>NC_086017.1:161012500-163512500 GCF_029281585.2 Gorilla gorilla gorilla
AGAATGGATTCCATTTACATTTAGTGTTACTGATGAGTTAGGACTTTTACTGCCATTTTGTTGATTGTTTTTTGTATTGTAATTTTTCTCTTCCTTTCTTACTGTCTTCCTTTGTGGTTATTTTCTCTGATAGTACTTTTAAATTCATTGCTTTTTATTTTTAGTGAATCTGTTACAGGTTTTTGCATTGTCATTACTATGAGGCTTATAAAGCCATCTTATAACAAGTAATTTAAAGGGTGACATTTTAAGTGACATAGAAAAGAATAGAAACAAAGGAAAATGAAAAAAAAATTCTACACTTTAACTGTATCCCTCACATTTTGGCTTTTAGTTGTCTCAGTTCACCTATTTTTATATTACCTATCTCTTACTATGTTGCTGTAGCTATAATTTTTTTTGTTTTTCTTTTTTTAAACAATTGTTTTAAATAGATTTGTCTTCTGGACATAGCTAGAGTTATGGGTGGATTGCACACCACAATTATGGTGTGAGTATTCTGGGTTTGTCTATGTACTTAATTGTACCAGTGCGTTTTAGACCTTCAACTATTTTTTTTTTTTTAATTTTAGCACATTAGTCTTTTTTCTTTCAGATTAAATAATTTTCCTTAGCATTTCTCGTAAGACAGGCCTGGTGGTGGTAAACTCTCTCAACTTTTGTTTATCTGGGAAAAACTTTGTTTCTTATTATTTGAAGGATAACTTTACTGGATTTGATATTCTTGGATGATAGGTTTCCTTTCTTCCTCCCTGCCTCCCTCCCTTCCCTTTTTCCTTTCTGCTCCTCTTTATTCCAATCCTCTCCACTCCTCTCCTCCCCTCCCCTTTCCTCCCAACCCTTCTCCTTCCCTCTGCTTTCCCTTTCTGTTCTTTCCTTTCTTTCTCTCTCTCTCTCTTTCTCTTGTTATTCCACTCCCTCGTGGCTTGTATTGTTTTTCAGTGAAAAGTCTGTTGCCAGATGAATTGGAACTCCTTTGTATATCATTTCCTTCTTTTTTCTTGCTGCATTTAGGATCCTCTCTTTGTCCTTGACCTTTGAGAGTTTGATTAGTGTATGTCTTGGGGTAGTCTTATTTGGGTCAAATCTGTTTGTTCTCTGGCCTTCCTGTAGCTGGTTATTTATATCTTTCTCAAGTTTTGGAAAGTTTTTTATTATTTTTTTGAATAAGCTTTCTATACCTTACTTTTGCTCAGCTCCCTCTTGAACACAATAATTCTTAGAGTTAGTCTTTTGAGGTAATTTTCTTTATCTTGTAGGAGATCTTTATTGCTTTTCACTCTTTTCTTTTTTCTCTTCTGTGTATTTAAAAATAGGCTGTCTTTGACTTGGCTGATTCTTTCTTCTCCTTGATCCATTCTGATGTTGAGAGCCTTTAATGAATTTTTCAGGTCAGCAGATGTATTTCTCAGTTCCAAAATTTGTTTGATTTAAACAAAATTATTTCAATTTTCTGGTTAAAATTTTCTGATAAATTTCTGAATTTCTTTTCTGTGTTATCTTGGAGATCGCTGAGTTTCCTTAAAACTACTATTTTGAATTCTTGGTTAAAAAGTTCACATATTGCCATCTTGTTAGGGTTGCTTGTTGGTTTCTTGCTTCGTCCATTTGGGGATCATGGTTCCCTGCTTGCTCTTGTTTCTTGTGGATGTATGTCAGTGTCTTTGCATTGAAAGATTAGTTATTTATTCTGTTCTTCTCTGTCTGGCTTGTTTTGGTTTCTATTGGATGTATTTGGTTAGAGGTTATTTACTGCTAGGTTACTGCCTCCTTTTTGGCTATAGGTGATGCCTTAAGCTTAGGTTCACCTTGGCTCTAGTAAATTATCAAAGTGCTGCCCTTCCCAAAGGGGCAGGTCCCAACGGGAATATCTTGGCACTGTGGGAAGGCTGACTGTGGAGGTTCATGCCCAGTGGACCTGTGGGACAAACCTACTGTATGGTGCTACTGAATAGCTACTGTGATTTGGCATCTCCTTTGGTAGAGTTACAAAGGAGGGCTCTCCTTTCTAGGGCTAGGGATTGTAGTCCTGCTTCCCCTCTTAGTCTCTATCTACCTCATGGATATTTCTCCCTTCAGGTACTTGTGATGGTTTCTGTGGGTTAAGGAAGGGACACATCTCCTCCTAGGAAACCCAAGATAGTGGGCAATCTGGTTCCACTTTGGTCTTACTTTTCCAGTGTAGAAACAGTGAGTTGGAGGGAAATTTTCCTTGCAGTTGGTGCTGGGCAAAATGGGGGGAGGGGCATAGTAGATGTGGAAGTCTGATTCTCTGTCTGCTGGGAGTTTTTTTTACTTCTCTGTGGCCCTGGGAATGATCTCTCCTTATATTTGAGTTCTAGCTTATTTCTGGCCGTAATCTCATTGCTGTACATCTGTTTTTCTTTTTCTATGGGGGGAGTCAAACCAGCTTGCTTATGCATCATCATTTTGGAGCTGGAAGCCAACCTATATGGCTTGAGTTTAATTGCTGTAATAATCATGTTGAAAAATATTTCCTACACTATATGATTTAGCATTGGAGCAAAAAGTTAGTGTTTGCAGAAAGGCACTCAGAGCAGGATGCAAATTTAACAAGAATAAAGCAAATATTCATCATTGGAAGGATGACCACAGTTGTACTTCATTGCAAAACAAAAACCGAGTGCTTTATGGGATTAAGAAGAGGAGCTATTATATGAGCAAATGAAAGAGTGATACATTTTATACCCAAGATATGTACAAACACTTTCCATATCACAAGCTAAGCAATATAATTTCAGGGAGGAGAAATTGCCAAATCCTGTGGAATAGATGATTGGTGTGACCAGTTCAGGACCATACAGAACTGTTGTTAAGGCATTGTCTCATAGCTTTAATTGCCTCCTTCCTTTATAAATGATATCAGTGATTTGATCATCTTTTTATGTGTTTATTCACTTTTTACAAAAGATAGACATTTGATTTTTCTGTTTTAATCTGTTACCAGATTTTTTTTTTTTTTTTTCCGAGACGGAGTTTCGCTCTATCGCCCAGGCTGGAGTGCAGTGGCAGAATCTTGACTCACTGCAACCTCCACCTCCTGGGTTCAAGCCATTCTCTTGCCTCAGCCTCCCAAGTAGCTGGGACTACAGGTGTGGGCCACCATGCTCGGCTAATTTTTGTATTTTTAGTAGAGACGGGGTTTTGCCATGTTGGCCAGGCTGGTCTTGAACTCCTGACTTCAGGTGATCCATCTGCCTCGGCCTCCCAAAGTGCTGGGATTGCAAGTGTGAGTCACCATGACCAGCCTGTTACTACATTTTCTTATGTCAAACCATCCTGCATTCCTGGGAAGGCAACTTGCTGTTTACTTTTTAAATTCATGGTTATCTCGTGGACGTCTTTTCAGTTTAGTGTATACAGGTCTTCCTTATTTTTTTAAATGGCTGCATTATTTTCCTATTTTATAAATATACTATAATTGTTTAAATAGCTACCTTGTGGATATGCATGATTTCCAGTTTTTGCTATTAAAAATAATGTACCAATGACTGTCTTTCCACATACACCTTACATACTCAGGCTAGCATTTCTGCAGAATAAATTTCTAGAAATTTATTTATTATGTGCATTTCATTGTCTGCTAACATGAAAGAAAGTTAATTTTTAAGACATATTTGCTTGGTTTGAAAATGTCAAATATTGTTAGAAAATATACCAGTGGTTGTCTTTGGGGTGATTGGCTTATGCCTAAGTTTGCTTATTATTATTATTTTTTTAACTTCAATACAAAAGATAGAACTTATTTTAGAAAACTAAATGCTTGTGAAAGCAAATGCTGCTTTAGAAGTTCCGTGATTGTGAGCAATTTTACATGCCCAATGATACATCTAGCATAATGCAAAACACATGACAAATTGAAAGATATTTGTAGAAGTAAGTTGATTGATTTACTGAGTGAAACAGAGAGATAATTTTTACCAATTCTTTTCCAGGGTTTTTTGATTAACTCAAAACCAGAGAATGCCTGTGAACCCATAGTGCCTCCACCAGTAAAAGACAATTCATCTGGCACTTTCATCGTGTTAATTAGAAGACTTGATTGTAATTTTGATATAAAGGTATGATTATCTTTTTTCATTTTTTGTTTCCTATTTGTTCAGTTAGCTAATTTAAATCATTTACATCCTCCCTTGTTTCAGAAAACATTTAAAATTTAAAATCCAGTAAGATTGAAAATAAACTGGATGCATAGAATAGAAATAACGTTTACTGGTTCTAAGAATTTTCAGGCATTTGTTGGACATCTTGAACTGTGGTTTAACAGTGGAATGTTACTTGATCTCATCTAGGAATGAAAACTTAACTTCAGCCTTTAGTTTTATGCTTTTACCCTTCCAGTATCAATCTCAAACCTACATCTATATCTGTGTCTACATTGTCATTGAGGTTTCTCTTTTGTAATAAGTTAAATCTGCCCCTGTGTAAAGTTTTTTCTCTCTGACATGGGTTAAGCTAGCATTTCAGATAGTAAAACAAGGTTTACCCACCTCCGTCACCATATATCACCAGTGCTGCTCTAGGTGTATGGTTTTTTAAAGTCTGTTTTGGGATTGGCATTGGCAAAGGAGCCACATTGAGGCCTGTGTAAAATAAACCTTGATGTAACTGTTACTGGACTACCTCAGAGCTGAGTGTCCTATAGTGTCTTGCATGTATCTCCCAGAATAGGACATGGGCTATTATTTCATGTCACTTGGTCTTAGATAATTTGTCCGTTCAGCAAGAAAAACTGCCCTGTCATGCTGTGCATGAATTTTCTCTGCAATTTTGATTGCATGGAAGAAATGATACCTCCATAGTAAACTTATGAGAGGAATAAAATAATATAAAGGGATTTGAAAATGTATAGTAGTGTATAAATGATAGTTATTGTTACTACTTTATGTTAGTTCCAAATATAGACTCTCAATTGCCTTTAAATGGGAATAAATTAGAGCTTGAAGTCAAAGTAGTAGACTTCCTGCTCCTCAGAGTTGTTTATGTTAGTTTAAATTTAACTGTTTTATCCAGAACTAAACTATAATAATTACAGGTTGCTTCAGTTAAAATTAAATGTTATTGTAATGTTTCATTAATTTCTTGCTGCTAAGAAATTAAAAGTAAACTAATTCTATTGATCCCAAGGTTTACTACACTATTATGCTATGTAATTTCTGGACTCGGTACAGTCTGACAATTAGAAACTAGAATACTTTTTTGCTGTTGTTATAACTTTCCTTTATAGGCAGGAATGGCAGATGGTACACTTTGAAAATTAGGGAAATACTGTTATTGAATATCTGTTTTTGAAGATGAAACCACAGCTCAGGAATGAATACAGTAGGCTTGTTAGCCTTCTTGTCCCTTCAGTGGATCCTCATCATGAGTCTGAGTACTTCTAAAGGAGTTTAATGATTTAGTCATTACTCCAGCTCATCTCTTTTCACTGCTTGCCTTGAATTTTATGTTGCAGCCATACTGCCTACCTGAACTCTCTCAACTGGCTGTGCCATGCTGATCATACATTTGTGCCTTTACATGTACTATTTTCTCTTTCCAAGATCTCTGTCTCCAATGATCTTTACCACCCATTTATCTGTCTCATCGGTTACGTGCTAGCTGAGGATGTTGCCTCCTCAGGGAGCTTTACTTTTCTTTCTACTTCCTCTGTTGCAGTGCAGACCATTCCAGCTCAATGTGCCACCCTTCCACTTTGTAAATACTTCCTTCATTGCTTTTTATCACATTGTTGTTACTTTTTATTGAGTATATATATCTCACTTATTTGTGAATTGATGGTGTTTAGAATTCATGTTTTAGTCATATTTATGTATCCAATTTGTATTATAGTGTGTGGTAATCAATAAAGACTTATTAAATGAAGCTATGTAATAGCCTTTTGCTTATGTGTCTAATATATTCTTGAAAAACATGTACATATGAAAAACATGGAAGAAGTTTTCAGTTGAGCCATTCTAATGTTAGACAGGGAAATGTTAAAAAAATTCTCATTGTACTTTACCATGTAGGCACAGTTTTTATGAATAAGGGTCTAGTCTGTTGTACATGTTCTTTAACTTGGTTATTTTTTCCTCCACAAATATACAGTGGAGTATATTCTGGCCATTTAAGGCTAAAGATTCCTTACTTATGTCATTCCTAATGATTTCTGTCTTTGTCAGAGTTGTATAAATTTCTGGAACATCAGTTTATAGGGGAGACACATGATTATAATCAAGGTCTGGAAACAGACTGCATACATTTCAATCTCATCTTTATTATTTACTAGCAGTATGATCTTGAACAAGTTATTTTACCTCTGTGTGCCTCAATTTCCTTATCTGTAAAATAAGAATTATAATGTTCCCTATATGATAGGATTGTTGGGAGGATCAAATGAACTAATCAATGTTAAATGCCTACCAAACAGCACCTTGCACACAGGAAGGAGGCAGTGGGTCTTAGCTGTTGATGTTCTATGCTTTTTACCATTAGAATTAAATAGAATAAGGGTAAAGATGGCAAAATTGCTGACTTTTCAGAAATTAAATTGTCTGGTAAGTCACATGTGATATAGCAACTCAGTGTCAGCTGATGTAAAATTTCTGACTTGGCTTATAAAGACAGTTTAGTCATGCCATTGTGGAAAGTATGTTTCATAAATTTGTAATAGTAAGAATTATGGATCACCTATCAAGGTAGTGTGACTGGGTAAGGATAAAGTCATTATGGTTACTGGAAAAACAACTGGAATCGCACCCTAAAGAAAATTTCCTTTCTAGAGTGGTTACTGATGGATAAGCTGTTAGCCTTATTAGCTGTAATTTTCATATCAGAAATCTCTGACTGCATTTAATGAGCTTCCAAAATGGTTATATACAGTTTTATATTAAGTGTGTTGTGGAATTCAGTCATCAGTGTTAATATGTACAATATTTCTTTTCAGAATTGCAGATAAATATCTCTTATAGATAATCAATAGTGGTTCATTCATGTATATCCACAATTTTGTATGATGCATTGACTTAAGATAGTTAGAAAAATGATATATTTCCTTATTTATTACATAGCTTACTAGGACTGAGTACTGAGGAAAACTTAATTCAACTCCGTACATAATACTACAATTGATGGTAGTGCAGGGTTATATTTTGGCATGCCTCTTATCCAAAGTGACATACAAATTATCTCAGACAAAGGAGAATTGGCTCTATCTTTTAAAATTTTCCTTGGAGAAAGGAACTCTTTGTTGTAGACCACAAAGAGAAAAGAAACAAGGAATAAAAATTTATCGAGATATTCCAGATGATTAATGTTGGTGAGTATTTCAGGATTTTTACAACTCTTTTAGTTTTGTTTTAAACAGATTAAAGAAACCTACACTTTTCTTACTTCTTTAAAAGGAAATGAATAAGTGGAATGTATGTTATAATTTTTAAAATGGCATATTTTCTTCATACAAACCATCCCAAGTGATTTGTGACTCAAAGATAGCCACGAAGGCAGCAGAAATGCAATTAACAATTCCTGGAGGAAAGGGAATTGCTTTCCAAATAAAGAGAGCCATTGTTTTAATTTTTTATCTTCTGTTGAGAGAAGCACATATGAACCTTTTAATCTGTCTTGCCTTGAGGAGATGCGGCAAAACCCATGCTCAGAATGAATGTTTGAATATGTAGAATATCCAAAAAGCCAGTAAGAAGAACTATTGATTACATGTCAGGTACTTATTCTAAAAGTAATCACTTACACTGTTTTACAAAAACTGTATCCTCTGAAAAATACAACTCTTTAGAGGAAAAGCGAAACAGTGCTATTTTGTCTTTGTATGATGCTGTTCTTTACTGTGAGAAAATATAATTGTTTGGAAATGTTAGTTTTTGGTGAGCATTTGAGATTAAAAAACATTGTTGGCACTTTGGCAAATAAATTAAGGCTGTATTAAATCTTTTAATTAGAAAATTGACTTTGAAGCATTTTGAGGGAGATATTTCTGAAAAGGCTTGAATTGGCATCCCCGTGAGAAATACGACTTTAAAAAAAAATCTGTAAAAATACCTAGTAATTGAAAGGCCATTAAAATAATCACTTAACATTGAACTTTCAGAGCTATACAATTTTCTATGTATATAACTGAATAAAGACAAGTTATAAAAAAAATCTGTCCATTGTCATTTCAGTACCAGATGCTTTCATTACTTGGGTATAATGGTAAGTCACCAATTTCTTTGAGTAGCCAATTTACTGTATTTTAGCTGGACTTTAGCGAAGGCTGGTAAACAGAAATGGTGCAACATATGCACTTTATTCAGCAGTGTGTGCTGAATCTTATTCTATCTTATGTGTGAATGAGTATTTTTGAAAAATGCAGCTGCAAAGCCATCTAGGCCAGTTACCAAGACTGAAAGGACTTAGATATTATTCTCCCTTCCCACACCCCCCTTTTTGTGGGCATGAATGGTGGTACATTTGGATTGTAGATGATAAGGAATATGTTGGGTCTCTTCAGAGCTATTTTCTGCTGTAATGTGGCTTTTATAAAACTTAACTGGGATACAGATACAAAACTTAACTGGGATACTTTACCTGACTTCTGCCTCTCTCTCAAGTCTCATCTCTACTTTGCCACTCCTCCCACCTCGTAAGAATTTACAAGTCCCCATATGTGCTGAGCAGTCTCTCCCACTCTGTCTTAGTTTCTGTCATGTCCTCCATCTGGCATGTCCTCCTTCTACTTGTCTGTCTGGCCAATCTGACTTTATTTTAAATCTGAGATAAACTGTGTCCTGTCTGAAACCTTTCCTGATTTTCTTCAAGGTAGAAGTCATCATATCTTTTTTTTTTTTTTTTTTTTTTTGAGATGGAGTTTTGCTCTTGTTGCCCAGGCTGGAGTGCAGTAGCATGGTCTTGGCTCACTGCAACCTCTGCCTCCCGGGTTCAAGCAATTCTCTTGCCTCAGCCTCCTGAGTAGCTGGGATTACAGGTGCATGCCACCATGCCCAACTGATTTTTTGTGTTTTTAGTAGAGATGGGATTTCATCATGTTGGCCAGGCTAGTCTTGAACTCCTGGCCTCAGGTGATCCACCCGCCTCGGCCTCTCAAAGTGCAGGGATTACAGGCGTGAGCCACCACACCCGGCCCGTATCTTTTATGTACTATTTAATCCCACATCAGTCTCTGTTTCTCTCTGTGAGAGAAAAAAATCATGTTTTAGATTCTGTAGTGCTAGTGCCTAATGCATTATATGGCATTGGTAGATGAATAATAAATATTTGCAAAGTGATTTACTTTAAAAACGTTAAGGGCTTATAATAAAATGTGAACAGATTAGCGCCTAAACAGTATCACTGGAACTTTCCATTTGCTTCATGTTCATTTCACTTAATGCTTTTGGCATTATTTCTAAGCCTAGATATTTATTTATCCCACAGATATTTTTCTCTAGTTCTCAATGTTTATAGAATTTTTTTAGATTACCATAAACATTTTTGGGATTATTTGATCATATCATAATAACTCTTTTTCTTTCTGTCTTTTTTTTTTTTTTTTTGGTGATTTTTTTGTTATCTCAGAAAGTAGCCCTCTAGTTTTCCTTTCTAGACTTACCTTTCATTACATTATCCCCTTTCAGGCCTTCAGGCAAACACATTACTTGTCCCCAGAACATACTCTGCACTACTATTTCAGTAGTAGTAAGCAAGTAGATACGACCTTAAGTAGAAATTAAACTCTGCAAATTACCTGAAAGTCATTTAGTATCATTTAATTTTTCATAATGTATATATTTCTATAAAGTGATGTATAACATTTGTTATTAATCTACTTCAGAATCATGTTGAAAAGATTCCACTAAAGGAGCATATTCAAGGATATTCGATGGATGGAAACAGTTCTATCCATATATAGTTCAATCAAACAGCTTTGTGCTGCTAATTCATTCATTCATTTGTTCATTCATTCACCCTTTAATTGGTAAATATACTTGCATTTTCGTGATTAGGTTTCTTTATACACAAATTTATTCAATATTAAAATAACAAAGCAAAATTCCCTTCTTTTACCAGGAAGGTAATCTTTCATGAAAGAAAAAAGCTGAAAAATATTAATTTACATGTGCTTTATTCTAATCTAATGAAGCAGTGTAATGCCAGTAACTTTATTTATGTATCTATTCCCCAAACATTCTTTTGCTTCAGAATTTTTACATAGGTATCCTTTAATCACAGACATCAGAATGCTAGACCATATATTTTTCAAGAGACTTACTGCTTTATTTTGGACTCAAGCAATAAAATGTATTAAAATCAAGATATTCAGATTACTCAGATATACTATAAATGAACGATGTCTAGGTAAGGAGGAAAGTTGGGATCGAAAGAAAGAGAGAAAGATAGTTTTTATCACTGAACTATAATATTAATGAGAGTTAAAATGTCATAAGAGCCTGATACTCTTCTGAGGAGTAGCTCTTCTCAACATGGCCTGCAGTAGTCCTAAAATAATGTGCAGGAAAGAACAATGTTGAAATGGAATGTAATATTGGCAGGATTGCTTGCTATAATTCTGGATCTTATTTCAATAATTGATTATTCGATACTGCAAAGTTCCCAGGAATTTTTATCCAATAGATAAAATTAATGATTTACATTCACAATCTGAATCCTCAGATCTATTGCTCGATTCTCATCTGCATTGTTTTGATCACTTGAGAAAGAGATTCTACTTCTTAATTTCTTCTTATTTCTTTGGACTCAAAAAGATGATCATAGCTAGGTTTTGAGAATTATCTCTATTCTCTATGTCTCTCATTAATTTATTTCATTTTCTTCCCTTATAGAATAAGTACTTTTTCTCCTCTATTAGACATCTGGGTGGGGAGAAAGGGTATTTTGTGTCCAGGCTGATGGTTAATTTACTGTTCCTTTGTGGCTATGCTGAAGGAAGAGAAAATCAGTTCTCCAGAGAACTTTTCCATTTTGCACTTGGAAAGATTTAGAAGCAGAGTTAGAGTGTGTTTTCTTTAGGGAATCTTTAGAAGGTAGACATTAAAGTGAAGGTCTAGTTGTGTCACATTTCTAGAACTGCAAAAACCCAATTTATAACTAGATAGTTTGAAGAGGCCAGGCTCCAAAACCATCCAGTATCTGTATTATGCTGTTTTCTTTTTCATTTTGACTTTTCACCTTTTTGTGTTTTGAAAGATGGAAGACACAGTAAAAGTATCCATAATGTGTATATGTGCAATTTAAATAATTTTAAAATGAATGTCTGTGTACTCAATACTTAGTTTAAGAGAGACCTGTTACTTTCTAATGTATCACTTTAATCAGACTTCGTTAAAGACCTTGTTATCAGGTAATTTTTTTTTTTTTTTTTTTTTTTTTTGAGACAGGGTCTTATACTGTTGCCTGGGTTGGAGTGCAGTGGCATGAACATGGCTCACTGCAGCCTTGACCTCCTGGGCTCAGGCGATCCTTCCACCTCAGCCTACCAAGTAGCTAGGACTATATGCACACTCCACCGTGCCTGGCTAATTTGTTTTGTTTTGTTGAGAGGGGGTCTTGTTATGTTGCTCAGACTGGTCTCAAACTCCTGGGCTCAAGTGATCCTTTTACCTTGGCCTTCCAAAGTGCTGAGATTACAGATGTGAACCATTGCATCTGGCCTGGTAATTCTTTATCTTCAAGATTTTATTCCATCTACAGATTATATTAAATGAGCTGATCTTCATAATGAGAAAGCTCTATATTTGCACTATTTTTACATTGATTTCAAATGTTTTAAAGTGATGTTAAGTATACCATAAAGTGACTGCTCATTAAAGTTACTCATTTTTTATCTTGTGTTTATAATAGCTTGCAATGGGAAAGTCTCTTTGTAAGGCCAGAACAAATTCTAGCAATACTGTGTATTTTCTAATTCTTCCTTTTTGCTACATTATACTGTTTTCATTACCTCTAGCCTGATCCTAACCTAAAAAACCCATGGATATGTCTTTTCTAATTTCAGATTCTTGGGAGTAGAGCTTATGTTTTATGCAGTTCTGTGTACTGAGCTTTTAGTACAGTGCCTACAATACCAGAAACAATTAACAGGCAGTAATGGAGGAGTATACTCAGAGATCTGTCGCTGGGTGGCGCTGAACACCAAAATTCTTACTGTAATTGCTCCATCACAGTTACTTTTCAAGTGCAATGGAAGTTCCTGTGTTACTTGTGAAATTCGTAGTAAGCTGATTTTAAGTACAGAGAGTTATCCTCTTGTTGCACAGAAAGTTATTCTAAAGCCTTTATTTTCAGTGGTGGGTGGGCTGAAATGGGGCCTCTGCTATGTTAGGATGAGAAATCATTAAGATTTGATTGGAATATGAATCCTATCAGTGTCTAAAAAATATGAACTTAGATCAGATCCTTTATTTTAAATATCTACTTTAATATACATAGGTAACTAGAGAATATTTATGAATAGCTTTTTTAGACTTAAATTGCAATTCCGACAAATATTTAGGCAGCTTTTAACTAGTATAGTTTATTTTAACTGTTGTGGTTCATTACAAAGTAAAGATTTTTTTAAAGCAGTTTTAACTTAAGCATAACTTACAAGTTTTAACTTATAGCAAGCATAACTACACATAAAGGTTATTCAGATTTTCTTAATGTCACTGGGAAAAAAAGACGAATGTAATTTAACTTTTAAATTAATTTTAATTTTATGTTATTCATTTTATTATCTTTAGTACTAATCATGTTCCAGCTACAGTATTAAGCTTCGTAATACTGGAAATAGCCACATTCAAAGACCTATAAGCTAATGACTTTGATTTTTTGATGGGATGTTGCAGAACATGATTGTTGCAACATGGAACAATCATGTTGAAAGGCATCAGTCTTTTTTCTGATTGCCAACAACCTATGGAATATTAAGAACTATCTATATGAGTGAGTTTCAAACTTTTTTGACTGCAACCCACCCACAGTAAGAAGTTTATTTTTACTTGTTCCCTAGTTTGTATACAGCACACAGTCTGACAATAAAATTTCATGGAATAGTACTTACCTACACTACCTATACGATAATAACTTGGTATATGAAATTTCTTTTTATTAAAAAATAAAATTCACTTGGGTTCACTAAATGACTTTACTGCCTGGTAATGGATCATGACCTATAGTTTGAAAAATGCAGATTTAGGCCAATCTTTTCTGTGCAGCAGTGAAAACTGGCAGGGACACTAAGAAGTATGCTTTTTGCCTAAGCACTTCTAAGTTCAAAAATTGCTTTTTATTTGTAATTTTAGTAGTAAATTGTGTCTCCCAGTATTTAAAATTGCTTGTCCATATGCCATAGATTGACTTTAAAATGATGCCATCGGAAAAAATAACAAAAGATCTTTGTTTTTTTTTGAGATGGAGTCTTGCTCTGTTGCCCAGGCTGGAATACAGTGGCTTGCTCGCAGCTCACTGCAACCTCCACCTTCCAGGTTCAAATGATTCTCCTGCCCTAGCCTCCTGAGTAGCTGATATTACAGGCACCCGCCACCACGCCTGGCTCATTTTCATATTTTTAGTAGAGATGGGGTTTCACCACGTTGTCCAGGCTGGCCTCGAACCCCTGACCTCAAGTGATCCACCCAACTCGGCCTTCCAAAGTGTTGGGATTACAGGTGTGAGCTACTGCACCCGGCCAACATAAGATCTTTAATAATTTAAGTTCCAAGCATTTTGGCTTCTGTTTTTTGGTATACTGTACTTGAAACAAATAAGTATGGCTTTTTGTATAACACAAGATTTTACTAGCCCTACCAAAAATGTTTTCTAGGGAAATAAATAAATTCAGCTTACCTCTAAGCTTAACATGTACAGTGGTAATATGCCACTTAGCAAAAGGTCAACTTTCCCAGAGCATAGCCTCAGAGAAGAGAAGGAAACATGCCTTTGTACCACCATTATGAATGTTGCTAAGCTTCAGCGTTAAAACCATGTACTTTTCCTGGCAGTTTTTCTCAGAATTCTTATGCACTTAATTTTTTTTAAAGAATAGAATTCTTATCGGGTTTAGTTCTTTTTTTTCTCTGCCACAGAGAAGGATATACGGATGGAGGAAGTCCAGAATAACTATTAGTAGAGTACCAGTGGTAAGCACAGAGAGAGGAAGTAACATATGACACTTAACATTAAGGAGAAAAACTATAGTCTGTTGAAGCATGTTCATGATGATCCCAAGTAACTGGAAAAGGTCAAGTCACATTTGGTAAAAAGGTGGGGAAAATGCAACATATCACAAAAATTTTTATCCAAAATGACTAAAGTAAAATTTCCTGTGTGCTTTCGTGGAGGGTGGATGGGGGAGGGGGTAGGAAGGAACTAACCAACAGATACGAGGAAATTTTATTTTTTTGACTTATATATTGCTGGATAGGGCTGGATAATCAGTTACCTTAGTTGCAGTTTACTTTAAACAACTATTTATATGAGAGATATTTTTCTAGGCTTAAACAAAAAAGATTGTTCTTAAGGAACATTAAAGCCTGGTACTTAAAATGCTCTAAATGTTATTTTGTCAGATCTCTGTTTTTCAAGGTGAAAACAGGCTTAGTTTTCTAGTAATTAATGTTTATACCAAGAAGCATGAAAACAGATCTTTTGTTAATTTTTAAAGTAATACTCTGAAACATGAATTTTCACAAATTTTGCTTACTAGTATTGTGCTATGCACTTATCTTTACTAAGTGCAGGATGATTTTGTTTTTATTTTCAATTTGAGACCATGATGAAATTAGTCCATATTTATATCATGTTTTTAATGAGCCATGGTAGTTGAAAATTAATCTATTTAAAGTTAAGTATGTGAAGCTGGCCTGATTAAAATGTATCAGGTTGTCACAGTACTCAGCTGGATATTTAAAAAATAATGCCCTGAAGACAAAAGCTTGTGGTTCATGTTATAACAAAGATGAAAATACAGGTATACTTCTGAAGTTAATCCATTGTTAGTAACTACCAAGTGTTTTTTCTTAAACAGTTTTAAAATAAGCCCCATATTTTATGTCTTATACATTCTCTCTCTGTACAACAGCAGCATTCTCCTACATGTAGTTACCACACTTAAGAAATTTAATATTGATAAATATTATCTAATAATATAAACTACATGTTTAAATTTCCTAATTGTGTCCAAAATATCTCTTATAGTTGTTTTCTTTTTAACCATTTCAGGATCCAATCATGAATCCCAAACTAAACATATTCAGCTTAGTTGTCTTGTCTCCTTTAATCTACAACAGCTCTTGATTCTTTTTTTCCTACTTTGTGCATTTCTGTGTTTCAGTTTAATAATTTCTATTCCTTTGTCTTCACATTTACTGATCCTTTATTCTACAATGTCTATAATCTTTTAAGCCCACCTAGTGAACTTTTCATATTGTATCTCTTTTATCTAGAAGTTTCACTTGGATCTTTAAAATGTGTGTGTGTGTGTGTGTGTGTATGTATCATCCATTTCTCTGAGCCTTATGTTTATATTCTCCTTCAAATCCTTGAACGTAATTTTAATTTTATGTCTTTATATTACATGTAAATGTATTCTTATAACAATAAATTATAATTTATAGCTGTTTTAAAATCCTTGTCTGCTATTCATAATTCCGTATCCATGTAATTTCTGGGTCTGTTTCTGTTGAATGGTTTTTCTCATGGTTATGGGTCACATTTTCTTGCTTCTTGGCGTGTCTTAACATTTTTTTTTTCAACTTTCATTTTTTAAGTTCTGGGGTACATGTACAGGATGTGCAGGTTTGGTACATAGGTAAATGTGTGCCATGGTGGTTTGCTGCACAGATCAACCCATCACCCAAGAATTAAGCCCAGCATCCATTAGCTATTCTTCCTGATGCTCTCTCTCCCCCGACCCTCCCTGAGAAGTACCAGTGTATGTTCTCCACCCTGTGTCCATGTGTTCTCATTGTTTAGCTCCCACTTATAAGTGAGAACACGTGGTGTTTGGTTTTCTGTTTCTGCGTTAGTTTGCCAAGGATAACGGCATCCAGCTCCATTCATGTCCCTGCAAAGGACATGATCTCGTTCCTTTTTATGGCTGCATAGTATTCCATGGTGTATATGTACCACATTTGCTTTATCTAGTCTATGATTGATGGGCATTTGGGTCAATTCCGTATCTTTATTGTGAATAGTGCATGTCTAGTAACTTTTGATTAGATGTTGGACATAGTGTTGTATTGTCATATGTCTTGGTTTTATTGTCTTTCTTTAAAGACCTTTTAATTTTGTTGTGGCTGGCAGTAAGTTACTTGCAGATGAGCTTGGTTATTTTCAGTCTTGTTTTTAAAGTTTGTTAAGTTGATGAAGAGTTGCCTTTACTGTAGCACTACTATTTTAGCTGTACTAATAAGGTATAACCTTTCTAGGGTGTCCTCTGAATGATCTAGTATTCAAGGAAGTCTCCCCTCTCTGGCTGGTCAGAGCTTGAACTCTTCCTGACCCTGTTTGAATTCTAGAAATTGTTAATCTTTTTTCCAGTAATTGTTTTTTTTTCCCTAGTGAGCTTGTTTGTCCAGGCTTATAAGGTCTCACTGTATGCATGCATACACCATTCTTATATTTAGCCAAAGACCTAAAGGGAACCCATCTACATTTTTTTTTTAGTTTTCTATTTAAAATTTTTGTGGGTACATAGTAGGTGTATGTATTTATAGGATACATGACATCTTTTGATACAAACATGTAATGTATAATAATCACATCATGGAAAATGGAGTATCTATGACCTCGAGCATTTATCCTTTGTGTTACATACAATTCAGTTTTACTTTTTAGTTCCTTTAGAATGTACAATTAAATTATCATTAACTATAGTAACCCTGTTGTGCTATCAAGTACTAGGTCTTATTTATTCTGTGTGTGTGTGTGTGTGTGTGGTTTTTTTTTGTACCCATTAACCATCCCCATCTCCCCCCACTACACTACTCTCTTATCTCCATGAGTTCAATTGTTTTGATTTTTAGATCCCACAAATAAGTGAGAACATGTGATGTTTGTCTTTCTGTGCCTGGCTCATTTCACTTAACATAGTGGCTTTCATTTTCATTCATGTTGCAAATGACAGGATCTCATTTTTTCTTATGGCTGTATAGTACTCCATTGTGTGTAAGTACCACATTTTCTTTATTCATTCACCTGTGGATGGACACTTAGGTTGTTTCCAAGTCTTGGCTATTGTGAACAGTGCTGCAACAAACATGGGAGTTTGGGTATCTCTTTCATATGGTGATTTTCTTTCTTTGGGGAATATACCCAGCACTGAGGTTGCTGGATCATATGGCAGCTCTATTTTTAGTTTTTTTGAGGAATCTCCAAGCCGTTCTCCATAGTGATTGTGCTAATTTACATTCCTACCAACAGTGTACAGGGTTCCCTTTTCTCCACATACTCTCCAGCATTTCTTGTTGCCTATTTTTTTGGATAAAAGCATTTCAACTGGGGTGAGATGATATCTCATTGTAGTTTTGACTTGCATTTCTCTGATGATCAGTGATGTTGAGCACATTTTTATTTGCCTATTTCCCATTTGTATGTCTTCTTTTGAGAAATGTCTATTCAAATCTTTTGCCCATTTATTAATTGGATTATCAGACTTTTTTCCTATAGCATTGTTTGAACTCCTTATATATTCTGGTTATTGATTCCTTTTCAGATGGGTAGTTTGCAGATATTTTCTCCTAGTCTGTAGGTTGTCTCTTTACTTTGTTGATTGTTTCCTTTGCTGCGTGGAAGGCTTTTATCTTGATGTGAGTCCCTTTGTCCCTTTTGCTTTGGTTGCCTGTGCTTATGGGGTATTACTCAAGAAATTTTTGCCCAGACAAATGTCCTGGAGATTTTCCCCAATGTTTTCTTGTAGTAATTTCATAATTTGAGGTGTTAAATTTAAGTATTTCATCCATTTTGGTTTGATATTTTTATATGGCAAGAAATAGGGGTCTAGCTTCATTCTTCTGCATATGTACCTCCAGTTTTCTCAGCGCCATTCATTGAAGAGAATGTCTTTTCCCCAGTGTATGTTCTTGACATTATTGTCAAAAATGAGTTCACTGTAGGTGTGTGGATTTGTTTCTGTGTTTTCTATTCTGTTCCATTGTTCTGTGTATCTTTTTATGCCAGCATCATTCTGTTTTGGTTACTATAGCTGTGTAGTATAATTTGAAGTCAGGTAATGTGATTCCTTCAGTTTTGTTCTTTTTGCTGAGGATACCTTTGTCTCTTCTTGGTCTTTTGTGGTTTCATGTAAATTTTACAATTGTTTTTCTCTATTTCTGTGAAGAATGTCATTGGTTTTGATAGAGATTGCATTGAATCTGTAGATTGCTTTGGGTAGTGTGGGCATTTTAACAATATTGATTCTTCCAATCTATGAACATGGATTTTTTTCTCTTAATTTTATTTTGGATTGTTCATTGCTAGTGTATAGAGAAACAGTGGATTTATGTTTCTGTATACATAAATATACAAGATTTATATTGATCTTGTATCCTGTCACATTGCTAAACTGGTTTATTAGTTTTAGTAGTTTATTTGTGGATTCTTTCATATGATTGATTGATTGATTGATCGAGATATCATTTGCACATACATATAGTTTTACTTCTTCTTTTCCAATCTGGAAGCATTTTATTTCAATTTCTTGCCTAATTTTCCTGGCTAGAACTGCCTGTACAATACTAAATAGAAGGGCCAAGAGTGGAATTCTTGTCTTTCTGATCCTAGAGATCAGGTCTTTTAACCTGAAGTATGATGTTAGCTGTGATTTCTCATAGATGCTCTTTATCAGGTTGAGTTCACTTCTATTTCTGTTCGTTGAGTACTTTTATCATGAAAGGATGTGATTTTTTCAAATGTATAGTGTTAGTAGTATCCAAATAAGGTTTGCTATGTTTTGTTTTTGCTTTCATTCATCTCAAAGTATTGTAAAATTTCCTTTGTGATTTTTTGACCCATTGATTAGGAGTGTATTATTTAATTTTGAAATATTTGTGAATTTCCCAAATTTCCTTCTGATGTTAATCTTTAATTTCATTCCACTATGATTGGAGAATATACTTTGTGTGATTTCAGTACTTTTAAAGTTATCCAGGGACGTTGACGAGGACAGGAGAGACAGACTTGAATCGCTGACACTACCCTTCTTCATTCCCCGCCCGCTTCCCGGCAGCAACCACGCAATGCAGAGTCTGTGCACTAGGGGTAGCGAGAGCACGGTGACTAGAGGACTTTACATGGAACTCAGTGCTGCCCTGTCACACAGTTCAACAATGATAGTTGGAGACTGCAATGCCCCAATTTCAATAATGAATAGAACAGCTAGTCAGAAAATCAGTAAGGAAACACAAGACTTGAGCAACAGTATAAATCATCTAGACCAAACAGATATCCATAGAATATTCCATCCAACAACAGATCTTGATCTCCAGGGCTCAGGTGATCCTCCTACCTCAGCCTCCTGGGTAGCTGGGACTACAGACCTGTGCCATCACACCCAGCTTATTTTTAAATTTTTTGTAGAGATGGGGTCTCTTTACATTGCCAGGCTGGTCTTCAATTCCTGGAATCAAACAATCCTACTGTCTCAGCCTCCCAAAGTGCTGGGATTACAGGCATGAGCCACCATGCCCTGTCTTCTAGAAGTCTTTTTGCAGATTCATTTAAGTAGATGATTATGTGAACTGCGGATAAAGACTGTTTTAGTTTTTCATTTCTTCATCCATATGCACTTTTACACACTCTCTCTTCTCTCCTCTCCCTTTGCCCTACTCCCACCACCTTATTGCATTGGCTAAGAGCTTCAGTACAATGTTGAATAGAAGCAGTAAGAGTGAATATCTTCATTTTGTTGCTGTTGCTAAGAAGAAAGCATTCAGTCTTTTACCAGCAAATAGAATGTTAATTGTAAGAGTTTTGTAAGTAACACTATTAACAGAAGATATTTTAAAATATCAATTTAAAATATGAAGCCAAGTTCATACTTGAACATGAAAGTTGATTGGGAGCAAAAAGAAAAGAAAGATGCTTCAAAGCTACTGAAGACATCATGAGTAAATCGGAATTCAAGAAAATTTAGTCATTCTCTTCCTAGTGAGTAAGCACTTAAAATACACCTTGAGAGAGGTGTATTTTTATATTTATTCCTAAACCATGGTAGATGAATTTTCCCAGTATTTATTACTTTTTTCTACTTCTGTTCTTATTAGTTTACTTGTTTTAGTAATAAAATTATGACTTGTCACTGAAATTTTCCTCTACCTCACATATATTTTTATTCTGCATGCATTACTCTGTTTGACATATTTCAGTATATCCTCTTTTAACTTCCCAATTAAAATAAATGATCTATTTGTACTTATAAAAATGTTGAAATAGTGAACTAAAATTTATGTTATTAAAATTAGAAGAGAGTATATTTGTAAAAGCTACTATTTATCATCAGATATCTTTTGCCCATTATCTGAAGACAGATGTTCTCAGAAACACTGGGCATTTGCAGGAAATGAATGTATGCTGTTGCTGGAATATCCTCTGTCTGTCTGAAGTAGTCCTGCTTTTGGGCTTGCCTTTTCTCTGTTCTTCAAACATTACAAATTACTCTTCATGCAAAACAGCACTATAATTCAGGTAAAAGTTTTAGAACTTGAAATGCAGATTTGTATTTCAAGTAAGTAATGTTCTAGTTCTAAGTATGTATCATTTTACATGAATATCCAGACTCCTGTCTAATATAATAACTGGATTCTTTTCAAGGTTATTGTTCACCAGGGAAAGTCACCTCTCTTACATTTTTTCCATTCTTGCAGGTGTGTTGCCTGGACATATACACATGTCTGCTTATTTGCAACATCTCTTCCCAGAGAAACAATGAAGTACACTTAACTTCGTTCATATATAGAAGTTAAAGAGGATTGAAGATTATAGGAAATGTAACAATGTGAATAGATTGCATTTTATTAGAAGTTTGTTTTAAACAACGAGGTAGCCAGATTTGTCTTTTTTTGAGATGGAGTCTTGCTCTGTCACCCAGGCCGAAGTCCAGTGGCGTGATCTCAGCTCACTGCAACCTCCGCCTCCTGGGTTCAAGTGATTCTCCTGCCTCAGCCTCCCGAGTAGCTGGGACTACAGGTGTGTGCCACCACGCCCAGCCAATTTTTTGTACTTTTAGTAGAGACGGGGTTTCACCATGTTGGCCAGGATGGTCTTTATCTCTTGACCTCGTGATCCCCCCGACTCAGCCTCCCAAAGTGCTGGGATTACAGGCGTGAGCCACTGCGCCTGGCCCCAAATATTTATTGAATGAATAGATTAACTTGCTGAAAATCTGAATTTGAGTGTGTATGTGTGTGTGTGTGTGTGTGTGTGTCGGAGTCTCGCTCTGTTGCCCAGGCTGGAGTGCAGTGGCATGATCTTGGCTCACTGCAACCTCCACCTCCTGGGTTCAAGCGATTCTCCTGCCTCAACCTCCCAAGTAACTAGGACTACAGGCGTGTGCCACTGTGCCCAGCTAATTTTTGTATTTTTAGTAGAGACGGGGTTTCACCATGTTGGCCAGGATGGTCTTTCTCTCTTGACCTCGTGATCTGCCCAACTCAGCCTCCCAAAGTGCTGGGATTAAAGGCGTGAGCCACTGCACCTGGCCCCACATATTTATTGAATGAATAAATAGATTAACTTGCTGAAAATCTGACAATTTTTTTTTTTTGAGATGGAGTCTCGCTCTGTCGCCCAGGCTGGAGTGCAGTGGTGCGATCTCGGCTCACTGCAACCTCTGACTTCCGGGTTCAAGCAGTTCTCCTGCCTCAACCTCCTGAGTAGCTAGGACTACAGGCGTGCACCACTGTGCCTAGCTGATTTTTGTATTTTTAGTAGAGATGGGATTTCACCATGTTGGCCAGACTAGTCCCGAATTTCTTGGCCAGACTGGCCTCGAACTCCTGACCTCGTGATCTGCCTGCCTCAGCCTCCCAAAGTCCTGGGATTACAGGCATGAGCTATCGCGCCCAGCCTGAACATTTTTGTCTTAAGTCCTAACCTGTTGTGTTCTACCTACCTAGGAAAACTTGCTACCTCTCAAATTTAGTATGCTTAAAGCCAGTCTCTGCTACTTTCCCTTCAAAACAAAGTTTCTCAGCTTTCCTGTTTTGGCCAAAGGCATTCTCCAAGTTCCCTAAGTTCAAAAATTGGTTATGAAATATAAGAGATAGTATTCTTTCACGTCATTGCTGTCATCCTGCCTTGTCATAAAAGCTTCTAAATCTTCAGTCTCTCCTTTCCAAGTCAATGTAATCATTACCAGATTGTTCCAAAGCAGTGTTTTAGCCATGTCAACCTCTTATTCAAGTGCCTACTGTGAACTCTTGACTGAGGAGACCACAAGTCTACTTTTCTAAAGAGCCTTCAGGGTACTGCACAGTCTGTCCTTTTTTTTCTCTCTCTTCTCACTTCTGACTGTCCAACAATAAACACTAGTAGCAATGGCAATAAACATAACTCTTAGTATGTGCCAGGTAATGTTTAAGCACTGTTTTAAGTGTTTTTCATATATTAAATTATTTAATCCTCAGATTAAACAATAATAAATGTGTATATTGTAATACTAGTAATATAGACATTAAATCACTTGCATGTCTAATAGAAGTAGAATTTGAGCCCAGGTAGTCTAGTTCCCAGAGTCTGTACTTTTAACTAATCTGCCATTCTGCCTTTCAGTAACACTCTTCTTTAAGTCAAGTCACTATGTTTTTTGTTTTGTTTTGTTTTAAATGTGTCTTTTAACATACCATTTGCCCTGTTGTAGCTCTCTTCTTCCCATATGAAAAAATATCCCCCACCTTTTCCCACTGTTAACCAGAATTTCCTGTTTTTATTGAGGTGTAATTCAAGTCTTATAAAATCTGTCATAGGTATTTCATCCCACAGCCTTTTTCCCTCTAAGTTTCTATCAGCTCTTCCCACAATATTGTAACACATTTCTTCTTGGCTGTTGTTGTTTTGTTTATAGGTTTTATTTTGCCCACAAGATTTTAAGATTAATGTTATCTGCATCTTGATGCTTTCTCAGTTCAATTCCTCTTTCTAGACATTTGTAAAATGTTACATAAGGTTAATGATCCTGAGCCTCATCCTGATCCATTGGGCAACCCCATGCTTCTCTATCTAACCTGACAAAGCAGTGTTTAAATCTCAGCTCTGCCTAAGTGTGACCTTAGGGTAGTTACACTTACCCATCTTTCCTCATTTCTAAACTATAGAAAAGAATATCTACATTGTGGAGTTGTATTGAATATTAGAGATAATATGTATAAAGCACTAGCACACAGAGGTTTCTTTTTAAAAGGTCTCTATTCATGATCATCTCAAAAGCATAATCATCTCTATTATAAGGCATGTTTTATTAGTGTCAGTATTATAAATTTGTTCAGGCTAGAAATAAGATGAATTATTGTGTTGTTCCCAGGGTTCCTTTTAGAACCTGTCTTATTGAAGACTCTTCTATTAGCAGTCTGCTATCTTCTGACAGACTGGCTATTTATAATAACAAGCCAACAGTTCCATTATTTCTTTAAACTTCTTGGTTAGGTGCCACCTGGTCTATATAATTTAGTTGCATGTAATTTGTTTATTGGATGTAAAATACTCAGTGCATTTACCACAATTTGAGGTAATAGCTCTGATCAGTCTCCTTAAAAAGGCAGATTGCCAATACAATTTAGAAGGCTTTATAATGTGGTTTTCAGTTTTGGTGGCTGTTTTGGATTTAGATTTGTTCACTGTGCATGCTTTGTTTCATGAATCTTTAAGTTCTTTGCTTCCATCTGACACCATGTGTTTGAGGTTGCATTTTATGAATGGGAAACTTTGCAAATGCTTACTAAATGATTTAACATTTATTTCTGCCTCATGTGTTCTTAAAAATACCAGCTGCTGCTTAGTTGAAAATGTAATTTAATTTGACTGACACATGAGTTTTATAGTTCATAAACATGGATGTATTTTCCTTGTTTGTATTCATAAGCCTGTTAGTCCATATGTTAATGTGTTCTTTGATTTAATTTCATTTCTTTATTTTAAAAATCAATAAAAACAACAACAAAAACCTTGGGAAAGCCTTCATACTTGCTACATTTTTGAAAACATGCTTCTATTTTTCGGAGATCACACTTATGCCTACAGAATTTCTTCCCATTTTAGTGGTTTCCTAAGGTTTCTATTTTAGGAGTTTTATTATTATGTTAGCAGAGAACAGCTTTTGATATTGATATAATTTTGTACTGCATTTATAGAAACAAGTGCATTTTGGATGTGTGAAAGACATATTTCTCCTAAGTTGCTTGGTACAGTTTTAAAAGCCTAATGGCTAGATTTAGTTAAACATGGTGGACTGTTATAAATCCATTCATGTATATAGATGATTCTTAATAATTTGAGAGTGAGAAAGCCTCTTGAAAGATTATTACTTTGTCTCTTCTCTCCAGAAAAGTTTATATGTAGACAACCGCAGATTTAAGGACCCCCTGGAGACCTGATGGGGAATTGGGATAGTACAGGGGTCCCCAAGCCCCCAGCCGTGGTCCTGTACCTGTTAGGAAACGGGCCGCATGGCAGGAGGTGAGCGGTGGGCCGGCAAGCATTACTGCCTGAGCTCTGCCTCCTGTCAGATCAGTGGTGCATTAGATTCTCGTAGGAGCGTGAACCCTATTGTGAACTGTGCATGCAAGGGACCTAGGTTGCACGCTTCTTACGAGAATCTAACTAATGCCTGATGATCTGAGGTGGAACAGTTTCATTCTGAAACTATTCCCCTGGTGGAAAAGTTGTCTTCCACAAAAGTAGTGCCTGGTACCAAAAAGGTTGGGGACCCCTGGGATATGACATGTATATGTGTAAGTATAAGACACTATATAAGATCTTGAAGAAAAATATAAATAGATTAATATAAATACTCTAAGCAAGGAGCAATTAATATAGGTACATGTGGCATAGGGGTACAGGACAGGGCAAGCTTCATGGAGATGATGGAATTTGAAGTACTGATAGGCATTCAGAAGACAAAGCCAGTTCTACACAGGGTCAAGAAAGCAACTGACCTGTTTGGCTACCCATGAGTACTGAAATTTCCTTAAAGATAATGACTTTCTGATTGATCCTCAAGTTCCACATTGTGCCTAGTATGGATACAGTTATCTTACTCATTATGTAAGCTCAGCAAACTACTTGCTGAATTCAGCCACAGTTTTTACTCGTTGTGGTTTCTGAGACCACTTTTCTCTGTGTTCTAACATGTTGCATGTTTGCCTTCACACATATTTTTATTCAGGGAAAAAGTTAAATTATGTAATTTCAATGACTATGTGCTTTGGTTGGCTTTAAAAAGAAATTTAAAACTTAAGTTTTGTATTAGCAGGAAACAGCTTTTGATATTGGTCTAATTTTATATTTCTTAAATTGTGTCTTTGGCAACAGTTACTTTTTGGGTGTGGAAAGAAACATTTCTCCTCAGTTCCTTGGTTAGCTTTTAGGGAAAAGTTAAAATGGTCATGAAAGCATCAGATAAACTAATAGTAACCCAACTGAGTATACTTTTGTTTAAATAAAAGCCAAGTGAAGTCTGTACTGCCATGGTAATATAATGCAGAAATAATAAGTTAATATATGTAACAAATAGTCAAGGTTTATAGACTACATTCTTAAGAGATTATTTTTTTCCTTCCTTTGGAAAGTAGTGATATCTAAGGGGAAGAGGGTGTGGGGGACTGGTATTTTCTCAACATTCATAGTTGGATAACAAAATCCACCTAAAAATAAAACATGTACTCATATGCAAAAATGCTAAACTTACTTTTTTGATTATTGACCTTTCTTTGCACAACTCTAAAACATACTTGTCACAGTTTTGTTGACTGATGATTTCTTGCAATTCTTACAGTAGAGCAGTAAGTCCTGTGCCAACAAACAATTTATATTATTTTAATTAGTTTTTAAAAGAATCACTTTCTGCCTGATTTTATCTCCTATGTTTATAAAGTTATAATATGAGCTATTAATTTAAGCACATTTAAAAAGTACGTTTAATTGATTCAAGTAATATTTAATACTGGCCTATCCTGTGTCAGGCTATTTCATAGGTGCTATGGAGGCTATAAGATGAACAAAGTATTAATTTCTTGGGGCAGTCATATCTCCTACAGATTTAGTTTTTTTCAGTAATAGGATAATATTATTCTGATTTATCCACACTGTTGTCTCTTTCAGAAATCTAACTTGAATTGGTGGGATAGTATTAGAGAAGTCAAGAATAATGTAGAAGAGAATTTTTCTCTGTGCCAAGTCAACTGACCTGACTGGGGTTGAATATGTAGACCTCATTTCTCTTACCTAGCTTTCAGATCCAGTCTGAATAATTGCACATCGTTTTTACATTTGGGAACTTGACTCTTTGGGCTTTCCCTGGCCCTTTGGAACATGACTCAGGTTTTATTTTTATTGAATTATAGCAGTGTGTTGAATCATTATAATGCTGATAACTATAATGGAACTAATATTAGACTTGGAAATTCTTCTAAAAAATTAATATGCCTGTTTCTTAAAAACACTTAGCACTCAAACACTCTGAGACATACCATTATGGAATGCTCATAAGGTAATGTATTTCAAGAGTTGCTTACTATCATTAGTATCCAGAACTATATATATTCAAAAGTATTTCAAGTATTCAAAACTATGTATATATATGTTTGCCCTCTTAATTTTTATTTTATTCAACCAATATGCAAATAATGTTCTATCTGATCCTTCATTTTTGCTAGTAGTCTAAAGGTCATACAATAAGTAGTTTAGGTCTGGGTTTATTTTTACTTATAACAGAATATTATTTTTAAAGTGAGACGTAATAACATGTTTTGACACTTTCCAGATCTTTCATGTAAGAAAATTCTGCCACACATCCAACTATATTCTTATGGTACAAAGGTTACTATTTTGGAGGCTAGCTTTAGGAAAGATCAAATAGCTAGATAGAACCAGAGTAAGCAACTTCAGCCTGCAGGTATTTTTAAGTTTTTAAAAAGCTTTGTAAAGGAATTTTACAGAATATTTTGGATGATCAAGCTAGTGGTGTGAATTGGTTTTATCTGACTCATTTCTGTGTGTTAGGCATGGTATTAAGCATTTTTAAAATATTATTTTACATATGACAAGAATATTGTCATTCTCATTTCAAAGGTTAGGAAACTGAGGGTTACAAAAGAAGTAATTTGCTCAAGTTCATCCCACTAATTCATGGCAGAGGTAGGAATTGAATGCTCAAGGTCTGGTAACTCCTAAGCCTGATTACAGCAAGTTTCTACCTCTTTAGAGCAAAATAGATTTATGCTTTGGGTCCTTTTAATGTTTTAGCTTGTATCCTCATCTTTTATTTACTTCAATAAGCTTTTATAATCAATTGTAAAACATCTATATGTCTCAAGAGCATACCTGAGATTTATTTCTATGTATGTTCATAATCTAGTCCTAGGTATATAGTATAGACTTGCTGATTTATAGAGTTGAGGGACACTGTGACAAACCACTGTCTTCCTTATAACATGATTTTTTTTTTTGCTTTGCAGGTTTTAAATGCACAGAGAGCAGGATACAAGGCAGCCATAGTTCACAATGTTGATTCTGATGACCTCATTAGCATGGGATCCAACGACAGTAAGTACAGGTATCACTTTTCTTCTCTCCTGTTTGACAGATCATTTGTAACTAAAAATTAACAGGATTTTCCTTCTCTCATTTTCTTTTTAAAAAGCAAAATTTTTTCTCTATCAGATAATCCCTCATTCTTAACTCTCTGGATGATTTTATTCATAGTAGAGATGAAAATGACTTTCTTTTCTGAACAGTTTTTTTTTAAACATACGTGTTTTATTTATTGATAACCAAAATGGGGGAAACAGCTTTAATAGGGATAAACATGCTGAGTTAAGAATGCCATAGAGGGTGTTTTGTAATTTATTTAGAGATTCACAGCATTATTTTAGGGTATGCACATATACTAAGTAGCTGCTATAATCTGCTGGAATTCCAAAGCCACATACTTGTGCTTCCTTATACCACCAGTTGGTTATTAGCCCTTTGTCATACATTGGTATGTTCATAGTTTTTCATTTCAGATGGGAATGTCTTTCTTTACTCTCTACTAATTATTAGCTTGTAGGGAAAAACCAGCCAATTTTAGTGGCATGACTGGCTGTAATAAGACACTGACTTTTAAGCTGTATGCCTCACTTAATGTGGTTTCTATTACTCAGGGAACTATGGGGTTTTATCAAAACCTTTCTAATTGATACTAAGATGATTTACTGTCAACACTCATGATTAGAATTTATTTTATTCTTTTGAGTGCATAACCATAATATATTTTGTTATTAAGTCCTATTGATTCATATTTTCAGGGTAGAGCAAAGTATAGACATAAAGCTATAGACTGATAGAACACACTGGAATGTATTTAGGAGTTTAAATAACTGCATCCTGAAAAGTAAATATTTTATATTCCTTAACCAAAAAGTCTTCTTTTAGCCTATGACAGTGTTTTCTGTTGTTTTTGTTTTTGCCCTTCTTCTTTTTTTTTTTTTTTTTTTGAGATGGAGTTTCACTCTTGTTACCCGGGCTGGAGTGCAGTGGTGCGATCTTGGCTCACCGCAACCTCTGCCTCCTGGGTTCAAGCGATTCTCCTGCCTCAGCCTCCTGAGTAGCTGGGATGACAGGCACCTGCCACCATGCCTGGCTAATTTTGTATTTTAAGTAGAGATGGAGTTTCTCTATGTTGGTCAGGCTGGTCTTGAACTCCCGACCTCAGGTGATCCGCCTGCCTCAGCCTCCCAAAGTGCTGGGATTACATTCGTGGGCCACCATGCCTGGGCATTTTTGTCATTCTTAACCCTAATAGAGTGAGGCAAAATTATAATATGTAAAAAGTAAAATTTATTAATACATTTCTTAGTTAATTTCTTTATATTTTAAATTATTATTTTAACCTCCTAGCTAATTAAATCTTCATGACTGTAGAATCCATTAAGTACCCATAAGAAGTTTTAGCATTTCAGGAGTAGTTTGACAGCTACTACATGGGAATTACAGGACTTACTTAGGTGAGTTTACTTATCAAATAAACTGGTAATGTTAGTACTGCCAATTTGACACATTTTACTTCTCCTTTAACTATTTCCCTCTTAAAAAAAATTATCCCAGTTGATACATCCCATGGTCAGTAACTTTTGTGATCTGTATACATTTATTGGCAAAATGGAAAGCATGCATAGTCTGGAAATGGATAGGCCTGAATTCGAAATGAATTCCTACTTGTATCAGTTGTATAACTTTGAGCAAGTTACTTACTCTTTGTGTGTTTTGCTAAAGGCCCAAGCCCAGGATTTAGCAAACCTTCAGGACCTTCTCAAGGGCTGAATATGTTTTGGATTGAACAAATTGATTATTATTTGTAAACTATTTACTCTTTTGACACGTTTTCAGTAAAAATTTTGCAGGCTGAAATTGTCAGTTCCCTTTATCACTTATTTTTTCTTTGTAATACTGTAAAACCTTTTTGTGATAATCATGTCAGCTCCTAAAGAAAATATGTTCAATATTAAAAGTAGCACACAACCATATAAGCCTGCTGTTGCCATGGAAATGTTTCAACTGAGTTGTTATTCAAAGACTGCTCAGAATTTTGGTTCTTGACTTTGTTGCTTAGATTATTTTCTATGATATTTTGCTCCATCTTTGCGCATGTGTTTAAACGTTTTATATATACAGAGACAAATGTTGTAAAGATCTTTACCATTTTCATCTTTGCTATTACTTGGTAGAGGTAAGAAAAGCATAGATTTATCAGAAGAGGCTTGTATCTGTCCCTCTTTTCAAGGCCTTTCCTAGGAATACTGGTATCTTATACCAAGTAGAGATACGAACGCCTGGAAACAAAAGGAAATTGTAAAAGCCCCTTCCTGTTGACACTTCACGTAAGGAATATACCAATTTTTATTTCAGCCAGGAACAGAATGGATTAATTCAGTGAGCCAATAACATTCTTTATCTTTAGGAGACAGCAGAAAGTGGTAGGAAGGACACCAACTTCAGAACCAGGAAATATGTGTTTATTCTAAGCCAGGCTGGTTGTTATGTGAACCAGGTACCTGCGCCCTCAGGAAAGTTACTTAATCTTTATAAGCACATTATTTTCATCTATAATAGTGTGAATAATTTTAATAATTTTTTGACCTGACAAATTTGTGAAAACCTTATGAGAGAAGGTGTATGAGAAAACCCATGCAATGGCAGAGTGAGAGGAGCCTAGATAAGGAGTCAGAAGCCTCCAGTTTGAGTCCAGACTGTGCAAATATCTAACTGTATAACCAGGTCAAGTTGTTAATATCTCTGGGTCATTTTTTTCTCTTTTTTTTCTTTGATTTCTTTCTTCAACAAATGCATTTTGACAGCCTACTCTGCACTGTTTTAGGCACTGTGACTATAGCAAGTAATGATGCAGTCAGAGGCTCTGCCTTCATATCTTTCATTGAGGTAGTAGAGTGCAGTACTTAAGAGAGTACTTTCCGGGTACTGCTTGTCAGGGTTTGAATCCCAGCTTTACCACCTAGTAGCTGTATGACCTTGGGTATATTACCTAATATCTATATGCTTCAGTTTTTCTGATCTGTGAAATTAGGATAATAATAGTACCTAAGTTATTTAGTTGCTATGAAGATTGAATGAATTAAGGCCTGTTAAGCGTCTAGAAGACTTCCTGGTTCTTAGCAATCATTTAATGATTGTTCAGCTATTATTATTGTGATTATTATCATTTTATTGCATTCTAGAGTAGGAGAGAAGAAATGAACACATAATCAAATAGATGTGCTATAATGTCAAGTAGTGATAAATGCTATGAAGAAAAATATCAGCATAAGGGGATATAGAATGACAGAGATGAAAGGAAGGCAGCTATTTTAGATAGGGTGGTCAGAGAAAGCTTCTGTGAGGCATTGAAATTTGAGCACAGATCTAAAGTTAGAGGCTGAGTCATGCAGATTTCTGAAGGAGGGTATTCCAAGGAGACGGAACAACAAGTACAACAACTCAAAGATAAAGCATGCTTGGTGTTTCCAAAGTGTGGCATAAAGCCACAATGGCTGGAGTAGTGAACAAGGGAGGGAGTGGGGGGATAAGGTTAGAGAAGGAGCCAGGGGTCAAATATGATGGGCCTTGTCAGCCATGTTATGGACTTTGGAATTTATTCTAAATAAGTTTTAGGCTGGGCGCAGTGGCTCAGGCCCGTAATCCTAGCACTTTGGGAGGCCAAGGCGGGAGGATTGCCTGAGCTTAGGAGTTCAAGACCAACCTTGGCAACATTGTGAAACCCCATCTCTACTAAATATATAAAAAATTAGCCAGGTGTGGTGGCGTGCATGCCTGTAGTCCCAGCTACTCAAGAGGCTGAACCACAAGAATCACTTGAACCTGGGAGGCGGAGGGTGCAGTGAGCCAAGATCGTGCCACTGCACTCCAGCCTGGGCGACAGAGCAAGACTCCGTCTCCAAATGATTGAATGAATGAATGAATAAATAAAAAAATAAGTTTTAAACAGCTGTGTAAGGTAATATGACATATTTCATAAAAGGAGCACTTTGCTGTTCTTTGGAGAGAACACTGAAGGTGAAAGGTGAGCAAAAGTGCCAACAGAGAGAAATTTAGAAAGCTGCTGCAGCAGCCAGGCAAGAGTAATGGTGGTTTGGAGTATTAGTAGTTAAAGTCATGAGAAGTGGTAGGAATATGGCTATATTTTGAAGCTGACAGGATTTGGTATAGGGAGTAAGGGAAAGGGAGGAGTCAAGGATGATTCCAAGATGTTTAGTCTGAGAAACTAAGTGAATGGCTATGCTGTTTACAGAGATGAGAAATAGAGTTGATCGACTGAGAGAAAAGAGACATTCAGAGTTCAGTTGAGAAACTTTGTTTGAAACATGTATTAGGCAATCAAATGGAGATATTGAATGGACAATTGGTTATACGAATCTGGAGAGTTTGGGGCTGGATCATTCAAATTGTAATCTATCTTTGTTTGTCAATATATACTTCACAGAGTTGTTTTACAGATCAAAATAGAGTGTTTTAAAAGTATTTTGTGAAGTAAAACATATTTAGTTTTGTTTTCAGTAGATAATGTTGCCATTTTCAAGATGGCTACTCATATTTGCTTACAATATTTTCTCCCTTTTTCTTAATCATTTTATTAAAGTAAGGAGCTCTCTACATCTCTTTAGATGTCATAATTCAAAGAAGCTAGGTTACTTCCAATATTATTAGCCTGTAGTTACAAACCAAAAGTTATTCTTTGAGTTTGTCATAGTATCTTCATGAAAGAAGAAAGCATCATACACAGGGTATATAATTCCAAGTTTTAAATATCAAATAAAATAAGCTTTAAACTCATATGTGGTAGAGAAAACATCTTAGCAAGATAGAAAATATCTCCCAAATATGAAAAAATAATATATAGTCCTATAACAATACCTCTGCATCTATTAAAAAAAATGCAATAATGCCTGTAGCCCCAGCTACTTGGGAGGCTGAGACAGGAGGGGCACTTGAGCCCAGGAGTTACAGGCTGTAGTACACAATGGTGGCATCTGTGAATAGCCACTGCACTGCATCCTGAGCAACATAGCAAGACCCTGTCTCTAAAAAAAAATAAAAATAAAAATAAATGATGAGGTAGATCTGTATTTATTGACATAACAGGATATCTGAGCTGTATCATTATGTAGGAAAAAAGCTTACACTTTAAAAATTATATGATCCCATTGATATAAAAAATAAAATTTTATTGATCACGTTGATATAAAAATAGTGATTAAATATTTCTTGACTAATATTTTTTGTTTCTGCCCTCTTTGGGGCTTACATGTTTTTTTCTGGTGTGTATGTGCACGTGTGTGTGCGTGTGTGTGTGTGAGAGAGAGAGAGAATGTTTGAGAGTTGAACGTTTATATTTGCATAAAACAATCTAGAAGTGAAAAAAACTTACTCTATCAAGGATGTCAAGATTTTAAACCTTGTCTTTATAAGGATGAAAACAATAACAGCAAAATAGATCAGTAATTTATGAGTTTAGGGGGGAGGGGTTGACTGTATGAGGGAATTTTGGTGGGTGATGGAACATTCTATATCCTAACTGTAGTTGTGGTTATAATTGTATGTATTTGTCACAACTTACAGAACTGCTTATTACTTTAAATAAAACATTTGTCCTTGGATGGGAAGGATTATGGTTTTGTTTTGTTTTCTTTTTCTTTACTTGCCTCCCCCCCTTTTAAATGCATAATGAATATGCATTGTTTTTAAAATGCAGAACAAAGTTATTTTGAAAACTATAAAAAGGAAACAAATGGGCCTTCTCTAAAGCCAAATGTGTTAAACTAACTCACAGCTAATAATGAGGCTGCTTTTTCTATTAGCAACATTAAGAGGATTGTTTTTCTTTCTATTCCTGAGTAATGGGTAATTTTTACGAAATTCTTTTTGGGTGGCATTTGATTTTGGTTTTGAATATGGATAGAAGAGTCAAATATCTTAAGATACCAATCAAACACAAAACTTTGCCATGAGCACCAGGCTTACAAGGAAATAGAAACCAGCTTTCCTACCCTATTCCCTTTCTCAACCCCTGTCAGCCTTTCAGTCTGGAAAGCCAGAGATGTGTGGTATTACTTTTTAGATTGTTGTGAAGTTGTCTTTTCTTATATTCTCTGGCTTATACGTCTCCTGGAAATGGGTATGTAAAAGAAGCTTTTTCTCTTTTTCATTTAGGAATTAAGTTATGTGTGGGAAGAAAACCTAAAATTTCTTCTTCATCTTTCTTCTCTAATAAGTTATGTCTAGAGAGGAAGAAGTCAAATGGAAATATTAAAAATAAAAATTACATCTCAATCTTATAGACTATTGAGAGAATTCAGGTAATGTGTATATGCAAAATGTTAGCTTTGTTACTGTAAATGTTATGTTTCTCAACCATTTTGATGATGAATAAAATCTGCAATCTGGAAAATCAAGCAATAGACAATTAAAGTTGATTGTAATTGTTTCCAGTTGCATTTGCTGCTATTATGAAGAAAGTTAAGTTGATTATACACTAAGTATGGGCTTTTAAGAATAATTTCATTATTCTTTTATACAGTTGAGGTACTAAAGAAAATTGACATTCCATCTGTCTTTATTGGTGAATCATCAGCTAACTCTCTGAAAGATGAATTCACATATGAAAAAGGGTAAGTAATGGATATAAAAAATCATGTTGCTTAAAATTCTTTATATTAAGGTAGAATTATATAATATTGTAATCAAGATTATGTTTCAGAATGAACTCTGTAGTGCTAAATTATCCCTTTTTAAATCATTATGCTTTTAAGACGTAGTATTTTAAAGTATTTTACTACTTTTTCTTTGTATGATTATGTTGAAAATATATTCATGCTAGTGAGAGTAAGTCACCCTTGTTGCTAAAAAGATAACTTTTCATTATGAAGTTTAATCAAACTACTGGTATTTTAAAACAATGCAATTTATGTTTATATGACATTTTCTATTAAGAAATGTTTGTGTATTACTAAAAAGATATTTTATATATTATAAACACAGAATCCAAAACATTGTGTTAAGTGACTAACATTTACAAAGGCAAAAAGTCAGTTTTCAAGTTTTAGAAGCTTGATTTGAATGAGAACTTTTATATGAAACTCTTCTCCCCTACCCCCACAAAATAATCTCATTACAAAGATAACATACAGACTGAAATTAACTTAAGGCACAGCTGTCTCAGCTAACATAGAAAACAGAGAGAAAATGGTACAATGAACACTTCAGAACTTCTTCCATGACACAGATCCCCAAAATGTAGTTGACCAGAACAGACTTTGGTCTAAGAGGAGCAACAACAAAAATAATAATAAAAGCAGCTAATATTTATTGAGCATTTAACAAAGCTGGGCACTCATGAAAGCAAGACTTCTACATTTTGTTATCCATTTAATCCTCACAACAACCCTCTAGTGGTTGTTATTATTATCACTTATTATCTACATTTGCCAGAAGAGGTAACTGGCACAATGAAATCCAATTCTAATTATTTAGGGGGAAAAGAAATCCACGAATATTTCTGTTTGAAAATGCATAAAAAGAAGAGGGCAAGGTTTTCTGTTTACTGTTATTGTTAGTTCCCCACTACAGTGTTGATATTTAAAATACTGTTCACATATTATATGCTCAGAACATTTTTTTTAAGTTAAGGAATGTAATTTTGGAAGTTGTATCAAAAAACAGTTATGCAAAGTAGTGTTTTGTCAGCCGTGTTTGCTTGGTTAAAAGAGAGGAGAATTAGTACTTGCTTTTACCTCGATATTGCTCCCTTGTTTAGAATACTTGTATATATTTTAATATGTATTTTAAAGAGTATTTTTTGTTTTTAATTATAAAACCATACTTTTTAAAATTAAGAAGTAATATATAGATACTAGCAAAATATGGAAAAATTGAAATATAAAATATTTAAAGTGAAAGTCTCTATATGACACTATTGTTTACCAACTACTGTTTTTTAAAAAGCCCTTTGTTTTTCCCCATATTTGATTATTCACCTTAATTAGTGATCACATGCTCATAAAATGGAACCATACGGTGCCTAATAATTTGTAACTTGCTTTATTTACTTAATGTTTTGACCCTTTCCAGGCGAATACAAGTTTACAAACTCTCTTATCACACCTCTTGGCTACAGATATATTGTGGCATTGAAAAATGTTTGAATTTTAAAAAGTTAAATAACATTCCAAATAGAATTTGAGGCAACACCCCATAATCAAACAAATTAATGTATCTGCAGTAAATATATGGCTATTTTTTCATGTCAGTTAACTTCAAGTTGACTGTCAAATGAATTGCAAACGTTATTTTTTAAAGCTTTTTAGGTTTTAGAATTGGTCATAAGGAATTGTAGACCTGTACATAAAGATCTACTCTGTCTGTCTGTCTGTCTGTCTGTCTGTCTGTCTATCTATCTATCTATCTCTCTATCTATCTATCTATCTATCTATCTATCTTATCTACCTACCTACCTACCTATACCTATCATCTATCTATTTATCTGTCTGTCTATTTAGTATCTATCTACCACCTACTTTACCCTCAAGCCCCCTCTCTTTCTTTCAGTGGGCAGAACTAGGAAATATATATGGCTTTTAAAGATACAATAAATCATGAGTGTATACTGTTGCTTCCAATTTAAATTCAAAGGTCTAGAATTTTTACTTTATTGATCTTAAATGGGTATTTTATTTTTCTATGCTGAAAGACACCAACATAATAATATATTGTCTTTTCTAAATGTAAAGTATGTACACAACAGACTCAGAAGAAGAATATCAATGCTATTACCAACATTTTTTAAAAAACAGTTCTTTCTCTGCTTAGAGTGTGTCATAATAGATAAGATAAAGCTAAATTATTATCATTATTATTATTATTTTTGAGACAGGCTGTTACTCTGTTGCCCAGGCTGGAGTGCAGTGGCATGATCTCAACTCACTGCAACCTCTGCCTCCTGATCTCAAGCGATCCTCCTACCTCAGCCTCCCCAGCAGCTGGGGGCTACAGGCAAATTCTTTTTTTAAAAGATAAGTGAAATATTCTGTGTGCTGATGTTATAAATTGAAAACACAGGTTTATTTGATTCATTTGCTTTCAGAGTTTGGAGATTGCTCCCCTTACCCCCAACTGTGATTTTAAAAATTATATATAAACTTTAAGTCAAAATCAGTGAAACAATGTATATTCAAAGAAGTTCAGATTCTAAGTATCATCCATCTTGTCCATCTTGTTCCCCTCCTTACCTTGTAAGTAACAATTAAAAAAAGATTTTAATTTATTCTTTAGTTCATTAAATTTAAAAATATGTAGGAAAATATATATCTCCTCTCCCCTATCTTCTACCCTTAGTGCATAAACAATATTCCCCATCCTGCTTTTGACTTAATCATTTATCCTTGAGTAGATAGAGATATTCTTCATTCTTTTGTACAGCTGCATAGAACTCTTATTTTGTGGATGTTCCAGTTTAATCAGCCAGTCCCCTGTTGATCAGCATTTGAATCGGTTACGTTATTTTGTAATTATAAATACTGCTGTAATGCATAACCTTATGCCTAAGTGTTTTCATGTTTTTGCCAGTATACTTTTGGAATATATTTCTAGAAGTGGGATTGCTAGTTCAGAGGTTTAATGTATATGTATTTTTGCTAGATATTGTCAATTCCCATCCGTAAGGGTCATGCCAACAGTTTATGAGGGTGTCTCTTTTATTGTACCCTCACCAACAAAGTTGTTGTCAGATTTTCTTATTTTTACTAATCAGATAGGTGAGAAATGGTATTCTATTATAGTTTTCATGTGTATTTCTCTTATTACAAGCAATTTAAGCATTTTTTTCTTATGCTTAAGCGCTACTTATATTTTATTTTTTATGAGCTGTTTACCTCTAGGCCAGTTTTTCATATTAGATTATTGGTCATTTTCTTCCCTATTTTTAGAAGTTCTATATTTTATTAGTTATGTTGGTCCTTTATTTTTTAATATTATAATTTTTTTTGTATTTTGAAATTTTTATTTCACTATGATGTTGGGTTTTTTTTAATGTAAACAAAAATCAAATATCTCTTCCCTTGGGCTGTTGGTCTTGAGTCTTAATAAAGTTTTCCCTACTCCTGTGTTATAGAGGAATTCACCCACATTTATACTTGTATGGTTTTGTTTTTAACATTAAATCTTTGGTTCATTTGTAATTTATCCTATATATGGCTTGAAGAATGGATCCAATCATATCTTTTTCCAAATAGCCATCAGTTATTCCAATGGGTTTTTTTTTTGTCCTTCCCAATGAAATTTTTAAAACAATTTTATTAAGATACATCTCACATACCGTAAGGTTTACCCATTTAAGGTGTAAAATTCAGTGATTTGAGTATATTTATAGAATTCTGCAATCATCATCACATTCTAATTTTAGAACTTTTACAATATTCCAGGTAGAAACCCCATACACATTTGCAGTCACTTCCTGTTCCCCAGTCCTTCTTCGTCCACTCCAGCCCCAGGCAATCACTAATCTACTTTCTGTCTTTATGGATTTGTCTATTCTGGTTATTTCACATAAATGGAATCATATAATATTTTATGATTTTTTTTCATTTAGTGTAATGTTTTCAAGGTTCATCATATTGTAACATGTATTGGTACTTTATTCTTTCTATTGCTGAATAGCTTTCCATTGTATGGATATACCACGTTTTGTTTATCTATTCATCAGTTGTTGGATGGACATTTAGCTTATTTCCACAACTTGGCTATTATGAATAATGCTTTTTTCACTATTTGTGTACAAATTTTTACATGTGCGTATGTTTTTATTTCTCTTTGGTATATACCTAGAATGGAATTGTTGCATTATGTGGTAACTCTATGTTTAACACTTTGAGGAACTGCCAGACTTTTTCCCAAAGTGCCTTCACCAATTTATATTCACACCAGCAATGTATGAGGGTTCCAGTTTTTCCTTCCAAAGGAATTTAATAATCAACTGGTCTAGCTTCAGAAAAACCTGATAAGATTTTTATTGAGATTACATTATATTCATAAATTAATTTAGGAAGAATTGACATTTTTAGGATAAGTCTCCTTATTCAAGAGTGTGGTATGTCCTTTCATTTGTTCAATTCTGCTTTTTTTTTTTTTTTTTTTTTTCATTTAGAAAGGGTCTCACTCCAGTTGCACAGGCTGGAGTGCAGTGGTGCCAGCTCACTGCAGCCTTGATCTCCGAGGCTCAGGTGATCCTCCCACTGCAGCCTCCTGAGTAGCCAGGACCACAGGCATGCACCACCTTGCCCAGCTAATTTTTTGTATTTTTAGTAGAGCTGGGGTTTTGCCATGTTGCCAAGGCTGGTCTTGAACTCCTGGACTCAAGCAATCTGCCCGCCTCAGCCCCACAAAGTGTTGGGATTACAGGTGTGAGTGAGCCCAGCCAATTCTGTTTTTATGTATTCAGCTTTGTTTAGTTTTTTTAGTCCAAAATCTATGTGAGATAAACATTTCTTGTTAAATTTATGCCAAGGTATTTTATTGTTTGCTATCATAAGTGGAGTCTCCTCTTTCATTACATCTACTAACTGGTTTTTATTTGTACAGCTGAAAGCTCATTTTTGAGTGTGGATATAATAACCTGCAATTTGACTAAATTCTCTTACTGTTGGTGGCAGTTTTTTCATATAAATAGGAATAGTTTTATCTTTTCCTTTCCAATTCTTATGCTTCTAATTGCTTTCCCTTATCTAATTGCATTGGTAATAACTTTAACACCATGTTAAATAGTAGTAGAGATAGGCATCTTTCCCTTGTTACTCCCTTTAGTAAGAAAGCTTCTCGTTTCTTTAAGTAAGATTCTGGTTTTTTATCATATTAATGAAGTATTCATCAATTATTGTTTTATTGTACTTTATTCTTTTTAGCTACTGTTGACTCTTTTAACTGCTTTTAAAAAGGATGGTATATTCTGGATTTAACAATAGTCCATTGTTTAGATATATCCTAATTTACTTAGCCAGTAAGCCACCGACTATAAGCATGACCTCTGGAGTAAGAGCTGTGTGGATTCAAATCCTGGCTTCCATCACTTGTTAGCTGTGTGATCTTCAACAAAAAATTTATTATCTCTGGGCCGTAGCCTCTCTCCTCATTAAATATGAACAATAATAGAACCTACAGCATATAGCATTGCTGGAAGGATTAAACACATTAATAAAATTCTTAGAAGAATACCTGGGACATAGTAAATGCTTCATAAATGTTAACGCTTACCTTCCAATTCTTGTCTATTACAGAAAGTGCTATAATGATATCCTTGACCATATACTACGTGCAATTGCACAAATGTTTCTTTAGCAAAAGCACCTAAAAGTGGAATTTTTTTGATTAAGGAGAAACAGTTTTAAATTTCAGTAAACAATTGTCATATTTACCTTTAAAAAGGGGAACCAGTTACGTTTCCACCAACATTTTAGGAAAGCCAATGTTTTCCCCTACTTTTGCCAGAAATACATATTATCAGTCTTTTTATGACCTCCCAATCTGACAAGAAGAAAATGAGTTGGTCCGATTAGCATTTCTTTATTCACAGGGAATAGTTTTATAAACTGTTTGGTGTCCTTTGTCAATTTTGGTCTTTTAAAAACTTAAATTCTAGAAGCATTTTGTAACTTTTATTAGGGAAGGCAAATTATTGGATAACATACAACTTTTACAAGTTGTGGGCAGAGACAAAGCTTCTTTTTGATCAGAGTGAGTAGTGCAGTTCACTGGAGGGATTGCTGGGGTGTGGCCTTTGGGAGGGTATTTAATCTTCATGGACATATTTTCTCTTTTGAAAATGAAGAGTTAGAACAAAGAATATTGAGGTTCCTTTAAGATTTCTATATTCTCTATGATGGTTAGGGATTCCATTTTTTCACATTTAATCCCTAGCACCAGGCCCATTGACTATATCACAGTAGATATTTAGTAAATTCTAATGAAATTAAACTGCTTTTATGCTACCTCAGAATTCCTCAAGAAGACAGAGCAGTGCACTGGCAGTAAATGGGGACACAGGGCTGAGCACAGAGCCTGTTTATTAAGTGATGTAAGATGTTTAATGAGGCAGCTGTGAGCTTTGTCTGAAAGGAGCAAGTTCAAGCAAGTAGTCAGATGAAATAGTGGGGATATCCAGCAGTTGGACTGAATACAGGTTATTGCCTGGAAAGCTGATCTATAGGACAGAAGGCTCTGCTGTGTGGCTGTAAATCCACTGAGGCTCAGTAGTTTGGTGGGGGTTGGATGTCAGAAAAGAGCAGACAAGACTTCATGTGTCAACAGAAGGATGGGGAAATTAGACAGGTTATTATTATCAAGCTTAAGCCTAGGCAGCTGGTTTGAAATTAGCCTGGGAAGTCACACAAAGGAAAATAAGACCCTGTTTTCTGGGTTGCTTAGGACTCTGCTTCAGTAATCAAATCTTAGCTGCAGAGCTCATAAGATGTGCTGTATTTAGGCATGGACATGGAGGCAGTGTGGTAGGATAATTACCTGTTTAAATACCTTTTTCCTCAAATACAGATTAATGTGGGACTAGGGCAAGGATGAGTCTGCAAGTTCAGCTGTGGGAGACCTGGGCTGACAGAAGAAATAGAAATGGAGCCAGAGGACTGAAATTCCATTGTAGTTCTGTTGTAGTTCCCTGTATCATCACTATCACCACATCCACTGTTAGCAATTTGGTTAAGAAAAAAACAGTATCTTGAGTGTACATTGAACTTTTGATTCAAGATGCTCAAAACCTTTTTTTTTTTTTTTTTTTTTGTGAGACAAAGCCTCATTATGTCACCCAGGCTGGAGTGCAGTGGTGCGATCTCAGCTCACTGCAACCTCTGCCTCCCTGGTTGAAGCTAAGGTTCCAGCCTTAGCCCCTGGGGTAGCTGGGACTACAGGTGCTGGCCACCATGCCCGGTTAATTTTTTTTTTTTTTTTTTTTTGTATTTTTAGTAGAGATGGGGTTTTGCCATGTTGGCCAGGCTGGTCTCAAACTCCTGTGGCCTCAAGTGATCCACCCACCATGGCCTCCCAAAGTGCTGGGATTATAGGCAAGATGCTCAAAATCTTTTATCAATTGTTGACCCTTTAAAATCCCCACAATATATCTTGACAGTAAACTAAAATGGTATTTAGTTTATAATGGAAAGCATTAATAGGATATGTGGAATATTAGATTTAGAACCCGGGTGTATAAATCTTAGCATAATGCTTCCTGGGAAATTCTGAAATTGATTCCATTTCTGCCATTACAAACACATAGGAAGTTCCTAGTTGACTGGGACTTCCTGATTTGTTCTTTTAGCTTGCTCCTTCTCACCTAGAAGCTCTGTTTATTTCTGAACAACCCTGGGGCTTGTCTCATAGGACAGGATTTATTTATCTCATCAAGGCTGAATGTGCCTTAGGAAGTCATAAACATAAAAAGAGAAGAAAAAAAAACAGAATATGAGAGTTGTAAGCCTTCCTACTGCTGAGATACTAAGTTACAATGGGTTGAATTTAGGATATGCAATAGTCTGGCTTCTAAACCCTGATAGTGTTTATTTATAGCAGGTTAGTGGCTGTGGGGTAGGAGGTTATAGAGGATTAGCGTCTCATGGAAAGGCTCTTATACTTAAAAGTGGTACCACTGGCTCAGGGCAGTTTCAGAGGGTATGTGCCGGGAACAGGGATATTATTTGCGGAGCTGGCTGGCCTCATGCTGGAAGAGATGGTATCAAATAGAGCAGCTTAGGCCCTGCTGCTGCTGATTTTCTTTTTTACACTGATGATATATTAGTTACTTTAGTATTTTTTGCAAAGCTATACAAATGTGTGTGAAATCCTTTGTCATCCCCCATTCTGCTGGAAAGTGAAGTAAAAAGCTACTTGTATTATAGCAATCGTAGCAATTTTTGGAAAGTTTAAATTATTGGGGTAAATTCCTGGTATTTTCTTTTTTGTTTGTTGAAGCTTGATAGAGCCCTGTGTGTGTGTATAAGAAATAGTAGCATGAAGATTTAAAAATAGTCTCGGAAAAAAATCAGTTGCATACATGTTATTTGTCTTAAGTGCTATGGTGTCCTAAGCACCTCTGTATGAGGAAAGGAGTAAATCTGTTTTTATTTTCCTTTATACTGAGAACAATTGTTTTGCATTGAACCTTTCTGTTATGAAATACCTGGCTTTGCTACTTAAAAAATTAACTAGCAGTGGATAACAGAGTAGCTTTGCTGGCACCATACTAGTCTAGTAGCACAGTGGACCCAATGGATTCATCTGTCATATCTGTCATATTACTGAATATTATACAGACTCTTCCCTAAACTAAGGGTATTTTTAATGCAGAGCTTTGATGCCATGTAAAATTTCCTCATGTAACACAAATGATGTGCTTATTCTGATTACAGTTTTATTTCATGGGTCCCTGTCAATTTTTATAATGATAATGTCACAGTAATAACATGGTTAATGATAAATGAGAATTAAGGCGTGTAGCATTTCCTATTACCCACCTTACAACATACACATTTCTGTAGTTTTTTTCAGTCCAGTGGTGGAGAAGGTGGGGGATATACAGGAAGCCATAACTCTTATGAATTATTTGACCAGTTTTTCATTCCATATCTCATAGATAATTGTAGCGTATAGGACCTGTATCCATTGTACCTGATACAACAGATACATGTAAAGCAGATAGGGAGGAAACAGTATAATTTTTATCAATACTGACTCTAGAGTTTTTCCATAGGAAGAACTTATGAACAGTAATTTGATTGAGGTGGAGGTTCTTTTTGGTACCCAAGGTACTACCATGATTTTACATATAAAATATAACTTTTGCCCCAGTTACTAAATTCAATAAACAACATCTCTAGACCTGCCGTGGTGGCTCACGCCTGTAATCCCAGCACTTTGGGAGGCCAAGGCAGGCGGATCACCTGAGGTCAAGAATTCAAGACCACCCTGGCCAACATGGCAAAACCCTCTCTACTAATAAAAATACAAAAATTAGCAGGGTATGGTGGCAGGCACCTGTAATCCCAGCTACTCAGGAGGCTGAGGTAGGAGAATCACCTGAACCCCGGAGGTGGAGGTTGCAGTGAGCTGAGATTGCACCACTGTACTCCAGCCTGGGCAACAGAACAAGGCTCCATCTCAAAAAAATAAAGTAAAATAAAATAAATAAATAAATAGCATATCTCCAGGATAGACACAGTAAGTATTGATTGGCTAGTTTTCTTTACCCAGTTTAATCATATAGGCATGTTATTAGGAAAAATATATAAAATAGACTTAAAGATGTAGAAAGCATTCCTTAAATTATTGAAAGTCATATTTTAGAAAATGAAATGTATGTAGTGGATTTAATTGTAATGTCTATATGTCTGTTTTTAAAAATATTTTTTCCTATTTTTAATTAACATCAGAATTTAACAACTCTTCATTTCTCAATTATTGATATTTGTTTTCTTCTAGGGGCCACCTTATCTTAGTTCCAGAATTTAGTCTTCCTTTGGAATACTACCTAATTCCCTTCCTTATCATAGTGGGCATCTGTCTCATCTTGATAGTCATTTTCATGGTAGGTACATTAACTTTTAATAATTTTTAAAAAATAGTATGGATGAATCTAAAAACATTGTATTGAGTGAGAGAATTTAAACAATGTGTACATAAAAGAGTACATATTATATAAATTCATTTATGTGAAGTTCTAGAAAAAACAAATATAATGTGAATAGGAAAAAGTAAGAATGGTGATTTCCTCCGCAGGGGTGGTTAGAGAGAAGTGATCGATTTACTGAAAAGAGTATAAGGGAACTTTTGGGGGACGACAGTCGTGTTCTGTATCTTGTTAGAGATGTGGGTTGCAAAAATGCATGGCATTTGTCTGGATTCACAAAATTAATTGTGTTGTACATTTCATTATATGTAAATTTTACCTCAAAACGAATTGCAAAAAAAAATTTACTAAACCTGGTAATGATATGCATGCCAAAGTATTTTAGGGAAAGTACACTGATATCTGCAACTTACTTTAAAATACACTGTAAAAAAATAAGAGGAAAAAGTAAGATGTATTGATGGGTAAATAGAGATGTGACAAAAAGCACAGTAAAATGTTAATTATAGAATCCAGGTGGATATATGGGTATTTATTATAAAATTCAACTCTTCTGTATGTTTGAAATTTTTTATGTTAAAGTATGAAAAAAATAATGTGAGAGCTTAAGGTTAAGGGGGAATGACATATTATTTCTCCATAATGGTGGTTATCAAAATATGGTTACAAGACTATTAGTAGGTCTGCAAGCTCAAAATTATTATGTAATAATATTAAGGTAGTATTTCCTTTGGTCACTCTCATTCTCTTAGAGGTGTATAGTAAAAATTTCTAGAGGCTACATGATGTGCAATATCAAAATATTTGAAAACAGAAGCAGTTTGAAAATCCCTCTGTATTCTATTTGGACAGATATTAAAATAGATTTGCAAAGATATAAAACAGTCCCACTCTTCTTGCCAACTTCTTTGTCATAAAGAATACATATTTTCATATTCAGTACATTTATTATTGTATTGAATTCATAGATTAGTTTAAAGATTAAATGCTATCTTTAAAATGTTCAGTCTTCCTATGATGCTATGGTATTTTTAAATTTACTTATTTAGGTCTTTCCATCAGTTAAATAATTTTTTTCCTATAAATGTTTTGCATGTCTTTTTTTAGACTTATTACACATATAGTAAGTTTTTCTTGCTACCAAAAAAGGGATTTTTGAAATTATGTTTTTTAATTGGTTATTCTTATAATTGAGTATTAGAGCATTGCTTTTTATTAAACATTTAATTTTGGAATAATGTTAAGATTTACAGAAACTTTGCAAAGAAGAGAATTCCTGTTCATCCATCATCTACTTTCCCGCATTGTTAACATTTTACATTGCCAGGAGACTTCTGTCAAAACTAAGAAACTGACATTGGTACATTACTATTAACTAAACTCCACATTTTGGATTTTACCAGGTTTTTCATTAATGTACTCTTTCTGTTCCAGGATCAAATCCAGGATACCACATTATATTTCATTATCCTGTCTTCCCTCTGGTCTATGACAATTTTGCTGTTCTTGTTTTTCATGGCCTTGATAATTTTGAGGAGTACTAGCCAGGTATCCTGTAGAATGTCTCTCAACCTGATTTTTTTCTCATGATTAGACAAGGCTACAGGTTTTTCAAAAGAGTATCACAGACGTGAAGTGCCCTTCTCATCACATCATATTTGGGGGTATATGGTATCTGTAGAACATCACTGATGATGCTAATCTTCATCCCTTGGTTAAGGTAGTGTTTGCTGAATTTCTCCACTTATAAAGTTAATATTTTTTCCTTTTTCTACTCTTTTCTTTCTTTAGAAGTGAGGCACTAAGTATAGCCCACCCTTAAGGTGGGAAGGGGAGGGCATATCTGCATTATTTGAAATTCTTCTACAAGGAAGATTTTTCTCTTCTCAGCATTTATTTATTCAACCACTTATATTAGTATACACTCATGTATATTTATTTTACACTTAGGTTATAATCCAGTAATATTCATACATTATTTTTGTTTTTTGATTGTTTTTAAATTGTTTAACTTTGGCTCTTGTCATGCTGGATCTTGTGTTCCTTTGATTCAACGCTATCCCTTTTTTTTATTATTAAGCACTTCTTGACTACTATCTTGTACTATAAGATGCTTCAGGTTCATCTTATATTTTTTATATTTTTCTTGTCCCAGCCCTAGCATCAGACCTTTTCCCAGGGAGTCGTGTTTTTTTTTTAATTAGAGAGCTATATTTAGAAAGCAAGGTTTGGTCAGGGGACATTATAAATTTTTATATATTAATCATGTAATCATGTCATTAATCATGTAATCATGTAACAAATTCCATTATGGTAATTTGTTTGTTGATTCCCTTGGGGTTTCAGCATAGAAGCAAGAAAGTAGAGAGTAAGTTAGAAAACCAAAAAACAAACAAACAAAAATACCCTTGGAAAACCAGGAGTACAAGTAAATAACCTTATACAGATAAAGAATGTAGACTAAAAACTTAAACATTATTAAATGGTGAAATGCTAGAAGCCTTCCCTTGAAACTCAAGAACAGCGGGGCTGGGTGCGGTGGCTCACACCTGTAATCCCAGCACTTTGGGAGGCCAAGGCGGGCGGATCACCTGAGGTCAGGAGTTCAAGACCAGCCTGGCCAACATGGTGAAACCCCGTCTCTGCTAAAAATACAAAATTTAGCTGGGTGTCGTGGCAGGCGTCTGTAATCCCAGCTACTCGGGAGGCTGAGGCAGGAGAATCATTTGCACCCAGGAGGCAGAGGTTGCAGTGAGCCAAGATCACGCCATTGCACTCCAGCCTGGGCAACAAGATCGAAACTCCATCTCAAAAAAAAAAAGTCAAGAACAGGAAATGGATGTCTATTGTTGTACCTCCTTTAACATTGTGCTATATTTTTTGGGAAAATAAAGGGGAAAAAGCAGTATAAGTCCTAGACATAAATCAGATTTTTATTTGCTTGACTTTTTAAAATGGGTACTGGATTATATGTTTTTTATCTGTTGTAATAATAATTGGTTTTTCTCTCTTTTATCATGTTTGTGTTGGGTTACATTAATATGCTTTGTAAATTTTGAACTTCCTTATATTCTGGGGATAAATCCTGTTTATGATGTATAAATTTTGTCCTTACATCTCTGGATTATTCAGATTTCTAATATAGATTAATTTTTTATACTTGGATATCAATGTAAAAATTCTAGAATATTAGCAATCTGAATATTCAGGTAAAAGAAAACTTTGGTTTTATGGGGCCAGAATAACCTTGACATCAAAACTAGACAATCCCTTGAGCACTGTTGGTAGGAAGGTAGAATGGAACAACCACTAAAGAAGACAGTATGGCAACTCCTCAAAAAATAAAACATGGATCTGGTAATTCCACTTCTGGGTATATACCAAAAAGAATTCAAAGCAAAGACTCGAATAGATATTTGTACACCATGTTCATAGCAATATTATTTACAATAGCCAATGATGAAAGCAACCCAAGTGTACATTGACGGATGAATGGATAAACAAGATGTGGAATATGCATACAATGGAATATTATTCAGTGTTATTAAGGAAAGGAAATTCTGACACATGCTACCACATAGATGAAACTTGACTTTATGCTATGTGAAATAAGCCAGTCACAAAAGGACAAATACTGATTCTACTTATACGGGGTACTTGGAGTAGCCAAATTCATAGAGACAGAAACTAGAATGGTGGTTGCCAGGGACTGAGGGGACTGAGGAAGGGGGAGTTATTGTTTAATGGATACAGAGTTTCAGCTTAATAAGATGAAGGCTGTGAATGGATGGTAGTGATGGTAGCACAACAGTATGAATGTACTTAAGCCATCGAACTGTACACTTAAACGTGGTTGAGATAGTAAGGTTTATGTTGTGTATATTTTACTGTAATTTTAAAATTAACTAGGCAATCAAAATTATAGCCTCATAAAACTAAGCTTTCTCTTACTTTCTAAAATAGTTTTTTTTTTTTTTTAAAGAAAATTGGGGTTATCTGTTACTTGACATTTTTGTAGAGGATGCCTATAAAATCGTCTAGGTCTAGTGACCTTCTCATAGTTATATAGACATTCAGATGGTTTTCCAGTTCCTACTAAAGTATATTTCTAAGAAATTTCCTGTTTTCAAGTGTAGTGGAATGAAGTGACTTATAATATTCATATACTCAAATAACAATTTAAAGAGAATTTCTACTATTTGTGGAATAAGTTATCTTTATTCATATCCGTCTGTGCCTTTCACAATGTTGTCAGAAATTATTGCCTTATTAGTCTTTCAAAGAAGTAGGCTTTCATTCAATAAATATTTATTCTGTACCTATGGTGAACTAGGCACTGTTCAAGGGTCTGCAGATTCATCAGTAAACAAAATCGGTAAAAATCCCTGATGTTAAGTAGTTTACATTTTAGTAGAACTTAATGCTAAATTCTTTACTTTCTTTATCTTTATCATGAATTTTTGTTCTTATCATTTTCTTTCTTCTACCTTGTCTGGTTGTATGGCTTTTCTTTTTCTAGTTTATTCAGCCAAATGCTTATTTTTTTCTTTCTAGTATATGCATTTAGGTTATAAATTTTTCTACAACAATAACTTTAGCTGAAACCCACAACTTTTGGTAAGGAAAATTCTTATTTTCATTTGACTTAAATTTAAAAGTTTTTCATTTTAATATAGGATGTTTCTTTATCACTCTTAATGTTTCAATCCATATGAAGGGGGAACTCAGTTACTATAACTCTTAGCCCTTCTCTGCCCATTTACTCTTTCCACCTTAGAGGAGATAAAGTGTCTTACCTGACACTTTAGGAAGGGCAAATTGGGCACACTTGGTTCAGCTCCACCATCTTTGTTTTGTTATTAACCTGACTTTGGGACATAGATGTTCACTCAGCTCCTCCAGGGTTAGGGCTGGTTCTGCAATTCTGCAGCAGGGTGAAGGGAAGGCCTACTTCATTCCAAAGTTGTCTTTGTCTATATCTAAGTGTCTAAGGCAACCTAATTCTATTGCTCAATAAAAAATTCTGTTTCTTGCACTGCACGGGGGTCATGCTAATCTTCTCTGTATCATTCCAATTTTAGTATATGTGTTGCTGAAACAAGTACAGAAAGTTCTGTTTCTGTCTCCAGTGAGAAACACTTCCTCCTTCTGGCCAGTTCATGGTCTTATTTCTCAAGTTATTTAGAATCCAGGTGGCAAAGGGGCGCATGCTGATTATAACACCCCCTCAGAAACGTAGATATTCATTATGATTTGTTCTGTGACTTATGAATTACTTCAGTACAGTTTTACATTTCCAAAATATGTATTTTTTTCTATAGATTTCTAATTCAGTTGTGTTGAGGTAAGAAAACATTGTATGTTATGGATTCTTTGGTTATTTTCAAAAACCTCCTTTGTGGCATGGTTTTCTGATTAAATTTTGTAAACATTCCGTATGTGTGAAAAGATGTGAAGTGCAGTTCTATGTCCATTAGTTCGAACTTGTGAATTTGTTTTGTCTAGTCTTTTAACAGCTTTATTGAGACATAATTAATGTAACTTAAAATTAACTCATTTAAAGTACACAATTCAATAATTTTAAGTATCTTCACAGAATTATGCAACCATCACCACAATCGTTAATAATTTTCTGCGTTCTTTTTCTATTTTCTGAAGCAGTGCTAAGAATAGAACAATATTATGAGCCACATTTTATTGTAATTTTAAATTTTCTGGTAGCCAAATTTAAAAGGTTAAAAAAAGGAAACAGATGAGATTAATTTTAATACTATATTTATTTAACTCAATAAATCTAAAATATATAACATTCAGTTAATACAAATATATGATATTTTTACATTCTTTTTGTATAGTGTCTTTGTAATCTGGTGTCTATTTTATACTTACAGCACATCCCAGTTCAGACTATGTTTCAAGTGCTCAGTAGTCACATGTACTTGGTGGCTACCATATTGGACAGCACAGGTCTATAGTCTTCTAAATTTTTTGTCTGCTTAAGCTATAAGTTGCCGAGCTTGTGAATGTATGTATTTCATGATTTTGTTTCTAGATGAGGTGTTGTTTTTATTGTTGTCATGACTCTCCTAATGATGCTTTTTGCCTTAAATTCTATTTTGCTTGATATTCTAGCTTTTCTTTTGCTTAATATTTTCATGGTAGATCTTTATCCCTTTATTTTATTTTTTATGTTAATTTGGTTATTTTATGCAGGGTCTTGCTCTGTCACTCCGGCTGGAGTACAGTGGCACAATCATAGCTCACTATAACCTCAAGTGATCCTCCCACCTCAGCCTCCCAAGTAGCTGGGACTAGAGGCGCACATCACCATGCCCAGCTAATTGTGTTTTTTTTTGTGTAGAGATGGGGCCTCTCTGTGTTGCTTAGGCTAGTGTCAAACTCCTGGGCTCAAGCAGTCCTTCAGCCTTGGCCTCCCAAAGCACTGGAATTACAGGTGTGAGCCACTGCACCTGGTCCTATCCCTTTATTTTTTACTTTTATTTTTGTCCTAATGTATCATTCAGTTTTAATCTTGTGTCTTGTAAATAGCATATGATCGGAATTTTTTTCTTATGCAATGTGATACACTCCTTTTGAAAACTGGTGAATTTAATCCATTTAACATATATTGTGATCACACATGTATTTGGATTAATTTCTATTGTTTACTTTTTATTCTGTATTTTCTTCTGTGTAAATTTGCAATAATAACTTTTACTTTCTTTTTCCTATTGATACAAAAATTTGCATTATATTGCTGTTCTTTTAGTGGTTACCATTAAACTTTAAAAAAATTTATGGAGGTATGATTTGATATAATAAATTACACATATTTAAATTGTACACTTTGGTAAGTTTTGACATAGGTTTATAAGCATATATATATCACTTATGCATATGTATATCACATATATCATCCATATGTAACAGATATGTATGTATATACCTGCGAAACCACCACCACCACAATCAAGATAATGAAATATTAACCACCCTAAAAAGTTTGGCAATGCCTTCCTTCTACCCCTTCCAACTTTTCCTTCATCCTCCCCTCCCTACCCTTCTCCATGCCCAGACAACTACAAATCTGATTTTAGTCACTATAGATTACTTTGCATTTTCTACAGCTTTATATAAATGGAATCATAAAGTCTGTACTCTTTTGTGTCTGTCTTCTTTCTATCACCATAATTATTTTGAGATTTGTATATGTTATTGAGTGCATGGATTGTTCATTCCTTTTTATTGCTGAGATATATTCCATTGTGTGAATATACCATGATTTGTTTACCCATTTACCTATTGATCAATATTTGGGTTGTTTCTAGTTTTTGGCTATTACAAATAAAGCTGACATGGACATTTGTTGTATGGAAATATGTTTTCATTTCTATTGGGTAAGTATATCTAGGAGTAGGACAGTTGGGTCACAGGATAAATGTGTGTTTAGATTCATAAGAAATTGCCAAGCTCTTTTCCAAAGTGGTTGTACCATTTTACAATCCCACCAGAAAGTGTATGAGAGTGCCAGTCCCTCCACTTCCGTGCCAACGCTTGGTATAGTCAGTCTTTTACATTTTAGTCACTCTAATAGGTATATTGTATTATAGTATTTGTGATTTGAATTTTTGTTTTCCTGTTGACTACTAGTAGACATTGCACATCTCTTCAAGAGCTTATTTGCTGTTTGTATGTCTTGTATGGTGAAGTATCTTCACATATTTTGTCCATTTTCTGTTGGGTAACTTGTTTTCTTATTATTGAGTTTTGAGAGGTTTTTATATATATTCTGGATACAAATCCCTTATCTTATATACAATTTGCAAATATTTTATTTCAGTCTGTGGCTCATCTGTATTTTTCATTTTTAAATTTTATTTATGTATTCATTTACTTATTTATGTTTTGGAGACAGGCTCTCACTCTGTTGTGCAGGCTGGAGTACAGTGGCACAAACATGAATCACTGCAGCCTTGACATCCTGGGCTCAAATGATTCTCACACTTCAGCCGCCCAAGTAGCTGGAACTACAGGCACACGGCAGTGCACCAGGCTAATTTTTTTCTTTTTAGAGATGGGGTCTCACTATGTTGCCCAGGCTGGTCTTGATTTCCTGGCCTCAAACAATCCTCCCACTTCAGTTGTCTTTTATTTTTTTAACAGTGCCTTTTAAGCAGAGAAGTTCTTAACTTTGACATAGTCAAATTTTTCCTTTACAGAGGGTGTTTTTGGTATTTGGTTTTTGGCCCTGTGTACTTTCTTTTTATTCTTGCAAGCATAGCAATTTATAGTTTAAAATATTTTGTATATTTTATCCGGCATTTCTGAATATTTGTAGTGAAGGTGTTCTGCATTATTTCTGCCCGTTATTCTGCAGTAACTAATAAGTGTATGTTTGAAATTTTTATCAGTTTGTAATATATAGGAATATCAACCTTCCCATTCTTTTTTTTTTTTTTTTTACCCATTGGAGTCTTTATAAAATCTATAGTTTACCATTTGTATTTTTGCAAGCAAACAGTTATATGATTTTTATAATGTCTCCATAGGTAATTCAAAGATAATCAAGATCAATTAATAAAAAATGCAAGGGGTAATTCATGGGTTAACTAATCACTAATGTAATTTAATGCTTTAATTAACAATACTATTGCAATTAGAATTTAAATGAATTGAATTGATTTGCAGTAGCTATCCAGAAACTTAAAAGATATTTGTTATTTTAATGGTCACTTTCTCTTTGCACATTTAATATCTGACTCCTTTTTTTACTCTTTTATTTTTAGATCACAAAATTTGTTCAGGATAGACATAGAGCTAGAAGAAACAGACTTCGTAAAGATCAACTTAAGAAACTTCCTGTACATAAATTCAAGAAAGGTAAGTATTTGTTTTCTAAATAATTATCCTTAGTTTATTTAAGACTGCAGGGTGACTATACTCTTTAAAAAAATTTTTTTTTATTATTATACTTTAAGTTCTAGGGTACATGTGCACAACGTGCAGGTTCGTTACATAGGTATACATGTGCCATGTTGGTTTGCTGCACCCATCAACTCGTCATTTACATTAGGTATTTCTCCTAATGCTATCCCTCCCCCAGCCCTCCACCCCCCAACAGGCTCTGTTGTGTGATGTTCCCCTCCCTGTGTCCATGTGTTCTCATTGTTCACCTTCCACTTATGAGTGAGAACACACAGTGTTTGGTTTTCTGTCCTTGTGATATTTTGCTGAGAATGATGGTTTCTAGCTTCATCCATGTCCCTGCAAAGGACACGACCTCATCTTTTTTTATGGCTGCATAGTATTCCATGGTGTATATGTGCCACATTTTCTTTATCCAGTCTATTATTGATGGACATTTGGGTTGGTTCCAAGTCTTTGCTATTGTGAATAGTGCCACAATACACATACGTGTGCATGTGTCTTTATAGTAGCATGATTTATAATCGTTTGGTTATATACCCTGTAATGGGATTGCTGGATCAAATGGTATTTCTAGTTCTAGATCCCTGAGGAATCGCCACACTGTCTTCCACAATGGTTGAACTAATTTACATACCCACCAACAGTGTAAAAGTGTTCCTATTTCTCCACATCCTCTCCAGCATCTGTTGTTTCCTGACTTTTTTTTTTTTTTTTCTTTTGAGACGGAGTCTCACTCTGTCACCCAGGCTGGAGTGCAGTGGTGCGATCTTGGCTCACTGCAGCCTCCGCCCCCCAGGTTCAAGCGATTCTCCTGCCTCAGCCTCCCGAGTAGCTGGGATTACAGATGCCTGCCACTGCACCCAGCTAATTTTTGTATTTTTAGTAGAGACGGGGTTTCACCATCTTGGCCAGGCTGGTCTTGGACTCCTGACTTTGTGATCCATCCACCTCGGCCTCCCAGAGTGCTGGGACTACAGGTGTGAGCCACTGTGCCTGGCCTGTTTCCTGACTTTTTAAGACTATACTCTTATACTACCTTCTGTGTCCCTACCATAAACTATGCCTAACGCTAAGTAGACTTTCAGTTAAGAATGAATGAATAAATAAATGAATGAATGAATGTGAGAGATGATGTTTTGCTGTGATGACCTGGTGAAAGCAGGAGAAGGATGCACAGTCTGCAGAGAATTTAAAAACAATAATTAAACTAACCAAAATGCTTGTAAATATTATCACCATGTGCCATTAGTTCTAAACAATGTCAGTAGATAAAATATTTTTCTGTACCAGGTGAACTACTCTCACTTACCTTCCTCCTATTCTGTCTCCCACAATATAACACTGTATAGTGTTGTATTAACTAAACACATAGGTAGGTAGCTGTTATATATCATCACTTATATATATCATCTTAATTTTCATACTTTTATGAACTGTATACTCTTACTATTTTCCCTTTATAGATGAGGAAAAATCGGATCAGGGACATTAGGAATTTTAATATCACATAGCCAGTATCGACAGAACTAGAGGAGAGGTGTGACTATAATACCATAGCCAATGTAAGTTTCCCCTATAGTATAGTTTCTCTGTGATTTAGTGACCTTTTAGTGCAGATACCTACTTGATAAATCCTTTTGGCTGGCACTTCCCAGACTTCATTTTCATATACCAGTAAAAATATTCTGTTTTTTAATTCAGCAGTGAAAAAGTGTAGGGAGTGGAGGGAGAAAATAGAGAAAAAGGCAATAAAACATAGTTCTGCCACATTTTTATTTTTCAAATAATAAAATGTTTTATAAACCTGCCATTTACCATTAACATTAAAAAATAGAACACTTAACAAAAAAAAGTAGGAAAAAGAACATCATGTTAAAATAAAGAAATGAATAGACATTTCTAAAAATGCACTGCATTTTACATTTACATTATCATTATACAGTGATTTACATTATCATTATACAGTGTGGATTAGTTAATAGTTTTTTTTGTTTTGTTTTTAAGAGATGGGGTCTCACTGTGTTGCTCAGGCTGAGCTTGAACTCCTGAGTTCAAGTGATCATCCCACCTCAGCTTCTCACGTAGCTAAGACTATAGGCATATGCCACTGGGCCCAGCTTGGATTAGTTAAGATTTCCACATAGACCAGAACTAGTTTGAAGATTAGGAATTACTTTTTTAGGCTTCATTTTGTGTGTTTAAAAATATGTTTAAAATGGCCGGGCGCGGTGGCTCACACCTGTAATCCCAGCACTTAGGGAGGCCGAGGCAGACAGATCACGAGGTCAGGAGATGGAGACCATCCTGGCCAACATGGTGAAACCCCGTCTCTACTAAAATACAAAAAATTTAGCCGGGTGTGGTGGTGCATGCCTGTAGTACCAGCTACTCGGGAGGCTTAGGCAGGGGAATCACTTGAACCCGGGAGGCAGAGGTTGCAGTGAGCTGAGATCACACGACTGCAATCCAGCCTGGTGACAGAGCAAGACTCCATCTCAAAAAAAAAAAAAAAGAAAAGTTTAAAAAATGGTGATACTGTCCTGGGTTTAAAGGGAAAACATGTCATTGGCTTTTCCTCTGAGTAAGATGGGTAGCTATAGTAGGATTTTGAACAGAGGAGAGAGAGAATATCTCAGTTAACTGTTAAAAGGATCCTTCTGCTGACATTAAGAATAGGTCATTAGATGGCAAAGGGTATAAACAGAGAGAACAGACAGGAAAGTTATTGTAGTAATTCAGGTGTGATATAAATGTGGCTTGGGGTGATATCAGTGGAGGAGAAGAAATCTTTAAATACTGGCTGTATCTGGAGATGGAATACACAGAATTTACTGATGGACTAGATATTGGAAGAGGAGACAAGGATGACTCCAGATTTTTTGGTCTGAACAGCAAAATGGATGGTCTATTTAAGGACAGTCCTTAAATAGAAATAAGGATGGTTAATGTATGAGAGAGCAGATTTTAGGAGGGAAATTGGAAGATTGGTAGTGAACATATGGAATTTCAGATGTCTATTAGATGTTAGAAGTTTAAGAGAGAGGTCTGAACTGGAAATACCAGCATGAAAATGTATTTATATCATTAGACTGGATGAGATTACCAAGAGAGTGAGTACAGAGAGAGAGAATACCAAAGACACTGTGGGGCATTCCATCATTCAGTAGAAGAGGAATCAGAAGTGGCAGCAGTGGAGACTGAGAAGGTGTAACCAATTACATAGGAAGAAAATCAGGAGAGCGTGATTTACCAGAAACCCAGTGATGCAAATCTATCAGGGAGCAAGGAATGATAACCTGTGTCAGTGCTGCTGAACATAAGTAAGATGAGAGCTCAGTATTGACCACTAGAGACTATTGATGATCTTGATGAGCAGTTGACAGAGTGGTCAGGCCAAAAATCTGATTGTAGTTGATTTAAGAGAGAATGGTGGAAAGAGAGGAATTAGAGATAGTTTTTGTAAGAAGTTTAACTAAAAAAGGGAGCAAAGAAATGGGGTCATAGCTGCTGGGGGAAGTTGAGTCAAGAAATAACAGCATGTTTGTTTGCTAAAGGAAATTGATGATGTAGGTGACAGATGGGAGAGTCCCTGTAATGTTCTTAAGGAAGGCAAGAGGAGATTGGATCTCTTGCACAAAAAGGTGAACTGGCCTTAGGTAGTATCATAGAGACTTGAGCTAAGGGAAAGTAGAATATGTGGGTGAAAAATCACAGTAGGTGGGTATTTGTAGTGGTAAGTCTGTGGAAATGTTCTTTGCTTTCATTTCTCTCAGGTAGGAAATCACCAACTGAGGGTGAGGACAGAGGAGGAGGTATTGGAGCTTTTAAGAACAGAGGTATAAAATACTATTATTCCAGGAGAGTAGGAGGAGGAATGGATTAGGGAAATATAATATGGTTGCTTGGCAGCCTGAACCCATTTTGAACCCATCAGCATAACTGTTTTTCTCTATGGAGTGGTGTTTATCATCACTTTTTTCAAAATGTGAAGTATAACATTTATACAGAAGAGTATGTAGGATACATATTTCTAGAATCATCCAGTTCAAGAGATAGAACATTACTGCCACCCCAGGAGCTGTTATGTTCCCTTCTAGATAAATAATCCTTTCTTGTCCTCTGGAGGTAATCACTATCCTGGCTTATGATAATTTCACTGCCTTTCTTAAGTTGTACCACATACGAATGCATACCTAAACAGTTGGCTTAATTTTGCCTATTTTTGAATTGTATTTTTCTTACCTCTGATTAATTTTTTAATGAAATTTATACACTTAGTTGCATTTAGGTATAGTTCATTTACTTTCATTCTGTCTTTTAAAGATTTTACTTACCCACTTTACTGTTAATTGACATTCATTTTTTTTTCAGTTTAGGGCTATTATAAATCATACTTTTGAGAATATACTTGTACATATATCCTGGTGCATATGTCCATGAATTTCTTTAGCATATATACCTAGAAGTAGATTAATTTGATCATAGTATATAGCTATTTTCAATTTTATTGGATAATGCAAAATCATTTCCAAAGTGATTGATGGTACCAATTTCTACTCTCACCAACAGTCTATAGGAGTTCCTGTTGTTCTATGTATTTATCCAATACTTTGTACTGATGGACTTTTAAATTTTAGCATTCTGGTGGGTTTATAACTCATTGTTGTTTTACTTTTTATTTCCCTTCTTGCAATGAGGTTAAATATCTGTTCACATTATTTGCCAGTTGGATTTTCACTTTCACGAAGTACCTTTCATGATATATGCCCATGTGTCTGTTTCATATATGGGAGGAATTCTTTATATGTTCCTACAAGCCTCCAGAGGGAGGCGTAGTGTATGGCAATTTAGTTCTTCAATAATTCTTGTGTTTTAACTGTCTTTTTCTAGTTTATGGACCAGAATTCTTGCCTTTCATGGTAGTGTTCTTCTATTTTTGTTTTGTTTTGTTTTGTCTTGATTTGTTTTTTTGAGACGGAGTCTCGCTCTGTCCCCTAGGCTGGAGTGGAGTGGCGTGATCTCAGCTCACTGCAAGCTCCGCCTCCCGAGTTCACATTATTCTCTTGCCTCATCCTGCCGAGTAGCTGGGACTACAGGCGCCCGCCACCATGCCTGGCTCATTTTTGTGTTTTTAGTAGAGATGGGGTTTCACCATGTTAGCCAGGATGATCTCGATCTCCTGACCTCATGATCTGCCCACCTTGGCCTTCCAAAGTGCTGGGATTACAGGCGTGAGCTACCATGCCCAGCCTCTTCTATGTTTTTAGAGAACGTTTTCTATCCCAAGATCATACAGATGTTATTTTATATTACCTTCTGAAAGCTTTATATTTTTGTCTTTTGTGTTTAATCCACATGAATTGATTGTGTAAAACTGGAGTCCAATTTAAGTTTTTTTTCCAGTTTGATATTTTATATAAGGGTATCCAGTTGTTCCAGAGCTAATTATTGAAAATAGACTGTTCTGCAGTGTCACCTCTGATGTAAATTAAGGTCCAGATATGTGTGGGTTTGTTTCTGGATTTCTCTTGGTTTTATTGTTTAACCGTGTATCAGTATCACACTGTTTCAATTACAGTAGGTTCATGGTAGGACCTGATAGAGCTAGTCTTCCCACTTTGTTTTTTTTCAATAGTGTTTACCTATGTTTAACACTTTGCCTTTCCACTTAAAGGTAAAAATTGACTTGTCAAGGCCACCCCACCTCCAAATATATGCACAAGTGATTGCATTTTTTTATTGTAGCAGAATACACACAGCATAAAATTTACCATTTTAATAATTTTAAAGTACCTTCATATTGTTATGCAACCATCACCACCGTCCATCTCCAGACTTCTTTATCTTCCCAAACTGGATACTCTGTACCTGTTAAACAGTAACTCCCCATTTCCACTTCCCTCCAGCCACTGGCATCCACCATTCTACTTACTGTCTCTGAATTTGACTATTGTAGGTACCTCACGTAAGTGGAATTACCTGATATTTGTCCTGTTTCTGACTTATTTCACTTCCCATAATGTTTTCAAGGATTATCCATGTTGTAGCATATATCAGAATGTCTTTACTTTCTCTGGCTGAATAATAGTCTGTTGTGTATTTTTACCACATTTTGTTTATTTATTCATCTATTAGCGGATATGAGTTGGTTACACCTTTTGGCTATTGTAAATAATACTGCAATGAACATTGATAAAAAAGTATCTGTTTAAGTCCATGGATTCAATTATTTTGGGTATATACCAAGGAGTGATATTGTTTAACTTTATGAGGAACCTGGATACTGTCTTCCACAGTTACTGTACCATTTTACATTCCCAGCAGCAATGCTCAAGGGTTCATATTTCTCCACATCCTTGTCAACACTTGTATTCTGTTGTTTTGTTTTAATATAGCTATCCTAATGGGTATGAAGTGGTACCTTAATGTGGTTTTATTTGCATTTCCCTACTGACTAATGATGTTGAGCATCTTTTCTTGTGCTTATTGTCCACTTGGATATTTCCTTTGGCAAATTATCTGTTCAAGTACTTTGCTCATTTTCAATTGGGTGGTTTATCATTTTGTTCTTGAGTTATAGGAGTTCTTTGTATATTCTAGATAACATGATTTGCAAATATTTTTTCCCATTCTGTCAGTTGTCACTTTCTTGATAATGTCCTTTTATGTACAGAAGTTTCAAATTTTGATGTAGTCCAATTTACCTTTTTTCTTTTTTTGCTTATCATATGAAGCATAAGCAAAAACCTTTTTTTTTTTTTTTTTTTTGCTTGTGAAGGAAATTAAAGAAGACCTCAATAAATGGAAAAGTATCCCACATTCATGGATTGGAAGACTTAATATTGTTAAGATATCAAGACTACCCAAAGCAGTCTACAAATTCAGCACAATTCCTATCAAAATTCCAAGAACTTTTTTTGCAGAAATGAAAAGTTTAAAAATTTTGATTAAGTCCAGTTTTTACCTTATGTCATATCTAAGAATACATTGTCAAATCTAAGGTCATAAAGATTTACCCTATGTTTTCTTCAAAGTTTTATGGTTTTAGCTTATATTTAGGTCTTCTATCAATTTAGAGTTGATTTTCATATATAGTAAATATGAGGTAGGGCTCCCGGCTTATTTTTTTGTATGTGGAAATCCAGTTATCCCAGCACCATTTGTTGAAGAGACTGTTTTCTCATTGAATATCTTGGCACTCTCATCAAAAATAAGTTGGCCATAGATGTATGGTTTTATTTATGGACTCTCAGGTACATTCCTTTGGTCTATATGATTATCCTTATGCCAGTCCCACACTATTTTGATTACTCTAGTTTTGTAGTAAATTTTGAAACTGAGAATTGTGAGTCTTCCACATTTGTTGTTCTTCTTCAGTATTTTAGCTGTTCAGGGTCCTTTGCAATTCCATAATAACTTGAGAATAATTTGAGGATAGAACTTTCTATTTTTGCAAAAAAGTTATAGAATTTTGATAGGGATTGTGCTAAATTTGTAGGTTGCTTTGGGTAGTCTTGACATCTTAACAATATTAAGTCTTCCAATCCATGAATATGGGATGCTTTTCCATTTATTGAGGTCTTCTTTAATTTCCTTCAGCAGTGCCATGTAATTTTCAGTCTATAAGTCTTTCATCTCCTTAGATTTATTTCTAGGCATTTTATTGTTTTAGATACTATTATAAATAGAATTCCTTTCTAAATTTCTTTTATGGATTGTTCATTGCTGGTGTGGAGAAACACAACTGACTTTTATGCATTGATCTTATAACCTACAACTTTGATGGATTTGTATATAGCTCTGGTAGCTTTCTTGTGGATTCTTGGGGATTTCCTATATAGCAGATTGTATTAGCCTGTTCTCACACTACTATAAGAAATACCCAAGACTGGGTAATATATAAAGGAAAGGTTTTAATTGACTCACAGTTCCACATTGCTGGAGAAGCCTCAGGAAACTTCTAATCATGGTGGAAGGCAAAGGAGAAGCAGACATCTTCTTCATAGGGCATCAGGACAGAGTGAGTGCAAGCAGGGGAAATGCCAGATGCTTATAAAACCATCAGATCTCGTGAGACTCACTATCATGAGAACAGTGTGGGGGAAACTACCCCCATGATCCAATTACCTCCACCTGGTCCTGCCCTGACACGTGGGGATTATGTGTATTATAATTCAAGATGATATTTTGGGTGGAGACACGGCCAAACCATATCACAATCGTGTCATCTGTGAATAGGTGTAGTTTTACTTCTTTCTTTCCAACATGGATTTATTTCATTTTCTTGTGTAACTGCTTATAGAACTTACAGTACAATATTGAATAACAGTGGTGAAAGTGGCCATTCTACTTTCTTTCTGATTTTAAGGCAAAAACTTGCAGTCCTTCACCAGTGAGTATTTTAGCTGTGAGTTGTTGTTGTTGTTTTTAATAAATGCCCTTTATCAAGTTGATGAAGTCCCCTACTATATAGGTTCATTTTTTTGGCATGTTGAAATCTACTTGTTCCAGCATTATTTGTTGAAAAGACTGTCCTTTCTCCCTTGAATCACCTTTGCTCCACTGTTAGAGAGCAGTTGACTATATTTGTGTGAGTCTTTTTCTGGAATCTCTATTCTGTCCCATTTATCTATTTATTCTTTCACCAGTACCACACTGCCTTGATTACTGTACTTTTGTTTTGTTTTGTTTTGAAATGGAGTCTTGCTCTGTCACCCAGGCTGGAGTGCAGTGGCGCAATCTCGGCTCACTGCAACCTCCGCCTCCCAGGTTCAAGCAGTTCTTCTGCCTCAGCCTCCCATGTAGCTGGGAGTACAGGCATGTGCCACCATGCCTGTCTAATTTTTTTTGTATTTTTAGTAGAGACAGGGTTTCACCATGTTGGCTAGGCTGGTCTTGAACTCCTGACCTCAAGTGATCCGCCTGCCTCGGCCTCTCAAAGTGCTGGGATTACAGGCGTGAGCCACCGCACCAGCTGATTACTTTATAGTAAGTCTTAACATTGGGTAGTGTCAGTTCATTGACTTTGTTACTTCAGTATGGTGTTGGCTGTTTTGGTGTTTTGCCATTCCGTATATACTTGTGAACTAGTTTGTTGGTATCCAAAAAAATAAATTGCTGAGATTTTGATTGGGATTGCATTGAATTTATAAATCAAGTTGGGCATCCCACTTGGTCATGGTGTATAATTTTTTATATACGGATATTCAATTTTCTAATATTTTGTTTAGGATTTATCATCTATGTTCATGGTAGTTACTAGTCAGTAGTTATCCTTTCTTGTGATGTCTTTGCCTAGTTGTGAGATTTGGATAATAACTGGCTTCACAGAATGAGTTATGATATACCCTCTGCTGTTTTCTGGAAGAAATTGTAAAGAATTCGGGTAATTTCTTTCCTGAGTGTTTGGTAGAATTCACCAGTGAACCTATCTGGATATGGTGCCTGCTGTTTTGGAAGGTTATTATTTATTGGTTCAGGTTCTTAATAGACCTAGGCCTATTCAGATTGTACATTTCTTTTTGTGTGGCTTTCGGCAGATTGTGCCTTTCTGAGTAATTGGTACATTTCATCTGTTACCAGATTTGTAGGCATAGATTGTTTAGTATTCCTTTATTATTGTTTTTATATTCATAGGATTAATAGTGATGACCCCTTTTCTAAAATTTTTGATATTAATAATTTGTATCTTTTGTCTCTTTTTCTTGGTTCACCTAGCTAGATATCGGTTTCATTTATCTTTTCAAATAACAATATTTTGGTTTTGTTGATTTTCTGTATTGATTTTCTGGTGTTTTTTTGGTTGTGTGTGTGTGTTTTTGTTTTTTTGTTTTTTTTTCTGGGGGGACAAGGTCTCACTCTGTCATCCAGGCTGGAGTGCAGTGGCACAACCATGGCTGACTGCAGCCTCGACTTTCCAGGCTCAACCAACCCTTCCACCTCAGCCTTCCAAGTAACTGGAACTACAGGTGTGCACCACTGTGACCGGCTAATTTTTTTATTTTTATTTTTTTAGAGACAGGGTCTCACTATGTTGCCAGGTCTGAACTGCTGGCCTCAAGTGATCCTCCCACTTTGGCCTCCCAAAGTGCTGGGATTACAGGCATGAGCCACCACACCCAGCCTGATTTTCTGCTTTTACTTGCATTGATTTGTTCAATTTTTATTTCTTTTTTCCTGCTACTTTGAATTTAATTTGCTCTGTTTCTAGTTTCCTAAAGGTAAAGCTTAGATTATTGATTTTAGCTCTTTCTTCCTTTTCTAACATATATATATTCAGTGCTATAAATTTCCCTGTACTGCTTTCATTGCATTTTACAATTTTTTATTGATATATAATAGTTGTACATATTTATGAGGTACATGTTATATTTTGATACATGCATACAATATGTAAGGATCAAATCAGGATAATTGGGATATTTATCATCCCAAGCAATGATCATTTTTGTGTGTGTGTTGGGAATAATTCAAAGCTTCTCATCTGGCTATTTGAAATATATAACTTTATTGTTAACTATAGTTGCCTTACCATACTATCAAAAACTAGAACTTATTCCTTCTAACTGTTTTTGTACCCAGTAGCCAGCCTCCCTTCACTGCTCCCTTCCACCCTTCCCAGCATCTGGTAACCACCAGTTTGCTCTCTACCTCCATGAGATCAGTTTTCTTAGTTCCCACATACGAGTGAGAACATGGGATATTTGTCTTTCTGGGCTTGGCTTATGTCACTTAGTATCATGTCTTCTAGTTCCATCCATGTTGCTGCAAATAACAGGGTTTTTTTATGGCTGAATAGTATTCCATTGTGTATATATACCACATTTTCTTTATCCAGTCATCCACTGATAGACACTTAGGTTGATTCCATATCTTGGCTATTGTGAATAGTGCTGCAGTAAACATGGGAGTGCAGATATCTCTTCAATATGCTGATTTTCCTTTCTGTTGGACACATATCCAGCAATGGGATTGCTGGATCATATGGTGGTTTCATTTTTACTTTTTTGAGGAACCTCAATACTGTTTTCCTTAGTAGCCATACTAATTTATATTCCCACCAGCAGTGTACGAGTGGTCCCCTTTCTCCTGCCACATCACATGTTCCTCTTGCGTTGTACAATACAATCATCTCTTCCCAGTAGTATCCAAAGTCTTAACTCATTCCAGCATCAACTCAAAAATCCAAAGTCTGAAGTCTTATCTGAGACTCAAGACACATTTCTTTCCACCTATTAGCCCGTAAAATCAAAAACAAATTCGTAACTTCCAAGATACAATAGTGGTGCAGGTATTAGGTAAACATTCCCATTCCAAAAGGGAGGAATTGGCCAAAGGAAAGGGAAATAGGCCCCACACAAGTCTGAAACCTAGCAGGGCAGACATTAAACTTTAAAGCTCCAACATAATCTTTGACTCTGTGTCCCACATCCAAGGCACACTGGTGCAAGGGGTGGGCTCCCAAGGCCTTGGGAAGCTCCATCCCTGTGGCTCTCACAGGTTGGAGTCTGGTGTCTGTGCCTTTTCAATGCTGAGGGTGCAAGCTGCTGGTGGCTCTACCCTTCTTGGTTCTGGAGGGTAGCAGTCCTGTTCCCATAGCTTCACTAGACTGCCCTGGTAGGGAGTCTGTGTTGGGGATCCAACCTTACATTTCCCCTCAATACTGCACTAGCAGAGTTTCTGTGTGGGAGCTATGTCCTGGGACAGACTTCTGCCTGGGACCCAGGCTTTCTAATACATCCTCTGAAATCTAGGTTGGAACCTGGCAAGCCTTCTTTCCTTTTGAATGCTGCACACCTACAGCCTTAATACCACATGGAAACCAGCAAGGATTACAGCTTGTGCTCTCAGAGCAGTGCCTCAAACTGTACCAGGGGCCCTTTTGAGCTGAGGCTGGAGCAGCCAGGATGCAGGGAGCAGCCTCTTAAGATGGTGCAGGGCAGTGGCTCCACAGGCCTGACCCACTAAACCATTCTTTCCTCCTAGGCCTCTGGGCTTGTGATGGGAGGAGCTGCCTTTTGAGGCTTTTTTTTTTTTTTTAATGGTCTTGGATATTAGCACTTGGCTCTCTTTTAGTAATGCTAATCTATCTAGCAAGTGGTTGGTTCACAGCCCACTTGTATTCTTTTGAATGCTGCACACTTACAGCCTTAATACCACATGGAAGCCACCAAGGATTACAGCTTGCGCTCTCCAGAGTAGCTATTGTAAATGAGATTACTTTCTTGATTTATTTTTCAGATTGTTTGCTGTTGGCATATACAAATGATACTGATTTTTGTATGTTGATTTTATATCCTGCAACTGTACTGAATTTGCTATATTAGTTCTAACAGTTTCTTTTCTTTCTTCTTTTTTTTTTTTTTTTGAGATGGAGTCTAGCTTTGTCACCCAGGCTGGAGTGCAGTGGTGTGATCTCGGCTCACTGTAACCTCTGCCTGCCAGGTTCAAGCAATTCTCCTGCCTCAGCCTCCCAAGTAGCTGGGACTACAGGTACCCACGACCACGCCTGGCTAATTTTTGTATTCTTAGTAGAGACGGGGTTTCACCATGTTGGACAGGCTGGTCTCGAACTCCTGACCTTAAGTGATCCACCCGCCTCAGCCTCCCAAAGTGTTAGGATTACAGGTGTGAGCCACCATGCCCAGCCTCTAACAGTTTCTTGATGGAGTTTTCTTTGGTTTTTAAAATATACAATCATGTCGTCTGTGAACAAGGTTAATTTGACTTCTTCCTTTCCAGTTTGGTAGTTTTCAGCAGTGAAGCCATCCAGTCCTGGGCTTTTCTTTGATGGGAGACTTTTAATTACTGTTTCAGTTTCATTACTTGCTATTGGTCTGTTCAGGCTTTCTCTTTCTTTATGGTTCAGTCTTGACAGGTGTACATGTCTATGAATTTGCCCATTTTTTTCTAGGTTATCTAATTTGTTGGCATATAATTATTCATAAAATCTCTGATGATCATTATATTCTAGGGTATTGATTGTAATTTTTTTCATTTATACTTTGTTTTCTCTTTTTTTGTTAGTCTAGCAAAAGGTATGTGGACTTTATCTTTTCAAAAAACAATTTTTTCTTTCAGTTATCTTGTATTTTTTCAGTCTGAATTTTATTTCTGCTCTGATCTGTATTATTTCTTTCTACTAATTTTAGATTTTGTTTATTCTTGTTTTTCTAGTTCCTTGAGGTGGATTGTTCAGTTGTTTATATGAAGTTTTTCTCCTTTTTTGATGGAGGATTATTGCTATGAACTTCCTACTTAGTATTGCTTTTGCTTGTCCCATAGATTTTGATGTGCTGTGTTTCCATTTTCATTTGCTCAAAAAAATTTTTAGATTTCCTTTTTAATTTCTTTATTGACCCATTTTTTATTTAGGAGCATGTTGTTTAATTTTCACATATTTATAGTTTTCAAAGTTCCTTTTTTTTTTTTTTTTTCCTGAGGCAGTGTCTCACTCTTTGGCCCAAGGCTGGAGTGCAGTTGCACAATCTCAGCTCAGTGCAGTATCCACCTCCCAAGTAGCTGGGAATACAGGCATGCACTACTACACCTAGCTAATTTTTTTGTAGAGATGAGGTTTTACCATGTTGCCCAAGGCTGGTCTCGAACTCCTAGACTCAAGTGATCTGCCTGCCTCAGCCTCCCCGATTGCTGGGATTACAGGCATGAGCCACCACACCTGGCCCAAAGTTCCTCTTTAAAAAAGAATAAAAATCTAGTTTTATTCTGCTGTGGTCAGAAAAGATACTTAATACAATTTTGACTTTTTTGAGTTTGCTGAGACTTGTTTTTTCTCCTAACGTGATCTGTCCTGGGGAATGTTCCATGTGCTGATGAGAAGAATGTATATTCCACAGAGCTGGATGAAGTGTTCTGTAAATGTCAGTTATCATTATATAGTGATTTTTTTGTCTCTTTTTATAGTGTTTGTTGTTTATTTTATCTGATATAAATATAGTTATTCTTGCTCTTTTTTGTTTTCCAATTGCATGGAATATCTTTTTCCACCCCTTTACTTTCAGTCTATGTGTCTTTATAGGTAAAGTGAGTTTCTTATCGGCAGCAGATCATTGGGTTCTGTTTTTCTATTCATTTAATCACTCTATGTCTTTTAATTAGAACATTTAGTTCATTTACATTGTTATTATTGATAGGTGAGAACTTCCTCCTGTCATTTTGTTGTTTGTTTTCTAGTTGTTTTGTAACTCCTCTTTTACTTTCTTTTCTTTCTTTCTCTTTCATCTTTCTTTATGATTGTGCAAATTTCTCTGGTAGTATGTTTTAATTCCTTGCTGTTTATTTTTAGTGTCACCTATTATAGGTGTTTTGCTTTGTGGTTACTATGAGGCTTACAAAAAACATCTTATAAGTTATTTTGAATATATGAGAACTCAATGTTGATCACAAAGAAAAAGACAAAAAACTTTACATCGTAATTTCATCCCCGACACACATTTTGACCTCTTGTTGACACAATTTACATCTTTTTATATTGCCTGACTTTTAACAGATTGTTGTAGTTTTTATTTTGGTAGATTTAGTTTTCATACTAGAGATACCACAGTTACAGTATTAGAGTATTCTAAATTTGTCTGTATATTTTTACCAATGACTTTTATAACTTCAGATATTTTCTTGTTGCATGTTAGTGTCCTTTTGTTCCAGATTGAAGAACTACCTTTCACATTTTTTATAAGATGAATTCCTTCAGCTTTCGTTTGTCTTCAGAAGTCATTATCTCTCATTTATGGTTGAAGGATAGCTTTGCTGGGGACACTGTTCTCAGTTGGCAGTTTTTTTTTTTTTTCCTTTAGCTTTTTAATATGTCATCCCACTCCCTTCAGGCATGTATGGTTTCTATTCTACTAGATGTCCATTAACAGATGAATTAGAGCTCTTTATATGTTATGCTTCTTTTTTTTCTGCTTTTATGCTCCTCTTCTTGTTTTTGACCTTTGAGAATTTGATTGTTGTATGCCTTGGGATAGTCTTATTGGAGTTTAATCTGTTTGGTAATCTTTGACCTTCCTATGCCTGGATATTTATCTTTCTATAGATCTGGAAAGTTTTCTGTTATTATTTCTTTGAATAAGCTCTGTACCCCTTGCTCTTTCTTAACTATGTCTTGAAGGCCAATGACTCTTAAATTTGCTCTTTTTAGGCTATTTTCTAGATCTTATATGTGTTCTTCCTTTTTACTCTCCTATGTCTCCTGTCTTTATATATTTTCAAATTGTCTTTGAGCTCACTGATTCTTTCTTCTGCTTGATTAGTTCTGTCAAAACCCTCTCATGCATTTTCAGTTCAGCCAATGTATTTCACAGTTCCAAGATTTCTATTTTTTTAATTTTTTAAATCTGTTTGTTAAATTTTTCTGGTAAGTTTCTAAAGTGTTTTACTCTGCTATCTTGGAGTTCCCCAGGTTTCTCCAAAATTGCTATTTTGAATTCTTGATCAGAGAACTTACACATCTTCATCTTAGGTTGGTAGGGTGTCACTGGCTCCTTGCTTTGTGAATTTGGGAAGGTCGTGATTCCCTGTTTGATGTTGTTTCTTACAGATGTACATTTATGTCTTCACATTGATTTGTTATTTATTCTAGTTTTTGCTATCTGCCTTTACTTGGTCTTTCAGGTGTGGTTTGTTGCATTCTCTTAGACTTAGATCACTGCCTTCTTTTCAGCACTAGATGGCACCCTAAGCCCAGGTTTGCCTGGCTTTCACAAAAGTTCAGCGCACTGACCATCTTGGGTTAGGGGATGTTCCAAAGGGGATTCCCTGGCTGGGGTTGGCGGGGAAGGGAATTAGCTAGGAGTTTGTGCGCAGAGGACCCGTGGAATGCCTCCTACTGCTGCTGATCCACTGTCCCTCTGATTTGGCATCTCCTTTGGCTGAGATAAAGAGCAGCCCCAAGTTTCCTTTGCTGGAGTTGCTAGCCCTACTTCCACGTTTGTCTATAGCTGTCTTCAGATTTTCTCCCAATAGGCACTAGCAATGCTTCCTGTGGGTTGAGGCAGGAGCAGCTTTCCTGCATAGTAACCCTAGATGGTAGGGAAACTGGCTGTCTACCTTAGTCTCAGTTTCTCCAGGATAGGAACCATAAGTCTTGGGAGACTTTTTTACCCAGTGCCTAATAACTTAAGGGAGGGGCATCATGGATAGAGAAGTCGAGGGGCATCATGGATAGAAAAGTCCATTCTCTCTTCTCATAATTTTTCACTTCTTTGTGACACCAAGGATTGTCACAGCCTCAGTTTTGAGTTCTGGAATATTGGTGGTGATAATGTTGTCACTGTATAGTTGTTTTTCATTTTCTGTGTGGGAAAACCAACTCAGATTGCTTCTACTCTGCCATTTTGGTAACATCAGTGCATTTTACAAATTTTGATATGTTGTATTCTTATTTTCACTTAGCTCAAAATATTTTAAAATTTCTCTTGAGATTTCTTCTTTGACCTACTTGTTATTCAGAAGTGTGTTTTTTAATCTCCACATGTTTGGGAATTTTCCAGCTATCTGTATTTATATATTATTATATATTTCTAGTTTAACTCCATTGTGCTCTGCATGGTAATACTGTAAGACTTATTTTTAAAAAATAAAGTATACTTTATGTCCCAGAATGTGGTCTCTCAGTGGATGAATGTTCCATGTGAGCTGGAAAGGAATGTATATTCTATTTCTTGTTGGATGATGAAGTAGTGTGTATATCAATTAAATCCAGTTGACTGGTGCTGCTGTTGAGTTCAACTGTGTCCTTACTGATTTTCTGCCTGCTGGATCTGTCCATTTCAGATAGAGGGGTGTTGATGTCTCCAACTATAATAGCAGATTCATCTGTTTCTCCTTGCAGTTCTATCAGTTTTTGCCTTATATATTTTGGCACTCTGTTATTAGGTACATACACATTAAATATTGTTATATATATATATAGTTATATATATATATAATTGTAAAAAATTTTTTATTTATTTATTTTGAGACAGAGTCTCACTCTGTTGCCCAGGCTGGAGTGCAGTGGTGCGATCTCAGCTCACTGCAGCCTCTGCCTCCCAGGTTCAAGCAATTCTCCTCCTTCAGCCTCCCAAGTAGCTGGGACTATAGGTGCAGACCACCATGCCTGGCTAATTTTTGTATTTTTTAGTAGAGATGGGGTTTCACTATGTTGGGCCAGGCTGGTCTCGAACTCCTGACCTCAAGTGATCCACCAGCTCCAAAAGTCCTGGAATTACAGGCATGAGCCACCGTGCCCGGCCATATTGTTATTATTATTATTATTTTTTTTTGGAGAATTGATCCCTTTATTATTATGTAATGCGTCTCTATCTGTAATGATTTTTCTTGCACTGATGTCTGCTCTGTCTGAAAATATGCTTACTCTCACATTTTTTGGATTAGGGTTAGCATGATATTTTTGTCAATCTCTTTACTTTTAATCTATGTGTCTAATTTTTTTTTTACTTTATTAAAATACTGAGTTTTATTTCACATGTATATTTTTGCCTCCCCACCATTTCCATGTCTGACCACGACTACTACTATGTCCTATCATAACATTCCATACATACTTAAAACCAAGCAAAGGGTGGAGTTCCATCTTTAAAAACTAAACAGGCATTTTGGACAACACATTCTTGGCAATAGAGCCTGGACAACATTTATCAAACACAGTAGGGAAAGTTCTCACTGCATTATAAAAAGGACAGCCAGATATCAACTGTTACAGAAATGAAATAAAATGGAAAATTCTTAACAAATTGTTTAAACTATTTTCCTAAAGAGACTTCCTCCACTGCCAGAGATTTTGAATAACCTCCTGGTCAGTCATCCGGAAGCATTCCTCACATAATTGATGAACTGCTTGCATTTTAATGTCTTCTACAGAACTAGGTCCTTTTCGTGTTTTAGGAGTTTTTTCCTGTTTTTTGAAAGATTCTTGTCCTTTTGATCTTGGTGTTGATGGTTTTCAGTCTTTTCCATTCTGATTTGACTTCTGTGCATTTTTGGCTGGGGTATCTCGTATAGATTTCCTCACTGGTGCTTTTTCTCCAGTTTCCTCGTCATCAAAATCATCATCATCGTCATTTTCATCATGATCTTCTGCATCAGCAGCAAGTTTTACTTTTTTCTGTGGAACTTTTCTACCACCTCCGGGGGCAGATCGCTTTCCAGATAAACTTGAGTTTCACATACTCCTCTTCTTCATCTTCTGACTCTGCATCTTCCTGCACAGCTACTAAGTGCTGTCCACTAATATGCACTGGCTGTGAAGCACACTTCAACCGTAAGATCACCGGTGGTGTTATTTCAAGGCCCCCAAGGGAAACCATTGGCTGTACAGACATTTTCAAAGTTGCCAGTGTTACTTTAATCGGACTACCTTCATAATTCATTGCCTCTGCTTCAACAATATGCAATTTATCCTTTGCACCAGTCCCTGAACTGACCGTTCTTAAAGATAACTGGTGCTCATTTTCATCATTATCCACCTTAAAGTGACAATCTTTGTCGGCCTTTTGTTGACAACTGAAAAGATAGTTCTGGGGCCTCAGAGGGCTCATGTCCATGTCCATCAAATCTTCCATGGGGTGGTGACACGCACTTAGGTGGGAGAGAAGGCGGACAGAGATAAATGACTGCTGCTCCAGAGAACAGCCGCGCAGGATGGAATCACACCAGGGTATGTGTCTTCATATTTAAAGTGGGTTTTTTTCAACAAAATATAGCTGGTCTTATTTTTTTTATCTGATCCACTCTGACAATCTTTTGATTAGCATATTTAGGACATAGATATTTAAAGTGATTATGAATATAGTTGGGTTAATATCTATTATATTTATCATTGTTCTGTATTTGTTGCGCCTGTTTCTGTTTTTCTCTTTCAATCTTTTTTCACCATTTGTGGTTTTAATTAAGTATTTCATAATGATTCCACTTTCCTTTCTTAGCATATTAATGTTATTTATATGTGTATGTATTTTCTTTTTTAGTGGTTGCCCTAGAGTTTGCATTGTACATTTACAACTAATCCAATTTGACTTTCAAATAACACTATACTTCTTTGTGGGTAGTGCAAGTTCCCAATAATAACAAAATATTCCTAATTTCTACCCTCCATCCCTTATATCATTGCTGTTATTCATTTCACTTATATATGTTATACATTCATAGCATACATAATTGAATATATTATTGCTGTTACTATTTTGAACAAACTGCTATTTGTTTGTTCACAAGTAAAATCAAGTAAGAATAAGAAAAGTAGAAGTTTTTATTTTACTTTTACTTATTTCCTCTCCAGGACTTTTACTTGTAGATCTAAGATTCTGACCTATATCATTTTTCTTCTCTTTAAAGAACTTATTTTAACATTTCTCACAAGTCAGTTCTGGGGCAAAAATTACCTCAAATTGTGTTTATGAAAGTTTTTATTTTTTCTTCACCTTTTTTTGCTTGCATTTTTTCTTGTAAAAAAACACATAACAATAAATTTACAATCTTAACCATTTTTAAGTGTACAGTTCAATAGTGTTAAGTATATTTACATTATTGTGCAACCAATCTCTAGAATTTTTTCATCTTATAACACTAAGACTCTGTACCCACTAAACACTAATAATTCCCTCTTTCTCTTCTCTCCAGCCCTTGCTAACCACATTTCTGCTGTTTCTTTTCTACAATTTGACTACTTTAGATACTTCATATGAGTGGACTGATACAGTATTTGTCCTTTTGCAACTGGCATATTTTGCTTAGCATAATGCCCTCACGGTTCACCTATGTTGTGGCATGTGACAGAATATTCTTTTATTTTTAAAGATTTCATAATACTACATTTTATGTATATACCATTTTCCTTTTCCATTCGTTGTCAATAGACATTTGGATTGTTTCCACTCTACCCCTTGTCTATTATAAATAATGCTTCCATGAACATGGGTGAAAATTTATCTTTAAGATCCTGCTTTGAATTCTTTTTGGATATATATCCAGAAGTGGGATTGCTGAATCATATTCTAATTGTCTTTTTAATTTTAGGAGTATCTCCTTACTGCTTGCTCTCTGTACTACCTACACCATTTTACATTCCCATCACCAGTGCACAAGGGCTCTCCACATGCTGAACACTTACATTCTGCTCTTTTGTTAGTGGCCATTCTAGTGAGTATGAGTCGATGTCTCATTGTTTTGATTTGCATTTCCCTGATGATAAGTGATGATGAGCATCTTTTCAAGTATTTATTGGCTATTCGTATATCTTCTTTGGAAAATTTTCTATCCAAGTTTCTATCTATCCATTTTCTCATTTTTAAATTAGGTTTTGTTTTTTTTTTTTTTTACTGTTGAGTTGTAGAAGTTCCTTATATAGTCTGGATATTAACCCCAAATCAGATACATGTGTTGCAGTTATTTTTGCCCAGTCCATAAGCTGCCCCTTCACTCTGTCGATCATGTCTGTTTATGCACAAAAGTTTCTCGTAGTCCCATTTGTCTATTTTTTTATTTTGTTGCCTGTGCTTATGGTGTCACTTCCAAGACATAATTCTCAAATCCAATATCCTGAAGTTTTTCCCCTATATTTTTTTCTAGGAGTTTAATAGTTTTAGGCCTTACATTTAGGTCTTTAATCCCTTTTGAGTTAATTTTATGTAAGGTGTAAGTTAAGGTCCAGCTTAATATTTATTTATTTATTTATTTATTTATTTATTTATTTATTTAGGCATGTGGATATCCCAGTTTTCCCAGTACCATTTGTTAAGGAGACTGTTCTTTATTCACTGTGTCATCTTGGCATCCTTGTCAAAAGTCATTTGGCCATATATACAAGGGTTTACTCCTAGGCTCTAAATTCTGTTCCATTGGTGTATATATATCTATCTTTACTCTAGTACCATACCATCTTAATTACTGTTGCTGTGTAGAATGTTTTGAAATCAGGGAGTATGAGTCTTCCAATTTTGTTCTTTTTCAAGATTGTTTTGGCTATTCATAGTCCCTTGAGAATTTTATGATGCTTTGTTCTGTTTCTGCAAAAAATGTCATTGGTATTTTGATAAGAATTACATTGAATCTGTAGATCACTGTGGGTAGCATGGACAGTTTGACAATGTTAAGTCTTTCAATCTATGAGCCTGGAATATCTTTCCATTTATTTCTATCTTCTTTGATTTCTTGTGGCAGTGTTTAGTTTGTAGTGTAGAAACCTTTTAATAAGCTCAAGCTTATTCCAAAGTACTCTATCCTTTTTGTTGCTATAGTAAATGGAATTGTTTTCTTAATTTCCTGTTTTGTTTTGTTTTTTTTTACAGCTCCTTTGGTTGAGGGATAATTTCCTTTGTGAATTGATTGTTAGTGTATAGAAATGCAATTTTTGAATTTTGATTTTGCATCCTGTAACTTTGCTGAATTTGCTGATTTTAACAGTTTGTATGGAATATGTCATCTGTGAAGGGAATTAATTTTACTGATTTTCCAATCTGTATGTTTTCTATTTCATTTTCTTGTCTAATTGCTCTGGATAGACCTCCTAGTACTGCGTTGAATAGTAGTGGTGAGTGTGGGCATCCTTGCCTTATTCCTGCTCTTAGAGGGAAAGTTTCAGTCTTCTTTTGTTGACTATGATGTTAAATGTAGCCGTCTCATATATGACTTTTATTATGCTGGGATAGTTTTTTTCTATTCCTAGTTTATTGAGTGTTTGTGTCATGAGATTGTTGAATTTTGTCTGCATCAATTGAAATGATCATCTGGTTTTGTCCTTCATCTTGTTAATGTGGTGTATTAAATAGATTTATTTTCATATGTTAAACCATCCTTTCATTCCAGAATAAGTCCCACTGGTCATGGTGTATAATCCTTTTAATGTACTGTTGAATTCAGTTTACTAGTATCTTGTTGAGGATTTTCACATCAGTATACTTAAGGGATATTTGCCTGCAGTTTTCTTTTTTTGTATCTGTCTCTCATTTTGGTGTTAAGGTAATTCTGACCTCATAGAATGAGTTCGGAAGTGTTGCAGTTCCTTTTTTTTTTTTTTTTAAGACTTTATTTTTTAGAGCAGTTTTAGGTTCACAGCCAAATTGAGTAGAATGTACTGAGATATCCCAATATCCCCTGCCCTCACACAGGCAAAGCCTTACCAGTTATCAACATCCTGCACTAGAGTGGTCCATCTGTTGCAACTGATGAATGTACATGGACATATCATTATCCTCCAAAGCCCATAGTTTACATTAGGGTTTACTCTTGGTGTTGTATGCCTCCCCTATTATCAACATCCTGCACCAGAGTGGTACATCTGTTGCAACTGATGAACCTACATGGACACATCGTTATCCTCCAAAGCCCATAGTTTACCTTAGGGTTTATTCTTGGTGTTGTACATTCTATGGGTTTAGACAAATTTACAGTGACATGTGTCCATCATTACAGTATCACTGGAGTAGGTTCACTGCCCTAGCAATCCTCTGTGTTCTGCCTGTTTATCTCTCCCTTCCCCCATCCCCTAGCAACCACTGACCTTACTGTTTCCACAGTCACTTTTTCAAGGATGTCATGTAGTTGGAATCATATAGTATATTGCTTCTTCAGGCTAGCATACTGTGTTCTTCTGTCTTTTTTTTTATATATATACTTTAAGTTCTAGGGTACATGCGCACAACGTGCAGGTTTGTTACATATGTATACATGTGCCATGTTGGTGTGCTGCACCCATTAACTCGTCATTTAGCATTAGGTATATCTCCTAATGCTATGCCTCCCCCTCCCCCAACCCCACGACATGCCCCAGTGTGTGATGTTCCCCTTCCTACGTCCCAGTGTTCTCATCATTCAATTCCCACCTATGAGTGAGAAGATGCGGTGTTTGGTTTTTTGTCCTTGCGATAGTTTGCTGAGAATGATGGTTTCCAGCTTCATCTGTGTCCCTACAAAGGACATGAACTTATCCTTTTTTATGGCTGCATAGTATTCCATGGTGTATATGTGCCACATTTTCTTAATCCAGTCTATCATTGATGGACATTTGGGTTGGCTCCAAGTCTTTGCTATTGTGAATAGTGCCTCAATAAACATACATGTACGTGTGTCTTTATAGCAGCATTATTTATAATCCTTTGGCTATATACCCAGTAATGGGATTGCTGGGTCAAATGGTATTTCTAGTTCTAGATCCTTGAGGAATCACCACACTGTCTTCCACAATGGTTGAACTAGTTTACAGTCCCACCAACAGTGTAAAAGTGTTCCTATTTCTCCACATCCTCTCCAGCACCTGTTGTTTCCTGACTTTTTAATGATTGCCATTCTAACTGGTGTGAGATGGTATCTCATTGTGGTTTTGATTTGCATTTCTCTGATGGCCAGTGATGATGAGCATTTTTTCATGTGTCTGTTGGCTGCATCAATGTCTTCTTTTGAAAAGTGTCTGTTCATATCCTTCGCCCACTTTTTGATGGGGTTGTTTTTTTCTTGTAAATTTGTTGGAGTTCTTTGTAGATTCTGGATATTAGCCCTTTGTCAGATGGGTAGATTGCAATAATTTTCTCCCATTCTGTAGGTTGCCTGTTCACTCTGATGGTAGTTTCTTTTGCTGTGCAGAAGCTCTTTTGTTTAGTTAGATCCCATTTGTCAATTTTGGCTTTTGTTGCCATTGCTTTTGGTGTTTTAGACATGAAGTCCTTGCCCATGCCTATGTCCCGAATGGTATTGCCTAGGTTTTCTTCCAGGGTTTTTATGGTTTTAGGTCTAACATGTAAGTCTTTAATCCATCTTGAATTAATTTTTGTATAAGGTATAAGGAAGGGATCCAGTTTCAGCTTTCCACATATGGCTAGCCAGTTTTCCCAGCACCATTTATTAAATAGGGAATCCTTTCCTCATTTCTTGTTTTTGTCAGGTTTGTCAAAGATCAGATGGTTGTAGATGTGTGGTATTATTTCTGAGGGCTCTGTTCTGTTCCATTGGTCTATATCTCTGTCTTGGTAGCAGTACCATGCTGTTTTGGTTACTGTAGCCTTGTAGTATAGTTTGAAGTCAGGTAGTGTGATGCCTCCAGCTTTGTTCTTTTGGCTTAGGATTGTCTGGCAGTGTGGGCTCTTTTTTGAGCCTTGGTCATTGCTAACACAGCAGTCTGAGATCGAACTGCAAGGCGGCAGCAAGGCTGGGGGGTGGGGGGTGCCCACCATTGCTGAGGCTTGAGTAGGTAAACAAAGTGGTTGGGAAGCTCGAACTGGGTGGAGCCCACCACAGCTCAAGGAGGCCTGCCTGCCTCTGTAGTCGCCACCTCTGGGGGCAGGGTATAGCCAAACAAAAGGCAGCAGAAATCTCTGCAGACTTAAATGTCCCTGTCTGACAGCTTTGAAGAGAGTAGTGGTTCTCCCAGCATGCAGCTTGAGATCTGAGAACAGACAGACTGCCTCCTTAAGTGGGTCCCTGACCCCCGAGTAGCCTAACTGGGAGGCACCCCCCAGTAGGGGCAGACTGACACCCCACACGGCCAGGTACCCCTCTGAGATGAAGCTTCCGGAGGAACGATCTGGCAGCAACATTTGCTGTTCAGCAATATTCGCTGTTCTGCAGCCTCCGCTGCTGATACCCAGGCAGAAAGGGTCTGGAGTGGACCTCCAGCAAACTCCAACAGACCTGCAGCTGAGGGTCCTGACTGTTAGAAGGAAAATTATCAAACAAAAAGGACATCCACACCAAAACCCCATCTGTACTTCACCATCATCAAAGACCAAAGGTAGATAAAACCACAAAGATGGGGAAAAAACAGAGCAGAAAAGCTGAAAACTCTAAAAATCAGAGCACCTCTCCGCCTCCAAAGGAACGCAGCTCCTCACCAGCAACGGAACAAAGCTGGATGGAGAATGACTTTGACAAGTCGAGAGAAGAAGGCTTCAGACGATCAAATTTCTCCGAGCTAAAGGAGGAAGTTCAAACCCATCCCAAAGAATCTAAAAACCTTGAGAAAAGATTAGACGAATGGCTAACTAGAATAACCAGTGTAGCGAAGTCCTTAAATGACCTGATGGAGCTGAAAACCATGGCATGAGAACTACATGACGGATGCACAAGCTTCAGTAGCCAATTCAATCAACCGGAAGAAAGGGTATCGGTGATTGCAGTTCTTTCAAAGAGTTTCTGTTTTGATTCTTTCAAAGAGTTTGAGAAGGATTAGCGTTAGTTCTTATTTAAATATTTGTGGACTTCTCCAGTGAGGACTTCTCCAGTGAATCTATCTGGTCCTGGCCTTTTTTGTTGGGAGGCTTTTAATTACTATTTCAATTCTTTACTAGTTATAGGTATGTTCACATAGATTTCTTATTTCTTCATGATTTAGTACTGGTAGGCTGTATGTTTCTAGGAATTTATCCATTTCTTCTAGATTATCTGGTTTGGTTGTAATTTAATACTAGCCTCATAATTCTTTTTATTTCTATGACATCAGTTGAATGTCTTCTCTTTTATTTCTAATTTTAGCTATTTCAGTCTTCTCTCCATTTTAGTTATTGCAGCTAAAGATCTGCTAATTTTGTTCATCTTCTCAGAATACCAACTGTTGGTTTTGTTGTATTTTTTCTATCTTTTTTCCTATTTGTTTCATTTGTCTCTGCTGTAAGCTAGTTGTGGATTTAGCTTATTTTTCATTATTCAAGTGTCAGGTTAAGTTGTTGATTTGAGGTCTGTCTTCCTTTTTAATAAAACTTTCCTCTTAATACTGTTTTTGTTGCATTCCATCAGTTTTGGTATGCTGTGTTTTCATTTTCATATATCTCCAGATATTTTCTAAATTCCCTTGTGATTTCTTATTTGACCCATTGGTTGTTAAAAACTGCATTAATTCCTATACATTTGTGGATTTGCCTGTTTTTTTGTTTTTTTTTTTTTGCTATTGATTTGTAGTTTCATTGTGCTGAGGTTGGAGAATATATTTGTATGACTTCCATCTTCTTACATTTAAGGCTTTTTTCGTGGTCTAACATGTAGTCTGTCTTGGAGAATATTACATGTGCGTTTGAGAAGAATGTGTATCCCCTGTTGTTGGGTGGAGTGTTCTGTATACATTTGTTAGTTCCAATTGGTCTAAAGAGTTATTCAAGTCATCTGTGTCTTCTGTTTGATCTTCTGTCTGGTTGGTCTATTCTTACTGAAAGTGGAGTATTGAAGTCTCCTGTTAGTATTGTGTTGCTGCTCATTTCTTCTTTCAGTTCTTTTTTTTTTTTTTTTTTAAAGGCGGAGTTTCGCTCTTTTGCCCAAGCTTGAGTGAAGTGGTGCAATCTTGGCTCACTGCAACCTCCTCCCGCTGGGCTTAAGCGATTCTTCTGCCTCAATCTCCTGAATAGCTGGGATTATAGGTGCCTGCCACTACACCCAGGTAATTTTTTGTATTTTTAGTAGAGATGAGGTTTCACTATATTGGCCAGACTGGTCTCCTGACCTCTGGTGATCCAACCGCCTGGGCCTCTCAAAGTGCTGGAATTACAGGCATGAGCCACTGCACCTGGCCATCTTCCTTCAGTTCTGTCAATGTTGCTTCATGTATTTGACTGCTTTGATGTTAGATGTGTATATATTTATTGTTATATCTTTTTGGTGAATTTACCATTATGTCATTATATAATGCCCCCCTTTTTCTCTTTTGATAGTTTTTTTTTTCTTAAAGTCTATTCTGTTTGATATATGTATGGCTGCTCCTGCTCTCCAGTTTCTCATTTGCATAGAATATCTTTTCCACCTTTTCACTTTTAGCCCACGTGTGCTTTTTGTTTGTTTGAGAAGGAGTCTCGCTCTGTCGCCCAGGCAGGAGTGCAGTGGCGCAATCTCGGCTCACTGCAACCTCCACCTCCTGGGTTCAAGCAATTCTCCTGCCTCAGCCTCCCGAGTAGCTGGGATTACAGGCACACGCCACCATGTCCAGCTAATTTTTTGTATTTTTAGTAGAGACGGGGTTTCACCATGCTGGCCAGGCTGGTCTCGAACTCCTAACCTCATGATCTGCCCACCTCGGCCTCCCAAAGTGCTGGCATTACAGGTGTGAGCCACCATGCCTGGTCCCCACATGTTTTTAGATATAAAATGATTTTCTTGTAAGCACTTTATTGTTGGATCTCATATTTTTTAGCCATTCAATCAATGTCTTGGTATGTTTGATCTTTTTATATTTAAAATAATTACTGACAGGAAAGGACTTAGTATTACTTTTGTTCATTGTTTTTTGTCTGTCTTACCGCTTTGTCTTTCCTCTCACTGTGTTTTTTGTTGATATTTTCTAGTGACGTTTTGATTCCCTTATTTCCCTTTGTATATATTCTACAGATATCTTCCTTATGGTTACCCTTGCAATTCCATAAAACATCTTAAAAGTCCTAACAATCTGTTTTAAACTGACCTTTTAAATATTTCAAACTGACAAATTAACTTCAATCACATATAAAAACCATGCTCCCTCTCTGCCTCCCATTTTATGTTATTGATGACTCAAATTGCCTGTTTTTACATTGCTTATCATTTAATATAGATTATTACTTTTTATGCTTTTAGAAAAATTCTGGGCCAGGTGCAGTGACTCATGGCTGTAATCGCAGCACTCTGGGAGGCCAAGGTGGGCGGATCACTTGAGTTCAGGAGTTTGAGACCAGCCTGGACAAAATGGTGAAACCTCATCTCTACAAAAAAAACACAAAAATTAGCCAGGCATGGTGGCAAGTGCCTGTGGTCCCAGCTACTTGGGGGACTGAGGCAAGAGGATGGCTTGAGCCTGGGAGGCGAAGGTTGCCGAGAGTCGAGATCATGCCACTGCACTCCAGCCTGGGTGACAGAGCCAGACCCTGTCTAGAAAAAAAAAAAATTATATACCAGATTTATAAGTGATTTACTCACCTACATTACAATAATACAGGATTCTATATTTGTCTATATATTTAACTTTACCTGGGACTTATGTTTTTATTAATACATGGTTTTATGTTCCTGTTTATCAGCTTTTCACTTACTTGTAGGTGCTCTTTTAGAATTTCCTATAGAATAAGTCTAGTGGTGATAAACTCCCTCAATTTTTATCTGAGAAAGTCTTAATTTCTGTTTTTGTTTGTTTTGAAAGGGCACTTTTGCTAAACATAGCATTCTTGATTGGCACCGCTTTTCTTTCGAATACATCATCCCACTTCCTAGCCTGCAGGGTTTCTGCTAAGTCTGCTGAGAATCTAATATGAGCTCCTTTGTATGTACTGGGTTGCTTTTTTTTGTTGCTTTCAAGATTTCTGTCACTAGACAGTTTAATTATAATATGATGATATGTCTCAGTGTAGATCCCTTAGATCCCTTTAGATTTATTCTGGTTGGAATTATCTGAGATTCTTGAATTTGTATATCCATTTCTCTCAGATCTGGGAAGTTTCCAACCATTATTTCTTCACATAGGTCCTCTACCCCTTTCTTTCTTCTCCTTCTGAGGTTCCCATAATGCATGTTTTCTTCTATTTGATGCTATCCCAGAAGTCCCTCAGATTCTCTTCATTTTCCTTCCTTCTTTTTTTCTTCTCTTCTTCTCTTTTTCTTTCTTCTTTCTTTTTTGGGGATTTATCCTGCTTGGTGTTCTCTTAACTTCCTGGATCTGTGGTGGGGTGTCTGAAACTAATTTCAAGAAATCCCTAGTCATTATAACTTTATTTATTGCTTCTATTCTTTTCTCTTAATTTTCTTGATGTTTCCATTATGCATATGCTACATTTTCTATAGTTGTTCCATGTTCTTGGATATTATTCCATTTTTTTCCGTCTTTTTTCTCTTTGCTTTTCAGTTTTGTAAGTTTCTAGTGACATGTCCTTAAGCTCAAAGATACTTTGCTCAAGATGTGTCCAGTATACTAAGCTCATCAAATGCATTCTTCATTTTTGTGTTTTTGATCTCTAGCACTTCTTTTTAATTCTTTCTCAGAATTTCCATCTCTTTGCCTACATTAACCAACCATTGTTGCATGTTGCCTAATTTTTCCACTAGCACCCTCAGAATATTAACGGTGGTTGTTTTAAATTCCTGATCCGATAATTCCAACATTCCTGCCATATCTGAGTCTGTTTGTGATGCCTGCTCTGTCTCTTCAAGCTGTGTTTTTGCCTGTTAGTATGCTTTGTAATTTTTTGTTGAAAGCTGGACATGATATACTGGGTGAAAAGAATTGCAGTAAATAGGCCATTAGTCATGTAGTAGTGAGGTACAGGGAAGGGGAAGCATTCTATAGTTTTATAATTATATCTGAACCTTTTTTTAAAATTAGGACAGAGCGAAGCTCTCACTCTAGTACCTAAGCTGGAATGCAGTGGCATAATCTTGACTCACTGCAGCCTCTACCTCCTGAGTTCAAGCCATCCTCCTGCCTCAGCCTCCCAAATAGCTGGGACTACTGGCACACACCACCATGCCCAGCTAATTTTTTTTTTTTTGGTAGAAATGGGGTCTTTCTATGTTGCCCAGGCCGGTCTTCAACATCTGGAATCAAGCACTCCTCCCACCCCAGCCTCCCAAAGTGCTGGGATTACAGATGTGAGCCACCACACTTGGCCTGTCTCAGTCTTTAAGTGAGCCTGTGGCCCAAGGGTCTGAACTTCACAAGTGCCTGTCACTTCTTTTCCCAGAATTAGGTGGGACCAGATGGCTGGAGGGAGCTGGAGTTGGGTATCTTCTGTTCCATGTAGATTAGAGCTGATTGGAATTGGGTATTTTTGCCCTTTCCCCAGGTCAGTTAGATTCTAAAACCACAGTAGATTATGATCTGGTAAAATAGTTTTTCTTGGGGGAAGGCCTTGTTCAGAACATAATGCTTCTCCCAACCACCCCCAATACCTGAGGGGATTTTTCCTGGTAGAGCTTCAGGAGGTAAAACTCAAAAAAGCACTGGGTCCCCTGGAAGTTTTTTAACTCTCAGACTTGTCCACACTGAGTCTCTGGCAATTTATCACAGTTCAGGCTTTGCTACCAGTACTGGTTCTTACGGTGGTTTTCTACTCAGGGTTTCTGCTAAGTTGTGACTCTTTGTATTTGCTGTCTGTCAGAAAAGGGAATGTTTCTCAGCTCTTCTAAAGGAATAGTTTTCAGAAGGCCCACAAAGCAGTGAAATAAGTGAGGATGCAAGTTGGGTGAGGAATTACTACCATGGCTATGGTTCCTAAGAAATCAGTGCATTCATGAGTTATTTGAAAAGGAACTGTTTTATTACCTCATGTCCAGAGATAAAGATCCTAAGGTCTGTACTGTAATAGCTTTGACTGAAGGAAACTCAGAGAGTTGGTGCTATAGGTTGATTTGTATCATGGCACTCTTTTATCATTTGCCTGTAGCTGTACTTGCTTAGGAGAACCATGCTTCAGTCCACCCCTGCCTCTTTCTACTTTAGTCGGTGTTGTTTGTACCAAATCGGTTATTTAGAATTAAGTTGGATTGGGATGGGCATTGCACCAAATCAAAATTTGATAATTTCGCATTTTAGGTCTTATAAGCATGTAACACATACTATTATGTAGTATGAAAGCAAACTGTGTACTTTGCATATATGAATTCAGTTAGTTTTCAGAGCAGCCTAATTAGGAAAAACTGTCATGTCTACTTTATGGATAAGGAATATGAGACTTAGATCAAGTAAATTACCTGAGGATACACGAGCAGCTAAAGGGAAGTGGCAGGGCTGCAATTCAACCTCCTGACTCCAAACACTAGTAAATACTACCCTACTCTTTTCAGTCACTACCATTTCATGGCTTTCATTCTTCCCATTCTCCTTCTCTTGTCATTCCCTCCACCCTACTCCTACTTTTCCTTCTCCTTTTCAACTCACTATGTCAAAGAGAAAAGGAAAGACCATTTTTGAGACAAACTAATTTGCTGAAAGTTCAAGTCTACTAGCAGTATATAATACTCATTTCATCATATTCTACATTAACAAGGTAAAATATCCATTTATATTTCTGCTTTAAAACCTGGCTTGCCCTTTGTTCACATTTCTGTTAGGATCATACTATTTTATTATTGATTTGTATGCACTATTTAGAAGGAAATTTTATGTATGACTTCCTATAGTCACCTTTGCCACTCTGAGAGCCGCAACAAATATTAGACTAATCTAATCAACAAGCAGAAGTCATCTAGAAGCAATTGGGCTTTATGCAAAAATAATGTAGGCCCACTGCCCCAAGTGTAACTGCAACGGACAGGTTTTTTATTTAATTTCCTTTATATGTAGGAAAAGAAAAATTTTAGATTAGGACGTACATAAATTTGAGTTTGTTGAAGTTGGCTCTGGAAGGGTGTTATACACCCTCATTTCCTAGTGGCCTGAAAAAGAATAATAAAAGAAGAATAATGAACCTTCTGTACTTAGTAAAAGGAAATGCTTTTTTTTTTTTTTTTTTTTTTTTGAGATGAGTTTCGCTCTTGTCGCCCAGGCTGGCGTGCAATGGTGTGATCTTGGCTCATCACAACCTCTGCCTCCCGGGTTCAAGCGATTCTCCTGCCTCAGCCTCCTGAGTAGCTGGGATTACAGGCATGCATTAACAACACCCAGCTAATTTTGTATTTTTAGTAGAGACAGAGTTTCTCCATGTCAGTCAGGCTATTCTTGAACTCCCGACCTCAGGTGATCTGCCTGCCTCGACCTCCCAAAGTGCTGGGATTACAGGCATGAGCCACCATGCCTGGCCTAGGAAATGCTTTTTAAGTACTTGAGGTCTGGCACAATATTTACCATTCCAAAACTCCCATTACCTTTGGTTTTTCTCCTCAGGATGATAAATCTTTATTCAGAAAGGCTTTGGGTACAGTTGTAGTTTATCTGCATAGATAATATCAACCAAGTGAGAACCAATAAAGAGTAATATATAGAATGACTATTTAAAATACTATAGGGAAAAGTTGGATTTTTTTTTTTTTAAGCTAGATTACCCAAAGTTAAATTTGGCCAAAGCGGATATCAATTCCTAGACTTGGGTTTTAACTTAAATGGATTTATTTATGGCCTCTAAGACAATCATTTTATTCTCACTGCATTCATGAAATAATTCACTAACACATTTCTCCCAAAGAGTTGCTAATGCAATGCTCTTTCCCTCAGTGGAGTCATCTGATTGCTTTAGCGTAGGCACTATCATCTCACCATCAGAATATATAAGAAATGTTTGACCTTTAATTAAAGTTGCAGAATATTATCTGCTATTGTGTAGCATTGTAGAAATGTTTATAAAAATATGAAACCATGGGAGATGGGAATAAAAAATGGTCTTCATCCCTTCTTTGTGTTAAATATCTGAAGAAAAAAGTGTTCTGGCTTATGAATTGGAAACATTTTCATCCCTAGTAAATACGTAGCTGCTTAACTATATTTCTTAACACTATGAATCGAAGGGGAATATTTAAATGTGATCAAAAATTCTACATACATAACCTAGGAGGCAATATAATACAACATAACAGCTAAGACTGTGCAAAGGCTTTAGAGCCCAACAGACCTGGGCTGCAATTCTGGATCCCCCATTTATTGGCTGTGTGACCTTGTGCAAGTTTCTTAACCTTGCCAAGCACCCATTCATGTGTAAATGTACCTAATAGTACTTACTTCACAAGGTGTGTGGTAGGAGGGATTTAAATCAGTTTATGAAAAATGCCTACAATAGTGCTTGGCACATAGAACTCAACAAGTGGTAGCAATTATTATTATAAAAGCAAAACAACCTCTTAAATAAAAATCATAAAATATTAGTGTCATCAAAATTCAGTCATTAAACATATTTTATGATTAAAAAGAAGACTGCCAAAATCATGAAGCAGTTGGAAAATAAAAACATTACACTTGAAATTTCAGTAACAGTAAGTTTGAGCTAGTTGTATTTTTGTTTTAGAATTTTTTGGTTATCATGAGATTTGACATCTTAAGTAAAAGGTCTGTTTGTTATACCATATTCTGGTGTGTTCTAGTGGTTTTGACAAGGTATATACACACAGATGTTAGAAAAAAAAAACCCTTTGGTTGTTGCAATTTTCTCCTTATTGCATATAATTGAAAACATAGAGGAAAGTGTAGAACACATCTGTGGGTACTTTTCATACCAGTGATAGTACCATGGAAGCCATGGAAGTCTTTAAGAGAACTCCTATAGGCTTAGAATGTAGTGAAAATGTTAGGGGACTCTATAACATTTGTATTACCACCCTTACCCTTACTCCTTACCCACCCACCTGCAAAAAAACAAAAAAGAAAAAAAGAAACTATCATAGTAATCAGCTGCTTCATTGTGCTAAAACGTATTTCTGTTTTGGAAATATTTGCCAATGAACCAAAAAGAATTTGGCATTTGGAAATATCTTCCATTGGCATAGCTTGTAATACAATTCACAGAAACTTTTAAAAACAACTTGAATATAGTATCTGTAAACTTTCCTATTTACCACACTTTGGGGACAGGATCTTAAATCTTCCTATCTTATTCATCTTCACTTTTGAAGTTCTTTCAGAAATGTTCATGCTGATTAATAGTTAAATGATTTAAGTATTAACTTACCCATTTCTAGCACATATAATATAGTAGTAGCCTTTTAGTTGTTTTCTTGCTTCTGAAGCAGCCAGCATCCTTACACATTTTTTCATTACTCGTTATTGTCCTCAAAAATTGCTCTTCAAGCAAAATGTGGTTTCCTGTATTTCCTGTGTCATTCAATTAATGTATTTCTCCAAGTCTAACCATAAGAACTAGATACCACACACTGTTTCCTAACAGATGGAAAATCCTTATGTTTTCACTTAACATCCCTCTATTAAGCAGCTCTCTCTGGGAGCTGTCTCCCTTGCCCCATTAGTATGTTAAAGCAGCCAGATCCCTGAAATATAAATGATAAAAGTGGATTTCAGGCCGGGCGCGGTGGCTCACGTCTGTAATCCCAGCACTTTGGGAGGCCGAGGTGGGCGGATCATGAGGTCAGGAGATCGAGACCACGGTGAAACCCCATCTCTACTAAAAATACAAAAAATTAGCCGGGCGCAGTGGCGGGCGCCTGTAGTCCCAGCTACTCGGGAGGCTGAGGCAGGAGAATGGCGTGAACCCGGGAGGCGGAGCTTGCAGTGAGCCGAGATTGCACCACTGCACTCCAGCCTGGGCGACAGAGCGAGACTCCGTCTCAAAAAAAAAAAAAAAAAAAAAAAAAAAGTGGATTTCATATCTGACATTTTAAGTTACCAGGCATTTTTCCTTTATGGCTTAATCATTGAGATTTTTGAAGATTATATGTACAGGAGGGGAAAGATTTTTATTTCAGAGACTGGAAAAAAGCAACATAGCATTTTAGTAGATTGCATAAAAATGGAGCAATTGTTAATTTTTATAATTTTTTTAAATTTTATAATTTTTTACTTATAAAATTTTACTCTAGCTATTAAAGACTTCTTTTTTTATAACTACATTTTAACAGCTTTTAATCTAACCTTAATAATAAATATTAGTTCCTTTGCCCAGGGTTTGGAAATAATCAGAAAGAGTTCTCAGGCAAATCTGGCTTTTTAAAATATTTTATCCTGTTGTATTTTGTTGAGATTTCTTGGGAACTGGTACAGGGAAAAGAAGAATAAAAAATAAGATTCATTTATTTCTTATTTGCTAGAAAAAAAGCTGCTATTCATACCAAACACACTTTTGGACTACAGGGCAATTAAAAAGAATTCAATACTAAGAAAAAAAAGCTGCTATTGTTTTCTTCACTGGCAGAAGCAGCGAGTAAGTGGCAACTCATGACTCTAATGATGCATCATCCCTAGGCAGATTATTTATAATGCATATGTAAAGTCAGTATCACTAGTGAAATCTATATGTATTTAACCCTGAATCTTCAATCTCTTTTATCTTTTACTTTGAGGAAACCTATTCTTGGTTTACTTGATACCCGAACTAGTTTGGTATAGAATTGAACAATTAACTTCTACATCAGTTTGTCTGCACTGTGACTATTTTAACTAGCTCAGTTTCAAGCCTTGTTTAAAAATGGTAATTCCTCTTTCTAAATTTAATTTTATGTCCAAATGTTTTTGTTACAGCCTGGCCAAATTCAGGTCCCCATCTAACTTACTATCATATTTATTCAAAGACTGAAAGAAGGCCACAAGGATGAAGCATGAAGGGTGGATTGGTATGAGATGAGACAGGATGTGGGGGTAGAGGGATCAAATCATATATAGCTATATGAAGGCCATAATAAGGAGGTCAAATTTTATTCTCAGGGAAGCCATTTAAATTAGAATGTCATGATGTGATATTTCATTTTTAAAAGATCACTCTAGGTTCTAAAAACTACATGGGGCAGGAATAGATGGGAGACCAGAGAGGAGGCTCTTAGCATAATCTAGAAGATTAGACCAGAGTAATCAAGGTGATGAAAAGAAGGGGAAAGATTCAGGATATGTTTTGCAGATAAAAGGTTCCAGGATCTGGTGACAGATTGTATGAAGGCTCTAAGCAAGAGAAACATCAAAGATAGGCCTAGGCCTGATATTTAGTTCATGCCACTGCCTTGGCTACCTAGGTCTTTGTGTGAGTCTTGTTATGAAGGGCCAATGCTTTTCTGTATCTGATGAGCCAAAGTTTTGGGCTTGAAATGGGGAAAAATCATGGATGAACAAGTTTAAAGAGGAGACAATCTAAGTTCTGTCCAGCTACATGTTTTAACATTCCCAGATTGATGAGATTTACTTTAAAAGTACCTTCATGAAATTTTTCTGAAACTTTATTCTACAGCAGTGCGAAAAACATTCCAGACAAAAGTGTGTCTTATTGTTTCATATAACAGACATGAATCTGATTTCTTCCACAACTTCTGACATCTTATCCACTAGTGAATTAGCAAAGTTTTGTTAGCCTGCAGGGGTTTCTATGAGGGTTTCTCACCCTCAGCACTGCTGACATTTAGATGGGGTACTTTGGTTTAGGGGGCTGTTCAGTACATTATAGGATGTTTAGCACCATCTCTGGTTCACAAGATGCCAGGCGCAACTCTCAGTTATGAAAACCAAAAATGTTTCCAGATATCACCAAATGTCCTTTGGGAGCAAAATCATCCCCAGTTTAGAACCCAACTCATGGTGCTAATAGTAACAAAACTAACACTTATAAAGCACTTGTTATAGTCCTTTTATCTTATACTACCAGAGCCAGTAGGTAATGTTTAAAATCTTATAAATCATAAAAATAGATAAATGCCTTTAATTTCTATTTTAAATGTAATTATAAATCCACTCAACAATTGATGTTGGACCACAGCCTTTTAAGTATGAATCCACTGGCTGGATTTCCAAATTGCCATGGTACATGAAGCATTTTCTACCATTTTTAGTTTCAAGTATTTTAGTGGGGGAAAAAGTGGATTCTGCTTTCATCCTTGCTTTCTACATTTGTCCAGTCTTTTAGTTTTTTTACCCATACCCAATTTAACCACTTTTTGACTGGGGATGGGTTGAGGGGAGCAACTAGCTTTTTTTTTTTAAGTATTTCTAATGCATTCAACCTAGCTTTCAAATAAAACCAGAAGTCTTTTACACTCACAGTTTATGGACTGCTGAATATTTAACTAAATTACATAATTACCCTAAGTAAAACAAACAGGTTCAATGACCACTGCCACTAGCCTTTTGTAAGCATGCAGCTGATCATCTGTTGGGACAAAAGCATAAGGTTGGTTAGAGAATAGCCTCCTAGCCAGTCTTCTACCATGTGATAAGTAAGTATGCCTATTGGCTAGTTTTACTAGGTAAAAATTGGTTAAGAGGTATTGTATGTGCGAAACACCATGTAAATTACTCTACTTGCATTATCTCTTTTAATCTTCACAACAACCCTAATACATAATTATGTTAATGTTTGTGTTTTGCCTTTGAGAAAACAAACATAAAGATAAGTGTTTTACATAAAGTTACATAGCTACTAAAAGGACCAGGATGGGAACCTCAGGCATTCTAATATGTGCTTTACCATTTCATCACAAGTCCAAGGCCATAAAGGTTAATTTTCTACAGAGCACTAAGCTCCAATTTGGTCCATGATCACAAACTGTACCTTGGAATCTTGACCTGTCATCTTCAAACTAAGTGCTATGGCAATAAAATATGGGATATTAATATAAATCTACTACTTGGAACAATTCAAAGGATTGATAAGAAAGCTCAGTGACTCCAAATCATCAAGTCTATACATTTAAAGATAACCCAAATATACCTGTATTAGTTTCCTATTTAATTTGATAACAGATCACCAAAAGCTTAATGCCCTAAAACAACAAAAATATATTATCTGTAGGTTAGAAGTTTGACACAGGTCTCACAGGGCCAAAACCAAGGTGTCAGCAGGACTGTGTTCCTTTCTGGAGGTTCCAGGGAAGAATCCATTTCCTTACCTTTTCTGGCTTTTGGAGGGCACTCAATTCCTTGACTTGTGACCCTTCTTCCCCCTATTTTCAAAGCCAGTAGTTCCATCTCCCTGACCATTCATCTGTAGCCACATCGCCCCCTGACTGAATTTTCCTGCTTCCTTCTTCCACTTTTCAAAACCCTTGTGATCACATTGAGCTCACATGGATAATACAGGCTGATCTCCCTACCTCAATAAAATGAGCCTTAGAGCCTTGGCACAGCTTTGAGCCACAGTCAGTTCCTGTTCAGCTACATTAACTGTTTTGTTTTTAGTAGGCATTTTCAAAAGGTGATGTGACTCAAAGGTTGATTTGTATGAGAAATCAGTCATGATTGAATTGCATAACTATCTGTCCTCAAAGTCCATGTAAATAGATCTATGTAATTATAATTAAAAACAATAATTACAGATATATCAGAGGTCCTTTAGTCTTCTAATAGTTGAGTCTAGTAAGTCTCACCAAATTCCACACACAAGATTCTAACACATGTACACATGCATTTGTTACAGAATGTAATTTAGATACTATAGTAACCAAATTCAAGGTAATGGACAAAAATTAGTAATTTTCATTAAAGCTTTCTATTTCGGGCTTCTCCTGAATGTGCGTTTTAAATGACTAGGACATTAAAGGGATTGTTTCAGAAGAACTCTCAGCACCTTTTTTATGTGTCATGTTCATCCAGACTATCCATCCAGATAATGGCTTTATTTCTGATATGTCTTCCAAGGTTGTTACCCCGTGTGGGATAGGCAATGAATTTAACTGTCTTTTGTCCCTAAAAGTTTTATAAGTTTTTATCTAACATATTCATGTAGTGGAAAAAAACTCACAAAAGTGCTTTCAAGCACTCACAGTGGTGTCTAAGCCACTATTAACTGAAAAAGCTGCTGTATTTAAAAAAACTGCTAGTTCCTGTGAACCAAGATCATGCCACTGCACTCCAGCCTGGGCCAAAAGTGTGAGACTCCGTCTCCAAAAACAAACAAACAAACAAATAAAAACTGCTAGTTCCTTTAAAAACTTAAAAAAACTACACTGGAACTCCAAAAAGAGCTATGAATTAATAAATTTCTATGATTATAAAACTGATAAATTCCACAGTAAGACAATTAAAGTGGCAATATTAATAGTATACCCTTTATTGAATACCTATGTGTCTGGCCCTTTGCTCATTTCATCCTTATAACCTGCAAGGTAAGTTAATCTTTTTACTGATAAAGAACTGGATGGCAAAGGCTAAGCAACTTGCCAAGCACCACAGAATTTGGTAAATGCTGGAGATTTGAAGTCCAGTGTGACTCATTTCGATTCTGTTTTTATTTGCTAATATAGTTAAACATTTGAGTACATTCTCATGTTTCCATTTTTATTTAAAAAATGACTCAGAGTTTGAACATTTTAGTAGTGAAATTTTGTTCTCTGGCATTAAATATTTCAAAACTAGCATTTGGTTAGGTAGAACACTGATGTAATTATGAATCTTACTAAAATATTTTGCAAAGATAATCAAGGTAAACAAATTTGTCATCAATTTTTAACTAGTTTAGGTAAAATGTTAATTACTTAAATTGAAACTTCAGGTCCTAGGACTTAGATAAGCAGATCCTTGAGTCCGATGCAAAAGGCATCATTCAAAGATAAATACATCAAAAGGCAGTAACTGAGGACTAACTTGAAAAGTTTGAAAGGTGAAAAAATAGTTCTCTACATATTTTCTGTTTTCAGGAGATGAGTATGATGTATGTGCCATTTGTTTGGATGAGTATGAAGATGGAGACAAACTCAGAATCCTTCCCTGTTCCCATGGTATGAGTAATTACATACTGCTTTGAATTTACATATAGTAATTTATATTTAGGTTCCATATTCCAGGGGAAGAGATGGAAAATAGTTATTAGCACACCATAAGCCAGGCCCTGTACTAATTAGTGGTCTCATTCAAGGATGGAGGTGTATTTATAAAAATTTATAAACTTTCAGGCCGGGCATGGTGGCTCACGCCTGTAATCCCAGCACTTTGGGAGGCCGAGGCAGGCAGATCATGAGGTCAGGAGATCAAGACCATCCTGGCTTACACAGTGAAACCCCGTCTCTACTAAAAATACAAAAAATTAGCTGGGTGTGGTGGTGGGCGCCTGTAGTCCCCAGCTACTAGGGAGGCTGAGGCAGGAGAATGGCGTGAACCCGGGAGGCAGAGGTTACAGTGAGCTGAGATCGTGCCACTGCACTCCAGCCTGGGTGACAGAGCAAGACTCCATCTCAAAAAAAAAAATAAATAAAAATAAAAAATAAACTTTCTTCCCGTCCCTACATGATACATACAGAACACTGAATAAATATGGCAAGAGATTAAATATAAAAGTATCAACCGCAGCATACTAACTAAAGATGTATATTTTGCTTCAACAGCTTATCACTGCAAGTGTGTAGACCCTTGGCTAACTAAAACCAAAAAAACCTGTCCAGTGTGCAAGCAAAAAGTTGTTCCTTCTCAAGGCGATTCAGACTCTGACACAGATAGTAGTCAAGAAGAAAATGAAGTGACAGAACATACCCCTTTACTGAGACCTTTAGCTTCTGTCAGTGCCCAGTCATTTGGGGCTTTATCGGAATCCCGCTCACATCAGAACATGACAGAATCTTCAGACTATGAGGAAGACGACAATGAAGATACTGACAGTAGTGATGCAGAAAATGAAATTAATGAACATGATGTCGTGGTCCAGTTGCAGCCTAATGGTGAACGGGATTACAACATAGCGAATACTGTTTGACTTTCAGAAGATGATTGGTTTATTTCCCTTTAAAATGTTTAGGTATATACTGTAATTTGATTTTTTGCTCCCTTCAAAGATTTCTGTAGAAATAACTTATTTTTTAGTATTCTACAGTTTAATCAAATTACTGAAACAGGACTTTTGATCTGGTGTTTATCTGCAAGAATATACTTCATTCACTAATAATAGACTGGTGCTGTAACTCAAGCATCAATTCAGCTTTTCTTTTGGAATGAAAGTATAGCCAAAACATAAAAAAAAAAAAAAAAAATCCTCAGTATAGCTTGCAATTAAGACCTAGATCACAGTATTTAAGTGTTTTGCGTTTTATACATGAGGTCAGTGCTACAGCCACCTAGCATGAACTAACCCAGCTTCCACCTCCATAAAGTTACCTAGAGTTGTTGAGTTGGAATATGTTCTGGCATTTACCTGACCTGCCAATCATTAGGGAGAGGCAACAAGGTAATTCAGCCTTTCCTCCTATCAGCACAAAGAAACTCAAAGCTGTTTTTTCCCTTTCTGTTCCAAAGCAGTCTATCCTGACAGGAGCAGTCTATACTAGTGCAGATTTCAACACTTTTTTTTAACGTTTTAATTACTATAGTGTTATGTAGAGATTTGATTGAGCAGCTAATGTTTCTGAACTTTACTTACTAATTTTCAGTGTCCTTAAGGGTTCTGTAGTGTTATCAAAGCAAAACGAAAATGCTGCATAAAAATACCAAACTTCAGCAACTATTAATACTCAGATCATATACCTCTTAATAAACAGCATCTTATGCTAATTAGCCCTGCTAAACTATGTACAGAGGAAACTGTTCAAGTATTGGATTTGAAAGTAAGTGACTTATGTTTAACAGAACTAATGATGTATTGAAACACTGTATTATGAAAAGCTAAATTATACATCATTGTAACTATGTAGAAAGTGTAGACTAATGTATAATCAAAATGCTAAGGATTTTTATATGGCCTTGTGTGAGGGAAGTTTGAATGTTAATAAACATGTTTTCCACTTTAAGATCCAGTAAATGTCTGTTCTACTGTAGTATTACTTACCATATTAGCCTTATTTATATATATCCTATAAAGGGATAATGATTGAGGTCAGAGAAATCACATCACCTTAGGACTTTATACAAGGTAACTGACCATTCACATGCAGTTAGGTAATATCCCAAAAAGTTTAGACTGCTGCCAAAATTATTCCAAAAATAAACAATGTACATTTTGGTACCCTGTTGTAAATTATGGTATATCGAGGGAAAATTTCACTTTCCAAATTGCCTTTTAAAAAATAATGTTCATAATCAGGAAAAAAATAGGTATTTCTACTTTGGAAAATAAACGGTTGAATTCAACATCAGCTATCTGATACCTCATCCCTCTTCCCCTTTTTTATAAAAAATTAAAGAACCACAGGCCTGAGAAACAGGACATCAAAGGTTACCACGGTAGTTAAGCAGAGTTTGGAATTTGACATAATTGTATGGCCCTAACCTTTTTAAACCTGCTTGGTCATTTGCATAATTTTCATTTAACCTAAGTGAGGGTGTGAGGACAAAACACTGAGCTCAGTATCTGGCACATAAATGCGCAATAATAGCCTTCAAAATAATTATTAAATAAAAACAAACCTAAAACAATATTTTAAAATAGGAAAAGGGAAAAAAGTAAAAAGTCACGGTAATGGTTAAGTATGTATTAGACGTTATATTCCCTCAGTCTTTAATCCAAAGTTTAGAACAAGGACCTGGTGGTCCCTTTATGTTAGGAGTTTTATGGAAAAAAAAATTTTTTTTTGAAATTCCAAATAATTACTTTAACTGTAAAAAAAATCTACGAAGTGTCTTATTTAGCAGCACTGGCTAGGGCTGTTACTAGGTTCTGTTAATGTTCACTTGAAATGTTCTGTAATTTCATGGTATAGCTTTTCAAACAGGACAGTAGGTGCAATTAAAATCCAATTTCTATTTAAAAAACATTTAAAATTTTCTTGATTACAAAAGTAATATTAAAACACTAGAAATCAAAATATAGTCACCTGGAAACTTTCACTCCAGAGATAAATTTATCTTAATATATTGCCTTAACAAATACATATGTAAAATACATGTATATTAATACTGTATGTATGTGCACTGTCATGTGACATGTTTATATCCTTATATTATTAACATTCATTGGTAAGCATTCTTATGTCATTCTTCAATGACTATTTTGTCCTATGGACTTAAAATCATTTATTCAAACCATACCCCTTAAAAAGCTGAACTTTGTAGATATTTTCCAAGTTTGTATGTCATAAGTAATGCAGCATGATGGACATTCTGGTATACAAATTTGTGTAGTTTCATTTCCATATGCTAAATTCCTAGAACTAAGTACAAAGCAAAGTACGCATGTATATATTTCCCTAAGTATTTTTCTAATGAAATTGTGGGTAGAGAGCCAATGAATAGTTTCATTATATACTATTTTAGTGATACACTCACCCTTTACCACCTTCTCTACCCCCAGCCTCCTCTCTGAACACACACATACACACTGCCCCCTCACCTACTTACAGATTAATTAAGAGTTTCAGAATTTTGGTCACTGCCTTCTATAACTGGTTACCCTAATAGTTCTTTACATGTGTGTGAATGTGTATTATTGTAAAATCTCAAATCATCACAACTCAACCACCAAATTTTCATTTGCCCAATCTTTTGGCCTTAACAGGTCAAGAAACTGATACCAGGTTTTTATTATAGTTTTACAATTTCTGGGTTATGTCCAACTACCAAAATAGCCCCAAATCCTTTATCTCCCATATTTGTACATCCCTGTGTATGTACAACCATATTCACAACCACTGCCTGACAACTAAAGAAAAAAAAACTTTCATTATGCATAGTATATTTTAAGACAGGTTAATTCCTATTCCCTAACCCATTGTTTCTCAAAAGGTAGCATATACACCACTTAAAATGAATCAGACTGACTCAGTGATTGTTTCTGAAAAGGGATTCCTGGGCTTATGGACTCTCCATCTCCAGAGTGGAACCCCAGAGTCCATAGTCTGCCTTATAACCCGCTCCCCAGTTTTACTGAGACCTACTAACTTTTGAGCACCCCTGGCTCTAAGCGTCTGCTTGACAGTTGTTGGTAATAATGATTTATCTAAATAGCCCTAAATTTACATATTTATCAAACTTCAATATATATCAGGGATTTTACGGCCTCTGGATTTAAACCTATTACATAGCCATGGTCAACATGTCACTACAAAGCCAAAAATTGCAAAAGCATCCCAATTATCTTATTTGCTGCCTAAGGAATGTCTTCTGCTCTTATGTGGGAGGGCCCCAGCTGGCTGACTTCAGCCTGCCAACACAGCTTCCAAATCTAAAGTCATATGACATTTCAACACAGAAAAATCCACAATAGTGCAGAAACCCTTCTTGGTACTCCCTTTACTGTTTATTAGATTTCACATCTAGAAACCAGCAAGAAGAGGAAAATACTTATTTTCTAGCAGATAAGTCAGTTGCTTCTCACATACTCCTGAAGATGAGCCTGAAATGACTAAAAGCTATGTGTAACAGATCAAAGCCCATTAAAAAGAAATTCCCAGGCACTAATTTTATCTGTAATATTACTTGAAGTAGGCCATCACCTAATATTGCTAAAGTTTTATGCTTGCAGCAGACTTTGGCCTATTCTGTGTATTCCCACTTTGTCAAAAATCAACTTTTAACAGTTTAAACAATGTATATAAACAACAGGAGCCTAGAGTATTTGGTTGGAATAAATTTATTTCATCTGTCTGTAAACAAGGTGTTTAATAGTTATGGCATTTTTTTAAATGCATATTAAATCAGATGAGTTAGACTGTATCCCAGATGTAACAAAGTGCAGGGAAAGAAATGGACAAATCAGCAACAAGATTTGTTTTTAAATCTGTACATTATCCACAAGGCCCAAACAATAGAAGCAAATACTAAAATGTCCCTAAAGTAGTGCCATTCGAAAGAAACCCTTAATAGGTCAGTTAAAATCCATCTCACAATAGCAACAGTTCATTTTAACAATAGTATGGCACAGAATACATATGAAAAAAATTCATCACAAGACAGCCAAGTCCACAATAATGCAACTTCATATAAAAACTCAAGCTGCAAATAAAAATTGGTCCTATGAAGAACAAACTGGACACACTCCAGATGGTTATGTTGGGATACCTAATGTCCATAATGGCAGCCTTTTACAATTTTACTAAAGAGTAGAGCTGGTGTGCAAAGAAAAAGGAAGAAAAATCTGAGCTACTGCAATGATGGAATGTCCCTGGGGATTCAATCAGTATGGTTACTGTAAGGTCACGGGAGGAAGTGCTTTTTGCTCTTGTTTTGCCATTGCACTCTTCATATGTCCTGTAGACACTATGAATAAAGGTTTGTCTCTACTCAAGTGCAACAACAATACTAAAAGCAAACTACTGCAGCTCTCAATAGCTCATCAACAAAAGGGATTTTAATTGGTTAAAAAAAACAGGCACTGCATAAAAAAAGATGGAAGCAAACCAAATTCCTATGTGCGAAGGGTGGGGGGGGGGTGGGAAAAAGAGAAGAGTGAAGGAATGATGCATGCACTTTTTCCTCCCAACCATGCGCTACAAAAGGAAGACTAAATGAGCCAAGTAAATGCTCAAAGTGCTGAAAAGACACTGATCAGAGATTGTACAACCGGCACCTTGCTTAATATTAACTTATTTTAGTAATCAATATCCCATTAATTGCTAAGACAAAGTGATGCCCAACTTGGCATGCCCCCTCCCCCCAATTTCAAGGTATCATGCAAATCATTATTGTGCTGCAATTATGTTGCCTGATAAGGGTTGGTTACATACAGTGGTTAACATACAAATGATCCATTGGGCAAACAGGAATCATGACATTAGAAAATAGGTAAAGAAAAATTAGCTACCATCTATAGTTTGGTAGCATTGTGACCATAATTAGGGTTGTTGATGAAGACAGTTGCTAGGTAGATGGGGAGAGGCTGCTTACACATCAGACCTCCTCAGGTATAAAGCGAGTTCATATGCTTTCTTGTTAAGTGTGCCTCCGTGGACACCTTCCTTTCCCATGACTATAACCAATGCTGGAGTACACAAGGAAACAAAACAAAAGTGAACAGAATTATTTTGGGGGGGGAGGGCAGAAAGAAAGACACCTTTCCCCACCAACAGAGGGATACAAAGGAGACACAGGTTCATACCCCATCACCCTGCATTGCTAATAAAATTTCCAGAATTAAGACTTAAGCTTACAGCTAGGAAAGTTTAAGAGCAATTTTCCCCTAATACTTAACAGTCTGCCTAGCAGCTAGAACCCAGAGTCTCTCAAGTATTTTGCCATTGAGTATGCCTTCTTATTCAATCCGCCTCCATGGACCCCTTCTTTTCCCATTACAAAGACCAAGACTGAAAGAGAAAGAAGAAAAGTGTTTCAAAAGAAGTGTTAATCAAGAAAGTCACATAAGTTTTAGCAGACAGAACCCGGATTAATAAGTTAACATTAAGTTAGTTTTCCATGAACTGCCAAGCACTGAAGTCAAGTAGGTTTCCAAAAAGAACTTTCAAACTGGTAATATACTAAACAGAAAATAGTAAACTTGACTGCATCTTGGAAGCCAATCAATGCAAGCAAAAGTTCTATACAACTATCTTTACACTAGCTACAGAAAAAAAAAAAAGTGATCATTTGTCTTCTATTTTAGGGCAAAAAAATTCTGGCTGATGTCAAGTACATGTTATTACTTGCCCCCAAAATATAAACTTAATAAACCTGGGGAGTTACTTACTTACAAACTCTCCCCAAATTTTAACATGCTTGATAAGTTTAAACTATTAAGTTTTACCAGTGAGGCTAAATGTATCTATTATTTCCAGAGGAAAATGAAGATCAAATTTTAAGTAGCATACTCAGTATCATTCAGAAAAGGCCAAATTAAAGTATTTAAGGTGTTTGCTTACTGATAACTTCACCGTAGTAGCCTTGTTTTTAATTGCGTCTAAAAAAATAGGTTTACGATTTCTAATTGCTCTTCTATGATGCAATTCAAAGGTGTATAACCCAAAATATATGTATATGTCACATTTTATATTCACTACCACTAGATGTCAGTAGTGCTGTATCGTATAAAATATTCTGGTTTTTTGTCTCGTGTTTGACGCTTCTTTTCAGCGTATAGTGCAGCTAAGGTTTAAAGAGATTTGTCACTATTTCGAAGTCATCTAATTTTCTTATAAATACTTATAAACATCAACTCACACCAGAATACGAGTAACTTTTAGGATAATCACAGGGAGCTGGTAGAGCCATAGCATTAATTATAACTCACAGCAGCTTCAACTCCCCTCACATGGTAGAGCTGTTATTAAAATTAGATGTGCCAAGTCAGCTATGTGAGGCTACAGAAGCACTCTCTATTTACAAAATATTCGTATGCGTTAACACATTAAAATGTATTTGTAAATCAACTAGATGTCATAATAAAACTCAATTTCAAAAGTTTATTTTGAAAAAGTAGGGAGACTTCTTTAGTGCAATTAAGAGTTTCTATAATGCTGACAACAGTCTGGAGACACCTGAATTTCTGGACCAAGTATACAAACTAAATGTAATTTCCTACTTTTCAAATCTAAGTCTCAGACACAATCTTTGAAAATATTTCAGTGAATGGACAACTTACTCCAAAATCCTCATCTAATTATCTTTTCCCCAGCAAAGTTCCTAACTGAAAAATGAACGGATGTTAATTTTTCCTTCTTTATGCTGAGTAGTGAAATGGTTAGAATACAAGCAAGAAAAAAAAGAAAAGATCCAAAGGTCAAACACACACCAAAAGGGACTAAAATAACCAAGTGATTCGAACAATTTAACAATCTGAAACACCACAGGATTATGATTTGACATGTCAAGCAGTTTAAGAGACTTTTAAGTTTAATAAAGCTGAAAGTGAGTTCATACGAATATTCTATCTTAGAAACAAAATCAGGATCTAAGAGGCCAGGTTGTAGATGCTGTAGAGTAGGTAAAACTAAAGCAGTGCTTCTCCATAGTGCTGGGCAGTTCACAAAAACCACCTTAATAGCCATTATGGACTAACTTTTATTCAAAATGTTAAAAGAAACTGCTTAATAAGTTGTAATGTGGCATGCAACTTTAACCAAAAGAATGCCTTACTCACCTCTACCAGCTCTGCCGACAGCCACATTGTATGTTGGCTCCCCACCTTGACTCTTTGTCCGGATGTCCATTGTGCAGTCACCATCGACGTATAGACTATCTCTGATCACTGAGCATTTCTTCGCGCCAAGAGTCAAACCGTTGGTAAAGAAACCTTCCCGGTCTTTTCCTACAATCATATCTATTTCTATTGGCTGCCCCCCACCAAAAAGAAAAAAAAAAAAACACATTAAGTTGTAGTTAATTCCTTTTAGGGCTTGATGTAACAGGAAAGGCTGTATGCTAGGCTTATACTACCACTGCCAGATAGCCACATTTCACTAATGTAAAACCAAGATTCTGTCTTTTCTAAATAATTACTTAATTATATATAATCATATATTTTACATCAGTTGATTTGACTTCAGTTAATGGTGTCGTCTCTTAACCAAGACCAGTCTATACAAAGAAACTGTAAAGAGTTGACAGTTGACACTACACAAAGTGCAAACTTAAAGAGTTATTTATAAACTGTATTAAGTCAGCTGGTGCCTGAAAGTGTTCACGTAATGGTAAAAATTCAGCTATCAACTCTGAACAAAACTGGTCTATCATATTCAGTCCCATTACAGTAAATCATGTTTCATTAAATTTAAAGTTGCTTCAAAGTCTCCCAAAATAAAGCCTGTTCTTTGATGTGTTCACTTCTCTGCTTAGAATAACTAGAAATATACGTGATGAGATGGACTTCAACCCCTGGACATCAGTGCTTTTCCAAATTCGTATTTCCCTCCTATTTTTCTAGCCACGACTCCCGTTTCTTTCCAACTTCCCTTCCCCTCCCATCTCAGTAATCAGTTTTCTTTCTGGGCAAACGGAAAGTGGATTCTGTCTACAGCACTGCGGTAGGCAATAGTAAAACAGAAAAAATGGAGGGAGATTGGGAAAGAAACTGAGGTAGCCACCAGAACCGGAAAGGAGAAAACGTGCATTCTAACATTCCATGAATAAGAAGGAAGGCGTCGCCCCCATCAGAACTGCAGAGTCATAGCAGGCCCCAGCCATTTCCAAGCACACTCCCGCAATCTTCCTAGTCAGACAGCGGGAACTCACACACAAAGACAAGAGGACTGCAGGAAAAAAGTTGATGACCAGATGCCAATTCCCTACAAGAATTGTAGTCCACTGCGGGTATACGAGACCTTAAAGTACTACTATCAAGGACTGAGTTCTAAAGTTAGACTTTAAACCATGTTAAGTGGTAAAAGAATAATTAGCACCCTTAATAGGGGACCTGAATTTTGGTGTTTAATGGGAAGGGAGCGTGGTGCTAAGAAATAAAGAGAATGGTCTCGTATTTAATACAATTATCATAATTTTAGAAACAGCCTTGGGCAGAAACAGGCAAAACAATAAGCTGGAGGTTTAGTGGCAAATATTCTCCAAACATTGCAACCAACTCAAAACCATCAAGTCTCAAGAAAATCAGGCAATGTGAAGCATAAAACTGCATTAGTTCCTTTACTGCCACCACTAAAGAGGGAGGGACTTAGAGAAGTGAAGTGTGCTCCTGGTCTTTGCAGATAATTGAAAGCCCCCGAAATGCACCCCTTTTTTGAGCTATGTTGCATAACTGGGGATAACCGTATATCGATGAATCTCCATATGAGGAGAGAAATCAATGGCAGTTCGCCATCTTGGAGAATTTAAAAAAAAAAAAAAAACAACCTATAGAGCTAGAGCTGAAGTCGAGATTCACGAATCCACCTACGCGGTCGGCGTACATCTCTCGCAAGCCCCCGAGGCCTGGACAGCGGCAAACCTACGCAAAGTCGCTTCGAGAATCCCGGGGGCCGGGCCGGGGCCGCCGCCTCCCACAGCCGGAGGCGCGGGAGGCGCGCTGTCCGCGGAGCAAGAGCCGGCCAGAGAGCCTAGGGACCTCCACCCGGGGCCCGCGCTCCCCAACCCGGATCCCCGACCCCCGCTTCCACCCCAGGACGTGCACAGCAAACCTCAGGGCTTCAAGAGAACCTAGGGGAACCGCACTAGGAGGAAAAAAGGAACCCCTCCCCTTGCCCTGGCCGGTGCGTGCCCCCTCCCCCAACCCGGGCACCTGGACCGACGCTGGGAACGCCGGGGGCGCCCGGCCAGGGCCAGCAAGGAGTCCGGCCGCCGCCCCCAGCCTGTCAGCGCAGCCCCGGGTGAGGGGGCGTCCCCGGGCCTCGGCCTCCCCGCCCGCCCGGCAGCCGCATCCTCGGCGCCCGCTGCCTAGCACACCTGCGGGCTCGGCCCTCAGTGTTCCAGCCCCGCGCTGCGGTGCCCCCGCGGCCGGCCAACCCCGCTCCAGTGCAGGGACGAGGGTACCGGCCGCCACTGGTCCTCACCGTAATGCTCTGAAAGACGCCCCCGGCCGTGGCTGCCCAGACGTATTTGGCGTCGCAGTAGCCGACAATGGCGGCCTCCTGGCAGCAGCCATCGCACATCAGGTTATCCACGTAGCTCTGCCAACCGGCCATCTTCGAGCCCTTCGCACTGCAGCGCGGACGGCGAGGAGCAGCAGGCGCAGCGGCGGCGGCGGCGGTAGCGGGCGGCGGCGGCGGCGCGGGGGGAGGCGGGGCGGGGGCGGGGAGGAGGCGGCTCTGCGCAGGCACCGACCGCCCCCCTCCCCAAGGAGCTGCGGAGGGAGGACGGGGATTCAGCGGTGAGGGACGAACCTCAGAGCGCGCTCGGCCACCCGGCCGCCCGCAGCCGCGGGGCTGACAAACCAGCGGCGGGAGGCTGCGAAGCGGCTGTGCCTGTGGCGGCTGCTCCTTACCGCAGCGCCCTCCGTTTTCCGCGGACACGGCTGGGCGTGCGCGCGCGCGTGCGTGCGATCCTTCCGCGGCGCCCGGGCACGGAGGGTCCCGGGAAGGGCGGGGGGAGACTGAGGCGGGGGCGCGGAGGGATACCGCCCCGGGACAATCACGGCCGCCACGTGCGGGAGGCGCCGGCCAGGCGCGGTGGCGTTGCGGTGGAGGGCTGAGCTTCGAGCCTCCGGCCGGCGGAGAGGGTGGACCCCGCGTCGCTCTCGGCACCCCAGGAACAGCGGCGGCACGGACGCCTTGGAGCCCCGCGGCCGGGCCGCGATGTGCTTTTCTCCTGTGTCCGCTGCCCGGGATGCGGAATCTTGAGCCTCGGTGTCGGGTTGCAGAGTTGTCCTGGTGACGGGATGCGGAGCGTTTCCTCCTCTCTGTGGTGGGGGCGGCTGGTGGCAGGGGCAGCTGGTGGCAGGGTTGCCCACGCTAATCTCCGAGTCTCTAAGGGCACCGTCTTTCCTGGATCCCTCTTGCGCCTCGTCCATAAAGGCAGACCCGCGGGCGCGCGCCGCAACCTGAAATCAGAGCAGGCGTCCGTGGCGCTCAGGAACCTTGCTGAGCTTCGCCGATCTTTCATTGTTGCTTCATTTGGGTACCAAGGGCCTCTCATTCTGTGGATTCTTTGCCTGGAGGAGCCCCCTTAATGTTGCTAATCACGTGTGTGGTTAAATTGCTTGTAAATTCCGAACAAAACAAATAGCGACCTGTGTTACACTGTTTCTTGGTAACTGGGAAAATTACTGGTGGCTTGAAGTATACGCAGAAAATACAAAGATTAAAAACTAGGGAAGAGTTCACTGAATGAACACCGTAACATTTCTGCTCTGCAGGGTAAAATAATTTCGGGACCCAGGTCTGGGAAAGATTTGTATTAACAAGGTAAACGGTGGGTAGAGTGCCTGAGAAGCTATTCGTATCGTCTTTGGTAGCCTCTGTGCACTAGGACTAGACATGGAATTAGGGGTCCCCCAACAATGACTTCAATTTTAGGTTAATAGAAACCATCTGCCACTTAAGGGAAAGAAAGCACCAAAATGTAGATAAGTTGATGTTTACCCTTAAAGTTATCGTGTAAGGTCATGATTTGTAGGAGGATTAAGGAATGTATCTCTGGAAAGGGCAAGAACGTTGATTTTGAAAGTCTAATTGGTTCTGAAGTTTTACATTTTTTCTGCTGATTGCTTTAAAATGTTCAGCTACTAGAGAGAAAAAAAGTACAGTAAAAGAAACCCCCAAGTCAGAGACCTATCAGACTGAGAATATGTATTTTCTCATGTTCTAAAGATACAGAATACCTGTGTGGTGTAAAATGTGAGCCAAAAATTGTTTCATTTTTGTAAGTGTGCCTCCCACCTGATTTAATTACACTTAATTGTTCTTGTTTATGCTTCTGCCTCTTATGGTGATGTTGATCATTTTAGTCCTTCGATCATAGCACTGTATCATCTTAAAAGTTAATAATAGATTACTTGTAACACAGACTCACTATGTGAGAGTTCATCAAGCTGTATGTACATTATTGTGCTCTTCATTGTATGTATAATTCAATAAATTGAAACAGTAAACAAAAAGGTAATTATAGAAAAAATACAGTGATAACTTGAAGTATGTTGAATTTTTATTAATTTACTCTGAAGGTTTTAAGATATAATTTCTAGACGTTACTATCTTATTGTTATAGCACAGAGTTGGAAATAACTACATTCTTTTCCTATTCTTTTATTGTTGGCTTTAAACAGTGAAAGAATTTGACCAACAATATTTTCTAATTCAAATCTCAAAAGATTCTAAAACACATTTCTTGGGTAAAATATTCACAAAAATTTAGAATTCTTGTCATTTTTCTATATTTTTCAAAATATAATTCATTTTAAATTACTGCTTACTTTTCCAACATGATGTTATTTTTCTAGAATTGCAAACAGTAAAATTTAAACAACTATGAAAAAAATTCTGTACAATAGATTAAATTTTACAGTTTCAATTTTTAGGTTATATATTCAAAGAGAGTCCATGTGCTGTCTTGGTTTTCAATACTGTAATAAAGTAACCTGTGCTTTTTTGTTTGTTTGTTTATTGAGATGAGACTCCGTCACCAGGGCTGGAGTGCAGTGGCATGATCTCGGCTCACTGCAACCTCCGCTTCCTGGGTTCAAGCGATTCTCCTGCCTCAGCCTCCCAAAAGTAGCTGGGATTACAAACACCCGCCACTATGCCCAGCTAATTTTTTGTGTTTTTTGTAGAGACGGGGTTTCACCATGTTGGCCAGGCTGGTCTCAAACTCCTGACCTCGTTATTCGCCTGCCTCGGCCTCCCAAAGTGCTGGGATTACAGGCATGAGCCACCATGCCCGGCCACCTGTGCTTGTTTTCTTTAGAACCAGCTTCCTTGCATGCTGCTTTATTTTCCATTTGTGTACAGTGATCTCTTCCTGTTTCATCTAAGTGTTGCTTATACGTTTCAGAAAGTATAAATAGAGGTGGAATACTGAGCTTTAGTAATAACAATATTGGTTCACTTAAGTCCAAAGGAGTATCAGTGTGAGAAAAAGAATTGCCAATTTGTATCTTCCTCTACTTTTCTGAGAGTAAGTAATCCCTAGGATAATAATTGTAATATCTGGGCAGAAGTTTAGAAAAGTTGTGGCTGTGTTGTTGATACAAATAGCCAGAATAACGTAGCCATTAACAATCAGTAGCATATTTAAGTTTGGAGTGCATTATTATGCATTCTTTCCAGAATTATTTTATTCTTATTGAGTAAAGCAGAAACTGTGTAGTAAGCCACATTCTTTAATGTGTAAGTCAAGTGGTGTCTGAACCACTTGAGTCCATGTAAAAATCATTTGAAATTTTAGCAAAACACAAACAAATTATCTCTAAAATGTACACAACCTGATAATCATTGGGGGCAGGATCTAAAACTATACACAGTAATTACCCCCAAATTTAGTAAAACCATAATTAACCATCGGTTATTTAAAAATTTCACCGCATACTTCATTTCTGAGAAAAGTATATGAATTATAAAAGCAATATCACAGCAATAAAGTTTAGAAAATGAAGAAAAATCCTTAATCCCACAAGCTAATACAAATATCTTTTGAATGTATTCACTATTTATGATTTTTACAGTAAAGAACAAGGAGAACTTATAATTCTGCATTTGGCCATTTTACCCTGAAATTCTATGAATTTTTGCTTTTTATATTTTGAGGCTATTAGGAACATGGAAATTTAAATTGTTATATTTTTCTTTTCTGATGAATTTATTCTTTATTATTTAGTAGTTGCCCTCTTTATCACCAATACTGCTTTTTGTCTTAAAATTTTTGTCAAATATTAAAGTAACATCCCAGCTCTCTTTTTATTGTTTACCTTATATATCTTTTCTCTCCCCACCTCTCTTTCAACCTTTCTCTGTCCTTTTTACTTTGTGTCTCATAAACTTCACGCAGCTGGATTTTGTTTTTTTATCCAATATGGCAGTATAACCTTTAATTGGCAAGTTTATTCCATTTACATTCATTGTAATTATTGACATACATTTGGACTTGTTTGAACTAATTTTATTAGTCTCTTTTTTTTCTATGCTTCTTTTTTCTTCCTTGCCTTTAAAAAAAATGTCGGGCATGTGTGTTTTATTCTTCCATTTTTTTTTTCAAATTTATGCTACCAATTTTTCTTAGTGTTACCCTTAAATTTTTGCCTTGCGTATTTAATACAATAAAGTTTTAAGTTAAATATCTTAAACACTACCCCTAGACAATCCAAAAACCTTAGAATGTTTTAAATCTGGACACCTCTCTCCAGACTCTTACACAGATGTTTATGTATGTGTGTATATATATGTACTTACATGTTTGTATTTTATTTACTTACTATTCCTTTTCATATCTCAGATCATTCTATGATCATTTTTCTTTCTTTCTAAAGTACATCTTTTAGAAGTTCCTTTAATAGCAGTCTGTTGGTGAGAAACTATGTTTATCTGAAAATGTATTTATATCACTTTCATCCTCTGACAATGGGTTGGATCTACAATGCAAAATGGACACTTTGAAGATGTTATTCCATTTCATTTTTGTTTTTGTCACTGCTGTTGTATCATATGGATGATTTGTCTCTTTTCCTCTGGCTACTTTGGAACCTTTTTGTGTTTGCTCTTCTACAGTTTCACTATGATGTGTCTACATTTGGGTTTCTTTTATTCTACTTAGGAAAATAGATTTATATTTATCATCACTTCTGTAAAATTCTCAGTCACTATCTCTTCAATTAATTCCTTTTTCTCAGTTCTCTTTACTGTCTTAGAGTTCAGAATACATATGTTTCTGTTTCCTCTTCTGTTCTCCGTATCTCTTAACTTCTTTCATCTTTTTCATCTTCTTACTACTCTCTGTGCTCTATTCTGGGTAATTTCCTCAGATGTGTATTCCATATCACTGTTCAACTATGTTTCATCTGTTGATAAATCCATACATTGAGACTTTTTTAATTTCTAAAAGTCTATTTTTCATTTTAGAAGTTCCATTTTATTGTTATGTGTATCTTCCCAGTTATTCCTGATACTCTTGTATTCCTTCCCGATCTTTGTGGTTCCATACTTCATTTCTTTAAATGTTTCTTACCTACTTATTCTGTATTCTGTATCTGTATCTCAGTACTCAGTATTAAACGAGGCTTTTAAAATCTTTTGTTTTTGCCCAATGAAACCATTCCAATATATAAACAAGTTGTATGTTGTTTTTAATCCACCTCACCCATAGTGGCTTGCCTCCTTGTATGCTTGGTGATCTTAAAGATTGTGAATGATATTTCATTGATCTTAATATGTGGGAAATTTAATGGCCTAAAGTGTGGAGACTTTTCTTCAAAAACAGTTTGTATCTGCTTCTACTATATGTCCAGGGTGCTAGCAACCTGGGGGCACTTTAACCCTTTCTGTGGTGCCCCCTAAAGGCAGGAGTATCTGATTCAGCTCCTCACATAGCTGCCATTGGCATCTGCACTCAGACTAGCCCCATTTTTCCTGGTTACATACAGACTTCAGCTCTGCTTTCTGCTCAAGATTTGTTTCCCTTTATTTGGCAGGAAAAGGGTATTTTGAAGATTTCTCTAATAATTTCTGTATGAGGATTTCAGTTTCTCCACATATGCACCAACAGTTGATATTGTGTGTCTTTAATTTTAAACATTTTGCTAGGTGTATTATGGTATTTAATTATGGCTTTAATTTGCATATTTCCAATGACAAAGGTGAGCATCTTTTTCTTGTTATCATCATTTAGATACTTTTTTGTGAAGTGCTTGTGCAAATCTTTTGCTACATATTTTTCATTGTTAATGACTGTGCAGTAGTCCATCAAGTGGCTGTATCATAAGTTATCATTTCTTATTGAAATATCAGGTAAGTTGAGAAACAATAACCAAAAGAAAACTTCTTTATGATCTGTGTGGTGGTGAACTTTGAATTGTGTGGAAATGGATGAAATACATTCTTTTAAATGTCTGATGGCAAGATTTAAAATACGAAGTGTGGCACTTAATTCAGTTAATCAAATGTGATAGACATTGCTGGTTTGCCTATCCAGTATGTACTCTTCTTCCTTGCTAACAGAATCTTGAATTTGCTTGAGATAATAGTAAATAATTTAAAATACCTCCATAAATGCCCTTCCAGCTAGGGTGGTCATCTAGTCCGTTGGCCAATAAACTAGATCAAAAGCTACTTCATGGAAAGCTATTTTTTCCTTGAATCCTATATCTTTCTGTAAAGGACTGCTCAGCTGGCATAAGCTTTCTACTTTTAACCTGTCTTTTCTCTTGTCCAGATTGTGATTCAGTGTCAAAGTGGGGCAGTCATTCGTAAGTGCTGAGCATTGTGGAGCAGGAGGGGAAAGGGGCCTGTTCTCTCAAGGACCTTCACTATCCATACATTTCCTACCCCCAGACTCTTGTTATATTGGGTAAATAAACTCCTTACTTGGTTAAAGTACTGTAATCAGCCTGTGTTAAGTGCAACCAGACCCTGCTCTAACCAGAATATCCATTTTGCTGTCCCACCTCAGGTCTCTAAGCATTCTAGTTTATCCAGTTTTGCTTTTCCATAATGAGTTAAGCTCTTGAGGAAATGCTTTACATCTATTGCACCCCTATTGTAATAATGACTGAATTAGCCATATCATAGAAAATTGCTCTACTGTTTGTTTTTTTTTTGGCAATAATACATTAAATAGTGCCCTAGAGGCTTCAACGATTTCGTGTACCTCCCTAAATATCACATTAGCTGACAGAAAATTCCTTATGAGTTATGACTCATTTTTTCTGATTTGATGCAGGAAAGAGAATTCTGGAAGCACATGTAGAGCATTTCATTCCAAGTTATACGTGAACTTGAGAGATGTTTTTTGTAGAATTCCAAGGGTAAAGGCACAAAGCCCACAAAAACATTGGCCATCTTGTTATCTGGTATGTGAGAGAAATGCAGGCAATCCATCAAAACACCCCCCAAAGAGATTACATGTCTAATTTTTCTTCATCTCAGTCCCAGAGGACAAATAATAAAATTTAATTAAGTAGCTGTTTCCCCCAAAAAAGTATTAAATGAGGCTTTTAAAATCTTTTATTTTTACCCAATGAAACTCAGATATCACTTCTGGGAAAAATTCTTTCTGGGTTCACAAACATACTGATAGAGAACTAAAAGGAAAGTGTAAATTGAGCAATGGCTGTGTTCCATTTACAAGCATTTTAAAAGTGAATGTCAAATATATAGATGTCTAAATCATTTGATTTTCAAAGAATGTAAACTTCACCACCACCAGCTACAGCACCCGCATTCTTATTGAGAAATTTATATTAGGTAGCTAATTATGCACATAATAAGACTGTCAAAGATCATGTTGACGCCTTATCCCACTTTACCATTTCAGGCTGATCCAAACTCATAATATGAATAGATGGCCATTGACCAAAGAGACCAGCAGCAGAACAAAAGCATAAACAAACATGAGAGTAGGCTAATTTTACCAACCTGAGGTCAAAATTAAGTATTTTTAGAAGTAAGTGAGTAACTAGATGAAGTAGATGATGAAGGTGGTATGCAGGACTGTTAATAACTGAAATTCCAAATAGAATCCAGGGAGGTTAAAGTGAAACACTTTCAATACGATTCCTTTATGTTGTAGAGGTTAGACTCACTTGATGACTTATGTGGCTCTGTTTTAAAGACCTCTTGAACAAAATATTTCATTGGAACAATTTATTTGCTATCAGTTCTTTTAGTGGATAGTAGATATTCCTGGTAATATTTACATTTTTCAAGTCATATAACAAGTATTGAGCTCTTGCTCTTGTTACATATAACAAGTATTACATATAACAAGTATTGTAGCTCTTGTTACAGGTAACAAGTATTGCAGCTCTTGCTACCGCTGTACTTGTTGGTATGTATTAAGGATAACATTTGTTGAAAAGGCCCTTGCCCTCTGATTTAAAGTCAGGCAGGAAAGTAATGCATGCAAAGCACGTGAGCAATGTGGTCTGGCTGTAGAGTATGTGAGAGGTAAACAAGGATATGAACTAATTATATTACCATTAGATCACAAAATCAGGTGGTAAACGCTCTAGAAGGGCGGAGATGGTGAAAATTAATGGAGGCTGGAGTTATAAGAAACTAATAAAACAATGTTTCATAGAAAAGACCCAAGTACTGTTAGACCTTAAGGAATGGGTAGAACTGAAGTTTGGTTTTCAAAATCATAGAGACAGCATAAGCCACTGATTCCCCCTTCCACTAGAAAAAGCAGCCCACAGAATGAGAGAAGATATTTGCAACACATACATCTGACAAAGTACTTCATATGGTTTGGCTCTGTGTCCCCACCCAAATCTCATGTTGAATTGTAATCCTCACATGTCAGGGGCAGGGCCTTGTGGAAGATGACTGAATCATGGGGTGGACTCCCTGCCTTGCTTTTCTTGTGATAGAGTTCTCATGAGATCTGGTCGTTTGAAAGCGTGTACCACTTCCCTCTTCGCTCACTCTCTCCCTCCCAGTCCACCATGTGAAGATTGTGCCTGCTTCTCCTTCACCTTCTGCCATGATTGTAAATTTCCTGAGGCTTCCCCAGCCATGCCTCCTGTACAGAGACTGTGGAACTGTGAGTCAATTAAACCTCTTTTCTTTATGAACTACTGAGTGTCAGGTAGTTCTTTATAGCAGTGTGAGAACAGACTAATATAGTACTCATTCCAAATATGTAAATAAACTATAGGACAACAGAAAAAGGGTGACAATTTGTAAGAAAAGTGGGCAAAGGCTTGAATGGAAAATCTACAAAAGAGATTACAGGCCAATAACCACAGGAGAAGATGTTCAACTGCATTATTCACCAGGAAAAAGCAAATTATCTTTTGCACCATCTTATACCCATTAGGATGGCTATTATAATAATAAAAAAAACAGAAAATACTAAGTGTTGGTAAGGATGTGGAGAAACTGGAATCCTTGTGCACTCTTGGTGGGAATGTAAAATGGTACAACCAATATAGAAAATAGTAAGGTGGTTCCTCAAAAAATTAAAAATACGATTGCCATATGATCCAGAAGTTTCATTTCTGGGTATAAAAACAAAAGTGAAAGTAATAACTCAAACAGATGTGGCACACCCATGTTCATAGCAGCATTATTTCCAATAGCCAAAAGGTAGAAGTAACCCAAGTGTCCATGACAGATGGATAAACAAGTGGTGGTATATACATACAATGGAATGTTATTTAGCCTTAAAAAGGAAGAAAATTGTGACACATGCTAAGACACGGATAAATCTTGAGGACATTATGCTTAGTGAAATAAGTCAGTCGCTAAACGACAAATATTGTATGATTCCACTTATATGAGATACTTAGATCAGTTAAAATCATAGAGATAGTAAATAGAATGGAGGTACCAGGCCTGGAGGGAGGAGGAAGTGAATTATTGTTTAATGGGTACAGTTTCAGTTTAAGAAGATGAAAAGAGTTCTATATGTGGACGATGGTAATGGTAGCACAATAATGTGAATAGAATTCATTCTACTGATCTGTACACTTTAAAATGGTTAAGATAGTAAGTTTTGTTATGTGTATTTTACCACAATTGAAGTTTAACCACAATGCAATATCACTATTTGCCTATTAGAATGGCAAAAATGAAAAAGAGAGAAAATACCATGTGTTACCAATCAGAACAACACATACACTGACTGCTATTAGAAGCGTAAAATAGTACAATAATTTTGGATGATGCTTGCAGTGTCTACTATAACTGAACATACACAAACCTAAGACTTCACAGCTCCACTCCTAGATATATATCCAAGTAAAAATGCTTCCATGTCTTCCCTAAAAGACTGCAAGAATGTTCATGGCACAATTCATAGTAACTCCAAACTGGAAACACCCAAATGCCTATCAAAAATAGGATGGATATTAAATGTTATATTCATGCAATGGAATATTATACAGCAGTGAGAATAAACATAATGGTAACTATTTTCAACATATGAATGAAACTCACAAACATACAGTTAAAAAATGCCAGATAAAGTGTATCCTTTGGGTAGATTATTTGAAGGGTGCCCTGGAGTAGTGTTATAGTACTGTTTCTTGATCTCAGGGCTATTTATATGGATGTGTTAACTCTGTGGAAATTCATCAAGCTATATACCTATAACTGGTGCAATTTTCTGTATTTTTGTCATAATTAAAATGAGAAAATTTGAAATCCCAACAGTTATGTGTGTGTGCATGTGTGTGTGTCTGTATGAGAGACAGTGAGTGAGAGAGACAGAGAGAGAGAAAAAATTGGCAAACTGTTAATAAAATTCATACATAAATGCAAAGGACCAAGAATAACCAAGAAAATGTTTCTTGAAGAACAACAGAATTGGAGGACATTCACTATTGGCTATCAAGTCTACAGTATATGTAATATTGGCACAAGGATAAACATATAGGTCAGTAGGCCAGAATAGAGACTCCAGAAATAGATCTATGTATGGTCAATCACTTTTTCAAATAGATGTCAAGGTAATGGGAGAAGATAATTTTTTCAAAAAATAGTGCTGGAACAACTGGACATCTGTGCAAAAAAATGAACCTCTACCCTTACATCTCTCTCTCTGCAAAAAATGAAAGGGGATCCTAACCTAAATTTAAGAGCTAAAATTATAATATTTCTAGAAGAAAATGAAGAAGTCTTTGTGACCTTGAATTAGGCAAGGAATTCTTAATTAGGACACAGAAAAGCATGAATCACAAAAGAAAAAAATGATAAATTGGACCTTATCAAAAAGTTTTTAATTTCTTTCTTTATACTACAAACTCATACACTGATAATGGGAATGTAAAATATGGTAAAGCCTTTTGGAAAACAACTTGGCAGTTTCTTAAAATTTTAAACACAAACCCACCATATGACTGAGCTATTGTACTCTTAAGTATTTATCATGGAACTTTAAATCACATGTTTACACAAACACTTGGACAAAAACGGTTTTAGCAGCTTTATTTGTAATAACCCCAAACTGGTAAAAAAACTAAATGTCCATCAGCAGAGGTATGGATTAGAAAATTGTGATGTATTCATATAATGGAATATTATTCAACAATAAAAAATAACACATCTGATACATCCAACAACAGTGAATCATGTTTAATGAAAGAAGCCAGACCACTCCCCACCACAAAAGAGCACTTACTGATAAAGCTGACCTAAGAAGCTTTGAAATGCAATATTTTGACTTGATACTACAAGGCAGACAAAACTGTATACAAACACTACACTATGGTTGGTAAATCTGTTTCTCATAGGAGCTTGGTTAGCAATTCTGAAACTCTTTTACATGTTGTGTTTTCTAAGGCTGCTGTAACAAATTACCACAGACTTGGTGGCATAAAGCCGGAGAAATTTAATCTTTCATAGTTCTGAAAACCGGAAGTCCAAAATCAAGGTGTCAGAGCTGCGGTATCTCTGAAGCCTCTAGGGGAGAATCCTTCTTTGTGTCTTCCAGCTCCTGGTGACTTCAGGTGTTTGTTGACTTGTGGCTGCTTCACTACAGTCTCTGCCTATGTCTTTTTTTTTTTTTTTTTTTATTGATCATTCTTGGGTGTTTCTCGCAGAGGGGGATTTGGCAGGGTCATAGGACAATAGTGGAGGGAAGGTCAGCAGATAAACAAGTGAACAAAGTTCTCTGGTTTTCCTAGGCAGAGGACCCTGCGGCCTTCCGCAGTGTTTGTGTCCCTGGGTACTTGAGATTAGGGAGTGGTGATGACTCTTAACGACCATGCTGCCTTCAAGCATCTGTTTAACAAAGCACATCTTGCACCGCCCTTAATCCATTCAACCCTGAGTGGATACAGCACATGTTTCAGAGAGCACAGGGTTGGGGGTAAGGTCACAGATCAACAGGATCCCAAGGCAGAAGAATTTTTCTTAGTACAGAACAAAGTGAAAAGTCTCCCATGTCTACCTCTTTCTACACAGACACGGCAACCATCCGATTTCTCAATCTTTTCCCCACCTTTCCCCCCTTTCTATTCCGCAAGACCGCCATTGTCTTCATGGCTCCTTCTCAATGAGCTGTTGGGTACACCTCCCAGATGGGGTGGTGGCCGGGCAGAGGGGCTCCTCACTTCCCAGTAGGGGCGGCCGGGCAGAGGCGCCCCTCACCTCCCGGACGGGGCGGCTGGCCGGGCGGGGGGCTGACCCCCCCACCTCCCTCCCGGACGGGGCGGCTGGCCGGGCGGGGGGGCTGACCCCCCCACCTCCCTCCCGGACGGGGCGGCTGGCCGGGCAGAGGGGCTCCTCACTTCCCAGTAGGGGCGGCCGGGCAGAGAAGCCCCTCACTTCCCCAACGGGGCGGCTGGCCGGGCGGGGGGCTGACCCCCCAACCTCCCTCCCGGACGGGGCGGCTGGCTGGGCGGTGGGCTGTCCCCCCCACCTCCCTCCCGGATGGGGCGGCTGGCCGGGCAGAGGGGCTCCTCACTTCCCAGTAGGGGCGGCAGGGCAGAGGCGCCCCTCACCTCCCGGACGGGGTGGCCGGCCGGGCGGGGGGCTGACCCCCCCACCTCCCTCCCGGACGGGGCAGCTGGCCGGGCAGAGGGGCTCCTCACTTCCCAGTAGGGGCGGCCGGGCAGAGGCGCCCCTCACCTCCCGGACGGGGCGGCTGGCCAAGCGGGGGTCTAACCCCCCACCTCCCTCCCGGATGGGGCGGCTGGCCGGGCGGGGGGCTGACCCCCCCACCTCCCTCCCGGACGAGGTGGCTGCCGGGCAGAGACGCTCCTCACTTCCCAGACGGGGTGGCTGCTGGGCAGAGGGTCTCCTCACTTCTCAGACGGGGCAGCCAGGCAGAGACGCTCCTCACATCCCGGACGGGGTGGCAGGGCAGAGGTGCTCCCCACATCTCAGACGATGGGCGGCCGGGCAGAGACGCTCCTCACTTCCCAGATGTGATGGCGGCCGGGAAGACGCGCCCCTCACTTCCTAGATGGGATGGCGGCCGGGCAGAGACGCTCCTCACTTTCCAGACTGGGCAGCCAGGCAGAGGGGCTCCTCACATCCCAGACGATGGGCGGCCAGGCGGAGACGCTCCTCACTTCCCAGACGGGGTGGCGGCCGGGCAGAGGCTGCAATCTCGGCACTTTGGGAGGCCAAGGCAGGCGGCTGGGAGGTGGTTGTAGCGAGCCGAGATCACGCCACTGCGCTCCAGCCTGGGCGCCATTGAGCACTGAGTTAACGAAACTCCGTCTGCAATCCCGGCACCTCGGGAGGCCGAGGCTGGCAGATCACTCGCGGTTAGGAGCTGGAGACCAGCCCGGCCGACACCGCGAAACCCCGTCTCCACCAAAAAATACGAAAACCAGTCAGGCGGGGCGGCGCGGCGCGCGCCTGCAATCGCAGGCACTCGGCAGGCTGAGGCAGGAGAATCAGGCAGGGAGGTTGCAGTGAGCTGAGATGGCAGCAGTACCGTCCAGCTTCGGCTCGGCATCAGAGGGAGACCATGGAAAGAGAGGGAGAGGGAGACCGTGGGGAGAGGGAGAGGGAGAGGGAGAGGGCTCAATGCAATTTCTCTGCCTCTGTCTTTACCTGGTCTTCTCCTCTTGCCTCTATGTTTCTCTTCTCTGCGTGTCTCTTATAAGGATACTTGTCATTGGATTTAGGGCCCACCGGGATATCTAATGTAAATGAATCTTAAGATCCTTGATTATGTCTGTGAAGGCCCCTTTTCTAAATAAGGTTACATTCACAGCTTCCAGTGGTTAAGACATATATTTTTGAGGATCACCAATCAACCTAATACACATGTATATAAAATGAGTAAGTGCTTTGCAAACACTGTCACTGCCCAGAGCCCCTGACACCAGCCATAGTCAACCCCACCATGCTCTTTGACATCACTGTCAGTGGCGAGTCCTTGGGCCACATTTCCTTAGATCCATTTGCAGACAAAGTTATTAATACAAAGACAGCAGAAAATTTTCATGCTCTGAGCACTGGAGAGAAAGAATTTGGTTATTAAGAGTTCTTGCTTTCACAGTATTATTCCAGGATTTATGTGTCTGGGTGGTGATTTCACATGCCATAATGGCACTGGTGGAAAGTCCATCTATGCGGAGAAATTTGATGATGAGAGCGTCATCCTGAAGTATACAGGTTCTGGCATCTTGTCCATGGCAAATGCTGTACTCAACACAAATGGTTCCCATTTTTTCATCTGCACTGCAAAGACTGAGTGGTTGGTAGGCAAGCATGTGGTCTTCGGCAAGGTGAAAGCGGGCACTAATAAGGTGGAAGCCATGGAATGCTTTGGGTCCAGGAATGGCAAGACCAGCAAGAAGATCATTGCTGACTGTGGAAAACGCTAATAAATTTGAATTGTGTTTTATGTTAACCACAAGAGAATTGCTTCTGTAGCTCAGGAGAGCACCCCTCCAACCCATTTGCTCACAGTATCCTATAATCTTTGTGCTATCTCTGCTATTCTTTAGGTTCCATATTTTCCTTATTCCCTTCCATGTCTAGCTGGATTACGCAGTTACATTTATGATCATGAAATAAAAACTAAATAACAAAAAATAAAAAATAAAAATTGAATAAGAAAATACATTGTAAATAATGAGAGCCAGGTTTCTCACTGACATGAGAAAGAAGTTACAAATAAGCAAGAGCAAAAGGTTAGAATGACCCCTGTGGTGCTGGATTAGAGTCACATTTATCAGCATGAATTTATATTAATATGTATACAGATATATGAGCATAAATACAGGTATTGTAGATACATGGGTTAGTATACATACATATATCTCCTACCCCTGTTCACTAACAGAAGCTGAAGCAATGACACTCAAGTAGTAACAAGTAGACATACTACTTAGATCTTTATTTCTAAATACCTTTTTTTTGTTTGTTTGTTTGAGATGGAGTCTCACTCTGTCACCCAGGCTGTAGTGCAGTGGCATGATCTTGGGTCACTGCAACCTCTGCCTCCCAGGTTCAAGCAATTCTGCCTCAGCCTCCCGAGTAGCTGGGATTACAGCCACGCACCACCATGCCCTGCTAACTTTTGTATTTTTAGTAGAGATGGGGTTTCACCATGTTGGCCAGGGTCTCAAACTTGTGACTTCAGGTGATACACCCGCTTCGGCCTCCCAAATCTAAATACCTTTTTCCAACAAACAGATCCAGTGCTCCTTAAAGAAATAGTTGTTTCTAGATCTAGAGCAGAGTAAATACAATATGAGCCTGGAGCATCTTACAGTGCCAGAAAGGAAGTGTCCACAAAAAAACTGTATAGAGATGGAAATTAGATTAGTGAATGCCTATGGCTGAGATTGAGAATGGGAAAATGACTGCAAATGAAGATGAGGCTTCCTTTCGGGATGGTGGAAGTATTCTACAATTAGCTTGTCCTATTAGTTTTACAACTCTGTAAATATACTAAAATTCATATTGATACCATGTACCTCCTGATGTGATGAGTATGAAAGTTGAATATGTGCATACACGTCAATAAATTTTATGGTATATAAATTATACCTCAACAAAGCTGATTAAGAAGAAAGTGCTCTATAAAACAAACAAAAAAAAGGCCAGGCACAGTGGCTCACACCTGTAATCCCAGCACTTTGGGAGGCCGAGGCAGGGGGATCACGATGTCAGGAGATCAAGACCATCCTGGCTAACACGGTGAAACCCCCATCTCTACCAAAAATACAAAAAATTAGCCAGGTGTGGTGGCACACACCTGTAGTCCCAGCTACTTGGGAGGCTGAGGCAAGAGAATCGCTTGAACCGGGGAGGCGGAGGTTGCAGTGAGCCAAGATCGCGCCACTGCGCTCCAGCCTGGGAAACAAAGCGAGCTTCCATCTCAAAAAAAAAAGAAAGAAAGAAAAAAAGGATGGTGTATATTGAAGACACACAAGAACCAACTGAAAGTGCTACCAATGGCCAAAGTTGGAACGATTTGAGCAACAAATTACGTAATGGTAGTATTGGGTTAAAGCCCCAAAATAGAATCTTCGTGATATTCATGACTCTATACTGACATACATACATAAATGGGTAAGAAGGGACAAATCTTCCTTACAGAAGAATTGTAAGTACTAAATATAGAAGGAATGAGAGAAATAGAAAATCACCATTAGAACACCACAGTAATAGCTACTATGAGCAAGATCCACTGATGAATGCTAAAATTAGTGAGTGAAACTTTTAGGATGAGTGAGATATCTGCATAACCTCAAAGTATTTCCTTCTAAATATTTTTTAATTACTGTGGTCATTTAACATAAGCCTATAAAGTCTTTCATATACCCTCCTCCAGAGGTAGAGTTTAACTCTTTTCCCTTGAGTGTAGGCTGGACTTAGTGACTTGCTGCTAATGAACAGAATATGAGAAGGGAAAAATAGCAAGAGAAGAGTGGCAAGCACGACCTTGAAAGTGGGTCAAAGTTAGCATCAACAGTAATAAGTCATGTTGATATAATGTGCCTGCTGATACGTGATAAATATGTATCTTTGGGGTTTATTCGTTTGTTTGTTTGTTTGTTTTGAGACACAGTCTTGTTCTGTTGCCCAGACTGGAATCCAGTGGCGTGATCTCAGCTCACTGCAACTTCTGCCTCCTAGGTTCAAGCAATTCTCATGCCTCAGCCTCCTGAGTAGCTGGGACTACAGGCACTCGCCACCACGCCTAGCTAATTTTTTTTTTTGTATATTTAGTAGAGACAGGGTTTCACCATGTTGCCCAGGCTAGTCTTGAGCTCCTATGATGTGATATATATCAAATCTCCCAAAGCTGATCGTATCCATACCCTAGGACCTATTCATTCCAACCATAGGTATACATGCAACAAAAACGTGTTCACATTTTTTGCACCAAAAAACCTTTAAAAGAGGCTGAAAAACAGCATTATTTATAATAGCCCAATAAGTAATACCTAGCTCAGAAGACTATTTTGAGGACTAAATAAAGACTATTTTGAGGACTATATAATATATATATAAAATATACAAAGTAGGACCACAGGCTCTGGTACAATAGACAATAAAAACCTGTCATCATCATCATCATCATTATAATAAACAAGGGGGGCTGGGTGAGGTGCCTCACACCTGTAATCCCAGCACTTTGGGAGGCCAAGGATCACCTGAGGTCACGAGTTCAAGACTAGATTGGCCAACATGGTGAAGCCCCATCTCTACTGAAAATAAAAAATTACCTGGGTGTGGTGGCAGACGCCTGTAATCCCAGCTACTTGGGAGGCTGAGGCATGAGAATCGCTTGAACCTGGGAGGCAGAGGTGGCAGTGAGCTGAGATCATGCCACTGTACTCCAGCCTGGGGGATAGAGCAAGACTCTGTCTCCAAAAATACAAGGAGAACCTTCCTTTTAACTCTGGGCCATTCTTTGTTGCATATGCCTCCAAAGCAGCTCAGCTTGGGTAAATCTCACAAAGTCCCACTTGACTGTGTCTGCTTTTAGCCTCTCCAAAGAGGTTCAAAATCAGCCAAAAAAGAAGACATGCCATCCTATCTCTATTCATCAGCTCAACACAAAAGATCCCATTTGTGTGTGTGGCCAAAACTGCCCTTCTCCCTGCTCCCCTAGGTGAAGTAAGGATGTGAAGAAGCCATGGATTGGGTAGGAAGCTTTGAAAATGGCATCTTCCAAGGTTAACTAATTAGAAGATATTGTGCTTGTCATGTCACTCAAGCTCAAGCAGAAGATAGGCTCTAGTCATTATGTGGTGATATAAGCATAAAAATAGAATAAGTTTAAATTGAAACAAGTGGTGTTTATGAAGGGTTATGAGCTTCTAACTAATGAGTTAACAAAAAGTATAGAATAATTGGATTGTTAATTAGCACCAGGGGTCAGTTGCATCACCAAATAAAAAAGAGGTCCATTCATGTATTCCAAAACGATAAATTTCCTAAATGTCCTACAGAGGTTTGCTAAGCACACAGACTGAGGTAATGAAACTCTGGTGGTTCCAGCAAAGGCAATAAAGTACCAATTAAGAACATATATGTTGTTTAAAACCCTAATATGACAGATCAATCTACCCCAATATAGGGTAATGTATTATATCATCTTGACCAAGTGAGACTTTAAAATACATTATTTCAGAAAACAAACACCAAGTTCTGGGGGCAAACTAAAATCTAGAGAAAGGAGTTGACTTTAAAAAGTTTAAGCAACCTAACAACAAAGTTTAATAATAAGAAAGAGAGGCTCACTATTGTCTTAGGTTTAAGTCACTTTAGAAGAAAAAACTGAATTTTGTGTAATCCCAGCACTTTGGGAGGCTGAGGTGAGAGAATCACGAGGTCAGGAGTTTGAGACCAGCCTGGCCAACATGGTGAGACCCCATCTCTACTAAAAATACCAAAAATTAGCTGGATGTAGTGGTGGGTGCCTGTAATCCCAGCTACTCAGGAGGCTGAGGCAGGAGAATCACTTGAACCTGGAAGGTGGAGGTTGCAGTGAGCCGAGATCATGCCACTGCACTCCAGCCTGGGCGAGAGAGTGAGACTCCATCTAAAAAAAAAAAAAGAAAAAAAATCCAGGACCCCAGGGAATTTGGGGTTGAGTAAAAATTACTACCCAGAAGGTATCCAACTAATAGTACTGAAACATTAGGAAGAAATCAAAATAAGTTTATCTCTAATCCTAGAAAGGTATAAAACAACTTTAAGGAAGAAATAAATTCACCACATGGTACTTGATGTTTGGAATAGCTTAAGGTTAAATGTTGTAATAAGTTTTGTTGTTTTATCTACAAAATGCATTTTGTGTATTTTGTATTTTAGGGTGTTGAAATGTTCAAAAGAATCAGACATACTAAATTTGCAATTGCTGTTTAAAGGAATTTAATCAAATTTTGTATCAATACCTAAATGCTCACTCCACTGACATTAAGGTTCATATAGTTGTGAGTGTTCCTCTCTATGCAAAAACTCTCTCAGATATTAAAGGCTAATCTACATGCCAGCAAACTCAGTCTCTGCAGAGAGAAGGACCGTGACTCAAAATGCACCCTGTGTGCTGGGAAGATTTCTGTCTTAGTGTGCTTGGGCTGCTATATCAAGTACCACAGACTGGGGGATTTAAACAACAGAAATTTACTTCCTCACAATTATAGCAGCTAGAAGTCTGACATCAAGGTGTCGACAAGATTACTTTCTTCTGAGGTTTTTCTCCTTGGCTTGTAGATGGCCATCTTCTCTCTGTAGTAATACATGGTTTTTCCTCTGTGCCTATCTGTCTCCTAATGTCCTCCTCTTGTAAGGACACCTGTTATATTGGATTAGGGCCCACCCATATGAGCTCATTTTACCTTAATTACCTCTTTACAGGCCCTGGCTCTATAGTCACATCTTTAAGGTACTGGATGGGTGTTAGGATTTCAACATACGTGTGAATTTTGGGGAGCACAATTCAGCTCATAATGATTTCCAAGAACCAAGAGACTGAGGGCTCAAACACGGTGGGCAGAAGAACCCAGCCTTGGAAAGGATCTGCGATGGAAACTCTGGGGGTATAGAAAAGGAATTGAATGATATGAGGAGCAGAAATCAGAGAGGAGGGTGTATTCTGAGGAAGCGAGAGAGGAGCCCTAAGGGTTGTGGTACAGAGGCCCCTGTCTGCACATTGGTCATCATAATCTCAATGCCCAGGTTGTACTCAAGAACAATTCAATCAGAATGTCTGGGGGTGAAACCTGGGCATCAGTAACTTTTAAAGCTCCCCAAGTGATTCCAACTGTGCAGCCAAGGTTGAAAACCTAAAGGTTTGATCACAAGGCCTTCAGCTCCAGTACCCTACACAAAGAAAGTTAGACTAGAGGATGGAACTTTCTGACCTCTTGCTCTGCAAAAGGTGGGGACGAATGGCCCCCACAGCCACACCATAGTAAATGGCAGGTGTCTTGATCATCTTCACTCTGACCCAGAGGGTCGTCTGAAAGAGCCTCTGGTTGTAATGACTCCTACTAAGGAATACTAAATCTGACATTCCTGTCTCCCTTGACTCTTTCTAGGCACTTTACCCCTGATCTTGAGCTTCAGGGTTTTTCCATAGCTGTGTCCAACCCCCACCCACACTCTCCCCACCCTCTATCCCCAAAAAGAAAGAAAAAGAGGAAGTGGGAAAGTGTGTTTAATATATTTGCAGATGTACATATTCACAAATATGTTGGGAATGTTTGAACCATGTTAATTGGGTGAATACTTTGACCCAATCCTTCAGGAATATTGAATCATGGGAATACTGTACTTAGAACAACACAATATTACCATGGGCCTCTCTGCCCTGCGCAAATATTAGTCTTTAACTGGAATGACCAAAAACAGATGTTTCATATCTAGAATGTTTTCTCACAGAGAGTTTCAATAGAAATATTTTAGCCCCTCAGATACATCCAAATAAAATATTTGGTCTTGAAACATTCTATTTTAAAAGTCAGTGAGTTGTGGCTTCATTATAGCAGAAGAAGCATGAATCAGAGACCTGTTTTCATTTGTCACCTTCAGGTTAAGCAAGAGTGAACAGTGAAAAGTGATAATATTCTGAACTCTTGTGATTCGGAGATGATTTTTTTAAAAACATGCATCCTCATGTAATAAACCTGAGAAACGCCAGTGACATTTGCTATAAAACATGCATGGTGCCTCCTTTCATGCTTATTTGCATTATAAAACCAGAAGTGACTTTTGATTAGAAAAAATTGTCCCTGGGATATACTAAAACCATTGCATGTAGCCAAATTTTAGTCACATCTTCAAAGAAACATGTATCACTTTAAAAAAGACCTAATATGGCCAAAATGTTAGTATTATTGATATGGCATATTCAAAATAAACTACAGGAAAAAAACATGGAAAGTAAAAATATTATACAACAATGCCTCTCAAATTTTAATTTGCATAAGAACCACCTGGGGGATCTTGCTAATTCTGATTCTGGGAGGGCCCAATATTCTGCATTTCTAACAAGCTCCCAGGGGATGCTGTTGCTGCCAGTCTCTGGCAAAGGCTCTGAAAGCTTGATTTCTTCCGTATTAATTATGCCCACTCTAAAGGTAAAGCCTTGGTTCTTCGCTAACATTTTCATCAGCTTTGAACAGTCCTGACAGTTACAACTTTATATTACCACCCCTCTTTTTTTTTTTTTTAAACTCCTGCGGGATCTCTTCTTGAACAAATTTTCCCTTACCATCACTGTTTTACTTGATTATATGGCCTATAAGGACAAAAACTGCATAAGGGTTATGAACTCTCATTATTAATGAGCCAACAGACTTCTCCCCAGTGTAGGACTGAAAGTCTACTAGTAAGAAAATGTTTAGTAATGATCACCACATCACCTCCTGTAATGGTAATGGCAACTCCTGCTGACTACTTACTATTTGTCAGACATAATGGTGATTTATTTAAGTCATCTTAATTAAATGTTAAAATAAATCAATGAAGTATTTATTTTATTTAGCAAACACTTATATAATGCTTTCCACATATAGGCATTATTTTGAGTGCTTTACAAATATTCACTCAATTAATCCACATAAATCATATAAGGTTGGTGTTACTCATCTTACAGATAAGAAAGTTAAGGCATGGAGAAGGTGAGTACTTGCCTAAAGTTATTTAGTTAGGAGATGGTTTGATTGAACCTACGTAGTTTGGCACTTAATCATCTTCCTAAACAGAGGAAGGAGCGGGTCGCTCTGTCGCTCAGGCTGGAGTGCAGTGGCGCTATCTCGGCTCACTGCAAGCTCCGCCTCCCGGGTTCACGTCATTCTCCTGCCTCAGCCTCCCGAGTAGCTGGGACTACAGGCACCTGCCACCACGCTTGGCTAATTTTTTGTATTTTTAGTAGAGACGGGGTTTCACCATGTTAGCCAGGATGGTCTCAATCTCCTGACCTCGTGATCCGCCCGCCTCGGCCTCCCAAAGTGCTGGGATTACAGGCGTGAGCCACCGCGCCCGGCCAATAATCACATTTCTAACAGATCACCTAAGAACACTGGAATTCAACAAAGAAATGAGAGTAGACACCTAAGACAAAGGAGAGGGGAGTGAGGTAGTCAGCTCAGGGAAGACAGCATCAGCTGGGAGTCTGCAGAGGCTCCTCAATGTGGGGAAAGAGTAAGTGACTCCCAGTGATCTATATTCTCACTGCAGACTCTCCCAATCCTAGCCATGGGAGAGCCCCTCAACTCATGAGGGCCCTGAGACTAACACAGGGATCTGCCTGGAGACTGCATAACAGGATTGCTTCAGAGAGGGGTCCCACAGATGCCTGGAGTCCTAAGCAGCTACAGCAAAGTGCCATTTTGAGAGTCCAGCTCCCACCAGCCTGCATCCTGCCCTGGGGCTCAGTGGCCCTTTCATCTCCATATCCATAGAGCCCCACTGACATACCTTGCATGCAGCCAGGTGCTGCTGCTAGTTGCTGCCACCAGGGCTGAAGTGCAAACTATTGGGAACAATCTTGCCACTCCCAGTAGCATGGCTGCTTTGAAAGCACCCTGAGGACAGGCTATCCTCCTTAAATCTGCCACCAAGGGCCCAAGTTTGTATGCCCCCCTGCCACACATTTAAGACTGCAGCCACTGAAAGCAACCCTGCTCTTCACAGGAGCAGAGTTGCAGCATAGCCGCAGCTTCCCCCTACTTGAGCATTTCAGCCAAAGGCCTGGTGATCATCTCACACCTGCCTACCACAGCTAGCACCTGCATGCACCTCTAAGGGGCCTGAGGACAGGTCTACATGGCCCAGCTCATATCCACCAGTGCCCAGGCATGCCATTCAGGAACCTGGGGCTCTCCCTTCCCCGTCTACCACCATTGGCATGTGAGGACTCCTCTTGGGGGCCAGAGAACAGACCACCCAACCTGCTGCTAGTATCATAGCTGGCACTCACCCATGTGTATCACCTTCAGGCCTGGGGACTGGCTCACCCAGCCTATCACAGCCACCGTCAACATCACTTGGGAGCCAGAGAATTGTCCCACTACTGCTACTGTCATTGGCCACACTACACCCACTGCCTAGAGGCCCAAGGACCCACCCACCTGCCTGACCCACCACTGCCACTACTGGCTCCCAAGTAAGCAGCCTGGAGGCCCAAGAATTGGCTCACCTGTACCTGCTAAAAACAATGCCAGTATATACTTCCCTGGGAGCGAAGGACAGGCATGCTTGGCATGCTGCCGCCACCATTGGGACCCAATGGCTGGCCCACCTGATGTCCCTGTCTCCAACAAAACTTCACCACGCCCTCCATTAATGATTACACCCTAAGCCACTGAGGGAACTACAGACACTCTTGACACGGTTTATAGGCAAAGAAATCAAAAAGAGACTACACTATTGCATACACCCTAATTCAAAGTCAAAGTACCCTACCAACCAATGCCATAGGGACATCATCAGGAAAAAGTCCTCCGCTATGAAAGCAAATTCAAAGAATTGGAAGAAGTGACCATTATACCAGATGCACAGATATCAACATGAGAACACAGGAAACATGAAAAGGCAAGGAAATATGACACCTCCAGAGGAACACAATAATTCTCCAGCAACAGATTCCAATGAAAAAGAAATTTATGAAATCTCAGAAAAATAATTCAAAATGGTTCAAAATAATATTTAAAAAGCTCAGTGAGACACAAGAGAACTCAGAAAAACAATACAAAGAAATCAGAAAATTCAGGACATAAATGAGAAATTTACTAAAGACATAGATATCATAAAAAAGAACCAAATATAAATTTAGTAATGCAAGAATTTATTGAATAAAATACAAAATACATATGAAAGCTTTAACAATAGACTAGACCAAACAGAAGAAATTATTTCAGAACTTGAAAAAGGTTTTTTGTTTGTTTGTTTGTTTTTGAGACGGAGTTTTGCTCTTGTTGCCCAGGCTGAAGTGCAATGGTGTGATCTCGGCTCACTGCAACCTCTAACTCCTGGGTTCAAGTCATTCTCCTGTCTCAGCCTCCCAAGTAGCTGGGATTACAGGCACATGCCACCACACCTAGCTAATTTTTGTATTTTTAGTAGAGACAGGGTTTCATCATATTGGTCAGGCTGGTCTCGAACTCCTAACCTCAGGTGATACAACCACCTTGGCCTCCCAAAGTGCTGAGATTACAGGCGTGAGCCACCGTGCCCAGCCAAAAAAGGGTCTTTTAAAATCACCTAGTCAGACAAAAATAAAGAAAAAAGAATGAACAAAGCCTATGTGACATATGGAACACCGTAAGGCAACCAAATTATTTGAATTTTTGATGTCCCACAAGGTGAAGAGAAAATAAAAGGGATAGTAAACCTACTTAATGAAATTTAGCTGAAAACTTCCCAAATCTAGCAAGAAATTTAGATACCTAGACACAGAAAGCTCAGAGATTTCCAAACAGATAAAATTCAAAAAGGTCTTCTCCACAGCACATTATAGTCAAACTGTCAAAAGTCAAGGATGAAGAGAGAATTGTAAAAATAGCAGGAGAAAAGTATATAGTTACTTATGAGGGAAGCCTCATCAGACCAATGGCAGATTTCTTAGCAGAAACTTTATAGCTCAGGAGAGAATAAGGTTATATATTCAAAATGCTGAAAGGAAAAAAAAATTGTTGGCCAAAGATATTATACCCAGCAAAGTTATCCTTCATAAGTGAAGGAGAAATAAAGTCTTTCCTATAGAAGCAAAAGCTAAAGGAAGTCTTCACCATTAGACTGGTCCTACAAGAAATACTTGACCAGATGTGGTGGTGCATACCAATAGTCATAACTACCAGGGAGGCTGAGCCAGGAGGATCACTTGTGCCCAGGAGTTCAAGGCCAGCCTGGGCAACATAGCAAGACACTTATCTCTTAAAAAACAAAAACAGAAAGAAAATTTAAAAAGAAAGAAAAAGAAATGCGTAAGGAAATCCCACATGTGGAAGCAAAAGATGATATCTATCCTCATTAAAACATATAAAAGTATAAAATGCACTGGTAGAGCAAACACATAAATAAGAAAAAGAATTCAAATGTTCTTACTACACAAAACCACTAAACCACAATGATAAATAATAAGAGAGAACGAAAAGAACAAAGGATATACACAACAACCAGAAATCAATTAATAAAATGACAGGAATAGCCCTCACACAGCAATAAAAAGTTTGAATGTAAATGAATTAAACTGTCCACTTAAAAGATATAGAGTGGCTGAATGAATTAAAAAACATGACTCAACTACATGCCACCAAGAAACTCATCTCTCCTGTAAAGACACATATAGACTGAAAATAAAGGGATAGAAAAAGATATCCCATGCAAACAGAAACCAAAAATAAGCAGGAATAGCTATAGTTATCTCAGACAAAACAGACTTTAAAGTGAAAAACAGTAAAAAGAGACAAAGAAGGTCATTATATAATGATGAGGAGATCAACTCAGCAAGAGGATATAATTATACTAAACATATATGCACCCAGTACCAGAACACCCAGACAGATAGCAAATATTAGATCTAAAGGGAGAGATAAACTCCAACACAATAATAGTTGGGGACTTCAACATCCCATTCTCAGTATTAGACAGATCACCTAGACAGAAAATTAACAAAGAAACATTGAGTTTAAGCTGCACATTAGACCAGATGGACCAAACAGAGAACACTTCATCCAATAGCTACAGAATACACATTCTTCTCATCAACACATGGAATATTCTCCAGGATAAGCCATATATTAGGACACAAAACAAGTCTCAACAGATTTTTAAAAATTGTAATCATATCAAGTATCTTCTCAGACCACAATGGAATAAAACTAGAAATCAGTAAGAAGAGGAACTTTGGAAACTGTACAATTATATGGAAATTTAAAAACATGCTCCTAAATGACCACTGGGTCAAGGAAGAAATTAGGAAGAAGTTCAAAAAAATTGAAACAAATGAAAATCAAAGCACAATATGCCAAAACCTATGGGATAAAACCAAAGCAGTGATAAGAAGGAATTTTATAACAATAAATCTGACATCAAAAAAGTCGAAGGATCCCCAGTAAGTTCTAATAATTCACCTTAAGAAACTAGAAGAGCAAGAAAAGAAGGAAAGAAATAATAAAGATCAGAGCAGAACTAAATGAAATACACTACAAAACCATACAAAGGATCAACACACTGAAAAGTCTGTTTTTTGAAAGGATAAACAAAATCAACAAACCACTAGTTAGACTAAGAAAAAAAAAAGACACAAATAGAATCAGAAATGAAAAAGGAGACATTACGACTGTTGTCACAGAAATGCATAAGATAATCAGAGATTGCTATGAACAACCATACACTAACAAACTAGGTAACTGTGAGGAAACAGATGAATTCATGGACACATATGACCTATCAAGACTGAATCATAAAGAGAGAAACTGAACAGACCAATTACAAGTAATGAGATTGATTCAGTATCAAAAGTCTCCCCACAAAGGAAAGTCCAGGACTGGATATCTTCACTGCCAAATTTTGCCATAATTACAAGGAAGAATTAACACCTCAAACAATTCCAAAAATTGAAGAGGAAGGACTTCTCCATAGCTTATTCTATGAAGCTGGCATTGCCCTCATATCAAAACCAGACAAGTTTGCAATAAAAAAGAAAATTACAGACCAATATCCTTGATGAATTTAAATGCAAAATTCCTCAACAAATATGACCCCCAAAAATCCAGCAGTACACCATGATCAAGTGGTATTTATCTCATGGATACAAGTACAGTTCAACATACACACATCAACAGAATAAAGGACAAAAACTATGTGATCATCTCAATAAAAGCAGAAAAAGCATTTGATAAAATTTAACATCTCTTCATGATAAAAAAAAATCCTCCTCAAATTGGGTATAGAAGGAACATACCTCAAAATAATAAAGGCCAAATATGACAGGTAACACCATACTAAATGGAAAATTGAAGGCCTTTAGATCTGGAACAAGACAAGGGTGACCACTTTCACCACTCCTATTGAACATAGTACTGGAAGTCCTAGACAGAACAATCAGGCATGAGAAAGAAATAAAAGGCATCCAACTTGGAAAAGTGGAAGTCAAACTGCTCCTCTTTTCAGATGACATGATCTTATATCTAGAAAAGCCTAAAGTCTCCACCAAAAAACTCTTAGATCTGATGAATAAATTTGGTAATACTGCAGGATACAAAATTGATATACAAAAATTAGTAGCATTAATATACAACAATATCGAGCCAGCTGAAAAAGAAATAAAAAAGTGATCCCATTTATAATAGCTATAAAATAATGAAATATGTGGGAATAAATTTAACTAAGGAAGTGAAAGACCTCTATAATGGAAACTAGTGAACTACGATGAAATAAATTAAAGAGGACACAAACAAATGGACAGACCTCATATGCTCATGAATTGGAAGAATTAATATCATTAAAATGGCCATGCTGCCCAAAGCAATCTACAGGTTCCATGCAATTCTTATGAAAATACCAATGCTATTTTTAGAAATAGAAAAAACAATCCTAAAATTCATATGGAACCAAAAAAGAACCCAAAAAACCAAAGCAATCCTAAGCAAAAAGAACAAATCTGGAGGCATCATTATAAGGCTATAGTAACAAAAATAACATGGTATTGGTGACACATAGACCAATGGAACATAATAGGAAATCTAGAAATTAATTTACATATTTACAGCCAACTGATTTTCAACAAAGATGCCAAGAACAGACATTGGAGAAGGAACATCTTCTTCAATCATAGTGCTTGGATATCTATATGCAAATAATGAAACTGGACCCCTATCTCTCACTATAGATGAAAATAAACTTGAAATGGATTAAACACTTAAAATATAAGACCTGCAACTATAAAACTACTAACAGATAATATAGGGGAAACACTTCAGGACATTGGTTTAGGAAAGATTTTATGAGTAAGACTTCAAAAGCATAAGCAACGGAAACAACAAATAGACAAATGGAACTTAACTAAACTAAAAAGCTTCTGCAGAGAAAAAATAACAGAGTGATCAGACAACCTTCAGAAAAAGAGAAAATATCTGGAAACTATGCATGCAACAGGAGACTGATATTCAGAATTTACAAAGAACTCAAACAACTCATCAATAACAAGAAAAACCCCAAATAATCTCATTAAATAGTGGGCAAAGGATATTAATAGATATTTTTCAAAATAAGACATACAAATGGCCAAGAGGCATATACAAAATGCTCAACATCACTAATCATCAGGGAAATTAAAACCATGATGAGCTATCATCTTGTACCAGTCAGAATGGCTATTATTAAAAAGACAAAAAATAACAGATGACAAGGATATAGAGAAAAGGGAATGCCAGTCACTGTTGGTGGGAATGTAAATTAGTACAACCTCTTTGGAAAACTGTATGGAAATGTATCAAAGAACTAAAAATAGAAGTGCCATTTGATCCAGCAATTCCACTACTGGGTATCTACCCAAAAGAAAATGAATCATTATATCAAAAAGATACCTACACTTGCATGTTTATCACAGCACAAAATTACAATCACTATAGCATAGATGTGGAATCACGTAAGTGTCCATCAATGGATGAATGGATAAAGAAAATGTGGTATATATACACAATGGAATACTATAAAGCCATAAAAAAGAAATCATGTCTTTTGTAGCAACATGGATAGAACTGGAGGCCGTTGTCTTAAGTGAAACAAGTCAGACACAGAAGGACAAATACTGCATGTTCTCACTTACAAATGGAAGCTAAATAATGTATATACGTGGACTGAGAGACAATAGAACCTGGGAAGGGTGGAAGAGTGTCAGAGGGTAGATGATGAGAAATTACTTAACAGGTACAATATACATTATTTGGGTGACGGATACACTAAAAGCCCTGACTTCACCACTTCACAATATATCCATGTAACAATATTGCACTTGTATTTCTTAAATGTATAAAAACAAACAAATAATAAATGAGATATATGTTTGTTAGCTTACTCTTTTCTGTCTGTGGAAAAAGTATCATTAAGTATTTTCCCACTGCCATCTGTCTAATTCTGCCATCTGCCATCTGCCACTCTAAGTCAGGGTCTCCTAAAGAGACCAAACAGCTGTGGAAGGTCTTCATCAAAGGCTTGGTGAAACAACCAACGGGAGTCTGAGGAGCCATTGTGAGCAATGGGAAACACTCACAGAATGTGTGGTAACAAGAGATCCAAACACCTAGCGCTCCAGGAGCTTTGGGTTTGTCACCTATGCCAATTTAGAGGAGGGGGATGCAGCCATGAATCAAGGCCACACAAGGTAGATGGAAGAGTTGTGGAAACAAAGGGAGTTGTCTCAAGCGAAGATTGCCAAAGACTAGGTGCCCACTTAACTGTGAGAAAGATATTTGTTGGTGCTATTAAAGGAGACATTGAAGAGCAACACCTAAGAGATTACTTTGAACAGTATGGGAAAATTTAAATGATTGAAATCATGGCTGTCTGAGGCAGTGGCAAGAAAAAGGGCTTTGCTTTTGTAACCTTTGACAACCGTGACTCCGTGGATAAGACTGTCATTCAGAAACACCATACTGTGAATGGATATAATGGGGAAGTAAGGAAAGTGCTTTTAAAGCAAGAGATGGCTTCACGAAGCCAAAGAGGTCACAGTGGTTTTGGAAACTTTGGTAGTAGCTGTGAAGGTGGTTTTGGTGGAAATGACAATTTTGGTCATGGAGGAAACTTTAATGGTTGTGTAGGCTTTAGTGGCAGCTGTGGTGGTGGTGGATACGGTGGCAGTGGGCATAGTTATAATGAATTCTGTAATGTTGGTGCTTATGGAGGAGGAAGCCCTGGTTACTCTAGAGGAGGAAGCAGAGGCTACAGAAGTGGTGAACAGGGTTATGGAAACCAGGGCAGTGGCTATGGCAGGATTGGCACCTATGACTGCTATAACAATGGAGGAGGCAGAGGCAGCATTAGTGCTAGTAATGGAAGCCATTTTGGAGGTGGCATAAGCTACAATGATTTTGGCAATTACAACCATCAGTCTTCAAATTTTGAATCCATGAAGGGAGAAAACTTTGGAGGCAGAAGTTCTGGTTCCTATGGTGGTGGAGGCCAATACTTTGCCAAACCATAAAACCAAGGCGGCTATGGTGGTTCCAGTAGCAGCAATAGCTATGGCAGTAGCAGAAGATTTTAGTTACTGCCAGGAAACAAAGCTTAGCAGTAGAGGAAAGCTAGAGAAGTGATAAGGAAGCTATAGGTTACAAGAGATTTGTGAACTGGGCCAAGCACAGTGGTGGCAGGGCCTAGCTACCACACACACAAAAAAAGGGACATGTTTTAGACAATACTCATCTGTATTAGAAAAAAACTTGAGGACTGTAGTTGTGACTAACTGTATAACAGCTTAATGTTTCTGTTCTGTGGAAAGTGTAAAGCATCCCAACAAAAGGGGTTTAATGTAGATTTTTTCCACTCATGCTGTTGATTGCCAGATGTAATAGTCTGTCTGAACATGATGCTGAATAAATATGTCTTTTTTAAAAAGTGAATGGTGCTGGGAAAACTGGATATCCATATGCAGAAGAATGTTCCCCTATTTCTCACCATACCCAAAAATCAACTCAAAATATGTTAAAGACGCAAGTGTAAGACCCAAAACTATAAAACTACTAGCAGAAAATATAGGGGAATCACTTCAGGACATTGGTCTAGGGAAATATTTTATGCCTAAGACCCCAAAAGCACAAGTATCAAAAACAAAAACAAAAACAGACAAGTGGAACTTGATTAAACTAAAAAGTTTCTGCACAGCAAAAGAAACAATCAATAAAGAGAAAATCTCTTGAATGGGAGAAAATATTTGCAAACTATTCATTCAGTCAGAGACTAATATCCAGAATATACAAGGAACTCAGACAACTCAACAATAAACCAAACAATCCCATTAAAAAGTGGGCAAAAGACATGAATAGATATTTTTAAAAATAAGACACAGAAAAGGTCAACAGGTATATGAAAAAATACTCAATATTCCTAATCATCAAGGAAATGCAAATTAAAATCGCAATGAGATATCATCTTACCCCAGTTAAATAGACTATTATTAAAAAGACAGAAAATAACAGATGCTGGTGAGGATATGGAGAAAAGGGAATTCTTATGCACTGTTGATAGGAATAAAAACTAGTACAACCACTATGAAAAACAGTATGGAGATTTATCAGAAAAACTAAAAATAGAACTATAATATGATCCAGCAATCCCACTACTGGGTATTTATCCAAAGGAAAAGAAATCAGTGTATCAGAAAGATACCTGTACCGCCATGTTTACAGCAGAACTATTCACAATAGTCAATATATGGAATATATGGTATCAACCTAAGTGTCTCTCAACAGGTGAATGGATAAAGAAAGTGTGCTATATTTACACAATGGAATGCTATTTGGCCATAAAAATAATAAACACATGTTATTTGCAGCAACATGGATAGAACTGGAGGTTACTATGTTAATTGAAATTAAGCTTGGCACAGAAAAACAAATATCACATAATCACTTGTTCTCACTCATCTATGAGAGCTACAGAAGTTGATCTCACGGAGATTGAGAGTTGAATGATAGTTACGAGAAGCTGGGAAGGGTGTTGGGGGTTGGAAGAATGAATGGAGTTTGGTAAGTGAGTAAAAACATGCAGTTAGATAGAAGAAATAAGTTCTAATGTTTGATAACAGAGTAGGGTGATTATAGTTAACAACAATATATTGTATCTTTCAAAACAGCTAGAGGAAAGGACTTGAAATATTCCCAACACATAAAAATGATAAATACTTGAGGTGATAGGTACCCTAAATACCCTGACTTGATCATTACACATTCTGTGCATGTAACAAAATATCACATGTACCCCATAAATGTGTACAGGTATTACGTATCAATTAAAAATAAAGTGGCAAGTTAATTTTTGATTAGGCTGTTTCCTAGAGAAAATAACTAATTTTGATAATGATAGACCACACTATGGTCTGAATTTTGGGTTTGCCGTCCTGGCGGCCTACTGACCAACTGACAAATTATGTGAGTTATATAAAGTATTAATTGCTTCAAAAATAAGATTTCAACTAGGAAAAAGAAGGATTAACGCTATTTGATAAAAATATTTTTCTTTCCAAAATCTGACAGATTATGACGTGATATTATATTTTGATGAACATAGTGTATAAAACTATGATGGTTCAGACTAGATTTTTAAGTACAAATGTTTCATATTCATGACTATATTTCGCTGTTTGTGTTCCATTACATTATCAATAATGAGGTCAATTTGGGGAATCAGTAAGGATGTAAAACTAGAGAAAAACTTTTCATAAGAATTTTGAAAATGTTTAAGAGGCATTGGTAATTTTTAATTTGTTTCTTCTCCAGTTGTTGTAGAAACCAGAATAACTACATGACAAAATGCAGGGTTTCATTTTCCCTTCTTCTTTCTGGCTTTTTATTGTGATATTCTGTGGTTCAGACTTTTTTTAAATAGGCAAGAGTTCACATGTATACTGCATTTTAATAAAACAGGGAGAGTCCAAAATTGACTGTAGAAATTCTTTGTTTCAAGGGCTACCTGCAACCTACTCTCCTGAAGTAAGATTCTTCCTGGTTTCTTGGGTCCCTAATGTATTAAAAGTGCCCTGTCTAGGGCAGTCTCTCTAGGTGATAGCTAACATTCCACAATTCTGAAAAGGGCCAAGAAGGTCTTCTCTAAAAGATACAAACCTGAGATTTACAACCTTTTGTCCTATCTCTCCTCTCACAAACACCTCACTGCACATTTGGCATGCATAGAAAGCTCATGACCACAGAATGTTATTTCTAGATACAGAAATAATTAGAAATAAATTAGAAATAATTCTAGTTCTAGAGTATTTTATTTAGTATAGATAATTACAAGATTAGAGATTCACATTACATAATTATTTTTGACATGGGCTAAAAGCTTTGTCTTTTTCAAGCTCTGCCAGTTTTATGGCCCCTTTACCTTGATGCAAGCCTCAAATATGGCTGGTTGCTCTTGTTTTAACTAAGCATTAGTTCAATTTCAGGCTCTGTCCTGTAGGACCCATTTAGAGCCTGGAAATGGCAGTGCTCTTTTCACTTTGGGCTCCCAGTGAGCTCCATGGGCTTTAGGTCAAACCTGGTCTTGCAGACACCTTGATCCATTGTCCCTGAGCTTTGATTGTCCAGAGATGCTTTGGATCCTCCTCTGAGAACATTGGCTGATGCTGTGACACAATATCTACACCAAGTTTAAATAAATTGTTTGTCAATATGTGAAATGTTATTGATAAAATTGTACCAGTTCTAAAAAGCCCAGTAAGCAAGCCCCTTTTTGTGGAATTATGACCACCTAAAGAATGTGTGACACTGTCACATTCTCTAGCCTTTCAGCAAGCCCGGAGTTTGTGCATTCTAGATAATGTAATCCAGCTGACTTCTATATGTGAATTATGAACATTAATACCTAATTACTATTTTTCTCTTTATGTCTTATCTAATGAAGAGTAATAAGATGAATTAGTAATTCTAGTTAATCTCTGTCTCATGGAGACTGACTATAAGTCAATCTCATAGTCAGTCATAGGGTAGGGTGGGTGGGGAATCTCCACTCACAAAATACATGAGAGGTTGAGCTAAAGAGTAAAGCCTAAAGTCAGCAAATGAGACCCACCCTGGGGTACATTCCTTGTCAATGGAAGTGTCTGATGACAGGGAGAGGTTACAGGAAGAAATGCCAAAGAAAGCTGTTTCTTCAGGTCTGTGCTGAGTCCAGTCTCAGACTATTAATGAGACATGGAAATTACTAAGTGATTTCCATATAAGCAAATTACTTGCTTATATGGAAAGCAAGATAATAAGTAGAACACAGGTTCCAAAAGTTTGGGTTGGCTATTATATTAAGACATTTGAAATATGCTAAATGAGTTTACCTTTGAACTTAGCTGGCACCATTTTGTCCTTGGCTAAGGTTGACCCTACAACATGGAAGGAGATCTGAGCGGTACTGTGATGATCTCAGTGGCTTTAGTGTCTACCAGTAACCATACTGCACAATTTTAGCATAATCATTGTCATCATGATCATCATCATCATTACTACTACTATTCAGAAGAGATGAGATATAGTAGAGTCACATAATATCACATAATATGTGCATATTGTGAGTCCAGTTCAACTACCTTCATGGAAATAAAACACTGTAAACATATTTGGCATGTGTATTCTTTATTATATTCTGTCCATCCTGCACACATGGCAAAAAGTTGTAAGTCCAAAGCCATGAATACTGTGTTTGATTCTTTTTAAGAGAAGATTGGATGATATGTAATCTTCTTATTACAGATTGATTTTAGAGTCTATGTTCTGGGTAAGACATGATTCTACTCTATAGTATAGATTCCTGTTGAGCAAATAAAATGTATTCTGTTTGTATTTTGTTTATCTTCACACATGGATTTATTATATTCATTTACTATAACAGTTATAAAAATAAGTTCTAAAGCAATATCCTAATTAACTATTCATTCTTCACAATTTATACTTATTCCTTGGAGGTAGAAGGGGTCCACTCTTCTTTCTGCCGTGAGATGTTGGGAACCTGGGAGAACTCAGGACAGTATGATGTTCACCTTGGTTGAGGAAAGGTGCCCAGTACAGTCAACAGGGATACCACACACTTGGTTTCCCTTATCACAAAAGTATTTTTCTTGGCTTCTAAACTTAATTTTATAAAAAAAAAACACATATAGAATGGGAAATGTGTTAAATAGTGAGAGTGGGTGAAATTTTTATTAGGTTTTCTAAAAAGAGACAGGAGAAGTTAGTACAAAAGGAACTAGCTGACTAGACAGAATAAACATGAATATCATAGAGGGGAGAGGCCACGAAAAACACTGAAGACTTTGAAAAAGTTGCATGAATGTCCAGAAAGAGCCTCATCAATAGAATCTTTCATTGTGGAGATGAATTGCTAGGCAGGAATTACAGTCCTTCTCAGCCAGGTTGATGAATGGCATCATCTCAAATTATACAGCCCATGAGACTGATTACCTTAGAGAGCCTAGACATGTATTGTTAGGAGCTGTGTCAGGGTCAACCCCCCACCACCAACTGGCAATTACACTGAAGCTTACATGCAAATTTACCTACAAACCTGTCAGAAATATATGTTTTGCAAAAATATATTTAAGAAGACAGGCATAAGATATATCAAATCAAAATATTGTTTCTACTTCTTTGGAAGACATAGAAGCCTTTAAAAAGATCTGCTTTATCCGCATTGCTCAGGTGATAGATACTCTCATCCATGTTAAGATAAAGCTTGATTGTTACAAGATGTATCTAGAGTCATGAGTCATAGGAACAGAGTCTGTCAGAGATTAGATCATATCTGTTACTCTTGGGAAAATGCAGAAGTTCTGCTTCTTTTAAAGAAATATAGGTTTTCCCTGCCTCACTGGTCAGCCTTTCCCAGTGCAGGGACACACACTCACGCTATTTGTACTGTGCCTTTCTCTCTAGAATAAGAACCAAAAACCTTTAACTCTGCAGAAAAATGATATTTAAACTATTCAGGGAAAACTAATGTGAGCAATATAATAAGATGCTTGGCTCTGAGCAAAGTTATACTCCAGGAATATGATTGGGAAATTGTAAGCTGAAAACATTTACCTATTTTGCTTCTGTAGCCCCAAGAAGATGAACTAAAACAACAGTGAAATGCTATGAATCATTAAGAAGACATGGGAAATGAAAATAACCACTATCCTGCCAGTTTATTGAACCTAGAAATATCATGTGTTATTCTGGTCATTGCATTCAAAGAAATCAAATCATAGCAGGCTTGAAGAAGAGCAGGGGGGACTTCCATATACAGAAAGCACAGACCCTCCATTTCCCCTGAAAAAAGGCCTAGAGGGGGATAAGATTAAAATACATACAGCAGAGAAAGCTGTGACTAGATAAACACAAACTCACCAGGAGTAAGTCTCATGGGAAGCTTGAAAGTTGCAAATTTAAGACAAATAAAAGGAAGAATTACTTTGCACAGTAGTTAGTAAGTGCAATGTACTGAATATTTGTATTCCTGTAAAATTTATATGTTGAAGCTTAGATCCTCAGTGTGACGGTATTTGGAGATGGGGCCTTTGAGAGATAACTAGGTCATGAAGATGGAGCTCTCATGATGGGGTTGGTGCCCTTATAAAAGACAGGGGAGAGCTTGCTCCCTCTTTCTCCACCAGGACACAGCCCTCACCAAACACTGGGTCTGCCAATGCCTGGATTTTGTATCTCCCAAAATTCTGCCTGCACAATTTTTGAGAAATTTCTGTTGTTAGAGTCACCCAGTCCATGGCATAGCAGCCCAAACAGACTAAGATAGCAAGTTTCATGCAGTCTTTTCTCAGAGGGGAAGTACTAGTGACAAACATCCTTAATGCCAAGAAAGGCTTGAGTCATTATGATAACATAGCTCAGGGCATAAACTTTGACATTAGATGGTCTTGGGTTTGAATCCCAGGTAGGCCATTTGCTGAGAGTGACTTTGGGCAAGTTAGGTAATCTCCCTGGAACTTCATTTTTCTAACCTATAAAATAGAGATGTTGACATTATCTACCTCACTAGGTTGTGAAGATTAAATGAGATAATGAATGGAAACATCTAACATGGGGCCCAGCACATAGTAAAAGATCAACACAGGTGAACTAGCAATATGATTTATGCATTATTCATGGATAAGAGTTCCTGTAATGGGGCTGGGTGCGGTGGCTCATGCCTGTAACCCCAGCACTTTGGGAGGCTGAGGCGGGAGGATCACCTGAGGTCAGGAGTTTTAGACTAGGCTGGCCAAAATGGTGAAACCTCGTCTCTACTAAAAATACAAAAAAATTAGCTGGGAATACCACTATTCCCAGCTACTCAGGAGGCTGAGGCAGGAGAATTGCTTGAACCCGGGAGGTGGAGGTTGCAGTGAGCTAAGATTGTGCCATTGTACTCCAGCCTGGGTGACAAGAGCAAGACTCCATCTGAAAAAAAAAAAAAAAAAAAAAAGAGTTCCCATAATGGGATTACTAAAAGAAACTTGGTGCTTCAGATCTTGTTCAGGAATTTCTGTGCTCCAAGACAGGGGTCAAGTGTTTTCTGTAAAGAGCCAGGTAGTAAATATTTCAGGCTTAGTGGGCCATATTATCTCTGCTGCAAATACTCAACTTTGCTCTTTGGCATGAAAGCTGCCATAATCCATAAATAAATTGACATAGTTATGTTCCAAATTAAACTTTATTTATGTATGCTGGAATCTGAATTTCACATAATTTTTTATGTCACTAAATATTATTCTTCCATTGGAATTTGAATTTTATATAATTTTCATGTTACTAAATATTATTTTTCTTTAGGCTTTTTTTCCAACCATTGAAAAAATGTAGAAACCATTTTATCTCCTGGTCTAATCAAAAACAGGTGGTGGGCCAGATTTGGCTCAGAGGTTGTAGTTTGCCTACTGCTGCTCTAAGATAATAACTCAGTTAACTTAGTTCTGACAATATTAAGAGCCATTTTCAAACTCTGTAGTGTGCCACTCCATCCTTGCTTGAGGACACACACAGTCTACTGCTAAATGCGCCACTTGGCATCTCTGTGTTAGGTTAAAGGGAACTCAAAATGTATTTTGAAAAGCATGGGATTTTCAGGATTCCATCTTAGATTCTCACCATTGTAGACCTGTAGAACAGTGGGGAAAAGCAAATTAGAGCCACATCAACAAAAAATACTATAATAAATTTTCTCTTGTTGATATGTTCTGAAAATAACAAATATGAAATATTGTAGAAGCCATTGCCAATCTTATGTCTTTCTATTTGTGACTCAGTGGATCATAAGACTAGACACTCAATTAATCAACAGCTGAAAAATATTATGATAATAAGGCCCAAGATTCTGAAGGTAGTTTTCTAAACATCTTTTAGAATAGTCTTTCTAATGACATCTGCAGTGATGTTTGTAGTCGAAGACAAAATTTATTCTTGATATTTCTGTCAGTGTGCTTAAATTAATTTTATTTTAAATTTGAAAACTATAATCTTGTATTAGTGTTGTGGTGACTTATATGTGGGAAATGAAGCTTCACATCAATGCTTCACATCAATGCTCCCATCCTTCAAAGTGAATTGGAGATCCAGACATCATGGCTGAGAACAGGGAGCTCAGGGCAGTGTGAACAGATAGAAGGAAGCACAGTAAATGATTTCCTCATACCTCCATCTCTCTTCTATGTCATGTTCTTACCCCTAAAGTTAACTTTTTTATAACATTCATCCATCCACCCATCCATCAACAGATACTTAATGGGCATATCTTAACAGGCACAGTAGGTACAACAACTAAGATCCACACTATTTTCAGAGGTCTGTGAAAATGTTTTAATTTCTTTTAAAATTAGAAGAAAAAATAACTTTTAGGTTGAAGAAAATGTTTTCATACTAATATTATTTGTCTTTACAGCAATGCAGTGACAAAATATAATTTCAAATATTTTTAATGAAGGAAGAAGCCCAGGGAAGTAAAAGTGCTAAGGGCCCTTGAAATTCATAATATGTATTGAAGGAACATACCTCAAAATAATAAAGAGCCATCTATGACGGACCCACAGCCAACATCATACTCAATGCGCAAAAGCTGGAAGCATTCCCCCTGAAAACTGGCACAAGACAAGGAAGTCCTCTCCCACCACTCCTGCTTAAACACAGTACTAAATATAGTCCTGGTCAGAGCAATCAAGCAAGAGAAAGAAATAAAGGGCATCCAAATATGAAGAAAGGTAGTCAAACTATCCTTGTTTGCAGGTGAAATAATTCTATATGGAGAAAAACCACACAATCTCAACTCAAAAAGCTCCTTCAGCTGATAAACAACTTCGGCAAAGTTTCAGGATACAAAATCAATGTACAAAAATCACTAGCATTCCTATACACCAAACGACAGCCAAGCTGAGAGCCAAATCAGGAACACAATCCCTTTCACAATTGCCACAAAAAGAATAAAATACCTAGGAATACAGCTAACCAGAGAAGTGAAAGTTCTCTACAATGAGATTTACAAAACACTTGCCAAAGAAATCAGAGATGACACAAACAAATGGAAAAACAGTCCATGCTCATGGATAAAAAGAATCAATATCATTAAAATGGCCACACAGCCCAAAGCAATTTACAGATTCAATGCTATTTCTATCAAACTACCAATGACATTGTTCACAGAACTAGAAAAAAATTTTTTAAATTCATATGGAACCAAAAAAAGAGCTCGAATAGCCAAGGCAATTCTAAGCAAAAAGAACAAAGCTGGAGGCATCACACTACCCAACTTCAAAATATACTACAGGGCTACAGTAACCAAAACACCATGGTACTAATACAAGAAAAAACACATAGACTAATGGAACAGAATAGAAAATCCAGAAATAAGGTCTCACACCTACAACCACCTGATCTTTGACAAATTTGACAAAAGCAAGCAATGGGGAAAGGATTCCTTATTCAATAAATGATGCTGGGATAACTGGCTAGCCATATGTAGAAGATTGAAACTGGACTCCTTCCTTATACCATATACAAAAATCAACTCAAGATGGATTAAAGACTTAAATGTAAAACCCAAAACTATAAAAACTCTGGAAGACAAGCTAGGCAATACCATTCAAGATATAGGAACTGGAAAATATTTCATGATGAAGATGCCGAAAGCAATTGCAACAAAAGCAAAAATTGACAAATGGGCTTTAACTGAACTTAAGAGCTTCCGCAGAGCAAAAGAAACTATCATTAGAATACACAGACAACCTACAGAATGGGAGAAAATATTTGCAAACTATGCATCTGACAAAGGGTCTAATAATACCCAGCATCTATAAGGAATTTAAACAAATTGACAAGAAAAAAACAAACAGCCTCATTAAAAAGTGGGCAAGGGACACGAACAGACACTCTTCAACAGAAGATACATATGTGGCTGGGATGGTTAATACTGAGTGTAAACTTGATTGGATTGAAGGATGCAAAGTATTGATCCTGGCTGTGTCTGTGAGCGTGTTGCCAAGGAGATTAACAATGGAGTCAGTGGGCTGGGAAAGGCAGATTCACCCTTAATCTTCGTAGGCACCATCTAGTCAGCGGCCAGTTCAGCTAGAATATAAAGCAGGCAGAAAAACGTGAAAAGGCCAGATTGGCTTAGCCTCCCAGCCTACATCTTTCTCCCATGCTGGCTGCTTCCTTCCCTTGAACATCAGACTTCAAGTTCTTCAGCTTTGAGACTTGGACTGGCTTCCTTGCTCCTCAGCTTGCAGGTGGCCTATTGTGGGACCTTGTGATCGTGTGAATTTAATACTTCTTAATAAACTCCTCTTTATATTTATCTATCTATCCTACTAGTTCTGTCCCTCTAGAGAACCCTGATTAATACAGTCGCCAAGAAGCATATGAAAAAAAAAGCTTAATAGCACTATCATTAGAGAAGTGCATTTAGAGAAACCACAATGAGGTACCATCTCACACCAGTCAGAATGGCTATTATTAAAAAGTCAAAAAATAACAGATGCTGGCAAGGTTGTGGAGAAAAGGGAATGCTTATACACTGCTGGTGGGAGTGTAAATTAGTTCAACCACTGTGGAAAGCAGTGTAGCAATTCCTCAAAGAGCTAAAAGCAGAATTACCATTCACTTCAACAATCCCATTACATATACCCAAAGGAGTATAAATCATTGTGTCATAAAGAGACATGCACGCATATGTTCATTGCAGTGCTATTAGAAATAGCAAAGACAAAGAATCAATCTACATGTCCATCAATGACAGATTGGATAAAGAAAATGTACATATACACCATGAAATATCATGCAGCCATAAAAAAGAATGAGATCACGTCTTTTGCAGGAACACGGATGGGGCTGGAAGCTATTATCCTTGGCTAACTAACACAGAAACAGAAAAACAAATACCACATGTTCTCACTTGTAAGTGGGAGCTAAATGATGAGAACACAAGGACACAAACAGGGGAATAACACACACTGGGGCCTACTTGAGGGTGGAGGGTGGGAGGAGGGAGAGGATCAGAGAAAAAACTATTGGGTACTAGGCTTAGTACCTGGGGGATTAAATAATCTGTACAACAAACCCCTCTGACATGAGTTCACCTACATAACAAACCTACACATATACCTCTGAGCCTAAAATAAAAGCTTTTAATAATACTTTAAAAAAAGAAGAAGAAGAAGGCCGGGCGTGGTAGCTCACGCCTGTAATCCCAGCACTTTGGGAGGCCAAGGCGCGCAGATCACGAGGTCAGGAGTTCCAGACCAGCCTGGCCAATATGGTGAAACCCTGTCTCTAGTAAAAAATACAAAAATTAGCCGGGCATGGTGGCACATGCCTATAGTCCCAGCTACTCGGGAGGCTGATGCAGGAGAATCACTAGAACCCGGGAGGTGGAGGTTGCAGTGAGCCAAGATCGCACCACTGCACTCCAGCCTGGATGATAGAGTGAGACTCCATCTCAAAAAAAAATAAATAAATAAAAGAAAGAAATTCATAAAGTGACCCTGCCTCTTACTTAAGTCTCAACTCTGCCACGAGCTGCAAAGGAAATCAAGAAAACATAAGTTACAATCTCTTATCCTTTCCCAGCCTTTCTCTTTGGTTTTAGTTCCTGTGTGTTGCCTACAAGGCAAAATTGAGAGAAGGTGTCCTGGACCTTGGCCCTGAAGTAGCAGCAACTCACCAGTATCTCAGTTCCAGATAAACATACATATTTATTTGTAAATATAGTTAAATGTCCCCCCAGAACTGAACTTCATGGGCACCTTCAGCAAGAGGGTCTGCCAGCAGACTGATGTGCAAAGCAAATGATGTGCATGCAGTCTCAGCAGATCTCCTCATGGAGCAGCACCTTGGAATCATCAGGAAGTGATGGAACCCACTCTAAAACTGCAGAACCAATCTTTGTAAGAATGTCTGACCCAGAGTTGGGTGAATGGATATCGAGTCACACTTGCACGGGGACTTTGAGACAGCTTTAGATTGAGACTATCCACTCCCTCGTCAGCTTATAGGCTAAATACAGTTTGTTTGTTTTTTATTAAACATTTTTTATTTGAGCCTCCATAAAGATAAGTTTTTTTCAGGAAATGTGAATCCATTTCAGAAAAGAAAAGGAAGTCGGGGGCACACATCATGGGGTAGGTAGTGTAAGGAGTGTAAGGAGTGCCAGTGGGTTCCTGAGTCTCACCACTCAGACTGCTGTTCCTCTGACACTGTGTGGTCATCCAGCAACACCATCTGGCAACACCATTGTCTGCTGTAGTGATGAAAGACTCTGACAGCTGGGCTTCCTGATACCAAGGGACTGTACTGTGGCCTAGTCCTAGACCAGACCTTGTCCCCATCTCTGGTGGCTAGAGACCCCAGAAAAGCTAGACTAGTGTGCATTTTAGAAGCAGCAGCATCACCATGTCATGGCTTATAGAAGCAGCTTTTTGAGTAGGTATGATTTTTTTTTTTTTTAACCAGGGTTCAGAGTCTTACTCCTCAGAGTCACTGTGAATGGGTCAGTTTTCTCAGCCAATTGGAGGAACTGAGGCTTCATGAGGGCTCTGCAACCAGGGAGTCTCCAAGAGAGCTGTTGATAGCAACCCAAAGGCAGGATGAGAAATAGGTTCCAGTAGAGAATTACAGTAAATAAAATAAGGTTCACTGTCATCCCGCCATGGTAGACTGCCACATTTTCCAATGTGGTAAGGAAGGTTACCACTGGAATCAGCTATTTATGTATGCAGGTTATTAAGAAGGATGTTAGCAACCTTTTAATAGTACATTTTATGGAAACTGGGATTGCTTTTAATTTCTTCCAGGAGGTCCATACTTTTATAAGTTAGCAGTATCTTTCTGCAGTGTTGTTTATGTAATCTTAGAATTCAGTAGTGCATTTAGGGGCCTCCTTTTCCATGTTTCTGTTTAGGAGTCAGAGGACTCGGGCTTGGGTTTTCTTGCTGATGGTTTCCAGGAAAGATGTTGCTGCAGTTTTATGCCAGTCCCCACTCAGAAGATCTGACAGGTCAATGGGTGTTGCAGGTACAATGTCAGGAGCCCCATAACCAGAGTCCTCACGAGACAGGTCTATTACTACCCAGTAGATACCTTTCAGGAAAGCTGGGATGGTGGAGTCAGCCTCAGAATGAGCTTTATAGCCTTCTGATCTAAATAGTATATGGGATCACATTCTCTGTTACAGGCAATAGGTGATGCCCATCCTTCCTCAACTGGGAGCTTGCCTTTTTTCATAAACATAACCTCAACTATGGAGATCATATCCCAGGTGGCTGGCAACTTGACATCAAATATAAACTTTATCAAGCATTCCTGGAGGGTTGGCAGATGAACACAACTGGAAATACTTCCAGTAAATCTCACTGTCATGTCTAGATGGAATGCAATGATTACCTCCTTTTTTTCCCCCACTTAAAACAGACACCAGACAGAACTGCCTTGACTGTCTTTACCATCTTTTCATTGTGTTTTTCCTCCCTGAACCATATTCATTTTTATCCATACAGACGATAATAGTGTTGGGATCCACTGGGAATTGGGCCGCTGTGGTGTTTCAATTGATAAGGGTTTAGAAACCACAAGTAGGAATTATTTGCTTTCATAAACTACCGAAACTGTGGGCCAGATGGAAGAAGGGAACCCTGAGTTATGAAGGTGGGGCCTCAGGTGGGGAAAAGATTGGGTTTGCCAAGTCAGCATTGTGAACTCAAAATTCGCGGGGCCTTTGTTTTTGTGACAGAGTTGCTTTAGCTATGGAAAGACTTTCTTTTTTTTTAAACCAAAGTGGGATTTCTAGGTAGAGTTCATAGCTACCCAGCAAAGGGAATAGAGAAATGGTCCATGTGTGCTTTCAGACACAAGAGGCGGCTGAGGCATCCACTCAGCACAATGGAGAGCTCTGGAGAAGCAGAGTAGAGGCTTGTTCAGGAAAACCTTGTGACCAAGAGATACCAAACAACCTTATATTTGGCCACAAACTAAAGGGCTGCCTGAGCTCTTACTTCCATGAAACTAATTAAAAAATAAGAAGAGCATGGGGTGACCATGGAGGTCATCAGAGAACACCAGGAAAGCACCAGGGAGCAGCTGATGAGCCAGAAGTGGTAAACAGCTTGGCTGTGGAGGAGAGACTAAGCAGCCTTTCTTGCCCAGCCCAGGATCCTACCAGATCCTTTCCAGGACTTTGGTCACAGACAATATCCCTTAGTTTGCTTCCAACATGACTGGGTTGCTCACAGATAGAATCTCCCAGGTGGCTGGCCCTGTGGCCCCCAGGGACAAATCCCCTGATGTCTAGGAAACTGCAGTTCATGAGAAACTGGCTTGAATCTTGGTGGGTGGAGATCACCTCTTTGTTTCAGTTTTGGCAAATAATGACATCTGATATGAAACCGTACTCTGAGGGTGGCAGAAAACTCAGTAAATATCCTACCTCCTAACCCTGGAAGAAGAAACAGACTTCATTAGCGGGTGGGGTATAAAGAGAGAGTTAGATTAAATTTAGTTGTAGATTTGTTTCCCTGCCATCTAATTTTAAACTTCCCAACTCCTAGATTCTTCTAGAAGGTACTTTACAAACTAGTTCTTGGCCTATTAGTGGGTTCTGAAATCAATTTAGTGGGGCATGACCAATAATTTTGTTTTAAATTTTTTATTATTAAAGATATCAAATATATAAAATATTGGAATAGTATAACAAACTCCCACGTGCCTATCACCCAGTTTGATATGATCAACTCATGACCAATCTTGTTTCACTAGTCGTCTGTCTCAAAGATTTTGAAGCAAGCTCCAGACCTCATATCATTTCATCAGTAAATATTTTGGTATGTATCACTAAAAGATGATTAGTACCATTTTGAAATGACATACAGAGAATAGAAAATATCAGAGTGAAGGTTAAGTAATATTAAACTTTTGCTTCAGATGTGTGTGTGTACACATATGTGCACTTGGCTGAGATGTGAAATGTATTTCTTACAGTGAGTCGCAAAAGAAAAGTGTGAAAGTCACTTTTCTAGGAGAAAGTCTAGAGGACTTGGTCCTCACCAGCAACCTCAGTAGTGCCCTCTACCCCACCCCCACAAGGCCTATGTCAGAGCAGAACCTGGCTGAATCCAATAGGAGAAAAGGATTGGGGGAAGTACGCTGGGGTGTCTGGAAGATGACCCAGAGAGTATGATGTCCTCACTTCAGAGAACAGAAAAGTTTTCCCTAGAGAGAATTTGTGACTGGGTGAAAAAGAAACAGAATAATATAACAAATGTTTGCAACCTCCCCCTTTCTTTCTAAGGAGGTCTTACAGCCTGGCTTTGTGTTGCTGCTTGGAATAAAAAATGAATTGAAGGAGACCTAGAAAGCTAATTGGGTCTCCTTAGTGAAGAGCTGAGCAGAAGTGGGGAGGGGAGAGGGAAATAGCCAACACTGGAGGAGTTTAGTGGGAGAGTTAGCTAAGAAAGGGTGGGGAAAGAAGCCAGGAGAGATTTCTGAGTGGCTGCCCTGGAAACAGGCATGGATGGCTAGAGAGGGATTTTAGAGTAATTTGCTGTGAGTCATGCAGTGTATCCCACTTTAGGCCTGTTCTTAAAACCTAGTAGAATGTTAACATCCTTTTCAGTGCCCTTTGGATGTTTCCAGTCAGCCACCCATATGAAGAGGAGGCTCAGGTTGTGTGGGTCACAGTGAAATGGGGCAGGCAAGTTAGGAGGCTTGAAATTTCAGCAATTCAGTGAGAGGATGGTGGCTCGGACCAGGATAGAAATGCTGAAGCTGAAGAGGAGTGGGTGGATTCAGGATATGTTTTGAAGGTAGAGTCAATAGGACTGCCTGCTGGGTTGGATGTGGGGGGAATGGGGAGAAAGAAAATAAGGATAACTTATCTATTTTAGATATAGAATTGGTGAAGAGGCCATTTATGGGGGTAGGGAAGAATGTGAGAGGGGGTAGGTTGCAGGTGAAACATCTGGTGTTCTATCTGGGTCATGCTAAGTTTGAGATAGATCAGATATCTAAGCTGAGGTGCCAAGTAGAAGGCTGAATATATACAAGTCTGTGGTTCTGCAGATAGATCAAGGCTGGAGACGTGGGTTCCAGGACCATCAGCCCAAATATGGTATTCAAGCTGGTTGAGATCATCTGGAGCATGTTTGCTTTCTGATGAAAGTGATAGAGAAGTCATTGTTAAGGGGATGGGATCCAGAGCTCAAGTGGATGGGGAATCTCTGGAGACACTTCATCCAGAGAAAAGAAAAGGTGGAGAATTTTACATAGATGCTGCTAGGTTAGGAGTCTACATTCTAGGTTGATGAAGGAGTTCCTTTCTGATTATTTCTAAAGTCTCAATGAAAAATGAGAAAAGTCACCAGCTTAGAGTGAGCACAGGGGAACAGGTATTAGAAGTTGAAATGATCAATCAACCAATTTTTCAATGCCTTTCCAAAAGACCGTCAACCCCATAAAAGTAGTAGGGGTTGGGCCTGTCTTGTTCATTCTTGTTCCTAGTGCCTTGCAAGTTGCTGCACATAAAGTGTTCAATAAACAATTGCTGAATGAAAGAGTCAGTGATTGTATGAAAGTTAGACACCTCTGGTAGTTATTTATTCCATATAACCATCTACTCCTGAACTTTGTGGCTTAAAACAACCATTTATGATTACCTCTCACCATTCTGTGGCCTTGATGAGCTCAGAGATGTAGTTCTTACTTGGGGTTCCTCATATGATTCCAGTCAAATAACTGGGGTTGGCTTACAGCTTCTTTACTAATGTGTCTGATGCCTGTGATGTCTGAGACATTTGGGTACTGGTGGGGCATCTCTGTCTCCATATGGTTTCTTCTTTTTTTTTTTTTTTTTCACTCTGTTGCCAGGCTGGAGTGCAGTGGTGCAATCTTGGCTCACTACAACCTCCGCCCCCCAGGTTCAAAGCTGTTCTCCTGCCTCAGCCTCCCAAGTAGCTGGGACTACAGGCACGTGCCACCACGCCCAGCTAATTTTTGTATTTTTAGTAGAGATGGGGTTTCACCATGTTGGCCAGGATGGTCTCTTTCTCTTGACCTCGTGATCCGCCCACCTCGGCCTCCCAAAGTGCTGGGATTACAGGCGTGAGCCACCGCACCCGGACATGGTTTCTTCTTGTTTGCTGGCTTGGTCTTCCTTACAGCATAGTGGTCTCAGGGTCGTTGGATTTCTTCCATAATGGCTGGCTTTCTTCAGGGATTGCTTCTCCCACAATTTGTGTTCCAAGGGACCCTGGTGGACTCTGCAAGGCTTCTTAAATCCTAGCCTTAAGAAGTGTCACAGCATCACTATTTCTGTTGGTTAAAACAGTCACACATCAGCCCAGATTCAAGGGGGTGAAGGGATAGAATTCACTAACAGAAGAAGAAATTGATGCAGCATTCTTGGAGACAAGCTACAACATTCATGCAAATGTGTCATGCAGACCTGGAATTTAGATGAAAGAATAGAACTAGAGACCACCAATAGAAATCACAGACAGAGATAAGAGAGGTGGATTCACAAGAATGGACTGGACCCTTCAAAGGAGAAATGGTAAAAAGCCTGAGCCTTGGAGGACATTCCCCCACCAGCAACCAAAGGCAAAGGAGAGAGAAGAGGGAGGACAGGGGAGGGAGAGATAAAAAGGAGGTGGGAGGACCAAGGTAAAGGAGGTGACGAGACAGAGCTGGGGGAAAAGAGAGAGAGAGAATATTAGATTTAGAGTCTAGCTTATGGAATAAATAAGAACCCAATTATCTGAAGAGTAAAATCAAATTCTCAAATCGGTTTTTAGAGACTACTCAGCCTAATTGATAAAATTAATTGCAGTTGCTACTTTAACCCTCAACGGAGCAGAAGCTTAAAATCTGCTGTTTAGATTTCAGTTTCTAGTTACACCCGAGGTTGTTCCAGCTTGTTTAGGTTCAAGCCGGTGAAAGGCAGGCTGGTACTAATGATTCTTGTAAAGATTGCCATTCACATACCCTGCTGTATGCTTGATTGAGTTTCATGAAGCCTTGAAAAAGTAGTGATTTGGTTATGCTCTGAGTTTGAAAAAGGACCATTATTATACCAGATTTAAAGTTGGATTTGGGTTAGCTCAGTTATCTGACTCATCACTAATTTTCTTTGACAATTAAGTCAATTCTTGGGTACACCTTGTATCCGAGTCTCAGTTTTCATTGAGAAATAAGATTTTATCTTTGCAAAGTTAGAAAAGGGAAAAGATAAAGCAGCAGGTCCTGTCAAAAGGAAAGGTGAATTCAATGTCAAATGGTGGGACTGTGAAATTAGAGAGCCAGGGGCTCTAATGAGGAGGAGTTCAAAGGACAGAGAACAAAGGGGTGAAGAAAATGATGGAAGGAAGAGGAAGTCAAATTGGCCTAGCTGAGCTGATGTTTTCTCGATTTCTTGACCTCATGATCCGCCCGCCCTGGCCTCCCAAAGTGCTGGGATTACAGGCGTGAGCCACTGCGCCTTGATGTGTTTTCTCTTAGAAACCTTTCGAGGATCTAGCAGTACTCTACTTTGCAAAAAAAAAGAAATACTTCAATTAATCATTTTATTTAAGGTAGAGTCATACAATGTATGTGATTTTTTAAAAAACGATAGCCTAGTTAAAATGTAGCTAGAATCCTTTATATCAGCTGGTGTCTGTAAATATGCTCACATTCTTACACAGACACTTCATGACTTCTGCTCCAAGCTCAGAGTTAAGATGAGCGAGAAGCTTGATTTGTCCCTAAGACTTGAACTGTTTGTAATAAGCAATTACTCCTACTTTAAGTTAAATTTCCCATGTTGAGCCAGCCTAGAATGTTGATGCTGGAAGGTACTTCCCGGCTCATTCATCTCTACCCCTCATTTAGCAGATGAGAACACACCATTCAGCAGATGAGAACACAGGCATCAGAACCCAAATGATAAGCCTATTCATTTTATTTTAAAGACTGTGAATTTCACAAGAGATTTTTTAGATGAAATTGTATAGATGCCTTCAAAAAATCATTAACAGAATATTATTCCCTCTCATATCATCCGAATAAACTCATCATTGCCATAAATGTTTTGAATGAAGCCACAAACAAAATATGAGCTGTCCTTTGAACCTCACTTTCAATGTCTTTAAAGCTACTCTTCTGGGCTTTGCAAACTCCTTCGCAAAATTAGTCTTTTAAGTCTGAATAGAAAATATCTTCACAGTGAAATTGTGTTAGGGCAACCTCACTGCTGTAATGAATAAAACTCTTATTTAATCAATAGCCTTGTAAGATACTTGTGTCTTGGGAAGTTATTTAGCCTTTTCTTGTGTCAGTCTCCTAATCTGTAAAGCGGGGATAATATTAGCATGTGCCTCACAATGCTGTTTTGTGTATTTAAGGAGTGAAGATATATGAAGCCCTTAGAGTAGTGCCTGGCACATAGTAAACCTATGTAAGTGGCTGTTGAATGAATGAATGCATAAGTAAATGAATGAACAAAAATGTATTTCTTGCTCACTCATAGTCCAGTGTGGGTGTTCCTGGTCTGGCTGTTTTCTCTGGGCTCACTCATTCCTCTTCTTGGGGCTGTGCTATCCTCAAGGTGCCCAGGGTCCACTCCATCCCTCCAGTAGCACCCAGCGTCAGGCACATGGTGCCCTCTCCCCTCCCCAGCATCAAAATTGGAAATGCTCCAAAGCTGGCCAAGTGGGGAAAAGTCCTGATTCAGCAGTCACTAAAGGAAAGAGACCTCATCTGAGAGACCTACCTCATTGGGCCCTTTTGAGAATCATCTAAGACAGCACATATAAAGTACCTGGCACACAGGACCAACACGTAGTAGCCACTATTCATTTGCCATTGCTTGTTTATGCTTGTCTTCCGTATTTTAGCTGTTCTTCTGTTATTTCCACCTCCTCCACCTCTGCCTTTCCAAATAGGTGTATGTATTTGACATTATTTTGTTGGTATTTAATTACATTTTCCATAGCGTTATGTCTTGTTTCCCAAAATGTCTTCCACCTCATCTGTGACCTCTTCATTGTTTTAGCCTCTGGAAGAAATCTTCTGGATAAAGATGGGGGTGGTCCAAAAACACCTTCACTGACAGAGGTGCTGATGCAAAGCAGTTTTCAGGATGAATTCTCCTTTATTCCTTTGAAGCCAGTAGCATGGTTCCTGGTAAAGGATGAGTAGCAGTGACATGGAAGAAAACCTCTCAGGAAGAATACGATGTCTTTCACAAACGGGCCATTTTTCCTGTTACATAAACACTGTGGTCCTTGTTGCTGTTTACCTTTTTTGGGATTAGAAGGGCAAAAGTAAGATAGATGTCCTTCTGGGATGTGCACTGGCTCCCAAGCTAAGCCTTTCACTATGGTGCCATGAATTTATGTAACCTTGGGTCAAGGCCTGCTGTCAGGCAAAAATTAAGCTTTATCAGGTCACTCAAAGTTGATGGACAGCAAAGCACTGATTTGTTTCAACTGATTAATGAAGGATCAATTGTCTAAACCAGAATCCTAGACTCAGGATAGCTCAGGGATTATGACCACGGGCTTTGGACTCAGAACTATGTCCTTATCTTCACTCTGCCACTGTGTGGAGCAATGTGATCTTGGACAACTGACCTAATCTTGCTGAGCCTCAGTTTCCTCATCTAGAAAACGGAGATACTACGTACCTCAGAGAGTAGCTGCAAAGACTAAATTAGATTGTAAAGTGTTTAGTGGCTGTCAGGTGCAAAGTAAACACTGATGTTGCTATTATGATTCTGAAAGTGGTTGTTTTATTGGGAGACATTCTTTGAAATGCCTGAAAGATTCATGTATAACGTGCAGGATCAGGGCATAAACCTGAAGTTGCTCAGTGAAGATGAAATCTGATCAAGGCCATAGACAGGGGCAATAGATTAGCAGTGCCTCCTCAGAGAGAGAATCTTTCTAGGGCTGAATTCCTGTTTGTCTGAGTCAGTGTCTCACTCCTTTGCATGTGCCTGCTCTATCATAGATATTCAATAAATATTTTCGCACTGACTGAGCATGCTGGACTACAATGTATACTTTTTGCTCATTGGGTTTTCTTTTTCTATGCTTCATTCTCACCATCTCATGATAAAATTGATTCAGTTTTTATTCACTAAATTCAATCAATTTCAAATCTGCTTCCCAGAAATTAAACTTAGGTGACCTTGATTGCAGTCCTGGGTATTCTAAAACATTCTCATTCTTTTTTTTTTATTTTTTAGATGGGGTCTCACTGTCATCCGGGCTGGAGTAGAATGGCGTGATCTCGGCTCACTGCAACGTGTCTCCCACGTTCGAGCGATTCTTGTGCCTCAGCCTTCTGAGTAGCTGGAATTACAAACATGCACCACCATAACCGGCTAATTTTTGTATTTTTAGTAGAGATGGGACTTCACCATGTTGACCAGGCTGGTCGCAAACCCCTGACCTCAAGTGATTCATCTGCTTTGGCCTCCCAAAGTGCTGGGATTACAGGCGTGAGACACCATGCCTGGCCACGTTCTCATTCGTAATTCCACTTAAAAAATTTGCAACTCATAGGCCAGCGGTGGCTCACACCTGTAATCCCAGTACTTTGGGAGGCCAAGGTGGGTGGATCACGAGGTCAGGAGATGGAGACCACCCTGGCTAATATGGTGAAACCCCGTCTCCACTAAAAATACAAACAATTAGCCAGGCGTGGTGGCGGACACCTGTAGTCCCAGCTACTCGGGAGGCTGAGGCAGGAGAGTGGCATGAACCCGGGAGACAGAGCTTGCAGTGAGCCGAGATCGTGCCACTGCACTCTAGCCTGGGCCACAGAGCGAGACTCTGTCTCAAAAAAAAAAAAAATTACAACTCATAAATACTTACACAAAGACATATGACTTAAATGTAAAACCTAAAACTATAAAAAACCTAGGAAATACCATTCTGGACACAGGCCCTGGAAAGAGTTCATGATAAAGACTCCAGAAGCAATTGCAACAAACAAAACAATTGATAAGTGGGACCTAATTAAACCAAGAGCATCTGCACAGCAAAAGAAACTATCAACAGAGTAAACAGACAACCTACAGAATGGGAGAAAATATTTGCAAACTATGCGTCTGACAAAGGTCTAATATCCAGAATCTGTAAGGAACTTAAGCAAATCAATAAGCAAAAAATAACCCCATTAAAAAATGGGCAAAGGACATGAACGGATACTCTCAAAAGAACACATACACATGGGCAAGCATGTGAAAAAATTCTCAACATCACTAATCATTAGAGAAATACAAATCAAAGCCACAATGAGACACCATCTCACACCAGTCATAATGGCAATTAATAAAAAGTCAAAAAATAACATGCTGGCAAGGTTGCAGAGAAAAGGGAACACTTAGACACTGCTGGTGGGAGTGTAAATTAGTTCAGCCACTGTGGAAAGCAATCTGGAGATTTCTCAAAGAACTTAAAACAGAACTACCACTTGACCCAGCAATCCCATTATTGGGTATGTACTCAACGGAATATAAATTGTTCTACCATAAAGACACATGCACATGTATGTTCATCACAGCACTATTCACAATAGCAAAGACATGGAATCAGCCCAAACCAGGATTAAGATGGCGAATAGGAGGCAGGACTAGCTTGCAGCTCCTGCTCATATGGAAAGAGCAGCATGTGGAGACTCACATCATGAGCTTTTTTGCTACAACTCTTGTAGCACAGGAACATACCAGGAAAGCCGAGGGAATCCACAGACAGTTTGAAGCAACTGGATCACTGCTGCAGGCTCCCTGAGATGCTGAAAAACTGAGTCAACTTGCTTTCTCAGGCACATACCAGGAAAGCCAAGAGAATCCACAGACAGTTTGAAGGAACTGGATCACTGCTGCAGGCTCCCTGAGATGCTGAAAAACTGCGAGTTAACTTGCTTTCTCAGCAGGGAGGCTCATGGTCTGGGGCAAGTTCTCAGCCCTGGTCATGGGCTGCCTAGAAATAGACTTGGTGCTGTTGCAGGGCCTCGGTGGGAGTGAGACCAGCCTTTAGGACTGTGGGCTGAGTGGGAGTGAAGTGAGGCCTGTGACTGCCAGCTTTCCCCCACTTCCCTGGCAACCTGTATGACTCAGCAGAAGCAGCCATAATCCTCCAGGGAATATAGCTCCCTTGGACTGGGAGCCACACACCCATTCCCCACAGCAGCTGCAGCAAACTCCGCCCAAGGAGAGGCTCAGCTCAGACACATCTATCCCTATCCCCACTAGGTGGTCTTTCTCTACCTGCCCTGGTAGCAGAAGATAAAGGTCATAATCTCTTGGGAGTTCTATGGCCCTGCCTACTGCCTGAGAAACCTGAATACTTAACCAGGTCTCCCTAGGGTAAATTTGCATCCTCCTTACAGGGCCGCAGCTGATAAACTCTTGAAAGTGGCACCTCCTGCCTGGAGGTTAACCAACACAAAACCAGTGCACTAAACAAAAACACAACCAAAGATCCTCACAGAGTCCACTTCACTCTCCTGCTACCTCCACTGGAGCAGGTGCTGGTATCCATGCCTGCAAGGCCTGAAAACGGATCACATCACAGGACTCTTTGGAGACACTCCTCAGTACCAGCCCAGAGCCTGGTAGCTCTGCTGGGTGGTAAGACCCAGAAAAGCAAAAACAACCATTACAGTTCAGCTCTCAGGAAGCCACATTCCTAGGGGAAGGGAGAGAACACCACATCAAGGGAGCACCCCATGGGACAAAAGAATCTGAAGAGCAGCCCTTGAATCCCAGGTCTTCCCTCTGACGTAGTCTACCCAAATGAGAAGGAACCAGAAACACACTTCTGGTAGTATGACAAAACACAGTTCTTTAACACGCCGAAAAGATCATACCAGCTCACCAGCAATGGATCCAAACCAAGACAGAATCTTTGAATTGCCAAAAAAAGAATTCAGAATTAAGCTAATAAAGGAGGCACCAGAGAAAGGTAAAATCCAACTTAAAGAAATGAAAAACATGATACAGGATATGAAAGGAAAATTCTTCAGTGAAACAGATAGCATAAATAAAAAACAATCGCAACTTATGCAAATCAAGGACACATTTAGAGAAATGCAAAGTGCACTGGAAAGTCTCTGCAATACAATCGAATAAGCAGAAGAAACAACTCCAGAGCTTGGAGACAAGGCTTTTGAATTAACACAATCCATCAAAGACAAAGAGAAAGGAATTTTTTAAAATAAACAAAGCCTCCAAGAAGTTTGGGACTATGTTAAACGTTCCAAATAATTGGTGAGTAATTGGTGTTCCAGAGGAATAAGAGAAATCTAAAAGTCTGGAAAACCTATTTGAGCTAATAATCAAGGAAAATTTCCCTGGCTTTGCTAGAGATCTAGACATCCAAATACAAGAAGCTCAAAGAACACCTGGGAAATTCATCACAAAAAGAACATCCTCTAGGCACATAATCATCAGGTTATCTAAAGTCACGACAAAGGAAAGAATCTTAAGAGTTGTGAGGCAAAAGCATCAGGTAACCTGCAAAGGAAAACTTATCAGATTAGCAGCAGATTTCTCAGCAGAAACCCTATGAGCTAGAAGGGATTGGGGACCTATTTTTTAGCCTCCTTAAACAAAACAATTATCAGCCAAGAATTTTGTATCCAGCAAAACTGAGCTTCATAAATGAAGGAAAGATACAGTCTTTTCCAAACAAACAAATGCTGAGAGAATCTGCCACTACCAAGACAGCACTACAAGAACTGCTAAAAGGAGCTCTAAATCTTGAAGCAAATCCTTGAAATACACCAAAACAGAACCTCCTTGGAGCATAAATTTCACAGGACCTATATAACAATAACACAATGAAAAAAACCAAGGTATTCAGGCAACAAATGCACAATGAATAGAATAGTAACTCACATCTCAGCACTAACATTCAATGTAAATGTCCTAAATGCTCCACTTAAAAGATACAGAATAGTAGAATGAATAAGAATTCACCAGCCAAGTTTCTGTGTCTTCAGGAGACTCACCTAACACATAAGGACTCATATAAACACACATAAGGACTCATATAAACTTAAGGTAAAGGGGTGGAAAAAGATATTCCATGCAAATGGACACCAAAAGCAAGCAGGAATAGCTATTCTTATATCAGACAAAACAAACTTTAAAGCAACAACAGTTTAAAAAGACAAAGTGGGACATTATATAATGATAAAAGGACTAGCCCAATAGGAGAATATCACAATTCTAAATATATATGCACTTAACACTGGAGCTCCCAAATTTATAAAGCAATTACTATGACCTAATAAATGAGATAGATGGTAACACAATAATAATGGGGGACTATACTCCACGGACAGCACTAGACAGGTCATCAAGACAGAAAGTCAACAAAGAAACAGTGAACCTAAATCTAAATGTACCCTACGACAAATGGACTTAACAGATATTTACAGAACAGTCTACCAAGCATCTGAAGAATATACTTTTTTTTTTTTTTTTTGAGACAGAGTCTCCTTCTGTCACCAGGTTGGAGTGCAATGGCATGATCTTGGCTCCGGCTCACTGCTGCAACCTCCACCTCTTGGGTTCAAGCAATTCTCCTGCCTCAGCCTCCCAAGTAGCTGGGATTACAGGTGCCTGCCACCACACCCAGCTAATTTTTATTTTTTATTTTTTTGTATTTTTAGTAGAGATGGGGTTCCAATCGCTTCTTGGCCTTTTGGCTAAGATCAAGTGGAGATGGGTTTTCGACATGTTGGCCAGGCTGGTCTTGAACTCCTGAACTCAGGTGATCCACCTGCCTTGGCCTTCCAAAGTTCTGGGATTATAGGTGTGAGCCACTGTGCCTGGCCCTAGAATATACATTCTATTCATCAGCACATGGATCATTCTCCAAGAGAGATCATATGATAGGCCAACACACAAGTCTCAGTAAATTTAAGAAAACTGAAATTATATCAAGTACTCTCTCAGACCACAATGGAATAAAATTGGAAATCAACTTCAAAAGGAACTCTCAAAACCATGCAAATATGTGGAAATTAAATAACTTGCTCCTGAACATTGGGTCAACAATGAAATCAGGATGGAAATTAAAAAATTCTTTGAACTGAATGATAATAGTGACATAACCTATCAAAACCTCTGGGATACAGCAAAAGCAGTGCTAAGAGGAAAGTTCATTAAATGCCCACACCAAAAAGACTGAAAGAGCACAAATAAATAATCTAAGGTCAGACCTCATGGAACTGGAGAAACAAGAATAATTCAAACCCAAATCCAGCAGAAGGAAAGAAAGAACTAAGATCAGAGCAGAACTAAATAAAATTGGGAAAAAATACAAAAGATAAATGAAACAAAAAGCTGGTTCTTTGAAAAGATAAATAAAATTGATAGACCATTAGTGAGATTAACCAAGAAAAGAAGACAGACAATCCAAATAAGCTCAATTAGAAATGAAATGGGAGATATTAGTACTGATAGCACAGAAATACAAAAGATTATTCAAGGCTATCATGAACACCTTTATGCACATAAACTAGAAAACCTAGAGGGGATAGATAAATTCCTGGAAATATACAATCCCCTTGATTAAACCAGGAAAATATAGAATGTCTGAACAGACCAATAACAAGCAGCAAGATTGAAAGGGTAATAAAAAACTGCCAACAAAAAATGTCCAGGACCAGAGAGATTCACAGCTGAACTCTATCAGATATTCAAAGAATTGGTACCAAACCTATTGACACTATTACAAAAGATAGAGAAAAGAGACTCCTCCCTAAATCATTCTATGAAGCCAGTATCACCCTAATATTAAAATGAAGGAAGGACGTAACAAAAAAGAAAACTACAGACCAATATCCCAGATGAACATAGATGCAAAAATCCTCAACAAAATGCTAGTGAACCAAATCCAACAGCATATCAAAAAGATAATCCACCATGATCAAATGGGTTTTATACTAGGGATGCAGGGATGGTTTAACATGTGTAAGTCAATAAATGTGATACACCACTTAAACAGAATTAAAAACAAAAATCACTTGATCATCTCAATAGATGCAGAAAAAACATTTGACAAAATCCAGTACCCATTATGATTAAAAACCTCAGCAAAATTGACATCAAGGGACATACCTTAACATAGTAAAAGCCATCTATCACAAACCCACAGTCAATATTATACCAAATGGGGAAAAGTTGAAAGCATTCCCCCAGAGAACTAGAACAAGACAAGGATGCCCACTTTCACCACTTCTGTTCAACATAGTACTGGAAGTCCTAGCCAGAGAAATCAGACAAGAGAAAGAAATAAAAGGCATCCACATCAGTAAAGAGAATTTCTGTTTGCTGATGATATGATTGTATACCTAAAAAACTCTAAAGACTCATCCAAAAAAAAGTTTCTAGAACTGGTAAATGAGTTCAGCAAAGTTTCAGGATACAAATTTAATGTACATAAGTCAGTAGCTCTACTATACACCAACAGTGACCAAGATGAGAATCAAATCAAGAACTCAGCCCCTTTCACAATAGCTGCAAAAAAACAAAATACTTAGGGATATACCTAACCAAGGACATGAAGGACCTCTACAAGGAAAGCTACAAAACACTGCTGAAAGAAATCATAGATGATACAAGCAAATAGAAACACATCCCATGTTCATGGATGGGTAGAATCAATACTGTGAAAATGACGATACTGCCAAAAGCAATGCACAAATTCAATGCAATTCCCATCAATATACCATGATCATTCTTCTCAGAACTAGAAAAAAAAAGTCTTAAAATTCATATGGAACCAAAAAAGAGCCCACATAGCAAAAGCAGGACTAAGAAAAAAGAACAAATCTGGAGGCATCACATTACCTAACTTCAAACTATAGTATAAGGCCATAGTCACCAAAACAGCATGGTATTGGTATAAAAATAGGCACATAGACCAATGGAACAGAATAGAGAACCGAGAAATAAACTCTAATACAGCCAACTAATCTTTGACAAAGCAAACAAAAACATAAAGTGGGGAAAGGACACCCTGTTCAACAAATGGTGCTGGGATAATTGGCAAGCCACATGCAGAAGAATGAAACTGGATCCTCATCTCTCACCTTATAAAAAAAATCAACTCGAGATGGATCAAAGACTTAAATCTAAGACCTGAAACCATAAAGATTCTAGAAGATAACATTGGAAAAACCCTTCTAGACACTGGCTTAGGCAAAGACTTCATGACTAAGAACTCAAAAGTAAATGCAACAAAAACAAAAATAAATAGATGGGATTTAATTAAACTAAAAAGCTTCTATACAGAAATAATCAGCAGAGTTAACAGACAACCCACAGAGTGGGAGAAAATCTTCACAATCTATACATCCAACAAAGAACTAATATCCAGAATCTACAAAGAATTCAAACAAATCAGCAAGAAAAAACAAACAATCCCATCAAAAAGTGGGCTAAGGACATGAACAGACAATTCTCAAAATAAGATGTACAAATGGCCCACAAGCATATGGAAAAATGCTCAACATCACTAATTATCAGGGAAATGCAAATCAAAACCACAATTCCATACCACCTCACTCCTGCAAGAATGGCCATAATGAAAAAATAAAAAAAAATAGATGTTGGCATGGATATGGTGAAAACAGAACACTTCTACACTGCTGGTGGGAATATAAACTAGTGCAACCACTATGGAAAACAGTGTGGAGATTCCTTAAAGAACTAAAAGTAGATCTAGTGTTTGATCCAGCAATCCTATTACTAGGTACTTACCCAGAGGAAAATAAGTCATTATGCGAAAAAGATACTTGCACAGTGATATATATCACATGTATCTATATATATCTATATATATATACACACACACACACACCATATATATATACACACACACACCATGGAATACTACTCAGCCATAAAAAGGAATGAAATAATGGCATTCACAGCAACCTGGGTGGAATTGGAGACTATTATTTTAAGTGAAGTAACTCAGGAATGAAAAACCAAACATTGTATGTTCTCACTCATATGTGGGAGCTAAGCTATGACGATGTAAAGGTATAAGAATAATACATTGGACTTTGGAGGCTCAGGGAAAGGGTGGGGGGTGGCAAGGGATAAAAGACTACACATTGAGTACAGCATACACTGCTTGGGTGATGCATGCACCAAAATCCCAGAAATTACCACTAAAGAGCTTATTCATGTAACCAAATACCACCTGCTCCCCCAAAACCTATTGAAATAAAAAAATTTAAAAAATTTAAAGCAAAAAATAAAAAATAAATTAATAAAACAACCCCTTCCCCCCACCAAAAAAAGACATGGAATCAACCTAGATGCCCATCGACAGTGGGCTAGATAAAGAAAATGTGGTACATATACACCCTGGAATACTATGCAGCCATAATAAAGAATGAGATCATGTTCTTTGTAGCAACATGGATGGAGCTGGAGGCCATTATCCTAAGAATATTAATGCAGGAATCCAAAAATCAAATACTGCATGTTCTCACTTATAAGTGGGAGTTAAATGTTAAGTACACATGTACACAAAGGAGACAACAAAAGATTCTGGAGCCGCTTGCGGGTGAAGGGTGGGAGGAGAGTGAGGATTGAAAAACTACCTATCAAGTGCTGTACTCATTACCTGGGTGACAAAATTCTTTGTGTATCAAATCCCCACAACATGTAATTTACCCATGTAACAAACCTGCACATGTATCCCTGAACCTAAAGTAAAAGTTGGGAAGGAAAAAAAGATATATGCATACAAATAAATATTCATGTAATAACAAAAACTAAACCAAAACATGAAGTTTACGAGAGTTATTCACACTGGAAATATAAATTTGGGTCTCATCAGCGTACAGACGGTGTTTAAAGCCAAGAGACTTGCGGAGATCACTAAGGGAGTAAGTGCACATAGAGCAGGAAAGGGCTTGGAGGACTGGAGGTTGGGGGGAAGGTGTCTAAATTTAGAGATCAGAGAGAGGATTAAAGAAAAAAACTGCAGAGGAGACTGAGAAGGAGTAGCTGGAGGTGGGAGGAAAACCAGATGTGTGTGGTGTCAGGAGTGAGCCACTGTGACAACAAGAGATTTGCCATAGGATTTACCACTGTGGGAGCTTTGCTGAAGTTGCCTGTGATAAAGTTGACTGGGATAAAGGAAAACCTCACTAGAGTAGATTTAAGTGAGAATGGTGGGGAAGACTTGGAAACAGGATGCAAAAAGAAGAAAAAGCTATACACACACATACGCACGAGCATGCATTTGTACACGTGCAGAGGAGCTCTGGAAGGAAATGAGCTAAACTCAATGAAAACTCTCTTTGAGGAAGGAGGAGCTGGGAGCAGGGGGCGATGGGGAGTGAGAGAGGGTGTAGAAATGGAAACTTTACATTCTTACCTCATATAACTCTTTCCAAAGTAATTTATTTTTAGAAAGATATTATTTCAATAATAAAAGTATTCTATTTAAAAGCCAAAGAAAACTTTATAATCACATATTTACAATCATTTGGTTGCTTAATTTTATCCATTATGTGTGGACTGTATTAGTTTCAGTCTCAAGTAAAACATTATTCTTCCTATTTCTGGGTGCTTGGGGAAGTAGCACCTCATGGTCAGGATTCATGCCACTTATACCAGACCTTTCGCAGCATCTAGCACTTCCCCCTGAAAAGCAGTTCTAATGTATTCACATTATAAAGTACAGAAAATTAAATTAAAACTACTTTCTTTGAAAAATTTGCAGTGCTTCTAAGATGACTAGAGACACCTTTGCCTTAATGTGTTGGAGAATGATAGAAGAAGTCAATGCCTAACAACTTCTCACTTACCACAATGACAGCACAGCTGATGAGCTAATGCCATCTCCTCTTTAGGCATAGAGGAATATTGTTCATGTGTTGCCCAAGCTAACTATAGCAGACTCTCTAGAAGTGAGACCCAGGCATATGAACGTTTTCATACAAGCTCCCAATTCTAATGTGACCTCAGGTTTGAGAACCACTGGGGTAGACAATTATAATTCTGCCTAAATTCACACAAGGGCTATATGATTACTTTATTTTTCTAGCAGTAGAGTTAACTGCCTGTTAATTTTATATACATGAAGGCACATGGAGGTAGGATGCCCTGAGCCAACAGAAGCTAGAAACTAAGTCTGCTGCCTAGGTTAGAAGTCCCCATTGTGTTTTTAAGGCCAACTATGATTCACTTCTCTTAAGCCTAAGATTGCCTGAGAGGGGATCCATGCAGCCATTGGGGAATGAGGTTGGGCAATGCTGCTGGTGTTAGCCCTGCTGAGAGTCCTGCAATGGGGGCATCAACAGGGGGGACCATAACCACTGTAAGTGGCATAGTTTTTACATCCTAACTGACTGTGTTTTCCCATTATTGAACTACCTCCCATCTTCCCTCACCCTCTTAATAAGCTCTCATTTAACTACGTCATTATGATAAGCAAGCCCTATTGTGTCCCCACCCAAATCAGGTCCTCTGCATTACTGCATATACATTGTGGAAATAAAAGACACGTATTGGAGGAGGTAGCAATAAGGAGTAAGACATGTCATTTGTCCTCACAGGTGGATGTTTACATACATTTCTAAGCACCTGCATTTTCCAAGTCCAGGCTTTGGGCTCAGGACTAAAGCCAGCAGCATCTGCAGAAATTTCGTATTTTAGGCCTCTCCCCAGAATGAGTGAATCGTCATGTTACAGTAGGTGGCTAGTCAGGCATGCTCAGGGCAGGAGAGGACTCCCCCACCCCCAACCAGGAATGTCAGGCAACCATCAGGTGATGGTCAGGCGGTTGTTAACTGTCTTTCCAAAATAATAATTGGTCAGTTGCAGCTAGTGCCAGGGAAAGGCAGTCTCCCGATAAGATAGAAAATGCCTGAAACTGGTAATCAGCAGCTTCCCAATAAGACCTCAGGAGTTGGGCAAGTGAGCTCAAGCATGAGCATTAAGAAGCAAAATGGTAGAGTTTAAACGGTATATGACCTTCTAGGGACATTCGACTGGTAAGGGGAGAACGCCTCAAGAGAGCATGCGTACAACTCCACTAAACACACCACTCATGTTCCCCTCCCAAACGCTAGCAGGCCACTGCCTATGTGGACAGCTCACCCCACGGGAAGAATCAGGGAAGTAATGCAAGACCCTGGAAGTCAGAGGTCAAAGCACGCATTTGATCTCTCAAGTCGCCTGTTTGGCCCTCTTCCTTTCATTCCTGCCCTAAAGCTTTTTAAATTATTAGTAACTTTGATTCCTGCTCTAAAACTTGCCTCAGTCTCTCCTTTTGCCTTACGCCTCCTCAAATTCTTTCTTCTTAGGAGGCAAGAATTGAGGTTGCTGCAGACCCATATGGATTCACTGGTGGTAACACTCAGTTGATTTGGATGCACATTAAAATGTGAGAAACACTGAACCAGCACACAAAGATGACTGCGAGAGAGTTCCACCTGCACAGAGTGCATGGCTTCTGGCAAATACTTTTTTTACAAAAAGTAAAAACATGGATCTCAGAAAAATGTATAGTGAGTGTGTGTCAAAGATTTATTTAATTCACTAATTAGGGGACCAGCAAAATGGCAAAGCTGGAGCAAAGGAGAATAGGAGGAAACTGATAAATGTAGTCAATAGGAAAAAAGAAAATGCTGGAATACGGTGTCAAAGTTAGGTACAAAACAGGTTAATGTCCTTTCTTCAGGACCCTAAACCTTTGGGTTTATTCTTTTTGATTGGAAGAAAATAGTTTGCCTCTTTCCTGGATAAAAATCATTTGTAATTTATCAATCTTCTACAAATATCTAACTTTCCTGAATCTAGCCTCTAGTTAACAAAAAATAGTAAGTCAAAGTTACTTTCCCTTTAGGTCTGTGTTAAATGATGCTTGAGCATGATGCCAAAAACTATGATTATCTCCAGTTTTGTGTAATTTTTCCTAACAACTCAAAGAGGAGACAGATCTAGAAATAAATAATTGCAAGAAAATTGCACAGGTAATGATAAAAATAGTTAACATTTTTGGAGTGCTAGGCACTGTTCTAAGTGTTTCCATGAATTGGCTCTTTTAATCACTGTCAAAACCCTATGAGGCAAGGGCTATTCTTATCCCCATTTTACAGAGGAGGAAATTGAGGCACAATGAGGTAATCGTGTACAGGCTGATGGTGGCCTTGGATGCATTCCCATTTCCCATTTCTAATTAAAATTTTAATCCGGTGATGAGATGTAATATGACAATTTGGTCTGTGGGCTGCCTGGAAACCCTAAGATGGTTTGTGTAGAATGCCTGCTGCATTTTGCAATTGGGGCTGCTCCTCCTGGTGCTCAGACCTCATGTGTCAGCTCATTACACCATCATTCCCAATCTTAGGGCTGGAGCAGTTAAGTTAGTGTGTCTAGCAGAGACAAGGGGAGGGAGACTGGTGTGTACGCTGTAATTCAGTGGGATGGATGTGTCAGTGCTCTTTGTGAAAAAACAGAATTTCATAAAAATCTGGCATTTTCTGGTACTTAATTAGAGGGCTATATGGCTTGATTTGGTGTTTGGAATCCACTTTAGCAAGATGAGTTGCTTTTTTCTAATTAAATAAATCCACAATCTAATCCTCTAAAAATATGTTCGTAGGGCCGGGCGCAGTGGCTCACGCCTGTAATCCCAGCACTTTGGGAGGCGGAGGAGGGCAGATCACCTGACGTCAGGAGTTTGAGACCAGCTTGGCCAATGTGGTGAAACCCCGTCTCTACTAAAAATACAAAAATTAGCCGGGCGTGGTGGCAGGTGCCTGTAATCCCAGCTACTCGGGAGGCTGAGGCAGGAGAATCGCTTGAACCCAGGAGGCGGAGGTTGCAGTGAGCTGAGATCATGCCATTGCACTCTAGCCTGGGCGACAAGAACAAAACTCTGTCTCAAAAAAAAAATGTTCTTAGACAGTGGAAGGACTGCTCCAGCCTGCAAATCCCAGGGTAGGTGCTACTTTCCTGTCCCTGCTGTTCTACCTTATAGCTGGCACACGATGAAGTTGGAGATAGGACTTGATGAGCCAAATTGTTCTCCTCAGCCTCCTTTTGTTTTGTCACAATGAGCTGCACGTGCAGAATTGTTTTTATACGTAATTGCTCCCATGAGGGGGTAATTGCACCCAAAAGTGGCTGGTTGCACCAATGGCAGGAGCAATTAGTAATAAAAATGCAAATAATTGCAGTCATCCAAATTGCAGTCTTAAAATAGGGACACCCAGTAGAAGCTTGGTGAAGGATTTGGCCTGCTCTTTGTCCCATTGAAAGTGTATTTGTAATTCGAAATCAATATTATAATCTCTGGGCCTTCCTTGAGTTTCCATGCTTTTAGGAGCCTCTTTAAAACGGTATATATTATGGGACCAGTAAAAAAATCAGACTAATTCCAAATGTCAGCTCACTTAAGAACGAGAAAATGGAGTGAGTTAGAGTCAAAATTATATTTTGGAAAAAAAAAACCCACCGACAATTGAATAAATGAATTTTTATCATAACTGTGAATTTGATCTCCACACATCAAACCTGGGGGAAACAGGTCACAGAAGTAGTAATAAAGTGATTTTTTATTACTCAGCATCTAGGCACAATTTCAGCAACTCTAGCTACACATCTTTCCTGCTACCCCTGCCCCTCAACCAAGTTATTCCCAAAGAATGCAGGGAGATGGCAGCCTTGGTGAAGCCTGAGCATAACCTGTCTCCACAGCTTTGTACATGTCTCCTGTGATCTCCCACCTTCCCCACTCAGATAGCACTGGGTTGTGCCGGGTGGCTTCGGTGCTCTGCTGCTCTGGATGGCAATGTTGAGCTGACAGGTTGCCCCCTATAAAATGGGGATAAAATACTATTTTCTATTTGTGTTGTGCTCTGTAACATGGGCCATAGGGGATGGCATCTTTCTGCTTTTACAGCCTCACAGAGGTGTTAGTGAAACACTTCTTCTTTGTTTTTGTATCTCAACCTCCCTCCCCCACTCTAGCTAGAGAACTGCGGGGAAGAAGGTACAGGGGAAAGCTAAGGGTGGGGGCAGCAAGAAGGGGGATCCACAGGCAGTGTGAGCCCTGCACTCCTCATCATACTCAAAATCACCCCTTCACTCACACTTGTGCACACACAGGAATCCTTTCTTCTTTTAGGAATTTTCTCCCATAAATTTCTTGGACACTCATGCAAATGAACATCCCAATGGGCTCCTTTTATTGGTCCACAGTGTTCCAGAGATACCTGGACACGCCTGAATTTTACTGGTAAGACAGCCCCAGCTATCCTTGAGACCCCAGCTATAACGGCACTTGGTTGACAAAGAAACATTGCCCTAAGGAACACAGGAAGGGAAAGCAACATTTTAGCGCAAAGTATTTTACAGCACAGAAATAGCAAGCTCCTATTGATTACTGGTCCGTAGGGACCAATGTCACCAACAGAATGAAGAAAATAAACTCTGGTGATGTGTGTATTATTTAGCATTCTTATATTGGCAAAGTCTTTTCCTCAGGGAAGAAGTTTGTTACATGGATCAATGCCAACTCAACCAGAAGAATGTGGAAGAAATGTAGGAATGCATAAGGCACTTTTCTCCTCTAGAAATGCCACGACTTTCTTTTGCTTGCAGGGTAGTGGTAGACCTTGCAATGCTTTGTGGCCACCCCCAGGGGATAGGGGTAAGCTCATTTGTTGACAAGAAACAATTTAGAGAAAACATTGGGCCACCTGTGGGCAGAATCTATTTAAAAACCAAAGGCTGGCCCAGCAGTGGAGATCTCATGGCTGCTGCTCTACGTGTGAGCTGTTAGTTGATTTAATAATAGCCTCCTCCACCTAGCGCTGGGACGAAATGTCACCTCCCATTTATTCCCACTGTTTGTAGCATCTGGGATGCCACTCCATCATCCAGCCAATATAATTCTTCCTTCCTTTATTGCTGTAGACAGCTCTCATTCAAAAGAGTTATGTAGCAGATAAAAGAAAAGGCAGTAAGTGGTCAAAAATGACTGAGAGAGAGGGGTTATAATGTATTTTTGCTGAGACTGAGAGAGGAAGTATAAAGAAAAATAGAATTGTGCAAGAATAAGAGGGCTATTCAGATATGGTGATATCAGATGAAATATGGTTAGGTCAACTATTCAGTTTGGGTAACCAGAGAAGGGAAGATCATTTTGAGCCCCTAGTAAATCTCCTCAAGAAGAAGCGACTGTCCATGTGTCCCAGGCCTAAAAGAAACTATGACTGTTTATGGAAGGAATTCTCTGTGTACAGGCTGCAGGCAGATTCTGTTCTTCTGCCTCGATGAACCGGTGTGTGGTCAGTGAACTCTGTGTGACAACGGCTTGCATATGGAAAACTGCCCATCTGCTGGACTTTCACGTGTTGCAGGGAAGCTGCAGCCTCCCTGTTTGCCTATGCTAAAACTAATTTAAGCTAGGGATAAATGCTTTAATTGCTCACTTAAGCTTCAAGTTCAAATATCATTGGGAGACACAGTGCATTAGTGAAAAAAATCACATTAAAAGGTAAATGATTGACATGTAAGCCTAAATCAGAAAGAGGCTGTGAGAGGGGAGTGACAAAGCAGAAATATAATCTGTTGAGAGCTCTGGGTAGATTCATGCAGAGATGTTGGAGTGTGAGAGCATAGTTTCTAAATGGCATGAAGAAGGTGGAGCTCTGGGTCAGCAGAAGGAGGGAGAGCGGTGTTTCATAGTGTCATGGATGTCCACTGATTTCACCTGATTGGTATTCTTTCCCCTTCGTCAGGTAACAGCATGCTCTTTTTTCTTTTTGGGCACTATGCTTCTCACGCTGCGTGTGGTCCTGGAAAAACTAAGTTCCCCCACAACCTTCTTCCATGACCTTCACAGAGGGGATCTCTGTGGCCCAGTCTGACCAACCGGCAGTCTCCATCATCTGGAACACTGGCCCTCTCTATGGCATGCTCTATGGACACTGGGAGAGAGGAGATGTCTATTTCACTCTGGGATTTCTAGTTGTAGGGATTGGGTAAGCCTGGAGTTGTTGGAAGCAATTTTCCCCAGTAGTATGAGAGAAACTGCCTGTAGAACCAAGCCATCACACAGAGAAAAGCAGAGCCAAAGGGTGTGGAGACAAACACACTCAAGAGTTCTGATGGCGTCACTAAAGGCCCCAGATCGAGTCATGCCTGAAGGGAGAACACCCTAGTTACACGAGCCTCAATAGAGCCCCTTTCGGCTTGAGAAAGTTTCAGTTGGATTTTTGTCATGTGAAACCCAATGCAAGGGAATTAGAGAATAAAAAAAGTCAAAGGATTTTAATAAGAGTAGATACAAACACTGTGTTTACCCTACATTTTTCAAAGGCCTGACACAGAAAAATGCAAACTGTTTGTGTTTCTTTGAATGTGATTTTGCTCTGAGATGGAAACGTGGGTTTTGGCTTTACCTGAGCAAGTTATTTATTCATTTTGTTTCCTCCTTTATAATATAAGAATAGTAGCAGTGCCTGCCTCCAGTAGGTTAATACATGCAGAGCTCTTATAACAGTGCCCAGCACATAGTAAATGCTCTATACATATTCTCCACTCTAGTAGTCTCCTTGCATTTCCTTTCTTTCCTCTGTTAATTTTCCCCCTATCCGAAGTCAGCATCAAAAAAAGGCAGAGCCAGGTGTATATGCTGTTGTCCCAGCTACTTGAGAGGCTGAGGGAGGAGGATTGCTTGAGTCCAAGAGTGAACCCAGGAGCTCAAAGTCAGTGTGGGCAACATAGTGGGACCCTGTGTCAAGAAAAAGAAGAAAGAGAAGAAAGAAAGAAAGAGAGAGAGAGAGAAAGGAAGAAAGGAAGGAAGGAAGGAAGGAAGGAAGGAAGAAAGAGAAAGAAAGAAGAAAGAAAGGAAGGAGGGAGGGAGGGAGGAAGGGAGGGAGGGGAGAGAGAGAGAGAAAGAAGAAAAAGAAAGAAAGAAAGAAAAGAAAAGAAAAGAAAGAAGAAAAGAAAAAAGAAAAGAAAAGAGGAAAACTAGTCTGGTAAATACCAGGCAGAACTTGCTTTGAAGGTTGGGGGCTGGGAAATAACTGAGGTGGTGAAGGCAGAGCCTCTTCAGTGAATGGGGATAAAAGAGAATCTGTCAAGAACACACATTTGTTAACAAAGTTGAGTTCGTCAAATATAGACTGAACACAAATTAATCAGTTTGTTCACATTAGCCTTTAATATCTTCTTAACTAGTGAAAATGTAATGCTGGTACATATTTTCTGGTATAAGATTTTAAAGACAATTTGTAAAGCTGTAGGGAATTCATTCAACCAAATCACCTGTGGAACAGTGAGCAGAATGATCTTAAAATAATATAGAATATTAGATAATACAAAAAATTATAGGGGTGTAGCTTGGTTATTGATATGGTTTGGCTGTGTCCCCACCCAAATCTCATCTTGAATTGTAGCTTCCACAATTCCCATGTGTTGCGGGAGGGACCCAGTAGTGGGAGATAATTGAATCATGGGGCTGGTTTTCCCCATACTGTTCTCATGGTAGTGAATAAGTCTCATGAGATCTGATGGTTTTATAAGGGGAAACTCTTTTAGCTTGGCTCTCATTCTCTCTTGTCTGTCTCAATATAAGATGTGCCTTTCATCTTCCATCATGATTATGAGGCCTCCCCAGCTGAGGCAGGAGAACAGGGTATGGAGGCAGGGAACCTAAGGCCATTTCACACTGACTTCCAAGAACTAAATTGAAAGGAAAACCCTAACTTCCCAAGCCTAAGTAACAAAAGGACCAGAGACTACTCCCTTTACAAACCCCCACCTTTTCTGCAAGGCAGATTGGAAATTGAATGTCTGCAACCAGTCAGACTGATTGCAGGCAGAGTCTTCGTTTGTGAAAAAGTGCAACTTTGTAACTTCACCTTAACCTCTGATTGGTTGTTTTTTGCAGCCTATCAGATGTTTGCACAGGAGTGTAACCTTTGTAACTTCGCTGCAGCTTCTGATTGCCGGCCACCACTTCATTTACATGAGGTGACCACCAAGTGGCCAATGGGAAACCTGCAGAGGGTATTTGGACCTGAGAAGATTCTGTATCCAGGCCCTTGAGCCCCTATGCTCCGGCCACTCCCACACTGGAGAGTGTACCTTCATTTTCAGTAAATCCCTTCATTCCTTCCTTGTTTTGCTTGTGCGTTTTGTCCAATTCTTTGTTCAAGATGCCAAGAACCTGGACACCCTCCACCGGTGACAACAGCCACGTGGAACTGTAAGCCCATTAAACCTCTTTTTCTTTATAAATTACCCAGTCTTGGGTATGTCTTTATCAGCAGCATGAAAATGAACGATTACAGTTATACACTAACTCAGAGTTGAAGATACTTGGTTACAGAATATTTGATATTAAAAAAAAAAACCAGGGACCTTTTTGTGCATGACTCCTTCCAATGCCCTTGGGGGATATAAATGTATGTGTTCTCATGTTTATATATTTTTATAAGATTTGCAAAAGTAAATATTTTTGTATTCTTTTTTTTTTTAAAAGAGACTGTAATATTGTAAGAACTCCAGGCCCCATAAAACCTGGGATCACTTTCTGTCAAAGGACTTAACACTATTATGATAGATTTCCTAGTGTATTGATAAGAAAAATAATCACCCAAAATTTGGAAATAAGGCCAAGAGAGAAACCACGACCTTTTAATATTAGTCAAGGAGTTGTTCAAGAAACCCATCAATGAGTATTTAATTATCTAGGGAAATGTATCTTTGTTTGATTCCTTTTTAATTAATGTTTACAGGTCTCAGACTTTGTGAAATTACATGCTAACTTGCAGACATTTTTGTCTGGTGGAGATGCAAATGATTTCTGTCTGAGAGAAAAGGTAACCTGAAAGATTATAGTTTTATTGCCCTGTAAGACATTCACAAGTTTTGTATCTAATCTAGTAATCTCATTCTCTCTTTATTTTTTGTTGCCAAGGAACACCCAGTTCCTCCAATATTCTTTGCACCAGAGTTACCATCTTACGAATTCCCTCCTTAATGAATTAAATAACATATTTGACATGTGTTCATTCTAAATTTGTACAGGAGTTATGTCTTTAACTTTCTGAAAATTGTACTTTGACAGTATGTTAAACTCTCTAAAGAAAATCATTCTATTTATAATTAATTATGACATACGCAAATATAAGTCACCCATCTTTAATAAAATGTTTACTTATAGTCAGGATTCGAACTTGGCTTGAGCTGCTCTCACCACAAAACCTCATAATCTCTTTCATTTTATGGCCTGGTGGGCTGGCACAGAGCCCCAACTTGAAACCATGCATGTAACCTTTCTGAGCCTCAATTTTCTCATCTGTGAAATGTGGGTTGCTGTTAAGATTACGAGATGAGGTCTTTAAGGCTCTGACATAACACCTCACATATTTTCCCTCAACAATTGTTGACGTCTTTCTTGTCTCAGCCAGTATGCTTTCAGTTACCCAAGGCAGCTCAGGTGTCTCCCAGAACCCAAGGTAGAAATTGAGACGATTAGACCCACAGCTGTGCTTTCTTGGCACGTAAACAGTTGCAGCAAAAAACACCCAGACCCGGGAGCCCATTTCTCTTTCTGATTATGGCTTACATGACTCTTTCAGCCCCAAGACTCACTCAGAAGCAGAAGATGGCTTCCCTCCTTGGGGCTTCCCTCCTGAACCCATATGGTTCTCAGACAGCTGAAACTTCACTGTCTTATTAAACATTTTTTTTTAAACCATTGATTGGGTCCTTTTTAATCATGTATAGTCTGTCTTTCCATCTTCTCATTTTCAATCTTGAAGGCAAAAGATGTTTCCACTTTAGTTCTCTAGTTCCTTCAGATAACTCCCCCCTCCCCCCAAAAACTAGCGGCACGGTCAACATTATTTACATGGTCTGTATTCTTGGCAAGACTCTATGGGATGAAGGATGTATGGGCAAAAAGGACATGAAGCTGAGTAGCTGGAATGGCTAGAGAGGGATACTGTTTTAGCTATATTTGTGGATTCCAGCAGAGGGACTCAAGGACCCTGGATTCTGGACCAGTGTTTGCTCCATTCTGCCTTCATAATCCACTCCTGGACCTCCCCTTCATGTGTTTTCACCTTTCATTGTCCAGACTCTGTCACTATTTCTGGTTCCCTAAAGGCCACGTTTTAATTTCTTCCATCTTTAGAGATACATACACACACCCCTTTCTCCTTCATTTATTTACTCTTTTGAAACTGATGCCCAAGAAAGTCATTACAAAGTTTACGGGAGGCAACTGGATTAGATTTGTCATAAAAAGAGCACTCTGGGCTCTCAGGAATTCTCTTTCAGTCAAGATGGAGAAACCAGGACCAGATTTACCCTCATGCCTATACAGCTAGAAAACCAAACAAAATATATGAAACAATGGGCTTCACATATTAAATAAGATGTGGTGCAGGATTGTGATATATGATAGAAGGGAAACAATTGAGGTGAGCTCTGTAATGTCCCCAGGTTTCTGCCTGCAGGCTCTTTCTAAGCTGCAGCACAAGGAAGAGGAACCCAACTTGGCCCAACCATCATGCCAAAGTGAGGAGACAGAGATCAGAGTTTGGGGAGCCAAGGCAGCACAGTACCAGAGACAGAGAGAGAAAGGGAGAGAGAGAGAGAGACAGAGAGAGAGAGAGAGAGAGAACCAACAAGAGTGCACTAGAGAGATGTAGAGGAATATCCTCAAGTTTTTGGCTGAGTACAGATCTGTATATGCATGAGAAGCAGCAAAAAAAGCCACTAGAATGGTGGGGCAGAAGAATTCCTAGACTTGAAAATAGCTTGTATTTCACCATCCAGAGTTAAAAGACCTTGTAATACACAGGAAATTGAATAGATTCCTCAGAAGGGTATTATTTTAGTAGTAGGGCTAAATTAGCCCTAAAGACCCCTCTGAACTCACTCTAACAGAGTTGGAAAGCAAGCCTCAAAAGGGTCAAAATCATTCCATGTAACTTATCTGTGTATCAAAAAATCCAACACTATTCAAAGGAATATAACAAAATCCAGCAATTAATAATGTAAATTTTGCAATATCTGGCATGCAGTTAAGACAAAGAATATTACTAGGAGTAAAGGACTTAGTAATAAAGGTGTCAATTCGCTGAGAAGACATAAGAATCACAAATGTGTATGTACTTAACACAGAGCTTCAAAACATATAACACAAAAATGGTAAGACTGAAATCAGATATACACAGATCCACAATAACATTTGGAATCATCAACATTCCTCTCTCAGTAGTTGACAGAACAATATAGAGACACAAAAGCCTGTATATGAATATTCATAGCAGCACTATTGCTAATAGACCAAAAGTGGAATCAAGCCAAATGTCCATCAGCCGATGAATGGATAAACAAAATGCAGTATTGTAAATAAAGCCACTATAAGCATTGACTCAGTGAATACTGAACCATTGCACCTAAGCAAAATATACAGTTACGCTCCTGTGAGCCTCTGGTCACAATATTTTTGTCAACAAATCAATAAATAATTTTTCTTTGCTTTTGTTTCTGTTTTAAAGACACCTTATTTAATATATATTGTTGATTCATTAACATCTAACTCACAGCCAACAGCACTATAATTCATGCCTCAATAAAGCTTATTTAAAACACGTATTTTTGCTGTAAGGCATATCACAGACTTCTTGTGCTGACCAACACAAGATAGCACTTCAGCACTACACTTGGTGGGGAGCATTTAAATAGCAAATTCACCAACAAAAAGCAAAAAAAAATAAGTGCTATGGCTTGGATATTTGACTCCTTCAAACTTCATGTTGAAATAGGATCCCCAATATTGCAGATGGGGCCTCATGGGAGGTATTTGGATTATGGGGATGGATCCCTCATGAATGGCTTGGTACCATCTTTGTGGTAATGAGTGAGTTCTTGCTCTATTGGTTCCTGCAAGAGCTGGTTGTTAAAAAGAACCTAGCACCTTTTCTCTCTCTCGCTTCCTCTCTCACCATGTGATCTCTGCATATGCTGGCTCCCTTCGGCCTTCTGCCATGAGTGGAAGCAGCCTGAAGCCCTCACTGGAAGCAGATGCTGGTGCAATGCTTCCTGTACAGCCTGAGAAACATGATCCAAATAAATCTCTTTTCTTTATAAATTACCCAGCCTCAGGTATTCCTTTATAGCAACACTAGGTGGACCAGGACAACATGGCAATAAACAGACCACAAAAAGGACACTTGTTTATAGTATGACAGCTAAAACAAGACAGCTGGGTATCACTTTGTTCGACCTCAACTGGGAATATGCACATTGGGTAAATCCAATTTTTTGTTATTCTGTTCATGTCCACAAATGACTGTGAAAACACTATGAGTGTTTATTTTTGGGTTTACAAATAAATTTTAGCAAGTAGGCGAATTCACAAATATGGAATCTTTAAATGATGATGATTGACTATATATACATATGAAATATTATTAGGCTGTAAAAAGGAATGAAGTTCTGACAATTGCCACAACATAGATGAACCTTGAAAATATTATGCTAAGCCAAAGAAGCCAGACACAAAAGGACACACATTGCATGATTTCATTAGTATGAAGTGTCCAGAATTGGCAAAGCCATAGAAATAGAAAGTAGATTAGATATTTCTATTTCTAATCTATTTTTATAACTCCAGAAAGAAATTTCATATTGTTTAGCAGTCACAATTGGAGCAAATGGGGAGTGACTGCTAAACAATATGAAATTTCTTTTTGGAATTATAAAAATGTTCTGGAATTAGATAATGGTGATGAGTTATGCAATGTGAATATACTAATAATCCACTGGATTGTACACATTAAATGAGTGGATTGTATGATATTAAATTATATTTAATAAAAATAAAAAATTTAAAAAGAAAGCATATAGAAGACTTGAATAACATAATCAACAAACTTGACTTAATTGATACTTACAGCACATTCCACTCAACAGCAAAATACACATTCTTGTCACATGTACATGCAACATTCACTAATATAGATAATATTCTGGGCCACAAAACAAGCCTTTAAAAATGTAAAAGTATTGAAATCATACAATATATGTTCTTTGTCCATAACTCAATTAAACTAGAACTCAGTAGTAGAAAGATATCTGAAAATCTCCCAATATTTGGAAATTAAATAACATAGTGCTAAATAACTCGTGAGTCAAATAGAAATTCATAAGATAAATTAGAAAATAGTGTTAGTTTAATGAAATAAAAACACAGCATCAGCTAAAATAATGCTTAGAGAGAAATTTATAGAATTAAAGACTAATATTAGGAAAGAAGAAATGCCTCTAAACTTTCAGCTTAAGAAACTAGAAAAAAAGAGTAAATTAAATCCAAAGCAAGCAGAAAGAAGACACTATGTGAAAAGAGCAGAAATCAATGGAATTTAAAATAGAAAAGCAATAGAGAAAATCAATGAAACAAAAACTAGTTCTTTTAAAAAAATCAATAAAATTTGACAATCCTCCAGCAAGCCTGAAAAAGAAAAAAGAAAGAAGAAACAAATCACAAGTATCAAGGATGTAACAGGAGATATCACTACGTACCCTGCAGACACCAAAAGGATAATAAGGGAATACTATGAAAAGAAAAAAGAAAGAAGAAACAAATCACAAATATCAAGGATGTAACAGGAGATATCACTACATACCCTGCAGACACCAAAATGATAAGGGAATACTATGAAAAACTCTACACACATAAGTTTGACAACTTAAATGAAATAGACCAATACCTTGAAAAGCACAAACTACCACAGCTTGTCCAATGTGAAATAATTTGAATAGTGTTACAATTAAAGAAATTGAGTTCATGATTACAAACCACCTAACAAAGAATACTCCAGCCCTAATTGTCTATTCTGCTGAATTCTCTCAAACACTAAAGAAGACTAATTCTATGTAGTGTATTCCAGAAAATAAAAGAGAAGAAGATACTCCCCAACTCATTTTTTAATATGAGTATTATTGTGATACCAAAACAGGTTAAAGACATTACAAGAAAGGAAAACTACAGATCAATATTCCTACAGACCAATTTTCCTACACGCAAACATCTTCAACAAAATGCTAGCAAATGAAATCCAGTGGTATAAAAATATAATATATTATGACCATTATAAAAGAAATGCAAGGCTGGTTCAATGTTTAAAAATCAATATAATTTACCATATCAACAGATGAGGGGAAAAAAAGCATAAGATCATTTCAACAAATGCAGCAAAAGCATTTGACAAAAATCAACAGAGGCTCATAATACAAACTGTCAGCAAACTAGAAATAGAAGGGAAAGTCATCAACTCAATAAAGGCCATCTTAGTTCTTTTGACCTAATTGATATTTACAGAATGTTCCTCCCAACAGCAGAATATGCATTCTTATCAAGTGCACTTGGAGCATTTACTACAACTACCTACATACCTACAGCTACCATCATTCTTAATGGCGAAGGACTGAATACTTTCCTTCTAAGATAAGGTGTAAGGCAAGGCTGTCTGCTCTCACCACCTCTATTCAATGTTGTACTACAGACCCTAGCTAGTGCAATCAGGCAAGAAAAAGAAATTACATGCATACACATTGGAAAGAAAGAAATAAAACTGTCTCTATTCATAGATGTCATGATTGTCTACATAAAAAATGCCAACGCACCTATAAAAAGGTGACTCAAACTAAAAAGTGAATTAGCACCTGTGCAAGATACATGTCAACATGAAAAAATCAATTCCATTTCTATATGCTATGAATACATAATTAGAAATTAAAATGAAAATATTATTTACATTAGCATTAAAAAATCATGACACTTATAAGTTATATAACAAAATACATGAAAGATCTGTATGCTGAAAACTCAAAACATTGAGAAAAATCACTGTACACATTTGTCAAAACTCATAGATCATACATATAAAATTGGTGAGCTTTATTATATATAAATTATATCTCAATAAATCTGATTTTAAAAGACAGAAGGAGAGAGGCCCTCTGGTTGGCACAAAGAGGATGGGTTGGTGAGGGTGATCAAGACTAAAGGCCTATATGTTAATTATTTAGAGACAAAAGCTAGAATATTCAAAAAGAAATTTGAATGAGAAATGAGAGGAAAGCACAAGACCAAAAAAGGGAAAGAACAGAAGCACAGAAACAGATGAGCTTCCTGAGTGCAGATTTGTGTCCTAAGATAACTTGGAGACAAGGCACAGATTGGCATGACAGACACTCCCTGGGTACACAGGCCCCTGTTCCTTCTTCTGCCCTACTTTGGTCTCACTTGAATGTTGCACCAAGCAGCTCAGGCTAATTCCAAGGTAGGCTCGTGCTAATCCCACTGCTTCGGTTTGCCACACGCATTTTTAGTACTCCCTGAAGATTGCTTCTACTGTTGATAGAATTTGGTAGAATTCTAAGTTACCTTCTGAGGCTGCAATGCCCAGAGGCCACTTGTTTACTCTCTTGGTTTGTGAGCCCATATTCCTGCTGGGCACTCACCCAGTGGCCATTTCTTATGTTCACATAATTCCACCTTGGTAAGGTGGTCCCATGCAATATAGGGAACTTATATTCTTTATCTGAAATTTACATTTAATCGGTTTTTCTGTATTTTTACTTGCTAAATTTGACAACCTTATACCTGAGGGCTTTCCCCCAAGATTCTGCCTCTGCCTATTGTCCCTCCTAAGTAATCCCTGAGACACTGTTTACCCTGAATCTTATCACCTAGGGTTAATAGTGGAAATATGTTTATCCATCAAGAAACAAAAACAGCCTGCCCAACAACTGGAAGAGAGGGCTTGTCCTCTCAAGATTCAGGCTAGCCAAAAGAATGGAAGTATCTTTTTCTTAAACAGCTATTTCCTCAACCACAGGTAATAAAAAACTGCTTTGTCCTGTCTCCTCACCATGGAGCAAAGGGGTATTTCCTTTTGCATGTTTAGATATAAAGATTAAGTTCTTGCCTTAAACTAGTAGCAATAAGTTAAAGATGTAACCAATATAACCTAAGATTGTTTTACTTCTTTTTCAAGTTATTTTACCTACATTTTGTATGGAAAGGTCTTAAGAAACCTATTTTTTTCCCCAGTGTGTCAGAGTTTACATTGAAAGTAATTTCATACTAAAGGAAAACAACGTGAATCATGGCATTTGGTACAAGGATTAAGAATTCTTTATTGTCTGCATAGTGCTCTAAAATGTCTTATGAATAAGCCGATTTTTCAATCTTCAGCTGAATCAGCTTTATTATTTGAAATCTGTGATCTTATACTTGTAATGTGTTTTGAGCACATTTTTCATCCTCATTAATAATGAAAATGAGATAGTTAATGAAGCTAAATGACATGGCTAGGGTTACAGTAAGTTGATTGTTACAGAGTTCCTGAGTCAGAAATTCTTGCTCCCTTTTCTCTCCGTGCAATTGGTGATGAGAAATCTATCTATAATCTGATATATTATAATTATAATCCATCTTACAATCTATCTATAATTATCTTTTATATTCTGGTTCTCCGTTTTTTTCTGTTATGATCCATAAAGAACATATACTTATGACTTAAATATTTAATAATTGGATGGAAGTATTCATCCATTAATTTTTCTCCCCAAAAAAGCCACAATCCATAGCCCCAAACCACATGAGTAATGCCTATATGTGTAAATATGATTCTTGTGTATTAAATACATATAGGTATATATCATGTTAAGAAACACACAGTTGGCATATATTACATACTGCCAGGTGGGTACATGTGATTGGAGGAAAAGACTGTCGTCTCTCTGCACTCCATTTTCCTTTGCCCCACTGTATCACTTAGGCATGCAACCTCTTTGCTTCAAGTTATTATAGCAGAAAAAAAGGCTATGCCTTTTAAAAGCATAGGTGCTGAGGGGCTCAGGGCATAAAGAAGACCTAATGAGAAGGAGACAGTCTTCCCTTTGACCCTTAATTCCTCCAAAGGTTCACAGGTTAGTGGGATAGGGAAAGGAAGACAATTAGAGGGGAGGCAAAGGGAGGTTAGCTAAACTCTGGTGTGACCTGAGAAACGGTCCCACATTGCTGCTCCCTCCCCTAGGCTAAAACCCTGGGAAGAAGGTAAGGAGCAGCGTAAGAAAAATACCAAGTAAAAGGAGAGGATCTGAGCGTGGTGAGCGTCTACTCTCTTGTCCCTCTACCCAACCTCAAAGGGGTGGTAGCCAGAACCAGAGTCCCCTGGAATCTTCCTGTGCATTCTGGAGCAGCAGGGTTCAGGGCCCCAGGCAACCTCCTGGAGCCGCTTGTGCCCTGGGCTGCAGCTCTGAGAGCATTGAACCCTTGGAGCCTTGCTGCCTCTGTGTGTGAACAATCAAAGACCAGATAGCAATAAGGATGCCTCAGTCTTCACCAACTTGGACGGATCATGACCCAGACCAGACACCCCCTTCCACCCACTGCCTGGGCACGCAGCACTTCTCGGGCAACTTAGAAGGGAGGAGAAACCCTCCTTGACTGAGATTGTTTCCTCATAAGATGTGTTAAAGTTTGTTCTCATGAGACTAAATAAAGTGATATACTTTATACCACTAAGTTTGTGGTGTGAAATACCCTATACACACAAATATACATATACACAATGTCCATATATATAATTTTTATTTATACCTTATATATAATTTTTAACTATACCTATAATTTTTTATTTATACCTATGTGGTATATATTTTACATCTTTTAGTTACGTGCATCCTCTATTTTATGTTTCTGGTTTGTTTTAAGGAATTTGCTTGGGAAGTGGACAATAAGAAGGGTAGGCTTTTCTTTGCTATCTGTGATGGGGACTTGAAAGGGTACACAAAAAACTTAGTATTTTAGTGGTTAAGATAAGGAAAATGAAAAGAAATTGTGTGGGTGTGTGTGGTACATATATGTGCATAGATGGATACGTAGATACATAGGTAGGTAGATAAATATGGAGCTGCCATCTCTCTGCCTACAGCAGTTTTCCTGATGCAGAAAAACCAGAGTGCCACGAAAGCCTCCACATAAACTTGAATAACATTATCTCCTGGGTTCTCCAGTCCTCGTCACCAGTCTTAGCTATGTGGTTCATCTCGTGGCCTCTTGTGCTCTCACAAAAGATGGGTAGAATTCCTGCTTTAATTCTGGTGCTGGATTGTGCTTTTTAAAATAATTAGATGGTGAATGGGGAACACGTTGACTTAATTTTGCCCAGCAAGACTTTTTCTCTATTAATGAGGGCAGCATGAATAAATGAAAGACCCTTTCTGCAATAACCTGTCAAAGGCTCTTTTTCAGATAAAGCATTGGTCGTAGGTTTTTATTTTCAGGAAGAAGGAAAAGAATTACATTTATTTATAAAATAATGAAATAAAAAAGAGAAAGGTTTTTGGTGTCTCTTCATGAATCACTTAAACAAACAAACAGAAAAAGAGAGGGATTAGTGAATAGCAACCCAGATGGAGAATTTGCTTATGGGAGGGGCAAAATGGTGCAGTGACTGAAGCAAAGATCCTGGAGACAGGGGCATGGGCTCAGATCCCAGCTGTGTCTTTCACTAGCTGGTGTTTAGCTTCTGTGCCTCAGTTATCCCACCTGTAAAGTGGGATTAAAACAGTTATCTATCTGATGGAATTGTTCTGAGAATTAAATGGTAATCTGTAAAGAACCTAGATTAGTAAACACTATGTGTGTTGCTTGTCATTGTTATTTATTTTAAAAGTGTAGTAGTCCATTCTCTCATTGCTCTGAAGAACTACCTGAGACTAGGTAGTTTATAAAGGTAAGAGGTTTAATTGACTCACAATTCCACAGGTTGTAAAAGAAGCATGGCTGTTAGGCCTCAGGAAACTTACAATCATGGCGGAAGCTGAAGGGGAAGCAGACACAAGCATAGCCAGAGAAAGAGGAAGAAAGTGAAGTGGGAGGCGCTACACACTTTTAAACAACCAGATCTCCTGAAAACTCTATCATAAGACAGCACTAAGGGAATGGTGGTAAACCATTGGAAACCATCCCCATAATCCAATCACCTCCCATCACACCCCACCTCCAACGCTGGGGATTACAACTCAACATGAGATTTGGGTGGGAGTACAGAGCCAAACCATATCAAAAAGTGTAATGCGCTGAGGGTAACCACCAGTTTACCCTTCTCCATATATGACAGAATTAGAGGAAATAACCTAGAAAGCAATGTAAAGGACTTAGGTTAGAAATAAGAAAGAACTGGAAAGTTGTTTTTTAAGTTCTGGAATGGTCTACCCAAGAAGTTATAAGTGCTTAAAAAACAAAGCAGGAGAGTTAGTTACTCATTTGACCAGAATAGTTTGGGTGCAAATCTGTTACACTAGAGCCATTTCAGAATAAGCACCTACCTTCTTGACCTGATGGCTTAGAATTTCACTCAGTTCTCACACTGGGTGACTTTAAATTATCTACGTCACTGTTGACCATGGTGGATAATTGTCATTTTCCTAAATGTACATTTGTTCTGGTGGTCAACTACTGCATATTAAATCCCTAGAGAAGAGGCGTGCACTACAGTCAGAGTTGCTTGAACATTTAAGATGATAAAGATTGAGCAAACCCAGTGACTCACCTTCGCCGCGCTAACTCCTCGCGAGCTCTCCCCCTCAATACACGCTCACACCCTCCTCAAGATGGCGGCGGCGGCGGCGGGGGACTCCGACTCTTGAGACGCGGATGCATTCTCCGTGGAAGACCCAGTGCAGAAGGTGTGGGGCGGCGGCACTGCTGGCCGGGAGCGCTGGGAAGGCGAGGACTAAGACGAGGGCGTCAAGGATAACTGGGATGACGATCAAGACTTAAAAAAAGAAGCAGCAGAAGTAAAACCAGAGGTAAAAAGTTCAGAAAAGAAAAAAACAGCAGAGAAGATAAAAGAGAAAGAACGGCAACAGAAGAAAAGGCAAGAAGAAATTAAAAAGAGGTTAAAAGAACCTGAAGAACCTAAAGTGCTAACACCAGAAGAACAATTAGCAGATAAACTGGGGCTAAATAAATTACAGGAAGAGTCAGACCTCGAATTAGCAAAGGAAACTTTTGGTGTTAATAATACAGTTTATGGAATAGATGCTATGAACCCATCTTCAAGAGATGATTTTACAGAGTTTGGAAAGTTACTAAAAGATAAAATTACACAAAATGAAAAGTCACTATATGATGTCTTTTTTTTTGGAAATCTTAGTTCGAGATGTGTGTATTTCATTGGAAATTGATGACTTGAAAAAGATTACCAATTCACTGACTGTACTTTGCAGTAAAAACAGAAGCAAGAAAAACCAAAAAGAAGAAGAAAGGTGTGGTTCCTGGAGGGGGATGAAAGCCACCATGAAAGATGATCTGGCAGATTATGGTGGTTATGATGGAGGTTTATGTACAAGACTATGAAGACTTCATGTGACATTTTATCTTTTCCTGGTGTCTTTTTTTTTTTTTTTTTTTTTTTTTGAGACGGAGTCTCGCTCTGTCTCTCAGGCTGGAGTGCAGTGGCGTGATCTCGGCTCACTGCAACCTCCGCCTCCCGGGTTCAAGCAATTCTCTGCCTCAGCCTCCCGTCCTGGTGTCGTCTTTGTGTTGCCCACAATCCCTTGAACATGTAGTACAACTTCCTTTCCTTTCAGTTCTGCCAAATGCTACAATTAGAAGTGCAGTAGTATCTTTTGTGCTGGTTATTTAACCCCTCAACACTTAGGTGCTAATGTGCAAATGAGGGAACTTGGATCTTGCTGCCAAGGGGTTAAAATTGGGAACCTCAGTGGCTACTAAATCATAGTTCAAAACGAATCTAATAATGTTGTCATTGTTGCTGTCTGATTTCATAGCAGCAGTCACTGAATTGGAAATAAAAGGTTGCAACATGACAAAAAAAATTGTGTAGTATTTACCAGCACCATTCAGTAATACAGTCTTAACCATACCTCCTTGAACTACTTCATAACTTGTCAAGAAAACCAGCTTGCAGCAAGGGCATGTGATGTGCACCTAGTATTAAAATTGCTTTGTCTTAAAATTGAACATAAGGATATTAAAAATACATTGTGAAGAAGACTGCTTATCTCAGAGTGAAGATACTGTGGCTGATATCTTCACTCTATAGTTTTTACATCAAACTATAGCACTAGTTTGATATAAAATTAAAATGGCCAAAACCTTCCAACTTTGAAGCTAAAGGAGGTAAACCTCTCCATTATTGCATTACATGTTGTGGAATCTCTTGAGTGCAGGCTGTCTAGTAATTTATCTGGCTATTTCTACTGATGAAGTGCTTCAGACTGGGGAGGGAAACTCTTTACCTGTTTTTATCTGCCTGATTTAAGTGTCTGAGAAACAAATCTTTGTTCTCTTAGGCCACAATGGAACAACTTTACCAGGATGTTGGCATTTCCTTTCCTTTATAAAACGTGCTCAGCACATTGCACCAGTTAACTGCAGTTTGGTAAATTGTTATGTTAACAATTATGACATCTGCAATGTTTTATAAAGCAACTAATTTAATAAAATCACTATTGTGAGGACTAAAAAAAGATGATAATGATTTACAAACAGCGTTTTAACACTTGTTTTAACTGTTCAGAGTAACCTACTATGCAAGTTGATGCTATCAAACAAAATAGAAAGTTTCTTAAAGTTTTCCCAGACTCAGTTGTATGACTTGATACATGCTCTTTAGTTGCTTGAAAAAAGGTCAAGACACAATACAGAACGATTAAAATAAACTTTAAAAACTAGGTTCCTGGGACCATATGTGAGCTGCTAGTATTTTGCCACCAGGAACCAAAAACTGTCTATGGCCAGCTGATCTTTTGGCCATTACTAATCCAAAAGATACTTCGACATAAGCAGAATAAAGGATTTTACATCATGGTGCCTGAGTAATTTTACAGGTAACTCTTGCCTAAAGATCAATATAGACACTTGCAAACAAGACTAGACAATCTGTAGGAGAGTCATATTTGACTGCAGTATTGTCATCATAGGAAGAGTAATAGTGCTTTTGGTCTATATTACAGTCAGAGTTGAAAGGCCCTTAACAATGATCAAGGGTAACCCCTTCCCCTCATTTTTCAGATGGCAAAACTGAGAGATTTCAAGAGTTTAAAATCTTTATTTAAAGCCCAACAGCTTGCTAGTAGCAGAGCTGGGATAGGAATTCAGATCCCCTGCCTAGACCTTCAACTTCATCTCGTCCCATCTCTCTCTCACCGCCCCAGACACCCTTGTCCTCATTCAGTTCTCCTGACCAGCCAGGCTTGATCCCACCTCAGGCTTGGGCACTTGTTTCCTCTACCTGGCCCCGTCTCTACTCCTACGGCTTCTCCTGGCAAGTATTACCTCAATTATGATCCTTTATAGAGGTTCTTTCTAAAATCCAGCAATCACTGTCTATCATATCACTCTGTTTAATTTGCTTCTCAACATTTATGGATATCTGAAATTATCATCTTTACTAACTCTTATTTCTCTATTATTTTCCTGCCATTCACAGGTAACCTTCAGGATAGCTGGGGCTTTACCTGTCTTGTTCTCTGCTGTATTTTCTGCTTCTAGAATGATGTCTGGTACAGTGTAAGTGCTCCGTGAATACTGTTAAATGCATAAAGGAAGAAAAAGAGAGCTTTTAAGAGTTGCTCTGTTTATCTGTATCTTCTGATTATCCTGTACTTCCATCGTAATGTAGCACATTAATACTAACTACTATTTATTGAGGATGTGCTATATTTTCAAATGTTATGTTAGGCCTTTTACAAATCTTACCTCATTGTCTTCACAACAACCCTAGGTGGAAGGCATAATTACCCCTGTTTTACTGATGCAAAAGTTGAGGCTGAGAGAATTTAAGTGGCTCAAGCGTCTGGCAAAGCCACATCCAGATCCGTACTTTTCCAACTTGAAAGTAATTATGGCTAAGATTTGCAACCTCCTGTATTTATTATGTCTGTTCCCAGGTGTTCAATATCAGGGCAATATCAGTAAAAACAATTATAGAACACTTATCAGATTGTAAGCGCTCAGAATGGGTTTAATTTCACATTAATAATGAAGCAGTCAGTTGGAAGTACAAAGATGCTCATAATTGCATTGATCTGTGAATGTTCAAGAGAGCTTGGCATCCTCACCTGTTTAGGGTTTGATTTATTGGTTGTCTCTGCTAGGGCTCATGACAGGAGAGGGGACCTAGAGTGTTCTGTGAAAAGAAAGCTGTTGGCTGTGGGCTGAGAGCTCAGGAGGGGCCAATGTCAAGTTTGGGGTTCAGCTTGCCCTTGTGCAGGAGGCCTCCACCTGAAGGAGATGGGGTTGGGGTTTCTTCATTCAGGCAGTGAATCAGGATCTTAAGAAGAATTGAAAACAGGACCCATAGCCCTCATCTTGTTCTCTGTCCTGATATGAATGACTAACTGCCCTCAGCTCCCCAATCTGTAAATGTGGAGTGCTATGTAAATGCTGTCTGACAACCATGTTGGAAAATGGTTTCGTGTCATTTGGGGCTGGCAGCCTTTTGTGGCAGGCTATTTTCAAGGCTACTGTAACTTTCTGCCTTGATTCTTACATCTTCACTATTATGGGAGAAGGGAGGTGGGACACCAGAAGAAGGTCAAACAGCTGTTCACTACAAGTCTGAGGATATTTCTAGTCTACGCAGAGAGCACCAGATGGAGAAGGTTCAGGAGTGGGGTCACTGGTCTAGTCGGATGATTCTAATCCTGGCCCTGGTCACAGGCATTAGGCACAGGCCTAATGTCCTCCATGGACATTGCCTCCTGCCTCCTGTCCCAATGCCTCAGTCCTTTAAAATGCATTCCTGCCACCTTTCCTGCTAGCCTATCCCCTGGAGTTCTATCACAAAAGCCCACTTTCATGACTGGAGCTTGCACTCTGTAGACTGCTGGGGCATCCCTGAGCAGTGGGTTGCATGTGAAAAAAATAAAACTGGATTTTAAAATATGTTAATATGTTAAAATATGTTAATGGCAAAATCTTGCACATTAGATGTAAAGTGGAAGGGGTGAAATGTTTTTCTTTAGCAGGCTACCTGGCAGCTTCAGGATAGCAAAATGGGGGAAGAAAGTAGACCATGAGGTTTTAATGAGATGTTGTGGCTTTTATGAGGGGAAACAGAAAAGGCCTGGGAGGAAAGCAGGATATGCTCACTGAGGCTGGGGGTTCACCTAAGAGGAGTGTGTAGGATTGGAAAAGACAGGGGGCTGGTTTAGGGAATTTCAGCTGCCAGAATCCTAGGGTGCCAGGAGAGAGCGGGTGTCTTTCAAAGTCAAGGGGCAGTCATGGAGCTCAGATGGGAAAGGACTCAGCTGTTTTAACGTAGATTTCCAGTGATCAGGGCTGGGAAGGATTGGCAGATTTTAAGGCTGGTAAGCAGAGCACCTGCACCTTGAATGACAAATCAGTCATGTGGCTCAAAGAAGCAGCACAAACAAAGCAAGCTGTTCCTAGGGCTGGCTGAGCCATTACCAAGGTCAGAGGAAGCCTTAACTGTGAGCATGGCACACTGGGCTCTGATGTGGCAAACGACTGATGTCAGGGTGAAGTGGTGTCCAGGCTAGGGTGTGCCATGTAGACACAGGCGTGGGGGATAGGGAAAAAAGCAGAGGTTCCTAAATCCAGATGCCTACAGGTAAGAAAGGGAGTCTACATAAGCCTCCAGAGGAGCTTGAACAATAAATCAGATCTTTTAAGGCTACTGTAACTTTCTGCCTTGATTCCAGAGGAGCTTGAACAGTAAGTCAGATCTTTGCCATACTTTGGGCTGATTCCCATTCTACCCTGGTTAGAGCTAACCTCTGATTGGGCTGCCTAAAGAGAAAAGCGAACAGCTAGCTTGATTGAAGAAGCCCTTAATATAATAGTGGAGATAATGTTTCTCATCAATGTTTCACTTCATCATAGGGCTGGAGCTAGAAGCAGGCAGCTAACTAACTGGAAGGGATCAAAGGGGGTTGGTTCAGAACAGACTGGGATGGTTTGCGTTTATGCCAAGTTGTCAGAGTAACTGAGGCTGTGGACCCATTACCCACCCAACCACTCCTGTACTCAAGATTGCCAATGCTGGGGTTGTTACAGGGGAAAAGCCCATGGGAAAAATAAAAGGAGGGAACTAGATACTATTCACCTTAAACCTAAATTCCAACCCAAATGCGCTGGCAATCAAGGCAGTAGTCTGAGATCAATGACCTGTACTGGGTCTAGAAGAAGCAGATGTTTAGAAGGCAAGGCATCTGTCAGGAGACACAAAGATGGGGCTCCAACTTAAGGGTCATGGCAAGGAAAAAGTCAAGAGTTCAGAAGTTCAGTCAGTATAATGCTTGTGACCAGGCGTATTCTATTTAGCATGGAGTTGGTCTCAAGGTGGGGAAGGAATGGGTCTACCTGTGGTTTGGGTGGGGTTTATTCTATCCTCATAACAGGAGTGAGCCCTGTTGACTTAATCTAGTGATTGGTTTATGGGTGCATAAGCCAATCTGAGATGATGAGAAACAACATGCTGGCTAGGGCTTCTAGGAAAGAAATTTTTCCTTTTCCGTTTGATAAGCCTCTTTTCCTCTGGGCAGTGGAGTGTGAATGTGTGAGGTGCACAGTGGCTGTAGTCACAGGGTGGAGGGCATGGGGCAGGGTGGGCTGCAGCCCCACATCACGTGGAGCTGAGGATGGATCCTTTGTTGTGGCAAGGAGGAGGGAGGACTTTAGTGAATTATCTGAGCTGCTGGATCAAACCCGACTTAATGTACCAATTACCCCTGTGTTTCAGATACTGGAACCAATACGTATTATTATTATTATTACTACTACTATTACTTCAGCCAATTTTAATGGTATTTTCTGTTTCTGTTTCTTCAACACAGAGTTTTACCTGCTGTTTTTTCAACACAGAGTCTTAAGATGAAGGGAGCAAAGCCTAAAGGAGGAGTAATAATGGGATACAAAGGCCTCTGAGTTCAGGAATCAGGCTTTTAGAAAATAACTCCTCCTGGCTTTTCTGGGGATGGTGGTTTCGAATGTTACCTGAGCGCAGTCCTCCTGGATTGGGGGCTTCTTTTTGGAAGCAGCAGCCCCTACCACAAACTGAACACAGGGCAGTGCAAGGCCAGTAAAGATGTTCAGAAGGTAAATGGTGAGAATGTTGTCACCTTGGGTGGATTTTTGTTCAGGGCTTTCCTAAAAGGGTAGATGTGTCAGAATTTCTTGTGCTCTGCTAATCGTTTTACTGATCTCATCTCTGAGATTAGAGAAAACTCACAAAATTGGCCCTTCCAGATTGTTCTCTAACTTCTGAGAAAGTAAGACAGCCCCAAATACCACAAGCTGGCAGAGCGTGGGTGGTGCTGGGAGAAGGCGCAGAAGTGTTCCTGGTAGACGGCCCCCATGGGTCCTTTCAAAGGGAATGTGCTCCTGGGGCCTGGAAGTCACTGTCAGCCTCAGCCTCACAGTCCACAGAGGGGGAACCCAGGCTTGAAGCTGCTCTTATGAAGCATTCTGTTTGGGGCCCAAAAAGCACATACTCATCCTAGTGAAAAATCACCTGCAAAAAAAAAAAAAAAAAAAAAAAAAGCTGTACAAATAGGCAGTCCCTTTCAGTGGCCTGACCTTAAGAGCAGAGAAACTCCCCAGTACTGTCTTGCCTCTTCCATTGGCTTGTATTCTCTCTAATGTGAACATGCTGGTGCTGGGTGATCTATGAGCAAGCACCCTAAATTAAATCATCTCTTAGTATAAATTATTTTATTAACCCTCTGCTGGGAGCAAGGTTGGCATTTTGGAGAGAGGAGAAAGAGCATGAACGTATTGATCAGACTGGCTGGGGAAGAGACCAGGAGGAGAGAACAGACAGTTGTTAAGCAGCTGCTGTGTGTTGGGTCGGGCTTCTTCACGGACTCTTCATATACCTGTCTAATTTAGTGTTTCCCAAAGAGAGTGCTGATAAAACTAGTCTTGCAAGAGACAAGTCTCCAAACTTTTTTGCTCACTTACCTCACAAAAGAATTTTGAGGAGTCACATACCCTTTTACACATTTTTAAGTTAACATCTAAGATTTTTCATTACAAGTCTAAAGATTCCTTTTCTAATCATAGGAGTGGCAAAGATCAAATGTTTGATAACTTGGAATCAGGTGGGGGTAGATCACAATTGACATAAATATTTCATAATATGATTTGATAAAATGTTTTAACTAGCTTGTTGAATAAGAGGACCAAATCTAAAATAAATGGTGTAGAATTTTTACCCAAGGGTTTTCCTTAATGTATCTTAAAAAATTTGGTAGTCTCAGAAAACTTTCCAGTTATAGGCTAAAGAATATGTGTTTCTGAATTCAGAGCATATCAGCAGGCCCCAAACACGTCATTAATGCAAAGCTTCAGGCTTAACAAAAATCTGTGTAAGACAGCGGGCCCTAAGGACTTCATGATTTATCATTAAAGAAGTGGGAAATCCAGAGGAATCAGATCTCTGTGCAGGTCCCCATGGTAAGACGTGGGATAAGGGTGGAGCCAGACTCTCTCTTATAAGGGGGAGAAGACCACGGTATTGGGAAGGCACGCTGATTCTTCGGTGGGTCAGTTTTATGAAAAAAATCCATATGGAATTAAGATCCGGAAACTGGTTCGTTTTACTCTGTCTGTATCTCTTAGAAGTCTTTGTGTGTCCCTGAAGCACATGCATGTATGTATGAAGACAACTCTTGTACATTCTTCATGACAGTAGGGTTCCAAGTTTAAATTAATTTGGGAAATGCATACCAGGTTCCCTGACTGGCTTCTTAAAGACTCTGAGAGGGTCCGGATGTGGTGGCTCACTCCTCTGTAATCCCAGCACTTTGGGAGACCAAAGTGGGAGGACTACTTGAATATGTGTCACAAACCAGTGCCAGGAATTTGAAACCAGCCTGGGCAACATAGCAAGATCCTGTCTCCATAAAAAATAAAAATAAAAAATTAGCTGGGCTTAGTGGTACATACTTGCAGTCCCAGCTACTCAGTGGGAGGCAGGAGGATTGCTTGAGCCTAGAGGTCAAGGTCAAGGCTATGATCTTGTGACTGCACTTCAGCCTGTGTGACAGAGCAAGACCCTGTCTCAAAAAAAAACAAAAAACAGAAAACAAAAAACGAGAGAGCCTGTAGTAAAAGCACACATCCTTGTTTAACTTAGAGTTTTCCAAGTGTACTTATTTATTTCTGTTTTACACCTATTAGAATTATCATAAAATCTTTTGGAATATTATTATCAGGATTCTATGGATAAAGAAATTGAGATTAAATCACTAGCTCTAAGTCAGGGAGCTACAAACTCTGTAAAATGTCAGGTGAAAAATGTTTTAATCTTTGACAGCTGTGTGGTCTCTCTTGTGGCTACTTGACTCTATCGCTGGAGCACAAAAGCAGTCATAGACGATACCTCAGTGAGTAAGCATGGCTGTGTTCCAATAAAACTTTTCTTTATAAAATCAGGTGGCAGGCTGGATTTGGCTCTCAGGCCTTAGTTTGACAACCCCTACTCTAGGCCATGTATCTTAAGGGATTTGAACCCAGGCCTGATGACTTTATAGTGTTAACCCTGTCTCTATATCACTCCGATGAGGTGCCATGGAGGGCCCCAAAAGGGGAGGCTGGGGCCCAGGAGGCAAATCTCATCTTCTTCAGCCTTTCTCCAAGGCTGGCTTCTTCCAGTTTGGCTGGTTCTAAGGGCAACTAGGGTCTCTCCCTCAGCATCAGAGTTTGCCTGCCACCAACCCCACTGATCTTTAATAATAAATTAATATAGATCTCAAAGCCCAAAGAGTAAACATCCCCTAGCAGGCCTCAGTGGCAAAGTACAAAGTAAAGTACACCAGTAATTTTTTTAGCATGAATCAACAGCTCAGCAGTTCTGGGCTCAATTGGGCCCACAAGGAGTACTTTCTCTTGTCATTTAATAGGCTTGGCCTTGAGTCAACAGCTTCTGAATAGTGCTGTTAATTAGATTGGCTATTTCTATTTCAGTTGTTCAAAGCTTTCAGAATGCTAAAAAATATTCATAAACCTTTGTCTGCTGCCAAGGTAAAGATATTTACCTGGGAAAGGAATACCATATGTAACCTGCCCTGATTTGAACTCACCCTCCCTTATACGACTGTCCTTGGGAAAAGCCTAAGAGAGTTCATTTTTTAACAGATTCCAGTGGTGGTCATTATTTCTTGACCAGAGATTGCTCCCTGGAGGCAGAAGTCACTGGGGGGCAGCTACAAAGTGCTGCAGAGGGTTCAGTAATCCCTAATCATGGAGACCAGTTACAAAGACCTTCATTAAATTATTAACCTCTGCAACAACAGAAAGAACTATTTTCATTTTTATAAGAATGGTAGGCAAGGGTCAGGTCATAAAAGCCTAGAGATGTCATGCTAAGGAAGTCAGATTGGATACTGCAGAGAACTGTTAAAGAAGGGGAGTGACACTCAAATATGCATTAAGAAAGTCCATCAAGCAACAGGATAAATGAGAAGGAGGGCAGGAGGTCTTTACAACAGTCTGGGAGAGAGATGATGGGGTCCTGGTTTTAGGCTGTGACTATGGGAGAACCCACAGAGGGTAGGTTCAAAAGAGAGGAGTCAACAATAACCCATATTGCTACGTAAATCATAGGTTGAAATGAACATTTCAGAGTAAAATGCCAAAACTAAACAAGGCTTTCCTCGGAAAGAGTGGGAAAGATTGAGAATCATGATGAAATGCAGCATTAAGCTAAAAGCAGTGACACCTCAGGGGTAGGAAGGATGATTGTAGTTCAGGGGACTCTAGTCCTCACTCCACTCTTGGTATAGAAAATCGAGGTTTTCCCAATATTGTGAAAGTTACCATGTAAATGCAGCTTCCAGCCTCCTTCTCTATTTCCAAATATATGAGTACCTTAAACCCCTCCATTATAGAAATTCTGGATCTTCTCTTACCACTAACCATCATATAAGATGCTGCATGTTTTTGCAACAAGCATGTGCTCTTCGAAATAATCTCTATTTCGAAGCCAAGATCAGTGACCCCGGCTTCTTTGCTTAACTATAAATTAAACAATCCTTCTGTTTTATAATTATTACTGCAAACATGGATAATATCCAGATAGGCTACCTCTTGAAACAAAGAACAAAAAGTGGCTTTTTCAATGTAGGGTGTCAACTGCAAAGAAACAACCCCATAGAGAAGCACTCATGCTTTAGCTACGACAAACTGTTTCCAAATCAGAGGCTGAGACAACCATCTTAAATATAGAAATCTCTGCACAGGCAGTGTCCTTTCTGCCCTCTCAAAGCCTGCCAGGACTTGGAGGCTGTGTCATAGATCAGTGCCACCCACAACCAAAGGGCTGAGGACTTCTGGTAATTGTTGAAGCTTCACTGATTGTTTCCAAGGCATATCAGGTCTTGGAGCGACAAGTGAGATTCCCTTTGAATCATCTCCCCTTTCACTCCGGCCAGTTCAGAAGTTGCCAACCGGCTGCTGCCTCATCTCCCTGTGGCAGCCACCTGACACCACTTTGGGCTTTATGCCTGTACCACTGGAACTCAGTGGCAAAATCAGATCCAACTCAGCGTTATCATGGGCACTGCAGAAGTGGCCTGTTCTCAGGTTTTAGATGTTCCTTTGTGTTTGGAGTTCCTTCCTCCTGGCTGTCTCCCTGACCTGCTCTCTGAGCCGGCCTGTATCTTCTAACCTATTCATTGAATACCTACCACAACAAACTAGACTCTCTGTGGGGGCTCTAAGATGCACAGGGCATGGTTCCTACCCTCAGGGACTTGACAAACCAGCTGGAGAGAGAGAGGAATATGCACAGCAATATTAAGCAGCAACAACATTCTCTTAAAGGCACACATTTTTTTTTCAATGGTCTCTGGTCTCTCCATGTGTCTGTGTGGATATGAGTGCCAAATCAGAGGTATGATGTGAAAAAATGGTATTTATCTGTGGAGGTTACAGATCATTGCTTGTGAGGTTTACGGGAAAAGTGTGGACAAATTTGGATAGTGTATACATGGCTGGGTGTATCAGGAATACAAAACCCCCACAGGCTGGGACAGAATACCTTTCACTACCCAGATTCGTTTCATTCATATAAATTTTACCTGAGGTTAGTTTTTAATTTTTTGGGTAGCTAGACTGTGGGATCATGAAAGGAATTTCCAGGAAACTAGGTAAATGTAGGTGAGATATGAAACAAATGTTTTACTTCAGTGTAAACCTAAACAATAGAGTCCTAACAAACTCTGTTTTTAGGTTTTTGTCCCTCCCCTGCAAGGTAGCAAAGGAGTGAAACCAGGAAAAGGATGAGCGGAACCCCCACGGCATCTTCCAGGCCTCTGGTTTTTCTTCATCCACTGATCTCTCCACAGAGAAGAAATTATATTTAAGGTCCCAGTGAAACTTGACCCTAAAGCATTCTGTTCAGAAGTTTCAACCCCTAAGGGAGAAAAAGCTGTTCCAAAGGGCCGATCTTACTTTTTGTTGGAAGCTTCTGAGCTCTGTCTGTCCAAAGAACATTCTGCTGATGAGTCACAACAGACGGTTAGTTAGGACTGCTTGGTTTTTTAGGAAACAGGCATTGTACAAAGTGTAAGGATCTCTCTGGCAGTTGGGATTTCTGCTTTCAGTTTGCTAACACTGAGTTCCTCTCTGTCGTGATCAAAAAAGTCGAGCCCTTCTGTGACTCCAAGCACCACTGAGTATTTGTTCACAGGCCTGTATGTGGCTTGAAGGAGAGAAAGCTGCTAGGAGACAGGTCTGGGCCAAACTGCAAGGCTGATTAGCAGGAAAACAGACTCTATCCTTATACATACTGACGAGTGAATTGAAATTTCTCGGCTCATTTACTCCAGTAATTTGGACTGCGGCTGGATCATTGCCCTTGGTGGTCTTTAACTTTTTCCTCCGTCCTTGTGTGATTTGTTGTATAGCAGTGGACTACAGCATAGGGCTTCGGAATCAGACAGATATGAATTCCAACCCTAAATCTCTTTGCCTACTTTGGGAGGGATTCTTAATTTCTGTAAGCCTCAGTTTCTTCATCTATAAAATGGGAATAATAACAGCACCTAGGGTTACTGTGAGGATTAATCCCAGTAAAGTATATGAATGCCTGGCCCATTGCCTAATCCACCATGGGTGCTCAATAGTTTATTTTCCTCCCTGGTTCTAGCTTTGCCACTTAATAGCTGTGAGACTTTTAACAAGTCATTTCAATGTTCTTGGTCATGATTTTCCTCATCTTTAAATTGGGTAGGAGGAGAACACACCAGTAATACCTGCTCACTGGGATGTTCTGAACTGTGCCTGGACAAATACGCTTGTGGCCGTGGGCAACTGTCCCAGTGAGACCTGCCTGATGGCTTGATGGCCAGCTTCACAGTTGTTTTCCCTGTTGGATGGTAGAGTGTCAGCTGTATGTCTGAGAGGTCAGGGAGGGTCTCTTCCCGGAGTTGGAACAAGCCTGTAGGTGTACTCCTGGTAGATGGACATCTTGAATCCAAATTGTAAATATTTTATTTCCTTGGGGAGTCTTTCATTTGTCTCTTTTTCCTCTGCCACTGCTGCTATTTTAATTATTTTAATCCAGGCTCTTCTCATCCCAGATATGAACAGCAGCAGTAAAACTGATCTTTTTGCTTTCTGCCTTCAGATGAGTCTTTCAAAGATTCCAATTACCTTCAGTCATTTTATTGCTCAAAAGCTCAACAGCCCCATCATTTCCTGGATAAACTGAAGACCCTTCAGCCTGGTATTTAAGACCCTCTAATCTGGCCCACTTTATCTTACTTCCTACTATACGCCTCACAAACTCCCCACTCATCCACTCGTGTTTCCTCACAGTTTTTCAATGACAATGTGCATATTCTTAAATGCCAGCCCTTGTTCATTTTCTTCTTCCTGCCTGGAATGCATGGCCCCTCAGCCTATCCTAAGTATAACCTCACTTTTGCCATGTGGTCTTTTTAGTCATTGCAACTCACTGCAACTTTGTTTGGGTAACAAATGCCTGGGTTTGTGAGTTCAAGGATGGTCCCAATAAGTCAAGCAGGAAGGAGAAGCAGGTTGGATGGGAAAGACAGTACATCTTGGAGATGTTGAATTTGTGGCAGTGGCATTTTTGTCGTTGTTCCTTCTTTCAAAATCACATGGATTTCAGTTAGAGAAATGTTGTTTAGGGGAAATGTTTCTTAGTTAGAAAAAAATACATACACGTAGTTTTTTAAAATTTTGTTTGTAAAGAAGACTAGAAAGAAAGATATCAAGAAAAAGTAAAAATTACCTCTATTTCCAACACCTCGAAATTGCTACGGATATTTTAATGTGTGTCTTTCTTGGCCTTAAAAAGATATTTTTAATTTTTTTTTAAAAAATTATGCCATATATACTCTTTAGTACATTATATTCAACACTATATTGTGAATGTGATTTACATCAATAAATCCTGACTAAATAATAATTTTTAATATCTGTTTAAGTATTTAATCAGTCTTGTATTGGTGAAACTTAGCTTATGTCCAGTTTTCAGTTCCTCAATATGTAACATTATTTTTTTATACCTGAGTTCAAAAAACGATATTGACCTTTAGAGACAAAATTTGCAGGTGTTCATTGTAAAAACAAAAAATAGAGTGAGAAGCAAAAATAAAATAAATAAAATAAAAATAACTCACAATTCCATTACCCAAAGATAAACTCAGCTAGATTTTGATGGCACTCCATCCCTAAGTTGATAGAACGTTTATTGCAAAATTCTGATAATTTCCTTCTATTTTCTTCTTTGCCCAAATGGCTGAAATTTTATCAGGGTACTCATGTAGTAAAAACCTACTGATGTATTCACATTTTACACATTACTACTATTTTTCTTTCAGAGCTTATTTATTGGGTATTCAGCAAAATCAAGATGAATTCTGACATGATACATTACAAATGCCAAGAAGGAAAACCATGATTCTACTGCTCCATGTCTTGTCATTAAAAAATATTTTTTAGCTTTACGCTCCCTACTTGGAAAATGATATGATGCCACAGTGCTGTGTCACCTTCCTCCTGATACACAGAGTTCATCATGCTGGGATCATGTGTTGGGAACTTCCTAGTCACCCACATCATTGGCTTTTTGAGGAAACAATAGTCCTCTCTGGATTATTCCATCTCTTTATCACCCTCCTTCTTTGCCTCTCCATTACCTAATACTGTGCCTGATGAGCACCCCAAATGCAGAGAGCCCCTCCCACTCTTTCTAGATTTTGTTCTTTATAGGGTAGTGTCTGATCTACAGTAGCAGCTTAATGTATGAAGTTTTAAATCAAATTATCCATTGGAATAACAAGAATAGAATGATGGAAAGAAACATGAACACACTGTAACTTTTCATGGGGCCTTTCTTTCATCAAAACAAAACAAATTATATTATGTTTTATAATCACATTGGTATAACAATGAATATAATCCAGGCTAGGTTTATTATTACATACTCATTTTTATTATATTCCTTTTGCTTCTGATTTTAAAAGAAATAAAACCTTTTCATGGGCCCTAGGCATTGTGCCTGATGGGTAAAGTACCCATCTGTACTTCAAAAGCTAAGGGCAAAGAGATGCAATTCTAGGAGGAAATTCTTCATTTAGAATTGGCCAGGGCTTTTTATGTTTGCATTATTCATTGAGAGCTTACTATAGTCCAAGCAGTCTTCTTATGTGTATTATCTCATGTAATTATCACACCAATCTCTGTGTTAATTGCTATTATTATTCCACATTTTATAGTAAAGGTAATTAAGGTATAGAGAGATGACCCAATGTGCTCACAGTCATACAGTTAGTATTTGGTGGAACTGGGATTTCATTCATTGCACAAATTTTCTTGAGCATCTGCTGTGTGCCAGGCACTATCCTGGACACTGGGGAAGTGAGCAAAACAGAGCACCTGCCCTTGTGCAGCACCATCCTTGGTCTGATTTCAAAGCTTGTGCTCTTAACTCTTGTGCTACTTGTCAAATTTTCAGACTTCTCGTATACTGTGGGCTGAAGTTTTATAAGTACAGGTTGAGTAGCCCTTATTCAAAATGCTTGGAACCAGAAGTGTTTCAGATTTCAAATTTTTTTGGATTTGGGAATACTTGCATATACATAATGAGATATCTTGGGGATAGGACCCAAACCTAAAAATAAAATTTATTTCTATTTTATACACAACTTATGCACATAGCATGAAGGTAATTTTATACAATATTTTTAATAATTTTGTGACTGAAAAATTGTGCAAAGTTGTGACTGTGACTGCAACTCGTCATGTGAGGTCAAGTGTGAATTTTCCACTTGTGGTGTCATGTCAGTTCCCAAAAAGTTTTGGGTTTTGGAGCATTTCACGTTTTGAATTTTCAGATTAGGGATGTTCAACCTGTAGTGAGAAGGTGTATTTCTTACAGATGGACAAATTCCTGACCAGAATTTTACCCATCTCTCGCTGCCTCTTGTATCTGAAAAAAATATATTTATTGTTAGAAAAGAATAGAGGTTCATAGTCCAAAAAGCAAAGAATAAGAGGAAGAAGAGGGAGAAAAGTAAGAGAAAAAGAAGAAGAAGGGGGAGGAGGAGGAAGAGGAGGAGGAAGAGGAGGAGGAGGAGGGGGAAGGAAGGAAGAAAGGAAGAAAGAAAGAACAAAAGAAAGGAAGCAACGGACTAGGAAAAACATACAGAGAAGTGAAAATTACCTGTATTCCTTTCCTTCCCCCCCACCCCCCCCCCCAGGTTCTAGGCTTAAATTACTTGTATTTCTGATATCCCAAAATTACTGGTCATATTTTGATGTACATCCCTCCTGGCCTTTTTAATTTTTTAAGAGGGAAAGTATGTTATGTATACTCTTTTATATATTATATTCAACAAGATATTGTGAATGTCTTCCACATGCCATAGCTACATATTCTCTTGGACTCAGAGGATTTCCCATCTGCAATCTCTTTTTCTTTGCTTACTCTGCCCTGCCTTGGCAGAGGCTGGCATTCCTTTTGCTCCCCCATTGCCATCTTGGTTTTTCCATTGCTTTCTGACTTACTGATGCTGCTAGAGAGCTGCATCAATTCACATCTGGTCTGGTCTTTACTCGTACCTAAGACGCTCCATGGCTCCCAGTTGTCCTCAGGATAACACCCGTAATCCTCAGCCCAGTTTATCAGGTCCGTTCTCATCCAGGTACTGCTTGCCTCCATCCTCACCTCATATTCCTTCTCTTTTCTCCTCTTTGTCCACCGTGTCCCCTTGTGAGTTAACTGCACTTCATTCCTTAGTCAACAAACATCAACTGGGCACCTATGATGTGCCCTGCTCTGTGAGCATATCAGGATTTAAAGAAGAATAAGATCCAGTCCCTGATCTTTAGAAGTCCACAGTCTGGAGTGGAAACAGAAGAGCAGAGGGATGATCGAGCATCCTGTGGGCAGGACTGAAATAGAGAAAAGCACCAGGCACCACGGGAACACAACTGTGGCCACACCTCACCTGAAGGGAGAAGGGGCTGGTCACTGACGGCAGGTGCGTGATCCCAAAGGCTTCTCATGGGAGGCAGTCCCCTGACGTTTGTTCTATGGGATGAGGAGAGTGAGTCTAGAGAACAAGTTGGGGGAGGTGGATTGATGAGGCAGAGTTGTGGCAGCAAGTGCAGAAGGCTGGGCCTGAGGCCAGTGGGCAGGGCTATGGGGACCATGCTGTGGAGTCCACCTTTACCCTGAAGCTTATGAGGAAACAGTGAAGGGGTTTCAGCAGGGGTGTGAGAATGACTGCAAAGCTGGTGTAGTAAGAGAGGCAAGAAATCCAGAGGGCGGCAGAGGTGGAAAGGAGTGGGCAGGTTGGAAGATGGTGAGGAAGTAGCATGGACAGGACTTGGTGTCCAGGTGGATGTTGGGGGTAAAGGAGAAGGAGGGTTCAAGGATCATGCCTCGGCTGCTGGAACACCCTATGATCTCTTCCCTCTGCTGGCTTCTTGTTGCTTCTGACTGAACCCTTTCCACTTTTCCACCCAAATAATCGCTTGTTATTCCATACTCAGTTTGAGCATCACTTCTCCCTGGAAAGCTTCTCTGACCGTCAGGATTCCAGAGGAAAGGCATGGCACATTATCACTGGGTAACTGAGGAGCACTGTTAAAGGGACTAGTTATAAAGGTGAGAGCAGGGTTTAAGGAAACAAACGATGGCACTGAACCTGATGGCTAGTAGTCCTGTGACTATCTGAGAGGCTGGAAAGCACCAGGGGAGAGAAGGTTACTAGGACACAGAGAAAGAGTCGGAGGAGAGGGCTGCTTGACCAGAGCTGCGTCCTTCAGTAGGGGATACAGCCAGTTTACAATGATCCTGAAAGAAGGGATTCCAGAGAATGAACACCTCAGCCTTCTTTTCCTTCCTCTGGCTCATCTTTGCTGTAGCTCCCCATTGGCCAAATCCAACTAGAAGCAGCAGGCACAGGAGCCCATTGAGGCAGTCCCTGCAATCAGCCCCCAGGGCACAGAGCAGCATGGAGCGTGGGCCTGGAGAGGAAAGCGGGAGACACCCACAACCCTTTCCCTGACCAACCCTAACCCCAGTCTAGATCAGCAGCTTCTCCTGTTAGGGCCTCCTATACCCTGTAATTCTCGCTGTCAAGCATTGCTCTATCTGCCCCCCTCCACCTAGGCTGTGAGCTACTTGAGGGGGTTCTGCCACATCTTAGCCATCTTTGTATCCTTGATACCTAACACAGAGCTTGGCACTTGGTTAAGGCTCCATAAATGTTGAATAAAGATCCTCCTTTCAAATGCAAATTTCACATAGAACGTAAACTTCTTAATCTATTGTCAGCTGGTGCCTCAGGGTGGTTTATGTTAAGAAAGAACAAGTTTCTGCATTATAGCCTTGAAGTTAAAAGGCCCCCAGAGGACATGTACTCACTGGTTTTATTATCATTTTTTTATTGATCAGTGTGTCATCAGTCAACAAGTATGCAGCAGCTTCCTGTACAAGGAACTGGAATTCCTACCAGAAATTAACACGTGCTAGGGAGTCATTTTCCTTTTGTAACAAAAGTAATGCAAAGTAATTGAAAGCAATGACATTATTTCATCCAAATAGTATAGGATGGATCAAATAGAAAGATGTGTTGGGAAATTAAATTTACTAGGTAAACACAGCCACAGAGAGCTCACAGCTGTTTACAGCTCAGTTGTATTTATGGGATGACATAGCCTAGCCATCAGGCATACTCGGGATGACTGGGCTGTACATTCTGGCAGTCTGTCCCGTCTGTTCCAGCTTCTTCATTTTCACAGCCATCCCAGGCCACCTCCTCTTTCAACCTGCCCTACACTGAGGAAGTGAGGAAGATTGTTCTGGCAGCAATTTTCATCACATCATATTATTCTCCAGCCTTATGTTCAAACTCTTTTGACAAGTAGCTCCCACTTCACTCTTAGTAATCTAACATGTCCCCTTGTAATTGCTTCTCAGTCATGCATCTATAGCTCCTCTCATTGCTTATTATTAAAGGGAAGACATCTGTCTTCACATTGCTTTGAATTCTCACCATTCCCATACCTAGTAGGCACTGAAGGAGGATTTCTGATTAATAATCCACTTAGATATACCTACCCCATACATGTCACCATGGTAACTCCACACCTTGCTAAAAGTTGATGGCATAGTGTGTAATGACTTGGCTTCTTCCCCATTCAGCCACTAATCCTGTAGATGGATTATTTTGTTCCTACCCCCACAAAGCCTGGAGAGCTCTGTAGCCCATGAAAAAATCAGAAGAGTTGCCAGCCTGCTACCTGATTCCTCTCTGCCTCCAAACACAATGCAAAACAAGCTCCAGTTTCCATGCTGAACATAAATAGAGATTGTTCTTCAACTTCAGAAATGTCCTTAGCCCAGAATGTACAAGCCTAGCAGTTACAGGAATTTTCTCTCCATCTTACAGGGCAATGGCTGAGGTCTTGGGAACTCTTTCAGGAAGCCTACTGGGGAGTGAACCTTCATTTGTCCTGATTGCCCTGTGTTACGGAAGGAGTGAATGTCCCCACAACCAGTAGCTAGAAACCAGGGCCAAACCCATGAAAACTCATGGATTCATTCCATGCCTCCTTCTCTGATATCCTACTGCCAGGAACAGCCACCATTTTGCACAAATCTGGGTGAATGGTGCCCCTGAGGCTGGAAACTATGGTGGGCCTGGTGCTGAGCTTCATCTTGAGCCTAGTGAAGATGATGCTACGCTTCTTGAGAGGCGCTTGGCCATTTACCCTGTGCTGTGTCCCAGGAAGCCAACTGGTATGGGCTGCATTGAGTCTTTTGCCCTCCAACTTCCTATTGGATAATGGGGACCTGTGACAAGAGGTTGGACAATGAGAAGGAGGAGAGTGACCAGTGAACCTGCCTCCCTGCCAGTTTGCTGTGGGTTTGTTACTAGCAGCTGTTGCCCACCAGACAGTCCTCTCAGAGTTCAGGCAAACACTCTGATGACCCTGGTGTTACTAGCCCCAGAGTATTGCCCTATCCCCTGTTGCCCTCATCTTTCTAAATGATTCCTTTATTAAACTCCTTTGACTCAGTTTGAGTGTGCCATAATCTCTTTTTTGCAGTAACTCTGACCATACAGTGGTAAATAAGATAAAGCCTTGGCCTGCTTGGAGCTTAGGTTAGTGTGGAACAAAGAAAGACAACAAACGTGTTGCAAATACCATCTATGTAATTTCAGATACTGATAAAAGCTTTAAAAAAAGAAAGTACACTAGGGTAATGGAATGGCTGGAGAGGGTCTAGGGAGGAGAGCTACTTTATTTCAAGTAGCCAGGAAAGGCCTTTCTGAAGAGGTGACATCTAACCTGGCACGATGACAGTGAGAATGAGACAGCCACACCAGCATGCAGAGAACAATCTAGAGCGGGGAACACTGATGCAAACAGCCCCCAACAGGAAACAATTGGAACAGAATGGAACCTACTGGACAAGGGGAGAGTGGTAGGAGCTGAGGTCAGGAAGGAAGGGCATAAAGGAGTTTAGATTTGATCATTCGGACACTGAGAACTTATTGTAGGATTTGGGCAGGGAGTTGTGATGGTCACTATCCTAACAGAAATTAGATGAAACAATCAAAGGGTTTAACTGAAGACAATGCAATGAGAGGATTATTTACTTAAATGTGGGCAGGATTAGGAAACTAATAAAGGGTGGTGAAGCATCCAGGAACTAGCAACAGAAAGAAGCTCTTATCATGGGGTGAGGGTCCAGGTGCGGATGGGTGACATGGCAGGCCTGGACTTCTGAGGACAATGGAGCACACAGCAATCTGAACATTTGACACAAATTACAGAGGCTGGAAAGAAAGAATTTCACATCTTCCAATCAATACCCTTAGTCCAAATATTTGTCAGCAAACACTGTTTTCATAAACTTTAACGCCTTCAGGGCTCAGTCAGGAACCTGTGAGGAATTCAGGCGAAAACCAATAATGAGCAGGGGGGCAGTGGTGAAAGGGTGAGGCTGGCCTTACTGAAGGGCATTCAGATGGAAGCATTACACAGTCCTGATTTCAGGAGAGCTGTCTGGTTCCTGGAGCCAAACTGCAGCTTCAGAGATGATTTATTCAGCAAGTTTCCCGGCTTGCAAAACTTTCCAAAGTCCTCTTATTGCTGTACAATTGTTGCTGTTTGGGGGCCAGTAAAGCCCATCAGGGGCTTATCTGGGGTTAACAAAGGTGTCACTGACTTGCACCTCTTTACCCTGAGGGGCATCATTTAGGTGACTCTTCCAAGTTGGCGAAAATAGATGCCTTCCATACCATTGGTCCTAAATTTAGAGAGTGCAGAGTCCTTATTAAGACTAAATTGTAAGGAAAGAAAACACTTGTGGGGTTACTGAGGGCGAGTAATTACACATAGTCTTTTTTTATTCCTCTTCTGGTTTCTGTCTCCTAGTAAGATACATGTAAAAACAACAACAAAAATGAAGACAGGCATGGCTCTCTTAAGACACCTTGGCTGCCCCTCACTGGCATTCATCTTATCCTGTGGTTTCCAAGTGTTTTTAGCAGCAGAACTCTTTTTCCAGACAAAATCTGCCATGGAGCTTTAATGGATAACACAGGCAAAATCCAAGTGGCCATTTCCCAGACATCTCCACAGACCCTGATTCCAATCATCTCCAGCAGGACTGTCCTGAATGTGTGTATGTAAGTGAGGTTTATTGCGGTATGATTTTCATACAGTAAAATTCAATACAACAAAACTGTAATAACCGTCTTGTAATAACCGTCTTGTAATAACTCCACAATCAAGACACAGAACAGCTCCATCACCCGCTAAATTCCTTTGCACCCCTTTCTAGCAAATCCCCTCCCCTCATCCCCATCCCTGATCTGATTTCTGTCTCTATAGCTTTACCTTTCCCAGAATATCATATAAACGGAGTCATGCAGTGTGTAATCTCTCGTGCCTGCCTTCTTTCACTTAGCCTGATGCTTTCGAGGTTCATTTGTGCTTTTGCATACATCAGTATTTTGTTTCTTTTTATTACAGAGTAGTCTATTGTTCTTGTATTTTTCAATGTCGTCCTTCAGCTTCCAATTTCTTTTCTGTATAAACTGTAAAGCTGCCCATTCAATTAATTTTCTTTTTTCCTTGAAATGCTAAGATTGAAGCCCTGATAACACCATTGCAGAGGCACAAGTGGGAAAGAGCATGCGTGACCTGAGAGGCATCCTCGCTGTGCCACACTGCTGCATCAGAGGCACTCACAGAGCTGGCTCCCGAGCCTCCAAGTGCCTCGTCTCTTCCCAGGACTAGAAGTCCTAGGAATTGTCTAATCAAAGGAAGGAAGTACTGCTTGGATTCCCTTTTTATTGTATTTTCAATTATAATTAAGAGACAAATTTTTAAACCAGGAAAAGAATATGAGGGAGTGTGTTTGTTCAGAAATATACCTAGGCCACTAAAAGTCTTCCAAGGGCAAAGATGTGCCTAAAATACAATTTCCATCCAAAAACTTAAACCAAAAATCTCAGCTTTGTCCACTGCACGTGTGACCACACAGTTGTAACAATCTTTTGGATTCTCAATTCTGCCATCTCATAAGTAGCTTTTATCCCCCTCTCAAAGGCCATACCACTTGTGGATGCTCTCACGTCTAAAGAATCTACCAGAGCAGTCAAGGGCACTTTCCTTCCTCCTCCCCAGCCCCACTCTTACAGTACTCCAGGAGACTGAGGCATCTCATTCTCTGCTCCCTTTAAAATATTTTTGTTCTGGGTTTTATTTCTTTAATTCGTCATGTTTTAAAGATGCTTTAATATTTATGAACTACCCCCAGACACTTTCTTGAAATAGATGGAGTGTCATTGATAAAATAAATGTTACGAAAATTAAGCGCTGTATTTCTTATCATTTTGAGTCCCCCTAATATTTTGCTTGTGCTGAAAATAATGGCTCCTCCCTGTCCTGTCTGCTTTGAGCTGAGCTAGATCCATGCAGTTTGTCATTGCTCCTGAAAGTGAGTTTGACTTCTTGAGACAGGAAGGAGGGAGATAGGAAAGTCACCATTTAAAAGAGAGTGTGTGACCCTAGAGGCATTTATTAGGTCATTTAGGCCAACACATTTTGAGTCATTCTTCTCTGCAGACCTGTGCAGTACCCTGAGGCTACAAAAACAGTTGCTGCAGCTGACAGCAAGGTGGGGTAGACTGTAACACAATGAAATGCAAAGTGCCCGCATGGAGGTAGAAGGTGTTGTGCAAAGAAAGGGGAGCCCACCTCTTCCTGGGCTATGGAGAAGGAAACTTCATGGACAAGATGATTCCTGTGATGAGTATTGAAGAGTGCATGGGAATGTTCTTGGTGGAAAAAAGGAGCTAGAGCCCCCTGTGCAGAGAAAGTGACTTGTGTAAAAACGCAATAGACTTGAGAAAGAGAGCGACAAAGAGAAACAGAGAGTTTGGTGGAAAAGCAAACGCTGTCGTGAAGTGGGAAACTGTGTGTGGAGAGTGAGGTGGTGGAGGGATCCTCAGGGTGGGATCACTGAGCCATGGGTGTTCTGCTCCAGTTTGGACTGCAGCCTACGGCCAATGAGGGTGAGCAACGAACTTTGGGTGGAGGAGGGTCAGTGTGCATTCTGAAAAATCCCTCTGGCATCTGTGGCAGGGGGATGGAGGGTCCTGCCAGGGTCCAGGTGAAGAAGGATGTGTCAGCAGCACAACGGAGAAAAGGGAATCCTTCCCAGAGACATGTGGGATGCAGAATTGATAGAGTCCGGGAGAAAGGTGAAAGGAAAGAGGGTGCAAATTACTTCATTTCACTCCTGCAATAACACTGTGACATAGGGGTCATTATGCCCATTTTACAGATGAGGAAACTGAGATTAAAGAGGTGAAGGAACTTATGTGAGTTTACACAGCTAATGAAACAGAAACTGTGTCACAGTATTGAGGTGCTGCCCTCAGGAATTGCTCAAGCATGTGAGATCATGAGAAAGAAACACATTTAATGAATTATGGAAAACTACCTTTAAAAACCCCAAAAACAAAGCTTTGGGAAAAGTTTCCTTGAGTCCTTGGAGAGCACTGTTTGGACAATATGCTACCAGGGACATAAGTGGAATGAGCAGATCTTAAAAGGGCTTGCCCTGAAGATCGAGGGTTTCTCCTCAATCATCCTCTTTCACTTTGTCCTTCCGCAACTGGGGAAGAGAGATTTGTATAATAACGCATTTGCATCTGAGAGCATTTCAGCAAAGCATGCTTCCAGCTGCCTTTTCTGACACAGGCCCATCTCCCATCCTCATTTTATTGCTTTGGGGTAAGTGGCCTCCTCCCCACTCCCAACTGCTTTGGAGATAAGAGAAGGCAGTGAGGGATTTATCCTTTTACCCATAATATTGTGGCTGTAATTTAAAGCTGCCATAATTCATGTTTAGAACTGTGACTACAATATCATGGAAAAAGCCATCATTCAGACCCCAAATGAAGAAATATGGAGTCCTGTTTCTTCCAGCTGTTAATTGCCTCAAAACCAGCAGACAGCAGCTGGCGTAACCAGATAATGGAAACTAAGGTTTGGAAAGTTATCCATGACGAATTGCTTTTTCTTTCCTCCCTTTTTCCTACATCTTCACTAACATCAAAACAGTTTTTCTGCTGGAAGGTGATGAGAACTAGATAATTGACCCTTACTGAGTTAGTACATGCCAAATTTGGGAAGTGTCCTGAAACATTTTTAGAGCCGGATTAAATTTGTAGATAACACAGCTTAGTCGAGTTGGGATGGGTTACTTAGACTAGTTCTGTGGTGACAGCAGTTATAAGTCTTCCAGGAACCATGGCGTCCATTTTTCCAGTGCTCCTGGAGTGAGGTATGGCAAACCAGAAATTTCTCCCACCCTGTTCTGACCCATGATTCCCACCCATGGGCAGGGGTAATAGCCTATCCTGTAGTTTAAGCTCAGCACCCTAATCATCCTCCAGGGAGCTAACGGAGGAGATCGTGAATCCCCTGAGACCTGCTTCCCACATGTCATACCATGCTCAGCTCCGTCTACCAGGTGCCCTCACGCATGGCTGTGAGCACCTTCTATGCATCAAGAATATTTTAGGTACTTTATGCTCACTGTATTATCTAACTTAACCTTATCACAGACTTGCAAGTTAGATATTATTACTATTCTCATTTTATAGTTGAGGAAATTAAGACATTGAGTGACTCAATGAATAAGGAGAAGTACAATTGTCACCCCGGTCAAGGTACCGCTTTTGCCTCTGTGATTCACAATGCTTTTAGCCCTCTCTTCAAAAAAGCAGGACAAAAATATTATAATTATTATTGAATGTGTAAATTCACGAGCTAATTATTACCTAAGTATTTCTGGAATATCATTTACTTCTAGAAGTTAATAATTTCCTATTCTTGTGCTTGTGTCTTCAGATTTGTGAGTTCAGGCTCTGGGATTAGATGGCTTGGGTTTAATCCCAGCTCTGCCACTTTTTACTGGTGTGACTCTGTTCAAGTAACCTAACCTCTCTGTGTCTATTTAGAATGAAAATTGTAAATAGCATCCACTTCATAGGATTGTTTTCATTTTTAAAGAAGATAAATGGATGTAAAGTGCCCAATCCAAGGTGTGGTGTATAATTTGTGTGGTTGCCTGTTACACTGGTGACGTGACCCCGAATGAGCTATACCTTCCAGTATTTAAGTCCTTATGTAGTTCCCTCTCCCATTGACTCTGGACTTGACTGAGCAGCTTGCTTTGGCCATTGAGATTCTAGCAAATGGTATGGAAGCAGAGTCTTAATAAGTGCTTGCAAATAGGGGTTTATCCTCCTTGCACACTTGCTGTTAGAGCCCTGAGCCACCACATAGAGAGATTACGTTGTCCTATTGGAGAGACCACCTGGAGAGAGAAAGATAGAAATGCCCAACAAAACCCAAGCTCTTTTATCCAGGCCAACTGAGGCACCAGACAACTATGTTGGACATTCCAGTCTCAGCAGACACCATGTGGAGCAGAAGAACCTCCCAGCTGAGCCCAATCAATCCATAAAACCCTAAGAAATAATAAAATATTGTCTTAAGCAACTAAATTTTGTGGCCTGTTACATAGCAATAGATAACTGAGATAGACTGCATTTAATAAAGGTTAGCTATTTTTAAGTTATCATCATTATCCAGTGACTCTATTTCCTCCAAAATAATTAACATGAAGACACGAAAAACTTTCTTAAAAACTCACTCAAAAAAAGTGCTGTCTTCCTACTATTTGCAGAGCAACAATGACTTGTCTCCCATGTATATAAAATAGTATCCCCCCAAAATATGCCTTCACAGCAATTTTGAACTCTTAGATCTGCAAAGCAGACAAATTTAAATTTCTCATCATGTTTGGATTATTATTACTTATTATGTGACTATAAAATTTGTCTATTTTTAAAAATCTTTGAAAATGCATGGGGGAATTAGTGCATTTGTGCAGAACCAGACTTTATTTTTCATCTACTTACTGACACTTCTTGAGAGAAAGTTAAAAAGTACTCAACACTACATCAAAACCACAGACCCTCGAGGATAAAAGAGCCTTTGAAAGGTCAACCAGTCTGCTGTACTCTAGGTAGACTTTTCATCTTAGCTTCCCTGAGAGCTGGCAAGGCTCCTGTTTCTAAAGTTCTGCAAGCAATGTTTCCTGGGTTAGCAGCCACAAAGCCCTTCATGCATGGCATTGGTGTTTCCAGGGGAAACCATGGGGCAGTGTTAACTTTGTGTCCCTCTTGAGTCTGCCACATTATAGACTGCTGTAGTTTAGGGTCATGTTTGCAGCCATGAAGAGTGCCATTTGGTAGAAAGTCATTCATTTTTTTGCTTGCATTACACACAGCTTCTATTGGGCATATGTGAGTAAAAACAAAATTGTAAGGTAGGAAAAGTTTACCTGTCCTCCCCACCCTTCTCTTTTGGCTAGCACCTGCAGGCTTTCATCTCAAAGACTGGCTTGTCTTCACTTGTTTACAGGACAAGTGAGTTTTAGCCTTGTATTATCTCTCCTTCTACATTGACTTTTTTTTTTCATGTCAGGTGGGCAAAGTGCCAACCTGTAGGAAGAAGGTTTGAGGGAGGCACATCTTACACATAAGTGTGATACCCCAACATCATGCTCATGAATTGCAAAGGGATCTATACTGACATATTAGGCTGAATATCTCTCTCTGTCTCTCTCTCTTTCTCTGTGTGTGTGTGTGTGTGTGTAATATATATAAAACTATAAATCATCCAGTTGTAGAGGTAAAGGCCTTATGCCCTGTTAATCTAATTGTAAAATCAGAGAGGCAGGAAGTAGAGTCTATTCCAACTCCCCCACCCTTTTCTGCCCTAATCATTTTAAGATATGAACGGGGGTGGGAGCAGGAGTCAGGAAGGGGACCAGGAAAAGCATTTGGCTTGGAGACAAACATTTACAAAGGACCTCAAATTTAGGCTTTTAACGTTGCTTCCAAATGATATTATAAATACGGTCATAACACAGATACTTCTCATTCAGCTCTAAACTCACGTCCCATGATTGAACCATCCTACCTCTAGGGTGCTATAAATTAATTATATAGAAAAAACCTTAACTTCTATATTACCTGTAAATACCACAGTTATATGCCATTGCATTTTTTGAATTAAAGGGTATAATTTGTTAAATGTAAACATTAATGATATTCCACAATTTTGTGATCCTGTTTTTACAATTCCTTGAAATAATAATAGCTAAACATTTATGGAGTGCTTTTCATATGTTAGGCCTTTCACAGGAAACGTCACAATGACTCAGTAAAAGTAGGAACTATTATCACTCCATTTCACAGCTGAGGAAACTGAGGCACAGGCATGTGGGGAAATGTGCCCAAGGTTCACAGGTGATGAAGCCATGGATCTGGGATTTGAGCCCAAGCAATGTGGCTCCAGAGCAAACACGTGCAACACCCAAATCTGTTTCTTAGTTTCAAAAGTCTCATGTGGAGAGCCCCTTGTGATCTCCAAGAGGTGCTGGATGGATGGAGAACGATGTCAGAAAGGAAAGGCCAGGTGTCCCGTGAGGCTGCTGAAATACAAACTGCTGGAGCAGGGCTGGATGAAATGGCCTTTTCTGGAATCTTCCAGATGCATGTCTGTCTTCCCAGCTGTTTCCTCATCTTATTTCCTCGCTAATCTCCTGCTCCCTCTTCTCTCTCTCATCCCCAGCTTTGCCTTCACCTCTTTCCACAAGATTCCAGCATGTGGGGGCCTCAGTCCTTTCTCAGTGTTTTCTCTCTAGCTGGGCCTGGGCCTCATCCTCAGCTCCAGTCTCCACCTCGAAATTTCTCCTGCCTCAGGCTCTGGGTCACTCCTTCCGGGCCAGAGGTCTGGGGAGCAGAGCATGGGAGTGAAGAGGAACCCGTGGGCCGGAAGGAGGAAGGCAACCCAGGAGGCCTGGTCTGTACTGCCAGGGCCTGGTAACCAGCAGAGTGTGGGAGAGATGTGTGCTCTACATCACCGGTGGTGTCATGGAAACCTGCTGACACCGCAGTTCATACTTCTGTGCAGTGAGATGGAGATGATGTTATTCACTTGAATGCCAGCCAGCCTGGGCCACACAGGCAGGCCTGGTCACGGCTATTTGAATCATTAGGCCCCACAGACATAGGGGACATAAGCTTTGTAATGGCCCACAAAATGTTTGAGATCTGAAAAAATATATATAGATTACAAAACAGAAAAGTAAATCATAAAATAAAGATAAATGCCTAATTAAATGTCTGCAAACTGTAACACCATATCATCTAGTCAGCCACAAGTCAACTCATGTAAATAATATTTAATGTGGAATGTGGGTGGATTTCTGTGTGAGTTAATATGCTTGCAATGATCTGAAACTGATATTGATGCACAGGGGCTGCTCCCTTGGAGGAAGCTGGTTGTGGGGGCAGGATTACATATGTTAGAGGATTTGGATAGAGGGGAAGGCCATGGGTAGGCACCAGGGACCCTTAAAAAGGGCAGAGTGAGACAAAGGGGGCGGTATCCAAGATACCCACATGTTCCCCAAAGTGAACCCCTCCTCAGGGCCCTGCAAATCTTTTGTAAAATTCCAAAAATCCCAGTTGGTTCAACTGAGTTTCTTGCAGAAGCCATCAAAGGGAGTAGGTGGGAGATTGAGGAGGGAGGTTTGCCTCTCTCAGTATCTCTACAACAGAAACTGCCTCTGTCTACATCTGCCTGAATGTCCAGTACCTTGTAGTTCAAGCAGCCTCGCTCTCAATGCAAGAACCTCTTAATGGGTGTTCTGCTTTCATTTCTGCTTCTGTTCAATCTTCTCTCCACAAAACAGAAACACTGACCTCTTAAAAATCAGCAATCAGATCCCTTCGGACTCCCACTTAGAAGAAACGTCCACCTCCTTCTTCTGGTTACAAAGCCCTGTGTGATCTGGCCCCTTCCGGCTGCTCATCCCTCATAGCTACCCCTTCTCTCCTGAGTGCAACTAATCTCAGCCACTCAGGCCTCCCTTGTCTTTGAAATGTGCGCAGCTCAGCCTGGCCTCAAAGCTTTGGCCCTGGTGGTTCCCTTTGCCAGGAACCCCTCCTCCAGATTTACAGGCTGCCAAGCTGGCCATCCAGGCCTCGGCCAGCAGCCACCTTCAAGGGAAGACTTCCCTAACCCCCAAGGGGAAATTCACTACATCTCAGGACCTCACAGGACCCTGTTTCACTCTCTTTATCAAACTTTTCACTATCTGAAAATCTCTTTTCTTGCATTGAATTCCTCCCTTTCGTTTGTTTGCCTCTCACCCACTGGAATTTAAATTCTGCCACAACAGGAACTTGCCTGTGTTTTGCACCATTGTGTTGTTGTTATTGCCTATAATAATGCCTGGGATGTAGTAGGAGGTCAGTAAGTACTTGTTGAAAGAATGAGCTAAAAAAATGAATAAATAGGACTGAACTGACATGGCCCACAGGAGTGCAGAAATCATGGGGATATCTTGAGGTCCTGAGGTTGGGGATAAACTAATTTTTACCTAATCTGCAAGTAGTCTCCAAGTAACATCTGGTTTACATGTGTATTTAATTATACCCTATCTTGTTTCAGAAAAATTTGTCATTTTCAACGATACATATACTGTAATAATTTATTTTTAAATAGTGAATATGGGGAGGAAATAAGCATTAAAAAAACAAGATGAAATGGGGAAAAGATTAGTAATTAAACTAATATCACAAAGATCTTTTTACCTTGCCAGAAGTGGATTGCAAATTGAACATTGAACTCCTTAATAACCAGTGATAGCTTATCTATACCAAAGTCCTTAAAAAAGAGAAGATAGAAAATGCAAAATTTTCCTTATAGAATTTTTACCTGTTGGCCATGAAACATAACAACTATGTATAAAATGAGAAGTGTTCTCAATTAATGTTACTAATCTTAGTTATAGCACTAAATTTGGTTTGCCATCAATTAATATTTATCAAACATGTGCACTCAAAGAGTTTACACATTCCAACAAACTTATGTCTCTTCTTCACATCCTGCTCAAGTCAGCTGGCAGGATTCAGACCAATTCAAAACATTTCCAAGGAGCACAACCTGCAGCAAGTAGAGTTGGCAGCTCCCTTGGGTGACACGTGTCTGACTTAGCTTACTTCTAATTGGCAGAAAATTCTTACTTGAGTTAACGTACAGGCTCCTTAATATTACTGAGGCTCATTTTCTTCATGCTGCCTTCTCAGCCCTCTTCTCTAGAATAAAGCCCCTCCATTGGTTTAATTTTTTCCAAAATTTATATGTTTCCCCAAACTTTGGTCTCTTTGTTTCTGTCTTTGGAGTTTTTCATGTTCTCTCTTTCACACACATGCACACACACACATTTTTGAAAGATAGTCTAATAGCACAGTGTTGAAAGTATAAGCCATGAAATACTGACCGAGTTGCTTTGCATTTTTGTGCCTCAGTTCTTTGTTGCAATTGGGGGTGATAATTTCACCTACCTTTCAGGGTGGCTGTGAGGATTAAATGCATTTGTATATGTAAAGTGCTTAGAATATAGCCTGGTGCGTGGCAAGCACTATGTGAGCATTAGTGATGATTATGATTACATGCCATTCCCCTTTAAAATGGCCCTCCCCCCTACTTTCCAGAAACTGTGCCCCTTGGCAGAAACTGTGTTTATTCTTGCTGTCTCCAATCTCCACATCTCTGAACATGCCTGGAATTTCCTTCCACCCTTCTTTGTTTGAAGAACTCCTATTCATCCTTCACAACTAATCTTAGATGTCTCCCCCTGCAGAAAGCCTTTCTTGGCCGGGCACAGTGGCTCACGCCTGTAATCCCAGCACTTTGGGAGGCCAAGGCAGGCAGATCACGAGGTCAGGAGATCGAAACCATCCTGGCTAACACGGTGAAACCCCGTCGAGGTCAGGAGATCGAAACCATCCTGGCTAACACGGTGAAACCCCGTCTCTACTAAAAATACAAAAAATTTGCCAGGTGTGGTGGCGGGTGCCTGTAGTCCCAGCTACTCAGGAGGCTGAGGCAGGAGAATGGCATGAACCCAGGAGGCGGAGCTGGCAGTGAGCTGAGACCACGCCACTGCACTCCAGCCTGGGTGACAGAGCGAGACTCCGTCTCAAAAAAAAAAAAAAAGAGCCTTTCTTAATTGACACTGCCTCCCCTGGGCTCTCCTAGCAGCCGGTGCATACTTCTAGATCACAGGACTCAGAACACTGTGAGGTGTTATCTGTTTACTTGTCTGTCTCCGCAAAGGACTGTTGGGACAAGAGCCAGGACATATTGGTTGCTATATAGTGGTTGCTCTGTTCAATGCTGGTTGAACTAAAATGAGTACAGAACTGATTCCGTGGGGGGAAAAAAGCAACCAACAAAATGACAGCATCACATTCTCATATATATCATACTTAAACAATCCAGTATCATGCTTGCTTTTCTGGCTGGGACTAAAAGAAACTACTTATTTTTATTCTTTGTCATTTAAACAAATTGAGATTTAACTCATCGTTGCAGGAGATGAAGCCTTATTTCTCTTACAAAATAAAAACCATTTCAGGGAAGTGGTATAAAGTGTTGGACAGAACCCTTTACTGGTCACTGGATTTGAGCCCCACTACTGCCCCTCCTAGTTGTGAGATTTGGTGCAAATTAGTGAATCTTCCTGGACTTCAGTTTTCTCATCTGTAAAATGGGTATTGTGGTACCTGCCTTGTCTCCCTCTCACATTTCTTGTGAAGATCAGATGTAGTGGTAGATGTGAACGTGCTTTTACAATACTAGATCACACCTCTGTAGATGTGAGATAATGTATTATTTGGAAAGAAATCTTGGAGTTAGACACCTATTCCAATAAGGGGTAGGGAACTATTCTAGCTGCAAGGTTAACTGTAGACATTAGTCCTTTTGAATCAAGATTCAACCGTAAAGCAATTTATATTCATTAGGTGTTAAGAGGTGTCCCAATATATTTCACATAAATGGCACTGTTTTGAGAGGCAGGGTGTGTCTCTGCAGGCTTGTTCGGTGTTCCTAGGGAAGAGGATAACTATGTAACTTCATCAAGGGGATGTGGGGGCAGGGCTGGACAGTAGGGGCAAATGCCAGGGTGCACACTCCAAACACAGGGCTGTGCCAATTATGACTATTTTTACACGACCACTGAACTCTGAAAACTTACCATATAACAATTTGTCAGCTAGAAGATGTCTACATGCTAGTCCTTTAATTTTTCTTTGCTGCTTTCTAATTTTACTGTGATGATAACAAAATGAAACCACAGCACTTCCATCAGAAATCAGAGCATGTCCGTGAATAACTAACAGACTGCATACAGTTTTCCCAGTGAATTCTCAAAGCCAAACGTGGGTTGGCTTTTGTATATAAATTGCCAGTGCGCCTTTTCCATTCCGGTGGGAGCTCTCTGAAGGGAACATTACAGCTGTGATGAATAACAGTCCCTCTAAAGAAGCTGGCGTGAAGCACGCATTTCATCCCACTGAATGGAACACTGCGCCTGCCGCCAAATGTTGCTGGGTCTCCCACAATTAAATAAATATATACATATGTTGCTTGGCTTTGTTTCCAAGTCTTAGGCTCTATAGAAACCAAGCACTTTATTACTATTAATAATACTATGGTTATAATAGATGCAGAGCCAAGGAATGGTACTTTGTCCTTAGTGGTTTTGATGAAAGTTCCCATTGTTCATTACTTATTTCTTACAACAACCTTTAACCCCTTGTTTACCACTATAATAAATGACAGTATTTTTCCAATATACGTTATCTCTATGTAGCGAATATTTTGATCAATTAATCTATAAAAATGATAACGTCTACCTCAGAGACCAGAATAATCATAGTTAACATTTATTATGTGCCAAGCATTTTTCTAATTATTGTTATACCCATTTTGCAGGAGAGGAAACTGAGGTTCAGGGAGATTAAATTACTTCTCTAACATGGCATAGCTGGAATTTGAACCCAGACCCCTATGTTCTAATGCTTCTCCATGTAAGTAAAACCCCAAACCACTGTACAATGAATTCTCTTTGCCTTTTACTGCCAAACAGTGACAGAATCACAACTATTCCTGTGTCTAGAAAGGTTTTTTTTAGAGACATAACACTTGTTACTGGCTCTCAGTAATGATTGTCAAGATACTTTGTTTTTGAAATGCCACTTAAAAAACCCAAGATATTATTTAGACCCAAACAAGAGACTATGGAGTAAATATCTAGTTTTCTGTTTCATTAAAAAATTCTATTATCTGTAATTCTTGAAGATAACATCACCTGCCCTTTGGACAATTCCTATCAATTTTAGTTTGTCTTGTTACTCTCCACTCTCCCTACCCTCCCACTCACCTGAAGGCTGTTATGGAAACTGCCGTTCAATGGCCTGGCTCCCTGCCACCTCACCCCCAGCCGCAGTGAGCATATTGCCTATGGGATTGGATCCAAATTCATCATGTCAAAGCCCTCATTAATGTGGTTTCATCTTACTTATCCATTCTTATTTCCTTCAATTTGTCCACATCTACCCTGACTTTCAATCTAGAGCAACTCCTTTCTGCCCTTCGGATATGCCCTGCTTACTCCTTCTGATTCCACATCTTTGATCATGCAGTCCCCACTCTGCGAAGTACTCAACCCCAACATATAAAGACCCTTCAAGACCCATTTCTTCCTTGAAGCCAACTATTTTAGTACACCCCCATCTTGCTTTCCCCTAACTTTCTTCCTATTTCAAATATAGCTATTAACAGTTAGTTGAGCTATCAATTATTCTTTAAGGCATTGCTAAACAGGTGACATTTGGGACTCCCAAATATATTGTCACCTCCTTAAGGACAGGGCCCACCTTATGTGTTCTCTCATATCCTCCAGAATATCCAGCACAATGCGGAGGAAACATTAGGTACTCAATATATACTCACTGGGTAATGAAGATTGGAAATAGTCAAACTTGCATTTAAAAATCTTAGGTTTTTAATTTATAGCACACTTATTAATTTTATAATTTTATTTAAGTAATACTCTAAAACAATCTGAATGTACAAGAGCAAGTGTTATTTAAGGAATAATACATCCATACAATGGAAATAATATGTAGCTATTTTAAAAAGTGTTGTTTAGTTTAATGAGATCCCATTTGTCAATTGTGGCTTTTGTTGCCCTTGCTTTTTGTGTTTTAGACATGAACTCCTTGCCCATGCCTATGTCCTGAATGGTAACGCCTAGGTTTTCTTCTAGGGTTTTTATGGTTTTAGGTCTAACGTTTAAGTCTTTAATCCATCTTGAATTGATTTTTGTATAAGGTGTAAGGAAGGGATCCAGTTTCAGCTTTCTACATATGGCTAGCCAGTTTTCCCAGCACCATTTATTCAATAGGGAATCCTTTCCCCATTGCTTGTTTTTCTCAGGTTTGTCAAAGATCAGATAGTTGTAGATATGCGGCGTTATTTCTGAGGGCTCTGTTCTGTTCCATTGATCTATATCTCTGTTTTGGTACCAGTACCATGCTGTTTTGGTTACTGTAGCCTTGTAGTATAGTTTGAAGTCAGGTAGTGTGATGCCTCCAGCTTTGTTCTTTTGGCTTAGGATTGACTTGGCGATGCGGGCTCTTTTTTGGTTCCATATGAACTTTAAAGTAGTTTTTTCCAATTCTGTGAAGAAAGTCATTGGTAGCTTGATGGGGATGGCATTGAATCTATAAATTACCTTGCGCAGTATGGCCATTTTCACGATATTGATTCTTCCTACCCGTGAGCATGGAATGTTCTTCCATTTGTTTCTATCCTCTTTTATTTCGTTGAGCAGTGGTTTGTAGTTCTCCTTGAAGAGGTCCTTCACGTCCCTTGTAAGTTGGATTCCTAAGTATTTTGTTCTCTTTGAAGCAATTGTGAATGGGAGTTCACTCATGATTTGGCTCTCTGTTTGTCTGTTATTGGTGTATAAGAATGCTTGTGATTTTTGTACATTGATTTTGTATCCTGAGACTTTGCTGAAGTTGTGGATCTAATTAAACTAAAGAGCTTCTGCACAGCAAAAGAAACTACCATCAGAGTGAACAGACAACCTACAAAATGGGAGAAAATTTTCGCAACCTACTCAGCTGACAAAGGGCTAATATCCAGAATCTACAATGAACTCAAACAAATTTACAAGAAAAAAACAAACAACCCCATCAAAAAGTGGGCAAAGGATATGAATAAGACACTTCTCAAAAGAAGACATTTATGCAGCCAAAAGACACATGAAAAAATGCTCATCATCACTGGCCATCAGAAAAATGCAAATCAAAACCACAATAAGATACCATCTCACACCAGTTAGAATGGCAATCATTAAAAAGTCAGGAAACAACAGGTGCTGGAGAGGATGTGGAGAAATAGGAACACTTTTACACTGTTGGTGAGACTGTAAACTAGCTCAACCATTGTGGAAGTCAGTGTGGCGATTCCTCAGGGATCTAGAACTAGAAATACCATTTGACCCAGCCATCCCATTACTGGGTATATACCCAAAGGACTATAAATCATGCTGCTATAAAGATACATGCACACGTATGTTTATTGCGGCACTATTCACAATAGCAAAGACTTGGAACCAACCCAAATGTTCAACAATGATAGACTGGATTAAGAAAATGTGGCACATATACACCACGGAATACTATGCAGCCATAAAAAATGATGAGTTCATGTCCTTTGTAGGGACATGGATGAAATTGGAAAACATCATTCTCAGTAAACTATCGCAAGGACAAAAAAACCAAACACCACATGTTCTCACTCACAGTTGGGAATTGAACAATGAGAACACATGGATACAGGAAGGGGAACATCACACTCTGGGGATGGTTGTGGGGTGAGGGGAGAGGGGAGGGATAGCATTAGGAGATATACCTAATGCTAAATGACGAGTTAATGGGTGCAGCACATCAGCATGGCACATGTATACATATGTAACTAACCTGCACATTGTGCACATGTATCCTAAAACTTAAAGTATAATAATAATAATAATAATAAAATAAAAAATAAAAAGTGTTCTTTCAGAAATATTATGATGTCAAATGCTTTGTGATACATTGGTAAATTTTTAAAATGTTACAAAAACCATGTTCAGAATATTCTCAATTTGGAAATGAAAACTCCAATATTAACCAATATTAAAAAGTGCTAACCATAAACGAAAAGACTAATAATTCACACTTTGAAAAAAGCATATACCTTTAACAGAGTATGGGGCAAGCCTGACAGAGGACTCAAATCCAGAAGATATACAAGAATTCTTACAAATCAATAAGAAAAAGGGGACAGTAACATTTAAAAGATGGGCAAAAGGCTTGAACAGGCATAAACAAGGTGTCCAGCTGGTCAATAAACAAATGAAAATGTGCCCAACACCATTAGTTATCAGAAAAATGCAAATAAAAACCATAATGAGATACCAGTACACACCAACTGGATGGCAAGGATAAAAACAGAACAAAAAACAAAAAACTGAAAATATCAAGTGTTGGCAAGGATAGGGAGCAACTTTCTGGGACTTCTATTACCATTCTTTTATGAAGAATCCCTTGTTTCTTCTATTCAATGACTTTGTATTTCTTAGTTTATCTTCTATTTTTGCTGGTATCTGTATTCTTTGGTGCTTTCCTAAGAAAGAATGGATAAGACTTAAATTTTTGAGTACTCTTACAATTTTTATGGTATTTATCCATTATCTTCTCTTTTGTTTTTGTTTTTGAGACAGAGTCTCACACTGTTGTCCAGGCTGGAGTGCAGTGGCATGATCTCGGCTCACTGCAACCTCCACCTCCCAGGTTCAAGCAATTCTCCTGCCTCAGCCTCCCAAGTAGCTGGGACTACAGGTGTGTGGCATCATGCCCAGCTAATTTTTATATTTTTAGTAGAGATGGGGTTTCACCATGTTGGCTAGGCTGGTCTTGAACTCCTGACTTCAAGTGATCCGCCCACCTCAGCCTCCCAAAGTGCTGGGATTACAGGCATGAGCCACCATTGTGCCGGGCCTCCATTGTCTTCTACTGTCTAGTGTTGCTGCTGAGAAAGCTGAAGCCCATTTTGAAATAATCACCAAAAGCTTTATGATCTTTTCTTGTCCCTGGTGTTCTAGAATTTTTAAATGATCAGCCTTAGTTTGGGTCTTTTTTCTTTTTCCCACTGTGATGGACTTTCCAGGATCCACCCCTTTCCATATGAAACTCACATCCTCAAGTTCTGAAAAATGTCTACAATTTCCTCCATCTCAGCCCCACACATCCCTCATTTTCCCTTTCTGGATTACAGGTGACCATTGGACCTCCTGGGTTATTACTTTTCTTTCTCTCTTTTATTTCATTTCTTGGCTTCTTATTGTTCTACTTATAGTAGATTTTCTTAACTTTATCATTCTTCCCTTGACATTTTCATCTCATTTTTAGTGATAATAATCACTGAGATTTTTATTTTGGCTATCATAGTTTAAATTTCTATGAGCTTTTCCTTATTATTGGAATGTATCTTTTTTCCTAGGCTTGATTTGGTTAGCGAATACAAACAACTTCTCTTTTTTCCCGTAGAAAATAAATTATAATTGTTCCAATATTTTCTTCTTCTCACTTCATTATCTCATTCATATACATTCCCATAGTCTGCATATTTGTTTTGGTGTCACTTTCTTGTATATTGGAGGATTTTTCTATTGTTGGTGATCCTTGGCCTCTGTTCATATTTTAGAGGGAGGAATTAAAATGTGTAAAAGTATATATACTGCACGTATCACCCGGTGGGCCTCTCTGTTGAATTATCAAGAAGAAAAAATGGCAAATTTTATTTTTAAAAATGTCGTGCAATGATTTCCAAATAAAAAAGTAACCTGTTCAATACCAAAGACTCATGAATAATAAAAATTTTGGTCATGAATAAGTGGGTAGATGCAGAAGTAAATTATTGAATTCTAGAATCCAGTTTAACTCTACACTGTAGAGGAAAAGTTGAGGTGGTAGATCCTCAGTAAAGCAGCTCCATGGTTTATAAAAAAAGTATAACAGCTCTCTTCATTCTGAGCAGGTAAACAGAGTTCTTTTTAAAGTGATTGTGGAGAAAATGAATCTGACAGAATATTTAAAAACTCATTGGTGCCTGTTGGAAAACCTTGAAAGATATTATAATTTGAAGACAAATTTGTTAGTATAGCGTACACTTCCTCACAATTTCCTTCTTTTCTTTAGCCATCTTATAAAAATTTGCACTTAAAAGCACCTTGGCTGCTGAAGAGTTCTGTGGCTTGTTGGATTATTTTCCTTTCACCTCATGGTTTCACTTCACCTAGTAATTAAAACTGTAGAAAACCAAAAAGAGGCAAATAAGAATCATATTCCTCAACGTTGCTTTTCCTGTCGTTAGCAGAAAGTCGTCAAAGTATAACATTTTTAAAAGTTTTTCAGAAGATATTGAATTCATTGAGACATTCAAGAGAAATGAAACTTGTAAACACCATCAAAGCCTCATGAATTCCTTTTACATATTTGCAATTAACTCATTTTGTCATAGCAGCCTCATTAATTCATCATCTTTGTTTTTTGCCCCTTTTCCTTTTCTCTTATTATAACTTACAGGTCACCCCAATACATAAGTACAGCTTTGGTCATTGTTTGCTGGCTCTCCTGTCTGATATATTTGGGGGAAGGAAGTCACAAATAGTGACTGCTGGCTTCACACAGGTGCTTGCAGAAGGGATCATTGATTAATGAGAGTCTCATATTGAAGGGGATTACTTGGCTGGGTTTTTTACAGCTTGATTCTCTGCCCAATGAGTAATGGCAGAAAGTATTCACTTGCCTAAAGATGATTCCTTGTATATTATATCAGAAAGCAGCTAAGGATTGTAACTTAACTTGTAAGATATAATTTGAGATTTTTAAATGGAGAAAGTGCAGCCAGAAGACAAATTGACGTGGCATGGGGAATTAAGTACCGCTGAGGGCAAAGTCATCCTGGCTAATATGGTGCAGTGGTGCTTGCTCTTAGCTGCATATCACTTTAGAATCATTTGGGGAACTTCTAAACAAGCACCCATAGGTGGGCTCTGTTCCAGTTCAATGGAAACTGGATCCCTGGGAGGGGGCCTGAGAATTAGCATATTGCAAGGTTCCCCAGGTGATTCTGATGCACTGTGAGGGTTAAGAATTGCTGATACAGGACAAGATACATTATGCAGGAATAGGAATAATTAAGCTCCCTCTGTCTCCCCAACTCTGTATAAGACACTTCATGGGAGAATATGCAAAGACATAGAAGGCATGGCTCTCACAGGATTTTGTAATCTATATCAGAGGCAAGATAAGCACAGAATAGCTGAGAGCAGCATAAGGCAATATCTCATCATGCGGACATTATACCTACAGGGATTCTGGGGAGGAAAGACCATGGTGGGTGAGGATGGTTTGGAGGCTTCACAGGGAAAGTGTTGACTTAGGGCTTTGTGGGGAGTAGGAAGGGGGCGTTCACTGCAGGTGAGACAGAAAGCAAAGGAAAGAGTGTGCTGGGGTGGTGGGGAAGAGCTAGTGGACTGTCCTGGGGCTGTGGTTTAGGTTTGGTTTACTCTATTCTCATTACCAGCCTCCACTGAGCACTTTACATCAATGTTTACTGGAACTCCTCTGTGATGTGTCATTACAGATGAAGAAACTGGGCCTTCAAGGCTTAAGTAACTTGCTCAGTGTCTAGTTCCCTTTTCTGTCAGAAAATCCAGGTGAGGGTCATCAAGCCGACCTGGTCCCAAGGGGGGAGGTCGGAAAACTCATTATCTGCAGTTGTGACATCAGTGGGCTGGAGCATTTGCAGGGGCAAAGTGGAGAAGCAGCAGCAAACTGGCCTCTAATGCGAGAGAACCTGAAGCCCTCGTCAGGATCCCAGGTGAGGATCAAGAGACTCAGATAAGCTGGGGCCACCAGACCTGGGGCAGGTCAGGAGTTATTCAGACCCAACACTGGAGATGGAAGTCCTGCCTACTGTCAGGCTCTTCCATGCTCCTGGAGGCAGGCTTGCGTGTGAAGCAGAAAGTTCTGACATGGCCTCCTGGATGCCACAAATATCTTATAACCTCAAAAAAAAAATAGCATTCTTTTCTTGTTGTTTTCTATTATTATGTAAAAATATCATATACCATTAAGCAACGTGCACCTCAGCCTGCCTTACACATTCCTGACCCTTTGAGCTATAAAGAGACATTTATGGCACCTGGGGTAAACAGCAGGAGATGTTCTTCTCCAAATCAATTTTATAATTCATGATAGGGCTCACAGATGGGCATTATTAACAGTGCACACCATCTGGCAGCTTCCCACTTTAAATCATTACTCTTGCTAAATAGATGTTAAGCTTTCAAAATCATTATTTACAATTTTTGTGTCGTCTAAGTTTCATGCCTTAGCTACAAGCCTTTTCCAATGTTTGGCTTCTGTTCTTCTCCTGCTCCAGTCAGAGATTGGGTACAGCTCAGGCATGGGATAAGGGCGGATGTTGCACAGATACTGGTATGAAAACAACTGAGTTTAATGGCTTACTTCTCAGGGTCATGAAATAACGTTAAAGTTTTAATGTTTATGGCATTCAAGAGGCCATGCCCAAACAGTATAAACATTTTATGTGATATTATGAGTCCCCTAAGGTACCCAGGAGAGACAGGAGTCTGGTAGAATCAAAGCAAGCAAGTGGTATAGATGCAATTTGAATTCAGTCTGTGTGATACTAAAAAATTTCTTTCTACCATATTATGCCCTGGCTACCTAGACACTATGTGCACTGCAAAGAGGCATCAGCTATGGTTCTTGTCTTCCAGGAGTTTTCAGTTTAGCTGTACTGACAGGCCGAAACATGAGAAGATAAATAACAACTCATGATTGGCATCAGACTAAAGCCAAACAAGATGAAGGCACATTAAGTGCTGAAGAAAACCAATTCTCCAGTGATTCTCTTTGAAACTTACTGTTCTAGATTATTCGAGATTGAATCTGCATTTCCACTATTTAGTTTTTATTATTTATATTTTTCAAACAGGTATTACAAGCACATGGCAAAATATTTATTGTATTTTTTTAGAGACAGGATCTTGCTCTGTCACCCAGGCTGGAGTGTAGTGGCATGATCATAGCTCATGCAGCTTCAAACTCCTGGCCTCAAACAATCCTCTTGACTCAGCCTCTGGAGTAGCCAGGACTGCAGGTGTGTGCTACCATCCCAGGTTTTTTTTGTTTTGTTTTTTTGTTTTTAGTGTTAGGGTCTTTTTATGTTGCCCAGGCTGGTCTTGACTCTTTGTCTCAAGCAATCCTCCCATCTCGGCCTCCTAAAGTGCTGGGGTTACAGATGTGAGCCACCACACCTGGTTTCAAAATGTTTAAATGATGCAAAAGGATAGACAGCAAATAATGTTTCCCACCTCTATCGCCCAGGATCCTAGCAGAAAACCAAATTTACCTCCAGAAGCTTCAAATTTAGAGGCTTTACTGAAGGGACTGCTTACAGAGGTGTAGGGTTAAGGGGAAAAAAACAAGAGATGTGGAGGCCCCAGAGACTGACAACAGCCTGAGGAAGGAAAGAGTGTTAGTGGAGCCCAGTGAGAGTCGGAGCCTTGGAGGACTTAGCTGTGGACAGACACAGCTATTGTGAGACACGGCACCAAAGTGGGGAGGGAGCGTGGAAGGAATAGCTCGTCTTTCTCACTCTCAGATCTTTTGCTGGTGCATCCCAATGGTCAAACCCAAGAGGAAGTCAACCACCAAGGAAAAAGCGTGATGGAGGCTTTGGAGGACACTCTGGCCAGGGCAGAGAGGAGGGCAGGAATGTGATCTTGGGTGGTGTTGGGTTGGGGCAGGACCCACAGAACAACCAACATAGCACTACCCTATCCCTCAGTCCCCTGAGGCAACAATTCCAGTAGACTCTTGAACAACATGGTTTGAACTTTGTGGATCCACTTATATGTGGATTTTTTTTCACCCAAACTAAGCGCATCAAAAATACAGCATTTGTGGGATTAGAAATCTGAGTGTGTACAAGGCTGGCTTTTGGTATAGTAGTGTTCTGCAGGTCCAACTGTGGGACTTGAAGAGTGTGTGGATTTGAGTATACATGTGGGGTCCTCGAAACAATCCCTTACATATACTGAGAGAGAACTATATTAGCATTTTCTTTGTAACCATCCAGAAATAGTCAATGCATGTACAAGCTACAATGTCTATGCCAACCCATTTTCTATACGAATAGTAGGAAACTCTTCCCCGACTATCCCCCACCCCCCGCCCCACCCACTCTTGCTTTTTATCACTCAACAGTCATATTTCTTGGATTTGGGCCCATTCCAGCATCCACAGAACTACCTTGTTGGATACCAAGGGTTCTGAAAGCATGGTCTCTGAATGGACAGCATCAGCATAACGTGGGATCTTGTTAGAAAGGCAAAGAATTAGAAACTTGGTGGATGAGGCTCAGCAATTCATGCTTTAACAAGCTCTCTGGGTCCTTCTGATGCATATCCAGATCCAGAGTTCTAAACTTTGTGAATGAGGCTGGGGTCCCACCTGATCAAGCCTGCTGGCCATTCACGCGTTGATGTACCCAAGCAATCAGTGGACAGAGGTCCACATTATCAGGCCATGTCTTTCCACTGAAGCTACTGGGTAATAAAAACAAAAAGCATTAAGCATTGATTCTGTATCTGATATCAGTTCTCAGTGCAAACCTGGAAACAGCATGGAAAGGAAAGACTCACTCCCTTCCTAGTGGTACATATCATTTTCTCCCTGTCTTTTCACATTGTTAGTTCTTTAGATGCAGACACTGGGTTTTAATAGGTTTGGTTGGGTGTGTGATGCAATACAAGCTAAATATAATCATGAAGATGCACAATCACCACATGCTTAGGGTTGGCATCTGCTTGGAACCCACAACTATGAGACTCGCTACCCGCCCTGGTTCCTAAGGTCACTGACTCCCTCAGGAGGGCCCTGCCAGGCACTGCTTAGCCATCGTTTACTGTGGCTCAAATACCTACAGCATATACAGCAATGGCCTACACAGAAATGGACATCTTGTCCTCACAAAGATTACAAAACAGCCTGAAGCTTTGCAGGCACCTGCTGGTTTGTGATCCTAGGACTGTCTATGCACCTTGGTTTCCCCATCTGTAAAATGGCAGTGACAGAAAAGGCAGAGCTTGCTCAACTCTGGGGACATATTCAGGTAGAATGATGCAATGTGACTAGCATCCCCTGAAGGCTGAGGGTTGAATGAAAGATGAAACATGAAACCTTTCACCTGGTGCCTGGTCTGTACTGGCCTGAACCACCCAGCTGTGTGACAGTCAGCTGCTCAGGAAAGTGCAGGGTGAATCAGTCGGAAGTTGAGTCCAGGCTCCTTTCTTTCTTACAACTTTGTGACTCCCGCAAGCTCATTCCCCTAGAGGCATCACTTTCATGTATTGTCTGGAGCAGTTCCTGGTACATTATTGGCACGTAATAAATATTTGTTGAAATAATGAATGTGCACTTATGGATCTCAGTTTCTTACTTTACATAATGGGGACAATGATGTACCTCATGGGAATGAATTGGGATTAATTGAGAAAACAGTTTAAAGAGACCTGATACACATATGCAGATAATTGAAATTGGTCCCCTTCCTTACACCAGATACAAAAATTAACTCAGCATGGATTAAAGACTTAAATTTAAAACCCCAAATCAAAAAATCAAAGTGACATGTTGCTACTGATGAAAGCTGGCTCAGAGGACATGGCTTAAGCATGTGAACACATGGGTCCTAACACTCCACTCAATTTAAGACCCTGCACAGATTCTTTGGACATACTGGACCACTTCAGGCCTTCCCTGCAAGGGCCATTTCCATAAACTTATGTGTGAAGTTGCAGAGTCAGCCTCCCTCTGTAGCTGGGAGGACCAGACAGAGCTGAGTATTTTCAGGCCCTTCTCCCAAATGCAGCGTTCAGTTAAGTTGGCTCCCCCAGGGATGAGAGTGTGAAGGGACATAAAGATGCTCCTGGAAGAAAATGCTAAGGGAACCCTCCCCAAATGAAGCGGTTAATCAACCCCTTCGATGGAAAACTAAGGGGACATGGGAAGGATATGTCCCCTCTGCTAACATTTCTTATCTTGGACCTGTGTGCTTTATGCTTTTCTGTAATATTGGAATACTTTATCAAGTGCCAGTGAAAAAGAATTTTATTTCCTTCTTTTTATTTCTTTTGATTGATCTTAGATATGAAAATTTTTATTGGGAAAGACTGTATATATATTTGGCTACTATAGCGGGCATATTAATTACCTATTGTGCCATAATCAATGATCCCATACTGCAGAAACTTAAAACAGCAATAAATATTTATTATTTCACATAGTTTCTGCAAGTCAAGAATTCAGGCCAGGCACGGTTGCTCATGCCTGTAATTCCAGCACTTTGGGAAGCTGAGGCGGGTGGATCACAAGGTCAGGAGATCGAGGCCATCCTGGCCAACATGGCGAAACCCCGTCTCTACTAAAAATGCAAAAATTAGCTGGGCATGGTGGTGGGTGTCTGTATTCTGAGCTACTCAGGAGGCTGAGGCAGGATAATCGCCTGAACCCAGGAGGCAGAGGTTGCAGTGAGCCAAGATCACGCCACTGCACTCCAGCCTGGGTGACAGAGCGAGACTCCATCTCAAAAAAAAAAAAAAAGAAAATTCAAGAATGGTTTAGCTGGGTGGTTCTGCTGGAGTCACATAGCAAGTCGTGGAGCTGGAATTTGATCTCAGATCCATTAAATAAAGTTTAACTTCTCAAACAGTTCAAATCAGTACTTCCCAGCTAATGCCTTTCCAAATCACCTGAAGAATCTAATTCAAATGCAGTCTGTTTCAGCAGGGTTTGGGTCAGGTGAGGTTCTGCATAGCTAACAATACCCCAATTATGCTATGCTGCTGCAAAGGGACCTCACAAGGAGGTAGTACAAGCCACTGCTAGTGGCTATACAAAGGAGTGAAGCCTTCTAAGTACAGTACCTGGCACAACGAATTGTCAAGCAAATGGCAAATCTTCTCTGCAGAGGGGAACTGAGACCCAGTACCCACAATCCATTCTGGAGTCTCTTCATAATCCTGAAGAGGGAAGCCCAGAGGAAATCATCTGGTGAGCTTATCTCATTCTTCTAAAAAAGCGATGAGGATTGGTTTGAGGAGAGCCGCAGTGGGAGGCTGAGAGTCAAAGCCACACTATTTCTGGAGGCTTCGTCCTTTTTCCTGGGATCTGACTCTACTTTTGTGCCATCATCCACCTTTGGGGAGGTCCATGAAGGTCATCTGCTTTTGGGGGTGCATTTGGGACCAGGCAGGAAGCTGCACTTCCCAACTTACCCAAACACAGCTTCTCAACGGGGGCTTCCAAGTTGGGGGAAGGGCTGTGCATGAAGCAGTCTGTGTGTGGGTGTTGGGGAGCTGAAGGGACATCCCCATCTGGGCCAGGGAGCTCTGGTCTCTCCTTGTTTGTCTCCTACAACTGTGGCAACAACACAAAGCCTCTCAGTATGTGCATATTGCTTTGTAGTATCTCTTAGAGAGACAAGATAATGACTATTTTTCTTAGCTTATCCATGAAGTTAACATATAATACATTAATTGCATTTAGGAGCATTTATTCAACCAAGTGTAACTAGTAATTTCAAAAAATGCCCAATAATACTGATGTTACAGCACACTTGGAGTGCTTTGCTCCAGAAATACCAAGCATTTCCTCCGTTTGGCACCAGGGAGAATCCTGGCACTTTGCTTCAGAAACAAATCTCTTTAATTCCTGCGGACTCTGCATCAAGCCTGCATTGCTCTTTGTTTTTTCCAAGGCTAGGACCTGGGCTGTTTCCCTTCTTTCATCTTCAGATCACTTTAGCCACCCACCAACGTGATTTCTGAAAGCACTGTGTGAAAATTTGAGAATCATGTTGTGTAAACCAGTCTGTTTCATGGTAAACCTCTCTTCCCTCCACCCTCACAAAGCCCAGAGCCAGGGACAAAAAGGAATGGGAAAGTGGATTTGCCTTCCCCAGGACTTCCCAGCCAGGGCACAGGAAGATAACAATGCTACCTCCCAGCATCTCCTAATCTCTCTAGAAATGAAAATGCTCTATCCCCTTCGCACTGCAAGGAAGAGATGTGAGGCTCTCAATCCACACAGCTGGATATCAAAATCTTAAATGTTTTAAGAAAACAAGATGAGTAAGGTTAGAGAAGTGAGTCAGAAATGCCAAGTAGCAGATGTGAAAATGTGAGTAAACCACAGCCTCAGTGAACTAAAGGCTTTACAGCAGAAGGTGCCAAAACTTTTTGATTGTCACATGTATGTTTGTCCATGTATCTCTGTGCTGTGGCTTGAATGTTTACGTCCGCTCCAAAATTTACGCGGAAATTTAATCCCCAATGCAACAGTATTAAGAGGTAGGGCCTTTAGGAGGTGATTAGTCTATGAGGGCTCCTCCCTCACCAATGGCATTAGCACCTTATAAAAGCATTAAAGGAAAATAGCTAGGCCCTTTGTGCTCTTGTGCCCTTCCACTATGAGAGGACACAGTGTTCGTCTTCTCTGGAAGAGACAGCATTTAAGGCACCATCTTCGAAGTAAAGACTGGGCCCTCACCAGACACTGAACCTGCTGGCATTTGGATTTTGAGCTTCCCAGCCTCCAAAACTGTAAGTAATACATTTACACTGTTTATAAATTACCCAGTCTGTGGAATTTTGTTATAGTAGCAGGACTGATCTAAGACACCCTCATATATTAATATATACATCTTAAAAATTATGTAATGGGAAATATAAAGAATAGGAGTTAAAGTCACCCTCGATGGAAGTTCCACTCTTTTTTCTCTACACCCCAATGCCTCCTCTCATGTTATCTCTGCAGTGCCTGCATCCCACTGTGGAGACTCCTGTTGTATTAATAATTAGGGCTGGGCAGACAGAGCTAAGCCTGAAGCTGGGTTGCTACTTTCTTACCCATATAACCTCGGGGAAATGACCTTTCTGAGACTTCTATTGAAGAGTCTGTAAAAGCAGATAATGATAGTACTACTTCCAGGGTTGTGGTGAGAATTCAGTGAGATATTGCATGGAAAGCATTTAGCACAATCCTGGTCCATGATAAATGTTTGATATTTGTTAGTAATAATTATTCAATGACTTGACGGTCCCAGTAAAGAAAAATTATCAAAACTTCAGAAATAAGGCAAGAGGATGAATGACTGTGTGCCTTTCAATGTCATAGCAGAGAGCTGTCCAATAGGCCTACCCAAGGTCATGTGACACTGTAGGGCAGGAACTTTGTCTGGCACAATTGGCTATTGATTTGCATCCAGTTCCCCTAAAGTTAGATATTAACTAACTAAGTTGCGCATGATTTGGTCTACTAGAGGATGCAAATAGTTTTTGTTGAGTAGAACAGATAACCATAGAGGTTACAGTTGTATTGCTTTTGTTTTTGCTTTGTTTCATATCTACTTTAGGAACTTGGTGGTGTCAACATCTTGTCTCTTACTAAGTATGTATTCATCTTGTGTATCCTCTTTTGAACCAGCTTTATCATCCTGCTGGTTCCCTCATTAATTAGGTAAATAATCTCTGACTTATATGCATTATATACTGAGTAAAGGAGCTGTATTCGTATTATCATAGTTACATGATCTCCTTTATTTCAACTTCCCCATCAAGCTCTTGGCTACCAGGTGCCTCAACCTACCCTGAAATACCTCAAGGAACATAATTTCCAAGCTTATATCCACATCCTACCTTCCTTTTAAGGCAAGTTAGCATCTTATTTTAACTGTTTAATTCAAGAAGTATTTGCTGAAAAAAATAAAATATTAACTCTAATTGCTTTTAAGTGGTAGGATTTGGGATGATTTTTTTCCCATTTTCTATTTTACTATTGTCCACATTTTCTATATTAATGATGTGCAGTACTTGTAATGAAAAGAGAAAAAAATGTAACTTCTAAAAAAGTGAGGACCTATTATATGCATCTCAACAGGTAGGACCCAGGAGAGAACACAATGGTGAATAATCCACTCTTCCTGACTTTGACAGTACAAAAGTGTAAAGCTATAAAACAGGACAGAATATAAGTACAGATTGGAAAATAACATATTGTGTCTGTGGGGAAAAGGCTGAGGAGAGGATGGAAGGGAAGGAATTGTCTTGGAGGGGTAGCATCTGATAATCCCATTAATAGCTACTAGCTAGTATTTAATGTATATTTGTTACATGCCAAGCACCCTCCTAATTCCTTCACATGCACCTCATTTAACTTTCTTCTTTTTTTGTTATTGTGTTAAAAGGATGTTGTATAAGATTTACTGTCTTAAGCATTTTTAATTGCACGGCGTAATAATGTTAAGTATATTCACATTGTTGTGAAATGGATGTCCAGAACTTTTTCATCTTTCAAATTTGACATTCTATACCCATTAAACAACAACTCCCCTTCTCATCTCCCCTCAGCCCCTGGTAACTACCATTTTACTGTGTTTCTATGAATTTGGCTACTTTAGATACCAGAGATCATTGGAGTCCTACTGTATTTTTGTGTGTGAGTGACTGGCTTATTTCACTTAGCATAGTGTCTTCAAGGTTCATCCATGTTGTAGTGTGCAACAGGATTTCCTTTCTTTTTAAGGCTGAATAATATTCCATTGTTTGTATATACCACATTTTGTTTATCCATTTATACATCGATGAATGGAATACATGGGTTACTTTCACTTTTTGGCCTTTGTGAATAATGCTGCTATGAACATGGTGTGCAAATACCTCTTCAAGATACTGCTGTCAATTATTTTGGGTATATATCCAGTAATGAGGTTGCTGGATCATATGGTAGTTCTATTTTTAAATTGTTGACAACCTCCATACTGTTTTCCATAGTGATTGTACATTTCACATTCCCACCAACAGTGCCCAAGCGATCCAATTTCTCCACAGCCTCACCAACACTTGTTATTTTCTGCTTTTTGACACCAGCCATGCAAATGAGTGTAAAGTGATATCTCATTGTGGTTTTGATTTGCATTTTTCTGATAATCAGTAATGCTGAGCATCTTTTCATATATTAGCCATTTGAATATCATATTTAGAAAACCATCTATTCAGGTCTTTTGCCCATTTTCTGAGAGTTATTTGATTATTTTGTTGTTGAGTTATAGAAGTTCTCTATAAATTCTATATATTAATCCCTCATCAGATATATGATTTGCTAATATTTTCTACCATTCTGTAGGTTACCTACAGAACCTACAGTGATTGTGTCCTTTGATGCACAGAAATTTTTAAGTTTGACATAGTTCTATTTGCCTAATTTTTGCTTTTGTTGCCTATACTTCTGTTGTATCCAAGAAATCATTTTTCATATCCAAGAAATCATTGCCAAGTTCAATGTCATGAATATTTTCCCCTGTTTTCTTCTGGTAATTTTACAATTTTAGGTCTTACATTTATGTTTTTAATCCATTTTGAGTTAATTTTCTGTACGTGGTATAAGGTAAGGGCCCAACTTCATTTTTCGCATGCAGATATCCAGTTTTTCCCACACCATTTGTTGAAGAGATTTTTTTTTCTTCCTCATTGAGGGGTCTTGGCATCCTTGTTGAAAATTACTTGGCCATATACATGAGAGTTTGTTTCTGAGCTACTATTCTATTCTATTAGTCCATTTGTGGTATGCCAGTGCCACATTGTTTTGATTACTGAAGCTTTGTATTGTTTTGAAATCAGGAAGTGGAAGTTCTCCAACTTTGTTATTTTTCAAAATTGTTTTGGTTATTGAGGTTCCCTTGAGATTCCATATAAATTTTAGGGCAAATTTTTCTATTTTTGCAAAAAATGCCATTGGGATTTTGATAGGGATTCTATTGAATCTATGGATAACTTTGGGTAGTATGACATCTTAACAATATTAAGTCCTCCAATCCATGAACATAGGACATCTTTTCATTTATTTGTATCTTCCTTAATTTATTTCAGTACTGATTTATAGTTTTCAGTGCATGAGTCTTTCACCTCCTTATTTATGTTTATTTCTAAGTATTTTGTTCTTTTTAATGTTACTCGAAATGAAATTATTTTCTTAATTTTTTTGGTTTATTGTTAATGTGTAGAAATGCAGCTGATTTCTGTATGTTGATTTTGTATCCTGCAACTTTTGCTGAATTAGTGTACTAGTTTCAATAAGGCTTTATTTATTTATTTATTTATTTGGTGTATGTGGTATCTTTAGGACATTGTACAGATAACATTATGTCATCTGCAAACAGAGATCATTTTACTTCTTCCTTTCTCATTTGCTTTTTATTTCTTTTTCTTGTCTGATTGCTCAGGCTTTAATTCTCTTCATTTTATGGATTAGGAAACTGAAGCTTTGAGAAGTTAATTAGCTTGCCTGAGGTAATCAGCTAAGCAGCAAAGTTAGAATAAAAACATGACTTTTGAATTCTACAGCTAGGAATTTAATCAATAGTGTTGAGTAGGGCTTTACCTGGTTGAGATGGGAAGGGTGGGGGCGTTTGGGCAGATGGATTCTGACTTGTTTAATATGATCTGCTATATCTTTTAGAGATTGCCACATTCCAATCAATAAACTCAAAGATGCTGAAGCAAAACTATGCTGAGTATAATTTTCTTCTTTTGTTTGTTTGTTTTGAGATACGGTCTCACTCTGTAACCCAGGCTGGAGTGGCATGATCTAGGCTCACTGCAGCCTGGACCTCCTGGGCTCAAGCAATCTTTTCACCTCAGCCTCCTGAGTAGCTGGGACTACATCACCACACCCAGCTAATTTTTTTTTTTTTTTTTTTTTTTTTGGTAGAGATGAGGCCTCACTACTTTGTGCAGGCTGGTCTTGAAGTCCTGGGCTCAAGCAATCCTCCTGCCTTGGTTTCTGAAAATGCTGAGATTACAAGTGTGAGCCACCATTCCCAATCTTTTTTGTTTGTTTGTTTGTTTTTTAGTGTTTTGGAAGACAATTTTTGTTCTAGGGTCAGTTCAAACAGCAGACTTAAATGGAATAAATTTGTACTGGCAACGAACATACTGTTAAAGTTGCCTTTGTGAATATACCCTTGATAGTCATTTGTATTCTTATAGTTTTTTTTTTTCTTTACACATAGACTCAAACTTTTAGAGCTGAAAGAGATCTTAGAGAGGAAACAAAAGGGGAAAAAAGGAGAACTTAAGTAATCCATTCCTCCCTTCCTTATTCTTTTCCTTCCTTCGTTTTGTAGAAGTAGTACATGCTGCTTAACTGTTTATAAAGCAACATAATTTAAAGAAGGAATTGCCTCCTGTTTGATGTCTGTTTCATCTTCACCATCTTCCTGTGGGTAAAACCACATTTAAAATTTGATGGGTCTCCATCTAGACTTCATTTCTATGCTTAGACATATACCACACACACACACACACACACACACAACACACACACACACACACACACACACAGTTGTGATATTATTTTTGTCCTCTTTTTTTTAACAAAATAACAAAAAAATGGTATCATACTATACCCAGGGGTCTGCAACTTGCCTTTTGTCCACTCTGGAAAAGCACAAATTCTATGTGTCTTGATTGAATTTCATTTATTGAAAAGATATCCCTAGACTCAACTAACATCTTCAGACACCATTTGCCCTGTAATGACTGAAGCTCCATGGCAACATATAGTATCGCCAGTTACCAAAAAACAAATATTAACACCTCACTGCTGCAGACATTTAAAACCTTCATTTCCCAAGATTCCCATTTTTTGTGTTGTATGTGCATACTTAACTCCCAATGGAATCAACAGGAAAGTTGTCTTGTTTTCATTGTGGTTCAGGGCCATCCCCTAGTATGGTTTTTGGTGGAGGACTTAGGCCAAGAAAAGAGTAAAGCCTTAGTGAGAACCAAGTTCATTCATGCTCTAAAACAAAAGTGCCTACCATTTGCCCAGGCCTTATCTCCTGATCCTCTCTTTGAAGGAGCTGTTCTTTTAAAATCATTAATCTCTAAAATGATACTCTCCCTGTTATGGCACTCACCCTATCACCAATTTACATCATGGAAAAAATCAAGTCTTAAATATTTCGCAATTACAATAATACCAGGCACATTGTTAAACATTTTTATGAATTATCTAATGCAGTCATCTGAACCATGTGTATAATATGTAATGTTACACAGCATTGTATATTCTCCTTATTTTACAGGTGAGGGAACTGAGACTTATGGAGCTTTTGTATCTAACCCACATCATAAAGCTTGTGAGGAAGCCAGAGTTTGAAGCCAAACAGCCTTGCTCTTATATTTTAAGTGACCCTAAAAATGAATTCCCAGGAGCTGTATTATCATGATGGGGATGTGGATGTTTAGGTGGTTGGGATTTCCTTCTATCTGGTTTCTTCAGAAAGGCGTATTCCATTGTTTGGAAGTCAATTGGTTTTGAAACAAGAACAAACCCCTTGATAGCCATATGGAGATTTGCTATTCTGCCTACACTTTAAATTAACCTTATTGATGGATTTCCTGCCAAGCTTAGTTTCATTTATTATGCATGTTCCTTTTGGTAGGTGGAAGGAAAAAATGTGAGAATTATCCTCTAAATAAAGCAGTATATAAGCCAGGCTTATAAATTTTCTGAAGTTTATTTTTATTTGCCAAGTGTTCTGTACTTTTCTGGGGGTAAGTGCGTTTATTAAGTAAAAAAGTATAGTGATATCTTGAAATAAGGATATTTTAGTAGTACACAACCGTGAGTGGATCTATTTTCTCTTTCATTCATCCTTGTCAGCTGAGGCCATTCCCAGCCAGCAGCTAGGGGTGAAGTGGTATCAAGATGGGTGAGCTGGTTTATTGTTTCTTTCTGAGTTAAAGAAATTTCAGCCTGAAATCCTATTCCTTTCGGATTCTAAAATGTGGCAACATATGAATGTATTAGAATAGTTGTCCTAAGACTTACTACAGGCCTGCAAGTCAGGACCAGGCTTCCCTGTATGTGTTGTGGAAAATGAACACTCTGGAGTATTCTCATCTTGGGATAAAAAAAATATGAATCAGAGAAGGGGAAGTAAGATAAAATGTCTTCATTTAATCTTTTCTGACATTACCGAAGGTGGCCAGATGACAATGCTGTGTGTATGGTATAGTCTTGGCATTTGATGATGGGGAAAGAAGTTCAGGTCAGTGGTACTCATAAATAGCTATTTTGTAATTGTCCTATCTAAATGAAGCTGGACTTGGGAAAGGTGAGAAGTTCCCAAAACGATTCACAGCCCAGTGGTTGCTGTAAATCACTTGGAGCTCTGGATATTTCTGTCTGACTGGGAAGAATAATGACCCAGCTGATCAGTTACATATGTGGGTTTGTTCAGAGAATTTCTGATGGAATCTGTGATTCTAAACCCTGTCAGGTCCCACGCTCCCTTTTATAACAAATATTTGAACACCCCTTTTAGTATACTGGAATGAAATTTATATATGACACATTTAAAAATAAATATAACATCCTGTTATAACAGGAGAACAAAATAGAAAGTCATTTTTAATAAGATATGTATCTCAATTTGCAAATGCCGAGACAAGACTACTGTTAAAAGATAATTTTTTTAAAAAAGATAAAATCATGACTCTCACCCAGATATAAAAATGAGCATATGTTGTATATGTTAATTAACTCAAAATGAGGAACCAGGCAAATGTTATAACCTGTTTAAGAGACTAACCATATAATGGACACATTTATAGATCAGGAATATTGAAATGAATGTACAAATGAAGGCAAAACTAACTTCTTTAATAGTGGGGTAGAGAGGTCAATTGAACATTTACCAAATAGGTCAGAATTTGCATGTCTACAGACAAAAATTATTTTGCATTGTTGTCGGTTATCTATATTTTACCAAGTTGTAGCATAGTCTCCATGTAATTAGAACCAGATAACCTGGAGGGGTGTAGGTAGATGGTGCACAGTTCTCCACTGCAGCACACTCTATATTATCCCTAATGAAATTGTCAGACATTTGCAACTATAGGTAAAAACATGCTGAATGAGGCATCTATACAGGCAGACTGACTCAGTTGGCTGGATTGTCAGCCAGAATACCTTAAACAGTGATGGCTTCAGCTAGTTTCTGAACTTGGAACCAGCTCTTAGTAAATTTCTGAACAAAGAAAGTATACTCTTTCCTCACTTTACACCATGCCTGAACTCCTAGAAAATTCAGTGCTTTTTAAGACTGTTTGAAAACACTTTGTATGCATAATGGGGTTGGATTTTAGTTAAGATAATTATAAGTATGTTTTTCAGATAATTATTAATATGATAATTATAAACATATAAATATCTGGCAGGATGTCCAAAAGTTGTGGGGCATGCAGCAAATCCTTTATTTTGCAGGGACTCTACCATCTTAGTCCTACCCACCAAATGCAAGTGGTGTCCTTCCAAGCACTGTGACCACCAAAAAAACTATGACAAGTTAATACACTCCCTAGGGATGGATAGTGCCCACATGGAGAAGCACTGTCATTGCTGAAATATGTTTGGGACCCATAGCTTTATTCCCACTTCCAACAAAACCGTCTGCTCAGCTGGGCAACTGTGGAGAAAGGCAGAGAGCCTTCTTGACCAGGGCTGTGCCAAAAAAAAATTCTTAATTAAAAAAATTGACCCATCCTTTCTGAATTCCTCTCTTCCAAGTTTAACTCTTCAACACGGTGAAAGACAAAGGAGGCCCCTCATTGAAAGTAACTCCCAGCCTACCCACCCCCAATCTATTTGACTGGAGTTTGCTTCTGCTTTTCTGAAGAGTTCTTGCCATTAAGACCTGTGGTATAGAGGCTGATGCAGACAGAAAATAGCACAGTCAAATAACCAAAGGGGACAGGCTGTTCACAAACTAAGTGAAGTGGTGGGACCATGTGTACCTGCCACGACTTGAGGGACAGCTGCCAATCAAACTCAACCTCATGTTGCCAGATCTTCTGATTTACTTCCAAGAGAAACTGGAAATCTGAAATATTTATATGTAATTATTCAGGTCTTAGATGTTAGCTGATATGTGTGTGTATACATATGTGTGGGTATAGATGGATAGATACATGCATCATGCATACATACTGTTCTTCATACTTAGACCCATGAATAAAAGAAACAATACCTTAGGTACAGACGAGGTCCCTCCTTTGAATCAGAATGAACACTGTGAGGTAGGTGTTATTTAGCCCCATTGCAGAGATGAAGGAATAGGAGTGTAGAGAAATTAAGCAACTTGCCTAAAGTCACACAGTCAGTAGCAGGACTGGAATTTTAATCAGGCCTGTTTTGCTTCCTGATACCAGATTGCTGCCCAGTCTATGAAGAGAACGCACCATCTATTAAAAGACCACAGGACATTGTTTTCTTCATTTTTTAATGACTCAAAGACAAAAAATTCAAGCTATGAGCAATGTTTGCTGAAAGCAGCATTTATTTAAGTAAAGTTAACTTTTCTTAGAGCTTCTTGATCTGGCCCTGTCAGGAGCCTACAGGGCTTTTTGGAGAAGGAAGAGTGGATGGGTTTTGATAGTGTTTGCAGTGAGCTGGGTGAGTCATTTGCTGTGTTAGCCTGCCATCCATCAAAGCTGGTGATGAGAATGAATCCCTGGGGGTTGCTTGTGAAAAATGTTAAAAGCTTTAATTGAAAGGATCTCCAACTGAGGCCACAAGTAACTTTCTCATTGTGAATTCCTGTCTTGCCCCCAAATGCCCTGGGGCCCCACCAAATGGCAGGCCCAGGTCATTCTGATGTGCTTAAGCCATAAGCCTCTGGCAGGGCTTTGATGATGCTAGGCCTGGAGTCCTGTGCCACCCCCAATAGGGAGGGACACACTGTGAGAAATGTCATCTGTCAGGGTCTGCAAATTAAACCAGCCTTATGGAAAGTGGGGAAGTTTAATGTTTAAAACGTCCTGATTGAAATGCTCACATGATGAAAAAGATGGGCTTGGTCACCTGAAAGGGCATGTGTTGCACTAAGGCAGCAGGCACGGCACCTGAAGCTTCTCATTCGCTTCATGAGGTTCATAATGAACTTTTAGCCCTTTCCTTTCCTTTGTTTGTGGATCTGTCTATCCGTTTGCTGCCCCAACTCAGTTCATGGTGTGACCCAGGCTGACATTCTATTCAAATCAGCAGGCATTTCTCCTTCTAGAGTGGATGTGCTACTGGGAAGCTGTCATAGGCTTCCCCAGGCTGCTTAAGGGGAGAGTAGAGAAAAAGCAGTTAAGAATTCCTGTGTTAGAGCTCTCATCTAGAAGCTTTTCAACAAGCAAACATCCTACCCCTTTAAAAAATGTTTTTATTACACCCATGATACATGCTCAATAAAGACAAAGTAGGGAGAAGAAAGACAAAAACAAAACAAAAAGTCTTGATCCCACTTCTTGAGAAATATGTGTGTGTTCAGGGTAAGCTGCAGGAGAAGGCAGCAGTGTCAGTGAAATGTCCTCTGAATCTAAAGAGAAGTTAGGCAAGAACTGGCCCCCAAATTCATTACTCTCTTCATACAGAGTCTGGCAGACGATGATCATGCAGTTCCCTAATCTCTCTGTGGGTAAAATTTCTTTTGTTGATAGATAAGACTGGGAAAACAATTATTACTGGTATTTGGAATAATATAGTAAAAAGTTTAACAATTACCCACCAATATGTACTCTGAGCTTAAAATCCAAAGCAATTTAGGAACATTCTCTATGTATATTCCAAATCATATACCATTATGTGAGCCCTTGGGATGCTTAGGAGGGGAGGCAGAGAATACAAATGTGGAAATGAAATGCAGGGCAGCACAAATTGTGTAAATGAAATCTAGACTGTTTCTGGGAACATAATTTCATGAATAAAGATGATCTAGCATCTCTGAACTATGTATTTTAAGATTAATATTTCTCAATAGTACTTGTCAAAGTGAGTGGCAGTAGAATCCATAATAAGTACTTTATTGAATTATATTTAGTTTAAATATAAATGTAAAAAGGCACCATGAATTCTCATGTCAAATTATGTCACCCAAAAGTTAATTAGCTGTACCATGGTACAAAAAAAGAATTATTTTTAATTTGGCAAAATACAAGTTTGTGTTTCTAACAATTCAGTCAAAGACTTTTTTAAAATTAGTACAATTTATTTTTAAACCAGTTTTAGGATCATAGAAAAATTAAGCAGAAAGTACAGAGAGTTGCCATATCCCCCTGTCCCACAACCTCCTCTACTAATAACATCCCCTACCACAGTGGTACATTCATTACAATCAATGAACCTACACTGATGCATCATTAGCACCCAAAGCTCATAGTTTACGTTAGGATTCACTCTTGGTGTTATGTTTCTATAGGTTTTGTTAAATGTATGATGATGTTTATCAGTGTCTACTGCTGTAGTATCATTCAGAATCATTTCATTGCCCTAAAAATCTTCCATTGTCCTCCCTCCTCAACCCTGGCAACCACTGATCTTTTAACTGTCCCCATAGTTTTGCCTTTTCTGGAATGTCATATAGTTGGAATTATATAGTATGTAGCCTTTTCAGATTGGTTTCTTTCACTTAGTAGTGTGCATTTAAGTTGCCTCAATGTTTCATGGCTTGATAACTTGATAACTTATTTAGCTCTGAATAATATTTCTTGATAAGGATATACCGCAGTTTATATCCATTCACCTACTAAAAACATTTTGGTTATTTCCAATTTTTGGCAATAATGAACAAAGCTGCTATAAACATCCATGTGCTGGTTTTTGTGTGGAGTTGCCAATTCCGTTGGATAAACACTGACGAGTGTGATTGTTGGATCTTTAGGTAAGAATATGTGTAGTTTTGTAAGAAACTGCCAAACTGTCTTCCAATATTTGCATTCCTACCAGCAATAAATGTTGTCCTGTTGTTCCACATCCTTACCAGCATTTGGAGTTGTCAGTGTTTTGTATTTTGGCTATTCTAATACTTGTTTTAATTTGTAACTCTCTTATGAAATATGATGAACATCTTTATATATGTTCACTTTCCATATATATATGGAACAGACTATTTACATATATATCTATCTTCTTTGATTAGGGGTCTGTTCAGGTTTTTATCCACTTTTTAATAAGGTTGTTATTTTTCTATTGTTGAGTTTGAAGAGTTCTTCGTATATTTCATATAAGAGTCCTTTATTATATATTTCTTATTTTCTAATATATATGTCCAATTCAATAAATTTTCTTTTAAGCACTGCTTTTGCTGCATATTACACATTTTGATGTTTTATTTTAATTTTCATTTAGTTCAAAATGTTTTAAAATTTCTCTTAAGATTTCTTCTTTGACCCATATATTATTTGGAAGTATGTTGTTTAATCTCCAAGTACATTGGATTTCAGACATCTTTCTGTTATTCATTTTAGTTTAATTCCATTGTGATCTGATAGTAGAAGTTGTATGATTTCTCATTTTTTAAATTTGTTAGGGTGTGTTTTATGTCCCACAGAAGTACTGTCATTCCCTTCATAATGACGTTTCAGTCAACAAAGGACCACATGTATGACAGTGGTCCCATCAGATTATAATAGAGCTGAAAAATTCCTATCACTTAGTGATGTTGTAATATCATAGCATAACACATTACTTTTCTATGTTTAGGTATGTTTAGACACACAAATACTTATCATTGTCTTACAGTTGCCTACAGTGTTCTGTACAGTAACATGCTCTATGGATTTGTAGCCCAGGAGCAATAGGCTACACCATTATAACATAGGGGCATAGTAGGCTGTACCATCTATGTTTGCATGAGTATACTCTATGATGTTTGCACAATGATGAAATTGCCCGACAATGCATTTCTCAGAACATATTCCCATTGTTAAGTGATGCATGACTGTAGTCTATAGATGTCAATTATATCCCGTTGATTGATGGTGATGTTGAGTTCAACTATACCCTTACTAATTTTCTGCCTGCTGGATTTGTCCACTTCTGATAGATGGGTGTTAAGGTTTCCAACTACAATAGCAGACTCATCTATTTCTCTTGCATTTCTACCAGTTTTTGCCTCAGGTATTTGACATTTGGTTGTTAGACACATACACATTAAAGATCGTTATGTCTTTGTGATGTATTGATCCTTTTATCATTATGCAGTGCCCCTTTTTATCCCCAATATCTTTCGTTGCTCTGAAGCCTGCTCATTCTGAAGTTAATATAGCAACTCCTCCTTCTTTTGATTAGTGTTAGCCTGGTTTATCTTTCTCTATTTACTTCTAATCTACATGTTTCTTTGTATTTTAAGTGGGTTTCTTATATGCAACATGAAGTTGGGTCCTTTTTTCTATCCACTCTGAGGATCTTTGTCTTTTAATTAGTGTAGGTAGACCATTGACATTTAAAGTGATTATATCTACCATATTTATTACCATTTTCTATTAATTTCTCTTGTTCTTTGTTTCTATTTTTATCTTCCTCTCTTTTCTACCTCTTATGGCTTTAATTGAGCATTTTATATAATTCTATTTTCCCCTTCTTAGCATATACATTATACTTTTATCAAATAACATTGTACCAATTCATGGATAGTGAGAATAACTATTTTTGTTTGTTTTTGAGAAAGGGTCTCATTCTGTCACCCAGGCTGGAGTTCAGTGGTGCAACCATGGCTCACTACAACCTCCACCAACCTCCCAGGCTCAATCAATCCTCCTGCCTCAGCCTCCCAAGTACCTGGGACTGCAGGCATGCATCACCATGCCTGGCTAATTTTTGAATTTTAATCTCTTATAATAACAAAATACTTGTAATTCCTCCCTCCTGCCTCTTGTATCACGGTTGTCTTTTTTTTTTTTTTTTTTTTTTTTGAGATGGAATCTTGCTCTGTAGCCCAGGCTGGAGTGCAATGGTGCAGTCTCAGCTCACTGCAAGCTCAGCCTCCCGGGTTCACGCCATTCTCCTGCCTCAGCCTCCCGAGTAGCTGGGAGTACAGGTGCCCACCACCACACCCGGCTAATTTTTTGTATTTTTAGTAGAGATGGGGTTTCACCATGTTAGCCAGGATGGTCTCGATCTCCTGACCTCGTGATCCGCCTGCCTCGGCTTCCCAAAGTGCCGGGATTACAGGCGTGAGCCACCGCGCCTGACCCACTGCTGTCATTTTACTTATATATTGGCATATAGTTGAACACATTGTTGCTGTTATTATTTTGAACTGACTGTTAGATCAATTAAGAATAAGAAAAATAGGCTGGACAAGTTGGCTCACGCCTGTAATTCCAGCATTTGGGAGGCTGAGGCAGGCGGAACACGAGGTCAAAAGATGGAGACCATCCTGGCCAACATGGTGAAACCCTGTCTCTACTAAAAATACAAAAACAAATTAGCTGGGCGTGGTGGCGAATGCCTGTAGTCTCAGCTACTCAGGAGGCTGAGGCAGGAGAATCGCTTGAATCCAGGAGGCGGAGGTTTCAGTGAGCCGAGATCGCGCCAGGGCACTCCGGCCTGCCGACAGAGCGAGACTCCATCTCAAAAAAAAAAAAAAAGGAAGAAGAAGAAAAAAAGAATAAGAAAAATAAAATGTTTGTTTTCCTTTCACTTAATTCTTCTCTGAAGTTCTTCTTTTCTTCACGTAGGTCCAAGTTTCTGACTTACATTATTTTCCTTCTCTCCGAAGAACTTCTTTTTAACATTTCTTGCAAGACATGTCTGCTGACAACAGATTCCCTTAGTTTTTGTTTCTCTGAGAGAGCCTTTATTTCTCTTTCACTTTTAAAAGATGATAATTTTGCAGGGTAAAGAATTCTAGTTTGGCAGTTTTTTCTCTCAACACTCAACAATTTATTTTACTCTTGCGTGCCTGGTTTCTGAGGAAACGTTGGATATAATTCTTATTTTTGCTTCTCTGTAGGTAAGGGGCAGCTCATCCCCGAACAATATGGGTCCACTTACACACAAATTTTTTTCAATAAATATATTGGACAATTTTTTGGAGGTTTGCAACAATTTGAAGAAACTTGAAGATGAATTATGTAGCCTAGAAATATTTTTAAAATTAAGAAAAAGTTAGGCATGGTATGAATGCATAAAATATATGTAGATACTAGTATATTTTGTCATGTATTACTATAAAATATACATAAATTATAAAAAATTAAAATTTATCAAAACTGACATAGACTGTACACGGTGTCATTTTTAGTCAAGAGAAATGTAAGCAAACGAAAAGATGCAGTATTAAATTATAACTACATACAATTAATTGTAGCACATCCTATACTACTGTAATAATTTCATTGCCATTCCTTGTTGTTGTCATGGTGAGCACAAGTGCTGCGTGTGTCCACTTAAAACATCATGTGATGCTAATCATCTCTACGTGAGCAGTTTACCTCTGCAGTAAATTGTGTATTACAGTAAAAAAGTGATCTTTTGTGGTTCTCACATGTTTTTCATTTTGTTGAGTGCATACCGTAAATCTTGAATAATACCATGGGACCCATACAAAGTGCCACTAGTGATACTGGAAGTATCCCCAAGAAGCACAAAGAGGTAATGACATTACAAAACAGTTGAATCGCTTGATAGAAGATTGAGGTCTGCAGCTGTGTTTGCCCACTGCTTCAGACAGATAATTCATCTTATAAACAGATAACATAAACTTATGGTATTAATAAATACAGTACAATATTGTACTGTAAATGTATATTAAATGTGTTTTCTCTATCTTATGGTGTTCTTAATAACATTTTATTTTCTCTAGCTTATTTGTAAGAATACAGTATATAATATATACCACATACAAAATACATGTTAATCAACTGTTTATGTCATCAGTAAGGCTTCCAGTCAATAGTAGGCTATTTCAAATCCATGTTCATTAACCCAGAAATCATACCAAAAACAATGTCATCAATATCATACCCTGTCCCTATCCTCTATAGGAGAAATAAACTCCCCTTTCTCTGAAAATAAAAATCTAATCTGCTGAAAATTAAATGATAGGTTTTGTACCATAGTGGTAGTATCAAGGGGTGAAACATACACTGACATATCAGTCAACATACCTGTCCCCCTGCATTGTAATTATTTGCTGATTGCCTGTCTTTCCTGTGAGACTGTCAGCTTCTGAAGGACAGAGACAAGGCTTGTTTGAGAACTCTCTGGCACATAATAGGCATTTTGATATACACATGTTGAATGTATCATTGCTTCATCAGATGTGTTAAGTGTGAACCAACCTCACTAAGTTATTAAGCACCTACTTGGGATAAGGCTGCAGGTTGGATACTTTGGATATATAAAGATGAGTAAAGTTTGTTCTCTGCCTTCAAAGGCAATCATTATAGCAGGATGTCCTTGTCAAGTTCCTATCCCCTTGACCACCCCCTTCCCTTCACAGGTGGGAAGTCCCCTAGAGGCTATAACTTCTAGCATTTTTTGACCTGAAGGCATTCTTTAGCTTTAGAGCAGCTCAGTGCCTTATAGGCGGATTGTAAGTGCCAGAGACTTAGTCTCCAGCACAACTCATCACCGATGAAGGTGGCAGTTCCTTGCTCTTCAGTAGGACACTGAGCATGTTCCACTCGGACTCAGAGCATTCCCAATGGTGCTGAGCCCTCTTTGCTCATAGCAGTAATCTGCTCATTAAAGCACTGTTTTTTTGGCTTTTTCTCCATTCTTGGTCTCACTTCCTACTCCCTCACAGTGTTTCCTGGGATCTCCTCCTGAATAAATTCTCATACCCAAATCCTTTACTCAGGGCCTGCTTTTAGGAGCATCATTAGAACTGAGCAGGATAAGACAGGCCAAGAGAATGCAGAGGAGGAGGGGATTAATTCTAGCTGGAGAAGACTTGGCATTATTTGAATTGGGTTTGGGTGGGTGTAGTGAGTGCAAAGGAGAGATGCTTCAGGCACAGAGGAGCTGAAGCACACAGAGTGCTCAAGGAAATGTAAGCAATTAGGTCTGGAAGGAATGTGGGTAGGGGGGCATCTCAGACTCTCCTGGAAGGTACTCCAGAGCCCCGTGCCTCCCAGCAAGGAGCCAGGTTTCTCCTGCTCCTTTCATCCTAAACTTCAGCTCAAGTTACTCACCCTTCTTATAATGGGACTCTGAAATGTCCACATAGTCTCTTTTTGGTAGGAAAATCTAAATACAGAAAAGGACACGGCTACTGCATGTAATCTGTGAGAGCAGCCGTAAGAAATCACTGACCAACCCACTATCTTTTTTAAGCACGGTTCTTTCTTTCTGTCTCTAGATTTTAATTCACATTTTCTGAGTTCCCATGACATACTCTGCTTTAGTATTTTGCTATTTCTAAGAGCTTATAGTCTAAACACAGTCTCCACAACTCAATCTAGACAAGAAACTTCCTTGCCATCTGTTAGAGGCTAACCTTTAATTTTTTAAAAAAGGAATAGTGTGTCAGAAGATCAAAGAAAATGACCCAAGTTTACTCTACATTGGAGTCCACTCTATGACCCACAAGCAAGTACAATTGTATGTATAGTCTCACTCATTCTCTCTCCCCTTGTCCTGAAAATCATTTCCCTCTCATGAACTGTTCTGACAAGTCATTTCATCTCCAGTACTGACTCAATTATACACTCTCGCCGTGATCAACAACTGCTAAATTGGTTGTAAACCCCAGAATGGGAGCTGAAAAACCAAAAACTAGAGGTGTGGCAGGAGGACAGGAGTGGAATAATTTGGTCATTTTCCCAGCAGAGGAAAGTTGGTTTAGGAAAGACAAAATGAGTACTTCTGGAATAGGTATACAATATTGGAAAATAACAGAGAAATTAAAGAAGTTATTAAAGTTCACAAGAGGATTTGGTGAGAGAACACTACTCATTTCAGCTCAGCATGAGCCAGTTTGCATTATTATGTTTTGCTCTATACTTAGTCTTGGAGAAAGCCACAAATTACAATGGTTAAATAAAGCTTTAGAAAATGGAAAATAGCAACATTGCAAGTACAGAACGCTACTGGGGTAGAGCACCCTCCAAACTGGGGTGGCTGTAGTGAACTTCTAAAATCCCTCCCTCGTTCTCCCACACCCAAGAATTTCAGCCATGTCCTTTATAAATCCCCATTACTGTAATATAGTTTGTGTAATAAATACAGCTTTGTTTAGTTTTTAAACTCGGAATTTCTACCAAAGGCTGGGAGAGAAAGAAAGCTGCTGGGGTACCTGCAGGTTGAGTATTTTGGGAAGAGATTAATTTGAGACATACCTGGATCCAGAAGGGAATGATGATGATAACATTTATCGAGCTCTTTGTATGTCTGAGACATACTCTATAGATGTATTATGTGTTAACTAACGTAGCCTCATAACAACCTTATGAGATAGTACTGTTCCTATCCCATTTTATATATGAGGAGACTGGAGCACACAAAGGCTAAGTAATTGGCCCAAGGTCACATGGCTGGTGAGTGGCAGAACCAGGATTTAATGTGGCTCCAGAGCCTGTCTTCTTAATGACCATACTGTAATGCCTCAGAGACATAAATATTTGTGTCCTCCAAATTCATATGTTGAAACCCCATCCCTCAATGTGATAGTATTTGAAGACGTAGCCTTTGGTAGATAGGTTTAGATGAGACCACAAAGGCAGATTCTCCATGATAGGATTAGTGCCCTAATAAAAAGGGGAAGAAACCAGAGCACACTCCCTACCCCCACCATGTGAGGACAACCATCTGCAAACAGGGAAGAGGGCCCTCACCAGAAACTGAATCTGTCTGCACCTTGATCTTAGACTTCCAGCCACCAGAACTGTGAGAAATAAATATCTGTTGTATGAACTACCCACTCTATGGTATTTTGTTACAGTAGCCTGAGCAGATTGAGACAGACCACCAAGCTGTTATTATACAATTAAGCTTTTACTCAGGAATTCTAGGAAGAGGCATTTTAGCTCAGATCCAGGAATTTATTTCGGGTGCTTCTCTGCTACTTTGCTTCCTGCAGGATGGGGCTGAGTCACAGAGCCCACTGGGCCCAATGGTGATGGAGAATAGATTCAAGACCAGGAGCCACACTTCCATGGGAAACTGAGTAAACTGAAGCTTGGTAAATTTGAGATCATCGGTGGGCCAGCCTATTTGGGTAGAGTGTGCTCCAAAGTGAAACAGCAGTTATGAGCTAGACTTGCAGCAATTTGAATCTGGATGGGAGTGTTGAATGAGGAGGAGGGATGAGCCAGTGGTACTAAGAAGACCCCTCTCACCTCATTCCCAGAGAGGTGGTACACATCAAGATCTATGCTACATATAAGGAGATGTATATTGAAGTGGCTCAGCATGTCCCTCTCAGATTTTCAGAGTCCCAGTCCCAACTGGGTTTAACTCCAACTCAGTTTTTTTTAGGTTGAGTACATATTTAGTGGCATAAATGCAGCACAACTTACTCAACTCTTTTTCATTGAAAGACATTCACTTTGTTACCAAATTTTTGCCCAAAGAACAATGCTATCATAATATCTCAATGCACATATGTTCTTAAGTATGGATAATTTTACTTCTAGGGAATAGCTTCCAAGAAGTGGGGTTTTTAGGAGAAAGAATATTTTTAATTTGTAAGGTATTTTCAGGTTTGCTTTCTAAATAGGTTCTAGCAAATCACTCCCCATGGCTACTGTAGGGGCATATTTGCCTTTCTTCTTGCAGCATCCTTTCCAAGTTTAGGGCATTCTTCTCAAGGAGATGCCAGAGACTCACTTTACCAACATTCCTTGCTGCTTGAGTGTGGACATGTGACCTAGGTCCTGCTATTCAGACATCACAAAACTTCACTGTAATGAGGCAAAGACACAGGCCTGCACAGAATCCAACCTGGTGAGCGGACTGGAGATACTTCCAGCTTTCAGACACAGCAGTGGCAGTCATCCCTTGTTCTGGAAACTCTGCTGCTCTAAGACAGGGATATCTTGTCAACACTGTCAACACCCCAGCATTAAAAATTAATTGAACTTCTTTTATATGCATTCACTTCTATCTATCCCATTGCCTCTACCTGAGTTGTGGGCCACCATGACCTCTTGCTGAGACAGCAGTAACAAACTTCCAACTGGTCTCACAGTCTCTAGAATCCATTCTCCACCTTGCAGCCTAAATGGTTTTCTAAAATTCAAATCTCGTCATGCCAGCCCCCTGCTTTTAAAACCTTTCATTTTTTTCCCTTTGCCTCCATCCTCCTTAGGCTGACCCTCAAAACCCTCCAAGAGGTGACCTTTGCTTTCCTCCCCGGGCACATCTCTTTCCTCCCTTCACATTCTACTGTCTGGTCATACTGCATATTTTTTCAGTTCCTGGATTGTTCCATGCTCTTTCTCACCTGTGCTTTTGCAAACACTGTCCTAGCCTCTACTTTTTCTCCTTCTCCTTTGCTTGCCTAAATTCTTTTTTCTGATTGTCAGCTAAGAGGTTACTTCTCTGACTATACAATACTAAATTAGGTTTCTCTTTGCTAGGTTACCAGAGTGCTCCACAGTACCCCATAGTTCTATTTATTTTTGTTTTCCACTAAGCTGCTTGAAGGCAGGGATGATGCCTATTTTCTTCCTTGTTGCACATTCCATATCTAGAGTACTGCCTCATGCATAGAAGGTAATACATACAAATTTGATGAATTAATAAATAGATAAAACAGATACTATTGTCACCAATTTACTCACAGGGAAATTGAGGTTTTGTTAGTCCTGGATCTGGAACTAGAACACAGAACTTCTGATTCCTGATATATTTTCAACTGTTCCTCATTGCCACCTTCAAATATAGTTCAACACTCTCATAGGCTTAATAAACACTATTATGATGGGCAACTACTCTGCAAGGCAGGTTTCTCAAGCTTTGCTGTTTGCTGTGCTGTTTGCTGTGTCGGGCTGCCAGTGTGTTGGAAGGTATTTGACATCATTCCTGACCTCTATCCAGTAGATGCTAATAGTAACTTCCTCACTCCAGTTGTCTTCAGACATTGCAAAATGTCCCCTGAGGGGCAAAATAGCCTCCCAATAAGAATGAGTACTCTAAGGATACCAGGCACCATTTAATACATCTCTATAACTTTGGGTTGAGAATATAAGTTTCAGCACAGACATATTCCAGGTGGAAAGATGAAAGACAAGGACAGATCTAAATATTGACTTTGAGTCTTATAAATACCTCACTGATCCTCAGTTTTCTGATTTGCAAAACAGAGATAATAACACCCAAAATTGTGCGAAGGATTAGAGAGAATGTATATAAAGTACTCAGTAAGTTTGTTGATGAAAAAAAAGTCAAACTCTTTAAAATATTTAAAGAGATTTATTCTGAGCCAAATATGAGTGACCATGGCCCAGGGCACATATTTTGGGATGGTGCCCTGGGCCATGGTCATTCATATTTGGCTCAGAATAAATTTCTTTAAATATTTTACAGAGTTAGGCTTTTTTGATCAACATTAATAGGCAGACATAACCAAAAATAAAAATCTAAGGCTCCCAACAGACTGAATGGACCTCCTTCTTGGCCAAGGGAGTCCCAAAGAAACCTGAAAAGCTAGTTCAGGCCATGAGGGGAAGGGTGGTATGTTATAACCCCCTCCCTTTAGAGTTTAGGCAAAACTGACTGGCATTAACATCAAAATGGAGATCATAAGACTGACAACACAGACTCTCTGTGGCAATACAAAACCAAATTCCCACCTGACTCAGGTATAGCATCACATGGCACATAGCAGACCCTGAAGGAAATCAAAAGTATTTTACCCCAAAATATATTTCATTCACATATTTTGAAACGGTCCTCAAAGCTGTCTCTTGAGAGAGAAACTTGCATTCTGTAGAGAATCTCCTTCCCTTTCTAGGTCTTTTCCTGATCCAGGAGAGATTTGCCTGAGAGTCTGATACTTTTAAGGTTTGAAAAGAGACGTTTACCGTCTACTCTCTCTGAAGCCTGCTGTTCAAAGGCTTCATCTACATAGCAAGAACATTGGCTTCCACAACCCCCTTTCCCTCTTATCTTAACTTAAGCATTTCTTTCTGCTGACTTCAACCATTTAGGCAAAGCTGAACTCTTTCAACTGATTGACAATCAGAAAATCTTTGAATCCACCAATGACCTGTAAGTACCACCTTCCCTCTCCACCTTTGAGATGTCCCACTTTTCCAGGCTGAACCAGTGCATACCTTATAGGTATTGATTTATTGATTTATGTCTTCACCTGTAACTTCTGTCTCCCTAAAATGTATAAAACCAAGCTGTAACCCAACCACCTTGGAAACATGGTCTCAAGACCTCCTGGGACTATGCCCACCCTGGGTCATGGTCACTCAGATTTGGTTCAAAATAAGCCTCTTTAAATATTTTAGAGTTTGGCTTTTTGTTTGTTTGTTTTTGTTTTGGTCAACAAGTTACATTATCTAAACAACTGCTTTCTTCTGGCCAATAACTAGTGGGTTAACTCACCAAAGCATGCATAAAGAGGAAACACAACCGAAGAGAGGGACTGGATATTGGATATTCAGGGTGAAATGGTATGGGTTGTATGACAGAAGGCTTTGGCATTCTAGGAGACATAGAAAAAAAAGCCCCATATTCAGTAATAAAAGCAAGTATTACTATTTGAATTGACAAGCTTTTGGGCATGCAATCTCTGATTTATTCTCTCCTAATTTCATGGTTTTATGAAGAAAACGGCAAAGTCATGCTTAATGATCAGCTGCTATTTTTTAAGTAGGATTACACACTCAAAGTTGGGGATGGGGGATATTTCAAGATCTATCAAAAATGGGAGCAGGTGAATTGGCAATTGCTCACGCTCCCTCTCCATTATGAATTTTAATGCAATTTTCATTTAGTGATTGACATACTGTATTTGTGCTCAGGATTACTTCAATTTTCTTCCTTCCTTTCTTTCCTTCCTTCCTTCTGTCTTTCTTTCCTTTCCTTTCTTTCTTTTCTTTCTTCCTTCCTTCCTTCCTTCCTTCCTTCCTTCCTTCCTTCCTTCCTTCCTTCCTTCCTTCCTTCCTTCTTTCTATTGATGGAGTCTCGCTCTGTTATCCAGGCTGGAGTGCAGTGGCATGATCTCCGCTCACTGCAACCTCCACCTCCCAGGTTCAAGCAATTCTCATGCCTCAGCCTCTCGAGCAGCTGTTATTACAGGCACATGCTACCATACCTGGCTAATTTTTGGATTTTTAGTAGAGACGGGGTTTCACCATGTTGCCCAGGTTGGTCTCGAACTCCTAGCCTCAAGTTATCCGCCCGCCTCGGCCTCCCACAGTGCTGGGACTACAGGTGTGAACCACCGCACCCAGCCCAATTACGTCAATTTTCAATAGCAAGTCTAAAAAAATATTTTTCTTCTAAGCATCTACCATCTTTACTGACTTGCTACATTGACATAACAATGATGCTCCAGAAAAATGCTTCCTAGGGAATTCCACATGATATAGCTTGTGGGTTCAAAGGATTAAACTAAAAGGACAATGGCATCTCCTAGCTAGGAGTACAATTTACCAGTACTGAATCCTCTGGCTCCATAGAGCTTCTGCTTCTTCTTCTTTTCCTTCTTTTCCTCCCTCCCTTTCTCCTTTTCTCCTCTCTCCTTTCCCTACCTGGGACTTTAGAACTGCTTTCTCTCCTTCAACCCTAGAGAGATACTCCAACATGCAAGCTTTGCCACAGACCTAGGTCCTCTTACTTAGGTTTAAAGAGATCTACCTCCTGAACCCTCAATCTGAAAATGTAGGGCAAAAAATATTAACCAAAAGACTTAAAATGTCCACTATTAATAGTAGCCCGAACCTGAAAACATCCCAGTGTTCATCACGGTAGAATGACTAAATTTTAGTAAAGTCACACAGCAGAATATTATATAGCAATGACAAGGACCAAACTGTGATGTCATGCAAACCCTGGATAAATCCACTGTTAACTAAAGAAGGAAGATGCAAGAGTGCATCTGGTACTCAACAATGAAGTTAAAAAGTAGCAAAATTAATCTCTGCCATTAGAAGTCAGCCTACAGAAAGTCAGCATGGTGACAGCCTTTGTGTCAACTGGTGGTGTGAGGAGGGTTTCTGGGTATTGATCATGTTGCTTCTTGCTCTGGGTGCTGGTTACAATGTGAATTTTCACTTTGAGAAAATTCACCAAGCTGTTCACTTTTGATTTGTGCATTTTTTCATATGTAGGGTATACTTCAATCAAAAGTTCATTTAAAAAACAAAACAAGGCTGGGCACAGTGGCTCATGCCTGTAATACCAACACTTTGGGAGGCCAATGTGGGTGAATCACCTGAGGTCAGGGGTTCAAGACCAGCCTGGCCAACATGGCAAAACCCCGTCTCTACTAAAAAACTACAAAAAATTAGGCTGGCATGGTGGCGGGCGCCTGTAATCCCAGCGACTTGGGAGGCTGAGGGAGGAGAATTGCTTGAACCTGGGAGGCGGAAGTTGCAGTGAGCCTAGATTGTGACACTGCACTCCAGTCTGGGCAACAGAGAGATTCCATCTCAAAACACACACACACACACACACACACACACACACACACACAAACAAAACAACAACAACAAACAACAACAACAACAAAAAAAAAAAACCAAAATTTTCCTAAACTCTTTCATTTCTTCGAAAATTCTCCTTTTTTCACATTAGGCTTCTCTCTCATAGGAAGATACGGTCTCATAACAAAATGGCTATACGCTTTAATAACACTTTTCAGGAACTAGAAGAAGAGCTAAAAGATTTGAGTTTTAGGTTTCATTTAATTTTCTATTAATTTCTGTGAACTATGTATTAAACGCAGACTGCTACTGCTTAACTGAGTGTTTATGTTCCTCCAAAATTCCTGTTTGGAAATCCTAACTCCCAAGGTGATGGTATTAGGAGGTAGGCCCTTTGAGAGGTGATTAGGTCACAAAGGTGGGGCCCTCATGGATGGGATTAGTGCCCATATGAAAGAGTCTGGAGTGATCCTCGCCTCTTCAGCCATGAGAGGTTACAGGGAGAAGATAGCTGCCTGTGAGGAAGCAGCTCTCATCAGACACCTAAACTGCCTGTGCCTTGACTTTACACTCCCCAGCGTCCAGAGCTATGAGAAATAAATTTCTGTTGTTTATAAGACACCTGGTTTATGGTATATTGTTTTAAAAGCCTAAATGAGCTAATATATTGCAGGAGACCACAGGGAGGGAGTCTGGTGCGTCTACTCCATTTCCTTCCTTCTCCATATGCAGGGGAACTGAGGCCTAGAGAAATTAAGTGGCTTGCTCAGGGCCACATGTTCTTTTTTTTTCTTTTTTTTAACTATACTTTAAGTTCTAGGGTACATGTGCACAACGTGCAGGTTTGTTAGCTAGGTATACATATGCCATGTTGGTTTGCTGTACCCGTTAACTCATCATTTACATTAGGTATTTCTTCTAATGCTATCCCTCCCCCTCCCCCCCCACCCCATGACAGGCCCCAGTGTGTGATGTTCCCCACCCTGTGTCCAAGTGTTCTCATTGTTCAATTCCACCTATGAGTGAGAACATGCAGTGTTTGGTTTTCTGTCCTTGTGATAGTTTGCTCAGAATGATGGTTTCCAGCTTCATCCATGTCCCTGCAAAGGACATGAACTTATCCTTTTTTATGGCTTGCATGGTATTCCATGGTGTATATGTGCCACATTTTCTTAATCCAGTCTATCACTGTTGGACATTTGGGTTGGTTTCAAGTCTTTGCTATTGTGAATAGTGCCGCAGTAAACATACACGTACCTGTGTCTTTATAGTAACATGATTTATAATCCTTTGGATATATACCCAGTAATGGGATGGCTGGGTCAAATGGGATTTCTAGTTCTAGATCCCTGAGGAATTGCCACCTGTTTTCCACAATGGTTGAACTAGTTTACACTCCCACCAACAGTGTAAAAGCATTCCTATTTCTCCACATCCTCTCCAGCACGTGTTGTTTCCTGACTTTTTAATGATCGCCATTCTAACTGGTGTGAGATGGTATCTCACTGTGGTTTTGATTTGCATTTCTCTGATGACCAGTGATGATGAGCATTTTTTCATGTGTCTGTTGGCTGCATAAATGTCTTCTTTTGAGAAGTGTCTTATTCATATCCTTTGCCCACTTTTTGATGGGGTTGTTTGGTTTTTTCTTATAAATTTGTTTAAGTTCTTTGTAGATTCTGGATAATAGCCCATTGACAGATGGGTAGAGTGCAAAAATTTTCTCCCATTCTGTAGGTTGTCTGTTCACTCTGATGGTCGTTTCTTTTGCTGGGGGCACATGTTCTTTAGTAATAAAATTGCTGTTAAAGAAATACATCTCAAAATGAAAGTGGTAACGGCAGTTTGTGTCCCAAAAGGTCACATGATTTCTCCTATTTAAAAATAAAAATAATGCTGGGAGGGAGAAGGGACTGGGTCAATCATTATATAAATACAGAATTTTAACTTATTTATTCAATTTATATAAAAGACAATGCTCTCATTTGGTTATTGTGATCTCTAAACAAATTTCTCTTCTAATCGGCACTTACAAGACGGTTTCTCCTTGGGACTTGGCCCCTAAATCTCGATGGTTTGAAACAGCAAAGGTGTATAATTGTGCCATTGTCCATCAAGGGCCAGCAGGAGCTTTGCTCCACTGCTTTATGTCTTCTCTCTAGGACTCAGGCTGAAGAAGCTGCTCTCTAGACCATGGCAGGTTGTCACGGCAGTGGGAAAAGAGAATATGGCCATGTACACACTGGCTTTTAAACCTGCCTGGAAGTGACACACATCACTTCCATGTACACCTCTCTGTCAGAGCATGTCCTATGACCACTCCTAACCTCCTGTAGGCAGAGAGGTGCAATCCTACCATGTGTATGGAGTATTTTGGAACAGCCCTAATGACAATCTCAAGAAGGAACTGAAACTGTCCCCCATGGAGTCCCATATTTCCTCATGAGTTCTATCATTATTCATTGTGACCTACACTTTTTAAAAGACATGATGGAACAAAGATTATCTCTGCAGAAAGTAAAGCAGAGACATAAAAGGCAGCGTTGGCAGGTGTAAATAAAGCTCTTTCAACTATAATTGAAAGGATTTTTATGAAAGGCACAAAGTGGTTTCATCTGCCTTTCTGCAAATAGCATAGTGGGTTGAATGATCAATATTCCTTTAAAGTGCCCAGGAACTGTTTCAGTTTTGACCAAAGGCAACTAAATAAATGAATTGTCCTTCTGGGCTTTTATATTGAACCCTTTAAATGAAGGCAGTTTACATGGCTGCAAACAATACATGTCCCGTGTGGTCACTGTAAGCATTAAATATCAATCAGAAGAGAGTGCTTTTAAATAGAGAGGAAAAAAATCCATTTGTTGGGGCTATGATCTCTAATGTTAAATTAAAAAAAAAAGAGTTTGACAGGTAATAATTTGTTTTGCATGACTTTCTCCCTTTATTTTCTCTGCACGCAGGTCTAACCATAAAATCATCAATACTGAGAAATTAAAAGGGGAACATGTCAGGTCTCACTCTTTCTGTACTGGCTTTCCAGAGTATTGTCCTTGGTAAGTAGCAAAGAAAAAAAAATCAAATTAAGACATACATTTAAATGGTCACTGGTCAAAAAGCAAGCCTGGAATAAAAGTAGCAGTCTATTGAAACATATACACAACTTGACTAGTTAGCAAGCACCAATGCTTGTTCTCACACTTGAAATGATGCCAGGCTCAGATGCTTGCTTTATCATTGGAAATAAGGTTATACAATACATCCTTCTCCCTCTGTGGTATAAATATTGTTGATACTGTATAGTCATATTATTTGTTAGCTCAAAATCCAAGTGTTTGGGCATCATGGCATAGGATCTTACATAAAGTTATTACAGTTGCATTAAGGAATATGAATTACTTAAATTATGAATTATCTTTCTGTTTACACTTTAATTCTTTAAGCAAAATTTCTAGGTGAAGCTTTTTTTTCAGTATGGAATATAAAAGTAAAATTCAGACATGACTCTGGAATATTACAGTTTCTATGTTAATGGCTTGTAATAATGATATAAATTTTGAGGATCATACCAAGGATATGGGCTCCTGCAATAGGGTCCAGATAGGACAAGCAGTCAGGAGCAGATGGTGGTTTAGTGAGGGTAGGCAAAGGTTGTACCAGGGGATGGTGTGAGGAGTGGTGGTGGTCAGTAGGGCAAGGGGAGGAGAAAAAATGTGAGTCAAGGTCTTGGGGGCTGGAGCAGAGGTAGTCCAGATACATGAATTCACTCCAGGAGAAAAATTACTCTGACACCCTCTAAAGGACCTTTATCCTTCCAAAATAAGATTTACTTGCTTGTTATGATCCCCAGTAGGACTTCTCTGTTAGAGTAACCACATCGATTTATGGCACATTTAGTCCTCCTTGAACTGGATGTCAACCTCATTCCCTTAAGAGCTGTCTAGTTAGAGACAAAGTCTTGTCTTCTGGCCTGACTTGGGCTTCCAATGGAGATCTCTGTGCTTACATTCATTACCTCAGTGTCTGGGCTTGGCACATGTTGGTGCTTGATAAGCATTCATTGAATTAAAAATGCGAGCAGGATGGGAAAATACGGCAAATGATGGTCACATGTTCTCTTCTATTCATCTACAACAAATTGTTCATTCTTTGTCCAGCATCAGAGCCATTTTAGGAACCTGCTTAGCAAATCAGGCACCTTTCAGAATTGCAGAATTTTCATTCTATCCTTGCCGGGATTACTTCCATGTTGTGAGCCTTCCTTGGCATTTCACCCTTCGCTCTTACATAGAAACTCAAAGTACCTTTGTTAACAGTCATTTATGCTACAAGGTAGTTGGATTAAAAATGTCAACACTCCCATGGCACAGAAAGAAGACCAAAGCTACCAGTAAAATTTCACGTGGAGGAAATATGGAAGTAGATTAGCAACCCCGTTAGTACTGTGGTATTGTTGCATTGATCGTACTATTGAATAGTGAAGAGCAAGGTACCTTATTTCATAAATGCCATAAGCAACATAAAATCACCCATGTACAAATATAAGATCTTTCACATGAATTTGATGGTGATTATATGTTGAAACCATAATAACCCTAGATCTCAGTGACTGTACTTATCTTCAAACACTTAGCTAAATCTGGAACAGATGAATATCTGAAGTTTGAAGCTGTACACCCCAGGTTAATATTTTTATATCAACAAGAATATAACAAAATGTACATTAACTTTTTAAAATAGCTTTTAAATACTCTAAGCTTTAGTGCACTTTTTTTTCCGAAGCCCGCATAAGAGATATCATAATCTAACATTAACATCTTGCATTTTTAACTGTCCTTGTAAATTTATTATAAGAACACTACTTGGAAAACAGTATTTTCAAAAGGTATTGTATTTACTAAAATAATGCCTTTGCCCCTTTGGTCTCTGAACAGCAGTACACATCTTTGTATTCTTCTTAACTGGACTGATAGTAGATACATAAGACAAGTTATAATTTTTGAGATTGTAACCAAACGCAAGCTCGGCTGATCACTGCTTGTAAAGCCAAATGAACGAGGACAAGATGCAGTAAAAGGAAAGTGGCTTTATTCCAAAAGCCAGCGGTTGGGGAAATGGCCAGGCTCATTCCTTAAAAGAAACATTTCAAACTTTAGGCTGGGGGGGAGGGGCTTAAAAGAGGAACTTGGAGAGGGAGTCATGCGGGCATGGTGCTGGGTGTAAGGTCTGTGTGCCTTGTTCTGGTGGCCGTCTTGAGTCATGGTCCACCTGGAGCGTGTGCTGGTGTCATCTCAGCAGTGGCTGGGCTGTAGACTAATTACCTTGAGATCATCTCTGGAATTTCACAGCTAGCTCTCCATGCCTGGTTTGTCACAGGATTACCCCTGAAACGTCATAACAAGCATGTAGTTAGATAAATGTGCATGGTGTAAGAGTGTATGGTGGGAGAGGGAGAGATGTGAAGTGTTGAAGTACGCTTTAAGGCTATATTTTAAGACTAAGAAGGAAAAAAGAGGTTTCTGCAATTTACTTCAAGGATACATCTTGAGACTAGAGAGAAAAGAGAAAAAGGGAAAAAAAAGTTTGAAAAATGTGTTTCGAAGCTAAACTACTCAGTTACAAGATGGAGACACAGCCCACCAATGGGACCAAACTAAATTCCTGTTCATTTGCATTTCAGAATGATTTCTCAGAGGTCTCAACAGTGGTTCTCACGTTGGCTATACATTAGAATAGCCTGTGAAGCTTTTAAAAAATGCTAACACACAGACCCCATGGGAAACCATCTATAGTTTTTGGAGAGTGGAACCCAGACATCTGCTTTGTTAAAACTCCCATGTGGTTCTAATCCAGTCTAGGATGAGAACCCACCAGACTACAACCCACAGCAACTGAGTAGCAGGTGATGTCTCTTAAACAACTAACCTTCTGTATTTAGGAGTTCCAAATATCTGTTAGCCAGGAAGTAACAGTGTAGTGATGTTTCTCAAACTTCTCATTTTCCTATGACCTTCATAATTTTTGCCACATTTATGTATTGTGTTCTATTCTTTAACATTTTTTTCTAAATTAACTTATATTGTAAAACTGAAATACAAGTAATAAAAAATAAAATTTCTTTTTATGACTGTGAATAGGAAATTAGTATCATTTGCCATCAAGAGAAAGCAACTGAAAAAACAACAAAAAACCCAAACGCCCCTCCCATTACTAAAATCCAGTTGGATTGCCCACTGTTTCTTGCCCAAAGGCATCCAACAAGAGGCCTGCTCTCTTTTTGTTGACAAGACAATGGAGAGATTCTTGTTTTTAACCACCCAACACTCATTCCCCTTGCCAAGGGCCCAAGCCTAAGGCTTCAGGCTACTGTTGGTCATTGAAACTGTCCAGGAAAGGCCATGTGAATTGATTCGTGCTGATGAAACACGAAGAGGAAGTTTTCTGGAACCTTTTGGGAAAAGAAGGTTTTTTTGTCTTTTGAGAATAGAATGCATCTTTTCCTCTGGATGTTAACTGGGGCCAATGTTGAGTATGAGTGCAAGGCCTGGAGCTGCCACAGCCAATTGGAAAAGTTACTTCTAGCCCAAGAGTGAGGCCAATATTTTGAAGACTCCAGAGCCAGTTGAGATGACCAGCCTGAGCACCCCCTCCACCCTCTAGGCTATTTCATTTATTTAGGGCATTTTTAGTTGGGTTTTCTGTTGTTAGCAACCAATCACATCCTAATACAGGGAGAGCAGCAAGCATTCAAAGACATAATAGCACCTAACAGAGACTTTCTCTTTGACATACTTAGGAGGATGGAAAGAGAACTGGAAAGGAAGTAATATCCTTATTGATTCAAGGTCATTTAATGCCGTGTCTTTCTATCAAATGAAATCATTTTGTGGGCATACCTCTCCTATTTAGGAAATATTTGTCTTAGGCTGGGAGAGATGATGGCTTCACAGAAACAATGCTGCAGTAGGCTATGAGGGACTTATGGTTGCTTCTTGGTAACTTTCCTTAACAAGAAACTCCAAAGGCATCTTTGAAAGTGAGGGCTGGGAATGGGGGAAATAAATTATTCAAACAGTGTCTGTGCCTCTGGAATTAAGCACGAAGCTGTCTGAGCATATTTCATATCCTTTGGAACTCAAACTATGGCCAATGAACTAGTGTCCATGGCGTCACCTTGGAGCTTATTGAAATGTAGAGTCTCAGGCCCCTGACCTAGACCTACAGAATCAGAATCTGCTTATTAACAAGATGCCCCTTTAATTTGTATGCACATTAAATTTTGAGAGGCACTGTTCTAGGATGCATGTCACCAGCTGAGTGCTGCTTAGACCATAAACAGCTGTTGTGTGCAGAGCTTGGCCTCAGAGAGACCTGCTTCAACCCATGAATACCAGCTGTGTGCTCCCAGCCCGAGACTGTCTGCTTTGTTTCCCTTCAGTTTCCTCTACAACTGATAGGTCATCTGCACAAAAGAACCAGTTTCCGAGAATTCCTTGGGGTTTACTTAATACTAATGTATCTCAGTCCATCGCGAACATCCTCATCTTGTAGTTGTAGAAGTCATAGACACTGGGCCAGATGAAAATCTTTGGGCTTCTTTTCTTTGTTATTAAATTTTCTATATCCTATATTCTATATATATAAATTCATTCATTAACTCAAACACGGATTAAACTCCTTTGTGTCCCATGTAAACCACATCTTTTCAGATATTTTATCAAAGTTATTATGATGATTAGCAATTCCCTGAGATCTTTTATATTCAGTACTTTCTGGGCTGCCCTGAAGAAATGTTCAATCAGGAGCTCTCCTGACTCTATGAAGCTTTAGAAATTCATTTTTTCTTAATATTACAGTTAATAGTCATGTAAGTTACATACCACTAGCCAGCTAATGGTTAGGTGAATGCAAGCAAAATAAATAAATAAAGACAAAATCAGAGCTCCTTCCCGCTAGCTGGGTTCTCTGCGCTTCACTTTGTACTTGCTCTTCAGGAACGATCTACATAGGACCTCAGGGACTTTGAGTCTAATGTTCTACATCTGTAGAATGGAGATGGTGGTTCCAAAGGCTCTGAATATGAGGGAAAGTCCCCAGCACTTGCCCAGCATGCAGAGATGCTCAGTGAGGTGAGTGCCTGGCAGTGATGGAAGCAGGGATATATGGCATATAAAGGGGAGACGAGGTCAAATCCACTTTCTCACCAAACGGAAACATATCCTTGACTAATGACAGCAAAGGGAGAATTGGAGGGAAGTAACCGAGGTTTAAATGTGGATAGTTTCTGTGAAGGGGCATAGGACCCACTGCTCTGGGGAAAAGGGGCTTTGTGTCACTTGAGCCCTTGGGTTGGAGTTAGGAGTGCAAGAAGTTTATGGGGTGAGATAAGTGTCAGGGGAGGGCACCTGTGATAGATAAGAGGGGAAGGTTGAGCAGAGAGAGCCTACAACTGCAATCCTAATCTGACTGTCTCTGCGCACTCCTGGGAACTCTGGAGCCAAGAAAGCCTCTTAGAGGAGTTCTGTGTTGGGCAGAAATAGCAACACCTGAGGATCCCCGCTGTGCTCAATTGTTGGCTGGGCCCTGCCTGGGAAGAGTGTGGCCTCAGCTCAAAAGCTGAGGGAGAACCTGAAGAGACACACAGCTGGGGCCTGTCAGCTAATGACATTCTTGCATCTGAATAGCAAGTCACTTTCTTAAAGGGAGAGGCAAGCTATACACCTCCATGGCTGGCACAACCTGAGGGAATGAAAATCCTTCAGATAAATTTACAAGGATCCTACAGCAGAAGATACCATTCCCTGGCTTCCCAGGAGAAGCCTGGAGGGGAGCAAGCATTGTGGAAAATCCGTGCACCTGAATGTCAGAGTAGCGATAGCTGTGGAGATACTGAAGCAGATGAACCTGTGGCTAGCTTCGCAGCATCCTACACTCCCTGGTTGGGTCAAGGGAAACAGCTGAGAGCTGTGCTCCCAGGAGGGGGACAGCAGTGCAGCTAAGGTCAGCAGGCTAGAGAAACCTTTGGGCTGGGCCAGGAGAAGGCAGACTGTGTAGACTGGATTGCCCATGACTGGCAGAAATGGATGAAACAGGAATGGAGTGATGCCCAAGAACTGGTGGAACTGAGTACACCTCAGGGGGGGTTAGCAAGGCCAGCAGGTAACTTTGGACCAGATTTGTACCCATCTGAGGGCTTCACCTGGGAAAGCTACAGGGAGGAGCAAGAATCCTAAATTGATGGAGTAATTACCAAGAACAAACAGAATTTTAAACCAGAGGGACTAATTTATCTTGAACTGATGAGATTAAGTTTTCTGCTAATGAGGAGAAACAGGGAAGTAGGAGCTAGTTAAATTCAGTTACAGAAAGGAAAGAAATTTACAAACTGCATTTCCCAGTTACGTAGCCTATTAAATTTCATCTCTGTTAAACAGAAAATGATATCTTTTGATATAATCATTTCATTTTTTGGAATCTAGTTTTATAAGTGGAAAAAAACTTTGCAAAAAGATTTATTTCCATATTTATAATTGTGAAATGAAATAAATGCCCAGCAAGAGGGTAAGTGTTAGATAAGTTATAGTACATCCACTTAATGACATATTAGACTACTAACAATGATATTGTCATTAAAATGCAAAAGTATATAAGCATTTTTTAAATTAAATTAGGGGAACAAGCAGAAAGAAATATTGTACACTGTTTCTCAAACCTTTTGACCACACTACACCCAGGGTAAATGGTTGTTTTTGCATCTTGACCCGGGACACCCATACATATTTTATTACTGAAACAAAGGTTGCATGAGACAATGCTTGCCTACCCTGGGGACACTACATTTTAGCATTTTAGATGCTCTTCCAATTTGTCTTTTTGCATGCTAGTTAGACCCACCACATAGGTTTCATGACCACAGATGGGCCATGACCCCTCATGGATTGAGCATGATCCCAGCGACGGAAAAGAACAATGACAAAAGAGTAACATCTAGAAAACGTGCTTGGAGAGAATCTGCCAAAATATCAACAGGACTGGAACTCTAGGGGATTCATTCACATTTTTCCATTTATCTCTCAGAAACATATATGACTTTGTATAATGGAAATACTATTACCATGCTAATTTTTAAATTGTTTCTAAGGCTTCTCTTTTCCAGGCTAAGTAATCCCAGGTCCTTGTTATCTGATAAATTCACATCTACCCCTGATAAACTTCTGAGATTAGAGGCAGCAGCCGGAGCTGCAGGCAACCTGTGCTCCTGAGCTACACAGTGCAGCTTTAGCACCTCCTGACTCACTGCCCCGCATGTGGCCACTGCTGAATTATGTGCATTTTAATGAGGAGATTGATGTCACTTTCCCTGCTTCCTCCCTCTCCAACACAATTTTATTGAATGCCTGTTATGTTCCAGACACTATTCTAAAAGCTAGGTGTAAAATGAGATTTTAAAAAATGTGTTTCAGTTTTTTCTACGACGAGTATGTATTTATTTCACAATCAGACAATAAAAATACACGTTGTTTTAAAAGCCTATCTTAAGACATGGCTCCTGCCTTCAAGATGCCCATAACCTAGGAAAGAAGAAGTCACCTAAAGAAATATGTCAGTATGAGACTTACTTTCAGTCCCTTACCCACCTCCTACTCTGGCCAGAAAGTGGCTCCTCAAAATGCCTTTTAATTGATAGGGGCCAAGACGTTGCTCTATTCATTTGCAGGACACCATGAAAATCATCTAACACCTACCTCTGACCCAGCTCTTATTTTTCTATTTCAATCTACTGTGCAGGAAGAGGGAAGGGGGAGAGAAAGGGGAGGGAAGGGGGAGAAGACAAAGAGGGACAAAGAGATGGAATGGCATCTAGTCCAGCACTAGATCTAGGACAGATCAGGTCTGTGCCTTGTCCATAGACCAAGCTTGTCCAACCTGCGGCCCACAGGCCACATGGGGCCCAGGATGGCTTTGAATGTGGCCCAACACAAATTTATCAACTTTCTTAAAACATTATGAGATCTTTTGAATGCAGCCCAACACAAATTTATAAACTTTCTTAAAGCATTATGAGGGTTTTTTTGTGATTTTATTATTTTTTGTAGCTCATCAGCTATCGTTACTGTATTTTATGTGTGGTCCAAGACAATTCTACTTCTTCCAATGTGGCCCAGGAAAGCCAAAAGATTGGACAACCCTGTCATATACATTTGACTGAAGTTAGTGTTGGGGGCATCCTGAGGTGTTCAGAGCACCTTTTAGCTCTACACCTTTCTGGGTTTGAGTGGTACAACACAAGACTGTTTGGTCCATCAGTGTTTATTTCTCTAATTTCCCAAATGTGTCATGGATGGCCTGGCCTGTGACCTCCAGGGAAGTGAGAAGCAGGCTCTATATTTGTCTGGCATCAATGCCTGCAGCCAGATCTTTCTGATTATTTTCAGGTTCTCTCAGTTAGTGAATAACGTTCTGATGGTAGCTTCTTCAGTACATTAACTTCTAATTCTGGTATTTCCCCAAAGACATTCAAACAAGTAGGCAGACAGCCAGCTGGGTAAATCACTAAAGAAAACTGCATAATACTCATGTCTGTGTGTCAGTGGCTAGTGCTCCTGGTGAGTGACTGATTTATCACCACCGTGTTGAAGCAAGTTGTCTATTTGCTTTCCAATCATGGGTGGTTTGTCAAATTTTAATATAATGCCAGGGGTTAATACAGTCAGTCAAGGGTATTTTAACTCAGCAATTCCTGGACCTCTTGAACTCATGTCACCTCTGCTGTAATAAGAAAAATGTCCCCTCACTATATTTTAATAATCTCTTGAACACAGTTGTGGAGGATTCTGACACTCTTAGCCATACTGGACTTCCCAGCTTGTTTTCACTTCAGAATGTGTGTACATTACAGGACATATGGGTTTTTTGTTTTGTTTTGTGATATGGTTTGGCTGTGTCCCCACCCAAATCTCATCTTGAATTGCAGCTGCCATAATTCCCATATGTCACAGGAGGGACCCTGTGGGAGGTAATTGAATCATGGTGGGGAGGGGGCTCCCATGCTGTTCTTGTGACAATGAATAAGTGTCATGAAATCTGATGGTTTTATAAAGGGGAGTTGCCCTACACAAGTTCTCTCTTGCCTGCAGCCATGTAAGACGTGCCTTTCTCCTCCTTTGCCTTCTACCATGATTGTGAGTCCTCGTCAGCCATGTGGAACTGTGAGTCCATTAAACCTCTTTTTCTTTATAAATTACCCAGTCTCAGGTATGTCTTTATTAGCAGTGTGAGAACTGACTAATACACAGAGTCTTGATCTGTTGCCTGGGCTGAAGTGCAGTGGTGCAATCACAGCTCACTGCAGCCTCAAACTCCTGGGCTCAAGCATATCCTCCTGCCTCAGCCTCCGGAGTAGTTGGGACTACAGGCACATGCCACCATGCCCAGCTAATTTTTTTAGAAATGGGGATTTCGCTTTGTTGCCCAGGCTGGCCTTGAACTCCTGGCTTCAAGCAATCCTCCCACTTTTGTCTCCCAAACTGTTGGGATTACAGGAGTGAGCCACCACACCTGGTCCATGTACTCTTCTGATACTTGCTTCTGATACTTACTGCACAGGTTAACCAGAGATGTCTCAGAGTGTTTAGGATACATGTTTCAGAATTCTGGGAAACCTGGTGCAAAACATTTCTCTCCTGTGCCTATTTTGTTTGCACCTCATGATAAATGTTCCTTTGGCAGTTTTATAAACAGATTGCTAAAATACCACCTTTCATAAGTGTGACAAGCTTGCTGGAGAGGACTGCTGGGAGTTGGGTGGGCCAGGTGCAGTGAGTATCTGCATTGGCCTGAGCTGGTGATTTGACAACATGCAGGTCATTTGTTTGCAGAGTCGGCCCAGCTCAGAAAATTTTGAGATGCCATCCTTCATGCAGACATGAAAATGACATGGCTGATCCTCTGAAAGCCAAACATGCTGTTTCTGTGTGAATTTTAATCTTCAACAATGCCTCTTGGACCAACTTGTGAACAGCATGAAAGACAGTGCCTCACAGAATGTAAGAGGGTCTTAGACCTGGGAAGCCAGCTGGTCCGTAGTGGAAGCCTGCCCACCTGCCTGCCCCTAATCAGGTCTCTCTTAGGAGAAACAAGCTCTAGCTCAGTGAATGAAGCAAACACAGATAAAACTGGGTATTTACCAACCAAAACAACCAGTTTACAGAGCAACAATGAATTAGGTCATCTTGATAATGCATTCATAATCTCTAGAAACCTAATGTATTGTAAGGCAAAGGAGTATGTTATTTGAATTCATGTTCAATTAATGTAGAAATTAGTTGTAACTGGGTTCAGGCCTATCCTTGCCACAGAGCACATGGAGTTCATTCTGTTTTACACATCATCACACCATCAATGGAATTCCATATAAATTCCAGAGATTCCCAAAAGGCTCATAAACACATCTTAGTTGCTACATGAGGCATGTTGGATATCCAGAAAATAAAGTCTTAATTTGTAAAGTGAGGAAAAATACTAGATGCGTTGGGAAAGGAAAATGCCCAAGACTTCATAGCTAATGGGAGTTGGTCCTTCAGGCAGAAAGCCTGTTTCCATTCACTGGCCCCAAAGTCCTATGTCCAGCAGGCTACAGAATGTTCTCAGCTGAGTGGTGCAATTCCTGTTGCCAAACAAACTTGCTTTGCATTTGAATGGTTTGGGTAAACCAATTTGTGACCTTTTGAAGCTCACAGATTATAGTCACAACTTTTGCTTCCCTTTGAAAGGAATGACTTAATATGGCCAATACAGTAGCCACTGACCATATTAAGCACTTGAAATGTAGCTGGTTCCAATTGGCATGCACTGGAAGAGTATAGCATATGCTGTATTTCAAAGACTTAACACACACACACAATGTCAGATAGCTCCAAGATTTTTTAGAATTGATTTCATGTTGAAATGATAATGCTTTGAATATAGTGAATTAAGTATATTGTTAAAATTAATTTCACCTGTTAAAATTAATTTCATATTATTAAAATTAATTTCTCTGAGGATAAAGACAGGGTGGGAGACAATGGAAGTGCATGCATTAGAAAAGATCCCAGCACTGTAGGAACACTTGGACCAGATTCATTCTTTCAGTGGATCCGCATATATTTTATGTGTGGTTACTAGTTGCTAAAGATTTAATGATGAACAAGGCATACATAGCAGGAGAGTTGGTGAGCATGTCATCTACAGTTGCAGTCTCACATCTTCACTCATATTCTCTCCTCAGGCCATTCCTTTCAAGCTTCTCTGGATACCATCACTCTATGAGGCTGCTTGGTCAAGGTCACCAATAACCTCTGTGTTGGCAGATGCAATGGCCACCTCTCTGTTTATATCCTATTTCACTCTTACAGTATATAGTTGAACTCCTTCAAACACTTTTCTTTCTAGGCCTCCAAGATACTGCACTCACCTGATTTTCTGCCTCTCTCCCCAACAGCTCCTTCTCAGTCTCCTTTGCTGATATCTCCTTCTTTGCTTGATGTTTATATGCTGAGCCTGTACTTTCTTCCTGCCACTATCTGTACAGATTGTCTGGGTAATCACATTTGATCCTGTGACTCTAAATAGAATCTATGCCCCTTCTTTCCGGAACTCCAAATTCATTGTATCCAACTGTCTACTCCCAACATCTCCAATTAAAATATCTAAAAGGCATCTTAAAATCAACACGACCAAAAACAATTTGGTGGTTCTTTCCAAACCTGTTTTATTCTTAGCTTTCTCCATTTTGACAAATGCCAGATACATCTACCCCAGTTGCTGAAGTCAAAAATGGAGAAGGGAGGACTTCTGGTTTCAAGATTGCTGAGTAAAGCAAAGCCCTTTCTGCCTTTCTTCTTTCAAAAACTACCCCCTAAATTACTAGAATAGAACAAAACAAAGGAATGCGAACCTCCATTTTAAATAAAACCAGAAGTCGTTGGTGATTTTGAACCATCAAGTATAAAGATAGAAAGCAGATGAAGAGGTGGGAAGAGGCTTAGCAGAGTGGATGCAAGGGAAACCTAAGCACCTGTAGAGAGACAGACCAAGGAAGAGCAAGCTGGGTGACCACATGAGACCCTGAAGAAGCTCCAGAATGTGAGGCATACATTATCACTAAAGGCAGAAGTAGAGCACAGGGTTGCAAACATTGCAATTGAAGATCTGTATAAGCGGTAGTTGGACCTCCCTCTACTATCTCAACTAGACTATCCCTCTGGTAACCTCACAGTAGACAAAAGTTAGAGTCCCTGGAGAGATTGAACTAGAAGGGTACTGTATTTAGGAACCAAGGCACAGAATTAGAAGAAAATTGAGTCGGCTAACTGAAAAGTACAACCACAGAAACTCTCAATCACCAGCTCCAGAAGTCAAAGGAAACTTGTAGACCATATCCAGGCAGGAGATCAGAGGATCCTTTCTGGAGAAACTGAACTGCCACAGAGAAATTACCCAGAAACTGACAAATAAAGGTCTCTGTGAGAAAGCAAGATGGCCACACAGTTGCCCTACACTAAAGCCCACCCACCAGCAAGTTCCACCCAAACACACATGATGGCTTAAGCTGAATTATGATATCCAAGGATGATCAGCCTTTAAGAAAAGTCTCTGGTATAGAAGAGAGAGATCAAAATTAAACAGAAAGCCAAAACTTAGAGGAAAAAGAGATGATGCAAAGAAGCCCCAAGACTTTAGATGCAGAAAGATAGAATTTAAAAATGGTAAAGAGAAAATTATATTAATATATAAAATTCTTACTAATTATATAGGAAGTATTTTCAGAACTGAAAGACCTAAGTTTCCAGATTGAAAGGGTCTCAGAAATGCACGAAAAAAGATATGTATCAAGGCACATCATCATAAAATTTAAGATCTCCAAAGCTAAATCAAGGAGTTCAAAATCTTTCAGAGAAAAGGCATGTCACATAAGTGTTAGAAATCAGAATGGCAGCAAATTTCTCAACCTCAACACTTAAAATAAAATATAATTAAAGCAATGGGTTCATGTGAAGAAAAGAGAACCCTTTACACTGTTAATGTAAATTAGTACAGCCATTATGGAAAACTTTATGGAGGGTCCTCAAAAAACTAAATATAGAATTACCATGTGATCCAGCAATTCCACTTAATGCATGAAATGATATTTACCCAAAATATTTGAAATCAATTTGTCAAAGAGATGTCTGTATTCTCATGTTCATTACAGCACTATTCATAATCGCCAAGTTATGGAATCAATCTGTGTCCATCAACAGATAAATGAATAAAGAAAATATGGTTTATATGTACAATGGAACATTATTTAGCCTTTAAAAAGAAGGGAATTCTCTCATTTGTGACAACATGGATGAACTGGACAACATTATCCTGAGTGAAATAAGCCAGGCACAGAAAGATCTCAGTTATATGTGGAATCTAAGACAGAAACAGTCAAACTCATAGAAGCAAAGGGTAGCATGGTGGTTACAGAAGCTAGAGGGTGGGAGGAATAAAGGGATCATGGTCAAAGGATACAAAATCTAAGACAGAAGGAATGAGGTTTTATTTTGTGACCTGTTGCACATCATGGTGAATATAGTTAATAATAGTGTATTGTACATTTCAAAATTGCTAAGAGTAAATTTCAAACGTTCTTAACAGGAAAAATAATAAGTGAGGCAATGGATATGTTGATTAGCTTGGCAATTATTCCACATCATATTCATAAATCATAACATTACTTTGTACCCCATAATGCATACAATTATAAATTGTTGATTTATAATAAAATAAAAATATTATATTCAGAAGCGTTTTATAGAGCTAGTAGAGGTATGAGAAGACCTAGCCAGTGAGTCAAAAAAAGAGGCAATTAATAACTCTAGCTAAAACAAACATTTGGAAAAGAAAATTGTATATGTGAACTATAATTGAGATTACCTATATCTAGTATGTAGGGAAAAAAGAATGAGTCCAAGAAAGGTAGTATCCCAGTTATAGAAATGTCTAAAATCATTATACTTGATTCCAAGATAGTAAAAATGATATAAGGTTAGATCCCTCTACTGTGTTCTTTTCCATATTTACTTTCCTTCATGTTTATGAGTTTCAGGTATGAGTAACTAGGCATAATGTGGTGTCACTTGCTAAGACAGACAGCATGAAAAAGAAGCAAATATAGAGGATTGGGAAGCACTGGTTTGTGTCTTAATTTTGGATATGTTGCGTTTGAGGTGGTTGTTAGACATTGGGCAGGCAGGGGTATATTGGCTATATGGATCTGGAGCTCAGAAGGGAGGACTAGACTGGGGACATCTAACTGGGAACGGTTGTAAAGGCATCAGTGACAGTGCCAAAGTTACCTAGAGAGGAAATGTAGTGTGAGAAGAGGGTCTGGAAACAATTCTTGAGGAACGATGAAACATTAGGGAGAGAGAAGGGGAAAGCATCTGGCAAAGGAGATTGGAAATGAGAAGACAGACAGGTAGAAAGAAAAGTCAGAGAGTGTAGCTCATGGAAACCAGGAGAAGCCTTCCTGACCCATAAGCCACTTCCTAACATGAATTTAGATTCCTCTATTATCCTTCTTTTCATGTTGTACTTTCCCTCATGTACTAAGATGAAATGAGTATTTACATAGTTGATTGATTCATTTGTTCATTGAACAGTTCCAGAACTGTTCTAGGATGCAGATACAGCAGGTACAAGTCAGACAAGGCCTTTGTTTTCACGAAGTTTATCTTCTAGTTGGGGTTAACAGTTGGGGATATTAAGGAAGGAAGTGGAGGAAGGACATGGTTAGTGTGTCAAATTCTTCTAATAAGTCAATGACAATGAGGACCAAAGAATGTCTACTAAATTAAACCACACAGAGCTTATTGGACACATTAGCAGGGTAGAGACAGAAATGAGATCAGAAAGTCCTAAGGAACAAATGATGAACCAGTTGAGAAAGGAAATATAGACACATCTCATGGGGAGATTGAGCCAGAAGGGTGAGAAGAGAATGGTGATGGAGGAGATACCGGGAAAAATCCAGTTTAAGATCAGAATGGTCAGACCGTGTTTAACAGATGATGAGAAGGACCCAGCTGCTAGAATGAGATTGAAAAGGTAGGAGAAAATAAGGGTAGATAACAAGCAGCATAAAGTTTCTTAGAAGATGTTTGGAGAGAGGGACCAGAGCACATATGGGGACCTTTGCCTTTGATGGCAGAAAGGACACTTTATCCATCATAGCAGGGTGGCAGGGATTTGCAGAGAATGATGAATTTTAAGTAGCAATTACAGGAAGCGTGCTTTAAGATCTAAAACATATGCATTCTTTATTCCCTACCATTGACTGGGGGCATTCATTTATTAAGAGGAGCAATAGAGGAAGAAGGTGAGGGACAATAGATGAGAGGGGCTTGTGAGGTCAAAAAAGAGTTGAAACAGGAGTATCCAAGCAAAAACACTGTAAAGAGAGAAGGCTGAGGACCAAAGAAAGGATACTTGAATTCATGAATTTAAAGATCTGTGGGCAGGAATGGGTGAGATGGAGCATAGGGGAAGGTTATCAGGAATGAAGAAACTCAGAATGTTCATGGCCAATGAATCAGATAGCCATCCAGTGTGATTCTGGTGTTGCCTAGGAGGATGGCAGGAGATGGAGTAGAGAAAAAGGCGGGGCTACAGTCCTCACAGCCTTTTGCCGACTGGTCTCTGTCAGGTCCTGGGGTCTGGGTCCAGCCCATGCTGAAGTCCAAGGGGAGTGGGTGGATGAGCAGAAAGAACACTCGGTGGGGGCATAGGCAGGTGAATATGGTTTTATTCAGCAGCAGCTCTCTTAGCAGCTTATTCACATTGTCCACCTTTATCTCAGCTGTTTGCTCTGGCACTGCGGCTCCTACAGCCTCCACGCCTGCAGCTGCATGGCCAGCTCTCCCTTGCCTTCAGGGTCAGCAGCTTAACTCTTTCTGTTTTGGGGCACCAGCACACTGAGCTGTGTGACTTCCTTCTGTCCGTCTGCAAGACAGACAGCTTTGGCTCTCTCTCTCCCTTTCTCTGGGCACCAGCATGCCCACCATGTTAAGCCATATTGAACCTAGCCGAGCCCCAAGAGTCCCTGTACAGCGTTAGCAGGGAAATTTTACCTTTGTGACTTAAAGCAAAGTATGAGCTTACACAAAGAGGTTATATAACAAGCGGAGGTGTGCGCCTGCTTGCCAAAGTTGCTGAGTCATGCAGGCCCGGATATTCGCCTTGGCCTATTCCTTGACCAAAGCACATCCATGTACCTTACAGCTTAGCTCATGGGATCCACCGAGGGGACTAAAAGTGGGAGAGGATGGATTCATCAACAAAAATCTGGCCCTAAAGTCAGAAGAAAGGGTGTGCTGGGAGGCAAACCCCAAATGTTGACCGTGGTCCCAGTAGATGCACTATTTGGGACCAGCCTGCCTCATAAGATCAGCCCTGGAATTGGGGCCAGGGATTTCTGTTGTTCCCTTCCACCTTTAAGCTCCACACTTCATAGTTAACATGGCACTTCACAGTTTACTTTAAAGCCAGAGGCCTGGGTGTTGTGTCAATAGTGGCATCCGTCTTCAGACAAAAGCCACATGTCCCAAGCAGTGTTTGGGGCAGGTCAGGCTTATGTTCCCTTAAGCTGCAGGTGGAGGAACACTGCCCTTTTATTTAGAGAAGTACTTCTCAAAAGTGCTTCAGCATATGCCAGCATCACCTAGAGGGCTTGTTAAAACGCAGATTGCTAGGTCCCAGCCCCAGAATTTCTGATTCAGAGGGGCTGGTGTCGGGTCAGAGAATCTGCATTTCTAACAAGTTTCTAGGTTATGGCAATGCTGCTGGTCTGGGGACTGCACTTTGAGGACCACTGATTTAGGCCACTGGTTCTCAATTCCGGCAGCACACTGGAATCACCTGGGAGGTTTTAAAACCCACTTGGTCTGGGGTAAGGCCTGAATATCAGGAATCTTCAAAGCTTTCCTGGTGATTATAAAATACAATGAGAGTTGAGAGACTCTGATTTAGAGTATGAGCCCTGCTTGAGAAAAGCACATGGGGCAATTGATTTCTTTCTCCCTTCAAGCGGCAGTGGATGTTTACTTAATCTGTTTAGACATTCAGTTTCCAAGAGAGAGTTCATTATGTATGTTACATCTACTATATCTCTGATATATTCCCTTATTTGACTTCGTGGGCTTTTTTCCCAGATCATCATAGACTGTGCTTTCCAATCCAGAGGGAAATTGTGGCATTTGTTTATCTGAAACGACCCATTTAGATGGATTTGCAATTTAAAGGGAGATTTGGAAATGTGGCATATTTCATTTCATTAATGGAAGTGACATACATGGCTCATTAAGCCCCACCAGTAAGTTTCTACTTGAAAAACTTTATAACTTCCTGGTCAGCCTTGGGGGCCTCTGCATACTCAAAAAACACATTTCAATTTGTAGGAGCTTATAATTTGGAATTCACAGTACTTGCGTCTAGGTTGTCTGCATTAGCAAGCTAGTAGCAACCAGGACTAAAGTGCTACACAGTGCCTTTTGCACTCAGGAAGTCATCGTTTATTTCTTATTTCTTGGTTGATCTATACTTAGCTAATTATTGCTCTACTCTTGGCCAATTATAGTTTCTTCTGTAGGGTCCATGATTCTGGAAGTTTGTAGTTGTGGCCAAGTTATAATGAATTCCTTTCGGCATTCCTGTAACCAAATTACATTAATCAAACTTAAAGAACTCTCCCCAGATTCTGCAACATTAAAAAAAAAAAAACCAACAACAATAGCAACTAAAGACATTGTGACATAATCAAACCTATTCGTGGTACTGTTTAAGGGTATGAATATTGGAGTCTGAATACCAGGTTACAATTCCTATATAAAGCACTTTACTTTTCAGGCAAATTACATAATTTCTCTGAGTTTTAATTTCTTCACCTGTAAACTGGGCATTTTAAATCACCTGGCTTAACTACCTCACAGGTTGTATCAAAAAACACGAAGTGTGTGTTTTCTTTCTGTAAACTGTTAAATAAAATACAAATGTTATTTCTACCATAGTGCTTGCAGAAAGTAAACTTCCAGAAAATAGACTTTTAGGGATAATTGAGGCTTCACCACAAATATTTTTTATTTTAATTAGAATGGAAACAAACATACTTTTCTTCTGTGTTCAACAATCCTGGGACCAAACCAAATAACTTACTTACTTGCTCCAGGAAATTCTTGTTCTCAGAGGCTGACTGAGAACCATTTAAATGGCTGACTTACCAAGAGTAACATCTTGTTCATTAGTACTCACTTCTATACCCTCTCCTCACTGTGCCCAACAACCCAAAGATATTGTGTTATAAACTCTGCCCAATCCTAGTTTCCTGCCTTGCAAGACTTGCCATAAAAGCCATCCATCCCAGGCACTAAAATACTATAAATATCCTCTCCTGACTTTCCCCTTTTGAGACACAACCAAGGCTTTGTCAAGGTGGTGTTTTCTCTTTCCGCAATAGGATAAAAAGCTTAGCTTTGCTTGATCAACAGGTTTTTCTGGTAGTTTTTTGGGAAATAAACATAATCCTGTGAAAAATCTTCCCTAAATGTAGTATTCCAACTTTCTTTCTTCCACAGCAGGATGGCCTGGTAGAACATACTATTCAGTGCCCTGGGTGATCATTTAAAATATGAATTTTTCATCCAAATGTGTAGTCCACTAAAGTTCCAATAATTTCAAACCTCTGAATGATTGAGTCCTAGTTGAGAGTGGAATGAAGTAGTCCCCAAAGCTGCTGCCTCAGAATTTGGGGCCCAATAATAGGGCAATTCAACTTCCATGGGAGCTTCTGGTGCCCAGCCAAGAGCTGAGGTCTTCTGGCTTAACGTTTGTTAATTACGGTATAGTTGAAGTTTTCAGACTTCAGTGTGTATAAAATCATTGGAGAAGCTTATTTGTAATGTAGATTTCAGAACCCCATCCCCAGAGATTCTAATTCATAGACACAGAATATAGGGCCCCAGATTCCATATCTTAAGTCTATAGTCTTTTACAGACCATATTTTGAGAAATATTGAATGATTATAGGGGAAGTAAGACCCTCGTGGATGCAGGAAACTGGTTATGATGAAAATCTTTAGATAATATCTAGTAATGAGGCACAATATCCTGAAATAATACTGTTTATTCTGGGCTTTAGTTTCCTCATTTGCAAAACAGAATTGCGAAGATTTATTAACCACAAGAGTCAAAGTATATTTGGGTTCATGAGCTGCGCGATTCTCCTTGCTTGATGCTCTGCAAATAAAAACCCTCCTTTCTCTTGCTGCAAACCTCACTGTGGATGCTTGGTCTTACTGTTCCAGGCAAGTGGACCCCAGTTTGGTTCAGTGACACCCGGGGCCAGGGAATAGGCTTCTACTATGCCGTTGATCTGTCATCCTCAGCACGTGGCTTCCACTTTCTAGTTTAAGACTCATGCAGCCACCACTTCTGCATTCCAGGCATCAGGAAGAAGAAGGGAGAGCAAAAGACAGGAATCTTCTCCATAAGGCACTTCCCAGAAGTTGCACATGTCACTTCTACTCACATCTCATTGGCAGAATTAAGTCACGTGATTATACCTAACTAAAACAGAGGCTGGGAAATGCGGTCCTTGTTCAGAGCAGCCAAGTGTCTGGCTAACATTCAGCAAAGGAAAGCGTATCTATTATTAAGGAGAGGGGAGAGAACCAATTATTGGTTTCTGCTACATGGACGTTGTGTAAAGGGCCTTAACTATCATGTTGGAATAGTTTGTATTTAATTCATCTAGGAATTTGGAGACAATAAATTGTTTTGAGGCAAAAATGTGACATTATTTTAGGAATATAATCCATCTTTCAGTGATCTGTAGGAGGGACTAAAAGAAGGAAAACTTGAAGCAGGAAGGCCAAATCCGTGATGGCAACAGGTAAAGCAAGAGGTAATGTGGACGGAATTTAGCAGCAGCAGTAAGAATAGAAAGGAGACACTCAACTGAAAAAATGGAACCAAAAAATTTGGTAACTGAATTTACTGTGTGGATGAACAATGAAATGAGAATGTCAAACTTCAATCGTGACTGCCCAGAATGGAAGAGCACAAGCTCAGATGTCTACACACGCCCTGTAGATAAGTAATTGGGCAAAATGGGCTCCCATATCACCCAGTAGGAAGGCAGGGGGCCTTCCTGGTGCCTAGCAATAGAAAAGCTGCTCAGGCCCCTGGAGACACCACTGCTCAGACTTTGAATACCACTGGGGCCGTCTTGGGGGACAGGGGCAGGAAGATAGGAGTCTCAAAAGAGACTCCTACAGCAGGAGAAATAAAACATTTATCAATATCTCCCACTTAAAAATCTCAAACTACCCTATTAAATGAGTATAAAATACTTACGTAACCACTTCCACCCTAAGCCTCCAAGATAGATAAGGATTATAAAATAGTCAGCATTTCTACATGCCCTAACAATATCTAAGAGCTAAAATTTATGTAATGTTTTGTTGTTTTTATTTTTTTAAAATTCATTTATTTACTCATTCTCTTAAATGGGATTCCCATTTTACATGTGAGAAAACTGAGAAATAGTCATGTTAACTAACAGTCATATTGCCGGAAGGGGTAAAGCTGAGATCCTAACTCGGGCCTTTCTGCCTCATCATCCCAAGGTCTCCCACCTCTGTTACATGAATGAGCAGAAAGCGATCACTTCTGGATTGTGTGGATGTGCATGCATGCTGTCAATTTTGTTGATCACAAAGAGCTAAGAATGCCCTGAGTAATCTGGAAAACACAATTGTTATGTCACTTCCAGAAAAACTGTTTCCGTGTGGATTGGTAGTCAGTGTTCCTGTAATATGAGAGTTTTCTCTTCACTTGGGACATTGAGACCTAGTGATGTTTCTGGCTTTCTGAAATCTCTTGCACATATTCTCTTGGTTGGTGTGGCAACTGCTTCTGTTGCTGCTACTGACGTATGCAGTCCTTTCATGTTGCTCACTGAACTTACTGAGACTTCTAGGTTGGCTCATGACCCAGATGCATTCCTTAAACTCTTCCCACCTGAACTCATAAACACACAAACCCTGCTTTGAGCCTCCTTCAGAGAATAAAATCTCTGTTAACCTGGAATAAAATATATCTAGTAAATAAAGAATAATGTATTACCGTTGTTGATGACATAACGAATTTTGAAACAGCCCAAACATCTCATCATAGGGTTTTATGTGTCCTACTTATGTATCATCATAAGCTTATAATGAAAGAGCTACTCAATGAAATGTTATTTATTTATTCATTAAAAAATGGTAAATGAGCCGTCAAGAAATTGAATGTGGCTGTGGTTTTATCAGGTTAAAAAAAAAAAGAAAATGGCAGGAAGGAAATATACCAACATTTTAACATTGGTTACATAGCCTGTAGCACATTTAAACAGAAAAAAGTCTTGTCAAAGGAACATTTTGTGAGAACTGCAAATCTACAGAACACCAGCATCTCAGCTGTTAGATTTGGTTCAGATATTGATCAATAATAATAACAAGAGGGGTTCTTTACTTAAGACTTCATGAAGCAAATAGAAATTTGAAGAGAATGACTAAACCCATGCTTTAAAGCAAGAATTATATGCAGTCTTACAAGAGAGTGGAAAGCATGATGAAGAATCAAGTCCTGGAGTCAGACTACTAATTGCAAGGCTTTAGGAAAGTTACTTAACCTCTATGTGCTTCTATTTCCTTTTTTTAAAAAAAATGGCACGGTGAAACCCCGTCTCTACTAAAAATACAAAAAATTAGCCGGGCGTGGTGGCGGGTGCATGTAGTCCCAGCTACTCGGGAGGCTGAAGCAGGAGAATGGCTTGAACTGGGAGGCAGAGCTTGCAGTGAGCTGAGATCGTGGCACTGCACTCCAGCCTGGGCGACAGAACGAGACTCTGTCTCAAAAAAAAAAAAAAAAAAAAATGATGTTGTTGAGGATGAAATAAAACTACCTGGCAAACAATAAGTACTCGATAAAAGTTACTAGAAGCATTCTGACATTGATTCTCTTTCTTTTCTTGCTAAGAAAATGTTGATAAGCATTAGCCACAGGTAGCAAAAGAATGACTGTGTCCAGTGTTTGGAAACATATTTGGCACCTCCTTCTGCTTGCTTAGGAAAAGCTCCCTGAGTGATGTAGCTCTCAGTTCTTTCTTTGATCTGGAAGCTTTGTAGTCTGTCCTTTGGGTGGAAAATTAACCCCATATATGAGATCCAAAATGAAGTTAATTTCCACAAGTGGGAGGAAAAACAGACGCCATGACATTTCCTATGTAATGCCGTCATGCGTTCTCCTTTCCACTCTGCAGCACACCAGGGGTAGCACAGCTCCAATATGCAGCCTGCGTTATGTTAGAGGCTTGACTAGAGGGTAGGATGGAAGGGCCACACGTGAGCCAGCTGCAGGAGGAGTAAAGTGTCAGGAGGAAAGGGACAGAGTAGGAAAGGGACAGAACAGTCACTCTCTGCCCCAAATTCACTTTGTGACGTTGGGCAAGTGGACTCACTCTGACCCTTGGTTCCTCCCCAGGCAAAATGAGGGGCAGAACTGAGTAAATTCCTTCCAACACAAACATCTATGAATCTATTTTCCCCTCCCAGTGACCACTTCCTCTGAAAGTACAGCTGACTCATGACCCCAGGCAGCTTAAGATGTGCTCCAAGCCCTTTCTCATCAGTAAAGCCTGACTAATATCAGCCTGAATTTAAGGCTGTTTAGCAACTGTCCTGCCTGCAGTTGGGGGTGAAGGAGGTGAGCTCCCCATCTGTGCAGGCTGGAGGCTCTGCATTTACCCACTGTGATCATTGCCATGGTCTATTGCTGCCTCGTCTTTAAACACTGTTTACTCTGCCTTTCCTCTCTCCCAGCATTCTTCTGAATTGGGCTGGATGATTTCTCCTTTTCCTTTTCAGAAGTTTAGTTTACCTTTAGCTTTAGCTTGGAGCTTTGGTGATGAAAGAAAAGAGATCATATTTCCTCTAGTCAGAGCTGTATTTTCAGGGCACAGCTGCCTGGACCCACTAGAAATATAACGAGTACATATGAGGTCATGGTCAAATCCCATCCGGCTCCCTCCTAATAGGAGAAGAACACAATGAGAGTTTAGTCTCCGGAAAGTCAAGCTTAGCCAGGCTTGTGGGCTGGATGCTGGGTGCTGGTGTCATAGTAGATCAGTTGAAGGGAGGGTGTTTTTCTAGGTTCTGGATGGAGCTCCAATCTTTTCTCTAATTCTAAATTCTCATGACTGCCTAAGGGCTAGGAGAGGCCTTAATCTTTGATTCATGGAATGTTGGAACCAGAAGGTCTCCAAGAGCTGTCGTGTTGTGACACTGAAGCACTGTTTATTGATTCCCTGGAAAGCCCTAACAAATATGACTGGTGCAGAATGCACTTTGGAAGGCCATCTAGTTGAATTAGGAGTCTTGTAATTCCATGTTCATGTCACCTGTGCGTGTGACCAATGTACACATATGCACAGATTTGCGCATGAAGCAGGTGACTGGGGAAGGAATGACCTATTTGCCGAAGCATTTGGAATATTCACTCCAAGACAGCAATTAGCAATAAATCCAGGTCTTTGAGCTGGTAATAATATCTACATGTATACAGTATTGATTGAGCTCTTATGATATGCTAGGCATTATCCTGCAGGCTTCATAAAGATTGTATTATTTAATGTTCGCTATGATCTTATCAAATTGGGGCTGCTACTCTTCACACTTCATGAATGGGGAAACAAGGCTTAGAAAATTTAAGTAAAATTTAAATTTTCCGAACTCACAAAGCTGCTCATGGTAAAAACAAAATTTAAACCAAAGTAGTCCGTCTGCAGAGCTGTGCATCTATCAAAAAAACTATACTGCTCCCCTACATGTGGTCTCTGTCCCAATGACATCGTGAATACTTTTCATTTTGCAATGAATTTCACTTAGTGTAGGTTAAGAACCAGGATTTTGGAGATTTAGTACTGCCTAGGTTCAATCTCAGTTCTGTCATCTGTTGTTAGAATCTTGGCCAAGTTGATTAACCTCTGTGCCTTAGTTTCCTCGTCTATAAAATGGGGATAATAATAGTATCACTCTCATAAAGTTGTGATGATTAAATGAGAAAACATAAGCAAAGGTCTTAGAACATAGTAATGCTAGCCATTCTTATCTTTTTAGCTACTATTAGTAACAAACATGTATTGATTACCTACTGTATTTCAGGTATTATAGGTTCTTAGACGTAGGCAGAGGAGAGGGACAGGATATTATGGTTAATAAAAAAAAGATGTTATAGAGAGGGAAAGATATATTTTAAACCAATCATGATATAAAGTGTTATAATCCATAGTGGATCACTAAGAAAGGATTGACAGGCAGAGACAAAGTTGCAAAGGGAAGTTTGGGACCAGACTTGAAAGGATACAGAAACTGCAAGTGCTAAAGGGTTGGGACTTCATCCTGTGTAGGCAATATAGGCAACCAAGGAGCTGAGGTGTTTTTAAAATAGTGGTTGGTGGCACAATCATTTAAGGGTTTTACTAACCACTGTCTGAACCCTATTTAGTTAAAGGTGAGTATTAGGAAAAGTTCCAAGGGAACAGAAATGGTCCTTATAAAACAGTTTTGCCAGATTTTAAAAAATTCTGTTTGCAAGCTGATCTGTAGATTTTATATAACATTAAAATATTCTCTGTACCAAAAAAGGACTTCAAATCATTTTATATCCTGATCCCATATGCATTGTGCAAATGACTCTCATTGACTTAATACATTTGGCATCCTCTAGCATGTATAAAACATGCTTTATAAATAGTAACATAGCCCATGCTGCCAGGGCCTCCTCTTGACTCAGGCAAAGATGACAGTGTATTCTCTTAAGAATATGAGATAATGCATGAGGCAGTTCTTGCAATATGTATGCCAGAGAAGGTTTGAGCTGGGGCATAATCTCTAGGGAATGGGAATAATTTTAAAAGTCAAAGCTATGGTTGGCTGGTTTTTACAGCAATAAACCCAACCTGTTCCACCAGTTCCATTCTGCATGGTTGATTAAGTGACCAGCATGACCAGCCAGTCATTCTCTGCTGTGTATGCCCAGCTCAAACACAGAGAACTAAATGAAGTGGAAAAAACCCACATTAATAAAGGAAGAGCTGAGGATGTGCAAGGATTTAGCACAAAATGTTCATCACAGTGTTAATTAAAATAGTAAGGATGCCCAACATTTGGTAAAGTGTTTGACTATTATAGTACATCTGTAAGACTCACTACTTCGTAGTTATTGAAAAGGATGATCTATAAAAGAATATAATAACACAAGGGAGTTATACCACAGTAAATGATGATTTTAAAAGGAAAGCTTCTAATACTGTATGCACAATAAAATCTTATTTTTGTAAAAGAAAAAAGATTCATGTTTTAATAGCTATTATCTTTAGAGGTTGAGATTATTGGGGACTTTTGTTGTATTCTTTTGCTTATGTATACTATTTAATTTTTCTATAGTGAAGATCTATTAATTTTATATCAAAAGTTAAAAAAAAATCTTCCCCTCTCTTCCTGCGTGTTGCCTACAGAGGGAAAGCCATCTCCTTCTTGACACCATGGCTACCCTTAGACCCCTCGTGAAGCCCAAGATCATCTAAGATGGACCAAGAAGTTTATCCTTCACCAGTCAGACTGACATATCAAAATTAGATGTACGCATATAGCAGCAACCCAGAGGCATTGACAACAGGGTGGGGAGAAAAATCAAAGGCAAGACCTTGATCCCCAACATTGGTTGTGGGAGCAAAAAGAAGCAAAACACATGCTCCCCAGTGGCTTCCAAAAATTCCTGTTCCACGATGTCAAAGAGCTGAAAGTGCTGCTGATATGTAACAAATCTTACTGTGCTGAGATTGCTCAACATGCTTCTCCAAGAACAGTTAAAGCCACTGTGGAGAGAGTAACCTGACAGCCCACCAGAGTCACTAGTCCCATTGCCAGGCTGCACAGCAAGAAAAATTAATAGACAGCTCATGTACACATTTTATTTGTGTTAAATAAAACCATAAATACTCTGTCATCTGGCATCCTCCCCCTTAAAAACATACAAAAAATACAAAAACAAAAACCAAGAAAATCTAAACAAAAGAATAAAATATTTGTGGGTGCTTTATACATGTTGCTCATTTAGTTCTCACACCAGTCCTATGAGATGGTGTGGCAAAAACCATCAGTGTTCTCCCAAATCCATGTGTTTCATGGCATTTCCAGACTCCTTTGCAGTCAGATTGGTCATATAAAAGACTTCTGACAGATGAAATATAGACATGAGTTATGCACCCCCTTCCAGCCTGGCCTTACAATAGCCTACAGTGCTTTTTACTCTCTCTCTCCTTCTCTTCTTCATCACACTGAAAGCAAATAACTCCAACTCGTGGCCCAATTAAAGGAGCTCAAATGTTCAGAGAGCTGCCCAGGAAAACCACCTATCTTCACCCACTTTGTGCTCCCTCTCTCTTTCTGTCATGTGAGGATACAACAAAAAGTTGGCAGTCTGCACCCTTGAAGGGGGCCCACACTTGGACCCAAGTATGCGGGCACTCATCTCAGACTTACAGCCTCCTGAACTGTGAGAAATATATTTCTGTTGTTTGTAAGCTACCCCACGTAAGAATTTTTTATAGCACCCCAAACTGTCTAAGGCAGTGCATTTACAAGATTGATATTCACAGTCATTATTGATATAATTGCATCAACATCTAACATATTTGTGGTGTTTTCTATTTGTTGCCCTTGATTTTTGTTTTTATTTTTGTCTTTCACACTTTTTCTGCCTTTTATGGTTTTAATGAGCATTTTATCTCCTTTATCAGCATATCATTTGTAGTTCTTTTTTTTTTACTTTTATTTATGGTTGTCCTAGAGTTTGCAGTAGACATTTATAACAAATCCAAGTCTACTTTTAAATTACACTATACTTCTGTAGTGCAAGTACCTTATAGTAACAAAATATTTATAATTCCTGTCTTACATTCCTTTTATCATGTTGTTATTCATTTCACTTATACATAAGCATGTATATATGAATACATTGTTTGTGTTATTTTGAACAAGCTGTTAGAACAATTAAGAATAAAAAATAAAGAGCTGAAGAAAGATATAACACACTAACATTAATTAAGAGAAAGCAAGAATAGCTATATATTAATTTCAGACAGAATAGACTACAGATCAAGGAAATTTATCAGGGATAAAGAGAGGAATTACGTACTGATAAAAGGGTCGAGTCTCCAAGACAGGGCAATCCTCAATGAGTATGTGCCTAACAACAGGGAATTGAAATATGTGAGAAAAAGCTAATAGAACCGTGCAGGAGGATTATGGCAGGATGGCACTGTAGAAAGCACCAGGAATGTGTCTTCTCACCTAAACACCAATGGCACTAGCAGAATCTGGCTAATGTAATGGTTTTGGAACTCAGGAGTCTATTGAAGACTTAAAATTTTCAGGGGAAGGCTTGGATGGTAAATGCTGGTTAATTTCAATCAATTTCTGCTCTTAGCACAGTAGCAGTTACCCATCTCCCATCCCTCAGCTCTGGGACAAGTAGCTGTGCACATGTTCCTGGAACAGCCTGCAAACAACTTACAGAAGCCAGGTTGGGTGAAAAGGATTCTGTTCTCAAATATCCTGGATTGGTACCCTTCTGATCTCAGAGATGCAGATGAAGAAGAAGCCATTGTTGTTGCATTTCCAAGCATTGTTGCAAGTCCCTTCCCCCTTGGCTGATGTGACTTCCAGCAGAATGTAGTATACCACATTAACAAAATGAAGAAAAGGTCACATGATCATTTCAATTGATGCAGAAAAAGCACTTGACAAAATTCAACACCCTTTCATGATAAAAACATTCCACAATGTAGGAATAGGAGGAAAAATTACCTCAACATATGAAAGTCATATGTGAAAAATTCACAAGGCACATCATACTCAATGATGAAAGACTTAAAGCTTCTCCTCTAAGATCAGGAATAAGGGAAGTATACCCACTTTTATCATTCTATTCAACAGCATACTGGAAATTCAGCAAGAGCAATTAGGCAAGAAAAAAAAATAAAAGGCATCCAAACTGGAAAGGAAGAAGTAAAATTATCTCTGACACAGATGATATAATCTTATATGTAGAAAGCCCTAAAGATTTCTTAAAAACACTGTTAGAACTAATAACTGAGTTCAGCAAAGTAACAAACAAAACTCAATTGCATTTCAATACACTAATAATGAACAATCTGTAAAGGAAATGGACAGATCCAACAGGCAGAAAATCAGCAAGGACTAGTCCAACTCAACAACAGTATCAATCAAATGGATATAAGGGCCTCTGTAGACTACATCATCCAACAACAACACAGTACACATACTTCTCAAGCTCACATGGAACATTTTCTAAGAGAGACCACATTTTGGGGCATAAAACATGCTTTAATAAAAATGAAAGAATATAAATTGTACAATGTCTTCTCATAACACAGTAGAATTAAACTAGAAATCTATAACAGAAAGATAGCTAGAAAATACTGAAATACTTAGAGATTAAACAACATACTTCTAAATAACACATGGGTCAAGGAAGAAATCACAAGAGAAATTTTAAAATACTTTGAAGTAAATGAAAATGAAAACACAACTCATCAAGATTTGTGGGATGCAACAAAAGCAGTGCTTAGAGGAAAATTTATAGCATTGAAGGCACATATTAGAAAAGAAGAAATAACTAAAATAAATAATCTAAACTTCCACTTCAGGGAACTAGAAAAAGAAGAGCAATAGAAATCCAAAGTAAGCAGAAAAGAAATAATAAAAATTAGAGCAGAAATCAATTAAATGGAAAAGAAGAAATCAAGTGAGAAAATCAACAAAACTGAAAGTTGTTTTTTGAGAAGATGAACAAAATTGAGACGTCTCTAGCCATATTAGCAAATAAAAAAAGAGAGATAATACAAATTACTAATACAAAAAATGAAAGAGGGAATATTATTATAGTTCCCATGGACGTTAAAAGGACAATAAAGAAGTACTATGAGAACAACTCTATGCCTATAAATTTGATAACCTAGATTAAATGTACCAACTCATTGATAGACTCAAGTGGCCAGAATACATACACAAGAAGAAACAGACAATCTGAATAGACATATATATATATGTGTGTGTGTGTGTGTGTATAGATGTTTATATGTATATATGTATCTATACATACATATACAATATATGTGTGTCTATATATATGTATACATATATATTTAAAATTTGAATCAATAATTAATAACCTTCCAGGCCAGGTGCAGTGGCTCACACCTGTGATACCAGCACTTTGGGAGGCCGAGGCAGGCAGATCACCTGAGGCCAGGAGTTGGAGACCAACCTGGGCAACATGGTGAAACACTGTCTGTTCTAAAAATACAAAAATTAGCAGCGAGTGGTGGCACATGCCTGTAATTCCAGCTACTCGGGAGGCTGAGGCATGAGAATCGCTTGAACCCGGGAGCAGAGGTTGCAGTGAGCCGAGATGGCACCACTGTACTCCAGCCTGAGCAAAAGAGAAAGACTCTGTCTCAAATAATAATAATGATAATTATTATTGTTATTATTAAACTTCCAAAACAGAAAGAAACAGGTCCAGATGGGTTCACTGGTAAGTTCTACCAAAAATTTATGGAATAAATTATACCAATTCTACAATATTTTCCAGAAAATAGAAGCAGAGGGACTACTTCCCACCTTATTCTATGAGGCCAGCATTATCCTAATACCAAAACCAGACAAAGACATTACAAAAAAACAAAACTACAGACCAGTATTTCTCATGAACATAGATACAAAAATCCTCAATAATATATTAGCAAATAGAATCCAATAACAAGAATTATACGCCACAACCAAGAAGTATTTATTCCAAGTGTGCAAGCCTGGTTCAACATCTGAAAATCAATTAATGTAATCTACCACATCAACAACTAAAGAAGAAAAATCACACAAGCATACCAATTGATGCAGGTAAAGCATTTGACAAAATCCAACATTCACTTATAAAAACTCTCAGTAATCTAGAAATAGAAGAGAACTTCCTCAACTTAATATAGAATATCTACAAAAACCCACAGTAAACATCATATTTAATGTTGGGAAACAAAGATTCCTGCTAAGATCAGGAACAAGGTAAGAATATGCCCTTTCCCCTCTCCTTTCCAACATTATACTTGAAGTCCTAGCTAATACAATAAGACAAGAGAAGAAAATAAAAGGTATGAAGACTAGGAAGAAAGAAATAAAACAGTCTTTGTTTACAGATTATATAATTCGCTATCTAGAAAATTTAGAGGATCAACAAAAAAGTCTCCTGGAACTAAAAAATGAGTATAGCAGTTTTGCTGAATACAATGTTAATAGACAAATGTCAATAGTTTTTCTATATACTAACAATGAACAAGTGGAATTTGAAGCTAAAACATACTACCATTTATGTTAGCACCCCCCAAAATGAAATACTTAGTTATAAATCTAATAAAATATGTGAAAAACTTATATGAGAAAAACTGCAAAGCTCTGATGAAAGAAATCAAGGGGGAAATAAGTAAATGTAGAAATATTTCATGTTCATGGATAGGAAAACTGAATATTGTAAAAATATTGATGTCAGTTCTTTCCAACTTGATCTGTAGATTCAGCACAATTGAAATAAAAATCCCAGCAAGTTATTTTGTGGATATTGACAAACTAATTCTAAAATTTACATAGAGAAGCAAAAGATTCCAAATAGCCAATTCAACATTGAAGGAAAAAAACAATCAGAGAAATGATGCTGTCTTTAATACTTATTGTAAAGCTACAGTGATCAAGACAATGTGGTATTAGCAAAGAATAGACAAACAGATCAATGAAACAGAATGGAGAACTCAGAGATAGACCCACATAAATGTAGTCAACTGATCTTTGACAAAGGAGCAAAGGCAATACAATGGAGAGAAGATAGTCTTTTCAACAAATGGTGTTGAAATAATTGGACATCTACATGCAAAAAATCTAGACAAAGACTTTATGCTCTTATAAAAATTAACAGAAAATGGATTATAGACCTAAATATAAAATACAAAAATAAAAAACTCCTAGAAGATAATGTAGGTGAAAATCTAGATGAATTTGGATATGGTAATGACTTTGCAACACCAAAGGCAAAATTCATGAAATAAAGAATTTGATAAGCTGGACATTATTAACATTTGAAACTTCTGCTCTGTGAAAGACAATTCAAGAAAATGAGAAGATAAGCCTTAAACTAGGAGAATATACTTGCAAAAGACAGATAAAAGACTATCATCCAAAATATAAAAGAACTCTTAAAACTCAACATAAGAACTCAAACAACCCAATTACAAAATGGGTCAAAGACCTTAACAGACATGTCACCAAAGAAGATATACAGATGCCAAATAAGCATATGGCAAAATGCTATGTACATCATATATCATTAGAAAAATACAAATTAAAACAATAATTAAACACTAACTATGCACCTATTAGAATGGCCAAAGTCCAGACAATTGATAACACCAAATGCTGGCAAGGATGTGGAGCCACAGGAACTCTCATTCATTGCTCCTGGGAATGCAAAATGGCACAGCCACATTAGAAGACAGTTTAGCAGTTTCTTACAAAACTAAACATACTCTTACCATATGATCCAGCAATCATGCTGCTTGGTATCTACCCAAAGGAAATGAAAATTTATATCCACTCAAGAACCTGTACATGGATATTTACAGCAGCTTTATTCATAATTGCCAAAACATGGAAGCAACCAAGATGTCCTTCAGTACGTGAAAGGATAAACTGTCATAAACTGTGGTACATCCAAATTATGGAATATTATTCAGTGCTAAAAGGATATGAGCCATGAAAAAACATGAAGGAAACTTAAATGTACATTATTAAGTGAAAAAAAAGTCAATCCAAAAAGGCTATATACTGTAGATTTCCAGCTATAAGACATTCTGGAAAAGGCAAAACTATGGAGACAGTAAAAAGATCAGTGGTTGCTAGTGGTTAGGGAGGAGGGAGAGATAAACGTGTGGAGCACAGAGGATATTTAGGGCAGTGAAACTGCTCAGTATGATACTATAGTGGTGGGTATATGTCATTATACATTTGTCCAAACACATAGAATGTACTACAGCAAAAATGAATTATATCGTAAACTATGGACTCTGGGCAATAATGATGTGTTAATGTAGGTTTATCAATTGTAACAAAGGTACGATTCTGGTGAGATGTTGATAATTGGGAAGGCTGTGCATGTTCAGGGCAGGAGTTGTTAGGAAACCTGTACCTTCTACTAAATTTTGCTTTAAACCTAAAGCTACTCTAAAAAAAAATTTATTAAAAAGAGATAAACCTTCACTATGTTAAGCCATCAAGACTTCAAGCTGTTTGTTTCAGCAGCATAGCCTATCCTACCTTAACTAATATAGGTTTATATTATTGTTATCCCATTTTACAGGTGATGTAACTAAGGTTCAGATTGTCTTAGTCAGTTTTGTATTGCTATAGTAGAATATCACAGGCTGGGTAATTTATAAAGGAAATAACTTTATTTCTCACAATTTTGGAAGTTGAAAAGTCCAAGATCAAGGTACTGGCATCTGGTGAGGGCCTTCTTGCTGCATCATCCCATGGCAAAATGAAAGAGGGTGAGACAGGGCAAGAGAGAAAGAGAGAAAGCAAGAATGAACTCACTTTTATAACAAACTCACTCTCATGATAACAAACCCACTCCTTAGATAATGACATTAATCCATTCATGAGCATAGAGCCTTCATGACCTAATCACCTCTTAAAGGTCCCACTTCCCAACACTGTTGCACTGGAGGTTAAATTTCCAACACATGAACTTTAGGAGACACATTCAAGCCATATCAGAGAAAAAGCAACTTTTCTAAAATTGCAGAACTATATACAGGGTAAAATTGGAACTAACCCAATGCCTGTTACACTCTAAAGCCATAGACTCTACAACCGCCTATAGAGAGTTATACTTTATTTCCCAGGATGTGAATGCTTTCAACAGATGGTGATTTTTAGAGTGATTGTTAGCTATACCCACGGGCTGATGGGGGTGTATATAAAAGCTTGAGGTACATAAAAATCATTTGAAGTGCTGGTTTTTAAAATGCCAGTTCCAGGACCCCATTCTCATAGACTATGATTCAGTAGCTCAGGGAAAGGAACATGGAATCTGCATTAAACAAATACTAAAGAACAAACCTGTGCCCACAGATTTATAAGGTAGTTAACCTCAGTGATAGACAAGAGCCATCTTTCTGGCTTTTTTGCCCATGACCTCATCTGATGTTTGGGGACATTCTCCCTTCTTTTGTATCTTACAACACCACCCACCACAGAAGCTGAAAAATAACAATCACACGTGTTCCCAGATCTCAGGCGAATGACCTAGGCTTAGCCTCTCAGACACACCTGCCCCACACTTGGAACCAAAGTTAGTGAAGGAAAGAAGTAGACTTGAGAGGAGCCCTGTGATAATCTTGTGACTCAGTGGGCCAAGCGACAGTGCTGGTAGAATCCTTCCCAGAGAAGTCCTGGGGTGAGGTTTTAGGATCATTCTGGACATAGATCGCTCCAAACCCAGTTCTTCTGCTTTCTTGCCATTTCTGTGAGCTACTCAAAACCCTTTTCACAGTTCAGCTTAAATCCACCAGAGTGGATGGTGTGCTGTTGCTTACTATTAAGAACTCTGACTGTGAATTGAAATTGCAGCCAAGAGTGTTTGGATATTTCATTCACACCTTGAATACATGCAACCCCCCCCCCCCCACCCCCAACTCTCTTTCCCCAAGACTATAATGATACTTCCTTCATCTTATTCTACCTTTTCCCTGGCCCTCTCAATTATTTTGTAACAAACCTCAGGAGACCCTCTCTGGCAAAGGCCGAATTCTCTCATGGTGGGGCTCTAAAATGATTAGTGTTGAACGGGCAAAGACAGAATCCACTTGAACGAGCTTGGAGAGGAAATCTGAGAATGTGCATATGTATATAAATTTTTTGTCACATATTCTAAAAGTGAATGAGGCCACCTCCCCCATTCTTCTGCTGCTTCACACTGCCTTATAGCTAGAAGTAGAATGGATTTTGCACAGGGAAATCCAGTCTCCATATAGCCTTGTTGCGCTGCTTATGAGAGCAGAATGAGCAGATGATTGGAGCACTCACAACCCAAACACTTGCACTCTAGAAAAGCATAAGGTGTAGAAACCCCAGGACACATTCCCGGTTGTGTAAGAAATACTTTCCTTTGTTTTTCTTTGACAACTGAATTCATATTTTAGCTTTCATCCTGCCTGGTGGCAGAAACTTAATCTCAGTCAATTCAGAGTTCCCTTTTCTCCCTGAGTTTGTGGCTAAGTTGCAGGAGGCTTATGTCACAGCTTTGGGAAAGGACATCTGGCTCTTGGTAATCATCTATGAGGCTGGCATCTGCTAAGATTCACAGCATTTTCTCTCCTCTTCAGTCCATAGGTGTGCTGTTATCCATCCCCATTTCTGACATCTGGGCCTCCCCAAGTGTGGCTCTTTTTTATTCTCTCAGCCTACTTTTTTGTCTACTTTTCCATGTATCTCCCCTCTCTGCTTGTGAGTATGTGGGACTTCTATGAGGCTGCTTTAGGCCCCTCATCTGAGACACCCCATAGAACCATCTTTACTGGTCACCCCTGTGTCCTGCTAGTGCAGGATCAACCAGGGAGGCTTACCACCCCCCAGGTTCTACATGGAAAGCAAGAATAGATGCCCTGTGCACGTGGATTCCTCAAACCTAGTTGGGATTCTGTCACTCCTCCTTCCACCCCCAGGGAAGGCAGGGAAGGGGTGAGAGGGGGAGAGTGAGGGAGGTGGGAGAATGATAGGGGGACCTCTTCATGGGCCCAGCTTTTTATACTTGCCTCCAGTCCTCTTCTGCCATTAATCCAGGAAATATGTAGAGCTAGTTTGGAGGGTAGGTAAAACTGGCTCTGAGCCATTATGTGTTCTTTGAAATCTTTTGTCCTATGTCCTGTGTCTTTCTGGTCCCTGCTGTGGCTTAGGCATTTAGACCTAAAAAAGCTTCTCTCCCTCTCTGCTGTGTAGTTCCTACCCTGAGACAAAGTACACTGCACTCCCCACAAGCTGGAGTGGGAGGAAGAGCCACAGGAAAATCCTGGGCTAGGGTGGGCACCCAGTGGTTATCTTAAAACATTATTTCACAACAGGGGTCTGATATGAAATGTACTGCTGAGAGTTGGTTTTTTTTTTTTTTTTTTTTGCTTTTTATAAATTTCCAAGAACGTCATGCTCCTCCTACCCAGTCTTCCTAGCTAAACAGTCATTAGATTATAAGACAGGCATTCAGAAGGGTTAATGGAATTGATCCTTTTGATAATGTCTATTTACTAAAAGAACAGAGATTGTCTTATTTTTATGTATGCTATATATGTAACTTTTATGTACATTTGAGATTAATTGCTATGAAATGAAGTACACCATTTTCCTCTTCTTGACTTTCATATAAATGACATCATGGAGTATGTACTTTATTGTGTCTGGGTTCTTTTGCTAAGCTTAATATTTGTGTGATTCACTTATGTCATTCTGTATATTTTTCATTACTGTGTAGTATTCCATTGTATAAATAGGCTAGGGTTTATTTACCTATTCTTCTGTTGGTGGACATTTGGATTGTTCCCAATTTTTGGTTATTATGAAAAAAGCTGCTATGGACATTCTTGTACATGTCTTCTAGTAGACACAGGCTTCATTTCTCTTGGATATACACTTAAGAGTGGGATTGCTGGGTCAAAAGATAGTTATGTGTTTAGCATTGCTATATAATGCCAACAGCTTTCCAGGACTTGTAGGGATTTATACTGTCACCATCAATATGAGTTTCAGTTTCTTGACATCTTAACCAATAATTCGTATCATCGGTCTTTAAATTTAGCCATTCTGATGAGTATATAGTGTTATTTCATTGTGGTTTTAATTTTCATTTCCGTTATGAGTAATAATGCTGAGTACTTTTCCATATGTTTATTAGACAATTAGGTATTTGAATATCCTCCTTTGCCATGTGTCTGTTCATGTCTTTTGACTTTTCTTGTTTCTTCATTTTTAGAGGCAGGATCTTACTCTGTTGCCCAGGCTGGAGTGCAGTAGAGCAGTCATAGCTCACTACAGCCTAAAACTCCTGGGCTCAAGTGATCCTCCTTCCTCTGACTCCCAAGTAGCTAGAACTACAGGTGTTTGTGTGCCACCACACCAACTAATTTCTTTGCTCATTTATTATTTAGGTGTCTTTTTTCTTATTGATTTATAGGAATTCTTTATACATTCTGGATGTAAGTCTTCTGTTGGATATATGCATTGCAAATATTTTCTCCCAGGCTATGGCTTGCATTTTCACTCCTTTAATGGTGTCTGACTTTTGATGAGTAGAAGTTCTTAATTTTAGTGATGTCCAATTAATTAACGTTTAACAGTTAGTGCTTTTTGTGTCCTATTTAATCTCTGCTTAATCCAAGTTCATGAAGATATTATTCTGTGTTTCTTCTGGAAGCTTTTTCATCCTTCACATGTAATTTTTACTATCAATCTCAAAATAATATTTGTGTCTGATGTAGAAGGCAAAGTTCTTTTTTCTATATGGATATACAATTGCTATAAAACCATTACTGAAAAGATTCTACTTTTGCCTTTGTGTTGTTATTGCATATCAAGTAACTGTACGTATGTGGGTATATTTCTAGGCTTTCTAGTTTATTTTGTTGATGTATTTGCCTGTCCTCAGGCCAGTACCACACTGTATGAATCACTGTGGCTTTATAGCAAATCTTGAAATTTGGTTGTGTAAATCCTTCAACTTTGTGTTTTTCTTCAGGGTTGTCTTGATTATTCTAGGCCATTTGCATTTCCATGAAAATATTATGAATTTCCACAAAAAAACTACTAGAATTTGATTGGAATTTCATTGAATCTGTAGGTCAATTTGGGAAGAATTGACATCTTAACACTATTGAATATCTAATTCAATTTAGCAAGGTTACTGGATAAATCTATGTATATTCCACTATGTTGTCTGATTAAAAACAGTATCACTTCTTCATTTCCAACCTTTATATATATTTTTTTCTTGCCTTAATGAACTGGTTAGTTCCTCCAACATAATGCTTAATACTAGTGGTGATAGTGGGCATTCTTGTCTTATTTCTGGCCTTGGGGGTAAGGAGATCACTATTTTACCATTTATGTAATGTTAACCTTAAGAATTTTATAGGTACTCTTGATCAGATTAAGGAAGTTCCCATCTTATCCTAGTTTACTAAGAGATTTTATCATGCATAACTTGAATTTTGTCAAATGCTTTTTCTGCATATATTGAGGTGATATTGTGATTTTTCTCTTTTATTTTGTTAATTTGGTGAATTACTTTGATCAATTATTGAATAATAATCAGTTTTGTAGTTTTGTAAAGCTTCACTTGGTCAATGTATAATCTTGTTTCTTTATCAATAGATTCAATTTATTAATGTTATCTTGTTTGGGATTGTAATGTCTTTGCTCTTAAAACATAGTGGCCTATAATAGTCCTTTCTTAGAATGTCCTTGGCAGTTTTTGATATTAGAATTATGCTGGCCTCATAAAACCCCCAAATTTGGAATTGTTTCCTCATTCTTCTTGAAAAGTATATTAATTTTCCCTTAAGTATTCAGAAAAATTTATCAACAAAGCCATCCGAACGTACAGTTTTGCTCTGTTTTCTGGTGTGGGGCAGGCTTTTAATTACAGATTCGGTTTTTAAAATCAATATAGGATTACTTATTTTTCCTATTTCATCTTGCGTCAGTTTAAATAATTTACATTTCTCAAGGAATTTGTTCATTTCAACAATGTTGTAAAATTTTTTGGCATTTTGTTTTTAAAATTTAGTATCTGTAGTTATACTTCTTTTAAAGTTCCTGACATAGGTAATTTGTGATTTTTTTCCTTCTTAATTTTATAGTCAGAATTTATCAATTTTATTGTTCTTTCCAATAAAACAATTTTTTTGTGTTATTCATATTTTGTTTCTACCTCCATTTCTATTTCATTGATTTCTCTTTTTTTCTTTATTTCCAGTCTTCTTGTTTTTTGGTTTGTTTCATTTGTATTTCTTTTTCTTGCTTCTTGAGATGGAAACCCGGTCTGGGTTGTATACCATGATGGTACACAAATAGTACAAGGAGTTGATTTTATATTATACTGAATCACATACTAAGAAATTTATTCTTTTAAATTATCTTTCAGTCCTTCTAATTAAATCAAGAAGAGTTTCCACTTGAAAGTTTTAACAGTTCTCTAATTCTTGCCTATCTTGCTATTTTTCTTGTTTAAACAGAGAACAGGCCCAGGTTCAGAGCTTTTATCAAGCCCCAGGATGGAGCTAAAAGTTAACAACATTGTTTGGTTTGCATGGCACTAATTTTCAAAGTTAGTTTCTGTTTATGGCAAATACTCCTGGTTTTCTACTCATGGGAATGATATAAGATCTCTTTTTAAAATATATGTATCTAAGTAAAAGACAAATTAGTTTAAAGAAAACTATTAATATGTTGAGGCAAGTACAGTGAAAGGATACTTGAATGACTGCATTTGGAACATACAATTCAATACTATCACAAGGTGTTTGTTATTATCTTCCAAAAAGCTTCTATTCCAGATTACAGTATTCCAGTGCCTTCTCTGCCTTTGATACAGAAACCATTGGCCCCTCAGGGAGACAAAACTTTATTTGGTTTTAAGATCATATCTTTTTCCTTGGGCATTTCTTCAGGTGTAGAGCACACAACTGAAACCAGCAATGAGAGCTGTTTGAAGTTTTTTTGTAGTATTTGTTTTACCTTAGGGCTTTTATTTTTTTATTTTTATTTTTATTTTATTTATTTATTTATTTATTTATTTTTTGAGTCGGAGTTTCACTCTTGTTGCCCAGGCCGGAGTGCAATGGCATGATCTCTGCTCACTGCAACCTCTGCCTCCCAGGTTTAAGCAATTCTCCTGCCTCAGCCTCCCGAGTAGCTGGGATTACAGGCATCTGCCACCACGCCTGGCTAATTTTATATTTTTAGTAGAGACGGGGTTTCTCCATGTTGGTCAGGCTGGTATCGAACTCCTGACCTCAGGTGATCCACCCGCCTTGGCCTCCCAAAGTGCTGGGATTACAGGTGTGAGCCACTGCACCTGGCCCTTTTCTCTCTTTTTTTAAATTGACATGGGCGGGGTTTCACTATGTTACAAATATTGTAAGATGTTAATTGTAGAATCTAGGTGGTAGATATATCTATGCTCACTGTAAATTTCTTTCAACTTCTATATATGCTTGAAAATTTTTATAACAAGAGATTGGGAAAAAATCTAACCCATTTTGTGTTTTCCAAAGGAAGCATGTAGAAAATAGGACCTTTCAGATCTGCATGCAGTGGCGGTGAAATGGTCTATTTGGGTCCCTAAACAGCATCCAGCACATCATGAAGGTTCATTGATTGCTGCTGTTTTGCATGTTTGTAAACTCACAGTCGTCTGACTCACCACCTGTGATTCTACCTGGGAGGCTGGCAAGGCAGATGTTACCACCACCATTGTTCCCTCTTTTCTTTTAAGATTAAAACCATTTTATTTTGTCTCTAATACATTTCTCCCCAAGTTGATAAATGCAGCAGTAACCAATAGTAAAATAGTCATGCATACAATTCATCTTCTTACAGAGAATCATGACTTTACAAACACAGACTTACAATCTATCGGGAAAGAAGAAGGCTGTTTTTAGAGAGCAAGCCCCTTGTAAACCTGACTTTGTTATAAAGTACTGTTCTTTTTATATAATGTTAAATTTGATGTGCTTACATTTTATTAAACATTTTTATATCTGGGTTTTTTGTTTTGTTTTGTTTGAGACAGAGCCTTGCTCTATCACCCAGGCTGGAGTGCAATGGCATGATCATGACTGACTGCAGCCTATGACTGCAGCCTAGAGAACTTCTGAGCTCAAGTGATTCTCCTGCCTCAGCCTCCTAAATAACTGGGACTACAGGTGTACATCACCACACCCAGCTCATTTTTTAAAAATTTGTTTTGTAGAGACAAGGTCTTACTATGTTGCCCAGGCTGGTCTCAAACTCCTACGCTCAAATGATCCTTCTCCTTCAGCTTCCCAAAGTCCTGGTATTACAGACATGAACCTCTGAGCCTGGCCCATTGTTCTCTTTTTGTAAATAAAGAAACTAAGCCTCTGAACTAAGTAATGATGACCTTGGGGGATGCACCAGGCCTCTGATTCCCTTTTTGCTGAGTGCTGCTCTGAGTTATCAGGGTGAAAACTATCTGATAAGGAATCTGTTTAGCCAAGGTATTGGTGATTCAAAAGTGTTAAATATGCTTCTCCCAAGGGTTTTTGTATTTTTTTTAAAAAGATCAGTAGAGCAATAACTAAGCCAGTGAAATAACTAAACCTTTAACTGTGTAATTTCAGTCATAGTCAATGGAGACTGTTGGGACAGGGTGGGCAGAAGATGAGAAAGGAGAGGGCAATTGGCCAGTTGCCAATCACACCCTGTAAGGAATGAGCTTCTCCATTCACATGCAAAGCTAGCATTGTCAAAAAAAAACCCATCAGCTGAGGATTTTTTTGTATTGTGGTAAATCCATTAAATTGCAAGCACAAGTTATTAATTTTATTTACATTTTAAAATGTATATTTATGACAGAAAAATCCACCTTTAAATTAATGGTATTGATATCCATTAGGTCTGATGCAGATTTCCAAATTTTATTTATCAGTAAATAATATAGCATCAGCTTTTTGAGAACAGATACAGAAGACGAAGTGCCCATATTTATTAAATGAAAGTAAATTATCATTCTAAAAGCAAGGTTTGAACAACGTTTTCGCTGGTTTGGTTTTGCAGATATTTATGGACTCTAAGTGGGAATTGAGGTCTTATAAGCAAAACAGGAAAAGTCAATTGACCTGAGCTTCCATAACTTTTTTAACTCAGGCTTGTTGTCACAACACTACTGACAGTACGAAGGGTGCACTCTGTTGCAACGTCAGATGAAGTGTTCATTTAATTAGAAATTAAAATTAGAGCATTAAAATTTTGAAATTTTTCTGATGTTTCACAGCCTATTTTTAATAACCCAATATTCTAGCACACTCAAAAAATCTGGGTGAGATTACTTTAAATATAGATACATCACCAAGACCTGAGAGAGCATATAATGAGGTGTAGGGTTTCCCAACAAGGAGAAGGGGAAGCATGAACCCCCAGATAGGGCAGAGAACTACTGCTTGGATAGAAGGCAGTGCATGCAGGCTTTCTTAAGATATACTCTGCACCCCTCTACCTCTACAAGACTTTTACCAGCTTTGAGATATAATTCACATATAAAATTCACCCACTTTAAGTGTACAATTCAGTGGCTTTTAATATTTATAGAGGTGTGCAGCCATCACTACAATCTAATTTCAGAACATTCTCATCATCTCCAAAAAAACCTTGTACCCATTAGCAGTCACTCCCCTTTCCACCTCCCTTGAGCCACTGGCAACAATTAATTTCCTTTCTGTCTCCATAGATTTGCCTATTCTGGGTATTTCATATAAATTGAATCACACAACACCTGGATGTTTATGACTGGCTTCTTTCACTTAGCGTAACGTTTTCAGGATTCATCCATGTTGTGGCGTGTGTGAGTAATTCATTCCTTTTTATTGCTGAAAAATATTCTCTGGTATGGATAACCCACAGTTTTATCCATTCATCAGTTTGTGGACATTTGGGCTATTCCCACTTTTGGGCTATTATGAATTAATGCAGCCATAAGTATTTGTGTACAGGTTTATTCATAAACATAGGCTTTCATTACTCCTAAGTATATACGTAGGAGTAGAACTGCTGGGTCATATGATAACTCTATGTTTAACATTCTGAGCAACTGGCAGGCTGTTTTCCAAAGTGGCTGCACTATTTTACATTATGATCAGCAATGTATGGAAATCCAAGTAATGCTGACTTTAAACGTCAGAGATCTTCACTAGCAAGACTGGAAAAGATGGCTTGGACCCAGAAGATCGTGAGTCCAGAAATCCCCAATTGCCAACTGCTGCCATATAAGACCTGTAGATTCTCGATATTCAAAGTGTGGATCTTGAATTCATAGCATGTCCATCACTTGGAACTTTGTTAAAAATGCAGAATCTTAGGCCCCATCCAAGATCTACTGAATCAAAATAATTTTGGTAAGAATTACAATGATCCATATGCAAATAGCTTGAGAATTACTGCCATAGAAAGCTTAAAGTAGACTTTAAAACTGCACTGCAGAAGGCCTCCCTGGGTACCTGTGCCAGATGGAGCTGATGAGTGCTGAAGATTGGCTCATGGAAAAACAGTCATGCAGGCAAATTTATCTCCAGTGTCTCCAAGCTAACCCCCTCAATTCTAATTCTTTCCTTTTATATTTTGGATCCCCCTTTTGCCTTTTTCTTTTTTATAACCAGTACCTTTTTGTCTTACCCCTCTCCCATAGCACAACATGATCTGTGCAACACTCCATCACACCACAGGGAACAATAGCATCTGTGGTGTCCACAATTTATATTTTTTGTGCAGTTAAAAAATGAGAAGACCTAAGCCCTTTGGAGAAAACTGAATAGCCTGGGATGCCCGGGGCTTTTTCCGGGTCCTGAAATGAGACCAGAGATTACCTTTATTATTTATATCCTCTATCCTGCATAGTGCTGAAAATAATTGAAGAATTGAAACGACGATAGGAAAAAATATGAAAAAGTCACCAGGGGTAGGTTTTGTGTACCATATCCATGCCATATTGCTAGAAACAGGTTGCAAATTTGGCTGTAGCAGCCAACAAGATCAGAAAAATACTATGAATTATGTATTCAGTGTCTATAAGATAAAAACCAATCAGCTGCTCAAGAGTTGTGCAGCCATTCCTGGTGCGGAGGTTAAAGAGAATTTTTCTCTTCAATCCTCAAATTTTCAGGTAGGAACAGACAGATCCAATCACATGAAACCTCAGTGAGTTGACATCCTCTTAAGAAAACCAAGGACTCTAACGTGAGCACCTTGGGTCAGCACAAGCGTGAACCAAAAAGAGTATCTCAGGCAGTGCCTGGCATCAGGACCACTCTAACATACCCACATGTAGGTAACTGAGGCTCCATATAAATAAAAAGTGCTGTGTAAGTGACCGCCAGGATATTGCTAGTCTAGTGAGCTAATCTTTTTTCTTTTTTTCAACTATTTCTCTCCTAAAAATAAAAAAAGAAGAAAAGAAAAAAGAAAACAAAAACCTTAAGATCCAGACAACTGGGTCAAAAGATGTGTTCTCTTTTACCTAATAGGGAAACTTGCCTTTGCTTTCTTAGCTTAAATCATCTGAGAACGTTGGGAGTGACAGGGACCTTGGAGATCATCTAGGTTATTCTCCACATGTCACCAAGCCAGAAAGCTCTGGAAATTGGCTGCCTCCATGGGACAGTCATCGCAGACTTTGCCAAAGCAAAAGTGCTGATGTCACTCATCATACTAGCAGTTGGCTGCCAAGTGATTAAGATAAAAGGGGCCAAGCTAGTGAAAGCTTGTGGGGGTAAGGAAGGAGGGCACAATGTGACTTACATGCAAGAAGAGTTTGTATAATGGAAAGAGTACTGGGCTTTTATTGACTACGTGACCTTGGGCATTAATCTCCTTGGATTTTCCTCACCTACAATAAATAATCTAAGCAGTTAACACTTACTGTGTTCTTAGTACTTCATATGAACTGTTCATATTGAAACTTCACAATAATCTATCGGCCAGGGCCTACTATTTTCTCCATTTACAGATGAGAAAACTGAGGCACAACGAGGTTAAGTTACTTGCCCAAGGCCACTCAATCAAATTCAGGCAGTCCAACTTCAGAGTCTGAGCTTTGTCAACTGAGAGGGTCAAAGAGATGAATGCTAAAGACCCTTTGCACCTCTGCTATTAATTTTTCCCTCCTGTTAAATTGGGATAATAATAAAGTTGTTGCCAAGATTATGAGATAATGCAGGTTAAGTCCTTAGCGCAGTGCCTTAAGCATAAGTGCTCAGTAAATGTCAGCTATTACTATTGTTCATACTTGTACTCTTGCCATTAACATTTTATGGAACAAATCACTTCTGTCATCTCAACAGCTGCCTGAGTGCACAGTTATTCCAACTGAACTGATTAATAAATTCAAACAACGAGTCAATTTAATCATAAAATCAAGCAAGCCTGAATTGATGCTGGAGTGAATTGCCTAGTTAGTCTTAAGCGGTGCTGTCTGATAGAACTTTCTGTGATAATGAAAATGCTCTATATGTGTGCTGTCCGATACAGTAGCCAGTAGCTGCACGCGCCTCCTGAGCACTTGAAATGTGACTTGTGTGCCTGAGGCACTGAAAATTTAACATATTTAATTTTACTTAATTTACATTTTTATTTTAGTCACCTCACGTGGCTAGTGGCTGCCATGTTGGTCAGTTCAGGCAAAGCCTAGCTGGCAGCCAGAAACCCTTGGTGAGGGGATGCCAAGGTGTCAGGCACAAGAAGGAAATCCAGGAACTCTCTGGCCACAACTGTTTTGTTAACAGATGTCTTAAAGAATCACAAATATTCTAATGCTGGGGGTTCCCTCCCCCTGGTATGTGGGAATGTATATTTTGGGGGAGAGGGCAGGAAAGAAGACAATTCCACTTTCCTCACCAGGATGCCCCCAGTGAATTCTCAGTAGATTTTAATTCCTTATTGTTGTTAAAAATCATTTTGGGCATTTGGTTTTCTCTTCTTGTGTTACTTTGCTGAGAATGATGGTTTCCAGTTTCATCCATGTCCCTGCAAATGACATAAACTCATCCTTTTTTATGGGTGCATAGTATTCCATGTATACCTATGTAACAAACCTGCACGTTGTGCACATGTACCCCAGAACTTAAAGTATGATAATAAAAAAAATGATTTTGGGGAGAAGATAGTTTATACCTATGCAATGTGACAGCACCATGACATCACATCTTTCAAATGCTCGATTTTAGTATGTGCAGAAACTAAAATGTGATTTTAAGTCACATTGTAGCTTGAGTGTTTAATTAGGAAAAAGATTACCAGAATGGATGATTAAAGAATCTTGGATTTGGAGTTTATTTCATAAATGTGTCCATTACAAATTGTCATCTTAAGGAGCCACCCATATATCCTCAGAACACAGGTATGACATTGTGCCTTGCCTTTTGGAATGACTGACTTTGGATCAAGAGAGAAGGGGCAGCCAGAAAGGTGGTAGCAATGTTGATTCTAACTCTCACTCTGGTCCTCCAAGGATCCTGGTTTTTGTTGTTGTTGTTGTTGTTGTTTTAAAAAAAAAGAAAGAAAGAAAGAAAAAATTTCCTGATGATAGGAGGACATCAGTGAGCACCTTGGGTTCTAAGCATGTGACTACTGTCCTAGTACAAATTATTAGGCCCGGTATCATATTCTGGTTCTAAATATTTTCAGCAATGAAGGAAGACCCCCCCTCCTCTGCCAACTGCCCCCGCACCACCAGTGTTGGTTGGGTGAATAATTCAATGGCTGCCAAAATTTGCAGAAAACAAAACTGAAACCTAATGAGGCTTGCTTGTGTTAAACCAATGTTTAAATGATAGTAATTAAGAGAGTTTTCATATAGAAAAGGCTTTGTTTAGATTGAAACGTTAAAAGCCACCACCAGAAACACGAGGGTCTCAGGCATAAAGGATTCTCTTTTTGCTGTCTCAAGATCGCACCGGCCAGTGTTGATCGGTGAATGCTAGCACAGTGCCCTGCCCTGGCATTTGCTCTATGCCACCACTGCCCTGTGGAGTTCACCACAAAGAGTGCCTTGCACCAGGGCTATAGCCTCTCAGGCTGTCTGCAGACAGACACCAGGCCATCTGCCCTCTCGCCTTCCACCCAAACACAGCTGCTGGGCTCCATCCCAGCTTCAGCCATCTGGAGGAGGAACAAAGGCTCCCCTCTCCTCACCCTCCTCCTGGCTGCCGAGGGGGACTGGGGATTCTTGGCATATTCAGCCTCAGTAAAGAAAGGAAAATGGAAGAAGCAGCAAGATCTAGCTACTAGTGGCAGGCAGTTCTTCCTCTCTGGTTGACAGAGTCACTGACACCCTTCATTCATTCCCCAAACATGGGTTGAGTGTCAAGTCCTGGACCAGGCTCAGGGGACTTGAGAATGAGACACAGCCCTTGGCCTCCAGAGGCTCACACTCTGGTCAGGGCAATGAATGTGTGCACAGCCAAGTCTACTGGAAAGGGATGCTCAACCCAGATGGAGGGAGTCAGAGCAGTTGTCCCACAGGAGGTGATATCAGGCCTAACATCTGAAAACAAGTCTGCACTATGTGCCAGAAAATCAAATGGGGAAAGGCTGGCCCATGTGGTGAGGTGAGAAGTAGGAACAGGAGGTGATGAAGAGAGCCAGATTCTAGAGGACATTGATGCCCAGCAGAAAACAAGTGGTAGGTAGTGCAAGGCTATGAGCGCAGGAGGCAGATCAGTGATTCCAGAACATTCTTCAGGTGATACAGAAGAGAAGGGCTTTGAGGCAATAAGATCAATTAAGAGTGTCACAGTAATCCAGAGGAGAAACACTGGTAGCTGAAAAAAGCTATGATACAGACAAAGAGAGGAATTTGAAAGAGAAATCTTTACTAAAACTCTTAGCTGTAAACTCTCCAGGCCAATTTGCAAATAATTTTGACACTCTCAGTAAGCCCTGCAAAGGACAAGCTCAAAACTACTCTTCAATATGTCTGGACCCTCTTCTCAAACAGGAAAAAGTTTGACTGTAGGAATAGCTGTTGTCTGAATGGCCCCAAGAGCCACTGGGCAGCTACAGATGGGGTAACATGGCACTTAAGGCTACTCTCAAAAAGGATATGTGCAAGAGGTATCTGATTCTCTGAAATGGCCCAAATCCCAACTTACAGCATTTGCCTGTGATACTCATTCCACTTGGGTCCTCAAAGCCATCAGGAGAGACTTCCTTCCAAACACAGGTTGTTCAGCTCGTTGCAGTCAGCTCTTTGCTTTTGGCCTGACTAGGAGAAATGCCAGTGCAGTGAAGAGCAGCCTCAAGGGCCAAGAAGAATGTCAGCCACGACATCTTCTCTCCTCTCCACAGGGGCAGATGCTGCCCACAGGCTCTGCATGCCAGAGGCCACTGGACTGCTAGTTTCTTTCTTCAATCAAAGGGAAAGAAGGCTGCTGTTGTTTGAATGTCTCTGTCTCCTCCAAAATTCATATAGAAACTTAATCCCCCAAAGCCATAGTATTAAGAGGTGGAGCATTTAGGAAGAGATTAGGTCATGAGGACTCCTCAGTTGTTAATGGAATTCAGGTCTTTATGAAAGGAGGCTTCACACAGTGTTCAGCCCTTTTTGCCTTTCCATCCCTTCTGCCCTGTGAGGACACAGTGTTCATTCCCTCCAGAAGATGTGGCATCAAGACACCATCTTAGAAGCAGAGACCAGACTCTCTGCAGACGTGGAACCTGCTGGCACTTGATTCTGGACTTCCAGCCTTCAAAACCATGGGAGATAAATATCTGCTGTTTATGAATTATCCAGTCTTGGGTATTTTGTTATAGCAGCAGGAACAAACTAAGGCAAACACAAAGGCCCCTTTTCTGTTCCAAAGCCCTTCATTCCTGGACTTCTTACAGTGCCTGGAGCATGTATTTTCAAGAGCCCTCATGAAGAATCAGGAGCCAAAAATCAGGGATGGAAACTGGCTCCTCTTGCAAAGGCAGGACCAAATGTTAGTGACAGTCTGATTTAAGATAGAAGAGGAAATGAAAGATGCCCCAGATCCATCCCTTAGATCCATGTCATGGACTCTACACTGGCTATTGGAGATAGGCTCTGGGGCCTCACTTGAAATCTGAGTTTCTAATTATAAAAAAATGCTTTCAAAGCATTTTTCTATTTTCCTCTTTGCAGATTTGGCCATTTTTGAAACATGAGATGTGAAGAACTATAGTAGGTTGTAGATCTGGCAGCTAGATTAAAACATTCTTTAAGTCACTGAAAACACAAACCATTTTATTCTTTATTTTTTGGTGATTAATCAATTTCCATTCTGATGGATTGCTTTCTACTTTAGCCACATAAAATTTTAAAACTACAACTGCTAAAAATAACCATGGGTAGATTTTCTTTTCCTTTTATTTAGCTTCTCAGGCCCTTGCATCATTGCTGCTTCTTCTAAGGAGGGTTTTTGTGTTTGGTAGATTTTTAAAATAAATGCTTTTCTGTTGCTTTAATTCTTGTGTTTTAAAATAGCTTTTGTTTTTAATGTTACCCTAAATTAGGCACTATACAAACAATACAGATAAGCTTGTTAATTAAGCTGATTCATAATTCCTTACATAAGGAAAACACATTGGCAGTTTAGAAGACATGATAAATTAATAGTATAATCTTCAAAATGATTTCTGAAGGGTCCAAGGATTACCACTTAGTGCATTCTTTAAGAAAAACATATTTCTATATTCAAGGGAGCAAAAGAGAGTATTTTTTGAATGTTAAATCTGTTCCTAAAATTCATGCTGCTTTTCATCCTCAATACATTGGTTTCAAGGACACTGAGCTTTGTAAAGTCCCTTCACTTTACTGGGCCTCAGTGTTCTCATCTGTGAGAGGAAGCAGGAGAAGAAAACGACATATAAGATCTTAGAAGTTTTAATGTTCTATAGTTTACTCGTCTAAAATGCTGTTTCATTCTGCATAATATAATCCACACTCTTTGTTCCTATTTCGGTTCCTATGTGCCAAATGCCTGCACTCCTCAACATCCTTCCAAGCCCCTTGCTGTGGGGCTCTCTGTTACTGTGGTCCTTGAATCACACCCTTTCAGTCAGAGAGCTCTCAGCATAGTTTGCTGTCTAAGAACTCACATACTTTGGTTGGATGGACCAGCAGGACAAGTCACATGACTTTCCTTCACTTGTCTAGAAATTGCTCAGTCTAAAGATTTCTCAGCATTTCTTTCACTTCATTTATTCCAGATCCTTCAAATCCCACTTTGTTCTCATGTTCAGAATTTCAGCAGATGGTCTTCTCAAAGGAAAAATATGTTGTGATGTTCAACTCCCCTCCCTTATCCCTCACTTACCTATCCTTGAAATATTTTCCACATCCTACCCTCTTCTAAGCTTTTACATATATTTTCTCTTTTGAAGTACATTGACCCAATTTCTTATTCTTTCCTGCTTGAAATATAAATTCATCATTTCCTGGATTAAGGACTTAAACCTAAGACCTGAAGCTATAAAAATTCTAGAAGATAACATTGGAAAAACCCTTCTAGACATTGGCTTAAGCAAGGATTTCATGACCAAGAACCCAAAAGCAAATGCAATAAGAACAAAGATAAATAGCTGGGACCTAATTAAAGTAAAGAGCTTTTGCAAGGCAAAAGGAATAGTCAGCAGAGTAAATAGACAACCCACAGTGGGAGAAAATCTTCACAATCTATACATCTGACAAAGGACTAATATCCAGAATCTACAACAAACTCAACCAAATCAGTAAGGAAAAAAAAAACCAACAACAATCCCTTAGCCCTTAGTGGGCTAAGGACATGAATAGACAATTCTCAAAAGAAGATATACAAATGGCCAACAAACAAATGAAAAAATGCTCAGCATCACTAATGATCAGGGAAATGCAAATCAAAACCATAATGCAATATCGCCTTACTCCTGCAAGAATGGCCATAATCAAAAAACCAAAAAACAGTAGATGTTGGCATGGATGTGGTGAACAGGCAACACTTCTACACTGCTGGTGGGAATTTAAACTAGTATAGCCACTATGGAAAACAGTGGAGATTCCTTAAAGAACTAAAAGCAGAACTACCATTTGATCCCACAATCCTGCTATTGGTTATCTACCTAGAGGAAAAGAAGTCATTATTCGAAAAAGATACTTGGACACGCATGTTTATAGCAGCACAATTCACAATTGCAAAATCGTGGAACCAACCCAAATGCCCATCAATCAATGAGTGGATAAAGAAACTGTGATATATATATATGATGGAATACTATGTAGCCATAAAGAGGAATGAATTAACAGCATTTGCATTGACTTGGATGAGATCGGAGACTATTATTCTAAGTGATGTAACTCAGGAATGGAAAATCAAACATCGTATGTTCTCACTGATATGTGGGAGCTAAGCTATTAGGATGCAAAGGCATAAGAATGATACAACGGACCTTGGGGACTTGAGGGGAAGAGTGGGAGGGGGGCGAGGGATAAAAGACTACAAATATGGTGCAGTGTATACATGGGTTATGGATGCACCAAAATCTCACAAATCACCACTAAAGAACTTACTCATGTAACCAAACACCACCTGTACCCCAGTAATTTATGGGAAAAAAACATACAGTTAGTGTTCCAGAAGTTATAAGTTCTAATGTTGGATAGCAGAATAGGGCAAAATAAATAACAAATTAATTCATCATTCCCAAGACAAACTTTGCAGGCAACACCGTTCTGTACCTTGACAAATGCTGAGGTTTTAATCACAATAGTCTTCATTTTCCATTTAAAAAATAACAAAAAATGTTTTAGGAATTCCAAAATGTAGTTTCCTAGGACCAAAACATAGAAGCCCCAAATCAGGGTATTTTCAAGGAAGAGGAGTCCTTTGAGATGATTCAATGAAGTATCTCCATCTTACAGATGAGAAACTGACGGTCCAGAACTGTGAGGCTCAAATTCATGTCCCAAGTCATGGCAGAGTCAAAACCAGAAGCAGAGATAGCTGCCTGCCAGATCACAGTCATCTCTACCTCAGTTTCTTCTACTGTCAAGTGAAGAACTATAATGTGCAAAATGTAAGCCAACTGTAAAGTGAAGTACCCAGCTCACAAGAGTTTTGTGAAAAAAAAAAATGAGCTAATATGTGTAAGTTCTTAGAGCAGTGCTCAGCACAGAGTTAATGTTCCATAAATGTTCATTCCGCTTAGCAAATGTATTGAAACTCTATAGTATAGGAAAAGGATGTCCTACATTCTCATTGTGTGGATTTTGTCAAAACCATTGTATTTCTTTATTCTCTGATGTTCCTGTTAGAAACTTGGAGGATAGGATTTGATCCAAAATAACTGTGATATTGGTAAATAAATTCTCCAACATCAAATATAATGATAATAACTTAGAAATAAAAATAAAAGTGTCCCGGCATTAAAATGTGTTTGATAAGGCAGACGGCATTACCAAGGCCATAGGAAAATCTTTCATAATATGCTCTTTTTCTTCTTTGCCATATTTATCAACTTTCAGTTTTATAATTTTACTCCAAAAATACATACCAAGTTTTAAAATATTTCCCTCTAGTTTCATTCCTCAGTATTTTTCTGTTTCTTCTTTCCCATCATTATCCTCAGTTGAAAAACAGATTCAGGGCCTTCTAGAGTTAGAATATGGCCACATATTTGAAAGCACTAGCTTGTCTTTTCTATAACCCAACAATGCTATTTGTTCATCAAATATGTAACTCTCTTTTTAGTTATATGATTTGTTCCCTTATCTCTCTGATATTTTCATTCTTAAGAGGAGTAGACGGGATAGTGGTGAGAAATCTTCAAGGAAGAATGGCTTAAAATGAGAAGACTTTAAAACGTCTGTGTGTCAATACGCTTACAATGTAATGTTCATGGGAAATAAACAGCAAGGGCAGAGAGAGGTGAAAATACCTAAGTAATCAGCAAAGTGGTTAAAAATGTGGTATACATTTAGAATTCCCTTTCAAATTTGTGAGAATATTTTTAAAATGTGCAGCTATTTTACATGTGCATAATGGATATAGATGCCCTTAAGAACAACAGAATTTTGGATAAGTTTGGGTCTTATTGAAGTAATGCGCTGTACACATGTTTATTTTCCAGTTGATCATATAACCTGGGCATTTCTTCTGAACTTAGGAAAATGGAGAAAGCATTATGAATGTTATTCTTCCTTTGCTAAGAGGAGGTGTATGGAAGAGGGTAGGACAGTGTTTGAGAAAGGAAGTTTAACAGCATAGACAGACTGGATCAGGAGACTCCCTGCCAGTAAGGAAGAGCTGTGGGAGTTGGATGTCCACTGTGGCCAAAGCTTTGGGCCCTGACCTTTCACACCATGATCTTGTTCAGCCCTCACAGCAACCCTGCAAGGTAGTACCACGATTCACATTTCCAGATGAGGACACTGAGGGTCAGAGAACTTAAGCAAGCTATCCGAGATCATTCAGCTAGTAAAAGATACTCAGTGAAATGGGAAAGGTATAAAGAAAAAGGAAGAAGTATTTCCCAGGGTTAGCTGGTGGGGTGTGGGGGCAATTGTCCTTGACTCATAGTCAAGCTTGTTTGGGGTGAGGCAAGGGGCAGCTAAGGAACCAGGAGAGAGGCTGGTAGCTGAGATGGCACAAAGGAGTGATGGCTTTCCTACTGCTGCCTTAGCTCATAGAGGACAGGCAATTTCAAAAGCATGAAGGAGGTAGAGGTGGGGAAAACATAAAAATATATAGCATTTTTTATGATGTCTGATAGAGTACTCTGGCTATAATGAGGGTGACCATCCAGTGGTTTTCTGGGGGTCAATATCAGTAGATGAGCTAGAAGACTACAGGGATCCTTACAGTTCTCTTCTTGTGATCTTTGCTTTCTCAATGAGTCACTCATTCACTGCTAGGATGTGACTTTGCTATTAATCTTGTACAAGCTGAGCTAAGCAACATGAATCATTCGTTTAGACCAGATGAGCACCATCTTGCTAGAGAGGCAAAAGCCTGGCAGTGCATGATGGAGAAAAATAAGAGCTATAGTCCCACCCCCAAAATGGGAAGTTTCTTAGGAAGTAGGGAGACAGAGAATGCATGCAGACACATAGTCATCCAAACACATGAACACGTATACACCCACAGACACACCCACAGACACACACACACACACACACGTACTTCTAGCACGAACATTTTAGCAGGAGCTAGGAGACACAATTTTTATTTTGGTTCTTATTCCAGGTTGGGTTCCTTGGGAAGCACTCTCTAAGATAAAAGTTAGTGTGTAAGAAGTTTATTGAGTAGTGCTCTTGCGATCAACACTGGGTGGGGGTTAGGGAGGAAAGCACAGGGAGAAGTCAAGCCACAAAGCAGGCCCACTGACTGCCTGATAGCCTCAGCCAACCCCACAGGGAGCTTGGGAGACAAAAAGGCCAATAAAGGTGTCCCTCATTAGGTCAAAATGTTGGGCTTTTATACTCTCATCTCAATCAGTTGTTGTATATGGGCTGCCCCAGGAAGCGCCTGATCCTGGGTGAGGCTACTCTCTGCAGCTGAGGCAAACCCTAACGAGGCTGACAGTTGAAAGTTGTCTGCCAACTGCCCTCCCAGTGGCAGAGCAATGATCTTTCTGCTTTAAGAGAGATCTGAGGGGCCTATCACTGAGGCCACCATGGATAGAATCCTACCTAACAAGTATGTACTTGTCTCTCTGAGTTTCAACTTTATCCCCTACAAAAGGCCTGGTTGCATTGGATAATCTCTAGGATTTCATTTACCTCTAAAACTCTAAATTTTAGAAATCAAACTAAGTTTTTATAGCCTGACTTCTACTTTGTCTTTAGCAAATGTAGAAAATAATCCCATATTTCATATATATATATAATTAAAATGGTATATACATGCATACATATAGCTGGAAAATCTTGTTCCTTTAGTCACACCAGGAGTTTGGCCAGAAAGCAAAAGCAAGAGGAAAAAAAAGTGGGAATGATTAGATAAGAATTCCATTCTTGGGGATCTCTAAAGAGCTACGAAGGTGGCCAGTGTGTGTCTCTAGACTATAGAATAGAAAAATAAGGTTGTTGTCTTAAGCTTTCAGATGTTCCACACTCTTCACCTAATAGTGATAATTCTCTCTCTCTCTCTGTCTCAAATTATGGTGATTTGGTCCAACTGTAGGAACATTAAGGGAAAAAAAGTCCCCTTCTCATTTCTTCCTTTACCAGCCAGCCCACAGGATCTTCCACCTCCTCCCCAGCTAGATTTTTCGAGGCTCATGTGGGCATCTGCAGCGTGGAAACCAGATGGCAGTTTTCTTGAATCTGCTTGTTCTACTTTAAAAGCTTCTTTACAAAAAGCTCCCCAGAAGAGTATGTTGCAGGTAGGATCAGCATGAGAAAACAGCAGAATCAGGTCATCTGAGAATGCGGGATTCCCAAATACTAAGTAGACATGAAGGATAGCTAAGAGGCAAAACTCAGTGTGGGGACTTGAAAGAGTCTCTCACTGGGTAAAACAAGCAATATGGTGAAAAGTATCCTGGAAATAGATCTCAGGTTTTTATCTGAGTTGTAGAAATGGTCACCTGTTTGCAGGTAAGAACTGATTGGTAGGGGAACATTTTGATGTCTAGCAGAGCTATTTACTAAAGACTTTGGGAACATATCTTTGTTTCATGGTGAGAATCTCAGGATAAACCAATTCAGTTACTGGTTTTTGGTTGCTAAGAGAAGCAGGCTAGGGCAGGACGGATACTGGAGGGAAAAAGAGATATTGTAGGATTCTGGGGTGAGGAAAGACAAAGTGGTCCATTGGTTTTCAAACGCCAGTCTGCAGGCTGGAAACAAGCTGGCTGCTTCAGAATCTCTTGGGGTGGTAGTTAAAAATAAAGATTTCTAAAACCCAACCTCAGAAATCTTGATATAGCCACAAATTCTCCTACTTGATTCTGATACCCAGTTAGGTTTAGTAACTACAGGAGTAGTTAGAATGTAAAACTTAGAAAATTGGAATTCATCCATTATTCAAATATATGGTTATTAAGCATATTCCATGGAAAAGTGGCTCAGTTAAGTTCTGTGGGATTTATAAATATGTATAAGAAGACTGCCTCAAATCCCTTTGAACATGAACAGAGAACTAGATAGGTAGGCAGATAGGCGGCAGACAGACAGAGATGTTCTCAAACACCAGTTTAGTTCAGTGGAATGGAGAGAAAAGAATGCAACTATGATGCCTGAGGAAAATAAGCAGATGTTTTAAACCAAGTAAGGAAAGGAGAGAGAGACAGCTTGGCAGATTTCCCAGCAATAGTCCTCAGTTCAGATGTCCAAAGGTTAGAGAAGACAAACATTAAATCAATCTTCTAAGTTTGTAGAAAAAAATTCAATTAAAGCATGTAGTAGTACTTACCATAGTGTGTGGTAATGTCAATAAATGGTAGACATTGATCACTGTAGGAGATTTAAGAGGCTATGGCTAGTACCTTTTTCAAAAATATTTTTATCTCCCTCCCTATCACGGTGCCTATAATTCCATATCATGAATGATTTTTGAAGTCTTTTCCAATTTCAAGTATTTTATTAAAGAAACAATTTTGAAAGGCTCATACCTTAAGCTTTTAGTGGTTAATCTAAAAAAACAGGGGACAGTGGCCAGATGAGACAGCAGAAGTCAGAAAGGAGATGAGATGGTGTCAGAGGCTAACTTTCTTATATCCGATATCATTCTGTGAAGCCGCCCTCGTAAAAGTGGGGCAGCAGGCCACGGCTGGTTGAATGGCCCATGTGACCATTCAGACCCCTGTCCTTTCCACCTAGCGGTTTCTTCCTCACAGTGGCTGGAAGATGGGGAAAGTGACTAAGGAGACGGTACATCTGCTTCTGTCTTTTTTTTTTTTTTTTGAGACCGAGTCTCCCTCTGTCGCCCAGGCTGGACGGCAGTGGCGCGATCGCAGCTCACTACAACCTCCGCCCCCTGGGTTCAAGCGATTCTTCCACCTCCAGCGTTCAAGCGATTCTTCCGCCTCCTGGGTTCAAGCGATTCTTCCGCCTCAGCCTCCCGAGTAGCTGGGACTACAGGCATGCGCCACCATGCCCGGCTACTTTTTGTATTTTTTGTGAGACGGGGTTTCGCCATGTTGGCCAGGCTGGTCTCAAACTCCTGGCCTCAGATGATCCGCCCGCCTCGGCCTTCCAAAGTGCTGGGATTACAGGCGCAAGCCACCGTGTCCATCCACATCTGCTTCATAACCCTGTGGGTTTTTACAGAACTCTTCTGCTCACATTCCGTTGGTAAGAATCAGTCACATCGCCCAACTAGCCGTAAGTGGGTATATGGATAGGGTAGGCTGGGAAATGTAGCCCCTGGCTGAGCAGGGGAATCAGGAGTCTTTTGAGCCCTGAGGACTCCTGAGACTGCGACAGTGCATTCATGAAGAGGCGTCAGAAACAGAGAGACAGAGTCTTGGCCAAGGACAGAAAGACTAGAGTCAAGAAACAGGTCAATGTATAGATGCGCCCCCCTACAAATAAATGAACTTTTTCAGGGATAAGAAAGGTGTTAAGTGGGGTGCAAGTCTGAGAGAAAGGAAAACATTTGGGCGGCTTATACGGGATGGAGAGAGGCCTCATGCTTAAAACAATAAAAAATGATGCTAGAAAAAGGTAAGAAGTCCGATGACGTGAGACTAATCTCCAGATGAAAATTTGCTTTCAGGGGTGTGACAAACGTAGCTATTTGACTGCAAAAACCCATGTTCTTCCTAGCCAGTCAGGGGCTACATTTCCCAACCTCATCAACCTTTACGCATATATGGGCCAATTAATTGGTTCGCCCAATAAAATGTGAGCAGAAGAGCTCTGTAAATGGCCAAGTGGGTAAGAAGCAGATGTATTTCCCACAGTCTCTTTCCCTAACTGCCCGCTACTGAGAGGATGAAGACGAAGAGGAACCACAAGGTGGAAGGGGCCTGGGCCTCTGAACGTTCACATGGAAGGCCATACAATGTGTCTTGGACTCTGATGTGAATAGAAAATAAACCTTATTAAATCTCTGAGATTATAGGTGTATCTGTTTCAGCATCTAGTTTTACTTAACACATGTGAAAGGCCAGAGGAGGCTTATGGGGAGCAAAGGAAATTCAAGAATCTAAATGATGACTCTTTTCAACTCCTCCCACCTATGAATACAGATCTTAGGCTAATAAATACAGACACCCCACCTACGTCTTAGGCAATCATCAAGGCAAGGTTAAAGAAAGTTTCCCTGTCTCTCGCCACTTCTACACTTAGCCTGAGGCTCCATACTTTTAGTGGTTTATTTATCTACCTCAAGGTCTCCATCTGTCATCTTTTAAATCACATTTATTCTAGCTAAAAATGTTGGAGGATAGGAAGGACACTGGGTATTTATTCTAACTATTTTGGGGGACAGAAAGGTAAAGTAACAGAATCAGATAAACTGGTGAACATCTTAGTTGTAAAGAAAAGGGGGCGCTATTATAAGAAAACACTGTTCTATATCTGAACTTTAGGTTTTCTAAGGGAGACTGCTCTTTAGTTTGGCTAGTACATTGATGGGTTTTAGATGGGCAAACCTGGACTCAGAGAAGGATCTAGGAAGAGCTGAATTGAGTTATTCAGCATAAAAGTATGAAAAGAGTTGAAAAAAGGAAAAGAGATGAAAAGAGAAAGGTGACAGCAAGACTCTGAGATGACAGAGGGGTCCATGGGATGGGGCATTATGGATTGTCTCAGTGATGGGGATGGAGACGAGACTGTTAAATCCAGGAAATATGCATGTTGAGCGTCAGACTGTCTGGTCACCTCTATGTAGCTCCCGCTGTCTACCCAAATTTTCAGTGGAGGTTTTCACATCAAAGACACCTTCCATGGAAGGTTTTTCAGGGGCATCTAAGGAAGGGCTACAGTTCCACAGACAAGTTGACAAACTGTGGAATGCAGACAGCATATACAGGCGGGAGAAGACCCATAAACAAAATGGATCCAGATGGAGCTTGGAATCACAGGACCATTCACTCCACAAACATTGAGCACCCAATATGTGCCTAGGACTATTCCAGGGCATGAGGACCATGCCTGGAACTAGGTAGACAAAGTCCATGGGGACTCACAATCTAATGGAGTGACAGACAATAAATAACTGAACAGATAAATAGATGAGAAAAATAAAGCAGAGCATATGGTGATGAATGGAGGCTCTGCTTGAGAATGAATGGTTGCCTTGCAGAGGCAACACTGAAGCCGAGACTATTCCCATTAAGAATTTACTATCAGCTTTGTGGGGGTGGAGGTGTAGGTTGGTCAGGAGCAGAGTGACCCCAGTACATGTGGATTACAGACCCATCATTTACTCATTTCTCCTGCTAATTCTCTTCCTTTTCCCTACGATGATGTAATGTTATTTTTTCAGTAAACAATAAAAAATGTATTGAGTCCTTCTTTGTATGCTAGGGGGAGATATTTGCTACTCAGAAGGTTATAATCAAGGTTGTCGCTGAAGTGGGAGTTCATGGATTCCGCTTGCCTCCGGTCTCTAAGGAAAAGGCAGTGAACTGTAGGTTCGAAATCATTTGATCTCACGCTTGCCTAGAAGCAGAAGAATGAAGCTGACTAGAACACCCCTTAAGCCTCTTAGCTGTTCTGAGGGAAAGGAGCACTGCACCCTCCCCCAGAGTAAAGACATCGCGAATTAATTCCTGGGTGGTGGACGGCGACGTCCTTGTCTTGCGGGAAGTGCAAGGGCACCCGCTCAGGGTTGTGAGAAACTGCGGGGCCCACGCTGCTGGCGAGAGTCAAGAAGGAACGAAAAGAAGGAGCTCCATCTAGCGTTGTTACGAAACAAGACCAGCGGCATCCTGAACAGTTAGCTCCTTTCTGAAGGGCGAGTACCAAATGAAAAACGCACCTTATCTTCCGCCTAAAAATTTTACCGAAAAAGCCAGAGCCGCTGGGCTGTGGGAATTCAGCGCACAGTACAAGCCTGACATCACCTTTGTCTGGGAATGAACCCAGGAACGGAAAGAAGACTAAATTATCTTAAGGTCTTGCTTATCAGTAACTACACATGAAATATTTCCTCCTAGGACAGGAGCGCAGGCTTCTTTGTTGTTATAAAATCATGATCTGGGGACTTGACAACGTCCAGAGCAATCTAGGGAGGCCCATAAATGGGATCCTGTACATTATGACTTTGGGGACATTTGTACAAGTATTTGTAATTGATAGGTCATAGGGTTCACATACCTTCAACTTCAGTAAACAATGACTAACTGCTTTCCAAGGGAAATATAACAGTTTACACTCTCATCAAGACTATGAGGGTTCCCTTTGCTCCTTATCATCTGCAAAAGTTAGTATTGTCAGCCAGTTTCATTTTTGTCATCCTGATGGGTGGGGTCAGGATACTTCACGGTGTTTTAGTTGGCATTTTCTTAGTTACTAGTGAAGTCAAGCACTTCCCATATATTTCTTGGCTATGTAGGTATCCTCTTTTGAGAATTACTTATTCAAGTCTGTTGGCCAATTTCCCAAGGTCTGCGTTTTTCTTAGTTATTTGTACTCATTCTTTATATATTCTGGTTAAGAGGCCTTTATTAGTTACATATGTTGAGATATATTCCTTGAGATATTACTTATTCAAGTCTGTTGGCCAATTTCTCAAGGTCTGCCTTTTTCTTAGTTATTTGTACTCATTCTTTATATATTCTGGTTAAGAGGCCTTTATTAGTTACATATGTTGAGATATATTCCTTGAGATATTACTTATTCAAGTCTGTTGGCCAATTTCCCAAGGTCTGCCTTTTTCTTAGTTATTTGTACTCATTCTTTATATATTCTGGTTAAGAGGCCTTTATTAGTTACATATGTTGAGATATATTCCTTCAGTCAAGGCTTGTTTTTCATTTGCTTAATTGGTGTCTCTTTAGGAACAGAGGTTCTTAATTTTTATGAAACTCAATTTATAACTCTTAAGATTTTTGTTTTGTATCTTATTTAAAAAATATTTCCCTATGCTGAGGGAAGACATTGTCCTATATTACCTCTCAAACCTTTATTGTTTTGCCTTTTGCATTTAGGCCTAGTCTCCTGGAATTGACATTTTATTAGACGGAAGGTAATGGTCAAGTTTTATTTTTCCTATTTGGGTTTCCAATTGTCCCAGGTTTATTTGTTGGAAAGACACTCCTCTTCCCACTGTTCTACAGTACCACCCTTGTCATAAATCGTGTTCATTTGTGTGTGAGTTTGAGAATGATCTACTCTGTTCCATTGTTCTATCTTGCCTGAATATAAAACTGTCCAAGTAACCTATAGATTCAATGCAATTCCTATCAAGATTCCAATGTCATTTTTCATAGAAATAGGAAAAAAATACTAAACTTCATATGGAATGACAAAAACCTGAATAGTGGAGGCAATTATGAGCAAAAAGAACAAAGCTGGAGGCACTACACTATCTGATTTCAAACCATACTAAAAAGCTACAATAACTAAAACAGCATGGTACTGGCAAAAAACTAGACACATAGACTAATGGAGCAGAATAGAGAGCCCGGAAATTATCTCACACATCTACGGTCAATTGATTTTTGGCAAAGGTGCCAAGAATTCACAATGGAGAAAGGCTAGTCTCTTCAATAAATGGTGTTTAGAAAACTGAATATCCACATGCAGAAGAATGAAATCGGACCCTTATTTCACACCATATACAAAAAGTCACCTCAAATGGATTAAAGACTTAAAAGTAAGACCAGAAACTGTAAAACTCCTAGAAGAAAACATAGGGGAAAACCTACATGACATTAATCTGGTCAATGAGTTTTTCATTTAACCCCAAAAGCATAGGCAACGATAGCAAAAATAGACAAATGGGATTGCATCAAACTAAAAAGCTCTGCACAGCAAAGGAAATAACCTACAGATTGAGAGACAATATTTGCAAGCCATACATCTGATAAAAGGTTAATATCCAAAATATTTAAGAAACTTGAACAACTCCACAGCAAGAAAAAAACAGTTAAAAAATTGGGAAACAACTTATATACATAACTCTCAAAAGAAAACATACAAATGGCTAACAGATACATGAAAAAATGTTCAACATTACTAAATCATTAGGGAAATAAAAATTAAAACCTCAGATCTCACACCTGTCAGCATGGCTATTATAAAAAAGACAAAGGGTAAATTGGCAAGGATGTGGAGAAAAGGGAACATTTGTACACTATTAGCGGGAATGTAAATTAGTACAGCCATTATTGAAAACTGTATGGAGGTTTCTCAAAAAACTAAAAATGGAATTACTGTATGACCCAGCAATGTCACCTATAGGTATTTACCCAAAAGATTTGTCAAAGAGATGTCTAGACTCCCATTTATTGTAGCACTATTATGTAGCACAAGTTATGGAGGCAACCTAAGTGTCCATCAACAGGTGAACGAATATAGAAAATGCAGTATATATAAATAATAGACTACTACTACTCAGCCTTTAAGAAGAAGAAAATTGTGGAATCTAAACAATCAAATTCATAGAAGCAGAGAGTAGAATGGTGGCTGGGGGGGTGGGGCAAATGGGGAGATGATGGTCAAAGGAAACAAAACCTCAGTTAGATGACAGGAGTAAGGTTTTTAAAATATCTATTGCACAGCATGGTGAATAGAATTAATAATAGTATATAGTACATTTTTAAACTGCTAAAAGTAAATTTCAAAAGTTCTCACCACAAAAAGTTTAAAGTATTTGAGGTGATGGATATGTTAATTAGCTTTATTTTTATTTTTTTCCACATCGTATTTTTAAATCAAAACATCACTTGGTGCCCCATAAATACATACAATTAGAAACTATCAATTTATAATAAAATAAAAACATATCAAACTGTCCTAATTACTAGAACCAATACATCTTCATATCTTGGAGAGCAAGTCCTCTCATTTGTTTTTCATAGTATCTTGGCCATCCTTAAACCTTTGTATTTTCATATAAAATTTAGAATCACAGGTTTGCATTAAATCTGTAGACTACAGGAGAAAAATTATCATCTTTATAATATTAAGTATACAATAGATGAATATCGCATGTCTTTCTATTTATATAAGTCTTTAATTTCTCTCAATAATGCTTCATGATTTTCACATAGGGGTCTTGGACATCTTTTGTCAGATTTATTTCTAGGTATTTTATATTTTATGCTTCTGTAAATATTTTTAATAGAATACTTTTAGAGCAATTTTACATTCATAGCAAAATTGAGTGGAAGGTGCAGAGATGTCCTACATACCCCTACTCCCTGCCTCCAACCTTCCCAACTATCAACATCCCCCACCAGAATGCTATTTTTTATAATTGATGAGCCTACATTGATATATCATTACAACCCAAAATCCATACATTAGGGTTCACTCTTGGTATTGTATATTCTAAGGGTTTTGACAATTGTATAATGACATGTATCCACTGTTATAGTATCATACAGGATTTTCACTTACCTAAAAACCTCTGTGCTCCACCTATTCACCACTCCTTCCCCTGTAATCCCTGGCAACCATTGATCCTTTTACTGTTGACATAATTTTGCCTTTTCCAGAATATTCTACACTTGGAATCATACAGACCAGCTTCTTTAACTTAACAATATGCATTTAAGATTCCTTCATGTCTTTTTATGGTTTAAGTCATTTCTGTTTAGCGCTGAATAATATTCCATCATCTGGATGTACCACAGTTTATCCATTAACTTACTGAAAGACATCTTGGTTGCTTGCAAGTTTTAGCAATTATGAATAAAGCTGCTATAAACATTTGTGTGCAGGTTTTTGTGTAGACATAAGGTTTCAACTCCTTTGGGTAAATACCAAGGAATGCAATTGCTGGATCATATGGTAAGAGTATGTTTAGTTTTGTAAGAAGCTGCCAAATTGTCTTCCAATGTGGCTGTACCATTCTGAATTACCACCCGCAATAAATGAAAATTCCTGTTGCTCCACATTCTCACCAGCATTTGGTGTTGTCAGTGTTTTGGATTTAGGCCATTCTAACTGCATGTGGTGGTATCTCATTGTTTTAATTTGTATTCTCTGTGACTTATGATGTTGAGCATCTTCTCATATGCTAGTTTGGCATCTGTATACCTTTGGTGAAATGTCTGTTCAAGTCTTTTGCCCGTTTTTATTCAGGCTGTTTGTTTTCTTATTGTTGAATTTAAGAGTTATTCATGTATTTTGGATAACAACTTTTTCTCAGATTAGTCTTTAGCAAATGTTCTCTTCCAGTCTGTGGCTTGTCTTCTCATCTCTTGACAGTGTCTTTCTTTTGCAGAGCAGACATTTTTAATTTCAATGAGATCAAGCTTATCAATTATCTCTTTATGGATTGTGCCTTTGGTGTTATATGTAAAAAATCATTACTATGCCCAAGGTTATCTAGATATTTCCCTATGTTATCTTCTAGGAGGCTTATAGTTTTGCAGTTTACATTTAGGTCTGTGATCCATTTGGAGTTAATTTTTATGAAGGGTGAAAGGTCTGTGTCTAGATTTTTTTTTGCCTGTGGATGTGCAAATTGTTCCAGCTCCATTTGTTAAAAAGACTATATTTTATCCATTTAATTTTTTGTTTCATTATTAGAGATCAGTTGACTATTTTTAAGTGAGTCTCTTTCTGGGCTCTCTATTCTATTACACCGATCTATTATTTCATTCTTTTACTGTTACTATACTGTCTTGATTACTGTAGCTTTATAGTAACTCAAATTGGGTAGTGTCAGTCTTCTGATTTTTTTTCTCCTTTAATATTGTGTTGGCTATTCTGGGTCTTTTAATATCCTTAAAATAATTGCTGGGATTGTGATTAATTTGCATTGAATCAATAATTCAAGTTGGGAAGTACTGACATCTTGACAATATTGAGTCTTCCCATCCATGAACATTGAATATCTTCCTTTTATATAGTTTTTAATTTCTTTCATCAGAGTTTTATAGTTTTCCTCATATAGAGCTTGTAAATATTTTGTTAGATTTATACCTAAGTATTTCCTTTTATTAGGTGCTAATGTAAATAATATAGTGTTCTGGCTTTCAAATTCCACTTGTTCATTTTTGGTATATAGGAAAGTGATTAACTTTTGTGTATTACCCTTGTATTCTGAAACTTTGCTATAATCACTTAATAGTTTCAGGAGTTTTTTATGGATTCTTTCAGATTTTCTACAGACACAATCATGTGATCTGTAAACAGAATTTTATTTCTTCCTTTCCAATCTGTATACCTTTTATTTATTTTCTTGTCTTATTGCCTTAGCTAAGATTTCTAGTATAATGTTGAGAAGCAATGGTGAGAGGAGACATCCTTGCTTGTTCTTGATTATAGCAGGAAAGCTTCTATTTTTTCTTAAGTATAATGTTAGTTGTAGGTTTTTTGCAGATGTTCTTTATCAAATTGAGAAAGTACCCCTCTATTTCTAGTTTGTTGAGAGTATCTATTATAAATGGGCATTTAATTTTTGTCAAATGCTTTCTTTGCATCTATTGATATGACAATGTGATTCTCCTTCTTTAGCGTGTTCATGTGATATAGTATGTTAGTTGATTTTTGAATGTTGAACTAGCCTTGTATACCTGGAACATTGTTGAATTTGTATTGATAATACTTTGAAGAGGATTTTGTGTCTGTGTTCATGAGAGATATTGATCTGTAGTTTTCATTTTTTGTATTGTCTTCACCTGGTTTTGGTATTACGGTAATGCTGGCCCCACAGAATGAGTTAGGAGTATTTTCTCTGTTCTGTCTTCTAGAAGAGATTGTAGAGAATTGTTATAATTTATTTCTTAAATGTTTGGTAGAATTCACCAGTCAGCCCATGTGAACTTGGTCCTTTCTATTCTAAAAGGTTTTAATTATCTATTCAAGTTCTTTAATAGATATATGCTTATTCAGATTGTATATTTCTTTTTGTGTGAGTTTTGGCAGATTGTGTTTTTCAAGGAATTGGTGTATTTTATGTAGGTTATCAAATTTGCGGACATAGAATTCTTCATAGTATTCATTATCCTTTTAGTGTACAAGGGATCTGTAGTGCTGTTCCCTCTTTCATTTCTGATATTAGCAATATTTTATCTTTTTTTCTTAGCCTGACTAGAGGCTCATTGATTTTATTGTCCTTTCATATAACAAGCCTTTGGTTTCATTGATTTCATCTATTGACTTCCTGGTTCTAATCTAAATGATTTCTGATATAATTTTTATTATTTATTTTCTTCTCCTTACTTTGGATTAATTAGCTCTTCTTGTCCTAGTTTTCAAAGGTGGAAGCTTAGATTACTGATTTTAGAAATTTTTCTCTTCTAATAAAATATACACATTAAATGCTATAAATTTCCCCCTGAGCACTTGTATTGGGCTGTGATCACATTGCTGTAAAGAAATACCTGAGACTGAGTAATTTATAAAGAAAAGAGGTTTAACTGGCTCGCAGTTCTGCAGGCTATACAGGAAGCAGGAGACTGGCATCTGCTTGGCCTCTGGAGAGGCCTTGGAAAACTTACAATCATGGTGGAAGATAAAGGGGAAGCAGCCATGTCACATGGCCAGAGCAGGAGGAAGAGAGAGAGCAGTGGGGTAGATGCTAAACACTTTGACCAGATCTAATGAGAACTCATTCACTATCTATTGCAAGGACAATACCAAGAGGGATGATGCTAAACCATTTATGAGAAATCTGCCCCCATAATCCAATCTCCCCCCACCAGGCCCCACCTCCAATATTGGGGAAAACAATTGAACATGAGATTTGAGTGGGGACACAGATCCAAACCATGTCAGCACTGCTTTTGTTGTATCTCACACATTTTAAAGTTGTGTTTTCATTTTCATTTAGCCCAAAATATTTTAAAATTTCTTTTGAGATTTAATCTTTGATCGATGTGTTATTTGGAAGTGTGTGGTTTAATCTCCAAATACTTTGGAGTCAAACATTCTGTTATTGATTTTTCATTTAATTCCATGGTGGTATGAGAGCAGACATCACATGATTTCTATTCTTTTGACTATATTAAGGGGTGTTTTATGGCCCACAAATGTGGTCTATCTTGGTAAATATTCCATATGAGATTAAGAAGCAAGTATAATCTGCTGTTGTTTGATTAAGCAGTATATAGATGTCCATTTTATCCAGTTGATTGACAATGTTGTTGAGTTCAAATATGTCCTCACTGATTTTCTACCTGTTGGATCTGTTCATTTCTGATGGAGGAGTGTTAGAGTCTCTAACTATAATAGTGGATTCATCTATTTCCCCTTGCAGTTCTATTAGTTTTTTTGCCTTCAGTATGTGACATTTTATTGTTAGGCATATACACATTAAGGATTTTTATGTATTCTCATGGGAGAATTGACCCTTTCATCATTATATAATACACCTTTTTATCCCTAATAACTTTCCTTGCTCTGAAATCTGCTCTATCTGAAATTAATATAGCCACTTCCACTTTAATTAGTTTTAGCGTGATATATCTTTCTTCATCCATATATTTCTAATATATTTGTGTTTCTATACTTAAAGTAGATTTATTATAGACAACATATAGTTAGGTCTTTTTTTTGGATCCACTCTGAAAATTTCTTTTAATTGGTGCACTTAGACCATTGATATTCAAAGCAGTTGCTAATATCATTGGGTTAATATCTATCATATTTGTTACTGCTTTCTATTTGTGGCCCTTATTATTTGTTCTTGTTTTTGTCTTCTGCTCTTTGCATCCACTTTATGGTTTTAATTAATACATGTATACAATATTTACATTTAGTATTTATATAAGTATTATATTATGTTATAAAATATGAATGTTTTATATAATATAAATGTATTATATATATATTCTTTTCTTTTCTTTCTTAGCAAATCAAATGTACCTCTTTTTTAAAACTTTTTTTAGTGATTGCAATATACATTTACAATATACATTTACAACTAATCAAAGTCTACTTTCTAATAACACTGTACTACACAGTTAATGCAAGTAAATTATAATAAAAATATATTCATAATTCCTTCTTCCTATTCCTTGTATCATTTCTGTCATACATTCCACTTGTATATAAGCATATATACACACACAGAATACATTGTTGCTGTTATTATTTTGAACAAGAATATTATTTTGATCAATTTAACATTTTACAAATAAAGGTTTACATTTTACTTTCATTCATTCCTTCTCTGATGCTCTTCCTTCCTTTATGTAGATCCACATTCCTGACCTGTATCATTTTTTTTCTCTCTGAAGAACTGTCTTTAACATTCATAGGTCTACTAACAACAAATTCCCTCAATTTTAGTTTGTCTGAGAAAGTTTTTATTTTTCCTTCACTTTTGAAGAATAATTTCACAAGGTACAGAATTATAGGTTGATGTGTTTTTCCCCTTAACACTTTAAATATTTCTCTTCGCTCTCTTCTTGCTTGCATGGTTTCTGAGTAGAAGTCAAATGTAATTCTTATTGTTGCTCCTCTATAAGTAAGGTGTTTTTTTCTTCTTGCTTCTTTCAAGATTTCTTCTTAATCTTGGATTTTCTGCAGTTTGAATATGATATGCCCAGGTGTAGGGTTTTTTGTTTGTTTGTTGTTTTGAAGGGAAGAGGGGGATTCATATTTATCTTGCTAGGTGGTTTCTGAGCTTCCTAGATCTGTGATTTGATGTCTGACACTAATCTGAAAAAATCCTCAGTCAATATTATTTCAAATATTGGTTTTTTTCTTTCCCTATTTCCTCTCCTTCTGTTATTCTTGTTATTCATAAGATACACCTTTTGTTGTTTTTCCACAGTTCTTGGACATTCTGGTTTTTTTTTTTTTGGACTTTTTCTTTCTCTTTGCTTTTCATTTGGAAGTTTCTGAGATATTTCTAAGCTCAGAAATTCTTTCCTCAGCTGTATTCAGTCTACTAATGAGCCCATCAAAGATATTCTTTGCTGTGTGTGTGAGACAGGGTCTCTCTCTGTCACCCAGGCTGGAGTGCAGTGCTGTGATAATAGCTCACTGCAGCCTCAACCTCCCCAAGCTCAGGTGATCCTGCCACCTCAGCCTCCCGAGTAGCCCGGACCACAGGTGTGTACCACCACACCCAGCTAACTTTTGTATATTTTTGTAAAGAATGAGGTTTCATCATGTTGCCCAGGCTGGTCTCAAATTCCTGGGCTCAAGCAATCTACCCACCTCAGCCTCCAAAAGTGCTGGAATTATAGGCACGAGCCACCACACCCAGCCCCATGAAAGATATTCTTTGTTTCTGTTAGTGTTTGGTTCTCCAGCATTTTTTTATACTTTCTTAGAAATTTCATCTCTCTGTTTACATTATTCATCTGTTTGTGTGTGTTGTCTACTTTCCTATTAGAGCCCCTAGCATATTAATCACAGTTGTTTTAAATTCCTGGTCTGATAATTCCAACACCCTCTGAGTCTGTTTTTTATCCTTGCTCTGTCTCTTCCAATTGTGGGGGTTTTTCTCCCCTCTAGTATGTCTTGTAATTTTTTTCTTGATAGATAGACATGATATCATAGGTAAAAGGAACCTGGGGTTGGTTTCCATGGGAGTTTCTGCTTGAGGGTTTTTGCTCTGGTAAATTTTAATTTTCTGTATTTACCTAATTGTCTCTACAACTTTGAGGGCAGTGGCTTGCCCTGTGGCCTCACTTCTCTGACAGATATAAAAAGAGTTACTGACTTTTCAGTTTGTTCAATTTTTTAGCTGTTGTTAGGACAAGTGACTATTTCCAAGCTACTAGATGCCAATCTGGAAATTGGAAGTACACTTATTTTTAAAGGTAATTTAATAATGTTTTTTCCATTCAAAAATGTATTCATGTATAGTTATTGTAATTGACAGACATACATGGTTTTATCGCTGTTACTGTTTGTACCATTTTTTCACTCATATAATCCTTTTTTTTTACTTCATTCAGATTGATTCTGTATTCTCAGTAATTTACCTAAGTTTTTTGCCATGCTTTTTTTTTTTTGGCTAGGTGCATGTGTATGTATTCCTGAGTATTTACTCTGCTTGGAATTCATTTGGATCCTTGATTCTGTGAATTAATATCTTTCATTAGTCTTGGATAATGCTCATTCATTATCTTTCCAAATATTACTTTACCTATTTTCCCTTTTCTCTTTTTAACTCTTACTTATGTAAATGTGTGAAGCCATTGTTGCATTGCTATGAAGAAATACCTGAGGCTGGGTAATTTATAAAGAAAAGAGGTTTAATTGGCTCACAGTTCTGCAGGCTATACCAGCATGGCTCCAACATCTGCCTCTGGTGAAGGCCTCAGGAATCTTACAATTATGGCAGAAAGTGAAGGGGAGCAAGCATGTCACATGACGAGAGCAGGAGCGAGAGAGGAGGAAGGTGCCATACACTTTGAAACAATCAGATCTCCTGTGAACTCAGAGTGAGAACTCACTTATCACCAAGGGGATGGTGCTAAATCATTCATGAAGGAACCCCCGCTCTCATAATCCAATCACCTCCCACCAGGTCCCATCTCCAACACTGGGGATTACATTTGAACATGAAATTTGGAGAAAACAAACATCCAACAATATCAGTAAATTAGATCTTCTCTCTGTCTTATGTTTCTTATATTCATTTCTCTTTGCTCTATCCTTTTGTATCTCTGTACTTCATTTTGCATATTTTCTTCTTACCTGTTTCCAGTGCACTAATTTTTCTTCAGTTGTGAATAATTGGGTTGATTTTATTATATTATTTTTTTTTGCATTCTCTTTTTATTATTATATATAATATATATTATGTTAATTTTGTTATTTACTTTTTATTATTATATTATATTGTTGTTTTTTTGTAGGGTCTCCCTATGTTTCCCGGCTGGTCTCAAACTCCTGGCCTTAAGGGATCTTCCCACCTTGGCCTCCCAAAGTGCTGGGATTAAAGGCATGAGCCACTGCACCCAGCCCATTTTTGTATTTTTTTCATTCTAAAATTTCTATTTGTTTTTTTAGCTGGCTATACATTTTTTAACTTTTCAATCCCCTAACCATATTTTCATTTTGTTTTTCATCTTCTTGAACATAGGAACCATATTTATTTTATTTCTTTTTTTTTTAATTTTTTGAAACTGGGTCTCACTGTGTTGCCCAGGCTGGAGTGCAGTGGTGTGATCACAGCTCACTGCAGCCTTGACCTCCCAGGCTCAAGCAATCCTCTCACCTCAGCCTCCCTAGTAGCTGAGACTACAGGTGCACACTAACACAATGGGCTATTTTGTTGTTGTTGTTAGTAGTGACAGGATCTCATTATGTCACCCAGGTTGATCTCAAACTCCTGGGTCAAGTGATCCTCCTACCTAGACCTCTCAAAGTGCTGGGATTACAGATGTGAGCCACCACGCCCAATCAGTATATTTATTTTAATGTTTGTATCTGATAACTCCAATATCTGGAGCTTCCAGAAGTCTCTTTCTATTGCCATTATTTTTACTGATTATGGTTTATGTTGTTCTACCTTCTTGTATGCCCAGTTTTCTTTGTTTGTGTGCCAGACATTGCATTTGGAAAATTGTTTATTAAAATTATTTGAGGCCAAAGTGATATTATATTTTTTTCAGAGAGCATTTTGGCTTGCTCTGCCAAGCATCTGAGTTCCTAGCAACACTGAACTATTTGTGTGAAGCCTGCAAGAGGTCTATGAGTGATAATTTATTTCAGGCTCACTCTTAGTTTCAAGGTATAGTCTTTTCGGTCCCAAATCAGAATGTGAATATTCACCCAGGCCCTGTCTTGACATACCATTTACTCCAACTTTTAGCCCCTTGCTCCTCAAAGCTAACAAAAGTACTGCTCCACCTCCAGGCCTTTTACCTACATCTTTTAAATCAACAAAAATCCCAAGGCAAACACTTCTCCTTTCTGAATTTTCATTTTCTTTCCATTATTGAACTAATAGGCTCTCTGATGTAGTAAGGATAAATGCCCTAAAACAAATAATATATCTTAGGTATAAATGCCCTAGAACAAATAATATACCTTGGGTATAGCATATTAAATAAAAACATGGTTGATTTTTCCTCACCACTAATACAAAGTTTGATGCACTTGGAAATTACCACACTCCAGTATAGTGGGATTCCAAGAAGACCACTCCTGGTTTAATGAGACTGACTCTTATCTGGATGAGTTTTAAGGTCTCAGGGTCTACCAGTAGATCTGAATATACTCCCCTCCATGATCTACCCAGTATCACCCAATTTATACACCAGAACAAAAGTATTCAGGGTATTTTTCTCTTATACAGAAAGCATTTAGTTGGAGGTATGCCTACAGAAAATCTAGTTATAAGATATGGTCTGGTCTCCCTTGAATGGTCTTATCTTTCCTGCCTACTGACACTCGCAGCTGACATAATGTTTATTTGAATGAGCAAAACACAGCTTACTATCAACAATTTTATTTGATACAGGAACCATTAATCTTTTATTAGATATAGAAGTAGATTTTCATGTGTTCTTTTGGTATTTATAACTAATGCACATGGGAGAACAAAAACAACAAATCAGGCAAGGGAGAGTTGGCTTTAAGTATATATATTTTGGGTATTATGCATATAAAGGAAAGTCAAAAATCTCAAGACCCCAAACTCATTATGTTAAAGAGAAAGTTAAGCCTGGAGACTGAGTCATGCAACACTGCCATCTTTTTCCGAATGCATAGCTGTTATTTTACAACCTTGTGTCAAAGCATTATACAGACCCCCACAGAAAGGCAAAATGCCATAGGTCTAGACTGCCCTTACAAATTGTTATTTGCTGGCTTCAAAACCTTTCAAGATGTAATCCTCCCATAAAACAAGGACATGTCAATTGTATAGATCTGCAATCTAAGTCTAGCTCCTAAAATTAAAGCCTATTAGATTTCACACTGATAATGCTTATCTTCTCAGGTACAAAACAAAGACAAGATGAATTATTCTTCTACCTACCCCCCTCTTCCTACATGCCTTTCCCCATTTAAGAAAATGTATAAACACTAAGCCTGCTGAAAACCTCTTCAGAGAAACAAAAGCCATAGAGGTCTTCTGTGTCTTGTGTTTTTCCCGGGCACACACTTAAGCTCTGGCTCAATAAATCTCAATTGACTAGGATTCATTTCAGTCACTCATTTTGGTTAATACGCATAAAGTTTAGAAAATACAAATGCTCCTCAATTTATAATTGGGTTACATGCAGATAAATCCATTGTAAGTCAAGGAGCATACTGAATATAAATCACTTTTGGACTATCATAAAGTCAAAAAGTGTAAGTTGAACCATCATTCACTATAAAAGAGTAAATTTGTATTATGTGCACTGATGAAAATGTAGGATTCTTTATCTGCTTGCTAATAACACTTTTTAAGGGAAAGTTGCATGCCTGGTAGCCCCATGGATTATGTTCCTATTTAGTGTACTCTCTGGATTTAAATTCATATTGATAAGAATTAATATGAAAGAGAAAGCATATACAATTTAAATTTTAAAACTCTGTGTTTTGAAATATACAAAACAACTCCTGGAACTAGCAAGTGAGTAGGGCAAGTCACAGGATACAAGATCAAAATGCAAGGGTCACTTGTATTTCTGTATACTTCAATGAATACCTAGAAATCAAAATTTAAAATACAATACCATTTATAATCACTGAAAAAATACTTACATATAAATCTAATAAAATATGTACTAGACTTGTACGCTAAAAATGCAAAATGCTGGTGAAAGCGATTAAAAATGTAAGAAAGGAAGGATGTACTATGTTCATGGATTGAAAGATCAACAAAGTAAAAATGTCAATTCTTTCTAAATTGAACAATAGTTTTTTTAAAAAAACTACATTTTGGACTACCTATTCTTCACAACTTGATGTCAGAGACCCTGAATTGAAATGAAGTATCTACACAGCTGCCTGGCAAAGGAGGGAGGAAAATCAAGAATTTGGCCTAGGACAAGAAGTATTGTGTGCAACCACTCCTGAAAGTGGTATTTTCTTCAAGGTATTTGGCGGGGGTGGTCAGCCAGACAAGTTTAAAGAGGAGGTGTTTGCAAGTAAAGAGTAGGAGGGGAGCCCCTGGGGCAATAAGAAAGTTTGAGGATAACAAAGAAGAGATTTGGAAGTGAATAATATACTCAAAAGGCAAAGTGGGGGGGAAGTGGGGAGTGGGGTACTATACACTGAAAAATTAAAGGATCCAAAGAGGCAGTACTCAATAAAATTATAGGGCATTTTAACTTCTTACTCACAAGACAGACATAGCTAGTCTCTGCTGTGGTGTTCGTAAATCGCTGAATAGCATTTGTTGAGGTGAAAAATAGCTCCATTGAATCCAGAAATATTTGATAATGGGTACTTATTTTACCACATAAATCTTAATGGAAAAAATATCCTGTTTCAATCATGTAATTGCTGCCTAATTGTCTTGTCTTTTGTTACCAAGAAAACAGAATACAAATTGATTGTTTTAAAATTTCTATGGTGTTCTAACAATATTTGCATTACCCCCAAAGAAATATTTGGATAAAGACAAAAGTGGAAAAATCTTAGGTTTTGGCAACAGACGGGACCCAGGACTGTATTAGAATTACAGCCTCATCACTCACCAAAGTAAAGACTACCTCCCTGAACCTCAGTCTTTTCCAAGGGAGACAATAAGAACTTCCAGTACCACTGTGGGGATTAAAAACTATATATGGAGAAGCTTTTAGCACAATGTTGGATACATTGTTTGCATGTAGTCATTGATAAATATTATTACATCATTATTATTTGGTGAATCTTCAGTATAACACTATTTATTATAAAATGTTATTTTGTGTATTTTGGATCTTTCTGGGGACAATTAATCCAGAGGATACTAGTCACTGCTATATCAAAAAGACCCTGTATGAAGCAGGCTTACTTTTTAAGGCTGTCTCCTGGAATGCATCCCAAGGATAGGGTTATAAGGAGGTCTTATTTATTTTGCAAAACAAATTACAAACCCCACGTAGTAATAAACTGTATTAAGATAAAATAGAAAAAGTGTACTACAGATACTTTTTTCTTTAAGATGCCCAAATATTGTTTATCCATAATATAATTATAAAATAATTAATAGATTTGCCCAGAATATTGCAGGAAGTCACAGCAAAAGTCATACATAGTTTCACTCCTCAGAAACCCAGATTTTTTTTTCCCCTCTCAAATCCTCAAAACTCAGCAAAGTGCTCTGAATCACTGAGGTGTTTAATGAATTCACATTCCCAAATTTTTGTGGGATTAAATTGCATTGTTTTACTAGAAATCTTTGAGGTGAAAAGAAATGAATAAATTCCTCAAAAGAAGTAATCATGGAGGTCCTTCCACCACCAAGTTCAATATTATACTTCTAGGCATTCATCTGTTGATTATGTAGGGTCCCTTTTTTAACTGAACCCCAAGTTACTCTCTCTGAAACTCTCCCTCACTCACTTTGTTATTAATACCCCTCAGATTTGCACATGGTTCAGGAACCCAATGAACCCTGGAACGTTTGGCCATACTGAGTCTGCTTGTCATGTTCTAATGTGAATGGAAACATTTTATATTATAATCTTAAAAAGAGAACAGCAGGGAAAGTTTAGAAAGAACATGTTCTCAGGGAAAGTCAGGGAAATCAAATTAGCTGGGAAGATTTGATTTTCACAAAAATATTGCCTTTACCCAGAGTTCTTCCTGAGGTCTGCTCTGTAAGTGAACTATGTCTGTGGAAGAAAAGCACAGTGGAATTTGACTACAGAAAAAGCCTGGTATTTTTAAGAGTTAAGAAAAGAAATCATAACTCCAGCTCTTTTCATAATCATAAATAGTGATTGCCCAGACCTATAAAACTTTACAATGGAAGAGACCTCAGAGATGATAAGATCCAGTCCCTTCATTTTACTGATAATGAAACTGAAGCCCAGAGGTATTACTGGATTTTCTCATGGTCATGCAGATCCAAGCTGAAGGTGAAAACCCAGGACTCCTCATGGGAGGCTCCTGTGGGCCAGGTTCTTTATACCATCCTAGCCACCACCTTAGGTCACCATATATTTTCAAATATTTCTTTTCATAGTAATCTCCTCTTGTGTGTCCGGTAACCATTTTATCAGGGCTCTGGACATATTACCCCAAAATATGACCAGAGGAGACCAGAATATGCCACCCCAAAATATACTTTTAAGATCTATTTTGAGCTAGTTATCCTCAGAGACACCAGACATGGGAGTAGCTCTGAAAAGCTGCCCTTCTGTAATAGAAATGTTTATCAATAAAGGAAACCTACATTAGTAAAAGTATCTGCATCAGAAAGAAGGCTGCTTTTAAAGACAACTTTTTTACCTGAGAAACTTCTTGTCTCTGTAACAAGACAATCTTTATTTACCATACATTTCCTCCACTCACCAGCCCCCCGATAACTTGTCTCCAACACCCCCAGATGCCCCCAGTCCTTATTCCTTTCCATAGCTCAGGATGCTATGCAAGCTTCAATCACCTGGCCCTTCTTTGAGTCTCATATTGTGTGGGACTCTTGTGCTTATGCACATAATTAAACATGTTTTTTTTTTTCCTCCTGTTAATATGTCTTATGTTAATGCATAGCCTGGCCAAAGAACGTGAAAAGGTGAAGGGAGGCCATTTTTCCCTCCACTACAACCTCAAACTTAACACAAGAGGATCTTTCTGGTTACGTTTGTCATTCCATTCCCAGTGCCTAGACTAGTGCCTGGCACTAGGCAGACCATCTGTCTACCTGCAAGAATCATAGAGACTTGAATACAAGGTCTACTCTCAGAGGGAGAGCTGTCTATTATAGGCCTGTAGATCAAACTTTGTCAAAGTAACTTTGTAACCCATTGCCCCTGTGGTGGATTAACGATGGCCACAAATTCTTTGACAATACTCCCATCAGGAGTAGATCTAAGTTTCCTTGCCCCAGAACCTAGATAGGCCCTGTAACTGCTTTGGCCAATACAATACAGCAGAAGCAATGCAGTACCTATTTCCAGGCCCAGGTGTGAGAAACTGGAAACTTCTACCCCTTTGGAACTCTTTCTCTCTGGGTACCCTGAGCTACCAGGTAACGTCTGACCAGCCTAAGACCATCGTGCCAGAGAAGCCACGTGTAAGCACTCCAGTTGACAGACTCCACTGAGCCCTGTTGTGTAGGCTTCCCTGTCAAGGCACCAGACATGTGAGTAAAGCTATCTCGGACCTTCCAGACCAGCCCATCCACCAGCTGAACACCACCCAGTGATCTCAGTCAATGACAGAGGGAGCAGAAGAATTGCCCACTGACATTGCCTGAATTCCTGACCCACCAAGCCAAGAGATATGGTGAAATGGTTGCTGCCTTAAGCTGTAAGTTTTGGAGTAATTTGTTATGTAGTTAACAGATAACCAGAATAGGCCCCAACAACAACAAAACAAAAACAAACAAACAAAAGTCTATGCCCTTATGGAAGGTCTCAATTAATAATGTGTTTGACTGTAAATAACAGAAAACCCTGTTTAGTGGCTTAACCAGATAACAGACCTCCAGAGCTGGGCAGCCTAGAATTGGTACAGCTTCCCCACGTTGCCCCCAGAGACTCAATCTCCTTCTGTCTTCCTGCCTGCATCCTCAGGGGATGACTACTCTGCCTGCAGCCAGGCAGCAGGGTTGAAGACAGTAAAAAGAGGCAAGGGCAAGACAGTACTTCTTTTGAAAAGTTTTTCTAGAGGTTTCGGTCAATTACTTTCCCTTACATTTCATTGGCAAGATTTGGGTAACAAGGGCCACCTCTAGCTGCAAAGGAGTCTGAGAAGACAGGTACTTTTAGCACAGCACATCGTCACCCACATGGTAACTGGGATTCTGTTAGAAAGGAAGAATGGCTATTACCTAAGCAATTAGTGTCTGCTGCAGGAATTCTTCCTGTCCTGGGACCTCAAACTGAGCAGTGGCTGCTTGCTGCTCAGCTCCTGCTTGCTGAGTTCCTACAGAGAAATGGTTCAGAGCATAAATCTTGCTGGAAGGGTAGGAAAGGGGGCTTATCTTGAAGTTGAATTTTCATGGAAAATGCACTGTTTTTTCCTTACTTGTATGTTCACTGGGGATGGCTTAGGGAAGCCTATAGAAGTTCTTTTGGAGGGGAGCACCTCCTCTTCCCCCACCAAGTACCCTTTGAAGCTGACATTGTCTTCTTGGGCGGGGAAGCACCAACAGTCATAGTTACTCTAAGGCATAATTTGAAATTTGCTCTTCACAAATATAAAAGGCCTTAATAACTAGGTCAAAGCGTAACAATCATTGCTGTATGTCTTTGCATGACAAATGAACAAAGATGCAAAAATTTCAATAGCACCCATATATACAAAAACTCATTACAAAAATGGAGGCTTGTCATGTTTGGAACAAGAATTAAAAAAAAAAAACAACTCATCTGAAATCCAAATACCTCACAAGCACTTGAATGTGTAACATGGCCTAAATGTTAATGAAGCAATTCGGCTCACTCAGCAGGATGAGCACAAAAGAAACCCTTTTCAAGACACAGCTGTCAACAATTACACTTGGTGGGGTGAAGCTGGCTGATATTCAGCATCTTAAAACTCATGGAAATGTGGAGTCTATTTGACCAAAAACCATTCCAGACTCCAGGGAAGACAGTAAACCCCTGTTTATTTGGCAGTCCAGAGAAAGGAGAATGGGATATTCTAGTTAGCCGGGCATCCCCACCCAGCTCAGAAATAAATAACAAGGTTTTTTTGTTTGTTTTATTTGTTTTTGTTTTTAAGATTCAAAGTGATACAGAAAGCACGTAAGGATGATATGGGAGCTAACCTACCCTTTCATTGATGCGGAGGTTTGGATGGCACCCGGAGGGTCTGGCAGGGCCTCAACGATTTCCTAATTGTCAGGGAGAACTTTTTTTTTAATTTTAACTTTCTGGTTATCTATGTTTTTGTAAAGAGAAGTTCATTTTACTCTATTATGACTATTAAGAGAAGAGAGCCTCCATTCTGGCTGAGGAGTGCTCTTCAGAGAATTACTCCTCTTACCCCAGCACACGCCCACACGAAACTAGCAGACAGATTTGTACATAGCGGCTCTTTGACCACAGAGAGTCAGACCAGCATTAAGTCCTCACCAAAGCGAGGTAATCAGATTCTCCTTATTGGAAGGTTGAGGGGTCTGAATTCAGAGAAGCCCTACTATATATACCAGTTTCCTTGAGCAGAGAATATGTGAATTTGGGATGCAAAGTGACCATTTTTTACCTTGTGCAAAGAGAAGGAAAGAGTCAGATGGAGAAAAAGAAAAGTAGGAGGTGAGTGTGCTGAGTGAAGAACAGAAGAGAAACAACATAGCCTGAGAAGGAGACTTCCCAGAGTGGCCACCTGGGTTTCCAATAGCCTCTGGTTTCTAGTTCTTGCTTCCCATGAGGCATGACTGTACTTCTTGTCCTGTTTCCCTGGGGCTCCCATGTATCCTTCCTGTTTGACATAAACTGGTTTGAATGATTTGGCAACTGCTGTCTGTTGTTTCTCCAATCTTTATTCTCCCCTTCTTCCTGACTAGTTGAAACCCAGTTTTATTCAGAGCAGGTAAAAAGACCACAAAATTGGAGGTCACTGGAATTTCCAAGAAGTTTCTTAAAGAGGGTAGACTAAGTTAGAAGGCATGCTGTTTTGCCCTTTCTCTTTCCTTCTCATTGTGTGGAAAGCAGGCATGATTGCTGGAGTTCCAGCAGCCACTTGTGATCATATGGCAACCATAAGGAGTGAAGCCAGTGCTAAGGATGATGGAGCAGAGGAACAAAAGGACCTAGGCCCCTGGCAACAAGGTAAAGCTTTCTTGTGAACCCAAGACTGTCACCTTCCATGTGTTATGTTAAGTGCAGAAAAACAGACTTCTAATTTGCTGGGGTCACTAGGGTTTTGATTAGTAGCAGCCAGATGCAATTCTAAATGTCACCAATGGCTGTTAGTTCCTTGCTGCCAATCCTGAACACAGTTTCACATATCTTATTACAAATTCTACCAAATATTCCCATGGATGTTGTGAGCAGTGGCTGCATCATGTGCTATCCATATGAAACACTCTTCAAAGAACCAAAGGAAGATAACGCAGTTTCTGTACCATCTGCAGCTTCTTAGTTCAGTGCTGGTGGATGTGACCCAGGAGGCTTGTGATGGGTTAGTCCTCCTCATCCTTCTCGTCCTCCTCCTCCTCCCATTTTCTTTCTCTTTACAAGGAGGGAGGGCAGATCCACATGACCAGTGGTATGCCAGGCCTAGATTAACTTCTTGAGTTATTGCCAACACCTAGAGAAACAACACTTTTCATCCTAAGGCTACTAAGCATAGTGTACTTATACAGGAAGTACAGATTACAAACTAATTTTGCTCCAATCCCCCACTTCACATTGAAAGACCTACCTTAAACTCAACTTCAAAATCTCAAGAAATGTCCCAACTGCCCTTCCTACTCTGAGACACCATCAGGCTCTGTCAAGGTAGCATTCTTTTTTGTTTTTGTTTGTTTGTTTGTTTTGAGACAGAGTCTCGCTCTGTTGCCCAGGCTGGAGTGCAGTGGCTCGATCTTGGCTCACTGCAACCTCCACCTCCTGGGATCAAGTGATTCTCATGCCTCAGCCTCCCAAGCACCTGGAATTACAGGTGCATGCCACAATACCTGGCTGATTTTTACATTTTTAGTAGAGACAGGGTTACATCATATTGGCCAGGCTGGTTTCAATCTCATGGCCTCAAGCGATCCACCCACCTCAGCCTCCCAAAGTGCTGGAATTACAAGTGTGAGCCACCGTGCCTAGCCAAGGTAGCATTCTCTTTTACCATAGTAAGCAACAAACTCAAGCTTTATCAACAAGTTGTTTTGGGGATATTGTGGGAAGCAGCATTCAAAAAGATAAAGACTAAAAGGGAACAGGCAAAAATTAAATCCATTATTGAGTGACAACAATGTGACTTTTTCTGTAAAAGGCATTGACTTGGGTACAACTGGGAAAAATAATGTTAGATAACTATGAAATTGTTAATTTTCTTAGGTGCAATTATGACATTTGAATGAATGCCCTCATTCCTCTTAGGGGAGGTGTGCTTAAGCATTTAGGGGTGAAGTGTCACGTCTGCAACTTACTTTCAAATCAACAAGAAAAATATATATAAATATTTTCAAGAATATAGAAAGAAAGAACTTGAATATGGCACATTTGCATATATAGGAAGAGAAGGAGAGGAGAGAGTGAACAAATAAGACATAATAGGGGGAAGGAGAGAGGCAATGCAAATATAGCAATATGTGAACAATTGTTGAAAACTAGGTGGAGGATATATGGTTTTTTACCATTTCACCTTTTCCTTATGTGTGAAAATATTGAGGTAATAAAACAGTTGAGGGAAAAAGAGGTTGAGGGGGAGAAAATAGCCTCATTCTCCACATGGAGATCAAGTAATTTTGTTATTTATCTTAGAGAGAAAAAAGATTAACCTTTTCTCCAAATAGAGACTAAATAACTTTGTTATTTATTTCTCTAGCCTTTTCTCATGAGTGGAGGCATTTCGAGTTAATCACCAAGCATACAAACTGTAATAATTTCAACCTTAACCAGAAGGATTATTTTTTTAATGACCCTTTTCAGGACTGTTATGTAGTTACACAAACTGTGTCCCATTGACACAGGCAACTTTGTGAAGATCACCCTAGGAGCTGACAAGAAGGATGACCAATGCATCCCAGTTTGCCCAGTGCTGGTCCCAGGTCCAGCACTGACAGTCCCGCCTCTACGGTTGGTCTCCCCATGTGCACTGCAGAGGGCCCTGGCTGTGTTTTACAATGTTGAACAGTGGTGCAAAATTTAGCCCCAAAAGTGACATCAATAGCAGGGACATTCCTCAGGAACCATGACTTAGCCTTTATTGGACAAAAACTGAAGAAGTCTCCTCAAAGCCTCCAATATATGGAGAACAAAAGGCCAACACCAGGAGCCCCACTGGTGAAACTTATTGTTGATACTGCTGCCTTTCTGTGGTTCAAAGAGGAGTGTGTTCTCCTCTTAGTACTTACAAACAATTCCATCTTCCCTCATCCTTGCCTCCTCCAACCCTGGGAATAATGTAAGAGACCTGGAGAAGTTAAGCCATTTGCCCAAGGTCCCAGAGCTTTTAAGGGCAGGGGCAGGATTTGAGACCAGGTTTGTCTGAGTTCCTACTTCCAATCACTTCATTCCCTTCCAGCTCATCACATTCATGAGCAATGAGTTCACCTTGCTAGTTTTACCCTCCCAAGGAGAGCCTGCATTTTTATAGGAATTTATAAAGACAGAAACCCCTATGGGACCCCAAGAAAGGAATGTGGCATTTCCAGCAGTACAGAGCCATGGGAACCTCCATGCCACTGTCAGATGGGCATCCTGCCCATGGCACAGTTCCTGTGACAGAGTGGTTGAGAGCCACACTTTACTGTGAGATGAACTTGGGTTTAGAAGCTGGCTTTGCCTCCAAAAGCAGGGACCTTGGACAACACATTGAAACCTCCCTAAACCATAGTTTCCCCATGTGTAAAAGGGGGATAATAATAGTACCTATATCATAAGATTGTTGTGAATTTAAACCAAATAGATAATCCACTTAGAGTGGAGCCTGGACCACTGTAAGGGGATCTGTAGAAGAACACTCCTTCTAAGATGTCTGCAATACCGAGTGCAAACTGCGGGTTCCATTTTCTTCATAAGATAAATGAACCCGTTTAATTTTCTTTATAAGTTAAACTAACACATTTAATGTACATACACCTTATTGAAGCCAAGTCTCACAGGGTTTAAACTGAGAGTGGGGTAATATTTTTAACATTCCAATATTTTTAAATTAGAGTTTTAAAATTCAGTCTTTGAGTCTTTTGAAAGAACTTAAGGGTGATCAAATATAATTCTGAATAATCTTTCTAGTATCCTGTTGTCTCTCCTCTCTGTTTTAATGAACCTTGGAGTCCCCCAGCCTTTCAGTAGCTCACCCCAAACCCTGCCCTCATCCCCAACCCAGCAGCTCTGAGTCATTCTCTCCCAGTGCAGATGTTGACCACCCCTTCTCTCCTCCCCTTCCCAGCCTCTTCCCCATTCCCTTCCTGTTCCTCCTCTTCCAGTTTCTTTAGCTCCATCCTCCATTGTCCATCCTCTGATTTTACAGGGTAAGGGTCTAAGAGTTAAATATATTTCTGAGAAACATACTGATGTATGTGGATGTGAAATAACATGACATTTGGGATCTGTTTTCAAACTTTGGAGAATAAAAGGGATAAATGAAATATATATCGCAAAATCTTGACAATTGTTGAACCTGTAGTGAAAAGTGTGATTTTTGTTTTTAACTAATCTCTATGCTTTTGTGGAAGTCAGAAAATTTTCACAATAAAAAAAATTAAGTCTTGGAATCAGTGTGGCAGAAAGACTCTCCACAAAGTGGGAGGTGAGAAAGGGAAGACGCAGGAGAGAAGCAAGCAGCTCGCTGGTTCAGTAGACGCTTAAGAAGCAGGGGGAGGAAGGACATTTGCTGCCATTTCAACATTAATCTATTTTGCCTGAAAGGGTCTGGAAAACCTCCCAAACTATAACCTGTGGTTGCCCCTGGTGAGTGAGTTTGGGGAAAGGGAGAAGCTCTGACTTTTTACTTACTACACTAATGTAATAGTATTTATTAAAAAAAAAAAAAAGCAACTAAAAGAAAAGCTTTTGCACTGTATCATGAAGTCTATCTCCTGTAACTTCTACACACTTGGTCTAGTCCATCATCAATCAAGAGCTCTTCAAATAACTGAAGATTATTATGGAACCCCATGTTGAATGAGGAGCATTTAACGGACACGTGAGGTCCAAGGACCTTGCTTTTAAATTCTACTTAATAACATATGCTTTGCATGTTGTACATGTTCAATAAATGCTTTAATGTAATCATTGCCCTTTTCAGGGGATATTTTTCTAGCTTGGTTGTTACCTTCTTAAAATGTGATTCTAAAAATTGGACAGAACTCTTCATATCAATGGTTCTTAACTTGGGGTGGTGGGGGACGGGGGCGGTGATTTTGCCTCCCAGAGGACATTAGGTGATGTCTGGAGACATCCTTGATGGTAATGACTTGAATGGTGGGGAGGGTAAAGTCTCCTAGTGGACAGAGGCCAGGGATCCTAGAAGGTGCAGGACAGCCCCCACAATGAAGAATTATCTGCAAAGTGTCATTAGTACCAAGGGTTAGGAACTCTGCCTTATGTTCATCTCTGTCCACAGTCCAGTAAAACCATTGTATTTTAAGATCAGGACACTTTCTAAAATGCAGTCCATTTTGTTGCCCATTTTCATGATTCTATCACATTCTTGCTTCACATCACACTTGATGCTGAACACAACCTTCCCCCACAAGGAATGACCCTGGGCCTCCTCCACCACCCTACACATATAACACGGATTCTTTGAACCAAAATGAAAGCTTCCTTTCTTTCCTTAAATACCACCTTGATTTCATTCAGTGGGAATTATTTTCCACATGGGATATAAGTTTTTCCTTCATGCTCTGAAGCCATAAATAATTAGATAAGCAGTCTTACGGTACCGTGTTAAAACTGACAGAAAAGTATTGACTAGAAAAGGGCCAAAGTTATGTGTTTTGTGGCATATAAAAAATGACCCTCAGCAGATGGACACAGACATGAGTCACTCCGTTGCATGCACTGTGTCCAACCAGAATTGACAGGAAAACTGCCATTCAAGTGAGGGACCGTCTCACTGGTAATGGTATCTGCTGTAGACGGAATTGTGTTCTTCCAAAATTTCATATGTTGAAGCCCTAACCCCCGGTGTCATGGTATTTGGAGATGGGGCATTTGGGAGATAATTAGGTTTAGAAGAGGGCATGAGAGTGGGGCCCCCGTGATGAGATTAGTGCCCCTATAAGAGACTAACGGGCAGCATTTTAGAGAGTGTCCTGATCTTAGTGCCCACTAAGAGACCAAAGAACTTGCTTCCTCTCTCTTGCTGCCGTGTGAGGATACAGGAAGAAGGTGGTCATCTCCAAGTCAGGAAGGGAGCCCTCACCAAGAACTAAATCTGCCAGTACCTTGATCTTGGACTTCCCAGTCCCCAGAACTGTGAGAAATAAATGTCCGTTGTTTAAGCCACCCTTTCTATGGTATTTTGTTTAATAGTAGCTAAGCTGATTAAGACAGTAGTCTTTGGCACTCTGGAAACATTTTCCTATTTCTGCCATTTGTAGATCTAATAACCCTATGAAAATGCGCAACCTAAGATTTCTTCACAGGGCACTTCTCACTCGTTTAAATTTCAGGAAAGGTCCCCTCCATGGCTACCTTGTCTGTTTGTAGTATCTCATTGAATCCATGCTACTGTTGATACAAGACACACCATTATTTTGTATGCTATGAAAAAAAAAAGAGATGCTTCCCAATGTCATAATATTAAGAGATGTACAAAAAAATCTCAGTTTTAAAGTTGTTGAAATTTTTTATGTGTATTTTGGAATTGAGGAACATAATGGCCCTGAGTACAAGTTGTGGCTCTAGGAGGGAGATAGAAACAAATATTTTTAGATCATTGTATTTGTTCTAAAGCTGAATCTCCTAGTCCTACTCTAGTTCACATTTAGAGTTGCCCTTTCCTTCGTGGTGTGAATGGGGGCAGAGAGATCACTGTGATATCCCTATCTGTTGGGGGAAAGGACCATGAAAGTACTGCCCAGTAAAGTTTCAACACGCTACTCATCTTGCTTTCTGGACAGACTGATGCTGTGAGAGTTGTCTGTGTCTGTCTAGTGAATTTAATGAAATAGGGCCCTTCTCATTCCTGGCTTAAAGCAGAAGTGTTCTCTTGTAAGTAGCTACAAAAGAAAGAGTCTGGAAATAAGGGAGCAGAGGTGATTCATGATGAATGGGAACCAGCACGGAGCTCTTATATATTGTAAACCTCCCAGAACAATCCACACCAGAAACTGAGCTCAGAAGCTGCATTATCCCCCAGATTCTCTCAGGCAGGAACTCACACTCAGATCCAGAATCTAATTAACAGAAGCTCAGAGGTTCTCTGTCCTGGAGGGAAGCACAACTTGAGAATGAATTCATTCTGCTGCTACTGGGGAAGCAGTGAGGCTTCCTGCTCAGTTTTCTTCTGACACGTAGTTAAAAACCAATTCATGATTCTGAGGCCCTATGTGCTGAGGAAGCCTCTGCATTTGCTGGTGAGCTGTTCTATTCTCAGCTTCCCTGCAGGGGCCTGTAGGAAGCAGGGATTCCCAGGAGGAAAACCCTCCCGAGGCTTTGCTGCAATTGGAGCCTCAGGAAGCAGGTTAATTTTTGAGCATTCTCCTTCTAGAGTCTCTCACAAAAGAATCTAGTTGGTGCTATTTTGAGAGGCCCAGGCTGGACCCAGGGATCTTTCTTCCCTGCTGTTCAGGCCCCCTCAGGTCGAGTGGGCAAGGTCCCCCCACCTGCAGCAAGTGGGAGCATTCTCACTTCTGAGCCCTCATTTTGGGTGGCAGCAGCCTCTCGCTTTCTGAGAAGCACACTGCACCTCACCCTCGGGGCAGCAGAAGAAATCAACATCATTAAAGCCTCACATCTTCTAAACCCCCAGCTTCACCTTGACACTAACAACACTGGCAGCTACAAAAATCCATGGTCAGGGGCTTCCTCCTGCTTCCAGAGCTCTGGTGTGCACACGCAATCTCACAGCTTTGCCTGCACACATGTCTCTGCTGGGAAGCTGCCCGTGGCACGAGGCAAGGGGACCCTCTGCGGTGGATTGTTCCTTTGCCATCACCACTTAGGGGTTTTTGTATCTTTAATTTCATTATAATATTGTCATCTTACCAAACAAGCCAAAAACCTGCAATAGAAGCATTTTAAATGTTTAACAACATCTCTCTTCTCAAGGTAACAATCCCCAAAGATAAATCTAGGAGAGCATTCAAGGTGGGCAGGCAGGGAAGAAGGCACCACGTCATAATAGCACTTGAATGTCACATTGCAGCTGGCCAGCAGCATCGATCGCTGGGGGTCATTTTGGAAATTTTGGGGAGAACTTTGAATTTTATCATGACAGGAAAGGGGGCTCCTGGCCTTTAGTGGATGGGCTCCTGTTCCAAACAAGAATTTTCCTGCATTGTGGATGACGTATGAATGTAACAATAGATGTTCATGTGAATGACAGGCCTTTATATGTACACAAAACCCAGCTTGAGCACAAAATATTTTTTTGCAAGTTTTTAACTTTTTGGGAAATACAGCTAGCATGTAAATGCACAGAAGGTTATACTTTGTTTTGTACAGAATTTTACCAGGGGGTGTTCACTATTTTGGAAAAATCACACAACGAGTTTCAGATCCTGAGACAGTCGGTTTGTGTACCTGTGACCTTCCCTGTTGTTCAGTGTGCAGCTACAAACATCTGACTCCTTCATGTCTTCTAGTGTGATTGTGCCTGGGCACTTACATGTTGAAATATATATTAATATATATATATATAAAATATATATATTTCAGAAACTACTTCCCTTTTACTTCTTATAATATAGTTAAGACACTACATTGGTATTTTAAAAGTATGTGTAGAAGTAGATTGAAGCAGAAATGCTCCCTTATAAGTAGCTACAAAAGAACAAGTCTCGAAATAAGAGAGCCAGAGGTGATTCATGATGAATGGGAACCAGCACAGAGCTCAAATATATTGCAAACCTTCCAGAACAATCCACACCAGGAACTGAATTACCGATTAAGCAAACTTAATCTTGAATTTTATCTTGAGATAGAAAAGAGGTTATCCATTTTCTATTGTATAGAACAAACCACTGCAAATTTAGTGGTTTAAAAACCACACAAATTCATTATCTCCAGTTCCTGGGGTCCAGCATCCAACACAGCTTTAGCTGAGTCCTCTGCTCAGGACTCACAAGGCTAAATTAGTTAAGATGTTCACTGGCTGTGTCCTCATCTGGAGATTAACTAGGAAAAGATCTTCTTCCAAGCTCACTCAGGTTATTGGCAACGTTTACTTCCCTATGGTTGTAGGACTGAGGGTCCTGACTCCTTACTGGCTGTCATCAGGGGCTGCTCTCAGCATCTGGGAGCTGCCTGCCTGCATGTCCTTCCAGGGGGCTCCTTCTGTAGACACTCCCGCAACATGGCAGTTTGTTTTGTCCCAGCCAGATGAAAGCATCTAATACTTCACTTTCTTACAAAGGTCAGGCCCACTCAAGATCATGTCCTTTTTCATTAACTCACAGTCAATTGATTAGTAACCTAATCATGGGAGTGGTACCGTGGCTGTCATATTCACGTTCCTGCCTACACTCAAGGGGAGGGGATTAGGGGATTATACGGGGCGAGTACCTGGGGTGGGGTCAGAATCTTAAGGGCCATCTTAGGATCCTGCCCACCATAAGCTGCAAACAAACATCTATTATCAACGGGGGCACTGAATCTCACAGAACTGAGGAACATTGCATGCTACCAAAGGAGTTTTTCACATACATTAATCTTACTTAAGCTACAAAGCCACCTCTTAAGGTAGGTAATTAATTTTTTATCTACCTTCCCCGAAGCCAGTGTGGATTACCGCTTACGCAAACTTAAAAAATGCTTAGGGCACCAGCACAGCAGGAGCACCAAAAAAGAAAAAGAGAAAGTCTGTTTCAATAAACTCATCTGGAATTTGCAAAATCTAAAGATTTAAGGGGAATAAAGCTATTATAATGCTAGAGTGTGTGGACATTTTTGGTTTTAATATTTTAGCATTTTTAATTTTAAAAAATCTCCTCATTGCTTATCGCCTCTAAATTAATTCACCCCACCCTTCCATTTTACAGCTAATATTCATTTAGCAATTACTATGTGCCTGGCATTATTTTAAGAATTTTACACAAAATAATCCAATCCTAACAAAAACCCAGTGGGGTAAGTTGTATTGTTCCCACTTTGCAGGTGAGGAAGACAAAGTGAGTGGGCTCAGTAACTCGCCCGAGTCACAGAGTCAAAGCAGGAGCTGGACCCAGATAGTCCAGAGCTCATGCTCGTACACACTTCACTTCGCTATCCTGAATAAAAAACCAAGACTCCAGGAGGGCTGCAGCTTTGTCCAAGGTGTCATGACTTGCCCACAGCCACCCTCTTGGCCAATGACCCACTAAACTCCACCTCCGGCTCCTCTACCTCCAGAGCCTGTGTCTGTATGTCTTCCTTTTGGAGCTTTCTTTCTTGTTATTCTTTACGTTTCAATTTTTAAAATTATAGTCAAATATACACAACTTGAATTTTGGCCATTTTAACCATTTTAAGTGTCTATTCAGTGGTGTTAATTACATTCACAGTGTTGTGCAATCATTACCACTATCCATTTCCAAAAAATGTTTCATCAACACAAGCAGAAATGCTGTACCCATTAAGCAGTAATTCTCCATTCCTACCTTCTTCAACCCCTGGTAACCACTAATCTACTTTCTGTCTCTGTGAATTTGCCTGTTCTAGGTATTTCATATAAGTAGAATCATATAATATTTGTCCTTTTGTGGCTGACTTATTTCACCTAGTATAATGTCTTCAAAGTTTACTCATATGGTAGCATCTATCAGAACTTTATTTGTTTTATGGCTGAATAATATTCCATTGTATGGTATATCACATTTTGTTTATCCATTTATCTGTTGATGGACACAGGTTGTTTCCTTCCACTTTTTGGCTATTGCAAATAATGCTGCAATGAACGTTGGCACACAAGTATCTGTTTGAGTCTGTCTTTTCTTTCCTTTTCTTTTCTTTTCTTTTCTTTTCTTTTCTTTTCTTTTTCTTGCTTGCTTGCTTGCTTGCTTTGCTGCAAGACAGGGTCTTGCTCTGTCACCGGGGCTGGAGTGTAGTGGCCCTATCATATCTCACTGTAGCCTCAACCTCCTCTTAAGCAATTCTGCTACCTCAGCCTTCCGAGTAGCTAGGTCTTCAGGTACACAACACCACGCTGTGCTAATTTTTTGTTTTTTAGTTTTTTCGTAGAGATGAGGTCTTGTTATGCTGCCCAGGCTGGTCGCAAACTCCTGGGCTCAAGAAATGCTCCTGCCTCGGCCTTCCAAAGTGTTGGAATTACAGGCATGAGCCACTGTGCCCTGCCTGTTTGGGTTTCTATTTTCAATTCTTTGGGGTATATACCTAGACATGGAATTGCTGGGTTATATAAAAATTATTTTTCTTTCTTTCTTTCTTTCTTTCTTTTTTTTTTTTTTTTTAATGAGAGTCTCCCTCTGTCGCCCAGGCTGGAGTACAGTGGCACGATCCCAACTCACTGCAACCTCTGCTTCCCAGGTTCAAGCCATTCTCGTGCCTCAGCTTCCCAAGTAGCTGGGATTAAAGGCATGCACCACATGCCTCGCTAATTTTTTTTTGTATATTTAGTAGAGATTGGGTTTCGCCATGTTGCCCAGGCTGGTCTTGAACTCCTGGCTTCCCACAGTGGCTGTACCACTTTACATTCCCACCAGCAATTACAAGAGTTCAGATTTCTCCACATCCTTGACAACGTGTTTTTCTTTGACTTACTGATAACAGCCATCTTAATGGATATGAAACACCATCTCATTGCAGTTTCCATTTACATTTTCTTCCTTTTTTTTTTTTTTGTTTTTTGTTTTTTTTTTTTTTGAGATGGAGTCTCCCTCTGTTGCTCAGGCTAGAGTTGAATGGCTGGATCTTGGCTCACTGCAACCTCCACCTCCCAGGTCCAAGCAATTCTTCTGCCTCAGCCTCCCAAATAGGTGGGATTACAGGTGCATGCTGCCATGTCCTGCTAATTTTTTTGTATTCTTAGTAGAGACGGGGTTTCACCACGTTGGCCAGGCTGGTCTCGAACTCCTGACCTCAAGTGATCCACCCACCTTGGCCTCCCAAAATGCTGGGATTACAAGCATGAGCCACTGCACCCGGCCTACAATTTCTTAATGACTAATGATGTTGAGCATCTTTCCATGTGCTTAATCGCCATTTGTATATCTTCTTTGGAGAAATGTCTATTCAAGTCCTTTTCTCATTTTTTGATTGGGTTGTTTATCTTTTTGTTGTTGAAATGCAGGAGTTCCATATCCTGGGGGTTTCTTGACTGGTAATTTCCAATCCCCAACCACACACCTGTCAGGAAGTCTTAAAGATCCAGGTGGAGACCAACAGTCCTTTTGTAGGAGCCAGGAGGCTGGATGCAGAAGATGGTGGTAGATGAGGAGGGAACGGAAAGGCATCTAACACTCACCTACCCCTGCCCTAAATCCAGGTACCCTCTTCCATTGAAGAAAAACCCACATTCTGCTTGCGGATGCTCATTACTCTTATCCACAGAAGCTCTGTTAACCTACCCACCACAGGCATGGAGGCCACTGACCTTCATCCCCAACCACAGCTGCAGCAGAGTGGCAGGAATTCAAGGAAGGAGGAGCATGTGGTGTGGGAGAAGGAAGGGAAGAGGACCTGCACTAGGAGAGGATGTTTCCTCTCAGACAAGCTCCACGGGTGAGGAGGCAAAGCCTGCAAGGAAGAGACAGCTTATAGGAGAAATGACAGTGACGCGGGGAGTGGGAGATGGGAGGGGGAAGGAGGGAGGATGGGAGGGTTGGGTGAGAAAAAAATCAGGAAAGGATGAGGGGGTGAATATCAGAAAGCGGCAGGCAGCTGTAGCCAGATCAGGGGAGAAAGGCTTCCTGGTGCCCCCATACTAAGGAGAGAGCTGCAGACCTCTATTTTAATGAGTCACAATCTCACTTTGCCCCAGGCCATCTCTCACACTCCCCCTCCTCTCTGGCTTGTGGTCAGCAATAAGCATTCTTCCTTCATTGTCTATTCATCAGGCTACAGATAGGAGGCTAAGAGGAGAACACAAACACTTATTTGTACCACAAAAAAAGGGGGAGCCAGGAGGCCTGACCCTAATTCTCAGCAGTTAGGGACACACCGGAATAGCAGTGACAGAGAGAGGGCAAGTTTAGCGAGATCCATGCAACACCTGCCTTGTGGAGGGGAAGCAGGGCTGATAGTGGCGTGGCGTTGAGCTAAGTTTAGCTGCCTGTGTGACCTCTGCCAACACTCAGGGATGTGGGAGGGGCTTGGGGCAGGCCTCAACAAGCCTTTCCAGAGACCTCTTATTTCCTTAAATCCCACCAAAACTCAAGGACAGACTCCAACATCAACATAGTCACTGGCTTTTGAGCAGTCTTTTCCAAACAGCTGTTGTGCAATTTACCATGTGGCATTATAGACAGGCTACCCCGCTGAGACTGAAAATGAAATCTTGGCCCAGATCCTCCAGCCTGCAGCACCCTGTGGTGAAAGGGGTGTCTCTGCCATCACAGAGAATGAAAATGGGCTACAGCCAGGCAGTGTGAGGGAGCTGGGGACAGCAGACTGGCTCCCGACCATCCTGGTCACCTAACAGCCTTTTCTCTGATGGCAGTAAAACAGGAGCTTTTAAAGAAAAGAACCAGTGTTGATGAGAAAAAGCTTAGGTTTCTATAATGAAATCAGATGTCCTTTTAGTAAAAGAGCTTCGACGTGAAGATTAAGTTAAAGAAAACAAGCATAACCCTTATATCGATATAACCCTTATATCGATGTTCCCATTTATGCAGCCCCATGGGGATGATGCTGTGGTAATGTGACTAATTTTGTAGCTGCCTGGACAGGTGTGTAGAATAATAATAATGAGAATGATTCCTGTACTGTCTCGGGTTCACTACACAAGTCATTACCCCGTGAGGAACGGGTCCGTCACTCAGAAGACAGTGGGATGTGCTAAACTGGAGACTCTCAGGACGGAGAAACAGGGTTTCACTGCTGAAGAGAGGGTGGTGGTCAGGCTGGTGGGGAAGCACACGCCCATGAGGGAGGCAGTATTGGGAGGAGGCCCAGCAAGAGGCCACAGGAGGGAGGCCACAGACAGAGGCACAGTGTTTCTGCCCTGGTAATCCTGTGGGTTACCCAGGCACTAGCTGTCCTCTAGGAGGATTACAGTAGCCACAGGGTTCCAGGCAAGAGGCCAGAAGGAGAGAACCTCTGTGCATACAGATGGTGCCTGTTTTCTGCTGATTTCCCAGTGCCCAGCATGGAATCTGGCATAGTAGGCCTCAATGTAGATGTGTTTAATGGAGGAGTGACTGAGCAAATATGAAGGAGATGCTAGCAAGAATCAAGCAATGATCCTCTCCTAGAGGGATGGGGAAACCAGCTCAGGATCCAGATACAGCCTCAGAGAAAGGGAACAAGTGCAGGTGTTTGGGGAGGTGGGGAGGTGGCTTCTGTGATGGCTAGCAGTGACCGTCGCCTTCTTACATTCATGCCCTTGGGGAATCTCCTCCCTTTGAATATGGTCTGAACTTACCGGCCCGTTTGTAAGAAACGGAGTGTGAGAGAAGTAATGAGATATCACACAAAAGATTAAGTTACACATGTAGCAGCTTTCACCTTGGGGACTTTTTCTTCTCTCTTACTTGCTCACTCTGAGGGAAGCCAGCTGCCATGTGATAAGCTGCCCTATGGAAAGACTCCTGTGGGAAGAGACTAAGGGAAGGCTCCGGCCAAAGCCAGCCAGGGCCTGAGGTCCCCAGTCCAACAGCCCACAAGGAACTAAATCCTACCAACAGCCACAGGAGTGAGCCTAGAAGACAGTCCTCTCCCAATCAAGTCTTCAGATGAGACAGCAGCCCCACTGACCACAGCTTGACTGCAATCTCTTGAGAGGTCTTAAGCCAGAGACACCCAGCTGGGTCACACTTGATTCCTGACCCATAGAAACTATGAGATGGTAAATATCTGCTAATTTTGAGATGCTAAATTCTGGGGTAATATTTACACAGTAGGGGTTTATAAACAAATGAGAGGTATGAAGCTACAGCTGATTGAACATGGAAGCAGGCCACTCACAAAACGAATTTCATGCTGACTCACCAACGCACTAAGCCAGTGCTTCTGAAATTCTGCAGAATTCTCCACCTGCAAATATAGAGGAACACATAAGGATGGAAAGATGCAGGTTATTTCAACATGAGAGCTTTAAAATCCACATGAGTGTCATTCCTTTCAAAGTGGTCACCTTGGCTGAGAGTACATTTATTCTAGTAACACTATTGTTCCAACCACAACTAGAACGACTCTTAGATATTCCAGTGTAAGTAGCAAAGAGGTCATTGGCAACAATTCAATAGTAACAGATACTGTAAAACAGGAACGCTAAGACATCTTTCTTTTTTCTTTCTTTCTTTCTCTTTCTTTCTTTGTTTCTTCCTTCCTTCCTTCCTTCCTTTCTTTCTTTCTCTTTCTCTCTCTCTTTTCCTTTTTTTTGATGGAGTCTCACTCTGTTGCCCAGGCTGGAGTGCAGTGGCATGATCTCGGCTCACTGCAGCCTTCCACCCACTGGGTTCAAGCGATTCTCCTGCCTCAGCCTCCCGAGTAGCTGGGATTACAGGCACACACCACTAAATCCAGCTGATTTTTGTATTTGAAGAAGAGACAGGGTTTCACCATGTTGGCCAGGCTGCTCTCAAACTCCTGACCTCAAGTGATCCTCCTGCCTCAGCCTGCCAAAGAGCTGGGGTTACAGGCATAAGCCACCGCACCTGGCCTAAGACATCCACTTTCTGTAGCTGCGGCTAACCCCAGTGAGCTCCGAGAGAGTGTGGCCCCAGGTACAAAGTCAGCGGAGGGCATCTGATACCTATGGAGCTGTAGCTTCGGATCACCTTCTGCTCTACTCCCTGAGGAGCTAGTTGAGTGTGTGTGAGTGGAGAAGACTCCTTGGGCCCAAACTAGAAGAGAGTTTCCCAGCTATAGACTGTATGCAGCAGTACACATGGGGTGTTCCAATAGGTTACTAGTGTACCCCCAATACCCTGATTTCCAAATTCGAAAGCCTGGGGCATTACATGCTGGAGTTGGTTGTTGCATACTGGTGAGTTAAAGGCAGTGAAGGAGGTGTCCCCCAACCCTCAACCTGAGCAGCTTCATAGCTGTAGAGTACAGTACTGCCTGTCTAGATCAGGGATCTAGGCAGTTGCCAGAGGAGTCTGGCTCCAGGGACCCAAGGTGTGACCAACAAAGAATGAGAGGACAGAAAACGTCCAGGCTTCCTCATCTCTGTCTTGTATTCCTGGGATACTTCTGGCTATTTGCTGCAAGGCAAGCACTCTGATGGTACATGCTCTTTCTGCAAATTAGAGTCCCTTATTTTGAAATGCTTAACCTGAAAATATTCCATTGGATTCAAAATCCAATCCCTTATCACAGGAAATGTCAACATTCCCTTTGTCAATGAAACAAGAAGAAAAGTTGAATTCTCTTTTGTTACAATTTCAAATGTAACTTTTTGAATGGTTGTGAAACTGGTCTTAAAATTCGTATCCCCTTCCGATACAAAGTCAGTGATGGTGACTATCAAAACTTTGAAGAACTTATCATTTAAGGGTCTTGAGGAATTGTTACAAATCGTTACAGTTTTACAGTTGTAAAACTTGTCTTAAAATTCATATCCCCTTCTGATACAAAGTCAGTGATGGTGACATACAAATTATGTCCATGGAAGCAAACTCAAGCTTCTCATTAAAAGTCGTAGAAGATTTTCTTTGGAAGTTTCATACAAATTCAATAGTCACCATTATATAGGAAAATATAATGAAATATTTCTCCAACTCCCCTACAGATGCCTCCAAATATCTTTCAGTTCTAGCTTTTTACACAAATAGTGGCCCTTTCTATGTAATTATGATATGCAAAATGTTGGGAAGGAATGGGAAGGTATAAAAGTTTCACTTCCCCAGGCTGCCCCAGGCATCTCTAACCACATCAGCTGCCTGGGCCCAGGGTAGCTAAGAGGGCATCCAACAGGCAGCTGGGGCGTTCCACCTCTTCTCCCACCAAAAGGACAGCTCCAGCCCCTAACGCCAAGGCCATTTGCCGTTTGTCCCTCACTGCTTCTCCCGGCACCACAGCCTCCAATGGAGGTGGGGATACTTCATCCTCTGAGGGTGGATTAATTTCCAGAAGAGCTTTGCATCACTCACAGCTAAATTCAAATGAATAAAACACATTTTAATATAGCTAATAACATTTGGAATCCCGAAGAGGCATGACATAAATTGATTTATTATTATTATTATTATTTTTCCTAAATGGACTCTGGGGGCAAATTTCCTCAGCCAAATGCTTTGGGTTTGCTTATAATAGTCCTGTTGGTCCCCGTGGTTTATAGGAAAAGTGTCAATTAGATTTATGAGAACTAAGATGCTTAATTAAAAACATTCTCATTGCTTTATAGCTGTGCCTCCTCAGATACACAAAACAAGTTCTCTCAATAGAGGCTTCCAAGAGGCAACTAAATCAGTTTTACTATTGTTTCTCATGAAGTTCTAACAATGAAGCTTATGGTTCATTAATGGCATCAGTCACTTAAGGGATTATCTTCATAAGGGAGTAAAAATGGTATCTTAATGGTGTCAGCCAAGAGTCATCACAAAATATCGACACTCCCTGCTATTAATTCACTTCTATTCCATTTCAAGCTAAAGGTAGTGTGCTCAACCCTCAGCAGGCCTGCAAAATTCTTAGGAGAAACAGTAAAGAAGGAACAATGGGGGCAGGGCCCCACGGCAAAGGCAAGGCTGGGAACGCGCTGCCTCTTCCCAGAACTCCAGGGAAACGTCAAGATTTTCTTACTTCTTTGCTAGCTCCTTGTTTGTTTTTTCCAGTTTGTTTAAAATATATGTTTATTCATTCTTAATTATGAAAAAAACATATGCTTGTTCCCCCCCAAATCGGAGCAGTGTAAAGTAAACGAGGAAAGTCCTCCACCCATTTATTTTTTAATATTAAAGTTAATTAAAATTTGGTCTCCCCTCTGTTTTACTCCATATTTCTGGTTTTCCTCATGCTCTCTGTCTGTCCTGCTCCCCGAAGCCTCCTGGTTGTGCACTCGGGCTCTCAGCCCAGATTTCTTTTGTGGGTTCAGTTGAGCCCCGGGGTCTCGACGGCCGGCGGCTCCCCGCGGCACTGGCTCCCTCTTGTGGCTCTCTGCGGTCACTGCACACCCGCTGAACGGCAGTCTCTTCCAGCGGGCCCTGGCCTGGGGAGAGCAAATCCGGGGACAGCGAGAGGGACAATCCTAACGCTGCCAGCAGTCAGTAAAGATTCTCCCTCTAACTCAGAAGCCGGCCCCAGGGAGCATTTCGGGTCTCTTCATACATGTTAGGGCTCCTCTGACCCCTGTCGTTCCTTAGATTTCTCAGGTGTTCCCTTGCGTGAGGATTTTCAAGAAGCATCAAGAGTGCAGCCTTCAGGGTCCAGGGAGCGGGGGCGAGAGGCACGGAGAAAGTGTGTGTGTGTGTGTGTGTGTGTGAGAAAGAGAGGGACGGAGAAAGTGTGTGTGTGTGTGTGTGTGAGAGAGAGAGAGAGGGACGGAGAAAGTGTGTGTGTGTGTGTGAGAGAGAGAGAGAGAGATGGGAGAGTGTGTGTGTGTATGTGTGTTAGAGAGAGATGGGAAGACTGTGTGTGTGTACGCGAGAGAGATGGGAGAGTGTGTGTGAGTGTGTGTGAGAGAGATGGGAGAGTGTGTGTGTGTGTGAGAGAGATGGGGAGAGTGTGTGTGTGTGTACGAGAGAGAGATGGGAGAGTATGTGTGAGAGAGATATGGGAGAGTGTGTGTATGTGTGTGAGAGAGAGATGGGGAGAGTGTGTGTGAGACAGAGACAGAGAGATGGGGAGAGTGTGTGTGTGTGTATGAGACAGAGGGGAGACTGTGTGTGAGAGAGAGATGGGAGAGTGTGTGTGTGAGAGAGAGAGATAGGGAGAGTGCGTGTGTGAGTGTGTGTGAGAGATTGGGAGAGTGTGTGTGTGTGAGAAAGAGATGGGGAGAGTGTGTGTGTGTGTGAGAGAGAGAGAGATGGGGAGAGTGTGTGAGTGTGTGTGTGTGTGAGAAAGATGGGGAGAGTGTGTGTGTTGGGGACAGTGTGTGTGTGTCAGTATGTGTGTGTGAGAAAGAGATGGGGAGAGTGTGTGAGAAAGAGATGGGGAGAATGTGTGTGAGAAAGAGATGGGGAGAGTGTGTGTGAGAAAGAGATGGGGAGAGTGTGTGTGAGAGAGAGATGGGGAGACTGCGTGTGTGAGTGAGTGTGCGAGATGGGGAGAGTGTATGTGTGAGAGAGAGAGATGGGGAGAGTGTGTGTGTGAGAGAGACAGATGGGGAGAGTGCATGTGTGTGTGTGTGTGAGAGAGAGAGATGGGGAGAGTGCCTGTGTGTACGAGAGAGATGGGAGATTGTGTGTGAGAGAGATAGGTGTGCGTGTGAGAGAGAGATAGGAGTGTGTGTGTGTGTGTGAGAGAGAGAGAGATGGGGAGAGCGCGTGTGTGTACAAGAGAGAGATGGAAGAGTGTGTGAGAGAGAGATGGGACAGTGTGTATGAGAGAGAGAGATGGGGAGAGTGCGTGTGTGAGTGTGTATGTGTGTGTGAGAAAGAGATGGGGACAGTGTGTGTAAGAGACACAGAGAGATGGGGAGAGTGTGTGAGAAAGAGATGGGGAATGTGTGTGTGATAGAGAGATGGGCAGAGTGACTATGTGTGTGAGTGTGTGTGAGAGAGAGAATGTGTGAGACAGTGTGTGTGTGTGTGTAGTGTGTGTGTGTGCATCTGTGTTGGTGTGTGTTGTGTGCAAGTGTACTTGGGAAGAGAGACAAGAAAGAAGAGTTGATAGCGGCTGCCTCACGGCTTCCCAAGTCCTCTGGGGGGATTTAACAATTCATTTGCTTAACAAACAGACATGAAGCATCCAGAATACGCCAGCACTGGCGATGCCAGAATGAACCAGATATGCTCCTGCTACTAAGGTGCTCCTTTTATAATTAATGGAAGGAGAGCGTTTAGAAATGCTGGCCTAGGAAGCAGCGCTGAATGACAGAGTATCAGAAGCTCTGAGAGTGAATTCCTCCACCGCTACCCAGTATGGTGACCTTTGAGCAGGACACTTCACCTTCCTTAGTCCAATTTTCTCATCTGTAAAATGAAGACAAAAATACTCACCCTCATCTGTCTTCACTGGGCTGTTAGGAGGGTCAGCTAGTCTGATACATGTGAAAGTGCTCTGAAAATCACATGCAAATGCAAACTGATGCTGTATTTTCAATATAATTTGAGGGATCCTACCAAAAAAAAACATACCTCAAAATGACTCTCTTACAGCGTGTGACTGCAGTTCTCACCCAAAGAGTCACTCGGTGAGGAATCTTCTTAACTGGGATAAGGCGTTGTTACCTGGAGAGCACAGTGTTAATCCACAGAAGGTAGTTTGCGGATTAAGCCCTCCATAGGCCACTCCTCCTGGGCAGGGGAGTCTCCTAGCTCTCCAGCTGAAACCCTGCTTCCTGAACATTGCGCTTGCCTAACAGCTCCAGCAGCAATATCGCACGGCCTCTACCCTGTCTCTCTTTCCCTAAGAGATTTTCCAAGCGCTGTCCCCATTTGGGCTGGGTGTGCTCTGGATTGTTTTTTTTTCACAGCTACTACCACTCGGCGGGGGTGGGGCTTTCAGGGAAGATGATCCTTAGCTCACTCTAAGGATGATACAAGATTATCCTTGTATCTTGTATGGTACAAGATCGTAGTGGAGGCTGACAATGCCAGGTCCATATCTCCTTGGCACTCACCTCTGAATACCAATGGTTCCTTAAGTGAACACATACTTTTTCTCTGCTGAGGGCTGTTTTGGGCTTCCAGCAAATTAATGCCCCCATGAGCAGCCCTTAAGCAATGACAGATGAGGTGCAGCTGGATAAATACACCAACTTCCTCATCCCTCAGGGCAGTGATTGACTGAGGAAGGCTGCCCAGTTCCCCAGTGGGTCTAAGCCCGGGTGCCCCACTTGCCTGAAAACATGCTGTTTATTGGCTTCCTACCTTCTCTGTCTCTACTAATGCTTCCTGGGTCCCCTTGCAAATAAACTGCTTGCATTCAAATCCTTGCATTGTGATCTAATTGGAGATGATAACCCAGTCTCAGACAGCTGGGGCTAGAAGTGGTCCTGGGAAGCAGACCCTCGGGATGGGATTGTGGAATTGGATCATTTATCAGCCCAATGGTCACAAGACCCCATAGCTGGTGTTGAGTGGAGTTTTGAAAGATTCTGTAAGATTCTCATCATACTCATTTTGCGGTTGAGTTCTGTAAGATCCTCATATGCAGTGAACTGAGATGGAGTCCTCTGGAAGGAGACACATCAGCTTATGCAATAGCTCTGGCACTTGAGCAATATGGTAGCAAAAGTCTGTAGAGATGGTTAGTTGTCTTTAGCTGTAATTGGAACCGCGAAAGAAGAAAATGACAGGTTCAGATCAGCCAACCATCAACTTAGAACATAGTGTGGATGCCAGAAGGCTTCCAGGGAAGCATTTTAAAAACCTCCATCTCCTGCAGCTGGAAGGCAGATCAGGAAAAAAAAACAGGTTCAGGCCCTCTTTTTCAGAGTGTTCTAGTAACAAAGGAAGTTGAATTCACAGCCCTGGTGTATCTCCTATGGGAAGTGAGGTCCCTGATAAGAAAGATATAGGGCCCTGATACCCAAGATGGGGAGCCTGGGGTGATGTTCCTGAGAACATGAACCCCCAGATTCCCAGGAACCACTGGACTGGCAGAAGTTAGCCCCTCTTAATTGCTAGAGGAGATGATTAGACAAAGACCTCCCCTGAGTCAGGTACCTTCCCAGACAATGTTTGCTGTCCTGAAGATCTGCTCCTGCCTCTCCCCTTTGCTGTAGATCAATTATGGTCAAGTCTCAGTAAGGTTCAGGCAGGGAAGCAGCATCCCTGCAAGGGAGGAAAGCCACAGGACCTGGGTAATAAATACTGGCAGGGACTGGGAGAACATGAATGGGAATGGATCTTGACAGTGTTGAGTCAGGGTTGGCAGGGACAGAAAATAAGGCTGGATAAGGAAGAGCTTAGTGACTGAGGATTAATATCCTGGTAAAAAGCAAAGAGAATTCTCCCTTTACTACAGTAATGAGGCGTCCACTAGTTAGGGAGGCATCAGTGTCCCTGAGAAGCTCTGCAGTGGTTCTTTTGCAGGAGATGCTGCCTTAGAATTGGGCTTCATAGTCAATGGGAATGATACCACGCTGGAATACCAAAGTCCAGGTGGAGGCACTGAACCATCAGAGGCAAGGTGGAAGTAATTGTCATAATGAGAAGCACAGCAGAAAGACAACCCTGAGCCTTGACCTGCGGGGACCCCTCGGGGTGGCTGATAGACCATGGCGTGTCTGCAGGTGAGATCACGGGCAGCCAGTGAGGGCCTGGCTTGACTTATGTCACTGAAAAGATCAAGAGCAAGTGGGCAGAAGGCTGGTGTCAGCTGCTATAATAAAAATCACAATCCCTCACCCAGTTTCTGCATGTGAGTCAGCTCTAAGATCCAGGACTCATTGATTGAAGGGGAGGCCAGGTCCCTTTGAGGAAGGATGCTGCAACAAACCACACCAAATATCTGTTGTAGCTCTTCCCCCAATCCTCTCCAGAGACTCCCTTAGCCATTTACCTGAGTAATTCTACACCGGAGAAAGGAGAACCCCTAGATCTTTCAAGGACTATTAGACATAGGATCTGAGTGGACACGAATGACAGTTGACCCAAGCACCACCATGGCTCCCTGTTAGAGTGGAACATACAGAACCTTGTGATAAATGGCCCACATCAGTCTCAAAATGGGCCTCATGGGTCCATGGACCACACAGTGGTCATTCTCCCACTCCAAAAGTATGCTGGTAAACCAGCTCTCCAAAAAGAAAGAGGAAAAAAAAAAAGTAGGGGGAAGAAAAAAGCCTGATTTTCACATATAGCACTGGCCAATTTCAAGTCCCCAACATGAAGTCGTTGAACCTGAAGTAGGAAAAAGCGGCTTTAGTCCCGAGTGTAGAAAGAGGATGGATCTATTAAACGACCAGCAGAACTCACTTGGGAGTTGGTCAGAAATGCAGAATCTTGGGCTCATCCCAGGGTATGAATCAGAACCTGCATTTTAACAAGATCCCAGGAAATTCATATGCACTTAAAAGATGAGAAGCCCCTGCTCCAGAACTATCCATAGATCCCCAAAGAGCCTCTATTTTTTTAGGTCTAAAGATTCTACAGCAGAGAGCATTTCTATTTTAAATGAATGAAGCTGTGACTTTCTCCAATATAGTTATCACTATCCCCATCATTGTCATCACCACTGACTGTCATCATTACCATCCCCGAGCAGGATCCATTAGATACCTACTTGTTTCATGGACCATTTTTTATATTTAAAAAAAAAAAAAAGCCCATAATAACCTGACAATGTCTTCCCCTAGCTGAGAGCATTTTGACAGATATTTTTTCAAAGTAATCAGAGTTCTTTTTTTTCTTTTTTTTTTTTCTTGGCTGGTTTTTCATCCTTTGGCAGGGTTCTACAACTTATTTGCTTTCACTTAGTTTATATCACTCTCCCTGGCAATCTCCACTTTCCCCGACTCCGCAGTTCACTCCTCATCTACCCCAACGCAGCCAGCTCTTCCCTCCCGGCCCCTCCACCTTACTCGAAGGTTTCTGCTATTGTCAGAACAGCCAAAGACAACAATGCTTCAACTGGCAGGAAACAGTCTTCACCCTCTCAGGATTTCCTATTATGTGATGTGCAGCCTTTTCCAGAAACACAATTGCATCTAAAAAAAGAAACTGCCTGGATTTACCTTCATCTCAACACAATGAGTCCATGGCCACCGTAGCCTTGAACGAGGGCCAAACACTCCGAAGCGCAGAGACTCAGAATCAATGGAGGTGAAGGAAGCTGCTTCCCAGGGACTTCCAAGCAAGGGTAGGCAGCTGTTTGCTTATTCCCCATTCTTTTGTTATGTTGTTTGATTTTGCCAGTGAAGCTTGGGTAAGAGGAAGGAAAGAGGAAGAGAGGGGCCACAGACCAAGAGGAAGGAATGGAGGGGAAGGGGCTCAGGATGATCGGGACGTGGGAGCCATAACTGTGGGGTGGAGGGGATGACTCGAGAGAAGAGGAAAAGTAGCAGGTGAGTTGTTGAATGAGGAAAGATGAACTGGAGAAGAAAGAAAGGAGAGCGGACGTTTCACCATGATTTTTAGCTGTCTCTACATAGCTGGAATGATAGGGACCTCATAGCTGGGTCATGGTTTTCTGAAGTGGAGAATGAAGAGAGTTTCAATGTCAGTGCCAGGTCTGGCAGTTGTTTATTTCCTTCTTTACACCCCATGCCCCACCCCCACCCCCACCCCCAGTAGCATACCTACCTCTGGGAAGAGAAGTTCTCACCTCTATTCTCATTCCCTTCTCTGTGTAGGGAGAGTGCAGGAGAGTGGATGACGGAGGAGGTAAAAACAGTATCTTCAGAACTAGAGAGGATTTAGGTGTCTGTCCCAGTAATCTGAGACAAGAGAAAATAAAATGCAATTAAGTTGTGGGGAAGTAAATGCAGTTAAATAGTATTAGGCAACTGTTTCAGAAGAAATCCAGGCCTGAAAATAAAGACCTGGATTGGATACTGGAGGCAGTGATCCTGTAAGAGAGATGGGGAGTTTTCAATGGTGAAGCTAGCAGGAGACAATATGAAGAACATTTCTAATGACCTGGAAATTCAGGAAAAAACAGAGAACTGGTGAGAATCCAGGAGGCATGTGAGTTTGATGTTACCTGAAGAGGAATCTGCAGAAGGCAGCATGTCCTTCTGGGCCTCCAACTCTCACAATTCAGAGGTGAGCAGCCTCAGGCTCTAACCCCAGCTCTTCATTCCTTGCTTCACCTCTCTAAGCCTTAGTTGGGTTTCCCATCTGTAAAACCCAGACAATAACACCCATCTCATAAGGTGTTTGCGAGGATTACAGGAGATGTAAATGAGAAGTTCCACTTCCCATACATTCTCTTCAGGGAATTTATGGGCAGAGTCAAGATTCAGGAGGTGGCAAGAAAATAGTTTCGACCTGAAGTTAGGCATTGGACCAGAGCGAAAAGGAGATGCCAAGAGGCCAGAAGTAGAGTTCAGATCACACCTGGAATTAAAGATAAGATGAATTTTAAAATTACTAAGACCCTAAGGATCTACACTAGGTAAGAAGAGGGAAAGTGGTGGCAGTGGGGTGGGAGCCAGGTTTTTGTGCACATTTTGCCTTGGGGCCTCACCAAAGAGGGGATGTGGGAAGTTTCTCCCACTAGAAGCCTTCCAACCTAATGTATGAAGATGGATAGAATTAGATTATCACCATTTTGCAACCCCTAATGAATAATGAACCTAGCCACTGATCATTATGCCAGTTATTAATTTATTGCCTCTCAGCCCCACATCCACCCTTCAGTAACTGCTCTGGGATAATGGAATGGACTCTTCAAGCATTTCCCCTTTACAGTGAGATCGATGTGAAGCTTTGTCGGTAGAGGGCGCTGGAGGGACACTGTAGGAGAAGGGGGCTTTTCTTCCTGGTTCCAGGGTACTGACCTTTGTTTTTTGTTGCTCCAGCTGCATGGTCTGTCAACAGTGCGTGTGTGAGTCACCCAGTGGTACTCTGCCCCAGCCACATACCCAGAATGTACAGTCCCTCAGTGACCTCAGAGCCCCAGACTCGGCCCAGTGAACCTCACCTCAGTCCTTGGGATGTGGATTAACATCCGCAGTGGAGTCTCAACTCTTCCTGGGCACTGCTTTCCAGCGTCAGCTGGCCTGCACCCCAGGATGTTGTTTCCCTGGGCCCACCCAACATAAGCATTGCACACCAGACCCTCCACCCATTGCACACATGAGGCCTTACCTCCCAGACTTAACGCACCTGCACCCATTGGTTTCTTTCCTGCTGGCCTGGAGGCTGTGGACCGGCTCTGGCTGGACAGCCCAGTGAACTTAACTGCTATCTAGTAGGCCACACGCTTGCCTACTCCAATAATGTTGGAACCGCAGCCTTGGGGAAGAGCCCACCCCTTCCAGGTTTGCTTTTCCTTGAGTACTCTCCCCTAGACATAGGGTACTCTTCAGAAGTCTCTTTATGTCTTCGTAGGTACTCTCTTATCTTATGGTATTAGTTCATTCTCACACTGCTAATAAAGACATACCTGAGGCTGGGTAATTTATAAATGAAAGAGGTTTAATTGACTCACAGTTCCGCATTGCTGGGGAGGCCTCAGGATGCTTACAATCACAGTGGAAGGCAAAAGAGAAGCAGGCACCTTCTTCATGGGGTGGCAGGACAGAGTGAGTGCAAGCAGGGGAGATGCCAGACGCTTATAAAACCATCAGATCTCAAGATAACTCACTATCACAAGAACAGCATGGGGGAAACCACCCCCATGATCCAATTACCTCCACTTGGTCACTGCCTTGACACGTGGATATTATGGGGATTACAATTCAAGACGAGATTTTGGGTGGGGACACAGCTAAATCGTATCACTTATCTTAATCGTTCTTTTTATGAAACTTCCAGTATTTGAATTAACGAATGGCTTCTGTTTCTTGAGTGGATCCACAACAACACAATCACGAATGGCTGCTAACTTCACAAAGAGACAGCCAGAACTATGTGGCCTTGTTGGAAATGTACAACACAATCTTTCAAGTATTCTTGTCAAGACATCAGCCCTGAGTCTGATCAAGCCTTAGATCTAACTAAAAGTATGCAAGAAATACACAGGGCATGGAAACATGTTAAATGACACCATGAGTATAATCAGAAAGTCCAGCCTGTGGGAAACTCCATAGGGAAAATAACCAGAATTCTTCAACAAATGAGGGAAATAATCTATAAATTCAGAGACTTAAAAGGCACTAATTAAAATCTATGGACCTTGCTAAAGGCATCACACTACCTGAATTTAAAACATACTACAAAACCAAAATGGCATAGTACTGGCATGAAGACAGACACGCAGACCGCTGGAACAGAATAGAGAACCCAGGAATAAATTCACATATTTTCAGCTAACTGACTTTCAACAAGGCACCAAACATTTACTGGGGAAAGAACAACTGCTTCAATAAATGGTGCTGGGGAAAACCGGAGATCCATATGCCAAAAAATGAAACTAGACCTCGATCTCTCAACAGACAAAATTCAAATCAAAATGGATTAAAGACTTAAATGTAAGACTTGAAACTATGAAACTGCTAGAAGAAAACATTGGGGAAACTCTACAGGACATTGTTCTGGCCAAAGATTTTCTTGGGTAAGATCTCAAAGCAGAAGCAACCAAAGCAAAAATAGACAAATGGGATTACATCAAGCTAAAAGCTTTTGCAGAGCAAGAAAACAACCAATGGAGTGAAGACACAACCTATAGAATGAGAGAAAATATTTGCAAACTATTCATTTGACAAGGGGTTAATAACCAGAATATATAAGGAGCTCAAACAACTTAATAGCAAAGATATATATATTATTTTAAAAATGAGTGAATCATCCGAATAGATACTTCTCAAAAAAAAATACAAATGGCAAACAAGTATATGAAAAAAATGCTCAACATCACTAATCATCAGGAAAATGCAAATCAAAACCACAACGGGATATCGTTTCACTTCAGTTAAAATAGCTGTTATCAAAAAGATAACAGCTTTTTGATAACAGGAATACTGTTATGGAATACTATTTGGCCATAAAAAGAATAAAATCCTGGCTGGGTGCAATGGCTCACACCTGTAATCCCAGCTACTCAGGAGGCCGAGGCAGGAGAATTGCTTGACCCTGGAGGCAAAGGTTGCAGTGAGCCAAGATTGTGCCACTGCACTCCAGTCTGGGTGACAGAGCAAGACTGTGTCTCAAAATAAATAAATAAATAAATAAAAGAATAAAATCCTGTCACTTGAAACAACATAGATGGAGCTGAAAGTCATTATGTTAAGTGAAATAAGCCAGTCAAGGAGCTAATCAGGTGGTTCTTATGGAGGTAGAGTGTAGAAAGATTATCAGAGGCTTGAAAGACTGGGGGAGCAGGGGATGAAGAGAGGTTGGTTAATGGGTGAAAAAAATACAGTTAGAAGGAATAAGTACTAGTTTTTGATATCACAGCAGGATGACTATAGTTAACAATCATTTATTGTATATTTCAAAATAACTAGAAGAGAAGATTTGCAATGTTCCCAACACAAAGAAGTGATAAATATTTGAGATGATGAATATTCTAAATAACCTGATTTGATCATTACACGTTATATGCACGTATCAAAATGTCACATGTAGCCTGTGAATATGTACTGTTGTTACATATCAATAACAAATGAATAAAATTTATGGTCCTTAGATCTTGATTCAAACAAATTTTTTAAAAAAGATTTATGAGGCAATGGAAAAAATGTAAACACTGGCTAAATATTTGGTGATATCAAGGCAATTATTTTTAAAAATGTAAGAGCTAATGGAGAAAATATGAACACTGAATATTTACATTGAGAGTTATCTTTCTAAGTGATGATAAGATTGTAGATATTTTTAAGAGTTTTAGTCTTTTACATTTACTTAGTAAAATATTAACAAATGAAATAATGTAATAGGGATTTGCTTCAAAATAATCCTTGCCTGGGATAGAAGTAGGTGGGAGAATATATTGGCCATGAGTAGATATATTGAAGCCAGATGGTGAATACATGGATTTTTTTTTAAAATTTTGATGCTCTTACAAATTGACTAAAAAAAAAAAAAAAAAGCAACCTAACTGAAAAATGAGCAAAGGGCATAAATAGGTAATTCAAAACACATGTGTAAAAAAGTGCTCAACCTAGCTAGCAATGAAAAAACAATGAAAGATCAGTAAGAATGTGGAGAAACAGGTATTCCCTCTGGTACTACCAAATTGATGGACAATTTTTTTTTTTTTTGAGACGGAGTCTCACTGTGTCGTCCAGGCTGGAGTGCAGTGGTGCAATCTCAGCTCACTGCAAGCTCCGCCTCCCAAGTTCACACCATTCTCCTGCCTCAGCCTCCCGAGTAGCTTGGACTACAGGCGCCTGCCACCACGCCCAGCTACTTTTTTGTATTTTTTAGTAGAGACGGGGTTTCACCGTGTTAGCCAGGATGGTCTTGATCTCCTGACCTTGTGATCCACCCACCTCGGCCTCCCAAAGTGCTGGGATTACAGGCGTGAGCCACCGCACCTGGCCATTGATGGACAATTTGACAAAAATTTTTCAAAAGGTAAAATTTGCATTTTCCTAAACCCAACAGTTTAGCTTCTAGATACCTGTATTAGAGAAACTGTCAAATATGTAGACAAAAATATGAGCTTATTGCAGCATTTTTTAGAGTAGTGAAACTTTACAGGCAAACTAAATATCCATCAATGGAGGAGTGGTTCACAAAAAGAAGTAAACAAAACATGGTGTATTCACACAATGGATCTTTTGCAGCAGTTAAAAAGAAACTATGCGGGCCAACGTGGTAAAGAATCCAAGATATTGTTCTGTGGAAAAAGCATGTTGCAGAGTAATATGTTCTGTTTGATCCCTTTTCTGTAAAAATAAAACTAAACTAAAACATGTAGAATAAACCCCTCTAAAAATGAGATATTTGTAATATGTATACATAATTTTGTGTGTCTATACATATACCATACACTATGTAATTCTGCTTTATTTTTCATAAGAATATATTCATACTGCTTGTATAATTTTCTTTTACTTTGTGTTTACTGAATTTTGTAACAAATAAATCATTAGTAATCTGTCCAAGAACAGTTTCCAAAGCATGGCAGAAGGCCAGCTGTGATGAACTGAGGTCCCTACCTGACCTGACCAGCCTGGCCTTGTTAGTATACTGGTAACCAGACAAGATTTAAGATATGAAAGCCTCAAATATTTAAAAGGATTTTCTCAGAAAAAGGAGGGAGTGTTTCCTCAAATGCTTCTTGCCATCAGATTGTAGGGCCAGAAGGATTTTAGAGGCCAATTGGTCCAATTGCTGACTTTTAAGGAAGCTAAAGTTGAGGTCCAGAGAAGCTAGTTTTCCAAGGCCCCCAGACTATTTGGCATTTTTTTTTTAAAGGTCTCTTGGCCAGGCATGGTGGCTTACACCTGTAATCCCAGCACTTTGGGAAGCCGAGGTGGGTGGATCATGAGGTCAGGAGATTGAGACCATCCTGGCCAACACGGTGAAACCCTGTCTCTACTAAAAATACAAAAAAAAAAAAAAAAAAAAAATTAGCTGGGCATGGTGGTGGGCACCTGTAGTCCCAGCTACTCGGGAGGCTGAGGCAGGAGAATGGCGTGGACCCGGGAGGTGGAGCTTGCAGTGAGCCAAGATCGTGCCACTGCACTCCAGCCTGGGCGACAGAGCGAGACTCTGTCTCAAAAAAAGAAAAATAACAAAAAATAAAAAATATAAAAGGTATCTTGCTAAATACCAAAAGGGACAGCCAGAAGAGTATGTCCGGGGACCTCTGAAAGTCTGAGAACTATGAAAAAGTAACTAGGGATTTATGTGTTCAAGACAAGCATCTACATGAGAATTCCTGCAAAGTTGCTGACAGTCATGTATGAGTGACAGGCATCAGCAATCATCCACCACCGGAATCAGGAAAATGAATCATCCCAGGCTTTGTTCTTTGTAGAACAGTGCATTTTCCTCTGGCCTCCCCTCTTCTATATCAGGGGATTGTTTCAACTGCAGTCACTGGGCTGAAGGACCCACTAAATTTGGCCTGATTCCTGTCTTGGCAGGCTGCCGTGGCAAGGGTGATGGAGAAGTGTTTACAAGTGTCAGATCCCAGGAACATTTTCTTTGTTCCGTCTGACAAAGCCCAGAGTCAGATAGGCAGAGTGGTGAAAAGAGCTCTGGGCAAGCAGTCAGCCAGCCTGGGGTTTGGTCTTGGTTCCATCACGAACCGAGCTGTGTGAGCTTGAGCCAGTCATTTGAGGTTTTCTGAACATGCAAGGTAAATGGGCTAGCTGTGATTCCCTCAGCCCTTGTGTCTAGGGAAATTGTTTTGGAATGAAAGTAGCTTTTGGCCTGAGTACCCATTTTCAGAATATATTCTCTGAAGCAGAGTGAGAAAGAAGTGCAAGGTCATAGCTATGATTGGCATAGAACTGAGGCCAGATACTAACAAAGAAAAAAGTCGACACTGACATGCCATCTCCAGGGAGAACAAATAGATTCATCCTTGAAGCCAACTATTGTGGTGGCTGCCTGGAGTACTGTGTTGGAAAGGATTTGAGCTAAACCTAAGCTCAAAGGAGTTCTGTGATCCATTAATAATGTCTGCTACAGGTAAGGGAGCTGGAACAAGGTAAGAGTACACCAGATTTTTGCTACTTCTGCACCCAGTTACCACATTTAGGTTCCTATAGCCATGAACCCATGAACCTAATGCAAAGTAGGAAATTGCATGTGATGAAATCTCTATAAAGAAAATTTCAGGAAGTAGGCTTATTTAGGATATAATTAACAAGTAAGAGAGCAGCAAATCGGGATGCCTGAATTCTGTTCTTCGGACCATCATTGGATAAGAATCTTGGACAAACCAACAACATGTTGGCATCCCTACATTCTGGCTCTGTTATGGCCTGAGGCATGGTAAGGAAGGCACTGAAGGGTCTTTGCAAGTGGGCGTGGTATACGGACAAGCCCTGGTGATCCTGTAGCCACAGAAAGTGCTTCTCAGGGGCAGTTTGGTGCAGTTTGGTCTTATTTTAATTAATGCTGTAATTTTATGGGATTTTAAAAACATATAGTGAATTATATACTTTCCACTGTGACATGTTAAAAAGGGCAGCAAAAAGTAATCAGAAGAAAATTACCTATATTCTTATCATTCAGATCCAACATTTGACACCTTGTATTTCCTGGATACAAAGATAATTTGACATAAATGTTTTCCTTCATAAGTAGTAAATGTACTTTTTTTCTCTCATGTTAGGAAAGTAAATCACAAACCAGAACTGGGATACATAAAAAATTCACAAAAATAATTATAATTTAATAAAATTAATTTATAACTACATGTCATTATTACTGAGTGGTGAGCCAGGGCCAGATTAAGGTAATGCTCTTCATGCCATCGTCACTTCTAAGTTTGCGTATACAGTTGAGGCAAACCAGGGTCCTTTTTGAAATGATGTGCAAAAATGAGTAAGGACCAGAAACTAACAGTAAAGATACATAAACTGTCTTTAAAAAATTGGGTTTAACATTGCTACATCATCTATTCAATAAAATAAAATAAAAATCACTTGCAAATGCAAAGGCAAGTCATAGGATTCCTTTCAAAGGGCGAGGGATGGAGCAGTGTCGTATACTGTACTGGTCAAGCCTAGTGGTTCTGAAGTCAGACTGGCTGGAATCCTGGCTTCCCCAACTAATGAGTATAATAGTGCTACCAACCTCATAGGATGGTTATGAGGAGTAATTGGATTAGCATGTCTTTGGACTGTGCCTAGCACATAGTAAGGACTCATTAAATCTTGCTATTAAGATGCACCCTTTTGGGCCAAACGTGATGAAGATCATTACTGTCTCATGGTCTTACCCTTTTCATCCCAGTGTGCCATTTTGACTTAAGTTAGATGAGTCTAACACAAATTCATTTATTTATGGTTCAGATGTTACAGGCGATCAGTCATGAAAACCCTTTGTGGGAAGTCTTTGGGTGTGGAGAAATCTGAGGCTCCAGGACTTGAAAATCATTTGCCCAATATTACGGAGCTCACGAGTGGAGAGATCTGAATCTATCACATTCCTCCTTGCTCCCTCCGTTTTGTCCCTTTCTTCTCCTTTCTCAGCATCACTGAGGTGCCCCCAATCTGCCTTTGCCCATGCTGTTTCTGGGGTGTCCCTTGCTCCCCACTGCTCATATAAACCCCTGTGTGGTATGAATGCAATAGGAAAGGAGAGAAAGGAGCAACCAGCACAGGCTGAAATCATGAAGAAATGAAAGGAGGTGTAAGCTGGACCTTGGAGGATGTGTGGGATGTAGGATTTGGCTAAGTGTAAAGTGGAGAAATTGGGCTTGGAGTTGAAGAGGGATGGGAAGAGTTGATGGATGCCAGCAGTGACCAAAATAGGCCGTTGATGTGTAGAAGGTGGGATGTTAACTTGGCTACACAAGTCTAGGTCTTATTATGGAAAAACAAATGATGTGCCTGCCCTCAAGGAATTATCTAACTGGGGACTTAGAAACAAAAAATAATAATAATTTCTCTTTAATAATTCCTCATGCCCAGGCACAATACTGGGGACAGCATAGTTTCCAAAATTCAATACCAGACTGATTGGCTGCCATTCTTCCTAACTCAGTTGAGAGATTCCAAACCTTTCCATCTGCTGGCTCCTTCTTTGTATACTAAGGCCACATTTTCCATTTGCCTTCAAACAGTTTAACATTTTTGCTGCATTACTGAGGCCATTTTAATTTATCACTTTGTTTTAAAGCACTGCACCATCCAAAAATAGCACAAAATTACTCATTCTATTCAAGGGTAGATGGTACTGCAGCCTTATAAGAGACATGTAATCTTTCACTGATTGGGCCAGTGTGAACACAGGCCTGGTTTTCAGAGTTCTAACAGTCCCGGATGGGAGCTGCTTGTTTTTTTGAAGCAAGTTTTAAGCTTTTTTGCCACCAGAGCCACTGAAGAATGCCTGACCAGCCACAGAGAGAAGCTATGCAGCTGGGTTCTGAATTCCTTCCTTGTCTAGAGATCCAGGCAGGCTGAAATATTTTAGAAAGAGTTGACTTACCAAACTTTCTTTCTGGTTTTCCATAATGTCATTTCATGTACCTATTTTTAAAATGTTTAGTTTTACATTGGATTTTGTGTTTTAAGCCTATAAAAAACTTGATTTAGGATTTCACTGGAGCCTGGCAGAATAATTTAAAGGGAGAATTTCTTGAGAAATGGAAATCAGTACTGGTTTTTCCAAAAGTTTTGTTGGGATTATTTGTGATTGCTCTTATTTTTATAGTAAGTACAGCCCCTCCTTCCCCTTGCCTTCTGCCTCCCTTTTGTATGCATAAGACAGCCTCATTCTGGTGGCCTGTCTTGAAAATCACCATAATGGAATATATATGAGGATTAGGCACAGAAATGTCAGGCCTTATTAAATTTCAGTAGTCAAACTCGCTTTTGTGTTTCCCATTACCTCTCTGGTCTTTGAGACTTTCCAGAGAGGAATAATTCTCCATGTCCCATAGGAAATGTACCCCCTCCCCCAGTTTTAGCAGAACCTTGCCTGTTGTCAGTCATTATTGGAAGACTATGACGTTTTCCACTTTCACTGACTTTTAAAAAATTATCTTGCAAAGAAGACCTTTGGGTGATTCACGCAATCAAATTCTGTTAGGGAGGAGAAAGTCTAGCTGTCAGTGGTATTATTAAATGCCCGGTGTAAAACCACGGAATCTGGGCATTCATACCCCCTCTCCCCAAGGAGCTCAGTGAGCTTTGGATGCATTACTTTCCTTTATTCATCCTCACAAGGGAACTCGAAGAGGAAGAGGGGGGCCAGGCTTCTTTAAACAATCTTCCTAGCATTTGTAGCTGCTGTAGTATACGTGGTACAATAGTTCCCCCACCGTAACCCACAGTTTTGCTTTCTGTGGTTTCAGTTACCTGCAGGACAGTATTATAAGATACTTTAAGAAACACAGAGAGACCACATACACATAAATTTTATTAGAGTATATTGTTATAATCGTTCTATTTTATTTTTAGTTATTGCTGCCAATCTCTTACTGTGCCTAGTGTTTAAATTAAACTTTATCATAGGTATGTATAGGAAAATATATAGTCTGTATAAAGTTCTGTACTCTCTGCAGTTGCAGGCATACCCCTGCAGATAATGGGGGCTACTGTATATACATTGTTTTTCACTCTAGGTGCCTCCAACTAAGTAGAAGTGTGGAGACTCGACAAGGTTTAGAAGGAATCTAAAATAGCTATTAAAGGTAGAGCCACCAGATCAGTGCAGCTGTCAGGGTTTGAAGGCACCCCTGCTTTTGGAACTGGCAAAGACCTAAGGAATCCACCGCAAGGAGAGAAGGAGGGGGCATGGACACACACAGGTGATTTAGGAGCCTGAGGATACACCTCACTCCCAGGCAAGCTCTCCCACCCTCTGCCGCCAAGGAGAGTGCTGGCACATCTCTCTGGCAGTCTTCCACCTGAAAGAGCTAATCTGCCAGTCATCGCACACTCATCTTCCTGTGGGCTGCCAGGAAGAATCTGGGTCAGTGGGAGTTTACAGCTGTAGGAGCAGCCAGACCAGGTCATGAACTATGGTTCATCTACTTTGCAGAAAAGATTTAATGAATCCTTTAAGGCTATGTTGCCTCTCCCAGGGGTATTTGCATTTATAAAAGAACCAATGAATAAAACCATTATTTTATATGGGAAATTGGCAAATCAAGTGGAGGAGGCATTTAAGGCCTAGTAGATCCCTCACCTAGCCATAGATTATACCAGAAGTGTGGTCGATAACTACTGTACCTATTCAACATGCAGGGCATAGGAACAGCATGGAGACCGGCACGGAGGAGGGCTGAATTCTCAGAGGGCTGCCACCAACTCAACAGTGAGGGGCTCAGACCCTTCATCTCTGTGGGTGTCAGTGTGCTTCTCTGTAGATTGAAGGGTAGGAAGAAGAACCAGTCCACACCACTCCTTCCACCACCTCCTTTCCTCATTCCTCTTCCTTCTCTTTCACTGTTGGGGCGGCTGTGTGGATATCAGAGTTCAGCTGTACAAGCCAGAGTGGGAAGTTTTGGCTGATTGCCAGTTTTCTTCAGAATTTCTCTACAGGTTGAGTTAGGGAGCAGCAAGCTGGTGGCAGGGAGGAACCAGTGTTTGTTGTGCTTTCCATAACATGAGATCCATCTCTTCCAAGCCACCCTTTTCTCCAGTACTGACTAGCTGATCTCCAAGATACCTGATGGTCTAGTTTCAGGATTAGCCCTGTGGTCTGACCCGCTGGCTACTCCAGATGGACCTGTCTCCGGGCTCTTCTGTGTGCTTAGCCTTCCCTCTGGGCAGAAATGCACCAGGGAAAGGACATAACGAAACTGTTTTTATCAGAACAGCCTGCCTGAGAGAGATCAAGCAGAGCACAGGTAAAAATGTTAATAAAAATTAAAAATAGAACCTGCAGAACAGGTATTGCTCTTTTTCAGTTGGCAGAAGCCTGCTGCCAATATCAGAGTGATCCCTACCAGTGTGATGAGTGTGGGGAAGGCCATAGAAAGGACTGGCGAATGCTGGCGTTGATGTGTGTTATTTTAACATTTCTGAAATCCTGTTCTTAGTCTGCACACCTTGTCCGAGGCTCCGATGTTATCCAGGTGATTCATCATTTAATGCTGTTGGCTTCAACATGGATTTAATGGTAATTAAACCAAGTGCACACTATGTGAAGATCTATTCACTTGGAGGTCCTTCATTTCAGGTCACCAGGTATGCCCCTGGGCTCCTGCCGCAGCTGATCGGGTGCTAGGTGCTGAGGATACACGGTGAGTTCCTTCTCTCCCCTCAGGGGCCGGTGTCTGGATGGGTAACTTTAATATGATGTCGGATACAGAGAGGGCCAAAAGAGCATGAAGGAAGGCCCTTGACCTCCCAGGTGGTGAGCTGGAGACCTTGGGGAGATGGAGTGAGGTGCAATTTGCAGGAAGAAAGGAGTTACCCAGGTAAGCGGGAGGAAGGCAATGGCATTCCCAGTAGAGGGAGCTCTCTTTTTGTATATTGTAGACAGGAAGGAAGTGGGAGGTGGAAGGTGGGAAGAAGGTGGTCAGAAGGAAGAAAAGGAATTGCATTCTCTCCCTTTCCTACCCATCTGCACTCTTATTGCTGCAGAAATAGAGAGAGAAAATCCACATCTAGGGATGGTTTTTATCAGCTTAAAAGAGGTAGAATAAATTTGGATTACTGTTTCTAATAGCAACAAAACAAACAAATCAGAAAACCCAAGCTGCACACAACCTGAATGTCTATCCATAGACATTGCTTAAACAAACCCAGTACATTCATATATATTATGGAATAATATGTAGTTTTTTTTAAAAAAAATAAGATAGCTTTATATGTAGAGAGATATCCAAGAAATATTAGTAAATAAAAAAGCAAGTCATAGGAAAATATATATAGTGTATACGTTCCCATTTATGTAAAGAAATATATGCATCTTACTTGCGGTCATGTATTTTTGTGCATCTATATACATGCACATATATAAACACATAGAAAAAAGGTCTGGAAAGATTCTTAACTTCTAGGGAGGGAAGTGGGATTGGAGGATGGCAAAGAAGGACTTTCACTTTCTGCTCAATTCGCTTCTATATTGTTTATATTTTTACCCGAGAATGTATTACTGAGGTAATTTTTTTTTTTTTTTTTTTAGTCGGGGAGAAAGCAATTGGAAGAAATGCAAAGCTCTTCAAAGGAGACCTATAAAGTCATCTTTGTTTTGTTCATTCTTCTCATTTTTCTGCATTCTGGGCATTCTCCTAAATTGGGGAGAAACCAAAATGCCCAGAAGTCAAATTCTGCAACTGTCATCATGCAAAATGTCAAATGAGAGAACCAAAGTATGCTGGATTCTATATTGTTAGGAAGGGATGGTTAATTTGATTGACTCTCGGGAGCTATTTTTCTAGCATTAAGTAATTCTAGGGAACCCTTCTGTGATCATCTCTGAGTAAATAAAGAAGTGAAATTGCAATTCACATAATGAATCAACTTTAATGCTCTCATAGAGAATATAAGCCAAATTACAATGTGAATTTAAATTGTAATATGTCAGAGGCACATTATCCCAATGGCAATATTTTCTAAAATGTCTCTTCTTTTTTTTTTTTTTTTTCTTTTGAGACGGAGTTTTGCTCTTGTCCCCCAGGCTGGAGTGCAATGGCTTGATCTTGGCTCACTGCAACCTCCACCCAGGTTCAAGTGATTCTCCTGCCTCAGCCTCCCAAGTAGCTGGGATTACAGGCATCCGCTGCCATGCCCAGCTAATTTTTGTATTTTTAGTAGAGATGAGGTTTCACCATATTGGCCAGGCTGGTCTCAAACTCCTGACCTCAGGTGATCTGCCTGCCTCGGCCTCCCACAGTGCTGGGATTACGGCTGTGAGCCACCGCTCCCAGCCTAAAATGTCTCTTCTTACCCAGCTTCCACCTCCAAGCACACATGCCTCTCACACATCTGTTATTTTGTTATCTAGTACTGAGCCAACAACAAAGCAGAACATCTAGCACCAGCAAATATTTAGATGATACACTGTTAAAGCAGCTCCCACTAACACCAGATAGGCTTAGGGGTCATTTTGCTCTTTAGCATCTCCCCTACCGAGGCCTGCGGAAAATTTCTAAGCTTACCTGGTGCCGGTGGGAGCTGAGTTCAACCCCACTAGACAACAGAGTCCCAGATTGTATGTCCCAGATTCAACCTCTGGTTCATGTCAGATCTAGCAAGAGTTTGGGGCCACCTTAACTTTTCAACTTGCCAGGGATAGAAAATGTGGATGGCCTTTCCCACTGTTTATTTATGTGGGTCAGGTCGCTTAACCTGGGTAGGCTCCCATTTCCTCACATCCGCAGGGGTGCGCAGTTTCTAGACCAGAGAATGTGTTTAAACCCCATGTGACCCTTGAGGAAAAAGCTCTAATAGTAAAGAAGATCCTCTGTTTGAAGAGAAGGGCAAGGCAGTCTCACACCAAACAAAGCAATCCATATAAGACCCTTTTCTTCTGCCTCAGGAATTCTTTCTTTTCTTTTCCTTTTTTTTTGGTGGGGGGTGGGGGTGGGGGACAGAGTCTCGCTCTGTCTCCCAGGCTGGAGTGCAGTGGCACGATCTTAGCCCACTGCAACCTCTACCTCCTGCGTTCAAGGGATTCTCCTGCCTCAGCCTCCCAAGTAGCTGGGATTACAGGCACCACCATGCCCAGCTAATTTTTGTATTTGTATTTTTATTTTTTTTAGTGGGGACGGGGTTTCGCCATGTTGCCCAGGCCAGTCTCGAACTCCTGAGCTCAAGCAATCCACCCGCCTCGGCCACCCAAAGTGTTGGGATTACACTGTGCCCGGCCGCCTCAGGAATTCTCTAAGTGGAGAATTAGTGGTGGGAATATTACACCTGATAGCTCAGAGGTCTCTACATTCAAATTTGTCCAAGGTTTATTACTGGGGTCCCTGGACATAATCCAAAGGGTTCACAGACTAGTTGGATTGGGGGAGGAATCACTATTTCCACCAACCTCTCTCTGAAATTTAGCAAGTTTTCTATTTTAAATATGGTAACATCGCTTCTCGGCCTTTTAGCTAAGATCAAGTGTAGTATCTGTTCTTACCAGTTTAAATATGGTAACAAACTACAGTAGTCTTATTGGTACCTGTGGCTTAGTCACCAATAGAAATCAAGATAATTTCATATAACATTTCATAATGTCAGATCTAATGTCATGATAATTTCATATAACATAGTTACCCCAGATATCTCAAAATATTTGCCCTGATCACTATTGCAAAATTTTGGAAGTTACTTAACTTGCCATTAGATCTTTTTGTATAATGTTTAATAAATAAGAACATATAAAAATCTTTATCATAGACTTTAAAAAATATTTTAATAACTGTATTTCAGTATGCCCAGATGCATTTTTAGCCCAATGTATTTTCTTTTTATAACCCAATTTATTTTCTTTTACTGTTTTATATAAAGATAGTATTCAGAGCGGGATGCATAAACCTCACCAGTCTGCCAAAGGAATCCATGTCCAATAAAGATTAAGAACCTCAGCTCTAAGTGAGGTTAGAATGGGGTTTGCAAATGTTGCTCAGGGTCTGTGTCAATGTCACTTTATTTAAACATTCCTGAGATTCAGCCTCCAGCTCACTGAGCTCCTCCTAACCAAATATGTGAAGGAAGAAGCTTCATCTGTATAAACATCATCCAGCTAAAGTGTCAGGTTTCCTTCTCTTCTTCACAGTTGTTTGAAGCCAACAGTTAAAGGCATTAGAAGGATCAAATATCCTGTGTGGCTGGAAGAAGAGAAAAGAACTTGGGAATTACAACCCAAGCATTTGGTTTAACTCTGCTACCCTGTTTTCTTTGTTTGAATTAAGTGCAACCAATAAGAGCTCAAAAAATGAAAGAATAAGTCATAAACCTGTAAGTTACTAGTTTAATTTTCTCAGTAGGGCATTAGGGCATCACCTAATAGCTGCTTAACAGCTTGATAATGAAGAGTCATGGCTTCTGATCAGTGCCTAGACATGGCGTGACGAATGCATTTTACTGTGATCTGATCCAGTTACCACTGTGTTGGGAAGGGCTCTGAGGCCATCTCCAGGTCTAAGAAGGGGAAAGGTGCTGTGGTAGATCACTGATGTCTGCTATGGTAAAGGGATGGAGCTGTCTGCATGCCCCGTAATTACCCAGAGTCCAGCCCTAACTGGTGCCAATGGCCACCTTTACTTGAAACCCAGGTAGAAATATATTCCTGAACGTTCCTTCCATATCTCCACTCTGTGCTGAATAGAAAGGGTAACCTCAGTTCCTGTAACTATTTTGCCAACTAACTGCATTATATTGATGAACAAGGAGCATGAAACACATGATGTTGTATAAAACTGTCTGGGATGCAAAAACATTATAGCACAATTGATGAGAGAGAATTTACTAAAAAATTAATAAATTGACCAAAGAAATGGGATTCCTGTGCTTCTTCCTATTAGTATTACAAAGTTTGGCCTCATGACTTCTGCTTGGAAATACTCAAACTCCCAAATCCAGTGCTTACTGACTCAGTTTACCTGGCTGTGTTTCTTTTGTAGGCTCTTATTGGCGGGAGGCAGTGGGAGGTGGTGTTAATGCTACCCTGAACATACAGAGGACTTTCTAAAACACTGTCTCCTGTGATGCCACCCAGCAGGCAGGAGAGTGTCCATTGTAATCATTATTTCTATTTTGCAGATGAAGAGACTGGGGCTCCAGGAATTGACTTTCCCAGAATCCCATTGTCACTTCAGGGCTCTCAAGATGTTGCCTTCCAGAATTCTGCTTGCTCGTATCAGGTTCTCCTAAAGAAAGGAAGCCATTAAACAAGAAAACAAACCAACATTCCATAATGGATTAAAAATATGCTGTCATTCACCTATTAGCTCTTCTACATTGGCCAGGATGGAGGCGACATTTCTGGTTTTCTTATCTTTCCTCTTGTTTTAGCAGAATTTGAGGAATCTGCTTAACCATTTGTACTTTGTTCTACTGCCAGTCCAAACAATTTCAATCAATGGATTCCCAAGCCAAGCTTCTAACTACAGCTCACCAGGCATCCTAGTTGGACTGATTTTGTTTTTGTTTTGAGAAATTATGAAATAGGCAAGTTGTCTTACATGTAAGTATTGACCATTTGGGAAAAGCTGTTATTTGCCTTCAGTTAAAATATGCAAGAAAAGGAGATGGATGGGTTTGGGGACTTGCCTTAAACTAAACTAATCAAGATGGTAATTCCTAAGTAATTCATGGTTCCTAGCGGTCTTGTTAGATCAGTGGGTGGGATTCCTGGCCTCATATTTTGCCCCAGCTACTAGTCCAATTCTCTGATCTCTGTTCACCCACACCACAGCCCTGGACTCTGGCTGCAAGAGTAGAAACATTCTGTTGTTTCCTCTAATCCTGTATGTTCATTTGTGCATCAACTATGTGCCAGTCATCCTAAAGAAACTTACAGCCAAGTTAAAGACAGACAAGTTAAAGGGCAATTTTATATTAAAAAAGAGAACTCTATGGAGTGCATGTTTGTGAACGCTGGTCTTTGGAATTCAGGGGAAATTTTCTGGAGGAAGGGACATTTAAACTAAGACCTTAAAGAAGAGTAGGAGAAAGCAAGGGGAAGGAGTGAAAGAAGGCATTTGAGGCAGAAGAAAACTTGTGCAAAAGGTAAGTAGGCAAAAGAGTGAGTTCAAGTCTAGAGCAGAGAATGTAAGGGATGGTATAGAGGTGGGGAGAGGTGGGAAGAATATGGCTGGGAAGGTAAACAAGAGCCAAATCATAAACAACCTCACATGTGAACTAAGAATTTGGGGCCACATTCTGAGAGCAATAGGTAGTCACTTTACTATTAATTTGATCATGATTGCTTTGATTGCTCTTTGGAGAATGGAATTAAGAGGAGCAATATTGCAAGCAGAGAGGCCCACTTCAATCCAGGGGAAGCTTTCTGGAAGCCTGAAATATAATGGAGAGAGTAAAGATGGAGAAAAAAGAATTCCAGAATCACCAGGTCAGCATTCCAGTGTGGCAGGTAATTATTGCTAGGTCCTCTTCATTGGATTACCGTTTGATGTTTCTGGCTTTAAGCTGTTTCACTTACCCCTGAGTTGCAGGGACTAAGCATAAATGAGCTCCACTGTAGGAAAAAACAATGGTTGACTAAGCATGAAGAAGGGTTCATTTTAGGTCTCAAGTCCAGTTAACAAGTTCCAAGGTTTGTACATATGTTTCATTATAGACACCAATTATGATGATCAGGGCTGAGACAGATGTAGGAAGTTTATTTTAGGATGTGCAGGGAAGTAAGAAAGCAGAAGAAGCCATCTTAACAGTGGCCAAGCCAAGCTTCATAGAGCACTGAAATGTCCCTTAAGGCATCACAGTAACCCCAGGGACTCAAGAGAAGTCTGGCAGCCAGCATTTCTCTGCCTCTGCTTTTGTGCCAGCATCTCAACTACCAACTCCCTGGACACCTCATAGCTTCTACTGCCTCATGGCTTCTGCTTACCACCATGTGTGTGTGTGCTGTTCAGTTTTAGTCTCTACTGTCTCTATTGCTGTAGGAGGGTTTCCCCATACCTTGACACCCTGAGCCCCAACCCAAAGACCTGAAATTATCTTCCCTGATAGCTCAAGGCAGAAAACTCCTTGGGAGAATCGTTATTGGTTTTGTTTGGGTTATTCACCTATCCCTGCTCTAATCACTGAGGCCAGGAGGCTGAGGATACATGTGTACCCAGCAATTTGGGGATCTCATCTCAACCACATGTCATGGGGAAGAGTTCTCCAAGAAAGTGGTGATCCACTAGCAACCTCTGGCAACTTTTCTGAGAAGAAAAAAATTGCCATTGGCAGGCATTTTGGGCCTCATGGCTTGTCCCGAAGGTAACATTCTTCTAAATATAGGTAACTATGTTAACAACTTCAAGTTTTAACTTTCTCTGCTGGAATATAAGTTTGTCAGGATGTTAGTTTTAAAAGAAATCTTACATCTATGGAACATTCATTAGACTTTGTGCAAAAAGGAATAAAACAAAGACAAATTATTACACGCTATCTTTTTCTCTATCAAGAGTCTTTTAGAAAAACAATGATACCAGATATATTCCTTTGGTTGCAAGCAACAGAAGTCAACACTGGCAAACCTAAGCAAAGTAGAATGTACTGGGAGAATATTGAAGGAGTCAGTCACTGGAACATCTGCAGTCTCTGAAGCAGGAATCATAGAAGTGACTGACTTTAAAGCAGGAATAGTATGTCAGAGCATACCTTGAGGATGAAAGAGCTCCAGATGCATATAGGTGGTAGAATTATAAAGAAAAGCAAGAAAATCATCCTCACAACAGTCAGGATAATGGTCACCTTAAGAGTGAAGGCAGAACTAGCTACATTAATTTGAGGGACTCAGAGAAAACTTAAAATGCAGGGCCACTTGCTCAAAAATTATAAAAAATTTCAAGAAGGCAACTGCAGACATCAAACCAAGCATGGGACTCTTCTGAGCATGGAGCCCTGTATGATTGCACAGGTCCCAAACCCATGAAGCTATCCATGAGGGAAGAAGACGGCTTTGACTGGAGAAGAGCATACAGAAGGCTTTGGTGGGTTAATAAACTGGACAATGCTGCTACATAGGCATTTGCTTTCGGTTATTTGCAAATCTTTCATGTCACTTTTGCATTTTTCTTTAATTGTGTGATATTTCACAATTTTAAAAAAACTAACTGTATCTTCTGTCCTTGTGTCAACTATACGATATTTAATATTCCAAGGAATCTGAGTGGCAAAGTTTAGGTCAAGTACCCTTGTCCTGGCTCTGCAGAGGATACTACTACTACTAATAACAACAAAAATGAGAAGGCAAACAAGAAGAGGATGAAGAAGAACAAGTAGAAGAGCTAATATTAGCAGTTGCCACGTTTTATGTGTTATTTCTAAATTAACTCATCAAATATACTCATAACAACCCTATGAAACAGAAACTTTTCCCTTCAGCTTTTGAAGTGGGAAATGGGTAGTGTACTCGGACTTTTTGACTACTAAGAGCTCATGCCATGATAGGAGATCATGCTCTAACAGGAAGCAGGGTTTACTGGGATATAGAATGGATTGTGAGTAGCCATGAAATAACAAATGTCTACTACACAGAGGGTCAGAGGACTTTACTACAATCTAGTCCTTTTTTTTTTTTTTTTTTGGAGACAGAGTCTTGCTTTGTTGCCCAGGCTGGAGTACAGTGGCGTGATCTCAGCTCACTGCAACCTCTGCCTCCTGGGTTCAAGTGATTCTCCTGCCTCAGCCTCCTGAGTAGCTGGGACTACAGGCGTGCACTACCACACCCACCTACTTTCTGTATTTTTTAATAGAGATGGGGTTTCGCCATGTTGGTCAGGCTGGTCTTGAACTCCTGACCTCAAGTGATCTATCCACCTCAGCTTCTGAAAGTGCTGAGATTACAGGGGTGAGCCACCATGCCCAGCCTATTCCTTCTTATATGTAATAATCATTTGTTGATTTCCAAAGTTTAATGCCCTAAGCTAGGTAATATATAGGAGAGACAAAATTAAACAAGACAGTGAACTCCCAGGTACTATGTCACTTAAGAAAAAAAGGGAAAAAAGGCACACCCTCTAAGGAAAGTTCACCTACAAAGAAACAATACATGAAGTGCTTAGTAACTGAAGATGAGTCTAGGACATGTCCAGGGCCATCATGATCACATCACACATCACATTGTCAAGGTAGCTTCAGTCCCTGCAAAGATGGACTCAGAAAACTAAACTCACAGTAAGTCTGCCCTCAGATTTAACCTGGCCACAGCCATCATCGCTTATTTGCCAAACTGGAACAGCTGAGGAGCACGACTACACACAGACATTAGATTCACAGATATGCAGGGCTGCCAAATGGGACTCATGAAGAGGCAGAAATCTGGAAATCCCATTAGCGACAGATGCAGCGCAGCATGCGTGTCTGGGGAGGCACTGGCCCCAGCCCTTGGGGAAAGGCAGATCCATCTTGGATCATGACAGCCACTCCAAACCAACCTGAGGCCAGCATGAGGGTGAGATGTGGCGCAAAGAAGGGGTGGATAAAGCCAGGCAGTTAGCAGCCAACTACTTGCCCCAGAGTAGGGCAAAGACTCCTCGGTTTCCGAGAGAAATGAGTTCAAGTCCTTGGAGGGCCTCTAATTTGATGTTTGAATGGGAACCAGAGTGCTCAAGTTTGAATCCTACCTCTACCACTTCACCTTGGGCAGGTTCCTTCACCTTTCTTTTTCTTCTCCGCAAAATAGATGTGACCCATTCTAGGATTGTTGTAATAATTAAATGGGAAAATACGTATATACTGGCAATAGTAATTATTGTTAATTGTGTCCTATATAAAATGAAGAAGTTCAATGAAAGACTCTCTTTGTTTCTTTCTAATGCTAACATTCTGTGATTATCTTAAAAGTACCTGAGATGAGACATCCCTGGTTCATTCCTTTTGCTCTTAACAGCATCTAAACATTTATAATTTTGGATTTCTATACAGAACTAGCTGTTTGATTGAAAGTATGACCTGTGTGTCTATTTTCACTTCCGTTTTTATGCCTGTTAAAATCTCTGATGATATTCGTGCACTAGCTCAGGTAAAAGACAACTACTTTCATCTAACCACTTCAACATTTGTAATCAGTGTTAACTAGGGAGGGAAACTTGGAGATTTCACTTGCCTATTTTCACTCAGTCCTACCTTTCACAGAGAGCTCATTCAGGAAGGGATGAATTGAGGCTGAAAGGGGCACACATAAATGTGAATATAGTCACATGACAGGAGAATTCTAGATTTAGAAGTTCAACGTGGGGATTACACTTGCTGAAAATAATCTTAATGTATATTTTAGTGGTAAATTGTTAACATTCTTTCCATATTTCCTGACCTCAGCTATTCCCTTTCCTCCGCTGTGGTTAAGGGTAAAATTCAGGAATGGATAACTTTCAGAGAACCAAGGAGACAGGATTTTGCTGTGGTCAGGAAAAAAAAAAAAAAGAAAGAAAGAAAGAAAGAGAGAAATTTCAGTTGCTTCAAAGCTGGTTTGTGAGAGGTCAGGGGTGGGGAAGGCAGAGGGAGGAGGCCTCTCCAGGGGCCCAGCCGAGGCTCCAGCTCCCTTTTTGTTTTAATCTGGTTTGTGGTCCTGCTGGCCCAGGGAAAGCACGGACTTGCACTAATGTAGCCCAGGAAAAATATTGGAAGGAAAAAAGCTTAGACACTTTGTATAAACTACAGAAAATAAAAGCAATAAACTGCACAAGCAGATGAGACTTTCCTGATGGAAGTACTGTGATTTCTCAAAGCCAATAAAAAAGTCCTCAAATACATCCTCAAAGAAACTTGATTGTTTATTGTGGTGTCACATTTATGACCCACATAAGTAGCAGTCAACTAATATCTTTATAAAACTCTGATTTATAGGTACTTTGATTGGGCTTTTCTGCTTACTGGGACCCCAAATGTGGCAGGACCACCTCCCTATTTGCGTGAGGAATTCTTGTTGTTATTGAGGACTGTGGATGTCCAGTAACCAAGATGGTTGCTGTTGATGACAGTTTTACATATTCCATTTTTCCGAGGGGCAAAAGTCACATGCATATGACTGAATTCTTGGTAGAAGCTCTTTCAATTTTCTTTATGGTGATAATCAGAGACAAAGAATTTCCTTTGGAAAAGATCTCTAATAAAATTATGAATAAATCACTTGGACTGATCCCAAATGGAGAAATCAATTTGATTTTTAGAAGCTAAGCCCTTTAGATTCTTCTGCAACATTTTGGTAAACTCATTTTTTAAAAACAGCAGCAAACCACAAGTTGGTCCTGTAAATCATGTAGATCACTAGATTTGGGAGACTAGAGGACTAGGAAAAAATGATGACAGTAATCCAGCAAATGTTTAATTTCTACCCCCACCCCCAAAAGGAACAACTACCCTTTCAGAGCCAAGTCCTGACTTCAGGGCTGCCCACAGTCTTGCTCTCTGAAAGCCCTGTAGAAAATTAGAGGGGCGGAAGGCAATCATTTAAAATAGATCACATTCAGTTTTATTAAAAAAACCAAAACAGCTGGGGTATTGATTTGCAAGCTCTGTAATGCCATTGGTATGCCCAACCTGGCCAAGATATTAAAAAGATATTTAAGGAAATGTCACTAAGTGTCTCAGGCACAAGTTTTGGCATATTCAACCAGCATTGTGGTGCTGTGGGTAATTCGTCTTCCTTTATGTTTTGCTATGCAGCACAGGGGGAGGGGACCTTTACAAAATGATTTACTGTGACACATCCATTATAATGAAAGCATGTGCCGCTTGCCAGCACTCCTGGCCCATCTTCTCCCTCCCAGATGCTCGGCCATATGTCCCATGCTTGGCGTGAGCGACAGTTGTGTTGATAGAGAAGGAGTCCTGGGATCTCGGTGTTTTTAACAGAAATCCCAGAAAGCTCTGAGGTTGCTGGCTCAGGTAAGAAAAGCAGCAGGAAAGGGCCCATTGTTTGGGACTAAGTGTTTTTAAAGATGCTTCAGTGGTATAACCACAGGATGGAGTGAGATTTACTGTCTCCTCAAGGCCAGGAGGATTGCTGAGAGAGGAGCTCAAGCTTCACTTGGGGAGCTTTCCACTGTTGCTGGCTTCCCAGCTCAAGTTCTCTTTCCTTCCTCACCCCTCCGCAAGATAACTGGCTGCTCTCTGCTCTATCTTCCGGCAACAGCCCATTCCTCAGTTACCAGGACCTTGCATCCAAATTCGAGCGGCACGCATTACTGCCGCTTCGTGAAAGCAGCTGCTACTTTGACCATGTGGATCTCCTGGCTCCCTAACTATTGCAACCCTAGCTTAATTGCCTCTGCTCCTGGAATAAAATCAGCACTTATTGAACACCTGCATATGGAAGACATCATGCTAGGCCCTGTGAAAGAAAGAAAGAAATTTGGTATACAGTTGGTTTTGCCTTGAAAAGTTTACCATCTAGTTGTGAATTAGTACTCCCATCTATGTCCTGGCAAACCTTGGACAAGTTTCTTAACCTCTTTGCACCTTGATTTCTCCATCTGTAAAAGAAAGGATAATAGTATATAGGATTGATGTAAATCAATTAATATGTATAAAATGCTTAAACCAGTACATGACACATAATAATCACTCAGTAAATGTTAGCTAAATTTGGCCCCTACTTGGAGGAAAGAAAGAGGGAAAAAAGAGGAATAAAATTATATTTATGTGCTGTATCTTGTAATAAAATTTTATATATGTTCACTGAATTCTCACAATACCATGTAAGGTAGATATTACTGTTACTCTTTAATTTTTAGTAAATTGAGGCTCTGCTAGGTTAATACTTTGTCCAGGTGTTCAATGTTGACAAAGCTTACAGTCAAGGCCAAAACTACTTAGTGCCAAAGCCCAAGATTTTGAAAAGACAAATAATTTAAAATTTAAATAATGTTTACAAGACACTAGAGGTTGTCTAGCAAAGGTCAATCTCTGATTGATTTCCCAATAAATTGCATGAGAAGACATTGCCTAAGAGTTCACTTCGATACGGAGCTGGCAACCGCAGGGAGCTCTTCCCACCACTAGACCTGAATGAAGCATCGAGGAGCCATTCTTGGAAGCCAGGGAGGGGAGTGGAATGGAAAGGGCTGCCTGGCAGGAGCTGTATCTCTGGGCGGAGGGACACAGCCAACCTGCAGGAACCAGCAGAGAAGGGGCCAGGAACATACTCTGATCTTACCTCCTCCTTCCTCTCTCCTGCCAATACTCTTGGGTAAGCAAGCCCTTTGCTGCTGTCTAAATAGGTCATCCTCCCTGGGCAGAGAACAGGATGGAAAAGAGTAGAGAGAGGACCTGGGGGTGCAAATGTAAGATATCCAACACAGGAAGTTTGTTATAAGATTAGATAACTTACATGGCACTGTGTCTGCTACACAGAAGATACTGACCACCTGATGGTTACTATTATTTCTTATTATTTGTCCTGCTTTGGTTGGCTTGGTATTTATGTGTCCAGCTCAGATCCTCTGGCCTCACCGCAAACAAAAGAGTTTTCTAATCCCTGTAGTAGCATGAGAAGTGACTCACTAAAAAGTCAATTAAGTTTCTTGTCTACAATCTTTTGCCTCTGTTTTTTTTAAAGGAAGCTTTCAAATGGGGTTGGGGGTGGGGAACTTGGAAATCATTTTTTTAAACACAAGCTTTGTGATTTGTCTTATTGGAAGTTCTTAACAGAGGAAAGGGGCCTGTTTGTTTAGATTGCTATGCAACAGGAGGCATTGAGTAAATGGTTTCCCAGTTTTTATTATTTTAAACTTCACCCGGAGAAAACTGATCCAAGTTTAAGAAAGAGAGGAGGAATGGAATATAGACTCTAATGTTTCCAAAATTCTAAATGGCACTGCAAATAATAGAACCCTAAAACAAACATTCACAAACAGAAAATTACCTTTGTATTTCTCACTTTCAAGGTAAAATCCGTAGAAAATATGTCTTCATCTATTCAAACAGAATTTTTTCCAGCTAATTTATACACTACATGCTAAATAATGACAGAAAGTTGAAAGTTTATCACTTTCTACCAAATATCAGCAAAAGGTTAAGTTGCTGTAGAATAATTACTTTTTATCTCCATTCTTCATCCACAACATGCAGAAAGCACAACTAGGCAGAAGCCATCATTGACCAAGAGGAAAGAGGGGCAGATGCCTCCTAAAATTCTTTCCCTATCTCAAACTCAGTCACCAGTTTTTACAAAAGCTTGAAATTCCCCCATCGAGCTATTTTTTATTAGGCCAAGAGGTTTTGGGTTGATATTCATGTTGGTGCTGGCTCTATCAGGCTGGCAGGCTTAAGGCAGTTTCTGAATTTCCTGTTCAAGTTAGAGGGGAAAATGCACATGCGTCAAGTGCCCTGAACTTGGTGAAATCAGACATCTGGAAGCCAATGGTGGGGAAAGAGAGCAAAGGTTACAAGAAAAATAACACTCAGTAGCAACCAGCAAAACAAACTTTTGTCTGGAGCAACAAGAAGGCACAGAAAACACATCAGCCCATGTGGCACCAGCTCATCTTCTTAAAAACAGTGTCTTACTGCTTCTCCTAATGTCAGCAGTTCCAAAAACATAAAGAAGTACATAAAAATAATTAAAATGCCTCTACCCAATAATTAAATGCCACTACCCTAACACTGTGATATATTTCCTTCTAGTTTTTTACACACACATATTCTATAGGTATATGTACATAAGTAAGATTGCAAAGAAATACGAAGGATATTTTAAAACTAAAAAACAGAATTATTTTATACTTGCAGTTTTATGTGTTGTATTTTAAGTCTACATTATTTTTATACATTTCCTTATATCATTACATATTGTCAGAATGGCTATTTTTTAAATTAGCTACGTAATAGTTCATCCTACAGATGTAGCATAATTTGACCAAGCTCTTGTTGTTGGCATTCATGCTGTTTCCAATTTTTTTACTGTTATGAATAATATTTTGAAGAATATCTTTGTAATTCTGCCTGCAGAATAAATTCCTAGAAGTGAAATTACTGGGTGAAAAGCACTCACTTAAAACATAAAGCCCAATCTGCCATCTAGAAAAGTTATGTCAAGCCTTGGTCTTGTGAGTAGTTTAGGAAAATATCTATTTTACTACACCCTATCGATCCTGAGAATTACCACCTTTAAAACTCTTGGCCTATTTGAGAGGTGGAAATGGTGTCTTAATATTTAAAATTTTTATTTTTCTTACTTAATAATAGTCTGAACATGTACTGACCATGCCAAATCAGTTTTTGTCATCTTTGAAAACATTGACTTCCTTTTGACTGGACTTTAAAGTGCCAGTTCCCGCAGAAAAGTCAACTTCCATGGACGTGTGAACACAGCCCTCTTAATATAAATATTACCAACTCCATATCAGTCTTAATTTTAATAATAACGCCAAACAATGGATTCTTTTCTGTCACGTTTTGCAATATAATCATGTCAGTTTTCAAAGGCTGGTACACCCTGGAATTACAAACACAGTCTGTGGCAAGAGATATTGGCAGCTCTCCAGCCCAGAATGACAAGCAAGCATCCCTTCATTCTGAGCCCACAGGATGATGGTGCAGGGACAGGGGACCTAGTGACATGGGTATCCATTGGCAACCTGACACTCGTTGACCCCTCACATGTCAGAGTTCCTAACTTTCATGCCAAGGACCCCTCTGACAGGTGAGGTCTACAGATCCCTTCTTAGAATAATGTCTTTAACAGCTTACAATAAATACATACATAGAATTATAAAAGAATCCAATTATATTGAAATATGATTATCAAAACATTTATAAAAATCTGTGGTATAGTAATATAGGTGCTTATTAAGCACTATTTAACAAAATCTAGCAGCAGATCTAAAAACTACCACCACAGCAAAGTGATAAAAAAGGTAAAGAAAGATATTTCAAGATACCTGCAACAGCTAATATAACGTGAAAATGTTTATTTCTATTAGTGACAAAGTCCAAAGACTGCAAACACTGTTGTGGTTTGTTGCCTACATTCATAATGAAGGTAATGATGCATTTCAGTGAGAGTTCAGTAAAAGATGTAATTTTTTTTTCCTGTCCTAGAATGCCTGAGTTCTCTCCATGGACCCTAGGTTAGTAACCCGTAGTCACATGAAGTATTCTGAAAGTAGAAAGTTATGTAAATGCATTTATTTCCACCTCCTCCTACTACTAAGAAATGTTACATTTTCTCTGGGTCCTATTTTTTTTTCTTTGCTCTAATTACTACCATTCTGGGAAGCTGTTGGAACAGTGCAGTAGGGTTGGCTACAGTGGAAGAGCTTAGTCAAAGTGTTGAAGTCACCATGTTAAAAATACCTTACTTGATGAAGTTGCAGACCTGTGCTCTCTGATCACGTGCCACACGTAGCACCATTATACCACGCTGTGATTTAACAACCCATGTCTGAGAGTCAGAAGCTCAGGGTTCTAGCTACAGCTTTGTCACTAAGCAGCTGTGTGACTGCGAAAAGGCCCCTTGACATTCCTGAGCCTCAGATTTTCATAACTAAAAAAAAAAAAAACTGGAAAAGACCATCTCCCGTTTCAAGTTCTCACAATATTTGACTTTAAAACTTTGTAACTTCCATTGTATTTTGATGATGAGTGTATCCTTCCAGAAGAGTTCTTTAGCATCCAGAACAGACAGATGCTAAGACAGATAGGCTTACCTGTTGTCTAAAATAAAGTTTCAATCCCCTTTTTTGTCCCTGCCAGTCTCTCTTTTCCATTTTTCCCTCATCCTCTTTGTAAAACAAACGTGTTCTTTTCCTTAAAGCAACAGAACCTGAATTCTTCTGTTGGTTCTAAAGCAGAACTTAAAGTTTCTCTGGATCTTCTGTTTGTCACACGACTTCCCCAGTCAAGTCTGAATGCCCAGGCCAGCCAATGTCAATTTCAGTGTTGGTTTCAATGTTCCCAAATCTCCGCTCATAGAGCATTCTTCCTTCCTCATTAGGTAAGATTTCCTAGGTCTTAGGCAGGGATTTCTTAACTTTCTATGTGTTGCTTCACTGAACAAGGTAAAGTATTCTGTTCTCCTACTCACATAGAGTTCACAGAGTAAATATTTCTCAGAGATTTTCCTTCCTAATCACGCAGCATTTTTAAACACTTGGCATTGTGCTCCGTTCAAGTTGTCGAGCCCAGATTCAGGGAGAGCCCTGAGCTTTTGGTGTCAGAGTGAACAGGAGTGCTGGGTGAATGAGGCGGCCTGGCAGGGACACCATAGGCCTGTTGGACCCTAAGAATACTGACAAGGCTGAGGAGAAAGACACAGAGGCAGCCTGCTCTTGGCAAGCCCAGGCAGGGTTCCCTTTGATGTGAAGTCTTGCTTGATATTGCTTTGTGTGTCTGCATTTGTCCTTGGCAGGCGGAAGGCAGTTCCTTTCCAACAATGAGGTGCCCTTGTGTATTGCTGCCATCCACCAAAACAGTGATGCGTGCAAGCAGTTCCCAGGGTGATGAGGTAGGCAGAGTGAGGTTGAGGCTGGTGCAGGGGGTGGGGAGGACACTCAAGGAGAACCCAAGTGCCAAGGTGAAGATGTTAGCAAAGAAGCTGTGACAGGCCTGAAACTCTGCACCAGGGCTCTCAAAACATTTCACTGATTTCACCTTGAAGTAGGAACAATTTGAGAGGGATACAGAGTAATTAGGAGCAAAATGTTGAAAGTGATTTCTTTTGATTGAAATACAAAGAGGTTTAGAAATGCTGCCTGCAATTGCCTCAAGTTAGTCTGGGTCAAATACTAGCCTGTGAATGTTAATCATTACAGTTGGGTCTGTGGACATCATTAGTGCTGTTCTCTAAATATTTCCAGTTCCCCTTCCTCTCAAACGCAAGGTAGATTGTGTGTAATTCCTGGTCTCTTTGGTCAGAACCATGTGACTAGTTCTAGCCAATGAGCAGAAGTGATGTGGGTCTCTTCCTGGCTGGAATATTGAATTATTGATGCAAGACGCTCCAGAACTCTTCCTCTCTGGAATGAGGGTCACTGGTATGGGGACTCTATTATGTCAAAGTCCTCCTGCCAACCCCCATGGGAGAAGTAACATAAGCAAGAAATCAACATTTTTGGTTTAAAGCCACTGAGATTTGACTGTTGTTCATTATAGCAGCATAACCTAGATCATTGTTAACTGCTGCAGGCCCCAAAGACTCCTTTCCTTATCCAATTGCACTCACAGAGATTAGATAGTGAAATGATCCTTGACTTCTTTGAGAAAGCACTCCTGCCTTATTTAAGCAAGGAACTCTCACAGCCAGGGAATTTCTCCTAGGGAGTAACACTGGAAGTCAACTGTCTATGGTTGATTCTCAAAACCTCAAGCTTTGGGAAGCCCAAGATGTTGTAGATAAGAGCCATAATAGGTCCCAAGAAAGAAGCCAGAAGATGCTCGTTGAGTCTTGCTTAGCCTAAAAGAAGCCATGAGAGAAATTCACCAACAGACTGCGTTAAGTGTCTATTTGCATATATTTCTGTGGTCAGAGGTTATAGTCCCTAAGCAGCTTTTAATGTAAGAGTGGAAAAAGTGAAAAAAGAAGAATATGGTTAGAGAAAACTCAGACTCTAAAGGACCTAGAAAGAATACTGGCTAAAAATCAGAAGAAACACAGTTTGTACTGAACAGAAAATAATCTGCAGCCCTGGTAAGGCACAGAAGAACGGACATTGATTGGCGCTTCCTGTGAGGAGCGTGAGAGCTGCAATTAATCCGGAAATGCTTCAGGGAGGTGTTGTTTTAAAGAACGACTTGACATTTAGAGGGAAAGATAGAATGATGGGTCAGAAGAAGGACAGGCAATACAGCCTGCAGCCCTTCCTGGAAAAGGACTCAGATACAGGTCAAGGTGGCTTTACAAATGGTTTTTTTGTTTGTTTGTTTGTTTGTTTTGAGGCACAGTCTCACTTTGTCACCCAGGCTGGAATGCAGTGGCATGATCTTGGCTCACTGCAGCCTCTGCCTCCTGGGTTTAAGCAATTCTCATGCCTCAGCCTCCCCAGTAGCTGGGACTACAGGTGGGCGTCACCACACCTAGCTAATTTTTGTATTTTTAGTAGAGATGGGGTTTCACCATGTTGGCCAGGCTGGTCTCGAACTCCTGACCTCAAGTGATCTGCCTGTCTCGGCCTCCCAAAGTGCTGGGATTACAAGTGTGAGCCACTGCACCTGGCCAGATCAAACTTCTATAATGACCATTTGTAAACCAGGCATGGTGACTGACACTTGTAATCCCAGTTCTTTGGGAGGCCGAGGTGGGTGGATCACTTGAGGCCAGGAGTTTGAGACCAGCCTAGCCAACATGGTGAAACCCCATCTCTACTGAAAATACAAACAATTAGCCAGGAGTGGTGGCAGGCACCTGTAATCCCAGCGATTCAGGAGGCTGAGGCAGGAGAATCACTTGAATCCGGGAGGCAGGGGTTGCAGTGAGCCAAGATTGCGCCATTGCACTTCAGCCTAGGCAACAAGAGTGAAACTCTGTCTCAAAAAAAAAAAGTTTGATCTGAGGGACTCAGTGGGGTGTTACATTTTCAGGTAAGTTGAGAAGAGAAAAGTCAGGTGGCCTGAGGTGGACTGATAAGAGAAAGAATTTTTAAAATAACTAATGCTGGCCGGGTATGGTGACTCACACCTGTAATCCCAGCACTTTGGGATGCTAAAGCAGGAGGATGGTTTGAGACCACGAGTTGTAGATCAGCCTGGGCAACATAGCGAGAGTCCATCTCTAAAACAGTAATAATCATAAATGAGCCAGGTATGGTGTAGCACATCTGCAGTCCTAGCTACTTGGGAGGCTGAAGCAAGCGAATTGCTTGAGCCTGGGATTTCAAGGCTGCCGTGAGCTATGATCACACCACTGCACTCCAGCCTGGACAACAGAGCAAGACCTCATCTCTAAAAATAAAAATAAAAAATAAAAGTAACTAATGTGAATAGAAGTAGTCCAGGCAAAATGCTTCAGGAAAGGACAACAGGCCAAAGTGACAAAATGTGATATCAGCAGAAGCATTAATACCTGGAATGAGGGTGGCTTTGGGACCTGAGATGCCAAGAAAGAGAAAACTGCATGCTTCTGTATGAAGGAGGACTGGCTAGTTACAGTTATGTGACTGAGAGTGCTAACTGTCCTCCAATACCCATTCGCACCTTCTTCTTCAGGAGGGAACCCCCAGTTTTCCCCTAAGTACACAGCTGCTCAGAATAAAGATTGCATTTCTCAGTTTTCTCTTCAAATAGGTATGACCACAGGGAACAAAGGGACATAACAAAATTTCACATGTGACTTCCTTAAAGAGAGGGGGATATGTTCTTACTTTTCTTTCTCGCTTTCTCCTGGCCGGAATGTAGTATAAGAGAGTGAGCTAGAGCAGTCATCTTGGGCAATGAAGTGTAAGTGTGTGTCAAGAATAGCAGAACTGTAAAAGAGAAGGGGCCTGGATTCCTGATGGTCTTAGAGCCACTATCCCTGGACTACTTACTCCTGAACTTTTTTATGTGAGAAACAAAGAATGAAATGTTTACTTTAAAAAAAAATTTTTTTTTTTCGAGACAGGATCTTGTTTTGTTGCCCAGGCTGGAGTGCAGTGGCATGATCATGGCTCACTGCAGCCTCGGTCTCCCAGGCTCAGATGATCCTCCCACGTCAGCCTTCCCAGTAGCTGGGACTACAGGCACATGCTGCCATGTCTGGCTAATTTTTGTGGGGTTTGCTTGTTTGTTGTAGAGACAGGGTCTTGCAATGTTGCTCATTCTGGGAAATGTCTACTTAATTTAAGTTGCTTGTATGTTGAGTTTTCTATCTCTTACAGCTTAACCTCATCTTTACTGATTCAAGAAGTTATCCCCACTAGTAAAATTACAGATGCTTTTTATTTCCTTCTTTATAATTTTCTGTATTTCCTAAGTTTTCTACAATGAATATATATATATATATATATATATATATATATATATATATATATATATATATTTGTAAATTGGCAAAAAAACAATGGTTTCTTTTTTTAGGTAAGTAAGGGATAGGCTGGAGGACAAGGCCTGCATTGACACAGACTGAAAGGCACTTTGACGCCCTTTGTAGTATAAAAGAGCTTTGGACTTGAAGTATTTTTCTTCAGTCCCACATTGACTTGCCTTTGAATGGCTTTCACCTTCTGCCATGCAAGTTTCCTCATCTTTTGTTCCTGTAAAGATTTGGTGCAGGAAATAGAAAAGGGTTTAGGTATCCTGAGTAGAAAGGAATTTAATACAGGGAATGGGGTGCCGCAAAATCGTTGGAAGAGCTGTAGAAATGCATGTGAAGAGGTCCTATTAGACTTACAGATCATGCTGATGCTAGGTTATAAGGTTATAACCCTGAAGCTATGAACCAGAGGTCAGGAAATCATTGTCAACATGCATAGGTCAAGAAACTGCTGCCAGTTTCACAGTTGCTTCACATTCATGAAGCTGGTCACTATAGGGTGATTGTGAAGTCTGTCCACTACAAAATGCATTTCTGCCAGGGCTTACCACTGCCATAGAAATAAAAACGGGCTCCACCAGCATTTCACTTTCCAAATCTCATGGGAAGGATCTTATTTCCTGGACTTCACCTCAAACCCTGGCAGCAAGGGAGCCTGAGAAATGTAGTTGTTAGCCTTCCAGCCCCTATGACACAAGAGTGTGTAGAAGGGGGTAGATGTGAACAGTGAGTGCCAAAAGAGCATGTCTGGCTTATCTCTAAGCTGTCAGACATTCTCAATACCTTTTTTGATGGCTCTCCTGCTTATGTATTTTTCTATAGCCAATTAAAAACTATTGTTGTACAGTTATTATGTGCTAACACTGTGTTAGGCACTTCAGAATGTACAGAATGATAGCATGGTTTGGATCACCTGACACCTCATCCACTCAAAAAACTTATGTTTAATGTCTATCAGGTACTCAGAAAACCATCAATAGCTCCTCGTTATCTATCAAACAAAGTCCAAGGGCCTTAATTTAAACCTAACAGACTCTCCATGTTTTCATGACCTCAACTCATGTTTTAAACCTTATCTCTCATTTCTCTGCTTACTGAGCTCTTGTGGACCAGGAAAACTGGATGATTTTCTATTCTTTATACATGAGCCTCTTTTCTGCCATCAGCACTTTAGTTACAATGTTTTTCCTCCCCAGAATGTCCTTCTTTCCATCTCCCTATGGTAAAGTACTGCTGGCCCCTTAATGTCCAGCTCAGATGTCACATCCACTGTGAAGCCTTTCCTGACGCAGGACAGCTGGCGATATTCTTTTCTTCCCAGAATCTTGGGAACTTGTTTTAATCTCCTGTGTGAGATTTAGAACGGTCTATCCTCAATTACGGTTTTTTGGGTTTTTTTTTGTATAAACATTATTTCTTCCAAAGTAGACCCTGGTCCACAGAGGAAAGGAAATTATTTCTTATTTATTTTTGATCCCCCACATAGTGCCATGGTGCTTATTGAATGAATAAATGTAAAACCAGAGGACAGGCTTTGCTCTCAAATAATTTATAATCTAATAGCAAAAATATAAAAAGCACCAATCACTCTCTGAATAGTATCTAAAATTCTTTGTCCAGAATTTCACTCTTCCCAGATAACTGACATCCCAGTTCTTAATTCTTTAATTTTCTGTGAGAATAAATAAGCTTTTTTGTTATTGCCACGTGTCAATCATCTTTCATTTCCTGTTATTCTTTCAATTAAGTGTAATTTGTGTCATGTAATTTTCCATTTGTTACTAAACCACCAATAAGATGAAAATGTCTCCTTATGTCTATAGCAATAAAAACTATTCTCAAAGTGTGTTTCTGTGTTTCTAATGTAAACCAACAATTAGTGCAAATGATGTAGCTTGAGTATAAATGATGAAGAACATATTCACAGATGTATTTAAAAATTTCACATAGGGAAACTCCATTCACCAACTCTCTTCATTTATTAACACCTCCAACTATAAAGCAAGTCATAAACCTTAGTTCTTTGTAACCAAGCAAATACCTTAAACATAGAATTGGACATAAAAGCATTATAATTAAATTGTACCTTTTTCTTCCAAACATAGAATTACCCTTTATTAAAGCAACGGTGTTTATAAATGTTCTGGTTTCCTTTCTCAGATATGTTTTCTATGCTCCTCCAGTTCAACTAGTACATAGCTTCTTCAAGGGAAGGCACATATGTTTCTTCCCTTGAGCTTGAGCTTTTAACCTCTAGTGTCTAGTCCATTACACCAAGTATTCTGGTCTTCAAGCAGTGAAAGTTTAAGTAATGCTTGATATTAGGTTGGTGCAAAAGTAATTGCGTTTTTTGGCCAATATTTTGATGTCAAATAATTAGTACTGAAAATAGAATGAAATAAGTTGTCATTGATTTCTTTGTTCAAAGTTGTCCCTCCAAATATTACCTAAGCAACTACTATTCACTGTTCAATAAAAGGATTTTTTTCTAAATATTTCTAAATTTAGACCCAAGTCTGTTATATAAAAGACAACATGATCAGGGGCTACAAAATGAGTAGGCTGATAGCCAGCAAACTACATAAATATGGGCTGTACATACCATCATAGAGATAAAGACAAACTCTAAGGGAAGATAGTGGAAAGAATAATTACCTCTTCTTGGGGCTCACCTCCACCAGTCTAACCACCAGTGATCATTTGTCTAACAGGCATATGTCTTGGTTATGCTTCTGAATTTTTATAAGGAGCCTTAACCCTACTCTCTCCCTGGTTGGTTGTCAAAGCCTGTGTATCTGTCCTTATCAACAATGCAGGCTTTTGTGCTCCAGGTAAGATTGTGTTAGAGATTACAGCCTTTAACTCCCTGTGGTCCCATTCTTATTCAATGTCCAGCTGTGAGAAATAATATTTATGGAAAGGTGGTTCAAGGGCATTGCTGTTCATACATGACTCTAGATAAGCTAAATGTTACCGTTGGATTAAACTAGATCATAACAAGGCTTTGTACTTGAATACATTGTTTTGATTTCCTGTAGACCTGCCTTCTCCCAATTTGTGCCTTGGTCTAAGCCATCAGCCTACAGAGAGAACCATGAAACTCCATGATACATGATAGAACTCACTGCTATATTTACTGTATAGATTGACATTAGGGTATGGTCTGATGTATCACACAGTATCTTCATTTGATGACACCCAGGAATGAAGCTGCTCAATATCAGGAAAAACTGTTCATATCCTTTGTAAAAGATACTAACCTAATGCCATCCCCAAGACCCTCCTTTGCCCTCCTTGCTCTAAAAAGGCCAAAATGGCAGACACTAATTTAGCAGTCTCTCTTGTAGCCAGGGTGTTCATATGATCCAGTTCTGGCCATGAAACATAAAAGGAAGTCTACGAGGGGGCTTTTAAGGTGGCAATTGCTTCCTGATGAAAGCTACAGATGGAGAAGAGCTCTCTAGTCTTCTCCCTGCCTTGGTCATGGATATGATGCCACAAGTTAGCAGTTCACTTGAGACAATGAAGCTACAAGTATGACGGAAACCAACATCCTAAGGATAGCAGAGATGACACATAGAAAAAACCCGCATCATTGATAATATGACTGAATTATCTCTGGGCTTCTTGCTATGTTAGAAAAAAATCCTAACAACGCCTGTAAGCCACTCCTAGTTAGGTGTTCTGTTACTTGCAACCTAATGTATCCTAACCAATAATCTAACAACCAGATTAGTTTTTATTTTATGGATTGTTATTAGTCTTGCAATTAAGCCTACTTCATCTTAACTTTAGCCACCAGGAAGTTACAAAATTGTACCCTATGTCTACCATGACACTATAAGTTCTGCTAGTTCAACTTCCTCAATCCTAAACATGGGTTGATGTTTATTTTCCTAAAATATTTATTTTGTTTTTTTGTATTATATGTACTTTTATATGTCAAAATTTTTCTAGAGGATGGCAAGGTGTAAATAAACTTATAAACAAACCCCCCAAAATTTAACTCCACTGGAGGATTGAGAAAGTAGTTGGTTTATTAAAGTTTCACAGGAGGATGACATCTGGGTCCCACTCTTTAGTTCAATTCACGAATTCAAACCATTCCTAAGGTTTTAACTGAAGTGAATTTGTATGTAGTTTAAACAGTGGCCTATTAAAAATTATGCATCTATTAAATTCAGCACTTACTATAGGATCTTAAACTAGGGGGCCCACAATTGAACTTGAGGAAATCTATAAACTCCATGACGTAAGCAAAATTTTTATTTTACACACAAATGAGTAGTTTCCTGGGTGAAGCTCTGAGGCTTTCATCAGATTCACAAAGAAGTCTATTATCCCAAAAAAGTTATGACCTACTGGGCTAAGTTACATTTGCCTTTTTTGAGTCCCTGTCTCCCAAATCACCATTTTATTCATCTGGGTTTTTGCTTTCTGTCAAGACCCTAAGGTCTATCAGAAGGCTGATGCCTGCATCATTCTGAGAGTGCACATTCAATAAATGTTAGTTGACTTGTATTGATATTTAATTATTTACAGTGCTTTTGGTGTCTTTTGGAATAGCAGTGTCTGGTTGATCATTCTAAAGGCTCTGAATCCTCAGTTGCATCCCAGTGGGCTTAGTGTGTTGTAAACACACAAATCAAAGTAGTGTGAGGGAGGAGAAAAATCATTCCTTTCTAGGATAATGCATTTTTCATGAGAAACAGGTCATTACAGTACCAACCATTGCACCCATGCGTGCTCTCATTCTACCTCTTCATCTCTTCTCTGTTTTCAAATTATCTCACCTCCTCCCCCTTCCCTCACTGTGTTCCCCTTCCACTTTATTATCCTGTATTTGATTATTTTACCATCTCCTTCTTTAGTATATTTTAATGACTTCTACATAATATACATCTTTGAACTACTTTCCTGTGTCTTTGAACTACCTGACTCTCTGTTCCCTTTTTCCTTATGTGGCACCTGTCTCTTCTTCAGCTGCTGTACATGATACTGTCATGCTCCAAATTGATCCATTGCATATTTTCACAAATTTCAAATTCCTGACACATAAAAAGACAATATTCATACCCTGTTTTACCATGATATTTTGGTTCTCCCTGAAGATTTAATTTTATTGCAATTTTAATATTTTTCCTATTCCCTTTCACTCTGTGAATATAGACCCAATAATTCACTTGTACCAATTTTCTAGTTATGCGAATTCTGTGGAAATTTCCACCCAGCTGATACATGTGAAGTGATCAATTCATCACATTTCATAGTTCAACTTTCTCTTCCCTGGTTAAAATTAAAAGTGGGTTTAAGTAAGCCAGAGATTTTTGAAGAAGATTTCTGTCATGAGAGGGATGACTCTATGGGGAAAAAGTTTCGGTGAAAATTTCACATGTCTGTTGAGAGTTGAGGTTTTTTTTTTTTTTTTTTTTTTTAATAGCAGCTAAGTTACAATTTTTACCAACATTTTATTACACGCAGAGAGTAAACATCTGGAAATCATCCTGGGTAATCAGTGTGAATTTTTGTGGTGAAATAGAGGCTTATATTATATGCTAGAGTTTAGTGATTATAGTCTTAATGATCTGTACATTGTTCATAAAATGCTTTGTTTTAAATCTGTCTTTAAAAAATAATTAGAATTCAAGTTATTTGCAAAACAGGAATCCTGCCACTTTATTTTTTACTTTACATACATCTCCCTGGGACAGTCTGGTTGTTGGAGAAGGGAGTTTAGTATTGGTTTGTTTTTGGTGTGTTTGCTTTTCTTCTTTAACTCATTATTTATGAAATTTAAGAAGCAGTACGGATCCTAAGTCAGGCAAGTAAGCTAGAAAACAATCAAACTCGAAAATTACCCAGGCATGAAATCCCCTTGAACTAAGGAATGCTTCCAACATTAAGTTCTCCATAAGCTTGAACTATAAATGATAACATTTCAAAAATACTTTTTAAAGGAAGATTCATATTAGGAAACTTGATCATCTAAAATTAGACAAACCTATCTTCTCTTACTATCCTAAAATAATAGCCTACACCCTTACTCAATATGATCTAAAAATAACAGATTGTATATCACCCCTAAAGTAACTTGGCTTGGGCCCAAGAACTAATACATACATGACACTCAGAATTGCATCCAAAAAAAGAAATGGCATTTTCTTTCTTGTGAGTTCTCACAACACAGTAAGCCTCCATGGCACTATAATCCTAATTAATGTTCATCTTCTTCACTGTGTTCAAGTGTGAAAAATGCAAAGCAGCAACACTCTTCACTGGAAATCAGGCTCCCAAGAGCCTGCAGTTTCAGAAGGTGGGTCTCAAACTCGATTTTAAGTCTTCCACTCTAATAGGGATTATGTGTCTTCATTCTGAAAGCTGATAACCTGAGGAATTAAAGAGCTGACACGGGAAAGGAAAACCAATGCAAGGAAAATGCTAGTTTTTATGTTATTTTATTTTTTCACTTAATATGAAGGAGTCATATGGATATAGGCCAAATAATGCTAGAAGTAGAAGAATACTAGGAATTACAACAGTAAAGAGTGGGGTGAAGGCAAGGAGGAGATGAAGATGGAGAGAATAACAAAAAGAGAAAAACAGCAGCTCAAAGGGGAAAGGCAACAGGGCTGCATCCTGACTTTCGTGGGCTTCTTCCTCCACAAAAAAAAATTACATTTCTATTTTACTACTGCATTGGAATGAAGATTAATACACTTATGTATAAAAATATTTTCTTCAACCTGAAAGTTCATCTTTTTCTTCTGATTTTGAAAGAAATAAAAACATTTTTGTGTGCTCCCAAAAGTTCTGTGGGCCTAAGCACTGGGCCCACTGTGTCTAATGGTTAAGTCATCCCTGGCAGATAGAAAGAGAGGGAGGGAGGAGGAATGTTCTGCTTGGAAATGACGGGCAAATTAAAGCAAGCAAAAGAAAAATTAAATAAGCACATAGGTGGAAGTGTATTTTCATCATTAGATATAAATTATATATTAAATTATTTATAATCATGCCAGGTAACCTTTATTGAATACTATGTGCTAAGCACATTACATTATCTCACTCATTCCACACAATAACCTTGAAATTAAGCAGAAGAAGATGTACCTTGATGCTTTACGGCCTCTTGGGTCATAGGCTAGAATTCAGAATTGAATGCAATCACAAACATAAGGTGCACAGAACTCCATCCTCAACCTACTTTTCCCAGGCAGTCTCTGTAACATCCCTGGCTTTAGCAGTCACCCATTGGCTGGTGACTACTAAATATATAGCTCCAGCTGTTTCTGTTAGGATATTTTCAATTGTCAATAACAAGACCCTTATCCAAATGATACAGGTGGCCAGTAAGCCATCAAGGCTAACCCCAGTATCCTTGGAATCACCCTATTTCACCTGCTCATCACTCCTTACTTGAATTATTGCAATACCATCCTACAAGGCCTCCTTACCTCAAGTCCCCTTTGACCCATGTCCCCATTGCTACCAGAAGTATGCTTCCAGGTCGCCTAATGAGGGAAGAGAAAAGCATGTCACTATTTTATGTAACTTCCTGTAGTAGCTCCCCTTTAGCTTCTGGATACGGTCCAAGTATTTTTTTATTCGGCAAATACTTATTGGGATCTCCATGTCAGATTTGGGTTTGGTGATATGGATGAAAGATGAACTAAATAGATGGGGTCCCTGCCTTCACGGGCATGTACATTCTAGGGGACTCTAGAGGGAGTGGATGAGAGTACCTAGAGTGAAGTCCTGATCCAGAGAACAGAGCCACTAACCTGTTTTTAAGGAAAATCAGTTTCATGAGCTTGGAGGGGAAGGAGCTGCTAAAGAATCAAATAGTGATGTTCCCAGTGCTCTTCAGTGTTCTCAGAATTCCTTGAACCTTATTAAATTGCTCACCATAGTGTCTTCATAACTGTTAATGTCCCAGCCTTTCCCCTGGGAAAGCTAAACTTTTTTTCCTAATGCCTAAAACTTCTGTGCACATTATTTCATTTCATTTTTCTGCTTATTTATACCCTGCCTTGGTCCTCCTCCAGCCCCCACAAGAAAGTATCTGGGATTTGGGACTGCTTGACCCATAGTAGAAACTCAAAAATGACTGAACACCTTGACAAGTGAAAAAACTGAGACCCAGAAAAGTTAAACCTGTTGCCCAAGGCCAACCAAATAAATTTCCTCTGAAAGCCACATAAGGTTGGAAGGCTTATCATGAAAGGTAAGTTCCGCATCATAGGCAGTGTCTGACAACAGAGTAGATGCTATGGGTCATAGATCATCCTGAGGTCCTCGTGGCCCTGTTCAAGCTGTGATTCTGCAAAGCACGGAGCAGGTTGGCAATTTACAATCCCTTGCAGAACTTCCTAACTTTAAATAAATTTTACAGCAATTTTATCTAAGTTCAAAATTTTAAATATTTTAGAGAATTTTTGGATAATGCCTACAAATCTTTTAAAGAAGTTTAATAGGTTCTAGACAAATATACATTCTAATGAGAACCCAAAATTATATTTATCTATATAATATAATTTAGCCTTTTAGAAAATCAGTGTGCTATAATAAAAGCATAACGCATTTTGTTCTTTTATTCATTGATTGATTTTTCTCTCACCTTAGACCTAGAAACACATTTTGTCCAGGAAAGCAGTTTCAAGTGAGTGAGTTACGTTGAATGCTCTGAAAGAATAATGCAACTTCTGGAAATCCCATGGCATCAGCCAAAGTTGTCAATGAATCAAAAATCAACTTTGAGGAATGTTTTGGTATGTAGATGCTTCTAATGAATATGCTGAAATCATGTGAAACAGCCCTCATCAGCATCAACAAATATTTGTTAGGCTTATCATGTGGATGGATTAATGAGGATATGAAAGCCTTAAGTGTCCAAAACTGACATTGCCTCAGGATGCCCTCTTGGGTTCTTAAGCCTAGTTTTTATTTAACTAGAGTCCTCAGCTTTTTATTGGACATTGTACCTTCAAATTATAATAAAATTAATTGTAAAAATATTATTATTCTTATTTTAATTGTGCAACCCAAATTTCTGGAATATACCTGGCATAGAGCAGGGTGAAATCATACTTAGAAAAAAACAAACCAAAACTTTGAAGACATTTTGGTAGGATTCATCCCTCCTGAAAATCTGTTGGTCTATTGCATGACATCTGCTGACCAGTGTTGCATATGTTCAATTCTACGGTTTAATCAGTTATTTTTTAACTTAACACTGAGCATTTTCCTGCCTCTCTAGAAAAGCCAGAGAGGAATCCAATCTTCTGTAAGCTCTAGAAATGCATTAATATTTTTCTTATATCACCTAGTCAAATATCTTTTTTCCCAGACAGGTTCTGCTTTGTGGAAATGAGCTGCAAAGACCTGCCAATTCAACTCTCAATGATAAACAAAGCCTACTTGTCTTAAAATTTTGTCAAGGCAGAATTTTACCTGTCAATTTCATTTCAAATTGTACAGATTGCCCTATGTTTGCAGAAAAAAACCCAGCTTGTTAACAGTAGGACCCAAATACTAAACTTACAAAGGTAGTCCAAGAGGAAGCACCCAAGACAAACAGAAACTTCCAAAACCTAACACAATGTGGACATGCACATCACTCTCAGATCTTTGCCTTCACTAAAAAAAGTAAACAGTGTGATGACATCATTCACAGCCAATTAAAGCACAGCCCCATGGCAAAGGAAGTGCTGGGAGATCCTTCTGCAACTGAGCATGAGAGTGAACATGCAATATGTTTGATAAGCTGTCCTAGTACATGTCCAGGGGCTCTAAGCTGTATTTACAAAATAGCATTTGTTGCTGCTTCAAAAACAGCTGAGGGTGGCCAGCAATATATCACATTCCACAAAAGGAGCAATTGCAGTGATGGACACAGGATGACCAGGAACAACCTTTGTTCGTCGTTCCATCACATGGTTCAATAATAAATATTACTCATCCAGTGTACACATAGGATGTGGTGAGGCAAAACCCTCTCCCAGAGGTCAGAGTTCACTCCCTTTTCCAGGCAGATCCCTTAATCAAATTTATTGTCTTTACTTTGGGGAACCACAATTTTCCCATCAAGTAGAAGGCAATCTTGGAACAGCAGATTGGGGCCTATTTATTATAGTCACTTTCAAGTTCTCCTTTTTTTCTTCTGAGTCCCAAACAGTTCATGGTCCCCTGGTCTTGATTAAACCAGTCTTGTATTTTGAAGTTTTGCTTTCTCTCTTATCTAGCCTCCCCTAAGTTCCAAATGATCTCACTTTGTAGTTTCATTGGCTAGAGATACCACAGAAGTCCGAAGTCACTGATAATGTACTTGGAGGCACAGGCCCATTTTATGAGATTCTATCGTTTTGGTTCTTCATGAGAACACAGTCTTCTTTCAACACAGGGTTGTAGATCCATTACTAGGTGTTAGCAGAATTATAAAATAGTATTGTGCAATACACAATATAATCAATTTAACACAAAATATTGTATTATTTTAAAAACACAATATACTGTGGTTTTGACTTTTTTCTATAGAAAAATAAAATAGCCTTTTTTTTTTTTTTTAGAAATTCAAAGTATATAGAAAACATCACATTCTATGCCTTCATATGCAGAAAAACCATAAAGAAAGAAAACTGGCCTGGCATGGTGGCTCATGCCTGTAATCCCTACACTTTGGGAGGCCAAGGCGTGCAGATCACCTGAGGTTGGGAGTTCAAGACCAGCCTGACCAACATGGAGAAACCCCGTCTCTACTAAAGACACAAAATTAGCCAGGTGTGGTGGTGCATGCCTGTAATCCCAGCTAGTTGAGAGACCGAGGCAGAAGAATCACTTGAACAGAGGTTGCCGCAAGCTGAGATTGTGCCATTGCACTCCAGCCTGGGCAACAAGAGCAAAACTCCACCTCAAAAAAAAAAAAAAAAAAAAAAAAAAAAAGAAGAGAACTGATAGAAAGAACTGGCACTCAAATGCCTACCTTTGACTTACCAAAAAAAAAAAAAAAGACAACATTTGACACAGAATACATCCTCTGAACATCTTTACTAACTAGCAATAAACTTATTTTATAAATACTGCCTCATTGAGGACCAAGTCTGAGCCAACTTAGATACCTTCACTATGAATGATGCCTTTCTAAGAAGGACTACAAAGATCAGAGAAAGGCCAGTCCTCGTCTGGGTAGTCTGGTGTCTGAAGCAAGACTTTTTCTTAGTGCCTAACCCATGGCTCTAGTCAAGTACCTCACACTTGTTCTGATCCTCCTACTTGGAGGAAAATATTTATCATTAGAACTCACTGGACATCTGTATTCTTTTGATGATATGGTTTGGCTGTGTCCCCACCCAAATCTCATGTTGAATTCCCACGTGTTGTGGGAGGGACCTGAAGAGAAGTAATTGAATCATGGGGGCAGGTCTTTCCCGTGCTGTTCTTGTGATAGTGAATAAGTCTCATGAGATCTGATGGTTTTAAAAAGAGGAGTTCCCCTGCACAAGCTCTCTCTTGTCTGCTGCCTCCCAGGTAAGATGTGACTTGCTTCTCCTTGCCTTCTGCCATGATTGTGAGGCCTCCCCAGCCATGTGGAACTGTAAGTTCATTAATCCGTTTTTCCTATATTAATTACCCAGTCTTAGATATGTCTTTATCATCAGCGTGAAAATGGACTAATACACTTGATATATTTAAAATTCCTCCTCTTTCAATAAAAAGCTGTCTCAGGGACAATGGCACGTAATAAAGTCTACATCTACCACACTCAGAAAATCCAGGCTTCTTCTTGACCAGAAGTCACTCAAAAGGCTGAGCAGTTTCAAAGATCAGTGAGGGTTGGGCATGGACAATTCCATTTTACCTCTACCTTAGTCCTCAAGCTAACTATCACTGTTTACTTAACTTTACTTGCCTACATCTCTCCAGTCTCTGGGACATCTTCCTACTTTACTGATATTCCTCTTTTCTCTGGAATGTAGAGATTGTATCTCAGACCCCCAACCATACATGCTATTACAGTCAGGACCAACAAGAAGATGCTAAGATTCCCAAGTCCAACTCCCTCCCCTTGTGTTTTCCCCCACTAGGATAGCCGCTCTGAGGCCCTTGTAAATTTGCCCAGTAGATTTTTATTTCAGTCCTAAAGTTCAGAGTTTAATGGCGGGAAGTTAAGGAAGTGTGGGGCTTTTCTCAACCTTCAAACCCTATGGCCCCCAATAAAAAGGATTCCAGATAGCTTTCAATCTTTTCCATTTGTACTCTCAGTCCAAGAAGAGATTTTATCTGAGCATCATAAAAATCATGCCAAACAACAAGCCCTTCTCTGTTTTGGTCAGTTCAAATCAGTTAGTGATTTTTGCACTTTCTAATATTTTAAAGGACTGTTGAAAGAGTGTCCTAACTTTTCTTTTGACACTGTTAAGAGAGTTTTTTGGAACAATTCCAGAAAAGATTCCAAGTTGGGGCTGGAGGAAAAGAGCCAAAGGCATAATAGGGTTTGTATTTAAAGTATCTCCATATCAGATGAGATTATTGTGTAGAAAGTTCCTTTTTCCTATGTATATTTTTAAGCTACATTTTGCCTGCTGAAATGTAGCCAGTGGAATTATTGAAGCCCCAAACTTCTTTCTGAAAAGTAGCAGGAAATGCACTTCTTAGAGAGAAATGACATTTCTGAAGTGGAAGAATTGGTGGAAATTAAGTTCCTCAGAGGGAAATTTTTTCTCCCAAAGTTGGTGGCCCAGGCTCCGGTGAGCCCCAGGCCTAGCCTTTGGTAAATTTGAGAAATGGTCAAGCTGAGCTTGGGTGCAACCTCCTGCACATCCACACTGGCACACACAGCACTAAACACTTTAGGTCTTTGTCTGACCAATGCCAAGAAACCCCCAGAGAGTACACTACTGGACTTCTCTCTTCTCTGTGAAAATGTCCTCTTAGGAGGTTATCCTATTGTGAATAGAGAAAATAGGGTCAAATTACAGAATGTTGAATGCCACTGGAGGCAACGATTTTTAAAAAAATCTTGAAAATCATCCAGTAGGGTTATTTCCAGAACTGTTAATTTTTAATATTTTAGCTGAAAATCCCTTTCTTCAAAAAAAAAGTTTCAAAAAGGCATAAGGTATAAATAAGTGAACCAAGAGCTACTGGTTACAGCTCCTTTCCTTTCCAGAGGGAGAGCCTGGAAATCCCCAGATATTTAAAAAGCCATTATTATAATCCAGTCCCTTCAATTCACAGATGACAAACTTGAGCCCAAAAGTGAATCAACTTGTCCAACATTAGCAAATGAAACAATGACAAAAGTCAAAAGCTCCTCAAGGGTATGTCTTTACTGTCACTGGACCTGACACAGGCCCTCAAAAGCCCTGTAATAAATGCTAATTACCTGAATTCAACAATTTATGCTATGGTGTTAATGACTGATACAATCTTTAAACATTACCCCTCTTAGGGGTGTTTGCTTTCATTTAAACAGGATTCAGTTCCTTAGATCAAAGAAGGAATATCTAAGAGCAAATATGTAGATGTTGTCAATAGGCTTGTTGGTACAGGAGAAAATTGAGGGTAGTATAACAGAACCTCCAGAAATAGACTCTCTGTCATTTGACAATAATACGCAATTACATAATTTAATTGTGTGCATGTTGGGTGAGGGACAGGAGAGGAAGGGGATAAAAGCAATATCTGTCATTTTCATAAAAGTACCTAAAATAAGAAAACCTAAACCAAATCATATTGACTGGTGCAGTATGCTGAAGTTTGAATGAGAACACATTGAGAGTTGATCCTACATTAATTCCGGTCAGAGCAAGTCTGTTAGCTACTTCTGATGTCATCATGCGTGTGTGTAATTTACACTGCTCTGTGTCTTACCATGAGCAGAATGTTTTCTGTTTTAGGATGAGTATAAGTTTTATTTTAATTTAAAGTTTGCCTTGATAAAACAAAAATAGGGCTTTTAGGCCCTATCGAGTATGATAATAGGAGCTTTTAGGCTTTCAAAATGTATTTGTTTCTTCCTCTATTTCTTCTAGCCCGTAAGATGAATACATCATGATTACAGAAATAAGTGGATTATTAAAGTAAATTTGTTTAGATTGGGTAATAGGTTCCATTAAATGGCACCAGGTATTATGCTGTGAGCCAATGTGTAAATGAAAAATAAAGAGTAATTCCATTTGTCAGAGATCTAAAAAGCTTGACACCCTGGAAAAAACAGCTACACCACCCATCACCACTATCAGCTTCATTCATTGCTCAACCAGCCAGACCAGACACTTTCCCACTGTACGCCTCATGATTACATTATTATTATTATTTTGGAGGTTAGTTGATGATGACAGGAGAAAAAAAAAAGGAACTCACATCAATTATGGTTTCACATTTACTGCAAAGGAGGAGGTTCTATTTTCCAATATGCTGCAAATCCCAACAGTCCAAAGTGACACTGTAACTGTCATTTTGACAAACACATGAGTCAAAATCACAAATTTTGACTAATTTAAACCGCTATGGAGTTGCTTATTTTTCTGCAAGGCATAAATGTTGGCAACACATGAAACTGAATAATACTGAATTCATTAGGAATTCACAAGGGTGGTGAAAGTTTTCTATCTTGAAGTTAGGAGTAAAAAAACACCAAACCACTTTACATTCTGCATTCTGTCAAAACTATACTTGATGAGAAAATTGAGAGGAGATTCCAAAATATTTCCTTATCCAATTCTACCACCAAATGGCAAACATCTGATTTTGCCATCAATCAAATCATTGCCCTTTTCAGCCATTTTGGTGACTCCATCAAAGGATATTCAGCTCAACTGTTTGCGCATGTGCAATTGTGACTCAAGATGGTACGGAGGAAGAAATCCTGCTTTCTTACCTCTCAGAGACTATCATTAAGGATTACAATGTCTTTAAATTTGCCCAAAAGAGCAGAAATGATTAGAATACTCATGGAAGGTTCTCTAACAGTCAGAATTCTTGTGGAAAATAAAATAACAAAAGTTACCTGTTGTTGCCAAGTGTCAACTTCCACATATGGCCTGGGCATCTACAGAAAGACCTCAGTCTTGCTCTCAGAACACCAGATTGTCTGCCTTGCATTGTGAAGATCTGCACGCTTATCACATAGTTCTAGCCTTTGCTGAGCTCTAGGTTTGTTGAGAAATCTTGTGGGCTACATTCAAGAATTGAGAGATACAGCTGCTCTATTTTGGAATACAGAGAAAGGACTAGGAATCATTCTTCAAAATATTTAATAACTAATACAGCACAGACACAGAAAAGTCAAGACTGACACTGGCACAAATAATAGGTATCACTGCATTGGAGCATACTTACTGAGTACCAATTATTTCACCCTTCAAAAATAACAATGAGATCACAACATAGGTATCAACATAGAAAGATGTCCAAGTTACAGCCAAGTGAGGAAACAAATTTGTGTAACACGAGGTATAACATGGTCCAATTTATAAATGTTTAGAGGAATCTGATGAGACTTACAGATTACCCCCACAGGATTCTGGCAAATAGGTATAGAACCTCAGGCAAAGAGATCTCCTGAGAGTCTTATTCCTGAGTTCTAGTCCTAAATCTACCATGTTGCTTAACCCTTACATGCCTCGGGTTCTATGAAATCAAGGAGTTAAACTAGAAAATCTTTACGCTACTCCAGTTCTCATTTGCTATGAGTGTAAGAGCAATTCTTTCTTAGGTCACTTTTGTGAAAGAAAGGTTTAAAAAACCTACTTCAAAGATTACTGCAAGGCTTAAAAAGAGCAGGTTTGTGAATATGCATTGTAAACTGTGAATATAGTATAATAACAGTAATAATCCATAGCTTGAAAAAGCTATGTACTACATAAATTGTAGCCCGTACTACAATTTATTAGTTGTTCATACTAGTTCTTCTTAACTTCAGCTCACTTGGGGATATTATGTACACAAATTCTTCATCAAAAAGCCCAGAGCCTTATGTTTAAGGTTACTTTAGGGGCTAAACCATATCAAATATCAGCCTCAGTGGTAAAAAAAAAAAAAATCTGTTGCAGCAAAGTTGACTTCATTAAACTTCTGAAAAGTGAATCCTATTTTCCCACTGATGACCTTGATAAAATCAGAATCACGTCTCCTAGAAAATATTTCAGTGGATTAGGTTGCAAACTCATTTTTCTATTTAAAGAATTATAGAAGTTAGCTAAATATCTTTGAGGGGTCTCTGTCAACTAAAATAGCCTGTGGTTCTGATTCTGTTTTAGGATTCAGTCCAGGAGTTATCATTTCTCAAACTGGGATGCCAGTGGGTGTGTCCCGCTCAGATTTTCATGGGGTCTTAGGAATGTGTCTCCCCTCTTGATGTCAATCTGGTAAAGCGGGGTTTACTCTGAATCTGTTTCTTTTTTAACTGTATGGCCACCAAGGACAGAAATAGAATTTGGACTGATGTCACTGAAGGAACAATTCAACGTAAAAAACTTTCTAACAACCAGAGCTCTCTAATAAAGAAGTAGCCAGTAATCAAAGGAACTGAGTTACTGTGGCAGGAGAAAAGAAACAGGGGAGCTCACTGCTTATTGGGGATAAGCATCCATTTTAGGATATTTTTGCTCATCTTTTCTCTCTTCTAATTGGAGGCACCCTGAGGACAGCTTTTTAAATTTTGTTGCTTTCTGCATCTCTGGACATATTGTGGATGTTTAGGATGTTTAATAAGTATATTTTTAATGATTGAAGGAATAACACAGAAGGGAATCCTGCATTTATTGAGCAGGGCGTTGGAATGCAAAACTTTAAGATACTTTAACCGTGAAATTCTTGGAAGCATTCATCATCCTGTGGAAAGCTAAATTCAATGGTAAGTGTGCAATGTGTTAGTAAGTATTTTGCAATTTTTAAGAACCTTTTTCTATCTCCAGATTGTTGTCAGTTCCTTCTTGCAATTCTCTATTTAGAAGATTTTCTTTCTTATCTAAGGCTCCAACATTATACTAGAGCCCCCAGAACTGAGAAATCACTACTCTTCTCATTGCAAAATGTCTAATATTTAAAAGAGCTACGCTGCCAAATCGTCTTTTACCAGCATAAGCCACATGCTAACTGGAAAAATACCTGATTCTGAAAAATTTGAAGTTTTACATTATGACAAATAAAACATAAATTTGATAACTTCTGGATTCTACCAGACTTGTTTGTTTCAAATAAAATATACTTGAATTTCATATTATTCTCGAGTACAATCAGCACCCTGATTTGTTTATGTTTGTGATTTTGACTCATACTCTGAGTCTCAATTCTTTTGTAGGCGGTAAAATCAATTTAATGGATTAGAACCCAGAATTTTTAAAAAAATAATACAGTGAAATGGAAAAATATCAGAATGCATCATGCCTACCAAGGAGAAGTATTTTTTTGTTGGGATTTTTTTTTTTTTTTTTTTTTTTTTTTTTGAGATGGAGTTTCGTTCTTGTTGCCCAGGCTGGAGTGCAATGGCGCGATCTCAGCTCACTGCAACCTCTGCCTCCCGGGTTCAAGGGATTCTCCTGCCTCAGCCTCCCAAGTAGCTGGGATTACAGGCATATGCCACCTCGCCCGGCTAATTTTTGTATTTTTAGTAGAGATTGGGTTTCTCCATGTTGGTCAGGCTGGTTTTGAACTCCCGACAGGTGATCTGCCCACCTTGGCCTCCCAAAGTGCTGGGATTGCAGGCATCAGCCACCTCACCCAGCCGGAAAAGTATTTTTTAAATGAAACTTCCATTTCAGCAATTTAGATTTACATGTTTGCATATGTGTGTTGTGATATCAAATGTATTTCTTACAGTAGATCATGAGCAAAGAAAAGTTCTGAGACCCTTTAAAATAATATCTGCAGTATGTCAATAGTATTATGTATAAATAATATTCACAGTATATCACTATCCAATTTTTTCAGGAAATCATTTTGATAGATAATCCAGCTCATACCTGTGAAATTACTCAGTTCAAAATTTCTCATTAGCACTAAGGGGAACAGATGACCCAGTTCTCAAGTTTCATGCACTTAGGTTAACTGGAATTAAAATAAGTGGGGGATGCTCTTTATTTTACATCATCCACAGAGGAACTGAAGGTCAAGTGCTTCGCAACTCAAGGGTCCAGACGTATATGCCCCTGCTTCCTTCCCCAGGGTCAGTGCACAGGCATTGTTCCTTTCCTGGAGTTATCTTTGTTGTCTTCCTTCCACCTTCATAGCCCACTATTATTACTGTCTCCTTTACTGTTTTTTTGTTTTGTTTTGTTTTGTTTTTTTAGCACTTGGCAAATATGTGAGGCAAAGTTTATAGGAGTTAAACATTTCTAAGAATATTGCTCTTAAAAGGTTTGTTAGAAAGGAGTCCTTTCTTCTACCCTCCTTACTTTCCTCCCCTTCCCCGCTCTTTTCTCCACTCTCCCAAGACCACAAGATAAGTGTTTAAAGCCACTTTTGTTCTACAAAGTGGTCTCTGTCTCCTTTAGAATGGGAAAGTTTCTATGTATGGTGGCAGTGGTTGGAATAAGTCAAAATGAAAAAGGTTAAGAGAATGTAAACACTTTTAAATTGCCTTTTTCAATTTTCTTTTAGTAGCTTTAAATAGCTATAAATAATATACACTTCATACACAGAGTAAAGTTAATTCTTATAAATATTCTTTCAGGAGAAATAAAATGTTAGATGCATTTCACTTGGTAATATATTTTCCATTTACTGATTCTTTTCTAAAAGACTCCCCCTGCCCCCAATTTCTGTCTTATCAGTACAGTGCATAGAGAATATTTGACTTGAAGCTGAATCTGTTTTCTCAATTTTTTGAGTGACTATTCTCTAAAGAAAGTATTATTAAAAGCAGACTTCCCCCAAATTGACTTTAACAGCAATTATTTTCTTTGAATATGAGAAGGATATTTTGATTTCCCAAATGCACGTTAACTGAATTTTTGAACTGGATCTTTTATGGCTGAGTTTTCTCTATTTTTTTCTGTAATAGAAACATTACATTACATTGTCTCCCTGAGAACCCTAAAGCTGGAGGTTCCATGGTATGTGTCTTGCATAAAATAAAACAGCAGATGACAGCAAATTCATTTTCCTACTCTGCCATAGCTCCTATGGCTCACTAACTTTTGAACTGTGGCTGTGCTGAGTGAATTTTCTTGTCAGGCCCTGTAAAACTGCTTTTCAGAGAGAGCAAAAGCAACTTGAGTTTTCTCAAAGGGACCTGTGATAGTGGACAAGTCACACTGCTTTTCTGGGCATCAGTAACTTCTACTGTATAAAAAAGAACTTTCAGACAGAATAATCTCCAGGGTTTGTTTTTTTGTCTTTCTAGCAATAAAAAAGTATTGACTCTGTTAACCAATATTTAATCATTTTAAGTCAAACAAAACAAATTTTTACATCATTGTAGTGTTACAAATGTATTTGGTTTCTTTTATACTGCTTAGAGATAACTTCTTAAATATATATTGGATTTCAGTATTCTATATATAAATTTGAGCATTTCTTAATGGGGGAAAAAGATTAAAACTCATATTGGGTCAATTATACTGGAGCAGGGTGAGAACATCTCACCAGGCAAGAGCAAAGACAGCCCTGAATGTCTCCTCCCCTTTGTTGAAATATTACCAGCAAAACCCAAGTGATCAAAAAAGACTCACAAATTATATGGCAGTCCATGCCCATAAAACATGATACAATTCGGTCAAGGTACACTAGGTCAGTTGCTAAGAACCTCGTGTTTCTTCTAGTAGTTACATAAACAGTTAGATGTGTTTGCTTTTTTTTTTTTTTTCCAAAGACTAAGGAAAAGGGAAAATTGCCAACACAATTACCAAAATAATTAATTAAAAGCCAGCCCAGTCCGCAACAGCTGCTTTCAGTTGTCCGGAGTGTGCCCTGAGGCAACAGCACCTTACAGCTCCTTTCTCAGGCAAGGAATGCTGCCATTATCTCGTTCTCAATGGAAAACCACCTCCCCTGCCACATCCCTGTAAATTGTTGAACCTAAAGGGCTTTTTTCTCCACCCAGAAAAGAAGGTAATGGAAACTAAAGTAGGCTGTTCAACCATAAGTCTTGGGAAGCTTCCAAAAGCTTTCATTCCTGTCCAGAAGCTTCTAAAGAGGAGGCCTATGATTAGGGAGATAAGCAATACCATCAAATTTTTGGAGCCTGGAAGTGCTTTCCCCAACCCCATTTTTCTTTTAAGTAAGGGACCCAGAATGAGAAATAAATATCTGGGAAAGACACAGGAACTACATTTCCATCTTATAAATCCTTTTTTTAACTTTATGTGTTGAAAAGTTTTAGATATATATAAAAGTAGAGAGGATAATATAATGCACCCCCATGTATGAATCATTCAACTTCAACAGTGATGAACTCGTAGCCCATCTTGTTCGTTATTTTGAAGCTAATCCCAGACATCACATTATTTTAGAGGTTTTACAGATTTTTTTTATTTGTTTGTTTTTTGTGACAAGGTCTTGTTCTGTCACTCAGGCTGCACTGCAGTGGAAAGATCACAGCTCACTGCAGCCTTGACTTCCAGGCTCAGGTGATCCTCCTACTTTAGCCTCCTGCATAGGTGGGACTACAAGAATATGCCACCATACCCAGCTAATTTAAAAAAAAAAAATTTTGTAGAGAGACGGTCTTGCTATATTGCCCAGGCTGGTCTCAAACTCCTGGGCTCAAGTGATCCTCCTGGCTTGGCATCAAAGTGCTGGGATTACAGGCATGAACCATCACGCCTGGCCTAGAGATACTTTTGTTAACATAAAATTGTCTTCCACTTTTCAGAGGTCAGGAAATCCAAATGAAGGAAGAAAAATGAAAACTTCAGCTAAAATCATTACAGTGGTTAAGGTAAGTTATATAAACTTCTTATACTCTAAGTGGACTTTTCATTTTAGCCTCATAATTGACACTTGTCAATCATGAGTCAACAAATATTTATTGAATGTCCCTTAAGTGCCAGACTCTGTCACCACAAAGCCTAAAAATAGATCAATGGGGGGTCTATTTTTTAAGTCTTTCTAGCGACAAAAAACTTTTGATTCTGTTAACTAATATTTAATCATTTTAAATCAAATCCAATTTTCACATTGATAGGGACAGGAGACAGGAAAATTCTGGGCAGAAGCGGGCAGGTCCCCAGCGAGGGCTTCACCTTCAAGCCTGGAACTATGGCCCAAAGTGAGAACATACATCCCTGTTTTCCCGCTTGAATGTTGCCTTTTTCAAAACCACGCATGGCCTCCCCTACCCCCATCCTGTGCCCATAAAAACCCCAGGCTCAGCCGGCAGAGAGAGGAGAAGAGGAGATGCAGCTGGATGTCAGAAACTACCGTTGGAGAGAAGCAGCTTGACTTCAGAGGGACAGGTTGATGGCACAGCTTTGGAGAGGGGTTTGGCCATCCCCAGCCAGACTCCAGAGAAAGATTACCTTCCCCTAATCCGTCCCCTTTGCAGCTCCCCTTCCTGCTGAGAGCCACCTTCATCGGCAATAAAATCCCCCACATTGACCATCCTTCTAATTCATGTATGCAACATTCTTCCTGGATGCCAGAAAAGAACTCAGGTGTGGGTGCAAAAGGCTGTCACACTGACCCTCTACTGAGCTGTTAACACTTAAGCTGTCCATGGATGGCAAAGCTAAAAGAACACTGACTATAACACTCCTTCTGGGGCTTCAGGGGTCATGGGCACCCTCAAGACACTGCCACAGGACCGGCACAAAGTTTGTTTCTGCTGGCACCCCAAAACGCCCATCCCAGCTTGTGTACCTCCTCACCTGCATGCCCCCTTCAGCAAGGGGTTAAGCACTGTGGGTTCGAGTGAGTAGAGCTTGCCCCTGCCGGTGCTGAAGCAGCTGACTAGTTCCAGTGCCTGCACTCCAGTTCCTGCCCACAGAGGGGTCAGGGAAATTTCCTGCTTCAACATCACTGTAGTGCTACAAACGTACTAGGTTTATTAATAGTGCCCCACAAATTAAAAATAAAGTTATGCCTGTTTTTCTATTTTTTTAAAAAAAGTCCAATGGCCCTGATATATGAATACACAGTTATTTTTCTAGGAACAGACATAAAAATTGGGAATGCATATGCATTCCTAGAGAAACAAATTTTTGTTGTCACAAAGTAAACAAGCTTATATTATTTGTTAGAGCTCAGAAACAAAATGATAACCTTATAAAACATTTAAAAAAGAACTAACACCAATTCTACTGAAACTACTCTGCATAATAGAAGACAGAACACTTCCAAATTCATTCTATGAAGCCAGTATTACCCTGATACCAAACCAGACAAAGACACATCAAAAAAAGAAAAGAAAAACACAGGCCAAATCCCTGATGAACATTGATGCAAAAATCCTCAACAAAATACTAGCAAACTGAATTCAACAACACATTAAAAAGATCATTCATCATGACTAAATTGAATTTATCCCAGGGATGCAAGGATGGTTCAACTTACACAAATTAATGAAGATGATACATCATATCAACAGAATGAAAGACAAAAATTACATGATCATTTCAATTGATACTGAAAAAGCATTTGATAAAATTTAATATCTTTTCATGATTAATAAAACCTTCAAAAAATTGGTATAAAGGAATATACTTCAACCCAATAAAAGCCAAATAGGACAGACCCACAGTTAGTATCATATTGAATGAAGGAAAACTGAAAACTTTTCCTCTAGGATCTGCAACATGACAAGGATGCCTACTTTCACCACTGTTATTCAGCATAGTACCAGAAGTCCTAACTGGAGCAATCAAATGAGAAAGATATAAAGGGCATCTAAATTGGAAAGGAAGAAGTCAAATTATTCTTGTTTGCAGATGATATAATCTTATATTTGGAAAAACCTAAAGACTCCACACGCACACACAAAAACTATTCAAACTGATAAATTTGGTAAAGTTTCAGGATAAAAAAATCGACATACAAAAATTAGTAGCATTTCTATATGCCAACAGCAAACAATCTGAAAAAAATTTAAGAAAGTAACCACATTTACAATAACTACAAAAAATAACTGAGAATTAGCTTCACCAAAGAAGTGAAAGATCTCTACAGTGAAAACTATAAAACACTGATAAAAGAAGTTGAAGAGAATACACAAAAAATGAAAAGATATTTCATGTTCATAGATTGCAAGAATCAATATTATTAAAATGTCCATATATCCAAAGCATTCTGCAGATTCAATGCAGCCTCTATCAAAATAGCAATGACATTCTTCACAGAAATAGAAAAAAATAATCCTAACATTTATATGCAACCACAAAAGACCCAGAATAGCCAAAGCTATCCTGAGCAAAACAAACAAAACTGGAGCAATCATAGTACCTGACTTTAAATAATACTACAGAGCTATGGAAACCAAAACAGCATGGTACTAACTGGCACAAAAACAGACACATAGACCAATGGATCAGAATAGAGAATCCAGAAACAAATTTATACACCTACAGTGAACTCATTTTTGACAAAGGTGCCAAGAACACACACTGGGGAAAGGACAGTCTCTCCAAAAAGCAGTGCTGGGAAAACTGAATATCCAGATGCAGAAACTAGACCCCTATCTCTCACAATATACATAAATCAAATTAAAATGGATTACAGACTTACATATAAGACCTAAAACTATGAAACTACTGAAAAAAAAAAAAGAACATTGGAGAAACTCTCCTGGACATTGGACTGGACAAAGATTTCTTGAGTAATGCCCCATGAGCACAGGCAACCAAAGCAAAAATGGGCAAATGGAATCGCATCAAGCTAAAAAGCTTCTGCACAGCAAAGGAAACAATCAACAAAGTAAACAGACAACCCATAGCATGGGAGAAAATATTTGCAAGCTACCCATCTGACAAAGGATTAACACCCAGAATACATAGGGAGCTCAAACAACTCTACAGGGAAAAAAATCCAATAATCCTATTCTAAAATGGGCAAAAGATCTGAATAGACATTTCTCAAAAGAAGACATACAAATGACAAACAGATATATGAAATGGTGCTCAACATCATTGATCAACAGAGAAATGCAAATCAAAACTACAATGAGATATCATCTCACCTAAGTTAAAATGGCTTATATCCAAAGACAGGCAATAACAAATGCTGGCAAGGACGTGGAGAAAAGGCAACCCTTGTACACTGTTGGTGGGAATGTAAATTAGTACAATCACTGTGGAGAACAGTTTGGAGTTTTCTCAAAAAACTAAAAATAGAGCTACGATATGATCCAGCAATCCCACTGCTAGGTATATACCCAAAAGAAAGGAAATCAGTATATTGAAAAGATGTCTGCACTTCTACGTTTGTTGCAGCACTGTTTACAATACCTAAAATTTGAAAGCAACCTAAGCATCCATCAACAAATGAAGGGATAAAGAAAATGTACATATACACAATGGAGTACTATTCAGGCGTAAAAAAGAATAATATCCTGTCATTTGCAACAACACGGATGGAACTGGAGGTCATTATGTTAAGTGAAATAAGCCAGGCACAGAAAGACAAACTTTTGCATGTTCTCACTTATATATGGGATTTAAAAATAAAAACAATTGAACTCATGGAGATAGAAGAATGATGGTTACCAGAGACTGAAAAGGATAGTTTGGCAGTGGGGGTGAGGGGTAAGTGGGGATGGTTAATGGGTACAAAAATATAATTAGATAGAAGGAATAAAACTTAGTATTTGATAGCATGACAGAGTGACTACTATCAACAATAATTTATTGTACATCTAAAAATAACTAAAAGACTATAATTGGACTGTTTGAAACACAAAGAAGGATAAATGCTTGAGATGATGGATATCCTATTTACCCTGATGTGATTATTATGCATTGTATGCCTATATCAAAATATTTCATGTACCCTATAACTATATAGATGTACGATGTACTCACAAAAATTTAAAACAAAACAAACAAATAAACATGAATTCAGTTTATTAGAATTCCCAAACATGAATAGAAGATCTAAGATAACTCTTTTTGCCATCCTGAGAAATTTGGTAAGGTTTTCTGGTAGATTTTCTACATAGAAAAAAAATACGCTTTGAAGGAAAAGAAGAGCCTTTATGACTTTAATAGGACAACCCTTTCCCAGAGTCTCTCAGAGGCTAACATAATCCTGTACACACAGATTAACCTGTGCCTATATTCCTGAAAAGACTGCAGTAAAGGCAAATTCAGGCCTCATTATAGGGTCATTTTACATTTCAAACTGCAGTTTTCTTTTTCTTTTTTTTTTTTTTTGAGATGGAGTTTTGCTCTTGTTGCCCAGACTGGAGTGCAATGGTGCGATCTCGGCTCACCTCAACCTCTGCCTCCCGGGTTCAAGCAATTCTCCTGCCTCAACCTCCCAAGTAGCTGGGATTACAGCATGTGCCACCACGCCTGGCTAATATTGTATTTTTTAGTAGAGATGGGATTTCTCCATGTTGGTCAGGCTTGTCTCGAACTCTTGACCTCAGGTGATTCGCCCGCCTCAGCCTCCCAAAGCACTGGGATTACAGGCATGAGCCACCATGCCTGTCCTGCAGTTTTCTTTATAATCGAAAAGTCCATCTTTACAAACTAGCAGTAAGGCTCAAAAAACAACAACAACACACACATACACATCCCAAAATTATTGCTTAACAACAAACATCCTGATATCTACAGTTATTTTTCTTCCCTTTACTTAAAATTCTATTTTCTGACCAGTTGAAGAGTCCTCCTGTCCTAACTTGGTTCATTAAAAATATCAGTTTCTTTCCATGGCCTCCAAAATTTTTTTTTAATTTGAAAAATTTTTACCTCATTTCTGAAAGGACTGTCTCCTGAAAACATTCCCACTTCTGAGTGCTTCCTATTTTAGGAGAACAAAAGTTCCAGCTTTCAGTATCCTTAGAGCACACCACTCTCTGCCTCAGATGGACCCAAATTCTCACAAAAACAAAAGAGAGACATGGGATGAGACAATGAATTCTCACTTGGCCTCACTGCCAGACTTGTATACAATCCTCTCTGATGTCTTCTAGATCTTGGGCAGCTTGAACACTTTCTTTATTATATATATTTAAGATGTACAGCACAATGTTTTGATATACACACATACAATAAAGTGATTACTATAGTCAAGTCAACTAACATATCTATCCTCTCACATACTTACTTTTGTGTGTGTGGTAAAAGCACCTAAAATCTCTCTTAGCAAATTTCCAGTTTGTAATATTTTTAGCTGTCTTCCTCATGTTATTCATTAGATCTCTACACTAATTCATCCTATATAACTGCAACTTTGTCCCCTTTAACCTACATCTGCCCATTTCCCCCATCCTCCCACCCCAATCGCCATTATACTCTCCATTTCTATTTATTCAGTGTTTGAAAAGATTTCATATGTAAGTGAGATCATGCAGTATTTTTCTTCCTGTGGTCTGGTTTCCTCAAATGTCTTCAACACAAACTATATATTTGCTAAATAATGCTTTGTGGTCCTGAGTCAAATATTATTAAAACTCGATATGTTGGGAATTCCAAGCCAAGAGGAGAAATACTTCTAGACCTCTCCACAAGCTGGTATGTCTTCAAATGGAATAAAAAATGTAAGTAAAAACTTATTTGAGGTCTATATGGAATGTATGATTTTCTTTGGAAAATAATCATTCAGACAATTACTTATGAAGAAATCTCTTCAATGCCATCTTTGCTAGTAACTGCTGGGCTATTTTCCATTCCCACCTCCAATATTAACATACCATGACATACAATTCTATAGAGCCAAAAAGATATTCAAAAGACCCCAAATAAAAGAACTTGAAAGTCAAAAGGGGACCAATTCTTACAGAATATTTTGATAATAAATGTAATTCCAGACACACAGACTCTTTAGGGACTTAAATTCCTAAATCTCTAAGATTATAAATGAGAAAACTGCAACCTGAGATATTATGCCAATTGTCTAAAGTTTTTAGTGGCAAGAACCACTTATTTATTTCAACAAACATTTACTGAACATCTACTCTATAGCTGGCAAAAGAAGACATTTTGGAATAAAGAAATGCAAGACACAGTTCCTGCCCCCACCTCCGGTTGTTTACAGTCCATTGGGGATACCTACCTAGTGAGCAGAGACACAGAGTGATAGGCTCTTTGATAAAGGCAGTCACAAGGTGAGGCCCCAAACTCACAGAGCAAGAAACCAGAACAAACTTTCTGGAAGGGGTTTGTCCTGAGCTGAGTCTTGATGAAGGTGAAGGAGCTGCTTAGGAAAGAAAGAGATCAAGAGAAAAGGGCCTGGCTCTCTAGGTCTTTCCGCATTCACATTAGACTAGTCCGCTCTTAAAATGTTTTGGTTTTGAGTTTGGTTTTGTCCGTGAATTATTTTATCTCTAGGTCAGAACATAGTGTTAAAGGAGCGAAAGCCACACCAGACACCTTAAAATGTCTCACACTAACCACAAGGGGGAGTAGGTTAAAGATGGCTGAATTCAGGTAACTCACTCATCACCATCACTAAAACCCACCAGCAAGTAGCCTAGTGTTGCGGGGCATGGGCTGAACCTCCCTATAAAGGCAGCTTTGCTTACTGAGTTATTCATTTTATCAATCTGTGTACTTTTCAACAATCACTTTAACATGTAGGCAGAAAATAAGAAATATTCAGTAAAAATATGTAAAACAAATTTATTAATTCAAATATTTATTGAGTTCCTATTATTTGCCATGTAGATATTACAATAATATTCTAATCATATATTTAAGCCTTTGTAAAGAGGTTTAGGGCTTTAATTTTTTCCTCATTTACTCATTTGTTGCTCTAAGCCTGAATTTAGAGGTGTTCAAAGACTAGAAAGACAGGCATAGACAAGGGTATGTCGATGTATAGAGAATGGGAGAAGGAATGGTTTGAAAGTATCTTCAGAACAGGCTGCATAAGTGACAAAAGTTTTCAAAAGTGGGGCTTGTGGATACCTTAAATTTGTGTGTAGTGCCACAGTTTGTAGAGTTGGAAAAAAAAAAAGAGTTGGAGGATGATGGTCAGAACTCACCATTTCTTCATTCATGGTAGATGTGGGTTCTTCCCTTTCCTCTAGGCTCTCAACAATTGGTCATCTTTGGGACCACTGAAAGAAAGATCACATTTCTGATCAAAATTTAGGATCCATGGTCTGCCACATATAAGTGTTTTTATAAGGAAAATGGGATACACATTTAAAAGCAGGATTGTCACTTTTTTGTCCCTTTTCAACGTTAAAGATGTCAAAATAAGAACATCTTGGTGAGTCCTCTGGTGAGATCTCTCTCTCTCTCTCTCTTTTCCCCTCTTGGCTCCCAGGACTAAGAAAAGGATAGATCAAAGGGACAGTAAATACAGCCTATGCCTGGAAGACTTAATATCATAGCTGTTTTGTTGGGGATGGAATCTGGAGGTTGCAATAGAGTGAAAGGAAAAATGATCTAGGAGTTAAGACACAGGTAAAATTCTGGCTTTGCTGCTAAATATCTGGATGTGTTGGGCAAGTCATTTAGTCAACCTAGGCCTCAATTTCTCTATCTGTAGGAAGTAATGATGGCTGAAATTTGTTAAACATGTATTATGAATCTATCAACAGTTCTTAGAGGCTTATTTGGAGGCGGACGAATAGATCAGTGGTTTTCAAACTTAACTTTGTGCAAGGGAATCCTTTCGTAAAATGAAGTCTTGTATGGCTCCCCAATGCATAGCACAGATAAAAGTAGTATACCTCTTTCATAAGTTACCGTGTATAGCACTTCCTCATGAGACATTTGAAGATTATCATGATCTGTGATTTCTACCACATCAAGCTTTGATCTGTAACACATTTGAGTAGTAAGCCTTTTTTAACTCAGTTTTTCAAATAATAAAATAAATGTAATGAAATGTGTGTGGATCCCTAGAACACAGTTTAAAAGCCACTGAATGAGTTTATCTCTGAGGTCTCTTCTGAATCTGATGTTCTCCCCATCTGAGCCTGGCTCAGATGGCAAAAACTCCTGCCAAGAACACATACACACCCGTCACTTTTCTCCCCCATGAAGGAAGATGCCTCTTATATTTCCCAGCAGAAATCAATGCCTAATATTAAAAACATGTCAGTGTGACTAGTTCTAATTCAGTCTCTCCTTCAACAAGTTTTGGGGCCAAAGGTATTGCTACATCTGTGACAGTTGTAACTGCTTTGGGATTCTACTTGGACTCACAGTGTGTACATCTGAATATTCCCAGAAGTATCTAGTCAAGCTCAATAAAATTTTGAATGTCAGCAGAACTGAAATCCAGTATATAAGAAACCTGAACTAATATCACACAGTGAATTTCAACAATGCTGCTTGGATGGTAAGAGAGGTTCTCATCACTCTTTACCTGTGTGACCCTGGCCACTTTTCATTTGGGACCTTGTTTCTTGAACTAGAGATCAAGAAACTAGAGATCAAGAGATTATTTCCTTTCCAGCTGAAGTATTCTTTGTTCTCTAGTTAGTTAACATCCTTCTGTGATCAGCTGTACTACCTGTATCTCCACCACTTCTCATTTACCAGCTGGGCTGTTTTCACGGACATACATTCTGTACAGATTTTCCACTGTGTAATTCTGGTGATTCTACATATGAATTAAATGTTTTATGTTTGCACTTAAAACTGGAATTGCATGATATGAGATGAATGGTAAAATTTACATTTTAATTTTTAAGCTCAGAACAACATTAAATAGCAAATAAAAGACAAAATATTTATGTATTAATTTAACAAAATATCTATAAGATCTCATGGGTACAAGAAGAAAACTACAAAACTCTAATGAAAGAAATCAAAGTAGATCACTAATAAATGAAGAGATATTCCATGTTCATGGATAAGAAGACTCAATGTTGTTAAAATATCAGTTCTTCCCAAGTTGATCTACAGATTCAATGCAATTTCAATAAAGTAGTCCAGAAAGTTACTTTGTGGTGACCAACAAACTGATTCTGAAGTTTACATAGGGAGGCAAAAGACCCAGAATAACCAACAAAATATTGAAGAAGAATAAAGTCAGAGGACTGACACTATACTTCCTCAAGAGTTACTACAAACTGCAGTAAGTAAGACAATGTGGTATTGGTGAAAGAATAGACAAATAGAGCACAGGAACAGAACAGAGAATCTGGAAAAAGACCTACACAGTATCGTCAACTGATCTTTGACAAAGCTAAGTTAATTCACTGGGGAAAGGATAGTATTTTCAATAAATGATACTGGAACAATTAATCATCCACATGCAAAAAATGAATATAGAATCTAACCTTATACTACACAAAAATTAACTTAGAATGGATGACAAACCTAATTGTAAAACTATACAACTTCTAGAAGACAACATTGATGTTGGATTTCATTACAATAAAACATGTCTGCTCTGTGAAAAATTTCATTAAGATGGTGAAAAGATAAGGCACAGACTAAGAAAAAATATTTGCAAAGGACATATCTGGGGAAGGACTGTTACCCAGGATATACAAAGAACTCTTAAAACTCAACAACAAAAAACAAACAATCTAATTAGAAAGAGAGCAAGAGATTTGAACAGACACCTCTGCAAAGAAGATATACAGCTGGCAAGTAAGCATATGAAAAAATGTTCTACATCATATGCTGTTACAAATTTGCAGATTAAAACAAAAATGAGATACCACCACATACCTATTAGAATGGCTAAAATCAAAATGAGTTAAAAACTTATGCCCACACACAAAAGAACTGCACATGAATGTTTACAGCAAATTTATTCACAGTTGTCAAAAATTGGAAGTAACCAAGATGTCTTTTGGTAGATGAATGAATAAACTGTGGCATATCCATACAATGAAATTTGGCAATAAAAATAAGCTATCAAGCCATAAAAAATCATGGAAGAGAAAGCTTAAATTCATATTGCTAAGTAAAAGAAGCTAGTCTGAAAAAGCTACATATTATATAATTCCAACTATATGACATCTGAAAAGGCAAAACTATAGAGACAATGAAAAGATCAGTGGTTTCCAGGGATTGGGGGAAATAGTGGGGAAAGGATGCAGAAGCGAAGCACAAGGAATCTTCTTTTTTTTCAACTTTTTTTTTTTTTTTTTTTGAGTCAGGGTCTCCCTCTGTCACCCAGGCTGCAGTGCAGTGGTGCAATCTTGACTTACTGCAACCTCCACCTCCTGGGCTCAAGTGATCCTCCCAACTCAGCCTCAGTAGTAGCTGGGACTACAGGTGTGCCCACCATGCCCAGCTAAGGTTTTTGTACTTTTTTGTTGAGACGGGGTTTTGCCAGTGTTACCCAGGCTAGTCTCAAACTCCTGGACTCAAGTGATCCACCCTCTCAGCCTCCCAAAGTGGCAGGATTACAAGCGTGAGCCAACACGCCCAGCTCCAACTTTTATTTTAGACTCAGGAGGTACATGTGCAAGTTTGTTACCTGGTTATATTGCATGATGCTGAAGTTGGGGGTACAAATGATCCTGTCACCCAGATACAGAATAGTACCCAACTGTTAGTTTTTCAACCCCTCCTCAACTCTCCAATAGTCCCCAGTGTCTACTGTTGCCACCTTTATGTCCATGAGTTCTCGATGTTTAGCTCTCACTTATAAGTGAGAACATGTGGTATTCGGTTTTCTGTTCCTGCATTAATTTGCTTAGGATAATGGCCTCCAGCTCCATCCATGTTGCTGCAAAGACCACAATTTTGTTCCTTTATTTCTTTTTCTTTTTCTTTGTTTTTTTTTTTTTTTTTGAGACAGAGTCTCACTCTTGTCACCCAGGCTGGAGTGCAATGGCACGACCTCCGATCACTGCAACCTCTGCCTCCCAGGTTCAAGTGATTTTCCTGCCTCAGCCTCCTGAATAGCTGGGATTACAGGCACCTGCCACCATGCCCAGCTAATTTTTTTTTTTGTATTTTTAGTTGAGATGGGGTTTCACCACGTTGGCCAGGCAATTTTGTTCTATTTTATGAGTGTGTAGTATTCCATGGTGTATATGTACCACATTTCCTTTATCCAACCCTTCGTTGATGTGCACGTAGGTTGGTTCTATGTCTTTGCTATTGTGAATAGTGCTGCAGTGAACATGCAAGTATTAAGTGTCCCTTTGGTAGAATGATTTGTGTTCTTTTGGATATATACCCAGTAATGGGATTACTAGATCAAATGGTAGTTCTGTTTTAAGTTCTTTGAGAAATCTCCAAACTGCTTTCCACAGTGTCTGAACTAATTTACATTCCCACCAACAGTTTATAAGCTTTCCCTTTCTCTACAATCTCACCAACATCTGTTGTTTTTTGACATTTTAATAATAGTTATTCCCACTGGTATGAGATGGTATCTCATTGTGGTTTTGATTTGCATTTCTCTGATGATTAGTGATGATAAGCATTTTTTCATGTTTGTTAGTGACTTGTATGTCATCTTTTGACAAGTGTTTGTTCATGTCTTTTGCCCATTTTTTAATGGAGTTGTTTTTTGTTTGTTCAACTCTTTAAGTTCCTTAAAGACTCCAGGTATTAGATCTTTGTTGAATGCATAGCGTGTGAATATTTTCTCTCATTCTGCAGGTTGCCTGTTTACTCTGTTGATAGTTTCTTTTGCTGTACAGAAGCCCTTTAGTTTAACCAGGTCCCACTTGTCAATTTTTGTTTTTCTTGCAATTGCTTTTGAGGATGTAGTCATCAATTCTTTCCCAAAGCTATGTCCAGAATGGTGTTTCCAAAGTTTTCTTCTAAGATTTTTATAGTTTAAGGTCTTACAATTAAGTCTTTAATTCATCTTGAGTTAATTTTTGTATATGGTGAAAGATAGGGATCCAGTTTCATTTTTCTGCATATGATTAGCCAGTTATCAAAGGATATTTTTGATCAGTGAAAATATTCTGTATGATACTGTAATGGTAGATATATGACATTATGCATTTTTCAAAACATGTAGAACTATACACATTAAGAGTGAACTCTAATATAAACTATGGATTTTAGTTAGTAACTATGTGTCAATATTGGTTTGTCAGGTATAACAAATGTACCACACTGATGCAAGATGTTAATAATAGTGGAAACCTGGAGGGAGTAATATGAGAACTCCACTTTCCACTTTCTTATTTTTTCTTTTCTTTTTTTTTTTTTTTTGTAAATCTGAAATTGCTCTAAAAACTAAAGTCTAGTAATTAAATACAACACCACCATCACAAGCCGAGAGAGAGCACGAAAGAGAATAAAAAGCTTTTTTTAAGTACCTTTAACAGCACTTTTTTTTTTTTTTTGCATTGCTTTCTGAACAAAGGGTCCCACATTTCCATTTTGCTGTGGGGCCAGAAAATTATGTAGCCCTGTTTATCACTTTGTATAAATAATAGCTAATGTTTATTTAGCACATATTATGCAACAGGTATTACGGTAAGTACTTTCACATGTTACTTCATTTAAAATTCACAACCCTATGATATTTTATATATTTTATAATGATCTCTTTTAGATATTTTAAAATATTTTATAATGATATAATTAACCCCATGATAATATTTTCATGCCTATTTACAAATAAGGAAATCAAGGTTTAGAGAAGTTGAGTGTGTTGATCGAAGTCACTTAGCTGGTAGGAGAAAGGGTCAGATTTGAACCCAACCATCTGATTCCCAGCTCCTAACCACCAGCTATAACCACCACCATGTTAGATTTCAAGCTCTCTGAGGTACTTCTTTAGCTATGCTACTGACCACTAAATATAAACCTCACTGACTACAATGCTCAGGCATGTGCCCAAAGGATAGCCCTGCGATTTTAATCATCCTGGGTGTAATGTAAAATATTCCCAGCCAGCAGATACTTTTAACAAAACCCCTCAAATTCTTTGGATGATGCAAGCTGCATAAATGCACAAGAGTTATACGAACATTATGAACAGTACTTCTTTAGAGACTTATAAATTATGAAGAATTAATTTTCTCTTAAAAATATGCACTATGTATGTACGGTTTTATAAAGCAGACCTGGGTAATCAATTTTGAACTGAGAAGGCACACACTAGATTTGAACATCAACAGCAAAAAATAAAAAATAATCCTCTTAAGCTTCTTTGGCTAAGTTCTTTGCCATACTTGTTCCTGCTTTCTTTCTGTCTTGCTCAGCACATAGCTATGGGGTTAAGCAAAGGAGACCTTTTCATCTGTGCGGGTTATGAGGCGCAGTTGTCTGTACAAAGTTTAGGGCTCTCTGCCAATTCCATAGGCCTCAGCTCTGCAGCACAGATGTATGCCTCAACTTACCAGATAAACTAGGCTCCAGTCTCTCTCATATTAACAACTTATCTTAAAAGGAATCTGAATGAACGTGTCTGCCAAAGTTGGCTCTGTACTTCTGACTGAAAACCACATCTAACTGAGTGGTTGAATCTGTCATGGAGGGACTCGGGTCTTGGGAGGTTTGAAGTACAGTAGGCGGTTTTAGTCCTGCTGTGACGAAGCTAGCTAGTCCATGCATCTCTTCTTCTTTGGCGCATGGTGGAAGCATGAGGGATATGTTATGATAAAAATCCCAATTATGCCTTCTACCATCTGTTAATAGCATGTGCTTGTGTATACGTTGCCAGGAAATATCGAGAACAAAGGAATGAGAGGCCCTCATTCCAGAGACATGGCTCTCAGCTCCCACTGAGGTTCACTGGTTTGGTTACAGATGTGTCGATGTCCTCAACACCCAGCCCCACATAACATGGAAGTGCACGGTCCTGGGCAAAGCTAGACTCATCCAGGTCTGTTTGGGAAGAGGGATCCAGTGGAATGCAACATTGATGTTTTTCTTATAATGTCTCAAAAATACAATTAAAATGGAGATAACCATTTAGCTCCCACATCATATGTGTACATGACACTGACTTACAAAGTCGTTTGAAAAATACAGATCTCCTTGAAAAAAAGGCACACATGGCATGCGTTAAATCAAGTTTTGTAAAACGATTAAAGTTTAAACTTTTATTACGTTTTAAATATGTGAGTTGGAACCACTGTACTTTATCACATCAGGGGATTTTTTTTTCTTCGAGATGAGTGAGAATAACTATAATAGTCATGAAACTATTGTAGAAATAAGCAACAGCTTTGTATAGATAATTGGAACCCACAGATAAAGTAATATACTGAGCCATTGGTTTCTACCTCTTTCTAACTACGTTAGTGTCAGAGTTAACAACTAATAAAAATTCTACTAGGCTGGGTGCTGTGGCTCACACCTGTAATCCTAGCACTCTGGGAAACCAAGGCGGGTGGACAACTTGAGCTCAGGAGTTCGAGACCAGCCTGAATAAAATGGTAAGACCAGGTCTCTGTGAAAAATACAAAAATTAGCTGGACTTGGTGGTGGGTGCCTGTAATCCCAGCTACGTGGAGTGTTGAAGCAAGAGGATCGCTTGAGGTTGAAGAGGTTGAAGCTACAGTGAGCAGGGATCACCCACTGCACTCCAGCCTGGGTGACAAAATGAGACCCCGTCTCAAAAAAAAAAAAAATTCTATTATATTTTTAAGATCTTTTTTATAATGTGATCCTAGAAAATAATCTGGACCTTAAAAGATGTGTTTAAAACATTACTAAACAAAATTTATTTAGTTTCAGAGTAATCTTCTAATGAAGATTCCTGATTTTGTCATTATAACGCACAATCAGGGATCTCATCATACAGACTACATTCAGAAATTCCTTGGTAGAAGTTAGAAATGTGTCTGTGAGAAGCAAGGATTCTTTATCTACATATAAAATAAAACAAAAGTGGAACCATATTTTTGTCCCCAAACATCCCTTTGATACCACCATTGAGGTTTCACAATTAGGACAGTTTTCTTCCAGCACCCTCACTAAACGACACCCCTCTACTCTCATCTTGCAAAATTCCCTTCCTTCCTCTCCAGCAAACATTCCTCCACTTTGCCAGGTGAGTCTTATGCTGCTGCACACCCACCCTGAGAGCTGGCTGCCCTTAAGAGGAAGTTCACTTAGAACATCTTGATTAAAATGAAATTTGTGCATTGTTTTCTAGTGTGGCCTGCACACATTGGAGATGAAAAAATTGATGCTCAAAAAGTGAAATGACTATGACATGGCTTCTTAATATAGCTGCTAGGGATACAATTTCTGGTCCCTATTTTAGTATTCCCTTTTCCTGCCTCTCTCTATTCATTTGTCTTTTGCTTCTCTACTCATTCCCTCTGTGACCCTAGCTGAACTCCTAGCTCCAATTTAATCATAATGGTTTCTCCTCAATCCTTTTCTCACAGGACTGCATGAGTTAAGAAGAGAAAGTCCTCCTCTTCCAAACTTTCTTCCTGTAAACCCTTCCTCTGTCATTTCTGTACACAAAATTTAAAAAGGTTAATACTTAGGTATGTTATTTTTACTGGGTTTTTTAATTAAGAAAGCAATGCTTATAGAATACTTGAAAGATATAATGCATGAAACAACAGTTACCTGTAAATCTACAACCCAAAGATAACCACTGTGAAGACATTGATGTATTTTCTTTCTTATAATTTTCTATATATAGCTATATGTTTTAGCATTTTGGGGACTGTACTGGAGCTATAGTTTTGCTACCAGATTCGTTTCTCATGTCACTAAAAATTATTGAAGAGCATAAATGTAATGAATGCCTTATAGTTTATCATACACTCTAAAGAATTTTGGACTACTGGCTAATCATTTTTAATTGACTCTGTCTTAATGGTGTGCTGCTAAACTGGCTCTCTTAAAAAAGAGCTCTGACTTACTGTATTTGCCAGATTCCATGGTATAAGTGCTCCTACCATGGCAAATTTCAACAATCAGCCCACAAAAATTCCTAAAAATGTAATCAGTTATTGTAAGCTGGTATGTACCGGTCTCAACAAACCACTGACTATCAAATATTGTAAAGGTTACATATTTTGGCTCTCAAGCAGCCTACACCTAACTAGGGCCCTTGATAAACAAGGAAATGACCTTTAAACCCATAGTTACCTCCATTTTCACCATACTGTATTTCATCTAGCTGTGTTCCTAGTTGACAGCCTTCACTTCAGAGTGACTATCTCCAGTAATGACCTTTAGAGTGTATCATAATGGCAGACAACTTGGAATATGCTTAAATAGTTTTCTTTACATTCCTCACCCTGGTTGTTCAAAATCACTTTCCATAGTCTTGTGCTTCCTGCCTTTCATTGCTATTCAATCCTAATGGTTTCCAGATGTTTAACTTCCATTCAATTACAATTACATATGGTTTGAACATGGAAGAGGACAGTTAATCTGAAATGAAAAAACAAAGTAAAACACTAACGTGTAACTGACTTTGCGGGTAGGCAGGATGAGCTTCCAAGCCATCTCTTCAGTGACTGCTGACAACTTGCTCCTTAAAAAAAAGTCCTAGAACTGTGACATAAAGATCAAACAAATAGCTTTTCTGAAAGTTTTATTACCTAGAATGGGATTCTGTAGGCCACCACCTTCAGAGTAAATGTGTCAAATTTGAATTTATAATATTTCATCCATCATCACATTATAATAACCCTTGGTCTTCTTAGCTAAGTAAAAAGTTAAGTAAAATTTTCAGATTCCATCTAAATTACATCTCTTGTTTCCCCACAAAGCTTAGTGCAGTGCTTTCCTGTGGTGACAATTATCAGTACACATTTATTGAGTTAATGAAGACTGACATGGGCATAAAATGTATTGCAATAGAGTAAAGGCTGAATATTATGGGGCTACTGTATCACAAATAAAGCTAAGGAATTGAAAGGACCTGGGTTGAAATCCGAGCTCCTTATTTGCCAGCTGTGTGAACTTGAGTAAGTTATTTAATCTTTCTGAGCTTCCATTTCCTCACCCAAATATTTGCATAACAACATCTTCCTTTGTAGGGTGGTTGTAAGGTGTTTCAGTTATTTCTTGCTATGTAACAAACTACTCAAAACTTAATGCCTTAAAACAGCCATTTATTTTGCTTTTGCTATTGTTGATCAGGAATTTGGGAAGGGCTCAGCTGGGTAATTTGTCTCTGTTCCATGTGGCATCAGTTGAGTTGGCTGGAGGTGGAAGATTTGAAATGTATGGCATATTTATATACTTATACGTATTAGCTCCTTGATGCTTCCTGGCCTCTCCCTCTTATCCTCTAAGGGTGGGGGTTGCAGACTTTTCCTGTAAAGGTCCAGATAGTGAATATTTTAGGCTTCAAGGGTCTTATGATGTCTGTCACAGCTATTCAACTCTGCCACTGTAGCATGAAAGCAGCCACAGACAATAAGTAAGCAAATGAGTGTGACAGTTTCAATAAAATTTTATTTAAGTTTCAGATACTTTTTACATATCGCAGACTGTTGTTATTCTTTTGGCTGCCCCTCCCTGCCATTCCTAGCTAGAAAGAATGTGATGAGCCAGATTTGGCCCATGGGCTATAGTCTACTGACCCTTATTCTTGGGCCTTTCCATATAGCTTGGGTTTCTCATGACATGGTGGTCCCAGAGTAGTCACATTTCTTACACAGTAGCTAGGTCCCCATATCAAATATTCTGTGAGGCAGGAAGTGGAAGGAGGTAAAATCATAAGGCCTGAGTCTTGAAACTGGCATAATGTCACTTCTGCTGTATTCCCTTGATCAAAGCAGTCATAGGGCCCATCCTTATTGGATGGGGTGGAGAAATTGAGGGAGTGGAGATTGGAGGGGTTGGAGAAAATCTCTTCTTGATGGGAGGTTGGCTAGGTCACATTGCAAAGGAGCATGTGGAAAGGAGAGAGATTATTGTAGCTACAAATACAACCTACCACGTGAGGATTAGGAATAATATTTATAAAGTACCTGCTTCTCATGATATGCACCCAATGAATGATGACTCATATTGCTATTAATAGTGTCATTATTAACTTTAAGTGGGGGAGCAATTGGCACTGAGATTCATATTGACCTTCTTAGAGGAAAAAGGTAGTGAAAAATTAGGCTTTTAAGAAATTCTCACTTGTGTTTCCCTCGTCTGCAGTAATGGGGCCCATAATAGTAACTGTTTTTGAGTTGTTTTAAGAAGTTTATTGAAATAAAATATGAAAAGTGCTCAAGTAGAGCACACTTGGCATGAGCATCAGAACTGTTCTTTATTACTATTTTATGTCATGGTTTAGAAATAATGTATTGTTTTTGATTATCATAAGCTTTTCTAGGACTTCCAAAACCTAGAATCTAAAATGCATTGGCTGGGCATGGTGGCTCATGACTGTAATCCCAGCACTTTGGGAGGCTGAGGTGGGTGGATCACCTGAGGTCAGGAGTTCGACACCAGCCTCGCCAACATGGTGAAACCCCATCTCTACTAAAAATACAAAAATTAGCCAGGGGTGGTAGTGGGCACCTGTAATCCCAGCTACTTGGGAGGCTGAGGCAGGAGAATTATTTGAACCCAGGAGGCAGAGGTTGCAGTGAGCCCAAGATCATGCCACTGCTGCACTCTAGCCTGGGTGATAGAGCAAGACTCCATCTCAAAAAAAAAAAAAGCATCAAGATGCCACGTCACAGGATTTAATAACTTCAGGAATTTTATAACTGATACATTCAAGAGAAAAATGTTTTTAAAAATTGGAGCTTGCATTATTAAAAATTACATATATAACAATATAATAGATATAGGTAAATACATTCATTCATGTACACATCGCAGTCAAATTTTGAGGTAAATTTTCCATTGGATTTACATTTTTAAACAACTAGCCAAATATGATATAATTATATTGACCACTATAGGAGCAATCACATAAGAAGAGAAACATTAAAACAGAAAAGAAACTGACTCAGAATTGTAAATAGGGTGCAAACTGGGGTTTTGTTGATTGATATTGGTTTCAACTGATGAGTTTCTAAAACAAGGCAGCAAATGGATAAAAGGATCAGGACACAAGTGAAAGCTCTAAACAACTGCAAATAAATTAGATTCCTGAGTAATAAATCTTGAATCTTGCTGTTTGATCACCCTTATCAGACAGAAGCCTGAGAAAATAGAAGAGCTCTCCATCCTGCCCAGAAGGTCAAGGACACACTTGGCATCATCAACTCCACATTCCTAAGGGGAGGACCCTCCACCGAGAATGCAAAGAATGGCTTCTTGGTCTGGATAAAACCACTGCTTCTGGGGCTGTATTTCTGCTGGCCCATGGCAAGGCAGCATGCAGCAGCTTAAGAATAACACACTTTGATGCTATTCAGCCATTTAACAGAATCTTTGCTGACATGGGAAAACAGCCCCCAATACGTTGTTAAGAGAAAAACAGGCTCAAAGCTGTAAATATAATGTGATACAATTTTTGTCAAGCAATATAAGATACATGAAAAAAACATTATAAGGCTTTGCCAAACATAATGGAAGCCACCCACGTGAGACAGGATTTGGGGTAACTTATTTTCCTGTTTCTTTTGAGTTTTTATTTGTTTTCCAAATTTTCTGCTATATGTGTTATTGCTAAAGTACAGAACAGTTATTTTAAGACATAACTGAAGTAGAAGGAAGGCAACAATAAAGTGATACTGAGAGTAAATAAAACATAATATATTTGTCAGTGCTTAGTAAACAAATCAGTGCCCTACCTCAGCACATAATATTTCAAAGTAACCACAACATGCTATGTTAAATATTTAATTTAAATTTTTATGTGAGGCTGAATTAGGAGGTATTTATTATAAATATTAGGTATTGCTATACTTCATTAGCTAATCAAAATTTATCAAGAAAAATGCACATGAAATTGCAGTTGCCAACATATAGACTCATTTAAAAGTCTTTAAAAGAAATACTGTCATGTTAGAGACCATGACATTATCATGTCTGAATTATGGGGTCTATTCAAAGAGGCTGTGGTGGAATCAGGTGGCAAGGTGGGGGAAGGAAATCCATTCAAATCAACCAATATACAGTAATCTCCTGTTATCTGTGGGGAATATGTTCCAAGACCCTCAGTGGATACCGGAAACTGCAGATATAAATTCTATATGTACCATGTTTTTCATATACATTAATACCTATTATGAAGTTTAATTGATAAATTAGCCACAGTAAGAAATCAACAGTAATGAATAATAAAGTAGAACAATTATAACAATATGCCAGCATCTCTACTCTTGCACTTTGAGGTCATTATTAAGAAGCATAAGAGTTACTTGAACACAAGCACTGCAATACCATAACAGTCCATCTGATCACCAACATGGCTACTAAGTGACCCACAGGCAGGTAGCATATCCAGTGTGGATATGGATACCCTAGACAAAGGGATGATTCATGTCCCATGCAGGGCTGAGTGGAACGGTGAGAGATTTCATCACCACAAAACAATGGGCAATTTAAAATTTATAAATTGTTTATTTCTGGAATTCTCCATTTGATTTTTTTGGTCCTCAATTGACGACAGGTAACAAACCACAAATAAGGGGGAACTACTGTATGTATTATGCTTTTAGGGGAAAAAGGCCATTGAGGATGGAATTTCTGAGCTTCCCTTAGGTTGTGTTGGCATGGCGAAACCGCCCTTCCACAAGGCAGTCGCTACCTCCTTGATTTTTTTATCTCCAGTGCCTAGTGTGTGCAGCAAGGTATTGCCCAGTAAATATCTGTGCCATGAAGAAGGCCAAAGTCTTGCTTACAAGGTGGTGAATGTGCTAAAAGTAATCCCAAGGTCCATATTGTAGAAATACTACTTTGAATTAGAGTCTTGCCAACACAAAGCACACTTGCTTACTATTAAACTGATACGATTATCAGTATTGATAAGAAATGATTATCATTTCCTTACACTTACTCTATACTTGCTTACTCACTAACTAGTCATCAGTCACAGGCTGTAAAGTCGGAAGGAAAAACGAACTGCTGCTTCCTGCTGTAAATTCTCTAACAATACTTGTGAAGTCTTTTCGTTTTGTCTCCTTTTACTTTTAGAGAGCCCCCTTTTTATTTTAGTCCAATCAACTAAAATAAGACAGGCTTTTGGTTTAGCCTAGTATTCCCTGAATTTATGGGAAAGAGAATGGCTTTGTGTCTAACTAGATCTGTATGCCAACTTGGGAATATCAGTTCTCAGAAAGCATTATTTCAGTCTCTTCGTATTTGATTTTGTTTGAATCTCCTGTGCTGCCTCACCTATATGGTTACTTAACAAGGGCTGTTCTGAACGCCCAGTTTGGCTGCTGAAGGTGATTGATAAGTGATACACTTTTGTCCTTATGGAGTTTGTCCGTCAAACTGTTTCCACATACTCTGTAAATTGGGAACTTGGCTTGTAAGTTCCAATCCCCATGAATCCTCAAGAACAAAGAACTGACCCTGTTGTTCCTATATTAAAAGCGAATCCAGGAAAGAAGGAAGCCTTCATGTGCACTTGTCCATTTACCTCATTCCGGATGGAGAAGCACATGCTGATCACTTGGGGTCCCTTCCAACTTCACCAAAATTTGCTATTTATTCCTTTGTGCATTGTTTCAACAAATATTTGTTAAGTGCTAACAATGTACAGAGCTCTGCAGTAGGTTCTCCAGGGATATACGGTTGTAAAAGACATACCTCTAACCCTCAATAAATTTACATTACATGCCGATTTGCAATCTAGTTAGCTCAGGCAAATTCTCTTCCAAATAAATAATACACATAGGAACAATTCCATCCCAAGCCAGTGGCCTACCTATTTAAAAAATATTAGAAGCTGCCTAATTTCTGTGTGTTTTTTAAAAGATGTATCTGCAGAGTCACATACAGAAACATTCGAATTGTTAATTCCTAATTACGAGTTAAAGTTCCTGCTATTCTTCCTTAGGAGACTAGGTGTTGGGAACCTGAGGTCAGATTTTTAAAAAGGAAGCTTGACCCACGTGGATGGTGTAACATGGCTTCACTACAGTAAATAGTAATTCATCAAAGTAACAGGTGAAATGATATAACACAGCTTCTAGGACATTCACAGACATAGGCTTTGTGTTTCTTATCCATACTCAGATTTTCCTTAACCAATTGAACATTCCAGTTCTTTCTTTGCTTCTTAATCCCTTAGCCTACTCTCCATGATATTTCTACTCTTCTGCTTAGTTCTCTGATATTTTTGGCAACACTGACTAATTTCCTTCAGAGACCATTGGAGGCTATTAAATGTCTGTGCCAGAAACTCCTCCAATGCACATGTTATCAAGGCATAGAGAGGTATATTTGCAGTGGACAGCCCCTCCACCCCCTCAAACAAAAGGAAAGTGTCCTCTAACAAACCGTAATATTGGTGGCTGATAATCTCAGCCCAATTTTTTCATCATCTGGGTTTTTTTTTTCCCATTCTCTTAATTAGATGGAGCCACACACTATGGCATGTTGTAAAAGAGTTTCTGAAGGGCAGAATTTGTGGCAGAGAGAGAGAGTTCCAAACTCGAAGACTCAAGAAATAAACAAAGATACCACAAATGAGAACAGATAAAATGTTCACATTCTAAATCTTTTTTTGAAAGGAAGAAACAATCCTCAGAAGTAAAAATAATTATCATTAGTGGCAAAAAGCAAAACATACACACACAACAGATAAAGGAGATTAGACACTAAAACTGGGAGCAAAAAGGCAGTGGAAATAAGTGCAAAAGTACACATAGAAAATGTTGTAGTAAAGAGAATGAAATAAGAAAGGCATCAGATTGAACCAAAAGAAAGGCAGTGAAAGGAGGATTATAAAAAACTAGAAACAGAAGTCAGAAACAAAAGGGAATTGAAAACTTCAAAATATAGGCACTTAGAAGATGAAAGGATAACTAGAAGAAATGTAAAGACGGGGAGTGGTTCAATGGGGTCTAAAATAATTCTTAATCTCACCTCCCCATCATATATAAAAAGAAAAAATAATATTTTGCATAGAATAATACTTGCAGTGGAAGTTTCAGAGTTACACCTGTTATATGTTTGCATACTCACTGAGCTACTTCTTTCCTTAATTGAAGTTTCACAGAAAAATTATTCCTCCTGAAGAAACCTTTGACAAGAGATTATGGCAGTATCTACTGTTTACATCAGGAAAATTATGCTACTTTTGGGAAAACCAAGGATTCTCTATTTTGGGGGGTGGGGTGGGGAAAAAGCTCACCACGGCTGCCTGGAATGAGACCAAAAAATAAATTGCTTTTACTAGGGTTCAGCACATGCTAATCCCACCATCAATTTAGTTAGTCTGTCTTTCTGTAGGAACATTCACTCTGAGGCATCTGCATAGGGTCTTGGTGTCATCAGTGTAACTAGGGTTGGTATTACCAGTTGTTGTCTGGATATGCCCTGTATGTCTCTAAGGTCTGAAGCTAGTGGGACAGGACAAACTCTATAGTTTAGGTTAGGACATCAGAAGAGTACGGAAGGCAATCATTGGCATGCATGGGACACTAAGGGAAATGCTTCTTTAGATAAATGTCTTCCTTCTCTCCCACTCATTTCAACTTCACCCATTCTACACACTAAAACGCAGGGTACTGCTGCAGTTCAAATCTACCCACAAGATGAATAACTGGAATGCATAATCGTTGAGTAAAACCAATCATGTCACATTTGGGGAAGCTGTAGCCTCAGTTTAAGGTTCATACTCAAAGTTTTGATGATGCCAGCATAGGTCTTGTGACTGCATGGTAAATGGTGGCCTCTGGGGGCAGCAGAATGGCCAGGATGTTAGGCTTCACTAGTTCAAGCTTTAGGTTGTTTTCCACTATGGAAATGGGAGGCTTATGGGAAATCCCTAAGGCTCTGGCCAACAGCAGGGCTTAATAAAATTTGGCTAGTGAAATTAATAAATGAATATATGATTTTTATATCTTCTCTCGAAGCATCAGCTAATTGCAGTCAGCTCCCTCATCTCCTGACCACCCCCAGTCCACTATAGTAGAGTCAGCATAGGCAATAATCTAAAGACAGTAATATTTTTACTTGCTACTCCTGCATTTATCACTTTCTCTAATCATTTGATAAAATCATTCTATATGAAGTATGAGGGACTTATGTGTGTCCTTCATGTATCTTTTTTTAAAGCAGTTTTAAGTTCATAGGAATATTCAGCAAAAGATACAGAGCGTTCTCATATGCCCCCCACACATGAACAGCCTCCCCGACTATCAAAATCCTGCACCACGGTGGCACATTTGTTATAATCGATGAACCTCCATTGGCACATCATTATTACCCAAAGTCTACCATTTACACTAGGGTTCACTCTTGGTACTGTACAGTCTATGGGTTTTAACAAGTGTATAATGGTATGTATACACTGTTATAGCATCATACAGAATAATCTCACTGCCTTAAAAACCCTCTGTGCTCTGCCTATTCATCACTTCCTCCTCCTAACCCCTGGCAACCACTGATCATTTTACTGTCTCCATCATTTTGCCTTTTCAAACAAGTGACATAGATGGAATCGTACAATATGTAGACTTTTCAGATTGGCTTCCTTCACTTAATAATATGCACTAATGTTCCTCCATGTCTTTTCATGGCTTGATAGCTCATTTCCTTTTAGTACTGAATACTATTTCATTGCCTGGATGTACCACAGTTAAATTTTCTGTTTGCCTACTGAAGGACATCTTGGTGGCTTCCAAGTTTGGGCAATTATAAATAAAACCTGTATAAATTTTAACTTCTTTGGGTAAATACCAAGGGGTGCAATTCCTAGATCTATGGTAAAAATGTTTGGTTCTGTAAGAAACTGCCAGACTGTCCAAAGCAGCTGTATCATTTTGCATTCCTAGCAGCAATGCATGAGAGTTCCTGTTGTTCCACATCCTTTCCAGCATTTGGTGTTGTCAGTGTTCTGGATTTTGGCTGTTGTGATAGGTGTGTAATAGTGTTGTTGTTGTTTTTATTTGCAATTCTCTAGTGACATATGATGTTGAGCATTTTCTCATATGCTTATTTTCCATCTGTAGCTCTTCCTCGGTGAGGTGTCTGTCCATGTCTTTTACCCATTTTTTAATTCATATTGTTTTCTTATTGTTGAGTTTTAAGAGTTCTTTGTATATTTTGGATAACTGTTATAGATTTTTCTCAGACATGTCTTTTGCAAATATTTTCTCCCAGACTGTGTCTTGTCTTATCATTCTCTTGATCTTCATGTATCTTCAAATGGGAGCAACAGAAGAGACTGCTTAATCCAAAGCAGGGTTTCTAAACCTCAGTCTGCACTATGGGCACTTTGGGCTCGATAATTTCTTTGTTGTGGGGGACTGTTCTGGGCATTGTAGCATGTTTAGCAGCATCCCTGTTCTCTATCCATTAGATGCCAGGGACAGCCCCCATCCCAGTTGTGACAATGAAAAATATTATTAGGCAAATATCCCCTGGTGGCAAAATTATCCCTGGTTGACAATTTCTAATCCAAAGGAATGAATCTGTAATGGTGAAATTTAAGACATCAGTAAGGAAAGGGAGGTGCAGAAATATTTTGGCTCAACATCCTTTCCAGTCCACCAGCAATTGCAGTGGTAGATTTGAAATAATCTGAGCCTGTTAGGTATGGTGATTATGCATTCTAATTTGTCTAGTATATATTTACACCTACAGTCCTGGCAAAATTATTCATTGTGCCTTCTTTTTCTCTCAATTTTTCATTTATGATCTCAGTTTAGATCACAAATGAAAAGTCCATCTGGAACCTCTAAGAACTGTAATTTGAATTTGTGCTCCCCTTAGTGGTCCTCTGGACTGGGGTGTCTGAGATAGTAAGCAGTTGATGGGTGTAGCCACAGATCTGGTCATTCGTATGCTTTATATTCATGTGCATTTCCGTGAAGCAATGGAGAATCAGAAACTTCCAGAAAGTCTTGGCTGTATATTTTACATGGCACTAGAGTAAAAGACAAAAGAAAGAAGAGTGCATCAAAGCATTTTGTGTGTGTCTGATTTAATGAGTACTCATCAATGCCTAGATTCTGATTTCCTTCCTTGTGTATGAGCAGCAAATTCACCATGGTGTAACTCTACACAGTGTGAAGGAACAATTACTGTGTGATTTTAGCAGCTGTTGAAATCTGTAACATTAGACTACGTACATTTTTCTCCTGTTTATATCAGAATATAACATAGGTCAGAGGCAGGACAGGAATAAAGCAAGTGGCTCAAAAAGTTCTTGTGTATTAATTTCAGGTATATTTATTTGCCCTCTTTTAATTTTTATTTTTGGAGTGCAAAAATCAGACAATAACGTTACAAAATGCTCTTAAACATTAGCACTTTTTTCGTAAATAACTGAGAGCTATTATTATTGCTAAACTCAGGATTGCTACTATAGCCAAACATAAACCCTGACTTTTTGACAGCCAAAGCAAAGAATAAAATAAGAATGAAAAACTAGTCACTCATCTGTGTTTATGATATTAAAGTTAAAGGAAGCCTATTAGTTAATCAGGAGGGCACATTTCTGTTTTTCTAGCTTGAGTAATCTAACATTAATTTAACAAAGGCTTATTTACTAGACGAGACATTAAAAGGAAAAATGAGCAGTATCTTTAAAAGTAGTTTTACAAAAATTGCAGAAATATCTTCCTGTAGATACAGTAAATTCTTATATTGTTCCCAATAAGCACCAAGAGCAGTGTGCAAAAGCCTAGTGATCACAGGTAATGGGACCGAGTAGTGACTACGTCCAGCACTACAATAAGTGCTTTGCCTGATTTGACTCATTTGATATTTACAAATAACTTATGATGTAAAGGTAGGATTCAAATGCAGGAAGTATGCTCTGGAGCCCATGTCTTGGGCATTGCTACTAGATGCTAAGGTGACCTATGGAATTCAAATGCGTCACTTCCTGGTGCTGGGACTTGCTGCAGGGTCAGAAATTATTGATGCTAGAGAAGTAAATTGTTAGCACACACTACAGATTCTTTTTCTAGATTCCAGAATTTCGATGCTCTCAAATACTTTTGTGAGAGTAGGCGCTAGCTGAAAATTCAAGGGTAAACTTTCTGGTATTCACCTAAATTGCGTGTTTAATTGGATTTTCAATTTAGAGTCAGAAGGCATTGGTTCTGACTTTAGAAGACTTCTAGAGGCTCTTGAAGAGGGGCATGTGTGTCAAGAAGGCTGTTTGGACATCACACAGCTCTTATGAAAGAGGGCTTTCCTAAATTGAGTGTAAATGAGGTAGAAACATAAGGATTACATTTCTTTTGAAAGCAAGGATTTAAAAAATCAGAACAATTAGTGCGGGAAGGGATATATGCTACCCCATATGGCTGGGTCATGTCCCACTCCCGAGACAAAGTCTGTTTGAGTTCTTTTTTAGCTGTGGCAGAGGGAAGGCCTGCCAGGCTAAGTGAAATTCCAGGACACAAAGCTGATGAAAGTAGCAAAAGAGAATAATGAGCAATAAAATGAAATTGTAAAAAAATTGGTAGGAAGCCTTAGTGTCGTTAGATATCTACCTGCTATGAATGGAGTAAAGCTATATAAATTGTGGGTGTGGGAACAGCCCTCTGGTTTCTGGCTGTTTTGGTGGTTGAATGCCAACTCTGAGAAAAGAAGGCTAAGGTGGAAAGGGCAATTCTCCTCCTTAAATATCCCAAATCCCCTTCCTTTGCTGTAGCACATGGAAAAATGTTCACATTATGCTGAACTACTTTTCTGTTTATCCTCCAAATTAGCTGTGAATTCTTTCCTTCCAACTTTAAGTCTTCCTAGGCCTCTCAGTTCCGCTTGTCTTCTTGGATTAGATTCTCTTCAAGGCCAGGACCCCTGGAATCTTAGCTTTATTTCCGAGGTAATTTCTGCCGGAAGGCAAAGTTTGGCACGTCAGCTTTTAATATACGCTGTGGCAGTTGGTGGAGGCAGGGAGGAGGGAAAGGGAGAGGAAGAAGAACACAATTCTGCTAGCCTTGGAAATTCAACTGGAACTTATGTTAGTTACATTTTTGAAACTTATTTATTATCCAGACATATGACAAACTCCAGTGAAGCACTAAGACTTCATACAATAAACTTTGGAAGACGACCAAAACTCAAAAAACCCTCTTCAGCAGCAGGGACTCCAGAATGTTCCCCTGAGACTTTGAGGCTTTTTCAGGTAGGTGGTAATTGAAGAACATAAAGAGGGTCAATATGGGATGTGAGCACTGGAGTTCTCTCTCGTGTTCCTAGAGCCTCAGAATGTGTAGACTTGGGCTGGTAGAGGAACGGCAGTGGCGAGAGCCTGGCGAAGGCTTGGCAAGGACATGAGACTCCCAAGGAGACCTTGAATTCCTAAACAATGAATGGTCTGAGGTTAAAGATAGGATTTATAAGGGAAAGAAATGGAGCGCTAAATCAGGCTTGTCAAAGCTGAGTCCCGCCCAGGGGCAGCACCCAGGTTGCATCTCAGCTGTCATCAAAGTAGGATCTAATCAGTGGGGCAAGGTCAGCAAGGATTTGGTGAGGAGGACGTGGAAGCCTCCCGTGGATTGCATTCAGGCCGGCATACTCACCAAGGCAGATGACGTGCATGAGATCTTGGTGACATTTGCTCAGGTGAAAAGTGCAGGGTGTGGTGTTATCTACGCTTTGTTTGGCTGGGCAGTCATAATTCTTCCGACATTACAGGAGCTTGAGTGTCAGATAGCTTGGTTAGGAAAGCTAGGGGATGCAGCTGCCCTGTGTTTGGGAATGTCTTTAAGGGTCATTCTAACTGCTGTGTAAATATAGGACCGGGAAAATGTTCATTTGTACCCATTGTACAGTCAGTTAAGCATCAAAAACAAGATTATTCTGAGTAAAAATTAAAGCCTCATAACTAACCTATGGTAGATCTCTGATGACTAAATTTTTTTCCCTTCCATTATTTAGAGAAGCTTTTTGTTTGTTTACATATATTAAATTAACTTTTGGGGGGGGTGTACAATTGTGAACGTCTTAAATGCATAGTCATGTAACCATCACCACAATTAAGACACAGAACAATTCTCTCACCCCATGTCCCTGATGCTTCCCCTTTGGAGTCAAATTCTTCACCCACCCCCAACCCCTGGGAACTCCATCCTGTAGTTTTATCTCCTCCAGAATGTCATATAAATTTAATTTTATATTATGTAACCTTTTGAGTCTGGCTTCTTTCACTTAGCATAATACATATGAAAATAATCAATATTGTTGTACATACTGTTGAGTCCTTCCTTATTGAGTAGCATTCCACTGTATGAATGGATCATGGTTTGCTTATCCATCCACCCATTGAAGGCCATCTTAATAGTTTTCAGTTGTTGGCAATTATGAATAATGTTGCTATAAACATTTGGATACAGATGTTTGTGTGAACTTGAATTTTCATTTCTCTAGGGTAAGCACCTAGGAGTATGACTGCTGAGTCATCTGATTTGTGTATGTTTAATTTCGTAGGAAATTGCCAAACTGTTTTTCAGAGTGCCTGTACCATTTTGCATTCCTACTAGCATTCTATACATTCCCAATGTATGAAAACCCAGTTGCTCCATATCCTTGTCAGCACTTGAAAATGTCAATTTTGTTTTTATTTTTAGCCATTTTAATAAGTGTGTAGTAGTATCTCATTGTGGTTTTAACTTACATTTCCCTAATGACTAATATACTCCAGTACTGTTTCATGTACTAATTTGCTGTCCATATATCATCTTTTTGTGAAGCATCTGTTTAAATATTTTGCTCAGTTGTATTGGGTTGTTTGTTTCCTTTTTTTTTTTTTTTTTTTTTTTGGGACAGGGTCTTGTCACCCAGGCGGGAGTGCAGCGGTGTGATCTCAGCTCACTGCAACCTCTGCCTCCCAGGTTCATTCTCATGCTTCAGCCTCCCGAGTAGCTGGGATTACAGGCCACAACGCCCAGCTAATTTTTGTATTTTTAGTAGAGACAGGGTTTCACCATGTTGTCCAGGCTCATCTCGAGCTCCTGGCCTCAAGTGATTCGCCTGTCTCAGCCCCACAAAGTGCCGGGATTACAGGCATGAGCCACCGTACTTGGCCATTTTTGTTGTTGTTGTTGTTGTTGTTGTTGTTGTTGAATTTTAAGAATTCTCTATATATCCTGGATACAAGCTCTTTATGAATATATGATTTCTGAAAATGTTGTCTTAGTCTATAGCTTGTCTTTTCTTTCTCTTTAGTGTCTTTTACAGAGCAAAGTTTTTAATTTTCATGAAGCCCAGTATATCCATTTTTTCTTTTGTGGATCATGCTTTTGGTGTTTTATCTAAGAACTCTTTGCCTAGCCCAAGTTCATGAATATTTTCTCCTATGTTTTCTTCTAAACGTTGTATAGTTTTACTTTCTACATTTTGATCTGTGACCCATTTTGAGTTAAAACATTTTTTCAAACTTTTTGACGATTACTTGTTAATTGAAACCACCAGGCCCATTTACATTTGGTCCTTGGTGTATAAACTTAGAGGTACAAGATATTTTTATCAGAGGTATATCCAGCATTTGATGTTCTTTAATCAATCAACAAGTATTTATTAGCCATGGCATTTCACTTTCATTACTATATTCTGAGCACTTTAGAACAATCCTGGTTGGACATCCTGTACTCCCAGCTCACATCCCTGGATTTCATAGTCCTCACAGTTATTTCCATGGAACCAAAGTTACTTTCATTAGCTCCTACTGACAGATATATAGTCAAGGAGTTTGGAGTCCAAAGAGGGGAGTAAACTGTCTTGTATCTATTCCCAGGAAAATTCAACTGATTTTCCTCCTCGACAAAAAAAGACTTCGTGTACACAAGCAAAGTGAAGAACAAAATGAAAATAATTGGTTGGATAATTCAAACTTCAAAAGTTCTGCCAATCCTCTTCATCTTGACTTCATGGATATTAGAGTTTTACATAGAGCTGAAAGCAGCTTAGAGGTCACCTTGTCTTAGTCCTTCATTCGACCACTTAATCAAGTCAACAAATATTATTATTGAGACCTCCTGTGAACCAGAGGCGTAGTATATGCCAGATGAGAAAATCAAAGTTCAGCAAAATGAGGGCAGCTGCCCACAGCCCCAGGCTTATCCAGAGGGCCCTGAAGTCATGGTTCTAGAATTTCTGAATTTCTGCCTCCAGCAGCCTCTCCACATGTCTCCAGAGCCTCCAAAGTTCATAGCTTCCTGGTCTCTTCTCTCCATGAAGCAGTCCCAGCCCCATTACTGATTGTAGGACATGTGTGTCTTTCAGTTTCAAAAAGTAAACTATAGTTTTCGGGAAAGTGGATTTGGGAAAAGAAGCTGGTTTAGGAAATGAGTTTTAAAAGTTTTGAAAGGGAGAATTGTGATTTGGAGGATGAGGTAACTAGAAAGGCCAGGGGGTGAGGTCTGGAAAGGGAGATTAAAGAAGAGAGGCTATGATTTAGGGACTTTTTCAGAGGAGAGTCTAGAGTTATTGAGTGGGGAACAGAAGAAAGAAGGCTGTGGTTTGGAATAAGGGGATCAAAAGAAAAATTAGAACAAAGAAAAGTAGTTTGAAGAAATGATCGCTGGATTCGGGCCACAATTTACTTGTCTTGGACTCTAGGTCACATATAAAATACATACATTTCAAAAACGTACCCAAAAGAACAAAAATACAGTTTTGAATATTATACAGTGAGTATTTTTAAACAATAAATCTGAATGTTTCCTTCTTTAAAATAAATATTTAGGTAACATTCTGATGCATTGATTGTGTAAGATTGCCCAGAGTTTAGAGTTTTTTCTCTTCTGATTGCGGCAGGGTGAAAATCCTGCCTTTTTCAAGACAGCCCTGAGCAGAGCAGTGCACATGTGAGACCTGGAATCCTCCCTGTAAAATAACTGCCCAACCTGACACATGCAGGTGGCAGCTGAACCTTGTTTGTACAGGGAATGTGTGGGCAATGCCTGCTCTTAGATTAAGAAACTACCAAACAGAAACCCAGAAATGCATCCACTTCAGAGCCTGCAAAAAGAGCAAGCTGGCCAAAGAGCAAGCTAGTCCTCAAAGAGTGTAAAAGGTTTTTGAGAGCTAAGCCAGAGTGAAGCCCTAGAAAGACTTCCACATTCATTGGTAGAGAAGAAAATATTTGAAACTTCATTCACTCACGTGGGTACTCCTGTGTATTTATTTAAGATGCCTATGGGTAAATAAATGTTTTTAGCAGCATTATTCATAATAGCCAGAAGGGGGAAACAACTCAAATGTCCATCAACTGATGAACAGATCAACAAAATGTGGTATATCCATACAATGAAACATAATTTGACCATCAAAAGGAACGAAGTTCTGATATGTGCTACAACATGGATGAACCTTGAAAACATTATGCTAAGTGAAAGAAGCCAGACACAAAAGGCCACATATTGTATGATTCCATTTATAATAAAATGTCCAGAATAGGCAAATCAGTAGAGTCAGAAAGTAGATTAGTGCTTGCCAGGGTCTAGGAGAAGAGAGACTGTTAATGAGTACGAAATTTCTTTTGGGGATGATAAAAAATATTCTGGAACTAGATAGTGGTGATGGTTGCTCTGATTGTGCACTTTTAAAATACAAACTTCAAAAAAAAGATACCCATGGATATATATCTCTTTCTATAGTTAAAACAAACCCTGTTAGTTCTGTAGCTGGCACTTTCCCTGCACAGGTACAGATGGTGTCGCCGGGCTCCTATCTCTACCTTACCCTCCAACCAGACAGGAGCAGGTAATGTCTCCCAGCTCCACACTTTTAAGCTAATACATCCACTGATATCCCCCTCCCCTTTCCTGCCTCTCAAAGTCCTTGACCCTCTTGAATGCCACCCACTCCAGGAAATATTTTCCTCCTGTAAGTCTCCTCTGTATGCTCAGACTTTCTGTAGACACTTCTCCCACAACCCACGGCTAACTTCTTCCAATATTATGGGAGTTGTGACCTATGCAACCCTTACTTTGCCTTGCCTTGGAAGCCAATTGAGTCACAACACTTGTATTTTCCATGCTAGTGCGTAGCCTGGCACATGATAGGAACTGAATAGAGTGGATTCAAGTGGGCATACAAAGCCACACTAGTCCTGGCCCAACTCACCTTCTCTACTATTTCTGATTATAGGCGGATCCTTGTTTCTGTCCCTCAACCCCTTACAGTTTCAATCCCCACAGAAGCAATGTGGGGTCTCAGCACCAGCTACATCCCTCACTCTACCCAAGGCTCCCTCAGCCTCTTGGATTACATAAAACTCCTTCTGATAGATACTCAAGTTCTATGGTTAACTCTGAAAATAATGAAACCTCTTTCATTCTGTTCTTTGAGCACTAACACTAGGCCATGCACCCAGCTGCAGAGCATCATTCCCCTTTTCTCACATGCCTCACCATCCACTGGTCCCCATCACAGCCAAGGCACTTATGAATGACAGAAAGCAGCAAGGCTTGTTGGAGAGGGAGAAGGGGTGAGGTTAGAGGCAGGAGCAGCAGAATCCCTGCAGCAGATCCAGCTCACCAGGCCTGATAGAGATGTCAATGGGCAAGAGGCCGTCTCTGCTACACGCATATCCCTATTTTGTGGGCAAGGGCGTTCCATCACCATAGTTTACTTTTCTCATTTATTGGTTCCAACCTGGATTAAAAAGCTAAACCAAAGGGTGTGTAAATAATTTTATCCTAATTTACAAAGTTTGAATTTACATTTCCCTTGTTGTCGAGGCAAATTATTGAAAACTGAATCAGATATGGAGCACTCTATTAAAAATAACCACGTGGCGAATCTATTTGTAAAATGAATGGTCACATCATAGTTTACTTGTTTTTAAGTTGAGGATTTTTGTGCACTGGGTTGTCTTCTAAAGAGGTAAAAATTTTTGTTAGAGATATGAGGTAGTCTTTGAAAAATAGCTCTTTTCTTATTACAAAAGAAACAGATGTTCGTACAGCATAAGTTTTAAAACACAAAAGAAAATACTTGTAAGAATCTGTTATGCCTCAGTCATGGAAACCACTCAAATGATATCTGAATGAAGAATAAAATGAAAGAGAAACCCCCCATATTCCACCATCTAGAGGTAACCACTGTTAACTTGGTGGTGTCTATCCTTCTAATATTTTTCTGTGCATATTTCAAGTGTACTGCTGTTTTATATGCTGTTGTTTTCACTTGACAAGGTGTCATAAACATTTTCCAGATCACTAGCTGGCTGCAAGGTACTCCCTGCTCAGCTGGATCAAATCTAACTGTATCTCAAATGCTGACCCACAGGCGTCCTAGCCAAAAGAATGGGAGGGAGCATTCTGAATTAAGCCCCTTTAAATGGATTGAAAATTACACTACATTAACACTTTTTTGTCCCACCCAAAAGTATTAAGCTGTCAGAGAAAAATTCACAGCCCTAGCAAAAGGACTGCTAGAGCCAGGCTGTGAACACAGTCCCAGCAGCAGGGCGTGTAGCCTGTCACCTGTCACCTGCCATGCTCTACCTGTTGGGTGACCTAGCTTTTTCTTTTTTTTTTTTTTTCCTTTGCTTTGCTGTTTTTTTTTTTTTTTTTTTTTTAGACTCAGAAGTTCCTTTAAGCCTCTGGCCATTGGAGGAGCTGATGGCAGCTTGACTGGGCCTCTGCCAACCATGAGGAAAGAAAAAGTCCCATTCATATTGTCCCTTATCACTGGGGGCTGAGCCCCATAGATAAATACTGGTTTCCTCCCTCACTATGTGTCACGGATTACATACTCACAGTGTTTCAACTGAACTCTGTGATTGAGAGGGGACAGTTCTTTCCCAGAAGCACTAAATCTGCTTTGGGGGTCCCGCAAGGGGGCTCAAAGACTGCAGTATGCCAAGCAGGCTGCTGGGTCCAGTCTTTCATGTTATTCTGTTACTAGGTATACACAGTTTAATGTGTATACCATATGCACAGGAGGCATGCAACTCAAAGCTATCTTTCCAGGGTGATGTTCAGAAATAGTTTATATTCATGGATAAAGAGAAGAAAAAGAAGCTACAATAAATAAGTGGATCTAGCCTGCTCCTTGAGTATATTAAGGGTTAGGATTTCCTTAGGTTTGGTTAGGTTTTCCTTATGGGAGCCAAACATCTTGGTTACTGCCATTACTAGCGATGTGACCATGGGCAAGCTCCTTAACTTCTTTATCACTCAGGTTCCTAAACTTTATAATAAGGATAATAACTCCTAGTCTATATTTCAAAGTGGACGTTTTCCGTATTGAATTATGCAATGTGTACACTCAGCACAGTAGTTAACCATAAGCACTCCATGAATGTTAACTATTATTATTGTCATTGTAATTGAGCTCTTTGTTTTCTTATAATGGTAAATTATGGGTGTCTTATCATTTGGGATTTCACCTCAGGACATATATCTTCTAGATAAAAACACATAGACTATATTCAGTTAACCAGGGGATCATCCTACAGACAGGTGAGAAGGCATAGACTAGTTTCTGTGACATAAACTAGAAGAGAATTAATGAGGTGGTTGAGACCAGTCCAATGTTATTTGCAAACTGACCCAGTTTAGCAGTTTAATGAGAAAGAGGCTTGATTCTGAGGCTTAAATGAAATTTAAGAACTACTTGTGGCTTTGCTTTACCAACCCAGTTTTTGTTGCCCCAGTAACTCAGAATGTCTTGCTCCAGAGCTGCTGCCAGCCTCAGAGAATGTGGCGAATAGTCGTTGCTGACATGCCTATCCTCCCGTCTCCTCTTTCTAGCACACACATCTTATGCTGCCCACCCACCTGATGCTCTGTTCTTACCAGTCCTACCAGTTCTCATTTTGCCTGAGAACTTCAGGGACTCAACAGCTGGGCCCAGGCTGAATTTGATATTACTGTGGCTTGGCAACTTCATGTTAGTAGATCCAAACTCCCCATGCAGTCAAGGGCAGGGATGGTCCTAGATTCTGGTGGTTTTAGAGCTGCCAGAAGGAGCATGAGAACTGTGGTCCATACTCATCCTGCCCTCACTTTCCTTCTGAGTGAATCCAAAGTCGCAGAAAGCAAAGCAAAAATAATTCTCCTTGTTAAATACTGATCTAATTTATTAGAGCCCATCCAGAATATACCTGCCAACTGTCAGAGTCAGGAATTATTTAGTGGAATTTTAGAATCCCTAACAAGAGCTAGTCTCTCATTCTCTCCTAAAATTTACATTCCTGCCATCGCCAGAAATAAAAAAAAAGAAAAACACAAAAAAAGCCATAGCCAAGCATGGTGGTGTGTACCTGTAAGTCTCAACTACCCTGAACACCGAGGTGAAAGGATCACATGAGCCCAGGAATTTGAAACCAGCCTGGTCAACTTAGCCAGACCCCATCTCTAAAAAAAAAAAGAAAAAAAAAAGTGTAAAGCCTACGTTCATAAACTCATGTGTCTTATTATAAAGGTATCCCCAAAAGATAATTTTGTTACCTTGGAAACTTCAGGTAACAATACTTCCCTTGGCAAGTCTGTCCTTTTCCTTTCTTCCTTCCTACCTTTGGGTGTAACCTCAACCCTTCCTGATGCTATTTAGGCCCATAGGATCAGCTCATGTTAAGATTTTTGTGAGATCCTTGCCCAGTCCATGCACATCAGTCCATCAACTCTATGCTCAGTATTTTCTATTTAAGTTGTTCACTGCTGACTGCTTTTACAGGCACACTGTGTGAGTTCTAGTTTAAACATTATAAAGTGGAGTGAGGATGTCTTCTTACATTGGAAGATGATCTACAACTTATCGAGTGTTCACCATTGAAATTGTAATTACTTCATGCCTCATTACAGATAAGGTGAAATATCTTGTTTAGCATCTATGGAACAGCAATAATTATATCTGCTTGAATATATCTCAGTTAGGGCTTTCCAAAAAAAAGATATTTAACAGTGGAACAATACTCAACAACTATAATAATTATAAACTAGATGTATCCTAGCCCTATTCTATTTCATTATTTGGCAGTATATGCATGAGTTCATTTTATGATTTTCCAAAATCTATCAATGATAAGGAAATTATTAGATTGCTTCTGAATTTTCAATTATAGTTCTTTTCCTAATGATGTGTATTCTCATTGGATTCCTTAGCTCACCAAAACTTTTTTTCATCATAGCCAAATTCTGACAGAACTATGTTTGAACTATACTTACCCTTTAAATTCTAAGGCTAATTGTAAATTTTTCATCATCCTTTTAATATGGCAAACTTTATTGAGAGGTAAAGAATCAGTTAAATTAAAAAAATTTTAATCATGAATCAATCATCAGGGCAGCTAAGACCTCAATAAACCATTTTTTACATGAATTTGGAAAGGAACTATTTCCTCCAAGCAGACTCTGCCCTCCGCTGCCTGCACCCAGGGTACAGGGCTTGGTGAGTGGAGCACAGACAGGATGTCAGTGCCCTTGAGTCCCCTTTGTAGAGCCCAACAGCACAACCATGCCTAGCGGCTCTAGGAACAGTGTCGAAATTAGCTTTATTTACAAAGTTACTCATCTTTATTTACTAAGTTGATCCAACCAGTTCAAACACACTTCTAGGACAAAACCTAGAAATGAGCATACTGACCAGAATGTCAAAGTAAAGTCAAAGTAAAAAATGAATGAGGGGTATGGTAGAATCATGAGTTAGTTAAATTTATAAGGATAACTGAAAGAGTAAAACCAAAATTAAGCTACCTACCTCTGGTATGGAAGTCAATGGGGTATAGACACTTTTGCTTATCTCTTAAGTTAGTTTCATGGGACTTCTGGTTTTGACTATTTTCTTTAAAAAAAATTTATGGAGATAAAAATTGATAAAGTCTTCTCACAGTGTGGTTTGGAAGCAACTCTTAGAAATTTGAATGGGCAAATCTTCGGCCCAGCAATTTCATTCTAAATACCTGTCCTAAAGAAATACACATATTAACAAAGAGTACAAGGATTGTAACAATATTTCCAATAGCAAAAAAAAAGACTGCACAAAAATTCATCAATAATGGGTTGATAAAAACAAATCTTTGTGTGCCCATATTGTAAATGTAATAATCATACGATTCTATTTGAACTGACAAGGAATAAGACCAAAGAAAATATACTAATGAAGCAAAAAAGGCAAATAGCAGAATAGTAGAAATCCCATTAATGTAAGAAAAATGCGTGTGGTAAATGTGCAGATGTGTGTATGTATGTGTAAACGCAGAGAGAGGTATTTAGGAGGACATATTCCTAAGTGGTCATTGCTGAGGAAGAGTGTGAGATTTGAGGAGCTGGAACAGAGATGGGAGGGTAGAAAATTGGGAGAGGGGATTCATAAGGGACTTTTAGTTTCTGCTCTATATGCCTTTGCAATTTTTTAAACAATAAGCATGAATTACTTTTGTAATTTAAAAGTAATTTTAAAGAATTTTAAAGATAAAAAAAGAAAAATGATTACTCATAACTGCATCACCCAAACACAACAATTTTCATTTACATGTATTGCCTCCCAAGCTTTTAATATGAGTTTAAGTATGGGGAAAATATATAAAATTTCAAAATTACATAATAAGAATGTTGCTATATAGTCATTATAACTTTGAATTTTATATTTTTAATATAAACTACATAACTACAGTATATGAATTGCCATTTTGTTGCAAATAACTATCATCTGGTATTGATGCATATACATACAATTATTGTACCAGAATGTAATCAACCAAAGCAGTATGTTAGCTGCTTTGGACTTTATGCTCTTCTCATAAACAATGCAGAAAAAAATAGTTTATAAGGTATTTTCTCTTTGGATTATACCTTTAAGGAAAATTATAAGTTGCAAAGCGATCAAATTAAACAAGAATTTAAACATTGCATAACTCTTAATATACATTGCCAATTTTCTTTTCAAAAGTATAGTTTTAACCTTATTGCCACAAAAAGTGTATTAGTTTTACTTCATCTTCACTAGCATTGGGTATTAATTTTTTAACTACTCTGGCCAAGTACAACAATATATTTCTTGAATAAATTATAAATTTGAACATTTCCCTTGTGTTACAACTGCAGTTGACAGTTCAGGTCATTTTTGATTTATTTAACAATTTTGCTTTTACTAATAACAATAATAGGTAACTCCCATTGAGTGTTTATCAAGTTCCAGGCACTGTTCTAAGTATTTTACATATATATCACATCTAAACCTCACAAAACTCCAAAAAGTATTACCATAATAGCCATTTTACAGATGGAGAAACTGGGACCCAGATAAGTTTATATCATAGGAAGTCTAACATCAAAGCTGAGGCTCTTACTGTCACCTCACTATATAGCTGTACATGAGTGTATTAAATAATTAAGATGTCATCCCTTTACCTGTCATACTTACCAAAAGTATTTTCCCAGTGTTTTGTATTTTTGTTGTTCTTGTGTTTTTATATGCAGAACATATTAATGTTCTTATAATCAATTGAGCTTTTTCTTCATTTTGTAATTATTTCTATCATTTCTAAGCTTATAAAGATGTCTCTGTTCCAGAGACTTGAGAAATTTTCAAATCTGTTTTCTTCCCATGTGTACATACATGTGTAGTATGTACGAATATATGTATGTGAATATATTAATGTATTTGTATGTGTGCATATATACACATAAACACAGACATATGCACATACTCTTTTTAACCCACGCAGACATTGTCTTGCTGTACAATAATACAAGGCATTTGGGGCTGCTTTTCTGACCCTGACACTGTTGCTGGGCTGAGAATTACTCTGCCAGTGTCCAGATGAGATACTGAGCCACCAGGATTTAAATCTTCAACTTACCTTTGCTCCAAGTGATATGATTAAGCAGAGATTACTTAACCCAAGCCCCAGTGAGTCATTCCAAACCCTTGAATCAGTCTGACAAATCCACAAAGCTTCTGTTGAATTACTGCCTTGGAGAATTCTTTGCCTGACTGGTTGAACACTGGATGACTGCAAGCCTGATGATTTATAGAAAGGCACAAGTCTGACCCAATGGGCACACCCATTGTATTTCTACAGAGAAGAAATATCTTTGGAGTTAAATTGGTAGGTCCCAAATGAATCAATAGAGCAGCACATGTGGTATGCTATTACTTGTGGAAGAGAAAATATATGTCTTCTGTATATAGAAAAAAGGATAGATATAGATTAAGATATGGATATATAGATATGATATAGCTATATGGGAGGGTGAGGACTGGCTGTGACTTTTCATTATCCTTTCATAACTTTTTAAAATTTAATTTTTAATTTCAACTTCTATTTTAGATATGGGGATATATGTGCAGATTTTTTACATGAGAATATTACATGATACTGAGGTTTGGAGTACAAATCCTGTAACCCTCGTAGTGAGCATAGTACTTGATAGGTAGTTTTTTAACTTCACCATGCCCTCTAGTAGTCCACAGTTTCTACTGTTCCCATATTTATGTCCATGTATGCTCAAAGCTTATGTCCATGTGTTCTCACTTATAAGTGAGAACATGCAGTATTTAGTTTTCTGTTCTTGCATTTATTTGCTTACAATTATGGCCTCCAGCTCCATCCATGTTACTGCAAAGGACGTGACTTTATTCTTTTTTATGGCTGCATAGTATTCCATGGTATATATGTATCACATTTTCTTTATCCAATCCACCATTGATGGGCACCTGGGTTGATTCCATGTCTTTGCTATTGTGAACAGCGTAGCACTGAACACATGAGTGCATGTGTCTTTTTGGTAGAATGATTTACTTTCTTTTGGGTATATACCCAGTAATGGGATTGCTGGGTTGAAATGTAGCTCTGCTTTAAGTTCTTTGAGAAATCTCCAGACTGCTTTTCACAGTGGCTAGGCTAATTTACATTCCCACCAGCAGTGTATAAGCTTTCCCTTTTCTCTGCAACCTCTCCAGCACCTGTTGTTTTTTGACTTTTTAATAACAGCCATTCTGATTGAGATGGTATTTCACTGTGGTTTTGATTTGCATTTCTCTGGTGATTAGTGATGCTGAGCATTTTTTCATGTTTCTTGGTGACATGTATGACTTCTTTTGAGAAGTGTCTGTTCAGGTCCTTTGCCCATTTTCCAATGAAGTTATTTGTTTATTGCCTGTTGGTTTAAGTTCCCCATAGATTCTGGATATTAGGTCTTTGTCAGATGTATACTTTGCAAATATCTTCTCCCATTATGCAGGTTGTCTGTTTGCTCTGCTGATAGTTTATTTTGCTGAGCAGAAGCTCTTCGGTTTAATTAGGTCTCACTTTTCTATTTTTGTTTTTGTTGCAACTACTTTTGGAAACTTAGCCAAAAATTCCTTGCCAAGGCTGATGTTGAGAAGGGTATTTCCTGGGTTGTTTTCCAGGATTTTTATAGTTTGAGGCCTTACATTTAAACCTTTAATCCATTCTGAGTTATTTTTGGATTATGGTGAAAAGTCAGGGTCCAGCTTCGATCTTCTGCATATAGCTAGCCAGTTATCCCAGCACCATTTATTGAATAGGGAGTCCTTTCCCCATTGTTTGTTTTTCTTGGCCTTGTCAAAGATCAGATGGTTGTAGGTGTGTGGCTTTATTTCTGAGTTTTCTATTCTGTTCCATTGGTCTATGGTCTGTTCCATTGGTCTATGTGTTGTTTTTGTACCAGTACCAAGCTGTTGGGTTACTGTGGCTTTATAAGAGCCATCTATGAAAAACTGACAGCCATCATTACACCAAATAGGCAAAAGCTGGAACTATTCCCCTTGAGAACTGGAACAAGACAAGGATGCCCATTCTTACCACTCCTATTCAACATAGTACCGGAATTATTAGAGAAATCAGGCAAGAGAAAGAAATGAGGCATCCGAATAGGACAGGAAGAAGTCAAACTATCTCTCTTCACTGATGATATGATTCTATTCCTAGAAAATCCTGACGACTCTGCTAAAGGCTCGTAAAATTGATGAATGACTTTAGCAAAGTTTCAGGATACAAAATCAATGTACAAAAATCGGTAGCATTTCTATACATCAACAACATCCAGGCTGAGAGTGAAATCAAGAACACAATCCCTTTCACAATAGCCACAAAGAAAATAAAACACCTAGGAATACAGCTAACCAAGGAAGTGAAATATCCCTACAAGGAGAGCTACAACACACTGCTGAAAGAAATCAGAGATGACACAAATAAATGGAAAAACATTCCACACTCATGGATTAGAAGAATCTAAATATTGTAAAAATGGCCATACTGTCCAAATCAATTTACAGATTCAATGCTATTCCTATCAAACTACTAACATCATTCTTCATAAAATTAGAAAAAAGTATTCTAAAATTCATATGGAACTAAAAAGAGCCCAAAGAGCCAAAGCAATCCTAAGCAAAAATGAAACAAAGCAAAAAACAAAAACAGCAGCAACAAAAAACCAAAACAAAGCTGTAGGCATTAAACTATGTTTCATAATTTTGAATTTTGTTTCATGTGCCTGTATTACCTATTTATTAAAATTTTTATATCAAAAATAGTGAAGGTCAAGTTCAAGAATTTCACTAATAATACAGTAATATTTTCTAGTCACCTTATTGAGAGGTAACAGCATGCTGGCAGTCCTCACAGCCCCCCGCTCGCTCTCAGCGCCTCCTCTGCCTGGGCTCCCACTTTGGCGGCACTTGAGGAGCCCTTCAGCCCACCGCTGCACTGTGGGAGCCCCTTTCTGGGCTGGCCAAGGCCAGAACCGGCTCCCTCAGCTCGCAGGGAGGTGTGGAGGGAGAGGCGCGAGCGGGAACCCGGGCTGCGCGCGGCGCTTGCGGGCCAGCTGGAGTTCCGGGTGGGCGTGGGCTTGGCCGGCCCCGCACTCGGAGCAGCCGGCCGGCCCTGCCGGCCCCGGGCAATGAGGGGCGTAGCACCCGGGCCAGCGGCTGCGGAGGGTGTACTGGGTCCCCCAGCAGTGCCAGCCCACCGGCGCTGCGCTCGATTTCTCACCGGGCCTTAGCTGCCTTCCTGCGGGGCAGGGCTCGGGACCTGCAGCCCGCCATGCCTGAGCCTCCCACCCCCTCCATGGGCTTCTGTGCGGCCCAAGCCTCCCCGACGAGCGCCACCCCCTGCTCCAAGGTGCCCAGTCCCATCGACTGCCCAAGGGCTGAGGAGTGGGGGGCACACGGCACCGAGACTGGCAGGCAGCTCCACCTGCAACCCCGGTGCGGGATCCACTGGGTGAAGCCAGCTGGGCTCCTGAGTCTGGTGGGGATGTGGAGAACCTTTATGTCTAGCTCAGGGATTGTAAACGCACCAATCAGCGCCCTGTCAAAACAGACCACTGGGCTCTACCAATCAGCAGGATGTGGGTGGGGCCAGATAAGAGAATAAAAGCAGGCTGCCTGAGCTAGCAGTGGCAATCCGCTTGGGTCCCCTTCCAGTCTGTGGAAGCTTTGTTTTTTCGCTCTTTGCAATGAATCTTGCTACTGCTCACTCTTTGGGTCCACACTGCCTTTAAGGGCTGTACTCACCGTGAGGGTCCACGGCTTCATTCTTGAAGTCAGTGAGACCAAGAACCCACCAATTCCAGACACACTATGACCATTATTACAGGGTTGATCTCATAAAGGGCTAATAATTCCAAGGCAGTTTGGCAACATCCTTCATTACACAACACTTAAATTTGTTGTGCTATGCAGCCCACCTGCAGTTTGCTCTCTTAGGAATCCAGTACTCTGCTTTGGCTGAAAGAAACTACATTTCCCAGGTTGCTTGGACCTCTGGTCCAGCTAGCTATAGCCAATGGAAGGCATGAGCACTAGAATGAGGGGTAAAAGGAAGAAAGAAGCCAGGGTATGTTTCTCTCTGTGTTCCCTGTGGTATTTCAAGCACCAGTAATGTCCCCTCTGTGGTCTCAGCTCCAACTGGAAAGTCTCTACTATGGTTCTAGTCCCCACAGAATGGCCCTGGGCTCTGATAATGCCACTTTCTGCTATTATTCTTCCAGTCTTAAAGTGAGAGAAGGTTGCTAATCTCTGGAATTCTCTCTGCATTTCATGTTTGGCTTCTCTGCTCTTCTGTTTCATAGGTAACCAATTCTTTATGTCAAATTTACTGTCAGCAAAACCTGGAACGGCTTGTTTTCTGGCCAGAGGGCCTGACTGATATACTTCACATTTTCTGTTTCTTGCTTTGAAACACCCTTCTCCATGAGAAAAACAGCTCAGTAGTTTTTCATATAACATCTGACCTTAGATTCACATTGCAGAACTCCTAACATACTAGCTTTACGTTAGTTTTTTGCACCCCGCCCCTATATTTCATAACTGCCATTCTTTATCTTTGCTTAATGCTATAGATGCCTTTTAAAAGGACACTATTTGTAGATACATGCATAGGCATAATGGCCACTGCATTCTTTTCAAAACAAGAACACTTACAGCATTAATTGTGGAAATTTCTCTGATCAAACTCCTGGGGCCAGAGGAGTTGCCCAAGCTGCCTGGGGCCACAGAAGTCACCCAAGCTGAGCTATTAGAGAAGGCTCATATTCAGAGTCTCTCTCCCACAGAGGTTTTAGGGGAAAATGACTGAGTGGTGCTCACGTGCAGACTCTACATTTCTCAGCTGGCTTTGTCTCAAGCTCTTCTGGTGTAAGAAATCAAAATCTCATTTCACTTGTTCCTCAGGAAAGACAATTATTCTCAACCAAGCCAGTGGCCTTTATTTAAAGGTCATGGGCTTATCTCTTGTCACCACAGAGTGCTCACCAGAGTTTATCCTAAGCCTAACTACTGCAGATTATAGGTTCATGTGGGGTTTGCTAACACATTGTTCTAATTCATCTGAAATGATTGAGTTTTCTCAATTCATATGCATCCGAATCATACTCTGGCCTGGTCAGTATTATCCTTCTTCATAATTACAGGCTGTGTCTCACTCATGGCTTCTGACTTATTCATGGCCCCTTACATCATGCTTTTCTGAACTCGAGTGGACTCCACCCCTTCTTACTGCCCCTGCACCTGTGGCCTCTTTTGTCCACCTGCTGCAGGTGAGAATGCACCTCCTTTCTTCCTTGACAATCCCCTTTTCTAATGCTGGCCTGATCCTTCTAACCGCTAATCACAGCAATATGGAGCTAACCTAAACCCTGCGCCCCATCCAACCTCAGCTATAGAATCTGTCCCCATCCCCATCCCTCTACTTTTTGCTTTTGAGCCAGTCTTACCCATCCTTTCACCAATCCTGTTAATGTCCCACATATGGCCCCATCCTGCCACCCCAAAGGTCCTGTCCCTCTAACAACATGCCTTTGACTCTGACTGTTAAATGTCAGGGTAACACCATCTCTGGCATGGGAACAATCATAGCTGTTGAATGTCCCATCCCCCTACACTGGCTATGCTAGGGGCCTAGTGTCTATCTCTCTTAGTCCTTTAACTGCTCCCCAACAGAGCTTCAACTTCCTCTCACAAATCTCCCACCCATCCATCCATTGTTACCCCTGGCCTGACCCTGCCATAGCTATAGAGACAGATTTACCAAGGACACCAATGAAGCTTAAACTTCGGATGTCCTAGCTTGCATGGGCCCTTTGCAAGGTCTCATATCTAATTTTGTATTATTCTTCTTAAAGAGGGCCCCCCAAGTGGTCTAATCTTCAGGCCACCGCAAAGCCTGGACCTGCCCCTGCTTAGGTGGTAGCTCCCTTGATTATCTTGGAATTAGGGAAATGTTCCCACTCGCATTTCCATACTGCTTCCTGGAAAAATGTGCTTGTGGATAGAACCGAAATTGAACTTTGAATGCCCTCAACCTTAGAAACATTGTTAAACCTAGTGGTTAGTTTTAATTATAAGACAAGTGCTTGGTTTCAGCTGCTTTATAGGTTAAATAGGTTTTTTGCTGATCGGCTTTGGAAACCTACCATTGAACAAGTGACTTGTAAACAAACTTCTGGAATGTAAACCACTTCTAAATTGTAGGCTTCAGGGACTTTGCATTAACAAAAGCCCATAAACCACAGCATATGTACCCTATTTTATACCTTGTGTGGAAATTTATGTACAAATAGTGACATTTTGTCACATGGAAGAAATTACCCATTAAATTCAACCAAAAGATGTAGTAATATGCAACTAGGCATGATTTATAACTATAGCAATCAGTCAACCTAGATTTTCTGAGGTAGTTCAATAAGAAATATTCTGCTCTATGATCACCGTGTGTGACTCCAGTTCACTGTCATATGCTCAGAAACTAATACAGTATCTGGCACACAGTAGACATTCAAGCAATGCATTCAAAATTAATGATTGTGTAAGACTGTTTGGCAAACTATGTGCCCTGCTTTTGGTTTTAAAACTATGGTCACTGATTATAGTTATAATAAACATATACAAGCAATTTAATATTCCTTTTTATTATTTCTAAGTATACATTGCTAACTATATAAATTTGTATAATTTTTCAAAACTCACCTCCAAAATAAAATAGCTTGGATTTCAGTGGAAAATGTATACATTAATGATTCTATCCTCAGTGAAAAAAAATGCTTTACCAAACAGTTACAGAGCTTCTTACACAGAATACTACATGTTTTTTTCATATCCATTTGGAGGAATGCTTTTATATCAACTTGGCATGTAAATCATTTTATTTTTAAAGAATCAGTATGGTTACAGCATTCTAACCTCCCACATAATTCTGCTAAATGTTACAAATATGTTACACACACTCCAATTTTTAGCCTAAGAACTTATTAACTTTTAATGAGACTATGGATTCCCTCCAGCAAGTAGATTAACCAGGTGAGTTTGATAAAGAAACCTTTTCATATAGATTATCTTAATCCTTCTAAGAATCCAAAAGAATTAACTATAATAGAGGGATAACCAGAAAAGTCTTTGATTTCTGGATTCTGGACTATACTAGTATTACAAACTGCCTCTCCGCTGCCTCTTCTGCTTCTACTTTTATGCATTCACCACCAAAGAAGAGTCAACTGTTGGTGTTTGGGGAACACGTTTCGGAAAAAAAAAAAATTTAGATTGAAAATGAATTCTTGATTCTAGGAAAATTTATAGCACTGGCACTAGTTTGGGGATTGAGCTATTCATTTCTCCATCGGAATACCAGTCATTAGAACAAGATATATCCTCATAATACCATTTTTCCTTTTTCTCCACCTCACCTCCCACCTACCCAAGAACACTCCAGAAGACTACATTCTCCTGTCTTTATTTATTAATTTTTTTTGAGACAGAGTCTCGCTCTGTCACCCAGGCTGGAGTGCAGTGGCGCAATCTTGGCTCACTGCAACCTCTGCCTCCTGGGTTCAAGCGATTCTCCTGCCTCAGCCTCCTGAGTAGTTGGGACTACCAGCACCCCCCACCACGCCTGGCTAATTTTTTTTTTTTTTTTTTTTAGTAGAGACAGGGTTTCACCGTGTTAGCCAGGATGGTCTCTATCTCCTGACCTCGTGATCTGCCCACCTCGGCCTCCCAAAGTGCTGGGATTACGGGCGTGATCTCCTGTCTTTTTTAATTTCCACTACAAGCACATTTCATCCTAAGTCGCACACGAGCACGTCAGGAAATCTCTTGGTTCTGAATTGCAGCATGTGCATGAGTCCATTTCCTTCCCTGTTAAGAACACCCCTTCCACTTTAACTCCTCATCCTTGACCAACAAAGTAAAGGACACAACCAACTCCCTTCTCCACAGATCATGGCTTGTACTTTTCATGGCTGGGAATTTACCCAAAACAGACACCAAGTACAATAGATGTTACAGATGATTATTCCTGTAAGTACATAAGTGCTCTCCACACAATCCGGGAAACTTGTTGAAGTCTGGAGACGTTTTCAGAGTATCTGAAAGCCAGATTCCACTTAGCGGTTCTTTGAAGAGGAAAATTCCAGACATTTCAAAGGGGCAGATCATTCAGACACCTGGTATTCCTTTTGCAAACCAGCTTCTATCCCCTCAACTCACTCCTTTTAAACACCATCAGAGGGTCATGAGAACACTGTTTGAAATGGTGGCTCTTCAGAAAATACCAGGTTCTCCCACTTCAAACACAATCAACATAGTATTACTTCTTCCTGTGGTGTTCCTCCCTACCAGACATCGATGGAGGCATTCCTGCCTTTCCCATCTTTCTCTAATCTGTCCAAGCAGGGGGAGAGGACTTTTTCCTTCCTAGTCCCCTGAACTAGCTCAAAGAATATTCCTTGTGAAGAGCACTTCAGGCAAGATTTCATAAGATCTCAGGTCTACTGCTTTATTATACAGTTGTGGGCAAGAAGTGGGAATTGTGGGCAAGGAAGGCAGAGGTGAATTTAGTGCTTTAAAAAACCAGGGCACACAATGTGAAGTAACTCATTTCCTCTCTTTCCCTGGGGCTTGATGCAGCCTCTTCATGACCTTGGTGTCCAGGTACAAGAGGAGAAGGGAGCAGTTTCATCTAGCTCCGTGGAGATGGTCACGAAACTCTTTACTCACTTAACTTTCAGCAATTTGGGGTCTTTAATTACCAGTTCGTGCTCATAGAAAAGGAGAACTCAGCAAGCAGCTGGGAACCAGAGTTCTAAATGCTAAGTCCTTTTCTGCCTAAGGCTTGCTAGGGCACTTGATGAATTCCTGACCTTGTTTATAAACCTTGTTTCCAGCAAAGTCAAATGAAGCTGCTTAACACTATTGAATATTCTACTATATTAACCACCTTGGCTTTTAGAGCAACTTTCCACTTACAGCTGGAACTACCATCCTTCAGCCCTGGGAGAGATAACTAAAATTTCTGTAATCCAAGTTGGGAGAACAGAAGCAAATTGTCAGCCACCTCAGAACACTTCTTCTCAATTCTTCTTAGCCCTTCTCTAAATAACTGAGCATAAGCTCTGTGTCTTTGCAGAAGCCATTCTGGGATATGTTGGGCCTTCCCCAAAAGCTGTATGATCTTCATGCTATTTGCCACAGAAGGAGCCACTCACCTTGCTCTTTAAAACAAGTGGGGGCGGCTGGGCGTGGCGGCTCACGCCTGTAACCCCAGCACTTTGGGAGGCCGAGGTCGGTGGATTCCTTGAGGTCAGGAGTTCAAGACCAGCCTGGCCAACATGGTGAAACCGTGTCTCTACTAAAAATACAAAAATTAGCTGGGCGTGGTGGCTTATGCCTATAATCCCAGCTACTAAGGACGCTGAGGCAGAAGAATCACTTAAAACTGGGAGGTAGAGGTTGCAGTGAGCTGAGATTGTACCACTGCTCTCCAGCCTGGGCAACAGAGTGAGACTCTGTATCAAAAAAATAAAAATAAAAATAAGGTGGGGGTGTCACCATCATTAGTCATCAGAGAAATGCAAATCAAAACCACGATGAGGTCCCACCTCACACTTACTAGGATGGGTATAATACAAAAGACAATAACAAGTTCAGACAGCTGGTGTTCCTTTTGCAAACCAGCAAAAGGGGATGTGGAGAAACTGGAACTCTCATACACAGTGGTGGGAATGCAAAATGGTACAGTCACTATGGAAAACAGTCTGGCAGTTCCTCAGAGGTTAAGCATATAGTTACTATGTGACCCAGCAGTTCTACTCCTAGGTATATACCCAAGAGAAATGAAAACATGTCCACACAAAAACTTGTACACAAATGTTCTAGCAGTGTTATTCATAATAGCCGAAAGATAAAAAGAGCTCAACTGTCCATCAACTGATAAATTGATAAATAAAATGTGGTATAGCCATATAAGGGGAAATCATCGACCAAAAAAGAATGAAGGAGTGATACGTTACAACATGAATAAACCTTGAAAACAAAGGTTTTCAAACAAAGTGAAAGAAGCCAGCCACAAAAGTACATGAACTGTCCAGAATAAGCAAATCCATAGAGATATAAAGTAGTTAATGATTGCCAGAGGCTGGGGATAGAGGAATAGGGAATTTGACTGCTATCAGGTACACGGTTTCTTTTTGGAGTGATCAAATTGTTCTGGAAGTGGGTATTGGTGATAGTTGCACAAACAACTATACTAAAAACCACTGAATTATATTGTTGGCACACAAATCATATCTCAATAAAGCTGAAGGAAGTAAGGAAAAAGAAAGAAGGAAGGAAGGAAAGAAAGAAAGGAGAAGAAAGAAAGAAGAAAGAAGGAAAATAGAGAAAAGAGGAGAGAAGAGGTGAGGAGAGGAGGGGAGGGGCAAGGAGAGGAGAGGAAGGGAAGGAAGGGAAGGAAGGAGGGAGAAAAAGAAAGAAGGAAAGTATGGAGGGAGCGAGAAAGAAAGACAAAGAATAGGGAGTAAACTGACTGGGGTAAACACTGAGCTATTTAATCTTGCCTCTCAATGTCTCTTTCCCCCAGCAAACCCCTCCCAAGAGTCATGAAGGGGAAAGGCCCTCCTTCTAGTGTTGGCCAAATTTGCCCCCAGGAACGAAGCCTTCATTTTCAGCCTCTTTGTAATTCATGAGGCTAACCTCACCCATATCTGCTTGCCATGAACTCCTGCCCCAACACAGCTGCTTGGCCACCCTGATGAAGAAGGCATCCTTCAGAGACCTGTCCTGGCTCCTCTGCTGCCCTAAGAACTGGCTGTTGGGATGACACTGACAGAGCCCTGTCAAAGTTTGCTGATCATCTCCAGACCATCAGAGCTCCCCACTGCTGTATAATTGAGAAGGGCCTGGCCTTCCACCTGGGAAGGTAACCAGAGCCCTGTTGAAACTCACCTGGTGCTGTCTCTGCTTCAGGTAGAAGAGTGAACTGGCCCCTGGACTTGTGCTTCCTTTACTGACCTGACCTGTGTTTGGCTTTCCCATCATCCCTCCCTATTGGTGTTTTGCTGTAGTCATCATGTTTACACAACCCCATCCTTCCATGAGTGTGCTGGGAAAAGCTATCTCAGCAACATATACCCAGCATCTCCTGTTCTCTCCTACTCACTCCAAGTAAATTCAGGATGGCTCCTGCTCAAACTTTAAAAGAGTTACTCCTGTGAGCCAGGTGCTTAATATATGTAACTCCACTTAATCTTCACAACAGCTCTGTAAAAAGAAGATACAATTATCCCCATCTTTCAAGATGAGGAAACAGATTCAAAGAAGGTAAGCAACTTAATCAAGGTCATGTGGATTCAAATACAGAACTGTCAAGGTTCACTGCCTGGAATAATAAGTTCTTCCCTTCACTGAGCATCTATCATATGTCAGGTAGTGTTCTAGACAACAATATTATTTCATTGACTCTCACAACAATTCCATGAGATAGGTCTTAGCATCCCATATAATGGATGGGAAAACTGAGGTTCGGAATGATTAAAAATAGACATGCTAATCACTATAATTTGATCATTACACATTGTATACATGGATTGAAATATCACTCTCTAGCCCATAAATATGTAAAATTACGTGTTAACTGAAAAGAAAACAAAAAGGAATAAATAAGTAACTCTTTTGAGATAATATGTATTTGTCACTCACTGAATGCCTTGGGAGTTTGGGAAGATGTTTGCTTTTCCTGATAAATGTGAAAGATGCAACTGGTACATCTTTCATCTTCCTCTTTACCTGAATTTGGATGTGATGATTGAAACTTGAACAACTATCTTGGAATCATGAGAGAAAAGCCAAAAGAAAATTCAGTGAAATATTTTCCCAAACATTATTAGCCTGATAAACAACAATCCACCTTCAGATCTCTTGTTATATAAGAAAACTGAACCTCTGTTTATTTTTATTATTTTTCAAGGCCACACAAATAGTACGTGACTGTGATCTATTTATAGTTTTCCCGCATTCTTCTCTTAGTAACTGAATTTTCCAAATTATAGCTTAGCACATGCCTACCCAGCAAATGGTCACATTTTTCAGATCTCCTTGCAGCTTTGTGGGACAGGTGACTGTATTTTGGTTAATGGAATGTGAACAGAAGGAAAGGATGTGATTAACTTCCAGGTCATGCCCTCCAGTTCCTGTTTCCTTCTTCCCACTAGTGTTGAAAGTAAACCACCTGGTCCAATCACACGGACCAGAACCACACTTTAGGGGTGGCAGATCAACAAGATAGAAGGAATTTGGATTTCTGAATGACCTCAGTGGTAGAGCTGCCCTCCATTCTAGAATCACTATCAACTTGGACTTCTATGTGGGGGAGTATTTCTTTTATCTCATTTAAGCAACTATGTTTTGGTCTGTCTTAAGACCCTATTATCTTAAGCAATACTGTGGCCAACTAATTTTCAAACAGGTCTGTCTAACTCCAAATCTGAGTAATTTCTACTACAATTCTCAATACCTAAACTGGGAATTGCAAACTCAAATGCCTACAGAAGCTAGGTAGATAAATTAGTGAAGAAGTCTGAGTAGGAGCTGTGGTGAGCTGGAGAATACATATGTGGTTGCTAAGTGCTTAACAAACTCTGTTTCCTTTTCTTCCTGCTAGACTATATTTCCCAGCTTTCCTTATAATTAGTTAGGGCCATGTGACTGAATTCTGGCCAATGGAATGTATATAGTAGGAATGAGTGCTCAATCCAGGCCTGGTCCATGAAAAATCTCCCACTCAATTATTCACTCTTTCTTTTCCCCCTACTGAAGTGAAACAGATACCACAGGAGATCTTGAGAGCAATGCAACAAATACAGCAAAGCCACAGATTAGAAGTCTAGGTTCCTGGGTCATCACTCAAAGAAAAGCTACCTAAATTACATTGACACATGGATTTTCACATGAATAAAAAACAATGTATTCCTCTGATGATTTATTACAGGTTTGGGTCTCTTGTTAGGACAAGATAGGATAGCCTACCTGGACCAATACACAAAGGAAGCCCCTATAGAAATGCAGGCCCAATATTGCCAGGTCTTTTGATTTATATTTTTAGGAGAAGACAGAAATTTTTAATATTATGAGGAAGCTGTTCATTCAGTGTTAGCCAATACTGTGAAGGTCAAACAAAACACAACTATATTCCAGATTATATTCCAGCTTCAATATTACCCTGACCCTGAGACTTTAATCAGCCTCCCTCACTGGTCCCAGTTTCAACTGGTACAGATTCAACTGCCCCTGAGAATCCAATTAAGGTTCCCAAGTCTTTCTTCCATTAGGTCATGCAGGTTTATTAAACTTTAAGCCAATGGCCATTGGAGTATAACTGTGAAAAGTAGAAACTATCTACTGTCTACAGCTCTTCTCTCATTTGATAAAAGTAGCCTTGCCAAGCAATTGCCTAGAGCTCCAGTGTCGCTTTTTCATTCATATATTCTTAAAATTAGAGCTACTAATCCTACGTATCCAACTACATTCACCAAAATGAAACTATTTACAAACATTTCTCTAGTTAGCCATCTATCAAATTCTTTCCACTTATCAAGGCCCAACTCAAGGTTATCTCCTACATGGGGTATTTTCCATAGAGGTCTTTGCCTCTTTCTAGGTGAAATTGACTCATCTCTCTGCTATGCACCCCTGTGGTGCTCCCTCACCCTAAGTAAGGAGCATGTACCCCTTGTAAGGTGTGAGGTCTTGAACAGAGACCAGAATAATATTATCTTTATATTGTCAGTTCCTGATCATAATAAGTGCCCGATACTAGGGCTCACTATATGTATTAGATGTTTTGTTGTTGATGTTGTTATGTTATTTTGTTGTTGTTTAGTTTTGTTTCATTTCAGGTTCACTTTATTCAATGGTTCATCATAACTGTGCCCTGCACTGGGTGGAAAGAGGTTGGTAGGGAGAGTTGGAACCAAGAGCAATGTCTACAATAATTGAATTTAGAGAGGTCAAATACCTTAGCCATTTAGGAAGACAGAATTTGGAAGCAGACTGAGTTTTCATCCCATTTACTAGCCATAAACTTCAGTCTTTGTTTTGTTTTTTGAGACAGAGTCTTGCTCTGTCATCCAGGCTGGAGTTCAGTGGCATGATCTCAGCTCACTGCAACCTCCGCCTCCTGGGATCAAGCAATTCTCGTGCCTCAGACTCCCGAGTAGCTGGGATTACATGTGCCCACCACCACGCCCGGCTAATTTTTTTCTATTTTTAGTAGAGATCGGGTTTCACTATGTTGGCCAGGCTGGTCTCAAACTCCTGATATCAGGTGACAGGTGAGCCACCCACCTCAGCCTCCCAAAGTGCTGGGATTACAGGTGTGAGCCACCACACCAGGCCAAACTTCAGTCTTGTTACTTAACCTTTCTGCCCTCAGTTTCCTCAACTTTTAAATGGGGACAATAATAATAGTACAATTATATTCATTTACAAGAGCTGCTGTAACAAAGTATCACAAACTAGATGACTTCACAGAAGTTTATCTCACAGTTCTGGAGGCTAGAAATCTGAATTAAGATGTAGGCAGGGTTGGTTCCTTCTGGGGGCTGTGAAGGAAGAATCTGTTCTAGGCCTTTCTCCTTCGCTTGTAGATGGCATCTTCTCTCAGTGTCTCTTCTGGTCATCTTCCATCTACATGTGCCTGATCTACCCTAGTGACCTCATTTTAACTTGATTACTCTTGTAGAAGCTCTATGTCCAGATAGGTCATATTCTGAGGTATTGAGGGGTTAGGACTCCAGCATATCTTTTTGTGTGTGTGAGGGACATAATTCAATCCATAATGACCATATTATCTAATCAGGTTGCTGTGAGGATTAAATAAATTAATACAAGTAAAGCATTTAAAAGACTGTCTGGCACACACTGCAAGCACACAAAAACATTAGCTGGTGTTATTATGTTTCTGAAACTCTTGTTACACCAAGATGTTAAGATATGACCCTTAAGAATAAGCCAATAAAAATTACGCTGTTTGAGTATATTCGTGTGTTTTGGGGGAGTGGCTGGAGAGTGGGAGGTTTGCAACCCTTGCTCTCAGAATACAGAAAAACAAAAGAAGCCACAGTTCCTGACACTGACAGTATATATTTTTAAAAAGGCATGACAAGACATAACAAGTCATTGCACTCATGATAAGCTTGAAAGTGACTCAATTTGACAGGTATGTCGTATATTGAGAGGCATATCACAGTTAGTATTTGTCCTTTGATTTATTGTTAGGTATTGTTAATTCACTTTTAGCAGTAATCCTTAAGTCAGTTATACAATATAAGATTGTAGTTTGATTTTGCGATTATTAAATTTGACCTCCCCTAAAGTTAGGGGTTGGTTTCAAAGTTTTCTTAGATACTCCAGGCTTAGAATTTTAAAATAAGTCTTTTAGGCCAGTTGGTCGTTGTGTGACTCAAACATACTAAAATATAGCCCAACAAGCCGTTCAAGGCACAAGATTTCTAAACACTGGCATTTCTCAATAATGCCCATGAATGCAAATTCCTGAATTATAGGGATTCCCAAAAAAGAATGGACTCTTTCTAATGGATAACATTTATCCTCCTTTTAACAAAGAGAGAATACAAAAGTGAGTTTTGCATTCCAGTGTTTTGCTCTCATTCTCTTGAGAGTACATCAAAATTTTACTTTCAGTCCATCTTCCAGATCATTCATTAATGCAATTCTGTGGTGATGTGGTTTTTACATTCCGTTCAATCCTGACAGCATTTTAAACTCTGGCCTCTGAGTAAAAATCTCAGTACAGGTCCCATTGCATTTGTTGATTTTACAAATGAATAGATCCTCAGTAGGGAGAAGCCAGCCTTCTCTCAAAAGCCCTCTTCAAAGCAGAGGCTGCCTGGGTGGTATGGGTGATCTGAATATTGCCTGTTTAAATGGGCAGTCAGTGATGCACATACCATCCAACCACATGTGTAACTTATTTCTGAATTATTATACCAGGGCAGAAACCTACCTCCTGAGTTTCCACCACAGTAATACTGAAAGTTCAGCTGTCCAATTTCAATTATATTCCATCTGCAAATCCAGACTATATCCAAAGTCATGATTCCACCATTTGTCAGCATTGAGAAGGGCAGAAGAGTATATACCTGAGGCCTCTTCTCTCTGCTCCCACCTCCTTCTGTATATCCTCCCCACCAATATTTTTACCCACTCTCCTTCCCCTTTCTCTATCACATTCTTGGCCCTCTCCATTGAAGGAGTTTAGTCTTTTCATCTCAGGTATAGTCATTAGCTCTAGAGTTAAAATTTATTTTTTTACTTACTTTTTTTTTTTTTTGCTACTTTCAACATAGTAAATGGAGATTCAGAAGAAAGCTTCATACATACACTTTAAAAATAAATTATTTTCTTATTACGTAAGTTATGTTCATTGTAGGAAATTTAGAAATAAGGATATATTTTTTGTTTTTGTTTTTGCGGCGGGGTCTTGCACTGTCATCCAGGCTCGAGTGCAATGGCGCAATCTCAGCTCACTGCAACCTCCGCCTCCTGGGTTCAAGAGATTCTCCTGTCTTAGCCCCCTGAGTAGCTGGGATTACAGGTGACCACCACCATGCTCAGCTAATTTTTTGTATTTTCAGTAGAGAAGGGGTTTCGCTATGTTGGCCAGGCTGGTCTCAAACTCCTGACCTCATGATCCGCCCACCTTGGCCTCCCAAAGTGCAGGGATTACAGGCGTGAGTCACTGCGCCTGGCCGGATATATATTTTTTTAAAGGAAAGATAACACCCCATATCCTGAAACCCAGAAATAAGCATGGCTACTATTTTGGTGCATAGTTTATCAATTTGCATATACTTTTAAAACTCTGAACAACCATGCAATTAGATCACCCAACTAGTATATCTGGAGGAAAGCAGATGCTGAAAGGGTCAGTTACCAGATTAATGACCTTTCTCCCTTGCCCTCCCACTGCATCTACATCCCAGGACTACTCTGAGAGGACATCAGTTTCTAAACACTTGCGAGAGTTTCTGTCCCAGCTACTAAGTATTCTCATCTGGCTCTGGTCATACATTACCCAGTATTGGTCCCTTGGCTTCAGATCATCAACTGACATGCGAGATATAAATATACAATAAAAAAGAAAAAACTCCCGAATTTTTGAGAGAAGAAAAACAAATTTCTCTAAAGCAAATTCAGTGCAGCAGTTGGTCTAGTTCAGTGAGAAAGTACATATTCTGAACATGTGAACTCCATATTTTGAAAACTCAACTTACACTGAAGAAAGTTGCATTCTACCAAAAGGAAAAATAATATCTCTTAGTAGATTTTTTAAATACCAACCCTTGAGAAATGTATGTCCATGGACATGTCCACACTCATTACCCACGCAAGATATACACAAACTTGCATATTTTAAGAATACATACTAAAAAATAATATTTTAACTATAAGAATTATCTCTGACAGAATTTAAAAATATTAAGATTTTAATTCAAGAACTGGATACTATAAAAAAGGAATGACCCAAAATAAGAAAGACCTCTTAGAAATTAAAAGTATAGTGATTTAAGCAAAGTTTTAATAAATTGATTAAAAGATAAAATCAAGGAAATCTCCAAGAAAGTAGAAAATACAAGTAGTTTAAAAATGTGAAAAAAAAAGGCTAAATTGTGATGTACAAATCCAGGAGGCTAATGTCCAGTGAGTAGAAGCTCCAAAAAAAACAAACAAAATGAGAGAATACAAACAAATTTTTGAAAGGGTATTTATCAGAGCTGAAAGACATGAGTCTCTAGACTGAAGAAAAAAAGGAGGAAAAAAATACTAGAATACTACACAAAATGAATGAAAAATGACCCATATTCAGTCACAGAATGGTGAAATTTAAGAATATAAAACATTTTTTAATCCAAAAAATATTCAAAGCAAAAAAAACAAATTGCCTTTTTTTTCCAAAAAATCAGATTGTCATCTAACTTTTCAGCAATACTGAATTCTAGAAGACAATGAAACATTGCCTTCAAACTTCTGAGGAAAAATGATTTTAAATGAAAAAGCCAACATTCAATCAAATTATCAATATAATTGGAGAGTAGAATAAAGTTATTCTAAGTCATGGAAGCACTTAGTAAGTTTACCTCCCATATACCTTTCTTATAGAAGTGATTCAAGGATGTGTTCCAATAAAACAAGAGAGTAAACCAAAAAAGAGAAAAATAGGGAGTTAAAGAAACAAGCCAAACAGGAGAAAAATGGAAGGAAGACATGACTTAATTGTCTCTTCCATTTTAGCTTTTCAATAAATCTAGAGAAGAAAAGTCCAGCTTGAAGCTGGTGGGACAAGGGCTTTAAAAGGCAGGTATCTGGAAAAAAAAAATTTATATGAGCTGAAGTAATCCACAAATTTGATGCTATCTTTAAGAAATTGGAATATCAAGTTGTAAAAAAAATCACAGTAATGCAAAAGATGGGGATGGAGAGGAGGAAATAATTAGAAATTCCAAGAAAATCACAAAGCTATGAAAAAAAGATATAAAATCATAGTATCTTATGCAGCTAAGCAGTGAACAATCTTTACATAGTCATAATATAATCACTGCTGATCAATTTTCAACTCTTAGAATCAACCCACGGGGTTAGCCTAAAAAGGAAGACTTAGGGGTAGTTGCAGAATGAGGTTCATGTTTTTTGTTTTCTTTTTTCTTGAAAACATAAGTTAAAATTAAGCATTTGGTTGAGATTAGGAGGAATCAAGAAATGAAGGAAAGGGTAAGGGCTTTCATACTTTCACCTCACAAATCAAAGAATTAAGAGGTACTGTCAAATGGTTGATGGAATTAGAAGTAAGGATGTGAGTGTATTTTTTGTAGTTACACAGGTAACTGTTAATAGCTGAAAAAGTCTAAAACTAGTGGCAATTTATGGGGAAGTGGAGGAAAGAAAGGCCAGATTTGGAAGATGAAAGATAAGTGAGTTAAATCCATAGCCAACATTATAGAAATCAGCAGATAATGTCTAAACTTGTTGACTAAAGAAACAGGAAAGTAATAACGTATTGAAGAGTTTATAACGAGTAAAAGCAAAATGTATGACAATCATAGCACAAAGGCTGGGAGGGAAAAAATAGGCATACTGGGGGTTCATACACTACACATGAAGTGGTATTGGATCACTCAAAGGGAGACTACGATTAGCTAAAGAGGTATGTGATAATTCCACTTCCAGTCGAATGGTGTAAGAAGGATTAGATTTACCGTCCTGCCTGAAACAACTAAAATACCAGATAAAATATATGAAACAATGGCACTCAGGACTTTGGACGCCCCATGATGAAGAATAATGATCTCTGAGAAAGGAAAGAGAAAAGAAAATGTAAATCTATACAAACACTTGTGTAAAAATGTTCATAGCAACTTTATTTGTGATAGCCCCATACTGGAAACAACCCAAATGTCCACCAAAAGATGAATGAATAAACAAATCATGCTGTATCTATACAATGAGATGTATTACTTAGTAACAAAAAAGAATGAATTAGGTACATGCAACTACATGGTTGAATCTCAAATTAATTATGCTGAGCAAAAGAAGCCAGAAAAAAATACCACATACTATAAGATTCCTTTTATTTAAAATTGAAAAATGAAAACTAACTTATAGTGACAGAAAACAGATCAGAGAGTATGGAGAGAGGTGGTGGGGGTATTAAAAGGAGCATGAGGAAACTTTCAGGGATGATGAATATGCTCACCCCTGGAAAGTTTCCCCTTGCCCTTTTTAATAGCTTGATTGTGGCATATATAAATGTCAAAATTCATCAGACTGCTCACATTAAAAATAAACAGTTTATTTTGTGTCCATTATACTTCAATGGTTAAAAAAGAAAAGAAAGATATGGCATAAACATATTATGGAAAAAGATAACAAATATATTACATATATTTATGTGTATATAACAAATACCTAAAATATATATCAAATAAATAATAAGCATGGCATAAACTTATTTTAGGAGTATGGAACTAACTGTTAAAGAGCTATAAGAGAAACTGTTTAAAGTGTTTCCTCATGTGAGGAAATGCAGGGCAGGAGAGAATAAGAGGAGGGAGGAACTGTGGTTTCTTCGTATATGCCCTTCTGGATTTGCTCATTTTTAACAGTGAGTATGTATGTCCGTTCAGATGCTCATAGAAGCCGATGCTTAGATGGGACCTGATGTTTACTTACTTGATGTTTAATGCTTAGCCTGTGAAGGATAAAGGGAGGAGGAAGCAGGAGCAGACAGGGAGAGAGCTGGGATTGAGATCAGGTCTGCCACCTGTGAAGAGAGAAGGGCAAGGAAAGGCTGGATAGGAAAAGCCTGGGAACCCAGAGCAGTTCTGAGAAATACTTGCCGAGCTGATAGGGAGTGTCTAAGCAAAAGTTGCCCGCTAGCAGAGTTCTGTGTCAGGGAGGATGGGCCTGCGCTCGCATCCTAGCACCACTTCAGTGTTCAGTCATTGACTGGGAACAGCCCAGAGGGCTATGGCTCAGCATGAATGCCGCAGTATATCCAAAGATGTGGCAGCTAGGGGCTGTCATTCTGCTATGTGCCCCACAGCAGGTTTGTTTTTGTTTTTGTTTTTGTTTTTTGAGACTCGCTTTTTGAGTCTCGCTCTGTCGCCCAGGCTGGAGTGCCTGGAGACTCGCTTTTTGAGTCTCGCTCTGTTGCCCAGGCTGGAGTGCAGTGGCGCGATCTCGGCTCACTACAAGTTCCACCTCCCAGGTTCACTCCATTCTCCTGCCTCAGCCTCCCGAGTAGCTGGGACTACAGGCGCCCGCCACCACTCCCGGCTAATTTATTTATTTATTTTTGTATTTTTAGTGGAGATGGGGTTTCACCGTGTTAGCCAGGATGGTCTCGATCTCCTGATCTCATGATCTGCCTGCCTTGGCCTCCCAAAGTGCTGGGATTACAGGCATGAGCCACCGCGCCCGGCCGCAGGTCCTCTTAAAGGGACATCTGAAGATCATATTTTCCTGGCTGCTACAGCAGGCACTGATTTGATTTTAAAATTTCAAAAGTTTTTTTAAAAGAAGGATAAATTCCTCTGATCAACAAGTAAAATGAATAAACATTCAGAGAGCAGCACAGTCTTTTATAGAGTTGAACACTCACCTGGTTGGTGCTATATATTCTGCATTCTTTTTTTTCAGAAGTGTCGAGCTGAGTAGGTTAAATCTATTTGGTTCTTTCCTAGTTGAAGAGTCACAGTAGACAACAAAGAGGCAGCCATTTTCTGCAAAAAGTATCTGTAGAGTCAATAAGCGGGGTTCTGCGAGCACAAGGAGGAGCGCCACTTGAGAACCTATGGATTCTGATGAAGCAAACCTGGGAATCACATAAAACCATTTAGAACACATTGAGCTCATTAGAAATCCTCTCATTCTGTAACCCTCATGGCTCTGAAATTTCCTCTGACTTAACAAATAAGGCTAGCAAATAATAAATTATGTTCACAGTACAAAGCAATTGAAAAAGCTGTTAAAATATATGTATAAATACCACAGATATATATTTATATTAAAAATATATTATGTATATATTTGCAATTCAGAGACAAAGAGGTATATCCAGGTTTTTAAGTCCTGGAACTTACACAATTTTTCAGGCTCAGTTAAAAAAAAATCATAACAATAAAATGCTCTCACATGACCTCTCAGCACCACCCTGCATAAAGGAAAGTATATGTGTGTTGGGTTCAGGGATGGGGCGGAGTGGAAAGATGTAGCAGTCTTAACCAATTGTGATTCAAGTTTTTTTATTTTTGCAAATTTTGCAAAAACGTATAACCATCTGAACATTTTGTAGAACCCCTCTCAGGGCCTTGGAGAGGGTCCTGATGCCTACACTTTGCCAGCATTGCAGCCCTCTATGAAGAGCAGAGAATAAGGGAGTGTTGATTCCCATAAGAAATTTGTGGATATAAATATAAGTTAGTGGGGGACAGGGGTTGGCCCTTCACACAGATGTTAGTACTGAAAATAAAAAGAATATGCACAGAGGGAACTGCCTGTTGATGTTAATCATCTTCCATGTGTCTGGCACCCCGGGCACTGGTCACTCCCTGCCAGGGCCTGGCTCCAAACACATGACACCCTCATGAGCCATCTGCACGCTAAGGACATAGTTGCATCTGATTTCTCTGAGAACCTGTCACTCGGAGCAGGGAGCTGAATGACAAGGATGAGCAAAGCACATTATTGGGCTCTGTTATTAAAGGAAGTGGATTTGACTTGGTGAAAATATGGTTATACAGCATATGATCACAACTACTTTTTTAAACATCCTGAAAGAAAATATAGAGAAGTACACTCAAATGTGCTAATTATAGATGTTAGAACTATGGGTGTTAGAACTATGGGTAATCTTTTTTAACGTTCCCCTCACATTTTCTTTAATAAGCATATATTGTCTTTAAAATTGAAAATGAATTTCAAAAAATGTTTAGAAAAAAATGCATTAACTTTGTATATATGGCTATACACAGGTATACGTATTAATTAATGCAAGCAATGTGCAGGAATCTGGAGAGATTTAAAACTTCCCATGGCTTCCAGTAAGAATATTTCACATGGCAGCTATTACCAGTGTGGTATGAGAATCAGAGAATCAATTAATCTCACTTTTGAAAGGGTCTTTGTATTAGTTATCTGTTACTCCATCACAAATTGCCCCAAAACCTTGGCAGCTTAAAACAATAAACATTTATTATTTCACACAGTTTCTGTAGGTTAGAAACCTCCGAGTGACTTAGCTGAGTGTCTCAGGCTCAGGGTCTCTGATGGGGTTGCAGTCAAGCTCTGAGCAGGGGCTGCAGTCATCTGAAGGTTTATCCAGGGCTGGAGCACCTACTTCCAAGATGGTCATTCATATGGCTATTGGCAGAAGTCCTCAATGCCTTGCCACATGGGCCTCTCCATGGGGCTGCCTGACTGTCCTCACAACACAGCATCTGGCTTCCCCTGGATGGAATGATGTGTGTATGTATGAGAAAGAGAGAGAGAGGAGCCACAAGGTCTTTTGTGATCTTGCCTAGGAAAAGTCATACCATCATTTCTGCCGTATTCACAGACCAATCCTGATGCAGTGTGGGAGGGGACTACACATATCCAAGGCAGGGATCGTTAGAGGCCCTTAAACACCATCATGTCCAATCCCCATGGGATCCTTGAGAAACTAAAATTTTTCCATAAAACAAGAAATATTGAGATTGTTAGTCACAGTCATTTAAACCTATTAAGGAAATAGGTATTTGAATCCTATTTTATATTCTGACTCAGCAGAAATGGCTCTTCTGAAAATAATATATTAGAGGTTATGAGTGTAATGTGACTTTAAAATGTTAATTGGTTTTCACTTCTTGGAAAGTTACAAAATTTTATTTCCTTCCTTTTAGAGAGGTTTAGATAGGCAAAACAGATTTTTTTTTAAACAAGCCTTTGTACTTTGGTGGTATGGCTGCCAGGCAAAAACAAGTAAACAAACGAAAACCTTTTAGTGGTTGTTTTCAGCCTAGCTAGATGTCTAATTGATTTAAAAACAATAATAATCCATCTCCCCCAATAGGTCAAATGTCTTTCTAATACAATCCATGGATTTCAACACATGGAAAAGGAGGCTCGTGAAATCAATATAGAAACTATATTGTTAAAAAACAACAATTAGTCTGGGCACAGTGGCTCATGCCTGTAATCCCAGCACTTCAGCAGGCCGAGGTGGGAGGATTGCTTGAGCTGAGGAGTTCAAGACCAACCAGGGCAACATAGTGAGAACTTGTCTCTACCAAAACAACAACAACAAAATCAGAATGAAAACTCTGTCTGACTTGGGGGATTTTCTTTTTTAATAAATGAGTTTATTTGGTTAAAAAAAAGCATTTCAAATAACATCTTATGTATTTAATGAATTGCCTTTACTAAAAAGAGTAAAATTATATGAAATTTGAAATGTCTTTAAATTAGAGACATAAGATTATAGAAATACGGGGCAATGCATCTTCCAGGCTGCTCCTCTTAATAAGAATAGGAAGAGGAAATTTGTCAGTGTTTGAAATTACCTCCAGACTCTTTAAGCAATGAATTCTCCTGTATTCATCTTTGAATCCCAAATACCAGCAGAGTGCCAGGCACAGAGAGGTCATGAAATATTTGCTGAATGAATGAAGAAGGGAAAAGCACTAGATTGTTTTGGAGAAATGATACCACTACAAAGCCCGTTCTCACCCTAATTTCCATTCCTCCCTTCACCCCCTGTGTTCCCAACATCCCCTGACTTCAAAGAGAGTCCCCAGGAAGAGAGCTGGCCTTGGCATCGGTAAATCACCAGTTTCCCTAAGGGCTCATGACTTGTCATCCCAGCAAGTCCAATTAATTCCCTGTTCAAACTGACATTTTAAATTCCGGTCCATAATACAAAAGAAAAATGAATCTGCCCAACTTCTTGTTTGGGCATCTATGATATTTTCAACGCCATCCCATAAATTCTATGCATTCACTCCCTCCCCCAGTGCAAGAATTAAACACGGATCTGCAGCCGGATGGATTCTATCTCCTGTCTTTTATCCAGCTGGAAAGCTACTTACTAGTTCTTTATCGTCTTTTGGTAACAGATCTTCTCCCAGGAATCTCCACTCTCGCTGTTAAACTTCCCAGCAAGTTCAAAGGGGCTCTCATCTCTCCAAGATCTGCTAGTTAACTTACTGCTGCTACATGGCATTGCCTTTGATAATTTAGCCCCTCCCAGAGGCTGATTTTTCTCCATCTCAGGATAAAATAAGGTGTTTTGTTGTTGTTGTTGTTGTTGTTGTTTTTGTTTTCTGTTGTTGTTGTTTTTGAGACAGAGTTTCGCTCTTGTTGCCCAGGCTGGAGTACAATGGCGCAGTCTCGGCTGACTGCAACCTCCAACTCCCGGGTCCAAGCGATTCTCCTGTCTCAGCCTCCCGAGTAGCTGGGATTACAGACATGCGCCACCATGCCTGGCTAATTTTGTATTTTTAGTAGAGACGGGGTTTCACCATGGTGGTCAGGCTGGTCTCGAACTCCTGACCTCGGGTGATCCGCCCGCCTCGGTCTCCTAAAGTGTTGGGATTACAGGCGTGAGCCACCGCACTTGGCCTAAAATAAGGTTTTATCAAGCCATCAAAGCCCTGGACTTTGGCACTGTTTTCAAAGGGTGTTAAAACATTCCCAAAGGATGAACCCTCTTGAACTAAGGAATCACTGAGGGGAAAGGAATGCAAGCAGGTCTGACAGGATCTGCAGCTTTCCCCTGATTTATTGCACCTTGCTTTAGAGGAACTAAATGCTCATTCTGATGAGTTTAGTGAATATGAGACACTCTCTGTGGATCCAGGATTTCACCATATGCTATTGGGTCATATGTCTCAAAACTCAGGTGTGCTCATCGTTGAACTAATAACCTCAGTTATTCATTTGGTTTCAAAATGCTTATCCTGGCACGTACAGTACTGTTTTCTTTTAGGGCTGAGATTTTATCTAACACAATTACAGTTTCTGATAAGCTATTCTGTGTTTAAAGCACATATTTTTAAAAAATCAGAGGTCTGCATCTCCAAGCACAGGGCAGTCCAGGATAAATCAGACCCACTAAAAATATAAGGACTATAGCTGATCTTTGTATTATTGTTGTTAGAAAGGTAATTATTCCAAATTGCAGAAAGAATGAAAATAGAAAAAAGAAAAATATGACAAGTAATTCTAGGCTATTCTTTTGATGTGTTTCCTTTTAGTCTTTTTAAAAAAAGATAAAATTTTGAATTTTTTTCATTTAACTTATCACAGATATTTTGCCTTTATTTTGCCAGAGTCTGCTTCACGACTATGGCTTTTAGAGATCGCTTTTCAAAAGGACATGTTTTAGTGAACACTATCAAGCTGGAAATTTTAAAAAGCAAGAAATCCAGATCATCACACATTTTTTCATTATTTTTTAATCATCAAATTATTTTTCATGTGTATTTCAGAGGATTGCTCTTCCAAGAAATACTCTGTAATACACTGTATGCATTTGAGAGAAAACTCTGAACTTGTTTTTAAAGTTTGTATATTCAACCAGGTATCAATGACACTTTTTCATCTTTTTTTTTTTAATTACTAAAGAATCCAGTCACATCAAGGATCATGAGCTTCCAGAATCCTGAGTTCTATAGGAAACCAATTAGTTTGAACATCTTCCCCAAGGTATAAAAGTATTTCGCCAATCCCAATACAGGGTGAGAAGAGTTTATGAGAATTGAATGAGTGAAACAATGCAGATAGTCTCTCACCAACGTCCCCCACAGCCTCACAATTCAAATGCAGCATTCCACTTGCTCGGCTTTAAAATTTAATAAAGAAAAGTAAAGCGATGGGTTGGAAGATTTTGGAAATTGAGCAAAGATGAAAGAGGCAGTAGTGTACATTTGTGTTTCTTTTATATTTGATGTCCTTCCATGTTAGGGAGAAAAAGAAAATATGCAAGAGTACGAAGGACAATGTTTTTAATAAAACCTTGGCTGCTTTTCTGTAAGAATCGATGCAAGTAATTTTATCTCTTTAGGGGTGGTTTTCAAAGCAAGGGGAAGAAACAAATTGACAGGATCTCATAAGGTACTTGGGAAATGCACTCTTTTTGTGCTTTATTTAACTTAGCTAGGGAAAAAAACTAGGTGAAAAGGCAAGATTTCACTCAGATCTAGTTCTGCTTCATATGACTTAGAAAGGAAAAAAAGGAAGGAAGGAAGAAAAAATCCCTCTCGAACCTTATGCCCTATATCATAGTGTTGTACAGATGACTTTTAAAAGGATAATAACATATTTCAGTATTTTTTAAACTGAAATTTGACTAACTGTACAAATTTGGGTTATGGGTTCTTTAACGAAGGAAGATAATTATATTTATATTTTTCTGACATGATATAAAAACTTAAGTCAGCATAGAGCCCCTGCTGTCAAGCTAGGCTGCCATCTGAGCTCCTAAGGAAGAAAATCCTTGGGAAAGATTGTATTTTATAGTCCTGCCCTCAGCAATTCAGCTGTGCTTCATTCCAAGACACATTTTTGCCTTACATGCCATAATAAAAGCAAACCTTCTTGCCCCTTAGAGGGGCACATTTAGAAGATCAAGAGGAGAATGTACTTGGGCCACAGTCTCTCCTAGGACGGCTGCAAGGCAAGTTGTAATAGAAACCAAAACAGGGCACATCTAACCGGTTCTGGGTTTTCTCCTGAAGGCAGGATGTAGACCAGGTTTTTTGCAAGGGTCACTGAAGTTTGCAAAACTTTTTCTGCTCCTGGCTGATTGAGCGAGCCAGAGCCAGCTCATAGCTTGGATTGGAAATCATGTGAAACTCATTTATGCCATTTTTTATTTTCTCTCTTTAACTCCCTATCAGACATTGAGCCGAGTTTGCATCCGAGTCTGGAGTTGGTTTACAAGCATACTGGAAATAAAATTCAATTGGGAGTGAGAATCCAGGTGAACCGAAGTAAACGTGAACTCTTTGTGAACCAAATACTACTGTACACCCCTCTTCAAAGCCTACAGGCGCCTGAAAATCTCCCATAAATCCAAGCTGCATTGAAAGGATTTGCTCCAAGCCTTCTACCAGTAGCTTGCATCCACATGCATCAGATTCAGCTGTCTCCTAAATCTGCAAAGTGTTATCTGCCTCACCGTGCACAAACTACTGTCCCAAACTGTATTCAATCCAGATGGGAGGTTTTGTCACTTCCTGACTTCCCTTCCATTGTAAGGATGAATGTTTTGAAACCAGGCAACTAGGAAAACCATACCCTACTAAATGGGAGCATATACTATTTAGGGAAAACTTTCTAATTGTCCCCCAGAAAATGAAGAAATTATGCTCTTCTTGTACCCTGATTGTATGAAATGTTCAGCTCCCTGGGATATGCACCAGATCACATTCACAAGAGAACCTACCATGGGTGTGTCCAGCGTCACGCACAATTCTCAGTGAAACAGCTTAATCTCCACACCTTTCTGTCTCACAAGCAAATTAGGATGCAAGTGAGGTTGAAATTATCACAGGAATACATGTTATCCTATTTTAAAAAATAATTTTCAAATGCTGGCACTTCACTATTAATAACAACAATTTACTTGTGACAGCTGATAAGACACATTGATATTTCAATCCTGATTAACTCAGATCACCACCACTCCTATAAGTACCTCCAATCAGGGAACCTATCAATCATAAAGTGGAAGTTGGTTTATGTTCTATTTCCTCCTCAGGGACAGGGCCCAAGTCTTGATCATCACTTTACATAAATCAGTGCCCAGGCTATTGCAGGGGTGCAATAACACTTATGTAAACCAAGGGAAAGGCACATAATATGCCTAGAATATCTCTAGGAGGATCCTCCAAGAAACTGCTAGCAGTGATTGTCCCTCAACAGAGAAACTAGGGGTTGAGGTGAGACACTTGCTTTTCACTGTTTCTTTTCTTTTTTTTTTTTTTTTTTACTAATTAAACTTTTTACCCAGTATTTTGTATTTTATTGGGTACATTAGAATATTTATTGAATGAATCAACACATAGATGAACGAACAAGCTATATCCAGGAACACAAGAGTTGACGCCCAAATATTTTTGTCTGTACCAACTTAACAGCAGTGGCTTTTTCCAACCCTAAGTTTCAAATCCTTCTGGTGACTCATGTCAAGTTTTGTGCCAAGTTAAGAGAGTGCTGACACTCTGAGTCAGTGTGTGCAGAAATTATTGGCCAAGGAGGAGACAAAGAACTGTCACAAAGGCTAGACTTTATTGGTTCAGTTTTGATTCATTAATCGGAAGTGGAAATGCTCACAGTTTTTCTCAATATTAGATGTTGCTGTATCTTGTCTGTGAAGAGCAACCGTGGTTATTTCTCAAGATAAAGCTCCATCCAAGATCAAGAAAAATGGCAATTCTTTAGAGAAAAAAAATCAATTTATCTCATGTCCCTAGTTTCATGTCTCCTTTCAGCTCCAGAGAGGTGGCTTACTGCAGTGAATTGAAGAGCACTGGCTTTGGGATCAGGCAGAACTGTCTAACTATCCTTCGTCTCAGAATTTGCAATTGTATATAAATTGGGGACAAAGGTACCTACCTGATAAGGCTGCCATTAGGCTTAAATTAGCTAATATATTTAAAATCCCTGTAACATAGTGCTCAAAAAGTGGTAGCGATCATTCCTACCGTAAAATAGTTTTACAGCCCTTTTCATCCTTTAAATTGACTGAGAATCAACACCAATCGTTGCTTTAAAACAAAGCTTTGAGGCTTTAAGTCTTACCTGTAAGGTGCCACTACATTATAAGCTTAAGAACGTTTTGCCTCCTCCCATAATAAAAATATTCTGTGATGTTTTTGACATGTTACTTCTTTTGCCTACAGTGTAAAGATTAGGAATAAGCTTGCTATTAATACTTCCAATATTCACTGTGTCATCTGTCTGACTGTCGTAATCCTCAATCAATCACCTTTGTGCTAGCATCACTTTTTATCCAACCAGGTCAAGATCATGTAATTTGACGGCTGCTTGGGAATTTGTCAGCACTGTTATTTGAAGGGTGTTAGAAAGACATTGGCACTACAATCAGACTCTGTAGCAATATGCCATGCCAAAGGAATTTTTAATGAGGTGGATTTTTTTTTTGATTTGGGGGATCCCTTGTCCCCAACTCAAATTCATGCTTCAGTCTGGTTCCAAAAGAAACCAGACTTTTTGGAACCACAATCCCCAGATTCCTCAATGTTTGGCAAGTTTGCCAAGAGGTTCAAGCTGCCCTCTAGCTCATCTGGCTGCTGCTCTTGCCCAGGCTGTCTGATGACTTGCTGGGCCACCAGGGGCCCTGCCTTTCCCAGCATGGAAGTGTGTGACTCTCCCCACACTCCCTTCGCCAACAATGCCAAGAATCAGAAACAAGGGCCGGGAGTGTTAGCAGGCTCTGCATGAGTGGCAGCTTAGAGGGCTTGCATTGTGCTTGCTGCACCAAGAGCAGATTGGTATTCTGCAGGCATGAATTAGAGCCTGGGCAGAAAGCACCATGGTCTTGCCCGGCGGTGTCTTGCTGCTGGAGAAGTGAGAGGGCTGTGGTTGTACAGAATTTCTGCAGGCCATGTTCCAGGAATTGTCCTTAGAGGGCTCATCAGAAGTGGAAACATTTGCTTCTTGAATTCCAAACACCCTGAAATTCCATTAGTCTATTATTTTCCCCCTACCTTCCCCACTTCTCCTGCTGTGAAATGGCATCAATTCATTAACTCTGCTCAAAGGCGATTGTATTCTCATGACTTCAATGTATCATTTTAAATTTTTTATATTTTGCATAAGCTTTATTAAATACGTATCTAAGTTGGAATGATTATCCCCACTGTCTGTTCACTTGTCATTCAGACAATACTTCCTGGCAGATTAGCTACTACAGATTTAGCATAGTTACTGAAAGAATGAAGATAGTCGGATTTTATAGACCTTTTTGTAGACTATAGGGCTCTGAGGCATCAATCCATGCAATGACTGCCTCTTTCCTCCAGGTATTGAAAAACACAACTCTTCGTGCTTTCTCACTGGCATGAACCCATAACAACTAGATTTAATTGTGTAAAAGATCTCAACTTCAAAGTCAGCTAAAAAGGCCTACAAAACCATCCATTACACTGCAAAGTTAAACGATCACTGTTTTTCAAAGTCTTCCTGATTTCTCTGCCAACAGAGATGTGCTAGAACCAATATTACCCTGTTCTGGTGGTGGGGTGCTGAATGGCTTTGCACCAACAGAAAATAAAAACATCTGGGCAAACTGAATGGCAGGAAATGGTGACCAATGAGATTTGCAGAGACCACTTGGGGGGAAGTTTTTAAAGGACTCAACATGCATATATCATCTCCCCTACCTCACCCTTCCTATTCCCCCTGCCCTCACACCGCAAAAGTGGAATTCAGTAGAATTGAAGGAATAAAAATATCCAGTGCAAAGGATTTCCTTTTTTTTTTTTTTTGAGACAGAGTCTCGCTCTGTCACCCAGGCTGGAGTGCAATTGCACAAACTCAGCTCACTGCAACCTCCGCCTCCTGGGTTCAAGTGATTCTCCTGTCTCAGCCTCCTGAGTAGCTGGGATTACAGGTGTGTGCCACCACGCCCAGCTAATTTTTGTATTTTTAGTAGAGACAGGGTTTCATTATGTTGGCCAGGTTGGTCTCGAACCCCTGACCTCAGGTGATACTCCCAAAGTCCTGGGATTACAGGCGTGAACCACCACACCTGGCATTGCAGAGGATTTTCTAAGATGGAGTCTGCAGCATTTTCCTTGGGGGGTCATTTACTCACTCCTGCCTCCCCAACCCCTATTCCATTCTGAGCCTGGAGTATCAAAGATACCAAAGGTATTGAAACTCTCCTCACACTAACTTATACGTCATGCGTCAGCCTCACCATTGCTGGGTGGGGATGGCAGGGAAGTATGCATGAATTTCTCTGAACCATTTTTCCGGTTCAAGCAAAAAGCAAAGGAAATGAAGGAATCTGTCTCATGCACAAAGCACAGACTATGATTCTCCTCTAAGACATGTGCCCACAAGTAGACTATCATTATTTGAGGTAACCTTGAGTATAATTAAAAACCTTTCAGCACTCTAGTCATATTTCCTGTCACAAGGACAAGATGATACACTGAGAACTGATCAGGCTTAACTGTACCAGCAATGAAAGTAAACAGGGCATTATATGAACATACTCCCATGTATATACAATTGTGTATTGGCAAAAATTAACATCCTTCAACCATTCTTGGAAAATATACTTTATTCAAATGATTTTTAGAAGGAGCAGAATTAGGGAGATGTAGAAATCTTTCACTCATGCATTTGTGATCAATATTTTTTGAATACATAATACAGGATACATACACATTGTTGAGTAAATGAATAAATGGTTTCTATAACTCCCCATTTCTACTCCTAAACTTGTACACTTTAGTGGCCCAGTATTTTAGAGTAACATTGACAATCAGGCTCAATCAAAGGAAATGTAATCATAGTAGTAGTAGATTTTATTCTCCCTTTCTTTCTTACACAGTGCAAGAAAAAAATAATGTGAAGACTGGGGAAAAAACTGCTTCATGTAGCTTTTGTCCAGGAAGCCTGATGTGTGTTTCTTATGGCCTTCCCTCCCCTATTTAACTTGGATAAAGATGGCCTCTTCTGAGAAAATTCACTCACCAAAGCTCTAATGCCCGAGCTTATAAAAGGAGAGCTATATCACAAGTGGAAGATGACAGAAGAATGTTACTAAGAGCACCAGAGTTTCAAAGCTTCGTCCTTCCTCTGCCAGTCTGGAATCCAAATCTAGAGCAACATGCTTTTGCTTGCAATGTCTTCTCTTCAGAGTAGGAAATGAAATTTTAAAAACAAGTGAACTAATCAAAGGTGGGATTTACTTGTCTGCTTTCAAACTAACAGATAATAATGATTTCTTCCCTCAGACGGCATTTGAAAAATTGCATACAATTAAAAAGACCATGTATTTACCACTTTTGTACTTTATCTAATAGTTAATGCCAAAAGGTATTAGATCTGATAACAATGACTATTACTGTACTATTTTGTAATATTCACTGCACATTCAGTATTTTACTAGTTGGAAATATTAATAGTATTTTAAAAGCATGGTTCATACCTTGATGGAGTTCACCTGATTGGAGAAAAAAGGTATTATTTGCTGGTAGATGTGTGATTATTTACAATGACTCATATTACTCATATTCTCTATTCTGAGCTCTGCCACCCTACTCTAGTTAGCCCTAAGCAAATTATTTAAATCTCCCCAATGCCTCAGTTTTCTCATCTGTAAAATAGAACTTTGGGAGGTAATGAGGGTTAAATGAGGTCTTGAGAGGGGGCCCCTGGTCCTATGGGATTACTGCCCTTATAAGAAGAGACACTACTCTCTTTACTTGCACATACACCAAGGAAAGGCCACGCGAGCACACAGTGGCCTTCCTCAGCTATTCAGTGAGAATTAATTAATGTTTGAGATCTTCAGATAAAAAGACTCTCTGGATGTGCAGAGGGCTATTACACAAACAATAAAAATGCATTTATACACCACTTGGCATGATTCATTCGAAAAGAAACAAATTCCTGTAAGCTCCGCGTTCTGTCAAGACCAGGATATACATCTGTCCATTGGTGGTGTTAAGCCTTAGACTCTGTCCAGCAGAAATATAACATAACTCACATATGTAATCTTAAATTTTCAAGTTACCAAATTAAAAAAGGAACAAGTAAATATATTTTAATAACATATTTTAGCTTAATATATACAAAATATTATTTCAACATGTAATTAATAAGCAAATATTAATGAGTTATTTTACATTCTTTTAACTGTTTTTGAAATCTAGTGCATATTTTACACTCACATCTCAATCTCAATTTGGACTGACCAACTTTTGAGTGCTCATAGCCAATTGTGGCTCTAGTGGCTCACCTATCGGAGAACACAAGTCTAAGAGTTTGCTCCAGGCTGTGACATCCATTCATCCACGTGCTGGTTTCCCTTAGGTGGATAGGCTGGTAGAGTCAACTTTACTCCATTTTCATCACATGTACTGTTGGGCTTCAGCGCTGATGATACTAGAAAGTCCTTGTTTCCAGTAGCACTCAGGAGATTAGCAAGATGCCAATGAAGGATGCTCCAAAGAAAATAAATAAATAAATCTCCCCCACTTCTTCTATCCTCACAGAGGGATATCTTGAGACATTTGTGGCAAAGTCCCTCTCTGTTTTCTACCATGATCCCCAGAACACACTTGGCATCCCGCAGAAAATACACAGAATCACAGCATCACCCCTGAATCTCCACTTAAGAACATTATGTCAATTTTAAGTGGTTCCCAATAAACTAGAGTTTGAAGTGCAATAAACAAAATATTTTTTGTTTTGCTTGTTTTGTTTCATTTCATTTCTTTGGGGGGCAGTGGCTGCCATTGTTGGATTTTTGGGTTTTTCAGTTGATTGGTAGTTCTTTTAAAAATATCTTTTACTACATAAAATTATTAAGGATATGACCCATTCTCGATTTTAGCCTTTAAACTCATTTGCTTTAGACAAACTGTAACTCAAAAACAATATTTTTTTTCAAAGTTAATTTGAAGCAGCCAAGCCAAAACATAATTTTACATAATGGCTTGCATAGTGCAAAATACTCAAAAAAGAATATGCCTTACTTGGAGACATGTTGGCCATTTCACTCTTCTCACTGATCATTGTTGAGAACCTCTGTCCTTGCTAATCTCCAAATTTCACATTGAAATCCTATATCTTCTCCGTTTCTACCTGAGCCCAAGTCTTGAATGCTGCCTAGTCTCCTGCCGTAAGCTTATTATCTGTGACCTTCTTCACAGAAATTACTGCATTATCTTGAAGTCATCAAATGTTTATTGAACATCTCCTTTGGGCAAAACCTTGTGCAGGGCACCACAGGGAATGCTAACGTAAGTATAAGGAAAGACTTGCCTTCAAGCTACCTATAAGCTGGAAGAAGTGATAAGAAACATATACTAATAAAGAGAGTGAAACAAAAGACCAACCCATAGGAGAAATACAAAGAACCCCTTATACAAGGATATACTAGTCAGCTCAGGCTGCCATAATAAAATAAAATATCATAGACTGGGTGGCTTAAACAACAGAAAGCTTTTTCACAGTTCTGGAAGCTAGAAGCATCAGATCAAGATCCAACAGAGTCGTTTCTCTGAGGGCTCTCTTCTGGCTTGTAGACAGCTGCCTTCTCACTGTGTGCTCACGTGGCCTTTCCTTGGTGTATGTAAACAGAGTAGTGTCTCTTCTTATAAGGGCAGTAATCCCATAGGACCAAGGGCCCATTCTCAAGACCTCATTTAACCCTCATTACCTCCCAAAGGCCCCATCTCTAAATAACACAGCATTGGGGATTAGGTCTTCAACATATGAATTTGGTGGGGTGGAAGAGACACAAATATTCAGTCCATAACAAAGAGTGTAAGAGTAAAGAAGCCCTACCTAGTTGAGTTGATAAGCAAAGCTTTTATAGTGGAGATTGCACCTAAGAAAGCTATTAAGGTGCCCTCTCTTCTGAGTACTAACAGACGTCATGCATCAAGGGCCAAATAGATGAAATAGCATTTGTACATCAGTGCAGCTATTTCTGATCAACCTCTTACCCTGGCATTTTGCTTATGTGGCCTTCACTTCTCTTTACTGAGCTGCAGGCCTACATATCAATCTGCTCACTGGATATCCTTTATGACCCAAAAGTATCTAAAACTCACCATGTCCAAAGCAAAATTCATTATCTTCCACCATCCCACTTGTTCTTGCTCCTGTCTTCCCAAATTCCTCCTACCTCATCTTGAATCTAATCGCCAAAAAGGCCTGTCAAATCCACTCCTTATATTTCTTATTCCCACACCCTCCTCCACTGCCTATCAATATCTTTCCTTTGAACTCCTAAATATAATAATTATATTACATTTTAAAAATAATAGCTAGCATGTATTAAGAGCTATATGGCAGGCTCTTCCTTGAGCACTTTAGATGTATCGTTTCTTTTAATCTTCACAGCTATTATTATTGTATTTTTCAGATGAGGAAACCAGGTTTGCCCACACACACATTTACTAAGTGATAGAAGCAGTTTTGAATCTCAACACTCTGAATTCAGAATTTGCCCTTATCATGACCCTTGTGGATGCTCCCTTCTCAGCAGTGAACTCCCTCCTTCCAGACTACTCCCCTTCAATTCATCCTTCATTCCTTTGCCAGCACGGTCTGTCTAAAATGCAGTCTGATGTTCTCACTTCCTGCCTTTGAATCCTTCAATGGCTTCCATTTCCTGCTGGATAAAACTCCATGGAACCCAGCACCACAAAACCCTCCATGTTGTAGCCCTGTCTTTCTCTCCAATTTTATCTCCTTTTGCTTCCTCACCTCAGTCCTCTAGCAATTTTAACCACCTACTGTTCTCAGAATGTGCCACTCCATGATGTGCCTCCAAGCTGATACATGTGCTGTTCCCTCTTCACAGAGTATTTTTACTCATTAACTGACCACATTCCTTCCCATTCAAACTCCTATGTGTTTTTTTGTTTTGTTTTGTTTTGTTTTTGAGGAGTTTTGCTCTTCTTGCCCAGGCTGAAGTGCAATGGCGCAATCTCAGCTCACTGCAGCGTCTGCCTCCTGGGTTCAAGTGATTCGCCTGCCTCAGCCTCCCAAGTAGCTGGGATTACAGGTGTGCACCAGCACACCCAGCTAATTTTGTATTTTTAGTAGAGCTGGGTTTCACCATATTGGTCAGGCTGGTCTCGAACTCCTGACCTCAGGTGATTCACCCGCCTTGGCTTCCCAAAGTGCTGAGATTACAGGCCTGAGCCAACGCACTTGGCCTTCCTATGTGTTTTTTAAATCCCAGCATGGACGGAGTTTCTATGAATGTACCTTGAGATCAGCCCCTCTAAGAAACAGGCTGATTAGGTAAAAATCATCTACTAAAAGTGAATTCCTGAATGATCAATTTGTCAAGTGACCAACTTACCAAATTTATCAAAAATTTAAAATGTTCAACTATTTCAAAGTCTTACAATAATTCATCTTGGATGGAATGGTTTATACAGCTTTTTAAAGATTTCTGTGAGGCTATAGTTGTCCAGATAAATTAATTGATCCCAGGGTCCTGACCCTGAAGTTGTCTGCTCTTTTCTCTCTGTGGCTCTGTACCATGTTCACACTTGTCTGATGCACTTATCACTCTGTGGGATAATTATTTCACAGTCTGAGGTCCCCAGAAGACTAGGAGTCCTGTAAGGGTCCGGCCTATGTATTTTTGCCTCTCATCCTGTACCCAGTCGAATATGGTATATGGTGAAGTTTCAATAAATATCATATTAAATTGAACCTTAGCCAGTCAATAAATGAGCACTCATGTAATACTCCTTTTCATTCACATAGAAAGGTAAATTATTATATAAAACCATTATTATACATTCTAGAAATTTAGGAAGTATATAATCTGTGTATTCAGGCCTGCTCCTGACATTTTTAGGGGCTGCCTGAAGTACAAATGAAGGACAATACACCTATCATGTGCCAAAATGTTTTAAAGTTATGAAAGCAAACTACTAAATAAAAAATATCATCTCTTTTTTTCCTTAAAAAATGTAAGCCTCAAAATTATCTGGAAGATGGGATTAAATTTAGAATTCTCAGTGGCAGTGTGGGTCTATCCAAACCCAGACACTGGTCTTTGGTTCCTGGCCCAGGGCTTTAGTTCACACCTGTTTCTACTCTCAGCTCAGTTCCACACTGTGAAGTACCATACACACATGCACACACTCGCCTAGACACCCAGCTACCTTAAACAGTGCCTCTTGGCTGCCTTTTGATGCCACAGTGGTACAACTTATCCTCAGGAGGCCAGGCCCTGGGATGATTAAGTTTCAATTTAATGTAAGATCTTTGGGGCAAAGAATTCCCAGTCCTATTCAGCTAAAATATTCTTGGCTTGCAGCCATTAAATATTATGTTGGAAATTGAAAGGTATTTATGGTATATTAAATTTTAAAAGCAGGGTTTGAAGGTTTTAAGACATCTATATGATTTATTTTTGTGAAAAATTTTATGCATGTATATAAGTGCATAGAAAAAAGTCTAAATCAGGTATACATCAAATTTATTATGGTTGCTATTATCTCCACATGGTGGGATCAGGTATATTTTTCTTTTTACTTATCTGCATTTTATATGTTTCCATTATGAATATACATTATGTTATTCTTAAAATAATAAAAGTTAAAAATCAAAAACATAAAAATAGTAATGTACTTATACTGGGATAATTTCTACACTGCCTAAGTGAAACATGGTATTTGTTAAAACCTCAGCAATTTAGTACTTCCTATCCAAGAATAGTAGAGGATTGATTAAGTATGCCAGAGAACTCACTGGCTAGTGAGGAAAATGCATGAAGCTATTGAGACCCCATATTTACAGACATGCGCTCATGAGGCTATGAATGTATACATTTATACTGAGTCATATAAAAATACTCAAAGTCTACAGTGCATATGTGTTCGTCCTGGTGCCCGGAATTCTGTGGACAGAGAAGTGCTCTGTTCTCTGCAGAGCCTGTCACTAACTCACTGTTTGAGTGTCAGCAAGCTGCTGCGGCCTCAAACAGTGGTGTCAAAGGATAAAACTAGTTATCAGCAAGATGCTTGGAGGGTCTCAGAGAATAACCTTCTTTCTCTCTAATATTATTGCACAAACATCTGATGTGCATGATATTATTTGTTAATATTCCACGTAATTTTAAGGACTGTGGGCGCGTGCAGACACACACACCCTACCCACATATATATGCAAATTGAAAATGAGCCAGGATGCTTATATGCATGGCATTTCAATAACCTCAGCTGTAGCTGAGTTTTTATCCACTGAGAGTAACCTCGTGCCTTGAGATGGAATCAGAATAGTCATGATATAAATTTTCAACAAAATTAGTGAATAATAAATTGATCTAAATATTACCTCAAAGTATTCAAGCTATAAATTAGTTCGAAACTAAACTTCCCTGAACTCCTGTGTGTGTGTGTGTGTGTGTGTGTGTGTGTGTGTGTGTGTGTGTGTGTGTGTGACAGAGTCTTGCTCTGTCACCCAGGCTGGGGATCAGTGGTGCGATCTCAGCTCACTGCAACCTCCACCTCCTGGGTTCAAGTGATTCTCATGCCTCAGCCTCCCAAGTAGCTGAGATTACAGACATGCACCACCAAGTCCAGCTAATTTTTGTATATATATATATATATATATTTTTTAGTAGAGATGGGGTTTTGCCATGTTGGCCAGGCTGGTCTTGAACTCCTGACCTCAAGTGATCCACCCACCTCGGCCTCCCAAAGTGCTGGGATTACAGGCGAGAGCCACCGCACCTGTCCTGAACTCATTTTTTAAAGTTAGTTTTAAATATCATTTCTTGCCATTTGTAATAAATGTTACATATAAACAAGAATGTGACATGTCTATTTTCAAGAAATTCTATCTAGCCCGTAAATATTCACTCCAGAATAAACATCTGAAAAAATATACAGCTCAGTGGCGATTGGACTGCTTATTTCCTCCATATCTTGAAAAATGTATCTGTTCAGAAATAAGAACATATTATACATTCAGGAGATTAAAGCAATGTTATCAATTTTGTTTCTCACAATGCTAAGTTAAATATGTAATTATCCTATAAGCTACACAAATAAGCAAATGAGAAATCAAAAAAAAAATTCTATGGTGAAAGAGAATTAAAAACATTGAACATATTGCCATAACATGCCACATTCACACTCAAAATACTCTTTATTCATTATACTTAGTTGTCTAAGTAGTTCCCTACTGACTGTAACGATGCATTCTAAAAGTTGGAGACTAGAACACATACAGTGGGATCCATATTAAATTTGGTAGTTGAGTTTATAAGATATGCCTTAGAAGCCTGTACCTAACCTATGATAGAACTGGGCTAGCCTTGGAACCTTGGCACTGTTTATAACATTGTTACTAAGGAGAAATACATTTCAAAACACAGCTCAGAAAGTCACTTAACACCCTCCTTCCACACTTTCGTTCCATTTGGGACACAAGAGGAAGGGAACACATGGCTGAGGAATGCTCTTGCACTCCAGAGGTGAGCTGGCCTGTCTCTCTCTGTTTGCTTTTTCTTTTTCTTTTCAATTAACTGTATTTTGTTTTTCTGAAATATATGCTTGTTGTTTTAAAAATTAGCCTTCTCTTGTCTTATTTTTCAAAATTTTCCTAGCCTCACCTCTTTTTGTTTTGCTTTTTTTCTTTTAGATGAACTAACTTTCTATTCATCTTATTGATTTTCTAAATATATCTTGTTGGGATTGTAATTCAGATTGCATTTGATTTCTAAAATATTTCAGGAAGAAATAATAATTATATAATACTGAGTCTTCCTGTAAGATCTCAGCATACATCTTTCTCTTTTTTTCAAAGTTTTTTAATGCCCCTCAGAAGAATTTCTGATGTTTATTCTTATAGAAACTGTACATTCTTTATTAAATGTATTTCCAGGTATTCTAAGGCTTTGTTGCTGTTATTGTTTCATTGCTACTATGATGGGGAAATCTTCACCATCACATTTGCTAACTAATTATTTTTGTGAGAGAAAATAATTTTTGTATAACTATTTAATCTAGTCCCATTGCTGAAACTGTGTATTGCTTATATTAATTTTACATGAATTACTTTAGATTTTTCTACGTATGTAATTATATCTTCTGTAACTAGTGATCATTTCATTTTCTCTTACGTACAAAGACATTTGTAATTCAAAAAGTGCCTTAATGAATTTATAGAATTTGTATGTTGGAGCTGGCTCAGGCTCATACTGTTCACAAGAGCTGATAGTTACATTTTCAGGATTTTTGCAAGCTGGCTGACAGACATCAAGTTGGTAGCTTGAAATCGGTAATGGGTGGGAGTATTCACATTATGGTAATAAGCAGTGGTTACAAATCAGAGCTCCTCCTGCTACTCCCACCCCACTGTGGCACCCCAAGTTGGTTGTCAACCATTTACCAGCTCATCACTGAATTTAATCCATAGCTATTATATCCTAGATTAAAAACAAAACCGGGCTGGGTGCGATGGTTCACACCTGTAATCCTAGCACTTTGGGAGGCTAAGGCTGGCGGATCATTTGAGGTCAGGAGTTTGAGACCAGCCTAGCCAGCATGGTGAAACCCCATCTCTACTAAAAATACAAAAATTAGCTGGGTGTGGTGGCACGCACTTGTAATCCCAGCTACTTGGGAGGCTGAGGCATGAGAATTGCACAGGTTGCAGTGAGCCTAGATCATGCCACTGCACTACAGCCTAGGTGACAGAGCAAGACTGTCTCAAAAAAACAAAAAACCAACAACAACAAAAAAGCCTTTGTTTTTAAAAGCTTCTAGAGGTGAATACCCAGATGATAATTAAAATTCAATCCAGTGCGTTACAATCTTATCAACGTATTCTTCCTTACTTCTAAGAGCATGAGAGAGATGGTATTGCACAGTGGCTAAAACTCTGGCTTTGGACCTGAACTTGAATCTGAATTTCATGAATTTTAGCTGGTGAGGAAATGCAAATCAAAACCACAATGAGATACCACATCACACTCACTAGGATACCTTAAATAATGTTACCAAGAATGTATAGAAATGGGAACCCTCATACATTGCTGATAGATTGCAAAATGATGCAGCCACTTTGGAAAACAGTTTGGCGGTTCTCAAAATGTTAAACATAGAGTTACCACATGATCTAGCATTTCTTCTCCTAGAAATAAACCCAAGAGATCTGAAAACATATGTCTACATGGAAACTTGCACATAAATATTCATAGCAGCATTATTTATAATAGCCAAAAAGTGGAGACAACTCAAATGTTCATCAACTGAAGAGTGAACAAAATGAGGTTATTCATACAATGGAATATTACTCAGCAACAAAGACAAACAAAGTACTGATATACAATATAACATGAATGAATCTTGAAAACATTACTGAAATGTCCAGAATAGGCAAATCCATACAGAAAGAAAGTAGATTTGTGGTTACCAGGAACTGGCAGAGGTGAGGGGGAATGAAAGGTAGAAGCTAATGTGTACAGGATTTCTTTGGGGGTGATGAAGATGTTCTAAAATTAGATAGTGGTAATTTACAAGTACATGAATGTGCTAAAACCCACTGAATTTTATATTTTAAAAGGGTGAATGTTATGGTATGTGAATTATATATCAATAAAGCTGTTATTAAATATATATATGTTGTGTGACCTAGAACAGATTATCTAATATCTCTAAGTATTGCTTTTTTAAATCTCTGTAGGGTTCTGTGAGGCTTTATCAATATATATGAGTTTAATAAATGATAATATATAATCACTATTTTATAAAAATATAAAAATATGTAAAATATATTTATGTAAAATTTTTAATATATAAAATAACACCAGGCCGGGTACAGTGACTCATGCCTGTAATCCCAGCACTTTGGGAGGCCCAGGCGGGTGGATCACTTGAGGTCAGGAGTTCGAGACCAGCCTGGCTCACATGAAACTCTGTCTCTACTAAAGATACAAAAATTAGCCGGGCGTGGTGGTGCATGCCTGTAGTACCAGCTACTCGGGAGGCTGAGGCAGGAGAATTGCTTGAGCCCAGGAGGCAGAAGTTATGGTGAGCTGAGATCGTACCATTGCACTCCAGCTTGGGCAACAAAGCAAGACTCAGTCTCAGAAATAAAAAAATAAAATAAAATAACACCATGCTTGGCACAGAGCAGGCGCTCTGACTATGGTAGCCATTACCTTAAATTCTTTATGCTACAGCAAACTTCCTTTTTTATGTCTTTTTTACAGTGTATAATATTCTCCTCTACATAATTTATTCATCTTATACTTGAAAATCATAATTATTAAGCTAACTCTCAATTCACCTGTCTTTACGTTGAGTAAACCCAGATTTACGACACTTACCTGACTGGTAACTTTACATTTATCTGCTTGCCTTGATTAATGAGTGTCTTGCACTAAACCATGCATGGCCTATGCCTGTTTTTGTTCAACCCTGAGTCACCAGTGCTAGCCCATAGCCAGACACAGTTAGAGCTCAAGAAATAGTTGTTTAATGAATGAATAAATAGATATATCTGCTTATGAGTGGCCTTCCTGTAAAAGGTGGTTCTCATTGAGAGACGGGGTGTGGAGAGAAGGCAAGTTGTCATACAGGATACAGGTTGTCATATCTGAATCACCTGCAGTGATTTTTAAAAGTTAGCTGACACCTTCTCCCCAGGGCATACCATACCAGAGCTTACAAGGTGCTACCCCAGGGGCAGCAAGGCCCACCTCACCCAAAATACACCTCAAATAACCAGTCACTGGTGATGAAAATTTCTTTAATAGGACCCAAAACCTTTCATTCATAATCAGAGATCAAGGTTAAGGTACAAATACCTTCAGCCAGTGTGATATGATAGAAACACCCCTGACTGAACCAGAAGTCAACAAAGCAGGACTTTAGACCTGCCTTGGCTTTGGAAATGGGTAGATGACAGGAAGGGAAGGGGGATAAGTACACAAGTACACAGGCTGCTGAGAATCCAAAGGTGTAGAAAAGCAGCAGGCTGCTGAGAATCCAAAGGTGTAGAGAAGCAGAGCAGGGGGCAAGCACAAACAAGATAAGGTACTTAAGGCTTCATTGTCATAATTTTGCTAGCATCAAGCCTACCCTCTCTTGGGCCCAACTGCTTTCTGCTGTCAAGGTGAAAAACTTATCAGTCATACTCCCCAGGTTTAGGAACTACCTTGGCAATCAGGTTCAGACTACTGACCCACCCAGTGATACTTTAAAAATATAAGCCAGGAGATAGTTTATTGTGTGCTACCCTAATTCTTATGTCCCAACACATGTTAGTTGTTTTTAAACAGAACCTTAATTGCTAGTTCATGTTCACCTTTTGATCCAGTCTGATTTTCAAGATCCTGTGCTGTATTTATACTCTCCTTTCTCTTTTCCTTTCTGTGGAGAACAGGATCTTGCTCTGTTGCCCCGTCAGGTCTTGAACTCCTGAGCTCAAGCTATCCTCCTGCCTCTGCCTCCCTAAGTGCTGGGATTACAGGCATGAACCACTGTGCCTGGCTATACTCTACTTTGGACCTTTTAAACTGTGATATATAACAAACAGTGCACAGAATACAAATGCATGGTTCAATGAACTTTGCTTGTTAACATCTGTGTAACTGATATACAGGTTACATTATATATTGCACACATATATTAGAAGATGTATTATATAATATATAAGCATATATAATACATTATATATATGTATATATAATATATAAGTATATATAATACATTATATATACGTATATATAATATATAAGTATATATTTTATATATAATATATATAAAATGTTACATTAATTTTATCACATGTAAGTTAAATTTCAATAGGAATTTTTTTTGTTGTTGCTTTTGTTTTTGTTTTTGTTTCTGAAACAGAGTCTCTGTTGCCCAGGCTGGAGGGCAGTGGCTCAATCTCAGCTCACTGCAACCTCCTCCTCCCAGGTTCCAGTGATTTTTGTACCTCATCTTCCTGGGTAGCTGGGATTACAGGTGTGTACCACCATGCCCAGTTAATTTTTGTATTTTTAGTAGAGACGGGCTTTCGCCATGTTGGCCAGGCTAGTCTTGAACTCCTGGGCTCAAGTGATCAACCCACGTCGGCTTCCCAAAGTGCTGGCATTACAGGAGTGAGCCACCACGCCTGGCCAATAGGAATGATTTTTAAAGGAAACAAAAAAAAAAAAGAAATGATATATTGTAAACACCTCCGAAAGCCCCCACCCATAGCCCCTTTCCAATCACAACCTGTATATATTCCTCCCTAAAGAAACCATTATTCTGACATTTATGGTATTCACTTTTCTTACTTTTCTTTATGGATTTACCTCCTAAGTAATCATCCCTAAAACAAATAGCTTAACTCTGCCTCCCTTTGAACTTCACATAAATAGATTCATACTATATATATTCCTTTGTGTGGGACCTTTTCCACTCAACATTGTTTTTAAGCCTCATCCACATTATTGCCTGTAGCTATATTTTGTTGATTTTCACTTATATACAGTATGCTAGTGAATGAATCTTCCACAATTTTCTTACCGTTGAGGGATACTTGTTTCTGGTTTCAGGTTTTTATGAGTAATATTGCTATGAACATTGATGTACATATTTTTCGATGTACACGTGCACTTATTTCTGGTGTGTGCATATAAGGGTAGGATGTTGATAATCTATCTGGTGGTATGTGTAACTTCACCTTTACTAGGTAATGTAAAACTGTTTTCTGAAAAATGATTGTACCAATTTATGTTCTGACAGCAGTGTATGAGACACTTGGTACTATCAGATTTCAATTTTAGCTGATCTCATGAAAAGTAGAATCTCATTATAATTTTAATATGCATTTTTAAATGCATAAAAAACATATCCATGGTTTTTTGGGGGGATGGGGGTACACTTTCTTTCCTAGTATTAATTCCTCCTGAACATGTCTCTGATGATTTCCTTCCTACCTGCCAGCATGAATTCATTATCTATTTCTACATGACAAATTATAGCAAAACTTAGTGGCTTAACACAATAAACATTATCTCACACCCCCATGCGTGTAGGTCAGGAATCGGGCAGTGCCTTAGCTGGTTGGTTCTGGCTCAGGGTCTCTCATGAGGTTGCAGTTAAGATGTCTTCCAGGGCTGCATTCACCTGAAGGCTTATCTGGGGCCCAGGGATTCTCTTCTAAGGTAGCTCATGTACGTGTCTTGCAAATTATGGCTGATTATTGGCAGGAGGACTCAATTTCTGCTCACATTGGAATCTCATAGGGCTACTCGAGCGTCTTCATGACATGGCAGCTGACTTCTCCCTAAATGAGTCATCCAAGAGAAAGATCAAAAAGTAAACTACAATGCCTCTTATGATCTGGCCTTAGAAGCCACTTCAGCCATATACTGTTCACTAGAAAAGAGGTGCCAACTACTGCACAGCTCACACATAAGGAAAGGGGAATTAGGCTCCATTTTTTTTAAGAGACAGAATACCAAAGAATTTATGAATATGTTTCAAAACCACCAGACAAAAAATTCAAAATCTCCTGATTTTCATCATTTGGCAAGCACTAAAATAAGTATTAATTCAAGCATTAATAAAGTAATTTTAATCCAATAATTTTTAAATTAGTGGGTGAAAGTTTTGATGAGAAATGGGAAATGTGCATAGTCTCAAAGTATATTCTCAAAAAATATGTATTAGTTACAAAAGGAATCACAATAACTTTATAGTGTAAAACTTTATAGTGTAAAACCTGGGCAAAAAAATTTTGACCAAGTTATCAAAATTAACATTACCAGTAATGAGACATAACAATACCATATGATTTTCAATACAATGGGCTGAGAACACATAACATCATTTCTATGGTATTCATGCCAAAAATGCATAACTAAATTTAATCATGAGGAATATTAGATAAACTAAACCCAGGTTGATGAACATTCTACAAAATAACTGGATAGTAGTCTTCATTAGCATGAAGGTCATGAAAAACAAAGAAGAGTTGAGATATTGATTAAAGGAGACTAACAAGACATGACAACTAAAAGCAAGGTATAATCCTGGACCAGAAAATGTACACTAATCAGACAACAAGGAACATCTGTATAAAGTCAGTTGATTAATTAAAAGCATATCAATCTTAATGTCCTGATTTTATTTATTTATTTAGAGACAGAATCTCACTTTGTCACCCAGGGTGGAGTGCAGTGGCATGATGACAGCTCACAGCAACCTCGATCTCCCAGGCTCAAGTGATCCTCGCACCTCAACCCCCTCCTCCAGTAGCTGAGACTACAGGCACGCACCACTATGCTCAACTAACTTTTTAATTTTTTGTAGAGATGGGGTCTTCCTATGTTGCTTGGGCTGATCTCTTAACTCCTGGCCTCAAGTGTTCCTCCCACTTTGGCCTCCTAACATGCTGAGATTACAGGTGTGAGCCACCGGGCCCAGTCAATGTCTTGATTTTAAAAATTATATTGTGGTTATATAGCATGTTAACATTTGAGGAAGCTGGGTAAAGAGTATATAAGAATTTCTTGCACTATTCCTGAAATTTTTTCATAAATCTGAAACCATTTCAAAGTGAAAACCAAAAAAAAATTATTATGTCTGAATATGTAATTATATATAATAAATATGTCTTGGCCGAGTGCAGTGGTTCCTGCCTGTAATCCGAGCACTTTGGGAGACTGAGGCAGGCAGATCACCTGAGGTCAGAGTTCAAGACCAGCCTGGCCAACATGGCAAAACCCATCTCCACCAAAAATGCAAAACTTAGCCAGGCATGGTGGTGCACACCTGTAATCCCAGCTACTTGGGAGGCTGAGGCATGAGAATTGTTGAACCCAGGAGGTGGAGGTTGTAGTGAGCCGAGACTGCACCACTGCACTGCAGCCTGGATGACAGAGTGAGACTCTGTCTCAAAAAATATATATATATGATCAGTGAAAAATATGAGTGATATAATCACATCAGAAGCTCACTAGTCTCTAACGTGGGTAGCTACTGTAAAGAACTACAGTAGTTTTCTATATGGCCTCCATCTTTCCTTGTCTCTAATTCTACCATGCTCTCCTTGTGATCCAACACCAGCTGTCTGTCTAAAACATATATCTGATTCTGTCAATCTCCTCATTAAAATCTGTCAATGGCTTCTCATATCTTAGGATAAATTGATCTTCCCTAGCAGGGAATCCTTATATGAATCCTTAGCCATAGCTACATGGAATTGAACACATTCCCTAAGGCACGCCATGGGTCTCCCACCTCTGGGTCTTTGCATATTTTATTCTGTCTTTTTTGCCTGGAAAAGTCCTGATTTTTCTTAGAGACTAATCGCTAATGTCTATTTGTGAAGCTTTTCTGTACCCCTTCTCTCTCCAAATAGAGTGCATTATTATATATCTCTCGTCTCCTACAGCACTTGTAGGGATTTCCCTCGCAGCGTTTGTTGTACTGTGTTGTAAGTAGGTACTTATACACCTGGGTCTTGTTTTGGTTTGTTTGGTTTTGATTTTTTTTTCCCTGAGTACTGTTAGGTTCTAGAAGGCAAATTCTTAAGCTATATTCATTCCCAGTACCTGGCACAGGAACAGACATATGGTAGGTCTATTAGTTGTTTGTTGCTATGTTAACAAAATACCCCAAATATTAGCAGCTTAAAGCAACCAACATTAACTGTGTCATACAGTTTCTGAGAGTCAGGAATCTAGGAGCAGCTTTGATGAGTGGGTTCTCAGCGTCTTTCACAAGGCTCAATTCAAGGTGCCAGCCAGGGCTGCATCATCCAAAGACTTGGCTGAGGCTGCTGAATCTGCTTCTAAGCTGGTTTACTCACAGAACTGTTGACAAAAAGCACTGGATTCTCTTTGGCTGTTGGCAGAGGCCCTCAGTTCCACATGGCCCTGTCTATAGGTCACTGAATGTCTTCATGAGATGGCAGCTGGCTTCCTCCAGAGGAAGTGATCGAAGAGAGAACAAGGCAGAAGCCACAGTTTCTCCAATCGTCTATCTCAGAAGTGACATACCATCACTCTGCCGTATGCTGTTGGACCCACAGAACACCACTGACAAATGTCCAAGAGCACTTACCCAGCATGCATACCAGGAAGGAGGGGGTCATCAGGGGCCATCTTGGAGGCTGACTACCACAGTCGGCACTCATTCAACATCTGAATGAGCGAATGAAGTGATCTCCTCAGGACCACATCCCAAAGCACTTGTCAGTGAAGAACCAAAGTGAACTCATTTATCTTACAGAAGTCTTGGGTATAAAAATCCATCCCCAGTCACTGATTAGGACCACAAACAGCACATGAGAGAAGTTCCCATACCTTATTTACTGACTTTCTGAATAGAAGGACCTTGCAATTTTTCAGGAATATAAACTCAGAGCAGGGAAGATGGGATGATTCACCTGAGGTCACTGAGAAGATCAGATGACCCAGGAGGTCATCTGATTAGGATCCAGGTCCTAATCAGGAGTAGACTCCCTGCCCACTGAGAGTTATTGGAGTGAATTTTAGAGGAGCACACCTTTTGGGGGCTGTTGAGTTGCTTATAATGCTGAGTCTACTTCTATCTTCATTAAAGGGAGATGCATAGGTCCAGGGAATGGCCAACTCATAGCACATCAATATGTTAAGCTTTTCCCCTTTCTAATTTTAAGATGAGACACGTTTTCACTACTTCCTATTCTCTGGTATAAAAGCAAACAAATAACTGACCATCCCGTCATATTTTTATAAAATATTCTATATTACTTAATAGCTATTTACCCTCAAGGAGGATTCATGGCCTCATCCCTTATTCTTGTCTTTTTGTCTCACACTAGTTCCCTGTATGGGCTGTCCTTTCCTTAACTTCTAATATCAACCTCTTGTTGTTCTACCAGTTCTGTTATTTCCAGCCAAGTCTCTCCTCCTTCAAGAAGATTCCCTGATCATTTGCTTCAGGGGATTTGCTTCCTTATTAGAACAACCCTATTTTACCATTTGTTTCACTCTTAGGACATTTGACTTTTTTTTTTTTTCTTTTTTTTGAGACGGAGTTTCCCTCTTGTTGCCCAGGCTGGAGTGCAATGGTGTGATCTCGGCTCACCGCAACCTCTGCCTCCCGGGTTCAAGCGATTCTCCTGCCTCAGTCTCCCAAGTAGCTGAGATTACAGGCATGTGCCACCACACCCAGCTAATTTTACTTATTTTTTTTAGTAGAGACAGGGTTTCTCCATGTTGGTCAGGCTGGTCTCGAACTCCTGACCTCAGGTGATCTGCCCACCTTGGCCTCCCAAAGTGCTGGGATTACAAGCATGAGCCACTGCACCTGGCCTTGACTTCACTTTTTAAGTATTTAGGTACATGCTGGATGTGTCATACATATTTTTATTCTCTGTGTCCCCAAGAATAAATGAATACATTTGATTTCCTTTAATAGAATAAGAATTTAAATAAACCACAGGGGCTCTTTATACTTAAAAACTCTGGGGTAAATTTTCTTGCAATATTCAAACTGTTTTTCAGTCTTTGTTTGTTTTTTTTTATTGTGATTTCCGATTTTTAAAATTATTGTATTTTTGAAGGCAGGATGCCCATACTGTGAAATTAACAGGTTACATATGTGCAGTATTGATACACTTCCCCTTTAACAAAATTTAATTCACTAATCACATGCATTTCTAAAGCCCTTTGAAAATGTGTGTCATGCTTATGGGTGGCCACATTCCAGAGGGCTGAATATGTGCTAGAAAAGGAGAGGAGGCTTGGGGGTGGGGAGAAAACCCTTACAAGGCAAGAGAACTGAGCATGTGCAAGACTCCTTACTAAACGAAGGAGGGCAGAGGAGTGCCGTTTTGGAAATATCAAGGGGAATGAAAAGAGAAAGAGAATTGACGGGAGAGAGAGGAATCTGCCCATACTCAGGGGATCATCCAGAATTCACAGATGAACAGGGTGCACTCAAGGAAGACTGCCCCTCCATCAGAGCACCACCCCTCAGTGACTGCTGACTTGTAAGACACTTCCAGCATCTTTTTACCAGGCCCCACCCTTGGGGATGCCCAGACCAAGATATCACTCTTTGCACTAAGTGACTCCTGAGATACCAGCCCTTTACCTGACTTACATTCTGTCATCCTGCATCAGAATTGTTTTGAATTTTTAGAGGTATCGTGTTATAGTGGTGTTCAATGAAGTTGGAAGAATTCTGGCTCTGCTGCTTAGAAACTGGCAAGTTACCTGATTTCTTAGGACCTCCATTTTCTCATCTGTAAATTAGGACTAATAATACCTACAATGCAGGATATTTGTGAGGATTACACATTAGTTGGTACTCAATAAATGGCAGCTATTGAAAAGCAGTGTAGTATGGTGGTTAAAAGCATGGAGTCTGGATCTAGACACAGATTGAATCCTTGCTTTGTTACCTACTGTCTGTGTGACTGATTTTCTATGTGTCTCATTTTCCTAGTCTATCAAGTGGGGATAATAATGGCACGGTTTCTATCTCATAGAGTTAATGAAGAGATATGATGGTTATAATTCAGAGTCTGTCAGATAAAAAGCATTTAGTAGATGGAAGTAGCAGTGGTAGTATCAACAGCAGGAGTAGTAATAATTGTTGTTGTTATTATTATTGCAAAATATACAGTGGAAGGCAACAGTTAAGACTGTGTGCTCTGGTGCTGAACCACTTGGATTCACATCCTGGTTCTACTCTTTTCCAGTTTTGTGATCTCACAGTCTCCAGTCCCTCATCCTTAACCTGGGAATAATAATAGTATTGCCTTCATAGGATTTAATGAATTAATATATGTAAATTACTTCAAACCCGATAATAATAAATAGTAAACAATAAATTTTAGCCAGAACAGTGATGTAAACAATAAATAGTAAACAATAAAGGTTAGCCATTATATTCCCAAATTTCAATCAGCTATTGCTCCAGGTTTTAGGCATTTCTGTGGGTAGTTTTAAAGTTTGATATTTTATACAATTAAATAAACTTAAAATGTATGTATTATGTGGTGATTAACCTGTACTACCAGTTCCCTGGGAAATAAACGGGCTTTCAGCCATAAAAGGTTTTCAGCTGGGTCCCCGCTGACCATCTCTTCAGTTTCTATGTGTATAGCAGATGGTGGACTGGATTTTTTTAAAGCATTGCTTCTAAAGGGAAGACTATAAAGTTCTTAGAAAAATAAAATGCTCTAATTACAAGAGAATGCCATTGTCTCGGCTGTCTCACCCCACATCTTAATGACCAATACTGTGGAATATGACACAAAGGGAAGAGATCTCATAATTAGGCACATTGGAGAATCTCCTCGTGTGCTACAAACTGTGATTTCCAATGACACACCAAAAGCCAGCCACTATAAATCCCTTTTTACTTTTCTCTCTGGCTGTACTGCAGTAACAGCACAAGCCGTTCGTTTAGATACCGGAAAGGCTTACAGTCCAGGAAACTTTTTTTTCTTGTCTCCAGCCAATAATCTTGTAGCATGGTGATGTCACCCCACAGTTATGCAATATGACTTAACTGTTGGATAGGTGACAGGAATTCCACTGACACCAAGATCACAATGAAATTGCTTAGCTGCTAAATTAGTCATATTGTACATTACAGATAAGTCACTTTTAAAAAAGCTGTGATTAACTGCCAGTTCAAATAGTACTATTCTTTGGGTAGGGAAGTCAGGACCCCATCACTCATAGTTTAAATGATCCCATCCAGTTATTCCAGCACCTGAGTAATACAAACAAGGTAGTTATCAAACTTCACAATATCACAGGCCACTTGAAAAGGGACCCAGTGTGAAAAGGAAACACTTTCTATCCTCTATATTTAGGAGGAATTTTGTACAAAATTTCCTGATTGTCTTCCAAAATTAGTAATTTTAATCTCTTGATGACTTTCCTAATCTAAATAGGATGAGAGTAGGATCCTGTTCCTCAAAGATGACAAGGATTGTTTAGTGTTGTTTTCTTTTTCTCACACAAACTAGGCTCTGTCCTACAAGTCAACTACACTGTGAAAGGGGACTTTTTACTGACCACAAGCCATGATGAGGTAGATGTCACTTATTCTACAATATCGATTGTTAGAATAATCCTTAAATCTTCCCATTTTTAACATATGTGTTAGAAAAACTTAGAAAACACTGAAAAGTACAAAAATAAGCAAAGCCCCCACAGTCCCACCCTTCCCAAAACAACCATAACTAAAACTTGGTTGTAATTTCTTCTAGCCTCAATAAAGATTGAATAAATACAACAGCCTAACAAACTTCTTGCCTGGCAGTGTGCTGAGTGCTGGGCATAGAGAGATAAATAAGACTTCATCACTGCCCCTCAGGAAGTACACAGCTTACTGTAATGGGGTATGTAAACACAAAAAAGGCATTTAGCCCAGGCTGCAGAGAACGGAATGTGGGGTGGAGAAGATGCAAGGGATTATCAGAGCAGATTAGAGAAATCCTAGAGTGGGACTATTCAAAGTTTTGTCCACTAGGTGACTGCAGATTTTACAAGCAACCAATAGAAACTGACAGTCCTCATTTAAAATTTTCAGAGCAATTTGACAGAGTAACTGTAATTCTGTTGAATCTAATAATTTTTAAAATTGGGTTTGTCTTTTATATTTTTTATTTCATTTTTGTTGTATTTATTTTTATTGTATTTTCAAAAATATCAGTCCACAATGGATTGGCGATTTAAAAATATATAAAACTCTACTCTCATGATGAAGAGTTTGAAAACCACTATACTCAGAGATTCAATAGCTTAGCAAAGTGTAGGGTGACCAACCATCCAGTTTGTGGTAAAACTGGGAAAGTTACAAGCAAATCAGGTGAATTGGCCACCTTAAAAGTGTTTATTTCTAAGAAATAATTATCTTCATGAGTGAATAGATGAGATGAAGGGGAAGCAATCATCATCAAAGAAATAATAGAAGAAAAATTCTCTCAACTGAAAAGAGATGAGTCATTAGGTCAAAAGGGTTCACTAAGGGGCAGCCAAGATTAAAAAGAGTGCTGCAGCTAGCTGTACTTTCTAAATTTCAAGGGTCAAGACAAAAATCCTATATGATTACACAAATTGAGATGAACAAAATAATCAGGTGGTGAAACAGTATTTTCATTTCTAGTGAAATGAAATTTCTAACGAAAATGCTACATTTCTTTAACAAAAAAGATGTTTGCTTTCACTTTCTAAATTGAGAGAAAAGAAATAAGGAAGAATCGTCCTTTATATACAAATGTAACAATGAGGGTAATAAAAGGAAAACAGAAAACAATACCAGGGAAGAGTAACATGGGAAGATGCTAATATTAAGAATTAACATAATTTTTTTGATTTGGCTTCAAATTTGGCTCTAAGCTTCCTGGTTGGGGGAGAAGAGGTTAGAAATCACAATCATTAAAATTGTTGCTATGATGATGAAGGAAGAAGCATATACGTTTCTCAGCAAGACATGTTTTCCTGATACTGAAATCTAAAACAAATTCAAAGAGTTTAATATTGGGGGCATTAAGTGGTGTGGTAGCGCTACCCTCAATAGCATTTCTACAGTAAACGTAGGAGTGAATTTCACATACCTGCTTCTTGCAGGGATCCTCAGGTCAGTGAAATCAAGACGTCTAAACACATTATAGCCTATATACCTTATTTGATTCAAGGATAGAACTTAAGAGTACCCTAGAAGAGTAGGTAAGTGGCGTGTCACTTAGTATTCTCTGATTATTTCTCTAAGCCAGGCTTGTAAAATAATAGGTAATTTGAGGTCTCCTAATATCTGAAAGTAAGTTACTCTGGTGCTCTCTATCGCTGATTGAGGGTATACAAAACTTCCAGTTTCAAAGGAGATACAATTGGACTTTGTTTACTTTCAGCACTGATATTAGCATTGGACATCAATTCTGTGCGAGATTGGGCTATTATGCTTCACATAATGAATATTATTTTAGTAGGTGTAAAAAGCCTTTAACATTCTTATTGGTTTTATTCCTCCTCTGGCACTCTCAATAAACTTAATAAATATTGTAGCACTTTCATTAATGTAAATGGCATTGTTTATCAAAATATTGTTATAATACCCAGTTCTCATAATTTTAAGTTAGAAAAACTTTCTTCATATGTAATCTGTTTGAATGAGCAAGAATCAGTTTGCAAATCAAGTATGTACATTATGATCACTTTTCAGAAAGTATGTATTTGTATGTATGTATTTCATAAATTGTATAATATCTACAAATATATAAGCACAGAAAAAGCATTAGAGAGATACCTAATGTTAGCCCTGATTATCTCTGGGTGACAAGATTTAGATGACCTATTTTTTTCTTTTTACTTTTCCATATGTTTAAGTGTTCTACAATTAAACTAGTATTATCTTTGCAAGAAGAAAAATAATATCATTGTTTACTTAAAGGCATGTAGGGGTGAAAGCAATTAATGTCTCTATATCATCCCTAAGGCAAATCAGTCAGGTGATCATGCTGCCCTCTCAGGGCTTATATGATGATTTTAAGAATTGCATAGTTTAAGAAACAGCACAATTTGGGCCAGACACAGTGAGCAACTTTGCCACTTTCGCAGCTATTTGACTTTGGGCAAATGTTTAAACTTTTGATTCTCTGGTTCTTCATCTTCAAAATGGAAACTGGATTGTTTTAAGCATAAATGAAATCTCTGATATAAAGTGCCTGGAATGAAATAGGTGCTCAATAAATATTACATGCTTATTTGCTGGTCCCATTCCTGAAAGTGTTAGACCTGGTTCTACAAGTGTTAGTGCTCTTCCCTACAGTGGCTTTATGCAAACCTGGCTTCAGTCCAATACAAGTATTGGAGGAATAAGGAGACTTAGTCTCATTTTTCCCTTGTTCACTACTTTAGAGATGAGAAAGGGAGGAAAAGGAAGACTTACTGCCGATCTACTAAATATCAGGCACTATGTTACGTGTGTTACTTTGCTTAAGGAAGGTTCTCTATTTTTTCCCAAACACTTAAACATCTGTGAAGTGTCTCAAGTTTCTACCTTATTAATACATTTATCTCTGGAGAACTATTTACATTATATCACCACTCATACTAAAGCAGTTTCATTATTCCTGTTTTTATCCTCAAAGACTCTTAGCTGTGACATAGAGGTTTGGTGAGTTAGGTCACCATCACAGTTAGGTCACATTTTTAGAACTTCATTTCATAGCATTTGGAACCCTAGAAGTGTACATTTTATTTTTCTATCCCTTTATTTGCATGTCAGTATGTCTCCAGTCTTTATTTTTTACATTAATTGGGCACTATTCTGTCTCTTTAATATATGGTAAATGTGCCTTGTTTAAATGAACCTCATTCTGCGTGGAAAAAGTTAGACAGAAAGCTAATGAAATGGGTATCTCCAATCATCAGTCCTTAGTTTTGAAAATTTGACTAAATTAACCTTACTAAAAAGAACTGAATCTCATCAAATTTACAACACTGGAAAGCATTCCACTACGAGAATGTTTCTGGGTCTGTGACAATTCATTTTCTATACAACTCTGCCTCAATATTTCAGACAGAGACAGTTAAGCAATTGTAGAGAGGCCTGCAGCATTTGGGAATCGGGCCTCCCTTCCTAATGATCTATTGCAGTTGTATTGCACATGGATTGCACAACAAAGGTTTCTATTTTCCTACTTTTTTTTCTTTATCACGTGCCAACTAAGCCTTTTTTTCTACACTCCCTTAAAATCTGACCCTTTCTCATCTTCTATGCTTTTGTCTTCCTGACGTGAAAACCCTAAGAAAGCAAATTACTAATTGCATCCCTCAAAGCCTCAAATAAATATGATGTAATTAGCCACACAAACATGACCTGCATCTTTTCCCCTGAAAGCTTTCCCAGCTATTTGTCCACTAAAGCGTGGTTTTCTGCAAACTCATTTCCCAGGAAATGTCCTCGAATGGCATGTGATCTTTCCATTTTAGACAAACTGCCTTGATCAGGTGTCACCCAATTGACCTGCTTTTTTCTGCCTTTATTTCTAACACAATGTTGTCTCTACAGACTATCAAGTAAGTCCTGGTTTTTCCTCACAGAATCCCATTCTCAGCCCTATCCCTACACCACACTTGACACATGCACTAGTTGGTTAACATATGTTTTATTATTCCCTCATGATTCTCACTGGGCCTCTGAGTGACCTTGAAGTGCTGTGGTCATTTCCCCAGTGCTTTCCTCTAATACTTTGGTGGTATGGACCTTGGCTTCAGGTTTGTCGTCATCTCATTTACTTGTTTAGTTTCCAGTTGGCTGGGAGCCAGCACTCTGCACTCTGCTCCATGCTTACGTTGCAAGCTACCTATCCAGGTCACAATTTTTATTTTTGTGTCTCTCACTATTTGAGGGAGTAAATCCAACACAAAGCAGTGAAGGTGAATGACAAGGGAAGAAATTAACAAGGGCTCTGGGATGCTCTTAGAGCATGAATTGCAGAGCAGAAGGGGTCCTAGATGCCACCTAGTCCAATTCTATCATTTTCCAGGCAGAGTTGATACCTCCGAGTTTAAAGTCATAAGCCATTCAAATAAATTAATACAAGAGCTGCCAGGAGGAACATTTCCAAGTGGTTAAAATCTTTGACTTTGAAATCATGTAGACCTGGGTTCAAATCCCAAGCTGTGTGGCCTTTTACAATTAATGTAAATGCACAAATCCATAGTATTCTAATCTATTAAAATGGGGATAATGACAACTGTCTTACTGGGTTGAGCTGAATATATGATTGCTATTAATTTTTAACCAAAATCCACCTCTATTGATTTTTAGTCAAGTGCTTTTTACAAGGTAATGCTACTATTATGGTTCTAGTGCCAACCTTCCAAGATTTCTAATCTTTACTAACAGTGGTCTGACTTTGAACAACTTATTTACAAAACTGTGCTTCAGTTGATTAATCCATAATACAAAGCTAATAATGATACCTAGTAAATAGGTAGATGTAAGAATTAAATAGATAATCCTTGTAAATATAGCATTTCACATAGAGTTTAGCATGTAAAAAGCAACAAAGCATTGAAAGTTCTATATAGTCTCAAATGCCCAGAACAAATGAATGATCAGGATACTCTCCTCCCATGTACTCTCAGAAACAGATCCAAGGTTATACACTTGGTTCTTTTTGGCTCACAGTGCTTATATTCATTTATTCAACCTGGGGCTTAAACAATAGGTAGCATTAGACCATGTAGAGATGGAAAAAAAATTTTTTTCCACCAAATCAACCACTATGAGCAAAGAAAAGAAAGGGGATGGTGCATGACACGTCTCTTAAACAGTAAGTAAATCTGTTTGGTTTCAAAGGCTTCAAATTGCCCTCCACACCTGTAGACTCATCCCCTCCTTGCTGCTACCAGAAAAAAAAGACCAATTTGAGCATGATTACAATTTTCCCAATTTTAGTGTTCCACATCAAATTCAAAATAAAGTCCCAACCCCTTAGCACAACCTCCCAGGCCTGTCACAATCTCTCTCTGCCTAACTTGCTAGCCTCAATTCTTCTACTCTGCCAACTGCCCTCCCTGAGACATGTGCATTTATCTGAATCATCTGACTCACCTTCAGCCCTTTGCTCAAGTTGTTGTTTCCTTGGCCAAAAACATTGCCCTACTAGGCCTTTAAAACTTAGTTCAGAGGTTGCCTGTAGGAAGTGTTCTTTGACACCCTTTGCCTATCCCTGACACTCCCCCAACACAAACAAGAGCAGAGTTCCTCCTTGGAGGTCCCATAGCATCGTATGTTTACCTTAAGCAAAACTGGCAAGACATGGATTCCACGTTTGTATCTCTCTCCCTCTAGAATGCAAGTTCCCTGACCACAGAGGTTGGGTCTTTTAAAGAACCTACTGTGTGCTGAGCGCTGTTGTAAGCACTGAGAAATAAAGAACAAGAGAGGCAAAGTCCCTGATGTCTCGGAGTTTATGGTCTTATGCGGTAAGTCAGACAATTAACAAACAGATAAAAGCATAGTGACAAGTGCTACTCTAGTGTACTAAAGAGTAGTAAGAGAGAAAAAGGAAAACATAAGATCATGTGGTCTAATCATGGCAGAGAATTGAGGAGGAGCCAGTGATGCCTGTTACCAGGGCAAGACTGCTTGATCCTGAGGGCAGAGTAAGAGCTCAGATATTTGCGGAGGGAAGGAAGGAGCTGGTTGAGATCTAGTTCAAGGATATAAAAGGGATTCAAACTCCTTCCATATAGAAACCAGTAGTACAGTAACTTTCCAGTCCAGGAACAAAACACAGAGAAAAGCACCAACATTTTCAGGTCTAGTTCAGACTTGGAGCCTTGGAAGGTGATAATGGTTTGGATCTGTGTCCCCACCAAATATAATGTTGAATTGTAATCCCCAGTGTTGGAGGCGGGGTCTGGTGGGAGGTGATCAGATCATGAGGGTGGAGTTCTCATGGATGGTTTAGCACCATCCTCCCTTGGTACCATATAGTGAGTGAGTTCTCATGAGATCTGGTTGTTTAAAAGTGTATGGCACCTCCCCCGCCCCATCTCTTGCTCCTGCTCCAGCCATGTAAAACTTGCCTGCTTTCCCTTTGCCTTCCACCATGATTATCAGTCTCCTGAGGCCTCCCCAGCCATACTTCCTGTATAGCCTGTGGAACCATGAGCCAATTACACCTTTTTTCTTTATAAACAGTCTCAGGTACTTCTTTTCTTTCTTTTTTGAGATGGGGTCTCACTCTGTCATCCAGACTGGAGTGCAGTGGCGCTATCTCAACCCACTGCAACCTCTGCCTCCTGGGCTCAAGTGATTATCTCACCTCAGCCTCCCAAGTAGCAAGTAGCTGGGACTGCAGGCACACACCACCACACCTGGCTAATTTTTGTATTTTTGGTAGAGACAGGGTTTCATTCAAGACCAGGGTCTCGAACTCCTGGAGTCAAGCGATCTGCCTGCCTCAGCCTCCCAAAGTGCTGGGATTATAGGCATGAGCCACCACACCATACCTGCCCTAGGTATTTCTTTATAGCAGTGTGAAAATGGACTGCTACAGGAGGGGTGGCCAGAGGCTATGCTGAACTGGTGATCTTAGGGCAAAATAGGGTTTTTTTTCAAGAGATGGGGTCTTGCTATGTTGTCCAAACTGGAGTGTAGTGGCTATTCATAGGCCCAATCATAGTGTACTGCAGCCTCCAACTCCTGGGCTCAAGTGATCCTCCTGCCTCGGTCTCCCCAGCAACCGGGACTATGGGAATGTGCCACCATGCCAGGCTTGGTGCAGGTTTTTATAAGCTGACATTCCATGAAGAATAGCCCAGAAACACTAGACTAAGCCCTGGAGTTGCTGGGAAGCCTCAGTTTGGGAAATACTACTCTCCCAACCCCCACCTCACCACCACCTGGGCACTCACAATGTACATTAGCATATTTAAGGCTCTGAATATCTCAGCATGTGGAAAACCTGGTACACTTTTATTTCCCAAATTAATTTGACCACTGTATGCTTTTTGTTTTGTCTTGTTTTGTTTGAATACAACACTGTTTTAATCATGTGAACAAGTATTTTGTAAAACAGACTTTAGGAAACTGGTCTAAATCATTCTCCATAACCCACAAGCCTAATTGTGATAATGTCTAGCTTCCAGTAATTTTGTTCAGTAGAAGCATTAAATAAATAAGGTAATAGGACTTTTGAAAAGATATAATAGTTTGGTTTACACATATGAAAGTAGAAGGTGCAAGAGTCTCAATAAGTCTAATTTCACCACATTTATTCATCTTAAAATAATTTCAACAGAACTAAAAATGGCTAATATGTGTAAAGATAAATATGTATAAATATATACTAATATAAGTTTTATGAAAAAACTAATTACTAAAGGTTAAATTTGAATTCGAATGCATTTTTATGCACTGCAGATTAGTCAGATTTTTTAAGTAAAATGAATCATTTCTGTTCAACCCGGTGCAAAACAAATTAAGTTTATTCATCACAAACCCATCTTGCTTATTTTAATTGCAACCACTTTAAATAGCAGAACTATTAGGCTCTATAACATTAATTTTTTAAAATTAAATACATTAGATTTCATAATAATATAGGTACTTAATGGAGAGAAAAACTCCATGTCAAAGGCTAATTAATATCATTGACACTTTCCCAGTAACTAAAAATAAGACTAATAGCAAGTTCCTCCAGTATCATGCTATATTATAATATATACAAAGTCCACTGGGAAATTGACTTCATACTTCTTTCATCAGAGTAAATCCAACCAAGGCTGGGTGTGGTGGCTCATGCTTATAATCCCAGCACTTTTGGAGGATGAGGCCAGCAGATCACTTGAGGTCAGGAGTTTGAGACCAGCCTGGCCAAGATGACAAAACCCTGTCTCTACTAGAAATACAAAAATTAGTCAGGCATGGTGGCTCACGCCTGTAGTCCCAGCTACTTGGGAGGCTGAGGCAGGAGAATCACTTGAACCAGGGAGCCAGAGGTTGCAGTGAGCCAAGATCCCACCACTGCACTCCAGCCTGGGCAACAAGAGCAAAACTCCGTGTCAAAAATAAATAAATAAATAATAAATCCAACCATACAAAATTATTGTTCTAGCCATTCAAAAATGTTAGATTTATAAAGTTCACATATACATCATTACTGTATACAGAACTCACTTCCTAGCTAAGCTTGGATTATAGCCATCTTTGTCAAATTAACTCTTCTAAGTTTCCAGTTTTCTAATACCTTTAAAATTATGGGGCATCTTAAATAAAGCTACCTCAAAAGAAGTCACTGAGTAAATGACTGCTAGTAGTTTAGTAACAATAAATATCAATGGTGTAATTTATTCTCAAGTCAAGTTTTATCAATAATTTGCTACCTTGCCCAAACTGGTCTTCAGATATATTAAAGAGTAGTTTAATTATTCATCTGCTTAATGTACATCTAATAAAATAAGGCCAGCATCATCATTAACTAGAATTAACCTAAGCCCTCCACAAATATTGATTTATGTAAGTCTCCAGTCAAAACTCACTTTTTAAAATCTACCTTTTATTTGGCTTCTAACAACCAACTGAGAATTATAACTAAGAACTTTGCCATATTTTAACAAATGCTTGGCTGTTTTTAGCATTTTGATACTTATTCTTTATAGAATAAAGTACTTTTAGCACTCATTTCAATAGATTTTTCTTTTAGATCACTTGGGTCAAATATCAAGGAAAATAAATAAGAAAATGGTCAACTAAAATGCTCTCTTGACTGTTAAGTGTCACATCTATATGATAAAATACCATGAGCCCATTAAAACTCACATTGCATGGGGAGAGAGTGGTCTTTTCAATAAATGATAATGGATCAGTTAGATACACACATGAAAAAAAAATTTGACCTTCTACCTCAAACTATACACAAAAATCAGTTTTAGATGTATTGTAGATCTAAATGTAAAAGGTAATATGACTTTTAGAATAAAACATAAGAAAATACCCATGACCTTAAAATAGGCAAGTATATCTCAAACAGGACACAGAAAGCTTTAATCACAAAATAAACTGATAAATTGGACTACATTAAAATTAAGAACTTCTATTTCATGAGAAGTCACCATTAAGAGTGAAAAGGCAAGCCACAGAATGGGAGAAGATATTTCCACTACAAATCTGTATTTCCACTACAAATCTGGCAAAAGGACTCATCCAGAATATTAAAAAAGGCTCCTGTAAGTCAATATGAAAAACAGACAACCCAGTTGAAAAATAGGCAAACAATTTGAGGAAACATTTTACAAAACAGGATATCCAAGTGACTGATAAACATATGAAATGAAAACCACAATGAGATGCCACTACCTAACCACCACAGTGACCAAAATTTTCCAGCATTTCTTTAAGTGAACATATCATCATTACAATTAAAAATACACATTTTGGCTGGGCGCGGTGGCTCACACCTGTAATCCATCACTTTGGGAGACCAAGGTAAGTGGATCACCTGAGGTCAGGAGTTTGAGACCAGCCTGGCCAACATGGTGAAAACCCATCTCTACTACAAATACAAAAAATTAGTCAGGCATGGTGGCATGCACCTGTAATCCCAGCTACTCAGGATCCTGAAGCAGGAGAATTGTTTGAACTCAGGAGGTGGAGGTTGCAGTGAGCCGAGATCACGCTATTGCTCTCCAGCCTGGGCAACAAGAGTGAAACTCCATCTCAAAACCAAACAAACAAACAAAGAAACAAACAAAAACACATATGATCGATATGCTCCTGCTGAATTTATATGAAAAGAATAAATATATATGTCTTGTCTGTCTAGGTAAAAGAAGAATATCAAGTAAACTATTACCTTCAATGGCCTTGCCTTTTTAGACTGTGCATATGAAGTGTTGACAAGAAAGTGAAACAGGTAGAACTTTTAAACATGACTGCCAAGAGTGTATAATTGGTATAGCCACTTTGGAGAACTGTTTAGCATTATCTATTAAAGCTGAACATATGCTCGCCACATAACCAAACACTCCCTTTCCTAGGAGAGAAAGGAGTGCACATATCCACTAGAAGATATTTATAAAGATGTTAATAGCAGCACCATTTATAATGGCTTAAGATGAGAAACAACACAAATGTCTATTAAAAATGGAATGTTTAAATAAACTGTAGTATATTCATACAATGGAATACTATACAACAACAAAAATGAGCCATAGGCTGGGCACGGTGGCTCACACCTGCAATCCCAGCACTTTGGGAGGCCAAGGCGGGTGGATCACTTGAGGTCCAGAGTTCGAGACCAACCTGGCCAACCTGGTGAAACCCCATCTCTATTAAAAATACAAAAATTAGACAGGCGTGGTAACAGGTGCCTGTAATCCCAGCTACTTTGGAGGCTGAAGCAGGAGAATCACTTGAACCCAGAAAGCAGAGGTTGCAGTGAGCCGAGATCATGCCATCACATGATCTGGGCTCTGGCAACAGAGCGAGACTCTGTCTCAAAAGAAAAGAAAAAAGAAAAGGAAATGAGCCATATACAAAAACTGAATGACTCTCACAAGCATGATGGGAAGTGGCACCCCCCCAAAAAAATACTACATACTATTGTATGATTCCATTTATTAAAAAGTCCTAAACCAGGGGCTGAGGGGAGAAGATCTATGCTTTAAAAGTCAGGATCATGATAACACTTTCAGCATAGTGCCTGGAAGGGGATATGAGGGAGGCTTTTGGGGTGCTGTTATGTTCTCTTTCTGGAGCGCTGTCCTAGTCTGTTGGTTACATGGGTATATTCACTTTGTGGCATTCATCAAGCTGCACACTTACAATCTGCACATTTTCTGTATGTTATACTATGATAAAATTTATATTAAAAAATCTTTCTATACATATTTGTATAACATATTTTCTTTTTTTTGTACTTTTTCTATATTTGATTTCCTTAAGTGAACATATCACCATTGTAATAATAAAAGACAAATACTGTTTTTATGCTCCTGCCAGGATTTATACAAAAAGAACAAACCAGATTTATCAACATATAGGTGGTCTTGCCTGCCTAGACAAAAGAAAAAGTTTTAAGCAATTTCCTTCAATGGTCTGGAAAATTGTGTCAAAATGTCAACCTGATATCAAATACATCTTATATGAAATAGATTATTGAGGTGCTGTGAAGTAGCCTTGGATAAATATGGTCAAGAACAAACTGCCTCTTCAATATCAGGAACTTCCTGCTTTAGAAAGTATCTGAAAAACTGCCTCAGTTTACCTATAAATCCTAGCACAGCAATAGTTTACCTGACAATTGGACATTTTAAATACCACATCAGAAGTCCAGTGAAATGCATTTTAATAAGTCACAGGATACCCCAGCTTTCTTCTAATATAAGAAGTAAATTAAAAAAAAAAAAAAAGCAGCCTGGGCAACACGGGAAAACCCGGTCTTTACAAAAAATACAAAAATTAGCCGGGCATAGTGCTGTGTGCCTATAATCCCAGCTACTCGAGAGGCTGAGGTGGGAGGATTGCTTGAGACTGGGAGGTCAGGGCTGCAATGAGCCACGATCGCGCCACTGCACTCCAGCCTGGACAACAGATCCAGACCCTGTCTCAGAAAAAATAACAATAAAAAAAAGAAAGAAAGAAATGAGAGTAAATGTTTTCTCATTCTGTCCTTCTCTTCTTCTTTGCTTGTCTCTTCTCTCTCCCTTTTCTTTTCTTCTCTTCCTCTTTTTCTTCCCTTTCCCTATTTAATCTCAGTCATGCGATCGCCAGCGAGGCTAGAAAGTTTTAAGTTTAGTTCTCCTAGTGTTTGAAACACAAGCTGAAGTGAAGGCCCTTGTTATAACTGGGAAATTAGCCTCCAGCCTCTCTAAAATTGGAAGTGCAAAGAGAGAAGGGAAAGTGAACAACTATCTGTTTCTTCTTCCCTCTCCCGCTCCAGCCCCTCCCCCTTAGTTCTCCAACCCGGGCCTCACTATAGGTCAAAATGAATGCAGCTGCCCAACACTGTGATGCGAGCTCGTTCACATTGACGGACACTTTTCTCATGTTCACGTGGTAGGTCACAGAGCAGTAGGGGAAAGGGAAGTGGTGATGCAGTATCTACTACCTACGCTAGGGGTAGGGGACCAGAAAGTTGCTAGAGGAAAAAAAATATTCGAACAGTGAAATGGAGCCTGTAACAATGTGGAGGAGAGTGACTCTTTGAACCGCTATAGTGGCAGGAAGAGCAAATCAGGTGCTGTGCACATTACAAAAGAACAGGGAAAAAATGAACAAGTGAGATGGTATATATCCAAGTTATTTGAAGACCCTGAAATCCTTCAAATATTAGAGATTATAGCTATGATGCTAAATGCCTTAGGGACTTTCAGAAGAGCTTGTATATTTAAAAGGGGTGCAAAACCTCGAAAATTTATAGGCATCCTAGAAAGTCCCCCAACAGAAACTCTGAAACCTGCATCGAGACTTCCCATTTTACAGTACAAGGAAGGTGGGGGTAGGGGATGGGGTGGTTTCCACCGGGCCCAGCAGAAAAAAGCAGAAAGGTCACCTCCTCCCAATCTGCAAGTATCTGAAATCCCCTCATGGAGGATTGTGACATGAGGCTGAAAGACTCAGAGCACACAGGATGAGACCTCAGGCCAGAGCCAGGTCAGCTCAGCTCGCAAAAGAAGGGTGGGAAGTTCCTACTCTGGTGCTGCTGGCACACCATCCCCCAGAATGGAGGCAGGAGTGGGAGCCAGGCTGCCTGGCAGGACTAGGTGGAGAGGGAAGAAAATGGCCTGAGAATGCTGACTAGATTTGAGTATTTGATGTCTGAAGGGGATTTGGGGTGAGGCAGGGAACAAATGACTTGATAAGAAAACCACGAAGGCAGATGAAAGACACAAGATAGAAGAGGGGAGGCTAACTATAAGAAAGTGATTGTGGGCAGGTTGAGAGACAGCCATTGGGACAAAAGAAAGTGGTCAGTGAGGGCGAGGAAGGAAGAAATCAGCCTCAGAAGGAGCAGAATTCACACCAGTCTGAAGCCCAAATCTGAAATAGATTCACACATTATTCAAGCCCAAGAGTTGTGGTTTGGGGTGCCCTTATATGGGGCTGGGGGGAGGTGGCAGGAGGGGTTCTTTTTAAATAAATGAACCATAAATGATTCAAAAGATTTTTTTAACTTTTTATTATGAAAAATTTAAGCATACAAAAAAGTAAGCAGAATATAATAATGACCTTCGTGTACCCAGTACTCTGATCCAACAATTGTCTAATCCTGGTCAATCATGTCATTCAACCACAGCCATTTTCCCGCTTCTCATACTAGTTTTTTTTTTTTTTTAATTATTGTAGTAATGGCTGGGCACGGTGGCTCACACCTGTAATCCCAGTACTTTGGGAGGCTGAGGCGGGCCGATCACAAGGTCAGGAGTTTGAGACCAGCCTGGCCAACATGGTGAAACCCCATTTCTACCAAAAATACAAAATTATCTGGGTGTGGTGGTGCACACCTGTAATCCCAGTTACTCAGGAGGCTGAGGCAGCAAAATCGCTCGAACCTGGGAGGCAGAGGTTATAGTGAGCCGAGATCATGCCACTGCACTCCAGGCTGGGTGACAAGAGTGAAACTCCATCTCAGAAAAAAAAAAAAAAAAAAGTGACCGCAATGTCATTATACCTCAAAAATTCTTACCATCAGGGGATATTTTGGTGGCATTTCTACATTAAAGCCTCTCTTGCTACTGTACCCAAAAATGCTTGTGCATTTTAGAAGAATTTGGAAAGGTGAGAAGAAATTTTACTAAGAGAAGGGATCAGGAGATAAAGCTGTATCAGGAACCCTGGGAAGGACAAAGACCTAGCAAGAAAGACTGTTCTAGGCTGGGCACGGTGGCTCACGCCTGTAACCCCAACACTTTGGGGGATGAGGCAGGCGGATCACCTGAGGTCAGAAGTTCAAGACCAGCCTGACCAACACAGAGAAACCTCTACTAAAAATACAAAATTAGTTGGGCATGGTGGCACATGCCTGTAATCCCAGCTACTCGGGAGGCTGAGGCAGGAGAATCACTTGAACCCGGGAGGCAGAGGTTGCTGTGAGCCAAGATTGCGCCATTGTACTCCAGCCTGGGCAACAAGAGCAAAACTCTGTCTCAAAAAAAAAAAAAAAAAAAAAAAAGATTGTGTTCTGTGGTTGGTCATAGAATACAGCTGTGCAGTGGAGGACATGCGTCTTATAAAACTCCATACTTAGCTCTAGAGAAGTCTGCAGCAATCAGTAGACATCAAAAAGCCAATATTGAAACTGCTCTCATTGAAAGCAGAGAATTAGGGGATCTCTAAAGCAGGAAAAATGGTGTTTTCTGTTCTGTCTCCCTTCCCCCAATCTATTGTACTAATATATTATGTGCATCATAAAATATTTAAAAAACGTATCATTAAAGGATGTGATTAAAAAATAAACTTCTTATATTTTTCTCACACTCTAATAGATCATCTTGCACCCCTCACTTTGGAGACCACAGAGCTTGATTGTCACTGTTACCCCAAGTGTAATCTTTAAGTGGGTGATAGAGAAATCAGGTTTGGCAGGTTGAAAAAGAGCCTAGGGACACCTATGCAAAGGACAGTAGAGGCCAGTGGTCTCAACTCTACTGTACATTGAAGTCAGCCTGGGAGGTTCTGAGAAATGTGAACACTCAGGTCCCACCCCATACGAATCAAATTAGTAATTCAGAAGGTGAAATCTGTGTGGTTTTGTTTTTTTGTTTTGTTTTTTTTTTGACACGGAGTTTCATTCTTGTTGCCCAAGCTGGAGTGCAATGGCGCGATCTTGGCTCACTGCAACCTCTGCCTTCCCAGTTCAAGTGATTCTCTTGCCTCACTCAGCCTCCCGAGTAGCTGGGATACAGGCGCGTGCCACCATGCCCGGCTAATTTTTTTTGTATTTTTAGTAGAAACGGGGTTTCACAATGTTAGCCAGGCTGGTGTCGAATTCCTGACCTCAAGTGATCTGCCTGCCTTGGCCTCCCAAAGTGCTGGAATTACAGGCGTGAAGTTCTGTGCATTTTTAAAAAGTTCCTCCAGTGATTCTTACAGGCAGGGTTGAAAACCCACTGGTGTAGGTGTTTAAAAAAAATAGTTGCTTAACGTGAGGATATTAGTTCTGATTTTAAAACATTTTATTCTGCCATTTTCTCATCTAGGAGTGCGACAATGTTTCGCAGGGAAGTGAGAGGAAAAGGAGGGTAGAAAAACTTTAAAGTAGAAATTAGACCTAATAAAAGAATAGTGAAGTTCTCTCGAAAAAGGATGGTTTTCATTTCTATATTCCAGGTTCTCATTTACTACATCTTAAACTGATCCAAAATTTTGACAGACCTTATTTTCATTCAACCAAAGGCACTTACCCTATTAGATTATTAAAATTATCTAATGACTATTTCATATTGCGATCATGGTTATTTCATATGTCAGAATAATTAATCCCGGCTACTTACATGTTTTCTTTTTAATCAAGTTTATCTCTCAGTTGGGAAAAGAAACAAATCTGATCTTAAAAAAATACAAAGACATTTTCTATCTTTGAGGAACTGACTTCATCAAATTATCCTGGAGGGAAAAGCAAGTACAAAAATATGAACTATAGGCAGCTGGAAAGCAAAATTCTCCACAGTGAATGACACACCAAATCCTGCAGGGAAATATGCACCACAATACTTTGTTTCCTGTGGCTTCCTGCCTGAGGAACACTGAAGAACAGTAAAAATTATTCCAGAAATGATTTCCTCAGCTGTCTCATGGATGAATTTAGCACAGGTATTTGGTCAAAACGTTAAATCACTGTCAAATCCAAACATGTATATTTATATTTTATATATGTAATCACAGGTTCCTAAAAATGAAGGTTAAAAGAAACTTGAACTGGATTCCATTTTACCACACGCCTGGAATGCTGAAAATGCTGTGGCAAAGTCATCCATTCATTCATCTAAGTGAAAAGCCTACAAAATCATAGGCATCTTCAGCCATATCCTTAAATTTCACCATTTTACGTTTCACCAAAGTTATATTGGCATTATCTTTTGTGCTGGAAACAAAGTTAATTGTCTTCTGCAGGATACTTAAAATAAAATGGGCAATCTCAGTTTATTTTATGATATTTAAGAGGCTAAAATGAGCTTGTTCCACAAATAGCCTTCCTAGTAAATCCTGGGAAGTCATGAGAGGGCTGTGTGACGGTAGCACACACCTACTGTAGATGGCATTGTGCATTTGGCTTGGCCACAGCAAGTGTTTACTAAACTAGGGGTGGGTTGTCACAACAGACTCCAAGGTCATGCAGAAAATTAATATCAATAATTAATATCTTTGTATGGTTTTATATGGTACTTCACATTTTTAGATGATTTATAATTAGTTATCATCCATCCTTGATATGTTATTGCCATAATTCAGGACCTCCATATCTCTTACCTGGACTACTTCTAAATAGGTTCTCATCTCACTCCAGCCCATCCTCACCATCACATGTTCTCTTGACAATGCATCTTGGAGCCTGTCACTCCTGTTATTTATCTATAGAATGTTCTATCTCTTGTTTCTTGGTTCTCACCTCCTACTACCTTCCCACATTCACTGCTTAACACAGCCACATGGAGTTTTGTGCCATTCTCCAAACATACTGTTTGGTTCTAAGCTCTGTTTCTTCACTGTCCTTCATGAGTATCTTCAAAGTCTCTGCCTGACTGGCAAGCTCTCACAAGGCCTGGGAAATCAAGCCACAACTTTATCTCTTCTGTGGAAGCCTTTTTGGAAAGCTCCAGGGTTGGCCTTTCTATCTTTTGTGTTATCTTAACCTTTGTACATACTTTTATTGTCATTCTTATCACCATTGTCTCTTTCCAAATCTGGGTTCCCCTCTGTCCACTATCACCCCAAAATAGAAATTGAGTTCCTCCAGGGAAGATACTCTTTCACAGTCATCTTGGTATCCCCAGAATCTGGCAAGTGTTCAATTAAAGAAACTGATGAGCTCAATTGATTATTAAAAGAATTTTTGTTCCTATTTGAGGTAGAGAAAGCAGAATACAACAAAGCAGAAACACTGTTATTTCACCTAAATCAGAGGTGAGAAATCTATTTTACTGTGAGCCAATTATGAAAATTTAAAGATGCTCACTGGTTATATTTTTAAATTATTTAAAACAAAAATATTTCTACTGAATGAAAGAATTTCAATGTGAAAATAGGCTCTTCCTGTTATAGGCACTAAACTGTTAAAATGTGAGCAGATGTGAGAAGCAGCAGCACAGAGATGGTTTTCTGATGTTTGATCAAACTTAGAAGTGGCAGATTGCTCTTCATCAACCAGGATCATTTATTCTTGGCACCAAGTCTTGGCACTTAGATTACAGAGGATCACAGGACCACATGGTCCTTGTTCCTTAGGGAGGCCTTTCTTCAAAGGTTGACTTTCTTTGCCATCCTCTCTCTGCAAGGGGTCTCTCTGGCCTCTCTAACTTAGTGGATTTTTCCTTCCCCCCTCCCTCCACTTTTGTGAGTCAGGTGTTAGAGTTAATACTTAGCAAAGAAAATATATACACATATTAAAGTTGATCATTAGCAGCCTCATATAAATAACACCCTGGGGAAAACGCCTAAATCTATGAATAGTTGCTTATAAACTGTGATTCACAGGGTCTCAAGGGGTTATGTAGCAATTTGGGAGACTGGTTGGATGGGGCATGTTTTGACTATTCCATCACCTACAGGTCTTGAGCGTTCCTGAAGTCTTCTCATGGTACTAGGCCATATGTGACACATAAGCATTCAAGTTGTGTCTACAGGACATCAAAATAGCTATCTAATTGGACTAAATAAATTATCTTTAAAGCCTATCTTTCTAGGATAGGAAAACTGATTATTTTATATCATGTAAAAGTTAAAACAAGAAGATATTTAAATATGTATTTTAATTCCCTACCTGACTGCATTAGAGATGAATATACATTATCATCATATGAGTCAAATGATTACTGCTCTGAATCCGTGAGGAGATTCACTACTTCGGATAGGAAGGAACTGATATTTTTTGAGCATCTGCCAGATACTTTATAAACGTAAGTTCATTTAATGGCTTAGCACATGAGGTGGATATCACATGGCCCCATTTTACGATGAGGAAATTAAGATTCAGAGGGGTTGGGTCACTTTCTGAGGTCATATAAATAGCATATGATTGAGCTGGCATTTGACTTGGGGTCTGTGTGTCTACAAATCCAGTGCTTTGTCTTCACACCACACCACTGCTGGAGGCCTACAGAATTATAAGGAACCCAAATGAGACAGGGAAATGCACACAACCTTACTCTATAACTGCACCTAAACCATGCCAGGCTATTGAGTGTTGATTGCTAGTCCCCCCATAGCTCCAGGAAAGGGAAGGACTCATCTGTTTAGAAACTCCCATACAACAATCCTTACTAGAACTTACCACTAAACCAAAGTCTTGAGTTTGTAAATACAACAAGCAGTTGTCATCACCCTGAGACAAAACAAATTTCCTTACTTTTGGTGATTATTAGGTCCTTAAATATATTTTATGTAGTTAAATAATTTAATTTATTTTTGTTTGCCTTAACCAAAGTTATACAAGCTCATGGTTTAAATAAGCTTTAAATAAGGTTTGATATGAAAAATAATGGTCCCTTGTACCTCCTCTCAATATATTTCTCTCCACTCCAAAGGCGGCCACATTCAATGTTTTCAGCAATTTTGTTTTGTTCGTTTGATTAATTTGTTGGTTGGTAGTTTTGATGTTTACTTCCACAACTTTTTAATGCTATATTTGCTTATGTTACTAATTTGATTTTTCAAGTGTAGGCATTTTCCATGACTTCTCACTGTGAAATACAAGGGCACAGCTTTCTTTCACCACCCTCTCCCGCCCCATCCCACACATCCACCCTTCCCATACTTACTATCTTTACATCAAAATTTTGATTAGATTAATACTTAGTATTTATGTTAGTTATAGTGAAGCTCTGTAGTATACATAATTCTTCTTTTTGTTTTGGCCAAATCTTTTGCTTCCCTGGAGTTGGTTTTTATTGGTTTTAGCAAATATTCTCTGTGTATATCACTAATTTAACCCCAAACTCTCCATCAAATGCTTAACATTTTTTCTTTCTTTTCTTTCTCTCTTTCTTCCTCTTTCCTTCCTTCCTTCTTTCTCTTTCCATTTTTCTTTATTTTTCTTTCTCTTCTTCTTTCTTTTGAGATGGGGGTCTTGCTATGATGCCCAAGCTAGAGTGCAGTGGCTATTCAAAAGCATGATCATAGCGTACTGCAGCCTAGAACTTCCAGGCTCAAGCCACTTTCCTGCCTCAGCCTCTCAATTAACTGGGATTACAGGCATGTGTTACCATGCCCTTTTTCTTAAAATATTCAGATGCATCATGAATTCTTTTATTTTTACCTTCCTGAAAAATATCTCCCCTTACACCTTATAACATGCATTACCTGGACAGATGGCCCTGGACACCAGGTGCACACTTGCTACCTGGGACGTCTCTTGCTTATGTCCTGGGAACTCCCTTTGCCTGTCTCTTGTATTCATTGCCTTCCTTTATATTGGCTTCATATCCTCATTTTGGTGGAGCACATCCTTGAGTAGCTTCTGAGAATGAAAACATGAGAGGTAAAATATTTTGAGACCTTACATGACTAAAATTCAACTTATTTTCTATGTTTTCACATTCCTAATTTCTAACCTTTAATTATTTTCTATATTCTCTAAATCTCATACAATTTGTTACAAATCTCTTAAACTGGTGGGACTGAGACTGACCATAGTATTCCAGTAATAGTCTGAAGAATGTAATACAAGAATTATTAATACTTTGTGATTCTGAATTTGGTCTTCTAAATTCCTCCCTGACACAGTTGCATACTGCAGTTATAGTGCATTTGTCTTTTCTCCCCACATGTGTTCCTATTTAGGATCAACACCTCTCAATTTTTCCAAGGTCATTTTGAATTCCATTCTTATGTTCTGAAGTGCTAATAACCCTGTCTCTTAACATCAGCCATACTGAGCTTCATAAATATCATAGAAATTACTGATAAAGTACACAATATATAATACTTCTAGACCCCCGAACCTGCTGCCATTACTTCTAATGGCCAATTTAAAATGATTCCAAACCACTAAATAATGAGAAAGCTTGACACATATGACCAAATTATTTCTTCATAAAGAAAAGAATGTTTTGTGGTTAAGTATCAAGATGTCTGAGTTCTGGGGGATTTATCCTATTGTTTTTCCAAGGGTGTTCAGCTTCTACCTTTCAAAGGCAATCTCTTTCCTTATTTAAAAAATTAGGCAGCATATATAGCTCTTTTTCCATACCACAAGCATTCATCCTATTAATACTAAACAGGTTTATAATTACAGAGGCAGCAAGGCATAGTGAAAGAGTACTTACTTCAAGAGTAAGAAGACTAATGCTAGTAATGCTTTCCTATGATCCAATATTTGTTGGAGCTATTATCCATCAAATATGTTAATGGATTTATTAATCCATCAAATAGGTGCTCAAATGGAACACCTATTATGTGCCAGGTACTGTGCTAGGTACTGGAACTACAGAATGAAAAAGATAGACATGGTCCCAGTCCTTGTTTAAGGGACAACAGATACTGGGCAAGTAATAACAAGTTGAGCTTTATAACTTAACCTCCATGAGACTCAGTTTCCTGTGTAAAATAAGGAAAATAATAACAGCACCCCATATGTTCAAATGAGGTCATATTGTAGAAAAACCTTTATAAGCTCTCTTTTTCCAGATGAACTACAGGCATCTTCTACTAGCTTTTGATTTTCCAGAGCCACAGAGCATATCTTACTTATCTTTGTAATCTCAGCAAGTGGTGCAGTGCTTGTCAAGTTAGCAGGACTCAACACGTGTCTGCTGAGCAAGCAACAACTCCAGAAGAAGACAAATCCATATTTTTACACAATTAAAAGCCTTTTCATTTTCTTACCAAGATTATCCACCCATTCATGAATTTATGAACATTATTAGTAGAAAAGCATAAAGTAAGACTACAGTAAAATGTTTCCAGTTAGCATGTATTCATCATCAAAGTGTATATGTTGGAATAACTTAAATATTACAGCATTTAAATTTTCATCTATTCAATTTAACATAACAAGTAATTTGTACCTAAAATAACTTCTGAGGGCAGAGTGTACTTTTGCAAAGTTTGACAAAATTATTTGTGGCTTAAAAAGCATCTACATAAGATACTCAAAACAAATGATTTACTTTAAATTTCAAAATCAGATGTAAAAAAAAATTGAATTAACTCCTGGCAAAATTTTCCTCTACAGAAAAATTTTCTAACAATGCTAAAACACGGTGAAATAAAAAGTGTATGAAAATGCCAACTGACTTGTTTCCCAACAAGTCTACAAGATTGATGGACTTTAATCCTTTGGAACATTAAAATGTATATAGCAGACAGTTTTACCATGGAAGGTAATTGTTTTAGTTTTTTTTTTTTTCCTTTTAGAGGGCTTAAAGGATAAGCTGTGCTTTCTGTTTCTCATGGAACTGCAGAACAGAAGGACTGAAAGTGAGGCCTAGGCATTGTCTAGTTCAGCCTCCTTATTTTTCAGAGGAGGAAGAACAGAGGCCCAGAGAGCTGAGGTGATCTGCCAGTTGCAGAGCTGAGGCTAGAACTAGAGTGTCCTCTTCTCTAGGAGAGGAATTAGCAGCAGCCAACCTCAAACAGCAGCCTGGCATCCTGGGAATTTGCTTGTATGCTGTGTGGACATAATCTGACCCTGCAGAGTCAAATTCCAAGACAGTTCCACATACATTCCAGATAAAAATGCATCTTCATTTGAAGTGAAATAGAATGACAGACCAACATCCCCCCCAACCCCAATTTAGCAATAGAAACATAAAATTATCTAATATTTTAAAATCTCTACTCCTTAATATAACAGAAAGACCATTAGAGAGCATCATCCAACCACGTCAGCAGTTCCCAACACACCAGCCTACAAGGTGCACCTCAAAGCCTACATTGGTCCATTGCTTCTTTCACTTGGCAAGCAGCTACTTTCTGCTCACTTCATTCCCCTGTGAAGAACCTCACACCTGTAATCACAGCATTTTGGGCGGCCAAGGCAGGAGGATTGCTTGAACCCAGGAGTTTGAGACCAACCTGGACAACAAAGTGAGGAACTGCATCTCTACAAGAGCTTTAAAAAAAATAATTAGCCGGCCCTGCTGGCGCATGCCTGTAGCCCCTCACTATCAGGGGCCCTTATCCTCACATTCATCCACATCAGGTTCAACCTCTTTCTCCTGGCCCCTCCCTCCACCAATATGAGGTTTCAAAACAAAACGAAAAACCAGAATGTAGCTCCTCTTCACAAATTTGGGAACATCTGATCTGGTGGTTCCTAAATTATAAAATGGAGTAATGGAGAGAACATATATCTGGGTATCACTCAGATCCAGGTCAATTGTGGCTCTGATTTATAAACTCTTGAGGAAGCCCTCAATCTCTTGAAGGTTCGATTTCTTTATCTCTAAATTAGAGATAATAATGTTTATCCTACAGAGCTGTTGTAGAGATTAAATAAAGTCACATTTAAAATGTATTTACCACACTGCCTGGCTCATGCTACTCATTCCTTTCCATCTTTCAATGAAATTATATTTCCTAGCTTCTGAATTATTGTTCTTTATTCATTAGGCTGGTGCAAAAGCTAGCTTAATTGAAACTGACACATCTTATCAAATATCTGATGTTCTTAAGTAGGTTTTATTCTAATATGTGTGCTATATGAAACATTAGTGACAAGGTTGACCACTTTATTGTTTATACAATATTATTCAGAAAATATATGTATTTGGAAAATATTATTTTGATCAGAAATATTACCAATTTATCTTCTCAGTGTATGTAATTCATAATAATTCTGGGATTAATCGCCTCCAAATTGGATATCTTTTCAAGAAAACTGGTTGTCATCCATTGTTAAATGTAGCCTGAATATTGATCAATAACTAATAAAATCATACTGTTTGACACATTTAAATTAAATCAGTGAGTTCATGGTTCAGAATGAATATTTGGTTATATTCTTTAGAAAACAATATTCTCTACTTATGAGCAGTATTTTGCCCTTTATGATAAAATCTCATGCTTCTTATCTAAACTAGAAAACATCAACCTTTTAATCCATGGTTCTGTGTGTTTCCTGGGACCAATGTGGTTAAACACTTAGAGCCAACTCACTTAGTCTCCCTAAATTTTAGTGTCCCAAGCTAGGTGAATAAAATAATTTTGCATTTATAATAATACCTTTCTTTTACAAAGTTCACAATGCATTGAACTACTCTATTATTAATTCTGAAGCATTCCTATAGACTTAGGAGAGGGTATCTATTAAACCCAGCTTCCAAACAGGAGTCACAGCCATGGGCTGAGTGATTTGCTCAAGGTCACACAGATATAGGGTTATAAAGATCAAATGATATCATGCATGCCAAGAGTTTGACAACCATACAGTGCTATATGTGTGCAGGGTATGACCGGATATATGAATAGATCTGTGATGAGTTTTCATAGTTATTGGCTGCTATTCTCAATACTCTTTTCCTTTGACTTTCTGGCCAAAACCAAAATAATATATGCCACCAAAAAATCTCACAGAGCATAGTCAGTAATAACAAGAAGCTGGGACATATACAGAATCCCTTGGAAATATGATGCCATATAAATGTTATATTAATGGTGACCCTATTATTAAAGTATAAAACAACTTGTTTATTTACTTTTTAAAAAACAATAAAACAAGCTTGAAATTCTGACCAAACTCTAACTTGGGGATCGACTTCCAATACTTTTTAATCTCTTCTGCTGCATCTACTTAATTTCCTACTTGGCTGGAGAATTACTGAGAAATCTTGTAGGAAATTTTAAGTATTTGCTACAGGATGCTGGCTATACAGCTATAGAATATCAGCAAAACTTGTATATTATTCTCCCTGATTCTCAGAACTGTTTCAGAGTATAATGAACTGCTTCAGTGGGGTCTGAAGGCTTCTAGTGAAAAGTGGTTTAGGACGTGCCAAATACCATGGTTGCTATGAAAATTATCAACCAACTAGAAACATTAGCTATTTTATGCCAGAAAAACAGTGTTTTAATAATGATTCATTTCTGGTCATTAGCTGATTATTCTGAGTTCTCATTATCCTGAAACTATATTAGCACTAAGGAAAAATATGATTGCAAATTTGGCTTCTTTTATGTGATGGTTCTGTCTCTCATGTACCAACCATAAATTCTTTGCCTCTGGGACTGCAAATGCTTCAGCATGTAATGGAAAGTTAGTATCACATGGCAAGACATTTGTTCTCATTGCAGAGTGAGGCCAGCTCTGAAATTCAAACCCTAATGAGAGCAAGTATGTAAATGAGAGCAGCCAAACCAAACAGATGAAGAAAACAAAGCCCAATGAGTCTATAAAAGACATAAAAAAAACTAAGTATTCATTATTAATCAATAGCATTTAGACTCTATGAATTCAAAATAGAGCTTTTCCTAATACTTTGTTACTACAGTGACATATCTATAGACCTACATTTAAAAAACGAAATAAGAAGTTTTTACCCTTACAGTGTCTATATTTTTTAGATTTTTCTATGCAAAGGAAATGTTATTTTAGCCATTATACCAAATATTTAAAATATGTCAATGTGCCTTGAATTAAATACGATTAAGAATAGCTAGTGTCAAAGTAATGCGTACTCTTGATCAAGATTTTAATCTTATACTTTCTAAATACTAAATAAGGTATTTTCTCAAGGACTTCAACATATGATCCAATACATACCTTGCATATTTTCTGAAAATTTTGCAACAAATAAAATGCATCAATAAAAAGGTAAAGAAACTTTTATTTTGTAATTAAAATAGTATCTCTCTTTTATCCCCTTTAAAAAAGACATGTTTCGGCCAGGCGCGGTGGCTCACACCTGTGATCCCAGCACTTTGGGAGGTGGAGGTGGGCAGATCACCTGAAGTTGGGAGTTCGAGACCAGCCTGACCAACATGGAGAAACCCCATCTCTACCAGAAGTACAAAAATTAGCCAGGTGTGGTGGTGCATGCCTGTAATCCCAGCTGCTCGGGAGGCTGAGGTAGGAGAATCGCTTGAACCTGGGAGGCGGAGGTTGTGGTGAGCCGAGATCGCACCATTGCACTCCAGCCTGGGCAACAAGAGCGAAACTCCATCTCAAAAAAAAAAAAAAAAAAAAAGACATGTTCCAAAAGTATCTGTTATTGCAGGGAATTTCCCACTTTACCAATGTTCCATGTTTTTCAGCATGTTTATTACTTTACTTTCATAAATATTGAATAAAATTGTTGTAGCATGTTGTAAAAATGGAACATTTATTTACATAACATTTACTTAGAATCCAGTATGTGCCAGGCTGTATTATTCACTCTGAGAATATAAGAATGAACAAGACAGATGAAAACCCTCTCCCTCTTGGAATAATCCACTTCAGTATGGGAAGAGAGACAACAAACAAAATAAGTAAATGATGTAGTATATTAGAAGGTTATAAGTGTGCTAGAGAAAAATCAAGCAAAAAGAGGGATGGGAGGTGGAGAGGCTTGCTGTTTTAAACAGTGTAGTCAGGGAAGTCCTCACTGAAAAGGTGACATTTGGGCCAAGACCTGAAGATAAGGGAATTAGCTATGCAAACAGCTTAGGGAATAAGGAGAAAGTATAGTAAGTGCAAAAGTCCTGAGGCAGGAGGGTACATTGGTAGGCTATAAGAATAGCAAGGAGATCATTGTGGCTGGAGTAGGGTGAGCACAGCACAAATCTTGTAGGTTATTATTAAGACTTGACTCTTATTCTGAGTATGACAGGAAACAATGAATTTGAGCAAAGTTGTAGGAATCAGAAACACAGAAATGACTTGGATGTATTCACCTAGTCCTAGCAGGAAACTGAAGGCACAGTTCCAAGGAGATTTTGAGTACAAACTAATGTAAAGAACAATTACAGAAATGTGGGCAGAGTTAAGAGGCCAAACAAGGAATGCTCAGGCATTCAGGGGCTAGTACATTGGGATGCCATCACCACACCTGGATCTGAAGCAGCCCAATGACAGTTAGAGCCATGGGCAGGTATCTGATAGGGTATGCAGTTGTAGAGGGATGCCATCACCACCAGAATCTCAGGCTAGCTCAAAGGGAGGGGGAAAGAAATACCCCAAGTTCTTTTTTCTACTACCCTCTGACCTCCTGTCAGCAGTTCTCATTGGCTAAACCCAGGGAAGACAAGGGATCCCTGGTGATGAGGGCCAGAACATCCCATTCCTGGAATGCAAGAGTGCAGAGAAGAGCAGGGAAATGATAGAGAAGATGAATCAGGCAATAACCAGCACACTTGAGTGTTACCAAAGCTGAAGCAAAGACATCTTCTGGACCCATTTATATATTGACTGCTGCACATAAAACCAAGAATCCAAATTTGTTTGGGGAATTTAGATTCATAAAGTCTTGGCACTGAAAATAGTCATCTGTTCAGTCAACTCTTATTTTACAGTTAAAGAAACTGAGGCCCATCGAAATTATGACCTGTTCAGGGACACACAACTAGACACAATGCTGCAGAGACTGTAACAGAACAAAGGTCTCCTGACGTCCCACTCTCTTTCAACTTTGCTTCTAATATTTTAATTATTTTTCTCTCCTTTCTGTCCTTGTAATTCTGTTCTAAAATCCTCTTGTATTTCATAAACTGACTCTTAAAAGTTGCTCTGCATTAGTTTGATTCAACTGAAAAGGCACCAATTATTTCTAATATTATCTTTGAGGGCATTCAAATATATACTATTCCCAAGGGACAATTTATGTTTGGATAGCATTTATGAACTATCATCTATCACAACAGCTAAAACTATAATCTTGGCTGTTGTTAATACACCCTTACAAAGTTATTTTTGGCTTAGTCTGGAGTCTGTGGGTACATTTTTTAAATATATAAAAGTAATATATTTAAATAAAAATGATATGTGATCATTGCAGAAATTTTGAAAAAAATATATAAAGCAAAAAAAAAAAAAAGCCTATTACCTCATCCCTTAGAGATAGCCATTATTAAAGTTCCGACGTATTTCTCCCAAATTCTTTTACTATGCATACATGTAATTTTTAAAAGGCATGATATAATTTTAATTTTCTTTTACTTGGTATTCTAACATATTTAACATTTTTAAAAATTTTCAACAAATGACAAATGTTCATCTTCAAAATGATTTTGACTTTTGAAAACAGAAGTCAACTAGAAGGTCAGGAGTTTGAGACCAGACTAGCCGAAATGGTGAAACCCCGTCTCTACTAAAAATACAAAAAATTAGTCAGGTGTGGTGGCATGTGCCTGTAATCCCAGCTACTCGGGAGGCTGAGGCAGGAGAATCCATTGAACCCAGAAGGCAGAGGTTGCAGTGAGCTGAGATTGTGCCACTGCACTCCAGCCTGGGAGACAGAGCGAAACTCTGTCACCAAAATAAATAAATAAATAAATAAATAAAATAAGTCAACTAGAAGCAAAGTTCATTAATAAGGTGGGCTATAAAGTTTGGGTAATATTTTTCTACCGATAACAAGGTGCTATTTTAAAGCAATATGATCAGGATTCGTAAGCTTTATAATTAACTTGTAAAATAATCTAAGTTTTAGGATGATATTTAACAAAAATGCAACACGAGCACGTGTACCCCTTTTAAAGAATTTACGCAATAACTTTGGCATGCTATCCTTTTTTTTTATTGAGATGGAGTTTCTCTCTTGTTGCCCAGGCTGGAGTGCAATGGCCCAATCTTGTCTCACTGCAACCTCTGCCTCCCAAGTTCAAGCAATTCTTCTGCCTCAGCCTCCCATGTACCTGAGATTACAGGTGCCTGCCACCATGCCCAGCTAATTTTTGGTATTTTTAGTAGAGACAGGGTTTCACCATGTTGGCCAGGCTGGTCTCGAACTCCTGACCTCAGGTGATCCGCCTACCTCAGCCTCCCAAAGTGCTGGGATTACAGGCGTGAGCCACCGCATCTGGCCTTTTTTTAGTCTTAAGTTTTTATCATATCTTATAAAACGCCAAATGCCATCAAATAGTAATATATTTCAAAAGTATTGGATAAGATAAGCAAACTTTCTTCTTTTTGCTTGGAATTTATATCACCTATTCACATTTACATTGGAGCCTATGGTATAAAACATCTAGGTGTTTCTTCTCCCATGTTCAACTAGGAAAACAGATTACCTTTGTGTGCTCTAGAGAAAGTAATGGCCTATGGTGGCCTTCCTTTAGATTTTAACTGAGTAGGAACAAATTTAACCTTTGTACATACAGGCCTGAGTTGAGAGAAGATAAAGGGAGATACGAAGAAAGTGCCCAAGCCAGTTGTCCCCACAGGTGCTCAAGAGTGTAACCTTGCTAATAAAGAAATAGCCCGTGAAACAGAGCAGAAATCATCTACTGTTCAATTGTACTGGACAAGGAAAAGAAAGTAGTTTCTAAATGAAAAGGAATCCACCAATATCAAAATGCATGGCCTTTCCACCTACCTCTTCCAGAAGAGGTCCCCTCCTCTGAGACCCTTTTATGACTACTTGAATTATTTAAAGTGTCCCTAGATTTGCCTATGGATATTTTTATCCACTGAAGAAAAGGAGTCTCAGCCCTGAGCATCCCTAAAATTAGCTCTATTTTTGTCACACTTATTTAATAATTACACTTAAATAAAATGACTTCTTTTTCACTGTTGTCCAGAGTTGTTTTTTTTTAAGTGGGGCATTTCAAGCTTCTCTTAAATATCAAAATCACTGCCCTTAAATTAAAGTTAAGGTTTCATGGAGAAAAAGATTTCTCTCTTACAAAGATTTAGTCATTTTGCAACAAAGTTATTAAGTCTCTGTAAGAAATGCCATATAGATTGTTAAATTTATTTCTTCCATTTTGATATCACACAAATAGTACAGCCCTACAAAAAGAAACTTATCTTTGATCATATAAGTTATTTTTAAATCTCTCTAAACATAATACACAATATATTATAAACTATTAGAGGTTAAGATTTTTTAAAAAGGTTTCCTTGTAAATGTAAATCAGATCATGTTAATCCTCTGCTTATAAACTGCCTGTGGCTTCTCAATGCATTTAAAATAAAATATCTGTTCCTTTACGTGGCCAACAATGTCCATACGATCTAGCCCTTGCCTACTACTCAGATGCCCCCTGCTCCCTTCCAACCACGTACTGGTTTCCAGCACAAAGCCATTGCCTCATCTGTCTCCCTTCCTCAAATGCTCCCCTGATGAGCTTGTCCTTAGCTCAAAGAACACTTCCTCAGGCCTACCTACAGTACATCTGAGTAAGGTACACTGTCTCCTTTCCCACCTTGCATTATTGTTTCATTTTTTTCTTAACACTTATGAATATTTGAAATTATATTTTTTTGCTTATTTCTTTGGTGGTTGTTTCCCCTACTAAAATATAAGACCTATTTGAACAAGGACTTTGCTTTTCTTGTCTGGTTCACAACTGTTTTCCCCAAGTCCAGCAAAGAGGCCAACACAGTAGGTTTCTTACGGAGTCTTGTTCTGTCACCCAGACTGGAGTGCAGTGGTGTGATCTTGGCTCACTGCAATCTCTGCCTCCCAGGTTCAAGTGATTTTCGTGCCTCAGCCCCCCAAGTAGCTGAGATTACAGGCGCCTGCCAACATGCCCAGCTAATTTTTGTATTTTTAGTAGAGACAGGGTTTCACCATGTTGACCAGGGTGGTTTCAAACTCCTGACCTCAAGTGATCTGCCCACCTCGGCCTGCCAAAGTGCTGGGATTACAGGTGTGAGCCACTGTGCCCAGCCAGGTTTCTAAATACATGTTGAATGCATGAAGTAGAGCTTGTATTATTATATTTGGAGCTGTTTGTTCAAGATACAAGCTTGATGTTACTATGATAAATCTTTTTATTCCACAGAAATAAAATATCTCAAATGAAATATTAGTACAAAAATTATTTTGAACACAGTAGTTATTCTTAAAGAAATTCAGTGGTGAATACTTACTATGATTGAATCATCACAATGTAATTTATCTTTCTTGAATATATGCATTTTTGTGGGACGGGCTGATGTTTTTTTTCCTTGAAGGGTAGAGCCATTGTATTGATGAAATACCAATGAAACAAACAAAAATGAAATGTGGATAAGCTGAAAATCTAAAATTAGATTAGTTGTTGAGTAAATATATATAATATGCAAAGAAAAAAGATTAGTATCAAAATCCAGAAACAATGGGGAAGGATAGAAATTCTAAATATCTGAAGATGAAAATATATTTACATCTAGTCAATTTAGTTTAACAATAGGTAAATGCCACAAAATGGGTCTCAAAACAATACTGTTACCATTATTCACTAGGGGGTTGATGGCCAAAATTAAAACAACCCTCTGGGTAACTTTTCACCTTGATTTTGCATTTCCCTATGTCTTTAGTTTGGTCACTTCCTTTTCCTTCAAAGATCCCACATTAAGGATGAGGGAAGGGAGTGAATATTAATTTGCAGAGAAGCAGCTCATTACATGATCATTTTAAGTAACACCCACATCCTTATGTAAACATGGATCATGTGTTGAGCTTTTAATGAGTATGAATGCTTTCAAGGTAGGATTTCAAGTATTATAAAGTTAAATACTAAAAGTGTTTTGTTTCCAGTCACTAAAGAGCTTGTTATTTTGCAACTAAAACGTAACTGCGAATGCAAGGTAGTCAAGATTCTATCTGTACCTTTCAAAACTTTGGCTTCTATGAATAAAAGTAGTTCAATCAGCCAGGTGAGAATGACCTTCAGACTATCAGTCCGGAGCATTTAGGCTATCCTTCATGTGTGAATACAGTTTATATAAGTTTCTACACTCACATTTTTTAAAATTTTATAAGCTGATAGTAGTAACATACAGAAGGAATTATAACCTCCAAGTCTAGAAATTTGCAGTCTTTCAATGTTCTTTTGTGAGTGTTAAAGTTTTACAATTTAAAATTACAGGTATGCTACAACTTTAATCAATACTTCAAATTCATATACAAGAAAGACTAGACAGTGATGATTCACTTTGTCAAAGAATGTGCCATTGAATGTCTGTAAATAGCTCATCTATGACAGAATATGGCTTCTCCATAAAATCATGGATATCTAGTAACTGCTTTCTTCTTCTTTTTTCAATTAACAAATGGTATTGCCAATAGTATCACATTGAGTTGCTATCTTTTCTTCTGAAGATGCCAAAGCTGCCACATCTGCGACCTTTTTCTATACTTTTTCAGTGGATTTGGTAGTTTAACACCTCTTTACCACAATGTTATTTCTTTTTAGTGATAGGGGAACTGAGGGAGTAATAGACTTGTCAGCAATCACAAAACGAGATTATAGCAAAACTGGAGCTTACTCTTGATCTGTCCAACTAGGAAATGTAGTTTAAAAAAAACTTCATCCTGACTGGCCACATATAATATTTAAAAAGAAAAATAAAGAAGTAATATAGTCATTAATGGATTTTGTTTGGATTTTCTGTTGCCCTACATTGCAGCATTTAAACTAGCTTGTAAAACCACAGAGCTAATATCTTACATTCTAAGTTAAACTCCATAAAATATAATACAGGTCTTAATAGGACATTATGCTTATTTCAGTTCGAAATGCACCCTTTACTTTTACCAAATTGCTACATTTTGCTTGAACATCAAAGGTCTTTGGAAGTCAAGGAAATCTTCATTAAAAAAAAAAAAAGACATTGTTTCATAGTATATTAAACTCAAAAAGAGTATTTAATAGAAGTTTCCTTAAAAACACCTCATTATCAAGTAAGCATTTGTGCATCTCAGTCAAATTACACTTTTCTTTATAATAGTATTTATAGAATTTTATTAGCCTTAGTTCTTTCTTATTACATTTTTTTTTTCCTTTTTGGGCAATACCACACAATGGTCTCACTGAAAGGGTTTATTAATATGATATTGTTCCAGAAATGGAACCCTATGAAAATCATAGTAATAAATCAAGTACTACTTATTTAGACAACTGATATTTATTTCTAGCAAATGCTTTGTGGAACCTGAAAACTATTCTCCATTTTGTATTTTTCTATTAGGTTGGTGCAAAAGTAATTGCAGTTTTTGCCATCATGTAAGTGACAAAAACCACAATTACTTTTGCACCAAACTAATAACAATTTGGTAATAAAAAACACAGAAAATAAGCATAAGCTATTTCTAAACTCCAGAAAAAATTGTTGACTGGGATATAGGTAGTCCAATTCTTAATACACAACACAGGGAATGTTCAATAAATGTCACTGTCTAACTGATAGTATTAATGCTAAAGGGTTACTTCTCTTTGCCTAGGCCATTGCTTAATTTCTATGGAAAGTATTTTCTTTATCCCATAATGTTTAATGCATCATTATTATTTTAAATGTAATATACCTTCATTGAAAAAAAAGAGGTTTTCTTGAGTATCTAGAGTTTACATTCCAGGATTTTCTATGAAATAATTCACCAACTGGTACTGATGAGGTTAGATAATAACCTAGGAAAATTTGGGGGTATGATGTTTACAGATGATGAAAAGATCTTGCTGTAGCAGTTTTTTATTTTCATCAGTAGAAACTGTCCTTAGTTTTTAACTGCTTTTATTCCTCTGCATTATGTTTTCTAAATGTATCTCCCATGCATCACTGCAATTTGAAATATTTGAAAAAAGTACCAGGTACAGAAGAAACAGTCAAGTTGGGGGCTCTAAGAGCAGTAATCGAGGATTCCCACAGCCTCTAGTATGGTCTCTGGGTACAGGCATGCAGCCTGGTAACTGCATTAAGACTCCTAGTCTTGAGGTTTGGGACTCCAAGGATCTCTTTATTCCAGTGAGTTAGGCTACCATCTTACTTACTAACCACTCTCTATACAGGGAGCATATGTACTTGCATATACATACTGCTTTCTATCATTTAAATTAGTTATTTAAAGGCTTTCAATTCTTTGTGGACCAACTTTTGAATTACATACTTTTTTGTTTAGATATAGCTATGCCACTTTTTGTCCTCTACATTGATTTCCAACTTACTTGCAAAAATCAGAATTCTTATTTCTTCGTAGCAGTTTGATGTAATAAATTCTGTACATTTTTTAAGGGCAAATGTATAAAAGTAGCTAGGGCTTTTAAACTTTTGGAAAACAATATTTTCAAGAGAACTATTAAACACAAACACAAATCCTTAACCATCTAAATGACACTTTTAAAAGTTATAAATCATATGCTTTTCCTAAGATGTCTTTTAACATCTTTAGCCCCCTCCTTACCAGAAATTTAGTCCACTTCTGGATCTCTTCTAAATTATCTTTATCTTTCCTTTCATCTCATAATATATCATTTTAAGGAGAAATGGTCTTACAGATTACTTTAAGATTTTTCCTCTAAATGTACGATTTAAGAGTATCATAACGAGTAATCAAGAAGTTTATATGATAAGATAATGTAAAGGGATGAGCAGGCATATAATACTCATTTTTCCAAAAGCACCACCATCAACACTACCCATTATAACCACCTTAAACATCTGGTAAATCAATCCAAAATTAAATTAAGCTTTTATAAATTCATATTGGGTTTAACCATTTGATCTAACTTATTGATGGAAAACTGCCTCTAACAATTACTGAAATTACAGACTTAGAAATGAAACATTCCATTAGCTATCTCTGCCACAATAGCATAACGTTACATTTTGTTCCATTACTTTCGCCCACCCCCTTAAGAAATAGGGATTTTATGTGGTCTTATTTCACATTCTGACTCCAGTCACTTGGGTTTGGAGGGCATGGTTTCCACTAAAGTTAAAAGACCTAGCTCTATAAATTACAACTAAAGACTTAAAAAATTCTCTGCAAATTTAATTCTCAAAACATCTTTTGGGATAAAAAGTATTTCTATTCTTCAAAGATTAGAGAACCGAGTTCAACGATTTACTGATTTAAGTTATCATTATGTGATTGCTAACGCTGCAGTAGATATGAAATCACGATTTCCATTAAGACTTAGATTTTACCTAAATGACGACTGCTTTAGTATGTCAAAGTTTAGGAGCCCATCCCCATTTTTTTAAACTGCTTAAAAGAATGGCCTTAGTATGCCAAAGTTTAGGAGCCCATCCCCATTTTTTTTAACTGCTTAAAAGAATGGCCTTACCATTTTCTTTGGCCAGGAACTAACTACAAGATGATAAATTTGCCAGTACTTTCTTTTCATAGTTGTTGTTTGCATTGGAACAGGAAAGGGTGCTTTATCACTCGTTACGGTTGTTCATGGCCCAATCCAAATCATATAATACCCTGGCTGCTACTAACAGTTTTAGAATAAACAAAAAGAAGAACTATAATGCAGTAGGTTCTACATTTATAAAGCCCATGCGCTGATTTCGTGCCGAAAGTAAAACGGTCTCAAGAGTTTAAATGAATCCTGGAATCACAGCAAATTCAGGAAATTTAGGAATATGTTGGTAACCCTTAAGCTTTTTAAAAACTGACTACACCCTGGGCAAGTAACCATCCCCTGATGCCGTTGTTGGAGACAGAATTTCTGGCAGGAAGATAATTTTCTGACTCAATCTGGCTTGCTGTTCTTGTTTAATCATCCCCATTTCTCTGAACATTTTACTCCTCTGACTACAATGGTCAACATTTATTTTCAGAAGTTTTAAAGTGATTTAGTTCTTCCAGCCGCACCTCTTTTTATCCCATCTAAGTCTTCCCCAGCCCCCATTCCTATCGCCCTCGTTTCACTAAGATTTTGCTAAACATTAGACACAAGCACATGACCTCCAGTCTTCCACTGTCTCGGAACAAACCGACATAAAAACATCTGATTAGTTCCATTGTAAGCTTCCCTAGGCTTAGAATTTAAAATGGTCTTTAGCTCGTCAATTCTTAAAGAACCTTCAACACAAAATTTAAATTTAAAAAATTTTAAATAAAGAAACCGCTCCCTTTTTTAACCTTTAGCCCCGCCCATTGCCCCCCACCCCAGGTTCCACGCGAAACTGCAGGAAACCGGAGGGGGCGGAGCGGTGACGTCACGACGCCGGTGCGTCACGGAACGGCGGCGGCTGCGGCGCTGGCGGTGGCTGCGGCAGCGGCGGCATTTTAGTCGGCAGCGGCGGCGGCAGCGGGGCTGCTGCTCCTCCCAGCATCCCTGGCGCGGCCATTTCAGCCCCATCTTGGCCCAGCGGAGGGAGCTGCAGCCGCCGCTTCAGCAGTTTGAATTTCAGTTTCTTCGGGGTTTAGGAATTGGGCGCACCGAGGAGGAGCCGAAGAAGCCACCACCGCTACCTCACCCGGGGCGCCTCCGGTCCCGTGCCAGCGGTCTGCCGCCGCCGCCCCTCTCTGAGAGAAGCCGCGAGGGGAGGCCGAGACCGCCGTCGCCGCCCGCCCGCAGGGGTGGTTCCCCCTGTAAGGGGAGGACCGAGCCGGCTTTCCCCTCCCCCAGAGCGGGTTTCCGCCTGAGGCAGTCGACATGTCCCTGGGGCTGAGCTCCGGCTAGAGCCGGGGAGGGAGGGCCGCCTGCCAGCGCCACAGCCCCACCGCCCGCCCGCGGACCTTCAGCCAGCTCCGGCCCGCGGCTCCCGGCTGAATTAGGCATCTCCGACTCCGGACTCGCCGCTCCTTCCCTCAGTCAGAGAGCCCAGCGCTGACGCCGGCACCGGCCTGAGGAGCCCGAGCGGGGCAGCACCGCCCCTCACGCCGCCGCCGCCACCGCCTCCTCCTCCTCCTCCTCTTCGCCCTCCCACTCCCACCCCCAGCCAAGGCCTGCTGACCGCGCCGAGCGCCGAGCTGGACTGACCACGGCTGCCCGGAGACGAGAGAGGAAGCAGCCGGCCCGCCCCTGGGTTCGCGCTCTCGCCGCCTCTGAGGGAATTGAATTGAGGCGCCGCGGCTGCGAGAGCTGAAAAGGAAGGAGGAGCCGCCGCGGGACTGAGACGGGGGCAGAGCCGAAGAGACCGACACAGAGAAGGAAACGAGGAGGAGGATGTCTCACCGGGCGGCCAGCGCCCGTGACTCTTAACAGCGGCGGGCCTCAGACCCCAGCGCAGACTCGGACTTTGTCTTTGGGGGCCCGTGCTCTGCCCTCCCCGGTTTCCGACAGGACCCAGAGGAGCCGGCGTGCCTCTCTGCCCTCCAGCCTTCTTCACCATGTCCAAGATGCCGGCCAAGAAGAAGAGCTGCTTCCAGATCACCAGTGTCACCACGGCCCAGGTGGCCACTAGCATCACCGAGGACACCGAGAGCTTGGACGACCCGGACGAGTCACGCACAGAGGACGTCTCCTCCGAGATTTTCGACGTCTCTCGGGCCACGGATTATGGCCCTGAGGAGGTCTGCGAGCGCAGCTCTTCCGAAGAGACGCTTAACAATGTTGGGGATGCGGAGACTCCCGGGACCGTCTCCCCAAACCTCCTCCTAGATGGGCAGCTGGCAGCGGCGGCTGCTGCTCCCGCCAACGGAGGAGGAGTCGTTTCGGCCCGGAGCGTGTCTGGGGCGCTCGCCAGTACCCTGGCGGCGGCCGCCACTTCGGCCCCCGCCTCCGGAGCACCCGGCGGCCCCCAGCTCGCGGGCTCATCCGCCGGGCCAGTGACTGCAGCCCCATCTCAGCCTCCCACCACATGTACTTCCCGTTTTCGCGTCATCAAGCTGGACCACGGGAGCGGAGAGCCCTATAGACGCGGCCGATGGACGTGTATGGAATACTATGAGAGGGATTCAGACAGCAGCGTCCTGACTAGATCCGGGGATTGCATTAGACACAGCAGTACTTTTGACCAGACTGCGGAGCGGGACAGCGGCCTGGGCGCCACCGGAGGGTCGGTGGTGGTAGTAGTGGCCTCCATGCAGGGGGCGCACGGGCCCGAGTCGGGAACTGACAGCTCCTTGACTGCTGTGTCACAGCTACCCCCGTCGGAGAAAATGAGCCAGCCCACTCCGGCCCAGCCGCAGAGTTTTAGCGTTGGGCAGCCACAGCCGCCGCCGCCACCCGTAGGTGGGGCTGTGGCTCAAAGCTCGGCTCCGCTGCCGCCGTTCCCGGGAGCCGCGACCGGGCCGCAGCCGATGATGGCAGCCGCGCAGCCCAGCCAGCCCCAGGGAACGGGGCCCGGGGGACAGACTCTGCCGCCGACGAATGTAACCCTGGCGCAGCCGGCTATGTCCCTGCCTCCGCAGCCGGGCCCTGCAGTGGGCGCCTCCGCGGCGCAGCAGCCCCAGCAGTTCGCGTATCCTCAGCCTCAGATACCGCCCGGACATTTGCTGCCCGTCCAGCCCTCCGGCCAGAGTGAGTACCTGCAGCAGCACGTGGCCGGCCTGCAGCCGCCAAGCTCCGCGCAGCCCTCGTCCACCGGCGCCGCAGCGAGCCCCGCCACGGCGGCCACCCTTCCCGTGGGCACCGGCCAGAATGCTTCCTCGGTGGGCGCGCAGCTCATGGGCGCGTCTTCCCAGCCCAGCGAAGCCATGGCCCCCCGGACGGGACCAGCGCAAGGCGGGCAGGTCGCGCCTTGTCAGCCGACTGGAGTGCCCCCGGCTACTGTGGGAGGCGTGGTGCAGCCGTGCCTGGGTCCTGCCGGGGCTGGGCAGCCCCAGTCCGTGCCTCCGCCGCAGATGGGTGGCAGTGGTCCGCTGTCAGCCGTACCTGGTGGCCCTCACGCCGTGGTGCCCGGAGTTCCAAACGTGCCTGCAGCCGTGCCCGCTCCAAGCGTGCCTAGTGTGTCTACCACTTCTGTTACTATGCCAAATGTACCCGCGCCTCTGGCCCAGTCGCAACAGCTGAGCAGCCATACGCCAGTCAGCAGGAGCAGCAGCATAATCCAGCACGTTGGGCTGCCCTTAGCGCCAGGCACACACAGCGCACCAACAAGTCTACCACAGTCTGACCTAAGCCAGTTTCAAACTCAGACCCAGCCTTTAGTCGGGCAAGTCGACGATACTAGAAGAAAATCAGAACCCCTACCTCAACCACCACTTTCTCTCATTGCTGAAAATAAGCCTGTTGTGAAGCCGCCTGTTGCAGATTCCCTGGCAAACCCCCTTCAGTTAACACCTATGAACAGTCTGGCCACCTCTGTATTCAGCATAGCTATTCCTGTTGATGGTGATGAAGACAGGTATGGAAATCTCTATTTTAAATATTTGATAGAAATGCTTGGCCAACATTGTAGCTTAGGATGCAACTTTGGGAGATTTGTTGTCAACGGAGGCCCTTAGCATTTTTAAATACAAAATTTAGTGTTTGGTAAAATTGATTTAGATTGCTGATGCTGATGTCAAAGGGTGTAATGAGCGAATTGGTCTTGTCACAGTTGTTTAAAAGCACTAAATGGGTAGGGATGCAACATTGTTTACTCAAAAAAAGGTGAATTTAAGCTTAATGGTTACCATTTAATGGTGGTAGCTAGTGTGTTGTGCTCCCATAGAATTGTCCTTTTCTTACATATCAATCACACTTGAACACGTAAGGCAGAGAGATTTGTCAGTGTGAGTTTTGAGGCTGAGACATATTACTTACAAGTTTTCCTTTCTGGAAAACCAGAAGGTCCTCTAGTGAAAAAAAAAATCCATGTAAGGAATCTTCTCCAGTGTATCTGGAAAGGCTGGAGACATAGTGGTGAAATGTCAAATCCGGCTTTGAAGATCATACTTAGTTCAGCCTTTTGATGAAAGGAGGTACAAGGTCACGAGTCTTCCCAGGGACTTCTCTAAGATACTATTTTTTTGTTGTTAAGCAAAAAATGTACTGGAAAGATGTTCTTACCTTCCATCAGTCTATTTACTATAGGAAAGGGAGGTTGAGATCGATCCTTTCACTGTAGTGAAAGCTATAGTTCTTGAAATTAAGAGTAATTTTATAATAAAAGTGTAAATGTTAATAATTGGCTCCCTGTATTTAGGGATGCTTTTTTTAATGGCCTAAATAAGAATTGGTGTATTGCTACACCAGTGCCACAACAGCCGATGTTTGGTTATGGTTTAGTGAGGATTTTTGTGGTTTTGAGGAGATGTCACATGTAAATTTGACATACATATTGCAAAATTTTAAAAGCTGACTTGTTGCAATGTTTTAAAATTATATTTAAAAATTATAGAAAAAGTTTCAGGAATTTCACAGTTAGACATTTCTTTGCTGGGGTTTTTGTTTAGCGAGAGGCTAATTTTAGGTGTTTTTAAAAGATACAAACTAATATTATGGATTTCCAGAATAATTAGTATGTGGAAGAATACAATGACATATATGTTAAAGCTTTCTCTTCCTATGGTTTCTTCTGAGTTCCTTCACATTTCTTAACCTCCCATTTCTAATTAGCCTTGTATTTTTGTTATATACTTCTGTTGATTTGAAAAATACTCACTGACTGAAATTCATTCATCTTCTCTGCTTTTTGTAATTTAAAGTTCATCTTTTTTTGTAGGTGACTTGCTTATGGGGAGTCTTTCTTCACTTGAGAACGCTTAGAGAATACCACGTGTCCATAAGTGAGCTCAGCTAGCTAGTCATTGAGAAATTTTGTGTGTATGGGACTACTAAGTAAACTGACTCCACAAGCCACTCAGAAAAATCCCTCTACTTTTATAGTTGCTCCCATTGTCACACACCGGGGCACACCTGTAACACAGATTGAGTTTATTTTTTCACCTTTGGTAATAATCAACAGGCATCTTCCCTTTTCTAGCTGCCACAAGCCAATTTTTTCCTGATAAGTTGGCAAATAACCTTTTGCTTTCCTCTGTTCGTATACTCTTCAAGAAATGATGACTGGTTTCCTGAGCTACCCCGCTTTCTATACACAAACACACCCCTCCACCCGAGAATGCAGATTACATTTTCCCTTCTGTGCACACCTCTCTCAGTTTACAGCATCCGTACTTACATTCCTCAGAACTTTAGTACGATGATAAGGCATGAAGCAGAGACTTCTGTTGATAGATGGAAACTGAAATGTATTCTTTAGGGTATGACATCAAAAATGCATTTATGTTTTCCTTTTACTGTATTAAGAGTTGGTAATCTGAAAACTCTCATTTCCAAATTTGTGAATGGTTGAACTACAGATACTACTGTATCAGTGTTCTTACCAATTGCAACAGTTAATTCAGTGCAGGGGTTTTGATGTATGTGCAGTCCTATTTTAAACATGACACTTCCCTCCCTTGCCCCAATCATTTAAAATCTACATTGCTTACCAAATGTTCATTTCTGATTTTTGTTACAGTCTTTCATTGGTTTTTAACTTGACATGCTAGTTTCCAAGATGTTAATCTTTTCCAAGATGTAACACATTTGACTGTTTTGTCACTGGTCCAACATACCTGGTGAAGGAATAAATCCATTAGGTAGAAATAGTTGGGTTTTTTGTTTTGTGTTTTTTTTTTAATAGAAAGCTTTGGTTAAAAAAAAAGAAAAAGAACAGGGTATTTTAAAATTTTGTGTTTGAAATTAAATAACAGTTTTCCAGGCATATGTTTAAATTACTGAGATGAGTACTTTTGAGGAGACTACTATCTTAACTGAAAATTTTAATTTTAATGTGATTTTGGGTTGCCGCCTTAAAATCTGCATATTTTCAAATTTGAAATAAAACCAACTGGAGTGAGAGGTCTTGACTAATTGTGATTTAAACTTTGCAAGTAGTTTGACAAATTTCACATCCTAAGGAAATATTTGTAAATAAGATATATGCTTTTTTTAAAAAAAATTAGGACTTTAGTAAACAGTCTATTTCTTTGAGAAAAGAAAGGAAAATGGGAAATTAACAAAAAGATTGAGGTGATTTAGGTTGATACATTGAAAACTCTTATCTTGAGATTTTGGTTCCATTACCTAATGCAAAGTTCTATATTGGCTTAATTTTGAGATCATTTATAATTAAAGAACCGGGCCTTATAGTAATACATCTTAATATTATCACACCTTTAAAAGGCTGATGGTTGTATATGCAAAAAGTTCTCAATTAGCATTGCCTATTGACTCTACATTATTAATTACCATAAAGTTTATCTTTCTGGCCATTTTCATTAGAAAGGTTTATGGTCAGTTGTTGAGACTCTTCAAATTGATTTTGTGTAAACTGGTGGATGTGATGGTTGAAAATACAGTTCTTAAATATGTAGCTACTTTTATAGTGAACTTTACAAAACTTGTTTAAACTACGTACACACTTAACAGTCTCCTGTAAATGAGAGGAGGTGCAAAATATTACTGGCCATTTTGGAAAAGGAACACAGTACAGATCACTTTCCACAGATAGCCAACCAATGTGAACTCTGTAGGCCGCATTCCAGGAACTCTTGTGAATGGCTGCAATTGTGAGCTGTCATCTGTGGCCAAAAGACTGTTGAAAACCTGATTCTAAGGATCCTTTGGTGGCAGATATTTCTATGTCTTGTTAATGGTTTTATTTGTGTGGTTTGCTAATGATCACTGATAAAGTATTATACATTGTGAATGTTAAGTGGTGTGTCCTGGTATGTGCCATAAATACACATTTTGTTTGTACATTTATATATATTTTAAACAAAATTCTGCTGCTTTTTTTACTTGAAGTTTAAGTGAGAGGATTAAGCAAATGTATACCAGGAGGCAGAACTGTCTCAGTCTTCGACCTCTGTTGTATGAAAGTCTCACTGAATTGAAGTCTCTAAAGATGGAAATTTCTTACTTGAATCTCTGTTTCTTGGAAGCTGACATTTATCTGTTAAATTGTGAAGGTAATTTTGCTCTTGTAGGTTTACAGTTGATGTCTGAATCACATACTAGATACTATCCTATGCCTATCTACACGTTTAAGAGTGTTCTTACTGAGGAGTTAGTAGTAAAAATGTAAATTCATATATATGTGACATTATTGTTTAGCATAAAAACTGATACTGATGTATTCATCAGGGATTACTGATGGATACCACATGGATTACTAAAACATACTTTATTCATAAACGTGGCTTGAAATAAAAGAAATGACAGATTTCCAAAAAGGCTTACGATTTTCCAAACTACCCGAAATTCCTAAACCATGAGCTATATCTGTAGGAGTGTGGCCTTTTATATTCACAGTGACACATACTGTATAAAATTTTATGTGCACTAAATCATATAGGCCAAACATTGGTAAATTTTTTTAGAAAACATGATGGCTTATATGTGTGTGAATAATACAGATTTCCAGCTAACTATTTTAGTAACACTTGTTTTTTCTTTTTAGGAGATCACAACCCCTGAACTAAATCACCTTTATGAGAAGTCATTTTATATAGGACTGGTGGTAGGGGTATATATGTCCTCTACTTCCTGAGAATAAATGTAATGCCAATTTATTTGTTATTTAAGAATCCTGGGCCAGGAGCGGTAGCTCATGCCTTGTAATCCTGGCACTTTGAGAGACCAAGGTCAGAGGATTGCTTGATGCCGGGAGTTTGAGACCAGCCTGGGCAACATAGCAAGGCCTTGTCTCTACAAAACATTTAAAAATTAGCCAGGTCTGGAGGCCAACACCTATAGTCTTAGCTACTTGGGGAGGCTGTAGGAGGAGGATCGCTTGAGCCCAGGAGCTGGAGGCTACAGTGAGCTATATTATAATATTGCACTGAAGCCTGGGCCACACAGCAAGACCCTGTCTGTAAAAAGAAAAAAAAAAATAATTCTGATAGCACTAATTTGGAAATAGTGAAATATGGTACTGGATCTATGAATCTGGTACCTCCCAATTAGGAATGGGAGTCTATCTTTCTCTGCACCAGAAAAGATCAGAAGCAGTTATGAACAAATAGCAGCCCCACCAATCAAGTAGTAGAGAAACCCAAATAAATCTGTTTCCTAATAAAGGAATGGTAGTTAGGAAAGTATAAAAGGAATCAGACCTTCCTTTCCTAAAATGGCAGGAGTTGGGGAAGGGGAAGTGTAGAATGATAGCAGATAATCAAAATGGAAGAAAGTACAGTGGAGTGGCATGAAATATAGTCTCAAAAGAAATAGGAACACTTGTGAGTACTGAGGAACGGTATTCTAATTCTTTCTTTGAAGAATTGTTTTAGTCCAGTGTGTATTTCCTTTTCTGAAGATTCTGTTTATTTCTTAATTGCATTACTCTTTAAATACTTAAAGTATGAGGAAGGAGAGGCCTTACAAAAGCAGGTCTGTCTGGTTAAACATAGCCTGAATGATATTCCATAAGTAATTCCTTAATTGGAAAAGCAGATTTTTAGTAAGAAATATTAATCATTTAAGGGGTATGTGTAGCAAAACTCCTAAATTAGAATAAATTATTTAAGTGTATGGTTTTTCTTTATACTAAACCAGTGGGCTTGTGATTTGAGGCTACTATTTTCGATGGTATTGTATTGAGTCCACAGAGAATATGTATACCTGAATCATTGGTATAATGTCTTTCCCACAGCAATTCTTATTATATAACATATAATACCAAATTACTCGATATTTGTTATATTCTTAATCTGGCATTGCTTAGGGCAAAAACTGGGTGTCCCTCATAAAAAGGTAGGAACAGTAGCCAGTTTGCACCATTCCTATACATTATTCCATGACTTTAGGAAGTATACTTTGAGGTATACTCTTCAAATTTGGTTTAGTAATATTAAAGGTATATTGATGGATTGTTTCCTGTATGAAAGTATTGCATGATTTCTGCTCTTAAATCAGGTGACTTAAATTTCATCTAGATTGCTTATCTCAAATTTAAAGCCTCAAATCAGACTTAAATAATTAGTATTTAGTATTTAGTTTGATTCCCTTGTACCCAAGCTAATTTTTGTTTAAAAAGAAAAAGTGCTTCCATCCTTTTAAGTAGTACATTTATTTGTGATGTTAGTGAAAGTTCTGCAGGTAATTGAGTTAATTTTATTAGTGTTTGCCTGGGACATATACCTATTATTAGGGTAGGCAGGACAAATAAGTAAAGTCTAAATGTTAAATTACTTAAAGCTTCTTTTCCCATAAGCCTTTCCTAAAATTTGTCTAAAGAATATTGCTTTGTGGAAGATGGAGTTTGTGATTAATGTGTCAATTATTGTAAATAATGATGGCATAGTTTTAAATGTTAGTTTTAGGCTGTTCATCTTATTACACAAGTACATAATTTAATCTGAATAAAGGATTCCCAAAGGTAAGTGTAAAGCCGCTAGTTTCTAAAGTAGAGTTAGTATTTAGTTTTTATCAAGTGGTTTTATATGTTAAAGCAAAACAAATCTTTGCTTGGTATACCGTCTACCTAGTCTTTGAAGACAAAACAAAGGAGGGAGGAGCTGTTTTGATCAAATAAAACCAATAGCGTGTTTAATTATGTGTTAACATATGTGAATGACCATTACAGAGACAGTAGAGTCAGACATACCCGGGCTAAAATCTAACTGCTACATTTGACTTTGAGCTAGTTGGTGTAGATGCCTTGTTTCCTCTTATGAAAAATGGGGATTGTACCTACCTGGGAGAGTTTTAAGGAATTAAATGATGTGTGCAAGTAATTTGAACAGTCTGTAACATAATATATGTGGCAAACGTATATCACAGAAATGTTAATATTTCAGTGTCCAAACTGCTCTCCCAGATCACCCCTTTACATGTTATAAATCATACCAAGAATCTTCCATTTTAATATGAAAGCGTAATTGTATGGTATGGATGTAGTCAGAAAAAAGGAGATGATGTTTTACTCTAGAGGAGTCATGATGTTGTAAGAAGTATAGGGAATTGTGTTCCAGTCCTGGCTCTTCTATCATTTAGCTGGTTTCTTTGGTCAAGTCATTTCACTTGTCTGTTTTTCTTTTTTGAGACTTTGTCAAATTTTAAGATTCCTTCTAGCCTTATGTATATGAGACCATACATTCAAGTGTGCTTCATGAGAGAACTGCAAACTTAAACTTTCTTCTTTTTACCCCTTTCCTGCCACGTGGCAATAAATGAAGTTTGTAAATACTCATTAAGTAGGTTGATTGCCCAAGAAAACATTTAAAACAGCTTATCAGTCATTCAGCTTTCATGATGCTCTGTGAGTAGTGAGCACTGGAATACAAATATGAGACTATGCTGCCCTCCTAGATCTCAGGCATTTTCATCATCATGAAAATGATGATCAGATGTATACTTTGACATACATTGTAGGTGGTGATGGAGTAATATAAGGTGCTAATAGGAACAATTTGAGACATCAGATCAGATTGGGATTGGGAGGGTAGTAGACTGACTTCTATTTAAAAATTATTCTCTGCATAGGTATTTACATAGTTCAAAACTCAAAATATATAAAAGAGTAAAATCAAAAGCCTCTCTGCTACCTCTGTCCTCCAGCCACCCTGTTTGTCCTTAGAAGTAACCCATTATTACTTGTACATTCTTTTGAGGCTAACTCTTGAACTAAATCTTAAAATGGTCATTCAGATTAGGTCACTAAGAAGAGAAGGGGATAGTTTTCCAAGCAGAGGTAAAAGGCAGTTTGTGTAATGATGTGAAAGAGTGAGAATCTATCATTTGGAAAATGGTATTATTAATTTGACAAGAACCAGAGTGAAGGACTTTAAATGTCATGGTAAGAAATTTAGATTTTTATAGTAAGTTGCTGTTAAAGGTATTTCTGGAAGCTTTTGTTGTTAAATTAATATATATCTTGAAACGATTTCAGTATCCTTTTAGTGATTATTGCATTTTAAATTATAATCTTATGATAAAGCTGTGTTAAGGGAATACCTTCGGAGCGCTGAGTCCCAAAAATCAGAATTCTTACCTAATGAAATGTGCTAAATATTTTGGTACCCCTGGCTCTAAGTTTAAGTATTCTGTTCCCCTCAATATTACCTTGATAATGTCAGAACATTTGGTACATGTTGAGATACTCTACCAAAATTTGATTTATAGGTAGCATAATTTGGAAACTAACCTTATATTAAACACAAAGCAAGCTTACTTGTGTCAGGTCCTATGTATGTAGACTTTCATTTGATCTTTCCAACAATTTGTAAGAAAGTGGTTTCTTCCCTTCCCCCTTTCTTATGGATTAAGGAAACTGAGACTCTTAAAATTTGAGTCACCTAGGTATTGGGTGACAAAGCATAGACTCATATGCAGACCTTTAACCTAAAGCCGGTGCTTTTGAATATTCCCAGAGTTAGAAGTTTGTTTTATTACTTGGCACACAATAAGTTAGGAAGAAGGAAGAACTACCATAGCCACTGATTTGTTGTATTGTAACCCTTTACCTAAAGGATTTTTTAAATCATTTAAATTCCCCAGATAATAATACTGGAGATGGTACTTGTTGATATTCTTCATATTGTATGTCCCTGGTTTCTATTTAGAGATCTCTGAAGTCGAAGAGAAAGAGGTGTTTGTTGAGTGCTCAAGTACCTTATGCTTTAAGCTTTGACGATTTTTGTAGCTTAGTTTTGAGGTATGGAATGTTTGTTTTTTTCTCCCTGTTGTACTTAGTTACCCTACAAAGATAGTGTCTTACAAAAACAGGTAGACATGCCACATGCTTTGAGTCATTTTCTGATGTAGTATTTTCACATACTTGGAAATTAATGTGATGGACTATTGAGTATATAAAGTCAGAGAGAAAAGAATGTATTTTGTTCAGTGATGTTAAAGAATGTTTACAAATAGGAAAACAGCATTTTTGTTTAGGTGGCTGAAGTACAGTGTAAACCACATCTCAGTCTTCCTAGAATTGCTTCGTTGGCTCTATATTTAGAATGGTAGTTTATATTAATATCAAATAAATTGTTAAAAAGCTGGTTTCAAATTTTATTTCTTGAGTGGAAGAGAATTTGTGACCACAGCTGCACAAAAAGTCAGTATTTCCTTCTAATAAAATTTTTAATTTCAGTTGCCTCTTCATGCTTTCAGGTTTCATGGACTGTAACCTTGAAATGATCCCATTAACAGCCTTTTCCTTGGGCTCTTAATCTCCTCAATTTTATGCCATTCCAAAATAGAAGTCTCTCTGATGATCAAGCCCTTCAATCTTTACAAATGGCTCTTTTCCCTTCTACTTCCTTGATCAGTGATTTCACAGACTTGACTCCTTTAATCTGTTAGTCAGTGTTTGGAGACTAATTATTGTTGCTGTTTGCTGCAAACCCCTCAGTTTATGGATAACATCCCAGTTATAGTATCCCAGAAACAAAATTTCATAGCTTATAAGACTATCTAAATTTTTACCCTTAAAATCTAGACTGTTTAAAGTTTTATGTAGTACATAGATTGTGTAACCGTGTACTATAGAAAACCATGTACTGTGGCTTCTTCACTTTGAATGTATGTAGAAAGAGTGATTGTTAATTGTTAGCTTTTGCAAATTAAGTGTATTCTAATATGTGCTGAAAACTTTAGGTCCATTTATACAGTATTTTATTTCACAGGTTCTTTCCACATCCCAGTATTTACTACTAACTACAAATATGTTTGTTTTTCACTTTTACATTTGACTTAAGAGATATTGCACTATTCTGTGAAACTGCTGGAATTTTATAACAAGTCATATGACTTCATTTGGAACCAATTTACCTGGAATATGAATTTGATTCAAATTAAATATTTGTATTTCCAAAGTCAGAGGATCTAAAGGTCTTTTAAAGATGCCAGATGTGGTGGCTCATGCCTGTAATCCCAGGACTTTGGGAGGCCGAGGCGGGCAGATCACCTGAGGTCAGGAGTTTGAGACCAGCCTGGCCAACATGGTGAAACCCCATCTCTACTAAAAATACCAAAATTAGCTGGGCGTGGTGGTGGGAGCCTGTAATCCCTGCTACTTGGGAGGCTGAGGCAGCAGGATCGTTTGAACCCAGGAGGCAGAGGTTGCAGTGAGCCGCGATTGTGCCATTGCACTCCAGCCTGAGCGACAAGAGTGAAACTCTGTCTCCAAAAAATAAATAATAAAGTTCTTTTAAAGAATATCATCCTTATAAATATATTGTGAGTACTCTTTAATGAATTTTGAATTGTAGACTTGCAGAATAACTTCCAAGATACTCTTTCTTATTCTTTTGTATATACTACCTTCCTCTTTGAGTCACTCCATTTAAACTGGAGGTCTCCAAACAGACCTTTGAGGATAGCAAACTAGTTCCCATATGTTCCTGGGCAAGCCTGTTTTTTTATAAAACAAAAAGAAACAACAACCCAAAAAAACCAGATTGAATGTTCAATTGGTTCAGTTAGTTTTCATTTGATTTGGCAGACTGACTTCTAAGTACAGCGAAAAAAGTGGCCTGACAAATACATCTTAAGAGGATGTAAGCCGTTAAATAAACAGTAGGTAGAAGCCTCTTAAGCTTTTCTTGTTATTAGCAGGTCTAATCAGTGCCTTTGATTGCCTTAGACCTAGTTAGGAGAAAAGCGGAGAAAGGGTTAAAAGAATAGAAAGGAGTTGAAGTAGGGCAAGCAATGAGAAATACACGTATTAGTCTCCTAATTAATCAAACAGTTACTTTGGTGATTCTCTGGCATCTTGGAAGTCATTTTTTTTTATTGTACTAATAATTCTGCACAGACTTTAAGGCTCTTAATAGGACCCCAGAATTGCCATGTTGTATCTAAACCTCATTTTGTAGATTAAAATAATGCTATTGATGATTCACTGTATGCCAGGAACTTTACATTTAGTCTCAGTTCTTTAGCCTGCAAAGCTAGGTAGTAATGTAACCAGTTAACAGATAAAGAGACAGACTTAAAGAGGTCAAACTTTAACACTGCTATGTGTTTAGTGTAGTGGTTTAAGAGCATAAACTCTGGAACTAGATTGCCACCTACTAGCTCAGTGATGTAAGGCAAGTTACTTCTATCTGACCCAGTTTTCTCCTCTATGAGATGGGAGTAATAATGGTGCCTACCTCTTAGGGCTGTTGTCAGAATTTAGTTAATGAGTGTAAAGCACTTAGAATAGTGTGTGGTACCTAATAAACACATTCTTAACTGCTGCTGTTCTGCTACAGCATGGGCTAAGAATTTTAAAAGTTACGTGGCAAAGTTTTTTTGGCTTCCAGATGTACAGGTTGAAGGTGGGGGAGACTATGGAAGTTGCTGAGGAGGAGGGAACAGGTTTGTCAAAAGTTTAAATCCCTGTGGAACCAGTCCCTAGATTTGAAGTGAATCATACTTACAGGGAGATAGTCCAGAAGAGCCCATCAGTTAAGTCTATGGTGAAAGCCCTAGGGAATGGTAGAAATGAAAGATAATTATGATAAATAGGCTTTTACCCCTAAAGTAACACTGTACCAATGCTAGAATCAGAAAGCTGCCAAACAATTGCAGCACCATTTTTTGCCCTAGATGAGAAAAAAACACATATAAATAAATGGATTTTGAAGGTGGAAATGTGTCAAGTCCAACCCAGGAATGAATTCTTCATTGTTAATCAAACCTTTGCTACTTTTAACAGAGCCTAAGAAAAGTTTTTACATTGTGAAGATATAGCTTAACTTACTTTATATGAATACCTAAGAACAGCCTTGTTAAACTGCTAAACAAGATAGATATTTATAAAGGCATTTGATACAGAAGAGTGTTGATTAGGCTATGAATTTGTCACATTTATATGCACACACACAAAATTGGATGCTACTTAGTATTTAGTTTCATCTGCATTACCTGTTTATTTTATAACTGTGATCCTGAATTATTGTTGAAGTCTGCTGGATTTTGTCCAGTTTTTAATTTCTTTTAAAGTGTTGTTTTAAGCAAACTTATGTGGTTTTTAAATCTTTTTATTATTAAAAGTTACACTGTATTAGAAATCTAAAATCTTCCATCTTCTTTTGAAAAGTAGTGATTATACTGTACGTTCTCAACCTCATTTCCATTTGATTCTCGGATCTCACAGGAATCCTTCAACTGCTTTCTACCAAGCGTTCCATTTGAACACGTTACAGGAATCAAAGAGCCTCTGGGATAGGTATGAATACTTACAAATTGAATGCATACATGCAAAACTGTATGCATGAATTGCTTTGCACTGTACTGGTTTCTCATTAAAACTGATCTTTGTTATTTTAGGGGGGAAATCACATGGTATCTAGCATGGGACAAAGCAGCAAAATAAACCAAAAGGACAATCTCTATTTTATATAGAAAATAAACATACTTTTCTGCATCCTGTGTACTTTAAGTATATCTATATTTTTGAAGGGTTCATGCTGTGTTGAATTTTTCTTATGAAATAGTCACTTCCCCAGTGTATTTTAATGCAAATGCATATTCTATAAAATAAACTATATTTTAATTTTTGTGCTATTTTATGTTTTTTTTCTGTAAAAGCCATAGTGATTCAAAGCAAAATGTTATTTCAAATTATGAAATTGGAGGAGGAACAAGACCAAAGTATCAAAGTAATCATTGTTTAATTTTTGGCAAGAAACTTTAACTTCAAGTTTGTTTGCTAGAATTCACTAGGTCTGCATTACTGATTTGTAAGCCCCTAAAACAGTTTGCTTTCTTACAGAAATGTTGTATAGATTTTACTGTTAACTTTTAAAAATACAGAATGAAGTCTTGGAGTTCTTTTATGGCAAAAGATACTTTGGTTTATCTTTCTGCTTAACACACATTTTAAGTAGTGTATGCTCTGTTCAGTCGTTTTGCTGAATATTTATTAGCATTCCATCACTTTGTGTTTAATTAATAGAAGTTGAGTTCAAACAATGTTTTTAAAATTCACACAAAGCTCGTTAGATTCTTTTAACTCTGCCTGGCAACGCATTTGTGTCTTCTGGCATAGTTTTGGATAACACTCATGAACTCAACTCCATCTCTTTCATTAGAAAAGAGTATTGCTAAGTGCATGTACATGTCATATTAAGACATGATACACATTGCCTAGAAATGTTAAAACAGTCTTAATTCTTTGGCTTGATTTGCTTGTGTGTGTCACTCTAGGGAAATTTTCTAACAGTATCTTTTTGATGGTGTGTTCCAGAAATCTTTTTAAATAGTTGCTTTTAGAACAGGAAGTTTTAAAATTTATAGTACCATGTTTATAAAATAAATTTTTAAATAGTTCTCTAGCCATTTAAATTAATACATAAATGTAAATTGTGAGATGAGATAAACATGAAGGTTTAATCTTTCAAACAGTTTTCCAAATGTAGCCAGAATGTGAGTACTTTGGGGTATGCTTTATAGTTTCCCTTAGAAAAAGGAAAAATAGCACTCTGTTTAGAAATGTAATAAGAGTAGCTTTCAAAAGTATGATGATTTATTTCAAATAGCTAACTTTGAGCTGTCATGATGTTGATGTGAATGATATATATTATTTTTATCAGTGTAGGAAGGTTTGAGCTATATTTTTGATAATTTGAATATGATATTGAAAGGTTTATTTTGTTTCGTAATAAAACCACCATAGAAGTTGCCTGTACATCATTTGTTACAGCTAAATACTCCTTATATGTTTTCTTTTTTTAGATACCTGAAACTTTTAAGGTATCAGAAATGAAGCAAGTTGCGTATCTATGGTTTCTCATGGGTTGAAAATATTTATTTTCTTTCCTCCTTGGAGCCTGTTGTTCAGAGCCAAAGAAGTTAGTGGATATTTGTCTGTAGTGTGTTAATGCCAAAATATAATAAAATCAAAATATAATCACATCAGCCATTCTTCACTGTAAATCGGCCTCGTTGGTACTAAGGTGACAAGGCCAACCCAGTGGAAACTGACTAGTGGCTTTCTTTTAACTTTTCAACTAGCTTATTAAATTTTCCATTGAGAGGAGCAATCATGGCTAACTTTATTAGTTTTAATAGTCTACACTTTCAGTTGGCATCTATCTACAGAATTACTGATAGGTATACCAGCTAATAAAGTATCATGAGACCGTTTATTCCAAATGGGTTGAAGATTTGTGTGTGTTAAGCTTTAAAAAATATTAAATATAACTTCTGACCTTGATTGTTCTGGACATCACCAAATCACATTGTTCATTTTTACTATTATAAATTTAGGATTTTTTTTTATTTTACTACTAATTTGGCAAATAGGTATTTGGCAGGGGTGATTCTCCTATTAAAGAGAGACATAGACTGGGCGCAGTGGCTCACGCCTGTAATCCCAGCACTTTGGGAGGCTGAGGCAAGTGGATCACCTGAGGTCAGAAGTTCGAGACCAGCCTGGTCAACATGGTGAAACCCCATCTCTACTAAAAATACAAAAATTAGCTGGGTATGGCGGCACATGCCAGCTACTCGGGAGGCCAAGGCAGGAGAATTGCTTAAACCTGGGAAGCGGAGGTTGCAGTGAGCTGAGATTCTGCTATTGCACTCCAACCTGGGTGACAAGAGTGAAACTCCGTCTCAAAAAGAAAAAGAGAGATGTTTGGAAGTTTAAGGGACTGCAAGTCCCTAACGTTATCTTCTACATTATCTATTTATTTTGAGGCATAAATTTGTCTCGCTGTTACTAGATAACAAATTTTAGGCTCCTATTTATGAAATGTTGGAAATCATTTTCAGTAGGGGCAGCTTTTCAGTGCCCATTTTCAGTAGACCTACCCTAAATAGCTGAATATCCCTAGTTTGATTTTGTCTAACTAGAAAGACAAGAATCTCCTTTGTTCCTCAGGAATCTTTCAGTTTAGCAGAATATCTTTTAATCAAAATATAAGTAACTAATATACCTTTCTCATATTGACTTAAAGTTCTCTAATGGCCCCTTTGTTTCCTTCCATATTTAAATTAGAATTGGCAAATTAATAGACTTTTCACCAAGCAGCCTGCCTCTGCCTATATTTAGATATTTCTCCTTCCATTTATATCCAGTGCTTTACTCAGTTATTGTACTAAAATTGAAGCTACCCTCAAGCCTTCCTTTCCCTTTTTCTGTGGGTGCCATCATGGTTTCTGTCTTCTCTGTTTGCCATTTGCAGAGCCCTCAGGGAATCAATCAGCTGAACCATCTTCAAATGTAGGGACAGTAGATACTGATAACGCAAAAATAATCCAACCCTTTCTTTAGTAGCCCAAACTGTTTTGAGTTGACTCTTTATTAAAATAAATACTATAACTTCCATAGTTAGCTTTCTGGGAGATTATCTTACTATGGAGGAGTTAATTTTTCCTGAGATCCTAGCCTACTGGCATTTGAGAATAGTAACTTTAAAAATTTGACTTCCTATTTTCTAAAGAACAGTTTTCCAAAGTTAATACTTGGCATTGCTTTGTTAAATTGGCAGAATTAGTTTAGAAACCTATCCTGATGATCACTGGGGAGCAGCAAGCAGGTTCTCATTGGGAGTCCTTTGTTTACAAAAGCTCAGCGTAAGGGTTTATAGCAAACAATTTTACCTTCTTCTAAATACCAGGTCACTAAAGTAAAGGAGTACTAAGGGGAAGAAACTTCAGCTAGACTAAAGGAAGAAATCAGGTAGCTTGTAAGGCTTTAACCTCATCGATAAGCACTTGCAGGGCTTTTGTCTTCATTAAGAAATGCATAAATGTAGTTAAAACAAGTGAGAGAACAGTTGCTAGGTGTACATCCCCTTGAGTCTGCTTGTCTGTCCTTATGATAGCACCAGTATTTAGAGAGAAGTTAATAAGGAAAGTAGTAGACATGGGTTATTAACTTAAAATGAAAGTCTAGTAAGTTTATCCTAAATTTTTTTACTAGATAATTGATGATCTCTCAAATTGTTTTCTACAGTGATTATTCACTTATTACCTCTAATTTTAAAATTATTGGATAAAAAAAGTCTCCTTATTTAAATAGCCTCAAGTATTTTTTGTAGGGAACGCCTTCCAGTATTTCCTATCATTGTTTCCTATGAAATTTTTTTTTGAAGCTAGGAATAAATTAGAACTAAGCTGTTTATGTCATAAATACCATTGGTACCATATGAGACAATTTATTTTGTTTTGCTCATCTCTAAGAATCTTGGGTCCATCATTAACATCCACCAGTACTTGTTATCCCAAATGGTAAAACTCAAGTTATGCAACTTAGCTGATCTAGTTTTTGAATGCTTGGTGATAGGACTTGTAAAATTTTTTTATTGAGGTATAATTTGTATCGGAAAAGTGCACCATTCATAAATGTATAGCTCAAATTGAACACACCTGTGTGGCCAGCACCCAGATCAATACATAGAATATTATAAGCCCCTTTCATGTCCTCTTCATGCCCCCCATCAGTCACTTCCCCTCCCAATCCTAATTTCTAATGTGTTATATATGTAGGACCATACACTATGTGTTTTGTGTCTGACCTCTTTCATCCAGTATTGTATTTGAGATTCATCTGTATGGTTCTGCATAGTTGTAGATATGAACTATATAATTTTAAAGAATCACTCAAGTAGCTTATTTGTTGGAGATTGGTATTGGTTAAATGTTCTCTCCTAGTGATTATGCATAAGTATCTTGAGGATATGTACCTGAACCATTTTGTGACCAACCCCAATATATTCCTTACTAATTTGTACCTAGTACTTACATAATTTATTATCTGATTATATTTCAACCTGTTCCACTAAAAGACATCTAGTAGAGGATAGTCCAAGAAGCTAAAAATTATAGTATAGCTTTTTAATGATTGTCGCCTTTTATTCTTCCTCCCTCCCTCTCTCTTTCCTTCCTTCATTTCCTCCTTCCTTCCTTCTTCTCTTCCTCTCCTTCCTTCCTTTTATTTTACTTTTTAATCTGAAATAATTTTAGATTTAAAGTTGCAAAAATAGTGCTGAGGCTTCTTGTATGTCCTTTACGTAGCCTCCCTTAATGTTAACATGTTGTACAACCTTAGTACAATTATCAAAGTTAGGAAGTTAACATTGATAGAATACTATTAACTAAACTACAGACCTTATTTTAATTTTACCAAGTTTTCCACTTCTGTAAGTGTCCTTTTTCTGTTCCAGGATCCAATTCAGGATTCCACATTGTGTTTAGTCATTGTGTCTTCCATTTTAATTTGTAACGTAGCACTGTTCCTTTATTGAACATAGGGAGTAGCAAGTCTGGTCTTATTGGTGTGGAGAGTCAGTTAACTAAGATTGCCTACAAATTTCCACCTTTTCTGCAGTGCTTACTACAGTTGCTATTCTCACAGGACTCTTTCGTATCACGTATATAAATGTTTTCATCAGTAGTTTAGTTTGTAGTTCTTAAGTGGGGGATGGGGCAGGCCCAGGGTAGGAGGGGCAGGTAATCACTGGTACTTAGAGGATGAAAGCTTTATATATTCCCTCTAAAACTCATTTTTGGATCCCTGATTTAGATGGAAACCTCAGGGCATGGTTATGTTCAGATGACATTAAATCAAGGAAGTGATAGCCATTGTGAATGACAGCATTTATAAATTTAACTGAAACAAATACAGAAATCAAGAAATTGGAAGAATTTATATGTAAATTCAGGGAGGTTGAAACCTAGGTTGACTAGGTATAGTAAAAAAAAAACAAAAACATACTTAGATATGTGTGTTAATGGCATTTTGTAGTATTGGTTAGCAAGTGACAGCGCTGCCACAAAAACTAATGTGATTTTAGGCGATGTTGAAATGATGGTGACTAATCTGTTGTACTCCATTTCTACAGAACAGTTGTTCTAAATACAAAACTAACTAGAAAACCAAATTTCTTTATACTCTATTTGCATATCCAGGGGTATTTCAACAGGCAGGCCTGAGCGAGCTTACTGAAAAGTAAACAGATCCCTTGGGAAATGGTCTTGCCATCACTAGAAATAATACAACTATCTTCCTGTCTGTTAACCAGGGATGCTGATTTTAAGTGAAATTTAATTTTAGTTACATTTAAAATGCCTACTCTGGAGTTTTATTTCCCCAACTTTTCTAAATGGAAAAGAAAAGAGGTAAGTACAAACATTGGAATTGAACTCCTTTACTTCTGTTTTGTCATTATTGGCTGTGATAATCAGTAAACCTTAAAGAGCTGTGTATTTGGTTAAGGAATGGAAGGCTAGCAAACTATTCTGCTTTTTTAGGGAAGAATTCCATGTCAGAGGCAGCAAATGTTGATCTGAATAGAGAAACCAATGGAGCTTCCCTCAGAAGAAAATGAGTGACAGTAAGCTTATTTGGAAATGAGAATTGCCATAGGAGTGGTGGTAAATGAAGCCCCACAAATAACTAGGCACCAGTTATCACCATGCTGATGATTTCAGCAGCATCTTAAAAACTAGCGAATTCTTCATACCCAGGTGCCAAGGGGAGGTAGAGTAACTCATGGAGAAAAATAACTACACATTACAGACTGACAGGCAGAATTTAAGGTTAACTTCATTTAGAAATCATGGACTATATATATAAATGGGCATCAGTCTAGGTCATAGTCATAGGACTATAGGGAAAACCAGGTCTCCAAGTTTTTAAAAGCCACATGCTTTGTTATGAAATTGATGCTCTCAAAATATAATTCAAATTCTTGTTGATCTGGAAATAAGAATAGTGTGTAGGGAAGAAATAAATTGTAGAGTGTAATGAAGGTAGGTCATTGGGATTTTAATGGGAGATGAAAGAAGCCACTTAAAACTGTTTGAAACTCATGCCTACGGTGTTCTGAAAAGCTACTTGGGAAGTTCAGTAAAGTATTAGATGCTTGGTCATATTATAAAGTAGTCTGTTTAACAATACGTGTTTGTCCCCAATTATAGTTACTTGCTATTTAAGGCATTTTCCTGTTACCATCTTCAGTGATCTTAGATCACCTTTTCCAACCAAAAGACTCTAAAGCCTTAAAAATCTCACTTTTTTAGAGTAACTCAGAATGAAGCTAAGGGAAAATATCAGGAACGTTTGCAATTACTTGACTCAGCAAAAGTTTGTTCTCCTATAATTAAATACTAGAAGAAACAATAAGATTTAGAAACTGCTTTCAGTGAGCTTGGTCTTAATATGGAAAATGGTAAATACATTATCACATGATTGAAAGTAATAACTCATATAAAATGTAAGCACTTCATATCTCTCAAGTACAGCTGGAGGGATTGGTCAAAGCTTCTTCAGGAGGTGGCTTTTGAGTTGGAAACTGAAAGGTGGGTAGAATTTGGTCAAGCAGAATTAAAGAACTGAGGGGAAGGGAACATTCCAGTTAGAGGAAATATTGTGCACCACTATGGAAGTACTGGCCTTATATGATAAGGATAAAGTTAAATTTGGTAGGTGTATAACATTTGAAGACAGGAGAGGAGAGCAGTTAGATTAGAGACAGAGATTCTAGAAAGGTACTGAAGCCTGAATTAGGCAATGAGGATGAGATAGGAATTACAGGATTTTACAACTGATTGGTCATGATAGGGGAGCAGTCAAACTTGACTCCAAAGTGCCAAACCTAATTGACTGAGGGAATGCTGGTACCGTTAGAAAGTATTAGTGAAAGAATTAGTTTGGGAAGGAGAAAGTAGTGATGAGGTTTTTGTTTTTAGCTGTTTTTTGGATGAGTTGATAAGCTGGTACAAAGTCAAGGTGAAAATATTTGGGGTGCAGCTGAGGCTGCAGACTTGCAGCTTGGTACAGAAATTAAAGCTAGTTGAGATTTAAGAATGTTTTATTAGAGTTCAAGCTTTAGGAAAGGCCAAGGTTGCCAAGGATTAGAGTAGGGTAAAGGGTCAAGCCAGGACCTTAGGCAATACTACCTGCATTTAGATAACAGAAGGAAGTCTGAAGAGGATGATTGGTTTTAGAGATTAGACCATTCTGAGGATATTATTTTCTAATCAAAAAGAAGAGAAAGGTCTGAATCTTTAATTTGAAATAATTTGAAATTTACAGAAAAATTACAAGAACAGTACAAAGAACACAATCTTCTTACCAAGATTCAGTGTTTGTTAACATTTTGTCATATTTGCTTTATCATCCTAACATATTATTTTAGGAACCACTAACAAGGTGAAACCCCATCTCTACTAAAAATACAAAAATTAGCCAGGCATGGTGGCAGGCACCTATAGTCCCAGCTACTCGGGAGGCTGAGGCAGGAGAATAGCGTGAACTCAGGAGGCAGAGCTTGCAGTGAGCCGAGATTGCGCCACTGCACTCCAGCCTGGGTGACAGAGTGAGGCTCTGTCTCAAAAAAAAAAAAAAGAGTAGATAGGAAATACCATATCCATTTAACTTTAGATACTTCAGCTTATGTTTCCTAAGAAGATTATTCTCTTACCAACAATATAATTACCAAATTCAGGGTATCTTATATTAATGTGCTATCATCAAATATGAATATACAGTGCATATTCAGATTTTGTCAGTTATTACAATAATGTCCTTCATAACCATTTTTTAACCTGTTCGAAGAGCCAGTATAGGTTCACCAATTATACTTAATTAAACAGTTGTCTTTTTCCCTTCCTGTCTTGTTTGAATATGTAAGTACTTGTGTTAGTCACCTAAAGGATTATTTAAAATTTAAATATTTAATAAAAAATGCAGTATTAATGTTTTTGGATAAAATACTAGAAAAAAATGTACTTGCTTAGCTAGTTTGTACTATTGGTAGTATTTGAAAGGCAAGGGAGTACTGCCTAAAATCCAGCTGAAACGACTACTAGAATTGGTGAGGTTTTATAAGGGGAGGTCTTTTATTGCTCAGAGTTGGGTGGTGGGTGGCAAGAGTAGGAGAACATTTGGATATTAATGTGTCCCTTAGAATAGAAATTGAGGTATATTCATGTACTTCCCTTTCTGTACTGTGATTTTTATATGTATGTATTAAATTGGGCTTTTAATTATTTTGAGTTGGAAAAAATAGTGTAATTTGAAGACATTTTACATCACCACTTGGGTTTGCAAATTATGTATTGCTATCCTGTATATACTGTTGTATCCTCTTAGTTTTATTCTGGTAGTTGTGTTAGGTGGCTTGTCTGCTGTGAGATTTTTAACCACAAATCTAAATCTCATTATTCGAAGTGGTGTTTCACTGGACCCTAAACATCTCTTCTCTTAGCTTCTCTATGGCTAGCTGAAGTGGGACACTAAACATTCTGACATCTATTTTCGACACATTACCAGGTTTCAGAATTGGCAAAGAGAAATTATTTCTTAACTGCTCACCAACCATTATATATGCTTTCCGCTCATATGTTTACCACCTTCCTCTTTAGTAAATTTAATGTTATTTAATAAATTTCTAAACCTAAGTCACCCCAGCCTATTTTGAGATGTTTTGATAATTATTTTCAGGTGAAATTTTAGAAACAGTTTTGAAAAAGGTGGGAATAGCTGGTAAGGTCTCTTTATTACTTATTTATTTATTCATTTATTCAATCCTTTTTTTTTCTTTTCACCAAATAGATTTTAGGTAAACCAAGGCTTTGAATAGAACAGAAAAGTGTATGTATGTTTGTACATGTGAACTAATTCGCCAAATTCGATGTATTTTTTTCTACCGAATCTAAAATTCTATTGAAGAGCTTTTTTTAAAATAAATAAATAAATAAATAACTGAACTTGTTCAGACAAGAAAGAAATTTAAGGAACCTGGAATTGTTGAACCAGGATAAACATAGAACATCTTTTAGGGTTTCGTCATTGTTGTTGGTTTTCCATTCTAGTCCTCAGCAATTTAAAATTTTAAATTCACACCTCTTCAGTTGTATTTAAATCCGCAGTTGGGCAACCTTTTGGGAAGAAAGAAATATTAATGGAATTATTTTAGTTTTTTATTTTTATTAAGATTTGGGGTGGTAGGTAGAGGTAGAAGAAAGAGATGACTGACTATTCTAGCCTGACATTCTTTTTGTTTGTGTGCATAAACATGCTGATAGTAATATTCCAAGTTACTCAAATCAGGGAATATATTAAATTTTTGTGATTGATACAGAGCTTTTAAATGCCTTAGCTTACCACAAATTAGCTCCTGTGTTTAAACTTTAGTTGGCTACTTCTAAAGTATTTTTCATATTTGACAGAAATAAATTTAAATAAGTGATAATTTAGAATGTTTATCCATTAGTAAATATCCTCAAGAAGTAACATTTTTATGCCAGTTTATCTCCCAGTTGTTTCAAAGTTTGAAGATTGTTGGTTATAAATACTAAAAGATTTGGAAGGTGCTATTGTATTTTTCACTTTTCAATTGTGTGATATTTGGCCCAAAAATAGTGGTGTCTTCACTAAGTTAAAGTATGTATGCAGACAGCATGGCTGTCAGTGTCCCCAGCTATTTATGTGGCCACATATTGAGAATTTTATTTGTAATTTCAGTATCAATGCTAATGGTGGTATCCATAGTAGCTACGTATTTTCTACCAATAGCAAGATGTTCAGAGTATATGTAACCTTTGTCGTAGAAGACAGAAACATCTTTCTACATATCTGCCTGGTGATAAAGAAGGTATATTTTCCCTAGTCCTACACAGTATTGGAAGGGGAACAAGGAGGGAAAAGAGTTGCAGTGTCTGGCTGATAACACTCCTGTTTACAGTGATGCTAACCATTGGTCTTCAGAAAATTTCTGCGTTTATTTGCAGTAGCTGTTTTTATTTTGGATAGTACTTAGTCCAGAAAATGTTGCTAAATGTATTTTTCTAGAGTAGTCATAACTACTTTTGTTTCAAGAAATAAGAGATATCAACTCTTCAAAAAGCGTAGTATATTATGGTGTCTTTACAAGTTCTATTTCTCCCGAGCACAGTGGCTCATGCCTGTAATCCCAGCACTTTGGAAGGCCAAGGTGGACAGATTGCTTGAGCTCAGGAGTTTGAGTCCAGCCTGGGCAACATGGCAAAACCTCATCTCTACAAAAAACACAAAAATTAGCCGGGTGTGATGGTGCATGCCTGTAATCCCAGCTACTTGGGAGGCTGAGGCACAAGAATTGCTTGAACCCACGAGATAGAGGTTGCAGGGAGCCGAGATTGCACCACTGCACTCCAGGGCCACAGAGCGAGACTCTGTCTCAAATAAATATATAAATAAATGTTCCATTTCTTTTATGTTAGCTATTATTAAGCTCAGAGTCAAAAAATAGGAGGGTTTTTTTTTTTTTTTTTTTTTGGTGGGGGGACAGAGTCTTGCTGTGTCACCCAGGCTGGAATGCAGTGGCACAATGTTGGCTCACTGCAACCTCTGCCTTCTAGGTTTAAGTGATTCTCTTGCCTCCTGAGTAGCTGGGATTACAGGCACCACCACCACGCCCTGCTAATTTTTGTATTTTTCATAAAGACGGGGTTTCAGCACGCTGGCCAGGCTGGTCTCAAACTCCTGGCTTCAAGTGATCCACCCTGCCCTGACCTCTCAAAGTTCTGGGATTACACATGTGAGCCACTGTGTCCAACCCAAATATTCAGCTTTCTGTTAACAAAGCATGCAGTTCCTTATTATACATATATCTGAGTATTATGTAACTGGCTTCCACTTCCTTTGATTTTCCGTTTTTAGAGGGAGCTCTACCTTTAATTTCAATATCTTTTTCCTTTGCCTTCTTTCTAAGCTGTTTCTACTCCTTTGAAAGGATCAAGTGTATAAATCATTTGAGAGTAAACATGTTAAAAATACCAATAGCCTGTCTTCTTAGAGCTGTTTTTCAAAGGTGTCTTAATGAAATTCTTTAAGCTGTGTATTTGGTGTTTCTTCTACCAATAGGTGCATTTGCTATAATGCATAACATACCAAACACTTTATATATGTGTATATACATGTACTTATGCTTATATATGTATGTGTATATATGTACATATGCTTATATATGTATACATATATTTATATATATTTAGTTTCTGGCATAGCTAATTGTGTCTTAAATTATATCTTGGCTCAACCACAGATATATGAAGTTTCTTGTCATTGTGTGTTATGTGTCTTTTTATATGTGTCTTTTAATTTATTTATTTATTTTGAGATGGAGTCTTGCTCTGTCACCCAAGCTGGAGTGCAATAGCACGATCTCGGCTCACTGCAACCTCTGCCTCCCGGGTTCAAGCGATTTTCCTACCTCAGCCTCCCAGGTAGCTGGGATTACGGGCGCCCACCACCATGCCTGCCTAATTTTTGTATTTTTTAGTAGAGATGGGGTTTCTCCATGTTGGTCAGGCTGTTCTTGAACTCCTGGCCTCAGGTGATCCACCACCTCTGTGGGATCCCAAAGTGCTGTGATTACAGGCGTGAGCCACTGCATCCGGCCTTTTTATATGTTAATTTTTTGGAACATACTGTCTTCCTAGCAGTTTTATTTTATTTAGGTACATTTGTACTAATTTTTAAAGTAAATTTATCTTTGATATTTTAAAGCTTATTTTTTCAATATATATAACCTATGGAATGACTCTGTAATTTATTGGAGGACATAAAGGGTTGCCCTGTTTCCCCCCTTTCTCCATTTAAAAATAAGTATTTCTGACCAAGGATTGGTTTATCATGGCTAGGATTTCTCCAAACAATGTAGTGAACTTTTTTGAACAGCAGGTTGAAAATCTGGCTATATTAATGGGTAGTCTTATAGAATTTTCAGAATCTTTTAAGGAAATGTGGTTTAAACCTGAAAACAAAATTTTCTATCAAACTAAGATAAGCACATTCATTAAAAAACCAAGTTCGTTTAGGAACTCTTTTAGACCTGTTTGATTTAGCATATCAATTTTCAGGTAATTACTTGGAAATTATAAATCATCTACCTTCTTCCCCTTTCACTGTTTTTTTATTTTAATATAGTTTCACCTTCTCACAAAAGGAAATGATAAATAACTGTAGGGAATATTTGGGATTTGGTTTTGGTAGCAGTCTTGCCAGAGATTCAAGATTATGATTGATAATATTAGTACAGTTTTCTCATTAAATATTCATTTTTAGGAAGAATTCTGATTTTAAATTTTGAAGGGTAGCTGGTTAATCTGAACGCTGTTCATCTGTAACTACTTTAGTTACCCAATTTCATTTCAGGTTGTTAATAAGGATGTCCTACATGTTGGAATTTAATGACTTAAACTCTTGAAATATGACCCTGTACTTGGTAACAACTAATTTTGAAAATATATGCTTAGGAAAATTTTGATATATAACTTTTGTATCTTTTAAAACGTATACAGCTCTAAAGTCCTGATTTAACCATATATTTGTGTAATGTATACACCCTTAAAATATTTTTTTGTAAGTTTCGTAGTAAAATAACTGCTTCATATGACTGGTTTAATTGTATCTTCCAAAAAGACTTTCCAAGCATTTACCATAACAAGGCTTTTTTGTTGGCAGGCCCTTTAACAAAGGGTCAAGCAGTCGGCCCTTTAAATGACCTTAAATTAAAGCCTTGCAGACAAGCAGATTTACCAGCATTATAGATAAGTATTTCAGGAAGTATTTACTTTACTAAATATGACTGTATATTTGTCCTATAAAAAGTAAATCTTCAAAAGATTTACAAAATTACAGTATTTTGGTTGATAGGAGATAAGAATTTTATTAAAACTTTCTTAAAACATTTGGTAATACATTAATGAAATGACCACAACTTTAAACGACCACTTATCCTCATAAATATGGATTTTTGCCTTCACCAGGTGATTACATTATAAAGCTGTGCTTTCACAGAAGACAAAATAAAGTTGTATGATTTATATTGAAGTCAAATGTGTTGTGAGATTACATTTGGAAAGATTATACTGGAAAAATTCTAATAGTTTTTCAGACTACGTGAGAGACTTAAGTGACCATGTGTAATAGAAAAGTTCCACTGAAAGTTAAAATCTGTAACAGCATGACCCAACCTGTACTTTTGGGTCAAGTATCTTTTGAGATAGCTGCAGAGTTTCCTTTACAATGCTGTCTTTCAGTTTTCTATAGCTTTATGCGTATTGATCATCCTCAGTAAGGGCCCTTTTCTTTCCCCCATCCCTTCTGCCCCTTTATAGTGTTTTATTCAGGGGATTAATTTAGGCAAAACTATGCAAATTTAGGCAAAACAAATCTATGGGTTTCCTTTTCTATGGGTTACTGGCAACTAAAAATATAAATGTACATTCTTATCAGGCAGAAAATGTTATTAATGATATTATTCAGTGATTAACATAGATTCCCAATTGAAAGCTTTCTGGTAAAATTTAATAAATTTAACAGGATATTTTTAATGAAGTGATTTTTGCCATTATTAAATCTTCCTACCTCCAGTTTTCTTCCGTGCCCATATACAGGTGAGCAATAGGGACCACCGCTGCATAGTTTACATTGTTATTCGGTTACATAAAGCACATAATAAAATTTAATTCTTGCCATTATGTTGTCTATTTTCAAAATCGGGGGTAGTAGAGACAGATGAAGATTTAGATATAGAAATGGAATTCTGTCTTAAGCACTTAAATGATCGGTATGGATTGTTACTGATCCAGCCACCCATGCTATAAGTCTAGAAACTCAGCCAGGCATGGTGGCTCATGCCTGTAATCCCAGGCCAAGGTAGGCAGATCACGAGGTCAGAGATCGAGACCATCCTGGCTAACACAGTGAAACCCCGTCTCTACTAAAAACACACACAAAAAAAAAATTAGCCAGGCGTGGTGGCACGTGCCTGTAATCCCACCTACTCGGGAGGCTGAGGCAGGAGAACTGCTTGAACCCAGGAGGTGGAGGTTGTAGTGAGCTGAGATCGCGCCACTGCACTCCAGCCTGGGCGGCAGAGCGGGACTCCGTCTCAAAATAAATAAATAAATAAATAAAATAAAATAAACTCATATACATGGATGTGGACCAAACAATATAACTCAAATGCCTTTCTACAGGACTACAAAGCTGTCTGTATCAGGTTATGGTGTTAAATCATAATTTCTGGATCATGATCTTAAACCTTTAATTGGTTCCATTTCTACTTTACTCTTTACTAACAAGTATCCTGATGGCCTGAAAATCCATGTTGAAATTTGAAGTTTGAATTTTCCAGATCAAATATTAAATTTATTTTCATTTTTTAAAGTACAAAATATCAGTTGTATAATCATGGTAAAACATAAAATTTTGCTATAAAAGATTTTTAAAGGCTATTTGATTAAAACATTTATTTACTTAAACTCTTTGCTAGAATTTTTTTTAGAATTCAGCATCGGAGGAGGAATGTGACATAATAATGATCGAAAGCCGAAAGTTTAAAAGTTGTGATGCCCTCACATGGTTGGAGGGTTATTCTAGCTTCTAAGGACTGAATGTTGTCCACAAGAGTGTCATCAGGTCATAAATTGGTAAGACTTAATGGCTTAGATTTTATGTATTATACCTGATGTTATTGTATTGAGATGAATATTTATGAAGAAAATGAGCACATTGTGTAAGAGTATAGTATTAAATATAAGTTAAAACTTGGAATTTTAAATACTTGGAGTATGTAAGCCTTTCGAACTCTCTTGAGGCTGAAGGCCGTATCTTTGCAGTGGTGTTTAGTAAATACATCAGTTTAAAAAAAGAAAGTGAAATCCTGTATTATAGTAAGATTATTAAAATATTGCTATTGCATCTGCTGTAGATGCCTACAATATAGTGAAGAACCCAAATACTTTTTAGGTGTTATACCAGGAGATATTTGAGAAATAATATATTCATCTTTTCTTTAAAAAAAAATCCATTTTCTTAATAACATACAGCTTAATTTTATTGCTTTGGGGATTTTATTTCTTAATAAAAGACATGTTTCCTCTAAATGTCTAAAATAAAGCCAAGAAAATTTTTTCAATTCTTACATTGAGAATACCTAAGATGCCAATATCATATGAAAATGATATATTAGACATCATTGCACATTTTTTATATTCCCCGAAAGTTAATTTTCTCTCAGTATTGTATTCTGCTTAGAAAAAAACTACTTTGTTTTGTGCAGTTTCTTATTTTGCTTTGTTTTACACAGCTGTATTTTGTAGGGGGACCATTGGAAGGATAGAGTTTAGCTCAGGATAAGACCTTATACCTTTTAATCTCAAGATTATAGTATTTTGCAGATGAAGAAAAGGAGTCTGGATTATTTGTCCAAGGTGATATAATTGTAGAATTCATATTTTCATTAAAGTGTGGTATGCATATCCTGCATGTCAGTCAAGAATTATTTGAAATTATTTATTTTCCAAAAAAAGCCAGAAGGTATGGGTTGATATCAGCTAAACAGGCCACTATATATATTCCAACTTTATCCTTAACCAGAGATATGTTATTTTATCCTTTGCCCATTCTGCCTTTTGAATAATATTCTAAATTGTTTCTGATATAGTATTCCATGACTTCATTACATTCTGTAAGCTTAAGTCCCTTAAGCCAGTAATTGCAATCAATAGTAGTCTGGAAGGAAATACAACAAACTAATTAAGTTATCTCTTATTCCATATACTTTTCTATTTTCTTTATTTTCTATAATCTACATAACTTTGATAATCAGGAAAATAACTTCTAATTTCTCTAGTATAGGATATCCATATGTAGTAGTCAGTGGCTGGGGTTCAGGAGATCATGAACCATGTGAGATTTTGGGTAGAATTTTTTTATGTTCACTTTTCTGTGAAAGGTTCAGAGCATTTGTCAGATTTTTTTTTCAGAGCATTTGTCAAATTTTCATCTGTCAAAAACAGTTAAGAAACATTGCTAGTGAATGTTTTGTGTCAAAAGGACAATCCTTGTTAGACACCTAAGTATGAGTCGTGAAAGAAATTTCTAATGAGAACATTGGTCATATGACTTCTACTGATGTTTATTCAATGCTGGGTTACTATAAATGCCCATTAGACTGATGGGACAAATCAGAGCCAAGCCACATTTAGTTTAGGAATTTCGTACTGTCAGTCTCTGTGCTCAAAGGTCAATTGGATTTTTCTGCAGAGTAGTCGTGTTTTGGCTATTGAGTGTCAGGCACTGTGCTGAATATTTTTGGCACATTATCTCATTTAATTTTCACAAAGTCATATATTAATAGATATTATCAATATCCTCAGTTTACAGAGAAGAAAATTGAAAGCTTAGGGAAGTTAAGTAACTTGCTCAAGTCGCATAGCCATTGAGTGGTGGAGCTAGAATTCAAATCTTATTACTGACTGGAACCTGGGTATCAGTATGCTGGTATGCTCTGAAAATTTGAAGGATAAGATAAAGGAGAATTTTACGTTGTATGAAGATGTGAATTCATAAATTTGATTTATCTTGAACTTAAGTAGCAATGGGTCATCCTCCATTACAAAACTATCTTTTAAAGTATTTGCCAAAAAATAAATGTTGGAGGTTGCTTACTATCTAAAAGTTAAGTATTAATTGCATTAAAAAATAAATTCTTTTTCAGGTTTAATACTTATGAATATAAGCAAATATATGTGTATTTTTTTTAGAAAAGTCTTAGTACTTATTAGAATAGTATTATTAAGGAACTCACCCTTTAATATTTAGGATTTATAAACAGCAAACACTAGGAAGCATTAATTTAAAAAGCAGCTTTGAACTGCAGATATTTCTTGGGATAGTGGGATATATTGCATGTAAAACCCTTATTAAATGCTATGTGAGAGTTTTCCATTTGCCTTTAGTTGCGAATAATTCTACTGAGAAACCTCCTTTTTTGCCCACCTTTAAAGCAATTATCAGGCAAAATTAATTTTTTGGGATACATGAGGTTTTTTGGTTTTGTTTTCCTTTGTACTTTGTCATATCCTTTTTGTTGGTTTAATTTTACTCTCCAATGAGCTCCACATCTTATAACCTTTTCCCTGTTTTTAAGTATTAATAATAAAAGGTTGAATCTACAATAATAGTACTGCTTAAAACCATAAGAATTTGTTTGCTCCTGAGTGATGTTGAAATAGTCTTCAGAGCTAGTATAAACTGTTTCTTTAGCACCAGAATTAAAAATGCACAAACAACTTGATAGGTCATCAGAATATGAGAATTCTAAAAGTCTTTTATATATATATATAAAATATATATAAAATACATATAAACATATAAAATACATTTGTACCCCAACTTCTGTAGTAGTAATATGTTTGCCTTTTCAAAATTCAAACTGGGAAGTTTGGAAAATAGAATAAGAATAATCATACTTAATCCAAGTTTTTAACACAATTACCATCTTAGTGTTTGCATATTCCCAGACTTGGAATACATATATATTAATAGTTGCAATCATGGTAGATAAATAGATTTTCAATAGTTTTTAAACTGTGTAGTTAAAACTAAAGCTAATACTGATATGTGATACGTTTTTAATTTTGAACTGATATTTGATATTTTGACATCTGTGATAGCATTCCCTCCTGTTTTTCCTTCTACCTTGCTGGTTGTTGCTTCTCAGACCATTTGGCAGGCTTTCCCTTCTGTCTGCTCTTTTAAATATTATTGGAAGCCAGGCATGGTGGCTCATGTCTATAATCCCAGCACTTTAGGAGGCTGAGGTGGGCAGATGACTTGAGCCCAGGAGTTCAAGACCAGCCTGGACAACATAGGGAGACCCCGTCTCTACATAAATAATTTGCTGGGCGTGGTGGTGCACACCTGTGGTCTCAGCTACTTGGGAGGCTGAGGTGGAAGGATTGCTTGGGCCTGAGAGGTCAAGGCTGCAGTGAGCCATGATCGCACCACTCCACTCCAGCCTGGGCAACAGAGTGAGACTCAGTCTCAATCAATCAATCAGTCAATAAATGGAGTCATCAGAATGCTGTCTTCTTACATTCTTCATCGTGGTAAGAGCTTATAGATGGCTTCCATGCACATATCATCTTTATGCTATAGGAAGTCACCTGTATGCTCTAAGGTGCTCAAACCCATTACTTCCAGCCTAGGCATCTCTCCTTACATTCAAACTTACCTGATCTCTCATAGCCGGTTAATCACAAAGTACTGCCATATCTGCCTCCTGAGTGTTTTGCCAGCCTATCCATCTCTTGTCCTCATTCAGTGTACTATCCTTTCTTATGTGAAAATGCAACAACCTTCTGACTAGTCCTTGTCGTTTGAGTTTTCTAATGTGGCCAACTGCACCTACTGTTCTTTTTACTTGGAACATTTTTTTGTACCTATCTTTTTTTTCTCCACCCAACTGTGGCACTTCCTCTACTAATTCTTTCCTGATCCAAGAGTTTATGTGCCCCCAGAACACCCTCTAAAATCTTGCTCTGTCTTAGCACTTATCACACTTAACATCTTATATATCTCCTGCACTAATTGTAAACTCACAAACTCTGGAATTATGTTTATTTGACGTTGTATCCCCAGGGTCTGAGAAATGTTTAAGTTCGTTACAACCCCTTTGGAATGTGGCATCACAAAATTTGGTGTCTGAAAATAATGTTAGAGATTATTGTATACAATTAGAGACAAGACTCAAATGTAGAAACCACATTACCTAACTCCTAAGTCAGTGTTTCTTGTGTATTTCATGACATTTAGATTTTGACCACTATAAATTATTACGGCAAGTTATTAGGTAACATAGTAAGTGTTTACCATGTGCCAGATACTAATGCATTATCTCACTGAATCTCAGTACCCGGTCCTATTATTGTCCTTTGGGGAGGCTAAATATTAGCTTGTCTAAAGTCGTATCTCAGTTTTGGTGCAGTGGCTCAAGCCTGTAATCCCAGCACTTTGAGAGTCCAAGGCAGGAGGATTGCTTCAGGCCAGGAGTTTAGGAGCAGCTTGAGTAACCCTGTCTCTGACCTGCAAAAAAGAAAAATTAGCTAGACATGATGGCACATGCCTGTAATCCCACTGAGGCAGAAGGATCACTTGAGCCCAGGAGTTTAAGGCAGCAGAGAGCTATGATGGCACCATTGCATTCCAACCTGGAAGACAGCAAGACTATGTGTTATAAAATAAGGTGAGAGATGGGATTCAAACCTGGGTATAACTCCAGAACCAATGTCCTTTTATTTAATATCACCTCTCAGAATTTATCTTCTGAGTTTTGAATTATAAAACTGAGTTAGAAGGGAATTTAATGGCCATTTATTCTAACCACCTGTCCTATACTTGGATCATGTCTACAGTGTTCAAGTTGTCATCTAGCCTCTGAATACCTCCAGTGATGTCTTACTTTTGCATCCTGGTCTCTTTTTGTATTTATAAACCTCTCATAAACCCTTTCTGTAAAACAGGGAATCTTAAAATGTGAAGCAGAAAAATCAGATGATTGCCATCACTTAAAGCATATATATATAAGCAGCACTAAAAAGTCTGTGGAGACATTGAACTGGGTACATCCTCTAGGTATTTCTGTATTTTCATAGCTGCTATAATCAAGAATGTGGTTTCCAGTTCATGGCCGTAAGTCACTGGTTTTAGTACATAGTCATAAAGTTCTTTTTCAAAAATGGATAAGGAGACATTGCTTAATAACTTAGAGATCACAAGGACGTTTCTCTACTTATTGATTCTAGTGATGATACAAGGACTTCATGGGAAACTTTTATATGTGACCTGATCCTCAATGTAAAAAGAGTGAAATAAATGTGAATGACTTCAGACTCCTGGATCTAGTTTACATAGAACTTGCACTTATTCATGAGTCAAGCTTAAAGGCATGGTAGTTTGAATTGTCTTTTTTATCTGACCAAAAGCATTTAGGATTTTTAATTCACCCTTTAGACTTAATTTTGATTCAATAGAGAGTGAGATTAGTCAGCTAAGAGAATGCGTAGATACTTATGAGGCATGATTATACAATCAAGCTTTTCACCAGATTTGCAAATGGTTTCTCCTTAAATCCATGATTCTAATGTAAAAAAGTCTCTGTCAAGGTTTTTATCTTAAGATCATTAAGTTTTTAACATCCACTTTATTATCCATGAAGTCTTCTATGATTTAGTCATCACCATGATCAGTATATGGAGTTACCAAGTTTCACTGGCCATGGCAGCAGTAACCTGGAAATTCATAGAGCTTACCCTTTTCTGTTACTCAAACTTGAACCCGTTTTTCTATTTACATCGGTTGCCTATATTACATAGAAACTGGCGCACTTTCCTTCTTTCTCAGTAGGTAACAACCAGATGCAAGGAACATCAAAAACCTACCTTTATTGGGGAGAAAAAAATTCTCGAGGTCTGCCCATATTTTACTGTGTTCCAGCGATACCCTTAATTAGTTTCTAATAGTTTAAATAGTTGGTTAATTTCTTAGATCTTTGTCCTGGCATGATGAGCTCAATATAACATCTGTTTATACCAAACTTATAAAATATAATTAGATAATATATTGTAAGTTGTATTGTCTTTTTCTTCAAGTAATATGTTTACTATCAATTATAAGCAGAGTAGTGTTGTAATAAGTAGACCCTGGAGATGGACAGTTTCTGCTTTTAAGGTTTAATTCAAGAGAAAGGAACATTTGATAAAGACAAAAAAATTATGGATGAATCAGAGAAGTGGAGCCTGTTGGCAAGAAAGGAAGAAGGCTAAGGAAAATGTAGGTGGAGCATTCCATCTCAAGTGACAGTCTTATCTCTGGAATCTAAATCGATTTAACAAATTTCAGGTCATGATGTAAGTGTAGAATTCATCATAAAAGATTTCACACAAACTATTGTAAAATTCTGTCATTCACCATGTCTAAATTATTAGAATTATTACCTAAAAGAATTCAAGGACATGAATCTAGACTGAAATGATAAAAACTTAGATGTTAAACTTTTTGTCTCTGAAAATGTGCCGACTTGAGTGCAGTTTTGCTTGAGTGAAAAAAACCTAATGACCCTTTAGAGTTTATAGTAGTGCTATTTTTTACTTTATGTCAGAATCCCTTTGAATAAGGTAATTCTAAAGCAGTGATTCTCAGCTAGGGTAATAATTTGTTTAAAAGCAAACAACACTTTATACCACTTTTCTTATTTGCTTTTAGTAATATTTATTGTTGAATTTTCATATAACACTACTAAAGGAAGACCTGGGATATTTTTAAATATTCTTTTTGGAAATTTTTATTTGAATTAAATTAGTTATATTTCAGTGGGCTTTGGAAAAATTTCCCACAGTAAGTTAAGATTATTTTACTCTAAATAATGAAACATTGAGATCCCAAAGAAGATCCGTAAGAATGTTATTAATGTCCAATCCACGGGAATCCTGTGATTAATACGCCTTGTACAGGAGAATCACTTGAACCCAGGAGGCGGAGGTTGCACTGAGCAGAGATCGCGCCATTGCACTCCAGCCTGGGTGACAAGAGCAAGACTCTGTCTCAATAATAATAATAATAATAATAATAAGCCTTATAAATGTAAATCTCAAGTCAAACAATTTTTATTAACATATTTTGTGGCTGCATTAAATCTTTAACATTTAATTGAATACAAAAAATCAAGGAATAACTAGGATTTTATTTTGGGTGAAACATAAATATAAAACCTGTTTCTTAATACTAATCATAATTGATTTTTATTCATGTTTCACTGCCTTGGGAGATTAACTCTTATATAATTTTCCCAAGATACACTGGGAAAGTAGACCTTATAAAGTGTGAAAGTCCAAATTGATCCAAATGATAAAAGGAACTAATTGGGTTGTTGTGTGTACTGTTGTAAACAGTCTCACATAATCCTTATAGCCGTCCTTTAAGATATGTACAACTGTATCCCATTTTATAGTTGAGGAAACTAGTTTCAGTATGTTAACTTGTTAGGATCACCCCACTAGTAAGTGGTTGGAGTTTGGATTAAAAGTCAGTTAGCCTCACGCCTGTAATTCCAGCACTTTGGGAGGCCGAGACAGGCGGATGACGAGGTCAGGAGTTCGAGACCAGCCTGGCCAACACAGTGAAACCCCATTTCTACTAAAAATACAAAAATTAGCTGGGCATGGTGGTGCACACCTGTATCCCAGCTACTCGGGAGGCTGAGGCAGGAGAATCGCTTGAACTTGGGAGGTGGAGGTTGTGGTGAGCTGAGATCGTGCCACTGCACTCCAGCCTGGGCAACAGATCGAGACTCCATCTCAAAAAAAAAAAAAAAAAATTAGCTAGTCTGATTCTAAAGTCTGTGCTTTTAAGCCATTTTATTATTCTGTGTGAATTCAACTTTTTGCTTAGACAACTGCTGAGTGAGAAACTGTCTTACCCCTCAGAATGTCTGACCCCAGAATGAAGTAGAGAAGAAAAAATACTTTAGACAAGAGATAGTAAACTGAAACGTAGACGACTTTAATTCTTCAGGGCCTGTATTTAGAGTGTTGCCTTTATATGCCTTTATATTTGTTGAAAGTGAAAAATGTAATCCTTGGCTGGGTACAGTGGCACGTGCCTATAATCCCAACATTTTGGGAGGCCAAGGCAGGAGGATCACTTGAGCTCAGGAGTTTGAAACCAGCATGGGCAACAGAGTGAGATCTGTCTTTACAAACAAGTCAAAACATTTTTAAAAAGAAAGATGTAATTCTTTGCTCAAACCCAAGCCACTATAATTTTAAAAAACATTCCAAATGGAAAACATTCATTGATTTATTAAAAATAAAGACTAGGCTTTCCCCCCACCCCCAATATGATATATTCTGTTCATTTCATTAAGGAATGATGGCCATGCTTGTGCTCTCCCTTTAGTCTAAATCAGAATCAAGCAACTGTCTCTTTAAAAACCCCATGATATTCTTCTGAGTTTAGCCCTATTTTGAAACGGTCCCTTGACAGCCTTTATTTATTACTGTACTTGGACTTTGGGGGACAGATTAGGAAGGAGACTTGGTAGCAAAGAAAAATTAGTTAATAACTTTGGAGCAAATTCTAGTCACGAAATCCTAGTGACTAGCCTAATATAATTTTACTTTGTCAAATATATTGTTCATAGAATTATGCTTTTTCTAGAAAGCTATTTTAACTAACATTTCTGCACTTTCAAGAAATAGGCATAAAGAAAAGAAATAGGCAAAATGAAAAGATGAGCAAAAATTATGTGCTTTTCACTGGTATTTGGCTTTTGGTATATACATATACCAAAGGGGATAGTCTCATTTTTACTTTAGTCAGGCCTCACTGTAGAAATGGGATTGAGAAGATATTTAAACAAGGCATCTAAACAAGAATGACTTTAATAAAAAGAAATAATATGTTGAATGCTTGAGAAAGAGGAGGCAAATGTGAGGCCATTAGATGAAAAGAATAAGTAGCATTCCTAAGAATAGTTTCTTCCCAAGCCCATCTTTTTCCATGACTCTTTACATGTTAGTGTTCTCCAGTGTTTTGGCCCCACTTGTCTTTTCATTGTTTATGCAAGTTTGTTTTCTCCTATGGTTTGGGGGTTTGAGTCGCCTACTGCATTCTTACAACTTTCAAATCTAGACTTCTAGGCCAGAGATTACTCTGGAGTTCTCAATACCTATTTCCAGCAGCCTTCTCTCTATATTTCTCCAACAGGATTCTACATTTCCATGTCTCCAAATTCAGTAGTCCCAAGTGAAACTTAAATTTCTTTTCTTGTCTTTATTTGCAGTGCTTTATATGCACCACCTACTCCCCACCCCACTTCATCCCCCCCCCCAAATCTAGCCACCTTTCTGTGATACACCAGCCAACTCCTAGTTGCTCCAAAAATAAAGCCCCAGGCATCCTTAGCATTTTCTTTGTCACAGATAAGTCTCTTTCCCTTATCATCTCACTGATCTCTCAAGATTCTGTATGCTTCAATTGAAACTTGAAATATGTTCTAATCCCTCTCACCCTTTCTTTCCTCTGAGGTACCAGTGTACATCTAATTCTAGGTAACTGTCAGTCTTACACTATTTTTCCAGTCACCAAGAAATAATTTAAAGTAGCAGGTATTATAGTGTCGAGTTTTTAATTTGGGCTTACATCCCTTGGTATGTATTATTCACTCCTCAATAATGTGCTGTCATCAGATTAGGTAGTTGCTGCTATGTAAACAGTAAAATGAAATCTCTTTCAAGAGAGCCTGCTCTAAATGTTAAGTACTTCAATATCAAGGAAAATGCCACCCTCCTCATACCCCTTTCTCCTGTCCTTTCTTAGGTCTTACTCAGAGGAAGGAAATAATCTTTTCAACCTGTTAAACTTTGCCTATTGTTAGTCTATTAAGAAATAACGATTTCATCTAATAAGAAATAATGCTACGTAGGATGACTGGTTCCTGTAATCCTAGCTACTCAGGAGGCCGAGGTGGGAGGATTGCTTTAGCCTAGGAGTTAGAGACCAACCTGGGCAACAGGGTGAGGCCCTGTTTCTAAACAACAAATTTTAAAAATCAGCTGGGAATGGTGGTGCACACCTGTAGTTCCAGCTGCTTGGGTGACTGCGACTGAAGCAGGAGGATTTCTTGAGCCCAGGAGTTTGAGGCTGCAGTGAACCATGATCATGCCACTGCACTCCAGCCTGGGCATCACAAGACCCCATCTCTATAAAAACAACAACTAGCTAGCACACAAAGTCAAGTATCTTAAATAAATGTAATTCCATATTATTATAACATTTAAGTATTAACTTGAAATAGGATATTAATTAAACTTAGTTTGTTTGGAATATTTGGACTGTAATAGTGAAATTGCTGTGCAAATTTTACTTTTGTATCAGTCTTCAGTTTCTCCAGACTAAATTCTTATCTCTTCCATTTTGAATGTTTTAATAGATTTTTAGTTCAGCTGGTTTTAAAACGAAGTTTCTTTAAAATGGCTCTACAAGAAAAAAGTAATTTTATCAGAATTTTACTACCAAATATTAAAATGATCCCCCCAAAATATCATAACTTGGAAATGTGAAAGAGATCTGGAAAAAGAAGATAATGTTAATTTTAATCTTGTATATATATATAAAATTAGGGGATAAATTTTTAATGTAACATTTTTATTGTGTAAGTTTACATGACTTTTTGTATTATAGATCTTTACCACAAATTTTTACCATTTGCTTACCAGATTTACTTTGAATAAACAGAAATCGCTGTACTGGGAGCTATAAACATAATTTACATCACATTCTCAGATGGTTATACTTCACTCTAAACCAAGAAACAGGATTTTTACAAATCACAAATATCACTTATGTCGATCATTGTTTTGTTTGTTGAATATAGTACCTTATCTTGCAGAATGAAATAGTTGCTAGAGAAAATAGAGTTGGCACCTCTTCCCTTCTTTCTCCCTTTCCTATTTTCTGTCATTGCTTTTCCTGTCTGCCATTTGTTCATGTCTGGAGTTTACACTGTAAAAGATAACTCCTTCATGAGTCATTTTCATTTTGGAACATGTTTTTCATTGTTCTTCAAAATGTAGTAAAAGTACTCTTGCTTCTTTCTCTGTCCTGCATCCGCCTGCCTTCCCAAACAGCCACTTTCTTAATGTGTGTATATCCTTCTTTATGTGTATATAAGCAAATCAATGTATATTATCTTCTTTAATGTAAATTATAATGTATTGTGCACACATCTGTACCTTTACTTTTAAAGATCTCCAGAATACATTGTTCCCATCTCAGTACTAGAAAAGTATCTTTGTGGTTTTTTAATAGATGCATACTATTTAATTGAATGGATAGCTACGCCATGATTCATTTAACCAGAAGCGTTGCTGTTATAAACAGTGTTGTAATGAGTAGCCTTGTTAACATTATTTGCTATGTATATAAAATATCTAGAGGATAAATTCCAAGGTGAATGATTGCTGGCTCAGAGAGGGAATAATTAAGGGGAGGTTGGGAGAGAAGAGAGAGAAAAGGAGAGAAATCTGTTTTGGAAAATAGTATTACATTATAGTTTTAATTTGTATTTTTATTTTATGATTCAGACGTTGAGTATTTTTTCATGTCTTTCTTGTTAATGTTCAGTGTGAATTCTCCCCATTTTTCTATTGGGCATCTGGTCTTAACAGATTTTAGGAAAATTTATTAGAGACTTTTTAACTTTAAAAAAAACATTAGACATGCAGTTACATAGTCCTTTCCCACCAAAGTATTAAAGAAATTCTAATTAAATGTGTTTATTTAAAGTTCTTAGTACAGATGATAAGACTGACTCTAGACAAAGGGGGTCTAAGATGGACTTCGTATAGATTGCATGCTCTTTAATCTACGCTTTACTGGCTAGCCATTTGACTAAAATTAACAAGATAAATATAAAATATGCTGAGGGCATTGGTGAACAAGGTTTTTGTAGAAGATGCTGACAATAAATATCAATCATTATATAAATATTTAACTGAGTTTTTAATAGTTCCTTGGTAAAGGCGTTCATCACACCATTGCAGGACTGGCTACTTGAGAAAAAGTAACACTTAAGTTTTGTAAGTAGAAATTTTACCTGCTTGCTCAGGATGAATAATAGCTTTAAAATAACTTATTTTGTGTTACTGCTAATAATAATCTCTATGGGGCATTTTGGGTTTTTTTAAAATCATGAAATTAAACATTATTTGTTTTACATTGGTAGAACTGATGGTCAATAATTAGAATAACATAACATTTTGAGTTCTTAGTTTAATTTATTATTAACTTCACCCAAGTTTTATTCTTAACCATAGAGGTTTGCATTCAGCCAGAGGTTGTCTATATGAATTTTATTTATTTAGGCCCTTTTGAAAGGAAAATTGTTATTTGTTCTTAAATTAAGCTGTAAATATTTTTTAGTCTCCTCTTACAGAAGAGTGGATTTTTAAAATTATATTTAACCTCACAAGTTTGCTGAACTTTAGATTCATTAGATTTATTCCTTTGTAATCAGTGACTTGCATTTTCTTAATTTTCTTTCTAAAAAAATAAAACATGCATTTGTTAGAGAATAGGCAAAATGTTACCCAGGTTAGAATTAATGCATTTTAGTGGTAATGATGTTATTACAGTGCTTATTTTGGGAGATGGGAGTGGGTGGAATAAAAGTTATAGATGATTTACTGGAAACAGTGTATGATTCCTTAGGACTGCCCCCAAAGAAAGGTATAGCTTCCTTCTACTTGTGAGTTTCTGAAGAATCAGTTTTAGTTGGTTTGGGCAAGGGGGTGTGAGCATGAAGTATGCCAGATTTACCAACTTAAAGGAGTTTGTATTACAAAAGATTTGATTGTGTAATTTGGAGAGTTCCTGTAGTGCATTTATAGTTGTGATTGTAACTCAATGCAAAGTTAGAGGAGTCTGAGTAAAGCAAGGCATTTATTTTATTTATTTATTTTTTTGCAGTATTTTAATTAAAGATATATAAAATTTTTAAGGCATCTTCAGCTTTCTAACAAACCAGAAGAACATTTTCGTTCTTAGCAATTAGGTAAACTGTATCAGCTATAAAAAGATCACTAAGCAAGTGCCTTTTCTAAGAGGTTCCCTCCCTTATTCTCAGAGCTGAACCTCTTCTAGGAATTTGCCAGATAAGATAAATGGCATATTCTGAGCATGGTTTAATCTTTGGATCCATGCTTATGGTTTCACAACTTAACATTTGGTACTTAGTTAAAGAACTCTTAATAATATACATAATTCTGGATTTATTTCAGGTCATTAGAGATTATTTTTTCACAGTCTTACTATTATGGAAGAAAATAACATGTGTTTTGACATTAGGTCCAGGTTTGAATCCTGTTCCTAGTATTGTGTCTTTGAGCAAGTTACTTAACCTCACTTTCCTCAACTGTAAAATGAGAATGTTGCTCAGGCTTATTGTAAGGACTCATTAAGATAAAGGTGTGCCTGCCCTAAAGTAGACAATCATTAAGTGTTCTTTTCCTCTATCTTGTTGATTTGTTAATTAGCATTTATATCTAGGGAAAGACAAAGTAGTCAAAATATGTCCATTTTGAAAAAGAGAAGTAGTTCTCTTATTTTTTTTAGAGACAGATCTGGCTCTGTCACCCAGGCTGGAGTGCAGTAATGAACCCTGAGCTCCTGGGCTCAAGCAGTCTTCCCACACAGCCTCCTGAGTAACTAGGACCATGGGCTTGCTTTCTTTTCTCTTTTCTTTCTTTTCTTTCATGGGTTCTCACTATGTTGCCCAGGCTGAATTTTTTTATTTTAAATAAGTAGTCACCATGTCTCTGTCCACATTACTACAGATAAAGAAAAAAGTTGGTTTATCATAGTTTTTTAAAAATAGAGATCAAGGCCGGGCGTGGTGGCTCACGCCTGTAATCCCAGCACTTTGGGAGGCGAAGGCAGGCAGATCATCTGAGGTCGGGAGTTCTAGACCAGCCTGACCAACATAGAGAAACCCCGTCTCCACTAAAAATACAAAATTAGCTGGGCGTGGTGGCACATACCTGTAATCCCAGCTACTCAGGAGGCCGAGGCAGGAGACTCGCTTGAACCCGGGAGGAGGAGGTTGCGGTGAGCCGAGATCGCGCCATTTCACCCCAGCCTGGGCAACGAGAGTGAAACTCTGTCTCAAAAAAAAAAAAAAGAGAGAGATTAAATTAGATTACCTTTTTCTTTAGTGATTCTAACTTGTGACAAAGTTGGAAATTCTTCATCCATCCTCTTGCTTTCTCAGTAATGTTGCAAGTAATCTCATGGTAAGAGTAAGGAAACCTAGGAGGAAAAGCTGTGGTGGAGAGCCAGTTAGGATCAATTAAAAGATGAACAGCATGGAAAGCCAACCTGCCTTACTGTAGCATTGATACTCTGAGTTATACTTTTTCTGTGAGTGTAAGTATAATTAGCTTTAAACACTGAATTCAAGCTCATTTAGTTATTTTGGAGAAGCAATTCCAGTAAATATTTTCTTGTAGGTCTTTCTTACTTTCCACAGCTCTATATTTCTGTTAATTCTCTCCATATCCACAATTTTTAATGCATCTGTAAATGCTAATAAATGTTTGATTTTTATTCTAAGAATGATTCATATTAAATAGTTTATTTTTAAAAACTATCTTTTGACTTTATTTAGCATTTCCAGTTTACCATAATAATTTAAAAAAGAAAATTCTGAACTCATTTTTCCCTCATGCTTCTGTAGCAGTAATTGTAACACTTGATTTAAAATTGACTTATTTCAGTTTGAGTATGTATCTATACATACACACTAATCTGAAATATTTATACTACCACCATTGTAGGGTACCGGGTATATATACTTTGTGCTGGAAGTAAAGACAGGAAGCCTTTTCTTAGGGAGCTTAAGTTTGGAAACTGGTTAACCATCAAAATATAATGTGCTGAATGTAATAATTAAAAAGAAAACAAGGTATATAGTATTATAACATTAGGTGAAGGAAGGAAATTATTGATTCTGCTTCAGTTGATCTTTCTCATTTTAAAAGAGTCAAATCTCACTATGATAACTTTGAACATAATAGAAAACATCTTGATACCCTCATTGAAACAGTATTTTTAAACCATATTCTGGGATCTTGAAATAAAATAGTCTCTTATTTGCTTAAGACTACCATATTGATATCTTCATCGTAAATATGGCTAAAGCAGTGGTTCTCATACTTTAGTTTCTATCTGAATCGCCTAGAGAGTTTGTTAAAATAGATTACGGGGCCCCGCCCCAAGAGTAAATCTGGGGTGGGTCCAAATATTTACATTTCTAACAAGGTCTTGGTGGGTCCAAATATTTACATTTCTAACAAGTTTCCAGGTGATGCTGATGATTCTGGTTCAGGGACTACACTTTGAGAACTGATTTATCTGAACTCAAAAAATTTTAATGCCTTCCTCATATGAACCATTAATTGTTTCAAATCTATCATATCTAATTACTGTCAGTATGCATTGAGTTACTATGTGCTAAGCACTGAATTCACTTATTCACAAAGGTGAAGAAGTTATGGAACCTTTCTCAAGGAGCTCAATCTAATAGGATCAACGGTGGTAGTATTACAGTACTCAAAGTAATCACTGTCTGTATTGAGTGCTCAGTGTGCCAAGTACTATGCATTATGTAAACTCATTTAATCCTCACAATTGGCATATAGTCCTTATTTTAAATGAAAAAACTGAGGTCTAGAAAGGTTAAATAATTTCCCAGAATTCATATAGTGAGTATATGGAGGAGCCAGAATTTGCTATTCTGCCTTTTTGCACTATAAAAAGTTTGCGAAGATTGGTAGACCCCAGAAAGGATGGAGTAATTGGCTCTACCTTAGAAAATCAAACAGCATTGCAGAAGAGATGGCACTGGAGCATCTTAAGGGACAGGTCTAAGATAGCCAGATGAATTGGAACTATGAGCATTTCCAGCTGAGGGAGCAGTTTCTGCAAAGCCAAGGAAACCCAAGAGAACATATGTTCCACAGACTACAAATAGTTATATAAGACCATAACACAATAGGCAGATGGAGTATAAGAGGAAAACAGACTGTATAAGGCAGAGGTCAAAGTCATAAAGAATTTTATATGCCAGGCTAAAAAGTTTTAAAAATAGAATTAGGCTTCTTAATTTTTCCTCCTATAACTTTCATTTGTAAGCCAGCATAGTCAAAGCATAGTCAGACAGTAGATTCCACATCATCTGGGAACTTGTTAGAAATGCAGATTCCTGGTTCCATGCCTACTGAATCAGAAACTCTGAGTGGGGGAGCCCAGCAACCTGAGTTTTAACAAGACCTCCAGATGATTCTGGTGCATGCTAAAGTTTGAGACCCCTGCAGTAGGTTATAGAATTCTTGAATAATAGCCTTCAAGATAGTTAAAGGTCACTATAGTGGTAGTAATTATATTTGACACTGATTTATTCTATTAGAGTACAACACCTAACAGTTGAAATATTAACACCGTTTAAGGGATACATCTTCATCATGATCTGTTTATACCTTGCAAACCTGTTTCTTCTGTTGTCATAAAAGAGATCTTAGGACAAGAGTTTGTTAGATCAGCATTCAAAGAATAGCATGCTAACTATTCTTCCTTAGCTACGGAAATCATTCTAAAACTCGCTGACTGATTTTAATTATCAAAAAAAACCCCAGCAATTTTTGTTTTTTTTACTGCTTGTTAATACATAAAACTGATGTTGTAGTTAGTATTTAAGGTGTGCTATTTAAACCAAATGTGTTGAAGGAATCAAATGATTTAAGTCATGACATGACTTAAAAGTAATTCAATCTTTCCTTGTCATGTCAATAAAAATATAGAAAGTATAATCTGGGATTCCCAAGCAAACTAATTTAAATGCCTGTCACTGTCTTTTTTGCCAAAATGTGTTCGGTATTTGTGGTGAATATGTCTGCATGGTATCTGGCACTGAAGTATATACTAAAGCGTTATGGTTTACTTAGTGGTTCTGTAGTTTATAGTTACATATAGTCATACTTTGCACAGCTCACTAAAAGCATTTAAAGCCCAGCACATATAAAGTATTTGTTAATGATCCATAAATCCTTTCTAGATATTAGACATACAAAACCTCTTTTCATCTTAGAAATAGTAGCAGCAAGAAGTGAAGGTAGTATGCTGTAATTAATGTGGTTAATGCTCAAATAAACAAACTTAGTTTCCCATGTAATGATTCAAGATTTCAAGGATTTAGAAGTGGAAAGTCCATTGAGGCATTGACATCAACTGCTTTGTTTTATAGATGGGGAAACTGAGATCCAGGGAAGTTAAATAGGTGATTTGCTGATGTCACATAGGAAGTGAATAGCAGGATATCATAGGACAGGATATTTCTGAGCCTCAATCTGATACAACATTGTGGGTCCACACCATCTAAAGTAAAGTGGTTTCCAGGTATTTTAGCACTAAAATCTTAGGTGGAGTATACTTTATGAAGAATATTTAGTAACATATAAAAATTATCTTTTCGTATTGATACAATAAGCTAAAGTATCAGATTTTTCTTTACAAGAGTAATTTTTAAAAACCTAATAACTGTTTTTAGAAATAAAATTCATTAAAAAACAATAAAAGGGTATAAATTCCAGCTATTCTTACTACTTAATACATGGTAGAATATAAACCACCAAAGAGGTCAATTAGCCTTCTGTGTTATTATCATACAATTGCTAAGGTGATATTTGAACTTGGAATGTGCTTACAGGCTGGATAACTTTTCAGTTATTCCCAAGAAGAACTGATCTAAACCACACATACCTTATAGGTGATTTTTGCCAGCAAGTAACCTACAGTCAAATACATGTAGGTCTGCCAGAATGTTGTTTCTTTTTGTTTTTTTGTGTTTTTTTTTTGAGATGGAGTTTTGCTCTTGTTGCCCAGGCTGGATTGCAATGGTGTAATCTCGGCTCACTGCAGCCTCTGCCTCCTGGGTTCAAGCGATTCTCTTGCCTCAGCCTCCTGAGTAGCTGATTACAGGCACCCGCCCCACGCCTGGCTAATTTTTTTTGTATTTTTAGTAGAGATGGGGTTTCACCACGTTGGCCAGGCTGATCTGGAACTCCTGGCCTCAAGTGATCCACCTTCCTTGGCCTCCCAAAGTGCTGGGATTACAAGCGTGAGCCACCACGCCCGGCTGAATGTTGAGTTTCTTGTTAACCAATCCTGCCCAAAGGCTTTATCATTTTTAGAAGCCATTAAGTTTTTTTTAAAAAACTAGATGTTAAAGTATAAAACTTATAGCAGAAAAGTCTTACTAAGAGGAGGGACTAGAAAAAAAAAGTCAAGCCATCATCTGAATTTTACTACAATAAGTAATTATTGGAATTTCTACATGAAAGGCAATTAGAATGTATAGTTGGTTAATGAAGAAATTTAAGAGATACGGAGAAGACACTGCCCATTTAAAATGTATCCTTTTAAAACCACTGAACAGAGAAATTCTTAATACAATTGAGAGTTAGTTTTAAAGTAGCATACATATATCACAGGCAAATTAGAAATGTTGGCACTACAAAGGACCTGTAGAAATCATCTATTTACTGAGACTTTCATTTTAGAAATGAGAGCTTTGAGTACTGAAATTGTCAGAACAGAATAAGCTATTTTAAATTACTGTATATTTGGTTTTAAGTGAAACACAAATGTCTTTTACATTCTTTTAAGAGTTGGAAGGGAGGTTAAATTTTTTAGAATAATAACATATTCTAATTTTTTCCAGTGCATCTGGGGGAGGTGTTGTAGCCATTGACAACAAAATAGAACAAGCAATGGTAAGTAAAAGTTTACAGTTCTCCCATTTCATAGATTGTTGGTTGTATGGAACACTTAGCTTTTGTCAGTTTTAGAAAACAAATAAGTTATTTAAACCAAAGATGACCAAATCATGTTTTTTGATAATGAGATTTAGTTGAAGATGCTAGAACGTTGAGAACTTTTAGTCTAGAAATACTAATTAAGTAGATATTTCTTCCATTTGAATATCTCACATTTCATGCATTATCATTGATAAGGGCCATTGGTGAGGGGGCATACATATTTAAAGACAATATGTTCCCCAGATATTTCAGCATTGAAAATACTTTAGAGCGAAAAAGAGTATTAAAGCAAAAACAGCTGGAGGTTTGATTGAAGTAGACTGTAAGTAAGCTATAAGTAGGCCAGGCACGGTGGATTGTGTCTGTAATCCCAGCACCTGAGCTGAGGTGGGAGGATCACTTGAGGCCAGGAGTTTGAGACCAACTTGGGCAACATAGCAAGACCCCGTCTCTACAAAAAAAGTTGGTATTTTTGTTTGTTTTGAGATAGTCTCGCTCTGTCAACCCAGGCTGAAGTACAGTGGCATGATTTTGGGTCACTGCAACCTCCACCTCCCAAGTTCAAGTGGTTCCCCTGCCTCAGTCTCCTGAGTAGTTGGGAGCACAGGCACACACCACCACATCTGGCTAATTTTTGTATTCTTAGTAGAGACGGGGTTTCACCATGTTGGCCAAGGTGGTCTCAAACTCCTGACCTCAGGTGATCTACACGCCTCAGCCTCCCAAAGTGCTGGGATTACAGGTGTGAGACCTTACAGGACTGTTAGTCTCAAACTATTTTTTTTTAAATACTAAAATTTTAAAGTCCAAAATTACAGATCACTTTAAAGCAGTACTATGACTAGTTTAACATCAAACAGCTTTCCGTTGGAATATTGTTCCTTTGTTCTCTTGATCTACCATTTTAAGCATGTGATTTTAAACTTTTTTTTTTTTTTAATTCTAAGCTTAGTTGACAATTTAAGAAGCTAGTATTTTTTGGAAATCGTCCCAAACTTTGAAAAGAAAATTCTGGGCTTACTGCTCTAGTTGGGAACTGGATTTTTTCCAACCCATCTTCCATAGGCTCGGTCAAGATAAAGCAGAAACATTAAAAGCAAGAGCAGGAAAACTAGTATAAAAACTTAGCACCAAGTAGGCCAGAACCAGATAGCACCACCTTTATCTTTTCACTCTTTTGACATTCCTAATTTTGTTTTTCACAGGATCTGGTGAAAAGCCATTTGATGTATGCAGTAAGAGAAGAAGTGGAAGTTTTAAAGGAACAAATAAAAGAATTAGTTGAAAGAAACTCTTTACTTGAACGAGAAAATGCACTGTTAAAATCGCTTTCAAGCAATGATCAATTATCCCAACTCCCAACCCAACAGGCCAATCCTGGTAGCACTTCTCAACAGCAAGCAGTGATAGCACAGCCTCCGCAGCCAACGCAACCTCCACAGCAGCCGAATGTCTCCTCAGCATAAAGCTTTCTTAAGCCTCATTAAGAAAAAAACTGAAAGCAATCTATCCTTGTGTGCCACTGGTGTTCTTTCCACTTTATACGAAAGCAAGTAGCCATGCTTTGGTTGTGTGTTTGGCCTTTTCAGTATTAGACAATCATTCTACAAGAGCTTTTCCTCTCTCTGAGATGTCATGCAGCGCTGTTGATGTCCAGTTCTATGTCATCAGTACACAAGGAGAATAATAGATGGGGTTTATTAAAGTGAGCAAAGTCTGCATTTTACCTGGTGCGCATGAGTGGGGTCTTTAAGAGTTTTGGTGGCTCTCCCATGTTTCCTATTACCCATGGATTTACCCTGAGCCTTCCTATCACATTATAAATAACAGTTCATCTAAAGAGCCACTTTTCTTTCTGATTCAGTAACATTTGCCTACATAAGTTTTCATTTATTTGTGTTTTATTTATTACAGGGCTGCTATTTTCATAATGTACATGAACAATGTCACAGAACTTTTTTAATTTTTTTGAATAATTATAAGTATCAGTAAAGGAAGTGAAAGACAGGATTGCATTTAATAGATAAAACGTTTAGGCAATAATTGAACAAAAGAATCCTGGCATATTTCTAACACTAATGGCAATTTACTTATGGTATTTATTTTCAGTAGTAAAGACCCAGCTTGAATGTAAATTTTGTATAGTGTAAGTATGAAGAACATAGTGCAACTGTACAGGTAGTCACCAGTTATTGTGATATAATAAATAATTGGGCTATTTTGATGAAGAAAACTTTGTTCATTTGTTTCTACTTTCTAAGAGAAATTGCCACGATTCCTCTGCTTTTCAACATTTCGTATGACTTTTTTTTCGGGTGGGAATAAAAAGCTGTGAAATTGTTCAACCTACTTTGTAACCAAAGAAGCAAAGCTGTGTAATGGAGTTTGGTTTTTTTTGTTGTTTTTTTTTTTTTTTGTCTTTTTTTTTTTATAATGCACATTCTTTATGTATTTTTATTTAGTGTTTTCTCAGTCACAATTTTCTTTACTGTCTAGCATGATCTGCATGACCTATAATCTTTGAACCACTTTCGTACCTCATGTTTTTATCCAGCACTCTTATTGTAATATGTACTAGTCTGTGAACAATGTCAAATAAAAGAGAACGAACAGGTAGTTTGGTGGAGCTGAGCTAGTGTACGATACACTAGTTGTAAAAAAAAAAAAAAAAGTGAGCCATCTTTTGTTCATTTAAAATGGTGTTTTGAATTTCGTATGCAGAAAACGTTTTGTTACATTGCAGATTTTAATGTATTTAATAAATGCAACATGCAGATTAAGTGCAGTGTATACTGAGTATTTAAATTAAAATGTACATTTCATAAATACAGTTTCAAAAGAAAGCATCATTTTGTGTATACTAACACATTAAGTGTATGTCAGAAATTGATGTATAAATATATATTTTAACACATTTTCTGAAATTAAACTGCAGTTTTGTTGAAATATTTGGCTCTATATGTGTTCAAAATTTGACTAGATTTGTATTTTCACAATTCAAAATACTCCTTAAAGACCTGTTAATAATGACTTACTGATAGTTCTTAAATTTTCAAAGTAAAACAATTTAAAGAATGCAAAAATAGTGAGCAATATTTGTACTCAATATTCATATTATGTTAGTGATACTTAAGTAGGAAATCCTTGTCTACCAAAACTTTTACTTGAATTCAGAAAGGTGCCTGTAGAAATTAACATGCACTGCATCTGTAGCCAGCTAGCTAATCAGAGTTAATGAGAACCAGTAGTTAGTTCTCCGTGTTAAAAGACTTATTTGAAGTAAAAATTTAATCAGATTAGCCACAAACAAGGCATAAAATTGGGATGTACATGAGATTGCCAAATATTTTCTATTCTAGTTGTGCTGCAAGACATTGAACAAAATGTTAATGAATAACATTATAAATCAAGGAACTAAGTACATAGGCTTGAGTAAGCAACCCTAAGGATGTGTAGTAAGATTCCAAGTAGAGCTGCTACAGGTGAGATACTTAATGGAATGTGAAACTTCACTGTTGGACTGTTAACCGAAAAGGTTTGCTGGCTGTGCCCCTCCAGTGCTAACTGTGACATGTGATATTTAATACAGGTGGAGAAAAACTAGTCTTAGAGTTGGGATTTTTGTGAAAATAGATTCCATTTTGATTCTGGGGCTGGAAAAACACTTTATAAACAAAGTAATAGTCTCCAAGGAAATGAATAATATGTTAAGGTTTAAAATGGTAACAGCAGTTACTACTACTTTTATATTAAGAAAAACAGTAGAAAAGGAGAGAAAACATGGGTAGTTCACAGAAGAGATAAATGGCAGTTTCTAAAGGTTCAACCTCTAGTAACCTAAGAAATGCAAGTTAATGTTTTTAGCGAATTGTAATAAGTGTCCTAAGTAGCAGGACTTAACATAGAAAGAAAGACAGGCTTTCCTGTGTACTTTTAGAAAGTAATTTGGCAGTATGTATCAAGAGCCTTAAATAATAAGCTTTCCAGTGTAACGACAGGAGAAGATAACTCATGGTCCATTGTTCAAAAATGCAGAATTATTGTGATGTCTGCCCTCTGCTTTCCCATCATCCCCTCCTTCCCTCAAAATCCAAACTATCCCTACTGTCAGCCCTTCCCCCAGCTGATTGTTTAGGATCTTAAGTAACTTCCAATTCAGCTTTGGAGATTTAGTCTCCTGCTCCAAATAGTTGTAAATATTAACTGATTGAGATCCCAATTTGGAGGCACAGTCTTACAGGAATGCCATCTATCTAATTCTGTCAGTGTAATGCCCATAGAGCAAGGTCCCACATAAGCTTTTCTGTTTTAATTTAGCCAGTAAATCATAAGTAGAAATTTTTCTGATATGGTAATTGTCTACAATTCAAACCTAACTTTCCCCAAATAAAATTTAGTTTGTTCCGATGTGATCTCACAGCTTGCCACACCAAAAACAAATAGTAGGGGTTAGGAGGCATTAAATATACAGTTTCCTTGACTCCTGATTGTCCAAAATAGCTGAGTTTTTCCAATTCTATTTATAATATCCTATGCTAATTAGAAGTATTGAGATAACGTTTTATAATCAAGCCTCCAGTGATTGGGGATCACAGCTGCCATTATTCACAAGAATTTTCACAGGTGAATGATTATATTTCTCCAAGTTGCAAACTCCAGTAATTCATGGACCTTTTTTTTTTTTAAAAAAAAGTCTTAATAGAACCAGAATATCTCTGTTCTTGAAAATTTATCTTTGCAGAACCAGAAATAGCTAATTGTCTGGAAACAATTTTTAAGATTTGAAGTCACATTTTTAAAAGAAGCTTTATGGCTCAGTGGCAAGCACTTTGTGACATGGCTCAATTTTCTTTAATAATACTATGAAAAGGACAAAACCCAGCCCTCAAAATTGACAATTTGAGGACATAATAAGCCAACTGATAATGCAGTGAGGAATACTTGTTACTATATACAGTCAGGGATGGTTTTGTCAGGGTAGGTTTCCTCAAAAACATGACACCTGAGTCTTGAAGGTCATAAGAGCCAGAGGGAAGCGTGTTCCAAGCACAAGAAAAGAGAACTCAGTGGCTTAAAAGTATAAACAAGGCTCCTAGGGCAGCCACAGAATTGCATTGGAGACAGGCAGGCAATGACTTCCCCACTGACCTAGTATTTTGGCATCTATTCAGAAAGCAAGAATGATTTATTGAATGGTTTTAAGCAATGGGATACTATGCTCAAATTATGCTGGATGTGCACAATTCCAGTGGCAGATGGGAGGTAGGTTAGAGTAGCTGAAACTGGAAGCTGAGAAATAATTTAGGAGGGATGACAATCCGGAAAATAAATGAAAGGGCAAAATTACATAGGCAATTTTGTGAAGGTCATGAAGGAAGTTTGTCTTGGGTCTTTCTGTACCATTTTCCTCTCCACAATGAACATCCCATTCCCAGTGTCAGGTATCAGGTGCCTATTTTCTTTTTTTTTTTTGAGACAGAGTCTTGCTGTGCTCAGGCTGGAGTGCAGTGGCAAGATCTCGGCTCACTGCAACCTCCGCCTCCCAGGTTCAAGCGATTCTCCTGCCTCAGCCTCCTGAGTAGCTGGGATTACAGGCATGTGCCACCATGCCAGGCTAATTTTTGTATTTTTAGTAGAGACAGGGTTTCACCATGTTGGCCAGGTTGGTCTTGAACTCCTGACCTCAAGTCATCTCCCCCGCCCGCCTGGGCCTCCCAAAGTGTTGGGATTACAGGCGTGAGCCGCCGCACCCAGCTGCCTATTTTCTTGTCCCTCCAAAAAAAGATTAAAGAGTCCCAACTCATACTTGAAAGTTTGACTCGGTCTTTTCCTTCCAACAGTTGTAAATCTGTGAAATGAAAGTCTTTGTTTCCTTAAAGGGATTTCAAGAATTTAACAAAAGGGTCGGGGAATGGAACCTTTGCTGTCACTATGCCTGTCTCTCAATTCTACCCTAAAGGTAAACTAAATGGAATCCTTTTATGGTGACTAGGATTAGGATGTTGATTCCAAAGCCTTTCCCTAAAATCTATTGCTTGCTCCCTGGAAAGGATAATACAGGTTCTGGCCCCCACTGTAGGTACTGACAGCCCAAGGCAGAATAGGTTTTGCTAGGCTTTAGCCTTTTATTCTTTGACATAGGTCAGTCCTGCAGGCTTCTTTTTTCTAAGTCTCCTGCCTATCCAAAACCAGACCTTTTCTCCCACCTCCTTCTGCTTCAAGCCTCTTAATAATCCATATTTCTATTTTCTAGCAATAGTAATAGTTTGTTATTTAGTGATGTATACTTGCACCCTATTTACTCCTTTTCAATATTTCAGGATACATCTTTGTCCTGTATTTCTGTACCAGTTCACAGAATTTCTACAGCAAGATCCCTTTAAATGTATGGCTTTCTTTCATAGGTTGCAAGGATTACTTTATGCAAGTGCTACTGTAACTATATCTTTTGTGGAGTACAATTGGTATGACATGCTGTGTTCATAGATGAAAGTGCTAAATGAGGCACTCTGAAGCAAGTTAAAGTTCACAGACATTCTTGCTTGCCCACCACCCCCCGAACCCCACCATGGAATCATCAAATAAGAAAAATAAGAGATTTTCAGATTGGTGATGGCAAAGTAAGACGCTGGTATTTTGCACTGGCGCAGTCCATTTAGTTGTTGAATTTGTTCAGCATACCTGGATGGTGAGTGAGTTAGCTTTATTTTTCATTCTCAGCAGGGAAACTGATAGACTAGGCAGTTTGGGGAATTTTCCCATTGTCTACTGTCATGGGTCCATAGTATTTAAGTTTACAGACTACAACATTGTCCACAGAAGCCATATTTATCCCCTTGGAGGGAAGGGAAAGGTGTGCTAACTTAGATCATAAAAACAACTGAATTTTAAAACAAGGCAAATGCCACAGTTCAACTTTTCCATAAAAAAGTTAAGTTCATCTCTTCATTATTTTGCATGCCTACAATATTTCCATATAACAACTGTAAAATACTCTTGCCTGCTGCAATCCAAATGTTATCCAGATCACAGTTCTTGCTGTCATTTCACAGGCATGCAATGTATCTATAGATAGGTCATACCTGAGGAAGATCAGAGACAGCAAGGGAACATTTTCCCCACACTTGAGATGGAAATAATAACAGGTTAGTGGCTAATAAAAAGAAACATGTATGACTTTGTAAAACCCTAAAAGTGACGTTTTCAAGAAATTTAGGTTTCTTTTTTTTATTTTATAAAAAAAATGTTGACATGCAATTTAATTCTATTTCAATTTAGGTGCTGCAACCTGTACTGGATGTTTGGGGATAGAAAGATGAATGGGACATGATTTGTGTGCTCCAATGAGCTCAGTCCAGTGTAAGTGTAAAAGTTAAAGTGCCATATTGTTTATTCAGAGTATATGTTATAGTTTGTGAACCTTATATCATTTGTTAAATGAAAGGTTTTTATAAATCAACAGTAATATTGCCATCCCATATAAAAATCCTTTGATATTGCCAGGAAACAACTTTAAATCACCAGAAAGCTTTAACATCAAATAATACTTTTAGAAGGAGGGGAAAAGCCTTCCACCTCGACATCGAGCCTATGAAGTATTCCCTAAAAAAGAGGAACTAATCTGAGAAAAGTTTACACATTTTTAATACTCTAAGTTGTAGATAATGAAATTGATTTAAATCAAAGTTAACTAGAATAGGATTCATGTGTCATGAATTATATTGTCTATTGTCTCATAAGCAACAAGTGACACTTATTATCTTGGCTGACAAAATCAGCTACCATTTAATGAACCAAGTTAAGAATAACTCAGGTGACTGATGCCAAAAATAAATCTCTAATACAGCTGAGAATCCAGAAACACAAATATATGTTGAGTAAGTAATAAAAGTGACATTTCAAATTAGTAAGGAAAAAATGGATTATTCAACAAATAGTATGGGATAGCATAACAATTCAGAAGAAATATAAAGTTAGATCTTTCACAAAAATTAATTCTAGCTAGACTAGCAGTTAGTCTGCTACTTTTTGGTTACTCCCTTTTAGAAATTGGAAGCTATGAAGCTATATACCCTGTCCATTTGAAAATGCACATAAGCAAAGAACTTTACAAATAGGTTATAAAGAGATGCTCAATCTCAGCAAAATAAGGGAAGTGCACATTAAAACACAAGAAACCATCTCAGATCCAACTAATATTTAGCGTGCATACAAATCAAAAGCTGGAAAGGGTGTGGAAAAACAGGAATACATTGCTAGTGAGCATACAAATTGGCACAGCCTCTTTTAAAGACAATTGTGTATCACCCATTAAATTTTAAAAGTCACATACCCTGTGACCTAACAATTCCAACTTTTAATGTCCTAAAGAAACATACATGTGTTCACAAGATAGCCTGTACAATGATGTCAATTGCACCTTTGCTTGTACAGTAGACCCCCTTATCTGCATTTTCACTTTTTGAGGTTTCAGTCATCCAAGGTCAACCACAATACAAAAATATTAAATGGAAAATTCCAGAAGCGAACATAAGTTTTAAACTTCAAACCTTTCTGCATAGTATAATAAAAATCTCTCACTATCCCTCTCCATCCTGCCTGGGACAGGAATCATCCCTTTGTCCGGTGTATCCACAATGTATACACTCATTATATACCCATTATAATGCCCATTAGTCATTTCTATTATCAGATCATAAAAAAACATAGTACATAGAGGGTTTGGTATTATTCGTGGTTTCAGGCATTCAATGAGGGTCTTGGAAAATATCCTCCATGATGGGGGAGCTACTGTAATACTATGAAATTGGAAAAACCAAAATACTCATCAAGAGGATGGACTATGGTACACATGATGAAGTATTAAGTATCAATGAAAAAGAGAGTGTCCTACATGTCTGGCATGGAAGGATCTCCAGGAGACAATGTTAAAAGTTTGGGGGGGAAAATTGAAAGACAATACCTGTAATACATATGATACTATTGATGTTAAATCACATCACACACACACGCACACACACAAATACTGTATAGTGTACTTCTACAAGTACATATTTGTGTATTATATAGAGAGAAGGTCTGGAAGGATACTAACCAAACTGTTAACAGTAGTTTGGTAGCGTGCATTAGCTTTAACTGTAATGTTTGATGTTTTTGAATATGCATTTATGTATTGTTTGTGTAATGACAAATTAATAAATTAGGAATAAAATAAAATAATGTGTTTTCTTCTTGTCTGCTGCTAATGTTTCCCCTGGTACCTGGGGTCTCATCCTGTTCAGCATCTTTCCTCCCCAGGAATATCTTCCCCGCCTACCTGTTTCTTCTACTTCGCCTTCTCCCATGGCTTTTTCACATCAGTATTTATACAGGCTCAATAAATAACTGGCCAATAAATGAGTAGCCCACCTCCCCTAACTGAAAATATGTTCCCTCCACTTGCTTTTTCAGCTCCTTCCTCTTCCTTTCCACTTTTTCCTCTTCCACGTACAGCTTATCACAAACGCAGTCTGGCTTTAGCTCCCATTGTGCCACTGAAACTGTTCTTGTCAAGGTCATTGATGATCACTTTGTTGCTAATTCTATCCCATATCTTATTGAACTGCTTTACTCCTAATTTATCTTTATGATCATTTCATTATTCTAGTAGTTTTCTATCTCTTCATTTTCTAACTTCACTTTTTTTTTATAAAGAGTTTCCCTTATAAAAAGTATATAGTTGAATTTTCTTTTCTGAACCAGGCAACACTTCATTCCATAAAATAGAATAAGTGTTCCCAATTTTTTTCTTTTATAGAGATGAAGTCTTGCTATGTTGCCCAGGCTGGCTTTGAACTCCTAGGCTCAAACAATCCTCCCGCCTCAGTCTCCCAAGTAGCTGGGACTACAGGTATCCACCACTGTTTCTGGCTTGAATATTTAATTTCTTAACCCAATCTGTCTTTTGATAGAAAAATTTAATCCATGTCTATTTCATCAGTGGCATATTTGGATGTATTTCTGCCGTCTTATTTCATGTTTTCTCCTTAAAATGCTTTCTAGACACCCCACCCCTGCACCAGCCACTGCCCCGCCACACACACACCCTTTTTCCCTTTTCTTGGCTTTCATTCAGTTGTTTCTTATTCATTTTTGATTCCTCTTTTGGTTGGGAAGTTATACATTCCAGATACATTCTTCCAGTGGTTACCTTACAATTTTGTTTATCATTTTGTTGTGGATTTTTCAACCATATACAACAGTGAACTGTATAATGAACTCCCATGTACTTATCACCTAGCTTAAACAATTATCTACTCATGGCCAATCTTGCATTATTTATACTCCCACTCATTTCCCCTCCCCAGGATACTCAAGAATGTCACCCCCCAGAAGGGAGTTCCAAGAGGAGGAGGAAAATGTGAACCCCAGGAGGGAATTCTAGGGGGAGGAGGAGAAAGGGCTCTGGGACCTACATATGGGGCTTAAAGTGAAGAGCCTAGGAAACTTGGGGTGAGAGAATGCCAATACTTAGAAAGAATCCATGATCCTCCGGATTATTCTGAAGGAAATCCAAGATATCATAGACTTTATCCATATATATTTCAGCGTATACCTCTAAAGGACAAGGATTTTTTAAAGAAAAATTATAACCAAAATACCATCACCCCACCTCAAAATGAACAATTCCTTAATATTACTAAAAATCTACTCAATGTCCACATTTCCCTGATTATCATAAATTTCTTATGGTGTATTTGTTTGAATGTGGATCAAAATAAGGTCCATACACTGCAATTGGCTGGCATTCCTCTAAAGTCTCTTTTAATATGTGGGCTCCCCATACCTCTCTTTTCATCTTGAAATTCTTCAAGAATCTCAGTTATTTGCCCCATAGTTTTTTCTGAAGTCTGAGTTTTCCTAATTGCATTCTTATAGAATCCTCTGTCCCTGTATTTCCTAAATTAGTTCTAGAAGTTTAATCAGATTTATATTTTGTCAAGATTAATTCATAAGTGGTGGTATATACTTCCATCACATAATGTCTGTCTCTATTTTGTGATGTTGGAAGCATTGATAATCATTACCTAGACCCATTAGCCTATTAATTCTATTATCCCTTCTCACTCATTAGCGAAATACTTCTCTAAAGAGAGACTTGCCCTTACCAACTATTCAGCTACCCTGTGGCACAGTTTGTATAAGAAAGGGAGAGACTTAGTTATTTCCTTTTATTTCCCAGTTTTCAAAATAATGAGTTGAGTACCTACAAAGGAATAAAAATAAATAAGGCATGATTAGGGAAGACTTACTCTGATATTTTATTCTGGGAAGAAGGAAAAGAGAATGCAGTGAGTTGATTTAGGATGCTATGACTCAGGTGTTAGTAGAGAGAAGCCAGGAAAAAGCCCCCAAAAAGTTGATAACAGGAAATGGCGACCTGAAGATTTGTCTGTTTACTGCTGAGTCTGGAAGTAACTTCTAAGTGAAGAGTACCTTGAGGGAATAGGGGTGAGAAGCCCATGTCTGGGCAGAGAAGGGGGGCTAGTTCAGAAGAAGCAACTGCAGGTAAGAAAAGCCGGTTGGTTAGCCCACGGATTCAGAGAGTGAAGAGTTACAGAAATGAGCAGTGGATTTTTCTGGGTTTACTTTCTGCCACACAGAGACTAGACGTACTATCCTTACAATCTGACCATGAACCAGGAAGTTTACTAAGAAAGGCTGCATGGGGTAGGTAACATTTAGCCCATGCAACAATACTTTTTATTTTATTTTATTTGAGATGGAGTTTTGCTCTTGGCGCCCAGGCTAGAGTGCAATGGCGCGATCTCCGCTCACAGCAACCTCCATCTCCCGGGTTCAAGCCATTCTCCTGTCTCAGCCTCCCTGGTAGCTGGGATTACAGGCATGCACCACCATGCCAGGCTAATTTTTGTATTTTTGTAGAGACAGAGTTTCACCATGTTGGTCAGGCTGGTCTCAAACTCCTAACCTCAGGTGATCCACCCACCTTGGCCTCCCAAAGTGCTAGGATTACCGGCGTAAGCCACCGCGCCTGGCCAACATGCAACAATACTTCTAAGCAAGGCAATACAGATCAGCAACTCTGGTGCCGATGTGTTCTATTTCCTTTGGTATCTGTGTCTTGATTCTCCACGCAGACCAATTTTGTTATCATCTTAATGGTCTTTCCCATAAGGAACCCACTAAGAGGTTTCAGTGTTGGGACATTAGCTTAAGAACCTAGGTAGTCAGCACGAGAACTAGGTCTGTGGGACCCTCCTATTAATGACTCCTCTTACCTACCATTCTCCAGCCAGCGTTGTCTCCTGTTCTTCTCCCCTCCCCCTATTCCATCCTGCCCCTAGTAGTCTATTCGTGCTAAAGCATTCACTGAGAAAAACTGTAAAGGGAGAGTCCCTTCTCAGAAACACCAGCTTCTTTTAAAATGGAACTTTTGAAGACCTCCCTGTTCTGTTCTCTGGAGAGAGTGAACAAGTAGAGACTTGGCAATAGCTGTGGAAACACCGCCAGCCTCTTGCTTCCAGCAACCTTGAGTTCCAAACCTGTGAGTCTTAGTTTTATATTCACTGACTTCAGCTTCCTGAACCCATCCCGGTTCAGCATTAGGTAATGGCTGTGATGACAGCTGACTCATCTGGTAATGCAGCTTTCCTGGAGGCTTCCTCTGCTCAGATAATCACACTCTGGGAGGGAAAAAAGGTTACAACAATCTTCTACCCCAGGATACTCAAGAATGTCATCCCCCAGAAGGGAGTTCTACGAGGAGGAGGAGAATGTCAGCCCCAGGAGGGGAGGTCCAGCGGGAGGAGGAGAAGAGGCTCTGGGCCCTACATAGGGGGTTTAAAGTGAAGAGCCTAGGAAACTTGGGGTGAGAAGGTGCCAGTACTTAGAGACAGAAACTGAGTGGTATAAAATGGAATGAGAATCCCCTCATTGCCCTTTGACAGCTGAGAAACTTCAAACTGGGCCCCGTTTGAGGGTAAGTTCTGCGAGAGTAGAGACTTCTACTTATTTATTCACAATTGTATTCTTGGTTAACTAGTACAGTGATGTATTGCTTAACAGGAATACATTCTGAGAAATGTGTCGTTAGGATTTTGTCATTGTGCAAACATTATAGAGTGTACTTATACAAACCTGGATGATCTAGCCTACTACACACCTGGGTTATATTGTATAGCTATTGCTGCTAGGCTATAAAACTACAGCATGTCACTGTACTGATACTATACTGTGACACATGGTAAGTATTTGTGTACCTAAACATAGAAAAGGTACAGTAAGGATACAGTATAAAAGATTTAAAATGGTACACCTGTATAGGGCACTTACCATGAATGGAGCTTGCAGGACTGGAATTTGTTCTGGGTGAGTCAGTGAGTGAGTGGTGAGTGAATACGAAGGCCTGGGGGCATTACTGTGCACTACTGTGGACATTATAAACACTGTACACTTAGGCTACACTAAATTTATTTTTAAAACATTTTCCTTTAATAATAAATCAACCTTAACTTTTTGTAATTTTTTTTTTTGAGACAGAGTCTTGCTCTGTCTCCCAGGCTGGAGTGCAGTGGCATGATCTCAGCTCACTGCAATCTCTTCCTCCCAGGTTCACGACATTCTTCTGCCTCAGCCTCCCGAGTAGCTGGGACTACAGGCAGCCCCACCACACCCGGCTAATTTTTTTTTGTATTTTTAGTAGAGACGGGGTCTCACCGTGTTAGCCAAGATGTTCTCGATCTCCTGACCTCATGATCCACCCACCTCAGCCTCCCAAAGTGCTGGGATTACAGGCGTGAGCCACTGTGCCCAGCCTTTTTTTTTTTGAGACAGGGTCTTGCTCTGTCACTCAGCCTGGAGCATAGTGGTATGATCATGGCTCACTGCAGCCTTCACTTCTTGGATTCAAGCAGTCTCTCACCTCAGCCTCTCGAGTAGCTGGGACTACAGGCACATGCCACTGTGCCTGGCTAATTTTTTATAGAGATGGGAGTTTCCCTTTGTTATCCAGGCTGGTCTCGAACTCCTGGCCTCAAGAGATTCTCCCTTAGGCCTCCCAAAGTGCTGGAAATGCAGGTGTGAGCCACCATGCCCAGCCACTGTAACTTTTTAGTTTTATAAACTTGAAATTTTTTTAACTTTTTTACTCCTTTGTAATAACACTTAGCTTAAAACGCAAACACATTCTATAAGTGTACAAAAATACTTCTTTTATATTATTATATAAGCTTTTCTCTATTTTAAAATTTTTTAACTTTTTTGTTGAAAATTAAGACACAAACCCACATATTAGCCTAGGCCTACACAGGATCAGGATCATCAACATCACTGCCCTCTACCTCCACATCTTGTCCCACTGGAAGAGGTCTTTAGGGGCAATTACATGCATGGAGCAGTCATCTCCTATGAGAACAATGCCTTCTTCTGAAATACCTCCTAAAGGGCCTGCCTGAAGCTGTCTTACAGCTACCTTTTTTTTGTTGTTGTTTAATAAGTAGGACTGCACTCTAAAAGATAAAAAGTAGAGTATGGTAAATATATAAACCAGTAACATGGTTGTTTATTATCATTATGAAGTATTATGTGCTATACATAATTGTATGTGCTAGACTTTTATACAACTGGCAGCACAGTAGGTTTGTTTACATCGGGCATCACCACGAACATGTGAGTAAAGCGTTGCCCTGTGATTTTACTGATGGCGGCCCACAGTTGACCTAAATGTTGTTATGCAGCACATGATTGTACTGTTATTAAATGAATGAATGAGGGTTCACACCTATCTTACATATTCTTTATTCTTGAGCTTTCTGATCTCTAAATGTAGCCTGAGATAGCCAAATCATAGCCTTGTTGTAAGGATCAAACAATATAAAATATGTAAATCACGTAACTTGGATCTGGCCCACAGCAAGCATACAGTAAATGCTGGCTCTTGTTTTCTTTCTCACCCCTTTCTAGGCATCTGGTTGAAGCAATGCTCTTTCTCCTCACTGCTTTTTGACCAAAAGCTTGGGAAAAAGACTAGGCAATTTTTAGGCCCAGGAAATAGCACCTGTGATAAATCCAAGGTCACCTAGATAGGTTTAATCACCTTCTCCAAATAATAACACTACCAAGTTTTACAGCACTCCTGACAAAAATCTATTTTTCCTCCTTTTCTTTCCCTTTAAGACAGGGTCTCACTCTGTCGCCCAGGCTGGAGTATAGTGGCACGATCACAGCTCGCTGCAGCCTCAACCTCCTGGGCTCAGGTGTATTTTTCCTCCTTTATCTCTTTAGAACCTCACAACTACCCTAGTAAGCCTTGGGAAAGCAAGTATTTGGCTCATTTGACAGATAAGGAAACAGGTTCAGAGAATCCAGAGAGCTTGTGACCTGCCCAAGATCTCAGATCAGATTAGTGGTAGAACTAGATTCCAGCCCATAGGAGGCCATAGCCCACATTTTTCTCCCCATTGTGCTTAAATAGGTTAGAGGTCACAGGAAGAAAGAACTCCTTTTCTGGAAAAAATTATGTTGAAACTGTACCCAATTTATTCCTATTCATTGATTCATCTACTTGATTTCATTAGGCAGCTCTGTGATTCAAGAGATGGCCATTTGGGATGGGCAAAAGAGAACAATATATGACAATATACACTCCTTGGAATGAAGAAAGGTAAGTCTCCATCCACAAAATACCAAACAGACTTCAATCAGAACACTCTCAGTTCAAAAGGATGGGTGCTGATTGTTTATTTGTTAGAAATGTATATTTTCTGGCTGGGCCCAGTGGCTCACGCCAGTAATCTCAGCATGTTGGGAGGCTGAGGTGGGCAGATCACTTGAGGTCAGGAGTTTGAGACCAGCCTGGCCAACATAGTGAAAACCCATCTCTACTAAAAATACAAAAATTAGCTGGGCCTAGTGGTGCACACCTGTAATCCCAGCTACTCGGGAGACTGAGGCAGGAGAATCGCTTGAACCCGGGAGGCGGAGTTTGCAGTGAGCTGAGATGGCACCACTGCACTCCCACCTGGATGACAGAGTGAGACTCCATCTCAAAAAAAAAAAAAAAAAAAGGAAAGGTGTATTTTCTTAATAAGTAGCACATGCTCACATACACACCATGGAATACTATGCAGCCATAAAAAAGGATGAGTTCATGTCCTTTGTAGGGATGTGGATGAAGCTGGAAACCACCATTCTCAGCAAACGATCGCAAGGACAGAAAACCAAACACCACATGTTCTCACTCATAGGTGGGAATTGAACAATGAGAACACTTGGACACAGGGGAACATCACACACTGGGGCCTGTCGTGGGGTCGGGGGAGGGAGGAGAGATGGCATTAGGAGATATACCTAATGTAAATGACAAGTTAACGGGTGCAGCACACCAGCATGGCACATGTATACATATGTAACAAACCTGCATGTTGTGCACATCTACCCTAGAACTTAAAGTATAATTTTAAAAAACTTCAAAAAAAAAATAAGTAGCACATGCTCATTGAAATATTTCAATAAAGAAGTTAATTTTCAAAAAAAAACAAGGCAAAATCTCCCCTCTCTATTCATCTGCAATCCCACTCTGCAGAGTAAAACTGCTAAGTTTTCTCTGCACATAATTGAGATACACACATTTTGTGTTTTCATTTACCATAAATGAGATTATACTAAACATATTTTTCTTCAACTTGCTTTCTGCAAATCTACAGTAATCATGAACATCTTTTCATGACAGAACATAGAGATTGTCTTTATTCTTTTAAATAGCTGCATAGTGTTGTATAATAAGTCATATCACGACAGTCCCCTACTCATGGATGTTTAGATGGCACTGTTTTTTTCTGTAATCAAAATTGTTTCTCTATACATCTTTGTCTAGTTACATGAGAATTTCTTTAGAATAAGAGCGGCCAACATTTCTTGAGCCCTTTACCTTCACATCATGTGAGTAAGACAAATCGCTGAGCCATGGGTAGGGCATTTCACTGTAGACAAGTAGAGACCTGAGGCTCACAAAGGGTAAAGCTAGGATTTTTTGATATGTAATCAGAGTAGAAACTCAGTTCCCTAGCTCCAAAACCCAGATCCCTTTTAGCCTCCAAATACATGTATTTTTTTTCTTTTTCTTTTCTTTTTTTTTTTTTTTTTTTTTTTTTTGAGACAGGGTCTCACTCTTATTACACAGGCTGGAGTACAGTGGCAGGATCTCAGCTCACTGCAACCTCTGCCTCCTAAGCTCAAGCGATCCTCCCACCTCAGCTTCCCAAGTAGCTGGGATTACAGGTTCATGCCACCACACCTGGCTGATTTTTGTATTTTTTGTAAAGACAGGGTTTTGCCATGTTGCCCACACTGGTCTTGAACTCCTGAGCTCAAGCAGTCTGCCCACCTCTATTTCCTGAAGTGCTAGGATTACAGGCATGAGCCACTGCACCAGTCTAGCCTCCAAATATATTGATATTCTGATAAGATGCCACAGGGCTATATCTCTTTTATTTGAACCCGTTGCGTCGCTCTGTTCCACTTAGCTAAAGAACTACCTATCCCCAGGGGGAAAAGCTGAGTGAGTGAAAAAGCAAAAAATGGTTAAGCTGCAGTGCTCCAAGGAGACTAATCAAAGCATGTAAATATTATTTAAAATATCCTTTTAGGCTGAGTGCGGTGGCTCACACCTGTAATCCCAGCACTTTGGGAGGCCGAGGTGGGCGGATCACCTGAGGTCAAGAGTTTGAGACTAGCCTGGCCAACATGGTGAAACCTCATCTCTACTAAAAATACAAAAATTAGCTGCGTGTGGTGGCGGACACCTGTAATCCCAGCTATTTGGGAGGCAGGAGAATTGCTTGAACCTGGGAGGCAGAGGTTGCAGTGAGCCAAGATTGCACCACTGCACTCCAGCCTGGACGACAGAGCAAGACTCATCTCAAAAAATAAATAAATAAAATAAGATAAGATATCCTTTTCATATATTTTAATCAGCTTTATTGAGGTATAATTTATTCACTAAAATGCACATTTTAAATAAAGCTTGCTGAGTTTTGAAAAAGTATACAGCCATGTAACCACAATCACAGCCAAGATGAATGTCTTTGTATATCCTATACACAATCTTTCATCAGATATAAGTACTGCCGATATCTTCCCCCAGTCTGACTTGCCTTTTCATTTTGAGCAGAAAGTTTTCATGTGACAAAATCCAATTTATCAAAGTTTTCTTTTATGGTTCACATTGAGTCTAAGAAGAAATCTTTGCCTACCCCAACATCATGAAGACTTTCTCCTATGTTCTCATCTAGAAATTTTATATATTTAGTTTTTACATGTAAGTCTCTTATCCCTCTTGAGTTAATTTTTGTATATAGTATGAAACAATGGTATGAATTTACCTTTTGCTATGGATATCCAATTGATCCAGAATTATTTGTTGAAAAGATTATCCTTTCTCTATTGAATGATGTTGGTACCTTTGTCAAAAATTGACTATAAATGTAAAACCTTCAAATGTAAATATAAACTCTATTTCTGTCAATTCTATTCTGTTAAGCTATAGGCCTATCTTTATGCCAATACAACAGTGTCTTGATTTCTGTAGCTATATAGCAAGTTTTGAAATCAGATGGTATAAATCCTCAAATTTATTCTTTTTTTTCAAAATTGTTTTGGCTATTGTAACTACAGTTGATAGAATTGACCAATGAAGCTGCAGCAGGCAGAATTCTAAAATGCCCTGGGACTGTAAATATGATGGGTTTTACTCTTATGATTAGCTTATGTTATATGAAACAGTTGACTTAAAGAAAGGGAGATTAGCCACATGAACCTTTTAAAAGCAGAAAGATTTTTGGTTGATGGAAAAAGAGAAAGCTAGAAATCTGAAGCACTAGAAATATTTAATGAGCTGTTGTGGCTTGAAGATGGAGCAGGCCACATGACAAGGAATGCAGGCAGCCTCTAAGAGCTAAAAGCAGCCCCTGAGGGACTACCAGCAAGAAAATGGGGATCTCATTCCTACAAGGTCAAGGAAATGAATTATGCCAACAACCTAAGTGAGCTTGGAAGTGATTCTTCTCCAGAGCCTCCAGATGAGAACTCAGTCTGACAGACATCTTGATTTCTAGTCTCACCATGTCAGACTTCTGGAATACAAAACTGAGGGCTAATAAAAGGGTGTTATTTTCAGCCTCTACATTTACAGCAATTTGTTATACAGCAATAGGAAATGAATACAGAGCTGTCTGGACCCAAGCTTTTCTTTATGGGAAGCATTTTATCTATTAAATGAATTTCTGTACTTGTTATAGGTAGATTCAAATTTTCTAATTCTTCTTAGTTCAGTTTTGGTAATTTGTATCTTTCTAAGAATCTTTGCATTTAAGTTTTCCAATTTGTTAATGTCAAGTTTTTCATAGCAGTCCTGTGAACTCTTTAATTTCCATAGGACTGGTAGTGATGAACCGTTTCATTTCTGATTTTGAAAATATTCTATTTCTCTCTTCCTTCTTGGTTAGTCTAGCTCAAGATTTCTCAATTTTGTTGACTTTTTTCCAAGAACATGATTTTTATTGGTTTTTATTTTCTCTTCTCAAGTTCATTGATTTCTACTTTTTATTATTTATTTCCTTTTGCTTGTTTTGAGTTTATTTTACTCCTTTTTCTAGATTCTTGAGGTGGAAGCTTAGATTAAGATTTTTCTCTTTTTTTAATGTGTTTAATGTTATAAATTTCCCTCTCTGCACTAACTGCATGCCACAAATTTTGATTTTGTGTGTGTTTTTGTTTTAACTCAACTCAAAATATTTTCTAATTTCCCTCATGATTTCTTTTTTGACTATGGGTTATTTAAAAGCATGTTATTTAATTTCCAAATATCTGGAGATTTCCAAATTTCCTTCTATTGCTCATTTCTAATTTAATCCTGTTGTGGTCAGAGAACATACTTTGTATGATTTCAATTCTGTTAAATGTGGGCCTTGTATCATGGCCTAGCATCCAGTCTATTCTGGAGAATGTTCCATGTACACTAAAAAGAATGTGTATTCTGCTGTTATTAGGTGTGGTGTTCTAAAAATGTCAGTTGTATCAGGTTGGTTGATAGTCTTCTATATCGTTACTAATTTTCTATCAAATGGGGTATTGAAGTCTCTCTTTTTAATTCTATCAACTTTTGCTTTATGTATTTAGGGGCTCTGTTGTTAGGAACATATACATTTATAATTGTTACATATTCATTATAAAGCATCCATCTGTCTCTAGTAATATGTCTTGTCTTAAAGTCTATTAATATAGCCACTCCAACTCTCCTATGGTACTGTTTTTATGGCATTTTTCCCCATCCTTTTACTTTCAACCTATTTTTATCTTTAAATCTAATGTGTCTATTGTAGGTAGCATATAGTTAGATCTTGCTTTTATTAGTCAGTCAATCTCTGACTTTTGCATAGCATTTAGATTGTTCATATTTAATATAGTTATTGATATGGTTCAATTTCTGTCTTCCATTTTACTATTTTATTTATGTCCCATGTGTTTCTTCTTCCTTTGTTTCTCCTTTACTGTCTTTTGTGTTAAATGGATATTTTTGTGTGTGCTGCTTTTATTCCTTTGTTAGTTTTTAAAAATTTTTACGTTGTTTTGAGTTTTGTAAATTTTTTAGTGTTTGTTCTAGGGATTATAATATGCATCTTAATTTAACAAAATCTACTTCAAATTAATATGAATGTAATTCTAGTAAAATTATAAAAATTTGCTCCAATATAGCTGCATTCCCCCCTTTTTGTTATTATTGTCATATATATTATTTCAAGGTTATACACTCAAACTCAATACAAGATTATAATTATCATTTTATGCAATCTTACATTTTATAAAAATGTTAAAAGATTTATATATATACTTACATATGTATGTATATATAATATTCCTTTCTATTTACCCATTTATTTGCTTTTTCATGTGCTTTTCATTTCTATGTATGAATCTGAGTTACTATGTGGTATCATTCATTTTCAGCCTGAAGCATCTTCTTTATCATTTCTTTAAAGCAAGTATACTGGCAATGCATTTGCCTGAGAATTTATTTCTCCTTTATTTTTGAAGAATAATTTTGCTGAATATAGAATTCTTGCTTAACAGAATTTCTTCTTTTTTTCTTTGAAATGGAGTCTCGCTCTGTCGGCCCAGGCTGGAGTGCAGTGGCACACTTATTAGCTCACTGCAACCTCCACTTCCTGAGTTCAAGTAATTCTCCCACCTTAGCCTCCCCAGTAACGGACTACAATTGCATGCCACTACACCTGGCTAATGTTTTTGTATTTTTGGTAGACACAGGATTTCACCATGTTGGCCAGTCTGGTCTTGAATTCCTGAGCTCAAGCCTTCACCTCCCAAAGTGCTGGGATTACAGGCACGAGCCACCACACCCAGCCCTATGTATACTTTTACATGTTTTTTTTTTTTTACATGTTTTTAGATTGGCAAAAACTTTTAATACAAATGCTAATAGATGCAAAGAATATAGTATTTAGATTATTATAAAAACTGTTTTGTTTTTTGTTTTTTGTTTTTTTTGAGACCAAGTCTTGCTCTGTTGCCCAGACTAGAGTACAGTGGCACGATCTCAGCTCACTGCAACCTCTGCCTCCTGGGTTCAAGCAATTCTCCTGCCTCAGCCTCCCAAGTAGCTGGGGACTACAGGCACATGCCACCATGCCCGGCTAATTTTTTGTATTTTAGTAGAGATGGGGTTTCACCATGTTGCCCAGGCTGGTCTCAAACTCCTGAGCTCAGGCAATCCACCCGCCTTGGCCTTCCAAAGTGCTAGGATTATAGGCGTGAGCCTCCGTGCCTGGCCTATGGCTGGTAATTTTTAAAATTAATTCATGTATCCATGGATGAATATTACTTGCTGCTGGGCACAGTGGCTTGCACCTGTAATCCCAACACTTTGGGAGGCTAAGGCAGGTGGATGTCTTGAGGCCAAGAGTTTGAGACCAGCTGGGCAACATGGAAAAACACCTTCTCAACTAAAAATACAAAAATTAGCCATGCGTGATGGCACATGCCTGTAATCCCAGCTATTCTGGAGGCTGAGGCACAAGAATCACTTAAACACCGGAGGCAGAGGGTGAGCTGAGATCATGCCACTGCACTCCAACCTGGGAGAAAGAGCTAGACTCCATCTCAAAAAAAAAAAAAAAAATTACTTGATGGTTGAACAAGACATATTTAACATCAATTTTATTTCTTTTTTTTAAATCTGAGTTAGTTTTGTTTCAAGCATCAATTCTATTTCTATTTTTCACTTTTATAGATGTTGGCTCTGAAAAACCTTGTTGACTTAAGTAGATAAGGATGGGAGTGTTGTTACATCAACATCAATCTTTGAATTTATTTCTATGCCAAAATTTACATGGTGATTGCTCTTCAGATATTATTTTTCATGATCAACAAGCTAAAAACTCAATTAGGTCTTTCTTCAATTTTGCTGAAATCAAAAATTGAGAAATTCCTGCTTTGCAAAAGGACTTGTTACCTAGTCAATAAAACCTAAGGTGATATTCCAAATTGTCCATTTGTTTGGACCCCAGAGCTTTTTAGGCTCCAGGGAAAGGCCACACAGTAAGAACTGTATGAGGAGAGGGAGGAAGAGAGGGTGCATTCTCAGTAGAACTGTGTTAGGAAAGAGTACCTATGGAAGTTGAAGATATGAAAATTGATTGCCTTAAAACTATTCTTGCCTGATTTCCTTTTTAAAAGTCTTTGTACCCCACTTCAAAGACCACTAATCTAAAATTTCCTTTTAAACTATGCTTACGGCTGGGCACGGTGGCTCATATCTATAATCCCAACACTTTGGGAGGCCAAGGCAGGCAGATCACCTGAGGTCAGGAGTTCAAGACCAGCCTGGCCAACATGGTGAAACCCCGTCTCTACTAAAAATACAAAAATTAGCTGGGTGTGGTGGCATGTGCCTGTAGTCTCAGCTACTCGGGAGGCTGAGGCAAGAGAATCACTTGAGCCCAGGAGATGGAGGTTGCAGTGAGCAGGGTTCACACCACTGCACTCTAGCCTGGGCAACAGAGTGGGACTTCGTCTCAAAAATAAATAAATAAATAAAAAATAATAAAATAAAATATGCTTATAATGCCCCCCAAATGGGTCAATTTAAAAATATATCTTAAGAAATAAAGCAGTGGTACATAAAGCAAAAATCTTAATGGTGGCCAAGTGACTGAAGCATAGGGAATCCCACCATAGTGAATAAAGTACAGGCTTTGACATCAAACAAATATAAATTTGAATTCTAGGGACCTTGCACCAGTCACTTTACCACTCTGAGCCTCAGTTTCCTCATCTGTAAAATAGCAATACCTACTTCATAGGGTGTTTTTAAGGGCTAAATGAGGTAATATATAGAAAAATGCTTCCATAGACTACAAAACAAAGCTATAAAGCCTGTTGAAAGTAATATATTTCCACCGTGTCCCCCAGTATTAATTGAATTAGTCGTAGATATCTCGTTACGGAATATTCTCCCTTGGGCCTGAGTCCTAGGCTAAATAACCCAGATTCAAGAGTTTGACTCTGATATCAGAAGCTGGACCCACAAGTTAAATCTATAGCATTTTATCTGTATTTATTTATTCCCTTGCTAAATATAACAATTGTGTTCTAAACCATAAAGCTTCAGAGAATACTAATGTTGCTTCCTATCCCATAATACCAGGAAATGGAAGGAGAAAAATATCTCATGCAAAAGTGTGTGACTATTTCCTGAGTGCACACATGCTGGGAAGCACACACTTCTGTCTCATTGCACATCCCCTCCTGTATGATGGCTCCATTGCCAGGTGTCTTATCTCATAATTGCCACACATATTTGAGGTTATTATTTGATGTTTATGGTATTATGAAACACATACAAACTTGTTCCTCATTAACCTAAGGCTGACAGAAGAAATGAAAAACCATCTTATAGTTCAAAATCTGTGTGTGAATTAAAAGAGCAAAATGGTTAAACATAAAAATGAATGATAGTACCCATAAATTTCTAGAAAAATCAACAGAGAGCTATAAAAGATGATATAATTAAGGTTTTTTAGAGCATGTAAATCAAGAATACATAGAGATTGTAAAATGCTTGTACCCTGTCCATGCCCTTCTTTCTTCTGTTACAGCGTACTTATATATATTTTAAAAAAGGGATTTTTCTATATTGTGCTATGATGAGACAATATGTAGCAACAAATCTGACATTCTAACACATAAAAAATTTTTACCCCAAAACAATATTGCAGCTATTACACTATGGATAAAATGGCCCCAAAACACTATTATTTTAATAGTTTGCTTTTAGGTCACATTTTATAACAAAACAAAATGAAAATATTTTATTAATGTGACTATGAGACATATTGATCTTAAAAATACAAGGATTTAATTTTTCATTTTTATTATTGTTCTTGCTATAACGATTTTTAAATGCAATACATTATTTATATAATTTCTTGCAGTAATAATCTGTTCAGGAGACATTTTTTAGTCTCTATCAAACCAAGCACACATTATCTGCCTTGTACTCTTGTAGATATTCAGTTAAAATACATCCTAATGTTTAAAGTGTTCAAATACATTTGGTAAATGTTAAACATTTAAAATCACCTAGTGCCCAAAAGAACTGCCTAGATATGTAAAGATACATATGAATATTCAGGACCTAGGTTTACTGAAGAATTATGGAATACATCAGTAATAATTTTATGTACTAAACTCTATATGTACTTAAAAATCAGAAAAATATCCTCCAAAGTGTCAGCCAAGATTAAGTTTGGGCTAGGGCAGAGAAGAAAGGGGTATCAGAGGTTTTTATTGAATATTTTTATAATGGGCAGACATAATTTTTCTAACATAAAGATGTATATTTAATTAAAATCAATTGGGAATGCAGTTTCAGCAGTAAGAAAACTAAGTTGTGGCAGTTACTTTTTTTATTTTTATTTTTTGAGACAGAGTCTTGATCTGTTGCCCAGGCTGGAGTATAGTGGCGTGACCTCAGCTCATTGCAACCTTTCCTCCCAGTTTCAAGCAATTCTCCTGCCTCAGCCTCCTGAGTAGCTGGGATTACAGGCGTGCACCACCACGCCTGGCTAATTTTTGTATTTTTAGTAGAGACAGGGTTTCACCATGTTGTCCAGGCTGGTCTCGAACTCCTGGCCTTGTGATCTACCTGCCTCAGCCTCCCAAAAGGCTGGGATTACAGGCATGAGCCACTGCACCCGGCTGACAGTTACTTTTAAAAGTAGGCCTTAGCCTAACAACATCTGTGAAATCTGCCTAATCCAGCAGTGAAGGAATTTAAGAGCACCTCCTCTGTGCATGCTTCAAGCTCCCTGAGTCCAAGAGCAGGAGATGCCTGCCTAAGGAATAGATATTATTAATATGTAAGACTCATTTCAACTAGCCCTCTTATCTACCATGTTCTTGACTTGAAATGCTGTAAAAAAGTTCAGAGCAAGCTTTTCAGAAGAGAATATCTTAGTCTCAGCACTCAAAATGAAACAAAGTTCATTTCATTCAGTTTAGAAATATTCAGAAAATTCTTAGCCTTTTGGGTTCTCTTTTAAATTGCTTACTTCCCTTAATTATACTTGGTTTCTCTATAACACTGTTTTCTGCTCTGTGAAACAGTTACTGTCTACACACTCTGTCTCTAATCTTCATATTTTTTGGTAAAGTGTTTCCCCAACTTCTCTGATCACAAGAGTCACAAACCAAGGATGTTTGTTAAAAGTAAAATTCCTTGGCCTTCCCTCCCCCAAGAACTGCTTAATTATGATCTGGGAGGTATCTTAAAATCACCCCAGGTGATTTTTATGATCAGTAAATTTTAGAAACACTGCCTTAGTTAAACAAATATCTAATAGAGTCCTAAGCTTTTGCAACCAGCTGAGTCCAAGAAACGCTCTAGACAAGTGGCTCCAAATTTTAGCATTCATCTGAATCACCTGGAGAGTGACAATAGCAAGGTGGCAGAATAGGAAGTCTCAACCCTCATTTCCTACAAAAACCAGATTTAACAATGATATAAGTAATAAAATGCCTTTATAAGAACTCTAGAATCCAGTTAGGAAGTTACAATACTGTAGACAAGCATAAAATCAAGATCAGCTGCACTGAATTGGGTAAGAAGAGCAATTTCACTTTACTTGCATCAGCCCTTCCCCCAAGCTGTATAGCTCAACAATGAGAGGGATTGGGACTCTTTTTGAGGGGTTGGAGGAGATGGTGTGGCAAAAATCCAATGTCCCTGTTTTTTCTTTCTTTTTTTTTTTTTTTCAGTATAATACCCATGGAGTTGGCTTCTATCTCATTTTACAAAAAGTGCCAAAAGAACTACATAGTCCAGATCCCTGGGGCAGCTAAGGGGAAAGGCACTTTCCCAAGGCCAGCATAGCTGTGAGAGGCATAGAGACAGCACAGAACTGAGATCTGTCCTCCAGGAGGGAGGGGAAAATGGAACATGCCCCCAACATCCCCACCTTTCAGTGTACTGCCCAAAGGGCCAGGCTCTATCTCACCTCACACAGAGTGGTCACAGAACTGACATAAGACATTTTTTTAAAAAAGGGCCAGGTGTGGTGGCTCACACATGTAATCCCAGCACTTTGGGAGGCTGAGGCAGGTGGATCACTTGAGGTCAGGAGCTCCAGACCAGCCTGACCAACATGGAGAAATCCCATCTCAACTAAAAATACAAACTTAGCTGGGCGTGGTGGCGCACGCCTGTAATCCCAGCTGCTTGGAAGGCTGAGGCAGAAGAATTGCTTGAACTGGGGAGGCACAGGTTGCAGTGAGCCAAGATCATGCCATTGCACTCCAGCCTAGGCAACAAGAGCGAAAAGTCTATCTAAAAAAAAAAAGGCGGGGGGACTGGATGATGCCTGGCACAGCTAGGAACAAAGACCCAGAATCTCTATCTGGGATAACTGGTGATGATTTTTCCCAGTGAAAGCAAGTACATAAAGACTAGGAGAGGCAGCTATTTTTTTCAAATGTGCTAGAAACCAACACAAATCTACAAGGAACATAAAGAATCAGGAAAACATTATACAATCAAATGAATAAAAGAAATCTCTAGTAACTGACCCTAAAGATATGAAGATCTGCAAATTGCCTAATAAGAAATTTGAAGCAATCAAGGAAGCTCAATGAGTCACAAGAGAACACAGAATGACAACTTTAAAAAATGTCAGGAAAACAATACATATACCAAACAAAAATATTGATAAAGAGATAGAAGTGATAAAGAAGAACCAAACAGAAATTCTGGAGCTGAATAATTTAATAACTGAACTAAAAAATTCACTAGACATTCAACAGCACACTTGATCAAGCAGAAGAGAGAATCAGCAAACTCAAAGGCAGGTAATTTAAAATTACTGAGTGAGAGGAGCAAAGAGAAAAAAAATTTAAAGAGTGATGAAAGCCTCAGTAAACTACGAAACACCATCAAGTGAACCAATATACACATTATGGGAGTCCTGAAAGGAAGGAACAAAAAGGCTATTTAAAGAAATAACATGCAGCCATAAAAAAAGAATAAAATCATGCCCTTTGCAACAACATAGATGCAGCTGGAAGCCATTATCCTAAGCAAATTAAGGCAGAAACAGAAAACCAAATATTGCATGTTTTCACTTATAAGTGGATACACACGGACATAAAGATAAGAATAATAGACACTGGGGACCCCAAAAGATGGAGGGAGGAAGGGAAACAAGGCCTGAAAAACTTCCTATTGGGTACTATGTTCACTATCTGGGTGACAGGATCATTAGAAGCCAAAACCTCAGCATCACACAATATACCCTTGTAACAAATCTTCACATGTACCCTCTGAATCTAAAATAAAACATTTTAAAATAATAATAATCTAAAAATTAAAAAAACAAATAATGATTATAAACTTCTCAAATCTGAGGCAGGAAATGGACATACAGATTGATGAAGCCCAAAGGACTTCAAATAGACTTCAAATAGAATGAGCCCTATAAAGTCAGCATCAAGGCACATTATAGTCAAGTTGTCAAAAGTCAGCTGCACACACGCACACACACAAAATCAAGCGAAAGAGAAATTTTGTTTGTGTTTTTTGAGACAGGTCTCACTCTGTCACCCAGGCTGGAGTTCAGTGGTGCAATCACGGCTTACTGCAGCCTTGACCGCCTCAGGCCCAGGTGATTCTCCCACTTCAGCCTCTTGAGTAGCTGGGACTGCAGGTGTGCACCACTAAAACTGGCTAATTTTTTGTATTTTTTTGTAGATACAAGGTCTCCCTATGTTGTTCAGGCTGGTCTCAAACTCCTGGGCTCAAGCAATCTTCCCACCTTGACTTCCCAAAGTGTTAGGATTACAGGCATGAGCCAACGTACCCAGCCATAAAGAGAAATTTTGAAAGCAGTAAGAGAAAAGTGACTCATCATGTTCAAGCCCCCCACCCCCACCCCCTGCCCCCTGTCAAATGAGACAATCAGTGGATTTCTTGGCAGAAACCTTGCAGGCCAGAAGACAGTGAAATGATATATTCAATATGCTGAAATAAAAAACTGTCAACCAAGAACATTATACGTAACATAACTGTCCTTTAAACATTAAGGAGAAATAAAGACTTTCCAAGACAAACAAAAGCTAAGAGAGTTTATGACCATCCAAACCTGCCTTATAAGAAAAGCTAAAGAGAATTCCTAAAGTTGAAATAAAAGGACTCATATGGGCTGGGTGCAGTGGTTCACACCTGTAATTCCAGCACTTTGGGAGGCTGAGGCGGGCGGATCACCTGAGGTCAGGAGATCAAGACCATCCTGGCCAACATGGTGAAACCCCATCTCTACTAAAAATACAAAAAATTAGCTGAGCATGGTGGCACATGCCTGTAGTCCCAGCTACTCGGGAGGCTGAGGCAGGAGAATCGCTTGAACCTGGGAGGCAGAGGTTGCAATGAGCTGAGATCATGCCACTGCACTCCAGCCTGGTGATAGAGCCAGACTCTGTCTCAACAAAAAAAAAAAAAAAAAAAAAAAAAAAAAAAAAGGACTGATATGGTTTGGCTGTGTCCCCACCCAAATCTCATCTTGAATTGTAGCTCCCATAATTCCCACATGTTATAGGAGATACCCAGTGGAAGACAGTTAAATCAGGGGGGCAGTTTCCCCCATACTGTTCTCATGGTGATAAATAAGTCTGAGATCTGATGGTTTTATAGGGGGTTTTCCTTTTCACTTGGCTCTCATTCTCTCTTGCCTGCTGCCATGTAAGACATGTCTTTTGCCTTCTGTCATGATTGTGAGGCCTTCCCAGCCATGTAGAAATGTGAGTCCATTAAGCCTCTTTTTCTTTATAAATTACCCAGTCTCAGGTATGTCTATCAGCAGTGTGAAAACAAACTAATACAAGGACACTAAACAGCGACATAAAAGCATATAAAAGCATAAAACTCAGTAAAGGTAAATTTATAGACAAATAAAGAATACTGTAATAGTATAATCATGACATGTAAATCATTTTAGCTCCAATAAAAGTTAAAAGACAAAAATATTAAAAAGTACTATAAATACAAAAAATGTATTAATGGATACATAATATAAAAAGATGTAAAGTATGACATCAATAACAAAGTATATGGAAGTCAAAGTTAGTTTTTGTATGCAGTTGAAACTATCGGCTTAAAAGAGAAAGTTATAATTATGTTTTATGTAATCTTCATAATAATGACAAAGAAAATTCCTATCATAGATACATAAAAGAAAAAGAAATCAAAGCATATCACTAAAAAAAGAAAAATATCAACAAATCACAAAGGAAGACGGCAAAAGAGCAACTACAAAAAAGAAAACATTAACAAAACATCAATACTAAGTCCTTACCTATCAGTAATTACTTTAAACATAAATGAATTAAATTCTACAATCAAAAGAAATAGAGGGGCTGAACGGATTAAATAAAGTAATGAGATGCAATTATGTGCTGTTTATAACAGACTCATGTTAGAATCAAAGACCCCCAAACCTGAAAGTGAAGGGATAGAAAAAAATATTCCACCCAAATGGTAACCAAAAGAGAGCACGAATGGCTATACTTATATCAGACAAAATAGACTTTAAGTCAAAAACTGTCACAAGGGAACAAGAAAGTCACTATATAATGACTAGCAGAACAATTCATCAGAAAGATACACTATTATAAATATATAAGCACCCAACATGAGAGTACCTAAGTATATAAAGCAAACACTGACAGACCTAAAGGAAGAAATAGATAGTAATACAATAATAGTAGCAGACTTTAATATCAAACTTTCAATAACAGATAGAACATCCAGACAGAAAATCAATAAAGAAGCAGCAGAAATAAACACTATATTTCAAATGGACCCAAGTGACATATTCAGAACATGACACTCAACAACAGCAGAATATGCATTATTCTCAAGTACACGTGGGACATTCTCTAGAATAGTACACATTTTGGAAAACAAAACAAGTATCAACAAATTTAAGAAGATTAACATCACATCAAGTGTCTTCTCCAACCACAATGGAATAAAACTGGCAATCAAAAACAAAAGAAAAAATTCACAAATACATGGAAATGAATATACTTTTAAATAACCACTGGGTCAAAAAAAATCAAAAAGGAAATTAGAATATATCTCAAGACAAATAAAAATGAAAACATAACATACCAAAACTTAGGAGATGCAGCAAATGCAGTACTAAGAGGGAATTTCGTAGCACCACTATCAATACTTCTATTCAACCTAGTACTTCAGTCCTAGCCAGAGCAATCAGGTGAGAAAGACATAAAAGGCATCCAAGTCAGAAAGGAAGAAGTAAAATTATCTCTGTAGATGACATGATTTTATATGTAGAAAATCCCAAAAATTCCACACACACACACACACACACACACACACACAAGAACTGTCAGAACTAATAAACAAATGCAGTAAAGTTGCAGGATACAAAATCAACATACAAAAATTAGTTGAGTTTTTTTTTTTTTATTGAGACAGAGTCTCGCTCTGTCACCCAGGCTGGAGTGCAATGGTGCGATCTCAGCTCACTGCAACCTCCACCTCCTGGGTTCAAGCTAATCTCCTGTCTCACCCTCCCAAGTAGCTGGGATTACAGGTGCACACCACCATGCCCGGCTAATTTTTGTATTTTTAGTAGAGGCAGGGTTTTGCCATGTTGGCCAGGCTGGTCTAAAACTCCTGACTTCAGGTGATCCTCCCGCCTCAGCCTCCCAAAGTGCTGGGATTACAGGCATGAGCCACCATGCCCAGCCAATTAGTTGAGTTTTTATACACTAACAATGAGCTATCTGAAAAGGAAATAAGGAAACAATCCCATTTGCCATAGCATTAAAAATAATTAAATATTTAGGAATAAGCTTTTCCAAGGAAATAAAAGAATTATATACTGAAAACTACAAATCATTGATTAAAGAAATGTTAAAAGACACGAATAAATGGAAAGATAAACCATGTTCATGAATTGAACCAAAAGCGATCTACAGATTCAGTACAATTTCTATTAAAATCCTAATGGCATTTTTTACAGAGATAGAAAAAAAAATCCTAAAATTTATATAGCACCATAGAAGACACCAAGTAGCCAAAGCAATCTTGAGAAAGAAGAACAAAGCTGGAGGCATCATACTTCCTGGTTTCAAAATACATTATAAAGCTATATTAATTAAAACTATGGTACTGGCATAAGTACAGTCTTATAGACCGATGGAAAAGAGTCAAGAGTACAGAAATAAACTCATGCATATACAGTCAGCTGATCTTCAAACAAGGATTCCAAGAACACATAGTGGGGAAAGGACAGTCTCTTTGTGCCAAGGAAACTGGATATCCACATGCAAAAAATGAAATTGGACCGTTATCTTATGCCATATACAAAATAAACTCAAAATAGATTTGAAAAAAGAAAACTCGGAGCCATCTGAGCTCTGTGAGGTATGCAGGTTCAGAGAGACATGCATATGGGACTTCAATCATTCTCCCTTCTGCTTACCCTGTATCCCCCTCCCACACACATGCCTGGGATGATTGTTTAAAGGTATTTTGTTCCTGACTGGCTATCTCCCCCATCATCTTCATGTTCCTGGAATTTGTGATAAAAAGAACAATGTATATGCAATAAATAGCTTATGTTATTTTAGTGTAAATTCTCAATAAGCAACTTAGGAATGGCCTCTTCTTTTCCTCTAACAACCTACTTGTAACTGTTGCTAATTAGAATGTATATTCAGGGCAACTTGAATCTATGTTCCTGGGTTGCAATCCTCAAGTTTGGCCCAAATAAACTCTCTACTTATAATAATTTTGCCTCAACTTTTTCCTTTTAGATCAACATATCAGACTTAAACATAAGAACTGAAACTATGAAACTGCTAGAAGGAAATACAGGGAAAAATCTTCTTGATATTGATCTTCGCAATGATTTCTTGGATATGACACCAAAAATGCATGCAACAAAGGCAAAATTAGACAAATGGCACTACATCAAACCAAAAATCTTCTGCACGGTGAAGGAAGGAAACAATAGCATGAAAAGACAAGCTACATAATGGAAAAATATTTACAAATCATATATTTGATAAGGGATTAATATCCAAAATATACAAGGAACTTCTGCAACTCAACAGAAAAAAAAAATTTAATGGGCAAAGGACTTGAAAAGACATTTCTCCAAAGAAGACATACAAATGACTGAGAAACATATGAAAAGATGCTCTACTTCCCTAATCATCAGGAAGATCTGAATGAAAACCAAAAGGAGTTATCACCTCATACATGTTAGGATGGCTATTATCAAAAAAACCAAAAGATAAGTGTTGGCAAGGATGCAGAGAAATTGGAACCCTTGTACACTGTTGGTGGGGTTATAAAATGATGCAGTTGCTATGAAAAATGGTATGGTAATTTCTCAAAAAATTAAAAATAGAATTACCATATGACTGACAAAAGTGAAATCTTAAGCCCCCCAACTAACTGAAAGGACCCCCTTTTGGCCAAGGGGACCCCAGAGAAAACTTGAGAGCTATGTTCCAGCCATAACATGATGGGAGTTCAGACACACCTTGTTCTCCCTCCCTTCCTACTGTCATTAGGCCTTCTTTCCTAAGGGTTAAACAGAAACCAGCCCTTTGGACTCATTCCACCTCTGATATCAGCCAACTGCCTTGCACTGCCCGTCTCTTTTATAGTTTCAACAAAACAACCAATTAGCATTCCCCTTCTTGGTAAGAGACCACCAACTGTAGAGTGGTTCTGACCAGTCTACAGAGGATGCACAGTAAAGGTTTGTGTGTCTTCTGCTTCACCTTTTGATATCAGAGGGCCAAAAACTCCACCCTCAGATAATGCTAATACTATCATTTTTTGAACATGGGTTCCATGGAAAGGTGTGAAGCTCAATTATGCATGTGCAAGTTTCTCCTTTCATAAATATTCATGACTCCTCATTTAGCTTAGTAAAAATACATATATTCAGCGATTCTGGTCAGCATAAATTCCTGTTCCTTTTGCCCCTCCCTAGAAGTGTCTGTTTCTGGCTTCTGGCTGGAGGCTATACTTCCCAGCCTGTCAGAATGGTCACCCTGCAGGCTGCAACACTTTATGAGAAATGAAGTTATCCTTACCAAATTTATGAACCTCATTATTCTTCAGTTGATATGAGCCAGCAGTCCTACTTTTGGGTATATATTCAAAAGAATTGAAATCAAGATCATGAAGAGATACATGCACTCCCATGTTCATTGCAGTATTTTTCACAATAGCCAAGATATGGAAATAATCTAAATGTCCATCAACAGATGAATGGAAAAAGAAAATGTGGCATATACATACAATGTAATACTATTCAGTCTTAAAAAACAAGTAAATTTTGCCATATGTGACAACATGCGTGAAACTAGAGGACATTGTGCTAAGTGTAATAAGCCAGTCACAGAAGAAAAACACTGCATGATTTATTTATATGAGGTATCTAAGATAGTCAAACTCATAGAAACAGAGAGTAGAATGATGGTTGCCCAGAGATGGGTGGAGGGGGAAATAAGTATAAAGTTTCAGTTATGCAAGATGAATAAGTTTTAGAGATCTGCTGTAAAACATTGTGTTTATAGTTAACAATAATGTATTGCACACTTAAAAATCTGTTAAGAGGGTAGATCTCACTTTAAGTATTCTTACCACAATAAACAAAAATAAATAAAATTAAAATAAATGGCCAGGTGTCAAATTGACTAGATTAAAAAATAAAATAAATGGCAAAAAGCAAAAATATGTCATAAAATGCATATAAAAATACAAGGTAAAAATAGTGCTGAGGTTAACAGAAGATATCATAAAGGTAAACTTTCATTATACAATGTTTTTATTATTTTTTATTTTATTTTATTTTATTTTATTTTTGAGCTCTGTCACCCAGGTTGGAGTGTAGTGGTGTGATCTCGGCTCACTACAACCTCTGCCTCCCAGGTTCAAGCGATTCTTCTGCCTCGGCCTCCCAAGTAGCTGGGATTACAGGCGCCTTCCCCCCCACCGACCCCAAAACAATCAGCTAATTTTTTTGTATTTTTACTAGAGACGAGGTTTCACCATGTTGGCCAGTCTGGTTTCAAACTCCTGACCTCAAGTGATCTGCCCACCTCGGCCTCCCAAAGTGCTAAGATTACAGGTGTGAGCCATGGCACCCGGCCTATTTTTTTATTTTAATTTTAGAGTTGAAAATAGTTCACTAAAATAAAAAAAGAACTACACCAAAAAAAAAAAAAAATCATCTAAGCATTAAACAGCTGTGGACTGCACCCCACATTTCTGATACAGTAAATCTTAGATGGGCCTAGAGAATGTGCATTTCTAATAAATGCCCAGGTGATACTGCTAATAGTCTGAGGACTACACTTTGAGAAACACTGCTCTCACCCGTTGCTTTCAATTTTTCAAAAGATGACCCACAATGGGAGATATACTTTACATCAGAACCCAGTACTCACACATGTGTTCATCTGTAAATTTTCACAGACAACACCTAATTCTTACTATGAGCAATGACATTGATATTTTATTTCACTCTTTAAAAATTCACTAAATTGTTTGCACAACCCATCAAGCAGGTTGTAACTGGCAATCTGAAAAAATACTGAATCAGCCGGGCGCAGTGGCTCACGCCTGTAATCCCAGCACTTTGGAAAGCTGAGGCAGTTGGATCACTTGAGGTCAGGAGTTCGAGACCAGCCTGGCCAACATGGTGAAACCCTGTCTCTACTAAAAAAAAAAGCAAAAATTAGCCAGCTGTGGTGGTGCGCAACTGTAATCCCAGTTTCTCAGGAGGCCAAGGCACGAGAATCACTTGAACCTGGGAGGCAGAGGTTGCAGTGAGCTGAGATCGCACCAACTGCACTCCAGCCTGGGCGACAAAGTGAGACTGTCTAAAAAAGAAGAAAAAGAAAAAAGAAAAAAAAAAAAACACCAAATCTGGCTTAATCTTTGAATGATATAGGTCAGTAATCTCCATATATTTTATAATCATAAACCAGTAACAGGAAAGCATTTTTGAACATGCACCCCCTAATTTGTACATGTACAAATTATATACTTGTACTCAGTCAATCCATATACCAAATATTAGTAAAGCTTAACATTTTCCCTTACATTTTAGATGGAAAATTATAAGTAAAATTTCTAACATTTCCTCCAGCTCCTCAATGGATCATCTTGCCCATGTCCCCAGGACTGCATGCTCCACCTTTGAGACTCAGACACCCAGAGAGGTTGAATGAGTAGCCCAAGGTCACACAGCTGGCTTCCAGTGAGGCAATTTTAATGCTCTTAAAAAGTAAGTAGGTACTTGTTAAATAACAAGACAGTGTTGGCTTTTTATTTTTTTGCTCCAATTTTTTTTTTTTTTTTTTTTTTTTTTTTTTTTGAGATGGAGTCTTGCTCTGTCACCAGGCTGGAGTGCAGTGGCGCGATCTTGGCTCACCACAACCTCCGCCTCCCGGGTTCAAGCAATTCCCCTGCCTTGGCCTCCCGAGTAGCTGGGACTACAGGCACACACCACCACACCCAGCTAATTTTTTTGTATTTTAGTAGAGATGGGGTTACACCATGTTGGCCAAGATGGTCTCAATCTCCTGACCTCATGATCCGCCTGCCTCGGCCTCTCAAAGTGCTGGGATTACAGGCATGAGCCACTGCGCCCAGCCTTTGCTCCAATTTTTTAAAATTCCCCAAGTGTTATAGGAAGAAATGTGACATTTTTGTCAAAAGGCTACCAACTTTCATACACTTTTACCAAAGTCTCAAATGTGGTAAATTGTAATGATTCACAATGCCTATGAGATGAGTTTTTCTAAAACAGGCTCGTTCCAATACCGCCCCCCCCCCCCATTACTTTCTAGTTACAATGACAAACTGTGCCCCACATTTCATCGGAACAATGAGACTCATGGAGAAGTTCAGCTCATTACTGGGACCTTGCTCCTAACTTCATTGCATCCAGTTCCTTGTAAATAATGAGAAGTGAACTGCAGAGTGAGGGCCATTTCCTCCTCTTTGTGATGAGCTATGGTGACTGAAACTTTTGAATCCTTCAATAGGCAGACAGAAGGGTCTGCTGTTACCCCATCTTCCCAGAGAGGAAATTTTGTCTTTGTTCCTGTGGTAGAACATCTTCACGGGGCTCTAAACAGGCACACGGGCATGTGACTGCTGGCACACAGGCACGTGCACACAGTAGGTTTGATTGTCAATAAGGTTCAGAACAATTACATGGCCACTAGAATTATAACTTCCAACTACTATGAAATGAGAAACCCCCAAATAAAAAATAATAGGAATAAGGCTACCTGACCACCTGTGAATATTAACTATATCACCCCCAAATTTCTAAAGTCACAAAGAGGGAACTTTTAGAAACTCGAGTTTTTAAAGGGGTTTTCCTACCCCCTTTACATGGAGTGGGAAAAATCTTTCAATTTTGATGGAAAGAGAAATCTTCATTTTGAAATTAAACTTTGAAGTTTGAAAATAAAAGCAGAACCAATTCCCAGTTCAGAAAGGGGATGGTTGGAGGTTAATCAGCCCTTTAAAGAGCTCTGTGGGACTGTTGACCCGGATACCCTCGGTACACTTGGAGAAGAAGGATCAAAACCATGCTGGCCCCGTAACAGGCATGGACCTTGGCTGTCTCTGTGTGTCAATCTCACACTCTAGGCCAGCTTCAGCCACTCAGTGTTTCACTCTGTGTATGCCTGTCTGTGTCTGTGTCTGCTTTTTGTTCTTCCTCTTTCTTTCTTCTCCTTGTTGTTTTGTTTTTTCCTATTTTTCTCTACTTCATCTTTCACATAAAAATTCTAACTGGCCATAGTGTCACCTGGAAATTTTATTTTTTTTTAATCTGGCTCCTGCAGGATGAAAATATATTTACTTTTTAAAAACTTATTTAAAATATACATGTTTCCCAGTTTTAATTTTAACAGATATTGATTTGAACACATTATGGCTCTCTTCAAAAATTGTGCTTGTTTTGAATTTGTATGTGATCTTTGATCTATGAAGTTTTTGGCCCTGTGAGGTCAGTGGCTTATTCACAAGAGAAAAGAAAAAGAAAATTCTCCATACTCCTGATTTAAAGAATTGCTCAAATTCAATACAAAGCTCAAAATACGGGAAATACTTTAGTTTTGTTTTGTCTCCACCTGGTGGTTGTAAGTCAGAACACAAGCCCTTAATGGAACTGGAAAAATAATCACTTCAGTGCCTCCCTTATGTATATGAGATCAAATTATTTAATTAGAAAATGTTTTCAAACTGGAAAAAAGGTAATTATCACAAAAACGTTAAAAACTGATCTACGCCTTTCTTTCTTTGTTTTGCTTCCTTGTAGGAACCAAGAATAGAGAAACTTCTTAATTTTCAAATTTATTTCTGGGTTTACTTTCTACCAGGGGCTGGTATTTTCCCTAACTTCCTATCTTCATCCACCACAGCAAAAAGCTGCCGCCCTCCAGTCCCCTGGCTCCCCCCACTCCAGGTGCATTCACAGTTTTTAGTGTAGATTCCAAATTTGGAACTGAAAAACTCACAGCCTTGAAAGTCCTACTATTGTAGCAATCTTATTTTGTTAAAAACACAAAAAAATGAACAAATAAACAATACCCAGCAGGACTCATGAAAGCCCATCACACTTTGAGCTATATACTGCATAATGAGACTCCAATGTTAATTTCTCCCCTCATCTATTATTTTTTCTGATATGCAGTATTTTTTCACTCTGCAAATATGTTGAATGAATATATTAAATATAGACCCTTATGATGCTTCTATAGAACCTTCTCATAGAATCTTATAATGTGCCTTCACATTGCAATTACTAAATAATTAATTTCAGTTACAGTTATTGTTATTTTTGGTAGTTCGTGTTCCATGAAGTTGCAAATATTGAACCACTGCTTTTAGGGGAAATATAGGGTTAGGATCTTGCGAACCTCTGGTCACATTTTCATCAACTGGTCAATACACAACCTGGTTTTAGGTGTGTTGCCATTAAAGAATTTCATTATATGTATATGTGTGTATATATATGTGTGTATATATATATACACACACACGTATACATATAATGAAATATATATATAAAATGAAATATATATATATATATATATATATATATATATATATATATATATATATATTTTAGATGGAGTCTGGCTCTGTTGCCCAGGCTGAAGTGCAGTGGCACAATCACAGCTCATAGCAACCTTCGCCTCCCAGGTTCAAGCAATTTTCGTGTCTCAGCCTCCCAAGTAGCTGAGACCACAGGCATACGCCACCACGCCTGGCTAATTTTTATTTTTAGTAGAGATGGAGTTTCAGCATGTTGACCAGGCTGGTCTCAAACTCCTGACCTCAAGTGATCCACCGGCCTCAGCCTCCCAAAGTGCTGGGATTACAGGCATGAGCCACTGAGCCCAGCCTAATATATATTGTTGATTCATTAACAATGAAATCATGGCCAGCTCATACCTGAATGAAGCTTATCTAACACGTTTTATCTGTAAGACACATTGCACCCTTCTGCTTAGGAACACTAGACAGCACTTCAGCACGATGTTTGGGGCCATTTTAAACTGTGAAATCGCCAACAAAAAGCACAAAAATGAGAAAAATATGGGAATAATAGACCACAAAAAGAATACTTGTTTACAATATGGGAGCCGAAATAAGAAGTCAGGGAGTCACCTTGTTCAGCCTCAGGAATGTGTGCAATAGACAATACAAATTTCTTGCTGCTCTGCACATGTCTATAAATGACCACAGAAGTGCTGCAAATATTGATTTGGGGGTTACAAGTAAATTTTAGCAGGCAGGCTATTATAGACTGTCCTGTATCCTCCCGAAATTCATATGTTAAAGCCCTAACCCCCAATGTGACTGTATTTTGAGATAGGCCTTTAAGAAGGCAATTAAAGTTAAATGCAGTCTTATATAAGAGTGGGCCCTAATTTGATAGAACTGGTGCCCTTATAAGAAGAGAAAGAGATACCAGAGAGCCCTCCTTCCCTCCTCTTTCCTCTCTTCTCCTGTCTCTGTATCTCTCCTTCCCTCTTCACAATATGACCAATAGTGAGAAGGCAGCCAACTGCAAGCTGGGAAAAGAGGTCTCACTGGAAACCAAATTTTCTAGCACCCCAATCTTGGACTTATAGCCCCCAGTGAGAAAATATATTTCTGTTGCTCAAGCACCCGTCTGTGGTATTTTGTTATGGAAGCCCTAGTAGACTGACCCAAAGGCAAATTCACAAATTCGGAATCCACAAATAATGAGGATTGACTCTATTTCCTTAATGTCAGTCTCCCTGCTGAATTGTAAGGTATCTGAGGGCAGGAGCTGGGGAACTGCTTGTTCACCACTATTACCTCAGAGTGTACTGCCTTACCTATGGTCAATACTCAATAAAGAAAACATGAATGAACAAATAAATGCAAAGCACTTTATGTAGTTTTGTTTCTTATATCTTTTCTTGCCCTCTTATTGTCTTGCTCTTTTAAATATACGGTGTTTCACAATTCTACCGTTTTCCTATTTTAATACTGCAGATAAATTGGGATGAGTCATACAGTCTGATGGTATCTTGTGTTTGCTGTTGGCCAGGCAGTAGCTGTGATAGAGGTGTCATTGCCTGTGATTCATGAACCTGGTCATAGTTGTTTATATTCTCTTCACTTTACTATTTTTAATTTATTTTTCTTTTTTAGGTTTTAGAGACAGGGGTCTTGCTATGTTGCTCAGGCTGGTCTCAAACTCCTGGCCTCCTGCCTCAGCCTCCCAGAGGCTGGGATTATGGGTGTGAGCCACTGCACCTGGCTTATATACCTTCACTTCTGTTGAGTCGTGTGCATTGTTCCTATTGGATATGTTCAGCTTAAGTGCTCTTTAAAATGTCTTCAAAAATTTTACAGTATAATTCAATGCTGAAACAAAAAGGCATACAAAGAAAGGCCTAGCAAAGGTGGAAAGTAAGTTTGATTATTTGTAAAGGAAATATTCATTGTTAGAGGAATTACTATAATCCTGTGTTTTTCTATAAAGCAACAAGCAAGTAGTTTATGAGATCTAAGACAGGAAGAGACCCACAAGTAGATGAAGAGGAGCTACATTTGGTTAGGGAGATGTATGTAAAAGGTGACCTGTCACCTTGCTACTCAATGACTGGTTTGCAACCAGCAGCATCAGTGCCACCTGGAAACGTATCAGACATACAGAATTTCAGGCCTACCCCCAGACCTACTCAGTTAGAACCTAACATTTTTTAACAAGATGCTCAGGTGATTTATGTGCCCTGTCAAATTTGAGAAACATTGGCATAGCACATGCTATGAAATGCATCCTGAATATATTTGGAGATCTTGCCAAATCCTTCAGAATAGATGAAAGAATTGTCAAAGCAATGAGAGGTTAGTATAATCAATTACTGCATAAGTATTACAGCTAAGACACCGCATCATAGTTTAATTGGCAACATTTCTTTTTGTTCTTAGTGATATATAAAATAATGGTCCTTCCTACAATCAGTGGCATCTTAGAATTGATGAAATACCATGGTATGGGGTCAAGACCTTTCTTCTGTTCTAAATTGTCATGATCACAGGTGTGGAGATCCAAGAGGAGCTCGTTTTGTCTCAATGTATAGTCACTTAAGCAGCAACCTCTCAATATTTTAGTTTCTGCTCTTGGAAGAGCCTAGATTACAACATCAGTGGAGCAGAGAGAGAGACAAAGGGCCCTTCTTCAGAGAGGAAAAATAATAATAAACCACTTCTTCATCGGTGATCAAAGTGCATGAAATAGATACTACTTTGACTGAAGATTGATGGGGTATTCAAAAGAAAGGGAAGTAGAAGATGAAAATATGCAAGAATACTCCTCATTGTGAGAGGCGAGTCTTTAAATTTTTTAATTAAAAAAACTTGGTGATATTCTTCATCATTCTGGTCTCCAATGGGGGCCAGTAAATGAAAATAGACGTGGGATAAAATGCACAATTGGCTTAATATTAACAACGTTTCTTTTTTCTTAAGCATTTCTGAGTTTTTATAACTACAAGCAAATGCAAAATGTTTGCAAGCCTACCCACATCAAATCCTCAAATACATTACTTCATATTATAAAGGTTGATTTAAACCCATGGGCTCTGAAACTGACTGCCAAAGTTCATAACCCAGCACCGGCATTTAGTTCCAATGTTACTTTGAGAAAGATACTTAACCTCTCTGTATTAGCCCATTCTCACGCTGCTATGAAGAAACACCCGAGACTGCGTAATTTAGAAAGAAAAGAGGTTTCATTGATTCACAGTTCCACATGGCTGGGGAAGCCTCAGGAAACTTACAATTATGGCGGAAGACACCTCTTCACATGGTGGCAGGAGACAGAATGAGTGCCAGCAGGGGAAAATGCCAGACACTTATAAAACCATCAGATCTCTTGAGAACTCACTCACTATCACCACGAGAACAGCATGGGGAAAACTGCCCTCATGATTCAACTACTTCCCACTGGATCCCTCCCATGACATGTCAGGATTATGGGGATTAAAATTCAAGGTGAGATTAGGGTGGGAACAAAGCCAAACCATATCTTTCAGCCCCTGGCGCCTCCCAAATCTCATCTTTCTCACATTTCAAAACACAATCATGCCTTTCCAACAGTCCCCCAAAGTCTTAACTCATTCTGGCATTAACCTAAAAGTCCAAGTCCAAAGTCTCATCTGAGACAAGGCAAGTCCCTTCTGCTTATGAGCCTGTGAAATCAGAAGCAAGTTAGTTACTTCCTAGATTCGGTGGGGGTATAGGCATTGGGTTAATATGTACATTCGAAATGGGAGAAATTGGCCAGGCACAGCAGCTCATGCCTGTAATCCCAGCACTTTGGGAGGCTGAGGTGGGCGGATCACCTGAGGTCAGGAGTTCAAGACCAGCGTGGCCAACATGGTGAAACCCTGTCTCTACTAAAAATACAAAAATTAGCTGGGCATGGTGGCAGGTGCCTGTAATCCCAGCTACTTGGGAGGCTGGGGCATGAGAATCACTTGAACCCAGAGGCAGAGGTTGCATGAGCCGAGATTGTGCCACTACACTCCAGCTTGGGTGACAAACTAAGACTCTGTCTCGAAAAAAAAAATTGGTAGAAATTAGCCAAAACAAGGGAAGCTACAGGCCCCATGCAAGTCCAAAATCCAAGAGCACATTCATTAAACCTTAAAGTTCCAGAAGGATCTCCTTTGACTCCATGTCTCACATCCAGGGCATGCTGATGCAAGAGGTGGGCTCCCACAGCCTTGGGCAGCTCCACTTCTGTGGCTTTGCAGTGTACAGCCCCCATCCCAGCCACTTTCATGGGCCAGCATTGAGTGTCTGCAGCTTTTCCAGGTGCACAATGCAAGCTGTTGGTGGACTTACCATTCTGGGGTCTGGAGGACAGTGGTCTTCTTCTCACAGCTCCACTAGGCAGTGCTCCAGTTGGAGGACTCTGTGTAGGGGCTCCAACCCCACATTTCTCTTCCTCACTGCCCTAGCAGAGGTTCTCCATGAGGGCTTCCCCCTTGCCAGCAAACTTCTGCTTGGACATCCAGGTGTTTCCATACATCCTCTGAAATCTAGGTGGAGGTTCCCAAATCTCAATTCTTGACATCTCTGCACCCACAGGCTCAATATCATGTGGAAGCTGCCCAGGCTTGGGGCTTGCACCCTGTGAAGCAGTGGTCCAAGCTGTGCCTTGGCGTCTTTTAGCCATGGCTGGGATGCAGGACATCAAGTCCCAAGGCTGCACAGAGCAGCAGTGGGGCCCTGGGCCTGACCCACAAAACCATCTTTCCCTCCTAGGACTCTGGGCCTGTGATGGGAGGGGCTGTTGTGAAGTTCTCTGACATGCCCTGAGACATTTTCCCCATTGTCTTGGTGATTAACATTCAGCTCCTCATTACTTATGCAAATTTCTGTAGCTGGCTTGAATTTCTCCCCAGAAAAGGGGTTTTCCTTTTCTATTGCTTCATTGGGTTGCAAAATTTCCAAACTACTGTGCTCTGCTTCCTTTTGAACGCTTTGCCACTTAGAAATTTCTTTCACCAGATACCCTAAATCATCTCCCTCAAGTTCAAAGTTCCACAGATCTCTAAGGCAGGGGCAAAATGCCACCAGTCTCTTTGCTAAAGCATAGCAAGAGTAACCTTTACTCCAGTTCCCAACAAGTTCCTCATCTCCTTCTGAGAACACCTCAGCCTGGACTTCATTGTCCATATCACTATCAGCATTTTAGCCAAAGCCATTCAACAAGTCTCTAGGTAGTTCCAAACTTTCCATCTTCCTGTCTTCTTCTAAGCCCTTTGAACTGTTCCAACCTCTGTCTGTTGCAGAGTTCTAAAGTCGCTTCCACATTTTCAGGTATCTTTATAGCAGCACCTCCCTCTCTTCAGTACTGTTCTCATGTATTAGTCCATTCTCATGCAGCTATGAAGAAATACCTAGGACTGGATAATTTACAAAGAAAAGAGGTTTAATTGACTCACAGATCTGCATGGCTGTGGAGGCCTCAGGAAACTTACAATCATGGCAAAAGGCATCTCTTCACAGGGTGGCAGGAGAGAGAATGAATGCAAGCAGGGGAAATGCCAGACACTTATAAAACCATCAGATCTCGTGAGACTCACTCACTGTCATGAGAACAGCATGGGAGAAACACCCCCATGATTCAATTACCTCCCACCAGATCCCTCCCACAAAACATGGGGACAATGGGGATTACAATTGTGGGTAACACAAGTGATCAGAGGGTCACAAAGCCTAACACAATGTACTGGGAGAGACTTTCTTCTAAGACTGTGTAGATGCTTAGAATAAATAAATGCCATGAAGTGGCACATAATTATTTTTCCATTTACTTTTCCTTCAAGTTAATGTTGTCCTCAAATCACAAGAGTATTCCTTATAGCAAAAATTATTTAAAAAAAAAAACAAAAGTATAAGCAACCCTATTATCCATCAATGGATAAACAAAATGTGGTATGTACATGCAATGGAATATGATGCCTTAATATTTTACATATACATAATATTATTTAGCCATAAAAAGGAAGGACATTCTGACACATGCTCATAATTATGAATATACTTAACCCTACTGAGCTGTACACTTAAAAATGATTACAATGGTAAATTTTGTGGGTTTTTTTTTTTTTTTGAGATGGAGTCTCACTCTGTCGCCCAGGCTGAAGTGCAGTGATGTGATCTCAGCTCACTGCAACCTCCACCTCCTGGGTTCAAGTGATTTTCCTGCCTCAGCTTCCTAAGTAGCTGGGATTACAGGTGCCCATCACCATGCCTGGCTAATTTTTTGTATTTTTAGTATAGACGGGGTTTCACTATGTTAGCCAGGCTGGTCTCGCACTCCTGACCTTGTGATCCACCTGCCTCAGCCTCCCAAAGTGCTGGGATTACAGGCGTGAGCCACCATGCCCATTCTTGTTTTTTTTTTGTTTTCTTTTAACCACAATTTTTTAAAAATTAGGCTTCCCCTTAAAAATAGTTAAAATGGGATAAAATAGAGTGAAATCCTCTGACACTCATCCCCACCACAAAGACGCCAAAATAATGAACAAACAACTACATTTTAACAAAAATAACTAAAGAATAGCACCAGAGAACATCGAAGGAGTGACAAAATCCAAGTGAGCACTGAAACTGAGGGTAGCCACATAGAGAATAGAAGGAAACAAAGAGACTCCACCACCACATACATCAGGCTGCATCAGCAGAGAACCAGGAGAAACCTCTCCCCATGGCAAAAAGGTAAGCAGGAGGATCCCAGCAGCCCCCATCAACACCTTGGACATGGAAAGTCTTCACCATTGGGGTCCCCTGAAGTTCTCACAAGCACTAAGACCAGCTGAGGGAGCCACCTGGAGTCCCCACAGCTGTGCTTCCCACCCAGAGAAGGAGCTGACATTGTGCCCTACCCCTAGTGGCCCTCAGGGCTACCGCACTATGTTATCTTGGAGCAAATGAACAAATGTTGGAGTGTGACTTGCTCTGGGTACAAGTAGCTATGGCATGCCTTCATCCCTGAGACTAAGGCACCAAACCACCTTCACCTGGTGGCCTCACATCCCCAAGCTGAGCTGCAAGCAGCTATTACACCCTTTCCTCTGGGGCCAAAGCTGTACAATCCCTCCTGGGAAAACAGTACTTTGTCAGAACCCTCTATCTACCTCTCATAGTTGTAGCGGAGCCTGCCCCCTCAGTCTGGAGCTGAAGTAGCACACTCCCTCCTGGAGGAAGGGTGTCTTGGTGGAGCTACTCCATCCACCCTTCACAGTCACTGCTGCTGCTGCTGTGCCCTGCACCTAGGGACCACAGCTAAAACAGCATATGCCCTCCTGGGGAAAAGGTGCTGAGGCAGAGCTGTTTCAGCCACCTCCCCTAGTCACTGTTGTGCCCGGCCCCTCAGGGCCAGACCTAAAGCTGTGTCCCCGCTCCTGGTGAAATGGTGTCTTGGTGGAGTTGCTCCACCTGCCCTTCCCAGTTGATGCTGCACCCTATCCCTAGGGGCATGAGCTGAAGCCATGCACCTCCACCTGAGAAAATGGTAGATTAGCAGAGCTCCTCCAAAAACTCCTCCTAGTTGCTGCTGTGCCTTGCCCCACAGGACTCAAACTGAAGCTGTGCACTGCCTCCTAAGAAACAGTGCTTTGGCAGAGCCACTTCACATAACCCTCCTAGTCACTGCTGCACCCTTCCCCCTTGTACTAAAGCTGAAGCAACACCAGGCAACCTGGGAAAATGATGCCTTAGCTTCCCAGAACAGCCACACCTCCCTGGTGCCTAAGTTGAAGCAGTACACTACCTCTCAAAAAATGGTGCCATGGCCACCCAGAACAGTCATGTATCCTGGTACCTAAGCTGGGACAGTGCCCTGCATTCCAGGGAAATGGTGGCTGGGCTACCCAGAACAGTCACACTCCGAGGCCTGAGCTGCAGTGGCATATCACTCCCAGAGAATTAGTGCCTTACCTGAACTGAGCAGATGCACATCCTGGAGCTGACCTGACATAGTAACCCATGTTCCAAGGAAATGAAGCAGTGGCTGAGCTGAGACACAGTGCCATACAGGAAAACCAAATCTAGTAATCTGCTTTTCTGAAGCTGGACTAGCCTAGAGAATGAGTTGCTGAGACACTTCTTTCCCTAGGGAGTGGAGTCATTGTTGTGATGGTCCCTGGCCCCCAGATCCCAAACAAGAGCTGTGCTCCACCATTCTGGGGGTACTTGTTGCCACTGCACTTGGCCTCATAAAGTCTGGGGTACTGCCAAGCCTTACCACCCCAGGGTCTAGCATCACACTACATGGTGCCTCAACCCCTGGGACCCAAGTTGCTACTGAACCCTATTGGCTCAGGCTCCCAAATTGTAGCTTACCCTATTACCCAGGCCCAAACCTTCAGAGCACCTCTCCCCCAGAATTAGGCCAGTGCTGTGTCCTTCCCTCCAGTGATAGAATCATAGCTATAACCTGGCCCCCTGAACCTCAGCTGCTAGGGGGTATCCCAGAGTCATAGATCCTGGCTGTGTGGGTAACCTACATCCAACACAGCCACAGAGAGAAAACTTGTACCCTAAGACCCAGGTACCAGAATAGTTTTGTGAGACTCTGAGCCTAGGACCCTGGCCCCACAGCTGTTCCAAACACCTGCACCTGGAACCCAATACCACTGTGGCTGTTTGTAGGCCATGTCAGACCTGACACCAAAAGGGATCATCTTGGCTATGTCTTTCCATCGTATCCCCATGAAAAGAGAAAGATTACCCAAACTCCTTGCTACTAAGGACATCAACAACCTACACCACTATGGTCTCTACAACAAACTTCTACAGCCTAGACAAATGAGGTGCCTACAGTTATTGCTGATGTTGCACACAGCTGAAGAAGCTGAACAGAGTCTATACCACTGCGCCTACCTGGAAACAAAGTTGCCACACCCTTCCCAATCAGCACACTAAGACTCAACTGCAGGTGAGAGTCTTTCTCTATAAAAGCCATTCTAAAAAGTTTGGAAGAAGTGATTGTTCTACCAGATGTATAGGCACTAATGCAAAAAGGCAAGAAACATGAAAAAGGAAATATGACACACCAAAGGAACATAATAACTCTCTAGTAACAGACCCCAAGGAAAAGGAAATCAATGAATTTCCAGAAAATGAATTCAAAATAATGACTTTTTTGTTTGTTTTGAGATGAGGTCTCACTCTGTTGGTCAGGGTCAGGCTGGAGTGCAAAAATAATGATCTTAAGGAAACTTAACAGACACAAGAAAATACAGATACAAAATTCAATGAAATCAAGAAAACAATTCACAATATGAATGAGAAATTCAACAAAGATAAATCATAAAAAAGAACTAAAGAAATTGTGTGGCTGAAAAATAAAATAGAAAACAAAACAGAGAGTTTCAATAACAGCCTTGATTAAGCAGAAAAAATAATCTCTGAACTTGACAAGTCATTTGAAATTATCCAGTCAGAAAAAAACAAAACAAAACAAAAAACTCCAAAAAAAACAAATGAAAAACAGTGAGGAAAGTCTACAGGACTTATGGGACAACATTAAGTGAACAAATATTCACATTATAGGAATGCCAGAAGGAGAAGAAATACAAAAGGTGTAGAAAACATATTTAATGAAATAATAGCTGAAAATTTCCCAAGTCTTAGGAGAGGTATGGACACATAGATTCAGGAAGCTGAAAAGTTTCCAAATAGATTCAACGTGAAAATGTCCTCCTCAAAGCACATTATAGTCAAAGACAAACAGACAAAGAGAATTGTTTGTTTCTAAATATTTTTTCAATTATGCTCTAAGTTCTGGGATACCTGTGCAGAACGTGCAGATTTGTTACATAGGTATACACGTGCCATGGTGGTTTGCTGCACCCATCGACGCGTCATCTACATTAGGTATTTCTCCTAATGTTATCCCTCCCCCAGCCCCCCACCCCCTGACAGGCCCCAGTGTGCGATGTTCCCCTCCCTGTGTACATGTGTTCTCATTGTTCAACTCCCACTTATGAGTGAGAACATGCGGTGTTTGGTTTTCTGTTCTTGTGTTAGTTTGCTGAGAATTACGGTTTCCAGCTTCATCCATGTATCCTACAAAGGACATGAACTCATTCTTTTTTATGGCTGCACAGTATTCCATGTTGTATATGTGCCACATTTTCTTTATCCAATCTATCATTGATGGGCATTTGGGTTGGTTCCAAGTCTTTGCTATTGTGAACGGTGCTGCAATAAACATACGTGTGCATGTGTCTTTACAGTAGAATGATTTATAATCCTTCGGGTATATACCCAGCAATGGGATTGCTAGGTCAAATGGTATTTCTGGTTCTAGATCCTTAAGGAATCGCGACACTGTCTTCCACAATGGTTGAACTAATTTACACTCCCACCAAGAGTGTAAAAGTGTTCCTATTTCTCCACATTCTCTCTAGCATCTGTTGTTTCCTTTTTAATGATCGTCATTCTAACTGGCATGAGATGGTATCTCATTGTGGTTTTGATTTGCATGTCTCTGATGACCAGTGATGATGAGCTTTTTTTCATATGTTTGTTGCCACATAAATGTCTTCTTTGGAAAAGTGTCTGTTCATATCGTTTGCCCACTTTTTGATGGGGTTGTTTTCTTCTTGTAAGTTTGTTTAAGTTCTTTGTGGTTCTGGATATTAGCCCTTTGTCAGATGGATAGATTGCAAAAATTTTTTCCCATTCTGTAGGTTGCCTGTTCTCTCTGATAATAGTTTCTTTTACTGTGCAGAAGCTCGTTAGTTTAATTAGATCCCACTGAGACAAAGAGAATTCTAAGAACAGCAAGAGAAAAGTGAAAAGTCCCATATAAGGGACTCCCCATTGGAATTGCAGCAGATTTCTCAGCAGAAACCTTACAGGCCAATAGAGAATGGGATGATATATTCAAAGTGCTGAAAGAAAAAAAAAAATTGTCAGTCAAGAAAGCTATACCCAGCAAAGCTATCTTTCAGAAAGGAGAAATAAAGTCCTCGCTAGACAAGGCAAAACTGAGGAAATGTATCACCTCTAGACTAGCCTTCCAAGAAATGCTCAAGGGATTCCTATATTTGTAAGCAAAAAGACAATAATCACCATCATGAAAACATTCAAAAGTATAAAACTCCCTGGTAGAGCGGATACACAAAGGAGAAAGAGAAAAGAATCAAACCTTATCACTACAGAAAACCACTAAACCACAATCATAAATAATAGGAGAGGAAGAAAGGAATAAAGAATATACAAAACAACCAGAAAACAATTTTTTTTAATGAAATGAGTAAATCTTCATCTATCAATAATAACCTTGAATGTAAACCAATTAAATTCTCCACTTAAAAGATATGGACTGACTGAATGGATTAAAAAACATGACCCAACAATACGTTGCCTACCAGAAACTCACTTCACCTGTAAAAATACACATAGATTGAAAGTGAAGGGATGGAAAAAGATATTCCACACAAATAGAAATCAAAAACTAGCAGAAGTAGCTATACCTATATCAGATAAAATAGACTAAGTCAAAAATTGTTTCAAAAGACAAAGAAAGTCATCATATAATGATAAAAGGATCAAATCAGCAAGAGGATATAACTGTAAATCTATATGCACTCAACATTTGAGCACCCAGATACAAAAACCAAATATTATTAGATCTACCAGGGGAGATAGACTCTACTTCACTATTAGTTGAGGACATCAATACCCCATTCTCAGCATTGGACAGATCATCTAGACAGAAAGTCAACAAAGAAACTTTGGATTTAAACTTCACTTTAGACCAAATGAACCTAATAGACACTTATGGAACATTTCATTCAACAGCTGCAGAATATACTTTTTAAAAAAATCAGCACATGATGCATTCTCAAGGATAGACTACATGTTAGGCTACAAAACAAGTCTCAACAAATTTAAAACAACTGAAAGCATATCAAGTATCTTTTCTGACCACAATGGAATAAAACTAGAAATCAATCACAAGTGGAACTTTCAAAACCTTATGAATACATGGAAATTAAACATGATCCTCAACAACCAATGAGTCAACAAAGAAACTAAGAAGGGAATTTAAAAATGTCTTGAAACAAATGAAAATAGAAACACAACATACCAAAGCCTATAGGATATAGCAAAGGCAGTATTAAGAGGAAAGTTTACAGCAGTAAATGTCTAAGTCAAAAAAGTAGAAAGATTTCAAATAAACCACCTAATTATATATCTCAAAGAACTAGAAAAGCAAGAATAAACCAAACCCCAAATTAGTAGAAAGAAAGAATTAAAAAACAGCAGAAACAAATGAAATTGAGGCTTAAAAAATACAAAAGATCAACAAAACAAAAAGTTCATTTTTTTAAAAGATAACACTGGTAAACCATTAGCTAGATGAACCAAGAAAAAAGAGAAAGAACACAAATAAAATCAGAACTGAAAAAGAGGCATTACAACTGGTATCATGAAATACAAAAAATTATTAGAGACTATTATGAACATTTATATACCAACAAATTGGAAAAATCTAATGGAAATGGATAAATTCTTGAACATGTACAAGATTGGAACAGAAAACCTGAACAGACCAGTTATGAGTAATCAGTATTACTAAATCAGTAATAACAGGTCTCCTATCAAAGACAATTCCAGGACTGGATAGCCTTACTGCTGAATTCTGCCAAACATATAAAGAGAACTAAACCAATTTTTCTCAAACTATTCCAGAAAATTGAAGAGGAAGGAATTCTTCCTAACACATTCTATAAGCCCACTATTTCTATTTCTCTGATACCCAACCAGACAAGGACACAACAAAAAAAGAAAACTGCAGGCCAATATCCCTGATGAAAATAGATGCAAAAATTCTCAACAAGATTCTAGCAAATGATATACAACACATCATGTCTCCATGATCACAAGGGATTCATCCCAAGGATGCAAGAATTGTTCAACATATGCAGATCAATATATATGATACATCACATCAACAAAATAAAAAACAAAAATGATATGATCATTTCAACAGATGCAGAAAAAAATTGATAAAATTTAACATCCCTTCATGATAAAAATTCTTCAACAAATTAGGCATAAAAGGAACATACCTAAACATAAGAAAGGTCATATATGGGGAAAACCTGAACACCTTTCCCCTAGGAACGGGAACAAAGAGAGACGCCTGTTTTCAATGCTATTATTCAAGACAGTACTGGGAGGCCTAGCCAGAACAATCAGGCAAGAGAAAGATATAGAAGGCATTCATTCACATTGGAAAAGAGGAAGTCAAATTGTCCACCATTGCTAATGACATGATCTTATTCATAGAAAAACCTAAAGACTCCACACGTACACACACACACACACACACACAAACCTTTAGAACTGATAAATTCAGTTGCAGGATACAAAAATCAACATGCAAAAATCAGGATCATTTCTATACACAAATAATGAACTAGCAGAAAAAGAAATTAAGAAAGCAATCCCATTTACAATAGCTATAAAAATTAAAATGCCTAGGAATAAATTTGAGCAAGGAGGTAAATGACTTCTACAACAAAAACTACAGAATACTGATGAAATAAATTTAAGGGGACACAAAAAATGGACAGACATTTCATGTTCATTAATTGGAAGAATTAATATGACCATACTACCGAAAGCAATCTACAGATTCAGTGCAATCCTTAAGAAAATACCAGTAACATTATTCACCAAAATAGAAAAAAAAATCCTAAAATTCATATGGAGTTATGAAGACCTCAAATAGCCAAAGCAATACTGAGCAAAAATAACAAAGCAGAGGCATCAAACTACCTGTCTTCAAAATATACTACAAAGCTATACTAACCAAAACAACGTACTACTGGCATAAAAACATACATATAGATCAAAGGAACTCAGGAATAAGTTCATGTATTGACAGCCAATTCATTTTCGACAAAGGCACCAAGAACATTATTGGAGAAAGGACAGTCTCTTCAATAAATCATGCCGGGGAAACTAGATATTGATAGGCAGAAAAATGAAACTAGACTCCCATGTCTCTCATCATATACAAAAATAAACACAAAATGGATTATAGACTTAAATGTAGGGCCCAAAACTATGAAAATATTTTAAGAAAACGGGAAATATTTCAAGACATTGGTCTAGGCAAAAATCATATGGAGAAGACCTCACAAACATAGGCAACAAAAGCAAAAATAGACAGATGCGGTATCAAACTAAGAACCTCCACACAGCAAAGAAAACAGTCAGCAAAGTGAAGAGGCAACCTGTAGAATGGGAGAAAATATTTGCAAATTATTTATCTAACAAGGGATTAATATCCAGAAAATATAAGGAACTTAATAGCAAAGGAGAAGTAATCCTAATAAAAAAAAAAAAAGAGCTGAATAAACATTTCTCAAAAGAAGACATACAAATGGCCATAGCTGTATGAAAAAATGCTCAATGTTACTAATCATCACAGAAATGCAAATCAAAACCACAATGAGATACTATCTCACCCCAGTTAGGGTGGCTAAAAAATAACAAATACTGGTGAGGATGAGGAGAAATGAGAACTCTTAAATACACTGTCGGTGGGAATGTAAATCAGTACAGCCATTATGGAAAAGAGTACAGAGGTTTCTGAAAAAACTAAAAATAGAACTATTATATGATTCAGCAATCCCACTACTGCGTATTTATCCAAAGAAAGGGAAATTAGTATGTCAAAGAGGTATCTGCATTCCCATGTTAATTGCAGCAGTATTCACAATAGCCAAGATTTGGAATCCACATAAGTGTCCATCAACAGATGAATGGGTAAAGAAAATGTAGTATGTATACACAATGGAATACTACTTAGTGATTTCTTTAGAAAGGAATAATATTCCATTATTCATGGCAACATGGATAACCCTGGAGGGCTTTATGTTAAGCAAAATAAGTCAGGCACAGAAAGGTAAATACTGCATGTTCTCACCCTTATGTGGAAGCCAAAAGAGTTGATCTCATACAAGTAGAGGTAGAAGAATGGTTACTAGAGGCTGAGAAAGAGCAGGGAAGGAGGATAGCTGCTTTTTGTGATGGAAATGAAAGCGCATATAGATAGGAGGAATAAGATCTAGTGTTTTTATTGTACTATAGGGTGACTACAATAAAACAACAACATATATTTTCAAATAGCTAGAAGAACAGATTTTAAATCTTCTCAACACAAATAAATGATAAATGTTTGAGGTGATGGATATGATAAATATCCTGGGTCATTCATTACACATTGTATACATGTACAGAAATATCACACTGTACTCCATAAATATGTATAATTATTACATGTCAATTAAAAATAGTTAACGATGACTGATAAAAGAAAAAATGGTTAAAATGATAAATTTTTATTATATATTTACCATAATTTTAAAAATGCAAAAAAATTAATTCAAAAAGCCGAAGTGCCACATGAGAACCCTACACTTTTTTTCTTTATACTTGGGTCTAAAAACAGTCCTATACCGGCCAGCTATCGTGGCTCACACCTGTAATCTCAGCACTTTGGAAGGCAGAAGCAGACAGATCACTTGAGGTCAGGAGTTCGAGACCAGCCGGGCCAACATGGCGAAACCCCATCTCTACTAAAAATACAGAAATTAGTCGGGCATGGTGGCTTGTGCCTATAATCTTAGCTACTTGGGAGGCTGAGGCAGGAGAATCACTTGCATCTGGGAGGTGGAGGTTACAGAGAGCTGAGATCGTGCCACTGCACTCCAACCTGGGCAACAGAGTGAGACTCTGTCTCAAAATAAATAAAGAAATAAAAAATAAAAACAGTCCTATTAGACAGTAGATATTAATTATTTTTTATTTTTTTATTTCTTCTTCTTCATTTTTTTGTTTTGTTGTTGAGACAGGGTCTCATTCTGTCACCCAGGCTGAGGTATGCAGTGCTGCAATCATGGCTCACTGCAGCCTTGCCCTCCCAGGCCCAAGTGATTCTCCCCCTTCAGCCTCTCAAGTAGCTGGGACTAGAGATACAAGCCACCACGCCTGGCTAATTTTTTCTATTTTTCGTAGAGGTGGGGTTTTGCCACATTGCCCAGGCTGGTCTCGAACTCCTGGGCTCAAGTGATCCACCTGCCTCAGCCTACCAAAGTGCTAGGATTACAGACTCAAGCTACTGCACCAGGCCAGAAATAATAATGTTTTCATTTTTGTTGAGAGAAAAAAGCCCAGAAAGAGTGGTTGACCTGCCTGAGGCCACACAAAAATAAAACCTAGGTAGTCTGCCTCAACATCTGCTCTCATAAATGCCAAACTAATAACACTCTTTCAACAAGGAGAGATGAATTCAATAGGAAAATGCTCCTTGTCAATTCAGGACACCACTGCTGTCCTACAGGTAGGAAGACACTCTGCCTCTCTCTGACCCTGTGAATATAGCTAAAGTCTCGAAATATATGCAAGAATATCCCATAAGAGATAATGAGCAGCGGCTGTGTATTCAATCTGAGAAAGGGACAAACAGGGATAAGCTTACATTTCATCTGAGAAATTTGGGGTGAATGCAAAAGCTCAGAATGAAGTTTTTCTGGAATGTTGTTGGTATCATCCTGCACAAAGTCAAAAGGATGAATAGAAAAAAATCATCAAGATCTCCTTTAACTCTATGATTCTTTTGTTAACTAAGATTAGTTGCATTCTCAGGAACTCAAACTGAGATTGGCAGGAGCCCCTGGGGTTACCAATTCACCTGATAACAGGAAAGAAGAGATGAAATTGTGGTCGTGGAAAGCTACCTCAGTGTGCACGTGGAATACACAGGAGTGGAGCCAGGACCGAGACAAGACTGAAGTCGAGGCAAGTATCATTACCTCATTTTGATTTTAGGTTTTAGATATTTTTATGGTTTCCAAATTTCCTACAATGAAAAAATATCACCACTTTATTCAGGAAAAATGTACAACTTCTCTTTTCAAATCTGTAGCAATTATCTCTTAATCAATTTTAGTGCAAAGATGAACAGTCTCTGTTAAAGGTAATGAAAACTCAGACTGTTGTATATTTTTTCCATATTAAAGAAAAATAAAACTAAATCCCCTATTTGCACCATGCATTAAAATAAATTTCAGATACATTAAAGAATAAATGTTTAGGCTGAGCACAGTGACTCATACCTATAATCCCGGCACTTTGGGAGGCTGAGGTGGGCAGATCACTTGAGGTCAGAAGTTTGAGACCAGCCGGGCCAACATGGTGAAGCCCTGTCTCTACAAAAAATACAAAAATTAGCCTGGCATAGTGGCACGTGCCTGTAAGTCCAGCTACTTGGGAAGCTGAGGCACGAGAATTGCTTGAGCCCAGGAGGTGGAGGTTGCAGTGAGCCGAGATGAGCCACTGCACTCCAGTCTGGGCAACAGAGCGAGACTCTTTCTCAAAAAACGGAGAAGAATACTGAGATAAAGAGAGAATATTTGTATATTTCTAGATGAGAAAGGCCTTTCTTAACATGACACCAATGCCAAAAATCATACGGAGTTGGCAATGTACTGGCAGTTCTACATCCATAAAATAAAACCACCGAAATAAACAAAGGTTCTGGAAAAATATTAATAAAAATGTGTAAATGTTACAAATAATAGAACAATGACTTTAAAACCCAGTAAAAAATCAAATATCTTATTTTTTAAAGGCAAAGAACATGAACAAAAAAACTACAGAATACAAAGGACCAAGAAAGCTATGAAAATTTGTTTCAATATCATTAATAGTTTTAAAAAATTGAAAACAAAAATGTGTTATTTTTCACATCTTATGTTGGCAAAGATTAAAACCCTTCATTTTCCCCACTCTACTAACCACTCCCACCAAAGCGCCCATGGAAGTGCTGACTCTGCTACTCCTGCATTTGTAAAAGTATGGGAACCACTGCCCGTAGCCATAGTGCTGGCTGGGCATGCAGTTGTCCCCTATTTTTTATGGCAAAGGTGAGGAGATAGTACCCTTAGTGAGTGGTTTAATAAAGCAGCATCCTGCAGAAACAACTGGGGATCTCATAAGATGCTGGTAGGAGTGTTCATTAGTATAAGCACTTTAGAAAACTGACAGATACAGAGGCTCACGCCTGTAATCCCAAGCACTTTGGGAGGCTGAGGCAGGCAGATCACCTGAGCTCAGGAGTTTGAGACCAGCTTGGGCAACATGGTGAAACCACACCTCTACAAAAAAATACAAAAATTAGCCGGGCATGGTGGCTCGCACCTGTAATCCCAGCACTTTGGGAGGCCAAGGTGCGTGGATCACAAGGTCAGGAGTTCGAGACCAGCCTGGCCAACATGGTGAAACCCCGTCTCTACATAAAAATACAAAAATTAGCTGGACGTGGTGGTGGGCGCCTGTAATCCCAGCTACTTGGGAGGCTGAGGCAGGAGAATGGCATGAACCCAGGAGGTGGAGCTTGCAGTGAGCAGAGATCGCGCCACTGCACTCCAGCCTGGGAGACAGCAAGACTCCGTCTCAAAAAAAACCAAAAAAAACAAAAAAAAATTAGCTGGGTGTGGTGGCACATGCCTGTAGTTATAGCTACTTGGGAGGCTGACGTGGGAGGTTGGCTCAAGCTCCAGAGGCAGAGATTGGAGTGAGCCATGATTGAGCCACTGCTCTACAGCCTGGGTGACAGAGCCAGATCCCTGTCTCGAAACAAACAAACAAACAAACAAAAACCTGTTTGACAATGTCCACCAAAGCTAAACTTATTCATACCCTATGACTCAGCATTTCCAGTCCTGGTTATAGCCACAACAGAAATGAGTACTTAATATGTACCCAAAAAGTAATGTACAAGAATATTTACAACTTCAACAGCTCTTCATGGTAAAATCACTCAACAGACTAGGAATAGAAGTGGACTTTCTTCAGCAAGCTAAAACTGATTATAAACAAAAACAACAACAACAAACATGAACTTCATCAACCTGATAAAGGACATCTACAAAATACCCACAGCTAATATCATTCTTAATGGTGAAGGACAAATGCTATTTTCCTAAGATCAGGAACAAGACAAAGATGTCCACTCTCAACACTTCTATTCAACACTACACAGAAAGTTCTAGCCTCCGAGCAGTAAGGCAAGAAGTAAAAGGAAGTAAAAGGCATACAGATTGGAAAGAAGTAAACCTCTCTCTATTTGTAGACAGTACGATCCTGTAGGTAGAACATGCTACAGATTCCACTAAAAAACTACTGGAACTAATTAAAAAGTTCAGTAAAGTAGCAGGACACAAAATCAATATACAAAATCAATTGTATTTCTACAGAGTAGCACTGAGCCAACAGAAAATGAAATTGAGAAAACAATTCCATTTACAAGTACATCAAAAAGAATAAAATACTTGGGAGTAAATTTAACAAAAATGTACACTCAACACAAACATTGTTGAAAGAAATTAAAGAAGACCTAGTTAGATGGAAAGTATCCTATTTTCATGGATTGGAAGATTTAATATTTAATTTAAAATAGCAATGTTTCCACAAACTGATCTATGGATTCAATGCAATCACTGTCAAAATACAAGATGGCTTTTTTGTAGAAATCGAAAAATTCATATGGAATTACAAGGGACCCAGAATAGCCAAAACGATCTTGATAAAAAGTAAAGTTGGGCCAGCACTTTGGGAGGCTGAGGCAGACAGATCACTTGAGTTCAGAAGTTCGAGACCAGGATGGCTAACATGGTGAAACCCCCTCTCTCCTAAAAATACAAAAATTAGCCGGGTGTGGTGGCATGCGCTGTAATCCCAGCTACTCAGGAGGCTGAGGCAGGAGAATCACTGAACCCAGGAGGTGGAGGTTGCAGTGAGCCAAGATTGTACCACTGCACTCTAGCCTGGGTGACAGCAAGGCTCTGTCTCAAAAAAAAAAAAAAAAAAAAAAAAAAAGGAATAAAGTTGGACAACTCAAACTTCCTGATTTCAAAACTTTCAACAAAGCAACAAAGCTACAGTAATCAAGATAGTGGTACTGGCATAAAGCTAGACCTACAGATGAATTGAAGTGAGAGTCCAGAAACAAACTCTCACAATGATGTTCAACTGATTTTGACAGGGGGCCAAGACAATTCAATGGGAAAAGAATAGTCTTCAACAAATGATGATGAGACAACTGGATAGTCACATGAAGAATGAAATTTGACCTCTACCTTACAATATATACAAAAATTAACTCAAAAATGGAACAAAGACCTAAATGTAAGAGCTAAAACTATAAAACTCTTAGAAAAAAACATAGGCATAAATCTTACGACTTTGGGTTTGTTACATATGATGCCAAAAGTACAACAACAGAAGAAAAATTAGAGAAGGTAAACATTATCAAAATTTTTAAATTTGGGGCATCAAAGGACACTATCAAAAAAGTGAAAAGATTAGTTAGCCAGGTATGGTGGTACACACCTGTAGTTCCAGCTACTTGGGAGGCTAAGGCAGGAGGATCACTTGAGCCCAGGAGTTTGGGGTTGCAGTGAGCTATGATTGCGCCACTGCACTACAGCCTGGGCAACAGAGCAAGACCCTGTCTCTAAATGAATTAATTAATTTAATCAAAGTTAAAAAATAAAGTGAAGAGAAAATCCACAGAATGAGATAAAAATTTGACAAATTGTATATTTGATAAGGGACTTATATCTAGAATATATAAGAAACTATTACAATTCAATAATAAAAAGGCAAACTACCCATTTTTTAAAAAACAGGCAAATGATCTAAAGAGACATTCTCCAAAGAAGATATGCAAATAACCAATGAGCAAACAAAAAGATACTCAATAGCATTAGCCATCAGGAAAATGTACACCAAAAGCACAGTAAGATACCACTCACATCTTCTAGGATGGCTAAAATAAAAAAGACAGATAACAAGCTTTGGTGAAGATGTGGGTAAATTGGAATCCTCATACACTGCTGGTGGGTGTTGGGAACAAGCCCCTCAAAATCTGGCTGTAAACTGGCCCCAAAACTGGCCATAAACAAAATCTCTGCAGCACTATGACATGTTCATGATGGCCATAACGCCCATGCTGGAAGGTTGTGGGTTTACCGGAATGAGGGCAAGGAACACCTGGCCTGCCCAGGGCAGTAAACCACTTAAAGGCATTCTTAAGCCACAAACAATAGCATGAGCAATCTGTGCCTTAAGGACATGCTCCTGCTGCAGTTAACTAGCCCAACCTATTCCTTTAATTCACCCCATCCCTTCGTTTCCCATAAGGGATACTTTTAGTTAATTTAATATCTATAGAAACAATGCTAATGACTGGCTTTGGCAGGTGGGAATGTAAAACGGTGCAGATGCTTTGAAAAATGGTTCGACAACTCCTGAACCAGTTAAATATCGTTACCATATGATCTAGCAGTTTCACTCTTACATATATACCCAAGAGAAATGAAAACATATTTCCACTGTCCACACAAAAACTTGTATACAAACGTCCATTGTGGCATTATTCACAATTGCCAAAAGGTGGAAACAACCCAAATGCCCATCAGCTGATGAATGGATAAATAAAATGTGGTATACTCAGTATTTTTCAGCAATAAAAGGAAATGAGGTACTAATGTAGGCTACAACATGAATGAACCTTGAAAACATGCCAAGAAGCCAGTCACAAGGACAAAATATTGTGATTCCATTTATATGAAATTTTCAGAATAGACAGATCTATAGAGAGAAAGTGGATTAATGGTTTCCCGGGGCTGGGGAAATGGGGTGATCAGGGTGCAGGTGAAAAAGAACAAACTCTTGCTACATGCAACAGTGTAGATGAATTTAACAGACATAGTGTTGAGCGAAAGAAGCCAGACACAAAATAGTACATACTGTATGATTCCATTTATACAAAGTTCAAGAACAGGTAAAACCATTCAATGGCAAGAGAGTCAGCAGCTGTTACCTTTTGGGGTTATTGGCTGGGAGTAGGAATAAGGCAGCCTTTTGTGGTTTTGGGAATGCTCTATTATCTTAATCTGGAAGGTGGGTACAAGAGTGAGTGTGAGTATGTATGTTTGTGAATACATCTATGTTAAAGAATTCATTTAGTTGTACACTGAATATTTGTTCACTTTACTATGTAAGTTCAAGCACAATAACAAAAATTGTATAGATAAAATAAAAAGTGCTATCCCACCAATCTAGTTAGCTTGGGAACTTCCCTATAACTGAAGCAAACTGGATCAAAATGCTTCTCTCCTCTTCTCCAGGGCCACATAGTCTGCATATTTTTAACTTTTCCTCTTCGTGGCTGCCTTCGATTGTCACTAACTGATTTCAGAGAAACCGTGAGGCAGAGAAAACTTGTGGCTTCAGGGAATGCCGGAACTTGGACCTTTAGGTCTCAGAACCCCTCTAAAAAGGTTTTCCTTTATGGCTGAGGCCTCTTTCTCTTTCCAATTGAAGGCTTATCAGGAAGGAGGGTTCCCAGGAAGCAAGCTGGGCAGGCCTACGTATTTGAAGTCTCAAAGAGTCATATAATTAACACTCCTTTGTATTGCCTGGGTTTTCCTCTCATTATTCAGTAACCACACCCTTTTTATAACATTTATGATGTTACCTGCACATATACTCACTGGGAAACAATGTGAAGTTAAGCCTAGATCTGTGACTAACACCATAAAAGCAAAACAAACGCTCTACCTCATGGGAGTGCTGCTAAAAAGACACAAAGACATATTTTAAAATATTTACATTAAGAGCAATACCATAACAAGATAACATAGATGAAAACTTTATAAACTGAAACAGGTCACACAAATGACCAAGACATAGTTTTAATTATATCATGGAAATCTCCAAAAATTATGGTCATCTATAAAGTAAGTGAAAGCACTGGAACAGCTTCCTCCAAATGAGCCTTGTAAATGGATCTATTAATAACACACTCCAAACGTTCCACTCTTAAATCTGAAAATAAACCAAGCCAATATGAAGTGAAAAGTAACCTCTGGTAAAACTGACACACCACTTTAGGTAGCTGCAGCCATGCAAAAGTTTGATATCAAAGTATCTGAAAAGCATAGCATTCACCAGTTGTCGAAGCACCGTTCCGGGACTTGCAGCATCAGCTTCACTTGAGAACCTGTTAGAGATGCACATTCTCGGGCCCCAACCCAGGCCCACTGAATCAGAAACTCTGGGAATGGGGTCCCCAGCACTCCAGGTGTTTTTGTTGTTGTTGTTTTTGGTTTTTTTTTGAGACGGAGTCTCGCTCTGTCACCCAGGCTGGAGTGCAGTGGCGCGATCTCGGCTCACTGCAAGCTCCGCCTCCCGGGTTCAGGCCATTCTCCTGCCTCAGCCTCCCGAGTAGCCGGGACTACAGGCGCCCGCCCCCACGCCCGGCTAATTTTTTGTATTTTTAGTAGAGACAGGGTTTCACCGTGTTAGCCAAGGATGGTCTTTATCTCCTGACCTCGTGATCCGCCCGCCTCGGCCTCCCAAAGTGCACTCCAGGTTTTAATTACCCCTCGGGTGATTGTGGTGCACGCTCAAGTTTGAGAACCTCAGCTGTACCCAATTACTTTAGGTGGGCAAAGGCTTTCTAGAAGATCAAACACTTCAAACACCTGGCTTCAGCTCACAAGCACGGGACAAAAGCTCTCGGTCATCCTCCTTGTTCTCCGCGGGGTTTGTAGTATGAATCTCAGGTCACAAACTCGGACTATCACCTTAATTCAGACCCTCCCTCCCAGAGTGATCTAAGTCGTGTGTCGTCTCTCCTCCTCCGCTGTTGCAGCACAGATGGAAATGGAATGGGTCTCGCTTGCAGTCTGTCACGACCTCCACTGACTTCTTCAGGGTGGTCGCTCGCGGTGGTCCTAAGGCGCTCTCATCCTCCACACCTCGCTGGGGGACCGGCGATCTCCTCCAAAGGGTCGCCCAAACCCCGCCCGCGCCACCCCCAGCTCCAGGGGCCCAGCAGCTGGCAGCTCCGCTCTCCCACCCTCAACAATGCCGGGTTTCCTCGCTTCTCCGGCTTTTACAAGAGGTCGGGAGAACGTTTGAATTGTGGTTGCTTCTTCTTTGAATCTTGCAACATTCCTAAAAGCCCTACGGAACCGAAATTTGGAGAGAACACAAATTAACAAGTCTAAAAATTATCTTGCCACAGGATAGTAGGTGCTTCCTACCATTACCTAAGTAATTTGACATCATATATTATTTAATACACTTCAGGGTTATACATAAAGGTAAAATGTGAAAGCTTGCAACTAATAATTACAGCAATAAGCAAACACATGTTTTTCCTCTTTAGTTTCGCTTTTGAAAATTATCAAATTATTTTTATGGACACAGTAATCAAAATAGAAACAATTTAGCCTAGGAAATTTAGCAAGACTCCATCTCTACAAAAAGTTAAACAATTACTTAGGTGTGGTGGCTGGTACCTGTAGTCCCAGCTACTCCGAAGGCTGAGGTGGGAAAATTGCTTGAGCTGGGGAGGTAGAGGCTACAGTGAGCTGATCACACCACTGCATTACAGCCTGGGCAACAGAGACCTTGTCTCAAAACAAGCAAACAAACAAATATATTATACATTTTTAAAAAACACCCACTTAACTCTATCACAAAAAAATCCACCAAGCTAATATTTTCATAGTCTTTTCCCATTTTAGTATATCAGTACACATATTTTATGTCCTGCCCTTCTCACTTATGATTGATTTCCATGTTACCAAGTCACCTTGTTTCCATATAAGCTTTATGAAATTAATTTACAGGAACTACATGACACTGATTATAATATGCACATATCCTTCAACCTATTATTTCCACTCCTCAGATTCTACTTAAGTATTCAGAGCAAAATTATCTTTTTCTCCCCTGTAAGTTTTTCATTTCTTCCCACATTTAGAGGAAACAGAATGCTTTCCACATCTTACTGCACCCCCTGGCTCTCTTTTGCTCAGTAACAGCAACTGTCTCAGTCAAGCGCCTCTCTGTGGAACACTGCTGTTCCTTCACAGACAAAGCCATAAAATCAGTGAAAAGCAGAGCCAGCTGCTTGCCCACTGCTAGAGGAAGAGGTCATCTCTCTTGCCTTTTATCCCATCTCAAAACACGTTATCCCTCTAATGCCTTTAGAGTTCCCTGGGCATACAGAGGTGTCCCCAAAGTGTTTTCAGAACTCTGATAATATAGGAGCAAAATCTGCCGAATCTTCCTTCCTAGAAACAAAAGTGATAAGGCCCAACCTTGAAATCTAGATGAAAATCCTGAATGTAACTTCATCTTTCAAGTTTCTGCAGTGGTTTCCAAAATGCATTTCACAGGGAGCTGTTTGGCATAGGTCAATGAAGAATGGATTTTCTGTTCCCAGAACCTTAAAATATTTATACTCTGTGCATATTCCAGAAATCAACAATAGCCCCCTACTGCCCATCACCAATTCTTCCATAAATAGATAAAGCACTTAATAGGTAACTCCCTGACAGTGGCTAGAATCAAGTGTTCATTTAATGGCCCCTTAGAGTTTCTCAGAAGTTTCTGGAGAAAATGGGAAGAATGATGTTAAAGTGCAGTCAGGTGTCACTTAACAGGAACATCTGAGAAATACGTCACAATTTCACCATTATGTAAACATCTTATGCTGTACTAAACCTAGATAACATAGCTTACTACACACTTAGGCTACATGGTATAGCTTATTGCTTCTAGGCTATAAACCCATACAGCATGTTGCTGTACTGAATGTGGCAGGCAATTGTAACACAATGGTAAGTATTTGTTTATCTAAATATATATAAACATAGAAAAGTTAACGCATTGCATTATGGCATTACGATGGCTTATGACAGCTATGATGTCACTAGGAAATAGGAATTTTTCAATTTCATTATAATTTTATAGGAGCACCGTCATATATGTGGTCAAATGTTGACCAAAACATTACTATACAGTACCTGACTATAGTTCCTTTGCTTTATCCCTGACTCCTACTCCAAAGTTTGGCTTTTATCAACTGAGCAAAAGATAGAGGAAAAAATACTGTTTTCTTTCACTATGAAGGTAAAAAATATAACAAAGTCTTCTCTGAAAAATTCCTATAAAATCCAAGGTTAGAACATTTGGAAATAGCAAAAAAGATTATTGGGTATCTCAAATGGAAAACTAAGCACTATTTAGAACCCACCTTTCAGGTTATCTGATTGTACCTTTCCATTGCTTTTGAATTATTTTACAACTCTGTAAATTGTCAATAAGTGATAACAATGCAAAGTTAGTGTTGTTTACAAAGACATTTTGTTAGAAATCCAATTTTCTGCCTCCTGTTGAAAAAGTCAGTTTCTCCATCCATTTGTAAATTCATTTCAGTATTGCTTTGCTCCACATAAATTTGTGCTTCTTTGACCTCTCCTTTGAACTCATTGTTTAACATCTTACTATTTCTTCATTTATAATGACTTAAATAAAATCTTTAACACATGTTCATTTTATATCTGTATAGTCATAATTTTACCCCTCTGTGAAAATCATCCTTGGCCAGGCACAGTGACTCGTGCCTATAATTCCAGCACTTTGGGAGGCCAAGGCGGGAGGATCACTTCAGCCCAGGAGTTTGAGACCAGCCTGGACAACATAGTGAATTCCCTGTGTTAATTTCACTTTTTAAAAAAACATTTTTCCCCTCCTACAAACTCTCAGTCTCCCTGTGACTGAACATCACCAATGATGTTCTGAATGACTCAGGTGAAAAGCGAAGGATTGAGGTGGAATTTGTTGTCTGAGAACAGATCTAACAGCCAGAACAAGTAAGTCTTGCATAGGAAGCCGAGTTGGGAGCCAGCGAGGAAGGATAAGGGGGCAGGGACTCAAAGTAGGCGGTCCACTTTCCCTTTGGGGGTAATTTCATCCTTTGGGGGTAATTTCATCTCTACAAAAAATAAAAATAGAAATAAAAATAAAAAATTAGCCAGATGTGATGGCACATGCCTGTAGCCCCAGCTACTCAAGAGGCTGAAGGGGGAGAATTGCTTGGAGGTCAGGGCTGCAGTGAGCCGTGATTGTGCCACTGCATTCCTGCCTGAGTGACAGAGCAGTGCCACTGTGACGGGGCGTGCCACTGCATTCCTGCCTGAGTGACAGAGCAGTGCCACTGTGACAGGGTGTGCCACTGCATTCCTGCCTGAGTGACAGAGCAGTGCCACTGTGACAGGGCGTGCCACTGCATTCCTGCCTGAGTGACAGAGCAGTGCCACTGTGACAGGGCGTGCCACTGCATTCCTGCCTGAGTGACAGAGCAGTGCCACTGTGACAGGGTGTGCCACTGCATTCCTGCCTGAGTGACAGAGCAGTGCCACTGTGACAGGGTGTGCCACTGCATTCCTGCCTGTCTCAAAAAAAAAAAAAAGTGAAAATCATCCTTTAACAAGGTCAAGCCTTCCAATTTCAATAAGAGGACTAGGAAAATCTACCCTTACGTTCAAAGAATTGCTAAATAAAATACAACAATAATTCTCTTGAGTAGCTAAACTCACAAGTTATAAAGGAGAATCTCCAAGTGCCAGAGTGAAGAAGGAATGGAAAACTGAGCACAGCAGATAATCCTGTGGCTGTCCTAGAAGCTACAAAGGGACTAGAGATAAACTCTTGAATCCACAAAGGTTAGGGAGGTGAAGGTGAATAAATTGAGATCTTTGAGTTAAAAAGTGGACCAGCATGAAATGTATCTACTACCAAGTCAGAAAGATGCTTAGGAAGCTTATCTTCCTCTTTTCTGGACTTTGGAGTCCAGAAAATAAAATTTATTTATTTATTTGAATTTTAAAACTTTGGGCCTAATTACCTCATCTCAGATCTGGTGTAAAATTATTGTTATTATTATTATTATTTGAGACAGAGTCTTGCTCTGTTGCCCAGGCTGGAGTGCAGTGGCACAATCTCAGCTCACTGCAACCTCTTCCTCCCGGGTTCAAGTGATTCTCCTGCCTCAGCCTCCCGAGTAGCTGGGATTACAGGTGCCTGCCACCACACCCGGCTAATTTTTGTATTTTTAGTAGAGACGGGGTTTCTCCATTTTGGCCAGGCTGGTCTCAAACTCCTGACCTCAGGTGATCCACCCACCTAGGCCTTCCAAAGTGTTGGGATTACAGGCATGAGCCACCGCACCCAGTCCACTGTAAAAATTTTAGAATCCAAGAACTTTAATACCCAAACCTCGGCTGAAAAATTAACATAAAATAATGTGAGATTAGCAATATCCTTGGGTCCCATGGCTCTTCGCAAAGCCAATGCCCGTTTATGAAAGAATATTTCTACAACTCAAGCCACTGACAATTTTCGAGGAAAACAGAGCCCCTACTAAAGATGGGCTACTGTAGAAAATTGTTAAAGCACAATGAATTATTCCACCATAAGTGAGAGTCAGTAAACACAAGTACCAAAACTTGAGACAATAAAAAAAAACTGGAGGAAAATAAAATAATTATGTTTAAAATTATTTAAAACGTGTTTTTTAAAAAATCACAACCTCTGGTATGAAGAAAGCCAAATTAAAAAAAAAAGAAAAAAAAAAGAAAAAGAAAACCCAAAGAAAATAAGACCTTATTTAAAAAACAAGCAAGATTGCAGAAAAAATCTTAAAAGGAATCAAATAGAAATTTTAGAAGTTGGCCGGGCATGATGGTTCACACCTGTAATACCAGCACTTTGGGAGGCCAAGGTGGGTGGATGACTTGAAGTCAGGAGTTTGAGACCAGCCTGGCCAACATGGAAAAACTCCGTCTTTACTAAAAATACAAAAATTAGCCAGGTATGGTGGCGGGCACCTGTAATCCCAGCTACTCGGGAAGCTGAGGGAGGAGAATTGCTCGAACCTGAGAGGAGGAGGTTGCAGTGAGCCGAGACTGTGCCACTGCACTCCAGCCTGGGCAACAAAGCAAGATCCTGTCTCAAAAAAAAAAAAAAAGAAAAAGAAATTTTAGAAGTGAAAAGGAATTATCGGAACTTCAAAGCCACAAAAGATGAGCAAAACAGCCCATTAGACCAAATTAAAGAGATCATTATCAAGCTAGGAGGCAGATGAGAAAATGACCCAAAATATTGCTGAGAGATAAAAAGAAGGGATTGCAATGAAGAGATTAGGAAACATAAAGACAACACGAGAAGGTTAAACATATTTTAATAGGAATTCTGGAGGGAAAGAAGAAGAGAATTCTGGAAGGAAAGAGAGAGAAATTTGAAGAGATGAGCTAGGCACACAGTGGCTTGCATCTGTGGATCACTTGAGGCCAGGACTTCAAGACCAGCCTGGACAACATAATGAGACTCCCAATTCGACAAAAAAAAAATTTAAAAATTAACCGGGAGTGGTGGCACAAGCCTGTAGTCCTAGCTATTTGAGAGGCTAAGGTGGGAGGATGGCCTGAGCCTGGGAGGTCAAGGCTACAGTTAGCCCTGATGGTGCCAATACACTCCAGCCAGAGCAACAGAGAGAGACTTTGTCTCTGAAAAATAAAATAAAACAAAGAAATAAAAATGAAGAAATTTGAAGAGATAAAGGGCAGAAAAGTTTCTAGCCTTGGTGAAAGACATAAACCCCAGATTCAAAGATCACTATGTTCACAAAGTTAGAAAAGTAAAATAGACTTACTGTCCCACGTAGCTTAGTGAAACTTCAAAACACCAAAATCAAAGATAAAGTCTTTTAATACGTAAAGACCCTGAGAAAAAATATATATTACAAAGAAGGACAATAAACTGGCTAGGCACAGTGGCTCACACTTGTAATCCCAGCACTTTGGGAGGCCGAGATGGGCAGATCACTTGAGGTCACAAGTTCAAGACCAGCCTGGCCAACATGGTGAAACCCCATCTCTTCTAAAACCACAAAAATGAGCAGGGTGTGGTGGCACACACCTGTAGTCCCAGCTACTCAGGAGGCTAAGGTGGGAGGATCACTGAGTCCAGGGGGGTTGAGGCTGCAGTGAGCTGTGATTGTGCCACTGCACTCTAGCCTTGGCAACAGAGCAAGACTCTGTCTCAAAAAAAAAAAAAAAAAGAAGGACAATAAAACTGATAACTGACTTTGTAACAGTAATAATAGAGACACCAGGAAATAATCTGATCGGCGACCGTGGTGACTCGAGACCAGCCTGGGCAACAGGATGAAATCCCATCTCTACAAAAAATACAAAAATTAGCCGAATGTGGTGGCATGCACCTGTAGTCCCAGCTATTAGGAAGGCTGAAGTGGGAGGATCACTGAGTCCAGGGAGGTTGAGGCTGCAGTGAGCCACAATCACGCCACCGCACTCCAGCCTGGGCGGCAGAGTGAGACCCTGTCTATAGATAAATAAATAGAATAACATCTCATGGCTGAGGGAAAAGTATTGTCAACCTAGAAGTGAATACCCAACTCATTCAAGAGAGAAGGCAAATTAAAACATTTTCATACGAAGAGATGAAAGAACTTGTCATTGATAGTTGCTGAAAGAACACTAAGGAATGTACTTCAGGAAAAAGAAAATGGAATCCAGAAAGAATAAGATGCAAGAAGGAATGATAAGTAACGTAAAAACAAAAAAAGCACATGCTTATAAAAAACAATAATAATAGCTAATTTGGGCAAAAATACTAGATGACATTAATGTAAAATATGGAAGAGATAATTGAAATCAAAGTATTTTACAGTCTTTGTTCAAGAAGAAAGTAGAAATAAAGATTCATTTTAGACTTCATCAAATATACCTGATTATGTTTAAAAGGTGTTTTTGAGAGAATAGAGATAGAGCGTGTAACTATGAAAAACACAGAGGGGAGAATATCATAAGGAAATCTCAAACGGACGCTCTCCCAAATGCGCCAGCGTTCTCCCATACGCAGTATCAGGCCTCCTGTAACTGCTGTGCCCACACACCAGAGGGAGATAGAGACCCAGCCCTCCACCCAGCTCTGCCCAAGAACAAAGGTAAAAATAGGTATGGTGGTAAGAACAAGAATGAATCTGAAATGAGAATGAATCTGAGAAGGAGAATGGACCAGTAAGCTCAGATAATCTACATGTTGGCAAATGGACAGTTAGAAACAACATTGTTTTGTTTGTTTGTTTGTTTGAGATGGAGTTTCACTCTTGTCACCCAGGCTGGAGTGCAATGGCACAATCTCAGCTCACTGCAACCTCCACCTCCCAGGTTCAAGCGAGTCTCCTGTCTCGGCCAGGCTGGTCTCGAGCTCCTGACCTCAGGTGGTCTGCCTGCCTCTGCCTCCCAGAGTGCTGGGATTACAGGCATGAGCCACCGCACCCGACCGAAACAACATGTTTTGTTGGTCAAAAGAAATTGAAAGAAAAAGTTTGGATAAAGACTTTGTACATTATATGGCTGGGCTTGCAAGACTACTAGACAACAAAGTTACATAATTTTACATTACATTACAAATAAAGCTGGACATCTAAAGGTCCAAGTTGAGCTTCCAGGACAAACCACTGTCAAAAGCAGGTTACATCTGTTCCAGGAGAGCATGCCTAAATCCAGTCAATGACACTGGAAATGATGAAGACACCGGGGATATTTAAATTGAACTCAACATTTTACATTCCAGTTTTTCAGAGAATTGCTGCACAATTTGGATGATAGCCACAATCCAGGAAGAAGACTTAAAAGATCATCAGAATGAGTGAAGTTTGTTAAAGCAGACTGATTTTTGATGTTTGTTTTAAAATTGTATGTTTCTTTCACAACTTATGATACTGATTTACCTTAAGACAAATGTTAAACCTACTTGTTCTTTTGTCGTAAGGAATTTATTTGGATGAAAGACAATAACATCTGCTGTTTAGAGAAAAAAGGAGAAAATGTGTTGCTAGTTTTCCTGCTGTGACCACTTCACCTCCAGTAAATGGATGTTTTGAATAATTCTATGCCCTATAATTATCATGGACTATGTATAAAACCCCAGTTTTAACTAATTTGTGTACTGATTAAGGTCCTAGGGGAGGCAGAAATCTGCATTTGATATCATAATGCAGGGGTCTGATTTCATATTTTAGTAGCTTGTGGCTATTTTTCTTTTTTACAAATGTTGATATTATACACATTCTTCTCGTAACCTTATGTTACAGAGGAAGACTGTGTCTCAAGAAAAAACAACAATCTTACGTTGTCACCACAAAAAAAAAAAAATCAACACAAAGGCATTTCTAAATACAGCTGTAGGAAGTTGGGTTTGAATTTGTAAGATTAGTAGTTGCGGAAATTGAACACTGGGGGGCACCCAATCATTATAAAAATACTAACATTTATTCACTTTTAAAAATATAATGTGATTGAAAAATTTCACAAAGAAGAGATTTTTGTAATTCTTTGCTAAATAGGGAGTTTAAAACTTTTTATTTGGAAATAATTTCAAAGTTATAAAATGTTGCAAAAAATTTTTTAAACTACCAAAAACAGCCATATTTACCCTTTACCCAGATTTACCTATTCAACATTTTATACCATTCACTTCATTATTTTCTCTCTCTTTCTCTCTGGATATAATTATTTTCCTGAACTATTTGCGGGTAAGTTATATACGTCATGGGTCTTTACCCCTAAATATTTTGGCGTGTATTTCCCAATAATGGGGTTATTCAAAAGAGTCTATCTTTTGATAGTAAGCATTACATATATTATTTTTACAGTACAAAAGATTATGATAAAAATGTCATTTTCCCCCCAAAAGCTACATGGTAAGCTACAGTTTTCTGTACTTTATGTAAGTGTAAATTATGATTTCTAAATGAAAAAACAATTTCATATTAATTTCTACAAATTAAGCCTTTCTCAAATTATCCCTAAAGTGGGAGAGAGGAAAGAAATACAACTTAATCACCACCAGTTTCTGAAATAGAAGAGCCACAGGTAAACACTACAGTAAATAAAATGTTGCCGGGCATGGTGGCTCACACCTGTAATCCCAGCACTTCAGGAGGCTGAGGTGGGTGGATCACTTGAGGTCATGAGTTCGAGACCAGTCTGGCCAACATGGCGAAACCCTGTCTCTACAAAAATACAAAAATTAGCCTGGCATGGTGGCGCATGCCTGTAATCCCAGCTACTTGAGAGGCTGAGGCACAAGAATCGCTTGAACCCAGGAGGCAGAGGTTTCTGTGAGCTGAGATTGCGCCACTGCACTCCAGCCTGGGCAACGGAGCAAGACTCTGTCTCAAAAGAAAAAAAGAAAGAAAGAAAAAAGAATATGCCATGCTGGAAATCCCAAATCCCAGTCAATCCAACAGAAAGAAGTTAAAAGTAAGCAAAATAATAAAAACTAAAACGTACAGTAAACAGAAAGGCAATAAATATGATAGTAAAAATAAATCCAAAACATTACTAGTTTTAATATATGCAGATGAATTAAATAGTATTTTTAAACTACATAAAAACATAATTATAATCCACATGTTTATACTAGATACTTAAAACACAAGGACATAGAGAGATTGAACATAAACGAGTAGAAAAAAATACTTTTGGATGCAAACTGCATCCAAAAGAAAGGTGAATACATATATTTATTACACATATTATTTGAATATATAAATATATATTTGAATATGTATTGTTCAGTACGTTTGAATGTATACAGTTGCCCTAGGTATCCATAGATTGGTTCCAGGACCCTGGCAAATACAAAAATCTGTGGATGCTCAAGTCCCTTATATAAAATGGCACAATATTTGAATATAACCTGATATATATTCAATATATATATATTGAATATAACCTGATATATATTCAATATATATATATTGAATATATAATAAAGTATATGGCAGTCTCCCATATACTTTAAATCATCTTTAGATAACTTACAACATCTAACACAATGCCTACATATCATTTCATTCATGTAAATTCAACACAGTACTAGGCATGGCAAGTTCAAGTTTTGCCTTTTGAAACTTTATGGAATTTTGTTCTGAATATTTTCAATCTTTGGAGGGTTGAATTCACAGATGCACACAGATATGGAGGGCCAACTATGTATTTGAGAATATACATATCTGTGTGTGTGCATATATATATATATATATACACTAAAGATTATATGTAACCGTAATATCAAATATAATAGACTGTAAGTGAAAAAGCACTATTAGAGATTCGGATGGATGTTACATAATGAAAAAGAAATAATCTATCAGAGAGATATCTCTAAATTTGAATATACCTAACAGAGCCTCAAAATATTTAAAGAAAAATATACAGAAATATTGGAAGAAATTTACAAGTCCATAAACCTCTATCAAAAAGTAAAAAACTGATAAGAATCTAGATGTAAACAACATAATTAACAACTTGAACAAAGAAACAAACACAGAACTGGCACCAAAAACTAGAGAATACACTTTTTAAATTATTATCATTATCATTATTATTATTATTTTGAGATGGAATCTTGCTCTGTCGCCAGGCTGGAGTGCAGTGGTGCGATCTCAGTTCACTGCAACCTCTGCCTCCTGGATTCAAGCGATTCTCCTGCCTCAGCCTCCCCAGTAGCTGGGATTACAGGCACGCACCACCACGCCCACCTAACTTTTGTATTTTTGGTAGAGACGGGGTTTCATCATTTTGGCCAGGATGGTCTCGATCTCCTGATCTTGTGATCCACCCATCTCGGCCTCCCAAAGTGCTGGGATGACAGGCATGAGCCACCACTCCCAGCCTATTATTTTTAATCATATATAGTACATTATAAAAAGTAACCACATAGGGATACCGTCACTCTGATACATTGCTGAAGGGAATATAGAACAGAATAACCTCAATGGAAGGGAATTTGATACTATTGAACTGCATTTATCCTTTGGCTCAGAAATCTTACTTCCAAGAATTTATCCTAAAAACACACTTGCACAAATATGAAAAGATATAATACATAAGGTAATTTATTTCAGTTCTATTTGTAATGGCAAGAGACTGTAAAACTAATGTCTATGAATAGTGACTGGTTGAATAAATCATGGCACATCCTGATCATGGAGCTATAAAAAGAAGTGAGGAATATCTCTATACACTTACATGGGCTGATGCCCAGGATATATATTTTTTGCTTTTGGTTTCCAGGATATATTTTAAGTGGAGAAAGCAAGATAAAGAAAAGGGTATCTGTGCAATCCTACCGTTTATCTAAGAAAGTGAATATTTATATATCCCTATCTCTATTATCTATCTCTTAATAAAAGCATAAAAGAAAGCCTTTTATAAAAAGGTTATCTAAAACCCAAGAATTGTTCCCCTAGGCACATACCCAAGAGAAAAAAGAAATCACATATGTCCAACACAAAAACTTGTACATGAATGTTCATGGCAACATTATTCATAATAGCCCCCAAATGGAAACAATCCACATGTCCATCAACTGATGAATGGGGAAACATATCAAAAAGAATGAAGTACTGATTCATGCTCTAAAATGAATGAGCCTTGAAAACATTATGTTAAGTAAAAGAAGTCAATCACAAAAGGTCACATACTGTATTATTCCGTTTATATGAAAAGTCCAGAGTAGGCAAATCTAGAGAGAAAGTAGATTCTGTGGTTGCTAGAGGTTAGGGGAACGGGGAGGAGCAATGAACATCAATAGGTATGGGGAAGGGAGTGATAGATACAAAGTTTATTTCTGGGGAAATGAAGTATTCTGAAATTTGGTAGTAATGATGGTTGCATAGCTTTGTAAAATATACTAAAAACCACTGAAATGTACACTTTAAAAGGGTGAATGTTATGCCATATTAATCTCACAAAATATTGTAACCTTATCAATAGGAAGAGACAAGAAAGTAGAAAGAACAAGAATAGGAACTGAAGGCAGGCACGGTGGTTCACACCTGTAATCCCAGCAATTTGGGAGGCTGAGGTGGACAGTTCGCTTGAGCCCAGGAGTTGGAGACCAACCTGGCAACATGGTGAAACCCCATCTCAGCACACACACAAAAATTACAAAAAATTAGCCCGGCATGGTGGCACACATCTATAATCCCAGCTACCCAAGAGGCTGAGGTGGGAGGATCACCTGAGCCCAAGAGGTAGAAGCTGCCTGTAGTGAGCTGTGATCATGCCACTGCACTCCACCCAGGGCAACAGAGTAAAACTCTGTCTCAAAGAAAGAAAACAAGAAATAAGAACTAGATTTCTCTGAATATACCTGGTTTAATAGATTTGATATTAAAACCAAGAAAATATAATATATAGTTACTAAACTAAATTAAAAATATAAAAGCAACCACTGAGATTCTCTTTCTGGCATGGCAACCTGAGGACCTCCATGGACCCACTCCACAATGAAACTGGTGAAAATCATTAAAAAACAAAATTTAAATTCTCTAGAAATGGTCTTAAGGCCATACAGCAAATGAAGAAACATTTATTCGAGAAAACCTACTAAAACTGGCTGGGCATGGTGGCTCATGCCTGTAATCCCAGCACTTTGGAAGGCTGAGGCAGGCAGATCACCTGAGAGGTCAGGAGTTCAAGACCAGCTTGGCCAACACGGGGGAACCCCATCTCTACTAAAAAATACAAAAATTAGCTGGGCGTGGTGGTGCATTCCTATAGTCCCAGCTACTCAGGAGGCTGAGGCAGGAGAATCGCTTGAACCCAGGAGGAGGAGGTTGCAGTGAACCAAGATGATGCCACTTGCACTCCAGCCTGGGTGACTGAGTGAGACTCCATCTCAAAAAGAAAAGAAAAGAAAAGAAAAGAAAACCTACTAAAACTAGTTAGGAATGGTAAGAGTCTATGGCATTTGAGTCATGACCAATTTCCTTCCCCTTCCATATTCAGAGTGATGGGAACCCTACTCCAGGTAGACACAGCCAAGAACACAGGGCTCCCTCTGCCCTCACCTCCCATCTAGAGGGCTGCAGTATCTTCCCATCAGGGCAGCATGTCTCCATTTCTCCTCCTTTCCCAGCTACCTGTTGCAAAGGCTAAGTTCTGGGTGGTGTAGCCGAAAGGTGGGAGCCCCCTTCTTCTACCCAGCCCCCACTCGTGGGATACAGAATCTACTGAGAATACTGGGTCCAATCCCCATCACTCCAGCCCATTCATATAGCAAAGGTTCCATGCCAGCACAGGCAAGTCAAGAATACCAAGGGCTATAGAGCAGAAATTGAAGAAATTGAGTACAGAAAAACAATAGAGAGAATTAATAAACCTGAAAGTTGGTTCTTTTAAAAGAGCAACAAAGTTGACAAACCTTTAGCTAGATTAACCAAGAAAAAGAGAGAAGGCTCAAATGAAAGAGAAATGTTACCATTAATGTTACAAAATAATAATGATTATAAAGGAATATTGTGAACAACTGTATGCCAAGCAGATAACAGACGAAATGAACAAATTTCTAAAAAGACACAAACTACTAACACTGAATCAAGAAGAAACAAAAAATCTGAACAGACCTCTAACAAGTATAGAAATTGAATTTGTGGGTGGGCACAGTGGCTCACACCTGTAACTCCAGCACTTTGGGAGTCTGAGGTGGGAGGATCATTTGAGCCCAAGAGTTTGAGACCAGTGTGGGCAATACAGCGAGGCCCCATCTCTACAAAACAAAAAGTAAATAATTAGCTGGGCGTGGTGACATACACTTGTAGTCCCAGGTACTCGGGAGGCTGAGACAGGAGGATTGCTTGAGCCCAGGAGGTCAAGGCTGCAGTGAGTCATGATCGTGCCACTGCACTCCAGCCTAGCTTACAGAGGAAGACCCTGTCTAAAGGTGGGGAAAAAAAGAAATTGAATTTGTAACAAAACAACTATCCACAAAGAAAAGCCTAGGCCCAGATGGCTTTATTGGTGAATTCTACAAAACATATAAAGAATTCATGCCAATTCTTCACAAGCTCTTCCAGGAAACCGAAGAGAACAACTCCCAACTTATTCTACGAAGCCAGTATTACCCTGATAACAAAACCTACACAACAAGAAATGAAAACTGCACCAAGATCTCTTACGAACATAAATGTAAATTCTACAGCGATACTAGCAAACCAAAATCTCTACCTGAAAAAGGGCAACTACAAAAAACTCACAACTAACATCATACTTCATGGTAAACAACTGAATGTTTTCTTGTTCTTGTTAAGATCCAGAAGAAAACAAAGATGTCTACTGTTGCCACTTTTTTTTTTTTTTTTTTCCCGCCCAGGCTGGAGTGCAGTGGCAAGATCTCCGGTCACTGCAACCTCTGCCTCCCAGGTACAAGCAATTCTCCTCTCAGCCTCCCAAGTAGCTGGGATTACAGGTGTGCACCACCACGCCCGGCTAATTTTTGTATGTTTTGTAGAGACGGGGTTTCACCATGTTGGCCAGGCTGGTCTCGAACTCCGGACCTCAGGTGATCCACCTACCTTGACTTCCCAAAGTGCTGGGATTACCGGTGTGAGCTACCGCACCCAGCCCACTGTTGCCACGTCTATTCAATATTGTACTGGAGGCTAATTCTGACCAGGGTAATTAGACAAGTAAATGAAAGAAAAGGCATTCAGACTGGAAAGGAAAGAAGTAAAACTATCTCTATTTGCAGATCAATCTTGTGTGTGGAAAATCCTAAGAAATTCACTAAACAACTATTAGCACTAGTAAATGAGCTCTACAAGGTTGCAGGGTACAAGATCAATATACAAAAACAACTGAATGTCTATACAGTAGCAGTGAGCAAAAAGAAAATAAAATTAAGGAAAAAATTCCACTTACAATGGAATCAAAAAGAATAATGTACTTAGAAATAAATTTAACAAGAACAAAACGTATTTTCTGAAAACTACAAAACATTGTTGAAAGACAGGAAGGAAGGCTGGGCAAAGTGGCTGTTTGTAATCCCAGCAGTATGGGAGGCCGAGGTGGGAAGATCACTTGAGCCCAGGAGTTTGAGACCAGCCTGGTCAACATAGTGACACCCTGTCTCTACAACAAAGTACAAACAATTAGCCAGCCATGGTGACAAGTACCTGTAGTCCTAGCTATTCAGGAGGCTTACGCAGGAGGATCACTTGAGCCCAGCAGTTTGAGGCTTCAGTGAGCTATTCCACTAAACATGCCTTGGTGACAAAGCAAGACTCTGTCTCTTTAAAAAAACTTTTTTTTAAAGGGATACAAACATAAAATTAAAGACATAAATGAAAACCTATAGTCTTACATTTGAATTGGAAATATCGGTATAAATTATACCAGTATAAATAACAGTATAAATATTCTCTTAAAAATACATATTTTATAAGCTATGTTCACTAAAAGTCTTAGAAGCAGTGACAACACAGCTGCAATGGACTCCCCTAGAGTCCAGGTTGAAATCTCTAAATACCATATCCTGATAAAAAGAACCAGAACTCCTGGGAAAAAAGGCTGATTCCAAGTTTAGAGAAGGAAATATCTCAGATGAATCCAGGGCATCTTGTTACTCCAGTCTCATTTCTATGTGTTTCACATATATAAGCTCATTTAATCTTTATTTTATAGTTGAGGAAACTGAGGCTTAGGTTGCCCAAGGTCATATAGATACAAAGTGACAGAAAACAGATACAAATCCAGGCTTCAGAGCCAGCACTTGAAAAGTTACTCAACCTTACTAGTAATCAGAGAATGCACATTAAAACAGTGAGGCAACTTGACCTTCTTATTAGATGGGCAAAAGTTAATATCTGATAAAATGAAATTTTAGCAAGCACTTGAGGATAGAGGAACTCTTGCACATTGTTAGTGGAAACAATGTTTTTTATACCCTCTTTTGGATAGCAATTTCACCATACCTCATACATTTGAAGATGTACGTACCTCATGCCCAGACATTCCAAATTCCAGACTAGAGAAATTCTGTATACAGCTAAACAAGGAGAAAATATATTAATATAAACACCCATATTCATTGCAACCCACATTGCAAACAAGTGGGAACAAGTGGAAACAACTTCAGTATCCCTCATAAGGCAGTTAGATAAATAAATGTGGCTTATTTATAAAAAGTATACTCTATAAAGCAATTCAAATGAATGAAACAGATCCACTGAAGAAACCTCAAAATGATGTTGAGTGTAAAGTTTCATACGACAATGTACAGTTTGATACCACCTCTTTAAATCTTAAAAGTGTACAAGGGTATGTTTTATTTATAAATGTATACATGTATTCTAAAAGTATCAGAAAAATATGTAAATAGCCTACATTGACTTTAGGGGGCAAATAAGGGGTATTTTCATCCTACCTGTAACATTTTGTTTATATTTTTAAAAAGAGATTTGAAGCAAATATGGCAAAATTTTAACAACTGTGGCATATTGATAATGACATGTAGACATCTCATGTTATTTCATGTATATTTGAACTTTTTATAATTAAAATATTTAAAAATCTAGCATACTGAATTTTTATCTGATATCTGATATGAGGCACAATTTGCTCATTACTAAAAAACAAACAAACAAAAAAGAGGGCCAGGTGCAGTGGCTCATGCCTGTAATCCCAGCACTTTGGGACACTGAGGCAGGAGGATCACTTGAGGCCGGGAGTTCTAGGCTGCAGTGAGCAATGATCGCACCACTGTACTCCAGCCTGGGTGACAGAAAGAGACACTCTCAAAAAAAACCCAAAAAAACAAAAACAAACAAACAAACAAAAAGACTGAAGGCTACATTGAAGTGTGGTAACTTTGAGGGAATCCAGAAACAGAAAAGGGTCATTAGTGGAATATTGGTGAAATCCAAATACAGTCCTAAGTTAGTTAAACTATTATTGCTGTACTGTTAATTTCTTGGTTTTGAAAAATATACCATGGATATAATAAGATGTTAATATTAGGGGAAGTGGAGTAAAGGATATACAGGAACTTTCTATGCTATCTTTGCAACCTTTCTGTAAATCTAAGTTTATTTGAAAATGAGGAAGGTATAAAATCAAATTCCATTTTGTTTACTTATTTTGAGACAGAGTCCCACTTTGTGACCCAGGCTGGAGTGCAGTAGTGTGATCTCAGCTCACTGCAGCCTTGACCTCCCAAGCAATCTTTCCACTTCAGCCTCCCAGGTAGCTGGGACTACAAGCATGAGCCACCACATTTGGCTAAGTTTTTTATTTTTTATAGAGATGGGGTCTCACTACATTGCCCAGACTGGTCTCAAACTCCTGGGCTTGAGCAATCCCCCCACCTTGGCTCCCAAAGTGCTGGGATTAAAGACATAAGCCACCACATCCAGGCCAAATTCCATATATTTTCTCTAAACATTTTTCTGTTTTCTTTTAACGGGAATTCAACTTTTCAAGGACAAGTTTTAAGAGCCTATATGTTTGCCGATTGCCTTTTTCATGTCCAGGATGGCATTACCTGTAGGTACAATCACTGCACTTCCCACTGATGGCAATTTTGATGTAAGGTAACAAAAGGGGTGTCATAGGAGCATCTAAAGCAGGGCTAACTAGTGTGGAAGAGTAATCTTTGAGACCAATATGCTCTCAACCTGCTACATGCAAAACATTTTTTAGCGGAAGCTACATAGCAGAATATGATGCATAGTCCTATACAGTTTGAGAAGCCATTTGGAAGGCAAAACTTTGGAAAGGTAAAAGTATAATTTGAGATCTACAAATAGCTAGTGATCCTAGAATGGTAGGTGACTTTCAGCCAAGCCAAATATCAATATGAAGGCTATGATTTCTTTTTGTTTTCAGTCAGGAAGGTCCTTCACCCTATCAAAGCTCTATTGGTTTTGCAGCTCACAAAGTCAGTGGTATCTTATTTGCATAGAATATTTCTAATTTTTCAAAGTGATTTTACCATCATTAGACTTCACTGTATGAGGCAGGTGGGTGTTTCGTTTTCCTCAAGTGAAATGAATGAAGCTCAAGGAGGTTTTGGGATGCAAGACTATGGAACTAGTTAGTGCCAGAGCTGGAACCAGAACTCAGGGCCCTTTTCAATACTTCTCAAAGTTTTGTTTGCAGATAGATCACCTGAGGATCCTGTGAAAATGCAGATTCTGATTCAGTGGGCCTTTGGTGGGGTGTCTGAGACACTGCATTTCTATCAAGCTTCCAGGTTACTGCTGGTCCTCAACCTACACTCTGAGTAGCAGATTAGATCAGGCTGAGTTTTTGTTTTTGTTTGAGTTTTGTTGTTGTTGTTGTTTTGTTTTTGACAGGTTCTGGCTCCATTGCCCAGGCTGGAGTGAAGTGGTGTGCTCTCAGCTCATTGCAATCTCTGCCTCCAGGGCTCAAGCAATCCTCCCATCTCAGCCTCCCGAGTAGCTGGGACCACAGGCACACACTACCAAGCCCAGCTAATTTTTGTATTTTTTGTGGAGACAGGGTTTCATCATATTGCCCAGGCTGGTCTCGAACTCCTGAGCTCAAGCAACCCACCTGCCTTGGCCTCCCCAAGTGCTGGGAGTATATAGGCTTGAGCCACCGCGCCTGGACAAAACCAGGCTGAGTATTAAACTCTGCTGGGTCAGCTTTCCCTGTGTGTATTTGGCAACATAGATGAATTTTAGTGGGATGTTTACAAAAAGAAAGGAATCTGGCCTTGAAAAACATCTTTATACTATTCTCAAGAAAGAACAAATGACTTTCCGGATGACGTTCATTGTCTGTGGTACCTTTCTTCTCCACTTAATCCACGACTAATTAACAGGCAGATTGTGCACCAGTAACTAGGGCTGGAGCTAGGCAGAAACATGCTTGGATACTCCCACTGTAAAATCACCTTTATGATTTAGGCTTTATCTGCAATTACAATCTATCTCAATCCCAAATGTATTTGTGCTTTAGGATCTGCAGTTGTGCATTTATTGGTGCTGCACATGTCAAACAGAAAACAAAGTTGCAGCGTCTTGGTGGTTTACCCTGGTCTCATGGCACTTCTGGGTGCCAGAAGCTAAATGTGCTGAGTAGGTTGCTCTGTGTGGCTCCATGGATGACACTTTCCCAAAAGGGTGCTGGAGTCTCCTTTGCCCAATGTGAGACTTGGTTTGGCAGCCACACCACATCCTAAATGATAGTCAAAATGGTGTGGACTTACAGTGGGGAATTCCTTTGTGAGAACAAGCTATCTCTACTCAGGGACTGGATTTGGTTTGGAGTATACTCGCCTGGTTTGCATGGGTCTGGCACAGAGAAGGGTGCACTGGTGTGGTGTCCTTGTACCGTCCTATACCCTAGGATGGGGCTGAGACAGAGGGCAGCTGACAGCCCACAAGCACCTGCTCTAACAGCAAGCATGGCTGTTTGACTCTTTCCTTATAACCGGACTGACCAGTGTGGTAAAGTGTCAGCTTTCTTTGATAAAGTGCTTTTTTGTTTTCTCAATGACACATTATGAACCTTTCTCAAATACAACTGAAAGACAAATATCACACTGTTGAAGTACTTCCAAATATCAAGCCTATCCTGGAGGAGTTTGTTTAAAGGGTAAAGAAACTGAATTCTGGTGCTGAGCCCAGTCATCAACCAGAGGTCACCAAGCTTGGAAGTAGTTGGGACGACTGTTATACCAGGGTTAGGGGATTTTACAAAAAGACCTGCTTCTTAAAGATTATCCTGATATAAGGCATTCATCGATCTTTTTCACTTTATCACTCAACTAATATGTTGAACTCCCACTATATGTGTAAAGCTCTGTACTAGCCAAGGGAGTGATGACGGTAGATGAAGAAATAAAGAAAAGATATGGCCTTTGTCCTTGAGGATTCCATGTCTGAGAAACTAAGAAACAAAAATAATAAACATGTGAACATAATAAAGCTAACTGGTCCAGAGCTGTAAGTCCCAAAGAGAGTCTTCCTGAATCCCACAGCAAGAGAAAGCTTTACAGGAGAGGTGAAATTAAAGCTGGAAAGGGTAGGTAGTATTGTAATGCAGGAAAAGTGGGCAAAACAACCTTAAGTTCAAGGTATCTGAAAAATCAGGGCTATAACAGTTCTATGGAGGGAAGCTGTGGGGGACAAGGCTGATAGGTAGGTTGTGAAGCCTCCTGAAAACCAAGGCAAAAAGAATTATTCCTTCCCAATGGCAGTGGAAAGCCATTTGAGGTTAATAAATGTTCAGATTTTACCACCATGGAGAACTCATTGAGTTTCGTTAGATTAATACATAATCTTCAAAGGTAAAAGGAAAACATTACATTCTTAAAAGTGTTTTAAATTGCTAAAAAAAAAGAGGAGACATGCTTTAAGCATCATAATTCCTTGACATTCAACATACTAAGTGCCAATTTCATCATTACAAAACCAGTTTTCTAATCCTTGCTCTGCCATTGCTTTATTGGTGTCAGGAAGGACAGTATCTCTAGGCCATATGTCCTCAAATGTAAAATAAAAGGGCCAATCAAGATCATTTCTAAAGCTCCTAAATCAATTATTTCAGTTCAAAATAAATTATTCTCATTCTCTGTTTGGCAGGCTTTCTCCATAACACACTGTGTTAGAAAATAAAAATTTGTTGTTAGTCCATGTAATGATACTGTAATGTTTTAATAATTTAAATACACAGATGTATTCTATCTGCACTGCAAAGTAGAAATCTGCACACTGGAAAATCTTCATTAAACCCTTTGTTATAAAAAGTATCTCTGGGGAGCACATTGCTTCATTTTTCAGACTACTGGACTGCCTATTAAAAATTTTTATTTTGGCCAGGCATGGTGCATCTTGCCTGTCATCTCAGCACTTTGGGAGGCTGAGACAGGAGGATCACTTGAGCCTAGGAGTTTAAGAGCAGCCTGGGCAACATAGCGAGACCCCACCTCTATTTTTTTAAAAATTAAAAACAAAATAAAATAATTTATTTTACACTTTTCAACAACACAGATCAAAAATTTTTTAATTTTTTTTTTTTTTTTGAGATGGAGTTTCTACTCTTGTTGCCCAGGCTGGAGATCAATGCTGCAATCCTGGCACACTGCAACCTCCGCCTCCCAGGTTCAAGACATTCTCCTGCCTCAGCCTCCCAAGTAGCTGGGATCACAGGTATGCGCCATCACACCCGGCTAATTTTGTATTTTTAGTAGAGACTGGGTTTCACCATGTTGGCCAAGCTGGTCTCGAACTCCTGACTTGAGGTGATCCACCTGCCTCGGCCTCCCAAAGTGCTGGGATTACAAGCATGAGGCACCACGCCTGGCCCAGATGAAAAATTATTAAACAAAACTCTAGCAAAATAATTTTTAAAAATGTAACCTTAAATGTATCACAGTGGTAACATTACTAGCCCTTGCATTTTTGTGCTGTACAGGGAGCACCAATAGTAAATTTGTCACTAGTTTTTTTTTTAAATGCACCCATAAAAGGACAGATTCCTTTTTCCTTCTTTGAATTCGCAATTAAAAAAAAAGACTTCTGTAAAAGCAGAAGCAAAGAGCTCGTGAAAACAGAAGTGTTCTAAGTGTAAGTTTTGCAATCATTCCTATTACCATAAAGTACAAGAAACTTTGGTTCGTTTCTGCTCTCCCCCAATTAGCTCTGTGATTGAAAAAAACAAAAAACAACAAAAAAAATTATCTGGTTTTACTTGTCCTTTGACATACTTATTACAATTGTAGTTATGCTTTCATTTTGTCTGTTCCTCCTCTACTGGTCTGAGATATTTCAGTGTCAGGACTATGTATTCACAGTTCCATACCTGGCATATAAGTTGTTCACTGACTAAAATGCATGTTTTTGTTAATCTGTGAATTGAAGCAGTTGGATTAAATTTTCCATGTCCCTTCTTTGTTTCTGTGATATATATTTACTTTGAATTACCTAAGCCTAGGCAGTTAATTTTTCCCTTAATTTCTAGCCTTTTATTGCTCATTAATCCTCTTTCTAAATAAGGACATGTGTCCTAATTCAATTTGAAAATAAAGTAGTACAAGTAGCTACTGTGGTACTAAGTTTAGACAGGAAATGCTTCTCTGAGGGAGTGCCATAGAGTTTGCTGTTGAAGCCAATCAACTCCTACCTCTTGAAGTTAGGGTTTGCATCTAAAAAATAAATTTAAAAACTACAAAGGCAAGTAAAGGCAAATCAAACTTAAGAACAATTTCTAAATGGAGAATCTGATGCTCTAAGTTTTACAAATAAAGCACAATAAAGTTTTGCTGGTGAACCTACTAAGCCCAGGAACATAATCCAGCTCTCCATGGTCGTCCTTTGTACCAACAGAACTCCAGTAACCTCAGTGAGAAGAGTCATGGCCCTGCAGTTGACTATCCACATTTCTTTAATGTAAGTCAAAGCCCATTACAATGCATCCTGTTACAATGGAAATCTTATTTTTGGAAGTCCACTTAATTATTTTGAGCAACATTATATACAACCCAACAGATACAATAATTGACAACTTGTTGAAATGTTAGAGCTAAACCACAAAGAGTAACTGAGTAATGCTGACAACCCCAATATTTATTCTCATACTGTGCTCAACATTAGATGATTTATAAAATTCAACTGGCAAAGGGAGATCAAAGAATTGTGCTTCATCTTGAGCTTGAATTGGATGACAAGGAGATTAGGAAATCCTAAGTGGAAAAATATTCAAATCATTGTGCTTTCTATATATTTTTCTTACCACCTATTTCCAGTTATAAACCTACATCTGTGCCTCTGCATACCATTTAAGTACAATACTAAACATTCTTTAAAATCATTTTCTACTAACTATAAAAGGTACACTCATAACTGTAAAATCATTTCCTTTTAGAAGAAAAGCATCAAATATTCAGGGAACTTTATTTTTAAAGAATAAATCAAATAAGACACAGCTTTCGTTTACCTAAACGTGCATAATCCAACCTGAATATAAAATGCACTTAATTGGTAAATTACACATGAAATACAAAGGGAATGCAATTTTACATATGTAAAATGATTGCTAGCTATAGCAATTTAACAGTCAAATTTATCAGAACATTGTACATTAAAAAACACAAACAACAACTTAAAGCCAAATATCTATAGTAAACCAAGGAAAATTCTGATATGGAATGGTTTGACTAAAAGCAAAGAATAAGGCACCTGCTATGAATTTAGCACAACCATAAAACAGAATTAGTTAACCAAGACACTTGTTTCAAAAAGGGAAACAAGTACAGAGATTGATTAACTGGGTGAGAAACGCAAGTAACAACTTAGTTAAAAACCTGCTGGCCCAAGGTCAGTTGATTCATTTCTTATTCCAGAATAGTTAAGTTCCTGAAAGTCCTTAACCACTCCGCTCCCTTACTGTTCTCCATGTTTGAGGGTATCAGAAGCCCCCTGTGAGGTTCACGCTGTGTATAGACTAGGTAGCAGATTTCCCTTCTGTTCCTCTTAAAACAGCTTATTTTAAAAGAAATATCCTGAGGCAATTAATAAAGCAAACACAAGCAGCTTTCTTTCCAACGCATTAATACACAGACACTGCTCAGGTTTTTTTTCACCAAGTTATGGCTAAGTATACAAATAGCCAATACTTGCAGTTTTCAACAGTACTAGAAAACCCAAAACCTGCCCTATGACCCTCACCCTTACCATTAGTAAAACGTAAATTTGATCAATCATAACCTATAAAGTCATATAACAAAGGGAAGACTAAAGACTGATCATTATCAGTAAATCCATTCAATTCCAGATGCCACTTTAGGCTGATGTGTCTAGTACCCTAATGATTGAAAAATCATTAATCTAGAAAAAGCATTTCCAAACTAAGGATAACTTCGCAGTTGATGTACCTTTTTTTGCTATTAAAAGTGCTATTTAACATGCTAAAATGTCTTATGGCACATTGGACTCAACAGCATGTTCTGATGAGGCATCCATTTTTAGCAGTATTTTTCCCTAGAATTTTGTTTGGCATAGTAAACCCCTTTGATATATTAAAATAGTTCTGGTGAAATAAATGTAACTTAAACAAACCTTCCCTGACTGACTTCACTCCACCACGGTAGCTTTTAGTGAAACCACAGTAACTGATTAAGTCAGAAAACGATCAATTTTTTTTATGGCATCTTGGGTTACTATACTCACTCATGCAAAATCCAAGGTAGTGTAATGGAAACAATATTGGTAAAATAGATGTTGTGGCTATAAGCATCTCCCTTTATATTAGACATTTAGAAGCTTTTAAAAATTTTTAGATGCTAAAGGTTGTGGCAAAACTAGGCTGTGTAGTTGTTCCATTTATAAGCACCTTATTACAGGACAGTTACATGAACCTATAAGGGAGTGTGCTTTCAGTTCAAAAGAGTAATAAAGTGCCTAGCTATATAAAAACCACAAGACTTCAAATTGTAATTTAAGCTAACTGCAGTTATACATTAGGGTTAACAAAATCTAGACCCTGTCTATGCAGAGTTAGACTACTTGTTCATACTGTTTTAATAACCACATAAAAAAACTTACTCTTAATTGACTGAATAAGTAGGGTCCACTACTGTATCTTAACAATCAAATTTTATTGCTTTATTCATGTGGTGTTTTTTGCAAGGCACTGTGGTATGGACTAGAAAACTTGGAATGACTCATGAAGAAACCTTGGAATGACACATGAAGCATGATAGGAAAGTCATTCTGAGGCAGGATGCTTTACTGAATTGTTTTCAACCAGGGTATCAAACATCAGGAATGAGTTCAAGTTAAAATTCACAGGAGAATGGAAACATCTTAAGGTCAGTCACTTCACATGCCCATCCTGATACTTTGAATAATCTGGAAAATTGCTGTAAAAAGAAAGAGCAAATATTAAAATAAGCTTTGAATAAAACAGGTCTGGTGACTAACAAATATTTATTAAGGTAGCTGAAGAATCCAAAGGTACTCTTACATTCGCAAATGGTACATAACTTCAGTATAATAAGAAGTGAAGACAGGCCTATCTGAATAAATAAAACAATGAAATATCCCTGAGTTATTTTTTTATCTTAGCTTCGCTGAACTTTATGTCTAAGTATCCAAGAGAACTTGCAGATAAGTAATCATTTTACAAAGAACTTAAAGCACCAAAGCCAACAGGTTTTTCCAGCATAGAATTATTTTGGTTTATAAGCATCCTTTTAAGGCCTGGCCTGTAACACATGCATGTTTCCTCATTCTCACAAAGCTGAAATTCAATCATCTTCAGGTTATATAAACTGCTTGGCTCTCATCCATTTATCAGGAAAGCTTCCAATTGGTAAGTGCAGAAGAAAGGCAAAGTGAAAGGTTAAACAGAAATCTCAGTAATTTTAGAATGTGGAAAACAAACATCTACTTCAATATTAACAACTTGCATATTAAAATGATAAATGAAGAGAGGAAAGACCTTGTTTTTGTAATCTCTTTGCAAAGGCAAGTGTCTGTTACTCTTACAGCAGGCTACCCCGACACTTTTTTTTTAAACCATGTATCAAATGTTTCTTTTATTAACCTAAAAACATTTGACTCACACATTAAAATGCCAATCAGGTACATTTCCTCTATAGTGAATCAATTCTTTGCACAAGCTTTATTTTATAAAATATACTCAATTTTGACATTAAGACATTAGATTCTGGTATATGTTAAATCAAGTTCTAACATCTATAGTACATATTTATAATTTTCTTTGCAAAGACTGATAATGGAGTTACAAAACATTCTAAATTCTCATTCCGTTAGGTTTTGTCCGGTCTTAACATTTATTCCAACTGGATCATTACCAAGACCTGACCTCCTTTTTGATCTCCTGTGAGTACAAATTAAGCTGGGAGAAGTTTCTGGAGCACCACCCTCTGTGCATATGTGGAACAAGTAATTTGGTTCAGACCAAACAGAATTATGTGGAGTCCTCGGCAGGTGGGTTGAGAACTACGCAGGTAGGACTCACTACTGACCGGTCACCACGTCATCCCAAATCCTTTCAACCCAAGACTCTACCTGATGGGAGCCCCCAAGCCACTTACCAGAACCACAGACAACAAAAATGAAGAGAGCCAATAACCAGGGTCCTACAGACGCCTTCTCTTCGGGGGCATTTCTCTGCAAAAGCGAAAATCCACCATTTCAGATGCAGAGAAACCACTCGGACCCCAGGCTCCCACGCCTGCACGCCGGTCGCCGGCCCCCTCACCTCACAGGTCTCCCCTTCCGTTCCCGAGCCCCCACAGTCTGGCGGCTCGCAGACTCGGGCCCCTACCCCTCCACGGCACCAGCCCACGGTCGGCCGGATCCGGGAGAAAACGCGACGCGGCCCCAGGGACCCGGACTCAGCTCCGGCTGCGGAACGCAGAGGGGCGCCCGTTCTTTCCTTACCGAGGTCTTGGCGACGTTGCCGCGCTGGGTGATGTTCTTGCTGTGCTTCTCGTTGGCCATACGGATCCTCTGCTTGGCGACCATCTTCGCGGCGCCACCACCTGCCCCGGCCACCCCTCGGACTCGCTCACTCGCCTGCCTCCTCTGGAGCCGCTGCGAGGCTCGGCTCGCGGTGCCCGCGCCGCCGGAGCGCCGAGGTTCTCAGGCCAGACGCTAGCTACGGCCGCTGGGCCTGGGCGCCGCAAGCGCGAGGTCTGAGCACAAGCCGGGCGCCGGCCGCCGACTGACTGACCGAGCGGGGCAGGTGCGCAGGAGGAAGAGAACTGGCCGCCGGGTCGTTCTCGCGCCGCCGTCGCCGCCGCTTTGGCCGCCGCCGTGAGCGCGGAGTGAAAGAGGAAGGAAACGCAACGCAACAACGGGAATGTGCAGCCCGCCGCCTCGATCTACTTTGGGTTCGGCTGCCAACGTCAGCACTAGACGGACTCCGCCCCGCGGAAGTGCGCGCCCCTCCCGCTGGAGAAGGAGGGCGAAAGCGGGCGCACCCTCCCAAGCTCTGTCAAGCGTCGCCCTAGATTTGCGCTTGCGCGTTCGGGCGCCTTTTCCGCGTCACTCCGTAACCGGAAGTGAATTGGCCCCGAGGCTGATGGCTCCGGAAACACCAATTCGCTGTCTCCACGCATGAGGAGACGTGTAGGGGCCGGGTTCGGCCCTGGTGAACTCTCACCCGAGCGGTTTTTCTTTCCGGGACAACATGGCGCCGTCCACGCCGCTCTTGACAGGTGAGTTCTGAAGAAGCGAGGGACTCTCTTTCTTCAGACTAGTTTCTTATTTTTGTCTTTGCCTTTGAGAACTACCCGAGGAGCCGGGGAGTCTGATCTGCCTTTTCTTGTGGCTTGCGGAAAAGCCAGACTGTTGGCTTTCTTGATATAGCGTGGCAATCGGAAGTGAAGTCTCCGCCTCTGGGCTTTCGTATTCCCCCTCCCTTTCACCCATCCATCATTCTTGCCTGCGGATTCATCTTCTACAGAAATAGAAGAAGGGGGAGAAAAACAATGTGCTAGTTGAATTTGTGACACATGGGTCCGCAATACTGGTGTTACACGGGCCCTTGTGAAGTCATTTAGGTCTACAATAAGGACAAACACAAACATATGAGTTAGTCCTTTAGAATGATCACGCACTTTAAATACACCTGGACTTAAGTAATTCCAGATTCTGGCCTTCCTGCCTTAATGAGGTTTGTAGGACTGAATAGGGAGAGTGGAGCTGTAATGCAGGTTTCAAATGATGAAGGTGTGGTTGGGAGAGGGTGTAGCAGTGAGCATGATAGAGATATTCTAGCAACATTTGATTTTGAAATGGTTATGAGCGTATTAGAAATAGAACATTAGAGGACTCTTGAAATTTTGAAGCTAAAGACAGTGTGTAGTGTTGGAGGAGATAATAAACTTAGATTGGAAAATGCTGGGGAAGTTGCTTTACTAGGGTGTGGCTAAGAGTCTTTGCATATGAGTATTACGTAAGGAAAAGAGAGTAGGGAAGGAAAAGAAGGCTTTGGTTAAATTCTGATAACTATACAGAAGGAAAAAGTCATTAAGAGAAAGGTTGTCTGCATTTAAGGAGGGAGGCTATTCCCTCCCTTTCCCCCCACCCGTTGAAAGGAACCTTAAAACATTTTTGCACTTTTTGCCAGTCTACATTTCTATTTTTACATTTTAAAATCTTTGTTATTAAGCGCCATGCCCACTGATGCTCAGTCTGTCTTCTGCAGTTTAGTCATCATTTATCAAACGCCGAGTATAATCTGCTAGATAATATGCCAGGCAAAGGCTGTTTAAAAGGCAAAGTTACATAATAATTTTTTTTTTAGGTTCGTAAAGGTAGCTTGTTATTCACAATTTTTAATACTAAATGCTTATTTGAACTCTAATGAAAAAATTACATTCTAAAATCTGATAAATAACCCCTCCTTTAAAAATGCCTACAGTAGGTAGTTCCTCTCTGCTTACAGGGTAGATTCCATCCTATGTAGCATAGTTATGTAACCATTTATAATCCTTGAATTGCTCTTGAGACTCATTTATTTCCTTGCCATCCCATCTTATTTTGTGCTCCATCAATACTGAACTGCTTCTGAGTCCCTTTGAACAACCTGTTTCTTCAGTCTAGTACTATCCTATGCCTCTTGTTGATTTGGCAAACTCTTTTTCATCTGTTGAAATTAAAATTCATTTTAGATATCATTGCTCTGTGAAGCCTTTCGTCACTCTACCCAGATAGAGTCAGTCACTTCCTGGGCTATTTTTGTACCTTAAATATATTTGAAATTTTATTTCACTTACTAAGTAGGATAATTAGACATTCACTTGCCTTTCTCCCCTGCTAGACTGTGAGTCCTTCAATGTCAGCGACAGGGTCTTATTCATATCTGTCTTCTCAGTACTAGTGCAGTGCCTGGTAGACAATAGATACTCTAAATCAGGGGTCCCCAACCCCCTGGGCCGGACTGATACTGGGCAAGCATTACCACTTGAGCTTCCCCTCCTGTCAGATCAGTGGGGGCATTAGAGCCTCATAAGAGCGCAAACCCTATTTTGAACTGTGCATACAAGAGATCTAGATTAGATTTGTCTGTTTAGACTATCCTTTTAAATTAATGAAGGATAGCCACTTTATAGTAAATTAACCAAGGATGACAATTGTCTTACAGTGCTTAAAATCAGGGACTTTGTAAGAGCTTAAATGTTGTCTGTTCAGTCTACTCTTCATATTCTCATATTCTTAGAGGCCCAGAGAGATTAAGTGGTCCGATTCACACTGCAAATTGGCAGGATTAGGATTATACTTATTCAGATTGTTCAACTCTGTGGTCCATTTTTCTTTCACTAGAACAAACTGTTTAATCTTTTAAACATTCTCAATGTACATATATCATGCAACAATAGATTATTTTACTTCCAAAATCTTTTGTTAAATTTAGACTCATGGGATTTTAGAGCTGTGAATAATTTGCAGATTAGCCAGTAAATTTTGTTAACCCCAACTCTTAATTGGGAGTGACAAGCCAAAGCAGGTGAAAAAGGGATTTTTTTTTTAAAACTCGTATAACCTAAAAGCCTCAGTACTGCTAGATCCAGATACTCACATGGCTTCAGAAATCTGTTTTTCTTTCTTTCTTTCTTTCTTTTTTTTTTTGAGACAGTTTCGCTCTTGTTGCCCAGGCTGGAGTGCAATGGCGCGATCTTAGCTCACTGCAACCTCCACCTCCCAAGTTCAAGCAATTCTTCTGCCTCAGCCTCCTGAGTAGCTGGGATTACAGGCGTGCACCACCACACCCAGCTAATTTTGTATTTTTAGTAGAGTTGGGGTTTCACCATGTTGGTCAGGTTGGTCTTGAACTCCTGTCCTCGGTTGATCCACACGCCTCTGCCTCCCAAAGTGCTGGGATTACAGGTGTGAGCCACTACGCCTGGCCAGAAATCTGTTTTTCTTCATCTGTAGGTTCTTGCTTTCCTCCAGATTAAATTCATCTTTAAACTGACATTCAACCAAATGCCCAGCTCCAAAAGAAAGAACACATTTTTGCCAGTAGTCTCAGCAAAAATCTCAAGGCTAGCTGCCTTTGACTTTGCTTGGCTCACCTTTGTATCAGTCAACTTTTAATCATGTAGTCAGGACTAAATTATCTTCCCACTCCTGGATACTCCTCAAAAGAAAATAAGCGCCTCCTAAAGAAGAGGAGCTGGGTGCTAGGCACATAAAACAGCAATGTCCATTACGTGAAATTCACATTGTCTAATCTGCTTGACCAGTTGAAGTCACAGAGATAATTTATTCAAAATTGAGTGATTTTCCTAAACTAATACATAGTTCAGTGAATGTAACAGTTGGGAAAAGTATCATATTTTAAAGATGACTACACCCCTGCCATGGGATCCTTGTTTATTGAAGCCCTGTGTTTTTCTCTCTCTAACTCAGGCCTAGAGCAATAAATAGTATATGAATGTCTAAAAAGGCTAGTAAGCTTGGAAAAGATTATGTAGATGTTTAATGTATTTCACACAGCTACTGTGTGAAACTGGCGTTTATTTGTTGTCTTAATGAAAAGAACTGCTTGCATTCTAGATTTTTCTTTCTGCTAGAACATATTGCCAATCCCATTTGATTGAAGAGGGAAATCACTAAAAACAGGGAATCACACAAACTCAGAATACACTATATTAAGCTAACTACGCATTGTATTTAGTTTCACAGATACTTGTAACTAAAAAGGATTCCTTGTTAGAAAGTTACATGTAGAAAAAAATTGTTTCAGTATTGAGAAGTTTTTTAGTCCCTATTTATTTTTGCTTTTATTAGTTTAAAACAGTTTATGTTCTGTTATGGACCTGATTTTGTGTTTTTTCTAATAAACTTTGTATCACAGCTTTTCAGGAGTAAATTAAACTGTATATGCTTTTATTAAATTTATTTAATAGAAAAACTAATTAAATCTAGCAAGGCATCTTAGAAGTACAAAATGTCAGTTTGGGCCAGGTGGCTTACAGCTGTAATCCCAGCACTTTGGAAGGCTGAGGGAAGCAGATTGGATTGCCTGAGCTGAGGAGTTTAAGACCAGCCTAGGCAATATAGTGAAACCTCGTCTCTACAAGAAATATAAAACTTAACATGGCTTGATGGTGGGTGATATGATCATGGTTCACTGTGGCCTTGACTTCCCAAGTCCAGGTGATCCTCCTGCCTCAGCCGCGCGAGTAGCTGGGACTACAGGCATGTGCCACCGTGCCCAGCTAATTTTTGTAGAGACAGCATCTCCCTATGTTGCCCAGGCTGGTCTTGAATTCCTGGGCTCAAGCCATCTGCCTGCCTCGGCCTCCCAAAATACTGGGATTACAGGTGTGAGCCACCACGCCTAGCCTGAGCCCTATTTTGTTTTCCAGCTTCATCATCCTCTAGCCACACAGGCCTTCTTTCCATCCCCTTGACGCTCTGTCTTTTTTCTTTCCACGGGGTTTTTGCACTTGTTACTGTTCTCCTTGCTTGTTAACTGCCATTGATCCTTTACATCTCAGTATACAAAACTCTTAAGGATGCTTTCCCTAACCTTCCATTTTTAGGTTAAAACTCTCTTTTATACCCTCAGTGGTACCATATACCTTTCCTTTGAAGGACCAAACACAGGTATACGATTCCGTATATTTGGCCAATTATTTGATTACTGTTTGCAAAGTTCAATGAGGTCAGAGACAAGGCTGATTTTCTTTCCTATTATTTCGCCAGTGTTCAACACAGGGCCTAGGAGGTAGTTTGTTCGTTTTTTTCCCACTAAGCATTTGTTGACTAAATGAATCTATTTATTTGGTTCAGCTTTAGAAGCATTTAATTCAACCATTTAAAAAAGTATAGTCTAGGCTAGGTGCGGTGGCTCATACCTGTAATCTCAGCACTTTGAGAGGCTGAGGAGGGAGGATTGCCTTAGCCCAGGAGTTCGAGATCAGCCGGGGCAACAGTGAGACTCTGTCTCTACAAAAAAAAAAAAAAAAAAAAAAAAATAGCCAAGCAGGGTGGCACATGCCTGTAGTCCCAGCTACTTGGGAAACTGAGCCAGGAGCATCACTTAAGTCCAGGAGTTTGAAGCTGCAGTGAGCCTTGATCATGCCACTGTACTCCAGCCTGGGTGACAGCAAGACCCTGTCTCAAAAAAATAAAATAAATAAATTTAAACATAGAAATAAGAAGTATAGTCTAGTTCTGTAGATGATTATTTAATCTTGAACTTTGTTTCCACTTAATTTTTTAGGCTATTACTGTCATTGGGGCCTTAATAAATGAATATGTCTCATTCCACTTGTTCTCTTAGTTTGAGAAATTGTGAATATATTAATATTGCCTTATATTCCTAAAAACTTTAAACATATACTTTTTTTTATTACTTTATATAAAGCATACAGCTATCCTGTGTTCTAATATTTCCATTTTACAGATTAGGTCACAGATTCAGAGGTGGTAACGTATCCAAGGTTCCACAGGCAGTTATAAACTTAGGTCAGGCTCTGAATTCATGTCCTCTTTACCACAAGACAGCTGCCTTTCTTTCAGTGGTGACAAAGTTTCGAGTTTTATCTAAAAAGTTACATATTTCTCAGCAATTATACGATTTTATGTAACAGAGTAAGAAAATATGCCCTTTTGTTGCTAATATTCTATAGTTCAATGAAATATTTAATGATTTCATTAATATTTTGACTAAAGCTGTTTTTTTAAAAAAGACATTTGTGTTAACTGAGTCTTTATTAACAAAGTAATTGTGGTTCTTTTTATTTTACTTCTTTAGTCCGAGGATCAGAAGGACTGTACATGGTGAATGGACCACCACATTTTACAGAAAGCACAGTGTTTCCAAGGTATGATTTATTTTGTTAAGTAATGTTATAGGGAACATACAGTACAATCTAAAATGGTTTCGTTGGTGGTGTATTTTGAACAAGAAAGGAAAAGAACAGATGAACTCATTTTTATTGTATAATATTAACCGAAGATGAAAAGAATACATATTCTCTATCAGGGAAAATGATCTTCAGATCTGAAAATAGTAACTTAAGCCTATTTATAAGGTAGGGGGAACAATACTAAGAAAAAGTGTAGACACTAGTGTAATTGAATACAAGCCTTTATTTTACAAGAGTTTTATCTTAAGGAATGAGAAAAACTTGCAAATTTGATAGCCAAATCACGGCCAGTAATCTTAGTGAAATCATAATGAAAAAGATATTAAAAAGGGAGGACATATATATGCACATAGTATATAGCTAGCTAGATTAATTTTTTTTTCCCCAAAGAAACAATGGACAAGTAAACCAAAAACTAGTTAAAAATGCTTATCTATAGCGGGAGAGAGTTACAGGATGCGGGGGAGAGAGTTACAGGATGCAGGGGACACATCTGTGAAAGAGCTTTGGTATAGTTTTGACTTTGGACCATATAATTGTTTTAAATTTAAAAATTAAATTAAAGGCTGGGCCCGGTGGCTCATGCCTGTAATCCCAGCGCTATGGGAGGCCAAGGCAGGCCAGATCACCTGAGGTCAGGAGTTCAAGACCAGCCTGGCCAACATGGCAAAACCCCATCTCGGCTAAAAATACAAAAATTAGCCGGGTGTGGGGGCAGGTGCCTGTAATCCCAGCTACTCTACTTGGGAGGCTGATGCAGCAGAATCGCTTGAAACCCGGAGGTGGAGGTTGCAGTGAGCCAAAATCAGGCCACTGCACTCCAGCCTGGGCAAAAAGATGAGACTCCGTCTCAAAAAAAAAAAAAAAAAAAAATTGGGAAACTAAAATAAGTGATTCTAGCTTTATATCAGGTTGGTGGCATAACCATATGAAGACCTGCAAAATTCTTTTTTTTTTGAGACTGAGTTTTGCCCTTGTTGCCCAGGCTAGAGTGCAGTGGTGCAATCTCGGCTTAATGCAACCTCTGCCCCCCAGGTTCAAGCGATTCTCCTGCCTCAGCCTCCCAAGTAGGTGGGATTACAGGTGCCTGCCACCATGCCTGGCTAATTTTTTTGTATTTGTAGTAGTGACAGAGTTTCACCGTGTTGGCCAGGCTAGTCTCAAACTCCTGACCTCAGGTGATCCACCTGTCTCATCCTCCCAAAGTGCTGGGATTACAGGCGTGAGCCACCATGCCTGGCCTAATAGTTTTCTTTTTAACTGAAAGTTGATATTGTCATTTGAATCTACTATAGGATAGAGTAAATTAATTGTATTAATGTCGTTAGGCACCAAGATTTTTCAGCATTAGAGTGAAAATATGGACTTGCCTATATCAGTATGAACTCATGATTTCTTTTCATAAAACATTTGCATTTCCTAGTTCTGGCCAATGAAAGGGCCTGGAAGCAGCGATAACACAGTAGCAGTGAATACCCCATCCTCACAGATTGTGATCTCTAAATAGAATTCTTCACTAAAAGGAACCACTTCCTTGGAGAAGTGGTCAACTCTAGGTCTGGGACAGAAAATGTACAAGTTGAGGTAGCGACTTTTGTGCCAGAAAGCAAAGCTATAAAAGACTAATGAGATTTTGTTAAAGGGTCGTAGGAAGCAACTTGAAGAGATTCACACCAACCTAAGATGGGAACATTAAGAATTATGAATAGAAAGATAAAGCATGTCAAGTATATAAATGCTCCCCCGAAAAATCCCCCCTCCATTTAAACCTCACTGGTCAGCATTGGTGGTTGATGGAGTCCTCACTCATTACTTTGAAAATTGATAAATAAAGGGAAGGAGTCAAGCATTTATCTTGCCTTTCTTATACAAACTGTTTCTCAGAGTAACCAAGTGGTTGATGAGAAAAAGAATTTTATAGACGAATTCCAGTTAATAAATGGAGAATGGATGCTGGATCAGACAATTACCATTTTGTAATCCTCAAGAAATGGATCTAGGCCACTGGTTCTCAAACTTTACCAAGCATCAGAATCATCTGAAAAGCTCGTTAAAATCCAGATTGCAGCTCTCTTTCCAAATGTTTGGATTCATTAGATCAGCGGTAGGGCCCAATAATTTGCATTTTTAACAAATTCCCCAGTGATACTGATGCTGCAAATCTGGGGACCCCCCTTTAAGAACCACTGATCTAGGCAGATGATCATCAAAAGATGCTGAAACCTTTAGCTGAACTGTTTGATGACTGTTAATGGGGAACTTTATAATCAGGCTGTTGTCATCTGACTCTACTGACCAATTTTTATTAGGCTCAGTTCTCTAGAACCTTGCTACAGGAAGCATGGGCCCAACCAAGACCAACTATATTGGCATCACTCCTGAGCCAGTACAGAAATGCATCTCAGGCCCTACCCAACTTACTGAATCAGAATCTGTATTTTAGCTAGATCTTCAGATGATTTATATGCACTTTTTTTTTTTTCCAGAGTCTTGCTCTGCCGCCCAGGCTAGAATGGAGTGGTGTAATCATGGCCCACTGTAGCCTCAATCTCCCAGGCTCAAACAATACTCCTGCCTCAATATCCCAAGTGGCTGGGACTATAGGCTCATGCCACCATGCCTGGCTAATTTTTGTATGTTTTGTAGAGATGGGGGTCTCACTATGTTGCCCAGGCTGCTCTCCAACTCCTGGGCTCAAGAGATCCAACCGCCTTGGCCTCCCAAAGTGCTGGGATTACAGGCCTCAGCCACCATGCCTGGCCTGTATGCACATTATTTATTTATTTACTTATTTATTTATTTTTTTTGAGATGGAGTTTCACTCTTGTTGCCCAGGCTGGAGTGCAATGGTACGATCTCGGCTCACTGCAACCTCTGCTTCCTGAGGCGATTCTCCTGCCTCAGCCTCCCAAGTAGCTGGGATTATAGGCACCTGCTACCACACCTGGCTAATTTTTTTTATTTTTAGTAGAGACGTGGTTTCACCATGTTGGCCAGGCTGGTCTCGAACTTCTGACCTCAGGTGATCCACCCTCCTTGGCCTTCCAAAGTGCTGGGATTACAGGTGTGAGCCACCACACCTGGCCCTGTATGCACATTAATGTTTGAGAAGCACTACTGTAGAAAACCCAGTCTGGCTGGGCACGGTGGCTCATGCCTGTAATCCCAGCACTTTGGGAGGCCAAGGTGGGTGGATCACTTGAGCCCAGGAGTTCAGGATGAGCCTGGGCAGTATGGCAAAACCCCATATCTATTTAAAAAACAAAAAACAAAAAAAAACTATGGCAAAGTTATGTGCTACACTTCATTAGGGTATGCAGTCCCAAGGCTGCAGGAGTAGGGGAGAAAGGGAAATGAGACAGGGAAGGAGTTAAAGCAAGTGTGATGGGATATACTGAGCTGACCACAAATCCACAAAATATAGCCAACTTGCTTGGTCATGTGTGCAAAATGTCTCCAGAAAGGCTGTATGGAACATTTGTACTTCAGAACAGTCTGTTGTGTGGAGACAGGGTAAGAAGTTTACTGCAGCCTCTTAGCCTGTTTGGGTTGAATCTGAGTGCCAGAGCTCCTCCATGTGCTGCTACAGTGCATGGTGGAAGCCATGTGGAAGTATGGCCCTTAACTCTGCAGATTCAAAGACAACCAGTGGCGTTAGCAGATGAGGTCTCTTCATTGAATAGTTGAGGCGTGGCAGCAGGAAGAGTTAGGTAGATACAAGGAGGCACATGACTGAATCCAGTACAATCTCAGTATCACTAAGAGTAGAACAGAGAGATATTTATGTATCTCCTGGTGAGTTATTATACAGTAGGAACTGTGCTGTACATATCTTCTACGAAAGTTAAAAAAACTTCAGACTCAGAATTTAGTCAGTCTTTTACATGAGTAGTTCTCAAATGCGGCTGCACAATAGAATGACCTGGGGAGCTGTTAAAAAACCCAGATATCCAATCCAAGTATTGGGTATTAAATGATATTAAGAAGTTAATTTTGTGAGATGAAGTGGCATGGTGGTGATTATGTTTTTTAAAAAATATACTCACTGGTTAGAGATGCATAATCAAGCATAGAGTAATATGATAATGACATATAGTTTTTGCGTTGGAATGTTGTGGCATGAAAGATAGAAGTGGGGAATAGATAAACAAAATTGGCTCTGAGTTAATAGTTACTTAAGCTTGATGATGAGTGCATAGGTGGATTATCATACTTTTTCTCTATTTTTTGTGTATGTTTGAAATTTTTCATTCAAAAAATTATACCAGAAGGAAAGAGGCAAAATTTCCCAATTGCCAAGACCAAGAAAATAATCGAATTCTGGATTCTGTAGTTTAGTAAGTTTATAATCATTGCGATAAGGGAGTGTTTATTAAGTCAGAATGAGCTTCCTAAGAACAAATTGTTTCAAGCTTATCTCGTTTCCTTTCTGGGTAGAATTTCCAGACAGAATAATAGAATACACATTAGAATAATAGAACTGTAAACATAATTTTGGCAAAATATCTGAGAAATGAGGAAGTCTTTGGGTTGCATGATGATGACAGAATTGTCATTGGTTAAGGTCAGTAAAGTCAGCTGATTAATGAGTTAGTTTTAATTTGAGGGAAGGACTGTTGGTGAGCCACAGGATCTTGTTCAGAGCTCACTGAACAGTCTTATAAATAATTTAGATGATAGCCTAGTAACAGTTTTATAATTTATACATTACATACTTCCGTATGTAATGTAAGGACTGACTGATGTTTTAAAAGAGAAAATCAAGATTTAAGTAGGCCTCAGTAGGCTGAAATGATAGGCCAAAACCTGGATGGAATTTAATAAAGATAATTGTAAAATTCTGCCGTAAGGTTCAGAAATGAGTTGCATAAGTGTAGGGTAGTATAGGATGGGGAACATCTTGATCATAGCTGTTTATGTGGGAAAGATTTTTTTTATTTTTATTTTTTTGTGTGGTGGAGTCTCACTCTTTCACCCAGGCTGGACAGTGGCGCAGGGGTTCACTGCAACCTCTGCCTCCTGGATTGAAGCAATTCTCCTGTCTCAGCGTCCTGAGTAGCTGGGACTACAGGCGCCACCACCACACCTGGCTAATTTTTGTATTTTTATTAGAGACAGGGTTTCGCCATGTTGCCCAGCTGGTCTCGAACTCCTGACCTCAGGTGATCCGCCTGCCTCGGCCTCCCAAACTGCTGGGATTACAGGTGTGAGCCATTGCGCCATGAGAAAGAGATTTTAAAAATGTTTTATTATCTATAAACTGAGTGTAAGCTGTCATTATTGTGTGATTGCAGAAGCACAAATGTCATCTTCATTTGTGCAGATGAATTAATGCAAAGATAGTGTAAGGGATGTATCAGTCAGTTCTCAATGCTTTTGTTGTTATTTAGCAATTCAAATTATTTTTTAGCCAGGAAGTTCTCATCTCATGTTGTGACTACACTAATGTACATCTACATGTGCACAGATACAAGTTTCTATTTGGGTATTCATTATCACTGGGTGATGTATTCTTAGTAAACATCTTCAGTTCGGAGATACAGTACTTAAGAGTTTTGATTACATGATAGAATATTCCCAAGTAGTTAGGTGAAGAGCCTCTTATTTTTGTTATACTTTCTATCTCTACACATGAGAAATTGATGGAAGGCCTACCACACAAACTTATTCACCCAAAAGGGCTCTATTTTTTTCTTAAAATCCATCTGTTAGTATGAAATCATTTTCCAGCTTACTTTACAGTGATAGCATTACATTTTAAAGTATTTTGACAGATGAAAGCATTTTGGAATTTTCTGAAATTTGTGCAAGTTCTTAGTTATTAAATTGATAGTGAAATGGTTGACTTTATAATCAGATTTTTTTGAAAAGTATTAATGCTTATTCATTTAAACCTTTTTTTTTTGTCATTTTCAGGGAATCTGGGAAGAATTGCAAAGTCTATACCTTTAGTAAGGATGGGACCTTGTTTGCCTGGGGCAATGGAGAAAAGTTAGTGTTCATTTATATAACATATTTTGTGTGTCATGAATATAAACACAACTGGCATTATTTGAATAACAGATATTTCAGTGTCATTAATAAAATCCGTCTTTTAATGTCATGATGTAGTGAGATATTACCTCTCGTTACACAAAATACCTTCAAAGTTGTTCGTTTCTATGTATATGCCATGACTTGTTTGAGTTATCTAGTTACTTAGAATTAAAAATTAATGTATGAAAAATATAATTTAATGCTAAAGAAGTTGAGTTGTTTTAAATAGTGCTCTAAGTTATTGGTTGGAGTTTCCTAAATCTGCAGTAACACTGAGAAAATAATTCTCTTTACTCATTTAATCCTAGGTGTAGATACTTTTTTATCTTTGCTGTTAAATTACTAACAACTGCCTGCAGTTATTATTATTAGTCTTATGTATATAAAAGTGTATGTTATTCAAAAGAACGTTTAGTATAATATATGTTACATAAAATACCAGTTTACAAAATTGGTCTTGCACAAAAAATTATGTTGATTAAATGCTTATATTTTATTAAGAAAACCAGTCCTTTTTAATTTTTCAAGAGTTACTGCAACATTTTATTTCATAGACCATGCAAATGCTCAAATATTTGTTGCTTGGCTTAAAGTTATCTACATTGTTTTAAACCACATATAATACTGTTAGGTTTTTCAAAGGGGAGAAACTGCATGCATTAGTTGAAAAGTAAATTTTAAACATTGTTCTTTACAATGGTAATTGTATTCAGAAGTGTTTAAACTACCCATTAATACTTGCTTTTTAAAAATTGACTACTAAAGAGAACATGTTGAATTAGTTGATTCACCTTTTATGACTATAAGTAGTTGGCAGAATTAGCTTTTATAATTTTAAAAAATTGGTCTTTTATTCTTTTTCTTTTTTCTTTTTTTTCTTTTTTTCAATTTTAATAGAGACAGGGTCTTGTTATGTTGACCAGGTTAGGCTCAAACTCCTGGCCCCAAGCAGTCCTCCTGCCTCGGCCTCCCGAAGTGTTGTGATTATAGGTGTTAGCCACTATGCCCAGCCCTTTTTTTTTTTTTTTTTTTGAGACAGGGTCTCACTCTGTCACCCACAGTGGGGTGATCTCAGCTCACAGCAACCTCCGCCTCCCAGGTTCAAGCGATTCGCCTGCCTCAGCCTCCCCAGTAGCTGAGACTACAGGCGGACAACACCACATCTGGTTAATTTTTGTATTTTTAGTAGAGATGGTGTTTCACCATGTTGGTCAGGCTGGTCTCTAACTCCTGACCTCAAGTGATCCACCCGCTTCATTCAGCCTCCCAAAGTGCTAGGATTACAGGCATGAGCCACCTCACCCAGCCTGAATCTACTACTCTCAAATCATTAATAATATAATTATAATGAGTCTTATCTACAATGTTAACAGTTTTAATCTCAGCCTCAAAAAGTAGGATGTGATCTCAAAATTTCTTACTCTTTTTTTGTGTAACCTATTGTGGGTACTTAAATTTTATTTTTTAATCCATATTTTAGTTTGTATTATTTGAGTAATGAATCAATAGAAATTTACTACCTAATGGGCTATACTATACTTCTTTTCATTGTCTTTTTTTGTTTGTTTGTTTTTGAAGTATTCCTTGTTCTTCTAGCTTAGAGTTTGTTGAATAAGTCTGTTTTTACCTTGGCAGTTATTGTTAATAGTTCACTCATATCCACACTTAACCTTCTATGGGATTCAACTCTGAATCTTTTTAGTATGTCCCCATATGTCATGTCCATGATTTTAATAAGTATCATCTATATTAAGTTCTAGCATTTATTTCATTAAAGTGCTGTGACCACAATGGTACTTATTGTTCTGGGGCAAGAGAACTAGATTTCATGTATTGATTGTGGTCTTTGTTCAGTTTCTGGTTAACTAAGTCAGAAACCGTTACTGATTCTTCCTTAAATATGTTTTTTCTTAATTAAAATAAACATCCTTCATTAAACTAAGAATAACTCTTAAAGACCATCAATTCTGAGTAGGCTCCAGTTGCAAAGCAAAGAAAAAAATAAAGGTTAACAACAGCAACAACAAGAAAACAAGAAAGCGTCTTGTAATTCTAAAATAGGTTATTTGCAGCAAGTTGTAAAGATTTCCATGTTAGGTGTGTGTGTTTAAATACTATGTGGTAATTTTTCGTTCTTTTCAGTGACTGCTTATCTTAACCTCAGTTATCTTCCTCAAACCTGAGTAGAACAAAGTTACTTACAGCAACTTCTGGAATAAGATGGAGAGTCTTTTTTTTTTTTTTTTTTTTTTTAACACCCCAGAGTGTTTAGTACATAAAAGTAAGTCAGGCCAAACTGATTTCAAAGCTTGGCTGTGGCATTTATCAATAGTATGATCTTGAGCAAATCGTCAAATCATTTTATTTTTCTAAGCCTAAATTTCAGCACTTGTAAAACAGAAATGATGACATTTGTAAGATTGTTGTAAGGATTAAATGAGAAAATGTGCATAAAGTGGTTAGGTACATAGAAAACATCCCAAAATGGAACTGCTTTTATCATACAATTATTGTCATTTTTGTCGTTGTACCATAATAATTCTTAGAATCATATCTTTTAGAGATTGCTCTTGAGATTGTAGTAGACATCAAATGTCTCCTTACTGATTTCCCTAGCTGCTATAGCTTCTATTTATTTAAAAAACATTTTTTTTTTAATTGAGATGGGATCTTGCTATGTTGCCCAGGCTGGTTTTGAACTCCTGGGCTCAAGCAGTCCTCCCACCTCAGCCTCCCAACATGCTGGGATTACAGGTGTGAGCCACTGCACCTGGCCCATTTATTCAAATTTAAAAGTATACTTTTGCGGGCCGGACACGGTGGCTCATACCTGTAATCCCAGCAGTTTGGAAGGCCAGGGTGGGTGGATCACCTGAGGTCAGGAGTTCAAGACCAGCCTGGCCAACATGGTGAAACCCCGTCTCTACCAAAAATACAAAAATTAGCCAGGCATGGTGGCATGCGCCTGTAGTCCCAGCTACTCGGAAGGCTTAGGCAGGAGAATCACTTAAACCCAGGAGGCGGAGGTTGCTGTGAGCCAAGACTGTGCCACTACACTCCAGCCTGGGTGACAGAGTGAGACTCCATCTCAAATAAAAAATAAAACAAAAGTATACTTTTGCCATTTTCTCTAGCACCTCTGCCGTTCCTTTGGTTTGATAGACCTCAGCTTCTCTATAGATTAGTTTTGTGTTCACTTAAAGGTGTTTTTTTCCTTTTCAGCTGAAGGTGGAATCATCCACGTGTCTTCTATTTTATATCATTTCCCAGCACTAGCCTTATATAGGAGCCTTTTGGTAAAATATACATTTTTTTTTTTTTTTTTTGAGACGGAGTCTCACTCTGTCACCCAGCCTGGAGTGCAGTGGCACGATCTCAGCCCACTGCACCCTCTGCCTCCCGAGTAGCTGGGATTACAGGTGTCCACTGCCAGGCCCGGCTAATTTTTGTAGTGTTAGTAGAGACAGAGGTTCTCCATGTTGGCCAGGCTGGTCTCGAACTCCTGACCTCAGGTGATCCACCCACCTCGACCTCCCAAAGTGCTGGGATTACAGGTGTGAGCCACTGCACTGGCCCTTTTTTTTTTTGAAGTTAAGGTATTTCCCGCATATTTTCTAGAACCAACTTAAAGTTGATTTTTATGAAAAATAAACATTTTGGGCTGGGCATGGTGGATCACGCCTGTAATCCCAGCACTTTGGGAGGCCAAGGCGGGCGGATCACGAGGTCAGGAGATCAAGACCATCCTCGCTAACACGGTGAAACCCCATCTCTACTAAAAATGCAAAAAACTAGCCGGGCATGGTGGCAGGCGCCTGTAGTCCCAGCTACTCGGGAGGCTGAGGCAGGAGAATGGCATGAACCCGGGAGGTGGAGCTTGCAGTGAGCCGAGATCGCGCCACTGCACTCCAACTTCGGAGACAGCGAGACTCCATCTCAAAAAAAAAAAAAAAAAAAAAGAAAATGAACATTTTGGAGTGATCTGTATTTGAAAAGAGGTATGAATATTTTGGTTAGTGTTGACTACTATAAAACAGTATTTCATTGCTGAAATAATTTCTTTTGAAACCAGAGTAAATATCATCAGTGTCACTAACAAGGGACTACTGCACTCCTTCGACCTCCCAAAGGCAGTTTGCCTTGAATTCTCACCCAAAAATACTGTCCTGGCAACGTGGCAGCCTTATACTAGTAAGTATTTTCTCAGTGTAAAAATACTCTGACAGGATCAATTACGTTTAGTGGGGGGGAAAAAGTTATAAAGTTTATCACCTCATAAGAAAGTAATTAGTCTTTATGATAGTAAACAGTGTTTGTGAATATTTATGATCTACAGTGAATCTTGTACTCTCCAAATAAACAATGTATTGAAAGTAATTTCAAGGTATATGGTAAGTTAGTGTAAAGAGCCATTATGAGCTAAAGGAAAAGAAAAAGCTCAAGGGAAAATTCAGGAAGTAAATAACTGCTGGATAGAGATTTGTGAAGATTAAGAATAATAATGACTTTTAAAATCAAGACTTTTAAATAATTATTATGTGAAAGGAAGTACAGTAGACAAAACATCTAAGGGATGTGTATGGTATAAGAGAGTCGAAAATGTTATGCCATTTTCCAAAATATTTAAAGAGATACCTAATGATAATACATTATATGAACATTTCATATAACTGTGTTTCATGTAATAAAATAGTTATAGGGGCTTATTTTAAGAAACATTTTCTAATAATGTTGATATTTTTGAATAAGTAAATGATAATAGGTCATTATTGGCTTACAAACCTCCTGAGTTTTTGTTCTTTCAAGAGGTATGAACTCTAATGAATCTAATTTTTCCAAGTAAATGAAAGAGATACTGAGAATGAGTTGAGAATCATGAGTGGGTTATGTAACCTTTTATTTATTTATTTAGGTAACACAGAGGCAAGCTTTCATGATTTAACCCATTTGATAGTAATCCATATCAAACTTAATAAATAAGAAAAATAATCCTTTTACAAATGTTACAAGGCAATTACTGAAAAAAAGAATTTTTATTGTAGCTTCTAAAGATGGCACAGCTGGGATACCCAACCTACAACTTTATGATGTGAAAACTGGGACATGTTTGAAATCTTTCATCCAGAAAAAAATGCAAAATTGGTAAATAAATGGTTTAAAATACTAATTTTTACATAGTATTTTTAATGTCATCACTGTATAATATTTGTTTTCCTGATATTGATTTAAAAAATAACTTATCAGACAAAAATCTACATTTTTAAGGATTTTGTATGTAGGAATGTAATAGAGCAAAAACTTGATCCTTCTTTCCTTTAGTATTAAGTGGAAAGGAACAATGTTTTCTTTTTTTTGTTTGTTTGAGAGGGAGTCTCGCTCTGTCGCCCAGGCTGGAATGCAGTGGCCTGATCTTGGCTCACGGCAACCTCTGCCTTCTAGGTTCAAGCGATTTCACCTGCCTCAGCCTCCCAAGTAGCTGGGACTACAGGCATGTGCCACCATGCCTGGCTAATTTTTGTATTTTTAGTAGAGATGGGGTTTCACCATGTTGGCCAGGCTGGTCTTGAACTCCTGACCTCAGGTGATCCACCTGCCTTGGCCTCCCAAAGTGCTGGGATTGCAGGTGTGAGCCACCACACCTGGCCTTTTCTATTAACATATATTGACTAAAACTATTAACTGACTTAATATCATATTTATAAGTGTTTATAAGTGTTTTTCCTTAAATGGTAACCAATATCATAAATTACTTTAACATGTTAATGTGATGTTACATTCTGTCTGAATATTTTTTATACTTTTTTTTTTTTTTCATTGACATAGGTGTCCATCCTGGTCAGAAGATGAAACTCTTTGTGCCCGCAATGTTAACAATGAAGTTCACTTCTTTGAAAACAACAATTTTAGTATGGAAAGATTTATGACATAATTTTATTACTTACTGTAATCGTATACAGTTTCCATCAACTTTTATGACATCATAGGGTTTTCCTAAATACTGTTAATTTATTAATCAATAATTACTCTTACATTCATTTGCATAATTCTTTATAAGTCTGAATTCAGTGAAAATCTGTAACACAAAGGTTTTCTTTTACAATAACTTTTTATTATCTGGTAATTGCTATTAAGACATTTGAATATCTTTTCCTGAATTTAATTGCTATTGAAATTCTGTGACACAAATTTTTTAGATATTTTATCATGTAGAATTTTAAACTTCAGACACCTAGTTCTAGTAACCATCAGCTTGTGGCCAATCTTATCTCATCCATACATCTCTCCAGCTACCATCTCTTACTAAGTGAAAGCAAATCCCAGATATGGTTATACTTTTATATACTTGTTAAATATGTAATTGTAAATATTTCAGGGTAGATTTCTGAAGATTGGGGCCTTTCATTTTTTAAACTTAGCCACAAAACCATTATCACAAATTATTAAATATGTGTTCAAATTTCTACTAATTGCAAATGTTACAATTTTTTTTAAAACTCGGGATCCAAATAAGGTACTGCACATTGTGGTTGATTGATATATCTTTTAGGTTTCTTTTGGTCCTATAAGTTCCCACTCTATCTGTTATTTTATTCTTCATAATTTATTGTTTAAGAAACAAGGTTATTTGTCTTTCATGTTTTCCCATAGTTTGAATTTTGCATTTGTATCCCATGGTATAATTTAACATGTTCATCTGTCCCCTATAAATTGCAAGTTGGCTCTAGAGTTTCAGCTTCAGGTTCTTTTTTAGGTGAGTAAGGGTAAGACTACATTATAAGGTGATGTTCACTTCTTTTATCAAGAAGCACATAATGTCTGGTTGTCTTTAATTTTGTAGGCTTAGCTGACATTAATGTGTCATGCCTGGATGCATTATTTCATCAGTGGTTGCAAATTGTTGATACTCTGGTTTTTTCTCCCTCACTTATTTTTCAGCTGTACTGCTTCTATAAAGAAAAATTTCCCCTTCTACTATTTGGTTACCTGGTGCTGCATTTATATAGAAAAGGCGGGATAAATATTCTTGCTCTTATCAGTTTTGATATAATGTATTCTATCTCTAGCAACCTTCATTGTAACCAATTAGCTTTTTCCCCATTCTTGTTTTTCGAGAGTGGGCCTCATTCTTTTGTCCAAGCTGAGTGCAATCATGGCTCGCTGCAACCTTGACTTCCTGGGCTCAAGCAATTCTCCTGCCTCAGCCTCCCAAGTAGCTGGGACTACAGGCTTGCACCACCATGCCTGGCTAATTTTTGATTATTTGTAGAGACAGGATCTCATTATGTTGCCCAGGCTGTTTTTTAGTTCCATTCTTTTTTTTTTTTTTTTTTTTCGAGATGGAGTTTCGCTGTTGTTGCCCGGGCTGCAGTGCAATGGTGCGATCTCGGCTTACCGCAACCTCCGCCTCCCAGGTTCAAGCGATTCTCCTGCCTCAGCCTCCTGAGTAGCTGAGATTACAGGCGTGTGCCACCATGCCCGGCCAATTTTGTATTTTTAGTAGAGATGGGGTTTCGCCATGTTGGTCAGGCTGGTCTCGAGCTCCCGACCTCAGGTGATCCACCTGCCTCAGCCTCCCAAAGTGCTGGCATTACAGGCGTGAGCCACCGTGCCTGGCCTTTTTAGTCCCATTCTTAATGAGCTGTGGATTTAAAAGGTATGTGTTTCAGTCCATTGTAGTTATTTTTCTTATTGATGCTCAAATTGTCTCATCTTTGATCAATTAGTCCTTAGTGATTTCTTTGCTATATGGTAAGACAAGTCATTCTAGGATTAATTTGTACATTTCTAACCATTACACCTAGAACTGGCTAATTTTTCAGGAAACCCTGTCTCCTTTTTGGTGTGCTACTTTTGAATAGCTATTGATCTCTGAAATTGAACAAAGAAAAAGTATTAGCTCTTGATCTCATTGAAGGAAACATTAAAAGGAAATAGGGTTTCTTGAAAAATTGGCTGAGTCTAGCAAAAAAAAGATATTTAGATTCTAGAGATTCTTATTTGCTGTTGCATTGATCATTGTTTCTAGGCCTTTTTTTCTATTTAAAAGATGTAACAAGCATAATTTTATTTAAATTAAAGTTTTATACGTATAGTTTTATTTAAATTAAAGACTACAAGGTTTTTATTTAACTTCTATCTTATTTGTATTGCCTTCTGTCACCACCAAGAATCTTGTTACTCTGGAATACCAGGGATGATAATTTGAGAATATCACATTCACATAAGTATTCATTTGGTTTGTTACACATTATCCACAGGGTATTCTTAGAATCTTAATACCGAAAAGTAACACTATTACTGAAAATAATTTTTTAAAAAGGGTTTGCAGTTCTTTTGTCTTTAGAGCATCCCATTACTGATTGTACAGTTTTGAGTATATCATAGTTAGAATAGGAATTGGTAACTTTGTTCACACGTACCAAAGATGGCATGTAGGCTGATTTTGAGCAGCATCCAATCAGTATAGTTAGGCATTTTATTTTCCTGTGTTTGAGGCGCACTGTCACCTCACTGTTTCTGGGTTAGCTTGCTTTCTTGTCTTATTCTCCTCTTTGTGAGGACGTCAAATGAAGAGGGATCACCACTTTGACAGTTTGGTGTGCTGCTTTTGAAAAGCCATTGATCTCTGAAATTGAACAAAGAAAGTATATTAGCTCTTGATCTAATTAACTAGGGTGGCAGTTTTATTAATAATAGCATGGTTCAGACTGCCTGGAATAGAGTAAGCTCTTAATATCAGCCATTGTTACTGTGGTTGTGATCATCATTATCATGCATCTGTTTATCACATTAAGTTACAGAATTTCCATATCCACATTCTGCAGTAGCAGGCCAAGGTTGATCTTTTCCTTCTAATAGGCTCTAAGACCACTTTATTTCAGCGATTGAAGAGAGGATAACTGACATTTATCAAATACCTACCATGTGCCTGGCACTCTTCTCTTAAAACCAATTACTGAGAGTTGGGTGGTATAATCCCATTATTTGCCTAAGCTCACACTGCAAGTAAATGACTGAGTAGAAATTGAAGCCTACATTTGTCTTGCTCCTACCCCATGCTTTTTCCACTGTGTTACTGTATCTCACCAGGAGGAGACTACAGTGAGTAGTATTGGTGTGTAGTTATAGTGATCTTTGATAATGTATTCAGAGTTTAACATGTTCCTTTTAGGTTCTCTCATCAATCTGATTTAATTTACTCTTTTTTTAGACACAATTGCAAATAAATTGCATTTGCAAAAAATTAATGATTTTGTATTATCACCTGGACCCCAACCATACAAGGTAATTGCTGTTTTTGTTTATGTGTAATATTATGTGTTTAAACCTTTTCCTAGTTTTTTGTGATTGTAAAAACATGTCCATCTCAGTTTTTATTCTTCAAAAAATGAAGTAATGATTTATGTCTATGTATCTTAGGTGGCTGTCTATGTTCCAGGAAGTAAAGGTGCACCTTCATTTGTTAGATTATATCAGTACCCCAACTTTGCTGGACCTCATGCGGCTTTAGCTAATAAAAGTTTCTTTAAGGCAGATAAAGTTACAATGCTGTGGAATAAAAAAGGTATGTTAAGTATATTTTATCCCTCCCTTTGTTTATGAGTTGTTAATTTAGGCTATATTCCTATGTGTATAACAGAAGAATCAATGCCCGTTTAATTTGTGTTTTAAATCTAATTAAAGTTTTTACTGTTACAGCTACTGCTGTGTTGGTAATAGCTAGCACAGATGTTGACAAGACAGGAGCTTCCTACTATGGAGAACAGACTCTACACTACATTGCAACAAATGGAGAAAGTGCTGTAGTGCAATTACGTGAGTATTCCAGCAGTCTTCCTTTGATTAGAAACAATGATAGTAAAAAATACTATGCCATAAAGATGATATAATCTAAATTCTTGATCAAAAGATAGAATTCATATGCCTTAATAACCTTTAAGATAAAATTCTTCTTAATTAAGAAACTTAAAAATCATCCTCAAACATACCTTATTTTGGCAGAATACAATTAGTTATTTGAGTTACGCCATCGTTTTAGAAGTGAACTTCCTGAGTGAGGTAATTCCATTGTAGTAGCTCTTTTGGAACTTACTTAGCTAATTATGACGGCAAATTGTTTAATACTGTCTTTAGAATTGTTAGTAATATGCAAGAGGCCAGGCATGGTGGCTTGTGCCAGTAATTCCAACACATTTTTGGAGTCTGAGATGGGAGGATCATTTGAGCCCAGGAGTTCAAGACCAGCCTGATCAACATAGTGAGACCCTACCTCTACAAAAAATAGAAAAAGTTAGCCAGGCATGGTGGCATATGCCTGTAGTCCCAGCTCCTCAGGAGACTGAGGCAGGAGGATCACTTGAGCCCAGAAGTTCAAGGCTGCAGTGAGCTATGATCATGTCACTGTACTTCAGCCTGGGTGAAAGAGCGAGACCCTGTCTCAAAATAATAATATCCAAGAATGTTACCACTTCATCTGTTGTTTTAATGAACTAAAACTTTAAAATAATAGTTTTAAAATACTGATAGCGTCCTAATTTTCTCATTTTGAATTGAACATGTGTAAGTAGGGTAATCTATCTTTTAAAAAAACTATTTCCATTGAAGTCAGAGAAAAAACAAGGATGGCTCCCCTTTTCACTTTATTTTAATAACATTCTGAAATACCTAGTCACTATAATCAGCAGAAGTAAAATATATACAGTTTTGAAAGAAAACAAAATCATCTCTGCTCATGTAGATGAAGTCACACTATAACAGCTACTTTAAAAAAATGAAAGATTCCATATATAGCAAAAACTAATAAGAACAAATATATAGGGCCAATGAGAAGAAAACTTTAAAACTCTTCAGAGAGACAAACTATGACCTTTACTAAGAAGATTTTTATAAAGATGTCATTTCTCTCCTGTCAGTCTAAAACTAAATTTAAATGCTAACTGATTTTTTTTTTTAACTAAATAAACTGGCTGTAAGGTTGGTGTTGAAAAATGAACACACAAGAATATTTTGGAAACTTGTGTAAAAGAAGAGCAGGGCAGGGGAAGTTATCTGGAGTTCTGACACTACCAGATATTAAAATGTACCCAGCACTTTGGGAGGTTGAGGCGGGCAGATCATGAGGTCAGGAGATCAAGACCATCCTGGCTAACATGGTGAAACCCCATCTTTACTAAAAATACAAAAATTAGTTGGGTGTGGTGGCACATGCCTGTAATCCTAGCTACTCGGGAGGCTGAGGCATGAGAATTGCTTGAACCCAGGAGTGGGAGGTTGCAATGAGCCAAGATCGTGCCACCGCACTCCAGCCCGCTGACAGGGTGAGACTCTGTCACAGAAAAAAAAAAGTAAGCCAGTTGTAATTAAGACAGTTTGGTTGTGGTATATGGATATACTGGTAAAACTGATAAATCAGTGGAAGAGAACAGAGTCCAGAAATAGATCCATACTTTTGTAGACATTAATATATAATAAAGTCAGCATTTGAATCAATGGAGGAGAAAATATTGATCATTTAATACGTGGTTTGGGATAACTGGCTAGCCATTCGAAACAAAAGGTTATTATCTTCTTCACAAAATAAATTCTGGTTGGGTCAAAAACTTATACATAAGACTGCAGAGGAATTAGAAGAATATATGGGAGAATTTTTTTTCTAATCTTAAGAGTAGAAAAAGACTTTTTAAACAAGACAGAAGTACTAAGGGGAAAAAATAATGAATTTGACTATAGAAGAATAATGGATTATTACAATGAGAGACGAAAAGAGTCCATAAATTAAGCAAAATGAACAAAAAGTTGGGGAAAATATATTTTTTAAATAGTCAAGTGATGAGTATGAGGAAGGTCAAATTTTCTTAATATATCAAGTAAGCCAAGTAAAAGACCAATAATTGGAGAAAAATAAAATAGGCATAGGATAGTAAAAATTAGTCCTCAGAGCCAGTGCGGTGGCTCATGCATATAATCCCAACCATCTAGGAGGGTGAGGTGGGAGGATTGTATGAGCCGAGAAATTTGAGGCTGCAGCGAGCTAAGATCCCATGGCTGTACTGCAGTCTTGGTGACAAAATGAGACCATCTCTTTAAAAAAAAAAAAAAGAAGAAAAAAAATCAGCCCATAGAAAAAGAAATAAAATTACTTACAGTAAAAGATGCCTAACTTATAATTTAAAAAATAGAAATGAAAACAAGACAGACATTTTCACTTAGTAGGCTGATGAAGATAAAAATATGAAACTACACAGTATGGTTGAAGTATAGTGAGGGGGAAGCCTGCATCATCAAAAACTGCTGATAGAGGCTGGGCACGGTGGCTCATGTCTGTAATCAATCCCAGCACTTTGGGAGGCTGAGGCAGGTGGATCACCTGACGTTAGGAGTTCAAAACCAGCCTGACCAACATGGCGAAACCCCGTCTCTACTAAAAATACAAAATTAGCCTGGCGTGGTGGCTCATGCCTGTAATCCCAGCTACTCAGGAGGCTGAGGCAGGAGAATTGTTTGAACCCAGGAGGCAGAGGTTGCATTGAGCCGAGACCGTGCCCACTACACTCCAGACCGGGCAACGAGAGTGAAACTCCATCTCAAAAACAAAAAAAAATTCTGAAAGGATATCCAAGAAATATAACAGAGGGTTGCCTTTGTGTAAAGTGACCTGTGTTTGTGGCTTTTTTTTTGAGATGGAGTCTCGCTTTGTCACCGAGGCTGGAGTGCAGTGGCACGATCTTGGCTCGCTGCAACCTCTGCCTCCCAGGTTCAAGCGCTTCTCCTGCCTCAGCCTCCCGAGTAGCTGGGATTACAGATGCATGCCACTGTGCCCAACTAATTTTTCTAGTTTTAGTAGAGATGGGGTTTCACCATGTTGGCCAGGCTGGTCTCAAACTCCTGACCTCAGGTGATCTGCCCACCTTGGCCTCCCAAAGTCCTGGGATTATAGGCGTGAGCCATCGCACCTGGTCTTTTGTGGCATTTTTAAAAATATAGGGCACAGTGGCTCATGCCTATAATCCTAGCACTTTGGAATGCCAAGGCAGGAGGATCCCTTTAGCCCAGGAAGTCGAGGCAGCAGTAAGCTGTGATCATGCCACTGCCCTCCAGCCTGGGCCACAAAGTAAGATCCCATTTCTATAAATAAATAAATAAATAAATAAATAAATAAAATAGTGTGTATTTTGATTACCATCTGCACGTATTACCCCTTCCAAAAAAAATTTATTAATAGTAACAAACTATTACTATAAGGCCATATTACCAAAATGTTTAAAAGAAATTAAGATTCAATAGGGGTTCTTAAATAAATTTATGATTATACATTAATCCCCCTAGTATATAATGTAAGAGTATTTTAATGTTACCATTCCTTGAAATTTTTTTATCTGTTTGATGTGTTTGTGAGTACTGTATGATGGTAACTTTTGCTAACAAATATTTATATAGTTCTTTATTGCTAATTTGGGGCTTTATATTCTTTTTCTAGCAAAAAATGGCCCCATTTATGATGTAGTTTGGAATTCCAGTTCTACTGAGTTTTGTGCTGTATATGGTTTTATGCCTGCCAAAGCGACAATTTTCAACTTGAAATGTGATCCTGTATTTGACTTTGGAACTGGTCCTCGTAATGCAGCCTACTATAGCCCTCATGGACATATATTAGTATTAGCTGGATTTGGAAATCTGAGGGGACAAATGGAAGTGTGGGATGTGAAAAACTACAAACTTATTTCTAAACCAGTGGCTTCTGATTCTACATATTTTGCTTGGTGCCCGGATGGTGAGCATATTTTAACAGCTACATGTGCTCCCAGGTTACGGGTTAATAATGGATACAAAATTTGGCATTATACTGGCTCTATCTTGCACAAGTATGATGTGCCATCAAATGCAGAATTATGGCAGGTTTCTTGGCAGCCATTTTTGGATGGAATATTTCCAGCAAAAACAATAACTTACCAAGCAGTTCCAAGTGAAGTACCCAATGAGGAACCTAAAGTTGCAACAGCTTATAGACCCCCAGCTTTAAGAAATAAACCAATCACCAATTCCAAATTGGTAAGTAAAGTTTTACTACTTTTATAGAAAAAAGTTTATTTTGGGCCAGGAGTGGTGGTTCACATCTGTAATCCCAGCACTTTGGGAGGCCGAGGCGGGAGGATCACTTGAGGTCAGGAGTTTGAGACCAGACTGGCTAACATGCTGAAACCCCGTCTCTACTAAAAATAACAAAAATTAGCTGGGCATGGTGGCGCATGCCCGTAGTCCCGGCTACTCGGGAAGCTGAGGCAGGAGAATCACTTGAACCCGGGAGGTGGAGGTTGCAGTGAGCCGAGATCGCACCACTGCACTCCAGCCTGAGCAACAGAGTGAGACTCCGTCTCAAAAAGAAAAAAAAAACAAAAAAAAACCAACCTTTCTCTTGGACTAAACAAAATGTATGACTGGTCTGAAACTTCTTAATTTCCATCGAAATGTTCTATTTAAGCAGTACTGTTTTATTTATGTAAAATTATATAAAGACATAACATGATATTTATTTGTATTTATCATATTTATTTAGATTTAAAAAGAAAGTATATAGTAGACTTCAGATTTTTCCTATTTCTGTATTGGAATTTTCCTTACCTCAGATAAAAACAAAAGTAACTCCAACCCATCCTGCTTTCTGAATCTGCATGATGGCACAATTCTTTGATCCATAAAAGTAGTAGGTTTATTTTGGTGAGGGGGGAGAAATTGATACAGAAAATAATACTTTGAAAATGGTGATGAAATTAGGTAAGAACTTAAAATCAGGATTTTTTTTTGAGACAGAGTCTCACTCTGTCATCGAGGCTGGAGTGCAGTGGCGCGATCTCTGCTCACTGCAACCTCCACCTCCCGGGTTCAAGCAATTCTCCTGCCTCAGCCTTTTGAGTAGCTGGGATTACAGTGCCTGCCACCACGTCCAGCTAATTTTTTTATTTTTAGTAGAGACGGGGTTTTGCCCTGTTGACCAGGCTGGTCTGGAACTCCCGACCTTAGGTGATCCACCCGCCTTGGCCTCCCAAAGTGCTGGAATTACAGGCATGAGCCACTGTACCTGGCCAGGATTTTTTTGTTAACATTTAAGATTTCTACTAAATTGTTGCTTTTTTATGTGGCGTGATGATTGTGTGGTCCTGTCAAATCATTTTAGTTGAAGTAGCTATATGCCCAGTAATTAGAAATGTTTACGTGTATCTAATTCCAGAAACGAGCTAAATTACAAAGAAAATACTGTCAAGAAATTACTAGAAACAAAGACAGCGTAGTAGATAACTTCACAAAGGAGGAGAGTTACACAGCAGTAGGGGAAAAAACGTGTTGGGGTTCGTCCCTCACAGAAAAAAGTTTTTTATAAGTAAAAATTTATATATAAATTATACTTAAAGAATATTTATTAGCTTTCCAAAAAAACCTTCACCTTTTAAAATGTGTTCGTTGGTCCGGTGTGGGGGTTTCCATCTGTAATCTCAGCACTTTGGGAGACTGAGGTGGGTGGATCGCCTGAGCTCCGGAGTTTGAGACCAGCCAGGGCAACATGGTGAGGCCCCGTCACTACTAAAAATGCAAAACAAATAGTTGGGCATGGTGGTGTCTGCCTGTGATCCCAGCAACTCAGGAGTGTTGAGGTGGGAAATTCACTTGAGCCCAGGAGGAGGAGGTTGCAGTGAGCTGAGAAATTAAAATGTGTTCATCAAAAACAGTCCCATAATAATTGATGTAACTGAATAAACAAAGTTTATTAATAAGAATGAAATTATGCGTAATGAGCACATAGTACCAAAACCAGAAAAAACTCATGATTTATAGTAGTTGTGTGGATTTTTTTCATCTCAAGTGAAAGGCTCTGAGTGGCTACATGATGCTCATAAGTGTGGAAGAGACTTGTAACTTATCTTTTCTTCTTGTATCATTTTTCATCAAAGTTCTGAGTAGAAACTTTTCGGCCAAAGTAAACTACTACAGAAGAGCCCACTATTGAAAGAATTTTCATATTATGTATAAAACAAATGTTCAGCAAATATTGTATAACTTAAGTAGCATTTTATGCAACATGGATAAAAATGAAATGAAAGAGCCTTGCACTCCAAATTTGTCTGCTGTTCTACAAATGTGGGTTCTCATAATATTCAGTTTGTTTCAAGTAGAATATGAACATACCCAGAACTTTGATGACCTGAAATAGTTAATGCATTTGCTAAGATAAGGTCACTTTATGGTTTCTTATTTATTACTCTGCATCTTAAGTGTTTGAGCTCTGCTTATTTCCATATAGGACTTACAAGTAAAATGCAGATCTGAGACCTAGTACTCAAGAAACTTCATGGAGAGCTGGTACTTTTGATGTGCTGAGTTATGGTAGAGTCTAAGAGACAGTTAACATTAAAATAATAGCAATATAGATAGAAATCAGTAAGTACCTGAATCTGATAGAGAGTTGTAGTGCCATCACTTATACTGTATGTTGTCTAAAACTGTTCTGGAGATACATTGAACCTATAATTCACCATCTTTTCTATTGTGGAATATAGTTGTTACATGGTTATATGAATATCTGATGTTGGAAATGATTGTCTTCATTGTGTAATCTGACAAGCCATGTAATTTTTTTTTGGTCTCTTCATATGTCAATCCCAGATTTGTAATTATCTAGTTAATTACTCCTTTCTATTTCATTTATTTTCTTATAATCTATTCTTGTTTTTTCATTTGCTTTTATTTTTAATCTTCTAATTTCTGATTTTACAAGTAAAGATCTAGCAAGTAATTCTTTGTGCGAAGAAAACAAGCGAGGCAACTGGGTTTCTGTTGACAATAGTTAGAACCAAGAAGGCCTCAGAAGAAGCTGTTGTTGGTATCTAGTTTTCATAAGAATCATGTGTCTGTAGTAGTGCTAAGAAAAATTCTGTTTGAACAAAACTAAAGTGAATTTTGCCAGCTCTGATATGATTGAAAGATATAGCAACTAATAGGAAGACCCTAATTAAATCCATCCTGACAGTTGGAGTGTGCCACTACCAATGAGTTTCAAAATAATCTTTGCTAATGATCTTAAATTTGATAAAATAAGTTTATCCTATATTAGCAGAAGTGTATAATTTGTTGTTGTAGGTGTTTACAACATGGACTCCATTTCAAAATTATTTTACATTTTCCATAGCATGAAGAGGAACCACCTCAGAATATGAAACCACAATCAGGAAACGATAAGCCATTATCAAAAACAGCTCTTAAAAATCAAAGGAAGCATGAAGCTAAGAAAGCTGCAAAGCAGGTATTTGGGGCACTAATCTCATAACAAAACAAATAGTCAGTTGTGGCCGGGCGCAGTGGCTCACGCCTGTAATCCCAGCACTTTGGGAGGCTGAGGTGAGTGGATCACTTGAGGTTAGAAGTTCAAGACCAGACTGGCCAACGTGGTGAAACCCTGTCTCTACTAAAAATTCAAAAATTAGTTGGCCATGGCTTATAATCTCAGCTACTCAGGAGGCTGAGGCAGGAGAATTACTTGAACCTCGGAGGTGGAGGTTGCAGTGAGCCGTGATCGCGTCACTGCACTCTAGCCTTCCAGCCTGTGCGACAGAGAGAGACTCCATCTCCAAAAAAAAAGGCAGTTAAGTTAGCTTTAAGCCTTAAAGTTTAAAGAATTATGGTCCTAAATACTTGACTGTGACCAGGTGTGGTGGCTCATGCCTCTAACCCAGCACTTTGGGAGGCCAACGTGGGAGAATTGCTTGAGCCCAGGAGTTCGAGACCAGCCTGGGCAACATAGTGAGACCCCCATCTCTACGAAAAATTTTTTGCTGGGCACAATGGCATGTACCCCATAGTCCCAGCTACTTGGGAAGCTGAGATGGTAGGATCACTTGAGCTTGGGAGGTTGAGGCTGCAGTGAGCTGTGATTGTACCACTTCAGCCTGAGTAACAGAGCAAGACCATGATTCGAAAAAAAAAGAAAAAAAGCACAAAAAACCTTGGCTCTTACGTTATAAAATGTAGTTGGAGTTAGACTTCAATAGGCAGAATATCTTTCTTTTGTGTTTGCCTATGAATTTCTAAGTAATCCTGTCTATATGATGGGTGACAAAAGAAACGGGACTTGACATCATAACCTGAGACACTAATGGTATTATGTAAGCATGTTACTTGCTGTAGACCCTTTTGGTGGCACTTGTGTGAAGTGGTATAGTTTGCTTTCCTTGAAGCATGTATTTACTAAGAGAAGCTGGAAATTACATGACTAGAAAGCCATTTGGGCACTCAGTATTATAGTACTATATGAAATTATTTAACTGGGAATTGAAATACCAGAAGTACCCAAATAATGGGATATTTCCAAAATAGTTTCTTATTTGATTATGTAGTTGAAAAGCCACACCAGTGTAAATAATTGACAAATTGTGATATTGTATAGCTCATGGTGATAATGTGATTGGCTGGGCTGGGGATGTCTGGTTAGTGAAGTTATGGTGATCACATTTTTGCAATTCAGGTAGAGTACATGTCTCAATCCATTCAGGCTGCTACCTTATACTAGGTAATTCATAAACAAATTTATTGCTCACAGTTCTAGAAGCTGGGGCGCTGGCAGATTTGGTATCTGGTGAGAACCCGTTCATCATAGATGGCACCTTCTTTCTGTGTGTCCTCCCATGGTGGAAGGGGCAGTGGAGCTCTCTTTGGTCTCTTTTATAAAGCTACTAATCTCATTCTTGAGTGTGGAATCCTCATGCCCCACCTTTTAATACTATTACATTGGGTATTAGGTCCCAAACTATGAATTTGAGGGAAACACCAATATGTCAGACTGTAGCAGTGGGGTAGGGTTTTTGGATGTTTTGTTTTTGTTTTTTTTGAGACACTCTGTCTCACTCTGTTATCTAGGCTGGAGTGCAGAGGCATGATCACGGCTCACTGCAACCCCAAACCCTGAGCTCAAGTAATCCTGCCTCAGCTTCCCAAGTAACTAGGACTGTACATGTACACCACCATTCCCAACTAATTTTTTTATTTTTGTTAAGATAGGTTATCGCTATGTTTTTCAAGCAGGAAATGGGGGTAGGTTTTTTTGGTTTGGTTTTGGTTTGGTTTTTTTTTTTTGAGACCGAGTTTTGCCATGTTGCCCAGGCTAGTCTCAAACTCCTGAGCTCAAGCAGTCTGTCCACCTCAGCCTCCCAAAGTGCTTGGATTACAGGCGTGAGCCACTGTGCCCATCCTAGAAAGTGCAGATTTTTAACAGCTGGTTGCTATATCAGTATAGTCTTGCTGATAATTCTTGAATTTTGACAGGTCTAGGCTGGTTATGTGTTTTGGGAGGCAGTTACTATTTTAAGGTGTAGAATTGTATTATGCAACCATATTCTGCTAAAATCTGGACTTTTAGAAAAACCATTCTGTTCATTTGTAGTTAATATGTTTCATCCCCAGAAGTATCTTAATTGGTCAGCTTTAGGTTATTCCAAGTAAAAATGATGTATTCCATGCATTTGATATTAGATTTGTATAAAAGCAAGTCTTGTCCCTTCATCAATACAAGTAGGGACCTCTACTGGCCCTGGATATTACAACTCATTAGTAGTATCCTTACAACTTGATAACTAAGATGCCCTTTGAGTTTTAGGGCCTCTCTGAAATGCACTCAACTTAGAATTCTATTTTTATAAGCAAAGTTTCTTCCACTTTATCAAAAGATATTTTTAATATGACCATTGGTGATACTGGACTAAGATTCCTTTATACTTATTATATAAATAATTACTTATTATTTATTATTATAATTATTAATAATTATAACCATTAATTAATATACTAAATTATAATTATATTAATTATATAAATAATACACAAATTCTATTAGTTTATACATTTTATAATATAAATTATTTGATAATTATTTCACATTTAATTAATATAATGAAATTATTATTACAAATAATGGTTATTTATAACTCTCAGTTATAAATGTGTAACTCTTTATAGCTCATGGTAATAGTGTGATCAGCTGGGCTGATCAGTTATAAATTTACAACTCTCAGTTATATGTTTATACCTGTCAGTTTTTTTTCAAAGAGCCAATACAGTCATCAAGGACCTACACACGTTTTTTACTAAAGATGATACCAAAGGTGATACCAGTAATCCCTCATTGTGGAGTTGCTTTTTGAGTTGTTTTTCCAGTAATAGCAAAGGTTTTCAACTTGCAAGATAAACTATTCAGTATGTATTTTGGGGACAACTGGCTGAAGTTAGTAAAAGTTGTGGCTGTGTGATGGAACAAAGCTAAATGGCCCTTGACAGAATCTCACCTTATCCAGGCCTTCTTAGTCCTGACTCTGAAGTAAATTACTTTAGTCAAAGATAGAGCAGTCAGATGTATGTAATCTAACTAGTATTTTTGTAAACTGGTGATAATTTTATAAGTTTGTTGACTTTACCAAAAAAGAGTTGAAACATAAGAATTTAATCTTACCATATATACGTCCTTTCTAGAGAATGGCTAGAATTTAAGTATAATAATGCAGACATTTCAACTTGTTCTTGATTAGTTTGTGGGGAAAAATAAATTTTATATATCACTTAATTTTAATGGTTTTTCACATGATAACATTAACCTTTCTTCCTAGAGAGCTATATTCTTAGCTCATTACAAACAATTAAAATTTTATATTTTTAAAATCTGACATCAAAAGTGAATTTTGATAGGCAGAATATCCCCTCTTCTTTTATTTACTCTTCTACTTTAATTTTATATTGTGAAAAATATAAAACTGCCTATTACCAGAACTTACAGGCTTCTTAAGAGGAGAAACTTAATATTTTCTTTCGAATTCTCAAAGTGCCCAGTAATTTGTTTTCATGTAGAAGGTAAATAATTGTTTATTAAATAGTACCAAAAAGTGAAACCAACATGACTTTAAAAAGAAAAATAGGCTGGATGCAGTGGCTCACACCTGTAATCCCAGCATTTTGGGAGGCCGAGGTGGGTGGATCACCTGAGGTCTGGAGTTTGAGATCAGCCTGGCTAACATGGTGAAACCCCATCTCTACTAAAAATACAAAATTAGCTGGGTGTGGTAGCAGGTGCCTGTAATCCCATCTACTTGGGAGGCTGAGGCAGGAAAATCGCTTGAACCCGGGAGGTGGAGGTTGCAATGAGCTGGAATTGCGCCACTGCACTCCAGCCTAGACTCTGTCTCCAAAAAAAAAAAAAGAGAAAAATTGACTTCAATTCTGTATTTTCTAAAAACTCTTAGGCAGACTTTTAGAGCTGAATATCTAGAAGTGATACCCTATTCTATGTTCCCTGAGGATCTGAGGATGCTTTAAAAGTTCAGAGTATCCTACCCAGAACTCTGAGTAAAAGGTTATGGAGACCTGGAGCATTATATATATATTCCACTGGAAATTCTATAAGAAGTAGAAACCCTACGTTGGAGCCAATAAATACTTACATAACTTTTTCCCCCTCTTACCAAAATATATATCTTGTCCTAATTATAAAGGAAGAGTCATTCCTTTATTTTTTATTTATTTAGCCTGTGCAACGAAGCAAGTATTATGCTAGAGGCTCAGTTCTAATGGGGAATGGTAGAATATGGTGTTACCGTAGGGAAAAATACTGGGCATTATGAGAGCCTGGGAAAGGTGCGACTATCCAGTCTTAAGGTGGGGTGATTTTCCAGAAGACTTAAAGGATAAGTAGGGTTCAGCCAGGTGACTTGTGGGGGAAGGTGTTCTAGGCACAAGGAACAATATATAGTAGTCTCCCTTTATCCTGGAGGGGCAGAGCTATGCCTGAAACCACAGATAGTACCGAACCCTATAGAGACTGTGATACACAGTAAGAGATTAACAGTAACTCATAAGAAAATAGAGCAATTATAATAATATACTGTAATAAAAGATATGTGAACATGGTCTCTCAAAATATCTAATGGTGTTGTATTCACCCTTTTTGCGACAATGTGAGATGGTACAATGCTTCTGTGGTAAGATGAATAACCATGGCTATAACTTGCAGTTCGAGGCGCAACTGCAAAACTAGCACTAATCTCTTTTCTTCTTCCCAAGTTCATGGATAGGTTTAATCTTACTGTAAATCATAGCAAATCAGCATACAATATTTTTTATTCCTTATTAAGAACTTTCACCTTTTCACTTAAAGGGAGCACTTTATGGCTTCTCTTTGGCATATCCGAATTGCCAGGATCACTACTCTGCACTTTGGGACCATTATTAAGTAAAATAAGGGTTACTTAAACACAAGTACTGTTGATACTGTGACAGTCGATCTGATAACCAAGACAGCTACTAGTGAAAAATAGGTGGGGAGCGAATACACTGTGGATACACTGGATAAAAGAATGATTCTCGTTCTAGGCAGGATGCTGAGAGATTTCATCACACAGCTTAAAACTTATGAATTGTTTATTTCTGGGATTTTCCATGTAATATTTTTGGGCTGTAGTTGACCCTTGGTTACTGAAACCATGGTTAAGGGAGACTGCTGTACACAAAGGCCAGGGGCAAGAGTATACAGCACCTTAGCGGAAATAAAAGTGATTCAGAATCAGTGAGGAGGGACAAGAAAAGTTATCAGAGGTCTGATCATATTGGAAGCATTATGGCATCCCTTTAAGGGGAAAAAAGTTTTGTGGTACTTTGTTGCAGAGCTGAATTGATCTGATTATAAATTAATATCTGTAGGATTCTTATTCTTGTAGCATAATCCATTACAGGTACTTGATCATACATATTCTTTATAGTTTTGGAGAGAGCCTTGTAAGAGTGAAACTTTAAACACCTTAAATAGAAAAGCCCTCTCATATGTTCAAACCATCTATCTACTGGCACATCTCAGAATATGCAAAAGTTTGGAATGCTTGTTGGCTGGTACAGAAACCTCCTGGTTTACTCTGATAAGGTCATTTTATGTCTAATATGGGAGTATGTAGCATACTTCATGAGACCTTTAATTCAGATTCTTTATATAAAATGTAGATAAAATCACATATTTAGTTTCTGTATTTCATATGCCAAAGCTATGTTGATTTAAATACTGTAATGTTTTTGGTTTTTAAAATTGAATTAAAAAAAATATTTCCTGCAGGAAGCAAGAAGTGACAAGAGTCCAGATTTGGCACCTACTCCTGCCCCACAGAGCACACCACGAAACACTGTCTCTCAGTCAATTTCTGGGGACCCTGAGATAGACAAAAAAATCAAGAACCTAAAGAAGGTGAGAGACTTAAGTGAAAAACAGACGTGCATATTGAAAGGTATACATGAAAATTATATAAGTAAGGGAGTACTTAGATGCCTAAAGACAGGTATCTAAGAAGTTGGTATCAGCAGTTCTCATTGTTGTTTTCTCACTATGAAGCACTATTCACTTAGGAATGGTATTGATTTTAGTTCTATTCATAAATGTCTGAAGACTCTTAGTACTTTGATTTTTGGAGTAATAAAATTCAGTGTGCATCAGCATAGAAATATACTGAACACTTTTTTTTTTTTTTGAGACGGAGTCTTGCCCTGTTGCCCAGGCTGGAGTACAGTGCCACAACCTTGGCTCACTGCAACCTCCGCCTCCCAGGTTCAAGCGATTCTCCTGCCTCAGCCTCCCGAGTAGCTGGGACTACAGGTGTGCGCCACCATGCCTGGCTAATTTTTATATTTTTAGTAGAGACAGGGTTTCACCATGTTGGCCAGGCTGGTCTCAAACTCCTGACCTCAGGTAATCCACCCGCCTCGACCTCCCAAAGTGCTGGGATTTGTGAGCCTCCTCGCCTGGCCACTGAACACTTTTTAATTTAATTTAATTTTTTTTTTTGAGACAGAGTCTTGCTCTGTCGACCAGATTGGAATGCAGTGGCGCGATCTCCGCTCACTGCAAGCTCCACCTCCCGGGTTCAGGCCATTCTCCTGCCTCAGCCTCCCGAGTAGCTGGGACTACAGGCGCCCGCCACCACACCTGGCTAATTTTTTGTATTTTTAGTAGAGACGGGGTTTCACCGTGTTAGCCAGGATGGTTTCGATCTCCTGACCTCGTGATCTGCCTGTCTCGGCCTCCCAAAGTGCTGGGATTACAGGTGTGAGCCACTGCACCCGGTCACTCAACACTTTTATACTCAGTATTTCATTAGATACCTTGTGATAATTAGGGGCAGATATTTATCCTAGTTTTGAAGATGAAGAGACAGAGACAAAAAAGAAGTGTATTGACTTGTGATATTGCAGCCAGTGTGCTGGGGTGGCCCTGGGGATAAAAAAAAGGTCTCTAGAGCCCTTCACAGCTGCATTATGAGGTTTCTCTTTCAGTCACTTTTTATCGGGCAGGACTTTGGACCAACAATCTTTCAGAATGCTCTCATTGAGATTTCTCTCAAAGCCAGAAACATCACCCAGGTCCAATGGGGCATTGAAATGTGCCATTACTGATACATTTATATATACACATGCATACATGATAACATTAATTAAAAGCCTGAGAATAATATTTTGCCAAATCTCATGTTTTTAACATTTACAATTTTGCATTTAACTTTAAAAAACAGTTTATCCTAGCATTTTAACAGACCATTGTTGATACAAATCTAAGATAATTAATCTCCTTACTTGAGTTTCACATTCTTAATAAGGAAATTTGCATTTGAAGTGACTTTTCGTCCTTGCTCTTGACTCATATTTGATGTTTGCAGAAACTGAAAGCAATCGAACAACTGAAAGAACAAGCAGCAACTGGAAAACAGCTAGAAAAAAATCAGGTACTTTCTGCATTTTTCATTTAGGCTTGTGGTGACCACCAGCCTTCCCCCTTTTATTATAAACAAGTATTTAGTCAGGTAAAAGAGCACATGGAGTTTAAAAACTTATTTTGAAAACCATATGCCATATTCTTTTTAATGTTTTTACTTTTAAATAGCTTTACTCTTAAATAGAAGAGATATGGCATTGATCATGTGAATGAAAAAGTCAATATTCCTAAGAGGCATACTGTGTTATTACTGCTGAAAATAATAGCAATTTGTTATATTAGACAAATATAAGATTCTCTCAAGTTGTACTGCCCTGTTTGCCTTTTCCCTCCTCCTGTCAACATGTTTAAGCCCAAATATAGAATTGAAAATTTTTGGGGCCCAAAGGGATGCAATAAGACAGTGTCTGTTCTTTTCACCCTTGATTCATACCAGATAACAAATTAGAATTTGTTTCTAACCTGTATTTTAAAATCTGTGTTTACTAGTGAACATAATAAATTGTCAGAAATACCATTTTTTCTGTATTATTTTGGTTACATATCCAGTAATTATTTCATAATAACTTCATTGTTTCAAACTTTTCTAGTTGGAGAAAATTCAGAAAGAAACAGCCCTTCTCCAGGAGCTGGAAGATTTGGAATTGGGTATTTAAAGATTCACGGAAAGCAAGTTGATGACCAGAAATCAGTGCAAACACATCTTCTGTTAAACCCATTGGTATACACAGAATATTCCTGTGCCCACACTTAATGTCAATCTATAATTTTAACCATTTATCCAAGATTCTACTAAGTGTAAAATTATTTAATAATGTCTATTAAATTGATATTTATATCTTGCATCCTATATCATGTCAATATGTGATATAGAAAAGAGATACATGAATTTTTTAGCTAAGCTTGACAGATTGAAAGACAAGTGTCATTTTTTTTTGTAGAGGGTGATATATACCATATAAATGAATAAAGACATTTTAAATTTAATCACTTTGTTTTTATTGTAAGTTCCTTAGTTCAGATATCCTTTATTAATTTATAAGATGTGTAAAACTACTTAATTCTCACAAGACTCTATGAAGTAATTCTTATAATCTCTATTTTATAAATGAAAAAACTAAGGCCATAAAATTAAGAAATTTGTCAGTGTCTCAAAGCTAGGAAATGGCCATCTAATCCCAGAGCCTATGCTTTAGGTCACTATGATATACTACTCCTGTATCCTCAAGTAATGTATCATTTAGTAACACTAAGCACCCTGCTTAGTTTTCATGGATACTGCCAAATTGCCCTATCTCAAGCTTTATACTTGCACCATTTAAAGTTTTCCACACTGTTGTCAATATCAAAAGTGATAAGGCTTTGAAATGTTCGCCACTTTGATAAAGAGGAAATGATAGTTCGTTACTGTTATATACATGTATTTTTATTAGAGATGGGTTATGTACTTTTCCACGTTTGATAGTTGGTTGTATTTCTTTAGTGAATTGATTTTTCTTTTCCTTTGCCCATTTCTCTGTTTGGATGTTTGACTTTTTTCTTAATTTGTAAGAGTATCCTATGTAGTAACAAAATCCTTTTTTAAAAATTTTTAAAGAAAAAGTATACACACAGGACTTTTTTTTTTCTGATTCAAAAAATACAAAGGCATACAATGAAAATTAAGTCTGTTCCACTACCACATTTTCCAGTTTTTTGTGTATCTTTCTAATGATAGATACATGAGTATTCAAATATACATACACATACACTTAAAAAAAAAAGATGGCATATACTCACTGTTCTGTTTGGGGCTTTTTGGTGGTGGTGTTTGTTTGACAGGGTCTTACTCTGCCTCCCAGGTTGGAGTGCACCTTGAACTCCTGGACTCAAGTGATCCTTCACCTCAGCCTCCCAAGTATCTGACACTACAGGCTTGCATCACTATGCCCAGCTTATACTCACCACAGTGGTTCTGTACTCCCTTAAAATATTCTGGAGGCCAGGCATGCTAGTTCACACCTGTAATCCCAGCACCTTGGGAGGCCAAGGTGGGTAGATCACCTGAGATCAGGAGTTCAAGACCAGCCTGACCAACATGGTGAAACATCATCTCTACTAAAAATACAAAAGTATCCAGGCGTGGTAGTACATACCTGTAATCCCAGCTACTTGGGAGGCTGAGGTAGGAAAATTGTTTGAACCCGGCAGGCGGAGGTTGCAGTGAGCCGACATTGCGCCATTGCACTCCAAGCCTGGGCAACAAGAGTGAAACCGTCTCACACACACACACACAAATATTTTGGAGCTCCTTCTATATGAGTCTCTCTCTCTCTCTCTCTCTCGGGATGTGTGTGTGTGTTTGTTTCTCTGGAAAACCCTGACTAATACAGATTAGCTATGTATTAGGTAATGCATAATGCCTAATACATAACTAATATATGGACAGGAAGTTAATAGACTGACTGTGCCACCTTAAAACTCATATGTTGAAGCCCTAACCTCCAACGTGATGGTATTGGGAGATGGGCCTTTTGGAAGGTAAGTGTGTTTGAATGAGGTGAAGAGGTTGGGGACTTCATGATGGGATTAGTGTCCTTACAAGAAAAGACACCAGAGAGCTTGTTCTGTCTCTTTGGGCCATGTGAAGACATGGTGAGAAAGCAGCCGGCTGTAAGCCAGAGAGTCCTCACCAGAACCTAACCATGCTGGTGATATCCTCATCTCAGACTTCTAACCTCCAGAACTGTGAGAAAATAAACTTCGTTTAAACCACCTAGTCTGGTATTTTGTTATGGCAGCCTGAGCAGACCAATATAGATTGTATAAATTTCAGTTTGTTGAAAAGGACAGGCTGGGCATGGTGGCTCATGCCTATAAATAATCCCAGCACTTTGGGAGGCAGAGGCGGGCGGATCACAAGGTCAGGAGATCGAGACCATCCTGGCTAACACAGTGAAACCCCGTCTCTACTAAAAATACAAAAAATGAGCCAGCCGTGGTGGCGGGTGCCTGTAGTCCCAGCTACTCGGGAGGCTGAGGCAGGAGAATGGCCTGAACCTGGGAGGCGGAGCTTGCAGTGAGCCGAGATCGTGCCACTGCACTCCAGCCTGGGCAACAGAGCGAGACTCCGTCTCAAGAAAAAAAAAAAGAAAAAGTAAAGGACAACTAATGAATCAAGGAAGACTTTATGGGAAAAAGTAAGATTTAACATGCTCTAAATAGAAAACTGGTTTGCTTTTTTTTTAAGGTTTAACGTGTTTATCATGGTTGGCAGCTAAGTAGAGGAAGAGCCAAGTCCAGAATCTAACATTTGGACTTCCTCTCATTTAAACAGTGGCCTTTTGCCACGTTGCCCAGACTGGTCTCAAACTCCTCAGCTCAAACAATCTGCCCACCTCGGCCTCCCAAAATGCTGGGATTACAGTCATGAGCCACTGCAGCCAGCCTACATTTTTAAATGGTTGGAAAATCAAAAGATTATTTGATGACATGTGAAAATGGTATAAAACTGTGAAATCTATTGTCCATAAGTAAAGTTTTCTTTGAACACATCCATGCTCACTCATTAACTTATTTTCCATGGCTGCTTTCATGCTGCAACTGCAGAGTTGAGTATTTCCAACAGGTCATGTTTTTGCAATGCCTAAAACATTTACTCTCTGGCATTTTACAGAAAAATATTGCTAATTCCTTTGTATTCTGTAGAAGAATACAAAATAACATGGAAATAACCACATAATTATGTTGCTTCTTGTATTCTCCACTATATAAACTCCTAGAAGTGGAATTCTTGAGTCATGTCACATTAGAAAATTTAGGCCAGGCACTAATTTAGGCTCATGCCTGTAATCCCAGCACTTTATAAGACTGAGGCTGGAGGATCACTTGAGCCCAGAAGATTGAGGCTGCAGAGAGCCATGATCATGCCACTACACTCCAGCCTGGGTGACAGAGAAAGACCCTGCCTCCAAAACAACAAAAAAATGTAAATACTTTTTGTTGTTACTATTATCATCATCATCTTTATTTTACTTGCTGATTTTCTCCTTCACTATGTTTGGGGTTTTTTTACTCAATTTATTTTCACATTTGGTACTGTTATTACTCTGAGACTGTTGTTTTTATTTAGTGGAAGCATAATCAAGTTAAGTGAATCAGATGTGACTCCGCAATTGGCATTTTAACATCTAAATTTGGGACAGAGTCTTGCTCTGTTACCCAGGGTGGAGTGCAGTGGCTTGATCTCAGCTCACTGCAACCTCTGCCTCCTGGGCGCAAGCAGTTCTCGCACCTCAGCCTCCGAGTAGCTGAGATTACGGGCATGCACCACCACGCCTGGCTAATTTTTGTATTTTTAGTAGTAGAGACGGGATTTCACCATGTTGGCCAGGCTGGTCTCCAACTTCTGGCCTCAAGTGATCCGCCTGCCTCGGCCTCCCAAGCTTTGGGATTACAGGCATGAGCCACTGCTCCTGGCCTTAAACTTTGTTTAAAAAAAGAAATAAAGCAATGGGCCAGATTGGTTTTGACACAGATTGAACAATTTAAACATTTATTGCTCAAAAGATTAATGAAGATCATGGGCCACTAATCTGCTTCAGACAAACTGTTAAACCAGTTTTTAAAAAACTAAATTGAACATTTTCTGAATTTATACCCCTTGCCAAGTAAAAAATAATACACATACATTCCAAAATAAATTTAATATCAGAAATTCTGTGATGTTTATGTTGCAATCCAAAAAGGTGAAAAGGTAAGATGTTGAGTTTTCCAAAAGTAAATTATAAGGTGAGCATTTTATCCTTGGCTTTTCAGTTCTCTATGGAAAGACACAACCCATTAATAGTCATAGACCTGCTGACTGTCTGTAACCCCTGCATCAGATCAGTGGTAAGTCATAGGCCCAGCCATAAGATTACACCTCTTCAGGGACAGCTTAGCCCTGTAGAGTCGATGAGGTTAAGTGGCAGGCGTGGACACGGTGGCAGTTGTAAAGAGCTGCTTACACCAAAGGCTTGCCCGGAATGCAGGGCTGATTGCCTGCTCACAGTTGGTCTTGTGACTGGCAAGTGTCCTGTTAGTGTCGTTGTAGGATGACAGGGGCCTCACAATTTCCAAAAAAATTTATTCTGTAGGGGAAAAGCATTTTTCTACTCTTCAGGACTTTGAGGAGGTCTACATCATCTGAGGCTCAGTACCGTCTTTGGAAAGCAGTTTGCAAGACTGCAACCAGAGGAAATGCTTCAACCATTTGTTCTCTGCACCTGGGGGAAGAAAGTCTTTGCCCTGAAGTGTGGTAGCCAGTGATCTAATCAGCTACAGTTATGTGCCACATAAAGACGTTTTTGTCACTGACAAACTGCAAATATGATAGTGGTCCCATAAGCTTATAATGGAGCCGAAAAATTCCTATCTCCCAGTGGCATGATAGCCTTGTAATGCCCTAGCACAACACATTACTTACTTGTTTGTAGTGATGCTGTTTGTAAACAAACCTGTGCTGCCAGTCCGATAAAAGTCTAGCACATACAATTATGTACAGTACATAATACTGGACAATTATAAATGACTTACTGGTTTATGTATTTACTATACTATACTTATTTTAGAGTGTACCCCTACTTTAGAAAGTTAACTGTAAAACAGCCTCACGTATGCCCTTAAGGAGGAGTTCCAGAAGGCACTGTTACTGTAGGATATGACAGCTCCATATGTGTTATTGCCCCTGAACACCTTCCAGTGAGACAAGATGTGGAAGTGAAGACAGTGATATTGATGATCCTGATCAATAGCCCCTACATGGCTGGGGCTAATGTATGGGTTTGTGTCTTTAAAAGTTAAAAAAAATATTAGAGGAAAGCTTTTAGAGCAAGGATATAAAGAAAAAATATTTTTGTACAGCTGTACAATGTGTGTGAATGTGCTTTTTGGTTTTTGTTTTAAAACAGGGTCTCATTCTATCACCAGAATGAGTGGAGTGGCACAATCTTGGCTCACTGCAACCTCTGCCTCCCAAGCTCAAGCGATCCTCCCAACTCAGGCTCCCAAGTACCTGGGACTACAGGCATGCACCACCGCACTCAGCTAATTTTTTTACTTTTTGTAGAGACGAGGTCTCACTATGTTGCTCAGGCTGGTCTTGAACTCCTGGCCTCAAGGGATCATCCCACCTCAGCCTCCCAAAATGTTGGGATTATAGGCTTGTTCTGGCCAATGTGTGTTTTAAGCTAAGTGATATTGTGAGTCAAAAAGTTATATAAAATTAAAAGTTTATAAATTTAAAAAGTTACAGTAAGCTAAGGTTAATTGACTATTAAAACAAGAAAAATATTTTTAGCATAGCCTAAGTGCACAGTGTTTATAAAGTCCATAGTAGTGTACACTAATGCCCCTGGCCTTCATGTTCACTGATCACTCACTCATTGACTTGCCCAGAGCAACTTCCAGTCCCACAAACTCCATTCAAGTTAAGTACCCTATATGGGTGTACCATTTTTTATCTTTTATGCCATATTTTTACTGTACCTTTTCTACGTTTACATATGTTTAGATAGACAAATATTTACCACTGCTTACAGTATCAATACAGTAACGTATTGCTTAGGAGCAATAGGCTATACCATCTAAGTTTATGTAAGCACACTGTATATTCACACAGTGAGGAAATCGCCTAGTGACACATTTCTCAGAACCTATCCCTGTTAAGTGACACACGGCTATTCTTGAGCTGCTGCTTCATAGGCCACTCCCTCCCTCTGTAATACTCTGTTTTGTTCTTGGAATCTCTCGAGTACTTCACATCTCCAAACTTCATTTCACCGCTGGTATATTGTGGAAATTATAGGTAAACCAATTAGTATTAATCCATCTACTTTCTGTTTTCTAGAGTTTTTAATACAGTTTCTGAACCACTGGTCCTTCTTTCCTGGAGGTATTGCAGTTTCTGGACCACTGGTCCTTCTTTCTTTTCAGTGTTGCCACAAAATTATTACTTGTACCACTTTCCTGTCATGTCACTCAGATCCTAAGAAGGGGGAGGCAGATGCATGTGCTTAGTCTGTTGTCTTAAATTGGAAGTCAGACAAGCACACTTCTAAAGGTTTTTTGTATTTGATAATATATGTATACATTTTGAGACTGGGTCTTGCCTTGTTGCCTAGGCTGGAGTGCAGTGACATGATCACAGCTCACTGCTCAAGTGATCCCCCACCTCAGCCTCCCCAGTAGCTGGGACTACAGGCATGCACCACCATGCCCAGCTAATTTTTGTATTTTTTGTAGAGACAGGATTTCGCCATGTTGCCCAAGCTGGTGTCAAACTCCTGGGCTCAAGCAATCCACCGACCTCAGCCTCCTGAAGTGCTAGGAGTACAGGCATGAGTCACTACATCCAGCATATATATATTAAAAACATGAATGTAAAAATTAAAAGCATTTTACTTGGTTCACCTAAACCAATTCCTCATACGGACACTAGAGGGTTCTAAGGATCTGGAGTATGGGGAAATTAATGAGGAATTCAAAATTTTAGAACATAACTGGAAAATATGTTCAATCACTTAAAACTTGCCATTTTAGTAGCCTGGATTACTGCTATTTATTTATTTATTTAGAGACAGGGTCTTACTCTGCTGTCTAGTCTGTCTTTTCTCATTGTCAAACTTAACCCTCTTTAGCCTTTTGCCATCAGACTTATTCCCACACTCCTGCTAAACTTGTTCTGTAATAGTGGTCTCTTATTGGTGCAACTGAATCATATTCCAACAGTTTGTTTAGAAGTCAACCATTTGCAGAGAGGACTATGTTTTCCCATTGAAAGAATATTATAAATTGTCATTGATGTTGAGGTGAGCCTGTGAAAACCTTAAATGCAAAAACTGGGTATAGGCTCATTAAAAAAAAAAAAAGTTGAAAGTCACTTAAATTTTCAAGAGAATGAGAAGCCACAGAAAATATTTGCAAAAGATGTATCTGATAAAGAGGTATTATCCAAAATATACAAAGAAATCTTAAAACTCCACAATAAGCAAACAACTTTGTATATTAAAGTTGAAAATTCATTTAAAAATATATAAAAGTTGTTTAATATATAAAAGTTTGATTAAAAATGGGCCAAAGACCTTAACAGACATCTCATCAAAGATGATATACAGATGGAAAATAACCACATGAAAAGATGCTCCACATCATACATCATCAGAGAAATGCAAATTAAAACGACAGTCAAATACCTCTTAGTCAAATACCTATTAGAATGGCCAAAACCAAAAACACTGACAACATCAAATGCTAATGAGGATGGGGAGCAACAGGAACTCTCATTTATTGCTGGTGGGAATGCAAAATGGTACAGCCATTTTGGAAGACAGTTTGGCAGTTTCTTACTAAACTAAGTATAGTTTATTACTATACTTTTAACATACAATCCAGCATGTCACTCCTTGGTATTTACCTAACGGAGTGGAAAACTTTAGTCTACACAAAAACCTGCATACATCGATAGCAAACGTATTTATAATTGCCAAAACTTGGAAGCAACCAAGATGTCCTTCAATGAGTGAATAAACTGTGATACATCCAGACAATGGAATATATTTAGGACTAAAAAGAAATGTGCTAACAAGCCATGAAAAGACAGAAGAAACTTAAATACATATTACTAACTGAAAGAAGCCAGTCTGAAAAGGCTTCATACTGTATGATTTCAACTACATAATATTCTCAAAAAGACAAAACTATGGAGACAATGAAAAGATCAGTAGCTGCCAGGTATTAGTGGGGAGGGTAAATATTTAGGACAGGGAAAATATTCTGTATGATGCTGTAATGATGGATACATGTCATTAAACATGTTTCCAAATCCACAGACTATACAACACCAAGAGTGAACCCTAATGTAACCTATGGACTTTGATTATGATGTGTCAAGGCCGGTTCATCCTTTATAACAAATGACACATTCTGGTGGGGGATATTGATAGTAAGGGAGGCTATGCATGCAGGGGGTATGTGTGAAATGTGTACTTTCTGCTCAATTTTGCTGTGAATCTACAACTCCCAAAAAATTGTCTTTAAAAAATTATTTAATATTTAAAAATTAATGCCACAATAAGAAATAAGAAAATAGAATGAAAATTCTTGTTGAAAGTTTGAATACTTTTTTATTTTAGAAAAAACAGATTAAAATGAAAGAAAAAGTATGGGAAAATAATTTGTAGGAGATTCCCAAGGATGCTTTTTGTGCTTTAGATACTGATTCTTTAGGACAAACATATAAGCTTATCTTCTCTTTTCCCTGGTATAAATTTCACCATTCTCGAGCTTAACCATGATTGAGGTAATCCATCATTTACAAACAAAATGACAGAAGGGAAAGAAAACATATTTTTCTAAGGTCATTAAGCAAAAATTGGAAATGAGGAGAGAGAGAGAAAGGCATTATGGAGAAAGATATACATAAGAGGGACAGAGAAAGAGAGAAGGAAAGGGGGCAGTGAGGGAGAGATATTGCAATTAAGTGGGAGCCATCACCCAGGACACCACCTCAGTTTCTTGTTTGAGGATTTAATGGGAGAGCTGGGAATGAGTACTCTTGGAACTGAGAGGAACTGGTAACCAGGAATGGGTAACCCAGGGATTTACCTCAGAAGTAGTTGCAAATCAGGCACTATACGATTGGGAATACATCCACAAACCTTCTAGGACTTAAATTCCTTTTTAAAGTAAAGTCAGCTGTATTTTTTTAGAGTCTCAGGCCTGGCAAAGCAGAGGTTTTTGCCTTTACACTATTGGGCAAAATTACTTCCAGGCACAGTTTTGTTTGACTATGTTCATTGAAGCTAAAGAGCAAATCCTAGAATTGTGATTTCACTGGCGAGAATCTTTGTGCCCACTCTGTTTTGTTTTTGCATCTTCTTCCCTCTTCCCAGCAGGGACATCTAGTCCCCATTTAGGGAAACTGAAGTCCCTAGCTTGTGGCGCTTCTCTCACTCCCCTAGTCATATCTGAGACAATACACTCACACTTTTTTTTTTGAAACAGGGTCTTAGTTTGTCATCTAGGCTAGAGTACAGTGACATGATCATGGCTCATTACAGCCTCAACCTCCTGAGTTCAAGCGATTCTCCCACCTCAGCGTCCTGAGTAGCTGGACTACAAGTACATGCCACCATGCCTGGCTAAATTAAAAAAAAAAAAAAATTGTACGCCAGGTGTGGTGGTTCATGCCTGTAATCCCAGCATTTTGTGAGGCCAGGGGAGGTGGATCACTTGAGGCCAGCAGTTGGAGACCAGCTTGGCCAACATGGCGAAACTCTCTCTCTCCTACAAAACACACACAAAAAAGCTAGGCATGGTGGTGCAGATCTGTAATCCCAGCTATTTGGGAGGCTGAGGCAGGAAAATCACTTCAACCTAGGAAGCAGAGGTTGCAGTGAGCCGAGATCATGCCACTGCACTCCGCCGTGGGCAACGAGCAAGACTGTCTCAAAAAATAACTTTGTTTTGTTGTTGTTGTTGTCTGTAGACACAGGGTCTCATCATGTTGCCCAGGCTGCTCTTAAACTCCTTGGCTCAAGGGATCCTCCCTTCTCTGGCTCCCAAGGTGCTGGGATTACAGGTGTGAGCCACCATGCCTAGCTTATAGTTTATTGATTGAAATAATACATTTAGATCACAAAGTTCAAGCAGACATTTGGATTTTAAACACTGGCAGTGAAAAACTTTTTCAAGGAATTTCAAATGGACAGTTTGGTAATATTAACAGTGGTAGAGAAGCAATCAGCCTTGGGCATAGAAGTAGGACCGGCTTCATAATTTGCAGCGCCCAATGCAAAATGAAAATGTGAAGTTCTTTATTCAAAATTATTAAGAATTTCAAAGCTGTGACAACAGAGCATTAAACCAACTACAGGGTCCTGTGTGACTGCATAGGTCACATACCCATAAAGCCAACCCTGCATAGAAGCTACTGAAACTCCACCTCCCTCTGACCTATAAGAAGTTCTTTAGTTTGTTTCTGGACATCCCCCTGTTCCCTAGAAGAGGAAGAGGTAGTGGCCAATCACACCAAGACTGCTGGCTCTGGATTGGTAGCCACTAAGAACTGAGGAGATTTTCGTTTTCTACTTCTCTATTTTTTCTTTGTAAATTTTTATTTATTTATTATTTTTTAAAATTCGTGGGTTTTGTTGTTGTTGTTGTTGTTGTTGTTGTTGTTTTTGAGACAGGGTCTTTCGCTGTCACCCAGGCTGGAGTGTAGTGGTGTGATCATGGCTCACTGCAGCTTCGAACTCCCTGACTCAAACGATCCTCCTGCCTCAACCTCCTCAGTAGCTAGGATTACAGGTGTGCACCACCATGCCTGAATAATTTTTGTATTTTTTGTAGAGACAGGGTTTCATCATGTTGCCCAAGCTGGTCTTAAACTCCTGGACTCAAGTGATCCTCCCCTCCTCGGTATCCCAAAGCGCTGGGATTACAGGCATGAGCTACTGCACCTGGCCTATTTGGTACTTTTTTTAAAGATGGGGTCTTGCTCTGTCACCCAGGCTTGAGTGCAGTGGTACAGTCATGGCTCACTGTGGCCTCAACCACCTGGGCTCAAGCAATCCTCCCACCTCAGCCTCCCGAGTAGCTGGGACCACAGGTGCATGCCGCCATGCTCAGCTATCTTTTTTTTCTTATTACCAAAATAACATATGTTTAACTGGAAATATATCCAAGCAAAACATTTTGATCCATATCTTCCTTTTTATGTACTTTAAAAAATACATAAATAATAATGTGATAACACTTTACTGTTTCATAATCCAATTTTAACATTCTATGTTGAGCACTTTATTTTTCATTGAATTCTAAAACATTTATTTACTTTTTGAATAAGTATTACAAGACAACAGCACACAATTTTAAAATACAAAAGTTACTTATGCAATAAGAATAACTTCTCTCCCATCTTTGTTCCCTAGTCACTCTGTTCCCTGTTCTCCTCTCAGGAATCAACCACTTTTTGGTTCCTTGTATATTATTCTTTTTTTCCGAAACAGAGTCTCTATCGTCCAGGCTGGAGTGCAGTGGCGCAATCTCAGCTCACTGCAACCTCTGCCTCCCAGGTTCAAGGGATTCTCCTGCCTCAGCCTCCCGAGTAGCTGGGACTACAGGTGCCTGCCACCACGCCCAGCTAATTTTTGTATTTTCAGTAGAGACAGGGTTTCACCATATTGGCCAGGCTGGTATTCTGCATGTAACTTATACACATATAAAAATTTATAAGTCATTTTTAATGGTTGTTAAAATGCCACTAAATTAATATACCATGATTTATTTAATGCAGTGTTGGACACTGAAATTGTTTCTGATTTATAAATTTATAAAATAACATTGTGATGAATATTTTTGTAATTAAAATCTTTACCTATAAATTATTATTTCTCTAGGTTAGATTTAGAAGTGGAATTGCTGGGTCAAGGTTCATGTACATTTTAAGGCTTTGGGTTTATGTTGACAGATTGTAGTTCCAAAAAACTGGACTTACTTATTTTCCCAAGTTAGTAAAACGGAGTGCCCATTTTCCTACAAAATCACAAAAACTGAGTATAGTTTTTTTTTCCTGTCCCACAATTATTACAACTTGATAAGTGAATATATTTTGTTTTCCTGATCAGCTTCTTCCAAGGCCCTAGGCTCACCAGGTCCTCCTCTATCCTGTACTCCCTGAACTCCTCCCATGCCCTCTGTTTCAGCGGTCCCATGACCCAAGTTCAGTGATTAGGTAGAAAGACTCACAAGATGGAATAGCAAGTAATATTCGTGGTAAGGCTTATTACAGCAAAGGTTACAGAGCAAAAGCAGTGGGAAAAAGATATGCATCAAGGGAGTTCAGAGAAGCCAGGTACAGGCTTCCTAAGCATTTCCCATTGGGGACTACATAGGAGTTCCCTCGCTCTCACTTTCTCTCTCTGGCAGTGAATTTGGGATATGTCTCTGCCCAGGGAAGCCCCTTTGAGTTTCAGGATCTGAGACTTTTATGGAGGGGCTGGTGACTTAAGCATATCCTACTATCCCTCCAGCACAGTAACCAAAACTTAAAACTCCAAAAATAAAACCAGGTATATACATCATTAGTCTTTTTTATTTTGATTTTTAGTAAGTCGAAAATAATATCATACATCATTAGTTTTTATGCTTGTGCAAAGCAACCTGATGATAGTTATGATTCTGTTTGTTCTTACATTTGAGCCCTGTGTTTTTTAGATAACTAGACTTCAAAAGTCCTTGTTTCAGAATTTTATCATAGGCCTCTTACTCTAGCCCTTTCCTCTTACAGAGGTCTGGCCCTTGCTTTTTAAGCTTGCTGGCCTAAACAACTTGCTGGCTATGGTTCTTCCCTCTGTGTAATGGCCTCCCAGACATGGACAGTCTACTATCTGAACTTGCAAGTATTGCCTTGTCTATAATTCTGTTTAGGAGTTGGAGGTGGGAATGGCAACAGTTAGAAAACCTAAGCAAGGCTGGGCACAGTGGCTCACGCCTATAATTTCAGCACTTTGGGAGGCTGAGGTGGGTGGATCACTTGAGATCAGGAGTTCAAGACCACCCTGGGCAACATGGTGAAACCCAGTCTCTACTAAAAATACAAAAATTAGCTGGTCATGGTGGCACATGCCTGTGGTCCCAGGTACTCGGGAGGCTGAGGCAGGAGAATTGCTTGATCCCAGGAGGCAGAAGTTGCAGTGAGCTGAGATCATGCCACTGTACTCCAGCCTGGGCAACAGAGCGATACTCTGTCTCCAAAAAAAAAAAAAAAAAAAAAAAAACCCTAAGCAAGACTCAAAGAAGGAAAGATAAAGATAATACAGGGCTCTAAGTTAGGGTTCTTGGTTTGCAAACAAAACGTGTGGTAACTCATAGAGTCAAAGGAAAAGAAGAAGAATGAGGCCCTGGAGAAGACAATACCCAGAGTAGTTTGGGGTCTAGAACTTTCCTTAGGGTTCTTCTATTAGAATTAATCAGCTTCAATACCTTTTGGCTTTGGACACAGGCACACCTCGGGTGGGAATGTTTTGAGTACCTCAAGTAGTAGTCCCAAGACTGTGTGCAATGGGGTCTTTCTGGTCCCCTGAAGAGAAACTGAGGTACCATTACCAGAAGAAGGAATAGATGCTGAGAAAAACATGTATCCACTTTTTTATTATTATTATTTTATTTTTATTATAAGGAAGCCACCACAAGATAATTGAGCTTGCTAATCAATTTTTGTATGGGGTATTTTATTTCTTACTTTTGATATTGAAATGGATACACTCGGCCTCCGAAAGTGCTGGGTTTACAGGCATGAGCCACCGCTCCCAGCCACTTTCACTATTTTCTGACTTGTTGAATTCCTTCCCGAGATGGTATCAAGGGCCTGGACACCAGCCAGGGTCAGGGTCCCACCAGCGTTTGGAGATCTTCCCTAGCTCACCAGTATCAATACTACCATGCCATCTTAGTGCCAGAGTTTTGCTTTTTGTTTATAATTATGTTGGTACCAATTTACCATCTGTTATTTGCAAGGGTTATGTTAAATGGCAATAATCTTTCTATGTCTGTTCTTTTACCCATGTCTAATTTTTAAAATAAATTATGAAGATAAAACACCTTTTTTATAGTCTTGCTGGAAGAATTTAAACTTAAAAGTGTCCAGTCCTCTAGCTGTAACTACTAATTTACAGAGAACACACAGGACACAGATATATATTAAAGTACACCCCGGCAGGGCACAGTGGCTCATGCCTGTATTCCTAGAACTTTGGGAGGCCAAGGTGGGAGGATCACTTGAGACCAAAAATTTGAGACTCCATCTCTATTTAAAAAAAAAAGGCAGGCCATGGTGGTCCCAGCTACTTGGGTGGCTAAGGTGGGAGAATCGCTTGAGCCCAGGTGGTAGAGGTTGCAGTGAGCCAAGATGGTGCCACTGCACTGTAGCCTGGGCAACAGAGCAAGACCCTGTCTCAAAAAAAAAAAAAAAAAGGGCAGTGTATGGGTTTGTAATCAGCAGCAAAACCCATAAACACATGGTTTCTTCGGCAAATAAGTCGCAAGGGAAAAAGAGACAAAGAGGCAGGGCAGGTTGGGAGATATATAAATAAAATAAATTGCAAAAGAAAAAAAAGATATTTAATTTTGTTTAAGCACAGACCAAAAAAAGGTCACTGAGCTACCCACAAAACACCAAACATCCCTTTCCTTGGCCACGAAGAGGGACTGCTGCTGCTTTAACAATTAGACCTGAGGAAAGGAAAATAGCTGAGTAGCCTGAGCTATATCAGGTATGCAAATTTTTTTTTTTCTTTTTTTTTTAGAGACAGAGTCTCACTCTGTCACCCAGGCTGGAGTACAGTGGCACAATCTCGGCTCACTGCAAGCTCCGCCTCCCAGGTTCACACCATTCTCCTGCCTCAGCCTCCTGGGACTATAGGTGCCCGCCACCACACCCAGCTAATTTTTTGTATTTTTAGTAGAGATGGGGTTTCAGCGTGTTAGCCTGGACGGTCTCGATTTCCTGACCTTGTCATCCGCGCGCCTCGGCCTCCCAAGTACTGGGATTACAGGCCTGAGCCACTGTGCCTGGCAATGTATGCAAAATTTATCAGGTCCAGGGAAACAGGAGTATGGAACTTCAGTCGCACCAACCCTCATGCCTGGGGGCAATTGTTTAAAGATATTTTATGGCTAGCTGTATCACCCATTATCTTATTTTTTTTGAGACGAGGTGTCACTCTGTCACTCAGGCTGGAGTGCAGTGGCACCATCAGGGCTCACTGCAGACTCGACCTTTCTGGCTCAGGTGATCCTCCCACCTCAGTCTCCTGAGTAACTGGGACTATAGGTGTGTGCCACCATGCCTAGCTAATTTTACAATTTTTTGTAGAGGCAGGGTTTCATCATGTTGCCCAGGCTGGTCTCCTAGGCAGAGTGAGACTATGTCTCAAACAAAAAAAAAAATCTAATTTTACTGGAAAGGGGTTCTGATCCAGACCCCAAGAGTCAATTTTTGGATCTCACTCAAGAAAGGACTGGGGGAAACCCATGGAGTAAAGTGAAAGCAAGTTTATTAAGAAAGTAAAGGAATAAAAGAATGGCTACTGCATATACAGAGCAGCCCTGAGGGCTGCTGGTTGGCTATTTTTATGGTTATTTCTTGATTATATGCCAAACAAGGGGTGAATTATTCATGAGTTTTCTGGGGAAAAGAGCAAGAATTCCCAGTATAAAGAGTTCCTCTTTCTTTTCAACCATATAGGGTAGTTTCCAGGTGTTGCCATGGCATTTGTAAACTTTCACTGCACTGGTGGGGGTGTCCTTTAGCATGCTAGTGTGTTAAATTAGCATACAATAAGCAGCAAAGGAGATAGCATGCGAATATATTATAATAAGCAAGAAGTCACTTTTGTCTCTATCTTGGTTTTGGCTTCTTTACTGTATCCTGTTTTATCAGCTGGGTCTTTGTGACCTGAATCTTGTGCTGACCTCCTATCTCATCCTGTGACTAAGAATGCCTAACCTCCTGGGAATACAGCTCAGCAGGTCTCCAACTCATTTTACTCAGTCCCTACTCAAGATGAAGTCACTCTGGTTTGAACATCTCTGATAATAGAACCGCTCAGCACCCCAGCTCCATTTTCCAAATCATCCAATCAAGCCCCAGATCCTAACACCTCCTAATTGAGTCTTCTCATGGTTTCCCATGGTGTGCGTTCCCCCGTCTTAGTCCATCTTGGGCTGCTATAACAGAATAACTGAGATTGGGTAATTAATAAAGACAGAGATTTATTTCTTATAGTTCTGGAGGCTGAAAATTCCAAGATCAAGGGCTCCACATCTTACGGGGGCTTTGTGTTGTCATCCAATGGAGGAAGGTAAATGTGCAGGAGAGTGCAAGAGTGAAAGAGCAACAGATAGAAGTCGAAGCCTTAAGCCCTTTCATAATTGGCATTAATCCATTCATGAGGGTGCAGCCCTCCCATTAGGCCCCATCTCCCAACACTGTTACATTGGGCATTAAGTTTCCAACATATGCTTTTTGGGGGACATATTCAAACCATAGCATCCCTCTTGCTGCAATTAATAATAAACAAAATTTTTCAATTACTGGTATGTTCCTGGTCTTAAAAGTCTTTGACTTGTCCTAAAAGACACATCAACCAATGACAATGTATAAATTTCATTTTGATTCTGATTTTAACAAATGAACAGTAGGAAAATAAGTAGTTATTGAGACCACAGGATATTTGAACACTGACTAATATTACGCAATTACTATTTTTTAAAGGTGAGACAATGATACTGTGTGTCAGGCCTCTGAGCAAGGCCGTACTTCCAAAGGAAGTGGAGTCTCACTGCAACAGCCATCACAAGGCATCAGATCTCACTGCTCAAGGCAACACTTATGCTGATAAGGTAGCTAAAAAGCAGCTAGCGTTCTAACTTCTATCCTTCACGGCAGTTTTTCTCCTTCTCATCTGGTCACTCCCACCTACTCCCCCACTGAAACTTCCACCTATCAATCTCTTCCCACACAAGGCAAATGGTTCTTGGACCAAGGAAAATATCTCCTTCCAGCCTCACAGGCCCATTCTATTCTGTCATCATTTCATAACCACTTCCATGTAGGTCACAAGCTGCTAACCTGTCTCTTAGAACCTCTCATTTCCTTTCCATCGTGGAAATCTATCCTCAAGGAAATCACTTCTCAGTGTTCCATCTGCTATTCTACTACCCCGCAGGGATTGTTCAGGCCCCCTCCCTTCCCTACACATCAAGCTCGGGGATTTGCCCCGCCGAGGACTGGCAAATTGACTTTACTCACATGCCTCAAGTCAGGAAACTAAAATACCTCTTGGTTTGGGTAGACATTTCACTGGGTGGGTAGAGGCCTTTCCCACAGGGTCTAAGAAGGCCACTGCGGTCATTTCTTCCCTTCTGTCAGACATAATTCCTCAGTTTGGCCTTCCCACCTCTTCTCTTTCCTTGAAAATCACTGAGGCCTCGACTTACTCACTGCTGAAAAAGGAGGACTTTGTATATTTTTAAATGAAGAGTGTTGTTTTTACCTAAATCAATCTGGCCTGGTATATGACAACATAAAAAAACTCAAGGATAGAGATAGAGCCCCAAAACTCTCCAACCAAGCAGACAACAACGTTGAACCCCCTTGGACACTCTCTAATTGGATGTCCTGGGTACTCCCAATTCTTAGTCCTTTAATACCTATTTTTCTCCTTCTTTTATTCGGACCTTGTGTCTTTCATTTAGTTTCTCAATTCATACAAAACTGCATCCAGGCCATCTCCAATGATTCTATATGACAAATGCTCCTTCTAACAACCCCGCAGTATCACCCCTTACCCCCAAATCTTTCTTCAGTTGAATCTCTCCCACTGTGGGTTCCCACGCCGCCCCTAATCCTGCTCGAAGCAGCCCTGAGAAACATCGCCTATTATCTCTCCATACCACCCCCAAAAATTTTCGCTGCCCCAACACTTTACCACTATTTTGTTTTATTTTTCTTATTAATATAAGACAGGAATGTCAGGCCTCTGAGCCTAAGCTAAGCCATCATATCCCCAGTGACCTGCACATATACATCCAGATGGCCTGAAGCAACTGAAGATCCACAGAAGTGAAAATAGCCTTAACTGATAACATTCCACCATTGTGATTTGTTTCTGCCCCACCCTAACTGATCAATGTACTTTGTTGATCAGTAATCTCCCCCACCCTTAAGAAGGTTCTTTGTAATTCTCCCCACCCTTGAGAATGTACTTTGTGAGATCCAACCCCTGCCCCCAAAATATTGTTCTTAACTCCACCGCCGATCCCAAAACCTATAAGAACCAATGATAATCCCATCACCCTTTGCTGACTCCCTTTTCGGACTCAGCCCACTTGCACCCAGGTGAAATAAACAGCTGTGTTGCTCACACAAAGCCTGTTTGGTAGTCTCTTCACACGGACATGTGAAACACTGTGGTCAATTTTTTTCTTTTTAATAATAGTTCTTTTTTAGAAATAGGTGCTTAAATAATTGTAAGCCAGGCATAGTTGCCTGTGCCTGTATTCCTAACCACTTGGGAAGCTGAGGCAGGACTGCTTGAGCCCAGGGGTGTGAGGCTGCAGTAAGCTATGATCACGCCACTGCACTCCAGCCTGGGTGACAGTGAGACCGTGTTTAAAAATACATATATACAGATGAAATGATATGATGTCTGAGATTTGCTTCCAAATATGCCTAGGAAGGGAAGAAGTGTTTAGAGATATAGACAAATCAAGATTGTCAAAATGTATAGTAACTGTTAAAGCTTGCTAAGGTAGTTATTCTATTTTTGGATATGTTTGGAATTGTCCAAAGGTTTCCTAAAACTTATGTTTAATATTCTTTCAGGAGAAAGCAATATTGTAAGATCAAAGAAAAGGCCATAACAGGGCACCCAAAAAATTTCAGCATTACCATTCTGAGGGTCAGGAGTCTCCTCCCTTCCATCCGCCAACACTTGAATCAGGGCTATCAAGTAGGTGTTTCCAAGTCTCAGGCAGGCAAATGGATAAATTGCAAAACTGGATGCAGAACTCACATCTGCCTCATACATAGGCCCTGTGACACCCCACCAGCACCTTTGCTCCCCTTCTGCCTTTCTCATGCCGTCCCAGAGTCTTGCACACTACCAAGATGGTGGTGAGTCAGGACAGTGAAACAGGTCGGCTCTTCACTCCAGGAGTGTGCGCGGGCGCCGGGCCGCGCAGGCGCATTACTACTCCCCTCCCCCGACCTTGGCTGATCGCGCCTGCGCAGTGGGGAGCAGCTCGCTCCTGGGCTTTGGGCTGGCTGCAGTCTGTCTGAGGGCGGCCGAAGCGGCTGGCTCATTTAAGATGAGGCTTCTGCTGCTTCTCCTAGTGGCGGCGTCTGCGATGGTCCGGAGCGAGGCCTCGGCCAATCTGGGCGGCGTGCCCAGCAAGAGATTAAAGATGCAGTACGCCACGGGGCCGCTGCTCAAGTTCCAGATTTGGTGAGTATGTGCACTGGGCCCCGGCCACCCCGCCGCGCCTCTGCTCGGCGCCATTGGCTACGCGAGGCCCCGGCTTCGCTGGCCTCGTAGAACTGTGCCGGCGCCCTTCCACAGCCAGCCTTCTCGCGGGCCCTTCTTAGCGCTGTCAGGCCGCCCTCCTTTTCCAGGTATAACTGCTCACTTGTTTTTTGCCTCCTAGAACAGTGGGAATGGGGAAGGAGGGCGCGAGAAGGTTAAACGCTGAAAGGCGAAGACTGGGGGACACCTGTTAGTACGGAGGACTGGTTGGCGGCGTCACGCCATAGCCACCCCGGCTGCCTGCGGAGATGGGGATGAGTAGGCGCCGCGTCGGCGGAGGAGCGCCAACCGTTTGTCAGTTCACTTTTTCTGCCCTCTTTTCCGGGGTAATGCCGGGCGGCTTCGCTGCCTGGCTAGATGAAGGTTAATTCGGGTCATTGGAGAGGATCCGGGAGTGACAGACGCCGTTTTTCTCCTGGACTTGCTGGGGGGACTGTTGAGTTTGCGAATGGGGCGTCTGACAGCTGGAGGGGGTGGAAGGAAGGTCTGGGGATGCTGGTTCTGTTTGCCATTTCCAAAGTGTCAGAAAAGGAGCACGTTGTTCTTCTAAACATTGACAGTTCGCTCGCATTCCCTCCTCACCTGCCTCCCAGGAGTTGCCTGCTCTGGCATCTCTTTCTACCTTTCAGTTGTCTTGTGTATTCAGCCGATCTCGGCAGTTTTCGACAGCGTTCTTTAAATGATTTTGTTTTTAACCTAATCGTTAGAAGCAGGGCAATGATGCATTTTATAAGGTAAGTGGGGTTGCGGGTGGGGATTGAAAGGCTCTGAAGATGGGGGAAAAAACACCAAAATTGTAAAATTATAGAAATGAGAATCTTACACCTCCAAAGATGACATTTTCTCAGGATAGACTGACCATCCCAGGATAGCCAGATTAGTAAATCATCAGAGTCCTGATACATTGGAATGTTGGTGTTGGACATCATTCATTTAAAACCTTCTTTTAAGAACTTCATGTATTAGTATATTAAAGTTTTGATTTTCTACTTCTCCAACTAGCTTTTTACTTACTCACTGAAGACCAAGCAAATCTTTAAAATAATTTTTAAAAATCGGCTTAAGGTGATGTTTGAGTTAGAAAATAAGATGGTGAGACTTTATTTTTTTGAGTGAAAACTAAAACATTGCAATTTCTCCTGATTAAAAACAAACAAGGCCGGGCTCGCAGGCTCACGCCTGTAATCCCAGCACTTTGGAGGCCGAGGCTAGCGGATCACCTGAGGTCGGGAGTTCGAGACCAGCCTGACCAACATGGAGAAACCCCATCTCTACTAAAAATACAAAAATTAGCCTGGCGTGGTGGCGCATGCCTGTAATCCCAACTACTTAGGAGGCTGAGGCAGGAGAATCGCTTGAACCCGGGAAGCGGAGGTTGCGGTGAGCCGAGACTGCGCCATTGCACTCCAGCCTGGGCAACAAGAGCGAAACTCCGTCTCAAAAAAAAAAAAAACAAACCTCCCTGTACAGTGTACTATGTTTCTGGAATATATCATCTTTCATGTAATACTGCAAATGGGAGAATGGTTTATCCATTAACTTTTTTCCTTAATTTTTAAATTAGAAGGTGGTAATCATTTTACTAGCCTAAAGATTGTTAAGGGTTGTGATACTTACGGATTTAAGTGTTAAAAAATTGCAGTTTTCAAATTATATAATTTTTCTGTATCCTACTTTTATCTCTTGGTTGCATTTTTGCTTTTCCAAAATACCCCTTTTACTTTTGCTTTTTTTGGAACACTTGTCACAATAATTTACCAGGTGTGCCTTCCACCAAGGCTATTCATAGCAAGGTTTTCAAAATGTGTAAACAAACGTAGGGAAGGGCATTCAGTCCTTCAAATTAAACTTTTAAAAAAAGTAGTAAGTACTTCAGTTAAACTTTTGATACTTTGTTTTTCTTTGTTTTTAAGTACAGACCTGTCCCAAAAGTCTAATAATTTTCTTTTACAGTCACTCTGAGCATGTTATATAACAAAAATGCTTCCATTTTAAAAATTATTTTTATTTTTCTGACACTATCCACCGGAGATCATTTTTTGTTTAATCTGTAGATGGGAAATAACATTATTAATAAGACCCACCAAATACAGATCAACTTAGCTTGTTGTTTGTTGCTTTTCCCCCCAGAGATTAATCTGTTTATGGTAAAGTGAATATTGGGTTTCTGGTTTTGCTAGAATCTTGTGGACATTAATTTGCAGTTTGTTTGAGAAAGGACAGGAAGCTAATACATTTGAGGATAAACATGAGAATTTTAAAATTCCATTTGAAGTCAGTATTATAAAATGCAGTTTTTCATTAATTACCACTGCTAACAATCAAAAGAGAACTATTTTACCTTCATTTCCACTGACTTTTTCCCCTTATATTGATCATGAGTACTTTATCAAAAATAACTATACCTCAATATATCACCTGGTAATTGTACCACTTTTGCAATTGTTAGTCAACACAATAGCAACATAGTGCTGAGAGATCAAGCTTGTAGAGTAGCTTAAGACAGAGTTTCCTATTCTCATTTTTTTTTTTTCCTTTCTTTCTTCCTTTTTTTTTTTTTTGCTGAGACAGAGTCCCGCTGTGTCACCCAGTTTGGAGTGCAATGGCATGATCACAGAGCCTTGACTTCCTGAGCTCCGATGATCCTCCCACCACAGCCTCCCAAGTAGCTGGGACTGCAGACGCGCACCACCACGCCTGGCTAATTTTCATATTTTTTGTAGAGACCTGGTCTTGCCTTGTTGCCTAGGCTGTGTGTAATACCTGCTGTATGCCAGGAATTAAGCATGCTAAAGATGTGACCATCTCAAGAAGCCTACCAGACTGGCACAGTATTACTTGTGTATCTGAGTCTGTGGTTTATTATGTTGATTGAGCAATATAATTAGATACTTTTGATTATATTGGCTTCATACTTGGAAAAAAATTTATTCTGCTTATTTGGACGTTTAACACTTAACATAGAAAAAGGAAGTTCTCTAATCAGAGCTTAAAATTCCATTGTTTTTGAGACAGTGTTGCTTTGTCGCCCAAGCTGGAGTGCAGTGGTGTGATCTCAGCTCACTGCAACCTCTGCCTCCTGGGCTCAAGAGATTCTCATGCCTCAGCCTCCTGAGTAGCTGGGACTGCAGGTGTGCACCACCACGACTGGCTAATTTTTGTATTTTTAGTAGAGACGGGGTTTCACCATGTTGGCCAGGCTGATTTTGAACTCCTGACCTCAAAGTGACCTACCCACCTTGGTGTCCCAAAGTGCTAGGATTACAGGTTTGAGCCACTGCCCCCGGCTGAAATTCCCTTTTTGTGTTTTCCTTTTATTGATTTTTATAAATTTGTATTGATAGTTACTCTTAGGCATGATGTTTGTCATACATACTTTCTCCGTATATGCGATTTAACATGTAATCAGATCTACAGCATTTAATTAGTTGCAGTTTAAAGAGATTATTGGCTACAACCCTTTACAGTTAATATTTACTTGAACATTTGACAACTGAATTGCTGAGAATAGTAGATTAAATGAAATTGAGATTTCAAAACATAAGTAGAATATGGCGGGATTTTCAAAGTTTTGTTAGTTTGAGAATCTACTGCTGTAATTTTAGGACAGCCAACTTCTAAATGTTGTTTTAAGAGGTAAATGAAAACAGTACCAAAACAGATTTTTACTTAAATTTACAACTACTCAGCCTTGGCTTTCATAGTATGACAGCAAGAAAATAAAGACCTAAGGTTGATTTGGATGTTGATACTCATCAAGATTAGTAGTAAAATGCTGAATTGGAGAAATTGTGAGTTACAGAGATCATGTTGGTTACTGTAGACTTGATATTTGCATATTCAACAGATATTGGAGCACTTACTCTGTGCAGGCACTTTGCTTCCTGCAGAAAATTCAATTCAGTGCTCTCATGGACTTCACAGGCAAGAGCAGATGCAGACATTAATCCATGGACTGACCACACAGATAAAATTCAATTGGTGTTAAGTGCTGTGAAGAAAGATTATGTGGTGGTATGAGAGATACCTAGTCGGGATCAGGGAAGGTTTCCATGAGGAAATGAACTTTGAACTGAGATTCGAAGGATAAGATTTATTTGGCGAGAACTTTCCAGGCAATGGGAATAACATGTTCAGTGTACTTATAGTAGGAAAGACCACAGTTTTACCAGAGAAGCCTAAGCCTACTGACCTCAGAGACCTAAAAGAAGGTGCCGTTAAGAGCTTGAGGGTCTGGCAGGCCATGCTTAACAAAGACCGTTTGGTTTCCTTGTGGAAAAGACATTCCAGGAGACAAAGAATTGATGGGAAACCATTTAGGGCGGCTTTTGGAGTTGTCCAGGCAAGAGATAATGAAACTTGGAAAAGTAAGGAGGTGGTAGAAATAGAAAGAGATGTATTTGAGAGATCTTTATGTGGTAAATTTAACAGCTCTTAATGATGAATTGTATGTTTGTGGGGAAAGAGAGGTGGCATGAAGTGAGAGATGTCAAAGATGATTCCTGAGTTCTGTGGTGATGCTATACCATTCACTGGAATGATAATTAAAATAAACAAGTATTATGAATGTTTTTGGTGGGAGGGAAGGAATCCTGATTTTTGAAGACTAAGGACATAGTAGCCAGGGGAAAACCCCCACAAAGAAATTTTTATCTCCAAAATAGCCATGATAACTGAAACTAAGAAACTTAAATTAACAGTTACTTTATTACATCAAACCTAAAATACATAATGGGTTGTAAGATGTACCATGATTTTATATGCCATTTAGAAGAAAAAAATACTGCCATTTAAATGGACACACTAATGATTATAAGATAAATCCTGTGGCTTTGTTTGTTTGTTATTTTTTTTTAATTTATAGAGATGCTACATATAGCCACGTTTAGTGGCTTACACCTGTAAATTCCAGCTACTCAGGAGGCTGAGGTGGGAGGATTGCTTGCGGCCAGGAGTTCAAGACCAGCCTGGGCAACATAGCGAGACTTTGTCTCTAATTTTAAAAAAAGGAAAAGTAGAGATGCTAAATATGGAAAAGTATGCTTATTGGTATCAGTGAAATAAAGGAGTAGTAAGAAGTTGGTGTAGATAGCAGGTTAGTAGTAGTAGAGTGTTACCATTAAAAAAATAGCTGCAGCATGTAATTGAACACCTTGCACATAATAGTTGTTTCCACTTAATAATGAATTAAGTACTTAGTTCAAAGCTTTTAGATATAGGTAAACATGACTGAATGATCTTAAAGGTTTTATATCCTTTTACAAAAAATTGAAACATAATTTCCTAACAGTTTGCCATTAAGGCAAATGCTGGACAATTGAGTTGAATATATTATTTAGAAATACCAAGATAACCCCTAAATTTTGATTAGGACAGTTTCTTTCTCTCGCCTGATTGTTCTGCCTAGGACTTCTAGTATTATGTTGAATAGGAGTGGTGAGAGTAGACATCCTTGTTTTGTTCCAGTTCTTAGGGGGAATGCTTTCAACTTTTGCCCATTCAGTATGATATTGGTTATGGGTTTGTCAGAGATGGCTCTTACTATTTTGAGGTATGTTTCTTTGTTTAAGTTGTTGAAGGTAAAACTTAAGTTTTGAATACATTGCGCCATCAGTAACTTTTCGGCCTGGCCTCCGTGCCTCTATAGGTGGGACTATAAACTTCCAGAATTCTCTGTGCTACTGCTAGTCCTTTTCCTGCTGCCCTGAAACTGACACACCCTTGCTACTTATTCTGTTGATGTTTTCTTTTTCTTTTTTTGAGACTGGGTCTCACTCTGTCACCCAGGCTGGAGTGCAGTGGTGCAGTCATTGCTCACTGTAGCCTCGACTGCCGAGGCTCAAGTCATTCTCCCACCTCAGCCTCCCAAGTAGCTGAGATTACAGGCGCGCACTACATGCCTGGCTAATTTTTGTATTTTTTTGTAGAGAGGAGGTTTCACCATGTTGGCAAAGCTGGTCTTGAACTCCTGGGCTCAAGCAGTCCTGCCTCAGCCTTCCAAAGTGTCGAGATTACAGGCAGGAGCCCCCTTGCCCAGCCTTGGTGTTTTCTTTCTTTTTAAAACATCCTCTGTCAGGATATAGAAAGTTGGGAATGGGAGCATGGATAGTATCTTACTTCACTGAAGTTGGCCAACTATTTGGTTCTCCCTTTGGGATGAGCCTTAGATCTGTGAGCTTTCAGATAGGAATTTTCCTGAAGCAGAGTTTAGGTAATTTTTCTTAATCTTGACCTTTCTGTCTACCTTATAATTAATATAATTTTCTCCTAGATTTTGTCATTAGGTTGTTGGTTAAAGTGTCAGTGTTTGGTATGATTTATTTTTGTGAATTTTTGTGATTTCAGAATTTGAGTAAGAATTTGATAGGGGCTATGTACCAAAATTACATTACATTAGAGAATTTCATTAGTTTAATGTTTTAAAAGGTAATTTTGGCTGGTAGAAAAAAATGAGGAACAGAGTGAATGATATCAAAGATTCCTAGTAGTTATGTGAATGAAAATGGAACCCAACTGTTTTACTTATGATTGGCCTCTATTGTCACATTACAGTGCTTACTTTTGAAGGTAGCTTAACTAATTTTGTTATAGTTTGGCATTATGAAACCTAGCATTTGTACCACAAGCAAGACAGTCTTTTCATTAGGTATAAAGGTACCCTTTTCTTTTCATTTTGACAAAGGTGTTCATTTGATAAGTAGTTGTGTCATTAAGCAGAACTACTTATGGTTGATTTGATTTGGTTATCTCAGCACTACAAATTCAGGATGTCACTGTGTTTGGTTTTTCTTCAAGTTTGCATCTTAGTAACCAAAAACAGTCTTAACATTTCAATCAGTCTATTAGACTGGGTTCATGTTTCATTATTTTCAATTTTGCTGGTAGAGAGAAGGAAAGGATAGAATATACATAATTGATGACCTAAGAGAAGTGTGATAGAAAGATACACCAGTGAAATTATTGTTCTTTCTCTCCTTGCTCTTTAATTTGTGTTTGTGATTTGTGCACTGCTTTCTGGGCTTGCTTCTGCATTACCTTATAATTGTTCCCCAGGGTTTGATGTGTATTTGTCTCTCTGAAATTAGATTGTGAACTCCTTCAGGAAAGGAGACTAAAAAATGTTTTACTAACATTTAAAGTATCCAAATGCTGTTAACATTTTTCTAATAATGGTGATAACCTACCTACATACATGTGTCACTTTTACATGCCTTATCTCTTGAGTACTCTGAGAACTACCTGTGTATTGCAGGTGTCATCCTACTCATTGTACAGGTGTGGATACTGTGACAAAAGCAGGTTAATGGACTTGACCATTGTCTTGTTGGTCAGTGAGAGAGCTGATTTCCTGACTCTGTATTTAATGGTCTTGCCACAGTACTATTGCATCATGAGTCGTGTGTGTGTGTGTGTGTGTGTGTGTGTGTGTGTGTGTATTTGTTTTTATTTTCTTTTTTAATAGTAATAACTTTTATTTAAAATAGTTTTTAATTTAGGAAAGCTCATTTTACATGAGTTTCCAACTAATTATTAGAGTCAGAAACAAAGAAAATAAAATCAGAAAATCTTCTGCAGAAAAAATACACAAGGAACATTTCTACATGTGAAAAAGCGGTAAACAGTGTTAACATCCAAGTTTTTAGTCTCAATTCCACATCTAGTGAACACCACTATCAACCTTGAGATCTGATTTGTTCTTGTCATTCTTCACTGATTAGATGAAATATGTTAAGGTGTCTTTTTCACTCACTGGAATAGACCTAAAGTGGCAACCAACTATCTCAACAAGTTGTGCTTTATTAAGTCCTGGTCTGGTTGGTGGCTTTAGGTGTCTTTTGTATCTCCTAAGTGTATTTACTTGTAATTGGTATAAACCTCTGGGGTATCAAAATCTTGAACAGGTGAATCACCTCCATCATCATCACTCCCTTTTCTCTTTCTTCTGTTTCGAATACTCTGAATTAAGTTTTTATGATAATCACATATGTAAAGATGCCTGCGCTCTTATCCAGCTCGATCTTCACCTTCTGGGATATGCTCTTCTGGATCCTCTTGCTGAAGCTGGCGTTGCCTGCTGCCCGACCGCACCGCTCACCATCCTCCGCAGGCAGCACAGTTGCCAGGAGCCCGGCCTGGCCGCCCCCAGGGGCCCAGCCGCTGAGACCGCCCCTGCGCCCGGCCCCTCAGCCCCAATTTCCCGGACGAGGCACTGGCGACCACAGCGGCCACTGCGGCTGCCGCCTCCCCACTGCGGCTCACCTCATCAGGCGTGAAGCCGTTCATGTCTCCGAGCTCCAGGGTACCGGCGCTGACAGAAATCCCCACTCTCCTGGCCGCTCCGTCGGCGGCAGTTCACTCTGCACACCAAGTTAGCTGCATGGCAGAACACCAACTGGGCCTGCTGCTGCTGGCGCCAAAACAGTGGACAGTGCCGAGGGCCGGGACGCAGAGTCGAGCGTCTCCTGGAATGGAGACCCCGCTCACTGTCACATGGGGTCTTAAGCTTTTTTTTTTTTTGAGACAGAATCTCGCTCTGTCGCCCAGGCTGGAGTGCGGTGGCGCAATCTTGGCTCACCGTAACCTCCGCCTCCCGGCTCAAGCTATTCTCCTGCCTCAGTCTCCTGAGTAGCTGGGATTACAGGCGCCCGCCACCGCACCCAGCTAATTTTTGTATTTTTAGTAGAGACAGGGTTTCGGCATGTTTATCAGGCTGGTCTCAAACTCCTGACCCTAAGTGATTGGCCCTCCTCGGCCTCCCAAAGTGCTGGGATTACAGGTGTGAGCCACCATGCCCGGCTATATATATATTTTTTAATGTTGGTCATTCTTTCTAATGTTAAGACATATCCTTTGAGGATAATTAGATTTTGGTGTCATGTAATTTGGGTGGTCTCACATAATTTCGATTCATATTCTGGATCTGCCACCTATTAGTTATATGACTAAAACAAGTTAACCTATCGGAGTCTATTTGCTCATTTATAAAGTGGGCATGATAGAACTTCACAGGATTGTCTTGAGGGTTTAATAAGAATATAGCTAGCTAGGTAGTTTGTTCAAGGACGTAAGTATCTGATAAATCTTAATGTTTCCCCTGTTGGTGAGTCAGAACAGAAATAAGAGTTGAAACTGCTGGTAAGCCTATTTTGTCCATCTTCTTATTTTGCCCATAGTTAAAAAGCCACTTTTGTTATATTCTGCACTAACTTCCAAAGTTCATTTTGTTTTAGGTTTTATTCTTTTAATTAGACATATTGTCTAAAACCAAAAAGTCATGTTTCTGAAGCAGAGTTTTTAAAAGATACTTTATATTTCTCATTAAGATTGTGACTAGACAGAATCCCTCCCCACACACAAACTCCAGCTTATCTGTTTTTCAATATCTAAGTTAGAGTTCTTGGCACTATTCACATTTTTACTGTACCTTCTTGAAGATGAGAGTCCGAAAGATTTAAAGATTTTTGAGCAGAATTAGACATAAAAAACTGTCATAGTTTGGTGTTGCTATAATAGAATATCACAGACAAGGTAATTTATAAAGAAAAATTTCTTTCTCATAGTTCTGGAGGCTGGGAAGTCCACTGTCAAGGTGCTGGCATTTGGTGAGGGCCTTCTTGCTGAGTCAGCTCATGGTGGAAGGTCAAAGAGAGGGCAAGCGAAAGGAGGTGATTGAACTTGCAACCTCACCTCCCATTAGACCCTGCCTCCCAACAGTGTTGCATTAGGATTATTTTCATCCTATGCTTTTTGTAGGACATATTCAAACCATACATAGCACAACATACTTGTTAAAATTTTAAATCACTGTTAAAGCATGTTTCTTTGTTATATGTGGAAAGCATTGCCTAGTAATAACTTACTAGTCTTAAGGTAGTTTTCTGAAAAAAAAATATGAGTGGACATAGTACAAATATCTTAATACATTTTTTGATTTGTTTTGTGGAGTGTTATGTGATATAAATTGCAGTTGCACAAAAGTGAATAAAGGAAGATAATTGTAAAATCTGATGCAGCAAAGGTTAAATACTTTAGGGACATTCTCTTCACTAAATTATGCAGAAGATGGGAACTTTTTTTTTTTTTTTTTAAGAGAAAAAGACCCAGAGATGATTGAGAGGTTCAGGTTAATTAACATGACGGTGCATTCATCTCATTAGGTTCCCTAAGATTCTCAACACACGGTGTGTTGGCCACTTGATTGATTCACAGGTTTTTTGGAGAGAGGATCTTTGCAAGATAGCTCTTCTGCTCTTGAAGACTGGCAGTAGTTACAGGTAGAGATAGATATGTTACTGGTTTTGTACAAGATGCAAAAGATAAGTGGTAGTGAAGCCACCCTGGCCACAGGAGAAAGCACATTCATCAAGAGACAGTACACTTTAGGTTTATTTTTTTTTTTTTAATCCAAGGCTTTGGGATCAAGAGAAGGTAAGGTGCTATTGAACAGTTTTGAGTAGTGGCACCACAGTGCCAGAAAAAGATAAATTGGGCTTATAGATGCTGTTATAATAAACATTATAAAATGAACATGCTAACAAGTACAAAGAAAATAGATATATAAAACTTTTATTCGAGTTAGCTGGCTATTCTGTTGGAGATTCTTAGGAGCTGTGAATGGAGGCAGGTAGGGGATGACTAGTGAGAGGAAGCTCAAGTGAGGCACATCCTTCCTATTAGTAATTCTTAGAAGCTACAGATTAGCTTGTCAGATTTAAAATGTTAGTCAAAATAAATATACCTGAGGTTTCTTAATTGGAAAAGCAGGTCAGATGTGACTAGGAATGGAGGTGGGTTTTTTTTTTTTTTTAATGGAGGATTTTAGAAGGCAATAGTGTAGAATTTAGAGCTAGAAAGGATCTTACACATGAAAATACGAAAAGTAGACTTTGTAGGTTTATCTAAGATTTTTATTTAGTGACAGAGCTAGAACTAGGATCCAGGGTTTCTCTTTCATGGTTAGTTCAGCTAGGAAGAATATTTAAAGAAGCAAGGGTAATTAAGATGAACCTTGATAGGTATAGGAAAGAGGTAAGAGAACAAAAATCCAGTAGGTAAGAAGATGGAAGAACTTTAAAATCATTTTTATAAGAAATAGATATTATTTATTTAGAATTTATGAGATGTTTCACAGAGGGCTTGAAGTGGGAAAATAATTGAAATTATATAGACCATATAAATACTTCTATAAAACATTTGCTAAAATTGATTCTATAATTCATTGTCATTTATTTATTTATTTATTTATTATACTTTAAGTTTTAGGGTACATGTGCACATTGTGCAGGTTAGTTACATACGTATACATGTGCCATGCTGGTGTGCTGCACCCACTAACTCGTCATCTAGCATTAGGTATATCTCCCAGTGCTATCCCTCCCCCCTCCCCCCACCCCACAACAGTCCCCAGAGTGTGATGTTCCCCTTCCTGTGTCCATGTGATCTCATTGTTCAATTCCCACCTATGAGTGAGAATATGCGGTATTTGGTTTTTTGTTCTTGTGATAGTTTACTGAGAATGATGGTTTCCAATTTCATCCATGTCCCTACAAAGGACATGAACGCATCATTTTTTATGGCTGCATAGTATTCCATGGTGTATATGTGCCACATTTTCTTAATCCAGTCTATCATTGTTGGACATTTGGGTTGGTTCCAAGTCTTTGCTATTGTGAATAATGCCGCAATAAACATACGTGTGCATGTGTCTTTATAGCAGCATGGTTTATAGTCCTTTGGGTATATACCCAGTAATGGGATGGCTGGGTCAAATGGTATTTCTAGTTCTAGATCCCTGAGGAATCGCCACACTGACTTCCACAATGGTTGAACTAGTTTACAGTCCCACCAACAGTGTAAAAGTGTTCCTATTTCTCCACATCCTCTCCAGCACCTGTTGTTTCAGATTTCCTATACACCAACAACAGACAAACAGAGAGCCAAATCATGAGTGAACTCCCATTCACAATTGCTTCAAAGAGAATAAAATACCTAGGAATCCAACTTACAAGGGATGTGAAGGACCTCTTCAAGGAGAACTACAAACCACTGCTCAAGGAAATAAAAGAGGATACAAACAAATGGAAGAACATTCCATGCTCATGGGTAGGAAGAATCAATATCGTGAAAATGGCCATACTGCCTAAGGTAATTTACAGATTCAATGCCATCCCCATCAAGCTACCAATGCCTTTCTTCACAGAATTGGAAAAAACTACTTTAAAGTTCATATGGAACCAAAAAAGAGCCCGCATCACCAAGTCAATCCTAAGCCAAAAGAACAAAGCTGGAGGCATCACACTACCTGATTCAAACTATACTACAAGGCTACAGTAACCAAAACAGCATGGTACTGGTACCAAAACAGAGATATAGATCAATGGAACAGAACAGAGCCCTCAGAAATAACGCCGCATATCTACAACTATCTGATCTTTGACAAACCTGAGAAAAAGAAGCAATGGGGAAAGGATTCCCTATTTAATAAATGGTGCTGGGAAAACTGCTAGCCATATGTAGAAAGCTGAAACTGGATCCCTTCCTTACACCTTATACAAAAATCAATTCAAGATGGATTAAAGACTTAAACGTTAGACCTAAAACCATAAAAACCCTAGAAGAAAACCTAGACATTACCATTCAGGACGACATAGGCATGGGCAAGGACTTCATGTCTAAAACACCAAAAGCAATGGCAACAAAAGACAAAATTGACAAATGGGATCTAATTAAACTAAAGAGCTTCTGCATAGCAAAAGAAACTACTATCAGAGTGAACAGGCAACCTACAAAATGGGAGAAAATTTTCGCAACCTACTCATCTGACAAAGGGCTAATATCCAGAATCTACAATGAACTCAAACAAATTTACAAGAAGAAAACAAACAACCCCATCAAAAAGTGGGCAAAGGACATGAACAGACACTTCTCAAAAGAAGACATTTATGCAGCCAAAAAACACATGAAAAAATGCTTACCATCACTGGCCATCAGAGAAATGCAGATCAAAACCACAATGAGATACCGTCTCACACCAGTTAGAATGGCAGTCATTAAAAAGTCAGAAATTCATTGTCATTTAAATAAAGTGGGCCTGTGTCAATATTAATCAAGTGCTATTTGAATGTCTACTTTCAAGTAGCTGGGACTACAGGTGCATGCCACCATGCCCAGCTAATTTTTGTATTTCTTGTAGAGACGAGGTTTTACCGTGTTACTCAGGCTGGTTTCAAACTCCTGAGCTCAAGCAATACACCTCCTGCCTTGGCCTCCCAAAGTGCTGGGATTACAGGCGTGAGCCACTGCACCCAGCCAAAGTGAGAAATGGTTTTACACAGGTGAATACTATGATGGAATCTACACTCAGGCAGCTGAACTGATTGGAGGAAGGATAGGTAGAAAGCAGCATACCAATTATTATAATAGTTGAAAGGCAGCTATGAGCATGTGGTGGTAAGCCCAGTTGTAATAGAAAAAGCAAATAACAGCTGAGTTGGAGGACTGTTTTGAGAGAAGCAGGCTGGATATGTAAGGAAAATTATATTCAGAGTGCATTTGTTTCTCTCATTCTGTGTTCCTTTTTTTCTCATCTCTTGCCAACCTGTGTTTCTTATAACTAGTCTTAAATCTTTTCTCTTGTTTAGTAATGATGGAAATGCTAAAAAAAAAATTTTGTTTTAACAAATTGAGGAAAGGCATGGTAACTCATGCCTATAATCCTAGCACTTTGGGAGGCCGAAGCGGGAGGATCACTTGAGGCCAGGAATTTGAAACCACCCTGGGCAACATAGTGAGATCTCATCTCAACAAAAAATTTAAAAATAGCTGGGCATGGTGGCACATGCCTATAGTACCAGTTATTGAGGAGACTGAGGCAGAAGGATTGCTTATTTCCTGTTTATCTTGTATTTTTACCTGTTGGTTGTAGATTGATTTCAGGTGACATTTGAATAAACCCAATAAAGAAGCCAGGACCCTCCACGTCTTAGAAGCCACGTTAGGCTCATTTTGTGTGTATTTCTACACTGGTAGACACTGTAATGCTCTAAGAGTGCTGCAGCTGTAAGAGAAATCACCTGGTCTCATATAATATAGTTCCTTAACCTGATAAGCTACTACTTGTGTAGTGTTGTTTATGCAACTTTAAAAAAAACAAAAAAAACAAAAACTGAGCATGCTTTTTATCTTCATTCAAAGTGTTTGCAACTGTTTTTGTTTGGTTTGGTTTGGTTTGGTTTGGTTTTTGACAGTCTCACTGTCTCCCAGGCTGGAGTGCTGGAGTGCAGGAGTGCAGTGGTGCGGTATTGACTCACTGCAACCCCCGCCTCCTGGGTTGAAGTGATTCTCATGCCTCAGCCTCCCAAGTAGCTGGGACTACAGGCACGCGCCACCATGCCCTGCTAATTTTTATATTTTTAGTAGAGACAGAGTTTCACCATGTTGGCCAGGCTGGTCTCAAACTCCTGACCTCAGGTGATCCACCCGCCTCAGCCTCCCAAAGTGCTAGGATTACAGCACTGCACTGGCCGATAGTCACTTTTTAAAATCCCAGTTCTTCATTTCTAGAGAAGGAACTCTGTTTGGATCTTCTTGTTACAGGTTTGTATTTCTGGAACATCAGCTATGACAAGGAATTAGGCCTCGTTGTGTAAATGGGACCCAATGCTATGCGTGGATGGCTATTGTGAATCAAACGAGAGAGTGAATTGGAGAGATTGTGAAAATAGAAAACCACAAACAAGTATTTATTTTGTAACAATAAATATCTGAGATCTTGTTCATGTTGTCTTTTAATGAGGATGCGAGAGATTGGGGTTTATGATGGGCCTAGGTTTGATATAAGTAGGCATTTGACTCCATTTAGCAGCAAATGTAATAGAGAAGGTGAAAGTGGAATGGTTGGCACTATGAATTAGGACACTGAACACATACTGCTCTGTCATCCAGGCTGGAATGCAGTAGTGTGATCTCAGTTCTCTGTAGCCTTGACTTCTTAGACTCAAATGATCCTCCCACCTCAGCCTCCCGAGTAGCTGGTACTTCAGATATGTGGTACCATACCTGGCTAATTTTTTCTTTTTTTTTGTAGAGATGGAGTCTCACTGTATTGCCTAGGCTGGTCTTGAACTCCTGGGGTCAAGTGAACCTCCTGCCTCAGCCTCCCAAAGTGCTGGGATTACAGATGTGAGCCACGATGCCCAGCCTATGATAGACTTTAAAAAGCACAAAACCAATTTGAAATAGCATGCACAAGAGATTTTGCTGTATTTTCGAAATTTCCTTTCTGTTCTGCATAGATCATCTAATATGTAAGCAAGATCTTCTTTTAGAAAAGTACTGTTTCCAAAATATTTTAAATCAAGCAATTGCAACAGTTGATTCCGTATAGTAAGGTATATCTGTGTTACTAGAAAGGGATTTGCAAAGTGATAGCACTTAAGATTTCTTAGCCGGGGGTGGTGGCGGGCGCCTGTAGTCCCAGCTACTGGGGAAGCTGAGGCAGGAGAATGGCGTGAACCCGGGAGGCGGAGCTTGCAGTGAGCCGAGATCGCGCCACTGCACTCCAGCCTGGGCGACAGAGCGAGACTCCGTCTCAAAAAAAAAAAAAAAAAGATTTCTTTTCGGCTAGGCATGGTGGCTCACGCCTGTAATCCCAGCACTTTGGGAAGCCGAGGCGGGTGGATCATGAGGTCAGGAATTCAAGACCAGCCTCGCCAACACGGTGAAACCCCATCTCTACTAAAAATACGAAAAAAATTAGCTGGGCACGGTGGCGGGCGCCTGTAATCCCAGCTATTCAGGAGACTGAGGCAGGTGAATCGCTTGAATGCGGGAGGCGGAGTTTGCAGTGAGCCGAGATCGCGCCACTGCACGCTAGCCTGGGCAACAGAGTGAGACTGTCTCAAAAAAAAGAAAGATTTCTTTTCAGGAGTTAGTTTTAATTCCTAAGGACATTTAGTCCGGAGCAGAAGGATAGGCAGCTGATGCAGCATTTTTAATGTGTTCATATACTTATTTGGAGGTGTACTGAGAGAGGCAGTTTTAACTCATTGACCCAAAAAGAGTGGAATAATTGGAAAGAAATGGGTGAGATGGTAGAGGTGATGGTTACTAGCTCTTTACCATGTATACCTTTAACATTTGTCCACCTTGGTATGTTACATTTTGGAAGACATCTGTTAGCAGTAGTGATTGCTGCTTCACAACAGAAAAATTATTTTAGGGAAAGCAATTATATAGGAAAAAGGGTTCCTTGGTTTTCACAAGTCTGGAAGCAAATATAAGGAGGAATATGCGTAAGTAAACTTGTCTAAAAGTATGTTGTGGCTATCTTATAAACTGCTTTATTTTTCAGAAGTAAGGAAAGTTCAGTTTTAAAGTCCTTTTTGGAATCAGATTATTAGCTAAATTCTATTTGGAGTTTCACACAAAGGTCTAAGACTTAACTGAAGATTTAGGGCCTGATGAACCAAGTAGATTTATGCTTCTAAACACATTAGCCAGAAAAGTGGGTAACTATAGGGGGAATCTGACTGTTAGTTCAGCCTGCGCATATGCACATCTCTAGTTGAGTCTCTTAGGGTTTCCCTTAAGGGACTTCTTGGGGCTCATAAGCTTGGTCTTCTCAGAAGAATCTCTATATCTTCATCATGGAAAAACCCAGGAGGCCAATTGTATAGGTACCCGATGGTGGCATTGTGGACAACGGGAACTTACTTCCTGGACATATGAAGGATAGCTCTTGAATCATCTAATTGTTAAATTTGGGGTCTAGTGGAAAGGGCCTAGGACCCCAAATCACAAAGACTGTGTTCTGGTCCCATCCCTGGCACTCAGTGAGGACAGGACCGTATCTGTGTTACTCACCACTAAATACTCACTGCCTACTACAGTGCTTACCATGTAATAAATAGGCATTCAGTAAATATTTGAGTGAGTGAAATAATACATTGGATGCGTAACTTCGGAAAAGTCACGTTATCTCTCTGGGTTTCATTTTTCCCCCCTTCATCTATAAAATACAAGTTTTGACTAACCAAGTCTCTAGTTCTCAAATTACTGCATTAAAAGTTAGAAAGATACAATTATTTTAGATAATCAACTCCATTGTAAACACCAGTGCAAACTTGGGCATTGATATCAGGTGGCATTTCTTGGTTTTAAGGTAGTTAGGCTTATAGGTTATCTAGATTATTTTTGTAAAAAGCAATATTAAACATTTTTTTATATTTGCCTTTGCTTTTTTGGTATAAAGAAAGGATTAATACATTTTTTTGCAGAGAAAGCAATTGTGGCAGAATATTAATATGTGATGAATCTAGATGAAGTGTTTATGTAAGATCTTTATACTAATATTACAACTTTTCTGTAAATTTGAAATTATATTAAATTAGTAATTTGAACTCAGAAAAGCCCAGCATGTAGTGAGAAAGAATAAAAAGTACAACAATGGTAATAATAAAACATTAGGTGGATGTTAAGGATAGTATTTGGAGATTCATAAGTTCACTTAAGTATAGAGATTTGTATCTTTGCGAAATATTTAGACTTGTAAGGGACATTCATTCTAAATGTAAAGGAAATATTCACTGTAAAGAAAGACTGGTGAATTTCTCACTTACCGTTCCCCCACACCCCCCCAAAAAAACACAGGTTTTCTTAAATTGAGATCTACTAACATTTTTTACCATTTTACCGTGTCAGATAGAAACTCCATGCTGTTCCTTTGGCTTGGTAGTAGTGGTTATCATTTTTTTTTCCTTGATTGACAAAGCTGGCACCTCAGCTTTTACTGTAACTTAATTACTGAACCTGTTTCCTCTGTACCAAGTGGTACCTTATGATATTATCTGTTCCTTAACTTAGAATTTAGTGAACTTTAGTGTTTAACAATATTACCTGAATTTGTAAGTTCTTCTGTTGATATAAATGTACCATCTTCTTTTTTATCTCATATGCACTCTGGTGGCATATTTCCTTTTTTTTTTTTTTTTTTTTTTGCTGGGGCAACATCTATCTGAAAGTGAGTTGCTTAGAGACTTTAGAGACTTTAATCTCCAGAGTAATTATAAGGATTTTCTGTCCATATTATTGAAAATTATGTTCCCAATCTTCGTTTTCCTTTGCAAAGTAGAATCAAATTTTAGAGTTAGAAGGGTTCTAAGTCTAAGTTCCTTTTCTTGTGCTTGGGCAAACAAGTTTGCCTGGTTAAGGGCAGAATGGGAATAAGAACCAGAGTTTCATTCTCTCATGCCTTGATTTTTTTTGTTTGTTTGTTTTTTGTTTTTAAAGTCTTGTGTCCCAAATTTGAAAGTCTGTAGTTCAGATGAATAAGAATTGTTTTCATTTCACTGTTTATACAAGTAATTGATACTCCCCCAAAAAGGCCCAATCTGTGTGAGAGCTCAAAGTATGCTGAATGTGAATAGATATTTGCTGTTGTCCAACAGTAACCCAAATCTATAAAGTTTAATGTTCTTTTTTTTTTTTAAACTTAAAAAAATCAGGCTGCATTACTGGCATATATAAAGTTTAATGTCTTAATGGAAGGATTTGAGGGGGTGGTAACTGAAATATGTGAAATGTATTTAAAAAACTCAATGTATTTGTCATCCTGGTTCAATTATTATGAATTTGTGACTGCTTTTGAGAAAAATTTGTAATCTTGATAATTTTTAGGCTTTAACTAACTACAAAATAAATTTAGATATATGCTAAATGACTTAATGGAAACACTTATTTTTCTGCAGTGTTTCCTGAGGTTATAGGCGGGTGTTTGAGGAGTACATGCGGGTTATTAGCCAGCGGTACCCAGACATCCGCATTGAAGGAGAGAATTACCTCCCTCAACCAATATATAGGTAAGAAATTTTAATAACTTAAAAGGAAAACAATGTATTTGACTTTATAAGTGTTTGTGAATTGGTTTAATTAGCTGTCCTTAGTTATTGTAATTACTTAGTTGGTTATAATAATATACAGAGAATGCTGTTTTATATATAACAAGTTTATTTGACCCAATATAGAAGGCTTTTTCTGTAAGAAGGAATAGGGTCATTTCAGAGATGGCAACCCTTCTAAAGATGTGTTTTCATATGTATTTTTAATTGTGGAAATAGAATAACAATCCTAAATTTTTATAGAAAGTGGTATTAAATTCTGTATTTCATAAAATAATAGTATTTTTAAAGACCAATTCTGTATAAATTTGTAGGTTAATTTTTCAGGTGATTTTAAATATATTAAACATTTTTGTTTTAAAACTGCACAATAAACTTTAATTGCTTTTTCTATAAGTAACTTTTAGATTTGGTGTCTAGAAAATCTTTACATACACTTGAATTACTAAATTTTAAAGTAGGTTGGAAATTGTGGCTTCTGATGATTTTCTTTCTTTTCTTTTGATAGACACATAGCATCTTTCCTGTCAGTCTTCAAACTAGTATTAATAGGCTTAATAATTGTTGGCAAGGATCCTTTTGCTTTCTTTGGCATGCAAGCTCCTAGCATCTGGCAGTGGGGCCAAGAAAATAAGGTATGTAACTTAATAGCTTTGGTAACTGTAGGTTTTTATGTTGTCAGTGAAATATTCTAATAGATTTTCTTATTTTGAATACTTGTTATTGATTCACCTGTTAACATGTATTATTTTAATTTATACCAGTTTTATCTCTGGGGAAGTCACTTAACCTCCCTTCACCTTCATTTCCATATTGATATATTAAGAATGATTAGGTCTTAACCTTTTTATTTTGGGGGGATAGGGAGGTGTTAGTTTAGTATAACCTGGGCACAAAATAATTTGTTATCTGATTTTGATTATATTACTTAGGTCAAATCATATCCAGCAAAACATAATATATACATAATGCAGGCCTTTTAAACCAATTAATGTCATATTAGTGGGTTGATTCACATTAAAAAGGGGATTCCCATTAACTTGTTCTTATCAAAACTCCTCTCTCTCTTTTTAAATTATTTGTCCTTTGCCTCTTCTGTTTATGGATCTGTTTGACTAATTGCCTGAAAGAAACAATATAAATATACTTAAGAACTTTGTGCTGTTTCTCTTTTCCTTTTGTAGGGTCTTATTGCCACATACATTCTTTCTAGATTACTTTGATTTTAATTTATTTTACTTTTAAGTAAAATATTTTAATATTTTAATATTAAAATGATTTTAATCATTGTTTCTGGAGGGCTTACTGTCCTGTCTAAAATGGGTCTAATTTTTATTTTTCTTATGGATTAGATTTTTCTAGGCTTCCTTTTATGAAGTCTTCCTTTTTGGAGTCTTCTGTCTGATCTTGTCCTTTAATTCTAGGCTGAATACCTTTAGCAGACTCCTGCATAGCTGTGCTTCTTTTTCTTTGGGAACCATTTCTTTCCAGTAACAGGCAGGACTTCTTAATATAAATATCTTCAAGTGGTATCTCTAATTGAAATATATCTCTACCCTGTAGGTTTTATGACATTTCCTTGTGTATTGTTTCCATGAAAATAGACTTAACATTCCCAAATGGTAGAGTAATTCCTATAAAAACAAACCCCACCTAGCTCCTGTGGGGCAGTAGGGAAAGCTCTTTCTCATCTGCTGTGAACATTTGATTTATTTTTCTGAAACAGCTTGCTGTGAATTGGCATTCTCACTGCATCCTACTTTTAGTCCTGTGATTTTGTTAAAGTAAAATTTTCTGTCCAACAAGAAACACCTAGCCGCTTTTGGGAGAGAGTATAGATTTGCCTTTGAAAGGTGAATGAATGTACTTTAATATGCCTATGCTTTCTAACCTACTTCTTTCTTAGTTTGACTTAAAATGATTTGTTTGAAACATATACAGGTTGTATTGAATATTATATGGAGTTACTAATTTTGCATCACAAGTCTCTTATGAATTCATATATTATAAAAATGGTAAAGTGAACTCTTATGCTTGTATTCTTTTGTTTAACTTATTAAGGCTATTATGAAATCTCTCAGAAATTCTGTGTACATTATGAATATCATCTATAAGTGCTTCAGCATGTATGGAGCTGCAAATTAATATTGGTTTACTTTTGCTCTATGTATGTTATCTGAACATATGGAATAGCAATAATAGTTTTTATGGGAACTTTTAAAGTAGATTAAAAAGAGCATTTACCAAAAATGACTTTGCCTGTTGTGCTTAATTATATTTTCTTTTAGGTTTATGCATGTATGATGGTTTTCTTCTTGAGCAACATGATTGAGAACCAGTGTATGTCAACAGGTGCATTTGAGATAACTTTAAATGGTAGGTTCTGAATAGTTTGCATTTTGTGATTGATTTTAAATGATTTATAATGAGTATCAAGCTTTTATCTTTTATAATAAGATAAACTTCTTTAGTGTTTGTATAAAAGTAAGTTTATTTGAAAGAAATTGAAAATTCAGGAGATAGAAGAATTTAGAAAATTTTAACTTTTTTTTTTTTTAATTTGCTCCCTCAACTTAATCTCTTTACCTCTGCTTGAACTTCACACCTTCGAATTCCTTGAGGAGTTGGCCCTATTCTTATATCAGATTGTCTCTGTGAACTTTATCTACTCCCATGGCTTTAAAATAACATCTGTATGATGATCCCTGAATGTATATCTCTCGATCTCTCTCCTAAAATGCTATGCTGAAGAGTCTTAAACATAACCTACTCTAAAATAAACTCTTGCTTACTTCTCCTTCCTATAATGTCTGTAAACTCTTTTGCTCCTCCTTTGACATTTCTCATTTACTTAATGATACCATCATTTGTCTACTCAGTTGCCCATGCCAGAAACCTATGATAATATCACCGTCTTCCCTAGTCCCCCTATTTAATGGATTACCAAGTCTTCTCAGTTCCACCTCCTAAATTTCAAAAATCTACCTTCTGTTCATCTTAACTGCCACCACCCTAGTCCAGGACACAATTAACTTGTTACCCTCTTCTGCATTCTCTAAACCAGGGGTTGGCAAATACGGCCTATGAGCTAATAATGTTTTTTACACTTTTTGGTTAAAAAAAATGAAACTAATGTTTTATGACACATGGAAACTATGTGAAATTCCAACTTCTGTGCTTATAACTAAAGTTTTGCTTTGCATCAATGAAAAATTTGTAGAAATTTATCTTTATATTATATAAGTACCTACATAATGTTCTTGATTTTTATCTCTTGGTCCATAAAGTGTAAAATATTTACCATCTGCCTTCTTACAGAAAAATTGACCAATATCTGTTCTAAACAATAACTTTTTTTTTTTTTTTTGAGACGGAGTCTCACTGTGTCGCCCAGGCTGGAGTGCCATGGCGCGATCTCGATTCACTGCAAGCTCTGCCTCCCAGATTCACGCCATTCTCCTGCCTCAGCCTCCCGCGTAGCTGGGACTACAGGCGCCCGCCACCACGCCTGGCTAATTTTTTGTATTTTAAGTAGAGACGGAGTTTCACCCTGTTAGCCAGGATGGTCTTGATCTCCTGACCTTGTGATCCGCCCGCCTCCGCCTCCGCCTCCGCCTCCCAAAGTGCTGGACTTACAGGCGTGAGCCACCTCGCCCAGCCTAAACAATAACTTTTTTAATGCAAATTTTATCTTGCTGCTTGAGTGTTCCCAATTCATTAAATGACTTGACTTTGTTCTCAAGATAAAGACCAGAACATTTAATCTGGCCAAAAGGCTCTGCATGATCTAGTTCAGTGGTTAGCAAGCTGTGGTCCTATGGACCATATCCTCTGCTGCTTGTTTTGTAAGTAAAGCTTTATTAGAACACAACCATGTCCATTTGTTTGTGTATTGTTACAGCTGCATTTAGGCTACAAGAGTTGAATAGCTGTGGCAGAGACTATGTATCTTCCCTAGCCCAAAATGTTTACTTTCTGTCCCTTTACAGTTTATTGACCCCAGTCTAATCCTTTCCACCTTCCCATCCTCCCTTATATCACTCCTCTTCTGTATTTCCCTCAGCTATGCTGATTTTCTCTTATTTTCACGTGCCAAACTACTTTCTGGTCTTTACATTTCTGTTCTCTCCCTCAAAGGTTTTCTGCTCTCATGAATCCCCACTCTGTCGTGGTAATTTTTCTTTATCTTTTAGATCTCAATTTAAATGATACTATTTCTCTGACTAGACAGGGAGAGCCTTGTGTATATGTCCCTCCTAATACAGTAGTGCCTTTTAGTTTTAGTTCTAAGTACACAATTGTAATTTTGTAGCCATTTGTGTAGTTCTTTTGACATTTCCCCTACTGGAATGTAAAGTCCCTAAGAGCAAGCAGTGTACTTTTTTGCTTACTTTTGTATCCCAGTTGTGTACATAGATGATAAATATTAGTGGGATGAATGCGTATTATAAAATCATCTTTAATTTTTTGGGGGGCGGTGCCATTTATTTTTATAGATGTACCTGTGTGGTCTAAGCTGGAATCTGGTCACCTTCCATCCATGCAACAACTTGTTCAAATTCTTGACAATGAAATGAAGCTCAATGTGCATATGGATTCAATCCCACACCATCGATCATAGCACCACCTATCAGCACTGAAAACTCTTCTGTAAGTTGTTTAAAATATAGCTAATGTATAGGTTTCTGTTGATTCTTATGACTCAGCAAGTTAGTAAATATTACATATATTATCACTTGAGTTTCCAATTTAAGATTAAACAGAGGGATGTATTCTTCATTAAAATGTTGAAGTGTATGAAGAGAGTTCGGCCCTGCCAAAATAAAGTCAGGTTGTTAGTAATTTTATCTTCAAGGCTTAATGAATGGGTCTGTAACCTTATTTTCTTTACTCTAAATTCCTAATGGCCAGAGTTGATATATTATGCTAGAGGTGTGTATACTTCCTGTCCTTACCTTCCAGTAATTAGTTCCTGAGAGTATGCAAATTCTTTGAACATACTCAAGATAAAAAATTTATAGGCAAATGTGTGAACACAGAGAGGTATTAGTTAACTTTTTCTTTGTGATCAATGAATTCACTTTCTAAAGAGTTTTTATGAGTGATTTTTGCAATAAAATATTCTTTTTTCTGTATATCTTTCAGGCATTAAGGGATCATTGCAAGAGCAGCGTGACTGACATTATGAAGGCCTGTACTGAAGACAGCAAGCTGTTAGTACAGACCAGATGCTTTCTTGGCAGGCTCGTTGTACCTCTTGGAAAACCTCAATGCAAGATAGTTTTTCAGTGCTGGCATATTTTGGAATTCTGCACATTCATGGAGTGCAATAATACTGTATAGCTTTCCCCACCTCCCACAAAATCACCCAGTTAATGTGTGTGTGTTTTTTTTTTTTAAGGTAAACATTACTACTTGTAACTTTTTTTCTTAGTCGTATTTGAAAAAGTAGAAAATTGAGTTACAATTTGATTTTTTTTCCAAAGATGTCTGTTAAATCTGTTGTGCTTTTATATGAATATTTGTTTTTTATAGTTTAAAATTGATCCTTTGGGAATCCAGTTGAAGTTCCCAAATACTTTATAAGAGTTTATCAGACATCTCTAATTTGGCCATGTCCAGTTTATACAGTTTACAAAATATAGCAGATGCAAGATTATGGGGGAAATCCTATATTCAGAGTACTCTACAAATTTTTGTGTATGTGTGTATGTGCGTGTGATTACCAGAGAACTACTAAAAAAAACCAACTGCTTTTTAAATCCTATTGTGTAGTTAAAGTGTCATGCCTTGACCAATCTAATGAATTGATTAATTAACTGGGCCTTTATACTTAACTAAATAAAAAACTAAGCAGATATGAGTTAAATTTAAAAGTTTCAATTTATTGCTCAATGTACCTGTTAACATTATATTTAACAATTGCTTAAATTTTTGTTTTTGATTTATGGATAATTTCTTAAGAGTACACACTTTAGATACACAAATAATCGTTCATTTACCATCTTTAGGATCATTGAAACTCATCTCACTAAAGAAAGTTCACTTGAACCTCTTTATAGCATTGATACTAGGTGAACAGAAATTACCTGACTAATAATTTGTCTAACATCATATATCAGAATTTTATTGTATATGATGAACAAAACTTAAAATTTTTTAAATTTAATTTTTAAATACTGTTTCAGAGTTCTAAAAAGGCAGTTTTTTAAAAAACTTAAGTTGATAAAAACTAAGAATAATTTAGCAGAAATAGAACCAGAATGTAGAAGAGTAGTCATGTAACAGCAGTAATAACATACTTCAGCTTCCATATAGGAATAGAAGTGGTAGAGCCAAAAGTGATTTAGGAAAAAGTTATAAGGTACAGGTTGAGTATCCCTTTTCCAAACATGCTTGGGACAAGAAGTATTTCAGATTTCATAATTTTTTTCAAAGTTTGGAATATTTGCATTATACTTACCAGTTGGGCATCCCAAATCTGAAATCTGAAATGTTCCACGAGCATTTCCTTTGAGTGTCATGTTGGCACTCAAAAAGGTTCAACATTGAGTCCACTTAACACTTAGGTGTTAGAAGACCTAACTTTCTGTAACAATTAACCTTATACTTTGTTTGTCATCGAATATTTGTTGAATGCATGTCAGGTAATGGTCTTGATTGTGATAGCTTCAAGGTGGAACATACTGTAATCTCCAGATGCTAGGAAGTTAGTCTAATAATTCACTGCAGAAAATTGATTAAGTGGCTATCCTTTTAATTAAGAGTGTGGAGTCATAAACTTAAGTTCTTCATATAGTGACAAGAGTCCTTAGAGATTGTTATTCAAGTTCCTTAGAAATTGTTATTTAGGTATAATATCATCTTGTCTTTGACTAGAGCTTGAAACCTTGTTATCTGATTGTGTACCACTCCAAATTCCCTGCCTTCTGCAAGTTGAATGTCTTGCTGAATGTGTCTAGGGGTTCATCTTCAGTAATCGACATTCCACTAGTGCCATAGTTAACTTCATGACATGTAGACATTCAAAACTTGAGCCTTGGATGTTCCTGTGGACCTGACAGTTAAAAATATAAAGAACCTAGGATTCAATTCCAACTTTCTCTGTTTGCCTTGGGTTGAATAACTTATCTTTTGGAGAATAGCTTTAAGTGGCTTAGACACTGATAAAATTCAGCTGTATTGTTGACACTCATCTCTTTTGTCTTATGCTTAGCCATATTTAAATCTTGAATTTAATAGAGTCTAGTGAAAAAAATGAGTGGGAAGAATGAATATAAAAGTAATAATATAAAGAAAAAGGGAAGGTAAACTATTTAGAATGTAGTTTTGTTATATTCCCAGCATTTCAATATTTATTAGTTACTTGTAAATTACTGTGGCTGTGTAGTTTATAAATGTCTGTGCACTATATTAATTAGAAGACCATAGAACATGCCAGCAGGTTGGCTAATGCTATGGGGGTTTTTACCACAGTTGCCATTGTGGAAGAAATTGTTTGGTACATTAATAAAAAAAGTTGGTAAAACATGGTTTTATACCTCAGTGTATAAGATGTGCAAGACAAATATGCTTATTTCCTTTTCTAGAATATAAGTGATATTATTTGCTTTTGACACTAACACTATTAATGACAGGAGTCAATCAGCCTTTACAGCTATCAAAACATAATGAGATCCCAATGATGATTCTTTTTTACTTTGAATGTTAATTAGTTTGGGACTTTGATTGGCTGGCAAACATTTTATCATTGTCAGAATTTAATTTAGATTTCAAAAATAGCTTACAGGATTTTAAACATGGTGTGGTATTCTAAAGCCTTTTTTTAAAAAAGAGATCTTTTTGAGAGAAACAAATGAGGATTGTAAAGTTTGGGGACTTACCTCTGTAGCATTGTGAAAATAAACTTTGATTAAGCTGATTTGAAAGGAACTCCTACTTTGTGGAATTGAATCTACATTAGAGCACTTTATATGGTAACTATACTCACAAAATTTTGCATTATAAAAGTTATTATCATTACTTTTTAATGGCTTCTTAACCCGACCAGTGTTTATGACTCACTATCAGTCTGGCACTCAAGTCTTACCATACTCTTGGACCTTATGCTACTTCTCAAGCCTTACGGTCTACTTGTGCTTCAGTGCTGCTGAACTGTCGATAGCTCTGTGATGTATTCTGTGCTGGAGTGGAGCAAAGTGGAACAGTTTACATCACTGTCTGTCTTTACCCCCAACCTGCAGAATTCCTGAAACATTCACACTAACATCCTTAAATCTGGAGAGAAACAAAATGAATGTTTTTCCTCTATTGACTGGTATAGACAATTTAACAATCTGAGAAGAAAGAGCAAATATCAGATTTTTTTTTTTTAATTCAGCTGGCTCCTTTTCCCCTAGGCTTCAGAAAAGCAAATAGAAACAAATAGATCCACAGGCCAGGTGCAGTGGCTCATGGCTGGGAGACCAAGATGGGTGGATTGCTTGAGCCGAGGAGTTCAAGACCAGCCTAGGCAACAAGGTGAAATTCCATCTCTACAAAAAAAAAAATTAGCCAGGCATGGTGGCATGCACCTGTAGGCCCAGCTACTTGGGATGCTGAGACAGCAGGATCGCTTGAGCCCAGGAGGTTGAGGCTGCAGTGAGTCAAGATTGCACCACTGCAGGTGACAGAGCAAGACCCTGCCTCAAAAAAAAAAAAAAAAAAAAAAACCCAGCTCCAAACTATCTTGAAGAAAAATATAAACTGGTTTCAGATACAGTAGAAAGCTGTAAAGTCATCCATTCTATAAGACTAACAGAATGTTTTCTTTTGCCAATGTTAAGCATGAGCAAAATAAAAAAGCATGCAGACAAACAGTAGTGGTTTTAAAATTTTAATGTGCTTAGAAATCACTGGGACAAATTTCTGGATCCCACTCCTAATGGTTCTGATTTAGTTGATCTGAAATGGTACCAGGTAATTTGCATTTCAAACAAGCTTCAAAATAATTCTAATACTGTTAGTCTGTGGTGTATACCAGGAGTCCCCAGTCCTTGGGCCATGGACTGGTAGTGGTCTGTGGCCTCTTAGAAAACCAGCCGCACACCAGCAGGTGAGTGGCAGGCAAGCAAGCATTACCTCCTGAGCTTTGCCTCCTGTCAGACCAGTGCATTAGATTCTCATAGGAGCCCGAATCCTATTGTGAACAGTGCCTGCGAGGGATCTAGGTTGTGCGCTCCTTATGAGAATCCTAATACCTGATGATCTGAGGTGGAACCTAATACCTGATGATCTGAGTTTCATCCCAAAACCATCCCCCCAACCCCCTGTCCGTTTATGGAAAATTTGTCTTCCACAAAAGCAGTCCCTGGTGCCAGAAAAGGTTGGGGACCGCTGGTCTACACTGAGTAGCGCCATACCACAGAGCAGAATGCAGAAGATTCATCCTAGATGCATCCTAGATGGGTCACGTGTAGAATGACTTAACACAAATTCAGCAAAATGGGAGCTCAGGAGATAAAAAGAATGATATGAGAGGGAAATTATGTTTATAAGAAAACACTGACTTAATTATCCCAGTCTTATCAATGCAACACATCCTTTCTTGTTATCACTTTACAATCTTTTGCATGAATTTCTTTTAGAAGGAAGTATTAAATCTTTGAGTATAATATAAAATAACTGGTTTGAATTGCCAGATTTTCTCAGAGCAAACCAGGCAATAGCATACCTACATTATCCTTAATTTACAGTGACAACTGATTTTGATTTTCACATTAATCAAAAATCTATGTAAATTCTTGTAATTCTGAGTAGAGAAAAATTTACATATTTAGCTTTATTAGAGTAATTAACCATAATAGAACTGTTTAAATTGCCAGGGAAACCCAATCTACTATTTTATCCCCACCAACCCCCCCTAGAAGGATTAATTAGTTCATGTAACTGAGAAAGTCCAATGTAGAATTGGCTTCAGGGATTCAAATGAGAGAATCAGAACTCTCCTCTAAATCGGCCTCATTTTCTCCATGAGAGAAATTATAATTAGGGAAGAGAGTTGGGGTAGGGGGTGAGAAGGGGGGATGATGAGGAGGGGAAAGGAAGAAGGAGAGCATGGATTAAAGTCCCAGAAAAGTACTCTGGTCCAACTTGTGTGTCACATTTCCTATCTTGGAACTTCCTCACTTGATATCTACTCCCTGATCATTTTGTCATCTGTTAATCCCTTTTTCCTTTATTGACCCCTTCCACCCAACCTCCTTCTCATTCAGGGTTATAATTGTTTAAGACAAGCCTATCGCTTTGTGGTTATAGGCTGCTCAGATCAAGTACTGCTCAGATCAGGTAGCTATTTAACCTGCTTGAGAGTTGTCTAGAATGGATGGAGCCTGCACTTGATTGCTTGGTTAAGAAACAAAAATATTAAGGCCTCGGGAGGTTGCTACCAACACTCCCTTGGGCCACTGGCCATACTCATCTGTTTTGTGTACTAACAACTCTTACAAGAGGAAAAAAACAATTACAGCTCCTTTATTACTCTGGAGTTGCTAAGAGCAGATCTGTTTGAAAGAAAGTGTGCCATTGACATTTTTCCCTAAGCGTTTTAAAAAATAGTATTAGAAAATGCTGCTGAATTTTGTCTTTTAACAGCTCATAAAATCTAGGAATAAAATTATTTTTTAATATATTAAAATACATAGTGTATATAAGCAACAGGTGACTCATAAATGTGATTCTTCCGGTAAAATTGTGTTTTATACAGATGTATAGAAATTTGGTGTTGAGATCTACTTCAGTACTTGAATTTTCAAATTAAAAAAAAGGCCAAGAGAGGTTAAATGTCTTGCCCTGGTTATATAGCTTATGGCAACAAAACAAAACCAAACAAACCCTACACCCTTGGCGGGGCTTGGGGAAAGCAGAATAACAGCAGAGGACTTTGTCAGAAATTAGGTGGGAAGAGAGAAGACAGTAACAAGGCAATTTTACAAATTTAATCTCAATTTCACTTCACATTTACACTTTAGCTAAGATGGGCTGAAATTTTTCAAATAAACTAAAAAAGGCAGGTGTATGTGTGTGCAAGATACATCAGAGGAAGGCAAGTTTACATAATAATTTCTTATCCTAATATAACGAAATTCAGGTTTCAGATTGACTGGATCTATTTCCCCACTTGGAAAGATCCTTCACCGAAAGCAGGTTTATAAATTGCAGTTCTTCAGACGACTCATCCTGTTCACAGACTACATGATGAGAATTGAAAACACACAGAGATTACTAGCTGTGTGTCCCAGGCAAGATGGCTACCTCACGTGTAAGGTAAGTTTAAAAACAGCACACCTGGCCGGGCTCAGTGGCTCACGTCTGTAATCCCAGCACTTTGGGAGGCTGAGGTGGGTGGATCACCTGAGGTCAGGAGTTCGAGACCAGCCTGGCCAACAAGGCGAAACCCCATCTCTACTAAAAATACAAAAATTAGCCAGGCGTGGGAGTGCATGCCTTGTAGTCCCAGCTGAGGCTGAGGCAGGAGACTCGCTTGAACCGGGAGGCAGAGGTTGCAGTGAGCCAAGATCGTGCCACTGCACTCCAGCCTGGGGGACAGAGCAAGACTCCATCTCACAAAAAAAAAAAAAAAAAAAAAAAACAGCACACCTGCTTCTCAGGTGCAGTTTGGATCACATGTTCTCTCAACGCTCTTGCCATTTTAATTTGGTGAAATGCTGTGTTCAACTAGATCTCAACTTTGCTGAAGCACTGGCCTGCCTGGGACCATGGCCTAATGTGGCCCATTGCAAAACACAATTTTGTTGATGTCTCATTTTAAAATTCATGCCAAAAATCATTTTATTTCAAATTGTTCATTGCTGGGTTTAATATAAAAATGTTGTTTTATTGTTCTTAACTCCCTAAATCTTTAAGCAAAATGGATGCTCAGGAAATTTGTTTCTCCTGAGGCTGCGTGTAACCCCGGCATCTTATTCCCCATGGGTTTGGAGGAATGCGTGGAGGAATGTGTGTGTGTATGTGTGGACAGCATCTTAAGAAATAAGGTGATCATTATAGAGTCATCTTCAAATTTGTATAAGTTTTCCAGATAATGTGTAGTACAGCCTTCTGCTTAAGGATTATTGCAGTAACATAAGCCGGGCACAGTGGCTCATGCCTGTAATCCCAGCACTTTGGGAGGCCGAGGCAGGCAGATCATGAGGTCAGGAGATCAAGACCATCCTGGCTAACACGGTGAAACCCCGTCTCTACCAAAAATACAAAAAATTAGCCGGACGTGGTGGCAGGCGCCTGTAGTCCCAGCTACTCGGGAGGCTGAGGCAGGAGAATGGCATGAACCCAGGAGGCAGAGCTTGCAGTGAGCCGAGATCGCACCACTGCACTCCAGCCTGGGCGACAGGGCAAGACTCCGTCTCAAAAAAAAAAAAAAAAAGGATTATTGCAGTAACAGAAGAAGATGTGTTTCCGGAGCTTTGTATCCAGAAAATGCATGTGGGAAGATTATATGGAAAATGAAGATAATGAGTTTTAAAATAATACACAAATTTACAGTACCAGAAAAGCAGTTAAATACCATACAAAGTAATGAGAAACATGCTGAAAACAGTCTTGAGGAAGGCTAAAATTGTGGTTCCATACGTTGACTGACTGAATGAATATGGTTAAGGCAGTAGTTCTCAACCGGGGTTTTACTCTCCAGGCTCATGCAGAGTGGCCTCTTTGGGTCCTGTAATGGTCCTGTTCTTAACCACCACCGCTAGCTGGGGCCTGGGGTGGAAGAGTCTTATCCTAATCGGTCCCCAGACGGGGAGAGGGCAGTGCTTGTTTCCTAGCCACTCTGAAAGGCTGAAAGCTGTTAAGGAGGCTTAGTGTCATTTCAAGCAGTCTTCCTTGCCTCTGTGAGTAGTTTTTCCATATTTATGCTTAAAACAAACAGAGGAAGCTTTTCATTCCAATAATGAAATAAAAGGCTAAATTCAAGGTAACAAACGTTTTAGTGGGAAAGATTGTCAAGGATAACAAACCAACAAAGGGAAATATCTCTTATTAGCTCTTTTCTTCTTTTGATTAGAGAAAAAAGCCGGAGAACTACTTTTGGGGCTTTAAGTGGCTAGTGGACTACCCCAGAGGACACAAAGAAAGAGGGTTCTCAGTGTTTCTAGGGCACTTCCTGTTTTCTTTGAACTTGTGTGGGAATGTGAAGCGGTGGTGAGAGGCAGCTTTGAAATGTGACCAAAAAAAAAAAAAAGACTGGTTTTAGTATAGTTTATTTATTTTCTTTCAAAGCATTTGTGTTAATGAGTTGGATGGTAAGAGGTGATTAATATTCCAGATCAGTAGATTTCAGAAATGTCTTCCAACAGTGAAAATAACTTGTGTTAATCCTCCGAGCTTTCACCTTCACTTAGGCTGACTGAGGGGTGGGAAATAGCTTTGGAATCTTTACTGAGGACCAAGCAAATTTACAGTTTGAAAGTCAATCCTATTTAATTTTCCAACTTCTCCAGAATATTGTTTCCATTTAGCTTCTTGAGAGCATTTCTGGAGGGATTGCTATGTGCAAGGTACCGTGGGGGGTAACAGTTGTGAAGATGTGTGGCACAATTCCTGCGTTCAAAGTGCATGTGGTATAGCAGAGGAAAGAATCACAAAAATCTTACAGCAAAACGATAAGAAGCCTCATGAGGCCTATAGGAGCAGAAGGGAGCATTGGTTCTAGATGCTTGAGTATATAATTTTCCATAAATGGGGCAGTGCACAGGAGGAGCAGCACTTCAGGGATGAGAAAGCAGAAGCACAGGGTTTCTGTGATAATTCCTATAGGGAAGGGGGCTGGACCGTAGTATATATTGGTGCGGGTGGAGGGAGATATGCTGGGAAACAGCCTGTGGGCATTGACAGCTGAGGTGAGGAATTGGACTACTTTCTATAGATGATAGCCAAGGAGAGTTTCTGAGTTGATGAGCCATCAGATCAGATCTGGCTTTTAGGGGTGAATCTGTCTGCACTGAGGCTATGGTGGGCGGAGAGGAGGATGAAGAGGTAGAGGTTCTAACAAAAGCATTGTGGGCACTTTCAGCATCGCACTCCAGACATCTTTGGCCTTGGATTAATAATTTATAAGTAATATATTCAATTTAAAAATTAATGTCAACTTTTGTGGTTACATTCCCCTTCTATCCTCTGAGTTTTCTTTTGTCATGCTGAAACCTATACTCCATTAGAATTATCCTTCTTAAATCTAGTCTCATCTTCCCAATTTAGCTTTTAAACTTTGGGTAACATTTACATTTTTTTGTCGTCTATTTTCTGCTCATTGGCTAAGGAGCCTTTTTCCTGCCCTGAGGATATAAGATTCATTGCAATTAAAGAGCCTAGTGGTTTAATGTGTTATTCTTTCTTGTTTTTCTGAGAAGAATCCTTGTGTTTTGTGGACCAGTCAATCCTGACTTTGATCTCTAGGGACAATACACTGTGAGTATTTATTTGAGGAAGGACACTGATCCTAGATATTCACTTAGAGGATGAATTTTCCTTATACCAAGGAAAATTGTAAGGTAGAATTTTTTTTTTTTTTTTTTTTGAGATGGAGTTTCGCTCTTGTTGCCCAGGCTGAAGTACAATGGCGCGATCTCGGCTCACCGCAACCTCCGGCTCCCAGGTTCAAGCGATTCTCCTGCCTCAGCCTCCCGAGTAGTTGGGATTACAAGCATGCACCACCATGCCCGGCTAATTTTTTGTATTTTTAGTTGAGATGGGGTTTCTCCATATTAGTCAGGCTGGGCTCGAACTCCCAACCTCAGGTGATCTGCCAAGCTCAGTCTCCCAAAGTGCTGGGATTACAAGCGTGAGCCACAGCGCCCAGCCTGTATGATAGAAATTAAACTGATTACCCTTGTGAACTGAATGAGAACCTTCAAATTCTCATTCAATACAAGCATGAGTAGGACCTAGACATCTTATCTTGCTGAAATCTGGCAAGGCATACGGGCTGCCTGGTATACAATATATAGGATGCTCCCTCCCACCCCAGCCAAGATGGCATGATGCACTTACTTGTCCTTCTCTGGGAAGATAATGAGCAGTGACGGCAGATTTCTCAAGGGTCCCTTATGATGGAGTTGCAATTCCCCATTCTTTTTCCCTTCTCAGAAATTTCTGAAACTCATTTAGTTAAAAGATTAAAGAAACACATTGCAAAGGGACTTGAAGTAATTGGGACCCGACTCACCTTCCTGATATAAATAACTAGAAGTAGACAAAATATGTGAAACAACTACTCTTAGAAATTGGACAACAGACAGTGCAGGGCCTTGATCCCCAAGAGAAAGATAAATAGCAAGGAACTACACAAAATGTTTCAAGGAAGCTGTATTAATTAGGTAGGGCTGTCATAACAAAATACCACCGATTCGGTGGCTTAAACAACAGAAACTTATTTTCTCATAGTTCTGACAGCCAGAAGTCCAAGATCAAGGTGTTGTCAGGGTTCGTTTTTTTTTAATTTTTTGATTTTTAAAAATTTTTGTGACAGAGTCTTGCTCTATTGCCCAGGCTGGAGTGCAGTGGTGTGATCATAGCTCATTGTAGCCTTAATCTCCTAAGCTCAAGTGATCCTCCTGCCTCAGCCTCCCAAGTAGCAGGGACTACAGGTGTGTGCCACCACCTGCCTAATTTTTTTGATTTTTAATAGAGGCGAGGTCTTGCTATGTTGCCTAGGCTGGTCTTGAGCTCCTAAGATCAAGCATTCCTCCTGCCTTGGCCTTCCAAAGTGCTGGGATTGTAGGTGTGAGCCACTGCACCTGGCCAGGGTTGGTTTCTGGTATGGCCTCTCTAATTTTTGTAGAGACAGGGTCTTGCTATGTTGCCCAGACTACCCTCAAACTCCTGGCCTCAGGTGATCTGTTTTGGCCTCCTGAAGTGCTGGGATTACAGGTGTGAGTGACCGAGCCTGGCCAAGGGACACTTTTTAGACTAAGGTACAGAGAGGGGGATCCCAAGCACAATACAGTCATCTCACTATTGGAGTTCAAGAAGGTGATTTGGAATTGGCAGGGCAGACAACTGTAGAGAACAGAGCTATGCAGAGAAGAACTCCAGAAGTCCACACAGGAGTTTGAGTATTGCTGAAATTCCATGAGCTAGGCACACTTTGCCCTATGCATCTCTTCCACCTGGCTGTTCCTGAGTTGTATACTTTATAATAAACCAGAACATTTTAAGTAAAGTGTATCCCTGAGTTTGTGAGCCATTCTAGCAAATTATTGAACTTGAGGGTTGTGGGAACCCCCGATTTATGTCTGATTGGTCAAAAGTATGGGTGGTCCAGGACCTGCAACTGGTGTCTGAACTGGGAACAGACTTGTGGAACCGAACACTTAACTTGTGGGATCTGACACTAACTCCAGGTAGATAGTGTTATTAATAGAAATGAATGGAATGTCAGGACACTCAGCTGGTTAGTGTGGGAATCTTTCCCCCCTCAATATACACATTTGATATCAGAAGTATAGTGTGAGTAGGGAAACAATTTTTAAAAATTTTAAAAAGTATTTTTTACTTTTTTATTTTTATTTTTGGATTAGAAGTAGAGATGAGCTCTTGCTGTGTTGCTCAGACTAGTCTCCAGCTCCTGAGCTTAAACGATCTTCTTGCCTTAGCCTTCCAAAGCGCTGGGATTACAGGTGTGAGCCATGCCCAGCCAAGAAAGTTTTCTTTTATGGTTTTAAAACTTTTTCACTTTGAAAGCCTCATAGTGATCCGAGAAGTAACCCAACAGCCTCACAGCACAAAGTCTTAGATCCACTGACAAAAATAACAGAATTCAACACTCCTCAATGTAGAATTTGCAGTGTTAATCCAGTAAAAAATTACTACACATAAAAGCAGGAAATATGAACTTTAGATAGAAGAAAAATCAGTAAACAGAAACCAACCCAGAGGCCAGATGGTGACTCATGCCTGTAATCCCAGTACTTTGGGAGGCCAAGGTAGGCTGAACACTTGAGCCCAGGAGTTCGAGACCAGCTGGGCAACATGGCGAATGCTGCCTCTATTTTAAAAAGTTTTTTAAATTTAATTTAATTTAAAAAAGAAACCAACCGGAAATGACAAAGATGATGGAATTAGCAGACAAGGATTTTAAAATAATTTATGTGTATGTGGTCAGATATTTAAAGAAAAACATGAATAGAACAAGAGAAATTGAAGATATTAAAAAAGAACCAAGTGAAACTTCTAGTATTTAAAATACAATATTTTATATGAATAATTCACTGAGACTTAACAGAAGATTAGACACTGATAAAGAAAAAGGTTCGTGAACTTGAAGAGAACAAAAGAAACTATGAAAATGAAGAAAGAGTACAAAGACTGAAGAATCAAGAGAGTATCAGTGACCTGTAGACAACATTATGAGCTATAACTTACAGGTAATTAGAATCTTAGAGGAGGCAGGGATAGAAAAAAATATTTAAAAATAATAGTGAAAAATATTCTGAAATTTTTAAAAATAGAGACAGGGTCTCACTATGTTGCCTAAGCTGTTCTTAAACTCCAGTGATCCTCCTGCCTCAGCCTCCTGAAGTGTTGGGATTAGAGGTGTGAGCCACTATGCCTGATCATTTAAAAAAATTTTTTTTTGTTTTGAAACGGAGTATTGCTCTGTCACCCAGGCTGGAGTACAATGGCGCAATCTTGGCTCACTGCAATCCCTGCCTCCCGGGTTCAAGTGATTCTCCTGCCTCAGCCTCCCAGGTAGCTGGAACTACAGGCGCGTGCCACCACCTCCCGCTGAATTTTTGTAATTTTAGTAGAGACGGGGTTTCACTGTGTTAGCCAGGATGGTCTCCATCTCCTGACCTCATGATCCACCCACCTCCGCCTCCCAAAGTGCTGGGATTACAGGCGTAAGGCACCGCGCCTGGCCAAAATTTTTTCGTTGAGACGTAATTCACATGCCTCACATGCTAATTCACCCATTTGAAATCCACAGTTTGATGTTTTTAAGTGTATTCACAGGTTTGTGCAACCATCGCTACCACCTAATTTTAGAACATTTTTGTCCTGCCTAACACAAGCTTCTCCAATGACCACAGTCAATTTTAGAATATGTTTATTAACTCAAAAATGAAAGCCTGTGCCCTTTGGCTATCATTTCCCTATCCTGGCATCCTGTAGACTTAAGAAACCTCTAATCTATGTTCTGTATCTACACATTTGCCTATTCTGAACAATTCATATAAATTAAATCATATAATATGTAATATTTTGTGGCTGGCTTCTTCCACTTTAGTGCAGTATTTTCAAGATTCATCAATGCTGTTTAATTTATTAACACTTCATTTTTTAATTGCAAAATAATATTTCCATATATGAGTATATCACATTTTATTTCATTAATTGGTGGGCACTTGGGTTGTTTATTTTTATTTATTTATTTTTTTAGAGACAGGGTCTTCCTGTGTTGCCCAGGCTGGTCTCAAACTCCTGGGTTCAAGCAATCCTTCCACCTTAGCCTCCCAATGTGCTGTGATTATAGGTATGAGACACTGTGACCACTCAGGTTGTTTCTTTTGGGCTGCAAGAATAGTGCTCCCATCAGGTGTGGTGGCTCACATCTGTAATCCCAACACTTTGGGAGGCCGAGGTGAGTAGATCGCTTGAGCCCAGGAGTTTGAGACCAGCGTGGGCAACATGGTGAAACTCTGTCTCTACTAAAAATATAAAAAATATAAAAAATATAAAAAATTAGCCAGGCATGGTGGCACACACCTGTAGTCCCAGCCACTCGGGGTTGGGCTGAGGCAGGAGGCCGCTTGAGCCCAGGAGGCTGAGGCTGCAGTGAGCCCTGATTGTGCCACTGCACTCCAGCCTGGGTGACAGAGTGAGACCCTGTCTCAAAAAAAAAAAAAAAAAAAGAATAGTGCTCCCAAGTACCATAGAATGTACATTCTCATCGCACAAAGAACATACTCTAAGATTAACCACATGCTCAGTCACAAAGCAAATCACAATAAATTCAAAAAATCAAAATCATACCAAGCATCTTCTTGGACCACAGTGAAATAAAAATAGAAATCAATACCAAGAAGAACTCTCAAAACCACACAAATACATGGAAACTAAACAATTTGCTCCTGAAAGACTTTTGGGTAACAACAAAATTAAGGCAGAAATCAAAAATTATTTGAAACAAATGAAAATAGAGACACAACGTACTAAAACTTCTCGAATGCAGCAAAGGCAGTGTTAAGAGGGAAGTTTATAGCATTAAATTCCTACATCAAGATAATAGAAAGATTAAAATTAAAAGCTTAATTTCACACCTAAAGGAACTAGAAAAACAAGAACAAACTAAACCCAAAGCTAGCAGAAGAAAAGTAATAACTAAAATCAGAGCAGAACTAAATGAAATTGAGACCCCCCCCCCAAAAATACAAAGATTAACAAAATGAAAAGTTGGTTTTTGGAAAGGATAAATGAGATAGATAGACGACTAGCTAGATTATCAAAGAAAAAAACAAAAAGAGAGAAGATCCAAATAAGCAAGTCAGAAGTGACAAAGGTGACAGACATAACAACCAATCCCACAGGAATGTGAAAGATTCTCAGAGACTACTATGTACATCTCTATGTGCACAAACCAGAAAATCTAGAGGAAATGGATAATTCTCTGGAAACACGCAACCTCCCAAGATTGAACCAGAAAGAAATTGAAACACTGAACAGACTAATAATGAGTTACAAAATTGAATCAGTAACACAAAATCTACCAAACAAAAATGGCCCTGGGCCAGATGGAGTCATGGCCAAATTCTACCAGATATACAGAAAGCTGGTACCAATCCTACTGCAACTATAAGAAAAAAGGAGGCGGGACTCCTCCCTAACTCATTTTGTGAAACAAGTATCTTTTTCTTTTTTTTCTTTTTTTTTTTTTTACCAGCGTCATCTTGATACCAAAAATCTCCCAAAGACACAACAAAAAAGAAAACTGTGGGCAATATTCCTGATAAACATAGACACAAAAATCCTCAACAAAATACTAGTAAACTGAATCCAGCAGCACATCAAAAAGATAATTCACTACAATCAAGTGGGCTTTATCCTTGGGATGCAAGGATATTTCAACATGTGCAATTCAGGCCAAGCACAGTGGGTCACGCCTATAATCCCAGCACTTTGGGAGGCTGAGGACAGTGGATTGCTTGAGTTCAGGAGTTTAAGACCAGCCTGGGCAATATGGTGAAACCCCATTTCCACTAAAAATACAAAAACTTAGCTGGGCATGGTGGCATACGCCTGTAGTCCAGCTACTTGGGAGGCTGAGGTGGGAAGATTGTTTGAGCTTGGGAGGCAAAGTTCGCAGTGAGCCGAGATCAGCCACTGCATGCCAGCCTGGGTGAGAGTGAGACATCATACCAAATGGGCAAAAGTTGGATGTATTTCCTCTAAGAACTGGAACAAGGTAAGGATGCCCATATCACTACTCCTATTTAACATAGTACTAGAAGTCTTAGACAGAGCAATCAAGCACGAGAAAGATATAAAAGACATCCAAACAGGAAAAGAGGAAGTGAAATTATCTCTCTTTGTTGATGATATGATTCTATACATAGAAAATTCTAATGATTCCATGAAAAGACACCTAGACCTGATAAATGACTTCAGTAAAGTTTCAGGATATAAAAAAAATCAACGTGCAAAAATCAGTGGCATTTCTATACACCAATAACACTCTAGCTGATAATCAGATCAAGAATGCAATTCTATTTGCAGTAGCTACACACACACACACATACACACACAGACACACAAAACCACACAAAAATACTTAGGAATACATCTAACTAAGGAGAGGAAAGATCTCTACAAGAACTCAAAAACACAGCTGAAAGAAATAGATGACACAAACAAATGGAAAAAATATTTCATGCTTATGGATTTATCATTAAAATGTCCATACTGTCTAAAGCAATCTACAGATTCAATGTAATTCCTATCAAATTACCAATGTCATTTTTCACAGAATTAGAAAAAACTATTCTAAAATTTATATGGAACAAAAAATAGCCCAAATAGCCTAAGCAATCCTAAATAAAAAGAACAAAGCCACACAGGCATCACATTACTTGAGATTATTTTCTTTTTTAATACAGGTCTTTACATCTACAAATTTTCTATTGAGCACTGCTTTAGCTGCATCCTGTGTTTTGGTATATTGTGTTTTGTTTTCATTTATCTGAAATGTATTTTCTACTTTCCCTTGTGATTTCTTCTTTGGTCCATGTGTTATTTAGGAATGTATTTTTTAATTTACCATTTACGATAGCATCAAAAACAATAAAATAGGAATAATTTAACCAAGGGGATGAAAAATCTGAAAACTACATGATATTGATGAAAGAAATTGAGGCATTAGCTGGGTGTGGTGACTGGCACCTGTAATCCCAGCTACTCAGGAGGCTGAGGCAGAGAATTGCTTGAACCTGGGAGGCAGAGTTTGCAGTGAGCCGAGATGGCACCACCGCATTCCAGCCTGGGAGACAGAGCGAGACTCCGTCTCAAAAAAAAAAAAAAAAAGAAAGAAAGAAACTGAGGAAGACACTCATAAATGGAAAGATGTCCCATGTTTATGGATTGGAAGAATTAATATTCTTAAAATGTTCATGCTATCCAAAGAGATCTATAGATTCAATATTATCAAAATTCTGATGGTATTTTCCACAGAAATATAAAAAAGCAGTTCTAAAATTCATAAGGAACCAAAAAAGACTCTGAATATCTAAAGCAAACTTGAGGAAGAAGAACAAAGCTGAGGCATCATACTTCCTGGTATACAAGCAGAAAGCTATGGTAATCAAAATGGTATGGTACTCATAAAAAGAGACACATAGGCCAATGGAACAGAATCAAGCACCTGGAAGTAAGGTCATTCATATACAGTCAACTGATATTTGAAAAGAGCATTAAGAATATACAATGGGCCGGCCGGGCGCGGTGGCTCATGCCTGCAATCCCAGCACTTTGGGAGGCCGAGACGGGCGGATCACGAGGTCAGGAGATCGAGACCATCCTGGCTAACACGGTGAAACCCAAGTCTCTACTAAAAATACAGAAAAATTAGCCGGCCTGGTGGCGGGCGCCTGTAGTCCCAGCTACTCGCAAGGCTGAGGCAGGAGAATGGCGTGAACCCGGGAGGCGGAGCTTGCAGTGAGCCGAGATCGCGCCACTGCACTCCAGCCTGGGCGACAGCGCGAGACTCCGGCTCAAAAAAAAAAAAAAATATATACAATGGGCCAAGTGTGGTGGCTCACGCCTGTAATCCCAGCACTTTGGCAGGCCAAGGTGGGTGGATTGCTTGAGGCCAGCAGTTTGAGACCACCCTGGCCAACATGGCAAAACCCCGTCTCTACTAAAAATACAAAAATTAGCCGGGCATGGTGGCACATGCTTGTAATCCCAACTACATAGGAGGCTGACACAGGAGAACTGCTTCAATCGGGGAGGTGGAAGTTGCAGTGAGCCAAGATCGCACCACTGCACTCTGGCCTGGGTGACAAGAACAAGACTCTGTCTCAAAAGAAAAAAATTTATATATATACAACGAAGAAAGGATAATCTCTTCAATAAATGGTGTTGGGAAACTGGATATCCACATGAAAAACTATGAAATAGGATCCCTGTCTTACACCACTCACAAAAAATTAACTTGAAGTACATTAAAGTTTTTAATGTAAGACCTGAAAATGTCAAACTCCTATAAGAAAACATAGGGAAAAAATCTCCTTGACATTGATTTTGTCATATAATCCAGCAATCCCACTTCTAGGTATGTATCAAAAGGAAATAAAATCAGTATCCTGAAGAGATATCTGCACCCCCATGTTCATTGCAGCATTATGCACAATAACCAAGATATGAAATCAACTTGTGTCCTTTGACAGATGAACAGATAAAGACAATGTGGTATATACTTATACAGTGGAATATTACTCAGCCATTAAAAAAGGAAAATCTTGCCATTTGTGACAATATGGATGAATTTTGAAGGCATTATGCTAAATGAAGTGGGTCAGACAGGAAAGACAAATACTGTATGATCTGAAATCTGATCATATATTTGTGCAATCTGAAAAAGTCAAAGTCATAGAAACAGAGAATGGTATGGTAGTTGCCAGGAGTTTAGGGGTGGGTGAAATGAGAAAGATGTTGGTCAAAGAGTACAGACTTTCAGTTATAAGATAAATAAATTATAGGGATCTAATGCACACATGGTAACTGTAGTTAATAATATGGTATTAAATACTTGAAATCTGCTAAGAGAGTAGATCTTCAATGTTCTCACCACATAAAAAATTGTTAACTGTGAAGTGATGTACATATTAACTAACTTGATTGTGGTAATCATTTCACTATATATATATAAAATTATCAGGTTGTATACTATAAATACATACAATTTTATTCATTATACCTTAATAAACTTGGGGGATGAGGAATGACTGAAATCCATCTCCACCCCAACCAATTTATTTTTATTTTTTTAGAGACAGGGTTTGTCTGTGTTGCACAGGCTGGTCTTGAACTCCTGCCCTTAAGTGATCCTCCTGCCTCGGCCTCTCAAGTGCTGGTATTACAGATGTGATGCACTGCGATCGCCCCAACCAATTTAAATTTGGAATCTCTGGTAGTGGAACCAGGCCGTGTGTGTGTGTGTGTATAAAATTGTGTGCATATATAAAAATGTGAAATATATGTATGTGTTTTTAACTTACATGGAAATTTAAAAATACATATCAAAATGGAGAGAATTGTATAAGGAATCCTCATGTACCACTTACCTAGCTTGAAAGATGATCAATTCATGATCATTCTTGTTCCATTGATACTTTCTTCCTCCTTCCTCCCCTGCTGAATTATTCAGAAGCAATTCTTAAATATCATATTCTATTCATATATCGGTGTGTGTATCGAAAAGAATGACCCCTTACAAAAATAACCACAAAAGCATGATCACATTTTAAAATTTAATATTAATTTTATCAATGACCTGGGGAGAGTTCCAATTTCCCAGGCAGAGGGATTTGAAAGGTTCCCAGGGTGATTCTAATGTACAGCCAGAGTTGAGAACTACTAGATGCCGATCCACGCTCCTCAAACTCACAGCGAGCACACACAAATCTACCGGATAACTTGTTAACATGCAGTTTCTGATTCGGGGGTCTGAGATTCCACATTTCTTTCTTTCTTTTTTTGTTTTTGTTTTGTTTTGTTTTTTGAGGCGGAGTCTCGCTCTGTCGCCCAGGCTGGAGTGCAGTGGCGCGATCTTGGCTCACTGCAAGCTCCGCCTCCTGGATTCACGCCATTCTCCTGCCTCAGCCTCCCAAATAGCTGGGACTACAGGTGCCCCCTACCATGCCCGGCTAATTTTTCTGTATTTTTAGTAGAGACGGGGTTTCACCATGTTAGCCAGGATGGTCTCGATCTCTTGACCTCGTGATCCACCCGCCTTGGCCTCCCAAGTGCTGGGATTACAGGCGTGAGCCACCGCGCCCGGCCGAGATTCCACATTTCTAACGAGCTCTTGCATGATGTCCATGCTGCTGGTTCAAGGGCTACCCTCTGAGTGGCGAGGCTATAGACCACAGGGTCTTTGGGGGAGTGGTGGTGGGTGTGTGTTGATAGGACTAACATGCTACCAAAATGGCATAAAGGTTATTTTAAACTGAAAATTTTTTAGTTACAGCAGATGCAGAAATAAATCTTGTATGCATGTCCCATATCTGACTAAAGCAAAGCTCCCTGAGAATTCAGTTGCCATAACCCACTGCCTACCCTCTCCAAGAGAGTCTTCAAACAGAGAAGCAACTGACCTTTAACACAGTGACATTCCAAGAATATTGTGTAAATGAGCCTCGCAGAATCTTCCATATATTCCCACTGAAACCCATTTTCACCTAAATCCTTACCCTTAGCTGTTTGGGAAGTCTGTCCTTCATTCCCGCCCTCTCTCCTGCTCTCTCTCAGGTGCTTGCACATGTGTAATACACTTTTCTCCAGGTTCCATGCTCTAAGACATAAGGTGGTAGGGAAGAAAGTTTTCCTCCCTACAGTGTGTGCAGTGTGTGTGTGTGTGTGTGTATAATAGTCTTCGCTTTATGACCAGAAAGAACCTCCATTTTGCACCTCGCAAGGATAGGAAAATTAGTTATACTATATGTGGGGTGTCAACTTTTCTCTGGATGTTCAGCCAATGCTTTCCCCTCAGGGGGTGGTCTAATTTAGTGATCTTCAAACGGGATCTGAGGACCTTCAGGGGTAAAGGCTTCTTAGGGTATCAGTTCCCATGGGCTCAGTATCATGCCTTCTCTAAATGGGAATGGACAGAGATTGTGTGTGTAATGAAGCTGTAGGCTCTTTCTTCATCTCCCATTTACGACGAATGGCAGACCCCTCACCATGGTGTCTCACTGAGGGAGTGTACCAGGTGCACAACCCTCCAAGGCTCCACCCAAGGGATCCATGTTGAGAAAATCAGTGAACCTAGTGATTGGTAAACATACATGTTAAGCAGTTTGTAATTCTTTGAGTTTAACCAAATTTAAGGAGAGCGAATCATACATTTCCACTGAAACTTTACTTTCATCAAAATTTGCTATGTTGTTTTGATCAGTTATGTGCTAACAATAATTGTAATGTTAATCAAAGGAATTTTTTGAACGCAGAGCCTTAAGGTCATAGAAAGTAAACTTTTACATTTTTAAATTTTAATATATTATTTTTGTAGTCAAGAAATATGAGAAGATGATCAGTAATAGATTTTCAAGCATAAAAATATATCACAGCCCAAATAAACTTCTTTGGAGGAAGTAGGATGAAACTGTAAGTTCAAAAGAAAATTAAAGGAATGTTGCAGAATTTCTGGCTGTTAAAAAAGAGCTAGTTCATATATTTTTTAAATGGATAATGTCAAGTATTATATTACTGTGGTATTTAGATTCCATTGGATTCATTTTGGAAGGTAATGTTTCTTTCAAAATGTCAAGATTTATAATACATTGAAAATGACATTTTTTGCAACCGCCTAAATTTATGATGAATCATTATAGATGTCAATTGAAAAATGTGCAAGGGGGAACATGCATTAAAATGTTTTCTTAAGGGCATAAAATGGGAAAAGTTTGAAGATCACTGATCTGGACTGATTGGTTCCTTCTGAGGCGGCTAAGTGCCATTCACTAGAATGTAATTTATTTTAAACCATGTCTGTTTTACATATGCTATTGTAAAGAGAAAATTTAATGAAATAGAAATTGATCCATACTTTACAATTTCCTTTGTTTTAAGATTGGTAAACAACGCTACAAAAACTTAAATGTGTGCTTAAGGAAATTGTGTGGGTACATTTTATGTAGCACTTTCTGTTTATTCTCTGTGGGTAAAGGAGAAACAAATATGTTTGTATGGTACAAAGTTACTTCTATTATTGTTAGTACTTATTAACATCATTTATTTTAATACTAATAATTAAATAATTCCTTTCTGATGTGAGCTTTCAGTTCCTACTAATTCTCTCATCTAACATAACTCTGTAATTATTTCTTTTTTTATATTATAAACTAGAGATGAGGTCTCACTATGTTGCCCAGGCTGGTCTGGAACTCCTGAGCTCCAAGTGACCCTCCCACCTTGGCCTCCCAAAGTGCTAGGATTTTAGGCATGAGTCACCACACTCAGACTCTACAATTATTTCTAATTCTTTGAAGCCCCAGAAGAAAGGTGAGTTAATTCCTTGGTTTGGTTAGAAGGACTGTGTCAGTGAGAGGCTAGGGTCTCTGTAATTATTACAGTAGTTTCCATCACTAAGCACAACTACAGCAGGCCAGGCACTGCACACATATTCTCTCTAGTGGTCAGACATACATGTTAAGGTCTGAATGTTTGTGTTCCTCCCCAAATTCCTATGTTGAAATCTCAACCCTCATGATGGTACTTGGAGTTGGGGTCTTTGGGAGGTGATTAGGTCATGAGGATGCGGCCTTCATGAATGGGATTAGTGCCTTTACAAACAGGAAACCCAGAGAGGTCTATAGCTCTCTTTCCACCATGTAAGGATACAGTGAGAAATTGGGAGTCTGCAACCCAGAAGAAGGTCCTCACCAGAACCTGATCATGCTGGCACCCTGATCTCAAACTTCCAGCCTCCAGACTTGTAAAAGATGTTTATTGACTAAACATTTATCCAGTTACCCAAACCACCCAGTTTATGGTAGTTTGTTATAGTAGCCCAAACTGAATGAGACACTACAACCATGAGAAGTTGATTTTATCTTTTTCAGTTTACAGCTGAGGGAACTGAGGTTAAGGAAGTTCAGTAACTTGTGCAAGGGCACACAGTGAGTTGATGGAGAGCTGGGACTTGCCCTGGGATAGTCTGAGTGATATACTCTTTGGACCCCTCTGGGATTTGGTCCTTGGCAAAGTGAGCCCTGGTGAGGAACAGAGGGAAGAATATTTGATGGGGTCAGATGACCTGGGATCACTTTCTAACTCCACTTGCTGCTTAGCTGTGAGACCTAAGAAGTCACTTGCCATCTTTCAGTCTTAATATCTTTGCTGAAAATTTGCAGTATTGTGAGACTCAAAGTATAAGCAATATATGAGTAAGAAGGAGGATTATTTTATCCTATCCTCTGGCTCAGATTTTGTTATAAAATTGACAAAAAAAAATGATATCACCTTTTGATCCCAGAGGAGTTCCCAAAACCTCATCTGAGTTTGTGGAATTGGGAATTGGGTTATGTTTTTCCATCTTTGTTGAATGCAAAATGATTGTATCCATCAGCAAATGGATTGTCAAAACTTAGAAGTGCATGGAAGTGTGTAGTATCCCTGCCTGATTTGGGCACTGGGAAAAGAAATCAGATAGTGCAAACACAGGAAAATGTAACACATCTTTTTAGATAGAGACACATTACCTGTGTGCATTCTAGGTAATCCATGAATTGAATGAACTCAGGTAGAGAATTTCTAGGTTGTTTGTGTTAAGTTCTAAATCTGGTCTCCATCTCTAGAGAATTATGTAAGTGTAGAGTTAAAAAAAAGTAAAGATATACTTTGTATTAAAGAAAGTTCATCTGTTCTCTGGATAAGATGAAATGTCTAAGTTCCAGCCTTGGTGGCCTGATTCCCTAATCTACTTTGAAGAATTCAACTAAAGCCTCTGCTGACTCACAGAATTGTTTGCTTCTCCCCAGTAATTGCTTCCAGTCTCCTTTTTATATTTACTTGCTTGCTTCTGGCTAGTCTTTTAAATATAAAAAGAGAAATTTCAGATATTAAAAAAATATAAAGAATAGTTAATGAAGACCTCCTGAACTTACCATGTTGCTTAAGAAATAGTCACAGCCCGCTGTGTACCTCTCGACATCACATATAGCTCCAGTGGTAAGCGCCATCCCAAAACTTGACATCAAGCATTCCCGTGCATTTCTTTATACTTTTCCTACACAAGTATGTCCTACACAAGTATGTCTACCTAAATGATACATGGGATCATTTTGCATATTTTAAAACTTCATATAAATAGAATAATACTGAATGTGTTCCTTTGCCCTCTTGCTTTTTTCATTCAAAGTGAAAATGTTTTTCAGATTTGTTCATATTGACGCAGGTATTCCTAGTTCATTCGTTTTCAGTACTGTGTGGAATTCCATTGTGTGAATACACTACAATTTACCTATTCTGTTGATGGACATTTTGTTGTTGCTGTTGTTTTTCTATTACAAACAATGCTTCAGTGAACAAGCTTGTTTTTGTTTCACTGAGTAAACGTGAGTGATATGGTTTGGATCCGTGTTCCCACCCAAAGCTCATGCTGAATTGTAATCCCCAGTGCTGGAGGTGAGACCTGGTGGAAGGTGATTGTATCATGGGGATGGTTTCTCATGAATGGTTTAGCACCACCCCCCACCTTGGTACAGTGTAGTGAGTGAGTTCTCATGTGATCTGGTTGTTTAAAACTGTGTAGCATCGCCCCCCAGCCCTCTCTCTTCTTCCTGCTCCTAGCCATGTGAAGTGCCTGCTCCCCCATCATGCTTCCTGTCCAGCCTGTGGAACTGTGAGCCAATTAAACCTCTTCTTTATAAATTACCCAGTCGCAGGTATTTCTTTATAGCAGTGTGAGAATGGACTGATACAGTGAGTTTCTTTAGGATATCTCTATTTAGGAACAGAACCTCCATGTGTTGGGTAGGCACATCCTCAGCTTTATTGGCTAATGCAATTTGCTCTCCAAATGATGATACCAACTTTCATTTTCTCCAAAGGTATTTGAGTGTTCCCATTGTTTTTCCATCCTTGCTCCTGGATCATCATTATTGGGTAGGATAGAGAAAAAGCGCATAGTTTGATCAACTCTGCAGGTTTTAAAAATTGGCCACCCCTTCAAGTAAAAGACAAGCGTCTGTGGATTAAAATCCCAACTCCTTACCCTAGTGCACACAGCTGCCTTCACTGGCTTCTCCTACCTCACCAGCCTCACCTTGCACCATGCTCCCTGTCATGCACAGTGGCCTCCTTTCTAGCCCTGGAGTGTGCAGCCAAGCTCATTCCCATCTCAGAACTTGATGTTCTTTCTTTCTGGAACACTCTTGTCTCAGCTCACTGTGCAACTAGTTTCTTCTCCATTTTTACTTATTGGCTCCTCAGAGAGGCCTTCTCTGACTACATATGTAAAGTAGTCCCCTGCTTACCTGATTACTTACTTCTAACACATTCTGAAATTATTTCCCACTGGAATATTAACACCACAAGGGCCATGTACAGTGCCTGGCATGTGCTAAATTTGTATTGAATGAATGAATGTACACACTGATGCCTTCTCTACCATGCAAACCTGTTACCCTTTCCTATCACTTCATTCTTCATCTTTCCTGCATTTTGCTGATCACTGGCATATAGATTAGGGAGAATGCAGAGGAACCTGGTAGTGTCCTAAACAGAGGCTCTAGCCAGTGTTGCCTTTCCTTCTGAATGTCCCAACATCTCATGCGTTGGTTTCATCCACCACTGAACCTTTCACTTTGGATCAAAGCCAGGCCATCTTCTTCTACCCTCAGTGCCTGAGATGAAGCTTGTGACTCCTTCTTTTGCTCTCTACCTTTCCAGAGGTCATTGTGGCCTCCTTCAGTACTTGGTCAAGGACAGGATTTGCCTGAATCATCTCTGGCCCTTTCTTGCTAATCTGATGGTGTGGGCAAGTCCTCAAGGGGTTGAGCACATACTTATTTACTTATCATCTGGGTATTTGTGACTTTCTCGTCATCATTTGAGTCACCTGTGATTCTGACTTCCAGTCAACATACTCATGGGTTAATTATTGCTTCTGGAAAAAATTCTATGATCATTCTGAGATGGGTCATTTGATTCCTTTGCCTTCTTTGCTCCCTCCTCCGTCCACCCGCACATGACATCTACTTCCTGAGCTGAGACATATGCTCTCCTTTTGGTGCTCTCTGTACTTCTTTTTTGTCACTGAGCATACCTCATTGTTTTGTCATGGCCTCTTCTTGTGTCCTGTTTTTCCTGAGGACAGGAAACTATGAGTTCTAAGTTTGTATCACCAGTACTTGGTATGAAATAAGCAATGAATAAATGTTTATTAAACAGATGAACAAATGAATGGATGGAGTAAACTCTGAACCTGGAATTAAAACTTTTATTAACACATTCGGTTTATATAGAGACAGTGCCAGTGCCAGCCATGTTTCTGAGAAATTTGTTACCAGTGGCAGCTCAACTCCAGAGAAAGCCAGGTTTTTCATAAAAGGATTGAAGTGGGAACTAGGCTTTGATATGAATCTATTTTAATCTACTTTCAACCCACTCTGTCAAGCACTGAATAGAGCAGCAAAGAGACAGTAAGAATTTTCCTCCATGGCCATGTATATCTCTTGTAGAGATTTCACTTTACTTGTTCATTCATTCATTCAACATTTGTCAGGTGCTAATACGCATTCATACAAACAAGAGATCAAGGGGTTGATTATGTTTCCAGCGTGTTGCCCCTTTGCTTAATAGTTTAACAGAGGGAAGCCTCTGTGTTATTTTGAAAATGACACAATTGGGCATTGTCTCTGAAGAGTCTGGATGGATGTTACACTGTGGTTTTCATTTCCCGGTGTCAGTCCTATAGAGCAAGTATGTGAAAAGTGGATCCCTGGACTTTTCTGTGCATTGTCTAATGCTGGGTCACACGACAAGGTGTACTATAGATGCTCTAGTGACTTTCTTGCGTGACTGTGAACACACACAGTCTTCTCATTACCTGCTTTACACTTGCCAGTTTGGCTCAAATCAAGGTATTCCTAACTCCGGGATTTCACTCTATGTTATACGGGAGAAACTGAAACAACACTCTTTCTAAGGAAACGTGTAACTTGAGGAGGCCATAATCATTTGTTGGTTATCTTCTCATTACAGATTGTATTATCCCAACCTAGCAAGGGTATTAGATCTTGTGACTTTTTTTTTTTCTTCTTGAGACAGGGTTTTGCTCTGTCCAGCCCCTTATGGCATTTTGAAAACAATCTTACTCCTCATTTCATATCTCTTTTCATATTATTTTCTACTTGCCTCACTGATATTCACCTATTTTTAAAGTATCTTATTTTCGTATGTTGGATATATTCCTAAAAGGCACCTTATATCATTTCTGGAATAAGACAGAGATAAGAAAAAAAAAGCATAATATTTGTTGTTTCGCAGGGAAATGGAACAATAGAATGACAGAATGATCAGGACAAAATTACTTGGTTTGAAGTAAAATCTATTGTTTACTTGCCCTTGGTGTACCCTTTAACATAGTTGGAGAAAAATACAGTTCATTTCTGTTTTTTTGTTTGTTTGTTTTTGCTTTTTTGAGACAGAGCCTCACTCTGTTGCCCAGGCTGGAGTGCAGTGGTGTGATTATAGCTCACTGCAGGCTCAACCTCCCAGGCTCAGCCTCTCTAGTAGCTAGGACTACATGCCTGGCTAATTTTTTTGATTTTTAGTAGAGGCGAGGTCTCACTATGTTGCCCATGCTGGTTTCAAACTCCTGAGCTCAAGTGATCCTCCTGCCGCAGCCTCCCAAAGTGCTGGGATTACAGGTGTGAGCCACCATGCCCAGCCAGAAATTCTGTGTTTCTAAGAAATTTTTATTATTATAGTATAACATTTGCTTCTGAATGTTATTGGCCATCCAAATCCTATTAATTTTATTTAAATACATCTATTAAAACAAAGTAGACTCCAATAGCCTTTCTTAATTATTTTTTTAATAAACTAGTAGTAAATTTACTGTGAAAATGAAAATCCTAACAGTTTCACAAGATATTTATTTCCAGTTTACTAACAAACAATGTGCATTTAATTTTGTTGGCTTATTTTGCAGTTCTATAATAGAGTTTTTCTGTGGCTTTCTTTTGGGAACAAAAATTCCATTTACTTTCTATCTTTCAAAATTCTTATTGGCAATGACTAATTCCCCTGTGTGAAATTTCACACACACACGCGTGCACACACACACACACACACACACACACACACACAGAGAAACGACTGGAATGAAATTGAGCACAATATTAAAGATGGTTATCTGGCCCAGTGCTGTGGCTCACACCTGTAATCCTACCACTTTGGGAGGCCCAGTTGGGTGTATCACTTAAGGCCAGGAGTTCGAGACCAGTCTGGGAAACATGGTGAAACTCTGTCTCTACTAAAAATACAAAAATTAGCCAGGTGTGGTGACGTGTGCCTGTAATCCCAGCTACTTGGGAGGCTGAGGCACAAGAACCACTTGAACACGTGAGGCAGAGGTTGCAGTGAGCCGAGATTGTGTCACTGTACTCCAGCTTGTGTGACAGAGTGACACTCTGTCTCAAAAATAAAAAAAGATTTATCACTATTGTTATTTTGAATTATTCAGTTCCCTTAAATAAGTCTAACTGCCTTGAAATATGAGACTAATAGATAGATAGATGTTTTCCACTTGGGAATATTTTCATTTTTAATAATTTTTAAAATAAGTAATGTAAATTTCTTATAAATCAAAGAAAATGTAAATCAAATTAAATGACTGAAATGAGTCTCAATCATTTTAGAGGTTTATTTTGCCAAGATTGAGGATGCACCCAGGAGAAAGGAGCACAAAACCACAGGAACATCAATGACCCATTATTTTTCCAAATAAGGTTTGAGATTTCAATATTTATTTATTTGAGAAAAGTCTGGCTGTGTCACCCAGGCTGGATCTGCCTGCCTCAGCCTCCCAAAGTGCTGGGATTACAAGCGTGAGCCACTGCACCTGACCTGAGATTTCAATATTTAAAGGGGAAAGAGTAGGTAGTAAGGGAAAGAGGAAGGAAAAAAAGGGGGAGGAAAAAAAGAGGAAGGAATAAAAGGGGGAAGCAGTTGCATCTTTTGAGTCTTTGATCAGCATTCACTGAATCCACATTTTACATGGGAAAGAAGGGGATATAGGAAAAATTATGCATTCATCTCATGCTGGTGGATCTGCATTTTTATATAAGACAAACATAGAGTAGAGGAAGTAGTCAAATATGCATTTGTCTCAGGTGCGCAGAGGGATGACTTTTCCCTATGCCTGTGACGAGAAGCTGTTAATTTACATTGTCAGGTTAACATTCAATGAAGCTGTTTTAGGGTAAAGATTTTGGGGCCCCCAAAAGAATTTCCTTTTGAGTAAATTGTGAAGGAAGTATGTAGCCTTTTCTCTTTGTAGCTATCTGATTAGGAACAAAATAGAAAGCAGTTTTGCGTGACTTAGTTCTCAAGCTTGACTCTTTCCTTTGGCATAGTGAGTTTGGAGTCCTGAGATTTTTATTTTCTTTCACACCCTTATTACATGTCATTAATTATCATTTAGTAAAGTAAATAACATTCTGGCATTAGACATGAAGCAACATGGTAAAAGACGCTGTCCCATTATCCTGCTAATCTCAGCAAATCAAGGCCTTTGGGGCTCAGCACCCCAAAAGTGGTTTTTAATGATGTACAAAAACAGATTTCAATTAGGGCTTTGTTGCAATTTGCCCTTATGTGCAAATTTTTAGTGCTATTCTGATACATTTTAGCTCAATTATTTTAATATCTCACTTGATAGAAGCTAAAAGTTTACTCATCAATGAAAAGGAAGAGGCTAAAGGCAAAATGAAAAAAGAAAAAGAGAGAGACTTTAATGTAGATTAAGATGTGAATCTAGGAACCTCTTTTTCACAACGATAGCAGTGGAGAATGGCAAAAGTGAAAATAAAAAATTAAATAAAACAGAATCCTCAGTATTAACAAAATTCCTAGAAAGAAGGCTAACTAAAGGCAGGAAAAGAAAAAAAGGGAAGTTAATGGATTAATAGCAAGAACCAGGCCCCCTATCTCCCAGTCACTCAGTTTCCCTGGAATACTCTATGCTTCCACTTACTCCATTCCTTTCCATTCCCTCTTGTATTTCCTCAGGCAGCTCTTAGCAGGGAAACGATATAATTTGACACTAAGTTGTGAATGGTGGGTAGGCCTAATCTCTCTTGTTCCACACTAGCACCAAATTTGGAATTCAGTGTAAGGAGTGTCCCCTGAAACTACATTTCACCGTCTCCCAAAGAACAAAGAGTTGAGAAGTAAGTCCCAGGAAGTGCAGGAGCTGCAGAATTCTGGCGCCCTTCTTTGTCTTGAGGGTCCTCCATCTCCAACTCTCAACTTTGCTTTCTGTTCTAAAGCAACCCTATCATTGAACTGACTGAGGTGGTAGGATCACTTGAGCTTAGGAAGGTCGAAGCTGCAGTGAACTGAGATTGAGCCACTGCACTCCAGTCTGGGTGCCACAGCAAATCCCGTTCTCAAAATTAATAATAATAATAATAATAGGCATTCTTGCATTATTAGGCTGGGGTAGCTCATCTGTAATTTCAGCACTTTGGGAGGCCACATTGGGAGGATAGCTTAAACCCAGGAGTTCAAGACCAGCTTGGGCAACACAGTGATATAAGAGTTAAAAAGGAATTACTTAGGCAAATAATGAGGGTAAGGATGTCCTCAGTAAGGTTTTCCTTTTAATGAAAAGCAGCCCCCAAATGATTTTCTTTTCTAACAAAGAGCAGCCTGTAAAATTGAGCTGCAAACATAGACAAGCAAACTGAAAGCTTGTATGGGTGAATGCTGGCAGCTGTGCCAATAGGAAAAGGCTACAGGGACTAGGCATGTTCAAAATGGTGGCTCCATCTTCCCTTCTCTTTGCCAGCCACGTGTACAGTAAGAAGCAGGCAACATGGTGCCTACCAGGCAAAGACTCCATTTGCATAATAAGATTAGGGTGGGGCAGCCAGTTTCCCTGTGCATTATGTAAACATCACACCTAGTCCAACCAAACTATGGGCCCTATGTAAATCAGACACCGACTCCTCAAGCCTGTCTATAAAATCCGGTGCCAGAAGTCCCATTTGGGCTCCTCTGTCTCTCCCAGGAGAGAGCTATTCTCCCTTCTCTTTCTTTTGCCTATTAAACCTCTGCCTTTTTTTTTTTTTTTTTTTTTTTGACATGGAGTCTTGCTCTGTCACTCAGGCTGGAGTGCAGTGGCGCAATCTCAGCTCATTGCAAGCTCTGCCTCCTGGGTTCAAGCGATTCTCCTGCCTCAGCCTCCTGATTAGCTGGGATTACAGGCATGTGCCACCACGCCTGGCTAATTTTTGTATTTTTAGTAGAGACGGGGTTTCACCATATTGGTCAGGCTGATCTAGAACTCTTGACCTTGTGATCTTCCCACCTTGGCCTCCTAAAGTGCTGGGATTACAGGTGTGAGCCACCGTGCCCGGCCTAAACCTCTGCTCTTAAGCTCACTCCTTGTGTGTGTGTGTCTGTGTGCTTAATTTTCCTGGCATGAGGCAATGAACCTTGGGTATCACCCCAGAAAATGACACCACTTCAACAGTGAGACCTCATCTCTTAAAAAAATAAAAGTAAACCAGTGAATGCTCAGAATTTGTTCTAAATTAATATAGCATATTTCTTGGTATTTTAGTCATTTTGTATACTTTTTTTGAATCCTCCCTGTATTATTCAGGGGTCTCTAGAGGGACAGAACTACTAGGATAGATGTGTATATGAAGGGGAGCTTATTAAAGAGTACTGACTTACACCATCACAAGGTGAAGTCCCAAACTAGGCCTTCTGCAAGCTGAGGAGCAAGGAAGATAGTCTGAGTCCCAAAATCTCAAAAGTAGGGAAGCCAACAGTGCAGCCTTCAGTCTGTGACCAAAGGCCTGAGAGCCCCTGGCAAACCACTGGTGTAAGTCCAAGAGTCCAAAAGCTGAGGAACTTGGAGTCTGATGTTCGAGGTCAGGAAGCAGCCAGAACAGGAGAAAGTTGAAAGCTGGAAGACTCAGCAAGTCTGCTGGTTCCACCTTCCTCTGCCTGCTTTACCCTAGCTGCGCTGGCTGCTGATTAGATGGTGCCCATCCAGGTTGAGGGTGAGTCTGCCTCTCCCAGTCCACTGACTCAAATGTTAATCTCCTTTGGCAACACCCACACTGACAACACCCAGGAACAATACTTTGCATCCTTCAATCCAATCAAGCTGACCCTTGATTGATACTAGCCATCACACTCCTGATCCTCCCACCCCAAAAAAACTTCAACCAAAAAAACCCAAAAAAATTCAACAAAACAAATGAAAGCACCATCATTCTTAGTTAAATTTCTTCATTTATTATATTTCTTATTGTCTTCATTATATCTTGCTTTATACCAGAACTGTGACAAAGGGCAATTAGTTTTAGAGAAAGTGAAGAAAGGTAGGAAGGTTGCTTTAATTTTTCCCAAACCTGGCTTGAGGGAAAATTCACACATCCTTCAAGTTTATGAAACAGGCGACGGATCTTTATTAAACTGGCCAGCAGAAGAAGGTCATCTCCACTTACGTATCGGAGGATTGGAATCTCCTCAGGGTTTGGTAGCTTTTCAGCAAAGAGAAAGAGAAGGAAACTCAGAGTCCAGAAGTGGAACTGGGGAGGTGGGAGGAACTGAGTCATGGCACTTATGTGGGGTTGGATTCCCTGATGAGGGTCCACTCTAATTCATCCGTAAGCAGGGGCGGTGGTGTTATTCTACTCTGAATGAGGAAAGAGCTGAAACACTGTGGAGACTTGAGAGACCAAATGGAATCTGGATACCTTCAAAAGCCTATAATTTATTCAAGTAATTTAACCAGCACCTACTGAGGGGATCACAAAGATGCCTCAGACCCAGTCCCTTGCGTGGAAAGTGCCCAGTGGGGGAGGTAGGGTGAGTGCTGGTCTGAAGGCTGGGTGCTCACTGGGAAGGCACTGAGAAGGGCAGTTTTCCTCAGAGAAGGTAGGACTGGGAAAGACTAAAACTCCCTTTCCTGCTCCTAAATGTGCCCCAACCTCCAGGAGGCCATTCCAAATTAACCTCTCCATTACTCTTCTTTGGCCTCTGCTCTCCCCACTCTCTCACAGCTTTTGACGATTCAAGGCTGGTGTTGTCTTCTTGCAGCTGCAGAAGCCTAAATGGATTTGCCAGGACAGTCTTGCCTGAGGTGTTTTCAGTCTGTAGCTTCAAAGCCAGCCTAGGAGGGGCATTTAGCCTCTCTGGGGCAGGTTAAATGCAAGCAAAACTACTACCCTCTGCAAGCTAAGTAACCACTTACCTGCAAAAGATGATACTTACAGTATCATTTCTGTATTTCACTCCTTCCATAGAAAGGAAGGAATGGAGGAAGAAAAGAGTATGAGATGGACAAATAACAAAGAATAGTTCAGAATCTTTTACCCCAAATATCACACCATGACAGAAAACTTTTTTACAGATTAAGTCAATGATGGCTCTAATAAGAAAGATTATTCCCCTCCCCCCACCTTGTTTCCAGCGGGGTTGGAATAAGAAAGATTTCATCGGCAGGTTAATTTTAAGGAATTCCTGAAAAATCAAAAAGCAGATGAGACCATATGCATATAGAGAGAAATGACGAAATGAAACCACTAACCAAAAACACATATACTCTGAGCTCAAACTCAACAGAAATGGGAAGCAGGACGGAGTCTGAGGTAAACATTAGGCTGATCAATTGGGAGGCAGGCCCCTCACCTTTTCCTTTTTGTGTTGAGCACTGATGCCCACAGGCTGAGGCTGGCAGCAGGCACTAGCGCTAGCCTTCTACCCCTTAGCATCTGAAGCAAACTTTAGTAAGCAGAACAGGGAAACAGGAATTCTCAAATTCAAATTGAACACACAACTGAGAATCACCGAATATTTGACGCCACTAAAGAGAAGCACCAGATTTACCTATCAGAGAAACTTATACTCAAGGAAAAATAATTAGGAGATAGAGGAAGACTTTAGGAAATATATCCATATTTATATAGTTAATATTTTCTGAGGGACTTGAGAGAATATTGTTAAGGAAGAAAAACAACTAGAGGATTTGGAAGTTAATTCTATCCATATTATAAAAGATATGTTAATTTTAAACTAACCACTAAAATATAGTGTATTAAAAGACTGAGTCTGTTAGCTGGGCATGGTGGTGCATGCCTGTAGTCCTAGCTACTTGGGAGGCTGAGGCAGGATGATGGCTTGAACCCAGGAGTTTTCAGTTACAGTGAGCTATGGTCACGCCACTACACTCCAGCCTGGGTGACAGAGCAAAACCCTGTCTCTGAAAACAAACAAACAAAAAAACCACTGAGTCTGTTAGGTTGAGGAAAGGAACACAGTCCAACTATATGTGGTTTGCCAGAGAACATATAACTCAAAACTACATTAAAAAGGTTGAAAATCAAAGGATGAAAAAATATCAAACAAATGCTAACAAAGAGAAAGCAAGTGTAAGAATTTAACATCAGATGGAATAGCGCTTAAGGTAAAGGCCACTAAAAGGGAAATTAGGAATAACACATGTTGATAACATTACTACCTTTATTGTCAAAATAAAAACAAAACCCTCACTAATACACTAGGGCGTGTAATGGGAACAACTGAAGAGCGAATGAGTGAGGGGAAAGAATGGGCTGGCCCTGGCGAAAGGTACAACTCACAAAGAAGAGAGTCAGCATCTTTAATTTCCTGATCACAGAGCTTCAAAATATATACAGCAAAAGTTGATTGAAATACTAGGAACAATGAACAAATTCACAACCATTTTGGGAAACTTTCATACATTTCTCAGAAGTAAACCCAATGACACAAAAATAAAAGGATAGAGAGGGAGGTGTGACTAGAACAACTGGACATAGAATTTTGTACCAATAAACTGTACAACTTTTTTGGTTAAATATACATGGAACACTTATAAAAATTATGTAACCAACCACAAAGAAAATATCAATATATTCTAAACAGGAAGGAAAAAACGGCAAGTCATATTTCCTGACTATTTTGAAATTAACAAGAAAGGGGTAAATCTTTCTATCTATTTGAAAATTCAGTGACTACTGCATTGAAGTCAAAATAGGTATTCTAAATTATTTAGAAGTGAAAGAAAATGACAGCACTATATATTAAAACGTGTGGCAAATGACCAAAGAGGCACTCAGAGTGCTAGGGAGAAGGTCGGGGTGGGTGTGGCTGGTTTTGATGGATTGCTCAGAAAAGGATGCTGCGCAGAAACCTGAAGGAAGTGAGGGAACAGCCACAGGCTAAATGGGGATAAAACATTTTAGGTTGAGGGGATAGCAAATGCAAAGACCCTGTGACAGGAACATGCTTGATATTTTCAAGGAATAGCAAAAAGGCCAGTATGGCTGGAACAGAGTGAGTGAGATAAGGTAATACAGAGAGACTATTCAAAGAAAGAGGTCCAGATTGTGTACAGCATTGCAAGTCTTTATAGGGCCTTGGCTTTTACTCGAGTAAAATTAGAAGCCCCCGGAGAGTTCTGACCAGACTTACGTTTTCAAAGTATCATTCTAAGTATTGTGTTAGAATAGACTTTGGGAAGGCCAGAAGCAGGGAGACTTATTAGGAGGCTATTGCAATAATCAAGCAAGAGATGGATCAGGTAAAGAGGCAGACAAGAATGACAGCACTGGAAAATGTGAGAAGTGTGAGACTCTGGAGGTATTTTGGAGGCAGAGTTTACAGATGAGTTGGTATGGGACTGTGAAACAGCGTTTAGAGTTGTGAAACTACTCCCGAGTTTTTGTCCTGAACAAGTGAAAGAATGTAGTTGCCATTTTCTGAGATGGAGAGGACTGAGACTGGATCAAGTGTTGAAATCAAGTTCTGCTGTGTTAAGTTTTTTCTTTTTTTCCTAACAGGGTCTTGCTCTGTTGCCCAGGCTGGAGTGCAGCGGCACAATCACCGCTCATGCAGCCTTGAACCCCTGCCCCCCACCCCGCCAATGGTGGGCTCAAGTTATCCTTTCACCTCAGCCTCCCAGATAGCTGAGACCACAGGCATGCACCACCATGTCTGGAGAATTTAAAAAACGACTTTCATAGAGATCGGGTCTCACTATGTTGCCCAAGCTGGTCTCACACTCCTGGGCTCAAGTAATGCTCCTGTCACAGCCTCCCAAAGTGCTGGGATAACAGGCATAAGCCACTGCGCCTGGCCTGTGTTTTTTTTAATGCCCTCTTAGAAATCCAGATGGGTATGTTGAATTGGAATCAGAGACTTGCAAGTCTCAAGTTCATAGGAGATCTACCTGAAGATACAAATTAAAGAGCTATCAGCATGCAGATGATATTTAAGGAAGTGAGACTCAATGAGATAATCTGATAATCTAATCAGATAATGAGATTATCTGAGATAAACTGAGGAGTGAGTATAGAGAAAAGTCCACCCAAGGACAAGCTCTGGGTTCCTCCAATATTTAGAAAAAGGGGAGATGAAGAGTAATCAGGCCAGAAAAATGAGAAGAAACGGCCTGTGAGGTACAAGGAAAATCAGGGGAGAATAGTCTTGGAAGCAAGGGAAGAAATGATTCCAGGAAGAAGAGATCGTCAGTGTTTAATGCCACTGAGAAGTCATTAAATTTCATATAAATTTGATATTTATATTGAATTCAATATTCTTCAAAATGTAGACACAAATAAATCTTCAATACTTACTAAGTGGGGAAACAAAAACAAATAGGAACCCCCACCAACAATATAATCTAATTTTTGTGTTTTAAAAAAGATGTATAAAATAGGCTGGGCACGGTGGCTCACGCCTATAATCTCGGCACTTTGGGAGGCCCAGGTAGGCAGATCATCTGAGGTCAGGAGTTCGACACCAGCCTGGCCAACATGGTGAAACCCCGCCTCTACCAAAAATACAAAATTAACTGAGTGTGGTGGTGCACGCCTGAGCCCCAGCTACTCAGGAGGCTGAGGCATGAGAATCGCTTGAACCCGGGAGGTGGAGGTTGCAGTGAGCCAAGATCATGCCACTGCACTCCAGTCTGGGCAACAGAGCGAGACTCCATCTGAAAAAAAAAAAGATGTATAAAATAATTTATAAATACATAGTAAGAAGGAAGGTGCACACTAAATTTTGTGTGGTGGTTACTTTGGGGAAGGGAGTTAGAATAGAAGAAGAAATGAAGGGAATCTCATTTTTTAAAAAATTATCTTTATTTCTGTATTGTTTGAATCTTTAAATATAAAAATATATTCACAAGCCGCTTGTAATTAAAAAAAAAACCTAAAGGGTGATTATGAGAACAATGAGAAAAGTAAAAAACTTTAATAATGAACTCTTCCTTTTGCATCAAAATGACTCTTTTTTGATTAAAATTAATTTCTAAGTGGGGAGAAGAAGGGAGGTGCAGGGGTGGGGGAAGGAAGTGGGGGGGAGAAAGAAGTATTTTTATATTTTGGGTAAGAATGTATTTACTATGGATGTAATGTAACAAAAGGAGGGGATACTGCAGATTTCTAACCAAGAAAGAAGTTTGTCTGGAGCCTAAAAATTTGACTGCAGTTTCCAGACTTACTGAAAGGAACTGGAATAGTGCTTAGCACATTGTAGACCCTCGCTCTATGTTGCCTGAATCTGAAATCTCCCCTTTGTTTGGTGGTCATGAGATATTCCTTCCTGTGTTGAATATTGAGATTCTATTTCCACATACTTAAAAGTTGAAGGCACTTTTGAAGTTTGGAGCTATGTCTTCCTTTAAAAATCAATGAAACAGGCCTTACGTGGTGGTGTGCCTGTAGTCCCAGCTATCTGGGAGGCTGAGACGGGAGAATCACTTGAACCCGGGAGGCGGAGGTTGCAGTGAGCCAAGCTCGCACCACTGCACTCCAGCCTGGCGACGGAGAGAGACTCCATCTCAAAAAAAAAAAAAAAAAATCGATGAAACAGGCCGGGAGTGGTGGCTCATGCCTGGAATCCCTGCACTTTCAGAGGTTGAGGCAGGTGGACTACCTGAGGTAAGGAGTTCGAGACCAGCCTGGCCAACATGGTGAAACCCCGTCTCTACTAAAAATACAAAAATTAGCCGGGCATGGTGGTGGGCGCCTGTAGTCCCAGCTACTCAGGACGGTGAGGCAGGAAGAATTGCTTGAACCCGGGAGGTGGAGGTTGCAGTGAGCTGAGATCGCGCCACTGTACTCTAGCCTGGAAGACAGAGCAAGGCTCCATCTCAAAAAAAAAAAAAAAAAAAAATCAATGACACAAAGGTCCTTAAAGTTTAAGGGACCTGTTCGAAGTCACACACTATATGTGTTATTTATGTATATAGCTATACATCCATCTCTATTTGTATCCATCTCTATGTCTATATTATTTTATTTAGTGCCAAGTACCACCCTTAGTACTTTGCATTCTCATCAAATCTTCACAGCAATCTGTAAGGTCGGAATCATTATTCCATTTTATGGATAAGGAAACTGAAGTTCAAGCTCACTCAGTCAAGTGGCAGAGCTGAGGTTTGAAACTACAGAGAATCTGCAACCTGAATTCCACGTTCTTAACCATCGTGCATTATTGCCGGTCACTGAGAATGTACTCAGGGCTGTGCCCTGGGAGAGGCACTGGAGTTACAGAAGTCAACAAGATAGAGATTCTTCCTGTCAGGAGCTTGCCATCCAGTAGGAACGGCAGCACTGTTCAACAAGCACGGGGATGGTGGCAAGTACACACAAAACCCACAGAAGGATGTGGTTGAGGCTGACTGGGTGAAGGACTAGGAGGTCTGGGAAGTGTCTCCAAGGAGACAGGGCTTATGATTGGTCTTGAACATGATTCAAACTCAGGTCTCCTGACCCAACCCAAGGCTCTCTATCATGGCGGGGAGAAAAACAAATACAATACGAAATCTTTAAACTAAACCCCCAAAGCAGCACTACTCTGGCACAGAGCAAACACTCAATAAGTGTTACTTGGATCTGAGTCTGAACTAAAAGGAATTTCAGAGTAACAAACAATAAAGCGACCTCAATTCCATATGAAGCTTTCATTACATGTTTTTCCATTGAATTCCAAAATCCTAGTGGACAGTAGATTATGCACTAGTGTAATCTATCAGTAATAATACTAACAAAAGTTATTCTACTCTTATTATTATTCTAAATGCTTTAAACTGTTTTTAAAAATGTACCTACCTTCACTTTGGTTCCAACACTGATTCTTGCCTGTTGGCCCATTGCTAGAAAAGTGATAGAAATCTTGTCTTGTTCTAAGATGCGGACTCCAATATAACGGTTCAAAGCCAGAAAGACAGGTTTAAATGAAACAAAGGGTGAGGAAGTGATGGAATTTGACCAATTCCAAGCCCTTATTCTGTTGCCAGCTTGATCTGAATATTGACCTCCCAAGATATTGATGTATACCCTGGGCAGGAAGGAAATGTAAAAATCATAAACAGTAACACTGTAATTAAATACTGGAATGATCCCTGTCACTTGCTAACCAAGGGGAGTAACGGTTTATGCCAGCGATTAGCAGGAGTGGTGGAAACTTCAGGTAATCTTAGGAGTGATAATACTATGACTAAATTCTACATGAATCGGAAGTACTGTATCCTGTTTGAGTTCATACTGATAAACTAAAATGGGTCCAAAGGATCAGCCTGGGATGAAGGAGTCTGGAAGGTTGAAGAGGGAGCAGGGAAGGCTTAGTCTGGAGAAAATGAGATACAGAAGAGTAGATTAATCCTGAAAGAGGAGGAAAGACCAGTGCTTAGATTTTCACCACACCAAAATAAAGACCTGTGGCTGTAAATTCTGGGGAAGGCTGTGTTGACCTCAGTACAAGAGAGCTGTTTTCTGGCAATGCCCAACTAGGAGCTAGGAGTCCTTCCAGGAGTCCGCCCATCATGGCTGAATGTGGGGGCAGAGGCTCACGGAACACCTCTGTGATCACTGCAGTGGAGAAGAGGTCTGTGACAGAGCAAAGGTGGACCTTAGACCCACGAGGCGACCCCATCTCTTCAGACCATGAATGCCTTACATTTTACTACATCACGTTTAGCCCCTCACCGTCTGAGATCTGGCAGCACTAATCGCTGTGCCATTCTATTCAGTTATCTCCTTCTCATACCCTCTTACCATCCCCACCTTGAGGAGAGACAATAGATATAGTGTTCTGGGTACTCAGAAAGTTGACTTAATTTGATAATAAATTATTTTTTAAAAACTAGATGACTTGGCCATGGGGACCCCTAGCTAACATCTCATGTTAGAGATATTATTGTTATACCTGTATATAACTTAAAGGAAAAGACCTCTTTCTAAAAAGTTCGAAAAGTTTAAATTGTATTTGAAGTTAGAACCCAAATTTCACTTTGTCAGGCTAAATGAAATAATATGAAGTTACAGAGTATATACATAGTAGGTTAAATTGGACCCAGTATTGATCAATGGTAGTAATCTAATAACAAAAGCACAAATGAGAAACTGAGGTGATTATCTGATTGTGTCTAGGAAGGGAAGATTTAGTTTTATCTTGAAATCTGGGTGAAAATAATATCCAGCTAAAATTATCTGGCTAAATCAGTCCCTTGTTTATTTAGTAAACATTCTTTGAGTCTACACTATGTACAGACGTGCTGCTATGTAGTAGCAAAGATTCAGGATGTGCCCTCAAGGAATGTCTGTCAAGTAAGGGAAATGGACTCACTACACAAGAGGCAGAGAGAGGGCTATGAGAGTATCAAGGAGCCATCTCAGGGTGCCTCGGAGTTCAGTTTATGGGGCAGGGGCTTCATAAAACCAATCTGGAAGAACCTATTGGTTTCCAGTCTAGAAACCAACGAATATTGGTGACAGTATAGCACTGCATCAAAGGTAACATAGAATTGCTATAGAATCCTGAAAGATAAGTAGAAAGTTTCCAATATACGTGGTAGTAATGAATTGACTACTGCTGTGGACGAAAAACACAAATAGCTCGGTATCCTAACTTTCTGAAGGACTAGCAGTATATAAACTTCACCAATTACTGGCAGAGGTTCCCGAGATGAGATTGTTATACCTGTATATAACTTAAAGGAAAAGACCTCTTTCTGAAAAGTTCAAAAAGTTTAAATTGTATTGGAAGTTAGAACCCAAATTTCACTTTGTCAGGCTAAATGAAATAATATGAAGTCACAGAGTATATACATAGTAGGTTAAATTGGGACCAGGATCTTAATTTCTCTGGAGATTTTGTGTGTATGTTACTGTTCTTGCTTGTGGCTATAGGAAGCTTACTAGTTAGGAATGTATCTCAAACAATAACAACATAGTGTATCAACTGTCTATTGACAAGTTGTTTACATAGATGAAGCAGAATAACATCATCAGGGCACAGGCTCTAGAGACTGCCTCAGTTACATCCCAAATCCCTAGAGTTACCATATCATTTATCAAGTTTTTTTGTATGTTGTAATTATATAGTTCATATATTCTATGTGTAGAAATAATATGATGAGCTTTATTTTTATAATTGCTTGGGATTTTTCTACTGAAAAGCATACGGAATGGTGTAAACCAAAAATGTCTCTGAGTTGAACATTACCATCTAAAGAACACTAACTTAAATAAATCTTCTGAAACCCATTCTTATCATTTAAAAAGAAAAAACAAAATTTCCCAGAACGAAAGCCACAAAATGGCAGCAGCAGGAACCTAGAAGCTTACCAGACATTTCCATTGGGATGATAGCAGGAACTTCTGCCAGAGGAATCCAGCACTGCTAGGATAGCAGGGTTAGTGGGCATATCTTCTTGGACTATACAAGTAAAACCATTTACCTTGTTGGGCACTCGAATGATGGCTAGGTTTCCAGATGGATAGCTGAGATCAGATAAGGTCATATAAATTGTTCTAATGCTCCTTGACTATTCTGGGAACAAATTCAATTTATGAGAGAGCACTCTGAAATCATAAAGCATTCTGAAAATGGGAGGTACTATATTAATACAAAAGATTTTATGCTTTTTATGTGGATCAGAATATACTGATGAGATGCAAAAATCCTCAACAAAATCTTGCAAATGAACTGTCACAATATAAAAAGGATTATGCACCATGATGAAGTAGGGTTTACCCCAGATATGCAAGGTTGGTTTAACATCTGAAAATAACTTAATATACCATATTAATAAAGAGCAAAAAACACATGGTCATCTCAACAGACACAGAAAAAGCATTTGACAAGTTTCAGCCCTCTTATTTAATAAGAAAACTCAATGGATTTCAAATAGGAATGAATGTCCTCAACCTGATAAAGAGTATCTACAAAAAGCCCACAGCTGGGCTGGGCATGGTGGCTCATGCCCGTAATCCCAGCACTTAGGGAGGCCAAGGCAGGAGGATTGTTGAAGCCCAGGAGTTCCAGACCAGCCTGGGCAATATAGTAAGACCCTGTCTCTACAAAACAATTTTTTTCATCTTCAGAATTTTGATTTTTTTAATTAAAAAAACCCCACAATTAAAACTATACTTAATGGTGAAAGACTTAGTGCTTTCTTCCTAAGATCAGAAACTAAACAAAAATGTCCACTCTTACTACTTCTATTCAACATTGCACTATTAATAGATGTTCTGGCCGGGTGTGGTGGCTCACGCCTGTAATCCCAGCACTTGGGGAGGCTGAGGCGGGTGGATCACGAGGTCAGGAGATTCAGATCATCCTTGCCAACATGGTGAAACCCCATCTCTACTAAAATTACATAAATAGCCAGGCATGGTGGTGTGCGCCTGTAGTCCCAGCTACTCAGGAGGCTGAGGCAGGAGAATTGCTTGAATCTGGGAGGCGGAGGTTGCAGTGAGCCAAGATCGTGCCACTGCACTCTAGCCTGGGTGACAGGGCAAGACTCCGTCTCAGAAAAAAAAAAAAAAAAAAGTTCTAGCCACGGAAGTTTAGGGGAAAAAAAAGGAAATGAAAAGCATCCAGATTGGAAAGGGAAGTAAAACTGTACCTATTAGCAGATGACATGTTCTTGTATATAGAAAATCCTAAGGAATTCATAAGATAATGTATTAAAACCTATATATGAGTTCAGCAGGGTTGTAAGCTACAAGATCAATATACAAAAATAAATTGTATTTCTATACACTAACAGTAGACATTCTAAAAATGAGATTAAGAAAGCAATTCTATTTTCAATAGCATCAAAAGCAATAAAATATACTGAAGATAATTCACTAACTGTTAATACTCATTTCCATATCCAGGCTGATTAGAAGTCCAGAAATAAACACAAGATTGATTCTAAATCATTTTGCAAATCAGCCACAGCCTTCAAGAAAGTTAAGAGGAATAAAGTCAGGGCATGAAATGATTAATAATAAAAGTTGGAAAACCGTATATTTTTATATGGTTTTTATACAGACACAGCCTGTAGTCCCAGCTGCTTGGGAGACTGTGGTGGGAGGGTCACTTGAGCCCAGGAGTTTGAGGCCAGCCTAGGCAACATAGCAGGATTCTGTCTCTAAAAACTTTAAAAAAATTTTTAGGTCAGGTAAATTATTTAAAATTTATTGATGTAATTAAAACAAAACCTACACACTCTCATAAGGTCTAGGGAACTAAAACTTCATTATGCTTCCTATTCTGTGAAAGTCATTTTTCTGGCTTATCATTGGGGTTTAAGTAAACACTTACGAAACGATGACTAAAAATGACTTTCTTCTACAGGGGGAGGCTCTCAGTTCATGAAAAGGCCTCCTCATTTTTTTGCTTCTTGTTTTTACTTTCCTCAGATATTATGAGGATCTGAAAAGCTCAAAAAGTTTAAATATTAAATGAATGACCTGGCCATCAGGCAGAAAGTCCAAGTGATCAATAACTTAGTGTTCCATGAAATGGGTATTCAATTTTGGTATTAAAAATTGTCTACCACTCATGGGTGTGTAAACTGGTATACATTTTCTGGGGTGGAGGGATGGCAAAATCTATCAAAGCTTTAAAATGTCCAAATTATTCTTCCAGAATTTCTAGCCCTATATGTTTATTTATTTATTTACTTATTTATTTATTTACTTATTTATTTAATTTTTTGAGATAGGGTCTTGCTGTGTTGCCCAGGTCGTAGTGCAATGGCACGATCACAGCTCACTGCAGCCTCCACCTCTCTGGCTCAGAAAAATCCTCCCACCTCAGCCTTCCAGGTAGCTGTAACTACAGGTGTGCACCACAACACCTGGCTAATTTTTTGTATTTTTTTGTAGACACAGGCTTTCACCATGTTGCCCAGGCTGATCTCAAATTGCTGAGCTCAGGCGATCTGCCCACTGTGGCCTCTCAAAGGGCTGGGATTATAGGCATGGGTCACCATGCCCAGCCTCAACCCCTAGGTATTTAATTCAAGAAAATAAGTGGTAACTATGCCACAAAGTATGCACAAGGCTGTTTATTTAGCTGTTGTGTATAATAGCAAAAATTGTGAAATCACTTTTGTTCAGTAATAGGGGATAGGTTAAATGAATTATAGTACATCTATATAATAAAGTACTATGTGGTTATAAAATGGTGTTGCTACCTGTGGATGGTTTTTTGGGGAAAAAATGTGTTGTATCTTTATATTTATTGCATATCATATATTTATAACATTATTGTATAATTTCATTATGTAAAGGAGTCAGAAAATATGAATAAACAGTTAAAGAATCCATTTATATATACATATATATATACATATATATATATATATATATATATATATATATATATATGCTCATAGACAGAAAAAACATTTTAAAAAACCCCATAGGCCGGGTGTGGTGGCTCATGCCTGTAATCCCAGCACTTTGGGAGGCCAAGGTGAGCAGGTTACCTGAATTCAAGAGTTCAAGACCAGCCTTGGCAACATAGCGAAACCCTGTCTCTACTAAAAATACAAATATTAGCTGGGCGTGGCGGCATGTGCCTGTAATCCCAGCTACTTGGGAGGCTGAGGCAGGAAAATTGCTTGAACCTGGGAGATGGAGGTTGCAGTGAGCCAAGATCCCACTACTGCACTACAGCCTAAGTGAGACTATGTCTCAAAAAACAAACAAACAAACAAAAACCATATATTTTTCTTTTTCTTTTTTTATTTTTCTCTTTTCTTTTTTTTTTTTTTAATTCCTCTTTGTGGAGCACGGCTACTCCATAGGAATTGTGTTCAGAATAGCCAAAAAAACCATATATTTTTAAATGCTGGCCAGACACAGTGGCTCACACCTGTAATCTCAGTCATTTGGGAGACTGAGGTGGGAGGATCGCTTGCACCCAGGAGTTCAAGACCAGCCTGGGCAACATAGAGAGACCCCATCTCTACCAAAATTTAAAAAATTAGCCAGGTGTAGTGGTGCATGCCTGCGGTCCCAGCTACTTAGGATGCTGAGTTGGGGGGACTGCTTGAGCCCAGGAGGTTGAGGTTGCAGTGGGTCATAATTGTGCCACTGCACTCTAACCTGGGCCTCACAGTGAGACCCTGTCTTAAAAAAACAATAGTAATAAAATGCTAACAGCTTTTCTCTGGGTGGTAGAATTTGAGGGTAGTATCTCCTTCCTTCCTTCCTTCCTTTCTTCCTTCTTCCTTCCTTCCTTCCTTCCTTCCTTCCTTCCTTCCTTCCTTCCTTCCTTCCTCCCTCCCTCCCTCCCTTCCATCCGTCTTTCTCTTTCTTCCTCTGTTTCCTCTCTCTTTCTTTCTTTCTTGGTCTTGCTCTGTCATTTAGGCTGGAGTGCAGTGGCATGATGATGGCTCACTGCAGCCTTGACCCCTCGGGCTCAAGCAATCCTTTCACCTCAGCCTCCTGAGTAGCCGGGACTTCAAGGTGTGTACCACCACACCTGGCTAATTTTCTTATTTTTTGTAAAGATGAGCTCTCACTATGCTGCTCAGGCTGATCTCAAACCCCTGGGCTCAAGTAATCCTCCTGCCTCAACCTCCCAAAGTGCTGGGATTATAAGTTTAAGCCACCACGCTAAGTTCCTTTATAGTTTTATCTTTCTATTTATCTGTCTTTTTAATTAAAATTTCTATTTTTCAATTACACTGGATCTTTATCTTTTTCTGTGTTTTGTTTATTTGTTTGTTTTTCTGAGACACGGTCCCACTTTGTTGCCCATGCTGGATTGCAGTGGCACAATCTCAGTTCACTGCAGCCTCCACCTCCTGAGCCCAGATGATCCTTCTACTTCAGTCTCCCGAGTAGCTGAGACTACAGGCATGTGCCATCACGCCCAGCTAACACTTTGTGGAGACGGAGTTTTGCCATGTTGCCCAGGCTGGTCTCAACCTTCTGAGCTCAAGTGATCTGCCCACCTCGGCCTCCCAAAGTGCTGGCATTACAGGTGTGAGCCACTGCACCCAACCATGTATTTCCTTCCTTGAGCTTTCTTTTTTTTGAAGTAATAAAGCTAATAAAAATAACTTGTTGAAAGAGGATACAATATTTGTGTTGTCCCATCTGGAAATGAAGTCAGAAACTTGCTCCCATGTTTGTAGTGCTTCTCTAAGAGCTCATTCCTGACAACCTATACACCACAGAAAAGAAAAGACACTTAATTGTTTCGGACATAAAGTAGTAAGTACGACAACAATGGACATCAGCTGGTTACTAGACAGTCATACAAATCAATTATTAATTTAAACGTTGGCCCTGCTTCAACAACAGGAGACAACTCTTAGCAATTATTAACAGATTGTCCCTAATCCTTGCAAGTATAACTTGATAAAAATCCTTCTGGTAGAAATCTGACATTACATATCTATTTTAATTTTTTTTTTTTTTTTACTTTATACACGTTACTAAAAGAACAAAACAAAAGCAGATAAAAACCAGCCCCAGCACAATGTGCAGTGCCATTGCTATCATAAATCAGATATTCATGCATGCATGAGTCTGTTTCTGGACTCTATTATGCATGTGGATTTCCTTGTTTATCCTGCCTCAATACTATACTGCCTTAATTACTATATTTTGTAATAGATCTTAATATCTGGTAGAACACATCCTCCTTTCCTCAGCCTCTTCTTCTTCAAGAGTGTTTTGGTTACTCTAGGTTCTTTATATTTCCACATACATTTTAGAATCAACTTGTCAAGACTTCCCTTCCCCCAATACACACACATACGCAATCTTGCTGGAATCTGAGATTATACTGGTTCTATGGATCACTCTGGAAAGAATGATCAAAGAGTGTCATCTTTAAAATATTTCCTCTGCCTATCCATGAACATTAGGTCAAATTTGTTAAATGGATTGCTCATATTTTCTATAGCATTACTGCCCCCCAACCTTTTTTTTTTTTTCTTGGTCTAGTAGTCAATTATTGAAAGAGGTAGTGCTGGGCGCAGTGGCTCACACCCATAATCCCAGTACTTTGGGAGGCTGAGGCAGGTGGATCACCTAAGGCCAGAAGTTCGAGACCAGCCTGGCCAACATGGTGAAACCCTGTCTCCACTAAACATAGAAAAATTAGCTGGGCGTGGTGGCACACGCCTGTAATCCCAGATACCTGGGAGGCTGAGGCAAGTGAATTGCTTGAACCTGGGAAGCAGAGGGTGCAATGAGCCGAGATCATGCCACTGAACTCCAGCCTGGGCAACAGAGCAAGACTATGTCTCAAAAAAAAAGTAAGAGGTAGGCTAAAATATCTCATTATGAATATGGTTTTCTTTATTTCTCCTTTTACTTCTGTGAAATTTTGCTTCATATATTTTTGAGGCTGTGCTAATATGGACAATGTATTTTGTAATGCTATATCTTACTGGTGGATTGAAATTTTGTCAATTAAAAGGTGATCATCTTTATCTTTATCTTATAAAGTGATCCTCTTATCTTTATCTCACACTTTTTTTTTTTGAGACAAGAGTCTTGCTCTGTTGCCCAGGCTGCTGTGCAGTGGTAAGATCTCAGCTCACTGCAACTTCCACCCCCTGGGTTCAAGTGATTTTCCTGCCTCAACCTCCCGAGTAGCTGGGATTACAGGCATGTGCCACCATGCCTGGCTAATCTTTGTATTTTTAGTAGAGATGGGGTTTCACCATGTTGGCCAGGCTGGTCTCAAACTCCCTACCTTAGGTGGTCTGCCTGCTTCGGTCTCCTAGAGGGCTGGGATTACAGGTGTGAGCCACTGCGCCTGACCTAGCTTACACTTTCTTGAAATATATTTTAACTGAGTATAGAATTCTAGATTGGCCATTGTTTTTTTTTAACCACTCTGAAGACATTCCACTGCCTTTGAGCCTCTATTGTTGCTGTTGGGAGGTCATCTGCTAGTCTAACTGTTTTCTTTTAAATGTAACCTGAACTTTTTTTCCTTAGCTACTTGTAATAATTCTTTCTTTCTTTCCTTTTTTTTTTTTTTTTTTTTGGTCTTTGGCTTTCTGCAGTTTCACTATGACGTGTCCATAATTTTTTTTTTTTCTCATACTGCTTGAGATCACTGGGATCCTTAAACCTGTTGATTGGTCTCTTTTATCAGTTTTGAAAAATTATCATCCATTATCTTTTAAAATATTACCTCTGCCTGATTATCTTTTTTTCTCTCCTTCTGGGATTTTGAATAAATGCACGTTAGACCTTTCTTTTTATTTTTGTTCCATACACTCTCTCTTGTGTTTCTTGCCTTTTTTAATCCCCATAATGAGTTTTGATATTTTTTCTTTTCAACCTTTCTTCCTGGGCACTAGTTCTTTCTTTAGTGGAGTCTAACCTGCTTTCAGCTTTCATCTTTTAAGTTTTTAATTTCGATTGTTGTATTTTTCATTTCAGCTGTTGCAGTTTTCATTTTCATTTCAGTTCATTTTTTTCCATTTCAAATTTGCTATGTCAGTTTATAGTTTTCTGTTCCCTTCATATATCTTCAAGCTGATCTTTTATTTTCATGATCACGGTTAGACTTCTTCATTTTCCAAAGTCTTTTCAGGTCTCTTCTTATTAGATATTATTCCTCTAGATTTTTAGTTGTATTGTTAAGTTTTCTTGTGTTCTTGGTTATTTTTCACTGTGTGCTGGTAACTGAACTTGAAAAATAATTTGTAGGTGTGATTTGAAGGTGGAATTAGTGACCGTCCTCCAAAGGTAGTTTGGATTTACTTCTGCCAGGCACCTGGGTTTACTGACAGCCCTTACATTCTTTTTGTTTGTTTGTTTGTTTGTTTTGAGACGGGGGTCTTGATCTGTCACCCAGGCTGGAGTGCATGATCATAGCTCACTGCTGTCTCAAACCCCTCAGCTCAGGTGATTCTCCTGCCTCAGCCTCCCAAGTAAGTGAGCCTACAGGCATGTGCTGCCATGCCCAGCTAATTAATTAAAAAAAAAAATTTTTTTTTTTTGAGACAGAGTCCTGCTCTGTTGCCCAGGCTGGAGTGCAATGGCACGATCTTGGCTCACTGCAACCTCTGCCTCCCAGGTTCAAGCAATTCTCTGCCTCAGCCTCCCAAGTAGCTGGGATTACGGGTGCCTGCTACCTTGCCTGGCTAATTTTTGTATTTTAGTAGAGATGGGATTTCACCATGTTGCCCAGGCTGGTCTCGAACTCCTGAGCTCACGCAGTCCACCCACCTTGGCCTCCCAAAGTGCTAGGATTACAGGCGTGAGCCAACACACCCAGCCAAAAACATTTTTTTAGAGATGGGATTTTGCTATGTTGCTCAGGCTGGTTTCAAACTCCTGGCCTCAAACGATCCTCCCACCTTAGCCTCCTGAGTAGCTGGGATTACAGGTGCAAGCCAGTTTGCCTGGTTCACCCCTTAAATTCTATATCTCCCAAGTTAAACAAACCAGGTCTCAGTAATTTAATTATGAGAAGTCTATTCTGAGGGACTATACTTACATAGAAATGTACTTACATACACGGATATTTAAGGAAATGGTATTTAGTATAGCAAAAAAATTGTTAAGAATCAGTATGTCCGAGAACAGAAAAATGGGTTAAACTACATGATAAATTATATAGCTATGAAAATAATATTAATGTAAACTATATAATATCATGAAAAAAAATTTTTTTTTGAGGCAGAGTTTTGCTCTGTCACCCAGGCTGGAGTGCAGTGGCGCAATCTCAGTTCACTGCAACCTCCACCCCCAGGCTCAAGGGATCCTCCTGCCTCAGCCCCCCAAGTAGCTGGGACTACAGGTGCATGTCAACATGCATGGCTAATTTTTCTTCATTTTGTAGAGATGGGGTTTTGTCTTGTTGTCCAGGCTGGTCTTGAACTCCTGGATTCCAGCAATCCGCCTGCTTTGGCTTCCCAAAGTGCTGGGATTAAAGGTGTGAGCCACTGTACCTGGTCTTGGAAAATTTGTTTTTATAATTAAGTTAAAAAATAGATAAAAATTATATATATGATACAATTATAAGTATGTTAACAAAAACCCATGCAAGGAAAACCATCTAGAACAGTGCTAATATAACTTTTGATTACAAGAAAAATGTTCTATATCATCACTGCAGTACAGTAGCCATTAGTTACATGTAGCTATCTAGGACTTGTGGAATGGCTAGTGTGACTGAGAAATTACACTCTTAATTTAATTTAATTTAAATCTAAATAGCCAAATGTAGTATTGCTACCATATTGGGCAGTGCAAGTCTAGAAAATATTGAAATATTAATGTTTTGGGAGAAGTGATTGGGACTTTTGGTAATTTTCTTCCCTTCCTTTTAATTTTCTAAGGGTTCCAAATGTTCTCTAATATGCAACTCTTACATTTTAAAGTAAAAAGCCTTTAACCCAAACATAAGACATTGTTATAAAGTCTAGCAGAAGTTAAAAGGCCAAGTCTGTACCAATTCTTTTTGACAACTAGTTAAATGCATCATGTAGCCAAGCTTCATGAAAGACTTTATAATTTTAGGCAAAACTGGTTTTTTTAAAATAACAAGTAAAAAAATTACAAGTTCATTACCTTTCCACATGCTATCCGAGAATCACAACAAATGATAGACATGTTACTGTTTCTTAGTTGAAAATCAAACACAATGTCATCAATTGTCTGTTTTTCTGGAATATCCACAGAAAGTTGATAAGAAATTGTTTTTAAGCGCTTTGAATCTAGTGGGAAAAGAATCACATAGACATACATATATGTTTTAAATTTTCTAAAGCCTCTTTTCTAAAATGAAATTTCAAACCCCAATATAAATGCGCTGATTCATAAGACATTTTTATATTCAAATTTTTCATCATCTTTAAAAATTTTATTATTCCCCTTTGTCAAAAAATGAGAACATTCCTTTGTTAAAAGAAGAAAAATGAGACTGGGCACAGTGGCTCACACCTGTAATCCCAGAACTTTGGGAGGTCGAGGCGGGTGGATTACTTGAGGTCAGGAGTTTGAGACCAGCCTGACCAACATGATGAAGCCCCATCTCTGCCAAAAATACAAACATTAACTGGGCGTGGTGGCGTGTGCCTGTAATCCCAGCTGCTTGTGAGGCTAAGGCAGGAAAATTGCTTGAACCAGGAGGCAGAGGTTGCAGTGAGCCAAGATTGTGCCACTGCACTACAGCCTGGGTGACAGAGCAAGACTCTGTCTCAAAAAAAAAAAAAAAGACAATTTTCATTAAGTGAAACTTTCTGGCCTTAGTCCTAGCAGAACTGATACTCTAACAGTTGGATATCAGGAAACTTTGTATTAGGGATTTAGTTACAAAAATAAATAAAAATATATCTTCTCTAAGTATCTTTTTTTTTTGGCAGTTCAACTTTTATTTTTATTTATTTTAATTTTATTATTTCAATAGGTTTTTGGGGAACAGGTGGTGTTTGGTTACATGAATAAGTTCTCTAGTGGCAATTTCTGAGATTTAGGTGCACTTACTACCTGAGCAGTGATGTGAAGTCTTTTATCCCTCACTACCCTCCCACCCTTTCCCCCTGAATCCCTAAAGTCCACTGTATCATTCTTATGCCTTTGCGTCCTCATAGCTTAGCTCCCATCTAAGTATCTTTTCAGTAGCTCTGGGTGGTAGAGGAGGAGGCTTATGCCCAGAAAGATTAAGTCATTTACCCCGAATCAGACAGCCTGTAAGGAGAAAAGCAAGGATATAAATCCAGGACTTCTGATTCTAAACTCAGTGTTTCTTCAACTGTACCAGTACTACAGTGATACTGGTGAGCCAACTTATACGACAACTAATATATGAAGAAAATAAGCTGACTTTTTCTTTTTTTGAGACAGAGTTTTTCTCTTGTTGCCCGGGCTGGAGTCAATGGCACAATCCTGGCTTACTGCTACCTCTGTCTCCCAGGTTCAGGTGATTCTCCTGCCTCAGCCTCCCGAGTAGCTGAGATTACAGGCGCCTGCCACCATGCCCAGCTAATTTTTGTATTTTTAGTAGAGATGGGGTTTCACTATGTTGGCCAGGCTGGTCTCGAACTCCTGACCTCAGGCGATCCACCCGCCTCGGCCTCCCAAAGTGCTGGGATTACAGGCGTGAGCCACCGTGCCCAGCCAAGTTGACTTATTTTTGACAGATTTTCCATATCCAAGCTTGAAAACAAAATGGAAAGTATGCTTAATAAAATATGAGACAATGAACTTGAAAGCTCTTTGCAGTTATCTGTAAAGTGCTCTGTAGGTGTTGCTAATTTATTTCAATGAATAATAACAATGAGATGAAGACTGAAAACTCCAAAAACCAGATGGCTGGAAACACTAGCTTTTCTGGGCCATTTTGACAGATGTAGGCTATACTGTACTTAGAAATAAAAAATTTTCAATACTACTACTTATTATTATTTTTCATAGAGACAGGATCTCACTATGTTACCCAGACTGGTCTCAAACTTCTGGGCTCAAGCGATTCTCCCACCTTGGCTTCCCAAAGTGTTGGGATTACAGGCGTGAGCCACTGCACCTGGCCAATACTATTTTTTAAATACACCCATTTCATCTTTTGGTTAAACATCTGAGCTTTCTGACGTTGTACAGCTGGTCTATAAGATCAGCACTAATGAACTCACCATCTTCAGAGAAATGAGTCTGTTCCCTTGATATTATTGCAAAATGTCTGGCCATTCGTTGCTCCTGTTTCCTACAAAATCAGAAAACGTCAGGCATAAATCTGAAATGTGGTTGAAGCTTAAAACAGTCTACTACAAAATTCAGCTGCTTAAATGCCATCCTTGTCTGTTTGATCTGTTATTACTTGTGAATCTAGGAAATACATCTTCAAAGTTATATATCTTGAAAAAATGAGGTTCATTTACAAAACGAGCTCCGATTAAGCTGGCCTGTATGAGTTTCAGTATCAAAGTCTCAATGTTACCTTTGCAGGGCTTTTTCTTTTGCCTTGAGTCTGTCGACCTCACTCCCATGGGCTGCATGAGGGTCAATAGCAATTAATTCAGCTTTAGGGGGTTTGGTTTTTATTTGCTCCTCATAGATATAGTCAATCAGATTTTGGAAAGCAATACAGCAGGAGGCCTGGAAAACACAGAAGTTACTCTCATCTCGTTAGTCCTAGATGAAGAGGATTAGAGGGGATAAATATGACTAACAAGGTTTGGATAACAATCTATCATAAGTTTTTATTCTGGTAATAGCTTTATTAAGATATAACTTACATACCATACAATTCACCCATTTAAAAAGTACAATTCATTTGTTTTAGTATATTCACAGAGTTGTACAATCATCATCACAGTCAAGTTTAGAATCTGAAACCTGTCCTCACTAACAGTCACTTCCTCTCCTTTCTTCTTCACAGCCCCTGGCAACCACTAATTTACATTCTGTCTCTCTAAATTTGCCTGTTCTGTACAGTTTATAAAGTGGAACCATACAACATGTGGCACTCTTTATGTCTGACTTCTTTCACTTAGCATAATGTTTTCAGGATTTGTCCATATGGTAACATGTTTCAGTACTTCATATTTCTTTTTATGGCTGAATAATAGTTCATGGTATGGATATACCACATTTTATTCATCCATTCATCCATTGATGGACAGTCGGGTTGTTTCTATATTTTGGCTATTACGAATCATGCTGCTGTCAACATTTTTGTACAGGTTTTTGTGTGGACATATGTTGCCATTTTCTTGGGTATAAACCTAGGAATAGAATTGATGGGTCATATGGTTACTGTATGTTGAACCTTTCAAGGAACTACTAGAGTGTTTTCCAAAGTGATGCACCATTTTATATTCCACCTCAGCAGTACATGTGGGTTCTAATTTCTCTACATCTTTATCAACACTTGTTATTATCTGTCTTTTAAATTTTACCCATCCTAGTGGGTGTGAAGTGGTATCCCACTGTGCTTGTGATTTGCGTTTCCCTGACAGCTAACACATAACTCTTTTTTTTTTTTTTTTTTGGAGACAGAGTCTCACTCTGTTGCCCAGGCTGGAGTGCAGTGGCACGATCTTGGCTCACTGCGACCTCCATCTCCTGGGTTCAAGCAATTCTCCTGCCACAGCCTCCCGAGTAGCTGGGACTACAGGTGCACACCGCCATGCCCGGCTAATTTTTTGTATTTTAGTAGAGACAGGGTTTCACCGTGTTGCCCAGGCTGGTCTCGAACTCCTGAGCTCAGGCAATCCACCCACCTCGGCCTCCCGAAATGCTAGGATTACAGGTGTGAGCCATCAAGCCCGGCCTAACTCTTTTAAAAATGGCAATGCAGGGGAAAGATGCAAGAGAAAATACTACATATGTTTAAAGATAATACTATTTCCACAGTAAACCTGACTTAGAACTTACATGCCCTTTTGGTTCAGAGGAAACATCCACATTAGAAAAAAATGCTCTTAGATCGCTGCCACAAAATTCACATTTGGGTGATGTCTCCTCCTCTTCATCCTTCAGAGAGAGAGGAAAAAATTAAACAAGTCCCCACAAAGAGGCCCGGAGGCTCTGAGAGCAGCAGGAGCACAACCCTGGGCATGGTCAGTGAATGGAACAGCAGTGGTGATGAGATGTACCAGTAAGTGATATCACTTCCATTTAAGGGCTGGTGAGGCTTGAGGAGCCTGAGGTGGCGTTTTGCAGGTCTCTGTCTGGTGCAATTCCCCAGAGCAGAGTTGAGCCTATCAGGAAGTGTGTGGTCTTCAGGATGCCTTCCTGGTATAAGAAGAAAGTTGCAGAAATGAATTCACTGTGGATACCAGAGTCCCTTGTTGGGGAGGGGAATGTGTAGTGTGTACCTAGTTGCAAGAGATAAGGATAACACACACTGGATTTTATACAAATGATCTAAGTATTTGAACATCATTAACTCTTTCAAGAAATGCCAAGTAAGAAAAAGCCTTGACATTACTGTGTAGGCCAACATGTACAATGACCAACTTTCTAAAATAAACGAGAATCCTTTCTCCGGGGAGCCTAGGTTGGAGCTCTGAATTTTGTCTGTATTGTGAAGGTAATTCAGGACAGGGAGGAGGAGGGGACACAAAACAAGGGAGAGATTGGGAGCTGGGGCTCAGCTGACTCAATGTGGAGTGGCCATGTCAATGACCTGAGGTCATGTCTGTGATTGCACAGGCTCCTGAGCAGGTGAGCAGCCAAGCCTCAGTACAGGCCTCCAGGAAGAGACCCAGATCATGACTTGCAGATCATTAACAACACCAGGGCATCTGTATATGCCATGGAAACCATTCTCTGAGACTGGCAAAAATGCCCGACATAGGGCTAAAAAGTGACTAAGGTGGCCAGTGCAGCCAGGGATTCACTACCCCAGAGTAATGTCCAACATATTTAGGCCACTGAAACTACCCAATAGCAAGTACTGCACATTGCTAAAAGCAGAATGCTTGGAGAGTGAAGTCTTGCACTAGAGAGATGATGGAGGAAAATCTAGGATAGCTATCAAATGATGGAGTAGGACAGAAAGAGAGCTGGGCCATACCAAGCCATTCACAACCTGCTCCATACAAGGGACTTGGTTGTGAACTTCACAGCCCGTTGTCCTTTCACCCTCAGCTAGGGGTGAAGCAAGATGGAGATACTTCAAAAGACAATGAGGGAGGCCGGGCATGGTGGCTCACACCTGTAATCCCGCACTTTGGGAGGCCGAGGCAGGCCGATCACCTGAGGTCAGGAATTTGAGACCAGCCTGGTAAACTCTGTCTCTGCTAAGAATTCAAAAATTAGCCAGGCACGGTGGTGTGTGCCTGTAGTCCCAGCTACTAGGGAGGCTAAGGTAAGAGGATTGCTTGAACCCGGGAGGCAGAGGTTGCAGTGAGCTAAGATCATGCCACTGCACTCCAGCACTCCAGCTTGGGTGACAGAGTGAGACTCCATCTCAAAACAAAACAAAAACAAAAACACAAAGACCATGAGGGGAGTTTGGATCTTCACCTGAAGAAGGTGTGGCTAGAGAGAAGAGCTGGGCAAGCCAGCCACTGCTACCCCTGAACTAGATTGGCATCAACATTAGACCTGAAAGACCTGCTGAGGAGCAGGAGGAGCCAGCCTCGTCCAAGTGCCAATTCAGGGACATCTTGGGGGAGAAGCCGCAAGGCCTTCCCCATGGTAAGATCCATCTCTGGGTGTTGCGGGAGGAGAGTATAACCTCAGAGACGTCTCTAGATACAAGCCTTTGTGGTGCAGAAAAAGGAAGGTGCTACATTTAAATAAAGAATTTCAGGGCTGGGACTGATGGCTCATGCCTGTAATCCCAGAACTTTGGGAGGCCAGGGTAGGGAAATTGCTTGAGCCCAGGAGTTCAGCCCACCCTGGGCAATATAGTGAGACCACATCTTTTCAATAAATAAATAAAAAGAAAAAAGAATTTCAGCCCGAAGAGTCTGTTGAGTGACCATAAAGTTTAGAAACCTGGGTAAATATAAAGAGTAAATGTTTATAGATATTACATTACATGATATACTTAATGTTTCCCCTCACTAGATTGCATAGCTCAAAGTGCTGTACAAAATAGCAATGAACACCACCTCAGTGCATCCATACAGCATTTCCATTCATCTCTACATGTGCATCCATGACATGTTGCCTTGCATGATTCGTGCCCCTTATTGTTAATGAATAAACCTCCACCTTTACTATGCCCAAGAAGAAGTCATCAAGGGTTCTCAGATCTGGGGAGTAAGCAGTTCTCTCCACATGGCCATGGCATCCAGCCCAGGTTTGGAAACAAGCATTCCACCAGTCAGTCCCTCACCACTCCAGCGGCAGTGTGGTGGTGCACCATCTTATTGGAATACTTGAGGTAAACTTTCTCTTGCCCTTCAAGTACAGGCATTAATCGGTCACTTCACATGACCAAATATGGCAAATATTCACCCATGTTTCCAGGCTTTGTTCTTTTTCTTTTTTCTTTTTTTTTTTTTTTAAATAATAAGCCTGGGAAAGAAACATAGTGAGACCCATCTCGGCAAAATATTTAAAAAATTATCTAGGCATAGTGGTGCACACCTGTGGTCCCAGCTACTTGGGAGACGGAGGTGAGAGGATTGCTTGAGCCCAGGCAGTTGAGACTGCAGTGAATCATAATCGTGCCACTTACACTGTAGCCTGGGTGACACAGCAAGACCTTGTCTCAAAATAATAATAATAATTTTTTTAAAAAAGACAGGGTCTCTCTCTGTCACCCAGGCTGCTCTCAAGTGATCTGTCTCAGCCTCCCAAAGTGCTGGGATTACAGGTGTGAGCCACCGTGTCTGGCCTGTTTCCAGGCTTTGCAGCCACTCTTACAGGTTGAATTGCGTCTCCCAAAAAGATATATTGAAGTCCTAACTCCTGGTACCTGTGAATGTGACCTTATTGAGAAATACAGTCTGTGCAAATGTAATCGAGTTAAGATGAGGTCATGAGAGTGGGCCCAAATCCAATTGGGCTTGGTGTCCTTAGAAAAGGGGGACATTTGGACCCAGACACACAGAGAGAATGCTGTGACAACTGAGGCAGAGATTGGAGTGATGCAGCTGCAAGCCAAGGAATGCCAAAACTGCTGCCACCACCGCAAGCTATATGTTGGCCCTGCCAAAACACTGATTTCGAACTTCTAGCCTCCATAACTACAAGACAGTAAGTTTCTGTTGTTTTAAGCCACCCAGTTTGTGGTACTTGTTATAGCAGCCCTAGGCAACTAACACAGACACTTTAAGTGCTATTCTAAGTAATTGAGCTCTTCGGCTTTTTTTTTTTTTTCCTTTTAGAGTATTTTCACTGTCTATTGTGCAAATCATTATGTGTTTTTTATGTCATTTTTTAAGAGTAATAATAAAAAACGTGAATTAAAGTCACCTTGAAGTTAATGCCTAAATTGGAGCTCTCTTCTTTGTATGCCAGAATGGATGGTGGTCCGATGCTGGGTAATGTTCTTAGAGAAGGCTCAAACAGTGTTATGAAGTCTTCCTTAAACTAAATTTAAAAAGAGAAAGGGGTGGCGAGGGGAAAGAATTGAAGATTTGATAAGCCATTTTTACTATGAGAACAGTGTACTAGTTAGTATGATAAACATTTCTTACCTCCAGCTCATATAAAATATTTAGTTTTGACTCTTCTGGATTAATTACCCATTTTTCTGGAGAGAAAGAATAGATTTATAAGAAATGTTTAAAGCCTTTGTGCAGTGCATTCCACTTCTGTAATTTGGAGATTCACACCCACCATCATCCTCCTTGCCCAGCACGCACACACTGTTCAGATGCCCTGATCCCCGACGTTTCCGCCACCTTCTCACACCTGTTCTTAGGTGAGTCCTTTTTCAAAGCAGATGGGCTCTGTGCGAGTTAAGGTGATTCCCTTCTGGTAGTTTACCTTTGCCAGCAAAAGGAGATGATGCCAAACATGTATTTACCTCTTAACTTAGATGCCAGACATTCAGGTTCAGCTTTCTCTTTAGAGGCTTTCTTCCCTGTGAAAACAGGGTACATGTGTCATCAATGTGACAAAGTAGAAAAGAAGCTGAATATAAAAGAAAATACATCTCTTGGAAAAGTAGGTACCCTTACTATGTTTCTTTTATCTTTTAATCTTTTGTCTCTTTTCCCAAATAACATTTTGCCAACAATAAGGAATAAACAAAGGAAAGTTAGCATTCTATATATCACATTTTAAAATGTTTCCCCTTCCTTTCTAGTCCTAGAATACAGTAGTCCCCCTTGATCTGCAGGGGATATATTCCAAAATCCTGAGTGGATGCCCGAAACTGCAGGTATACCAAACCCTACTATGCACAAATTTCTTTTTCCTTCACAATTTTACAGATAGAAGATTCATTCTTACCATGTATCTTAGCAACCTCAGCATACTATTTTTTTCTTTTTTAAATGAAGTCAATAACTTTTACCTTTTCACTTAAAGGATACACTTTATGGATGCTCTTTGGCATATCCAAATTGCCAACATCACTTCTCTTGAGCTCTGGGGCCATTATTAAGAAACTGAGGGCTAGGTGCAGTGGCTCACACCTGTATTCCCAGAACTTTGGGAGGCCAAGGCGGGTGGATCACTTGAGGTCAGGAGTTCCAGACCAGCCCAGCCAACATGGCAAAACCCTGTCTCTACTAAAAATACAAAAATTAGCCAGGTGTGATGACGGGCACCTGTAGAACCTGGGAGGCAGAGGCTGCAGTGGGCCAAGATTGTGTCATTGTACTCCAACGTGGGCTACCAAGCAAATGTGTGTCTCAAAATAAATAAAAGAAATTAAGGGTTATTTGAACATAAGCACTGCAATACCACTACAGTCGATCTGATAATCAGAAGGCTGCTAAGTGACTCCAACGACAAAGACATAATTCATGTCCCAGGCAGGACAGAGTGGGATAGTGTGAGATTTCGTCACTCAATCAGAATATCATGCAATTTACGACTTACGTGTTGATTATTTCAGAAATTTCCCACTAACATTTTCAGACTGCAGGCAGCTGAAACCACAGAAGATGAAACTGTAGATAAGAGGGGACTATTGTGCTACACAGATCAATATTTTCCTTGGTTATAATCATGCTTTGCATACCCTTTTATTTTCTGCTTCTTTTAAGTACCATCAATCTACTTTATGTCTGTTATTCTTCATGAGATTTTTCAGGTAGGAGGGTGCTGAGGGTTCTATTTCAAGACAGTGAAGTAAACCACCAGGATTATTCTATTTAGATTCCAGAGCAGCACTGGAAATGGGAAAGAAGCCATCCACAAATCAGCAACTTTGAGTAAATGTCTAGAAGCTTTAAAGCACATAGGATTGGAATGATGAAAAACCAATCAGAGCAACCTATAATGGGACAGAGGCAAAGGAAAGAGGCTATTAAAATGCAAGGGACTCATTTTCTTAGCAAAGCCAGGAGAGCAAGGGCTGCTGTTGGAGACAGATAGGCTTCAGAAGTTGATCTGGGCTGGGCGTGGTAGCTCATGCCTGTGATCCCAGAACTCTGGGAGGCCAAGGTGGGGAGATTATTTGAGTCCATGAGTTTGAGAACAGCCTGAGCAAAATACTGAGACCTGGTCTCTATGAAAAAGTTTAAAAAAAATTAGCTGGTTGTGGTGGTGCATGCCTGTGGTCCCAGTTAGTGGGGGCTAAGGTGGGAGGGTTGCTTGAGCAGGCGGTTGAGGGTGTAGTGAGCTGAGATCACGCCACTGCACTGAAGCCTGGGTGACAGAGCAAGACCTTGTCTCAAAAAGTAAATAAACAAATAAATAAATTTTTTTAAAAAAGAAGTTGATCTATTTTGGGGAGGTGGGGGGGCAATGTGGATCATCTGAAAAAATTTTAAAGATGTTTTAGGCATCTTTATCTATAGAAATGCCAGCACAGGTATGTAAAAAAATTAATGCACAAAGGTTTTTATTAATACATTATTTGTTATAGGGAAGAGCTCAAAAAAAGCAAAAAAGCAAAACAAGACAAGAACAACCCCGATATGTCTATAAGTCACAATAACTGTATATGAGGAAATATTATGCAGTAACTTCAAAGAATTAGGTCAATCATTCCTGACATGGAGAGATGTCCATGATACATTGCTGTCTTAGTTCATTTGGGCTGCTATAACAAAATGCCTTAAACTGGGTAGCTTATGGGAAAGGAAAATATATTGGGGCCCCAAAATCACTAAGTTAAAAGGAAAAGTCAACCTGGGAACTGCTTAGGGCAAACCTGCCTCCCATTCTATTCAATGTCATGCCTCTGCTCACTGAGATTAATGCATATCTGATTGCCTCCTTTGGAGAGGCTAATCAGAAACTCAAAAGAATGCAATCATTTGTCTCTTCTCTACCTACGACCTGGGAGCCCCCTCCCGGCTTTGAGTTGTCCCGCCTTTCCAGACGAAACCAATATTCATCTTACATATGTTGATTGATGTCTCATGTCTTCCTAAAATGTATAAAACCAAACTGTGCTCTGACCACCTTGGGCACATGTCACCAGGACCTCCTGAGGCTGTGTCACAGGTGCGCATCCTCAACCTTGGTAAAATAAACTTTCTAAATTAACTGAGGCCTGTCTCAGATTTTCGGGGTTCACATTTTAGTAACCACAGAGGAATTCTGAGTGGAGGTACCCCTGATATTTGACAAATCTTCTATCGGTGCTTGGTACTAGCTTGAGCTATCTGTATGGCTCAAACCAATAGGACAATTTTCTGAGGCTTGGAAGCACCCCCTCCAGAGAATCCCTGATCTCCTCAAATTTGGTCACGATCTAAACTTTATTTTGCTGTACAACTTCTCTTTTTTTGAAGTTTTACTTGCTTCCAACTCAAGGAAATCATTTTTTTCCTGCTTCCATGACAATAGAAGGCAGGTAACTATTTTATATAACATATATTTTGTATCTTTACATAACAAGGCCACCTTTTTGCTAGCCAGGCCAAACTGAAACAGTGGTTGTTGCCTCATGCTGCAGTTCCATAGCTAAGGTTTTGCCTTCTTTTTTCCACCACAACAGCCTGGGTTTTGTTCCTAAATCAAGCCCTTTCTGGTTTGATACTTGGTACTTCTGAAATAGCAGCAATTTTTTCTAGCTGAAATATGCTAATGAGATTTTAAAAGATTTTTTTAAAAGAAGCTCAATGGTTAAAATTAGCTTAATTAAAAGCTAACATCCAAGATGTGTGTGTGTGTATGTGTGCATGTGTGTGTTTATATTTAAAAGGCCTTCATGTTATCTTTTTTCCTCCTAGAATCTTGTCCCTTTTTTTTGAGCAAAAGTTTTTTTCTTCTCAGTTGACTGAATTCTGTTTTCTTCATTTACTTCTGCTGTCTCTCCTTTCTCTTGTACCCTCTGCTGCATGAGGAGCCTAAAATAGTTTATAATAGCCTGGGGTTCCTTAAAGAAAACAGAGAAGGTACCAGAGTCCCTTTGGGGGAGAACGCTGTTTTTCCTTATGGGAACTCCAAGAGTGTAAACAGACAAGTTCAGCTCAGCTTTTAAACCGCTTTCTTCGGTATTGTGTTACCTGATTTATTAACTGATATAGTTACTGCAACAGAGGTTACTCTTGGGTTTTTTAAGACAGGTGTAGTTTAGGCACTTATAAATGTCTTTGTTTAAAAAAAAAATTTTTTTTTACATGCACTGTAAAAACATGATGTGGTCTAGCCTCATAATAATTCTCCCTCTTTGGAAACCCAGGATTCGGCATGGGCTTTGCCTAGAGCTCAGCGATCCAGTTAAAAGATAGGTAGTCCCTGTCTAAATAAAACTGGTCTCCTTATACAAAACTATGAAAGATTTTTATAATTTTATGTTTGATTTGGCATCCATCTTTAATCTCCCTCTAGCACACCAGACTTTTTCTCTCCATATGTTATGATATACATTTTGCTATTTGATTTTCACCTGAGTTGTTTCCTTTAATATGCAAATTTAAGTCTATTTAGCTGAAAACTGCCTAGCGTTGTGAAACAGGTTATCAAGAATCTGAATGTCTAAGACAGGGAAAAGAAAAGGTTTTCATTAATCTATAAGATGTACTTCTATTGGCATGCCTAATATATCTATGTATTTACATGTTTTGTACACACTGTTTCATTACTGAAAAGATATAAAACAACTCTAATTAATTGGCTTAAAGAAAAATAAAAACACTTTAATCAAATACTTTATCAGGAAAAAAGAAAAGACCAGTCAAATGCTTTTTCAAGTTTATGTAACTTCAGTAAAATCTTTAATAAATAAACTAGCTTTTCAGTTATTGGTAAAGTAATATTATCAGAAATGTCTTAAGAATTGTCAGCATACATTTTTGTCTGCATTTATTAATCAAGCAATTTCATACTTATCCCCACCAAATATGATAAGATGTCAAAATTTGGCATAGGGGTTACAAAACTATAAACCCAGCCCAAGACAAAATGATCTTTGCTTGTATAATCTTTAATAAGTAAGACATTGATATTGATTTAATAAAAAAATAGCTACATCTTAAATTTAGTAAGATTACCATAACTTCTAATCTTGTGGCTTTAGGCAGTCTGGTCCACAGGCAGTGAGGTTTGTTTTGGGAAAGGACCATTATCATCTTTGTTTCAAAGCTAAACTCTAAACTAATTTCCTCCCAAAGCTAGTTCAGCATATGCCCAGGAATGAACAAGGACAGCTTGGAGGTTAAAAGCAAGATGGAATCAGTTGGGTCAAATCTTTTTCACTGTCTCAGTTATAATTTTGCAATGGCAGTTCCATAACTTTAAATGATGACTATCACAGTTTTCATAAATAATCCAGGTAAACAATTAAAATAATTAGGTAAATGTAATGGGATACATACTTGTAGATGAACTCATTATAATTTAGAATCTAAAGTTAAATTATAGATATTTCATTATTTGGGTATTTTGCATTAAAAATATATTTGTAGGAAAACATTCTTTAAAAAAAAGGGTGTCCTTTTAAAAAAGGTGAATAATTTTTGTCTAATTCAAAGATTGTGTATTAAACAAGGTAAAAGGAACCAGGAAATAAGAGAGACGTAAAGAAAGTTACAAAAATAAAGAGGTTTGTTTGTTTTTTGTAAGAAAGCTTAAAGAGGAATAATTTCAATGAGAAAGAAAGAATCTTGTATGGTAAATTTAGTCCTAGAGTAGAATGACTGGTTGTTTAAGAGAAAGGGATGTTCAGGACAAACCAGAAAGTCCAATCATGTAATGAATGGTCTGTGTAAGTCACAATAAGAGGATTTCTTTAAAAAAACTTATATAATCAAGTTGTCATATTATTATTAAGTTTTGGTTTGCTTAGGAAAAAAAGCTGAAATTAATTTTTTTTTGAATTAAGGTTATTACATCTGTGTATCCTTCTGTATGCACTTTTAAAGTACTTGTGAGATTGAGTTACAGGGCTTTGACTACTGGGTCTAAAAAGGACACCAAGTCCGGCTGAATTTTAAACACTCACAGCAATTAAGGCCCCATCTTCAGGCCTGGTAGAAGATGTCAATCAAAATAAACTGCATTCCAGAGACACAGGGCCAGAAATTAAAACTATTCCACTCCTCAAGGCCCAGGGACTATCATGGAACAGATGGGCCTGTGAGATTGTAAGAGCCAATTTTGAGGGATAAAAAAAGTTCAGTTTCTCTTTAATCATCAATGTCAAAAGCACACTGATATAAAACTAGCATATAGGCGCTTGTGTCAGTTTAACAAGGTTTTCATGAAGCATTAACTAACTCCTTAATAAAGGTGATAAAGGTTATAAAAGGCTTATGGAAGTTATATCTTCTCTTATATCAAGATTAAAATTTTACAGATTGTTTATAAAATTTTGAAAAACAAACTTAATTGGCTTCATGCTGTATTTATTAGGGCTTATAATTTGGGAAATTAAGTCTCCTCTCTCAAAGAATTAAGGTTTTTGCTCTTTTTTTGAAATCCTTGAGTTATCACTTTGGTTAAATGAAATGACTTATTTTACAATAACCTGTGATCCTATTTCATGATATCAAGTGTTTTAAACCTTTGATAATTGTCAAACTTTCCAAATCAAATTATAAATTATGTCTTTTCCTGACCTAATTAATCCTTTAAGATATTAGGTTCCTTAAAGTCCAAAAATGACATATTTGGCTTATTTGGTATAAAAATTATACAGGAAGCACTGTCAAATATAAAATGATGTTTGGTTTTCTTTGGCCTGTATTTGTATAAATATGTTATTAGTATGTGTTCTAAAATTATGGGAAACTCCTATAATTTTGATATGAGTTAATGTACATTATCAGTAATAATTATAATTATGTTAAATTATTGTGTACCACAGAGGTAACAAATTTTCTTGTCAATTGTGTCTTTGACTATGGCTGCCCTAAAACTTTTTGTCATCCCCAGACAATTGTTATCTTGTTTTGGTGCTCTTTAGAAGGTGGATTTATAATCAGTTATAAAACTCTTAACAGGTGTTCTCAAATGCAGGTTTCTGATAACTTCAGAGACTGTGACATCAGAATAGAGGAAAAGCTTTCAGGACTCATGGAGAGCTGAAATATTCAAGAATATCAAGCAGAACAGGAATTAACTGCATAGACTAAACTAATAGAAGTCTGAAGCAATCTTTTTAACTTTTTGCTTAAAACGTTGCTGATCCTTTGTTTTGTTTTTCAGACTCAAGAAAACTTTTAAGCTATTTACAGCTTTTAACAATTGAGTAAATTGTACTCCTAAGAACAAAATTTGGAGTGTATTTGTTTTCTCTCTACCTGATTTCGCCAGAATTTGGAAACTATTTGTGAGTATTCTTAACTTATAGCAATACAGTTATTTCTATAAGTGCAATAATAATCTGTTTTCATTCATGACAGAACACAATTGGAGAAACTGGTTATTTTATCAAGGCTTTGACTGGAATGGTGTGCTTTCCTTAAGGAATCAAATCTGACTTATGGATCCAATAAAAGCCCTTTGGGAAAACTGGCCTCATACTTGTCCATACAGTCCCTGTACAGAGTTCCTGACCTGTGGTAAGTAAAGAGTGTCACTTTCTGACAGGCCTAGGAGCCCCAACTTTTATCTTGGAACTTCAAGAGGAGAGAGGATCACCCAACTCATAGGTATTTGATGGTACAAATCCATGGCTGGGCTCAACTTTGAAAAAGTCTTATCTGAGATTCTTTCTACAGAACAAAATTCCATCAAAGCCAATTTAAAAGCCTATGTAAAAATAATTACTTTTTTTTTACTGCACTATATACAAATAATTAGGCCAAGTATAATAAAGCAAACCAGTCCTACCACAATTTGTCTTTAGTAAAAATGGGAAACTGGAGAGAGAAAAATTATGTTTCAAAACCTATAGTATACTTGTTGTTAGATTCTTGTCTTGACTAATGTTTTTCAATTTTTATTATTTTCTACAGTTTGGACTGAATTCTAATTTTTCTTGGTTACAAATCTTCAAAATAATGTTTTCAATTTTTTTTTCCTTCTTTCTTCCCCCATTTTCCCCAATTTGGAGTCACTGAAAACTAAGCTGTGCTTTTGTAAAGCCCTGCAAACTGAAGCTAGAAAACTTAAACTTCAGAAGAAAATAACAACAACCTATTTACATACATAAGCCACTTCATACCTGCCTAGTGATGTATGGACTTCAGAGTAATGTGGCCTATAGCAGTTTTCCAGGATTGTTCTTTTGTTTGTTGTTGTTTTTCTCCCTTCCTCCTCCTATTTTTTCTTCATAGGACATGAGACTTCACAAACTGCTAAAACCATTTTAGCCATGAAAGATCAGAAACAACCTGAGACCAGACTCATTATTTTCTAAAATGCTTTCTCTGAAAAATTTTATTTTTAAAATTTTATTTATTATTATTATTTGGTGTGTTTCAGAAAGATGAAGCATCTTTAAAAGAAAAGGGAGAAGAAATGTGAATGAAAAATAAAAACTCACGAACACAATTCACTATGCCACAAGGAAAAAATTAAGCTAAAATCTGAGTCATGCAAGAAACCACTTTTCCTTTTGTTCCTAAGCAGACAGCTACAGATAAAAGGTTAAATATCTCCATGGGTAGGTACTCTATGTTTGTTTTATCTTATTTAAAGTGCTGATTTACTGAGTGCCAGATGAATACAGAATTGACTATTCCCCTACCTGCTCGTTTTCTCCTGCAACACGTGGATTACCACTTCGTTCCTCCTTTCCTTCCGACCTGCTTTTCCCCTTTAAATACTGAAGCCCTCAAAATCATCTTTGGAGGAAGGCAAAGACCATTTCAGTGACTCTGTCTTACTTCTCTTCTGGGCATGTGCTTAACCATGGCAAAATAATTTGCTAAATTGATTGAAACCTGTCTCAGATACTTTTTGGTTTATCATCCCCACATCTTGGTACCAATTTTCTGTCTTAGGTTGTTTGGGTTGCTATAACAAATTATCATAAACTGAGTACCTTATATAAACAACAGAAATCTATGTGCACAGTTCTGGAAGCTGAGAAGTCCAAGATCAAGGTGCTGGTAGATTTGGTGTCTGGTAAGGGCCCATTTCCTGGTTCATAGATGGTGCCTTCTAGCTGTGTCCTCACATGGTAGAAGGAATGAACTAGCTTTCTGGGCCCTCTTTTACAAGGGCACTAATCCCATTCATGACAGCTGCATCCTCATGACCTAATTATCTCCAAAAGGCTCCATTTCTTAATACTATCACATTAGTGATCAGATTTCAATATGTGAACTTTGGGGGAACACAAATATTTAGACCATAATAACTGCTAAGTAAAAACAATAGAGAATAGATAAAACTGCCACTATTCACACGAAATGTAATTGTCCACTAGACTCTCAACTGACAAACTACTATGATGAATAAGGAAGTACGGCAAGGGGGTCAGATACAAGATTGATACATAGAAATCAATAGTTTTCCTATTGATTGACAATAACCAATTAGAAAATACAATAGAAAAAAAGATTCTCGCCGGCTGTAGTGGCTCACGCCTGTAATCCCAGCACTTTGGGAGGCTGAGGCGGGCAGATCATGAGGTCAGGAGAGGTCAGGAGACTGAGACCATCCTGGCCAACGTGGTGAAACCCCATCTGTACTAAAAAAAAAAAAAAAATACAAAAATTAGCTGGGCATGGTGGCTCATGCCTGTAATCCCAGCTACTCGGGAAGCTGAGGCAAGAGAATCGCTTGAACCCGGGAGGCGGAGGTTACAGTGGGCCGAGATCGCGCCACTGCACTCCAGCCTGGCGACAGAGTGAGACTCCGTCTCAAAAAGAGAAAGAAAAAAAGACCCCAATGGTTGGCTACATCAATGAAAGACTATAAAACACCTAGCATAGACTAATAAGAGCTTTATGAGGCTCATATATATAGTATATACTATATATATATATATATATGAAGATCAGAAACAAAATGGAGAGGTACACTAGGTTCCTGAAAAACAAGACTTAATATTAAAAAGGTATCAATTATTCACAAATTAATCTGCATAGTCAATGTAGTTTTGGTGGGAGTTTTCAATGGAATTTTGATTCTAAAATACTTTTGGAAGAACAAGTGCCCAAGAATAACTGGGAATAATATTTTGAAAAAGAATAAGGAGGGGAGAAATTCATTTATCATATATTAAATATGTAAAACCATAGAAATTAAGATAGTGTGATATTGGTATAGGAAAATACCAATAGTTCAGTGGAACAGAATATTCACGTGTGTATGTATACACATGAAATATATACACAATATATATTTGATAATTTAGTATAGGATAAAGACACCATTTCAAAGCAGAGTGGAAAGGTTGGACTGGTTAAGGAGTAGTATAGAGACAAAATTTGGGGGAAAAAGGATGGTTATTTTCTTAAGCCATTCACAAAAATAAAGTCCATATTGATTTAGGTGCTAAAGATAAATAGTAAAATTCTAGAAGTTTTAGAAGAAAATGTAGGAAAATATACATATATTATTGAATTAGGGAAATACTTTTTAAACCACAAAATGTGAGAATCACAAGGAAAAGATTTACTTACATCAAATTTAAAATTATATTTAACAAAAATGACCACAAGCAAATGTAAAAGACAAACTGGGAGGAGCAATCTGCAACATATACAACATTCAAAGAAGTATTACAGATATGTAAAACGCTGCCAAAAAATAAACATCAAGAAAGAAAAGACAACTCAATGGAAAAATGGGAAAAAGATATGAACACTGTGTGCTTAATTCAAAGAAGATAATCGAGTGACCAAAAAAACATATTATTGGTATCAAGATGCTCAACCTTGGCAATAATCATAATAATTAAGAAATAAAATAATAATCATTTCCACCTACCAGACTGTCAAAAATTTAAAAGAATGACAATATCAAATATAGGAAAGAGTAGGAAAAGGGTGGTCTCAACAACCCTTTTGATGGAAGCATACTTTGGGTCAGCTCTTTAGGAAGGTGATGATTAAAATGTGTAACTTTTCACTCAACAATATCACTTTCTTGGCATTTGTCTTACAGCAATACTCGGTGTGTACACAAAGAGGAGGCGGCTTACTGTAACACTGTGGAAATAAATATCTAGGAACAATTTTATGCATCAGTTGGGGAATCTTTAAATAAATAATTGTACATCTGTACTCTGTGCTATTATGCAACAATTACAAAGAATTTTTACCTGTATTTACTGGTAAAAATTTTCAAGGCCTATTAAGTGAAAAAGCAAGTGGAACAACAGATTCGGTGTGATACCATTCATGTAAATAACAACAGCAAACAAAAGGGGCCACACTACTACAGTTTTATATGGATATAAAAGCTTAGGAAAAGATTTGGAAAGATACACACCAACATGATAATAGTGATGACATCTGAAATTGAGGGTAATAGTCAAAAGAAACTATTGTTTGATTTGTATCTTTTGACTTTTAAAAAATAAGACTATGTTGATGTTTTAGTTACACCACTGTACCATTAAAAGCTTAGCAATGAAATGGGACTGGAGTATGATTCCATTTCTATTCTACACTTATTTCACTCTCCTTTCAGCCCACTCCAATATGGCTTTTATCCCCAGAGTTACACTGAAGCTGGTCCTATCCACATCACCAATGACTTCCACATGCTAGATCTAGTAGTCAGTTCTCTGTCCTCATCTTCCTAACCTCTGAGTATCATTTGAGCCTGTTGATCATTCCTGCCTCCTTGAAACTTTATTGGTATCTAGGACACTTCCTGGTTTTTCTTCTACATCACTGGATGCTTTTCCTTAGTTTCTTCCTCATGTCCCCAACTTAACAATGGAGTGCTGCAGGGCTCAATCTCTGGGCTCTTGCCCTCATATTTTCTCAGCAGCCAGCAGTCATTAAAAATACCAGTTGGATTATATCACTTCTCTGCACAAATTCTCCAGCAACTTCCCACCTCACTCCCAGTGAGAAAGATCTGGTCCTCAGATCTCTGTGATCTCATCCCCTAAGATTCTCCTCCCTGCTCACTCCACTGCAGCCACACTGGCCTCTTGTTCCAGAAGGAGGCACTTGCTGTTCCCTTGCCTGGAACACCTTTCCTGTGAGATTGTCCTGGCTCATTCTCTCACCTCCTGTAGGTCTTTTCTCAAATACCTCAGATTCTCAGGAAAGATTTCTCTGGGCACCCTGTGTAAACTTGCACCCTATCTCCAACCCCCGACACTTTCCAACCCCTTCCCTGCTTTACTTTTCTTCTTAGCACTTACATCATCTAATGTTTTATATATTAACTGATTTATTCTCTATATTATTGCTCTCACCATCACCTCCACTTCCCACACTTTAATATCACTGAGACAAGGGATTTGCTTGTTTTTTTCACTGCTGATACCCTATTATAGGCTAGACCTATGATAGGTGTTTGGCAAATGGTAGGTGCTTGGCAAATGGTAGGTGCTCAGTAAGCAGTCGATGAATAAATGACATAAAATAAAATGTGAATATAAAAGCTGAAGGGAAATATACTGGAAAAGTTAAAGTTTTAATTATTACATTATCCACTTCTTAGTGGTTTGACATTTAAAAAGTGTGCATATGTTACTTGTATAATAAAAAAATAAAGATATGTATCAAAAATATAATGGCAGATTATTTCTTGATGTGAACATAATTGCTACCATTTATTGAATACTGAAAATATTTAATCTTATTTTGATCTTCATAAGAATCCTGTGACAATATGACTATTTCCAAGAGATGAAGAAAGTAAGACTCAAAGAGGGTAAGCAACTTGCCCAACATCACAAGGTTAGTATGTGTTGGGGCTGGGATTCAGATCTAGCTGTACTGGCCTTCTACACCTGTGATATTTCCAACATGCAATCCCTCCTCCCAGGAAAAGCTAAGAAATCAAACTACTCACTCGATTGCACTTTATCAGACAAATCTTGGAGCCAACTTTCTTCTGTTTGTACTGATATTGGAATTCCTGGAGACAAATTGTGATGAATATTTCTGAAATTTTGACAAAAATGTTTTGAGTATACGTATATAGTTGTTAGCAGGTCTTCTAAACATTGAACATTTAATAATCAATTAATGCACATAGAAAATATTTTGTTTTCTTTGAAATATTTTCTTCCATTTTTATCTTTTCAGTAAAGTTAACTCAGTGTGTTTGCATCAAATCTTTTTTTGGGGGGATAAGCTGGGAGGATACCTTGAGCCCAGGAGTTCAAGACCAGCCTAGGCAGCATTGTGAGACCCTATCTCTACAAAACATAAAAAAATTAGCCAGATGTTGTGTTCCGTGCCTGTAGCCCCAGCTACTTGGGAGGCTGAAGCAGGAGGATGGCTTGAGCCCAGGAAGTGGAGGCTGCAGTGAGCCGTGATTGTGCCACTGCACTCCAGCTTGGGAAACAGAGCAAGGCTCTATCTCAAAAACAAACAAACAAACAAACAAATAAACCATGACCATACACTGAAGTGTCCTTGCCCTAACTCTAGTAATAGTAGGATTACCCAGCTTCACTCCTCCCTGCCTGGACACTCCACAGGAAATGACTCTAACATGCCCCACCCATCTGCACAGGGATCATAGCAGACTCTCCCATGCAAGCTCTGTCAGAAAACAGAACTACTAAAGCTAGGGAAGGATTCCTTTCTAGCTATTTACCAGCCATTCATTTATAAATAAAAATGGGCAACGAAGGATTACCACTTAAGAAAAATCAATAGCATTGAAGAGAAAAAGCAAGAGAAATAAACAGAACAATTGACTTTGAAAGGAAAAATAATACGAAGAACAAAGGAGAACTTTAATATATTAGAACAAAGCCCTCAAAAGAGATAAAAACAAAAAAAACCCACAAAAACAAACCAAATTATTTTGAACAGCAACAATCAGAGAACAAGCACTGGTTCTTCGAAATTTCAAATATGAATCCACCAATAATAAAATTCTGTACAAGGGCTGTATAGTAGCATGTAAACAAACATCAAAAATCCTGAAGATACTGAAAATACAAAGGAAATGTTATTAAAGATGGAGAATCTACCTAAGAGGTCCAACAGCATCTAGGAGGAGTTCTGAAGAAAAGAAGAAAAGGGGAGGAAGTAATTATATATCAGAATGGTCTGAGGATAAGACTGGTGAGGCAGTATTGGCTACTAGGAGGCAAAGAAGCAATGTCTTCAGATCTCTGAGGGAAATTTTTTTTTTTTTGAGATGGAGTCCCGCTCTGTTGCCCAGGCTGGAGTGCAGTGGTGCGATCTTGGCTCACTGCAAGCACTTCCTCCAAGGTTCACACCATTCTCCTGCCTCAGCCTCCAGAGTAGCTGGGACTGTAGGCGTCCGCCACCATGCCCGGCTAATTTTTTTTTTTTTTTTTTTTTTGTATTTTTAGTAGAGACGAGGTTTCACCATGTGAAATGGTTTTAAATCTCTTCTTTTTGGCAGGTTTTTATTTATTTATTTATTAACAAGTCAAGTACAAGGGCAAAATGAAGAAATTTCAAAGCAGGCAAGAACTCAGAAATTTGACTATCCATGAGACCTATATAAAAAATTCACCTGAGGAGTTTCTCCAGCAAAAGGAAAAGCAACAAAAGAAAGAAGACAATATGGGAACCAATAAAGTGTGGCTGGTGAGCCAACCCAGAAAAACTGTAGACAGAACAACGGAGAGTCAAAAAGTTTATTTTATTATTATTATTTTTTATTTATTTTTTGAGATGAAGTCTCACTCTATTGCCCAAGCTGGAGTGCAGTGGTATGATCTCGGCTCACTGCAACCTCCACGTCCTGGGTTCAAGCGATTCTCCTGCCTCAGCCTCCCAAGTAGCTGGGACTACAGGCACACGCCACCATGCCCGGCTAATTTTTGTATTTTTAGTAGAGACAGGGCTTCACTATGTTGGCTAGGCTGGTCTTGAACTCCTGACCTCGTGATCTGCTCACCTCGGCCTCCCAAAGTGCTGGGATTACAGGTGTGAGCCACTGCATCTGGCAAAAACTTTACTTTTTAAGAGACAAGTTTTATGGACATAGGATTATATTTTCTTGTCCATAGATTCAATCATATTACTGGTTTGTCAACATAGAAGTGTTAGTATTGTCTGTTGGTTTTCAATTTTTAGAAACAACCCCAGAGCACTTTAATTATAATTAACAAACCATAATACAAGCATAATAAAGCTTGGAAAAGTAATATAACTTTATGTAAATATATATTGCATTTTAATATAATTTATCATTTCATATAGTTTGTTGTTAATTGGGAAAAAAGAGGAGAGAAGAGAGATGGAAGGAGGAAGTGCATTAGCATGTTAATTTTTCATTATAGTCAATAGATACTAAAATTGATGAATCAAGAAGTAGAGGTTTAAATACCTCGAAGTCCTAAATGTTAGAAAAACTGAAAATAATATAACTACCAAAGTGGAGAGGTGGGAATTCAATACACATGTCAGAAATTGATAAACCAAGAAATGAAAACGTCATTTTAAATAACAATGGAAACAAAACTGAAGGTGAGTGGGAGTGGGGGTGAAGAAGGGCATGAGATTTTCATTTTTATACCTTTGTATAGTTTGATTTTTTTAACCACATGTATACATTATCTTTATTACAAATTGAATTAAAAGGATAACTAAAAACATGTAAGTGTGACAGAACAATTCTCCTTAAACTTAAGAATTCAAAAGTTGCTTACAAAAGCAAAGTTAGGGTAACTAATAATTCAAGATCATTGACTCAGGTTTGGTGTGAGATTTCAGGGAATATTTACAAAGATGTTCCAGAAGGCATTTCACTGGTATCTTCTTATTATAGTTAAAGTGCCTGAAGGCTAATAGCAATAATAAGAAAAAGAAGAGAGAGAGAGGAAAAAGGAAAAGCTATTATTTCCACTCTGTTCCACAAAAGGCGTCCCTGGTCACTCTTGCATTTAGCCAATAAAAGCCTATATTCAAAATTCTCAAGCACTTACAATTGCACACATGGCATATATAGTTATTCTTTCATGTTACATTGATAAGTGGACATGTAATCTCTAGAGCTAGGTAATAAGCTGGGGATAAGGGGGAACCTTTATCTCTTTCAAAGTGTCTACCAGTGTATATTTTAAAAAAACTTTTTAAAATAAGTAAGTCACAAATGCCCTGGATTATTTTACTCTACTTCCTAACATGTTTATCCAAAAGGTAAACATTGTTGGGTTCAAAAAATATGAAATTTGAAAACATTTTCTTACCTATCTATACTCATTTCAGACATGTCTTTCCTAAATGTCTGAAATATTTTAGGGAAACCTGTTGAATGAAACATTTAAAAATCAGCTATTCCTTCTAAATCAAAAGGTCAATTCTACCCCTCAGGAACACATGGCAATGTCTGGAGACTTTTTTTTTTTTTTTTTTTTTTTTTTTTGAGACGGAGTCTCGCTCTGTCGCCTAGGCTGGAGTGCAATGGCGCGATCTTGGTTCACTGCAAGCTCCACCTCCCGGGTTCACGCTATTCTCCTGCCTCAGCCTCCCAAGTAGCTGGGACTACAGGCGCACGCCGCCACGCCCGGCTAATTTTTTGTATTTTTAGTAGAGACGGGGTTTCACCATGTTAGCCAGAATGGTCTCGATCTCCCGACCTCGTGATCTGCCCTCCTCGGCCTCCCAAAGTGCTGGGATTACAGGCGTGAGCCACCGCGCCCGGCCTGGAGACATTTTTGATCATCGCAAGGGTGTGTGCTTCTAGCACAGCCACGGGTAGAGGACAGGGATGCTGCTAAACATCCTGTAATTCACAGGACAGTCCCCAATCCTCCCCAACAAAGAATTATCCAGACCAAAATGTCAATACTAGAGCTTGAGAAGCCTACTCTAGAAGACTTCTCTGCTTCTTTTTTTCAAGGAAGTGACTGGAGTGGCTTCAGCACAGGATGTTAAATTAAACACAAAAGAGAGTTGTTTTTTTTTTTTTTGCAGGACTGTTTTAGTAGTACAGCACCCTTAAGGCACTTCTCTGGAAATAATATGAGTGTGTGTGCGTGTGTGTGTGTGTCTGTGTGAGAGAGAGAGGGAGCGAGAAAGAGAGAGGGAGGGGAGAGGGAGGGGAGAGGGGAACAGAGAGAGAGAGAGAGAGATGTCACGGTGTGAATGCACGCAAAAATGTTATAAAAATGAGCACTCCCAGCAGCCTGGGCAACATAGTGAGACGCCAGATTAGCTGGGTGTGGTGGCGTGTGCCTGTAGTTCCAGTTACTCGAGAGGCTGCGGTGGGAGGCTTGAGCCCAGGAGGTCGAGGCTGTAGCCACTGCACTCCAGCCTGGGCGACAGAGCGAGACTCTTGTCTAAAAAAAAAAAAAAAGCACTTCATACAGCAATGCCCCAGTTCAATTTTTATGGTGTTTCGCCTATATCCTAAATCGTGCCTCATCACAACAGCTCAGCCAAGGGTTCAGTGTCTCTGACAAGGGCGTGAGAGAGATTAGGTATGTGGAACGGTGCATGCATTTAGAAATCAGGCACGAGGCGCAGGTCGACGAAGGCACCACCCAGGAGTGGGTGGACCAGGTGCCCCCTGGGGACGAGAAACCCTCGAGGAAGGGGTGGGTCGGGGGCGGTACTTTTATGCGAGGAAGTGCTGGAGGGTGGGCTTGCGCTCGGCGTTTCAGTGCTGGTCGCGCTCTGGCTGGGCACGAACGTAGAGGTCAGGCTAGGGCTGACGATGCTGGCTAAGCGGGGGCGCACGTCTGAGAAGTCGTCGTCGTAGTCACCGATGTCCGTGACCTTCCAGAGGTACTCTTCGCAGAACGTCTCAGGGGCCTCCAACTCCTGCTCTTCCCCCACCAACTCCTCCTCCACCACCTCCTCCTCCTCCTCCTCCTCCTCCACCTCTTCCTCTTCCTCCTCCTCCACCTCTTCCTCCTCCTCTGACTCTTTCTGGTCCTTCTTCCCCGGGTCTCCGAAGCCGCTAGGCGAGCGCAAGTGGGCCATGGCTGGCGGGAGGCGGGATTACAGCCAGCTCCTTGGCCGCGGCCCTGGTTGGCTCTCGCGAGCGCGAGCCTCTGTTGTGCGTTGGTCTCCCCGGGCAACTGCCTGCCCTGCGCCACCGAGCCTCCGGGATTTAAAGCGGCAGGAGCTGGTTAGCCGGATAGAATGTGGGTGCCAAGGGCCGGTGGGGGCCACCGCAGACTTCTTTCTGTCTCTGCTCTTCAGCGTCTCTGAAACCCCTGGCAGCCTGCGGAGAAACGATCTTTTCTTCGTCTCTCAGCTTATTTGGAGCCTCCACTTGAGTGGAGGAAGTGGCTTCTAGCGACGGACACACACAGTGCCATTTGGTATTGCGGATGCTGGAGTCTGGTTATTGAGTAGACAGATGCTTGCTGGAGCTTCCAGTGAAATTTTATTTACAAAATCAGGCGCCAGCCCTTGGGCGCTCGTTTGCGGTTTTTTTTTAAATTGCCTTAAATATTAATAAGCGTATTAAAATTGCCTTAAATGTTAGTTGTCTTAAATATTGTTAGATTAATATTAATTAATCTTGATTGGCGACATTTTTAGTGTCCCATAAATTTTGCTCTTTGCTGTGATCTGGGTCCTGCTTCTTACTTGGCCCATCTATCCATCCTGGAGTAGAAAAGACCTGAAGCATCTGGCCACCTAGGTAACACCTGCGTCCTTCTGGGACTTTGTATTTACTTAAATTTTTGTAAAATATATACATTTTTTATTTTTGAGAGACAGGATGTCACTCTGTCACCCAGGCTGGAGTGCAGTGGCGGCATCATGGTTCACTTCAGCCCTGAACTCTTGGGCTCCAGTGATCCTCCCACCTCGGTCTCCCAAGTGGCAAGGACAACAAATGTGTGCCACCACGCCTGGCCAATTTTATATATTATATTATATTATATTATATTATATTATATTATATTATATTATATTTATTTTGAGACGGAGTCTCGCTCTGTCTCCCAGGCTGGAGTGCAGTGGCACGATATCGGCTCACTGCAACCTCAGCCTCCCGGGTTCAAGCAATTCTCCTGCCTCAGCCTCCCGAGCAGCTGGGACTACAGGCACGTGCCACCACGCCTGGCTAATTTTTTGCATTTTCAGTAGAGATGGGGTTTCACCGTGTTAGCCAGGATGATCTCGATCTCCTGACCTCGTGATCTGCCTGCCTCAGCCTCCCAAAGTGCTGGGATTACAGGCGTGAGCCACAGTGCCTGGCCTGTATTATATTTATTTTGAGACAGGGTCTTACCCTGTCGCCCAGGCTGGAGTGCAGTGGTGCTATCTCAGCTCACCGCAACCTCCTCCTCCCGGCTCAAGCTGATCCTCCTGCCTCAGCCTCCCGAGTATCGGGGACTACTTTTTGGAGAGATGGCGTCTTGCTATGTTGCCCAGGCTGGTCTCAAACTCTCGGTCTCAAGCTTCTGGGCTCAAGAGATCCTCCCAACGCGGCCTCCCAAAGTTCTTAGGATTACAGACGTGAGCTACTGTGCCTGGCTAGGGAATATTTTTGAAAGTAGAGTTCTTGCAGGCTAAAGGAGCAGGCAGCACAGATGAGAGGAGACATCTGAGTTGCTTTAAAAGGAAGGGCAAAATGTGGTGACCAGAGAGGAAAGTGAAAAGCTTTCCAGCAGGCTCACGGCAGGAAAGGAGGGCCAGGACAGGGAACTATGTGTACAGATATTGAGGTACAAATAAGATAAGTGTAATTTAAAAAGAGAAAATAAGAAAAAGCCCATTTCTTTTCTGGACAATACTAGCAGTTTGATGCTGGAAGCTGTCTTAGAAGTTAGGAAATTCAACCAGGGTCCTCAGAGAGCAGACTGGAAGTCAGGATGTGGGGATGAGACACGGGGCTGGCAGACAGCAAGGGTGACAGTGCTTGTGCTTACTCCGCTTGTGCCTGCTGTAGCTCAGTTCTGTGACTGCCCTGGCATTTTCTCAATTGTGTGGTGAATTAATTTGTTTAAGTACTCCTTGTTTAGACCTCTATTTAAGACCTTTTTTGAACATTTTATGGAATCTCCTTCCCTTGGATCTACTTACTACGGAAAGAACAGTCCCTTATTTTCTCATGAGTTGATGCCACTCTCTTGTTTTGGCTGTTCAGAGATAATATGATGCTGGGTCAGTTTATATTTTCCCCTTCCCCATTCCTGGTGTCTAGCTTGACTCAGGAACTTGAGATTTGAGAACCAGGCACCAGCCCTGACTAACTGTGACTTTGGGGTTATTGAGCCTCAGTTTCTTGGTGTGTTAAATGGAAATGTCAGTACCTTTCCACTTAATTTATGGGGCTATTTTGAGATAAAATTTAATTATTGTTTATTTTCTTCTTCTTTTTTTTTTTTTTCCTAAGATGGCATCTCAATGTGTTGCCCAGGCTGGTCTTGAACTCCTGGACTCAATCCTCCTACCTTGGCCTCCCAAAGTGCTGGGATTATAGGTGTGAGTCATCCTGTCTAGCCTATTTTCTGAGGACTGATTTTGTATTTTATTATTATTATTTTAGGACCACATAACTCTGTTTAGAAAATGTTTCTAATGTATTGAGTGCTTCAAAGTTATATTAATTCGATTTCACACTGCTATAAGGAATTGCCTGAGGCTGAGTAATTTATAAAAGAAACAGGTTTAATTGACTCAGTTCCACATAACTGGGGAGGCCTCAGGAAACTTACAATCATGGCTGAAGGTGAAGGGGAAGCAAGGCACATCTTACTTGTTGGCAGGAGAGAGAGAGTGCAGGGGAAACTGCCACTTTTTTTTTTTTTTTTTTTTGAGACAGAGTCTCAGTCTGTTGCCCAGGCTGGAGTGCAGTGGCGCAATCTTGGCTCACTGCAAGCTCGGCCTCCCGGGTTCACGTCATTCTCCTGCCTCAGCCTCCCGAGTAGCTGGGACTACAGGCGCCCACCACCACGCCTGGCTAATTTTTTGTATTTTTAGTAGAGACGAGGTTTCACGTGTTAGTCAGGATGGTCTCGATCTCCTGCCCTCAGGTAATCCACCCGCCTTGGCCTCCCAAAGTGCTGGGATTACAGGTGTGAGCCACCATGCCCGGCCAGAAACTGCCACTTTTAAACCATCAGATCTCATTGAGAACTCCCTCACTATCACGAGAACCGCATGAGGGAAACCACCCCCATGATCTGATCACCTCCCGCCAGGTCCTGCCCTCAACATGTGGGGATTACAATTCAAGATGAGATTTGGGTCAGGAAACAGAGCCAAACCATATCAAGAGGTAATGGATTTTTAAAAAATTTCCTATCTCAAGTATATAATATTATGTAATTGTTCCCTATTGTCATCATTTGATATTTTGTTTGCCTTTCTTTAATTTTGTTTTTAATTGGCACATCATAATTGTACATATTCATGGGATACAGTGTGATGTTTCAATATGTGATACATTATGTGAAAATCAAATCAGGATATTTAGCATATCCATCATCTCTTACATTTATCGTTTGTATTAGTTCCTTCTCACACTGCTAATAAAGACATACTTGAGGCTGGGTAACTTATAAAGGAAAAAGGTTTAATTTACTCATAGTTCAGCATGGCTGAGGAGGCCTCAGGAGACTTACAATCATGGCAGAAGGGAAAGCAAACACATTCTTCTTCACATGATGGCAGGAAGGAGAAGTGCCGAGCAAAAGTGGGGAAAGCCCCTTATAAAACCATCGGATCTTGTAAGAACTCACTATCATAAGAACAGCAGCATGGGGGTAATTGCCCCCATGATTCAATTACCTTCTACGGCTTTCTCCCACGACACGGGATTATGGGAACTACAATTCAAGATGAGATTTGGGTGGGGACACAGCCAAACTATATAATCATATCTTTGTGATGAGAACATTCAAAATTCTCTCTTCTAGCTATTTTGAAATATGTAATATTGTTAACCATAGTCAGCCTACTGTGCAGTAGAATACCAGACTTTATTCCTCCTATCTAACTGTAACTTTGTACTCGTTGACCAATTTCTCTTTATTTTCTCTCCATCCTCCCCTCCGCAGCCTCTGGTAACCACTGTTCTAGTCAATGCTTCTATGAGGTGAACTTCTTTGGATTCCACATATGATCAAGATCATGAGGTATTTGTCTTTCTATAGCCTGGCTTATTTCACATTACATAATATCCTCCAGGTTCATCCACATTGTTGTATATGACAAGATTTCATTCCTTTTTATGGCTGAATAGTATTCCATTGTATCTATACACCACTTTTTCTTTGTTTGAGACAGATTCTTGCTCTATTGTCTAGGCTAGAGTGCAGCGGTGCAATCATGGCTCACTGCAGCCTCAAACTCCTAGGTTCAAGCGATTCTTCCACCTCAGCCTCCCCAGTAGCTAAGACTACAGGTGTGCACCATCATGCCTGGCTAATTTTTAATTTTCTGTAGAGACAGAGTCTTGCTATTTTGCACAGGCTGGTCTTGAACTCCTGGCCTCAAGTGAGTCTCCCACCTTGGCCTCCCAAAGTTCTGGCAGTACAGCTGTGAGCCACCATACTCTGGCAGATTATTATCATTATTATTATTATTTAGCTTTTGAGTATTCTGAGTTCCTCATATATTCTGAATATGAACCCCTTGTCAGATGTATGATTTGCAAATATTTTCTCCTGTTCTGCAACTTGTCTCTTCACTCTGTTGATTGTTTCCTTTGCTGTGCAGAAGCTTTTTAGTTTGAAATAATTCTATTTGTCTATTTTTCTTTTTGTTGCTTGTGCTTTTGGGGTCTTATTTAAAAAATCCTTGCTCAGAACAATGTCATGAAGCATTTCCCTTGTGTTTTCTTCCGCTAGTTTTATTGTTTCAGGTCTTACACTTAAGTCTTTAATCCATTTTGATTTGATTTTTGTATATGGTAAAAGATAGGGATCTAGCTTTATTCTTCTGCATGTGGATATCCAGTTTCCAGCACTATGTATTGATGAGACTGTCTTTTCTCCATTGTGTGTTCTTGGAACCTTTGTCGAAAATCAGTTGGCTCTAAGTATGTGAATTTATTTTTGTGTTCTCCATTCTGTCCCATTGGTCTGTGTGTCTGGTTTTTTGTCAGTATCATGTTGTTTTAGTTACTACAGCTTTGTAGTATATTTTGAAGTCAGGTAGTGTGATGCCTCCAGCTTTGTTCTTTTTGTTTCCTTTTCTGTTTTCCATTTTCCCTCAAAGACTGCCATGAATACCACCACTTTGAGAAAGGCAGGAAAGTGAATTTTTGTCCAGCTTAAACTTCTTATTTGCATATAGAATATTTTGAATGGGCTATAGATAGCTCCCTAGCACATCCATGAAGAAAGCACAGTATCTCTTCAGAATGCCTTAGTTAAGCATTGTTCTGATTCATGGTGGAAGAACAACTTTGAAGAACAACTTTAAAGAACTGTAGCCTTGATAATGGCTAATTAAAAATGTTCCTAAAGCTGGGTGCAGTGGCTCACGCCTGTAATCCTAGCACTTTGGGAGGCCAAGGTAGGAGAATCGTTTGAGCCCAGGAGGTTGAGGCTGCAGTGAGCTGTGATTGCACCCCTGCACTCCAGCCTGGGCAACAGAAAAAAAGAAAAGTCCCTGGTTAGCTATGAGGGGCATCTTTCTAAACATCATATTCTCTTCTCCCGACAAGCTCTTTTCAGAAGGTGATTTCTGAATGCCCATTTCTGTCTCTTAATTAGCAGTGACATCCACTTTATCCTTGCTCTTAATATTTTGTTATTGTTATTACTATTCATGTAGTCTTGTCTCCTTAAATACTTGGTTATTTTTTATCCTATGCCAAATGTTAGTTGAAAAAAAAATGGTGGAAAAATTTGAGGTTCAGGATTAAGTTCCTCTGGAAGGAATTATATTTGCTTTAGGAAGGCACCTAGGAGGCCTCATAATCCAGGATCATCTTAATCCAATTTCAGTGATTACCATGATTCAAAACTAGACTGTGTCCCTACAAGGATATTCTATTTCTACTTAGCCTTTATGCTTAAAATATGCTTAAAATGCAGCCCTTCAGAGCCCCAGTCTCAAGTGGGGAGTTACCAGCACCTCTCTTCCACCCTTGGTTGGCTTTGACTCTCATTTTTCCATTTTCTTAGCCAGTCAAGATCATCAGAAATCTTATTCAGACTCTCAGTTACCTGTTCTAGAATTGGCAAATGCTTCAGGGAAAAAGAAAGCCCAAAACACCTCTCTGGATTCTCCTCTTCTTTATTATCTTAGCCTAGTTATTTTAAAGTGCCTTGCTAGTTCTTCTGTGCCTTTACGAGTTTTCAACAAATACATTTGTCTGGCTTGTGTAGATGTCCTCAGTGGGAAAATTAGTCAGACTTACATAGCTCATCATTACTGGAAGTAGAAGTGGCAACTGTCTTTGATGGGGAAATATATAAAAGGTGATGCTGTGGTCTGAATGTGCCCCAGAGTTCATGTGTTGAAACTTAATCATCAATGTGAGAGTATTAAGAGATGGAGGCCTTTAGGGAGTGAGTCAGTCATGCGGGCAGAGCCCTCAGGAATGGGACTAATGACCTTACAAAAGGGCTTGAGAGAACTAGCATCTCTTTTACACATCCGCCATGTGAGGACACAGTGTTTGTCACCTCTGGACACAGCAACAAGGCATCATCTTGGTAGCAGAGAGACTGGGCCCTCATCAGGCACTAAACCTGCTGGCACCTTGGTCTTGGACTTCCCAGTCCTCAGAACTGTGAAACGTTTCTGTTGTTTATAAATTACCCAGTCTGTGGTATTTTGTTTTCAAAGCACAAATGGACTAAGACAGGTAGGTTTATGGGAATGAGTATATGAAATCTCAACCTTAGGAAAGGATATAGGGTTGAAGTTCTAGGAAGGAACCTTCATCTTATAAAAAAGACGTCTTCTAAAGAAGGTATAGGCTAGGTTGTTGTAACAAAGAAAAATACATTAGTTCCAACAAGATTGCAGTGCATTGATTTCTCTCCCATAGTAGTCCAGAAGAAGATAGTTTATGTTATTGGGGCAGCTCTGATCTACAAGCATCCAGGGACTTAGGTTTCATCTATCTTGTTGCACCACCATCCCCTAAGATGAGGTTCTCACCCTCACGCTAAATACCATATCAATATTCCAGTTGGGAAGGAAAGAGGAAGAGGAGGGCAGCCAGATTTTTGCTGGCTTGCTTGTATGTTTTTAAGAATATAATCTGGAAGTTGAGTGCATCACTTCCATTCACACATTCTTGGTCCAAACCAGTTATTTGCATAGCCATAGCTAGAGGCCAGAGAGGATTGGACATGTCACTTCTTGCTGGGAAACTGTATGACTCGCTAAAAGTTGTGACAGTGTGTAGGGGTGGCCAGTGACTGTAATGGTAGGAAGAAGAGTAGAATAGACCCTGGGGAACAATTTACAGTCTCCATCATGGACCCTGGTTAAGAGAGGTAGAGAATTACATCTAATTCCCACAATGGGCTAATGGGACAAGCCCAGCCCAGGAGAGACATCAATATGGCTTCATACATGAGGAGGGACACCTGATACTTCTGTGTGTTAAGGGAGGATAAATTCAAGTGGTGGTTGTCAAACTAGAGCATGCATCAGAATTATGTGGAAGGTTTATTAAAATACAGATTGCTGGCCGGGCGCAGTGGCTCACGCCTGTAATCCCAGCACTTTGGGAGGCCGAGGCAAGTGGATTACCTGAGTTCAGAGTTTGCGACCAGCCTGGGCAATACAGTGAAACCCTGTATCTACTAAAATTAAAAAAAAAATTGGCTGGGCATGGCAGCGTGCACTTGTAGGCCCAGCTACTTGGGAGGCTGAGGCAGAAGAATTACTTGAACTTGGGAGGCGGAGGTTGCACTGAGCTGAGATTGCGCCACTGCATTCCAGCCTACCTGACAGAGCAAGACTCCATCACACACAAAAAAATAAAAAAATAAAAAAATAAAAATGATTGCTGGCAAGATGGCTGAATAGGAACAGCTCCAGTCTGCAGCTCCAAGGGAGATCAACACAGAAGGTGGGTGATTTCTGCATTTCCAACTGAGGTACCCAGTTCATCTCATTGAGACTGGTTAAACAGTGGGTGAAGCCCACGGAGGGCGAGCTGAAGCAGGGTGGGGCGTTGCCTCACCCGAGAAGTATAAGGGGTCAGGGAACTCCCTTCCCTAGCCAAGGGAAGCTGTGAGGGACTGTGCTGTGAGGAACGGTGCACTCTGGCCCAGATTCTATGCTTTTCCCATGATCTTCGCAACCCGCAGAGCAGGAGATTCCCTCCAGTGCCTAGGCCACCAGAGCCCTGGGTTTCAAGCATAAAACTAGGCGGTCATTTGGGCAGACACTGAGCTAGCCGCAAGAGTTTTTTTTTTTTTTCATACCCCAGTGGCGCCTGGAACACCAGCAAGAGAGAACCGTTTACTCCCCTGGACGGGGCTGAAGCCGTGGAGCCAAGTGGACTAGCTCAGCGGATCCCACCCCCACAGAGCCCAGCAAGCTAAGATCCACTGGCTTGAAATTCTTGCTGCCAGCACAACAGTCTGAAGTCAACCTGGAGCTTGGTGAGGGGAGGAGCGTCCACCATTACTGAGGCTTGAGTAGGCGGTTTTCCCCTCACAGTGTAAACAAAGGCACCAGGAAATTTGGACTGGGTGGAGCCCACCGCAGCTCAGCAAAGCCGCTGTAGCCAGGCTGCCTCTCTAGATTCCTCTTCTCTGGGCAGGGCATCTCTGAAAAAAAGGCAGCAGCCCCAGTCAGGTACTTATAGGTAAAACCCCCACCTACCTGGGACAGAGCACCTGGGGGAAGGGGCAGCTGTGGGCACAGCTTTAGCAGACTTAAACGTCCCTGCCTGATGGCTCCGAAGAGAGCAGCTGATCTCCCAGCACAGTGTTCAAGCTCTGCTAAGGGCCAGACTGCCTCCTCAAGTGGTTCCCTGACCCCTGTGTCTCCTGACTGGTAGACACCTCCCAGCAGGGGCTGACAGACACCTCATACAGGAGAGCTCTGGCTGGCATCTGGCGGGTGCCCCTCTGGGACGAAGCTTCCAGAGGAAGGAACAGTCAGCAATCTTTGCTGTTCTGCAGCCTCCGCTGGTGATATCCAGGGAAACAGGGTCTGGAGTGGATCTCCAGCAAACTCCAGCAGACCTGCAGCAGAGGGACCTGACTGTTATAAGGAAAACTAACAAACAGAAAGGAATAGCATCAACATCAACAAAAAGGATGTCCACTCAGGGACCTCATCCAAATGTCACCAACATCAAAGACCAAAGGTAGATAAATCCATGAAGATGGGGAGAAACCAGCGCAAAAAGGCTGAAAATTCCAAAACCCAGAACGCCTCTTCTCCTCCAAAGGATCACAACTCCTCGCCAGCATGGGAACAAAACTGGATGGAGAATGAGTTTGATGAATTGACAGAAGTAGGCTTCAGAAGGTGGGTAATAACAAACTCTTCCGAGCTAAAGGAGCATATTCCAACCCAATGCAAGGAAGCTAAGAACCTTAAAAAAAGGTTAGAGGAATTGCTAACTAGAATAACCGGTTTAGAGAAGAACATAAATGACCTGATGGAGCTGAAAAACACAGCACGAGAACTTCGTGAAACATACGTAAGTATCAATAGCCAGATTGATCAAACGGAAGAAAGGATATCAGAGACTGAAGATCAGCTTAATGAAATCAAGTGAGAAAACAAGATTAGAGAAAAAAGAATGAAAAGGAATATGGGACTATGAAATCCAAGAAATATAGGACTATGTGAAAAGACCAAATCTACATTGATTGGTATACCTGAAAGTGACGGGGGAGAATGGAACCAAGTTGGAAAACACTCTTCAGGATATTATCCAGGAGAACTTCCCCAACCTAGCAAGATGACCAACAATCAAATTCAGGAAATACAGAGAACACCACAAAGATATTCCTCGAGAAGAGCAACCGCAAGACACATAATCATCAGATTCACCAAGGTTGAAATGCAGGAAAAAATGTTAAGGGTAGCCAGAGAGAAAGGTCAGGTTACCCACAAAGGGAAGCCCATCAGACTAACAGCAGATCTCTCTGCAGAAATCCTACAAGCCAGAAGAGGGGGGGCCAATATTCAACATGCTTAAATAAAAGAATCCTTAGAGAAAAGAATTTTCAACCCAGCATTTCACATCCAGCCAAACTAAGCTTCATAAGTGAAGGAGAAATAAAATCCTTTACAGACAAGCAAATGTTGAGAGATTTTGTCACCACCATGTCTGCCTTACAAGAACTCCTGAAGGAAGCACTAAACATGGAAAGGAACAACCAGTACCAGCCACTGCAAAAACATACCAAGTAAAGACCATCAACACTATGAAGAAACTGCATCAACTAACGTCAAAATAACCAGCTAGCATCATAATGACAGGATCAAATTCACACATAACAATATTAACCTTAAATGTAAACAGGCTAAGTGCCCCAATTAAAAGACACAGACTGGCAAATTGGATAAAGAGTCAAGACCCATCAGTGTGCTGCATTGAGGAGACCTATCTCATGTGCAAAGACACACATAGGCTCAATATAAAGGGATGGAGGAATATTTGCCAAGCAAATGGAAAGCGAAAAAAAAAGCAGGGGTTGCAATCCTAGTCTCTGATAAAACAAATTTTAAACCCACAAAGATCAAAAGAGACAAAGAAGGGCATTACATAATGGTAAAGGGATCAATGCAACAAGAAGAGCTAACTATCCCAAATATATATGCACCCAATACAGGAGCACCCAGATTCATAAAGCAAGTTATTAGAGACCTAAAAAGAGACTTAGACTCCCACACAATAATAGCGGGAGACTTCAACACCCCACTGTCAATATTAGATCAACGACACAGAAAATTAACAAGGAATATTCAAGACTTGAACTCAGCTCTGGACCAAGTGGACCTAAGAGACATCTGCAGAACTCTCCACTCCAACTCAACGTAATATACATTCTTCTCAGTACCACAGCACACTTATTCTAAAATTGACCACATAATTGGAAGTAAAACACTCCTCAGCAAATGCAAAAGAATGGAAATCATAACAAACAGTCTCTCAGACCACAGTGCGATCAAATTAGAACTCAGGATTAAGAAACTCACTGAAAACTGCCCAACTACATGGAAACTGAACAACCTGCTCCTGAATGACTACTGGGTAAATGATGAAATTAAGGGAGAAATAAATAAGTTCTTTGAAACCAATGAGAACAAAGACACAATGTACTAGAATCTCTGGGACACATTTAAAGCAGTGTTTAGAGGGAAATTTATAGCACTAAATGCCCACAAGAGAAAGCAGGAAAGATCTAAAATTGACACTGTAACATCACAATTAAAAGAACTAGAGAAGCAAGAGCAAACAAATTCAAAAGCTAGCAGAAGACAAGAAATAACTAAGATCAGAGAAGAACTGAAGGAGATAGAGACATGAAAAACACTTCAAAAAATCAATGAATCCAGGAGCTGGTTTTTTAAAAAGATCAACAAAATAGATAGACAGCCAGACTAATAAAGAAGAAAAGAGAGAAGAATCAAATAGACGCAATAAAAAATGATAAAGAGGATATCACCACTGGTCCCACAGAAGTACAAACTACCATCAGAGAATACTGTAAACACCTCTATGCAAATAAACTAGAAAATCTAGAAGAAATGGATACATTCTTGGACACATACACCCTCCCAAGTCTAAAACAGGAAGAAGTCGAATCCCTGAATAGACCAATAACAAGTTCTGAAATTGAGGTGGTAATTAATAGCCTACCAACCAAAAAAAGTCCAGGACTAGATGGATTCACAGCCAAATTCTACCAGAGGTACAAAGAGGAGCTGGTACCATTCCTTCTGAAACTATTTCAAACAATAGAAAAAGAGAGAATCCTCCCTAACTCATTTTACGAGGCCAGCATCATCTTGATACCAAAACCTGGCAGACACAACAAAAAAAGAAAACTTTAACAGGCTTCAGGGATCAAACTTTAAGAACACTGAATCTTGTGCTCAATTAGCTTGTATTGGATTTGCTTCTATCAGTTGATGAAAAGGAATGTGTATAACAATAATATAATTGAACTCCACATTTTCAGCTGCAGGATTCTAGAATCCTTCACTATTGTACTATTGAGGGGATCATTGAAGTCTAGGCCAATATCCTTGATGAACATCAATGTGAAAATCCTCAAAAAAAAATTGGGAAACAGAATCCAGCAGCACATCAAAAAGCTTATTCACCATGACCAAGTTGGCTTCATCCCTGGGATGCAAGGCTGGTTCAACATACGCAAATCAATAAATGTAATCCATCACATAAACAGAACCAGTGACAAAAACCACATGATTATCTCAATAGATGCAGAAAAGGCCTTCGACAAAATTCAACAGCCCTTCATGCTAAAAATTCTCAATAAACTAGGTACTGATGGAACATATCTCAAAATAATAAGAGCTATTTATGACAAACCCACAGCCAATATCATACTGAATGGGCAAAACCTGGAAGCATTCCCTTTGAAAACTGGCACAAGACAAGGATGCCCTCTCTCACCACTCCTATTCAACATATTATTGGAAGTTCTGGCCAGGGCAATCAGGCAAGAGAAAGAAATAAAGGGTATTAAAATAGGAAGAAAGGAAGTCAAATTGTCTCTGTTTGCAGATGACATGATTGTATATTTAGAAAAACCCATTGTTAGAATGGTGATCATTAAAAAGTCAGGAAACAACAGATGCTGGAGAGGATGTGGAGAAAGAGGAACACTTTTACACTGTTGGGAGTGTAAATTAGTTCAACCATTGTGGAAGACAGTGTGGCGATTCCTCAAGGATCTAGAATCAGAAATACCGTTTGACCTAGCAATCCCATTACTGGGTATATATCCAAAGGATTAGAAATCATTCTGCTATAAAGACACATGCCCACATATGTTTATTGCAGCACTGTTCACAATAGCAAAGACTTGGAACCAACCCAAATGCCCATCAATGATAGACTGGATAAAGAAAATGTGGCACATATACACCACGGAATACTATGCAGCCATAAAAAGGATGAGTTCATCTCCTTTGCAGGGACATGGATGAAGCTGGAAACCATCATTCTCAGCAAACTAACACAAGAACAGAAAACCATAGATAGATATGGTTTTCTATCTATCTATAGATATAGATAGATAGTATGTAGTATATAGATAGATAGATACACACACACACACACACACACACACACACACACACACACACACACACATACATAGATAGATAGATTGCTGAGTGTTATCCCCCTGGACTTTTTTTTTTGAGACTGGGTCTTGCTCTGTTGCCCATGCTGGAGTGCAGTGGCACTTTCATAACTCACTATAACCTTGAACTCCTGGGCTCAAGTGATTCTCCTACCTCAGTCTCCTGAGTAGCTAGGACTACAGGTGCATACCACCATGCCTGGCTAATTTTTTTTTTTTTTTGAGAGATGGGGTCTTCCTATGTTGTTGCCCAGGTTAGCCTCAAACTGTTGGCCTCAACTGATTCTCCTGTTGTGGCCTTCGATGTGCTGGATTACAGGTGTGAGTCACTGCACCTGGGCTCCCCTGGATTTTTGATTCAGTAGGTCTGGGACAGATCTGAGAATTTTTATTTCTTTTTCTTTTTTTTTTTTTTTAGACGGAGTCTTGCTCTGTTGCCCAGGCTGGAACGCAGTGGTGCGATCTCAGCTCACTGCAAGCTCCACCTCCCTGGTTCATGCCATTCTCCTGCCTCAGCCTCCCAAGTAGCTGGGACTACAGGCACACGACACCACACCTGGCTAATTTTTTTTTTTTTTGTATTTTTAGTACAGACGGGGTTTCACCATGTTAGCCAGGATGGCCTCGATCTCCTGACCTCGTGATCTGCCCACCTCAGCCTCCCAAAGTGCTGGGATTACAGGCATGAGCCACCGCGCCCGGCCTGAACATTTTTATTTCTAACAATTTTCCAAATGATGCTGATACAACTGCTTCAGGGATCAAACTTTAAGAACACCGTATCTTGTGCTCAATTAGCTTGTATTGGATTTGCTTCTACGAGTTGATGAAAAGGAATGTGTATAACAATAATATAATCGAATTCTACATTTTCAGCTGTGGGATTCTAGAACCCTTCACCATTATATTATTGAGGGGATCATTGAAGTCTAGGTAAACTCCTTAACATGGATGAACGTAATCACTTCGCTTCTTGATTTCTTAATACCTGCTTTCTTTCTCCCTTGTTAATCCCAATAGAATATCCTGCAAAGCCAGTTAAAGCTCCTCACTTGAAGAATCACTGATTAGCAGATTTCACTGTGTGCTTACTTCAGAAAGATGTGTGCAGCATATTATTTTTATAGCTTTTAATTCATACTTTAATGAGAATTTTATGAATATAGGTAGGTCTTGGTTCTTCAGGACAAGATAGAGCATAATTTGTTTAATTGATTCCCTTTTTTAATTTTTTTTTTTTTTTCGAGATGGAGTCTTGCTCTGTCACCCAGGCTGGAGTGCAGTGGCGCGATCTCGGCTCACTGCAAGCTCTGCCTCCTGGCTTCATGCCATTCTCCTGCCTCAGCCTCTCGAGTAGCTGGGACTACAGGTGCCCGCCACCACGCCCAGCTAATTTTTTTGTATATTTAGTACAGACGGGGTTTCACCATGTTAGCCAGGATGGTCTCAATCTCCTGACCTCATGATTCACCTGCCTCGGCCTTCCAAAGTGCTGGGATTACAGGCGTGTGCCACCGCTCCCGGCCCCCTTTTTTAATTTTAAGAGACTGAATTTTTTAAGTAACCGAATTCCTGTATTAGCTATAGAATGGAATTAAAAACAAGGACAGATCAATTTGAAAATGATTATGTCAGGCCAGGCTTGGTGGCTCATCCCTGTAATCCCAGCACTTTGGGAGGCTGAGGTGGGTGGATCAGCTGATGTTGGGAGTTCGAGACCAGCCTGACTAACATGGAGAAACCCCGTCTCTACTAAAAATACAAAATTAGCTGGGCATGGTGGTGCATTCCTATAGTCCCAGCTACTCGGGAAGTGGAGGCAGGAGAATCGCTTGAACCCGAAAGGCAGAGGTTGTGGTGAGCCGAGATCTCGCCATTGAACTCCAGCCTGGGCAACAAGAGTGAAACTCCATCTCAAAAAAAAATTAAAAAAATAAAAAAATTATGTCTTCTGAGGAAATTACTAAAGTTCAGCCACTGATAAATGGATAATTAAAATGTAGTGTGTCCTTACAATGGAATATTACTTGGTGATAAAAATAAATGAATTACTTATATGTGCTACAACGTGGATGAACCTTGAAAACATTATGTTAAAGAAAAGCAGCCAGTCACAAAGGACCATGCATGTATTGTGTGATCCTATTTGTGTGAAATATACAGTAGGCAAAACAGGCAAATCTGTAAAGAAAGTAGAGTCATGATTTTCTAGAATCGGTGGAGTTTGGGGAAATGGGCGGTGACTGCTGATGGGTGTGTGATTTCTTTTAGGGGTGATGAACATGATCTAGAATTGATTGTGGTGTTCTTACACATCTCTGTGAACATACTAAACACCACTGAATGGTACACTTCAAGTGGGTGAATTGTATGGTATGTGAACTATATCCTAAAAAAGTTGTTTTTTAAAAAGGAAAGGAAATGGTTTACTTTTGAGGGTAAATTGAAAGCTCACCACCCAGATATTATTAACAGCAGTTAAGGTAACAGCAGTATAGAGCACTGACCCTGCCATCTGCGTGTATCTTCATTCTGATATTCCTTTCTCTGTCCATCATATGCCCCTTGATTTTGCTTTTCTTTTTTTTAACTGATAGAGTCGATAATTTTATTTTCACATTTCACAATACAAATGAAAACTGCACTTTTTCTGGTCCCACTTCTCCCCTCTAATACTATTATCTCTTTGATAGGAAGGAGGAGCAAGTCTTCTTTGTCATGCTATTAAGAAAATACCCAGAGTCACAGCACCGTGATCTCCTTGTGAAGCAGAACAAGTAATATAAAACTGATCTAAAGAGGCCTCCCCTCTACTCTTATCTGTCTGGTCGAGTCATTTGGGTCCAAGTGGGCACCATTGTGGGAGGGTGGGAGGACTCATCACTGGGGGCCCAGGCATCATTGGCATGTGGCCTCCTGTGTTAGTTTGTTCTCATGCTGCAAATAAAGACAACTTGAGACTGGATAATTTATAAAGGAAAGAGGTTTAGTGGACTCACAGTTCCACATGGCTAAGGAGGCCTCACAATCATGGCGGAAGACAAAGGAAGAGCAAAGGGACATCTTACATGGCAGCAGGCAAGAGAGCGTGTGCAGGGGAAGTCCCCTTTATAAAACCATCAGATCTCATGAGACTTACTCACTATCACGAGAACAGCATGAGAAAAACCCACCCCCATGATTCAATTACCTCCCAAAGTGTCCCTCCCATGTCATGTGAAGATTATTACAACTCAAGGTGAGATCTGAGTGGGGACACAGAGCCAAATGATATCACCTCCAATGGGCAGCCTCATTCCAGGAGCACATCCCATTGGCATCATCCAGGAGGAGGGGGGGGCCATCATTAGCATCATGGGAGGGCCCCCCAGCTGGGGTGCTGGCATCATACCTGGTGAGGAACAGGAAGAGACTGGGGGGAGGTTGGATCATCGCTCCTGCAGGAGGAGGAACAGAGAACAGAGTAGGAGGTGTTCTTCCTTGTTGAGATGCAGTCTTTGTTCTGTCAGCCAGGCTCCGAGCCTGCTCTTCTATCCATTTCTGGTAGTAGTCTTTCACATTCTCTTTGTGTTTCCTTCCACTGCAATGGTAGGTTCTCACAGATGGAGAGTCATGGGTGAGGTATGTATTGCAGAAGTCACAACAAAACTTAGGCATGTTGCTCTGTAGCCCGTTAACTACTCTCTTCCCTGATTTTGCTTTGTTTTGATGTGACATTGAAGCACTGCACATGCGCAGAGCAGCTAATAGTTCTTCCCTCTTTGGATTGTTCGATGAAATTTTTTTGAATTTTATTTTTTATTGATACATAATAGATATATGTGTTTTGGGGGTACATATGATAATTTAATATATTTATATAACTTGTTAAGAACAAATCAGTGTAATTGGGACAGCCACCACCTTAAATACTTGTCCTTCCTTTTTGCTGGAAACATTTGAATTATTCTCTTAGCTATTTTGAAATATACAATAGGTTATTCTAAACTATAATCACCCTAGTGTTCTATGAAACACTACGTCTTATTTCTTCTATTGGGTTAAATGATTTAATACCTGCAATGCTCTTAGCATTGTGCCTGGCACATGATAAATAAATATTAGCTGTCGTTATTCCGACCCAAAACAAGAACATTTTTTATTGTTACAGAAAAAATTGGACCATTGATTATGTTTCACCATTTAAGTGGCTATTGTTTGCGTGCTTTCGACAGTTCTATCCCATGCCCTATACATTTACTTTCCCCCAGACCTCCCTCCCCTCCATCTTCTACCTATTACAACAGGGTGTAATAATATAGACGAACACTAGAGGGCAGCATGCAATTGCAATGAAGAAAATCGGCATGAGCACACTTGAAATTCAGACAAGAAGATAGAAGATGTCTAGTATCAAAGGAAAGTGAAATGTCTTCCTTTAATATAGTGTCTTGTAGTATTCTCCTATAGGAGGGAAGTATTATTACTCTATCGGATGAGTATTCCTACTGGAAAGATAGCTGCGGCATTTTTAAAAATCCTGCCTGTATGTGCCTGCCATAAAGATGTCACATAACCATTTCCTCACGTGCTGTTCACTCCACACCCCAGCTCTCCTGAGAGCACTTAGCTTCTCCCGTGAGCCGGTTCCTCTGATGGGAGGCATTTGGAAGCCTACATTAGTATAGTGCTGCCTTACAACGCACTTTAATGTAATATCTATTCTCTGGGAGGCCCAGGAGTGCTTCAAATTCTAGGCTTCCCTGAGATGTCCAGTGCGTTTCTGTTGAGGTGTATGTGGGCTCACTCGGCCTGAATCCCTCAGGGGCAGGGAACGTACCCCATCTTCACCTTTGCATCCCCAGCAGTTTGCAGTGCTGGGCATGCCCTGGAGAAGCTGGATAATGTCTGTTGGACTAAACTGCTTCATGAGCTGCAGACAGAAAAAGAGGGAAATTTATGCTCACTTTATGCCTGAGCAATGGGACTCTAAACTGCACCCCTAACCAGTGAATATTTTTCATTATTTTTCTGGATTATAAAAACAGTTCATGCTCATAATGGGAAAATCTTGCAAAAAGAACATCTAAAATATTCATAATCCCATCCATCCAATATTAACCTGGGGAATACTACAGATTCTTTTAACCTTATGTCAGAGTATAATATATAAATATATGTGTGTGTGTACATATATATAGTGTTTACATTTATGGCAGCATGGAACACCTATCTTTTTAAAATTTCTTTTGAGATGGTGTCTATACTCTGTCACCCAGGTTGGAGTGCAGTGGCGTGATCTGACTCACTGCAACCTTGGCCTCATCCTCCCACCTCAGCCTCCTGAGTAGCTGGTACCACAAGCGTGCACTACCATGCCCAGCTAATTTTTTGTATTTTTGGTACAGACAGGGTTTTGCCATGTTGACCAGGCTGGTCTTGAACTCCTGAGCTCAAGTGATCCACCCGCCTTGGAATCCCAAAGTTCTGGGATTACAGGTGTGAGCCACCGTGCCCAGCCCTACATCTATCTTTTTTTTTTTTTTTTAAACTAATCCCTTTCTTTTGGGAATTTAAGCTGTTTCTCAATTTTTGCTTTTTTAAAGAGCAGTCTGGTGAATATTCGTGTAGCTAAGTGTAAGCCCACATTCTTTATTAGTGTCTTAGGATAAATTCCCAGAGGCAGAATTTCTGGGTGATGGGTAATTTACATTGTCACCAACAGTGACAGTGCCCTTGATCAGATGAAGAGTTTTAATTAAACGTCACACCAGAACTCCATAATCTTGTCTCAGTCATGTCATCGCTGCTCAAAACATTTGGTGAACTCTGTTTGGTGATCCAGGCTATGACTCATATAAGAAAATAAATCTTAATCTCTCATCTTGCCTTTGATCTTTGACGTTCAAGAAAATCTAATTTACCACAAAAGGACAAAGACAGCAACCATGGCAGATTTTCATATAGGTGTGCCACCAGAGTCAGGAGGAGATAGGGAAGTGTTTCCCAGACTGTTCTGAATAGTGCCAAATCAGAAAATAATTCCTCTAAGCCTTTTTGGAAATTAGAATGGAACTTCCCTATCATCTGAAGACTCCTTATGGATTGAACAAGGAGGGCCCTCTTGACTGGTTTGTCTTTCTTTTTCTTTCTTTCTTTCTTTCTTTCTTTCTTTCTTTCTTTCTTTCTTTCTTTCCTTCTCTCCTTCCTTCTTTCCTTCCTTTCTTCCTTCCTTCCTATCTTCTTTCTCTTTCTCTCTCTCTCTTTCTCTCTCTCTCTCTTTCTCTCTCTCTCCCCCTGCTTCCTTTTCTTTTCTCTTCTCTTTTTTCTTTCTCTTTCCTTTCCAGGGTCTATGCTATGTTGCCTAGGCTGGTCTCAAATTTCTGGACTCAAGCAATCCTTCTGCCTTGGTTTCCCAAAGTGCTAGGATTACAGGCATGAGCCACCTTGACTGGTTTCTTCCTTAAAGGTTCCTAAGCTTCGCCTTTTTTTTTTTTATCTTAAAGATGGACACAGAGATCTAAATATTAAAACAATTTATTTATTGGAGTTTCCTCATAGAAGGGTAAGAGAGACAGTTGCACCCGACTGGGTGCTTAGTATTTCTATAGAGTGGCTTAAGCATGGCAACTGATTAATGAGAGGAGCAGGAGATGACTTGCATTGTTTTTACTAAGATAATATTTTGTTTTGTTTTGTTTTTTTTTTTTGGAGAATGGCAGATTGGGTTTATTGAGGGAGGCGACTGAAAGGAACTCAAATCACCCCCTTGGTACTGCTATTTATATTACTGCATTGTGTGGAAATCCTTAGTGGCAAATAAAGCTTTGGGCTGATGTTTAAGGCCCTCTACAATATAATCTTAACCTGACTTTTCTAGCTTTAACTTCGCCTACTCTTATACAGACCTGAATGGATGCTGCACATCCTGTTGGCCCAGCTGCAACTTCAGCCACTGCTGCAGCAACCAGTTTTGTGCAGGTGTGGCTGATGGCTCTGGCTTTGGCTGCCTGACGTTTCCTGGATCCTGCAGCGTGGCACAGGACACATTTGCCTCCTGGTTGCCTTCTGGACTTGCAGGGTACTTACCATGATAGGGGGTACCCTTTGATGAGCTGGGGATGGGAACTGGAGGGTGAAGACCTCCCTCTTCTCTCTCTCAGTGGACAATTCTGAGGTCCTTCTACACAGTGCCTCAGAAGCCCCCAGCGGGATTGAGCCTCAGTTACCTAAGGCAGTGACCGGTGGATAATGCACCTGTGCTGGCTTTCTTTCCTCACCTACTCCCCTCTTCAGTCCTTCAGTCTGTTGCCTGGAATCACTTTCCTGAATAAATGTCTTTTTTTTTTTTTTTTTTTTAGAGGGAGCCTCGCTTTGTCGCCCAGGCTGGAGTGCAGTGGTGTGATCTCGGCTCACTGCAAACTCTGCCTCCTGGGTTCAAGCGATTCTCCTGCCTCAGCCTCCTGAGTAGCTGGGATTACAGGCACATGCCACCTCGCCTGGCTAATTTTTGTATTTTTAGTAGAGATGGGGGTTTCACCATGTAGTATACACCATAAGAATGTGTATACCTTTGCCAGGATGGTCTCGAGCTCCTGACCTCAGGTGATCTGCCCACCTTGGCCTCTGAAAGTGCTGGGATTACAGGTGTGAGCCACCATGCCCAGCATTTCCTAAATAAACTTCATATAAGCTTTGTCTCAGGCTCTGCTCGCTTTGGGGAAACAACAGTCACCACCCTATTTGCTGTTTTTTGATGATGTTCCTTGCTCTTCATCTATTCAGTTCTTTAATACTTGCCTGGGGAACATCTAGTATGCTCCTGGTCTGGGGAAGGGCCCTAAAATATAAAACGGAATCAGTCACAGGCCTTGCTCTTCAGGAGTTCTTGGTTTAAGAGAGAGAGAGAACAGACAGCTTAAAAAAAAAAGTCAGTGTATCACAAGGTGAATGCTATTCCAGAGAACCAAGAAGGAAGAACACAGGAGACAGGACAGCTGATCTGGCTTGGGGTATCTGAGGAGGTTTTCTCAGGAGCATCTTTTAAAGGATGAACAGGAAGTAGTTTACAGGAACAAGGTGGGAAAAGACCTTCTGGGCTGAGAGACTAGTCTGGGCAGAGACACAGAGTCATGAAAGAACTCGGTATGTTTGTGAACTGTGGGAAGTTCAGGGAGACTGGAGCTGAGGGTGCCTAAGGAATGTGCTATAGAGGAGTCTGTCAAGACCTGGGTGCCTGCTACACTCCGAGAGGTCAGCGAACGGGCCCTCAGTGGCTTCTTTTGCGTTGATGGCCTGGTCTGTATTTCTGCACTAGGTGGCCCTCTCATTGTCGCCATGACTGCTGGCCAGTGGACACCTGCAGGAATGGACTTGGGGTAGGCCTGAGGCTCCAGTCTGCTGGGGTGCTCCTGGGAAACTGAGTCTCGCCTCACCTAGTCTCATGGTAATGTGCAAGGGTTGTTTTGCATCAGCTTCTTGCCACTGGGGAGAGCCAGCCTGCAGCCAGAGCTTCCAGCACAGCCGGAAGGGGCTGGGAGGGTGTATCCATTTCCCCACCCACTGTAAGAATGTGTCTACCTTTGCCTGGGAGCAGACTGTGCAATCTCCTGCTCGTGTGTGTCTCTGTTTACTTTGCCATGAAACAATCCTGTGTGGGTCTGCTGGGGTCTTCCCTCCCATTGACCCCTATATCTCGTCGGGTAACCATGCATCTCCTGACTCAGGGAAAAGACAGTGACTTTTTAAATATTAATTAATTAATTAATTTTTTTTTTTTTTAGACACAGGTTCTTGCTCTGTCACCCAGGCTGGAAGTTCAGTGGCATGATCATAGCTCACTGCAGCCTTGGACTCCTGGACACAGTGATCCTTCCACCTCCTGAGGAGCTGGGACTATAGGCACACACCACTATGCCCCGTTACTTTTGTTTTGTAGAGACAGGGTCTCGCTATATTGCCCAGGCTGGTCTTGAACTCCTGGCCTCAAGTGATCCCTGCCTCAGCCTCCCAAAATGTTGGGATGACAGGTGGGAACCACCGCACCCTGCTGAGACCAGTGAACTTTTAAAGTCGACTAGTGGCTGGCCGAATCAAGTGGTCCCCTCTTTGGGAGTCTGAGTCAGCAGTAGTTGGTAAGGAGTAGAAATCAAAGGATACACAGAGAAGATGCTAGGCAGAAGTAGTGAGGATGGGAGGAGAGCAGAGAGAAGCAGGGTGCTGGCAGCAGGAGAAGCAGACTGAATGTGGCTGAGTAACACCGATGTGCCAACACCAGCGGCTAGGAGATAGTGAGGCTTCAGACCCCAGTGGGGCCTGGGTGAGCTTTCCATTTCTGAACCACGCTCCAGAGTGCCAGAAACCTGCTGGTGTGGCTGGTCCTGTGCTCCAGGAAGTGAAAATAGACACGCACTTTCCTATTCCTGTACATATCCTAACATGGAGTAGCGTCAGCAGAGACACTGCCTGGCCGTGCTACTTCCCACCATGTAAACTTGAGTAAGTAACTGAGCACTCTGTGTCTCAGTTTCCTCACTTGTAAACTGGGCTGTTACTGGTGTCTGCTTCATAGGGTTGTTTTGATGCTTGAATGAGTTAATGGACATAAGATGTGGAGAAGGGCCTGCTGGTGCATATGAAGTACTCTGTAAGCAGGTAGCGGTCTGGGTCTGGGCAGGACACCCAAATTGGGTAACTGAGGAGAGGCTGAGAGACTATTTACAAAAGTATAGGTCAGATGAAGGGACAAAGGATGGTGGAACACCATGGGGTATAACTGGCTGAGAAGTCTTTAGTACTCCTAGGCCTGATGAGGCGAAGGGAGGAAGTAGTTATCAGACACCCAGCAGCCTCAAAACGGGGTGACAGGGCAGGAACTGTGGGGGTCTGGACAAGAGTGCAGCTGGGCCAAACTGGCCCTACAGGGCAGGAGTGGAAAGCATACATACTCTTAAGACTTCTCCCTAACTCTGATCTCCTGCCCATGATACCCAAAGGCCAATCCGATTGGAGGCCAAAGGATGAGGCTGTTAGGTGGTTACAAAATGCAGAGGTCAGCCTGCCAGGCCCAGAGCAGTTGGTGAGGCATGGAGCAGGGATCTAGGAGCCAGTGCAGCCTCTCCAGCACAAACGTCGCCAATGTTGGCTGCAGTATTGTTATTACAATAGAGGCCTGTCACTTGAGGCCTTGACCGAGTCGCCATTCCTTGCAAACAAAAGAGACTTACAGAGGCTGGGCACGGTGGCTCACGCCTGAAATCCCAGCTCTTTTGGAGGCCGAGGTGGGCGGATCACATGAGGTCAGGAGTTCGAGACCAGCCTGGCCAACATGGTGAGACCCCGTCTGTACTAAAAATACAAAAATTAGCCAGGCGTTGTCACAGGCACCTGTAATCCCAGCTACTAGGGAAGCTGAGGCAGGAGAATCACTTGAACCCAGGAGGCGGAGGTTGCAGTGAGCTAATGCCACTGCACTCCAGCGTGGGTGACAAGAGCAAGGCTTCATCACTCCCCCCGCCTCCCCCCAAAAAAAAGACTAACAGAGAAGAGCAACGGGAGCTCTGCAGGGAGACCTAGGGGACCACGCCATTCCCGTGGTCATCATCAGGTACTCTGTTTACCAGCTCTACTCTGTTTACCAGTCTCCCGCACTAGCTGGGAAAAGGTCTCTGGGGCAGGGCAGAAGTCTTTTCCTCTTTATAACCAGAGTGTCCAGCAGAACCAGGGACTTGTCACTGAGGGCTCTGTTGAGGTTTAAGGAACCCCTAAGAACCTGCTACTCCAGCAGATACGAGAGGGAAGCACTTAGGGCCTTAGGGGAGAACGCTGAGTCAGGGAACAGTGTGTGCTGCTGTTGCGTGTGTGTGCTTGTGAACATTCACATTTTATACACGTCAGAGAGGAATTTGAAGGCATTGCCTGTTTTGGGCTGAGGAGGCCAGGCCCCAGATGAGGCTCCTCCCTGGAGCCCCTCTTTTGTCAGCTCCCATTTGTGCCAGGCCCTGGGCTTCCCTGGATCTCACAACTCATTGCAACCCTGTGGAGTTGGCAGCGTGCCTGTTTTGTGGACAAGGACGCTGAGGCCAATGAATTCACAAAGGTAGCGGTAATTAGGAGTGTCTGAATTTGAGCCCAGATATGGCTTGAAAGCCTGAGTTCTTTTATTTTTTTGAGGGGAAGTCTTGCTCTGTCGCCCAGGCTGGAGTACAGTGGCATGTTCTCGGCTCCCTGCAACCTCTGCCTCCTGGGTTCAAGCAATTCTCCTGCCTCAGCGTCCTGGGTAGCTGGGATTACAGGTGCCCGCCACCACGCCCAGCTAATTTTTGTATTTTTGGTAGAGACGGGGTTTTGCCATGTTGGTCAGGCTGGTCTCAAACTCCTGACCTCAAGTGATCTGCCCACCTCTGCCTCCCAAAGTGTTGGGATTACAGGCGTGAGCCACCGTGCCTAGCCAGCCTGAGTTCTTAATCATTGAGCTAGTGTTTCCCAGTGGAGATATTGCAGGTCATCACTTGAATTTTTGTCACTTCTGTGTATTTCCTGTTTATCATTTACTTAACATTTTTCTCGAAATTGTCTTTTTTGGTACTTTAAACAAGTTTACTTGAAAAGGAAACTGTATCACTACCATAAACGGAGAGCTAGAATCACCTACTGTAAATAGAAGGTATCATAAATATAAACACAAAGGAATTCTTGGTCTCCAGCGTGGCCAACTCCAAATTCTAGAGCAGAATGATTTTGAAGTAACTCCATTCATTTTAATTGCTTTGTTGCCTTGAGAGGCCTCTCTCTCCTCTATCTGTCTGGGCTCTAAGATAGGTAAAATTGGATTTGATCAGATGGTAGCCAGAGGTGTGCTGGTAAATGTTTAACAACTGGTGCTCCAGAAATTAAATTTTTTTTTTAACACATGCAAGTGTCAGATAAATCTTACTGATATAAAGGAATTGTAGCACCCAATGTACAAATAATAAGAAATTATACAGTATTCTAAACTGTAAATTCCATATAGCTTATTGATTCCTTCAGAATGTTTTCATTGCTTTTTGCTGAACCATTGTATCTGAACCTTGTATTTTCTTGAAACCTTGGCATATATTGTATGCCAACCTGTGGTTGATACTGACAAACAAGCAATTATGACATAAATGCTGGTTGGTACCAGTAAGATTAAAATGAGGAAGCCTTAACTTTCAGATGTTTGTCAAAATTTCACTGGTTCATCAGTGTCATCAATGATGTGAGTGACTTCTTTATTGATTTGGGCAATAGTTTTTGACTGCTAGAAAAATATTTCTTTAACCTTTTTTTCTATTTGCAATGTAATGGTTCCAAGTATGACATAATTCTAAGTTAAAGCTGTATTATTAACATTTTCTTTTCTTTTTTTTTTTTTTTTTTTTTTTTAGTAGAGACGGGGTTTCACTGTGTTAGCCTGGATGGTCTCGATCTCCTGACCTCATGATCCGCCCGCCTCGGCCTCCCAGAGTGCAGGGATTACAGGCGTGAGCCACCACGCCCGGCCCTATTATTAACATTTTCTTCCTCATTTTCTTAAGTCTAGACAACAACTAATAAATCAAGCCCCAATTTGTTGCTTTTGCCACTTTCTAAGTACTAAATACTGCTACTGTTAAATATATACTGTTAAATATAATACTGTTAAATATAACTTATTTAATTATAAATCTAGAATTTAATTTTTAATAATAGCTGTGTTTATCAACTGGCTCTCAAGATTCCTAAACATTTGACTGTTGCAAGTTGGTATGTGCCGGCTCCTGTGTGCCACTGATTATGGCCCTTATCTTGAAACCAGGCAAGCTGCATATGTTCCCCTTGGGGAGTCACCATCCAGAATAATTTCTACTCTTTTTAGACGTAAACACGCCGCTGTGCTCTGCTCCAATAAAATAGCAAAGTTTTTCTCTCCTCGCACTTTCTCACCTCAGCTCCTACTTTCCTTCCCCGGACTCCGCTCCCTGGATATTCCTTGAACACACGAGACATGCACACCTCAGTGCCTTTGGACTTGTTATTTCCCCCGCCTAGAATGCTTTTCCTCCAATTAGCTGCATGTTTCATTCCCTCACCTCCGTCAAGCATTTGCTCAAATATCACTCTGTTTATAACTGCGATCCCTCCTCTCCCCTATTCCCCTACTGACCACCCCTTCTACCTGCTTTATTTTTCTCCATAGCATTGACTATCTTCAATGTATTATACTGTATAAAATCTTTGTGTATATTTTGTTTATTGCCTTCTTCTCTCCATGAGAATGTAAGCAACACAAAGGCTAGAGGTTTTTTGTTTGTTTGTTTTATTTTGTTTTGAAGACAGGGTCTCACTCTGTCACCCAGGCTGGAGTTGCAGTGGTGAAATCTCAGCTCATTGCAACCTCCACCTCCCGGGTTCAAGCAATTCTTGTGCCTCAGCCTCCTGAGTAGCTGGGACTACAGGCTTGCGCCACCACGCTCGGCTAATTTTTTTTTTGTAGTTTTAGTTGAGACTGGGTTTCACCATGTTGGCCAGGCTGGTCTCAAACTCCTGGCTTCAAGTGACCTGCCAGCCTTGGCCTGCCAGAATGCTGTGATTACAGGTATGAGCCACCATGCCCAGCCAAGGGCTAGAGTTTTTGTACATTTTGCTGGATCCTTTGTGTATGGAACAGTACCTGGCATAGTGTAGGGAAGCAGTATGTATATATGTGTGTTGGATAAATGAATGAATATATAATATGTAATATATAATAGAAACATTCTTACATTGCCTCTGATGAAATGCTTATGTCTCTTTTAATCTATAGATTCTCCTTCTATCTCTTTTGCTTTCTTGAAATTATTTATTGAAGAACCCAGGTTCCCCATAGCGGAGTTTCCTATAGTCTCATTGCAGCCCAAGAATATAAGCTGCTCAGATTCAGATTTGATTTTCCTTTTTACAAGACTGCTTCAAACCAACCAGGGAACTATTGGGGAAAAAACCCTGATGGCTTCATAGTTGATGGTGGTGATGGGTACATCTATAACACAAAGGACAGTGTCTGTCTGTCATGTAAATTTATATATATATATACACACACACACATATGCATGAGGCAGGGATCCAACTTCATTCTTTTGCATGTGAATATCCAGTTGTCCCATTTGTTGAAACAATTATTCTTTCTCCATTGAATTATCTTGGCACTCTTGTCTAAAAAAGGGAAGATTTTAAATTAGATTTGTGTGACCAGATTTGCTTCTTTCATAACTTATTTTGGTGGAAACATTGAGAATTCTAGTCAACATCTATTCAGCTCCAAGGTGGAAAATCCATTCAAACTGGCTCAAGTTTGAATAACGGGGGCTCCTACTGCCTAGACTGTGGTCTTGAATCATTGTTTCACACTAAAGAAATCAAGGTTCCTTGAAGACATCGTTGATTACATGTTGAGTGCAGGAAAAGAACAAGATGAGCCTGGAACATCAGAGGCTATTTGTGGTCATGTCAAAAGCACTCAGGAACCAAGCTGAATATGCATTTGTCAGGCCAAGATGGAATGATATGAGTATCAACAAGGATAATAATGGCAATGAATTGAAATACATAAAAAAGTTAAAATCCATGAATTCATAATGATATTCTTTTTTTTAAGAGACATAATGATTTTTAGTTTTTGAGACAGGGTCTTGCTCTGTCATCCAGGCTGGAGTGCAATGGTGTGATCTCGGCTCACTGCAACCTCTGTCTCCCAGGTTCAAACGATTCTCCTGCCTCAGCCTCCCAAGTAGCTGGGACTACAGGCATGCACCACCACACCTGGCTAACTTTTGTATTTTTAGTGGAGACGAGGTTTCACCATTTTGGCCAGGCTGGTCTCGAACTCCTGACCTCAGATGATCTGCCTGCCTTGGCCTCCCAAAGTGCTGGGATTACAGGCATGAGCCACCATGCCTGGCCTGCCTGATATATTTTTAAAATGTTACTTCATTGGTTTTATTTTTGGAGGATGCTAAAAAACTACCTCATTGTTTTGAAAACTGATAAAGGAAAATAATCAGGCATTTATGTTATCTTTCCCTTGTAAAATGTACCTTAGGGTAAACAAATAGTTGAAAAGAGGAAGTTTGTCACTATAGAAGTTTTCGAGTTCATAAAGAAGGAATGATTTGAAAGATCATTCTGTAATTCCTAACAAGTGAATATGAGCCATCAATGGCTGATAATATCACTAAAAGAGACAAAGAGACAGAGTTAGAGGAAGAGAGCAACAGGCATTGTCCTTTGTGTTATAGACATACACATCACTACCATCACCTATGAAGCAGTCTTCTTTTTTTTCCCCCCCAACAGTTCCCTGGTTGGTTTGAAGCAGTCTTGTAAAAAGAAAAATCAAATCTGAATCTGATCAGATGATATTCTAGGGTTGCAATGAGACTATAGGAAACTCTGCTATAGGAACCCTGGGTTTTTCAATAAATAACTTCAAGAAAGGAGAAGAGATGGAGGGAGAATCTGTAGATTAAAAGAGACATAAGCATTTTATCAGTAGCAATGTAAGGATCTTATATATGTATCCCAGTTCAAACAGACTGTATATCAACCAGAGAAATGTGACCTCTGACTGGATATTTGATTATATTAAAATTTATAATTTTTATAGATGTAAAAACAGTATTGTGAGTATGTTTCAAAGTCCTAATCTTTAGATATTCTATACTGAAACATATACAGATGAAATGATATGATGCATGGGATTTGATTCAAAGAAATCCACACGTGGATGTAGGTGAGGGTATAGATGCAGCACAGCTGGCCAAGAGTTGATAACGGTTGAAGTTGGTGATAACACATCAAATTCATTACATTATTCTCCTTCCTTTTGAAAATTTACTAATAAAATGTTTTTTTAAAAGTTATACATCTTGGCTGGGGCAGTGGTTCACGCCTGTAATCTCAGCAGTTTGGGAGGCTGAGGCGGGTGGATTGCTTGAGGTCAGGAGTTCAAGATCACCCTGGCCAACATGGTGAAACCCTGTATTTACTAAAAATACAAAAATTAGCCAGGCATGGTGGCAGGTGCCTGTAATTCCAGCTACTCGGAGGCTGAGGCAGGAGAATCGCTTGAACCCGGGAGGTGGAGGTTGCAGTGAGCTAAGATGGCACCACTGCACCCCAGCCTGGGCAACAGAGAGAGACTCCATCTCAAAAAAAAAAAAAAGTTATACATCTTAACAGCAATAATCATAAAATTAAGCAAAATTAGAATGAGGGAGAAACTTTGTGTGTTACTTTCTTCAATTTTGGTGGTGGGAGTGAATAAATATGGTCTAAAATTGAAAAAAAAAGTGATAAGAAGAATTAATTGTGAAGGCACAGCAGGCTGTCTCCAAGATGCCTCAAAGCAGGAAATGGAGTGTTTCTGGGCTCCCTGGGGAGGGATTAGGACCTGGCAGGGTGGGCGGCAGTGGCTGCTCCCTCCACCCCTCGGGGCCTCTTGCTGTCAAGGCTTTTCCTTTGCTAGTGTGCTGACTTTCCAGGGCTGTGTGACTCTGGTGCACACCACTGACTGTCTTTGACTCTCTCAAGAGAATCTGACTGGTGGCTGCTCAGCCAATGAACCGCTGGCCTGGGTAAGGTCTTATCAGCTGTGGCCTGCATTAAAGTTTGTGGGTGTGTGAATTAGTCGGGGGTTTGCATGGGGTGTTCCAGGAACTATGGGCAGGGCAAATTCTCTAGAAGAAGTAGTTTTTATTGTGGACAGGGTTCGTCCTGAAATTTAGCTAGTATGAGGATGGATTAAAGGATAGATTAGAATTAGGGACCAGGCAAGACACTGCTGAACTTTGATATTCACTCGGCACCTTCTACGTGTCTGACCTTGTGTGGGTGTCAGGAACGCGGGGACAAAGGAAGTGTGAGAGAAGAATAGCCCTGAGAAGTGGATGGGAGGTGGACAAGGCTGGACTTAGGCATTGAGTGGATTGGTCTTGATCCAGGAGAGGCTGATCTCTTGGCACATCCTCCTAACTACCTCAGCCTTGCAAAAACCTACCCAACACCCAAGGCCCAATGCACGCGCTGCTTTCTCCCGGAAGCCTTTTCCAATCCTCTTTTGAACTCCATAGCAATTTGTATGTCCTTGTCTTAACTTGCTTTGCAAACGTAGTTGATGTAGTTGTGGTTGCATATTTCATGCTACTGTAAGTTGCTCTTTGTTTGATGCTTTCAGACTTCTGCTAGACTGTAAAGTCCATATCTGAGTCACTTTTGCAGGCAGCAGGGCTGTTGGAATGGCTACATTCCTGAGTGTAAATCCCATTTTCACTGCTTACAAGCTGTGTGACTTTGGGCAAGTTACTTAGCCTCTCTGAGCCCCCACCTTCTTGTTTGTTAATGGGAGTGATAATACCCCCCTCAAGGTGTTTTGTTTTGAAAATTAAACCATATCAAGGTTATAAAGTACAGGACCAAGCACAGGGCAGTTGATTGGTGTGTATTGAATTGAGGAGGAATAACTCGGATCTTGAGGGATGAGCAGCATTAGCATAGTGGGCGAGATAAGGGAAAGGGAAGGGCATGCTCCAAGCTGTTCTCTTCAGTCCCTCCAGGGGAGGGGGCAGCGTGCGGGGCCACACTCTGGACAGGGCAGCTACTCCTCACATTGTCAGCAGAAGCCACTGCAGTTCTAGGACTCAGGCAGCCACACTCTTGTCCAGTGTAATGGAAACTGCCTTCTGAGCTGCATGCACCCTTACTTGATATCAATGTACCAGGGACTCAGATCTGTAACTAGAACAGCACTTACAGCTTGTCTCTCAGGGAAATGGTGTTGGATGGTCCTCAGGAATATTTCATCCAGGTTTTCATGGAACCTAGAAAAACACCACAGCTTGCTAAGGTGTAAACCTCTCAGATGCCTGGGATGTTCTAGACTGAGCTGCAGCCAGTGCCTTTCTCCTGTTCAGGGCTGGATATGCACAGACTCCCTCACCAGGGCCTTCTAAACATAATTTGCTTCAACCCTTGCTTGTTGGCACAATTTTTTTCCCACCTCTCTCTATTTCAATAATGGCTGCTTCCTGACCATCTCTACTGCATAAGTAAGTAATCTGCCCTGGAAACTTGTCTTTCTGATTACTTTGCCCCCGCTGTGATTGCCTCCTTCTCCACATCATCCATTTCGCTCTCTCTTTTGGATCCTTCCCATTGGCACAGTGCCATGCTCTAGTGGCTCCAATTTTTAAAACGCAAAATAAAAATCTTTCATTGATCCCACTATTCTCCTGCAGCAATTGCTTCATTTCTCTACGTCTTCTCTGTGGAACTTCTTAAAAGCCTTGTCTATAGCAACTTGTCTATAGCTCTATAGCTATAGCTCCTGCCTCCTCTCCTCACCCATGCCCTGTTCTCTCCCTCACCTGCTCTCCTCTGGGCTTCTGTCTTCTCCACTCCATGAGACTGCTCTTGACATCTTGCCATGACCTCAATTGTCTTCTCAGCGGCTAACTCCTCTGTTCTACTTGAGCCAGATTTTTTCCTGGGGTCCTGTGATGCCGTACTGTCTAGGAGTTCCCCTCATCTTGATGGCCACTTCTTCTATCCACCCTCATTTCCAGGCTCTGGCTCCTCATGTGACCGCTAAAAGGTTGGCAGTCCCAGGAGATAGGCCTGAGTCCCACCCTCTTTTCTGTCTGTATGCACCTCCCTCCATCGCCCAGACCCCCGGGTCTTCTCACTTCCACCCCACAGCTTAAACACCATACATATAGTGATGGTGCACACATTTTGGTATTTCCATCCTGGCCTTTCCTCAGAGCTCCAAGCTCATACAAACAACTGTCTGGTTGATGTCTTCAGCCATGTGTCTCTCTAGATTTCTGCCCTATGCTGGCTCCTTCACTAGTCTCTGCCCCAATACATGGAACTTCTTACCCATTTACTCAGGATGAGAGCCTAGGAGTGATCATCCTTGATTCTCTCTTTTCCTTATTCCTATAATCATCACCCCTCTCCCACCCATCCAACTTTTTAGCAACTCCTGTTAACTCTACCTTGAAAACGTAGCCCAAATGTGCCCATTTCTGTTAATCTCTACCTTTGCTCACTCTGTCCAAGCCATAATTATCTTTCAATGGGTGAAATGCAATAGCTTCCAAAATGCTTCCATTCCTGCCCTTTATAACCATTGTTTTTGTTGTTTTGTTTTGTTTTAATTGAACACCTACAGCTCTTTTTAAAAACCCGAATCCCATCATCCATGCTCCTTGAAACTTTCCAGTGGCCTCCCATTGTACCTGGAAAGAAAGCCAGACCCCTAGCTGGCCTCACAGGGCAAGGCTCTAGCTCCTTACCTGCCTCACCTCAAAGCATTTTCCCTGCTGGTTCTGCCTCAGGCCTCTGCACTTGCTGTTCCTTTCTTGCTGCAATGCTTCCCTCCAGGTGGTTTTTACCTTCACTTGCATTCCTCAGCCTTCCCTGGTTATTCAATCTACAGTATTGGCAGGTGACATCACTTGTCTCAGTGGCTATATGAGAAATACAAGAGAAAATGAGGCAGTGAGGTTGGACTGGGTCAGAGGTTCTCAACCCTGACTGTGTGCTGGTCCCTTCTGGGAAGCTTTAAAAAGCACACAGAAGCTCAGCCTTACTGCCAAGAATTCTAACTTAGGTCCTGGCATTCTTTAAAGTTCCCCACATGATTCTAAAGGATGTGTGGGGTGATAACCTTTGATCCAACCAGTGCTTCCCAAACTTGAACATGCATCCACATCACCTGCATACTGTGTTAAAATGCGGATTCTGGTCAGGAGGTCTGGGGTGGAGGCTGAGATGCTGCATATCTAACAAGTTCCCAGGTGATGCTGATGCCGCTGGTGCACAGACCACACTTTAACTAGTGAGGGTCTGAACGATTTCTAGGTCTCCATCCCCTTCTAGCATGCCATGACAGTGGGGAAGGCAGTTCCAAAGCACAGGTGGTATGTTCTGTATTCACCAAGCATCCTGCACCCCTCCATCTTGTTCATCTTTATCTGTTACAAATAAGCAATATTTCTGCTGATGGTCAAAATATGTGAAAGCCAAATAAGAATAATGATGGATCACGTGATATGGTGAAGGGGCATGGACTCCACAATGGGTTCATATTCCAATTCTGTTTCTTACCAGCTGTGTGAGTGTAGGCAAATTACTTAATCTCTCTGAGCCTTCATTTCCTCAACTCCAAAATGGGGATAATAAACACTGCTTATTTTATTGAGAGGATTAAATGGGTTAATACAGACAAAGCACTTTGCACACGATAGGTACCTAATGGATGGCAACTGCTGTGATCTTGGTGTACTTTGCAAATTGATCTAATCTTGTAATCCAATTGCTGCAGGTCACAGGAACCTTGATCTGTGCTTGCTGCAAGGATCATCAAACATAGAGCGGAGTCGGCCTTTGATCTGAATGTCAGGTGACTCCATGACATAAGAAATTTCAAGGCACAGAAACTTCAAACCAGCCTTAGTGACCTTGCCTGGAGGATGACAGGGGCAGAGAAACCCTTTGTTTCTTCCCTTCTCTGGATTGTTAGATTATCTCCCCATCTCTGTTCCCTGCCTACTTGCATAATTTCCCCAGGGACTTTTGGTACAAAACCAGAAAACCTTAACTCTTAAAGTGTTGACTTCAATGCTGCTCTCACACTAGCCTGTTAGTAGTTATTTATTCATTCAGACATTAATTGGGTGCCTAGGTGCCAGGGACTTCATTGTCTCTATTACCCTGCAGGTTGTCAAGGGGAAGCAGGCGCTGAACAATAAAAAAAAATATGTAATCACAATTGTGGTGCCATGAAGGAAAAGAAATAGGGTGCACCGCAAGAGAATATTGAAGAGCTGTGATGCCAATGATTTTCATGTCAAAAGAGCCTCTGTTTGCCTATGTGTAGGATACATTGGAGCAGGCAGGAAGAAGGAGGACAAACAGGAGCCCCAACAGTGGTCCTGGGCCAGATGGTGGCAATGGAAATGGGGAATCAAGACTGGGAGCCACTTCCCTTAGTCATGGTAAAATGTTGGCTTGTACTTTAAGCTGTTTTGTAATTTTTTCCCTTTTACTCAATACAGAAGACACCATGTCATCATCACAGAAAATTCTAATCAGCAGTGTGGTTTGGGGCCAGTGTGTTTCCCTCTGTAGGTCTTACTTGTTTATTCTGTAAAATGGTAGTGGTGGTGGGTGTTGGTGTCAATGGGATCAGGTTCTTTCTGCTTGTCATTTGAAGACTCCAAGACACATTAACGGTATTCGCAAATAAGAGATTTTAAGCTTCAAATTAGTAGAAGGTTTAACAATATGGGGAATTAGATTTCTCCCTTTAAGCACTCTTGCCTCCCTTTCACAGGTCAGTGAAATTATAATCATACTTTCAAGCACAGCCTGCATGAATCAGGAAGGTTCAAGGCCACAGGCCTCTCAAGCCAGAGCCACAAAGCAAAACTGGTCTCTCTACCCAGGCACCACCCCTGGCTCTAAACCATGGGAATCTGAGAGGTAGCTGGAGCATGACTCACCTGCCAACACTGATAGACAGACACATGCTGGGCCACAGTGATACCAGAAACACCTCGTACAAAGGCTGGCAGGAATGATTTACATACCTCAACCTAACATTGAATAGCTTGATTGTCTCACAGAAATTAGTACTAAAGTAAAAACATTTAGAAAATAAACCTTCAAATGTTGCAGATTAGGAAACTTAAGACCAGAGAGGTCAACTGACCAAGTTAAGGTCACATTGCTGGCTATTTGGCAAGCCCCAAGAACCTGAATGAAGTTAGATACAAGGAGAATTTCTTCAAGAAAATTACTTTGGGTGGTATTGTAAAGGAGTTGCTTGATGCTGCTAAAAAAGACACTCAGCCATTAGTTTGGATGTGTCAGTTGAGGCCGAGGTTCTAGTTGGCAGAGTTCCAACATAGTTGATGCTTCGGTGCCTCTTCTCCGAAGTATTTCCCATAATGCCCTGGACAGTTCCCTCTAAGAACTCCACTGTCTCAATCCTTTAAGTCTTCTAGATTCAGGGAAACCAAGACCAGTTCCTCCTTACAAGAACACTGGGAACCCCTAATCTCAAGGTTGGTTGGTTTTTTTAAAAAAATTAAAAACGTAGAACAATGCAATTAATAATATACCATATACCCAGGTTCTAGGCACCCAGAATTAATGACTGTTAACATTTTCTCCCAAGGTATTTTGAGAACCCTTTTTTCTTTAGAATGACTCATGCGTCATAAGACACAGGCTTAATCTACCATCGTTTAATTGCCAGATTACCAAATTAGAATATTAAACTAGGACAGGAAAGATAAAATATTCTTATTTTTTAAAATATGATACTTAAGTGGACCACGTGACGAGTTTTGACAAATGCCTATCATTGCTTTTCTTTTTTTTTCTCACTTTTTTTGAAAGCAACAAGCCAAGGAATATACTCATCATGTTTTAAATTGCATTTGCAATTGGAACTGCATAAAAAGGCATTTTAATTTACATAATCTTTTTCTGCTGTTTTCACTTCCTGTTAAAACAGGGAATAACCTGGGGATTTTTATTTTCTGGTAGAAAATGCACAGTTTCAAGAAAGTCAAGAGTAAAGGTTAAGTTTACAGATTTCCAGTGACAGAGATGAAAGGGAACTACGTAACTCTGGAAAATAAAAGTTCAGAGTTGTGTTGCCTACAACTTTTTCATTTGTTAAGTTCTAGGAGCAAGTTTGAATGGGGAATCAAGAAGCCTGAATTATAGAACCAGTGCTGCCAGTAATGCACTGTGTGGCTGCTGGCCCATCACTTTACCTTTTGGGGCTAAAACTCTTTTTGTCCTTTTGGAATAACTTGTGTCCACTTTCTCCTTCTTTATGTCTTTTGTTTATAGGTTTGCCTTTTATGCACTGTTAACCAATTAGTCCTGATTCCTCTACCACACGTAATAAGAGGGTAAGCCGTGGACATGAAGTGATGCTGCCAAGCTTGGCTAGTGTATGTACACTGCACCTTGCGTGGGTGCCGTGAGGGCCCTGGAGGCCATATCTGGACTGGCTCTGGTCCTGAGGGTCAGAGTTCACCTGCTCCTGGATCCTAGTTTCACCTTCATAGGTCCCTCTGTATATTGACTTGAAATGTGACTTTCTTAGTGATAAGAGTTGTGGTTTTTATTCATTCACCACAGATGTTGTAAACCCCTACTTTTGTGTAGGGCACTGTTTTTCACTTTTACAGAAGAGGTTACTTTAGCAATTCTTTGAATGTCAGAGCCCTGTGCTGGCTAAAAACTCAATGCTGTATCTCACTTAAAAAACAAAATCAACTCCAAAGCCATCACCTCCATTTGGTAGTATGCTAATGAAATTGGGACACTGAGGGCTGGGTGTGGTGGCTCATGCCTTAATCCCAGCACTTTGGGAGGCCGAGGCAAGTGGATCACTTGAGGTCAGGAGTTCGAGACCAGCCTGGCCTCATCTCTACTAAAAATACAAAGATTAGCTGGGTGTGGTGGCATAGGCCTCTAGTCCCAGTTACTTGGGAGGCTGAGGCAGGAGAATTGTTTGAACCTAGAGGCAGAGATTGCAGTGAGTGCCATTGTACTCCAGCCTCTGTCTCAAAAAAAAAAAAAAAAAAAAAAATTGGGACACTGAGGTAAGCAGCCTTCAATCCTTGCTGAGCATTTGGCCCTAATCCTCTGAATTCTTTTGAGAGTTTAGGGTTGGGACTGAGGGAGTGGGTCACCTTGGATCAACCCCAGCACTCTGGATGTCAGCAGTGGCCAAGCATCTTCCTTCTGACTCTGTAAAGCAGGAGAAATCCTCTTATTGCACAGGTACTGGCACTGTCAGATAGAAACGACAGCCCTGGGAGGAGACCTGCAGCACTGACAGTCAGTGGTTCAGACACATGAGCCCAGACCCCAGTGCTGTCATGGACCCGTGCCATGACCTTGGCCCAATGACTGTTTCCACAGTGTAAACAGTGAAAGTTCCAACCCCAGATGTAGTGATGAAGGTTCATTGCACTTGCACACAGTAGATGCTCAATAAATACCCATTATTCAATTAGGGAAATGAAGCACAATATCCATTTTTGGAAAATATTTATTAAAAAACTAGTGAATGTGGCAGAAAAACAAAACCAACACACAGCTTTAAATAGCAAGCATATGACACACCGGTTATAAAGCTTTTCCAACTCTACTGATCTAGTCTTTCACACCAGCTACTGTTGAGGCGGGCTTCTGAGGGAAGCCACGTGTAAACGGGTCATCTGTACTAGTGGTGAGCAAAACTAATTACATGAGAACTATCAATGGCCATATGACTTGCTTTCCTAGGCAATCCACCCAAAACATAGGTGAGTGACCAAATCTCAGGCGTGCGTTCATGTGGATCTATAGTTCTAGTTTTAATTTGAGGGGAAGTTAGGGGATGAAACAGTAGAAAGACAAACAGTATCGGCAGAGGGCAACCTTAAAGCACCTTTAAAATCTGGACCCTTTCCCACAATTTAACCCAGTAATTCTCAAACATTACTGTTGAATCACCTGATGAGACTGTTAAATTGGCAGGCTCCCTAAATCTGCAATTTTAAGATAAGCACTCCGGGTGATTCAGTGTCTATTAGCCAGCCATCCAATTTCAGAAACACTGTTTAAAATGCATTAAAACAATTCCTACCTCCCACAAACAAAAGTAGAGGAATCTGCTGACAGTCACTGTGCTTTTGTCAATGTCAAGGGACCAATATGGGAAGGCAGGCAGGAAGGGGCCTCCCATTCCTAACACACTGATCTATAGAAGCCCTGTGCAACAGCCTGTCAAGTGTTGTTTAGGGAGTAAATACAATTCAATAAGAGTTGTTTTAGATCACAGAACAGCATCCAAATTACCAACAGGCCAACCCCATTCATCCCAGGTTAATGAACTTTGTTGGGTCGAAGCCAGATGGGAAACTGCTGTTCAAACAAAACACGGGTAATTGTGGGTCCTGACTTGTGAAGACATATGGAATAAAACATCTATAAAAACTTTTATTACACATAGAGCACTATGCCCAAATAATTTTGAAGGTTTACGAAAGTCACATCATGGACAACATGTAGAAATAGTCACATTGATTCCAAGGTTCCCATTATCTGCAAAAAGATGTGCTATGGCTGTGTCGAAAACAAGGCAGTCGCTGTTCATGATGGCCGCAGCCACACCGTCATGAATCGAACGGGGCGTGGCCTCCCAGGTCAATCTCCGCCGGTTCCCGTTCAACTCCAGTCTGTAGGCAAAGTTCTCGGCTTGCTTGCGGGTGCCAATGAGCAGGACGATGGCAAAAAACTGCTGGTGGCCTTCGTACTTCTCTTGTTTCTCCAGCACCAGCATGAAGTGATGGCCAAAACATGACTGCATCATCACCCAGTCGACAGCCCCTGGCAAGTTAATGTCTGTAGCTAGAAAGACGATGTCTTCTCCCTGAAGGGTGGTAATGCTCTTGTGGGCGTGCATGAGATGGGACATCACAGCTTCCAGGGACCCCTGCCACTTGCAGGAAGCACCAGGACATGGGCAGGAGTAGGGACGGTATTCACATATGTCTTCATGTTCTGGTTTCTCCGTATGGTGCAGGGTCAGGGAACAGCCCGTGGTGGCATACTGCAAAGAAAGAAATGCATTGAGCCATTGGGCCTTCTCAAAACTTCTATTGCTTCAACCCTCTATGAGTACTTAACTACTCCATTTTCCTGGGCTTAAACTGTGTTCTTAACTACTTTTGCTCAAAGCAAGTGAAATATTCAAGACTAAAAGTCTCAGCCTCTATTCATCATCAATGCTGTCATGCATAAAATGAAGGGTATTTCCTGAAGCAGAAATATGCTGTTTTCCATGCCCCCTGTTCTGCTGTCAAAGGGATGAGAACTAAAGTTCTCTTACTGTGCACATCTCAAAATTGTTGAGCAAGCCCTATAAAAGCTGGTCTTCCCCATATTTTCTGTGAAGCTGTTTTTTAAAGAATTCAATTGCTTGGGTGGTGGGGATGGGGTTGGGCAAGGAATATTATATTATCCCCAGATTAGTTTTCACATATAGACAATATTAACAACAGTATAATTCTGTTGTCCCCCTCCACTGCTTTCTGGCTCAAACTGGTGACTGGCAGGCAGGCCGTGGGGAAGGCTGCCCTTTGGTTCCTTGCTCTTTGCTGCTGGCATCACCAGGCTAGGGCAGCGGAGGCCTGGAGACCCCTTCATACTGCTAGAAATATTACCCCACTGCATCCTTTTGACCTTCCCTCTGGGAGGCTTTGCCCGTATTTTTTGGGTGAAAGGAAATCACATCCAAGAGCTACTTAACTAACTCGGAAGACTGCTGGTCAGTCTGGTTCTGGCCAGTGGAGGTTAACATGAGAAGGGCCTAACCCTCCTCTCAAAGCTTGCTGACCCCCAACACTTCCTCAAATTCAAGAGCACATCATTTCATGGTCAGGTATGTCAGGTCCTCACAACAGGCCGGGGAGGAAGCAGAACTAGACAAGTTTGCTGACATGATCAGTCTGCCCCTCAGACACTGCCTTAATAGGGTAGGAGAACAAAATCATTTTCTCCCTTGCACTTGGGATGACATTCCTAATGGATAAATCATACCTGCCGTGGCAAAAGACCACACCAAGAGGAACTGAACTTCTACTCCAGACTCTCACAAGGATGACAGTGTTAATTCCTAAATACCAGATGGAGATCAGCCCACAAGTAGACACCTGCCCTGAGTACTAAGCTGTTCTGTAAAGAATTAAGAAACTTGAATCACCTTTTCAGGTGAAACTAGGTGTCAGCCTTAGACCCCTGGAGCACAGAATGGCAGGGGAACTGTCTGGCTAACCACACTTGTATTCCCCTGCTCCACTGAGACATGAAGGCACCAAATAAGGGCAAGGCCAGGTCATTTTTCTAAGATGCTATGTCCAGTTGCTAAAAAAAAAAAAAGCACCACTGCTGTTTTTGCTTCTCTCTAGCCTGCTTTATAGAATAATCCCCCTTTTAAACTTGAAGTCGGTCAAATTCTAACCTTTATAGATGAATTTATCACTAGCAACAAGCAGACAGTATGCACTATGTGACTTCTCCATACAAGACGCTAAGTTACAGTCACTCAGAGGATTCCGAAGCAAGGATGACAGCCTCCACTCTCAGGGGGATTAGTCTCCCCTAATCGGAAAGGAGAGTGGCTTAAAGAAAGAAATGTAGCTCATCCTCCAACCCCCACTTCCCCATACCTAAGCGGATTATAATATTTAACAGAAATTGGCAGAAATATTTCAGTTACTTATTTGCCCATAGGAATTGTTTGTTCATCTTTTAAAACTCTGAACTAATTTCTAAAGCCTGGCTGTAAAAAAAACTCACTCAGGAGAAACAAATTTATTTATCCATGTGTATTTATACTTTGTGTTCCTTACTTTATAAGGCCTGAAAAACAAATCCCTATTAACTGTGTTTTAAACCTAGGGTGTGGCTAGGAATACAGAGCCTCCTAATGTTCTTCTGTGAGTGATGGGTGAGACATTTCTGTCCAGTTTAAAAAAACACACACACACAATAAAAATAGCAAGAAATAGCCCAGAGCCTGGGAGAGTCTTGAAACAAGCTCTCAATATCTGAAGATGTTTCAAGACGAACTGTTCCCCATAGCCGCCCAGGAATAAGATGAACTTTGGCCAATGGCACCCAGAAAGGTACCAGCTGCACCTCTGCCCAAAGTCCCAAACCACTCCTCATTCATGACGAACTCAACATTTACAGCAAATATTTATCATTTGGCAATCATTTTATAACTTTCCCCACTCAAGCAGGAGTATTTATACTCTGAATTATTTGGTTTGCCTTACAAATCACATACTCAACACTTCTTTCCACCCAAATATACAGAACAGGGAACCTCCCCAAACTGCACAAATAGAAAAGGCATTACTTTGCGTTTGTGTGGACAACGATCTCATGTTTTTTCATAAGGATCTTGCTACATCCTCTATTAACTTAAATAAATAGTTTTAAAGCCTTAGGTGCTTACTCTGCTTTTACTGAACAAGCAGAACTTTCATGGCAATCTATTCCTTCTCTTTCCATCATGGGTAAGGTTCATGTCTTCATAACAACTGGTGCCACTTTTATGATGACTAAAGTCTAAACTTTAACCCCCTACACACACACACACACACGCCACATTTCATACTTCAAGCAGTTTTGGCATTGTTCTGGAATGGCATGTCAGAGCACCATGGGTGTTTTGTCACTTTCATCAGGGGCTCTCATCCAGGGATCCGAGGGAGGGCTTTAGTAGTTTGTGAATTCCCCAAGACTGTATGTAAAACTGTCTAGGTGCTTCTGAACAGCAAAGCCAAGTCTCACTGGCCCCTGGCCTTGGGCTTGTGTTTTCTTTTCTTTTTTTTTTTTTTTTTTGAGATGGAGTCTTGCTCTGTCACCCAAGCTGGAGTGCAGTGGCGCGATCACGGTTCACTGCAAGCTCCGCCTCCCGGGTTCATGCCATTCTCCTGCCTCAGCCTCCCAAGTATCTGGGACTACAGGTGCCTGCCACCACGCCCAGCTAACTTTTTGTATTTTTAGTAGAGACAGGGTCTCACCATGTTAGCCAGGATGGTCTCGATCTCCTGACCTCGTGATCCACCCGCCACGGCCTCCCAAAGTGCTGGGATTGCAGGCTTGAGCCACTGTGCCCAGCCTGGGCTTGTGTTTTCTTGAAGAGCTCCAAGGGTTTCTAAGGGTTTCCAGGGCTGAGAACCTCTATCCTAGAGCACACAGAAGGAATCAGCTGTGGATCCTGCCCTTGTCGTGTTTCCAGTTGAGAAAGATCATATAATAAGTTTAACAACTATGTAAAGGAAGACCAGGAGGGCAACAGGTGATTTCAAGGTGGGACAGGGTGAGGAGGACATGGTAAGGAAAGCTTTATTGTAGACAAGTGGATTGTGGATGGAGTTGTTCCATCTGGTTCTAGCACAGGGTGAGTGGAGGAAACAGTGGGGATAAAACCTCAAGAAGGCCAGGCGCGCTGCTCACACCTGTAATCTCAGCACTTGGGTAGGCTGCGGCAGGTGGATCACTTGAGGTCAGGAGTTCAAGACCAGCCTGGCCAATATGGTGAAACCCTGTCACTACCAAAAAATATAAAAAATTAGCCGGGTGTGGTGGCATGCACCTGTAATCCCAGCTACTAGGAAGGCTGAGGCAGGAGAATAACTTGAACCCAGGAGGAGGAGGTTGCAGTGAGCTGAGATCGTGCCACTGCATTGCAGCCTGGGCAACAGACTGAGACTCTGTCTCAAAAAACAAACAAACAAACAAACAACCTAAAGGAGAAGGCAGGTCAGGGACTTTCCTGACAATGGAGTTTATTTTGAGTTTCTCTACAGTGGTGCTATTGACATTTTGGACCTGATAATTCGTTGTTGTGGGGGCTGTGCTGTGTACCGTAGGATGTTTAGCAGCATCCCTGGTCTCTATTCATTAGATGCCAATAGCAACCACCCCCTGCCCCTCAGTTGTGACAACCAGAAATGTCTCCAGCTCTCCAGGCATGGCCAAATGTCACGTAGGGGGCAAAATGGCCCCAGTTGAGAACCACTGACTCTGATAAGAACTACTCATTCCAATTCTGAAGAATGACAAAACCTGGCTTCCAGGCAGCCAGTATCACAGTTGCAAGGAGCGGCCCATGCCAGCAAGCAGGTCCAGTAGGTCACTGGCCCACCCAATGAGCACTACCAGGGCAACTCAGGAATGCCAGCCTTGCCACACAATCAGAACATGATAGCTAGCAAAGCATGGAGTTAGACCAGGGAGTCCATTCTACCCGTTTTATTCACTAGAAGCTGGATGCTCCCAGAGTGTGGCTGACTGGTCAGGGCCCTGTGGTCATTTGTGGCTTCACAAGGAGCAGAGCCCTGCATTCCCAGGCTGCCCCTCCAGGGTTCTTTCACTGCACACAACAGCTCAGGAGTCAAAGAATCAATATTTTGGGAAAAATAAACAAATAATTTACATCTGCCTTCACCCCTGGCCACCAACCCAACATACATAAAACTCAGAGTCCACAGATACACTGCTTTTGGAAGCAGGTTCTAATATTAACTTCTTTGGTTTGCAAGGAGAGAAAAACAGCCCTGAAAGTGCCACTCCCTGAGGAATAAGGCAGCAGCATCTCAAATCAGTAACCAGCCATTAGGCCCTCCCAGCCTTCTCTGGGATCTGGCAAGAAAGTCCTGAGGTTTCACTTCATACTCCAGCTAGGGCTTGCCCCACAAAATGTGAAAAGGTCAAGGACTTGTGCGTTTAAGCTGGGGAGGGCTTTCCTTTAGATGTCTGGTTCTTAGCTGTACCCTTTTGTTACTGAGAGAAGGCACCTGGGCTGGTTCGCAGAGGGCTGCCTGTGTCTCCTGGGACAAGCCCACAGCTATAAATGAGATTTCTCCTTAGGGAAATATCTGCTCATTTCCCCAGGGGGAATTCGTTTTAAGTAAACATCTCTAAAGAAAACACACACACACACTCTCAAAACTAAAGAAGAAAATAGGGAGGTAGGACCAGGCGCGATGGCTCACTTCTGTAATCCCAGAACTTTGGGAGGTTGAGTTGGGTGGATCACCTGAGGTCAGGACTTCGAGACCAGCCTGGCCAACATGGTGAAACCCCGTCTCTACTAAAAATACAAAAAAACCAAAACCAAAACAAAAAAAAATTAGCCGGCTGTGGTGGTGGGCACCTGTAGTCCCAGCTACTCGGGAGGCTAAGGCAGGAGAATCACTTGAACCTGGGAGACAGAGGTTGCAGTGAGCCATGATTGTGCCACTGCACTCCAGCCTGGGCAACAAGAGCGAAATGCCATCTCAAAAAAAAAAAAAAAAAAAAATTGGGAGGTAGATGATGGCCCAGCAGAATGAGAAACAAAGAGATGTTGAAATCCCATTTCTAACTTCTCTTTACAAACTTTTCATGTTGCAGTGACTCAAAAGTCTTGTGCAAATGTGTTCTGCCATTGAGATGTGATGTGTAATCCGGACCCTCATTCTTAGGTCTTTGCAGAAAGCAGCGAATACTTCCCATTCTTTTCCTGGGTGTGGGGTTTGAAGGTTGTATTTAAGTTGAAATTTAGGCAGGGTTTTTCCCTTTTCAGCATAGAAACCCCTTCATACACAAATACACACAACAAGATACATCAACACACAGTCAAACACAAGACACCTGTTATTTACCTAATAAACACAGTCACATTATGTTTACTTATGAAATGAGTATGCAAGCAAAATAAGCCTTCTTAGCCATGGTGCTAGTGGAGGTCATGGATGCTGTCACTGGTTTAGAACAAGTCACTTAACCTATTTAATTAAATCTGATTCCATGCAATTCAAGAATGATTTACTGAACCCAACAATCAACAATCTACTCAATGGGAGGAGCATGTGCTCCACAGCAGAAGCATGGCTCTTTCGGGAACTGTGAGGTAACCACACTGCCTAGACCGGCTTACGTCCTAGGAAATAGCTGAAATTTATAGCAAAATACCTGCTAGCGCCTCAAATGAGAATGTCTCAAGAAAAACAAACCACAATCGATATTTTGTTGTTGATGCTCATAAACTTTTGAATTAAATCTAAGAAATGACCTTGTCTTGGAGTTAAAAAAAGCAAATGGCACTTTCTTTCAACCTAAATAAGTTGTAATGATCACAGAATGCATACTGATGGCTAAGTGCAATGCATAACTCTAGAATGAGAAACCAAAATTCCTATAAAGGACATTCATTACTGGGGCAAAAGCTGTAATTTGAATGTGGACTGTGGATTAGATAATAGGATCTGCTGTGTGTCAAATTTCCTGATTTTGATAACTGTGCTATGATTATATAAGAAAATGATTTTAGATGAAACACGATGAAGTATTTAGGGGTAAAGGGACAAGATGCCTGCAATTTACATTCAAATGGTTAAAAAAAAGTATGAGCAAAGACAGCACAAATGATAAAGCAACTGGAGCAAAAAGGAAATAACTGGTGAATCTGGATAAAGGCTATAAGGGAATTTTTAAATGCTATTATTGCAACTGCTGTGTAAGTCTGAAATCATATCAAAATAAAAACATGGTCAGGCAAGGTGGCTCAAGCCTGTAATCCAAGCACTCTGGGAGGCCGAGATGAAGGGACTGCTTGAGCCCAGGAGTTCAAGACTAGCCTGGGCAACATAGGGAGACCCCTGTCTCCATAAAAAGTTAAAAAAAAAAAAATAATAGCCAGGCCTTGTGGTGCACACGTGTAGTCCCGGCTACTAGGAGGGCAAAGGTGAGAGGATTGCTTGAGCCTGGGAGGTCAAGGCTCAGTGAGCCGTGATTGTACCACTGCCCTCCAGCCTGGGCAACAGACTGACAGACACCCTGTCTCAAAAATACATACATAAAAACATACTAAAGAATCCAGGGACCGAGTTAGCATATTTATCCTTTATGGGACAGAAATGGTTTATGCAGAATTGGTTGAATGAATTAAGTTTTATCATAATAGTGTTTGTTTTAAAAGAATATATACCTTTAACTATATAACTACATGTAAATGCAACTGAAGTTGGTAGTTTTTCTTTTACTAGAGGCTATTTGAGACTGTAGTGAACCAATACAATTTTGCAATGAGAAATGAATTGTCATAATAACCAACACTTCTTTGGCCCCTATAGAAGACAATGCATTCTCCACTGTCCTCTGATCCTTCTAAAGGTTTGCGGGTGCCTGATACGTCTGTGGCCTTGGCATGTAGTTTCATTATTCACCACTCTCAGTGGTCCAAGGTAAACTCCACTTTGTTCTAGACCCCTTTGAAAGATGAGCTCCAGGAATAAAATTTACTTAAGCCCCCTTTTTCTTTTGGGAGGTGAACCTGGAAGTGGGAAGAAGAGATATATGAGCTCAACTGGAAGGATGAATTTCTGACAGTATAATTTCTTATGTATGATTAGCAGATAATTAGGACTTGTGCAAATGGGAGTTGGCAGCTAAGCCTAGTATAGATCCACATCATGGTAAAAGTTACATTTTAACCATCAGTCAAACTTTTAAAAGAACTTCTAGCAATTCAAGCTAGCTGTTTTGTGATTTAAAATGTTTACCTGCCCCACAAAGACCACTGAATGATCACAGGTTATTTTCTAGTTAATTTACAGGTTTGTTAATTTTGCTTATTGGTTCACTGATTCATTGCCTGCTTCTTGCCCATCTAATATTTGTTGATAAATGAATAAATGTTAGATGTATCTGCCGAAGATGGAATGTTTTCCACCATGTTAATTTTACTTTAATTAGAAGTTTTACTGTGGGACTTAGAATTTTAAAAAAAATCAATAGATTTTGAGATCATGTAAGAAGAAATGTTTGTTTTAGATTTCAGGCACTATGGTTTTGTCATTTTTGATGAAAGTGTTTCACATATTTTATTTACATAACTATTTGGAGTGAGAAGATTAAAAAATTTTTTTTTTATTGAAATGACGGGGTCTCACTTTGTTAGCCAGGGTAGTCATGAATTCCTGGCGTCAAGCAATCCTCCCACCTCAGTCTCCTAAAATGCTGGGATTAAAGATGTGAGCCACCATCCCTGGCAGTGAGAAGGTTTATAGCCTTTCTGAGATCTTACCTAGATTGGAAAACATGAGCACGGTTGTCCTTTTGATGGCTGTATGTTCCTCTTGCTTAAAATATGTTTACAACAATGGTAGAGTAGCTGTGATTGGAACTCAAGTAGCCAGTGTCCTGTGTGACCTGGAGCCTACCAAATCACCTATGAGTGGGTCTATAAAACTGTCTATGACTTACTCCTTGACTATTATTAACAGTGGAAGAGTTGTAGACTCTTCAAGTTAATCATGTTAAGGCTTGGGAAACAGGAGAAAGTGAAATCTGTTCTTGTGACTTATTTATAATATTCAACCTGCATCTGTCTAGCATCCTTCCTCTAAGAACCTTAGCGTATTTTCCCTTAACTTGAATGGTAAATTCCTGAACTCTGCTGTGAGGCAGTGTGAAGAGATAATCAGGCCTGATACGGTGGCTCATGCCTGTAATCCTAGCACTTTGGCAGGCTGAGGCAGGCGGATTCCCTGAGCTCAGGAGTTCGAGACCAGCCTGGGCAACATGGTGAAACCCCATCTCTACTACAATACAAAAGAAATTAGCCGGGTGTGGCAGCATGTGCCTGTAGTCAGGAGGCTGAGGCAGGAGAATTGCTTGAACCTGGGAGGCGGAGGTTGCAGTGAGCCGAGATTACGCCACTGAACTCCAGCCTGGGTGACAGAGAGAGACTCTCTCTCTTTAAAAAAAAAAAAAAAAAAGAGAGAGATATCATCAACCAATAGTGCAGTAACAGTTTTACAGACAGTGATAGGAGAAGACACTATTACTCAGCACTAGAACTGTCAAGTCAAACAGTGTCACCAAACAGTGGTGACAGTAAGGAAACACTTACTGTTAACTTTACTAAATTTCTTCTGGGGAAGACAATTCTAATTAAAATCTTGGGCCCAAAAATCTGTCCTTTTTGCCTAAGAGAAAGTCAACCAACCACCTTTTAGCTTTCTTACTAAGAGGTGTCTTGGGAAGACTTTGGCATAAATTTCTCTTCTTTCTTTTTAAAAAGAGACCGGGTCCTGCTGTGTTGCCCAGGCTGATCTCAAACTCCTAGCCTCAAGTGATACTCCCATGTCAGCCTCTCGAAGTGTTGGGATTATAGGCACGAGCCACCACAACTGGCCTGGCATAATTATTACTGCAGAAATCTGAGAACACCCTGCTATCAAGGGAGGGTGTGTTTAGCCTTACAGAGACTCCCAGGGCTGGCAGGGGTTTATTTTTAATCTTAGAAACTTTAAACAAAGGTTGACTTTTGACCATGTATGTTTCTCATCTGTCCATAGCCAGAGTTAGCAGGTAACCACACATTGTCATGGAGAACCAGTTTTGTGAGGTCCTTTCAAAGTGCATGTTCAAGCAAACAAAACACTTAAAAGCTGAGTTAAAGGCTCTATGCCATGTGACCAGTACCACACCCACCCTTTCAGTGTGCCCTCACTCTTCCATGCCAGGTTCCCACCTGCACAACCACGTAACTGTCCTGACAGTTCTTCAAACAGCTCTATTCCCCTCAGCAGTCTTTATTTCTCAACGAAAGCAACTGAATTCACCAAAAGACTTAAGTGGTAGGGTTGTAAAATTATTAAATAGGCCAGGTGCAGTGGCTCACGCCTGTAATCCCAGCATTTTGGGAGGCCGAGGCAGGCAGATCACCTGAGGTCAGGAGTTCGAGAACAGTCTGGCCAACATGGCGAAATCATGTCTTTACTGAAAATACAAAAATTATCCGGGCGTGGTGGCATGAGCCTGAAATGCCAGCTAATCGGGAGGCTGAGGCACGAGAATCACTTGAACCCAGGCGGCAGAGGTTGCAGTGAGCCAAGATCGCACCACTGCACTCCAGCCTGGGCGACAGAGCGAGACTCCATCTCAATATTAAAAAAAAAAATTATGAAATAAAAATACAAGATGTCTCTCAGGCAATATTTGGAATATACTTATTATTCTTCTCCGGCCCCGCAAGTTATTTGTTGTTTATCTGAAATTCAAATTTAACTGGGCATTCTGTATTTATCTGGCAACCCTAATAAGAGGGCCCGCTGGTACCACTGCCATCCCTGCAAAAGCCACTACTTGGGTCTAGAATGGGAAGAGGGATCACTGTTCCTCAGAAGGGTAGAGTGGGCACAGAAAAAGCAAGAGGTTGTAGTGAAAAAGACACTATATATGTAATTAGTCCAGACTGGAGTTTCTGCCCCCAAACTTAAAAACTGCATGAGCATGGGTGCCTAGCTCGGGCCATCTATAAGCAAGGCAAGCAACATCCTTCACAAGCAACTCTGCTGGCCTCCCACACAGCCTCCTTATGAGCTTCCATCCCTTCTTTCTTCACGGGCAAACCGCTGCGCACCTTCAACATGCAGCTGGTGCCACCATGGCAGCAAAGTCTTCGGACTCCTTTCGGCTCCTAGTACTTCAGACGGGCTCTGCCCTATTGGCACATCTGTCTCCACCAGTAGACTTAGGAGAGTTTCAGAAAGATGAGAGGGGTGAGCAGAGGCAAGAACTGGCTAGGCAGATGGGTTGTGGGAAGGAGAGGGCCTGGAACTGCAGGAGATTCCAAGGCAAGAGCGAGTATGATGTAAAGTTGGTGGGGTCAGCAGCGGCCAACTCTGGCCTGACACTGCACCAGGGAGAAAAAGCAGGCTGTGGCATTAAGAAAACCAAAAGGTAACACCCAATGTCGGTGCTGCTGGGAAGAAATGGACATTCAACTGTAAACCATTCTAAGGGAGAAAACAATTTGGTTCTACTATCAAAAAGCTTCAATTTCTCAGGCCGGGTGTGGCGGCTCATGCCTGTAATCCTGCCACTTCAGGAAGCTGAGGCTGAATCACTTGAGCTCAGGTGTTCAAGACCAGCCTGGGCAACATGGTGAAACCCTGTTCCTACAAAAATTACAAAAATTAGCCAAGCATGATGGTGTGTGCCTGTAATCCCAGCTACTCAAGAGGCTAAGGTGGGAGGATCCCCTGAGCCCAGGAGGTTGAGGCTGCAGTGAGCTGTGATTATGCCACTGCACTCCAGCTTGGATGACAGAACTAGACCCTGTCTCGAAACAAAAAACAAAAAAAACACTTAGATTTCTGCATATACCCTTGGGCTCTACCATCCAACTTCAAGGAATTTATCTTTAGGAAATTAACTATTTTTTTGTGTACAAAGATTTGGTTATAGCAGTGCTTTAAAAAAAAATCTCAGTAAGAAAACAGAATTTAAATGACCACAAATAGGAGCCTGATTAAATAACTCTGGTACTGTTATAGAACTGCAACATGTGGCCATTAAATATGATCCTAAAGAATATTTATCACTGTAGAAAAGCAGTCACGATGTGTTAGATAAAGAATGTGTTAGATAAAGAAGCAGATTATGAAACAGTGTAGACAATAGGATTCCCCACCTGTATTGTTCTATTCTCAAATTGCTACAAATAAATACTTGAGACTGAGTAAGTTATAAAGAAAAGAGGTTTAATTGGCTCATGGTTCTGCAAGCTGTACAGGAAGCATAGCGGCTTCTGCTTCTAGGGAGGCCTCAGAAAGCTTCCAATCATGGTGGAAGGCAAAGAGGGAGTGAGGCATCTCACATGGCAAGAGCAGGAGCAAGGGTGGGAGAGGTGCTTCACACTTTTTAAATAACCAGATCTCATAAGACTCACTATCACGAGAACAGCACCAAGAGGATAGAGCTAAGCCATTCATGAGAAATCCACCCCCAAGATCCAACCACCTCCCCCAGGCCCCACCTCCAACATTGGGGATTACACCTGAACATGAGACTTGATGGGGACATAGACCCAAACCATATCACCATCTCACTTGTTTTTGTTTTTGTTTTTGTTTTTAAAGAAAAACTCCACTGATGTAGAAATAAGTTTGCAAGGATGTATGCAAAATGGCATAGTGGTTATCTTTAGGTGAGGGAGATTATAGGAGATTTTAATTTTATACTATTTTCTATATGTTCTACATTTAAAAATAATCATAACTTTAGAAAACATAATATGTAAAAATACACAAAATATAATACAGATAATTTAAAATGCTGCTTAATCTAACCAGTTTTCCCTCTCAAAAAATTTAAAGAAATGAAAAAAAAGCCTCATCACTGAAAAACCAATACAAGGGCCAACTTACACAGCTCTATGAAAATGCTATATGATTAAGAGTAGGGAAGGGAAGCTCATTGGGAAAATCTATGGGAAAAAATAGGAATGATTCCTTTTTTTCAAGTTTATGCATGAACCTGACCTCAGACATCGGCCATTTAGTTTCTGTCAGCTTCTAACTGAGCACATTTATTTAGTGCCTGGGCTGTGTTAGGCACTTTGCATGAATTATTAGTGTGTTTGGTCCTCAAGGCAACCTTGAGGCTTGGAGAGGTCACCAGCCAGTCACAGTGGGGCTGGAGTTGGGATTTGGACCTGGCCAGATGAGGGGCTGCCCTCAAAACTGCCAGAGTTAGAGGGATCCTGGGGGTAAAAGGGACCCAAAGATACTATCTTTGCTGATTCAAAATTTTAAAGCAGTGCATAGGCCGGCACATTAGCAAAAGAATATTTCTCTTTTTCTTTTCTTCCCTTTTTTTTTTTTGAGACAGGGTCTCACTCTGTCACCCAGGCTGGAGGGTGCTGGCAAGATCTCAGCTCACTGCAGCCTGGACCTCCTGGGCTCAAGCGATCCTCCCACCTCAGCCCTCTGAGTAGCTGGGAGTATAGACACGAGCCACCATGCCCGGCTGATTTTTGTATTTATTTATTTATTTTTTTATTTTTTGAGATGGAGTTTCGCTCTTGTTGCCCAGGCTGGAGTGCAATGGTGCGATCTCAGCTCACCACAGCCTCTGCCTCCTGGGTTCAAGTGATTCTCCTGCCTCTCAGCCTCCCAAGTAGCTGGGATTACAGGCATGCGCCACCACGCCTGGCTAATTTTTTATTTTTAGTAGAGACAGGGTTACTCCATGTTGGTCAGGCTGGTCTCGAACTCCCAATCTCAAGTGATCTGCCCGCCTCGGCCTCCCAAAGTGCTGGGATTACAGGTGTGAGCCACTGTGCCTGGCACAATTTTTGTATTTTTAGTAGAGACGGGGTTTCACCATGGTGGTCAGGCTGGTCTTGAACTCCTGACCTCATGATCTGCCCTCCTCAGCCTCCCAAAATGCTGGGATTACAGGCATGAGCCACCACACCTGACCTGGAATATTTTTCATCCATCTGTATATCACCTGTGGGCAAAAACTGAGAACAGGAAAACCCTTTTATTCCATAGATGCTACACAGTCTAAAAATCATTACATAAAATCTTTATCAAACTGGAAATGAGGAAAACAACAGTTTTGCAATCTAGGGCAAAGCTGATGAAATTCTGTAGAGCATTTCAGTATCCTTCATAAGCCTTAAAAGGATACCCCAAAGCTTAAAATAAAGATACATTTGATCAGGAAGACTTTCTTATTTTCCTTTTCAGGATGTCCAGCGTGGAACCACATTCAAATACCCTGTGTATGATCATGTCCTGAAAAACTCGCCAGCAATACACAGTGGCTCCAAATGCTGGCACTGGTACACAGTTTAGCAAATGTGTATCTGCTACGTGCCCCTTTCAAGGAGTGAGGACCTTATGGGTTTGAATAAGAATGGCCATGTCTCACAAATTTTGTCAGAAGCAAAATCTGATGCTTAAGACATTTTACAGTGAAGCCTCACTATATTCATGTATACAGTACTTTTTAATGGGGCTTCAAAAAACAGCTCTACCACAGAACGGGAGAGTCTATCCCAATCTTGTGCTGGTATTTTATAGGCCAGACCTGCTGTAACTTTTGGTAAGCCTCTGTTCTGGTTATACTAAGGCTCAACTTTCACTGATAACTATTTACTCCAGTTCCAGGTCGTGGTGACCTGTGAAAAATCTTTGGCCAATTATGTGTGGAATCACCATTAAGCTTAAGTACTGCCATATAGTATTCTAATGCTTCTGCTTTATACAAAAAGTAAACTACAACGAAAGGTGTATTATCAATTTTGTTCTTTAAAATCTTGAGCCCCGGAGTTAATATATGTGGACTCTGGTCCTTGCCAGTTCACTCTGTGCTTTTGTGGGCCAACCTTGCCCATGTCAGGCAGTAGTGAGGACTTCAGGGACAACTTCCAAAGTAAATAGTTTTGTGTTAGGAGAATTCTGGGGGTTAGGAAGAAATTTTTGAAAGTATTTTTGGCTAATCGGCTTGTGCTTCCTGCTTCCAGGTGATCCCCCACTGCAACCTTCCAACCACAATACCCCCCATATTCCATTCCATATGGTGAAGCAAAAGCCCTCAACAGCACTTCTAATCTGATTTCCGAGCACCCACTAACTAGGCGTTATCTCCGTTCTTTCTAATGGATGAACAAACAGGGTCAGGGAAGTATGTGACTGGACCAAAGTCACACAAAGCCAGGACGAGAACCCAGGTCTTCTGTTTCCTGGCTCACGTTCTTTTCACTGGGACCGCTTACTATATTTTAAAATTTTAGGGTAAGAAAGAACCTTGGGATAATCATTTAGTCCAATCCCTTCTCTTAAAGACCCTCAGGTGCAAAAAAGAAACTGACCTGTATAGAGTCAAACATCTAGTCACAAGGCCATCATCTGAGGGTTCCTGATGGCCAGAAAATAATATTCTCTTGGCAAAATAAAGATGAAAAGAAAACAAGCTACAAAAATCACCAACAGTTAGGGCCTAACAGAGTTCCAAAGTTCATGTATGGCAAGAGTTAAATGAGAACTTCCAGGCTCAAGGAATGCTTCTACAAGAGAATCAGATCAGAGGCTGCATGCTGGCAGCTGGAATTTGGCCTGGAGACGTGGTGGTTCGCTCTGTCTGCAAGTGGTGGCTATACATGTGAAGTCAGCCAATGCTAGAAAAAAAATCGAGATATTTAACATAAAAAAAAAATCCAGGCTGGGCACGGTGGCTCACACTTGTAATCCCAGCACTTTGGGGGGCCGAGATAGGAGGATTGCTTGAGCTCAGGAGTATCAAGACCAGCCTGGGCAACATAGTGAGATGCCATCTCTTAAAGGAAAAAAAAAAAAATCCAGATTTCTGGCTTTTCTTGAAAAAATCTAAAGGTCTGATATGCCTGTACCCACATCCCCAACCCCACCAATCAGCCAGAGCTGAGTAAAGGCTGCCTCTTGGGAGGTGGCACCTGTTCTCTGGCTCTCCACCATCTCCACTGCTCCTCCAGGTCTCCCTGACCCCGAGGCCATGAGTGCATCAAATACTTCTCTCCTCTCCTCCCCTCCCATTACATGGCCCTCCTCCCATTTAGAAAGTTTGTCTCCACTGAACTAGATGAGGCCAAGGGCTTTTAAACTTTCAACTGTTTTGTCTAACCTTACTTGGTTTTATGTTATTTTTTATTTTTTTAAGGAACACAGACATTGTCACAATTCAACCACAGAGAAGACTTGTCCGGCTGAGGCTTTCAAATTCAATAATTATTTGGAGATATGCTACTAGAAACTGTCAGAGAGGACAAAGAAAAGGTATCATCACAGTGTAAGAAGGCTGGAGTGGATTAGCATTGCTCACAGTTGTAGAGAGAAATACTTGGCTGATATCAAAATACACCGTTGGATGGTAAAATAGACTATGTTGTTGATATGAATGTGTCAACCTTCACTTCTCCCCCTAAACCCACACACTGTAGGGGTGAGTTTAAGTCTGGGCACAGGATGTCAAAAGTTCTCAGGCATGGAACAAGCCACAGAATGGATTAAAAAATACCCCAAGTGGAAGAAAGCCATACACTATTAGACATTCCATTTTTTTTTTTTTTTTTTTGAGACAGAGTCTTGCTCTGTCACTCAGGCTGGAGTGCAGTGGCACAATCTCAGCTCACTGCAACCTCCACCTCCTGGGTTCAAGCGATTCTCCTGCCACAGCCTCCTGAGTAGCTGGGGTTACAGGTGCCTGCCACCACACCTGGCTAATTTTTTTTTTTTTTTTAATGAGACTGAGTTTCACTCTTGTTGCCCAGGCTGGAGTGCAATGACGCGATCTTGGCTCACTGCAACCTTTGCCTCCCGGGTTCAAGCAATTCTCCTGCCTCAGTCTCCTGAGTAGCTGATATTACAGGCATGTGCACCATTCCCAGCTAACTTTTTTGTATTTTTAGTAGAAACGGGGTTTCTCCATGTTGGTCAGGCTGGTCTCAAACTCCTGACCTCAGGTGATCCACCCACCTCAGCCTCCCAAAGTGCTGGGATTACAGACGTGAGCCACTGCGCCTGGCCCTAATTTTTGTATTTTTAGTAGAGACAGGGTTTCACTATGTTGTCCAGGCTGGTCTCGAACTCCTGACCTCAGGTGATCTGCTCACCTCTGCCTCCCAAAGTGCTGGGATTACAGGCATGAGTCACCACACCCAAAGATCTGAGCTAATAATGCATCTGGTTCCCCATATCAAAGGTGCTGGCAACACTCTAGCCTTTAATTAATTACCCTAAACCTAAGTGAGATAGTTATTTGGCAATACATCCATTTTTTTGCCAACTGAAGCAGTCCAGAGCTGTGATGATATCCCACAAAATACTAGGTTTGTAGGTTTCCCCCACCCCCCCCATCTTGCTACCCTACATGCCCTACAAAATTCCTGCCAATGAATTTCATAGTGAGTATGTATGTTGTCATTTTGGGATGGTCCCATAAGAGGCCCATCTGGTGAACTCATCCAACCAGACGGTTTTGTTACTGGTGTCAACCTTGAGTTATGATTCAGAATCTTGAGTATACACTCAGATTCGAAATCCCTACGTAGTAAGGTGTAGGACAAACATCTGTGCCTTTGAAATGCAGGTGCTTGGACTGGTCCTCTTACTAGCTGTGTGATTTGACAAGTCACTTCACATTTAACCAACCACTCTGTAGGCATGAGTTTCCTCATCTGAAAAAAAAAAAAAGGCAAACTAGTAAAAGCTGACCCCTGCAAAGTAGCTGGCAGATAGAGGGCATCCAATAACATTCCAGATAGCCTCCCTTCTTTTCATAGAATGCTAGAAGCTACAGGTCCTTAGAAGTCAAGCAGATTCATCTCTCATTTATATAGATGAGGAAATCAAGGCCCTGGGAGGTGGTCTTTCAGGCAAACAGTGGCAGTGCCAGGCAGCTCTTGAGATGTGGGCTCTGGTACTTTATTCAACGTTGGTTTTTTTCACATGAGCCAGCCCATGAGAGATTCTGAGAGCAGGTGGGGACAGTAAAAAGGTAGTCCCATAATTTCTAGGAGCCTCAAACTGTAGGCCAAAGGGCTAGGTAAACAGATCTGCCTTGTTTTAAGTTTGATACAGGCCTTACGACTCTCTGTTGTTTCTCATCCTCTACAACTAACACATCTTGGTTGGTTGCTGGGCCTATGTATACATTCAAGTTTGGTTTATCCAGACTAACTGGCTGAGCTGCCCTGCCAATAGTTTGGATTATTGATCAACCAAAGGTGAGGCACACACACCCCAGCTTTATACAACTCACACACATGCACACACAAAAGCATCCCCAAGATCACATCCTAAGCTTGGTTCTTGGTCTGCAGGGGAATAATTGGCCCTTTTAAATTTCAGCTTGCAAAGTAATAGCTTTACCCCACTGCATTCTTATAGAATAGAGACTCAGAAAACCACTGACATGCACAGAAAGGCTGAGAACCCCTGATTCCCAGAACTCCTCTTCAAGGTTGATTTCACTAGCCTGTTTCACGTTAGGAAAGAACATATGCTTTCATAGGAACCAGAGTTCTAGATCCTGAAAGTGAAACTTCATTCTCCATATAGCATAACTGTTTCCTTCCCTTTCTCTTGGGAACAACACAATTCTATTATGGTTACATTTTAAAAACAAATTATGGATTACTGACTAATATCAAATGCTCATTTGGGAATTAAAACTCACCTAAAAGCCATTTCTTTTGTTAGCCACTGTGCGTTTAAGGGAAAGTAAAGGGGTGAGAAAATGGCTCCCCAGAAATCCTGTGGGGCATCCCCAACCCCTGCAATATATCTCAAGCATCAAATAGCCACTCTGTGTTAACTACCACCAAACCTTTTCCAACCACTAGGTTGTCACCTTTTTCACAACCCTAAGACAACTATGCAAATACTTTATCTAAATTTTGAGAAACTGGGCTGAGTGAATTAGTAAGCATTATATGAGGAGGGGTTAAAAGCAATTTATTAAGGTTGCCTGAAACACCCTAGTCCAAACACCGATTCAAACTCTTATTTAAATATGCTATTTTAAACCTGATTTGCAGCAGGGCAGCAGACCAAATTAAAGTACTCATTTTACTGACCTGAGTCCCAAGCCTGAATTCTCTGGTGGATTATTTTTAATTTAAAAATGAGCTCTTGTCCTATAAAATAAGCAGCACCAAGGAGAAATGCAAGACAGCCTAAATGGCCCAAGAGGCAGCGCAAGTTACTTTTACAAAAAAACTGGAAAGTATTAATGACATTATCTCCACTTCTAATTTCAGAAAATGACTTTACAGTATAGTTCTAGGTTATAATGTAGACAAGTATGTCTGTGAAACTGCTCCTGAAGGTTTCCACGTAATAGCTGCAGGTAAACAAATGTTATAATATGACCACACAATGCAATACTATGCAGCCATTTAAAATACAATGAAGTCGACTAGGTTTCAGGCATAGAGAAATATGTGTGATAATATGAATTTAAGAACAGCAAGTTGCAGATGCCATTTTTGGAGAAAAACTTACATCTATGTGTGGGTATTAAAAAACCTCCCTGACATACACTGACATCTATGATTCTATATTTAGCTGCGAGGGTGTATGTATATATAGTTTAAAAAGATACACACTAAACCTAACAATGGTGGGAAAGGAGGGGAGAGATCTTGGTCTTTCATTTTACTTCTTGTCTTGGTGGCTTGCATTTTTCGCAAGGGCATTGAAAACTTTTTACATTAAATAAAAAATGAAGTGATGAGCTTTAAACAACTGTAACAACAGCTCTTGAGTGCCCTTGTTAATTTCTTGATTGACTGTTTTCACCCCACTTAGTACAACAACGCAGCCACAACTCCTCAGTCCTTCCCAGTCTTTGGAAGGCTAGGAGAGAAAAAGGCGTGGCTTGCAGGGTTTTCTTCTAGCTAGAGGAAAACAGGCTGTAGGCGCCCTTTTTTTAGCTACACTCCCGAGAGCTCCCACGTGTCAGGGGTGCGCAGACGGTAGGCGCGGGGTGCAGGACTCCAGTTATCAATTCAGCCGAGCCCAGCGCTGGTAAAGGGGGCGTTTAGCTCGCCCGTTTCCTCCCTCCTCAATCCCCCCACAGTCAGTTTCTCGGTCCAAGTTTTACTGGTGCGGCCCAGCCCTACCGAGAGTACCAGAATACATGTCTGCAGAGGACGCGGGCATTGGGCCGGGTGAGCTACGATGTTCTAACGATCAGCAAATGCCAATTAATCTGTTAATTGTCTATTAACAATTACTCGGTAAATGTCAACCCAGAACTACTCCCAAAGTGGGCTTGAGGGAGGGTGGACGAAGTGTAAACATTTTTTCTTTTCTTTTTTTTTTTTAAATGAGAGATGCCGCCCGCCTCTCCGGGCCTGCGAGTGGGCTGGCGGATACCGGAGTCCCTGAGGTCACCGGCGGAGGTACGTGGGCTGTCCCTGGGCTTACCTTACAGGGAAACAGGACTGCCGAGGCCACCTTCTCCATAGCCAGGTTCCTGATGCTGGGCGTCAGGGCGCCCCTGCACGTCGGGCAGCAGCTCAACTTCTGGCGGCATTGGTTACACACCAGGTGCCCGGCCTGGCACTGCAGAATAGGAGGCAGGACATAGTCAAAGCAGACCGGACACTCGAAGAGCGAGGTCAGCTCGTGGTGCTGCGGGGACACCGGGCCGGCCCCGCCGCCGCCGCCGGGGCCCGAGATCACCGCCGCCGCGGCGGGCACCGCGGACGAGCCGGGGCCCGCAGCCGAGATGGTGGCGGCGGCCGGGGGCGCAGCCGGGGACGGAGTGTGCTGGGGCTGCGGCGGCGGCTGCTTGCTGCAGGGTTTATTAGCGCTGGGGCCGGTGGAGGACGGGCGGCTCATCGCGCTCCGAACCAACCATGGAACTGCGGGCGCCTGCCTGCCGCGGGGCCGCCCGGGTCAAGGCGGTGCGCGCCCCGCGGGCAGCGAGCTCCGAGGCAACGCCACGGCGCCCAGCCCAGGTCCGGGCGGCGGAGACGCTCGGCGCCCGGCAGGCGGAGGGCTGGACCGCGCTGATGCACTCCACAGCCCCCGGCGTTCCGAGCACGCCTCCGCGTCGGACGCCGCGCGGTGCCCTCCTCCCGGCGGCGTCCCGGGCCCCGAACCCCAGCGGTGCGCAAAGAGCCCTGGCCCACCCGCTTCTGGAACGGCCGCTGACGCAAGCCCCGGGGGCGCGCGCGGACGTGACGCCTGGACACGTGTGCGGCCGCCCAGGCGCGCGGGGACTGGCAGAGCCACCCTGCGCCGGGGCGCTGGCTCCGCCCGGCTCCAGCTGGCAGCGCAGGGGCCGCCTAGCGCCGGCGCTTCCTGCTCGGGCTGCGGGCTGGGCCTGCGCCAGTGAGCATGCCTGGCTCGCTGCAGCCCCGCGGGGTTGTCTTTTCTGGGTTGAGGAGGGGGGCTACTCTCGGGGAAGCGTCGCCGAAGTCCTCTGGCCACACCCCGGGGTGCCTGGCCGACGCGTCCCTCAGCTCAAACGAGAAAGGCAACTTCAGGCGGGGCGGGAGCGTGGACGGTGGGTGGGACCGGACGCGGGCGGGCAGGGGCGGGGCGCGGGCGCCCCTGCACTAGTCGGAAAAAACCGAGAGGTTTCTCTTCTCAGGGCTGAGTCACCAGCGCGCAGGAGAGGAGGGCGACGCGGCCACCCGGGGTTCTGTGTTCGGAGTCAGGACGAGAAGCATTGGGTGGGAGCAGGGCGAGGGGCTCGAGTTGGGTCTGTAGCGGGCACAGGACCTAGTTTTGTACAGTTAACCGTGGGGTTGAGTAAAGAGGGGGGCGGTGGGGAGGATGTAAGCTCCCTTTATTCCTTTCCCAGCGGACCAAGAGGAAGCTTCGTTGAATTGAGCGCCCCTGGCTTGTATAGCAGGCCGAGGAGGGAGCTCATGGGCAGCGTTGGCTAAGAGTTCGAGATCATCTAGAAATGCCAGAAACGTGGGTTGGGTCGTGAGGTCTCTGAAGACAGTGGGTGAAACTCCAGTGTAAGGCGCTGTGTCCGCTTGGTAGAGAGCCGGCCGAAGTCCGAGTCTTTGTTGCGAGGCGTAGGGCCACCCTGCGCGCCCAGCAGACGCGCTAGAGGGCACGGTTGCCCGGAGTGAACCGCATGTCCAAATGTAACTGTGTGCTCCGAGTTAAAATTGTTTTTCTGCAAACTTTGCTTGAGCCAACGATTCCGGAATTGGGGAAAGGGTTACCTTGGGTAGAAATCGGATATTTATAGGAGACACAGAGGTAAGGACCAACTGTTAGGACTGAGTGAAAAATGGTTCCCTCCAACTGTAAAAGTGGAAAAAAAAATACCTATCTTATAGGTGGGGCAGTGAGGAGTAAATGAGTTTAATATATTTCAGGCTTTTAAAACAACCTCGCCCATCATAAGCACTGTTTAAACATTAGCTCTTATCTTTTAAAAATATTAGTGGATGTTTAAAATGAATGAATATAATCTGTCCAAGAAATATGGCGTAAGAGCCCAGAAGAAATAAAGTTTAATCTTACAAAGGGCTTCTGTGGAAAGAATACATGCATGGAATTGATGGAATTTGGTATAAATCTTGAAAAAACTTAATAGGTGTATTCAATCGTTCAGTAAATGTTTCCTGAGCATTTATCATGTGTCAGCTACTGTTGGAGCTCTGAGAATGGTTCTCATGCAGTTTACATTCTAGTAAGAGAGCAAGGCCCAATAACCAAGCACTCGTGGGAGAAGAAGGATTTCAGATACCACGGGGTGGGCAGGCATTATAGCAGGAGCTAAAAAGCACAGAGTGAAAGAATGTATTCTGGGATTGCATGAGGACTTGGAGGGGATATAACGGGAGTGTAGGGGTGTGGCGTTATATATCAACTGGCTTAATAAGACATTTACCTCAATGATAGGGGTAAACCACTGTGGGGTTTTGTTTGTTTTTTTTAAGAACACACAAGTAACAACATTAGATTTTGTAGGTTTTTGGAAGCTCTTTAGTAACATAGCTGAACCTGAGTTTTTGGATAGGTAGGGAGCATAAAATAATAACTAATGTTAATTGAGTGCCCCCTGTATGTTGGGCATGGATAGTTTTAAGTATTTATCATAACTCTCTATGATGAATACTACTGTTATCTCCATTTTACAGTTGAGGAAACCGAGACATAGGTTACTTTGCTCAAGATCACACAGCTGAGAATGTGGGAACACGCTAGGAGCCCTTCTTAACTACTAGTCTGTATGCCTCTAAATTATGCCTGATTCCTACTTATAGTCTTGTTAAAGAGTTAAGATTAGCACACTCAACAGAGTCAGAAAACAGTTGTTCAGCCTATAATAAAGCACTGAATTTTGTGGGCAAACTTTACATAAACTCTTTCCTTAGCTGGTCTAGACAGAAAAATTAAATCATGTTCTATTTATTTCATTTTCACCTTTTTATGACACAAAATATAAGTGATGACACAAAAATCACCTACTGTTTTACTGTTATTGGAGAAAATGTAATATTTTTCATTCTTAATTTAAAATCAAAGCATTTGGAATTTATTAATGGAACACATTTTCTTTCCTTCCACTTCCAGCCTCTCTGTGTGATGACCTCCATCCCCACGGCTTCTTACTAGCTCTCATTAGGAGACTGGAGTCCTCACCCTTGCCCCATTGACATGAGCTTTAAGTGTTCCAGCTAGACAGGCCCTGGTCATTCAGAAAACAATTTGGTTTGGGAGATGTTGAAACAAATAACAGGAAAAGCAATTCTCTGCAGAGAGAATTTGGTTTGTTTTTCTAAAAATACAGCGAACCCATCCACTCTTACCCTGGCAGATGCCTCCCCTGGTATAGAGAAATTTCTTCTTTCTTCCTCCTTCACATCATTGCACACCTGATTAAGTCAACCAGGGTAATTAAAATACAAAAGCAAAACAAAAAAACTCTGGGCAGTTGCTGAAGGTAGGCAGGGGGAGAGTGGATAGGTCTGCTATGTGAGCCACATCAATGACCAGGCTGGTCTTCCCAGTCGCCTTTCTTCTTCCTCCTTCCTTGGTGACTTTTGAAACAAAGAAAGGTGACTTTGCATACCGGGCACTATGAGCTAGAGCCTCCTCTTCCAGAGGGCAGTCAGCTCAGAGGTCGAATTTAGCGTGTACTCAAAATGTGTGCTGAGTTGAGTTGTTGGGAGGTTTATTTACCCTTGGGAGTGTCGCTGCTGCTTCTTGGCCTGTTTAGTGAGTGACTTTGTGGTCTGGGGGAGTAGGGTCCAGCCTTTTGTTATCTCCTGATTCATGACTCATTTACCACATCTACTGTATGAGAGGTTGGCCTCATTCGCCCACCTACTGAGTCCCAGATTGCATATGTCAAGCAGGACACCTCTCCTTAACCCATCTGCTCTATGCTAAGCTTGAAAGACTGGGGGTGTACTGAGTAGCCTTTTCTTTCCCTAAAATAGCAGGGTGAGTCTTAAAAAAAACACCTCACAGGTGAGTTCCTAATTTCACTAAACTGCTGAGCACAGTGAGAAATGCTCCAGCTAGGCAGGCAAGCTCTTGCCCTTTTTTCTGTAACTTACAAATTGTGTGGTTTTGCAAATCAGGCAACTTCTGCCATCAGGCAAATGGTGTGCATTTGCAGAGCAAATTGTGGTTGGCTTTTTAGAGATGACTCAGGTATGCATTGGAGCTTGCTGCATGGAAATTCCTCATCAGGGGAAGCTTGTGGGAAATCTGGAGGTGATGTAAGGCCCCCTGGTAATTATAGTAGGAACTTTTAACTTCATCTGTTTCTGGGGTAATTTCCAAATGCTCAAACTTCTTTTAAATAATTGTAGGTCTCTTAATTCAAGTCTGTTTTTTTTTTTGAGACAGGGTCTCTCACTCTGTCACCTAGGCTTAATGCAGTGGCTGGATCATGGCTGACTGCAGCCTCAACCTCCCAGGCTCAAAGGATCCTCCTGAGTAGCTGGGACTACAAGCACGTGCCATCACGCCCTGCTAGTTTTTTAGTTTTTGTAGAGAAGAGGTCTCACTGTGTTGCCGAGGCTGGCCTCAAACTCCTATACTCAAGTACTCCTAATTCAAGCATTTTTTTGAACAACCATCATGGACTTAGCACTGTGTACTAAGAGCAGTTCTATGTATTTGCATTATTTTTGTATCCACACTTAGCTAATTAGTGCTCACCCTGTACCAGGGAGTGTTCCAAGTACTTTACATATTTTAATTCTCTTAATTCTCACAATGTCTTTTATAGGGTAGATCTTTATAGGTGACAAAACTGAGGTACAGAGAGGCCAAGAGAGTTGTAGGAAGCCATCATTAAGAAGGCTCCCAGGGATCCCTCCTCCTGGTGTCGCCCAATATGTAACACCTTTCCTGTGAATGAAGGCTGATCCTGCTTTAAGTGAACAGAATATGGTCAAAGTGATAGAATGTCACTTCCGAGATTAGGTTAAAAAAGACTGAATTCTGTCTTACTGTCCCTCTGTTCCTCTCGCTTGCTGTCTTAGCTCGAGCTGCTATAATAAAATATCATAAACTGGGTGGTTTAAATAACAAACATTTATTTCTCACAGTTGTGGAGGACGGGGAGACCAAGGTCAAGGCGCCACAGGTGTCTAGCGATGGCTTGCTTCCTAGTTCGTAGACGGCAGCCTTCTCACTGTGTCCTTACATAGCAGAGATAGGAAGGAAGCTCCCTCAGGACTCTTCTAAGGATACCAACCCTCTCCATGAGGGCTACACCCTTAGCACCTCCTCTAATCCTGATTACCTCCCAAAGACCCTGCCTGCTAATATCATCACATTAGGGAGTACAGTTTCAATATGTGAATTTTGAGGGGACACAAGTATTCAGTCTATAACACTCTCTGAGCCCTCTCTGTGGATGAAGCCAGCTACCATGTTGGGAGTAGCTCTGCAAAAAGGTCCACATGGCAAGGAACTGATGTCTCTGGCCAACAGCTAGTGAGAACCCCGGGCTTGCCAGCAGTGAGTGAGTTTGGAAGTGGATTCTCTCAGCCGAGCCTTGTGATGATTGCAACCCTGGCTCACAAGTGATTGTGCCTGTAACACTTTGAACTAGAGGACTCAGCTGAGTTGACACACAGAAACTGTGAGATAATGAATATGTGCTGTTTTTCTTTTTATCTTTATTTTTAGAGATAGGGTCTTACTATGTTGCCCAGGCTGGAGTGCAGTGGCCATTCTCAGACACAATCATAGTGCATTACAGCCTGGAACTCCCAGGCTGAAGCAATCCTCCTGCCTCCACCTCCCAAGTTGTTGGGACTACAGGTGTGTGCCACTGCACCTGGCTTCAGTGTTTGTTGTTTTAAGCCATGAAGTTTTGGGATCATTTGTTACTCAGCAATATATAACTAATACACCTGTCGCAGGTCACAAGGCTTATATGTAGAATGATTTTTTATTATAATGCTATTTAAATATAAGGAAACAAATATAGGAATATTATTTTTGTTATCTACAGCTATAGAAACAAAAAAATTGAACACCAACAAAACCAGAATTAATGTTCTTATTTCTTATTTTTATGTAAATCCATATTTTTCAGATGATAATTTGATGTGATAGAAGATGTGCGAAAATGAAATCATCATTTAGTTTGGAAACAACCTCAGTGTCCATCAGTATGAAAAAGAACTATGGAAAGCCATCCTATAAAACCCTCTGCAATTTAGAAAAGTTCTCCAAGACAATTTGTTACATGAAAAAAGCACACTGTGGCTCACGCCTGAAATCCCAGCACTTAGCGAGGCTGAAGCGGGCAGATCGCTTGAGGTCAGGAGTTTGAGACCAACCTGGCCAACATGGTGAAACCCTGTCTCTACTAAAATTACAAAAATTAGCTGGGCCTGGTGGCGGGCACTTGTAGTCCCAGCTACTTGGGAGGCTGAGGCAAGGAGAATCACTTGAAGCCAGGAGGCAGAAGTTGCAGTGAGCCTAGATTGTGCCACGGCACTCCAGCCTGGGCAACAGAGCGAGAGTCCGTCTCAAAAAACAAACAAACAAACAAAAAACACTGAAGCCAAAAAACCCAAAATGATTCCATTTCTGTAGAAAATACCGTGCAAGGCAAAATGACTATATGCTTACAAGGGCATAGAAAGGTCTGGAAGAAGACAGTGAACTGACGGCAGCAGCTGCCTCCAGGGAGGGGGAATGTGAATGGATATGCAGTATGGAAAACATACATACTTCCTATATTTCTAGAGTTTATTTCTTTTTTCTTCTCTTGTTCTTTTTTGTTTGTACGATGAGAATTTATTCATGTGTTTCGTGTGTTATTTTTTAAAAAGTGTGTTGTCCTTGCCTTTCTGGGGGTTATTTTAGTGAAGGATTTATTTAGCTGCAGGGTTGGTGCCAAAATGGGTGATAAAGACTAGCCAGCCAGAAAAGGTGGGCATTATACTGCTGGGAGAGGAACTAGGAGCTTCAGTCAGGTCTTTGGGTCTGAGAGGTGACTTGCTGAAATTAATATTAAATTTAAATTAATATTAAATATTAAATTTAAGAAGAGTAACCCAAAGGCAGTATGTGAGTATAACTTGGAGATCCCAGAAAGAAGGAAATAGGTTGGAGGATCTAGTGCTCCAAGAGGGGCTTCCTGGGTCAAGTAGAGATGAAGGCTATGAGCCAGGTTGTGGCCACTGGTCAGCTGGCTAAGTGCAAAGATTTATTCAGTCAATAGTGTCACATTTGGAGGCCATGGATAATATCAAGCCCAGGCTTGATTTTTGGAGAGACAGTAGCCTGGTAGGGGAATAACATTAATTATAAAACCCTTACACAATGCTCACTGGATATCAGACACTCTTTTTTTTTCTTTTTCTTTTTTTTTTTTTTTGAGATGGAGTTTCACTTTTGTTGCCCAGGCTGGAGTGCAATGGTGTGATCTAGGCTCACCACAACCTCCACCTCTCGAGTTCAAGCGATTCTCCTGCCTCAGCCTCCTGAGTAGCTGGGATTACAGGCATGAGCCACCATGCGCTGCTAATTTTTTATCTTTAGTAGAGACAGGGTTTCTCCATGTTGATCAGGCTGGTCTCAAACTCCTAAAATCAGGTGATCCGCCCGCCTCGGCCTCCCAAAGTGCTGGGATTACAGGCATGAGCCACCGTGCCCGGCCCCCAGACACTCTTTTAAGCACATTGCATTTAATCCTTATTAGAACGCTCTAAGGCATGTAGTCTATTAATCCCCTTTTAGCGATGAACAAACCTCCAAGAGGAGGTTTAATCTCTTGTCCTAGGTCATATGCTGATAAGTGACAGAAACATGATTTGGATCCAGGCTGTTTTAACTCCAGTGACTGTGCTCTTAACCATTTGGCTGTCCTGCCAGACATCATATGGAAAATCTAATACAGCGTGATACGTGTATTATGGAGATGGGAAAGGAGAGGAGGGCGAAGTTCAGCACTTCCTGGGCAAGTGTGAGGAAGACATCAAGAAAAAGCAAGAGTAGCAATGTGACAACCAAAGAAGAGGGTAAAGACTGCAGTCCAGAGAGAGGGCAGCGTATACCCGAAGGTACAGAGCTCCTGAAACTTTCCTACCTTGGGGAGTCTTCTGTCCTCTCTCCTCTAGGAACCATCCTTGGATCCCTGCTGGCCTCCTTTCTGAACCCGCTGTTGAGGCAGAGTTGCATATACAGCATTTCTCCCAGGACTGTTTGTTCTTAGATCTCTATCCCTTAGTGAGAAGTGAAGAAAGGCAGAGGGGAGAGAGTCCGGAATAATCTCCTTATTCTCCATCCCCACATCCCTAAGTCTGATCTGAGATTCCCCCAAAGAGCCTCATCTGCGCCAGCCTAACCCAACAGACAGTGTGGATCACTGAGAACCAGCAAAATTGACATAACCTTGAGGCCTCAAATAATACATTCCTTTCCTTTGACATCAATTTTGTCAGATTAAAAATCCAATAACAGACTGTCATTGAGTCCAAGAAAAGAGATGGTAGTAAAAGGGAGAATCTGACTCCATAATGGAAAGCAGGTGATTTTTAAAATTGGTTCCTCCAGCTGTCTATGCTACAGAAATTCCAAGAAAAAGTAGAAAAGCTGCTCCTTCCCCTTCTGTCTTCTCCAACTTGGTGAGTGGCCCCGTTACTGCCCTGTTTGTCTTGCTTAGACTCCAGGAGGTGTCCTTGTGTCTCCCTCCCTCCAGCTTAGCCAAATTCTGTGCGTCCTGCACACCTGGCTCACCACGCCATCCCTGCTGCCCCTGCCTTCACCAAGGGCCTACACAAGTCACCTAGGGACTCTGCCTTCCACCACCTCACCAGCCTCTCCCTCCTCCAGCCCCTGTTTCACTGTCTCCACAGCATAAACATAAATAATTCTGGCAAATGAGTAGCTGATCTACCGTGTAATGAGTGCTATAGCATTGAGTAATAAGATGCAAACCATTTACCTTATTGGTGCATTCATCAAGTGTGAAAATATTTACTGTATGCCCAGCCTTGGGCTAGGTCCATTGTAAATTCCTTCGAATAAGATGAAACTTATTTCAGACTACTTCAGGGGGTCTCATGGAAAACAGGGGTGGGCAGTGTCCACAGGCCTGAGACCCCTAGAATCAGGAGCTGCAAACCTCCAGTAAACAGGCAACTTGTGCTCTCCAATTATTTGTCATAGAGTCTATTTAACCCTTCCCCTTTCTGCAAACTGGCTCTTACTGCTTTCCAGAGCCCAAGGTCAAAGGTAGCCAGCCTGCAGATTTTGAGTTTATCATCCTGTGTTCCAGCTGCCGCTCCTGAGGGATGAGGCACTGCCAGATCTCAGGTTTAAGCCAAATCTCAGGAGAGAGAATCTGATTGGACAGCTTAGGTCACGTGACCATTCCCAGTCCATTAAACTAAGGCCACACAGACAGGCTCACTGGGTGGAAACATGGCTGCCACTCGTCTGCCCTTGTGGGTGGGTGGGAGGGAGGAATTCTGACAAGAGCAGTTTGGGGCTGGCCAGATACTCCAAAAGTTGTCTGTTATGGGTGGTTGGTTGGTTCGTTTTTTAAGACCGGGTTTCACTCAGTTGCCCAGTCTGGAGTGCAGTGGCATGATACGTAGCTCACTGTAACTCAAACTCCTGGACTTAAGTGATTCTCCGGCCTCTGTCTCTTGAGTAGCTGGTACCATGGGCACCCGCCACCACACTAGGCTGATTTTTTATTTTTTGTAGAGACAAGGTCTGGCTATGTTGCCCACATTAGTGTCAAACTCCTGGGCTCAAGTGATCCTCCTGCTTCAGCCTCCCAAAATGCTGGGATTACAGGCATAAGCCATGGCACCCAGCCTATTATGTGTTTTAAGGAAAGACATGACCTCTGGCTTCTCAGCACTTAAGCCCCGTTGGGGAAATTAAATGGTAAGTTGAGGTTATTTCAAATGAATGCAAAATCTTTGATTTTGTGGAAAGAATTTAGAGTTTATGATGGACGTATTGATCTTGACTTTAAGGGATCATACGCCTTTGAGTTTTAGACAGAATGCTTATTTCAAATAAGAATAGAAGGATCATAGGTTCCTAAAAGGAATGCATGAGGGCAGGAGACGGTCCTCAAGGTGGATTCCATTTTGAGTGCTGAGAGGTGAGATTAGGTGGAAAAGTGGGAACATTCATCAAAAGGATTTGAACAACAAAGACCTAAGTTTAGACTTGGCCTTAACAACAGGGAATTTGGATGGCTAAAATGGAAAATGGGTGTGTTCAGGAGTCACCCAGACTTGGTGATTATTATTTTTGAGACAGGATCTTGTTCTGTTTTTCAGGCTGGAGTGCAGTGGCCCAATCAGGGCTCACTGTTGCCTTGATATACTGAGCTCAAGCGATCCTCCTGCTTCAGCCTCCCAAGTAGCTGGGACTATAGCCATGCACCACCCCACCTGGCTAATTTACAGACTTGGGTTTGAGTCTGTCCCTTTCTGTAGTTTATGGGACTGGGCAATTTTCTTAACTGCAGAATCTTAGTATCTTCATCTGGAAAATGGCAATACTCATACTGGTGGGTAATGGGCATCTGTGGTTTTGTCTTTCCAGCATCCATATCCATTCCAACTCTTTTTTTAAAAACAAAACAAAACAAAACAAAACAAAACAGAGTCTTGCTCTTTTGCCTAGGCTGGAGTACCGTGGCATGATCTTGGCTCACCATAACCACTGCCTTCCAGGTTCAAGTGATTCTCATGCCTCAGCCACCCAAGTAACTGGGACTACAGGCGCATGCCACCACACCTGGCTAATTTTTGTAGTTTTGGTAGAGATGGGGCTTCACCATGTTGGCCAGGCTGGTCTTAACTCCTGGCCTCAAGTGATCTGCCCACCTTGGCCTCCCAAAGTGCTGGGATTACAGGCATGAGCCACTGTGTCTGGCCCATTCCCACTCTTGATAAACATTCCTTGGTGTCACTTTGGGGAACTACATTGTGTGGTTTGGGTAGGATTGACTTCACCTCACAGCTAGAAAATGGACACATGACACTGGCCAGGACCATCCATGCAGTACCTTCCTCAGGACCCTTTACCTTCATCCATTGGAAATAGTTTTATTTCATATACAGATTTATGATATATATGGTGTGAATGGTGCCTCTTCACATGTGGTGCTGTGTATATTACACAACCTGTCCAACCGTACAAAGCTGCTCTGACCTTGGCTAACTAGAGCAGTCTACCCTTGGCCACAGATCAGGGAAAGGGAAGTGACCCATGCCAATGGGAGATAATTGCTTGCTAGAAAAGTGGTGATGGATTTCCTAAGCTCAGTGTTCTTTGGTTGCAATGTAAATGTAACCGTGTGCAAAGTATCCATCTGAGCCATATTGTGTCACCGTGGAAAGACATGGTGTCTCGGGATCCTTGGGCTGTCACCTTGCCAGCTGGAAACCTTGTGTGTGGCAGTGCCTCCTGCCTGAGTATTGCTAATGCCCTCTGGGCTCATTCTGCCCACTCGGCCTGGCAGGCTGTGCTCAGCTTGCGCTACCAGCCCAGATCCCATACCTGCCAAGGGCAAGCTGGACACGGAGCAGTGATGGGTGTGTGGGTGAGCGAGTGTGGGTTCAAGCTACTACGCACAGCTAGGCATGCTGGCTGCTGTGATGGGGCGGGCACTTCCAGGCACCAGCACAGGTGCCAGCTCCATGCAAGGCTGCTCCTGGACCAGATGTACCACATACGGCTTTGGCTGCGGGCACCTGCATCTGGATGAGGGGAACTTGGTGCCCAATAGCTTGGAGATGCCAGGAACCACAGAGCCCCCAAAGAAGGTGTCAAAGCCCTGGCATGGGGACGCCCTAAATCTGGATTCCCCGAAGGGCTACTGGTCTTTTTTCCTTCTCGTCGCCCACAATCTGGCAAGCAGGGGGTCATGTTTCAGCCCTGTTTTTGTTATGGCACTTTGAGTCCTGCCATTTGGCAGGTCCTGAGTTCTTGTCCCATGTCCAGGGATAATGAGGTACCAGACAACTGGAGGGTGAGGAAGGTGGAGAGGAGCTTCACTGAGCAACAGAACAGCTCTCAGGAGACCTGCAGTGGGTAGCACCTTTCCGCAGCTGGTAGTCCTGATGTCTGTGTGAGTCTGGCTTTTTATGGGCTCAAATGGGAGGAAGTGCATGCTGATTGGTCCATGGGCTGCCATGGGCAGCCCGGAAAAACCAGAAGTTCTCACTCTGGGCCTCGGACTCCACCTGGAAATGGCAGCCCAGCCCCCAGGCTTCAGGCTGTCCTGGCTTGAAGGTGGGGTTTCACCAGGGATCCGTCCCTTTCCTGCCCAGTAACCTGTCTGCCTCCTGCCATCAACATGCCATCCATGGTGCCCAGGATGTTTGTGCCAAGGAGTATCTGCAGGCCCACGTGGAGCCGCCCTCAGCAGCCCCCAGTCTCCGTCCCTGAGCTCGTGCATGTCCAAAGTTTCAGAGGGAGCCAAGGTGATGGGAGGGGGAGGGGGATGCTGTCATATCAGTGCTGCCTCCAGTGCATGCACACCCAGGTGGGTCACAACAGCGCCTGGGCTCAGCTTCAACTTTGCTCCAAAATTGGAGCAGACACCAGGAGCGGGGAGAGGCCAGGGAGAAGAAGCAGGCCCTTCCAACCCAGCAGGGGCAGAGGGGCTTCCTGGGCCCCCGAGAGTGCAGGGATGCATGGGTCCACAGCCACGGCTGGGCGGCTGCAGCTGTGCCCAGGAATGTGGGGTTCCTGCCCTACCAACTCAGTAGGTGATGGGGCTTCCACCTGTTCCCAGCTCCTGCTGGCCTCACAGAGCACACAACCTTGGCTGTGCCTCCCCTGCCACAGGCAGCGTCTTCCCAGGGGCCACTTCGGACAGTCCAATGCTGCCATCAGTGGGTTCAAGGGAATCCATGTAAATATGTTAATGCTCCTCATGTTACACCATCATTGTTGTACCATGAGTAACACAGTTCTTTGTATCTGATTCAGAAGTTTTGTATCCTCTGGCAGCGTCTATGAAATAGTTGCAGGCTAGCTTATTAGCCCATAAGACCAGACCTGATAATAATCCTCCATTTTGGTTTCTCAGGCCAGAAAGAATTGGGGTCTGTCACTTACATACGTTGTAACAAATTATCTTCCTCATTAATTGAAATAATACATGTGAAAACTTCTTATCCATACTAGGTTCCCAAGTATGTGCGGTCCTATAATAGATTGTTTTATTAAACAGCTTTATTCAGGTTTAATTGACATACAACAAGTGGCACATAAAGTGTACAGTTTGATAGGTTTTGAGATATGTATACACCAGTGAAACTTTACCACAATTAAGAGAATAAACAAAAAGATGGATTGTTTTTCCTCTTATCACACTTATTTTTAAGCTTTGTATTACGGAAATATTCAAACAAACACAATAGTAGGGAAAAAAGTATCATATACTCCTGTGTACCCATTGCCTATCAATTATCAACATTCTCCCATTTTTGTTTTACCTTTCTCCTTCCTACTTTTTTTTTTTGCTGAAATATTTTAAAGCAAATTTCAGATATGATTTTCTTACATATAAATATTTCAGCATATATCTTCAACGGATAAGGACTTTTTGCTTTAATATAAGTACAACAACATTATCACATCCAACAATACAACAATAACTTTTTAAAATCATCTAAAAGGCAGTGTCTGGTATCCAGTTTCTCCAACTGACTATAAAAATATCTTTTTACAGTTTGTGTTTTCAAATCAAGATTCAAACAGGGTCCACAGATTGCATTTGGTTAATATGACCCTAAAGAACCTTTTAATCTATAAAAGTTTCTTTTTCCTTTTATTCTCCCTTATTTATTTGTTGAAGAAACTAAGTCCTTCATGTAGACCTTCACAGATTTTAGATTAAGCTAATTGTATCCTTTGATGGACATAGGTGTTCCTCTATCTCTCATATTTCTACGAAACTGGGAGTTAGGTGTGGATCTGTACTGTTTATATGGTAGCCACTAGTCACATGTGGCTACTGAGCATTTTAAATGTGAGTTAGTATGAATCGAAATGTGCTGTGAGTGTAAAATGCACAACCAGAATTCAGACTTATTACAAAAAGAATAGAATGTTGTAATAATATTTTTATATTGATTATATATTAAAATATTTTGGATGTATTACCTAAAATATATTTTAAAATTAATTTCACCTCTTCATTTTTACTTTTTTTTTTTTTTTTTTTGAGACAGAGTCTCACCCTGTTACCCAGGCTGGAGGGCAGTGTCGCAATCTCAGCTCACTGCAACCTCTGCCTCCCGGGTTCAAGCGATTCTCCTGCCTCAGTCTCCTGAGTAGCTGAGATTACACGTGCGTGCCACCACGCCTGGCTAATTTTTTGTATCTTTAGTAGAGACGGGGTTTCACCATGTTGGCCAGGCTGGTCTTGAACTCCTGACCTTGTGATCCTCCCGCCTCGGCCTCCCAAAGTGCTGGGATTACAGGCATGAGCCACCGCACCCTGCCTATTTTTACTTTTTAAATGTGCTTACTGGAAAATTTTAAATTACATATGTAGCTTATATTTCTGTTGGACAGTGCTGAAGTTTTCATTAGATTCAGATGGAATTTTTTTCTTTTTTAAGAAGGGTTCTTCCATAGTGATGTGGCATACTTCTCCTTGCAACCCATCTGGGGGTGCATAATATCCAGTTGCCTTACTGGTAGGGTTGTTAAGATTGCCCCGTGGTAAGAAAGAGAAGAGCTGGCCTGGAACTCACAGCTAAAACCTTGGTGTTCTCCTGTTGAACATCACCAACTTCACAGAATACCAGCATAATGCAAGACCAATCTGTGACTCTAATGGAGCAAGATAAAACAAGACAATACCATAATCATATCTGAGTGCATATAAAAACAAGTACATTGTCCAAACCACAAAACACCTGTCTTTCTTGGCTAATATAAATGGCTATTGCTTCTTTACCATTTACAGGTTTAGCTTTACTTTGTTCCTTCTGCCTTTTAGATGAGAATTACTAAAATATCCAATAATAGACTCACCCCTGCTTCCTGGCAGCATCCAATTAAGAGCAAAGCTCTGTTTCCTTAAATTTCCCCCAAATCATCCCCACAAGCCCAGACCTTATAAATCCTTTCTAACACCTTGTTGAGGCCACATGGCTCCCTTTGGCATACATTTTCTTTTGTTGCAGTGAGGCAGTGAACACAAAATTTGACTAAAGATGTGTTTGGGACGTTGACAGTGCGGTCAGGTAGTGTTGGCCTCATCCTTCCATTCTAAAGTATGTTGGATAGATTTTTAAGCACAGGTACAACTTTATGCAACTAAATGTTTTGGGAATTACATAGTTGGTACCTATTTGTGACTATTGTGATACTGGACATATCGGTTCAAACAATTATTGAAGCTATTTTACAAACAGACCTCAGCCCATTTGGTTATTATATTAGTTTGCTAGGGATACCGTAAAAAAGTACCACAAAATGGGTGACTTAAAACAGCAGTGCCAGGCTGGGTGCGGCGGCTCACACCTGTAATCCCAGCACTTTGGGAGGCTGAGGTGGGTGGATCACGAGGTCAGGAGTTCAAGACCAGCTCGGCCAACATGGTGAAACCCCGTCTCAACTAAAAATACAAAAATTAGCTGGGCATGGTGGCATGTGTCTGTAATCCCAGCTACTCAGGAGGCTGAGGCAGGAGAATTGCTTGAACAGGGACCCAGGAGGCGGAGGTTGCTGTGAGCCGAGATTGCACCACTGCACTCCAGCCTGGGCTACAGAGCGAGACTCCGTCTCAAACAAAAACAAAAACAAAAAACAGCCATGCCACAGTTGTCTCACAGTTCTGGCTGCTGGAAGTCCAGGTCATGTGTTGGCAAGGGCTGGTTCTTTCTGAGGGCTGTGAGAGATAATCTGTTCCCTGCCTCTCCTCTTGCTCCTGATGGGTTGTTGGCAATCTTTGTGTTCCTTGGCTTGTAAACACATCACCCCGCTTCTGCCTTCATGTTCACGTGGTGTTCTTCCTGTGTCACTGTCTCTAAAAACAACCTCATTTTAACTTGATTATCTCTGCAAAGATTCTGTTTCCAAATAGGATCACATTCTGAGGTACTGGGAGTTAGGACCTCAACATACAAATTTTTCAGGGACATAGTTAAACTCATACTATTCACAGTTATTAGAATCTTTCTGGTAGATGTCAATAGCCACCGATCTTAGAGGTAAGTGACAGTGAACACTTCTTGACAATCTCACCATAAGTAGCTTATATTAAAAGTGAATAGTCAACCAAATTCTACACACATATAGACATTTATTAAATAAGCATGTATTCATAAGTAGGCTCAGGAACAATTCATAAAACCTGTTCTATAATCTTGGGAAGTCCCAGACCTCTTTTCTTTAGGGGCTCTAACCATACCACATACAAAGGATTCATCTGAAACGGGTACCCCAACTAGAGGCAAGATTCTGCTAACCCTATATAGTTGTACTGGCCAACCAAAATCCTCTGAAATAGGGATGTAGAATCACTTGTTATTCTAGCCCTGGGTGTCATCCTTACAGGCAAAGGTGAAGGATTCACCCTAGTTGTGATAAGATGGGGAGTAGCTCTAAAAACATTTTATCTTGAACTGTACCAGTTTCACCAATGGCAATCCATTTGTAGTATCCATTATGCTGATTAATAAATCACTAATTTTACCAATAAAAGCCTATTAATAGCATTTATTATAATAAGCAGAGCCTCTGGTGTTGATTGAAGGTAGCCGAGCCTTGTGATAGTCCTCTCTGGTGTGTGGCATTTTGATTAAATGCTAGCTATGAATTCTTGATTAAGGCAACCAACTGTCCCTAGAGTATAGATTAACACTAACAAACACACACATTTATGTCACATTGTCTGAGCTAAAGTATTTAAAAGTAAGTTACAGACATCATAACCAGGCCACTCCACTTTCAGAGTGTATTTGGGAGGATCCATAATAAACAGATGCACATTGGAGTATAAAGTCCATGGAATAGGGTCAAGTGTGCCCTTTCTCAGCTGTCTTTGTGACCTTGGGCAATCACTTAAGTTTTCTGGGTTTCAGTTTCTTCATCCATAAAATGAAAGGCTTGGATTAAATGATTCTTTAAGCTCCCTTTAGCACTATGTTCCACAATTCAATTCCAAGAGCTAATACATCCACATGTATAAAATAACACAATGCAGACTGAATACATAGCTGCTGAGAAGAAGTGGCATAAGGGTGAGATTGGATTAGTCAAGAAAGACTTTGGAAAATGAGAGAAAACCAGTCATTGGTGAATTATTTCATTTGACAACATTTGTGTGTGTGTGTGTGTGTGTGTGTATACATATGTGTGTCTCTGTGTGTGTATATATATATATATATTTTCTCTTACTTTTTTGCCTATAAGCCAAAAACACACATTTTGTGTAGATCAAAATGATCCTTGGCACTTTAAGACTCAGCCTTGGGATATTAGACATTATTTGAAGTGACTTTGTTAGCTTTTAGAATCTGTGATTGGTGAAGGGACAGGATATTGGTTTTGCTGGCTCAAGGTCGACAAATGCTACTATTGCAGATTTCTGACTTGGCTTCAAGTTCAAAAAAGTAATGTGTGCTACCAGTTTAGTTCTGTGCCTCCTTCAGTCAGGCTTGTAGTAAAATGGCCATTTGTAAGACTAAAGCCTGAATAAAGACTTACATTCCTTTATGTTCAGAAAGCAAAGGGAAAAACATACTGATTTCAAATACCTTGATTAATGTAGCATTCAAATCCTAAACATTGCTGCAGGCACACAATTCAAACAAACCCCATGGGCAAATTTTCTGTACTTCATTTGACAGTATATGCTTCATAGCAGTTCCCAGACATTCTGCCCAGGGATGCTAAAAGGTAATGCAATAGCTTCCCCTTGTCTAGGATGAAAACACATGCTGGACAGAGGCAGGGATGGGACAAACTGAAATGTCCACAAGGGCTACCGAAGTAAAGTCAGGAATGAAGACGGCTGATGTGTCAGTAGGATATGATAGGGCAAGCCTGGCCCCACTGAAAGGAGAAAGCCATCACCCAGCTTCTGTGGATTTGCCAGTGGGAACTCCACATCCAAGACTGCCAGATATTCCAGCATTTACAGAGTTGCCAGAGAACTCAATATTTTATTTTCCCCCAAAGCTGGAAATCCAGATTTTTTATGTGACAATTCTTGACAATTGAATATTTGTAATGAATTTAAACTTTCTAAACTGTTTTCTAGGGTGAAAAATCAACTTGTACAATGTAGACATTTAGGTCATTGGTTTATGTTGGAAAAAACAAGGGCTTTAGACACACCTGGGAATAAAGTCCTGTAAAATCACTTGTTGGCTATGTAACATGGGGTAGTGTATTAGTCTGTTCTCACACTGCTAATAAAGACATATTCAAGACTGGGTAATTTATAAAGGAAAGAGGTTTAGTTGACTCACAGTTCCACAGGACTGGCGGGGAGGGCCTCAGAAAACTTATAATCATGGCGGAAGGGGAGGCAAACACGTCCTTCTTCACATGGCAGCAGCAAGGAGAAATGCAGAGTGAAGTGGGGGGAAAGACCCTTACAAAACCGTAAGATCTCATGAGAACTCACTCACTGTCATGACAACAGCATGGAGGTAGCTGCCCCCATGAGTCAATTACCTCCCACCGGATCCCTCCCATGACATGTGGGGATTATGGGAACTACAATTCAAGATGAGATTTGGGTGGAGACACAGCCAAACCATATCAGGTAGGTATTTAAGATATCTGAACCTTATTTTTCTTATAAGTGAAAAATTAGGATATTTAAACCCATTTGGTGGGGCTACTCTGAACATTGAATGAGGGAAAGTGTTTGACGAGGCATGCAAATACACCTGGAATTTAGTTGAGTAAATACAGTATTTGTGTTTGTTCTTTCCAGATACTTTTTGGACCAATGGTTATAAACCGGGTGCCCACAGGTCAAATCCAGCCCACAATTCCTTTTTATTGGCAGCTTCCAATTGTTTGAGGAGTGGAGTATTGGCCTCCTCCCTTAAAATAAGGCATGAGCTCTTCAGTTAGTTACAGATCCCACCAATCTGCTATTTTCAGTTTTGCTACATGCCTGATCCTTTACCAATCTGAGTTTACGACCCCAGCACATAGGCCCCTGGCCTTGAACTCCATATAGTATATTTCCAATCTCTGTTCAGTGATAAGAAGGTTGATAATCCTGACTGTGGAGGGTCATCAGAGACATTACATACACAAAGACTGGCTGGCACAATTAGGATAATAGTAAGTTCAATGAGAGTGTCATGTCTCAGGCTTCTGTGGCTGGTGCTTTCCATGATGCTTAAATAACCTAGTGGATTTATATGGCCTCAGTCTTCCATGGTATCAACACATAAATTCTCATTTTCCCAGCATACCCTGTATTAAAAGCATAATATGGAAATCCAGCAAACCATGTTTCCTCTATCAAATAATAATAATAATTCTTTTCTTCTCTCTCTCTCTGTTTTTTTTTTTTTTTTTGACGTGGAGTCTCACTCCGTTGCCCAGGCTGGAGTGCAGTGGCGCAATCTCGGCTCACTGCAACCTCCACCTCCTGGGTTCAAGCGATTCTTCTGCCTCAGCCTCCCAAGTAGCTGTGACTGCAGGTGCGCACCACCACACCTGGCTAATTTTTGTGTTTTTAGTAGAAATGGGGTTTTGCCATGTTTTCCAGGCTGGTCTCGAACTCCTGACCTCAGGAGGTCCACCTGCCTCGGCCTCCCAAAGTGCTGGGATTACAGGCATGAGCTACCATGCCCGGCCTCTTTTCTTTTCTTTTTTTTTTTGAGACAGGGTCTCATTATGTTCCCCAGGCTGGTTACGAACTCCTGGGCTCGAGCAATCCTCCTGCTTCAGCCTCCCAAACTGCTGGAATTGCAGACATGAGCCACCACACTTGGCCTATCAAATAATAATTAAAAAGTTATATCTCAGGGCTCAGAAATAACATGACTTCCCCAGCAAATGGCTGTGGAAAGACTTCCCACTGTGGCCTGATGGTAGGTGGTATGGAAATGAATGCAGCAGCAGTGAAAACATGCGCAAATCCTAGATCCTGAGACTCAAAGAAATATAATGGGTGCCTGGTGGATCTTAACATTTTCAAGCCTGGAAAATTGTCATTTGGGGAATTGTAAGCAGTTTATGCTTTCTAGGATAGAACATTCAACTTGTCTTGGGGGCTATATCAATTAGAGTCATTTGGTACAAGCAACAGAAACAGATTTTGGCTGATGTTAGCAAAAGGGATTTTATTGGGTGGATATCAGATATCTCAAAGAACAGTAATAAAAGTGAATGAACTGCAAACTATGACAGAACTAGGAATCAGGTGGCAAGAGCTACCAGATAGCCTCTCTGAGTCTGCTTTTAGAGTAAATGATCATTCATTTTCAGCCTCAAAGTCACTTAGCTCAAGGTTCAGACTGGAGGAAAGATCGTCTGATTTTTCAGCGTGGGTCTCTTTTTCATACATGGGAGGAAGTGCATTTTGCTCAACAGTTTCACTGTGACTACCTACCATGGGGTTGGTTAGTCAAAACTGAATTCTGATGCTGGTTCCAGAAGATGGAGACACAGCACCAAGAAAGCATCTGCCCCTTGGCAGACCTTCTGTGCTTCAGGAGGGACTACTTCCCTAGACCTATTGGTTAAGCAACTCTAAGGCAAATATCTACTGTTTGAGGGGACAGGATTGACTTATACCTGTGTCAAATTCCCAGAGAAGAACATCCAATTGCTAAGATTGGGTCAGGCATCCCTTCCTGGCCCAGGATGACTGCTTTAATTAGCTTGTTACCTAAAGAGGTAAACTTTGTGATTTAACAAAACTATTAGCGAGGTATTGTAAATGGTAATAAACTGAGAGGATTTTCAGTACTGATAGGGACCCTAATTCACTTTTCTAGAGGGGAAGGAAAAGGAATTCTGATTGTTGAGATTGAGAAAGAGAGCGGGGCATGCGTGGTTTAGCTTCCTCTCCTCTTTGGAAGCCAGTCGATAGGCAGGAAGTTGAAGTTAATCTTACAAAGGTATCTTTTTTTTTTTTTTTTTTTTGAGACAGAGTCTCACTCTGTCACCCAGGCTGGAGTGCAATAGCGTGGTCTCGGCTCACTGCAACCTCTGCCTCCCAGGTTCAAGTGATTCTCCCACCTCAGTCTCCCAAGTTGCTGGGACTACAGGCACATGCCACCACACCCGGCTAATTATTGTGTTTTTAGTAGAGATGGGGTTCCACTATGTTGGGCAGGCTGGTCTCGAACTCCTGACCTCATGATCTGCCTGCCTCAGCCTCCCAAAGCTCTGGGATTACAGGCCTGAGCCACTGTGCCCAGCCCAAAGGTTCTTAAAGTGTTCTTAAAAGTACTGAGACTACTGGTGGGTCCCCAAGACCCTTTCATCTCTTTTTAGCAAGGTCAAAATAATTTTTATAATAATGCTAACATGTTAAATTTGCCTTTTTCATTGTGTTTACATTTGCACTGATGGTACAAAAACAAAGATAGGTAAAACTGCTTGTGCCTTGGTGTGAACCAAGGCAGAGACAACAAAAGGGGCTAGTCATTGTTTCCTTTACTGCCATACACTCAGGAAAAAAGCAAAAAACCAGAGTTTTATTGAGGAATATCCTTGATGAACACTGTTAATTTTATTTCACTGCCGAATACCTTTCTTCTGCATTATGAAAGATAGTGATTGTTCAGAGGAAAAACGCACTAGTGCCGTTGTTTAACTTGTGAACTGAACTAGATTTTCTCTCCAGAATACCATTTTACTTGAAAGAATGATTGACCAACAAACCATGATTATTCAAACTTGGGCATTTGGCTGACATTTTCTTTAACAAAGTGACTGTCACTTCAAGGTAAACAACTGACAGTATGTGTTACTAATGATAAAATTTGTGCTTACAAGCAAAAATTAGAATTTTACAAAACTTGTATCCGCCACCATAGGCTTGACAGCTTTCCAATCCTTAAAGATGTTCCTGATGATATTCGTGGTGATATTAATGAATGCAGTTTTTGAATACTGTATAATGAAATATCATAACATTGGAAGATCTGCTTGAGTCAGTGAACCGAAGCCTTCCAGATATTCAATGCATGATGTTACAAAGAGCTATTCAGTTTGCAAGATAGATTAGAGGATTTAAAGGTAACCATTGACATGGTTTCATATCAATATTGCAATTAACCTTTAAGAAACTATCACTTGTTGAGTTTTGGTGTGGTATTAAACCATAATATCCATAATTACATGAAAGTTTTAAAACATTCCTCCCCTTTCCAACAATGTATTTGTGTGAGGCTGGATTTGCTTCATGTACTTCAATCAAAACAGTATTTTGCAAAACAAAGTGAATGTGGAGGCAGCTATGAAAATCTGTTTTGATTAAGCCAGACATTAAAGTTGTAAAAATGTAAGACAACTGTGCTCTTACTTTTTTTAATTTTGGAAAATATATTTATTTTTATAAAAATATGTTAATATTTAATGGATTTCTTATTTTAAAATGAATTAACAAATAAATACTTAAGATTTTTCCATTTTAACTTCTAGTGTGGTAAATAGCCATAGATAAAACCCAGATAAACAGTAGCTTTTTTGGGATCATCAATAATGTTTAAGAGTTTAGGTCCTGAGATAAAAAAGTTTGATAACTACTGTTCTAGTGGAACTGCATTTATTGGAAAGAAAACATTCAAGGTAGGGGAAAGATTTTCCTCCTTAACAAATAAGAAGCCTATCTTGGGAGTGGTTTTGGAAGATACTGTTCGTTGGACATCCAGGCAACATTGAGAGTCATTCACATTCCACTGTAGAGGTTGAAAAGCCAAATATTTACTTTCCCAACATTGTTGTACCCAGGGGCAGCCACCTGACCTAGTTTTGGACCATGAGATTATAAAAGATGCTGTTCATGTCCTTTTAGCTCTTCTTTACTGGGATGGTATGCTTATCCCTCAGCTGCTATGAATTGCCCTCAGCAGAGGGAGTCTCCTTGCTTGGAAATGACTAGGAGGCTATGCAACACACCTACACAGCCTGCAGCCAAGGACTGATTGGCATGGGGATTTGCCAGAACCCATTGCCTCAGTATAGGATAGCTCTGCTGTGGGATCAGGCTGAGCTAAGAGTTTGGCTGAACCCACATCTTTGCCTGGCTTCTGTCCTCTGCCCTGCACTTCTCTCTTTACTCCCTTAAAAGTTGTACAGAAAGCATCCCTCAATAAGTCACTTGCACAAGAATTCCCATTTTAGCCTCTAGAGAACTCCATTTAAGAGAAACGTAAGCAGAAATCAGTGGAAGTGCCTTTCTGGGAGAGCATTTGCTTTCTTCATTAAAAAAAGAGAAGGGAGAACATGTGCAGTGGTACAGCCCCTTCCCCTTTTCCTTGCCTTACACGACTGTGATGTCTGGAGCCAGCACTCCTATCTTGTGACTAAGAGGCAATAGACATAAGGAAAAGGCCAAAAGAGTTCCAGAGCCAATGCTAGCAGCTCTTACCTCCAGACTTTTAAATTTTATTTATTTATTTATTTTTTTGAGACAGGGTCTCACTCTGTTGCCCAGGTGGGAGTGCAGTGGCATAATCACGGCTTGCTGCCACCTTGATCTTCTGGATTCAAGCGATCCTCCTGCCTCAGCCTTTTGAGTAGCTGGGACTATAGGTGCATACCACCACGCCCAGCTGATTTTTGTATTTTTTGTTAGAGACGGGGTTTCGCCATGTTGGCCTGACTGGACTCGAACTCCTGACTGGACTCGAACTCCTGACCTCAGGTGATCCACCCACCTTGGCCTTTCAAAGTGCTGGGATTACAGGTGTGAGCCACCATGTCCGACCAGACTCTTTTTTTTTATATGTGAGAAAAATAAGTTCTTTTTTTTCAAGTCACTTCAAGTCAGTGTTTCCGTTATTTGTAACTGAACACATTACTGTCTGATACAGATGTTGTGAGAAAGTAATGAGATAATAAAGGGCCTACCATATAACAGTCACTCAAGAAATAGTAATTTCTTTCCCTCATCTCTTCCCAAATTACTTTTCCTGGCTGGAGTTTATGGAGGGCTACATGAAATTACACAATACCTGTGTTTCTTATACATCTGGGTTAGCTCCTTCTGAGCTGCTTATATTCTTGAACCAATGCCTTGATTAAGAGAGGGATAACTAAATGATAGGAAGAAGTGGTGGCTTTTTTCTCTCCATCCTTGTATTTCAACAGTGGATGGACTTGTGTGTTGGGAGCATTGGCATGGCTCATTGCTTTAATATCACCTAAAGACTCGAGAATCTTTACATTATATAAAAATGTGCCATTGTTTTAGTCTCATGTTGGCCAACCCCTCAGGTTCATAATAACAGTGCCAATATCTGCACCAAAGTAGAAGGGTATGGTTGGGTGGCTTGGGTGTCAGGAACAGTAGGGCCTTTGTTTGGACTGTGACCCCATGTATGTATTACAGCGTCTCTTTGTTTTTTGGGCCACCATTCTTGCTCTGTGCATGTGCATCTTATTATTTATAGAAATAAAGCTTGTCTTTGGGGTAGTGAGACTGCTGGTAACAGGGGCATATTGTTTGAAACATACTGAATGCATCAGGTTTCCATGCTGTTTAGTAATGCAATTCAACCAGATTTAGCAAATGTTTATTGAATGCCCACTGTGTGCTAGGCACTGGGGCCTGGGGTGATGAATCGGTCATGTCTTTGCTTTCTGGAACCAAGATCTGTGTGGTGGCTGACAGATATACAGATAACTTTGATTCAGGGTTGGTGCTACCAGCGATGACGATGCTAACAAAGTTCTATGGGACTTTTGAGGAAAGAAGAAAAGGATTAATTTCACCTTAGGGAGTCAAATAAAGGCATCAAAATGGCAGTGAGAAAAGCATTCTCTTGTACTTGTTATTTACTTTCACCTAATTATGGCTTATAATTGCTAAAGTATAAAATCCCTTCATATAGAACTCCAATGAATCCTAGCAACACCACCATGGGGTGAGCATACTATGTCAATTTTTACATATAGGGCTAAACTGAGACTCAGCAAAGTTTTAAGTACTCATATGGCTTTAAGTGATGAAGAACTCAGGTATTCTAACTCCAGATTTAGTTCTTTCTCTGTAGATAGATATATGATTTTTACAGTCTACAGCAGTGGTTCTAAAACTAGGCTGCACATTAGAATCTCTTGGAAGGTTTTAAAAATCCCCATATGCACACTGCACTGAGGCCAATTAAATCAGACTCTCTTGGGAGTGGGACCCGGGTATCAGAGTGTGTTTGGACTGTGTGTGTATGTGTGTGTGTTTAATTATTTATTTAAAAAGTTAAGATTTTATATTTAAAAAATATATAGGACATAAAATTTACCATCTTAGCAATTTTTAAGTAGCATTAATCACATTGATATTGTGATGCTACCATCATCATCCTTCTCCAGAATGCTTTTCATCTTACAGAACTGAAACTCTGTACCCATTAAACAATAACTCCCCATTTTCCCCTATCCCAAGCCTTGGTAACCACTATTCTACTTTAGGTCTCCATAACTATTCTGACTACTCTAAGTACCTCATATAAGTGGAATCACACAGTATTTGTGTTGTTTTGACTATTTCACTTAGCATAATGACCTCAAAGTTCATTCGCATTGTAGCATGTGCTAGAATTTGTTTTCTTTTTAAGGCTGATCAATATTCCATTGTATGTATATACCACATTGTTTATCCCTTCATCCATTGATGGCTACTTGGGATGCTCTCACCTTTTGGTTACTGTGAATAGTGCTGTAGGAGCACGGGTGTACAAATATCTCTTTGAGACCGTGCTTTCAATTCTTTTGGGTATGTATCCAGAATTGGAATTGCTAAATTATGTGATAATTCTATCTTTATTTTTTTTTTTTGAGGAACCACCATATTGTTTTCCATAGTAGTTACATCGTTTTATATTCTCACCAACAGCACATCAATGTTTTGTTTTTTGTTTTTTTGAGACGGAGTTTCGCTCTTTTTGCCCAGGCTGGAGGCAATGGTGCAATCTCGGCTCACTGCAACCTCTGCCTCCCAGGTTTAAGCAATTCTCCTGCCTCAGCCTCCCGAGTAGCTGGGATTACAGGTGCATGGCACCACACCCAGCTAAGTTTTATATTTTTAGTAGAGACGGGGTTATGCCATGTTGACCAGTCTGGTGTTGAACTCCTGACTGCAGGTGATTCACTTGCCTTGGCCTCCCAAAATGTTAGGATTACAGGAGTGAGCCACAGCTCCCAGCCCAGTGTTTTTTTTTTTGTTTTTTTTTTTTAGCTCCCCAGTGACTCTACTGGGCAGCCAAGGTTGAACACAGACCTCCTGAAGAGACTGCAGTAGACTGAGCTCCTGAAGAACAGACTGTTTATTCACCTTTTTATCCACAGCACTGCACCATACCTGGCAAACTGCACAATGGCACTTGTGTTGAGTGGAACTCCTCCATGTTGTCTTCATTTTATTTCTACATAACTTTTGCAAATCTGTAGCTAAGCCAGCTTTCCCTATAAGGCAAATGCATTGGCAGACCACTGAAGTTTTCCTCACTTATAAACATATAGTTCTGCCCTAGTCATATTTATTCTTTGGTGCTACAGGCACCAAGCATACCAATGAAACATATGAAAGAGTTGCTTCTTCTAAACTAAATGGAGAAGGAGAAATAAAGCGAGAGAAAGGTGGACTGCCCAGTTTTCTTCAGGTGTGTAGCATATGGACCTCCTATTTTTGGTGACTGACAAAGATCTAGATGTGACTTTTTTTTTTTTTTAATGTGTCAACTGTTTAACGGGGGTCTGTGTGCCTAAAACCTCTGCTGTGAAGCCATTACTGCCAGGGTTCTTTCTGTCCTCACAAAATTGTGACCTGTGATCCAGGCCCCAGCACATCCTAAACCTAAACCCAGAATTCAGACTGGCCAGAAGCCACACACCGATGGCAGCTGTATTAGTAAGGGTTATCTAGAGGGACAGAACTAACAGAATAGATGTATATATAAAGGGGAGTTTATTAAAGAGTATTGATTCACATGATCACAAGATGAAGTCCCACTGTAGGCCATCTGCACAGATGGGAAATTTGGGAACCCAGAGGTCAAGATTCTACTGAAAGTTAAATAATTTGTAAGTACCTCAGGCTGGATTTAAGCCTAGGATCCTTAAAGCCTTAGCCCTTTGCCCTCAACACAGTGCCCTCCCTGGCCTGGAATGCATCTAACTAGTGGATACCTCTGGCAGGTGAATAATTTGTCTATCCTTCAAACCTATGTGTGTTTGAAATTTATTCTGGGTTTATTTGGAGGAAGCGTTGAGTTCTGTGTGCAGGAGGGGCAGAGTAGAAGGACCCTATAGTCCCAGACCTTCATAGCCATCTCAGTATAGTTAAAGGCCTTGGGTTAATTGGACTCACGCTTCTTGAGAAGGCACTTCACAGGACCACCTCTGGAGTTTGCTGCCTGGCTGGGGGATGGGGAGTGGGTGTTTCCACACCCTCTCAACCTGGTGGCTTATCAATTACAGATGCTTCCTTATTTACAGATAGTCTAAGTTTGAAAGGTAGTTCCTAAGAACATTTGTGTATAAGTCCAGCTAGGCATTTGTTAGACAAGCCACTGCCACACCATCTGTGGGATGGTTGTCCTCTCATGTGTAGCTTTGTTTCTGTCTAGGAAAGATTTAGAGGTGAGTAACATTTGTATTCCTTTCAGCCATGTTCATTGACCTCCCTAGGAGGAGTATGAAAAATTATTTTTTTCCCTACGTTATGTTTCCACCAACATTTTAGTGCTTTTGTGGCAGTTTAGCGTTATGGATCAGTGTCCTGGGCAGTTGTCCAGTTGAACCATCCCCAAGTCAGCTTTGGCCTTATTGTGCCTCAGTTTCCCATAGGATGTCAGATAGTAGAGCTGACTTGTTTTGTGCATGCAGGTGATTCATTGCTGACATCCTGTAATGCCTCATGCTGTAAGGACGCATCAAAGCTGTCATAACCATGTTTCTATGAATTACTCATGCTTTGTCACGCTACAGGACTATTCGTATGGAAAATGTTGAGGTGCTATCTTGATTATGTCTGAGAAAGTTTTCTTTTCTCCTCATGGATATTTCCACTACAATGAAATACCCACTTTTTGTGCCTAGCTGTTTTTAGGTCAGTTATGGGAAATGGCAATGGCAAATGCTCTAGGCCTGAAATAAATTAGGCAACAAATAATCAAAAACCACGGAAAGGGAAAGCTAGGATAGTTTATTAATACATTCTTAGTGTCTCCCAGGGATCTCTGTTGGTAGAGGGGGACAGAATATCATAGGATGACCAACCATCCTGTTTTGCCTTGACTGAAGGGTTTCCTGGGATGCCAGACTGTCAGTGCCAAAACCCAGAACATCCTGGGCAAATCAGGAAGTTACTCATCCTACTTTTAAATAAACTTTTAATCGTAGAATAGTTTTTGATTTACAGAAAAAGTGCAAAGATACAGTAGAGAGTTTCCATGTACTCCACACCTAGCTTCTCCTATTATTAGTATCTTACATTAGTATGGTACATTTGTCACAATGAATAAACCAATATTAACACATTATTATTAACTTATGTCCATACTTTATTCAGGTTTTCTTAGTTTTTATGCAATGCCCTTTTTCTGTTCCAGGATTCCATCAAGGATACCACATTATAATTAGTTGTAATGTTTCCTTAGGCTCCTCTTGGCCGTGACGGTGTCTTAGACCTTCCTTGTTTTTGATGACCCTGACAGTTTTGAGTAGAACTGGTCAGGTATTTTGCAGAATGTCCCTCAATTGGAATTTGTCTGATGTTTTTCTCATGATTAGACTGGGGTTATTGGTTTTGGAGAGGAAGACCACAGAGTAAGGTATCACCATGCTTATCATTGCTAATGTTAGCCTTGATCACATGGCTGATTAATGTTTGTTAGGTTTCTCCATTGTAACGTTACTTTTTTTTTTTTTTTTTTTTTTGAGACAGGGTATCAGTCTGTCACTCAGGCTAGACTCCAGTGGCACGATCTTGACTCACTGCAGCCTTGACTTCCCGGGCTCCAGCAATCCTCCTATCTCAGCCTCCCGAGTAGCCGGGACCACAGGCATACGCCACCATGCCTGGCTAATTTTTGTATTTTTGGTAGAGACAAGGTTTCTCTGTGTTGCCCGGGCTGGTCTTAAACTCCTGAGCTCAAGCTATCCACCCACCTCGGCCTCCCAAAGTGTTGGGATTACAGTCGTGAGCCACTGTGCCCCGCCTAATATTACTCTCCCCTTCACTGCTCCCTGCCTTTTTTACACTCTACACTTTGAAAGGAAGTCACTATGTTACAGCCCACACTTAAGGAGTGGGAAGCTGTGCTCTACTTCTCTAACGAGAAGCATCTATGTAATAAATTATTTGGAATTTATTCTGCATGGGAGATTTGTCTATTCTTCCAAATTTATTTATTTATTCAATCATTTATTTATATCAGTATAGGCTCATGAATATTGATTGTCCAATAAAGTTGACCAATACAACTTTTATTTATTACGCTGCAATTCCCTAATGGCAAATGATGTGGAACATCTTTTCATAAGCAGTAGTCTCCCCCTTATCCACAGTTTCACTTTCTGCAGCCTCAGTTACCCATAGTTGACCAAAGTCTGAAAATATTAAGTGAAAAATTCCAGAAATAAACAATTCATAAGTTTTAAATTGTGTGTTGTCCTGAGTAGTGTGACAAAATCTCATTCTGTCCTGCTCTGTCCCACCCAAGATGTGAATCATCCCTTCGTCCAGTGTCTTCACATCGTATATACCACCCGCCCATTAGTCACTTTGGAGCTATGTTGATTATTAGACAGAAAAAACATAGTATAATGGGGTTCCATACTATCCGTGGCTTCAGATATCCACTGGGGGTCTTGGAACATATATTCCGTAGTTGAGGTGGGACCACTGTATTTATTTGTCATCTGTATACTTTCTTTGGTGAGGTGTCTGTTCAGATCTTTTGCCCTTTTTAAAAGTAGGGGACAGCCGGGCGCGGTGGCTCATACCTGTAATCCCAGCACTTTGGGAGGCTGAGGCAGGCAGATCACGAGGTCAAGAGATTGAGACCATCCTGGCCAACATGGTGAAACCCCATCTCTACTAAAAATACAAAAATTAGCTGGGCATGGCGGCACACCTGTAGTCCCAGCTACTCAGGAGGCTGAGGCAGGAGAATTGCTTAAACCCGAGAGGGGGAGGTTGCAGTGAGCCAAGATCATGCCATTGCATTCCAGCCTGGCAACAGAGAGAGATTCCATCTCAAAAAAAAAAAAAAAAAGTGGGAGTCACCCTACTTTTGAGAGCAAACTGGACCTGAGACCAGTTTGGGGGCATGTGGGAGGGGGACCTGGGAAACCTTGCCAACCCTAGATTCCTTCAACTGTGGCTTCCGAGACTTTCACCTTGGAAGCTCAGTCAACCCAAGTCTGAGTCATTCTGACAAGGGCAGGGTGGGGTTTGCAGGCAAATTCTGGATAGACCAAGATTGTGGCTCATTTAAGATCATTTGTCTCAGTTTCAACTTCTTTTCATACATTACTTAATGCTTCATGAAATAAACTAAAATATTTCACAAATGCATTTTTTCCCTATTGCCTTTGGCCATCATTTAGAACTAATTTTCATGGCATCAGTTTAAGGCGCATGAATTTTATAAGACTGTGAATGTCTAGTTTCTAGGCTTTTCTACTTCATGAAGTCTTGAGCAAGGTGGGTTTGGATGAATGTGTAGACACATGGAGACTTCCTTATCTTGGATGCAATTCTTTACTCCTTTTTTTTAAAACATAAAAATAATAAAAAAGAAACATTTGAGCAGGACCAGAGGATCTTTACTCATTTTTAAAGATAGGCCTGGCTGGGTGCAGTGGTTCATATCTGTAATCCCAGCACTTTGGGAGGCTGAGTCAGGAGGATTGCTTGAGCCCAGGAGTTCAAGACCAGCCTGGGCAACATAGGAGGAGACCTCTGTCTGTACAAAAAAGATAAAAAATAAAGAAATTAGCTGTTTGTGGTGGAGGCGCACACCTGTAGTCTCAGCTACTCAGGAGGCAGAGGCAGGAGGATCATTTGAGCCTGGGAGGTCGAGGCTGTTACTGATCCAGGAAAAATGTCATGTATTGCTGTCATATGACACAGATTGCTGTGTTCTTTGGTGTTTAGGCATCTCTGTTAATTTCTCTGCAGTTTACCTTTCTGAAGATCTTCTTAAAGTCAGAGACCCATTTTCTACTGTGGTAATGTACAAACATTAGTTTTTCTAAGGAAATGCTGCTACCTGTCAGCAAATTAGAATTTTGACAAGTTTATCTGGTGCAGCTGCAGGCGGTGCCACCACTAGGGGTCAGGCGACGTCCTGATAAAGGAAGTGCAGTCACGGGGAGGCGCGAGGGGGCGGAGAAGTGCCTGGCCAACTCACATTTTGGGAGAGAAAATGTGCACAATTCCTGGATGGAGCTGAAATGCAGGCATTCTAAGCTTTGGCACTGAGAGTTTTTTTTTGTTTTGTTTTGTCTTTTGTGATTTGAATGCTAATTCTCTGAAGAGAGCCAGAGATTTTATGTCTGTCATTTTGCCTACAATTTCTCTTGTCTGTGGATTTTCAAATGTCATTTAATTTCTCCCTTACCAGCCCTGTCTGGCCATTCCTAGTGGATTTAGGGTGTGGAAAATTTCTGTATTCTCTCCGTTTTCAATAACGTTTTTATTCAGATGAATTCTGGATAACATGAAACAGAGTCAAAGAATGGGAGGGCTGGGGAAGAGAGAGGAGGACACCCCTGGTCCTGTGTGGTCTCAGGAGGAGGTGATGGCAGGGATGGGGAATGAGTCTTTCCTCCTACCCAGATCAAAGAGCTCTGGGCACCTTTGAGCCCAGGTATCAATTCCAATTGGGGACAATATCAGGGCTCTCACCTGAGATATTGCTCCTTTATATTCGTATGCCCCGAACGCACATTGCTACTCCATCTCTTTTTCTGCTGAGCCCTGATCAGCCTCGGAATGCTTCTCAACCAAGTGCTTCAGGAAGTCACTATTAGCTTTGCCATCATTCCTGGTTTGTCAATGCCTTGCTGTCAAAGACAAGTTTATGTTGAACTTGGCATCCATTACTCCTGCTCTGTGGTGGTGATCATCGTTTGCAATTTAGACGTCTCCAGAAGTTTTTTGAAGATCTTCCTTAAAATGGGGTTGAGGTGTTGTTATACAACAGCCAAGCTACAGACTGCTTTCGGGTACTGATTGGTTTCTGGCTAAACCGGTATTCCAGATAACAGTTACGGTGATTTTGCTAGAGATTTAGTCCAAAATATGCCTCCATTTTTCTCAGAAGAATAGTGTCTGTACAGAGTAAAAACCTAAATTAGCAACTAAAGTTTACTAAGAAATCAGATGAACAACCTTACTAGCATTCAAAATTGCAAATTAAACAACACAAGATACCATTTTTTCCTTATCAAGTGGCAAAAACTAAAAGGATTAATGACATACAGTGCTAATAGAGGGAAAACAGGCCTTCTCATATATTGAAGGTAGGACTGAAAATTATTACTGCTCTTGGGGAGATAGTATAGTAATATTTATTAAAATTTTTAAAAATATTTTTGCCCCAAATCTCATTTTGAGGAGTATATTTTTCAGATATGAAAGCTGTAGAACATAGAAATACATAATCGAGATGCTCTTTGCACATTTTTTAGTAGCAAAACAAAACAAAATTGAGATACAACTGAACTGTACTTCAATAGGATATATTTTGGTATAAATGTAATTTGGTATATTCATAATTCCAATTTAAATTAGTGTGTAGGAATGAATTAGATCTATATGAATTGTTCTAGAGATCACCATAGTAAGTTGAATGAAAAAAAAAAGAAATTGTGGAGTCTTGAACATAGTATGATTCAGTTTTTGTAAGAACAAAAAATTCAAACTCTTTATCTAGGAATATCTGCTTGCATGCGAGCATGGAGAAAGGTATCGAGGGGATACTCACTAGATGTTCCACCCTTGGAGGGTGGAATAAGAGGAAGTAGGTGTGTGTGTGTGTGTGTGTGTGCATATGTGTGTGTTATGTGGTGGAAGTATTATGAATTTTTTCTTTAATGCATCTTAAAAAATGCATGTCAATATTTTTAAAATTTTTTAAAAAAGGACAAGGAAACATGGTCCCCAGAAGGTTAAGGCCTTTGACCAAAGTCTTAACAACTAGTTAATGTCCCAGTGGGGCTACAATCCAGGTCTGCTGAGCACTGATTCCTTATGTTCATTCCCGGCACTGCTCACTATTGAAAAAAAAGGTAGCTGGCAAAATTCATTACTACTTCTTCTATTTGATGTTTTCACACTTCCCTTTCCTTTTCTATTGAGTAGCCAAGCTAAGAGAGCAAGAGTTTTTAGTTGTAGCCAGATCCTCTGTGTTCATCCTTAGGCAGACAATTTCCTTTTGACTGGAGAAGTTAATTTCCATGACTGAGTTAGCTATTCAATGGCAATCCCCAGAGTTAAAAGGATCGAGGAGGTGACTGAAGAGTTATAAATTTTCTCATTGTCCAGTCAAGATGTTCTCCTTGATCTGACGAATTTTCAGAAGCCAGCATTTTATTTCATTTCCAGTTTGACATAAAAGTTATTGTGTCCTTGGGGTTATAAGAAATACAGTATCACCTGTGACCTTCCTTTTATACAGAAAACTCTCCAGAGACCTTAGGGAATTTACGCAGTTTAATTTGGGCTTTGTTCAGCCCTCTTTTAGCTAACATTAGCCTGTAGGACCTTTTCAACAGTTATTATTTAATCCAGGGAGAGACTGTTACCCATCAAATGGAACACATTGCTGAATCCACTTAGTTTTTTCTTTTTATTCTTGTGGAAATGCTTTTTTCCTGACTTTCTTGACCTCTATCTAGAGTTTGGAAATATATAACCACAAAGTGTGGATCTGGGCCTGAAGGAACTATGAGGTGGTATGGTAGGCAGAATAACACCCACCCAAAGCTGTCTAAGTCCTAAGTCTCTGAAATTTGTGAATACATTATCTTACTGGCAAAGGAACTTTGCAGATGTGATTTGGTTAAGGGCTTTGAGATAGGGACAGTATTCATTATTGGTGTGAGTTCAATCTAATCACATGGATCTTTAAAAGAAGAAATCCTTTCCCAGTTGTAGTCAGAAGGAGATTTGATTATGGAAGAATGTTCAGAGTTGCAACATTGCCAGCTCTGAAGATGGAGGAAGAGGCCACAAGCTAAGGAATGCAGAGGGCCTTTAGAAGCTGGGAAAGGAAATAAAACAAATCTTTTCCTAGAGCCTCTAGATGGAACACATCTTGATCATAGCACATGTTGCACTTGGAGAGACAGGGGGAGCCAGATGTGCTTCAGTGAGGGGTCTAGCTCTATTTCCCACTCCTCTTTCAGCTTTCCTCTCCTCCACATGGAGCGTCCTCAAGCTGACTTACCCCTATGGTTGCAAGATGATGGTCAGCAGTGACTGGGGCAATAAGTGTTCTTGTTTACATCCACAGGAAGGAAAAGAAAACCTCTCCTCCACCCATGAAATAAGGCATTCCCTGAAGTCTGATTAGGCCAAATTGGATCATATGCCCATCCCTAGACCAGCCCTGGGAATACCAGCTACTGATGGTTTAAGCCTATGTTCCTAAATCAGTTACTATCAGATGGTAGTGATGGGCTGTTCACCTGGAGGAGGGGAAAATTGAAAGAAGAGTGGGAAATAGAGCTGGAAACTTCACCACAGCACATCTGGCTCATTCTGCCTCTCTCAAAGACTTATTAGGTAAAATAATGCAGTTCTATATTATTCAAACCAGTTGACTTGGGTTTTTCTATCACTTTCTGCCAAAAATATTCTATTAGCCATGTGCCCTCCACACACAAAGGCAACCCCTTCCCCTGGGGCTGCTTTGTTCTTTCATGGTACCTGCTTGGCTCCTGCAAGCCTTTCCGCTTATGACTTTCTGAACCTGACTGTATCCGATAAGACACTGCTTTCCTCCTGAGAGCCAGCTTCCAGGCCCAGGGCCAGGAGGCACTGCATGCCCTGTGCCTCTCCTCACTCCTACACCCACAGCTGGCATTGCTAATTGATCCTGGCGCTCCTTTTGCTGGGTTCACATGTGACCTCATGATACTCCACATTACACTCCAGGTAGCCATGACTGGTCAATTGGTGCTGGCACAGGTGATGATCCCTATTTGCCATATGAGTGTAACTACACATCATCTTTTTAAATTTTTCCTTTTTTAGTAGTTGCTTTGCCTGGTCAGTTCGTATTGAGATAATGACCAATTACAACTCTCAGGCCTCTCCTGCTCTCTCCATATTTCCCTAAGTCTGAGCTTGGTATAGCCTGTAGATAGCCAGCCAGAGGTACCAGGACCTTGATGGCTAGTGTTAAAGCTTTAACCTCCACTACTCTGCCATTTCACTTTAAAATATTCTTTAGGGGTAATTTCCTTACTCTTCGCCTCTTAAATACTATATTTTTATGATGTCATTTACATTTTATAAAGGGAATTTAATTCACTAGAATTCCAGATTGAGGGAGTATTGCATCTTGGAGAGAAGTCACCAGAATAGGAGACATGGGACAGGTCCCAGGGGGAAGACAGTCACTTGTAAGGCTGTATGGCTTTTGGAAGGAGTCAGCGCATGAGCAGTATACCTCGGAGAGGGAGGAGTGGGAAAGCAGTGTGGTGGGCAGGGAACCACGTGGAGAAGAAGGTGATGAAATCTCTGACAGCTGCTCAGAAGCAGGACTCCGGTGAGGACATACATCCAAGGAGGGCTTTTAGAGAATCGTCCTTCTGTGCAAGCACTGTAATTCCCCTGATCTTGCCTTCTCACAAGACCCATTGCAAAGACCTCTGGTTTTTTTCTTATTTTATCTGGAAGCAAACTTGAGTTTCTTCCGGATACAATTCCACACTGTGACTCTAAGGTGGGAGCATGGAGGCCCAATTTTACTAAAGCTATTTTTGTAGCTTCTTTTATGGTATTATCTTTTAAATATATGAGCCCTCTTACTCCGTTTGTGTCTTCATAATCATGACTTGTTTTTAAAATTTTGTGCTACTCACTTTTAGCTCCTGTCCACATTTTTCTTAGTTGTCTTAGTCCCTTTGGGCTTCTGTCACAAAGTACCATAGACTAGCTGGCTTATAAATAACAGAAATGTATTTCTTGCCGTTCTGGAGGCTGGAAGTCCAAGATCAAGGTGCCAGCAGATTCAGTGTCGATGAGAGCCTGCTTCCTGCTTCATAGATGATAGAAGTGCAAAGCCAGCTGTCTGGGCCTTTTTTATGATACTGATCCCATTCATGAATGCTCTGCCCTCATGATCATTCCAACTCCCAAAGGCCCCACTTCCTAATATTATCACAGTGGTAATTGGGTTTTCAACACATGAATTTGAGAGAAACACATTCAGTTCCTAGCATTAGCTTGCTTATATTTATTTCATCTCATTCTCTCTCATAGCTTTTATTTTTGTTTCCCCTGTCCAATTTATTATAGTTTTTTGTCTTTTTATAACTTTTAACCATCTTTTAAATTTCTCTTATTTATTTCTCTTTTTACTGTTGAGTTACAACTCTCAGCTTATTCAGTGGCAAAGCAGGAAGAGATGGCACTGAGGCATCTTGATCCTGAAGGATCTTTTAATTCCTCTTAGCAGTCTTAACATTTTTTCCATCAGCCCCTGCTATAGTTTGAATGTTTGTGTTCTCTTTAAAATTCATGTTGAAACTTGATCTCCAATGTGACAGTGGTAAGAGGTAGGGCCTTATATTTGAGAGCACTACAGGGTGAGTACACTCAATAATAATGTATTGTATATTTAAAATAACGAAAAGAGTATAATTGAAATGTTCCTAACACAAAGAAATGATAAATGCTTGGGGTGATGGATGCCCCAATTACCCTTATGTGATTATTACATATTATATGTCTGTATCAAAACATCACACATACCCCACATAAATGTATGTACTTACTACATACCCATAAAAAAAAAAAGACGTGGGGCCTTTAGGAGATGATTAAGTCATCAGGGCTCTGCCCTCATGGGATTCATGACCTTGTAAACAAGCTGGAGAGAATGCTAGGCCCCTTTTTTGCCCTCTGCCCTTCTACCATGTGAGGACACAGCATTTGTCGACTCTGAAGGATGCAGCAACAAGGCACCATCTTGTGGCAGAGACCAGGGCCGTACATTAGAGCAGTCCAAATGAACTGCTATAACATTAAACCTTCGATCTGAGAATTCAGGAAACTCACTAACTCCTCCCTAATGCTGATCATGAAGACTGGTGTAAATAAATGTATGTCAAATTCTGGAATGGGGTTTCCTTCTTAGTTCAAACACTCTACTATCACATTTTGTGGAATTAACTTAGGTATTTGGAAGAAGGTTGCAGTCACAGGTAGGAAATCAAGTCATAAGTAAGGAAACAAAAGGCAGAAGCTGAGCTGTGGAACTGGCCAGCTCACTGGAAGAAGAAAACAGCTAGGAGGTTACCCCTGGGCACAGGGCAAATCCTGGTGATACTGAACATTAGCTTTATGCCCCTGTGACCAACAGGCCCCATATGACAATGCTCCTGGAGCTGCTGGCTATTTCTGCTCAGACAAGGATTAGTTCAGGGGCTGGGCTGAGTTTAGCCACCACAGGGAAGGACACTTGCCCCCTGATCCCCACTAAGAGAGGGGAACACTTCCAGCAGGATTCTGCTTTGCCCTTTTCTGCCTTGTCATGGGCAGTGATTACCTGATGTGTGACAAGAAGGGAATACAATATGGCTGCTTACAAGTAAGATTTTTGTAAATAGGAAGAATGCCTACATTTATAAAGCTGACCTCTTACAGAGATTTAATAAAATTCAAAATAGGAAAAAATATCATTCCTTGAGAATGTACTATTTTTGTTAAAAAAAAAACTTTAAAAAGGTTTTTCTTCTCTCTGAAGTCTTGACTAATATTAATTGGCACCTTCTAACTTGGTCAGCCAACAGCTGCTCTCCTTCTTCCCAATCTGGATAACAGGCATGTCACTGCCTTTTACATTTTAATCTTGAGAAGACGGATATAGGCCAAATGATTCTTCTTCAGCCTTTGATGCCAAGTATTTATTTAAAATATGAGGTCATCACGATTAAATGCAAAACCTTACTGTACTTCTTTACCTCCATAAGGATGGCTAAATTTAAGTGGCTTTGTGCCTGGAGCCACTAACAATGAAACTCGCAGGGACTTATTCCCTCTGTCCTTGTCTTTAAGAGATTGGCAATATATTGTAAATACCTGTGTCACTATGAACTAACGAGAATGAAATTCTGGAACCTCTGCAGGGTGGCTGGCTGTTTCCCCCACCACGATCAGATTCCTGTCCCAGGGATTCACCCAGTCCTCCCTTAAAGTCAGTTGGCCTTTTTCTGTTATCACTGTTGTGAGGTTCATGGAACTAGGAAGATGTATTTAATGCAGTGGCTCTTGATCATTTAGGAGGTAATGCACATTCTGAGGATTTGATGAAAACTAGATTTTCCTCCAGGAAAATTTACAAAACATACAAACATTTCAAATGCTGTATACAGTTTCAGGCTTTTTCCAATCCTTGAAGCCCATCCCATGACCTCAGATTAAAAATAATCAATAAAGGAAGATACTATTGGCATAATGTTAATTTTCATAGGTATTGTATCAATCACGTTTTAATCAGAGAAACAGAACAAGTAGGAGAATAAGGAAATATATTACAAGGAATTGGTATATGTGATTATGGGGGCTGGCTAGGCAAGTGTGAAATCCACAGGGCTGGCTGTCATGAAGGGTAGGCTGGAACTCTTGGGCACAGGGTGAAGCTGCTGTCTACAGGTGGAATTTCTTGTTCTTTCAGGAAGTCTTAGCTCTGTTCTTATGCCTTTCAACTGAGTGAATCGGGCCCACTCAGATTATCTGGGATAGATTATCTAGGATAATCTCCCTTAAAATCTAGTGACTATGGACTTAAATTACCCCTACAGATTAGATGTGATTAAAGTCCACCTAAATTAGTGTTTGAATAACAGGACCATAGTGTAGCCAAGCTGACACACAAAACTGACATTCACAAGTATAGTGGTATTATGCTTATGTAAAAATTATTTTTGTTCTTAGAAGATAAATATTGAAGGTAAAGTGTTATAACGTCTGCAATTTATGCTCACTGAGTTAACCAACGTACATATGGTGAGAGCAAACATGGCAAAATGTTAGTAACTGAAACACAGATGGAGGTATCTGAGGTTTCCCTGTATTATTCTTTCAATTTTTCTGTATGCTTGAAGGTTTTCATAGTAAAATTTGTGAACTAAAGTAGCCCCAGTCTCCTGCCTGACACAGCGTCTGTTAGCTCATAGCATATATTCAGTAAGCGTTTCATGAATTAAACGGAATAAGGGGCAGCATTTCACTCACAACCAAAGAGCTCAGCAGGATAATATTGTCACGGTTGTAACAATAAGAGATCTCCAGCTGCCTGTCCTCTATACTTGTTCAAATAATTCCATTGGTAAATAAGAATAGTAAGGCATTTTTATTTTTTTTTTTTTATGTATTTTGAGATGAAGTCTCGCTCTGTCACCCAGGCTGGAGTGCAGTGGCGTCATCTCGGGACACTCCAACCTCCACCTCCCAGGTTCAAGCAATTCTTGTGCCTCAGCCTCCCAAGTAGCTGGGATTAGAGGGGTGTGCAACCACGCCCAGCTAATTTCTGTATTTCTAGTAGAGATGGGGTTTTGTCATGTTGCCCAGTCTGATCTCGAACTCCTGACCTCAAGTGATCCACCTGCCTCGGCCTCCCAAAGTGCTGGGATTACAGGCATGCACCCCCGTGCCTGGCCAGGAAGGCATTTTTAAATATTCTTTTTCTTCTTCTTCTTCTTCTTCTTCTTCTTCTTCTTCTTCTTCTTCTTCTTCTTCTTCTTCTTCTTCTTCTTCTTCTTCTTCTTCTTCTTCTTCCTCCTCCTCCTCCTCCTCCTCCTCCTCCTCCTCCTCCTCTTCTTCTTCTTCTTCTTCTTCTTCTTCTTCTTCTTCTTCTTCTTCTTCTTCTTCTTCTTCTACCTCTTCTTCCTCTTCTTCCCCCTCTTCCTCTTCCTCTTCCTCTCCGTCTCCTTCTCCTCCTTCTCCTTCTTCTTCTTCCTCTTCTTCCTCTTCTTCTCCTCTTTTCTCTTCTGTTTTTTCTTCTCCTTCTCCTTCTTCTCCTTCTCCTCCTCCTCCTCCTCCTTTTCCTCCTCCTCCTCCTTCTTCTTCTTCTCGCTCTGTCACAAAGGCTGGAGTGGAGTGGAGTGGCGCAATCTCGGCTCACTGCAACCTCCAGCTCCCAGGTTCAAACGATTCTTCTGCCTCAGCCTTCGGAGTAGCTGCGACTACAGGCATGGGCCACCATGCCCCGCTGATTTTTGTATTTGTAGTAGAAACAGGGTTTCACTGTGTTGGTCAGGCTGGTCTCGAACTTCTGACCTGAAGTGATCCACTGGTCTCAGCCTCCCAAACTGCTGAGATTACAGGCATGAGCCATAGTGCCCAGACATTTCTTTATTTAATAAGAGATGAGGGCTCCCTATGTTGACCAGGCTGGTCTTGAACTCCCGGCCTCAAGCATCACTCTCTCCTTGCCCTGGCCTCCCAAAATGTTAAGATTACAAGTGTGAGCCACCATGCCCCAGCCACTTAAGACATCTCTTAAGGTTAGGGGAGGCTGCATGATATAGGAATTGCTGTCTTAGGTGTCAGAATTTCCGTGTTTGAGTCATGAGTGCATGTAAGCTCTGTGACTTTGGGCAAATTGCTTACCTACTCTGAACCTATTTCCTCATCTAAAAATGGGATAATTATGCCTGCTTTATAACTTACAAGGTTTTTCTGAGGAAGAAATTTGACAATTACTGTGGAAATGCACTGTAAACAGCAGAGTAGTTCTACCACTCACAACTGCATGTCAGAACCTAAGACCCATACTTTTTCACATTTAATGCCTCTGACTTGGGAGTTGTCTTGCACTTGATAGTACATCACAGTTTAATCAGCAGCATGTTTTTCTTTTTTAATGGTATATGAAATAATGGTGGCATCTTAGATTTGATGAAATACTGTGGCTGAGTGGTCTTAGGCAAATGACCTAAACCCTTTAAATCTCAGCTTTTTCCTCATTGAGTTAGGAATAAAAATACTTTATACAATTGCGATGAAGATTTAAAAATATCAAGTATGCAAAGCACTTAATAAATGCTCAATAAATACTAGTATGCCATTGCATTATTGCACAAATGAAAGTTATTATTAGTGTAGAATTTGTGCAGTCTCTACAGGTCCTGCTCACACAATCCACCTTTGCCACCCTATTCTTGAAGAAGAAAATAGAGCCTTAGCAGATTTGCTTTGGAAAAACTGACCCCAAATTAAAACTGCATGATTGCTTGGAGTGTTAAGGCTAAAGAAATAGACCAGAATACAAGGTGTCAGGGTGGTAAACTTTTTAAAACTGTTGTTCCTACCACCTGGATGCTGACATTATTTTCACAGCAACCCTCCTGGGGACTCCCTTAGACTCTTTTAGATTAGGACCTCAGGTTGCACAATCTCTGTGAACATGGAGAACTTTTTGAGAATGTTGAGGGGGCAGCCTGAAAGCAAGCAGGAGATTGTTTGCTTTGGGCGAGCTGCACCTCAGACTTCCCTCAATAAACCTCCCAGCAATTTCTCCCACACTGTGGTAACTAGACTCTGAGGCTCTGGTTTCCAGGAATTGGGGTTGGTAAACACATTACCCACAGTAAAGGCTTTTATTTTTGTTGACCTGCAGTGTGAGGATTTAATTTGCATGCTTTCTCCTGTGAAGGGAAGTGTGTGAATACTGCCAGTCGCTGCAGCTTGTGGTTAGTGCTTTCAACTGAAAGGGCACAAATCAAATCGCTCTGGATTTACCTTCTGAGCCTGTGCCCCTGCACAGTGTGGGGAGCATGGGGGAGGGAGGAAAAGCATCCAGCAGGAAGCAGTGCTTGGAAGGCATCCTGTACCAGGATGGTGTCAAGAACCACTTATTTGTCTGTAGTAGTGGAGTCTTCTTTACATTAATAACAATCTGGGGAGAAGTCCACGGGACCCTTGAAAATGGGTCTAGGATGCCAGCTTTTCTTTTCTTTATTATTATTTTTTAATTAGTCCTTTTCTGATTTTCTTAGCCACTTCCCTTTCTACTGTCCTGTCCCCACATCCCCTTTACTATTTCCTCTCTCATTAAGTAAATATTTGATATTTAGATTATTTTTATGTTTTTTATTTGTTCCCCTTCTAACACTATCTCTAAGTTTTATTTTAAAAAATCTTTTCAAACTTTTTATTTGGAAATAATTTTACTTATAACAACGTTGCAAAAAAACAGTACAGAGAATTTTCATAGACCCTTTACACAAATATTGCAAATAGTAACATCTTACATAACCAAATTTTTTAAAAGATGAAAAACATTGATAGGTAATGCGTTCCGTCTGGCTACAAATGAAAACAATGTAGGGTATTCATTGAGAGCTTTTATTCCTATACCCGTCCTCATTCATCCTGTCTTCACTGTCTTCCTCCTTTTTTACTGGCAACTATAAGAGTTGCTTTTGTAGTCTGTCAGTGTTTTATGGGTAAATATTAGCAAATAAGCACCTTTCCCCTTTCTTACAGAAATGGCAACATTATGTATACTGTTCTACAACTTATTTTTCTCACCTAACATTATGTCCTAGAGATGTTTCCATGTCAGTATGTAGCATCCCCATGCCTTTTATCAGCTAAGTAATTTTCCATTATGTGGATGTACTTCTATTGTATTTTATTTATTTATTTATTTTTGAGATGGAGTCCTGCTCTGTCACCCAGGCTGGAGTGCAGTGGCACAATCTCAACTCACTGCAACCTCCACCTCCTGGGTTCAAGTGAGTCTCCTGCCTCAGCCTCCCAAGTAGCTGGGATTACAGGCATGTGCCACCATGCCTTGCTAATTTTTGTATGTTTAGTAGAGATGGGGTTTCACCATGTTGGCCAGGCTGGTCTTGAATGCCTGACCTCAGGTGGTCCACCCGCCTCAGCCTCCCACAGTGCTGGGATTATAGGTGTAAGCCACCGTGCCCAGCCACCTCTATTTATTTAACCACTTCCCTATTGATTGATGCTACTGTTTGGCAGGGTTTTTTTCTTTATTACTTGCAGTTGAATGCATCCTAAGTGATAACACCACTCGGCAAAGGGCAGAGAGTGAGTGGGGAGCCCTGGGAGGCCCCTTTAGTAATACATTGAATTTCACCAAGCATATGCATTGAATAGCTTTCAGTGATCTTGGTTCTAATTGTCGGATTTAACTGTTGTGGATTGGAAGTCAGATGAAGGCAAGGTACTGGATGCATGAAAAAAAGGGGATAGACTTTATTGTTGATTCATTAGAATTGGATTACAAAGAAATGAGTTAATATTTTCTCATAATGAAGAGTCTTAAATTCCTATGAAAGGTACCCAGATATGGAGTGAGAGGAGTCGGATCTAACCCTGTAGAATAACAGATTTCTCAGGAAAAACGTATTGCCCCCTACTGCTTCCAGATCGGAGTAACAGAATACTGAGTGGGGCTTTTCCTTGGCCTAGGAATTGGTGTCCAGGGCCCAAAGCTGAAGACAAAGGAGTCTTATATGCCTCACGTTCTACAGTGAAAGATGCCGAGGAGCCTCTAAAAATTGAGACCAGTCACCTTCCTCTGGGCCTAGTAAAATGTGGATTGGCTTAGCCAATCCCAGCCGCCGCCCCCCATACTCTTCCCCACTGTATAGGCCAAAGGTAGCTTGCAGAAGGGATGGGGATGGGGGCGGCCATGGGGGGTCAGCAGAGAAAGCAGTTTTGGAGTTGTGAGCCGTCAGCTGATGGGGGTGAGAGTGCTGTAGCTCTTCCTACCCAACTCCAAAGTTAAGGGAAGGGATTCCGGTGGGGTCACATGGCCTTCTCCTAACTTTGACCCTCTTTCTTCCCTCTCTTAATGACCTGTGTGTTTACACTGGGCCTACCCAGATAATCTCCCAATCTCAAAATCCTTAATTTAACACATCTGTAAAATCTTTTTTTACCATGTAAAGTAACATATTCACAGGTTTCAGAGATTAGGACCTGGGCATCTTGAGGGGTCATTGTTCAGCCCATTGCAGTCATATTTCCCTGATTGGACATGGACTTGGGCAATTGACTTGTTGAACTGCCCTCCACCTACATGAGCAGGGCAGGGAGAACTGGAGAGAGATGATGGAACTGAGAGGGGATGGCGGTGGAGCAGACACCACTGATTGGTAAGATATGGATGTGAGAGTTCCTAGAAGGTTCAGAGAGCTGCCCACTAGGTGAGGGGGACCCCAGAAGCAAGAGGCTCTGGGCAGGACTGCTAAGGATAGGAGCTGGGGGCTGGACTAGGTCACCAGGTGCCAGATCTCCCAAGTCAGCAATAGGAGAGAGAGCAGAACACCACTTTTCCCTGTGTCAAGCCCCACAGTCATAGCCTGGCTGGATCTACCTCACACAGTTGTCACCAAAGTATTAAATTATGAGAAAAGCTTAATACAGTGGTGAGCAGTAAGAGCTCAGAAAGTGTCAATTGACGTTGTTACTTTTTGCTTGGCCACACCTAAGCAAACATTTTTTGAAAACTGTGTACCTACTGAACACCTTTCAGTTGACATCTAAAATTTTTGTTACAGATTTATATAGTATAATAGTAAAGGATGTAATTTCTGGCATGTAGTAGTTATTAACATTTTAAATTAAAACTGCTATACTGGGACCAGTGCAGTGGCTCATGCCTGTAATCCCAGCATTTTGGAATGCTGAGGTGGGTGGACTGCATGAGTCCAGGAGTTCAAGACCATGTGGGCAACATGGTGAAACCCCATCTCTATAAAAAATAAAAACAAACAAACGAAAAACACCTGATATATTGATCTTTTAAATATATCCAATAGAATGTAAATACCACAATGATTTTATGCTGGCTATCCTTATTTTAAAAGCACACGAAGAAGTTTTTCTTTAATATAAATGCCCTTCTATAATATTCAAACTAGGACATTTATTTACTTTTTCTCCTTGAACTCATAGTTTCATTCCACTACCCCACAGAATTTTATTCTAACTTAATACATTTTTAGGCTTGGAAGTCTTTTGATTGTCCTATTGTATTTTCTGCAACAAATGTATGTGTGTAAATAAAAGTTTTAGTTTTATTTCCTGTGACCATAAGGCTCTGTTAAAATCATAATTTAGGTAGGTTTTGTGTACAATTGGTCAAAATAACAAATATACTACAAATCTTGATAAACACGTACTAAAACATTAACCTTGTACTGGAAATAAATTTTTAGTAATATAATTTTTTAACTCATTTAGTTATCTGGGTGAATATTATTTATAGAATGAGACAAGGCTGAACAATTACTTTCCCATTTTTATTTTTGTTGATATAAGAAACAAGCATATTTACTCACATATAGAAGTAGATGGAAGTGGAAGGAGTTTTGCCACAGTGATGGTATTCAACTCTTTGAACTCTACACATTTCAAGGGATATTATAAAAAACACTGGGAAATAAACTGCAAGCCAGATTACAAAAGCAGCAATGTTATTATTTAAATTACCTGGACCTGTTAGAATTGGTTTATCTACTCCACCTGGTAAGGAACCTGGATTAGCTGAGGCATGTGCTGAGGGCAACTCAGCCATGAAAGGTGAGAACTATAAGCACATGCCCAGTTGCAAAATATTAACAGAATATGTTTGAGTTTTTTCCTCCCTTATTATCCTTTTGTCATCGAACACAAAATGTGTTCAAAGTATTTAATTTCTTAGTACTTAAGTTACAGGATAGCAAAGGGGGAGTGTGAATCTGCCATGAGAAAAAGGAACATTACCCAAGAAAAACAAAAAGACTTTGCATCCACTCCTGGATTTGTGTGTTTTGGTTGTGTGTCAGGTATGTAGGCAAACTATGGCTTTGCTTTTGTCTTTCTTTGGAGATGTATGGCTTAAGGACATGTGTATGGTGCCATGCTGGACCCCTATTAGCTTCAACAGAGATGACACCATGTTCAAGAGGCTCATGAAGAGACCCAGAGGCAGCAAATGAGACATAGGGCTTTATTAGTGGGGAAATGTACATATAGAGCAGACCAGTGGCGACAGGATGGTCAAAAGAACTGCAGCCGCTTGTAGAAAGCATGTAGCTTATATAGCATTTTCACTTAGCACTCCCCCAAACAATCTCCACCTGGCAACCTTACTGTTAACCCAAAAGAAAAGGCCTTGATTCTCCCATACCGCAGGTGTTCCACAGGACCATCCAGGGGCTCAGGTGTTTCTTATAGATAAGAATGAATCTCCTGGTTGGCCATTCCTGAATTCCTTAGCTCAGAATTCTGAACAAATATTCAGATGCACCTATCATACAGGGTCATTCTCAGGGTCTATGCTGTCAAGTGCACTGATAAGGTTTGGCTCTGTGTCCCCACCCAAATCTCATGTCGAATTGTAATCCCCATATGTTGAAGGACGGTCCTTAATGGGAAGTGATTGGATTATGGGAGTGGCCTTCCCCCTTGCTGTTCTCACGATAGAGTTCTCATGAGATCTGATGGTTTAAAAGTGTGGCGCTTCCCGGCCACCACCTCCTGCCTTGTGAAGAAAAAGGGCTTGCTTCTCCTTTGTCTTCCACCGTGATTGTAAGTTTCCTGAGGCCTCCCAGCCATGTGGAACTGTGAGTCAATTAAATCTCTTTTCTTTGTAAATTACCCAGTTTCAAGTAGTTCTTTTTAGCAGTGTGAAAATGAACTAATATATGCATCTACCATACATATGGGTGCCAAGTTGACAAGAGGTAGACTGCCGTGGCTTCGATATATGTCAAATCGGCTAGGCTGAAATACGTGCCTAGACTTCCCTTTCCTATGTTTCTGTTCATGTGCACCACAAGAGAGAGTCTTGGGGGATTTGGAGGCTGAACGTGAAGCAGCAGCCATTTTGTAGTTCACGTGCGTTGTCATTTACCTGCCAGCTCACCTCCTGGTGAGAGGCAGCAGCTGGATCTGCAATTGCAGCACCTTTCCCTGGATCCTTCTTTAGTTTTTCTGACTCCTGGGCATGTATGTGTGTTTAGCTACACGACAAAGGAACCTGGCTTCTCCAGGACACCCATACCATTATGGTCAGAGGCAGCAGGAACTGACACAGGTTTTAGCTGGCTTTGTGAGCTCCGGATGTGCTTGTGGGTTCCAGCTTGTTCTTGCTGTCCCTCACTTTCCACCTGCCTTTCCCTCTTGATTGCCTCTCCAGCATCAGCCTGGAAGAGAAGAGCCTCACAGAAACTGTTAATCAGCTCCCATAATTGTAGGAGGTCCAATTCCTGTAACAAATCGCATCTTAGTGGTTCTGTTTCTTTGATAGAATCCTAATACGGTAAATTATAAAAACAAATTTAATATGCTATTTAAAATATTTATAATAATACAATGCAATTTGTAGCTCATAATGTAAGCTATTTTACTGTGGAAACTACTTGTTCGATAAAGGCCTGGTACTCCTATAATTAAATGTGGGAGCACATAGAAACCCTGGTATTCTGTCTTGAAGAGTAATTATATTTGAATTTAGCATAATAATTCGAAATAATTTTATTTCTTTGGACATTCTAATCAAACCTTTTCAATTTATTTAATAAAAGAGAAAGGTAAATATGGCTAAAAACTAATTGCTACAATAGCATGTAATTTTTTTATTAATAAAATAAAATATCAAACATTTTAAGATGAAGTAAATGATTTTACTTTAATTAAAATCTTTCATAATAAGATCTGTTTTAACATAACTCTTAACTATTAAATCTGAGAATACATTATGCATAAGTTAATTTCAGCGTGTCTTAAAAATCTGATTGATCGGGAAAATATTCTTATGTTTAAAAGAATTAGCATCACTAACTTCTACCTTGGTTGCTCAAGTTTGCTTTTCTTTCCAGCTAATGACAAATTCTAGGGATGAGTATTGAGAATGGCAGGAAATATTTGCTGGTGTTTAAATATAGGGAAAAAATTATTTTTAGCTTTCAGAATTTCTGATTGATGTTCTCTGCTTTGCTATTGCAAAATTCTCCCCTGAATAATTCACCCTTTGAAAATAAACAGGTTGATTTTAAAAATGGACAAGACATACAAATGAAGAATTCACAGAAAAAGAATTGCAAATAGCTTACACTAATAAATAAAATGCTTAGTTTAATTCAAAATGTGAGAAATGCAAGGCAAAATTACACTGAGAGAAGCTGAACTCACAGAGGTGAGAGGGAAAGACCTGGGGTTTGCTATGGGTTAGTAGATAATGGAGACTGATTATACATGAGATTTGGAGCTGGGGATTCAGGAGAGAGGGGCACAATGGCCTCAAAGTGGTAAAGATGAATGAAAAGGACACCTCCTCCAAGCGTTAGTGATGAGGGAGACAAAACAGCCACCCCCTAAGATGGCTAAAAACAAAACTCAAGACAGGAAAAAAATAATAAAAACTACTCTGCTGAGGTGTAAAACTAGCAAAAATTCAAAAGTTAGATCACTGTTGACAAGACTGGGGAAATTGAAGCTCTCTTATATTGCTGGTGGGAAGGCAAAATGGTAGAACGCCTATGGAGGAGATTTGACAAAGATCTAGTGATATTACTTATATATTTACCTATCGTCTGCTCTGAAGCAGAGGATGGCAGTTTGTGCCATGTACAGAGATGCCAGAGTGCAGGACGGAGGAGAAAGTCAGTCTGGCAAGGAAGGGGCCTTGTGAAACTCATCTGTAATTTGCATAATTTTCTGTAATTTGCATAGAGGCTCCATATGTGCTAGTCCCAGGTTGTACATGCCTACCATTCTTCTCCCAGTTCATCACCTTCCCAGTAGCAGGGCTTTGGGGATCTGCTGACAGGAACCCAGAATCATCTGTAGCTGTGGGCCCCAGGGGCTTTGTGATGATTGTGGAAGTGGGAAGTCTTTCCCATACGGTCTATTCAGTCACGTTCAGAGGGCAGCAAAGACTCAGGAAACACAGAATGTAATAATCTCCATCTTATTCTCCCTTTTCTCCTTTATAAACTCTTAAGCACTCACTGCAAACTTAGATGCTCTCAGCAACTTGGAAATTATGCCTGAGTCCGTTTAACAATTTAGATATAAAACCTTATTACAGAAATATTTTTAGAAATATTTTCCTGACTGTAAAAATGATACATGTTCATTTTTTAAAGACTTCAAATTTTTGTGAATTAAAAAAACCAATTCTACCACTCAGAATGGGTATCATTAACATTCTGGTGTTATCTACCTATCTCCTTTGTATGCATCAATATCTATATAGCTATATTTGAAAATATTGGGCACAATCTGTATTGACAATTGTACATCTTGCTTTTGTTAAATCTTTGAAAACTTTTTTTGTTTTTGATGGTTAAGAGTGCTACTCAACTAAAGTTATTACAATAATAGGAAAGTTCTGTGCTAGGCTTTGGACATACAGTGTGAGTGTGTGTATGCATGGTTATACTCTTCAGCTTGTTCCTAGAAGTAAAGAAACAATAAGTATTTTCTCTGCCCTCTCAGACTTTCCCAATCTAGTAGAAGAGATAATGCATGTACATAATTAACTTCAATACAGAGGCAGTATTGTATAATAAATCATGAATTCCTCAGAGATAACTGTGAGATGGGATGAATTTACATATGCATATTCTGGGCATTTTTTCTGTTCTAGTTGTTGACACTGAACAATAATCTTGAAGCTTCCTCCAGTCTGCAAATAAACAATTTCTGCTTTTCAAATTCAGAAATCATTGAAAGGTTTGGTAAGCTCATGACAAAGGGGTGTTGGAATCAACAGAATTTGTCTCATTTTCATTGTTCCTCACCTCTGAAAGGCTAATCTTCTAATGGTCTGTTTTGTCAGAAGCAATTAGCATCCTGGGTAGCTAGGCTACCTGTCTCTGGAATGTTTCAAGGATGAGGAATAGATGAGATGTTCAAAGAGAGAGAAGAGGCTTTGCTCCTCCATTTTGATGTGCCATGGGAAAACACTAATTTAGAATAATTAGAGCTAAGTAACGGAGAAGCCGTAATGGGACGTTAGCCATGCCTGTGACACAACAGGAGGTTGCCCCTGATAATAAGCAGACAAGACCCAGTCTCCAGTAATTCAGAGTCTTAACTGTGAATTCCCATATGAAAAGTTAGACTTTCAGATACGAGGGGACTAGGAGATTGGAGGTGGACCTACAATAGGTGAATGTACCCTCTTCAGAGACAGAATTCTAAGGTTGTATGTGTCTCCTGGTGTGTTTCATGTAATTTTCTTCTGTGCCTGATTGTTATTTTTTAAATGTATAATCCAAAGAGAATTTGGGGCACATACACACATTTTTATTGAATGCCCAAATAGTAAGAAGGCTCCTTGCCATTCAGCATCATGTTGTTTTGGCTACATTTTAAAAATAGATAACACTGTTATTCTACTAGACTGAGCATTAAGGCCTCTTTCTTTTAGGGTCCTTGCTATGCCTGAAGGTTGGTGTCTCTCCAAAATTCATATTTGAAACTTAACCCTCAAGGTGATGATATTAAGAGATGGGGCCTTTGGGAAATGATTAGGTCATGAGGACTCTGCCCTCGTGAATGGGATTCGTGCTCTTACAAAAGGCTTGAGGGAATGAGTTCATCCCATTTTTTGTCTTTTTGCCACTTGAGGACACAGAGTTAATGCCTTTCTTCTATGTGAGGATATGGGGAGATTGTGGCTTTATTATTTTTTATTTAGTTATTTATTTTAGATGGAGTTTTGCTCTCGTCGCCCAGGCTGGAGTGCAATGGTGTGATCTCAGCCCACTGCAACCTCTGCCTCCTGGGTTCAAGCGATTCTCCTGCCTCAGCCTACCAAGTAGCTGGGATTACAGGCATCCGCCACCATGCCTGGCCAATTTTTGTATTTTTAGTAGAGACAGGGTTTCACCACAGTGGCCAGGCTGGTCTCGAACTCCTGACCTCAGGTGATCCACCGGCCTCAGCCTCCCAAAGTGCTGGGATTACAGGCTAAAAGCAGAAAGTGAAACTTTACCAAACACTGAATCTGCTGTCACTTTGATCTTGGACTTTCTGGCCTCCAGAGTTGTGAGAAATAAGTTTCTATTTATAAATTACCTAGTCTAAGTTATTTTGTTATAGCAGGAGAAGAGACTGAGACAGTCCTGTATAGGGATTTTACACTGAGTGAGTGAGACCTCTGCTCCCACTGCTTCAGCCAGTGGTGTCAGACCCAAAGATTCCTCAAGGCCCAGGCTGCCATGGAGTGGGAGAGGAGTCCTGCTTAGTCCTGGGACTTCTCTACATGAGACAGGGATTTGGTTCAGCGTGCTTATTGTGTACCCAAGCATCTGCCAGTAGATGTGGGTGGAAGGCTGTTTCTGTGAGGCCCTGTTTGTGACCCCACAGAAGCAAACCAATTACATTCTCATCTTTGTCAAGATGCAGCATCTCATGACAATTCATAATCTTTAGAGTATATTCTTGGGCCATTCCTACTTGACATCCAAATCCAGCCCTGTCTCTGTCTAGACCTCCTCTCCTCCATTTCATCCTTCCACATCCCTGTTGACTTCACATAGCTTTAGTCATCTTCCGGTTACTTTTTTTTCTGGCCTCAGATATACCTTCCACTGTGCAGATGCTGTGTCTTGCCCTCTGGATTGAGGTTCTTCAGGATGGTTGCTGCTGTTTACTATTTTTCCTTGACCACAACTCTCTTAGGAGTGGTGACCCCAGTAGAGAGTTTCCAGATCTAGCCTTGTCCTAGTCCCTGGACCTAGGATGTGGGGAGCAGCTGCTCCCCACACTTCCTCATACCGCCCCCCACCCAGGAACTAGAGCTACTTATGATTTGCCATTTAATCATAACGGAACATACATTGTTGGACATCAAGAGACAAAGACAGGCCAAAGGGTTTTGCATATCAAATGTAGTATCTCAAGAATATTCAGATATTATCAGCCCCATTTCCATTCCCTGCTTGAAGATGAGACTTAATTGTCTGAAGGGGGTGAGGCCTTGAAGGCTGGTTTTGCTCCCTTGGTGATTTGGGCAGACAACCAAGGAGTCATTTATACCTTTATAGCTGAGGCTCTGCAGACCCGACTGGCTACCCTTTCAGAAAATGGAGGTGGTACTCTAGTGCTTTTTGTCTTCCCCAGGAGAGCTTTCAGACTTTTGGTAAATTTGCTTACACTCACGACCAGTGAAGAAATGAACTCTTGGTTCATAGTGATTTTTATTTTACTTTATTTGGGAAGGAAAGCCCTCCCCTAACCTTCCAGCAAGGATTTGCATATATTATTTATTTTCCCTCAGCACAGATATGCAGACATTTTACAGGGGAGTATCCAAGCCTTACTTGGTATTCCTTAAGCAAAAGGATCACAATTTTACTGGTTTCCCCCATTCCTGAAAGAAGGAAGATCATGTCATGGAAAGGGCTGGTCAGTCCAACTCCAGGTGGAGATTTTCTGGAGGATCCCCCCAGCAGCATCTGCTCCCAGTGTTCTGTTCAATACTCTTGGGTCTTCCAAAGGATGTCAACAAATGGGCAAAGTCCTGAGGATTTTCCTGATACACTCGCGTGGAAAAAGCAGACTAAGATAGATCAGGTTTCATCTTGAGAAGAGCTTTAGTGAATTTATACCGTTCATGGGGCACCGTTCTGTAATAGCTTAATCCTATGTGGAAAATGATATTCTTGGTCTTATGACCAAGGACTTTTTTTTTCGTAGCAACTTAGGTTATTATAGATTTATAATGACAAAAGCAATAATATGCTTTCCTTCCTACACAGAGACAAGGCAGCGAGCCCCCATCAGACAGTTGTGAATTGTCATTATCAGGTAGATAATCTGGTTACACTACTTGGTCTACCCCATTTTCACCTCTAGATTTCACAAAACGTATTTAGGGGGTGCAATGTGTGGAATGTTTTTGTGCAAAGTTATTGTGGTCCATTTGGAGAGAGGGCCTGACTCTTTTGATCCATGTGCTACTCTGCTGCCAGATTGAGCACTCTAAGGGAGAAATCTATCTGACTCATGTCAGCCTCCTGCTTAAATTTTTTTTTGGAGTTTCCCTTAGGCTTTAGGATGAAATCCCAAAATCTTTAATTTGCTCATAGACTATCCCTTCCAGCCTGCTTACTCTCTGATAACTCTTCAGATTGCCCTCTGGGTTCTAGTCATACCTACTTTTTTTTTTAAGTTAACATTTATTGAGCATGTTTGCTACCATTTGATAACATTGAGCATTCACCCTTTCCCTTTAAGAACCCAGCTTGGTATTTGCACTGCTGGCTTCTGCTCACATACAGTTGGACCAGGACTGAGTTATGTAGCTACATCTTGCTGCACAGGAGCCTGGGAAATGTATTCTGGGAGGCTGTGTGTCCAGATGAAAACTTTTAATACTACTATAGTAATATAGAAGAAGGGAAATGAATATTTGGGCATAATTTTCATTCTTTCACAGTGAATGAGAATTTTAAAATCACTATAGAGTCTATTTTGGACATATTTGTACTGGGTTAAGTAAAATCAACATATGGAGTGTTAAATATTTAGTTTATTAAATAGTGATTTATTTTACAGACTCTAAAATCTTTACATTAAGAAGTATCCAGCCTGGCCAACACAGCGAAACCCTGTCTCTACTAAAAATACAAAAATTAGCCAGGCATGGTGGTGCGTGCCTGTAATCCCAGCTACTCGGGAGGCTGAGGCAGGAGAATCGCTTGATCCTGGGAGGCGGAGGTTGCAGTGAGCTGAGATTGCGCCATTGTACTCCAGCCTGAGTGGCAGAGTGACACTCCATCTCAAAAAAAAAAAAAAAAAGTCTGGATGGAATAATCTGTCAGTGTATGTATTATTGAATCAATTTGGTGGAACAATAGGAGAACGGTTTGTCAGAGAAGGGTTTCTGGAAGAGGAGGCATTCGACCTGATTTTTGAAGCATGTGTAGGAGTAAGTCGGCAAAGATGAGCAAAGGCATGTCAGAGCATTTTAATTTCTTCAACTAGAGAAAGAAAGGAGCAGAATTTCAAAGTCAGGGGTTCTTCTACTGTGCAGAAATTCCTGTGGAGTAGGACAACAAAAAGATGAAAGGACTGAGGGAAGAGCTCTGGTGTCAGGGTGGTTCTGCAGTGTTCAGTGGGCAAATGGACAGGATGACTCCAATGAGGTCTAACCCCTCCGGAGTCTGCACTACCCAGCATGCCCTGGATTTGGATGCCATCTTGATTTCATAAAACCTAAGCTTTTTCTCTCCAATGGACACATCTCCTATTTTATAGTGAATATGAGAAAGGAGGAGTTGTTTCGTAGCAACTTTTCTGATACTCATCTATTCTGTGATACAAGGGAAATCTATTTAGGCTTTGTGGGGAACTCTTGATTTTAACTTCAAGATTCTTCTACAGGTGCATATGATCTATTAGTGTATAAGTTTATTTTAAATCAAAATGGAAAATAAAAAATGCTTTTTGAAAATAGTCTAATTGTTTTCAAATAATGTTAAGCTCAATTGATTTTTCCTGTCAAGTTCTTGTCTATTGAATGACTTCTTTTATAATTGTCGGAAAAAATGCAATGTGCTGAAGGAAAGAAAGTTTCATAATTATATAGGTCATAAAATAAAATTTTCCTCTCCCAAGAGACTCCTGGATGAGCATATTTACATCTAGAAATCAAGGGTCAGAAAGTTTCATTAAATATATTCCTAAGTATTTTTAAATTATAACAAAGGGAATTTGGTTAGAATTCTTCTGTCCTGGAGTATCTGATGGGTAGAGAGTATGGGTAGGGAAAACCCTGTGCTGTTCACTGCGTTAAAATGCCTTATGAATTTTAACTTTTCTTTCCAGAGAGTGCAAAATAAGTGGGTGGAGGTGAGGGAGGGGAGCAGTATGTACAATCTCGAGATGGAAAACCAGTTGAGCCCAGTTAGAAAGCTGTCGTCTTATAAACAGTTGTAGCAAATATATGCTCCGGATTTTCATGGTCAGTTTTTATTTCACAGTATGTTTTTCAATAAAGATCACACATGCAGGCTGGGCGCAGTGGCTCACACCTGTAATCCTAGCACTTTGGGAGGCCGAGGTGGACAGATCACCTGAGGTCAGGAGTTTGAGACCAGCCTGGCCAACATGGCAAAACCCCATCTCTACTAAAAATACAAAAATTAGCTGGACGTGGTAGTGCGCACCTGTAGTCCCACCTACTCGGGAGGCTGAGGAAGGAGAATTGTTTGAACCCAGGAGGCGGAGGTTGCAGTGAGCCGAGATTGTGCCACTATACTCCAGCCTGGGCGACAAAGCCAGGTTCTGTCTCAAAAACAAACAAACACAAAAAACAACACACATGCAGGTTTGTTCTTAATCTTCCACTCCATGGTACACTCCAGGATTATGACACTCCCACCAGTCACATAGCTCGTTGTGGTGGTAAAACTGGATTTGGGGCTATAGAGAGGTAGCTGACTCAAGTTTGGCTGTTTACCACTCAGAAGTCAAAGCACAAGAAGCGAGGTGTGGTAAAAAGAAAGCAGCTTTTATTCAAATGCTAGCAGACGGGAGAATGATCGGGTACAAGCCTCAAAGGAATCATCTCTGCTGTTTGGGCTGAATGAAGGAAAACTTGGTATGAGAAACATGGATGAGTGATGCAGGAGGGTACAGATCTGTGTGCCTTTTCCTGATGGTCATCTTGAGGAATTGCCCATCTGGAGGTCTGGTTGGCTCATCTTGACTTTGGCCTGGTGGTGGTGAATTCATTGTTCATAACTCCCCTAAGCGGGAGGATTCTGCAGTTGAGTCTCTGTCTGATTTGCTTTAAAATTAGCCCCTAGAATTTCTAAGCAAGCACATAATTAGATAAGCAAGCACTGTACACAGGAGTGCCTGGTGGGAAAGGAGGGAAGTGAAGAGTTTTAAAGTATATTTCAAGGCTATATTTTGAGATTAGGAAGGAAAGGGAAAAAAACCTTAACATGTAATTTGAGGCTTAGATACTTGGTTACAGCTCCCCACTGTGAAATTATATTCCGTTTTTATGGAAAGTGGGAGATGTCAATTTGACTACTTCCTGCTGAAAAAGGGGCACAGCTAGGGGGCAACAGAAGAAAACCTGTCCACTTGTAATTGAAAACTTTTCTGAGTCTCTGACCTTGAAAAATTTTTGAAAACTTCTGAAAAATACAGAAGATATTTGTTGGAGTGTGAGTGGTGAGTGTGTAATAGCAATATAGTCCACAGTAGAAGAATAAACTTATTTTTAAAATCATGGCTGAAATTATGAGCAACTTCTTTTACTAGGAGGGGCCTGATCCAAATTATGAGGAGAACCCTTGATTTAAGGACATGACAGGATTAGACATAGCACTAGTTTGCTTGTGCACGTCTTGTAGGGCTGAGGGTGTATTTCCAGAGTTGTGCAGGAAGTATACACAGCATTTAGTCTTAATTATGGTGGACAGTTCCCATTGTCAGTTGTACCTGGAGTTCCTGTGGGGATATGACAACAGGTTGGCTAAATATACATATTTAACAGGTTATAGGAGGGGCTATGAATATTCATAAAGTTGGTCCTGACACGTGTATTAAATATGTATGTAACATATGACCCATGTTTATTTTGGGATGGAGACTTAAAATATAAATGTACTATAATTAGACCCTGTATGTACAAAAATACATGTTGAGTGTGCAATTTCTGTATACCAGCCAACATTTGTCCATGGTCAGTGACCTTTTTATCAGGAGAAATGTACTGAAATCAGACTCTTGTCTAATTAAAGCTGTAGTTATGCCTGGTGAACAGGGAGTAGGGGTCAGTCAGCTTATCTTGAATCCAGTACTCATTTGGCTGCTCGTGAAAAAGAAACACCTTGTGGCAGCTGGAACATAACTTTTGAAGTGTAGGAGTGCGCGACTTCACTGTTGCCTGGCATGGTCCCGTGTCCTGTTTATAATTTGGTATCTTATTGTTACAAAGAGTCCGTTTTGTCAGTTTTATGATCTATATTTTAACGTTAATGTTGGTCAGTTGCATCTGAATTCCAAAGGGGGGAGGGTATAATGAGGTGTGTCCAGCCCCCTGCTTTCTGTAAAAACCTAAATTAGTTTTTCAGGTTTTTGGGGGGGATCTCCTTTGGCCAAGAAGGGGTTCCATTTAGTATGTTGGAGGGCTTAGAACTTCTTGTTTGTTTGTATTTCCCCTGTTATTTGGTCAAGATATGCCAGAGGCAGTATAGATGGCCAGTCTTTTATTTTGTCCCATATTGATGCCAGGGTGGTATGGCTACCTGCTGTTCATCATGTCCCTTGGTGGGACTCCTATGGCCAAGGGACTTAGAGTCAAAAGACATAGCCAATTAAACATTTTGGGCCAGATGGGAATGGACGCAGGCAGGCACATACTAACCCTTAAGACCTCTTTTGAGCAACATAAGAGCCAAAGACAAAAGATAAAAAACAAGGTTATAAAATTGGCTTATCTATAAATTTTATGCAGTGAGCTACCATAATCTTTGCTTGTAGCAATCAGTTATATAAAACACAAGCATTTTGTTTAGCTGTTTAGGCATCTGTGTGTCCATCCTTGATTTGGAAGGTCTGAATTAATTGCGTTCCTCAAAACCCAGTCCTTACAATCTCATATGCCCATGTCTTCTGTAATAGTCCCTGGGCCTAGAGGGATTGAATAGTTTCAAATTCTGGAGGTAAAACAAAACATAAAGAATTAGCAACATTTGGCCAGGTGCGGTGGCTCATGGCTATAATCCCAGCACTTCGGGAGGCTGAGGCAGGCAGATCACAAGGTCAGGAGATCGAGACCATCCTGGCTAACATGGTGAAACCTCGTCTGTACTAAAAATACAAAAAATTACCTGGGCGTGGTGGCGGGCGCCTGTAGTCCCAGCTACTCGGGAGGCTGAGGCAGGAGAATGGCGTGAACCCAGGAGGCGGAGCTTGCAGTGAGCTGAGATCGCGCCACTGCACTCCAGCCTGGGCGACAGAGCGAGACTCTGTCTCAAAAAAAAAAAAGAATTGGCAACATTTCAAACAAAAAGGTCATAACCCTTGCTTAGTTCTGAGAATGACAGGGAAGGAAGCTCACAGGTAGCTAAACAAATAAATTATTTAGTATCAAGGTATAGAATACATTCTATTAATTTAGACAGAGGCAAAATTATTAAATAAATATTAATGTTTTTGAATATAGGTCTGTCCCTGTGTCTCATGAAAGCAGCTTACTTTGTCACCTTTGCCTTAGTCTAAAGATGAGGCTTTGGTTAACCTGAGTTTGACGTCAGATATTGGCAAGAATATCGTGCCTTCTTTAGATGAGATATTTGTACTCAGAAGTCAAAAACCCTGTAACTTATCAGCACAAGGATTAGTTAATAGTACCGGATAACAACCTTTTCAAGGGGCTGTAGATGGGGACACTGAAGTCCATGACATGACTAGAAGCTTTAAAAACATTTTACAACCTTTCACTGATTAATTTTATTTTTCTTTTTGAGGCAGGGTCTTGCTCTGTCACACAGGCTGGAGTGCAGTAATGCAATCGTGGTTCACCACAGCCTTGACCTCTGGGACTCAAGCCGTCCTTCTGCCTCAGCCTCTCAAATAGCTAGGACTATAGGCACAGGCCACCACACCCAGCTAATTTTTGTACTTTGTTTTTGTAGAGACAGGATCTCACTTTGTTGCCCAGGATGGTCTCCAAATCCTGGGCTCAAGTGATCCTCCTTCCTTGGCCTCCCAAAGTGCTGGGAATACAGGAGTAAGCCACCATGCCTGGCCAGTGGTGATTAATTTTTATAGCTTTGATAAATCCCAGCAATAAGTCAGAGATTTAAGATGTTATTTTGAGGGCATTTGTCAAAGATGTTAAAGGATACAAAACATTTGATCAAAACAGAACCGTAGGTCATTGTAAAACAATAGTTACTCATTTAACCAAAGTGATTATCAAAAGACTTTAAAGGAAATATAGAAGGTTATATGGATGTAAAAACCTTAACCCTTTTAAATCTGTTTTTCTAAGCAATAAAAAACCTAATAAAGACAACATAGGAATTATCTTAATTAAATATAAAATGTTGTTTCTTAAGCTAGTTACCAAAAAGGCAAAGAAAAACCTTCTGCGGTGTGACTGCTTTTTCTTATGAGAAGCCCACTGAGATTACCTGGAAGCCAAACTTGATGAAAAAAGTGCTTGAATTTAATCAGACACAAGAGGTGTGTATTCAAAGTTATGAGTATAGCAGGGAAATACATGACTCTTTTTTTTAATTTTATTATTATTTAAGTTTTAGGGTACATGTGCACAACGTGCAGGTTTGTTACATATGTATACATGTGCCATGTTGGTGTGCTGCACCCATTAACTCATCATTTAGCATTAGGTATATCTCCTAATGCTATCCCTCCCCTCTCCCCCAACCCCCCAACAGTCCCCAGTGTGTGATGTTCCCCTTCCTGTGTCCATGTGTTCTCATCGTTCAATTCCCACCTATGAGTGAGAACATGTGGTGTTTCGTTTTTTTGTCCTTGCGATAGTTTGCTGAGGATGATGGTTTCCAGCTTCATCCATGTCCCTACAAAGGACATGAACTCATCCTTTTTTATGGCTGCATAGTATTCCATGGTGTATATGTGCCACATTTTCTTAATCCAGTCTATCATTGTTGGACATTTAGGTTGGTTCCAAGTCTTTGCTATTGTGAATAGTGCCGCTATAAACATACGTATGCATGTGTCTTTATAGCAGCATGATTTATAATCCTTTGGGTATATACCCAGTAATGGGATGGCTGGGTCAAATGGTATTTCTAGTTCTGGATCCCTGAGGAATCACCACACTGACTTCCACAATGGTTGAACTAGTTTACAGTCCCACCAACAGTATAAAAGTGTTCCTGTTTCTCCACATCCTCTCCAGCACCTGTTGTTTCCTGACTTTTTAATGATTGCCATTCTAACTGGTGTGAGATGGTATCTCCTTGTGGTTTTGATTTGCATTTCTCTGATGGCCAGTGATGATGAGCATTTCTTCATGTGTTTTTTGGCTGCATAAATATCTTCTTTTGAGAAGTGTCTGTTCATATCCTACAGAATGGGAGAAAATTTTTGCAACCTACTCATCTGACAAAGGGCTAATATCCAGAATCTACAACGAACTCAAACAAATTTACAAGAAAAAAACAAACAACCCCATCAAAAAGTGGGCGAAATACATGACTCTTAATAACTGCATGAGAAGTTTCTTGATTACATGCACTGAAACATTTAGACATATCAAGAAAAGCCAAGAGTACAGAATCAAGTTATACTGGAGGAAAACATTGCTTTCTTAGACCTTTACAATGAAACATTTTAGCATCAGGCATAATGCTAATGTGCAGTTAGTACCAGAAGGAAAAAAGTTAGAGCTGATTAAAAAAAGCTGAAGAAGTTTTCTCAGGCTTTTTCAAGGGAAGAAAAAGATGAAAGCAGCAAGACACAACAAAAGTTTAACTTCTGAGATATGAATCTCAGAAGTTTTCAAAAGAAACAGCTTATAGAATTAAAAAGCAAAATCTCTTAAAATTTCATTAAGAGTAAATTCATACCTTAATGAAATCCTGTTTAAACATAGAGTACCAATCTTTAGAAAGATTACTATAAATAATTCCCTTTTAATTATAGTTAGCTTAATCATATACAAAATTTCTTTTATACATTTCCCTTTATGAATCTTATCAATATTTATGTAGGCCATCTATGACATGCTTGGATTTTTTGATTTGTCTTATACTTCCCTCTTTTAAAAATCATTTTATTTAAGGACAAAAATTTACCTTATAATATTTTTTCACATAAAATTGTTTTTGGAAATTTTTAAAATATAATTTTATGTTTATAATTTTAAATATTTCTATTTACTGGCTTTTAAAACTTTTTTATAAATAATTTTTAAATAACCTTCAAATATATAAAGCTATTTTTAAAATAAGATTATTTATAGAATTACATATTGAGAAAAATTTTTATTCTTAGTAACCTTAAATTTTAGTGAACATTTAAGAAGCAATAAATCATTTTTTTAAAATTTAATTTAATTTTTATTATACTTTAAGTTTTAGGGTACATGTGCACAACGTGCAGGTTTGTTATATATGTATACATGTGCCATGTTGTTGTGCTGTACCCAATAACTCTTCATTTAACATTACGTATATCTCCTAATGCTATCCCTGCCCCCTCCCCCCACCCCACAACAGGCCCCAGTGTGTGATGTTCCCCTTCCTGTGTCCATGTGTTCTCATTCTTCAATTCCCACCTATGAGTGAGAACATGCGGTGTTTGGTTTTTTGTCCTTGTGATAGTTTGCTGAGAATGATGGTTTCCAGCTTCATCCGTATCCCTGCAAAGGACATGAACTCATCCTTTTTATGGCTGCATAGTATTCCATGGTGTATATGTGCCACATTTTCTTAATCCAGTCTATCGTTGTTGGACATTTGGCTTGGTTCCAAGTCTTTGCTATTGTGAATAGTGCCGCTATAAAGATATGTATGCAAGTGTCTTTATAGCAGCATGTTTTATAATCCTTTGGGTATATACCCAGTAATGGGATGGCTGGGTCAAATGGTATTTCTAGTTCTACATCCCTAAGGAATCACCACACTGACTTCCACAATGGTTGAACTAGTTAACAGTCCCACCAACAGTGTAAAAGTGTTCCTATTTCTCCACATCCTCTCCAGCACCTGTTGTTTCCTGAGTTTTTAATGATCGCCATTCTAACTGGTGTGAGATGGTATCTCATTATGGTTTTGATTTGCATTTCCCTGATGGCCAGTGATGTTGAGAATTTTTTCATGTGTCTATTGGCTGCATAAATGTCTTCTTTTGAGAAGTGTCTGTTTATATCCTTTGCCCACTTTTTGATGGGGTTGTTTGTTTGTTGTAAATTTGAGTTCATTGTAGATTCTGGATATTAGCCCTTTGTCAGATGAGTAGATTGCAAAAATTTCTTCCCATTCTGTAGGTTGCCTGTTCACTCTGATGGTAGTTTCTTTTGCTGTGCAGAAGCTCTTTAGTTTAATTAGATCCCATTTGTCAATTTTGGCTTTTGTTGCCATTGCTTTTGGTGTTTTAGACATGAAGTCCTTGCCCATGCCTATGTCCTGAATGGTATTGCCTAGGTTTTCTTCTAGGGTTTTTGTGGTTTTAGGTCTAACATGTAAGTCTTTAATCCATCTTGAATTAATTTTTGTATGAGGTGTAAGGAAGGGATCCAGTTTCAGCTTTCTACATGTGGCTAGCCAGTTTTCCCAGCAGCATTTATTAAATAGGGAATCCTTTCCCCATTGTTTATTTTTGTCAGGTTTGTCAAAGATCAGATAGTTGTAGGTATGCGGCGTTATTTCTGAGGGCTCTGTTCTGTTCCATTGGTCTATATCTCTGTTTTGGTACCAGTACCATGCTGTTTTGGTTATTGTAGCCTTGTAGTATAGTTTGAAGTCAGGTAGTGTGATGCCTCCAGCTTTATTCTTTTGGCTTAGGATTGACCTGGTGATGAGGGCTCTTTTTTGGTTCCATATGAACTTTAAAGTAGATTTTCCAATGCTGTGAAGAAAGTCATTGATAGCTTGATGGGGATGGCATTGAACCTATAAATTACCTTGGGCAGTATGGCCATTTTCACAATATTGATTCTTCCTACCCATGAGCATGGAATGTTCTTCCATTTGTTTGTATCCTCTTTTATTTCATTGAGCAGTTGTTTGTAGTTCTCCTTGAAGAGGTCCTTCACGTCCCTTGTAAGTTGGATTCCTAGGTATTTTATTCTCTTTGAAGCAATCATGAATGGGAGTTCCCTCATGATTTGGCTCTCTGTTTGTCTGTTATTGGTGTATAAGAATGCTTGTGATTTTTGCACATTGATTTTGTATCCTGAGACTTTGCTGAAGTTGCCTATCAGCTTAAGGAGATTTTGGGCTGAGATGATGGGGTTTTCTAGATATACAATCATGTCATCTGCAAACAGGGACAATTTGACTTCCTCTTTTCCTGATTGAATACCCTTTATTTCCTTCTCCTGCCTGATTGCCCTGGCCAGAACTTCCAACACTATGTTGAAAGGAGTGGTGAGAGAGGGCATCCCTGTCTCGTGCCAGTTTTCAAAGGGAATGCAGGAAGCAAGAAATCTTGAACTGTTTTTCAGATGTTAGGATTTTATAGATAAAACCATGCCATGAATTTTAGAAATGTTTCCCCATATCATAATCCTTTCTTAATTGTAAATATCTCAGACATCCAATGTGCATTTACTATTCAATTTAAAACAATTAAATTTTTAATTGCACAAAAAGTTCACCTACAAGCATTTATCCCATTTACCTGTATTCAACCCTTTCATTTTTAATAGTTTACTTCTGAAAACTGAAATATTACACAAAGCTAGTCATGATTTAAAGTGATTTCCTTATTAACCATTTTTTAAAGTCTGTGAACATCAGGTGTTCACCTAAGAACCTTAAACACACGAGTGTTTTGCCGATAACTTAGAATATTTAGCTGTTTTTATTGAACCAACAATATGAAATTAGTCTTTGTTTAAAAAGGTTACACAAAGATTACTCTGTTTTTGTCTAGGTTTGTAGTTTCACAACCTTTGTGCCAAACCCTGACACCTTAAAATACCCAACAGGCAAACATAAAACTTTCCTACCTAAACAAAAATGTATGCTGATGATTCTGAAGACATTTTTATTTTTATTTTACCAATGACTTTAAAGCCAGTTTATTTATTAAAGATTGATAAATTCATGTGAACTTGAAATGCATTTTGACTTAATTTATGAGTATTTATTTATTATGAGCCATTTGACAGCATGCAACACACAACACAAAACATAATACATGTACATCACATAAATATATCTAAACATGAATACATATCCACAAAGATCCAATAGTTTCACCTTAGAATTCTAGCTGTAAGATAGCAATATAAACTTAAGATTTTATATAAGATCACTGGATAAGAATTATTTTTCTGTCAAAATTGAAATCTGTTTACATGGCTAAATTTTGTTTGCCCTATTGGGTAATGTAAGGAAAGCTGTAGACCAAAATTTGGGTAGAGCATCTTTAGGACAGTTTGGTATTTTTTTTAAAAAGCCTTTTTTAATGCATTTTTAATAGTTTTTTTCTTTTGTAGCTTGACACCATCCATGCCACATTAGTGATTTTTTGTTTTGTTTTGTTTTGTTTTAGATGGGGTCTCACTCTGTCTCATAGGCTGGAGTGCAGTGGTGTGTTCATGGCTCACTGTAGCCTCAACCTCCTGGGCTCAAGAGATCCTCCCACCTCAGCCCCCTAAGTAGCTGGGACCAAAGGCGTGCACTACCACTCTGCTAATTTTTTTATTTTGTAGTGATGGGGTCTCCTTATGTTGTCCAGGCTGGTCTTGAACTCTTGGGCTCAAGTGATCCTCCCACCCTGGCCTTTTCTTTTCAGTTTTAAAGAAATTTCAAATGTTTACATTTCAGTTAGACAATAAATAATGAGTCTTATCTTAGCACCAGCAGTTTAGTAACAGCAGATTCAAAGCAGGCAGAAAAGAAAAGAAAGAGCTTCAGAAGATTCTGCTTAACTTTATAGTTGCAGGTTAAATGAGCTGTGAATTTGAGCTCTGAGCTTTTCTTGCTGTAATTTGCCCATCAGTTTAAAATGTACACAAAAACAGCCTATAATATGTAACCAGCTGGAGTCCCATATAGTCTAGAAAAGAGTTCACATGCGCTTTCTCCCTACAAAGCTTAACGCAGATACAGAGAGTACTCTGGAATCCCAAAGAGGATAACAAAATCAGGGCCAGGGTGTTGGAAAGTGTTTCTTCCTTAGTGAGGAGAAAAGCAGCCTACCTTGCTCCTTCTGACAATCAGATGAACCTGGTGCTATGAAGACCATCCCAGAGCACCCTCAGAGGGAGGGGTAACACTAAACAGAGACACAAACAGACGGATCCAAGGCAGATGGAGCACTCTGAACTGGTCCCTGAAAGGGGAAACTGGAGAAAATCCTGAAGTCTTGTCTGAAACCCAGAAGGCACCGCAAAAGGATCTCCTGTACTAGGTCCAGATGGCACAAAGGCCCATATGGCACCACAGTTGACCTGTGCGAGGTCCAGATGGCACAAATTCCCAAAAGGAAGAGACAGAGGAGCCCCATTCACACTCCAGTCGACTTACCTAGTCCAAGTGCCTCGGCTTCCCAAATGCCACTTTCCTTGCACCAGCAAAGCATTGTGGGCAGTTGATGCTGTGATGGGGATGGGAGGGAAATCCTAGGGGCAAAAGTGTCCTTGGCATCTGCTGGGAGGTCCCTGAAGTCCCCAGCCATGGAGTCAGCTAGCTGTGAATTGCTGGCACTTTCGAGCAGCTGTTGCCTCCTCCAGTAGAAACCAGGCGGACAGTCTAGGCTACATGAAACACACAGCTCCTCACATGGGGCACCAAATTTGTAATTGACTCAAGTTCAGTTGCTCACCACTTGGCAGTCAAAGCACGAGAAGTGAGGTGTGGTAAAAGGAAAGCAGCTTTTATTCAAATGTTAGCAGATGGGAGTATGGCTGGGCTTGAGCCTCAAAGGAACTATCTCAACTTTTGGACTGAGGGAAGTGGTTTAAGAAGGAAAACTTGGTATGGAAAATGTGCGGGAGTGGTGCAGGAGGGTACAGGTCTATGTGTCTTTTTCTAACGGTTGACTAATCACCCATCTGGAGGTCCAGTGGGCATCATCTTGATTTGGGCCTGGTGAGGTGGTGGACTAATTGTAACTTCTCCTAAGCAGGAGGATTCCACAGCTGAATCTCTGCATCTTGTTTGTTTCAAAATTAGCTCCTGGAATTTCTAAGGAAGCACATAATTAGAGAAGCAAGCACTGTGCATGGGAATGCCTGGTGGGAAAGGGAAGGAAACAAAGAGTTTTAAACTATATTTCAGGCCATATTCTGAGATTAGGAAGGAAGGGTGGGGAAAACCCCTTTAAAATGCATTTCAAGGCTGGGGTACAAGATTACAGAGAGACATACCCTCTGAGGCATCTTTCGGAATATCTATGGGATACACATATAGTGGATACGGTTTCAGGTGATTTTAAAAATAGAATTCCATATGCCTCTCCAAACCCAACTGAAGATTACTACACATTTATAATTTATTTATAGTAAAGAATGATTATAAAAGAGTATAATTTTTGTTTAAAAAATCAAATCACACCAAATAAAAACTCAGAATATACATGTGTAGAAAGGCTTATAGAGCTTTGGTAATCAGCTTGGTTTTTCTGGGTCCTGGGATTGTAGGAGTTTCACTTCTTTCCCTCTCTCCTTTCCTTCCCTCCCTCCCTTCCCTTTTATTTTATTTTTATTTCTAGTTTTCCTTAGACTAAAAAATGAATTGTTTGTCTAATTTAAAAATTAATACATGCTTAAATACCATCACATATTTTTTTTTGTAAGAAATCCAATGTTCCTGTTATTTATTTCTTTACTCCATATATGCATTTGTTAGTCTTCAAACAGTTTGGTGGTAAACTGGGCACGGTGGCTCACACCTGTAATCCCAGCACTTTGGGAGGCTGAGAGGCAGGAGGATCACTTGAGCTTAGGAGTTTGAGAACAGTATTTCCAACATAGTGAAGCCCCATCTCTACTGAAAATACAAAAATTAGCTGGTCATGGTGGCGCACGCCTGTAATGCTGGCTGCTCAGGAGGCTGAGGCATGAGACTTGCTTGAACCCAGGAGGTGGGGCTGCAGTGAGCCAAGACTGCGCCACTGCCCTCCAGCCTAGATGACAGAGCAAGACTCTGTCTCAGAAAACAAAATAAAACAAAACAAAAAACACCTGATGTCAGGTCCAGGGCCATGATTCTGCCAAATGTCACACTCAGGGTTAAGGTCCAGCCCATGCTGAGGTGCAAGGGAAGTGGGTGGATGGGCAGATAGCTGAAAGAACATTCAGAGGGCCATAGGCAGGTGAAATGTAGTTTTATTCAGCAGCTCTCTCATCAGCAGCTTACTCACACTGTCCATCTTTATCTTGGCTGTCTGCTCTGGCTCTGTGGCTCCTCTCAGCAGCCTGCTCCCATGCACGGCTGCATGGCTGGCCTGCAAGGCCAACTCTCCCTTACAGTGTTAGCAGCTTAACTCCTTCCCTCTAGGCACAAGCCAGTTCCTGGCTTCCCCCTGCCTGCCTTCAAGATAACCAGCTCTCCCTTACATACAGCTCTGCAGCAATACTGTGAAAGTCCATCGCCACCCTTCCACGAAGGCAAGCTGTTCCTGGCTCTCGGTGGACTGTCCCAGTTCCATTGTCAAGTGGTCCGGCAAGTCCGTGACAAATGATACAGCTGCCAAGCTGTGCAAAACATCCACCCCCACCAGAATGTTTTCAAGCATGGGAGAGGCATACATAACGCACAAGTGGAGAGCCAAACGACTGATGCCAAGATACAGAGACACAGGTTTTAGTTTCGCTGACCAGCTTTCATAGCTATCTATGCAGCCTTGCCTGGAAACTTACCCGGGTGCAGGGACTGGTGGGTTGCCAAGTCCACATGTGGCTCTGGTCGTCCGGTGACCCCAGAAGCTGGGCATCTTGGTCAGTCTCTTATCAAAGAGAAAAGGCTTTACCCTTCTCTCTGACTGCAGCTGGCAATCTGTGAACTGGAACACTCGAGGAGGACTGGATTGAGCAGTAATGTCCTTCTCCCGAATGACTTGCACTAAGTCTGTATGTGACTGCCAACATTACTTGCTTGACTCCCGCAACTTAGAGGGGACAGAGGCACCACAGGAAATGTGTTCCCACTGTGATAGGGGGTCCCTGCATTCACCCTTGGGGCCCAACAGCTGTTCATGCTCTGTTTTCTGGTGGATCACTGGGTAAACCTGCAGCAAAGGTTCCTCCTCCTTCCTGCACTGTGTCCCGCAAGGACTGGACATGCACTTCCCACAGCACAGTCACGAATGCCCGTCTGACTCTACCAGCAAAGGCATGCTTTTCCTCAGTGCTGTGCACTTCCAGGTGCTTCGGTGCCTTCTCCACACTCATGGGAGACCCGTCCACTTCCTCCTACATTTCCACTGGGGCCCATCCAAGGAGCACCACTGCCGCTGGGTGCCACAGCCCATGCTGCGGCCACAAAGCTGACCCGGGAGCCCTCGCGGGCTGAAGACCCATTCACCTCATCCTGCCAACTGTGCCAATTGTCAGGTCCAGGGCCATGACTACACCAAATGTCATACTCAGCATAGGGGCTAGGTCTGAGGTCTGAGGGAAGTGGGTGGATGGGCAGATAGCTGAAAGAACGCTTGTGGGGCCGTAGGCAGGTGAAATGTAGTTTTATTCAGCAGCTCTTTCATCAGCAGCTTACCCACACTGTCTATCTTTATCTTGGCTGTCTGCTCCAGCTCTGCGGCTCCTCTCAGCAGCTGGCTCCCATGCATAGCTGCATGGTTGGCCTGCAAGGCCAACTCTCCCTTACAGTGTTAGCAGCTTAACTCATTCCTTCTGGGCACAAGCCGGTTCCTGGCTTCCCCCTGCCTGCCTTCAAGGCAACTGGCTCTCCCTTAGTGGTCAGTAGCGTTGCTCTCTCTCTGGACACCAGCGTGCGTGCCATGTTGAGCCATGCTGAACGCTGGCTCCCCTCTGTTTGTCTGCAAGATAGATAGCTCTGGTTCTCTCCATCTTTCTCTGGGCACCAGTGTGCCCTTACAGCTTCAGCAGGGCAGTTATACCTTCTACAGACAATAGTGGCTCAGAGCCAAGTATGAACTTAAACAGGTTATATAACAAGTGGAAGTGTGTGCCTGCACACCATTCCCACAGAGTCACTGTGGCCTGGATGTCCGCCTCAGCCTATTCCTTGACTAAAGCACATCTATGTACCTTACACCTGTCTGGTGAGTTTAAGTGTAATATTACATCTCCTGGAGTGTTTTCTCCCATCTTTACTCTATAAAACCACATACTCTTCCTTTTTATCAAATGTTGCTCAAAAGACTTTCTAAAGAAATCTTTCCAGATGAATCACATGTGCTGTATTTGTGTGTGTGTGTGTGTGTGTTTTCCTGATATAATTGGTGTCATTTCACTTTGTTTCATGTGTCTATACTATTTTCTGTGCACTTTCTGATCTCAGAAACTGGATAGTTGTAAATTTTCTGAGGTCAAGAACCACAGCTCCTCTTTCCTTGGTTTCTGACTCTTCTTGCCATTATGATGCCCAAAATTTATAATGCCCAATGGATAAATCTGATTGGAAAAGAGCCAGCCTGGTAAATTTTTGAGAGGTGGGATCATTTCACACACCTGCCGTGGTTTAGATTTGCTTTGAGGGTGAAACATGAACTCTAAGCTGAATTTTAAAAATGAATCCAGCCAGTAAGATCACAGAATCCTAACAAACACGTCTTGGTTAGACTCACCTTGAACCCTTTCAATGTGGATGATTTTTTAATATGGTCATTATGTATTAAGTGACCATTGAGGCAAATCTATGCCTAAATTGGTATTTCTATGTGGAAACAGGATGTGGATATTTGACTTGCCACAAATTTCTTATTTTTGTACCCTCCTTCCTAAAGTGCTGACTGCCTTCATGTGGCTTAGAATTAAACCACCAACTCCCTGGACATTGATTCACACAATGGGTCCCAACCATGGGTCAGACATATTTCATCATAATGACAAAGAATTCACTCTCCACCAATCCTTACACCTCTCTACTAATCTTATTTGCCATTTACATCTGTGACTTTTTCATACTTCTCTAGCAGACACCTTTTATGTCTATTTCAGCTCCTGTCTCTGGTTCTAGGGGCTGCAGTGGTGACTGGCTATGCATGGGCTGGAACCAACCTCACCATCAGACAGCACCTAGCTTCCTGCCTGTGCCTCAGACCTCTTGCCTTCTGTCCTGGGGCTTCCCTGTTGATATTGAGACACAGGAAGCTGGGGAGCCCCACTTAGTGCCCACATACATGCCCAGAAGTACAGGGCAAGCAACACCCAGAGTGGGTCTTATAGACAGGAGCTGATGGGGAAGTTCCTTCTCTTCTGGATGAATTGTCCTGAGGCAGATTGTAAATGGCTTACAGCCATTTACAATGACTGTAGAGGAGTATCCTAAGGTGGAGCCGTCAGGTGCACTCCCCCTGACTGCTGGGGTATTAGGTTACAGAGAGACATACCCCTTGAGGCATATTTCTGAATTTCCGTGGGACACCCATGTAGTTGATACAGTTTCAGGTGTACCCTGCCACTGCCTCTCTCTCCTTCCTCACTTCACTCCACTGTTCACTTCTTCTCCACAGAGTTGCTCTCCCTATTAAAGGAGAAATACATAAGTCTTTGCCTCTCAGATTCCACTTTCTGTATCATATCCTGTTTCCTCAAATCGCATTTCCTATCCATCAACAACAGAAATCCATTCTCCTCTGAGTTATTACTGTGAAAAAGGAGAGGTGGACAATAGCCATCCACAAGAGTACATTTTCCCCCCTTTCTCTGAAGGAGGTTTTAACTTCTGCAGAGACTTAGAGGTACAGGACATTTTCAGAAAGCCATTCAACCACACATTTCAATTTAGATTTCACTGATCCTATGCTAGCATGTAGAGAGAATTATTAAAGTCTGCGATTCAGTGGTTCCTGCTCTTGCCTCCGTCACAAAGGAGCTAGTCATTGGCATGGGGGAGTGGGACAGAGAGGCGGAGCCACAGGCGTCAGACATTCCTCACGGCTTTCAGGAGTTGGAGACGTGGCTCCCTAGAGTCAACTTGATGTTAGGAGAAATGTCCTCCTCCCCCACCTCATTCCCACAAAAAATTCCCCTTCAGAAGCCAAACAAGAAAAATCAGCACAAAAGTCACCTTCACTGAAAAATCCCAACTTTGAATAATAGTCAGGGGAAATGTTCTCTATACCTGTTGACCAATCTTGTTTTTGCTTTTTACGTTTTAAATTGTAAAAGCACAACGTTAAAGAAATTTGAGAAACAGATAAAAGATCAGCCACAGTCACACTCACCTGATGCAGTTCCAGGGACTTGCTGGAAGCAGGTGGGGTCGGTGACCTTCATGTGCTATCTGCATCTGTCTGAGGATCTTGTCTGTGATTGTGTTTCTCTTCCCCATTCTACTGAGCCTGGTGACATTCAGGCCATCACCTTCCTGAGCCCCGGGGTCTGTGCACAGCAGAACCCCAGACCTGCCATTCCCTAGTGAGCCTTGAGTGGAACAGGCCCTGGAGCACAGGCAAGAGAATGGTCTGGATTCAAGGGCAGGGTCCACTCGCCCTAACGGGGAAAACCTCTGGCTCTGGGAGCAACCCCCTTCCTGCCATTGGGAGGAACTTGAATGTTTTTGATATTTTATATATATGCTTACGCCTTACTTTTTAAAAATTACTGTAGCAAATAATCATAAATAAGAAACTCATCCATAATACCACCATCCAGTGATAAGCATTCTTAATACTTGAATATAGTTTTTTCTATATATACATATAAAATGTTCTCTGTGTATCACGTAATTACTCGAGTAACCAAAACTCCCTTGTTAGCAATAACCCCAGTCTTTCCCTCTTGAATTATGTTCTACAAGATGCCCCTCACCTCCTGTATTTGTTGAAAAACTCCACGGGCTTACTTGAATTAGAGTGGTTTGGTCCTGCTTTTATATGCCAAGCCGGAGCAGCACCAGAACTAGGGTTGTTCCTTTACTATCCATTGCTTGTTGTTGCATCTCAGTGTTGCTCTTGAAGACCACTCTGCTATGGAACGCATGACTTTGGTACCCTCTGAAGTATTACAGAGGTGCTTCATGCTTCGCCTTCAAGTTTACAGTCATAGATTCCCAAAACATGAAATGACTGAGGCATGGCACAGCAGGGGCACCTGTAGCCCCTCGCAAATCCTCAAGGACTTTGTGTTGTCTGTGCCAGAGCAAGACCTTGGAGTAATTTTATGTTGTGACCTCGCTGTGAGTTGAACCAGCTCCAGAACACCACTGCCTGAAGTGGCCAGATGTGACAGAAGTCTGCTCTGAGGGGACCTTAGGTCTTTGCCTACAAGGGAAATGCTGAAAGCATTTTCTAAGTAAGTAAATAAACTACACCACACTATGTACTTAAAAACTGGATCATACTGAACAGTATATTTTCTAAATGTTAGTAATATAAAGCTTCTGATATCAAGATTTTGTAGTTATAAAACACCTTTGAAAGCTGAATTGATTCTTTTGTGTTTAAATATTAGGTAAACAAAAACCAAAACGACTGTGCCCATCACTTACAGCACCTCCTTCCCAACCCCATCATCTCTGCCCTTCCTTCCCTCCCTCCATTTCCCCCTCCTTGCTTCCTTCTTTCTGTCCTCCTTTCCTTCCTTCCTTCCTCCCGTCCTTCCTTCCTTCCTCCTGTCCTTCCTTCCTTCCTCCTGTCTGTCCTTCCTTCCTTCCTTCCTTTCTTCCTTCCTTCCTCCCTCCCATCCGTCCTTCCTTCCTTCCTTCTATCCATCCTTCCCTCCATCCTTCCTTCCGTCCGTCCTTCCTTCCTTCCGTCCTTCTGTCCTTCCTTCCTTCTTTCCCTCCCTCCCTTCTTTCCTTTGCAGCTGCTGGGAAAATTGAGATACTGAGGAGCCAAATCCTGTGCGCAGGCAGCACCAGACTCCATTCCCAGATCCCCAAGACTTGGGTTTTATTTGTTTAAAGCTGTGCGATATTTCAATGGAGAACTTCTTGTTGTGTACTAAGCATTTAGACCAGCTGTTGTAATCAGTATCTGTAGTTTGTTTCCTTTAGGGATTTCAGTTATAAAATATGAAACACATTTTCTTTAATATCAAAATTGACAGTTTTGTCTCAAGGGACTAGGGATTTAAAAAAAAAACAAATACTAAGTTACACTATAATCAACCCTCCACCTTTTTCAGTGGCTATTTTGAAAGATGATTGTTGGTACCAAGCTACTGTTTCCCCACATCTCAGTAAGGCCCCTAGCACAGAGAGAACCTCCTTCTGGGCACCTCCTTGCCATCACATTTCCTTTTCTTCTGAGAATTTTGGCATGGCCATGTAAACACATGTGGTGGTGAGATATAATTTAGTCAAAACTGAGGAAGCTTATAGGATCTAGGTATTAGTAAACATATTTTTATTCAGTGCTTACAAATTGCTAGGCACTGTATTTAGCACTGAGATTTATCAGTGAAAAAAACAGACAAAATTCTTGCCCTCAAGGAGCTTATATCTTAGTGAAGAGGGACAATGAATGAACAAATGAATGAATAAATGAATGAATGAGTGTGATACAAGCAAGGGCCAAAGGCCTGCTGTTGCAGCATTCAGTTTTTCCTTGAGGAAACCAGAGAGCCCTGGAGTCTTTCAGAAAGCCTCTAAAACTGTTATTCTGCCTCAGACTCTTGAAAGGTGCTGTTTGGGGTCAGAGAGATGGCAGAATAGTGTTTGCCTTTGAAGTTACCCCTCCTGTCATCCCTCAAGACTCAGACTGAGTGGTTTGGGAACTTTGGCAACATCCTGATGATCTAAGGACCCTTAGAAAAGGTGGGCTGGCTTCTCCCAGCCCTCCCTTCCTCTCACCCTGCTGCTTTAGGCCTGTGAGCTGTATAACTCACACTAATGTAACATACAGGTGGCAGCAGAGGGAAGGATGGAAGGAGCCCTGGATGGAACCAGAACTCCCAGCTTTGTACTTTCATAGATACGACTTCAGGCAGCTTGTTTACCTTCTCTGAATCTCTTTCCTTACTAGAAAACAGGCTACTAAATCCACCTTGAGGATCACTGTAAAGCTTACAGTAGCTGATACATGGAAAAACACGTTGCAAATCTAATGCACATTTAAATGCAATTGATTTAATATTATTTTGATTACGAGGTAAAAAATATAGCGATGGAGGTGAGTCAGTTGGGAAATTTGTCATGTGCTTTCTTTGGGATTCTTTCTTTGGCTATGTAAATTTCCATTACAATATTAGATACTGAAGCTGTTTTCAAGTGGGGTTTTAAATCAGTCATTAAAGAAGCATGTAAAGTACCTGACGCTAGTATGAGACTTTCTATGTTTAAGTCTTAACCTCTGTCGTAGCAGAGGGATGCTGGGATTTTACTTAATATTAAGGTTTCAGTGAGTGCTTGCCAGTTTTTGGTTGCTGAAAGGAAGGGATGAAGGCTCCCAGGGTGTCGTGGGGCTCAGGTTGAGGTGGGATGAGCAGATGACAGAAGTGTTCAGGTGCAGGAGCAGTGGGAGAAAGACTGCCTCAGTCAGTATGGACAGTGGCGTTTTTTTTTACAAGGCTGAACCTCTCTGATATCTTGCATTAAATTCCATTTTGTGAAATTTAAAAGAAAAGCCACTTCCTGCAGTTCTAAACTGCACACACAAGGTGTATCACGTTGTAACTTAATAGTAAACTTAATTTTCAGTGATTATTTGCCTGTTAACACAATTCTACTATCATTTTATAGGCAGCCTTGTTGGATCACATTAAAAATATTTAATCTCTAAAAACTTCAAGTTTATGGCAAGGTATTTGCATGTATAGGATAATACCTTTTGAAATTTGATAATTAGAAAATCTTTACTGCTGCAGAGATGAACATAAGGAGGAAAGATAAAGCAATTGGCAGAGCATGGACCTTAACTAACATTAGGAAACACTATCTGTACTTAGATACTATGTCTTTCATGTGTGTAGACATATTATGCTTAAAAATATATGCCATATTCTCATCATTGGAAACACTGGTTATTTTACCAAGGCATTAACTGGAATAATATATTATTTTCAAAATTGTCTTAAGAAAATGAGGCTGACTTATAGAGCCAATAAAATCCCCTTGGAAAAACTGGCCCCATACTTTGTCCTTTATAGAATCCTAACTTGTGGTAAGTAAAGAACGTCATGGATAGGCCTAGGAACCCCAGGTTTTTTTGGGGGGACCTTGAAAAGAGGAATTCACCCAGTTCACACAGGTATCTGCAGGCACAGATAAATCCTTGGCTGGGCTTGAAGCCTTCATGAAGGTCTAATCTTGGATTCCTTATGAAAAAGTTTCCAGCAAAGCCAATTTTTTTTTTAAAGAGCATATATGGCAAATGATTATTCTTGTTGCATTTATGCAATAATCAAGCCAAGTATAATAGGATTAAACTAAAACTTTTCTTTTTTTAATTGTTTCTTCTTCTTCTTCCTCTTCCTCTTCTTTTACTTTTTTAATAGAGATGGGGTTTTGTCTGGAACTCACTCATGTGATCCAGCCACCTCAGCTTCCCAAAGTGCTGGGATTAAAGGTGTGAACCACTGTGCCCAGCCCTAGGACTAAAACTTATTCTACAAACAAATTGGTCCTACTATGATTTTTAATAAAATTTTAATAAAATTGGAGAATTGGAGAGAGAAAAATAATGTTTCAAAATAAACTATAATACATCTGTTATTAGAGTCTAGCCTTGTATAATGTTTTTCAATTTTTATTATTTTCCTCTTTTTGTTTTATTTAACTTTGTTTTATGTGCAGGTTTGCTACATAGATAAACTTGTTTATCTAAGTGCAGGTTTGCTACATAGATAAACTTGTTTATCTAAGTGCAGGTTTGCTACATAGATAAACTTGTTTATCTAAGTGCAGGTTTCCTACATAGATAAACTTGTTTATCTAAGTGCAGGTTTGCTACATGTGCAGGTTTGCTACATAGATAAACTTCTGTCATGGGGGTTTGTTGTATAGATTATTTTGTCACTTGGGTATTAAGCCTAGTACCCATAAGTTATTTTTCCTGATGCTCTCTTCCTACCATCATCCACCCTCAAGAGGCCCCAGTGTGTGTTGTTTCCCTCTATGTGTCCATGTGTTTTCATCATTTAGCTCCCACTTATAAGTGAGAACATGTGGTATTTAGTTTTCTGTACCCGCATTGGTTTGCTAAGGATAACGGCCTCCAGCTCCATCCATGTTCCTGCAAAGGACATAATCTCATTCTTTTTTATGGCTGTGCAGTATTCTATGGTGCACATGTACCACATTTTCTTTATCCAGTCTACCACTGATGAGCATTTAGGTTGATTTCATTGATGAGCATTAGTTAAATTGCTATTGTGAATAGTGCTGCAATGAACATACATATGCATGTGTCTTTATAAAATAATGATTTATATTCCTTTAGGTATATACCCAGTACTGGGATTGCTGGGTTGAATGGTATTTCTGTTTTTAGGTCTTTGAGGAATCACCACACTGCTTTTTACAATGGTTGAACTAACTTACACTCCCACCAACAGTGTATAAGTGTTCCCTTTTCTCTGCAACCTCTCCAGCATCTGCTATTTTTTGACTTGTTAATAATAGCCATTCTGACTGGTGTAAGATGGTATCTCATTGTGGTTTTGATTTGCATTTCTCCAGTGATCAGTGATGTTGAGCTTTTTGTCATATGCTTGTTGACTGCATGTATGTCTTCTTTTGAAAAGTGTATGTTCATGTCCTTTGCCCATTTTTTAATGGAGTTGTTTTATTCTTGCATATTTGTATAAATTCCTTATAGATGCTGGATATTAGACCTTTGTCAGATGCACAGTTTGCAAAAAGTTTCCCCCATTCTGTAGGTTGTCTGTTCACTCTGTTGATAGTTTCTTTTGCTGTGCAGAAGCTCTTTAGTTTAATTAAATCCCATCTGTCAATTCTTGCTTTTGTAGCAATTGCTTTTGGTGTCTTCACCATGAAATCTTTGCCTGTTCCTATGTCCAAAATGGTATTGTCTATGTTATCTTCCAGAGTTTTTATAATTTGGGGTTTTTACATTTAAGTCTTTAATCCATCTTCAGTTAATTTTTGTATATGGTGTAAGGAAGGGATCCATTTTCAATCTTCTGCATATGGCTAGCCAGTTATCCCAGCACCATTTATTGAATAGGGAATCCTTTCCTTATTGCTTGTTTTTGTCAGGTTTGTCAAAGATCAGATAGTTGTAGGTGTGTGGCATTATTTCTGGGCGTTTTGTTCCAGTACCATGCTGTTTTGTTTACTGTAGCCCTGTAGTATATTTTGAAGTCAGGTAGTGTGATGCTGCCAGCTTTGTTCTTTTTGCTTAGGATTGCCTTGGCTATTTGGGCTCTTTTTTGGTTCCCTGTGAATTTTAAAATAGTTTTTTTCTAGTTCCATGAAGAATGTCAACGGTAGTTTAATAAAAATAGCATTGAATCTATAAATTGTTTTGGGTAGTATAGCCATTTTAACAATATTGATTCTTCCTATCCATGAGCATGGAATGTTTTTGCATTTGTTTTTGTCATCTCAGATTTCTTTGAGCGGCGTTTTGTAGCTCTCCTTGTAGAGATCTTTTACCTCCCTGGTTAGCTGCATTCCGTGTGTGTGTGTGTGTGTGTGTGTGTGTGTGTGTGTGTGTGTGTGAATTGTGAATAGGACTGCATTCCTGATTTGGCTCTTGGCTTGACTGTTACTGGTGTATAGGAGTGTTAGTGATTTTTTTTTTTTCCTTTTTTGAGACAGAGTTTGGCTCTTGTTGCCCAGGCTGGAGTGCAATGGCACAATCTTGGCTCACTGCAACCTCTGCATCCCAGTTTCAAGTGATTCTTCTACTTCAGCCTCCCGAATAGCTGGGATTACAGGCGTGCGCCACCATGCCCAACTAATTTTTGAATTTTTAGTAGAGACAGGGTTTCACCATGTTGGCCAGGATGGTCTCAATCTCTTGGCCTCGTGATCCTCCCGCCTCGGCCTCCCAAAGTGCTGGGATTACAGGCATGAGCACCGTGCCTGGCCTAGAGTGCTAGTGATTTTTGAATATTGATTTTGTATCCTGAGACTTTGCTGAAGTTGTTTATCAGCTTAAAGAGCTTTTGGGCTGAAACTATGGGGTTTTCTAGATTTAGGATCATGTCACCTAGAAACAGGGATAGCTTGACTTCCTCTTTTCCTATTGAAATGCCCTCTATTTCTTTCTCTTGCCTGATTGCCCTGGCCAGGATGTCCAACACTATGTTGAACAGGAGTGGAGAGAGAGGGCATTCTTGTCTTCCGCCAAGTTTCAAGGGGAATGCTTCCAGCTTTTGCCTATTCAGTATGATGTTTGCTGTGTGTTTGTCATACATGGCTCTTATTATTTTGTGGTATGTTCCTTCAGTACCTAGTTCACTGAGTTTTTAATATGAAGCGGTGTTAAATTTTATCAAAAGCCTTTTCTGCATCTATTGAGATAATCATATGGTTTCTATCTTTAGTTCTCTTTATGTGATAAATCACAATTATTGATTTGCATGTGTTGAACCAACCTTGCATCCCAGGGATAAACTTGATTGTGGTAGATAAGAGTTTTGATGTGCTGCTGGATTCGGTTGGCCAGTATTTGTTGAGGATTTTTGCATCAATGTTCATCAAGGATATTGGCCCAAAGTTTTCTTTTTTGTTGTGTCTTTGCCAGGTTTTGGTATCTGAATGATGCTGACCTTATAGAATTAGTTAGGGAGGAGTCTCTCCTCCTCAATTTTTTGGAATAGATTCAGCAGGAATAGTAACAGCTCTTCTTTGTATATCTAGTAGAATTCAGCTGTGAATCTGTCTGGTCTTCCGTTTTTTGTTTTTGTTTTTGTTTTTTTGAGACAGAGCCTCACTCTGTCGCCCAGGCTGGAGTGCAGTGGTGCGATCTTGGCTGACTGCAACCTCTGCCTCCTGGGTTCAAGCGATTCTTATGCCTCAGCCTGGCGAGTAGCTGGAATTACAGGCATGTGCCACCACCTCCAGCTAATTTTTATATTTTTAGTAGAGGGGGGTTTCACCGTATTGGCCAGGCTGGTCTCAAACTCCTGATTTCAAATGATCCACTTGCCTCTGATTTCAAATGATCCACTTGCCTTGGCCTCTCGAAGTGCTGGGATTATAAGCTTGAGCCATTGCATCCAGCCCCTGGCCTTTTTTTGGTGGGCTACTTATTATTGACTCAATTTCAGAGCTTGTTACTGGTCTATTCAGGGATTCAATTTCTTCCTGGTTCAGTCTTGGGATGGTGTATGTGTCTAGGGATTTGTCAGTTTCTTCTAGATTTTCTAGTTAATGCACATAATGTTCATCATATTCTCTGATGGCTATTTGTTTTTCTGTGGGGTCAGTGGTAATATCTCTCTTGACATTTCTGATTGTGTTTATTTGACTCTTTAATCTTTTTTTATTAGTCTAGCTAGCAGCCTACTTTATTAATTTTTTCAGAAAACCAGTTTCTGGATATTTTGAATGATTTTTTGTGTGTCTCAATCCTTCAGTTCAGCTCTGATTTCGATTATTTCTTGTCTTCTGCTAGCTTTGGGGTTTGTTTATTCTTGGTTCTCTAGTTCTTTTAGTTGTGATGTTAGTTTATTAACTTGATATCTTTCTAACTTTTGATGTGGGCATTTAGTGTTATAAATGTCCCTCTTAACACTGTTTTAACTGTGTCTCAGAGATTCTGGTATGTTGTATCTTTGTTCTCATCAGTTTCAAAGAACTTCTTGATTTCTGCCTTTATTTCATTGTTTATCCAGCAGTCACTCAGGAGCAGGTTATTCAAATTTCCATGTAATTGTATGGTTTTGAGTGAATTTCTTAGTCTTGGTTTGCCATTTGATTATGCTGTGGTCTGAGATTGTTTTGATTTCAGTTCTTTTGTATTTGCTGAGGAGTGTCTTACTTCCGATTATGTGATCAATTTTAGAGTATGTGCCATGTGGCAAAGAGAAAAACGTATATTCTGTCTTTGAGTGGAGAGCTGTGTAGATGTCTATCAGGCCCATTTGATCCAGTGCTGAGTTCAGGTCCTGAATATCTTTGTTAATTTTCTGTCTCAATTATCTGTCTAATGTTCTCTGTGGGGTGTTAAAGTCTCTCACTATTATTGTGTGGGAGTCTAAGTCTCTTTGAAGGTCTCTGAGAACTTGCTCTGTGAATCTGGGAGCTCCTGTGGTGATTGCATATGTATTTAGGATAGTTAGATCTTCTTGTTGAATTGAACCCTTTACCATTATGTAATGCCATTCTTTGTCTTTTTTGATCTTTGTTGGTTTAAAGTCTGTTTGAAACTAGGATTGCAACCCCTGTTTTATTAGTCAGTGTTCTCCAGAGGGACAGAACTAATAGGATATATGTATATATGAAAGGCAGTTTAGTAGGGAGAAGTGGCTCATACAAGATGAAGGCTTATGATAGGCCATCTGCAAGCTGGGGAAGAGAAAAGCCAGTAGTGGCTCAGTCTGAGTCTGAAAGCCTCAAATCCAGTGAAGCCAACAGTGCAGCCTTCAGTCTGTGGCTGAAGGCCCTAGAGCCCCTGTCAAACTACTGGTGCAAATTCCTGAGTCCAACGGCCAAAGAACTTGCAGTCTGATGTTCAAGAGCAGGAGGAACAAAAGGAAACATCCAATACGGGAAAAAGAAGGAAGACAGAAGACTCAGAAAGCAACGTTATCCCACCTTTTCCCACCTGCTTTGTTCTAGTGGCACTGGCAGCTGTTTGGATGGTCTCCATCCACATTGAGGGTGGGTCTTCTCTCCCAGCCCACTAACTCAAATGTCAATCTTTGGCAACACCCTCATAGACACACCCCAAAACAGTACTTTACCAGCCATCTAGGCATCCTTCAATGCAAGTGAGTTGACACCTAATATTAACCACCCCACCTCTTTTTTCTGTTTTCCATTTGCCTGGTAGATTTTTCTCAGTCCCTTTATTTTGAGCCTATGTGTGTCACTGCATGTGAGATGGGTCTCTTGAAGACAGCATACCAATGTGGCTTTGTTCTTTGTTCTTTATCCAGCTTGCCACTCTGTGCCTCTTAATTGGGGCATTTAGCCCATTTACATTCAAGGTTAGTATTGATATGTGTGGATTTGATTCTGTCATCACGATGTTAGCTGGTTATTTTGCAGACTTGTTTATGTGGTTGCTTTAGTGTCACTGGTCTGTGTACTTTGGTGTGTTTTTGTAGTGGCTGGTAATGGTTAATAGTATTTTCCCCTTATATTTAGTGCTTCCTGCAGGAGCTCTTGTAAGGTAGGTGGTAATGAATTTCCTCAGCATTTGCTTGTCTGAAAAATATATTTCTCCTTCACTTATGAAGCTTAGTTTGGCCAGATATGAAATTCTAGGTTGGAATTTCTTTTCTTTAAGAATGTTGAATATTGGCCCCCCAATCCTTTCTGGTCTGTAGGGTTTCTGCTGAAAGTTCTACTGTTAGGCTGATGAGCTTCCCTTTGTAGGTGACTTGACCTTTCTCTCTAGCTGCCTTTAACATTTTTTCTTTCATTTTGACCTTGTAGAATCTGATGATTATGTGTCTTGGGGGTGAACTTGTAAAATATCTTACTGGGGTTCTCTGCATTTCCTGAATTTGAATACTGGCCTCTCTAGCTATGTTGGGGAAGTTCTGATGGATGATATCATGAAATACATTTTCCAAGTTGGTTCCATTCTTATTGCTTTCAGGGACATCAATGTGTCATAGATTTGGTCTCTATATAATCCCGTATTTCCCAGAGGTTCTGTTTGTTCCTTTTTATTTTTTCTCTATTCTTGTCTGACTGTCTTGTTTCAGAAAGCCAGCCTTCAAGTTCTGAGATTCTTTCCTTTGCTCCTTCTATTCTGCTATTAATACTTGTCAGTGCATTATGAAATTCTTGTAGTGTGTTTTTTAGCTCTCTCAGGTCAGTTTCATTCTTTTCTATACTGGCTATTTTGTCTGTCATTTCATACATTGTTTTATCATGATTTTTAGCTTCCTTGGATTGGGTTTCAACATACTTCTGTAGCTCAATGATCTTCATTTCTGTACCTATTCTGAATTCGATTTTCTGTCATTTCAGCCACCTCAGCCTGATTCAGAACCCTTGCTGGAGAGGTGATGCAGTCATTTGGAGGAAAGTAGGCACTCTGACTTTTTGAGTTGTCAGGGTTCTTGCACTGATTCTTTCTCATCTCTGTGGGCTTATCTTCCTACAATCTTTGAGGTTGCTGACCTTTGGATTTTTTTTTTCTTTTCTTGTATTTGCTGACCTTGAGGGTTGATTGTGATATAAGGTAGGTTCAACTGGCTGGCTTCATTTCTGGAAGATTTTAGGGTGTCAGTGCTCAGCTCCCAACTCCTAGACTGTGTGCTCTAACTCTGGGGGACTTGTATTGGGCACCAACTTTGTTCTCTGGCTCCTCGAGGTTAGGAATCCACTGTACTGGTGGGAGGTGAGATGCAGGGGGTGGCACTTAGGTATTCCCAGACTGCTGGTCACTAAAATCTGATGAGTAGTGTCAGCCAAAGCATTTAATAGTGCAGTGACTATGGGATTTGTCCTTGTTCACACATCAGCAGCAGTGGTAGCAGCAGCTGTGGTAGAATGCCAGTGGGTGCCAGGGTGCCTGCCTCCCTGCTGGCATTCACCACAGTGGTGGAGGCAATGCAGCTGGGAGGGGGGTGGGGGACCCCTGCTGGTGATTGAGTGCAGGATTATGCTGGAGGTGGTGTTGGCTTGGGGATGGAGCACTGGAGGGCGCAAGTCTGGATGCTTTCTCTGTGCCCAGCAACAAGGGGTGTCACTCAGGGTTGGGGAGGATTCACTGTTCTCTGCACAGTGTTAGCACAAGGGTGGGGCTGGCTGGCTCTGTGCCGGCCAAGGCTCCATCTGCAATGGCAGTCGACAGTGGGGAGGGGGGTGGGCTACATTCCCTCACCTGGCAGGGCAAGGCAAGCAAAACCCACTGGCATAGACACCTGCCAGCAAAGTAATGTGGGGACTTGCCATGGGCCTGGGGGAAACTGCAGTGTTGGGAGGGAGAATGTGGACTGGTGCGTGGGCACAGGGGCTGCCCCACTGGAGCTCTCTGCAGGTCAGGCATGATCCTGCCAGTGCAGAATCTGTGGTGCAGGCCCCCAGGGCACCCAAGACTGCCCTGCAAGAAGGCATGCCAGGCTGGGGCCCCAGTGAGACAGGAGAATAGGGTCTGGAGGCAGGGAACCTAAGGCTGATTCACATTGACTTCCTTGAACCAAGTCAAAAGGAAAACCCCAACTTTCCACACCCAAGTAACAAAAGGACCAGAGGCTACTCCCTTTGCAAACCCTGCCCCCAACTTTCTGCGTGGCAGATGAAAAGTTGAAAGTACCTCTTATTGGTCCTGTCCCACAACCAATCAGATTGGTCATAGTCCTAGTCTTTATTTACATAGGAGTATAACTTTGTAACTTCACTTTAGTCTTTAATTGGTTCCCTCCTGCAACCTATCAGATATTTGCATGGGGTGTGACTTTGTAACTTCACTTTAGCCTCTGATTGATTGTCTTCTGCAACCGATCAGACTCATTGCAGGCCACTACTTCATTTACATAGGGCATAGCCCAAGTAACCAATGGGAAGTCTCTAGAGGGTATTTAAACACCAGAAAATTTTGTAACCTGCGCTTGAGCCACTTGCTCAAGCATACTCCCACTCTCTGGAGAGTACTTTAATTTCAATAAATCTCTGCTTTCATTGCTTCATTCTTCCCTGACTTTGTTTGTGCATTTTGTCCAATTCTTTGTTCAAAATGCCAAGAACCTGGATGACTTGTAGTCAAGACCCTCCACCAGTAACACTGGGTCTAGTTTGAAGCTGAGTGAGAGTTTTAGGGTTTTGATCCTTACTCAGTGTCAGTTTGAGATGATGGCCTCTTGACCTGTGCATATAAATATAGTTATGGGGATGAGACTAATGGTAAAGGCGTATGTGATAGATGACTTTATGTAATTGGGGTATAAAAGGCTTGCAGACCAAGGGATGTTCAGGTCGAATGAGCCCTGTCTGATGTGCAAAACCACTCTGCAGAGTTCAGGTCTGACAGTTCCCCTAGGCTGGAGTCTCCTCTGGGAGCAAGTCAAGCCTAGTACGATGGCCGTCCCTGGCCATGCTCCACTATAGAAGCGCCAACACCAACCCTCTAGTCTCCACATCAGCTGTCTTGCTACCCTATCATTTCTCTAAGCAGCTCTCCCTGCCAACTTGAGTGTTCATGGTGGTCAAGGGGTCTCCTCTTGCCAGGGTTCCAGAGGCCCTTGGTGAGAGCAGGTTGCTTCTTGCCAGTTCAATTCACCCATTTCCCCAGAGTCACTGGGGGCCAGAATTGAGTCTGGGTGCACTGTAACCCCATGTAGGGTTCTCAACTTTCTCTCCCTTCAGCCCAGCTTCTGTGTCTTCCCTCTGTCCACTCTTGCTGTCTTCCCTTTGAAGATCTGTTAGGAGGACACCAGTCCTCTTTCCCTTGGTGGGAGCTGTTTCCACCTGGCTGTGTCTAGTAGGCATCTTGCCCTCCCACAAAATTTTTATTATTTTCTACAATTTGGACTGAATTTTAAAACTTTTCCTGGTTACAAGTTTCCAAAATAATGTTTTCATTTTTTTTTCCTTCTTTCTTCTCCTTTTTTCTCCACTTTTCCTGATTTGAAATTATTAAAAATTAAGCTGTGCTTTTCTTAAAACCCTGCAAACTAAAGCTTGATAACTTAAACTTTGGAGGAAAATAAAAACAACCTATACATAAACCACTTTCATACCTGCCTACTGATGTATGGACTTCAGAGTATCATAGCCTGTATCAGTTTTCCAGGATTGTTGCCTGTTTTTGTTTATTGTTTGTTTTTCTCTGTGCCTCCCCCTATATTTTCCTCATAGGATATGAGACTTTACAACCTGCTAAAAATGAGCTTTCCTAACAACGTGGGACCTATTCTTCTACGCGTAAACTCTCTTAGCCATGAGAGATCAGACAAAATCCAAGGCCAGAGACTCATTTTCTTCCAAAATTGCTTACTCTGAAAGGTTTTAAAAATAAAAGTGGGAAGAAATGTGAAAAGAAAATAACTCGGGGACCCAATTCACTATGCCAAAAGGAAAAATAAAGTGGAAAGCTGAGTCATGCAAGAAACTGTCTTTCCTTTTGTTCCTAAGCAGATCTTTAACCTTTTACCTATAACCATCTCCACAGGTAACCACTCTATGTTCACCTTATCTTATGTAAAGTGCGGAATTACTGAGCATGTTATGAATACATAATTGACTATTCTCCTACCTGCTCCATTTCTCTTGCAACATGTGGATTCAGTAATATGACCATACCCTCCCTCTTTCCCCTCTAGTCTGCTTTTCCCCTTTAAATATTGAAGCTCTCAAAATCGTCTTTGGAGAAAAGGCACAGACCTGTCTCCCAGGCATGTCCTTAACCTTGACAAAATAAACTTCTAAATTGATTGAAAAAAAAAATACATGCCAAACTCTTAACCATTAGACTTCTACTAAAATTTGATCATTTTTTCTTTCTTTGGTAATTATTTCATTATTGTCTGAAGGACATTAAAGTACTTAAAAAGTATTGCTATAGTTCTAACACTGTTTGCAAATAGATTGGAGCTGCAGTTATTTAAAAATGAGAAAGCTGAAGGCAGAGAGAAAATGTTATTTTCTTCTCACACAAAATCATAAGCCAGACTTATTACAAGAAGTCAACTTTTCTGACTGAACAGGTATCTGTTACGGGTTTCTATAAAATGTGTATATTTCCTAGGCTGCATTCTTCCCTGTCTTATCAGTTCAGCTCTCTGGGCAGCTTGCGCCTTACCAGTCTGTTTTGAGATACTTTGGAGGTTCTCTCTGTCTCTCTCTCTCTCTCTCTCACACACACACACACACACCACACACACCACACACACACACACACACACACACACACCACCGCTATTCCCTATTCCCTATTCTTTCCATCAAAAAAGGGAACTGTTCAATTAGCTCACCAAAAGATACCTTTCTATCAGCACCTAAGGACTGATTAAATTTGCTTCTTAGAACAAAGGATGGCTCACAAGGCAGTTTATGAAAAGGAGGAGCACAGAAAAATGGGAGAGACAGGATAGGTTTCAGAGTTATTTATGTAGTGGCAAACTCCATGTAAACAAAACTATCAAGAAGCTCTCTGAGTATTTATGGAGAAAAGAGCTGGGGGTGTGCGCGCAGTGGGGAGTGGGCAACAAAAAATAAATACAGCCTGGGCGTGGACAGTAGATTAGAATGACTGTTGTTCATAAAATTTCTTTGATTGTTCTTGGAAAAGGGTATCACACTGAGGGCAGAACAAGGAGATTCGTCATACCTTACACACTTGGAACTATTAAATTCTTGGCTAACTCCTTCATCCTTACCCTTGTGCTAGCAGCCTCCACTGAAGCATTCAGGGCAAGGTGACCTGGGTCACTTCAAGGAACACAGTGTTTTCCATGGTGTACCATTTCCTTTTTAAAATGGAAAATTTTGTTCTATGGAAGAAATTACAAATTGGCTTTTAATTTTACATTTTACATGGGGCTGCTACAAAGAACTTCAAGCAAAGATTATAGCCATGTGTACATAACAGTTTTTTTTGTCTTTATTACCCTGAAAGTTCATGCCCTGGAGTATAACATAACTGATGTTACTCTGCACTGGATTCACAATTTGAAAATGATGCATAGTGTGCACGTTTGCACATACCTCATCAGAGATCCAGTACTGCTTGTATTCTGAGACTATCCTGTGAACAACCAAATGAGAAGGCCTATCTTATATTTTACAGTGACAATTGAGTTTGCTTATCTACCTCATTTGCACACCTCTTGTCTCTCTGTTTGGTTTTAAATTGCTTAGTTAGTGAATCTGTCTTGCTTTTAAGTAGCAGCCAAGTCATTGCTTACCTGCCACCTTTGTTTTGTCCATCAGGGTTTCCCTGTCTTTCTGCCTGGCCAAGTCTGATTAGTTCTTGAATAATCTGGGCTTCTTGGGCTGCTGCTGAGGGGTAACCTGCATGCTTCCTGTAGCACATCTCATGCCCAAGATGGTCAACCACTAAGGAGAGGAAGGAGAAAGAGTATTGTGAATTTGAGTGTCCTCTGGGAGAGGGAGGGGCCAGTTGAACTAAACTAACTAAAATCGAGTAGATCAAAGAATGAGCCAGATGGGGGATCTACCCATTTTGACCAAGCAGCCTGTTTGTTAATCCTATGCAACTGAGTCTCTCTAATACCTGATGTATTAATCCATGTGTAACAAGAAGTATCAGCAACTGCACAGATTTCTGCCTGTTCAGCCAGTAGGCAGTCTAAAGCAGTTCTATTGTCTAGTACAATTTTAGCGAGATGATTTAAAGAAGTTTGTTGTGTAGCTGTAGCTTTGCAGTAGAATCTGCTATAGAGCCAATTATGAGGGAAAGAACCTAACAAATAATGTCCCTTCAGAATGGTTAATGTTTCCCGGCAATGTTCTCTTTAATCTATGACATAGGGTGAATAGTGGACCAATGTTCTGTTTTTGACTGATTATGGAGCAACAAGGGGACCATTAAAATTCCTATCCCATGTTGGCCTTCATTTTCCATCCATCAAAGCACTAGATTGTCCACACATAAGGTTAGCCATGAAATTCTCCACAAATAAAACTATACCCCATGGGTGCACACAGGGTTCCTTTTCCAGTTCTGTTGTTCATGGACACATTATTTGGAATGGTGGAATGAGCAGTTTCTACCCAAGGGTCTGAATCTGCATTATTACAGATTAAAGCATGCTATAGTACCCTGGGACATATGTCAGTTTACAAGAAACTCCATTTGGGCTTTTGATGCAAACCTGTCTTGTGATATGCTCATTGGTTTTGTTTTTGTATTCCATTACTGAGTTAAATTAAAACAGGGAGTGAGAAAAAGTGGGCCTAGAAATCTTACCATTAGTACAATTTGAACAGCAGTCATGTCAGGAATGTTGCTAAAGTTACCCACTAGAAGAACTAAAGGATCCCTTAGGTCATGTAAAGATCTGTGTTTGGCATGGCAGATATAACACTTCATCAAGTAACCCCCAGAAGAAACTAACTGTGAAATTTAAATTTCAGCGTGATCCTGCCAAGTGAAAGAGGTAGGCATAAGCAAGGAAAAATTAAGAGAAGTAAAAGTTTCATGGTGGTAGAGAAGTCTTGATCTGGGATCTTGGGAAGGCTGTCCACATCTAGGATGTCATCTGCTTCTAAGGGATAACTTTCCTGGTTAGCTTTACAGTAAGGTTTCCAATGGGTGTTACAGTTCCAAGAAATTGGAGAAAGCCTTCTGTGTTGTGAGATTAGGGACCCAAATTATAAGGTCCTGAAATTTTGCTGCAGTGTGGACTGTAAGAAGAACTTTGTATGATCCCTTTCAATGAGGTTCAAAGGTAGTCTTTCTCTGAAGTTGTTTCCGTAAGACCCAGTCTCCAGGTTCTAGGTTATGTAGGGTTTGATTGTCTTCAGTGGTGAATCACAAAAAGCCTCCCTTACTGAATGAAAATATACATTGGCATAATGCATTAGAGCCTTGCAGCATTTAGTCAGAATTTAGAAGAGCAGAAGATACATGAGGTTTTATTATTAGGGGTATAGGCCTTCCAGTGACTATTTCATAAGGGGTCAACTTATTTTTTTCAGTGGAAGTGGATCTTATTGCCATCAATCTGCAATGTCTTTGACCAAACCAATCCAGTCAATTCAGTTAGCTTTTCCTAATGTTACTGTATCTATAATACCTTATTTAACTATTTTACAACTCGTCCAGTTATACAAGTACCTCTATTGTTGGAGATTTCTCCAGGAATGCCCCATGAGGGAAACAAACTTTCTAGTAACTTTTAAGCTACTGTTATCACATCAGCTTTCCTGCATGGGAATGCTTCTATATAACCAGAAAAACACGTGTTGAAAATGGCAGTTGAATGAAATTTCTCTATAAATGGTCAAACAGCCCATTAGGTAGCAGAAACATACCTTCAGTTTTGATTGTCTCCCCAGGAATATGAGTTTGACAAACCAAACATTGGTCATAAGCCATTTTGGCAACCTTAGAGCAGTCACCACACCACATTTTTATAATTTTAATCATTTTATCTTTTCTATGATAAGTCATGGTGTGCAGAACTTTTAATGGGAGCTTGAAAGACTCAGGAAGGATAGGTGACCGTCTATGCTCTCCATGAGTTCATGTTTAACATTGTATTTACATTCTTCAAAATATCAATTTTTTTCCTCCAATTCAGGTGCATAGCTCTGTTTATTAGATAGATTATCATATATAAGTTGAATTGGATTGACCTTACAAAGTTCATTCAAATTGCTGATGTCAACAATTTCAGTACTGGCTGACTTAACCTAAAAATTTGCAAAGTGGCCATCAAAGATTTTAAAGGCAAATATAGAAGTTTACATCATTTTGGACAAAAAACTTAGCTCTTTTAATATTGAGAAGACTCAATTTTCTTAAGTAATCAAAGATCTAATAGAAGACAACATGAAGAACAGGAAATTATTTTAATAAAACACACTACTTTTGTTTCACGGGCCAATTATCTAAAATACCTTTTACAACTTCCTATTAAAAGAAGAGGCTTACTCCAAGGAAATCCTGTTTCAACGGAGAGGACCAGATTCTACTTTTGCATCAGTGTACTTTTGATATTAATGCTCCATTTTTTAAAAAAACTTATAATTCCCTTCTAATTTTAGCCACCCTGATCACACATAAAATTTATTTCCTAAGATTCATAAACTTTCTACATTTTATATCCTTTAAGTCATTTGTCCTATAGTTTTCTTCTTTCTTATTTTGGGACAATCAATCATTCTATTTTAGGAAAAAATTACTTTTTTTAAAAAAACAAAAAGATACTTTTCATCTAAGCTTCACTTACAAAAACATGTCTTACTTTTTTTGTTTCTCTTATTTCTAATTTTAATTGCCATATATTACTTCGAATTTTTAACTATTAGTAACCCCAATTTCTAGTCAAAACCTAGGAAGTGAGCAATTTTGAACTGTTTAGTATCAGCATTTAAAATAATTTTTAGAAACATTTTCTCAAAACACAATTTTTGTTTATTAACAGACCCACATATTAGCTTCTCTATACTGTATCAAAACAACATGCCAAAGTTTGTAAAATTAAACTTTTGCTTAAAAATTAAAGTTTTAGCATTTTAACCTACTTAGAAATAACCCAGACATTTTATGAATCTCTCTTAATTTATTGTGACTTTAAGACTTCACTGAAAAAGAATGTTGAAACTATGACAAGTTCACCTAACAACTTTTATCCCACTCCACCAAGGGGTTATATCAAGGGATCTTTGGCCTTTTCTTTACTGACCTGTTTGATCATTACCCTAAGTAATTGTTAGCTAGGTTGTTCATTGTAATTTCTGCCTTCTGACTTTAAAAAATTTCTCCAAACTGGGGTAAAAAGAGTGAATTGATTTGGGATCTTGTAATGTTGGCAGACCGGCAGGTGTTCCTCTGTTTTGTCTGATCTTTGGTAGATCTACCTTTTGTTTTAACCCCATCACTATTTGCTTTACTTACCCCATTTTTAATAACTATTAAAATTTTTTAAAATTAATTATTTTAAAAATAGAGACAAGGTCTTGCTATGTTGCCCAGGCTGGTCTTGAACTCCTGGGTTCAAACAATCCATCTGCCCTGGCCTCCCAAAGTGCTGGGATTCCAGACATCAGCCACTGTGCTGGGGCAACTATTAAAAAGTTTTAACCCAAATTTGCATTTCCAAAGGAATGGCTTAGTAAATAAGGTAGAAAATTTCCATCTCAAAAGCACAGAGCTGAGACTTTAGGTCTACATACCATTATTTGCCCAAATCAAGGAAGGAGGATATAGATAAAGGCCCAGTTAAGACATAATGGCCAAGAATAAACACCTTAAACAGGTAAGGTTTGCTATACAGTTTGGGTTGTAACAGCATTCCCTGCCTGATATTTTCCTTCTGAGTATTTGGAATAAGGCCCATCCACAGAAAGTATTTATTCAGGATTATCCACTGGAGTATCTTGTAAATCAACACGAGGGGCCACTGATTCTAATATTACATGCACATAGTTATAGTCTTCGCTGTCAGACAGTAGAAGTAGCGGAGTATCAAGGTTAAGAAAGTTGCAGTGTTTTATTTATTTTATTTTTGAGATAGGGTCTCACTCACCCAGGCTGGAGTGCAATGGCATGATCATACTCACTGCAGTCTTGAACTCCTCGGCTCAAGTGATCCTCCCACCTTAGCCTTCCAAATAGCTTGGACTACAGGCATGTGCCATCATGCCTGCTAATTATTATTATTTTTTTTTTTGGTAGAGACAGCATCTTGCTATGTTGCTCAGGCTGGTCTCGAACTCCCACCTTAGCCTCCCAACACATTGGGATTACAGGTGTGAACCATCATGCCCAGACTGCAGTGTTTTAGGTGGGGTTTGGAAGAAGACAAAAGAATTTAATAAGATGTTAGTCTACTTACTGACAGATGTTAAGTTTGGCTAAAATTTAATGGGCTTTCCACAGCACATGGAACTTGTAAGAAAAGTCTATTCTCTACTAACTTCCCCTTTTTCTATTATCCCCAGAATGAAATGGTAATTGAACAAGAAGGTTAATGGACTCAGAGTATTGAAGTAAAGATAGATGGAGAGAAAAAGCAGCAAGGGTTAGTTCAATGAGGGTATCGTCCTTTTTTGTTACATTCTTAGTTGTTTAAGCTTTGTATATGCCTTTTGCAAATTTTTTTAGGGAAGCAAATGTTGATTTATTTAATCTTTTAGATGCCTCTGCATACCGGTTAAAAAATGTATCTCCTTGTTTTTACATAGTTTTTGATTCCTTCTTTTCTAATGTCTCTTGCAAATAAACAACTGTATCCAAATTAAAATTTTCCCACTGTGGCCCGATATGGTCTGGCTCTGTGTCCCCAGCCAAATCTCATCTTGAGTTGTAATCCAAATTGTAATCCCCACGTGTTGGGAGAGGGACCTTCTGGGAGGTGATTAGATTATGGGGGTGTTTCCCCCATGCTTTTCTCATGATAATGAGTTTGTTCTCATGAGATCTGATGGTTTTCCAAGGGGCTTTCCCCCATTCACTTTGCACTTCTCCTTGCTGCTGCTATGGAAAGAAGGACATGTTTGCTTCCTCTTCTGCCATGATTGTAAGTTTTTTTGTGGCTCCCCCAGCCCCGCAGAACTGTGAGTCAGTTAAACCTCTTTTCTTTATAAATTACCGAGTCTCAGGCAGTTCTTTATAGCAGCAGGAGAATGGACTAATATATGGCCACTTTAATTCTGAGTTGCTTCTAGTGAAGTTAACACATTCTTCCAAAATGCACACAATTTGGGCTCATAATTTTGACACATAAAATTAGCTGGAGTCCCAAATGGTGTCATCTCAGACTCCTTGAATTATGACAATCAATTTGACCCTCAACTCAATTTAGTTTCTCTCTAACCCAGTCAGTTACCCAAGGCCTCTTGAGTTCAATTCAGTTAACTATCAAATCTAATCCAACTCTGGACCTAGCACAGTTTTTCCAGTGACTTGTCAGTCACTGCAAATCCTGAAAGGTTATATACCTTCTCACAGTACAAAACCCTGGATTCAAAAGCCAAAAATGAATTGAGTGCTTAACGAGAAAAGAACAGAGCTCAACCTGAGAGGAACTCACAACATTTGAGGCTCTATGAAGAAGACATGGGACCTCAAAAGAGATCAGCAGTGCCTCTCCTGCATTCCACAAGGGGTCTCAGAAGTTGGGTCTCATCTGGTTCGCCCAAATTGTTAAAAGACAAAATTCCAACAAATTTAACTTAAAGATTTGAATTGGCTTTTATTCATGATTCCAGAATCAACTTCCAAACAGCCTGGGTCAAAAATTTGCTCACACAAACTCAGATAGCTCAAAACACAAACCTGTGGAGCTTTGGAATCTGAGAACTTAACCACAATCCCCAGTTGGACCTGGTGATGCCTCACTTGGTCACTTGCTGTTCTTGGGAGTCACTGAAAGCTCTACTTCAGATCCCACTTCTGACACCAATCCGTTAAAAGGAAAAGCTTTAGGCAAATTACATTTAACAGAGTTTAACTGAGCAAGAAATGATTCATAAACCAGACGGTCCCCATAACCAGAATAGGTTTAGAACAACTCCAGCTTCATGGTCAGATAACATTTATGGACAGAAAAAGAATACTGATATACAGAAAACAGAAATTAGGTGTGGAAACAACTGGATTGGTTATGGCTCAGCATGTGCCTTATTTAAAAATAGCTTAAGGCCGGGCGTGGTGGCTCACGCCTGTAATCCCAGCACTTTGGGAGGCCCAGGCGGGCAGATCACGAGGTCAGGAGATCGAGACCATCCTGGCCAACACAGTGAAACCCCGTCCCTACTAAAAATGCAAAAAAATTAGCCAGATGTGGTGGCAGGCACCTGTGGTCCCAGCTACTTAGGAGGCTGAGGCAGGAGAATGGTGTGAACCTGGGAGGCAGAGCTTGCAGTGAGCCGAGATCACACCACTGCACTCCAGCCTGGGTGACAGAGTGAGACTCCGTCTCCAAAAAGAAAAAAAAAAATAGCTTAAACAGTTGGCCACTCATAATTGGGTGAAACTTGGCTGCTGTGATTGGCTGAGACTCAGCTACTTGCTACAAGAGTAGGTTACAGTCTGTTTACACATCAAGTTAGTTTACAGTTCACTGTGCATGGAGAAACTTTTAGCCCAGACTTAAACTACCTATGGAGGCAGGTTTAGGACAAACTTAATTCAATTAAACATGTCCTTTTGATTATAGTCATCTTAGAGGGTGTGAATTGGTATCTCATGTGGTTTTGATTTGTAGTTCTTTAATGGCTGATGCTTGATGGTCTCTTGGCCAACCTAGCCTCTCCCCCTCTTCTTGCTTTCAGCTCTCAGAATAACTGGTGAATGCTCTGGGAATGCAACACCCTGAGATAGGGAAGGACTGCCTGAAATACCCTGGACTTTTTTCCTATCCTTACTAGGAAATGTAACATCTTGAGATAGGGAGAAACTGTCTGGGACAGCTTGGGCTCTGTTTCCCTCCCCTAGAAACAAGATGTCCTCATGATTCATATTCTTCTGAAGTATATAGCCCAGGGTGGACTGCTTTTCAAGGTAGCTCAGCTGGAGTGCAAGCTGGGAATGCAGTCAAGGCTTCATCCCCCCCAGGCAGCTTTCCTGAGCCTTGGGAAACTGGCTCTCAATGAATCCAAGCTTCTTTTATCCTTTGCTGCCTATCTGTAAGTAATGAATCTGCTTCATATAACTTGTTGCATGTGAATGGGTTCTGTCTTACTGGACTTGGACAAGTAGGAAAACTTCAGCCCAGGATGCAGTGGGCAGAAGTGTTTGGACTGTTATTACTGATGGTTGGCTTAGTAATGATCTTTGGTGTCCTCCATTCAGTGGCAATCATCCCTTGGGATTGATCATTATTAAACCTGTTTCACAGCTAATGTTAATCTTTTCATGTGCTTATTTATCCATTCATGTATCTTCTTTGGAAAAAGGTATATTCAAACCATTTCAAATTTTTAAATTGGGTTGTCTTTTTATTATTGAGTTATCAGTTCTTTATATATTCTGGATACAAGTCTTACCAGATAAATGATTTGCAAATATTTTCTCTGAGTCTGTTGATTCTTTTTTTGATAGCATCCTTTGAAGAACCTAAGTTATTTACTTTGATTAAATCTAACTTACCAATCTTCTTTTTTATTGCTTATGTTTTTGGTATTATATCTAAGAAATCATTGCCTAATCTCAAATTACAAAGATTTATTCCTGTATTTTCTTCTAAGGATTTTATAGTTTTAGCTTTTACCTTTAAGTCTATGATACACTTTGAGTTAGATTTTGTGTATGGTGTGAGGTAGGGGTCCAACTTCATTCTTTCGCATGCGAATATCCAGTTGTCCACCACCATTTGAAGAAAAGACTATTCTTTCCCCATTGAAGTGTCTTGGCTTATTTCTCTGAAGTAAACTGACCATAAATTTTAGTGCTTATTTCTGGATCAACAATGCCATCTAATTGATTCAAATGCCCTATTTCAGGAAAATCTTTTTACTAACTAGAATACATATAGAAATAACAAATTTTAAATATATCCTTTTGATTAATTTTTGCAAAGTGAACACAACTATGTAGCCAGCACCCAGACTTAGAAATGTAACATTACTAGCACCTCACAAAGTGCCTTGTACCTCTCCTAGTCATTATCCCCAAAGGTAATCACTCTCCTGACCTTTATCACCAGAAATTAGTTTTGCATTTTTTTGGATTATATATAAATGGCACCATATAGCATGTGCTACTTCTTGTCTAGCTTCTTACCCTTTGTATTTTGTTTGTAAGATCCATCCATGTTGCTGCATGTAGCAACAGTTCATGCATTCTCATTGCTGTATAGTATTCTATTATGTGGAATCCTAGTTTTTGTTTATCTGTTTTACTAGTTATGGACATTTGAGATGTTTCCAGTTTTTGGCTTTTGAGAGTAGTGTTGCCATATACATACTTAAACCTGTCTTTTAGTAAGCATAAATATGCATTTTGGCCAGGTAGATTCAGCCTAGGAGTGGAATTGCTGGGTCACAGAATGTATATATTCAGCAGTTTTTCAAAGAGGTTGCACAAATTTACATGGAAATAAGGACATCTGTTTTTCAAAAGATGCCATTAACAAAGTGAAAAGTCCACAGAGTGGAGGAAGATATTTGCAATATATGTATTTACATCAGAATAAGCAAATAACTCTTACAAATCAATAACAAAAAGACAAGACATAGACTGAGACAGGAGGAGATTGCTTCAGCCTAGGAGTTTGAATCCAGTCTGGGCAACATAGTGAGGCCCTATCTCTATTGAAACAAAAAAAAGGGGGGGCTACCCTCTTTGGGTCCCCTCCCTTTGTATGGGAGCTCTGTTTTCACTCTATTAAATCTTGCAACTCTCTTCTGGTCCATGTTTGTTATAGCTCAAGCTGAGCTTTCGCTCACCGTCCACTACTGCTGTTTGCTGCTGTCACAGACCTGCCGCTGACTTCCATCCCTCTGGATCTGGCAGGGTGTCCGCTGTGCTCCTGACCCAGTGAGGCACCCATTGCTGCTCCCAATTGGGCTAAAGGCTTGCCATTGTTCCTGCACGGCTAAGTGCCCGGGTTCGTCCTAATTGAGCTGAACACTAGTCACTGGGTTCTACGGTTCTCTTCCGTGACCCACGGCTTCTAGTAGAGCTATAACGCTCACCACATGGCCCAAGATTCCATTCCTTGGAATCCGTGAGACCAAGAACCCCAGGTCAGAGAACACGAGGCTTGCTGCCATCTTGTAAGCAGCCCACCGCCATTTTGGAAGCAGCCCACCACCATCTTGGGAGCTCTGGGAGCAAGGACCCCCCAGTAACATTTTGGCAACCACAAAGGGACCTCCAAAGTGGTGAGTAATATTGGACCACTTTCACTTGCTCTTCTGTCCTATCCTTCCTTAGAATTGGAGGAAAATACCAGGCACCTGTCAGCCAGTTAAAAACAATTAGCATGGCCGCCAGACTTAAGACTCATGTGTGAAGCTGTCTGGGGAAGGGCTTTCTAACAATCCCCAACCCTTCTGAGTTGGGAACATTGGTCTCCCTGGAGCCAGCTTCCACTTTCAGTTTTCCTGGGGAAGCCAAGGGCCGACTAGAGGCAGAAAGCTGTCATCCCAATCTCCTGGCATTAGCTGGTTGAGATCATGGCGCAGCCAGAAGTCTCTACTCAACAGTCGCCCATGCGGGCGCTCCTACCTTTCCTTCTGACCCATACCTCCTGGGTCCTGACCATGACTTTCTTGAAAGTGTGGTCCCAAAATTCTCCTTACTTCTGAATCTACTTCCTCTGATCCCTGCCTCCTAGGTACTAATGGTTCAGACTTTCATTTCCTCTAGCAAGTTGTAACTCCAAAGGGATCTAAGGAAGCTCTACACTGTGTCCTTAGGCATCTAGGCTATAAACCCAGGGAGTCTTATCCCTGGTGTCCCTCCCAATTTAGGTATACAGCTCTCAACATGGGCTGTATACCTGCCCCAAGTTTGTAATGGCTAAGAGAGAGAGACAGAGAAGAGAGAGAGAGACAGCAGAGAGACAGAGAGAAAAAGAGGGAGTCAAAAAGAGAGAGAGAAATATAGAAATAGTTAAAAAAAAAAAAAGTGTGCCCTATTCCTTTAAAAGCCAGGGTAAATTTAAAACCTATAATAATTGAAGGTCTTCTCCATGAGCCTATAACACTCCAACACTACTTTGTTGTCAGTGTAAACAAAGGCATAGCTTGAAAATACTGAGACCACTGACGACCCGTAGCCTTCCTGTGACAAATCCTTAACCCAGTAACCTGCAGATGGCTCTGGCCCAAATGCATTCAATCTGTAGCGGCAGCTGCTTTGCTAACAGAAGAAAGTAGAAAAGTAACTTTTAGAGGAAACCTCACTGTGAGCACACCTCACCAGTTCAGAATTATTCTAAGCCAAAAAAAGCAAAAAGGTAGCTTACTAACTCAAAAATCTTAAAGTATAGGGTTAGTCTGTTAGAAAAAGGTAATATAACACTAACCACTGATAATTCCCTTAACCCCGCAGATTTCCTTACAGGTGATTTAAATCTTAATTACCATACAAAGGTCTGACCAGACCTAGGAAGAGCTCCCTTCAGGACGGGATGATAGATGGTTCCTCCCAGATGATTGAGGAAAAAACCACAATGGGTATTTAATAATTGATAGGGAGACTCTTGTGGAAGCAGAATTAGGAGAATTGCCTAATAATTGGTCTACTCAAACTTTTGAAATATTTGCACTCAGCCAAGCCTTAAAGTACTTACAAAATCAAAAAGACTATCTCAATCCTGACTCAAAAGGTTACCTACACCCTCTCTGAAACGAATTTGCATAAGAACTGTTGTTTATGGGAGTGCATCTTGATGGGGCAGCTGGGTTGTTATGAAATACTCAGGAACCCAGCCCAGCTCTAGAACTCACCCCTGAGCACAAAGGCAATGTTGGGCACGCTGTTAAAGGAGCACTAGAATCCAGTAGCCTGGACCCCTTTCTTTGTGGTCAAGAAAGGTGGGAAAAGGGGTGCAAGACTGCTACATCAGTGAGTGTAAATAACCTGATAAGCAGAGGTCCATGGGTGGTTATGCACCCTGGAAAGGAATAAGCATTAGGACCATAGAGGACGCTCTATGACCAATGCTCATTGGAAAATGACTAGGGGTGCTGGCATCCCTATGTTCTTTTTCCCCACAAGGCAAAAACGCCCCAAAGATGTATTCTGGAGAATTGGGACCAATTTGACCCTCAGACGCTAAGAAAGAAATGACTTATATTCTTCTGCAGTACCGCCTGGCCATGATATCCTCTTCAAGAGTGAGAAACCTGGCCTCCTGAGGGAAGTATAAATTATAACACCATCTTACAGCTAGACCTCCTTTGTAGAAAAGAAGGCAAATGGAGTGAAGTGCCATATGTACAAACTTTCTTTTCATTAAGAGACAACTCGCAATTATGTAAAAAGTGTGATTTATGCCCCACAGGAAGCCCTCAGAGTCTACCTCCCTACCCCAGCGTCCCCTCGACTCCTTCCCCAACTAATAAGGACCCCCCCTTCAACCCAAACGGTCCAAAAAGAGATAGACAAAGGGGTAAACAATGAATCAAAGAGTACCAATATTCCCCAATTATGCCCCCTCCAAGCAGTGGGAGGAGGAAAATTCGGCCCAGCCAGAATGCATGTAACTTTTTCTCTCTCAGACTTGAAGCAAATTAAAAGAGACCTAGGTAAATTCTCAGATAACCCTGACGTCTATACTGATGTTCTACAAGGGTTAGGACAATCCTTTGATCTGACATGGAGATATATAATGTTACTGCTAAATCAGACACTAACCCAAATGAGAAAAGTGCTGCTGTAACTGCAGCCCGAGAGATTGGCATTCTCTGGTATCTCAGTCAGGTCAATGGTAGGATGACAACAGAGGAAAGAGAATGATTCCCCACAGGCACGCAGGCAGTTCCCAGTGTAGACCCTCATTGGGACACAAAATCAGAACATGGAGATTGGTGCCGCAGACATTTGCTAACTTGTGTGCTAGAAGGACTAAGGAAAACTAGGAAGAAGCCTATGAATTGCTCAATGATGTCCACTATAACACAGGGAAAGGAGGAAAATCCTACTGCCTTTCTGGAGAGACTAAGGGAGGCATTGAGAAAGCATACCTGTCTGTCACCTGACTCTGTTGAAGGCCAACTAATCTTAAAGGATAAGTTTATCACTCCGTCAGCTGCAGACATTAGAAAAAAACTTCAAAAGTCTGCCTTAGGCCCAGAGCAAAACTTAGAAACCCTATTGAACTTGGCCACCTCGGTTTTTTATAATAGAGATCAGGAGGAGCAGGCAGAATGGGACAAACGGGATAAAAAAAAGGCCACCACTTCAGTCATGGCCCTCAGGCAAGCAGACTTTGGAGGCTCTGGAAAAGGGAAAAGCTGGGCAACTCAAATGCCTAATAGGGCTTGCTTCCAGTGCAGTCTACAAGGACACTTTAAAAAAGATTGTCCAAATAGAAATAAGCCACCCCGTCGTCCATGACCCTTATGTCAAGGGAATCACTGGAAGGCCCACTGCCCCAGGGAATGAAGGTCCTCTGAGTCAGAAGCCACTAACCAGATGATCCAGCAGCAGGACTGAGGGTGCCCGGGGCAAGTGCCAGCCCATACCATCACCCTCACGGAGCCCCGGGTATGCTTGACCATTGAGGGCCACGAGGTTAACTGTCTCCTGGACACTGGTGCGGCCTTCTCAGTCTTACTCTCCTGTCCCGGACAACTGTCCTCCAGATCTGTCACTATCTGAGGGGTCCTAGGACAGCCAGTCACTAGATACTTCTCCCAGCCACTAAGTTGTGACTGGGGAACTTTACTCTTTTCACATGCTTTTCTAACTATGCCTAAAAGCCCCAATCCCTTGTTAAGGAGAGACATTCTAGCAAAAGCAGGAGCCATTATACACCTGAACATAGGAGAAGGAACACCCGTTTGTTGTCCCCTGCTTGAGGACGGAATTAATCCTGAAGTCTGGGCAACAGAAGGACAATATGGACGAGCAAAGAATGCCCATCCCATTCAAATTAAACTAAAGGATTCTGCCTCCTTTCTCTACCAAAGGCAGTACCCCCTTAGACCTGAGGCCCAACAAGGACTCCAAAAAATTGTTAAGGAACTAAAAGCCCAAGGCCTAGTAAAACCATGCAATAGCTCCTGCAATACTCCAATTTTAGGAGTACAGAAACCCAATGGACAGTGGAGGTTAGTGCAAGATCTCAGGATTATCAATGAGGCCATTGTTCCTCTATACCCAGCTGTACCTAACCCTTATACTCTGCTTTCCCAAATACCAGAGGAAGCAGAGTGGTTTACAGTCCTGGACCTTAAGGATGCCTTTTCCTGTATCCCTGTACATCTTGACTCTCAATTCTTATTTGCCTTTGAAGATCCTTCGAACCCAATATCTCAACTCACCTGGACTGTTTTACCCCAAGGGTTCAGGGATAGCCCCCATCTATTTGGCCAGGCATTAGCCCAAGACTTGAGCCAGCTCTCATACCAGGACACTCTTGTCCTTCGGTACATGGATGATTTACTTTTAGCCGCCCGTTCAGAAACCTTGTGCCATCAAGCCGCCCGAGTGCTCTTAAATTTCCTTGCCACCTGTGGTTTCCAAACCAAAGGCTCAGCTCTGCTCACAGCAGGTTAAATACTTAGGGATAAAATTATCCAAAGGTACCAGGGCCCTCAGTGAGGAATGTATCCAGCCTATACTGGCTTATCCTCATCCCGAAACCCTAACGCGACTAAGAGGGTTCTTTGGCATAACAGGCTTCTGCTGAATATGGATTCCCAGGTATGGCAAAATAGCCAAGCCATTATATACACTAATTAAGGAAACTCAGAAAGCCAATACTCATTTAGTAAGATGGACACCTGAAGCAGAATCGGCTTTCTGGGCCCTAAAGAAGGCCCTAACCCAAGCCACAGTGTTAAGCTTGCCAATGGGGCAAGACTTTTCTTTATATGTCACAGAGAAAAACAGGAATAGCTCTAGGAATCCTTACACAGGTCTGAGGGATGAGCTTGCAACCCGTGGCATACCTGAGTAAGGAAATCGATTTAGTGGCAAAGGGTTGGCCTCATTGTTTATGGGTAGTGGTGGCAGTAGCAGTCTTAGTATCTGAAGCAGTTAAAATAATACAGGGAAGAGATCTTACTGTGTGGACATCTCATGATGTGAACGGCATACTCACTGCTAAAGGAGACTTGTGGCTGTCAGACAACCATTTACTTAAATATCAGGCTCTATTACTTGAAAGGCCAGTGCTGCAACTGTGCACTTGTGCAACTCTTAACCCAGCCACATTTCTTCCAGACAATGAAGAAAAGATAGAACATAACTGTCAACAAGTAATTGCTCAAACCTACGCCACTCGAGGGGACCTTCTAGAGATTCCCTTGACTGATCCCTACCTCAACTTGTATACTGATGGAAGTTCCTTCGTAGAAAAAGAACTTCCAAAAGCAGGGTATACAGTGGTCAGTGATAATGGAATACTTGAAAGTAATTCTCTTCACTCCAGGAACTAGTGCTCAGCTGGCAGAACTAATAGCCCTCACTCAGGCACTAGAATTAGGAGAAGGAAAAAGGGTAAATATATATACAGACTCTAAGTATGCTTGCCTACATGCCCATACAACAAGATGGAAAGAAAGGGAATTCCTAACTTCCGAGGGAACATCTATCAAATATCAGGAAGCCATTAGGAGACTATTATTGCTGGTACAGAAATCTAAAGAGGTGACAGTCTTACACTGCCAGGGTCATCAGAAAGAAAAGGAAAGGGAAATAGAAGGGAACCGCGAAGTGGATATTGAAGCGACAAGAGCCACAAGACAGGACCCTCCATTAAAAATGCTTATAGAAGGACCCCTAGTATGAGGTAATCCCCTCTGGGAAACCAAGCCCCAGTACTCAGAAGAAGAAATAGAATGGGGAACCTCAGGAGCACATAGTTTCCTCCCCTCAGGATGGCTAGCCACCAAAGAAGGAAAAATACTTTTGCCTGCAGCTAACCAATGGAGATTACTTAAAATCCTTCCCCAAAGCTTTCACTTAGGCATTGATAGCACCCATCAGATGGCCAAATCATTATTTACCGGGCCAGGCCTTTTCAAAACTATCAGGCAGATAGTCAGGGCCTGTAAAGTGTGCTAAAGAAATAATTCCCTGCACTGCAGGTCATACATTTCAATCCCTGTATCTTTAACGTCCTTGTTAAGTTTGTCTCTTCCAGAATCAAAGCTGTAAAACTACAAATCGTTCTTCAAATGGAGCCCCAGATGCAGTCCATGACTAAGATCTACTGCAGACCCCTGGACCGGCCTGCTAGCCCGTGCTCCAATGTTAATGACATCGAAGGCACCCCTCCCAAGGAAATCTCAACTGCACAACCCCTATTATACGCCAATTCAGCAGGAAGCAGTTAGAGTGGTCATTGGCCAACCTCCCCAACAGCACTTGGGTTTTCCTGTTGAGAGGGGGTACTGAGAGACAGGACTAGCTGGATTTCCTAGGTCGACTAAGAATCCCTAAGCCTAGCTGGGAAGGTGACTGCATCCACCTTTAAACACAGGGCTTGCAACTTAGCTCACACCCGACCAATCAGGTAGTAAAGAGAGCACACTAAAATGCTAATTAGGCAAAAACAGGAGGTAAAGAAATAGCCAATCATCTATTGCCTGAGAGCACAGCAGGAGGGACAATGATCGGGATATAAACCCAGGCATTCGAGCTGGCAATGGCTACCCTCTTTGGGTCCCCTCCCTTTGTATGGGAGCTCTGTTTTCATTCTATTAAATCTTGCAACTGCAGGGAAAAAAAAAAGTCCAATAGAAAAACAAGCACACGACCTGAACAAACACTTTCACAAAGAAGAGAGCAAAATGACCAAAAACATATGAAAAGGTGCTCAAATTTATTAGTCACCAGAGAAATGCAAATTGAAGCCACAATGTGTTGTATCACAATGTGATACAATATACCCACCAGAATAGCGAAGATGCAGGCAATAATGTGGAACAATGGAAAACCCTCACACACTTTCAGGTAGTTTAAATAGGTACAAATAGCCTTTCAACATGTGCTAATTTATGACCACAATATTTCTTCTCTACTCACTTTCACTAGATTGTGCAACCCTTCCTACCCCCATACGTATCAAGAATTTCAAGACAAATACAGAGTGTTAAGTTCTATTCAGGTCTAAAATTGTATCCATGTGAGAGATGTTAATGGGTTAGGGAACTGGGGTTGTGTGGACACCTAGCCACTGCCTGGTGAGCATTCCCTTTTTTTTTTTTTTCCTGCTCTGTGATACATTTCTAAGAAAATCAGAGTCTGATTTTAATCCTGAGGCTGTGGTATTTTCTATAGTAGGAGCAAGCAATCTTAAAGCAAGTGGGTCTGCAAGCCAGCTGGGGCAGCACCACAAATCCAGGAACTTCTATGTGTGGCTTCAGACATCTCTATGGTTTCCACCTGGCTGACTTCCTAGCCCTCTGTTTGCATGCGCTCCTGTGCCTCTTACAGCCTGCTTCTGGTTTGGGATTCGGGTCTTGGCTCTTGCAACTAGACTCTCACTTGCCTGCTGCCTGCTCCAGGCTCTGCCTCAGCCTTAGCTCTGCCTTGCAGGCATCATCATCATCTATGCGTAACTCCAAAGTACTAGGCATGGAAAATCAAAGCAGGACTAGGAGTGTTCACATTGAGGTGTGGTCAAATATTTCATGGGGTGGGAGGGCAGGAGGAGAGCTTAATTAGGGCACAGAGGTCAAGGTAGCTGAAGTGAACATTCTTGTCAGCCCAATATCCGGTCACTTTTCTTGTAACAACACATTGATTATCCTTAAGGAAATGTTGCTTCTGCTCTCTCAGTTAATATGATTTGGATAAAGCTAAATCCATCCCCAGTTCCAGGATGCTGAGGTGACTACAGACTGGCCAAACAGAACATCATGTTTCCCTGGCCACAGAAATGGATGCAGGCATGGCCATGTGACTCAGAGCCTTGATAATATAGCTGGGGGAAAATTGCTTTTTCTGCAGGGAAGTCTGAGAAGAGAGAATGAAAGTGTAGGATTTGGCTAGTAGACATGGCCATCTTGCTGGTAGGAATGGATACTTGCCTTAGAAAAAGACAAACTGCAGAACAGAGACAGAAGAGAGACCAGGCCCCAATGACAATGTTGGAACTCCTCAGTCCATCTGTGTGGAAAGGCAGGACTACCTCCAGACTTGTCAATTATGTGAATCAACTAATGTTCTTTTTGTTTAAGCCAATTCAAATCGGGTTTCTGCTACCAAATAAATCTAATTCCACAGGCAGGACTATCAGGGGTTTTCAAAAATAGTTTCTGTAGGAAGGCACGGATTCAAGGAAGGCATCTGAGGCAGCACCATGAGTGAGAAAGGAGATAAAGTGGGCAGAACCATGGCCCCCCACTCTGCTTTCTCCACATCAGCTTTGTGTGTATCTGTTGTGCATGTTGGGATTCCACATGAAATTTCATGTGAAAACTAGATTTTGCTGGTAAAAAATTTGCAAACCCACTGGGTGAGATAACTGAGGAACAAGAAGAAGAAACACCAGAATGTGATTTTTTCCCAGAAAGAAGTCTATTTTTCTTATTTACCTGTCGTGTAACATATTTTAATGATAGCTTCCCAATACTTAAAGGCTTTTCTGATGTGATTGGTGGTGATAGTAACTACTGTGAGTTTTTTGATATTATAAAATATGATGATTTAATTTTCATAATACATTGAATCAATATACTTCAAATGACTAATGCATGGGGAAGATCCATTCAAAGTGTAAGATACACCAATGGATTTTAATGAAACAGATTTGAAAAGTTCACTGATACAGTTTCAGGTTCTACTTTGCTACTAACCCTTAATACATTACCCCTTGTAGAGTTTTGGTGTAGTATCAAAGAAGAATGGCCACAAAGCTATTAAAATTCTTCCTCCCTTTTTCAACTAAATATATATGGGAAGTCAACTTTTCTTCATATATTTCAGCCTAAACAATGTATCACAGCAGATTGACTGCAGAGGCAGATATGAGAATACAGCTGTCTCATATTAAGCTGGCCATTAAACAAATGTACAGAAATGTAAAATAATGCCACTCTTTTTACTATTTTTTTCTTGGAAAATATAATTGTTTTCCATAAAATACTATTTCAGGTAAATATATAATAGGTTTTGTTGTTATTTTAAATAAATAGATAAATACTTAACAATTTTTCAGTTTTAATTTCTAATAGGATAAATATTAACAGGTGTGACCCAGATAAACCAAAGTACTTTGACGTCCTTAATTTTTAGGTGCGTAAAGGGGTCCTGAGAAAAAAAAGTTTAAGAACCACTAGACTAGTGGATAGTTAGGTATTTAACACATAAGCATACAAATAAGGATGTAATTGTAAACCTGGGTGTATTAGTCCATTTTCATACTACTATGAAGAAATACCTGAGTCTGAGTAACTTATAAAGAAAAAGAGGTGTAATGGATTCAGTTACACGTGGCTGGGGAGGTCTCACAATCATGGCATAAGGCAAAGGAGGGGAAATGACACATCTTATGTGGTGGCAGCAGGCAAGAGAGCGTGTGCAGAAGTGCCCTTGATAAAACCATCAGATTGGCTGGGTGTGTTGGCTCATGCCTGTAATCCCAGCACTTTGGGAGACCGAGGCAGGCAGATCACCTGAGGTCGGGAGTTCGAGACCAGCCTGACCAACATGGAGAAACCCCAACTCAACTAAAAATACAAACTTAGCCGGGTGTGGTGGCGCATGCCTGTAATCCCAGCTACTCAGGAGGCTGAGGCAGGAGAATCGCTTGAACCCGGGAGGCAGAGGTTGCCATGAGCCAAGATCACGCCTTTGCACTCCAGCCTGGGAAACAAGAGTGAAACTCCATCTCAAAAAATAAACCAAAAAAACCATCATATCTTGTGAGACTTATTCACTATCATGAGAACAGCATGGGAAAACCCACCCCCATTATTCAATTACCTCCCGCCGGGTCCCTCCCACAACATGTGGGGATTATGGGAGCTATAATTCATAATGAGATTTGGGTGGGGACACAGCCAAACCATAACACTCAATGAGTGATATAAAGGAAAAGAACAAGGTGCTAAGAGAGATGAACCAGGAGACCTAATTTAGATGGGGGATGGTGTCAGAGATGGTGCTACTAAAGAAGTGGTTTTTAAGCTGATCTGAAGCAGGAGATGGGGGTAAAGATTGTTGTGCAGTGGGAACAGCAGGAAAAAGCCCCCAAAGTGGGAACAAGATTGGTTTGGGTGGAGCATGGTGGTGAGAGGAGAGTGGCATGAGAGGAGTCTGGCAGGATATGAAGCAGGGGCTAAACCTTGCAGGCTCTTGTAAATCGTGTGAAGATTTTGGCATTTTTGTCCTAAGTGCATAGAAATGATCATAATATGAATTACTCTAACATAATTCATCAGGCTTGAATTTTTTAAAGATAATCAGGATTCAATTTTTTTTTTTTAAAGATAATTGATTTCTGTGTGGTGCTGTGTGGAAAAGGGATTGGAAGGGGACAAGAGAGAAGGTGAGAGCAGTCGGACGGCTATTGTAATAGTCCAGGTGAGAGATAGTGGTACCTGTATCGTGGAGACAGCAGTGCAAATGGAGCTATTTCAGAGCTATTAATACCACTTACAGGTTTTGCTGCTGCATTGGAGCGGAAGAGGGGATGACTCCTAGGTCAGAGCAATCCTATACACTATGCTTAGTGACACCAGTCCTAAGTATCACCAAAACTAAATACCCATTACATCAATCTGTGTAAATATTTTAGGTTTGTAGGCGTGTGTGCCTATATATATGCATGTGATTAAATTGCCCACGTTTACTTTTATAATTATGTGGTTATGAAATTGAAAAAGTCACTCTCATAGCACCACCTTGTGGACAGTAATAAAAAGAGTGTGTGTGTGTGTGTGTGTGTGTGTGTGTGTGTGTGCGCGCGCGCACGCATTGTTGGATTCAATCACTAGGAGAAAACACAATACAAGTTCTCCAGAAAGTTTACCAGTTATCAGCCACCCCAAGTCCTTGGAAGGAGAGGGGATAGGAATACATTCGGAAGAGTTAAAGTTAAACTGGCTATTCTGAAAATAACAGATTAAATTCATTCAAACCAGATCCTCTCTGGTTGATTTTAACATAGTCATTGACTAAAAGTATCATTTATTCAGATAGCCCCTGACAACCCATAATAATACTTTTTGTTTTTATGCCGAAATATGTTTTTTTCAGTGCATTTACCACTTATCTTCATGAGATTACGGGAAGCATTTTTGTATAAATATCAAGCCTGATGGAAATGGATTTATCCTAATTCCTCACTTAAGTTCCGAACTCACCTAGAATTGCATCCTCTGAGACTGGGCTTTTCTTTTTTCTTTTTTCTTTTTTTTTTTTTTTGAGACGGAGTCTCACTCTATCGCCCAGGCTGGAGTGCAGTGGCGCGATCTGGGCTCACTGCAACCTCCGCCTCCCGGGTTCAAGCAATTCTCTGCCTCAGCCTCCCGAGTAGCTGGGATTACAGGTGCCCACCACCACGCCTGGCTAATTTTTGTATTTTTAGCAGAGACGGGGTTTCACCATCTTGGCCAGGCTGGTCTGGAACTCCTGACCTCATGATCCACCTGCCTCGGCCTCCCTAAGTGCTGGGATTACAGGTGTGAGCCACTGCACCCAGCCCTTCTTTCCCCTCCCTCCTTTTTTTTTTTTTTTTTTTTGAGACTGGGCTTTTCTTGCTGCCATCTTGAATCTGATTTGGTTTTCTCTGTTGCGCTTTCTTTTTTGCTGGCGTCATTTTCCTCACACCTTAGCTCATCATTCTATCCTGTTCTATTGCTCTGGGCTTCTCAGGAGACCTCTTTCCTTCACAAGACTGGCTTCTCCAGGTGTTAGAAAGTGTCTCTACATGTGAAGCAGATCCGTCTCTTAATTTCCCAAACAAAGCACAGGGAATATCAGGCTAGAATGTTTAACATCTTAATTTAAACACAAAGGAATTACAATGCAGGAAAACCTAAAATGTTACTTCTTCTGATCGTGTCTCTGCTTTAAGAAGCCCCTTGGACTTCTGACAACTTGCAGTTCTCTGTCACTTGGTTGTGTTCCCTAAATGTTGGTCCAGGCCCTGTGCAAGGCTCCCAGCTCTGGCAGCAGCATTAGGGTGGAGAGAGCCTTTCTTCCCTCTCCTTAGGCCTACTCCTTCCTGCTCCCACGATGATTGACAGAAGAAATGCCTGCCCTTACCCACAGGGCATGGTTTCTAGACACAGTTCAATTCTCATTTTTCTCCTCTGTCTCTGGCTATTTCTTCTGCGCCTGCTTTCCAGGCTCTTCGCACACTGCCTGACTGCTGACACTGGAATTCCTCAGGGCTCAGCATTAGGCCCAGCTATCTTCTTGCTTCATACTCTCCTTGGGCAGTCTTACCCCAGGCCACCATGTTACTTACCCTTAGTGACTCCCAGGTGTATTTATTTCTCTGGTCCAAACCTCTCCATTGATTTCCAGATCCTTATTTCTGATCCATTAATCTACCTTTCCACTTGAACGTTTCATGTCTAAGACTAGATGTGTGATTTCTTGCCCTCAAAATCTGGTATGCTTTGAGTGTTTCCAAGTTCTGTGAAGGTACAACCTTCCATCCAGTTATCAAATCAGAAACCTAGAAGTCATCCTTGATCCTTCTTTCTTTCTTCCTCATCTCCCTCCCCATGCAACCTATTTCAGCCTTCTCCATTTTACCTACCAAGAGGTGTCTCCTGAGATGCCCACTTCGGTCTACTTTAATTGCCTCCATTCTGTTCTGACCATCTCTTGTCCACACCACTGCCTAACTAACTAGTCTCTGCATGCCTAACTGGTCTCTGCATGCACTTGGGGCTCTCTCCAATCCATGTTCTACTCTGAGGCATGTGTTCAAAATGCAAATCTTACCAGGCCACTTAAAACCTCTCCAAGGTTTCTCACACCTCGTAGTCTACACTGCCTTGCGGTGGCCCCACCTTTTGCTCCAGCTGCTTCACAACCACCCTTAAGCCCCACAGGCTTTTCTGTTCCTCAGGCGCATTCACCACAGGGCTTCACATCTGCTCGCCCCTCTTCCCCTTACCCTGTTATCTCTATGCAGCCTTCTTCCTTCAGCTAACCATCTCTTCCTCAGACATGCCTTTTCCTTTTCTTTCAGTTCTTTATTATAAGATTGACACACCCAAAATCTCTTCCCTTAGTTTTCAAGTTTATCTTTATTAAAGTGCTTTTTGATTAATTGTCATCTCCTCAGAAGAGCCTAAGTTTCATAAGAAAAGACGGTGTGCCACATCTGATTTTGCTCGCTGTGCTGATTTTCCCCAGCATCCAGCATAGTGCCTGGCACATACGGCATGTTAAAAAACATTGAATGGCCAGGCACGGTAGCTCATGCCTGAATCTCAGCACTTCGGGAGGCCAAGCGGGTGGATCACTTGAGGTCATGAGTTAAAGACCAGCCTGGCCAACATGGTGAAACCCAATTTCTACCAAAAAATACAAAAAAATTAGCCAGCGTGGTGGTGTGCACCTGTAGTCCCAGCTACTTGGGAGGCTGAGGCACAAGAATCGCTTGAACCCGGGAGGTGGAGGTTGCAGTGAGCCAAGATCACACCAGTGCACTCCAGCCTGGGCGACAGAGTGAGACTCCATCTCAAAAATAAAAATAAAAATAAAATGAAAACACTGAATGAATGAATGAATGAATGAATGATTATGTCTCTAAGGCCCTGACAAGGGAATTACAACCATTAACAGAAAATGCAGGCCCAGGTGTGGCTGAAGCGTGCCCACAGCCTGGACAGCTCAGGTCCAGTCTCAGCCAGTTGCTATTCAGGGTTATTTCCACAGTGTGAAGTGAAGGGAATCTCAGGCCTCCCCCACCCTGGCCTGCTACTACGGGTCTTGTGACATTGGTGAGAATGTTCTTGGAAAAATGATTCACACATCTTGTCTAAGAGCAAACAATAATTCAGGGGAATGTTCCAGTCTAAGTTGATATTTGAAAGAGGAAAATAGTTGCCATCCCCTCAAGGGTTCATTCCCACTAAAGACACAGTCAGTTTAGATGACTAGGCAGAAAAATTAATATCCCCGTCTTCAAGCAAACAGCTTTCTTCTGCTTTGTATTTGAGAAGCTGAAAAAAAAGTCATTTTTCTCAAAACAAAGTTTAAAAGTGAACTAATGGCTCTGAGAAACTTCCAGTTATTTTTAAATAACATGTCTCCACTCTGAAGAAAAAAATCAAGTATTACCGGGTACCCTGTTTATAAGATAAAATAACTTATTTTCACTGAACATTGACATACAAAGTAATTAATAGTTTTATATATCAAAATTATACTTTTACATCTAAAACATAGGTACTTAATCTTTCCTCCAGTATTTTACTTATTTATAGACTTGTTCCAGGAATAATTTAACCCAAATTACAACACCATATAAAATATGGCAAACTAACATAAATTATAAACAAATTAAAAATTCAAAGGAGGAATAAGGGAAGGAACATAAAATGGATACAAGAATGAGGTCAATTTAAAAGTTGGCTTTTGTAAGGACCGATACACTACCCGACAGTCATCCGGCTTTTCTTCCTTCTACAAAACCCTGATTTTGTTCTAATATCAAGTGCCCTGTTCTCAGACTCAGAGGATGAACCATGATGATCTGAGTCATGGATCCCCTAGCTAGACAGTTCTTGTTAAAAGGAATATCTTTATTGTTTGCGACTTTTAGTGAGATCTCTTACTTGCAGCTGAGCAGTTCCTTACTAATGCACTGGTGTGTTTTTTAATTCAGCTCTAAGCAGTCAACTCCAAAAGAGACAGTAAGAAACAATGTAGTGTCCATAAAACAAAAAACAGGCCCGCACCTCAGGAAAAGCACAATGTAAGTAAGATTAAGACCACATAAGCCCAAAGTCTGTAGGGATCCACTTATTTGTCCAGTGTATTTAAAATCCCCAGTGAAAACACCAATGATAAAGATACTATAATCCGCAATCCAAGCCTAATTACCTTTCTCTTCTGACATAATTTATTATTCACCTTGAAGTTTCATTTTCTACATGGTCCTTAAGTTAAAACATTATTCTTTGAGCCAAATGCAAATGCATTTAATAAATGAATTTGAATGAATGCAGAAAGATTGTTCTTTGAAAACTAACCTTTGGATTGTGAATACAGTGCCCTAAGTCTGTGAGGTGGCAGATTAGCGGGCTGGCTGGCGGTGTCTACATTATTCTCGTGTACTTCTTTTAGAAGGAATATGTGTTTACTCTGTGTATCTCTTCAGAAAGAACATAGGCATTTAACAGGACAGGGAAAGAGTATATTCTAAAAAGAATTGTTTTCCCCTTTGAATAATGACACAAGAGATTTTATTTTTATATATAATTTTATGTAGAAATCAGAATTTTTCTCAGTTTGTGTATTTATATCCAGCATTGAAGAAAAGAAACAAACATACTGCTAATAAAAAGAATGTCTCCTTGTGGCTACTGAAATCCACATGTCAACTGCTATAGCTGTCAGCCTACCAGGAATAGCCCCTGCTTCAAACCCCAAGAAGCCCATTTACTATTTTAATGACAAGAACTTGCTAATGTGGGCATATGAACTGTATCCTTGGAAAGGAATGCCGTCCATACCAGGAAGTCCTTGAGAAGGCTTGAGTTCTTGCCATAACTAAAAATCTGATGATGCATTACCAATGACTTCATCCCCAAATGAAAGCAAGCAGCCTGCTTCCATAATCCTTGTGGAGAGTTATACCAAGAAAAGACAATTTTGGAAAAACATGCAAGAGAGAGGCTTCATTTTCTCTTTTGAATAAAAGAAACCAGTCTATGTGACTACGGAGGAGGCACCATGCAGGCCCTGGTGTGGGGGCCTGTGTTTCTCCTACAATGCTGACAGCTAGGGATTTACCAGAGACTTAAAAATGAAAAAACTGCTAATGGTATATATATATATTTTTTGGTGGGGCTTGTGAATGAGAAATATGGAAATGAATGATCTCCCCCACATTAGGCTTTTGCATCCCAGCAGTTCTGACACTTCAGACTTCATTGCACAGCCTAGTTTTCCCTTTAGAAGAAGGGAACGGTCCCATTCCAGTTGATGGTGGCCTCTCTCCACTTGGTTCTGATTGCCATCTCCACTGGTGAAAACCGTCGTCTTGGTCCATGTTTCTCTTCCTGTTGGTCTCTTTCCCAGTGATGGGAGTGAGTATCTGAAGAAGGAATAGCCAGCATTTAGACTCAAGCCTATGAACACCATTCCAGAGGAAACCACTAAAGAAGGACAGAAGGGTGGGTGGGCAGGAGTCAGGCTTGGCAAATTGTGCTCCTACAACTGGTTAAGCAGATGGGGATTCAAGCAGGTAGTGTGTTGAAATGCCCCATACAGAATGAGTCAGTGGTAGCCTGGGTTGTTGTGCATATTAGGACGTAGTATGTGTGTTGAAACGCCCCATACAGAATGAGTCAGTGGTAACCTGGGTTGCTGTGCATAACTGTTGATAAGCTATGTAATACACCTTCCCGTACCATGATGTGACACCTAGAACCAGGTATAGGGTACTAAATATTGTCAGGAAAAAAAAAAGAGGCCAGGCATGGTGGCTCACGCCTATGGTCCCAGTACTTTGGGGGGCTGAGGCAGGTGGATCATCTGAGGTCAGGAGTTCGAGACCAGCCTGGCCAGCATGGTGAAACCCTGTCTCTACTAAAAATACAAAAAATTAGCTGTGTGTGGTGGCGCGCGCCTGTAATCCCAGCAGGAGGCTGAAGCGCAAGAATCACTTGAACCTGGGAGGTGGAATTTGCAGTAAGCCAGGATCACGCCACTGCACTCCAGCCTGGGTGACAGAGTGAGACTCCATCTCCAAAGAACCAACCAACCGACCCCACTTCTCCATGCTTCTCAGAATACATTTGCATTTTTGGATGGAGGGCAAGGCATTCTAGTGGGGTAGGCAAGAACTGGGTTTGGGGCTTGAGTTTATCTCATATTAGCCAGGTGACACTTAAGAAGGTACTTAGCATCTATTGCTAAACTTCATTTATTCAATTATTAACTACTTGTTGGGAACCATAGTTTCCACTTCATAAAAATAGAAATCCTAGTACTTACCTCATGTGACTATTGGGAATGTTATGGGTTAATGCCTGTGAGGCTTTCAACACAATGCCCAGAACAGAAAGCGACTGATTCTTGTGAGCTAATGAAAAATGTTGCTTTACGCAAAGAAGGAAGTTGAGGTAGAAACAACAATATATTTTAAGGAACATATTGTCAATGTTATACTAAATTAAGTGGGTTAATATGTATTTCTCATAAAGAAAAAGAATTAGGAGCTGCACAAATAAAATAGTCACTAGGTGCTTTTCCACATGTAATAATGGAAGATTACTTAACGCCAGGCTTATGGTGCAAAGTCAGACACAGTAATGCTCCATAAATACAGCTAAGGCTACAGATACAAACTCCCAGTTTGTCCAGTGTTAATACCTCGTCCGGGGGTCAATGTTTAAAGACATTTTAAGGTTGGTCTTTTTCCCTCAGGAGTTTATGACCGAAATGATCTGTTCGGTCGTCTGCTTCTCCTGTTGGATTTGAACCTCCCTAAATGTTTGTGGAACTTTTTGGAATAAAAGAAACCAGTCTGTGTGACTACAGAGGAGCCGCCATGCAGACCTGTGCCGTATTCACCATTGTTTTCCCAGTGTCTAGCACCATGCCTGGCACAGAGTAGGCCCTCAAAAATGCGTTTTGTGCTCATTTGAACAGAAATTTACTATCAGTTTGGTTACTTATGTCACTGGATGATCATCTGATGTTTGGTTGTGAGATAGCATCAGCCAATTCTTCCCTGGGTTTTCCCAATTATTTCCTCAGGTATTAGCTGCCTCATGCTCCAAAATCAAAGGCCCCGGAGAATGGCTTTTGGAAATTTGGCTCCATACCTTTTGTTCTTCTCTTACCTGAAAGTTATTGGTTCTTCTCTGCTATTTCTAACCCCCCTGCTCCTAGGTAAAGCAGATTTCGAATTCCCACATTGCAATACTTGGGTTTAGGGCCATGGGATTCATGTGTGGGTTTCATTTTAGAAACTGAGCCTAAGCATTTTCCCGCGGAGCTAGCATGAATATCCACACAGTTGTTAAACATTGGCAGCCGCATCTCTTTGAGCACATTAAAGTCCACAACACTTGGAGTCTGAAATGCTCACCTATTGTAAGATGCACAAGCTTTTTCTGTGAGGGTTGGCCACTGTAAAAGTACATATCAAAGAGACGTTCCATTTTCCAGTCTGATAAGAGCTGCCTGTTTGTGCAAAAAAGGATGCTGTAATTTCCATTGATGTTGCACAGCCAAATAGGTAATTTGGGAGTCTTCAGCATGCTGCCCACCTGGAAGGGGGAAGGGGAATGCAGATAAATATATAGATTTTGCCACATTGTGACACCTGCCGATACATGATCGCGACCAAAAAGCAGCTCTGAGGTTTCTTGTTGCACTTGTTGCGTGCAGGGCACTGTACATAGAGCAAGATTTGAAATCAAGGCTTCGTCATGAATAAATTTGCATTTATGAATGATCTGGTATAGTGGTGCTGCCATTTTTATCTTAATGGATTATATTAAAATTTTTTTGGTGGCCTCACAGAGGAGGCAAAACAACTTCAGTTTGGCTTTGAGGCGAGGTAAAGAATAAATATATAAACTAAAATAGGAATGTAGTGGTGGAATAAGAGAACTCTAATTCTGTGTTTGTCACTGACTAGCATATCTGCTCCCATTCCCAAGATAAGGCAATAATTCATTCAGCAGGTGGTGGTAAGACTTCTGGCAACATCAACTATTTAGAATATAGAAAAAATGATATTTAAGATATATAAAATAGCTTCTGGAAAATGAGGGAAACACATACACACATCACACATATACACATATATCTACAGGTTAACATGATCATTTGTGAAGATGTTCCTAGACAGCAGCTTGTTATCTGTTTTTTTCTAAGTACCTGTCAATCAATTTAGCCTTGATTTTTTTTTTTTTTTTTTTTTTTAAGACAGGATCTTGCTCTGTCATCCAGGCTATCATTGCAGTGGTGTGATCTCGGCTCACTGCAGCCTTGACCTCCTGGGCTCAAGTGATCCTCCCACCTAAGCCCCTGGATTAGCTGGGACTGCAGGTGGACACCATCATGCCCGACTAATTTTTGTATTTTTTGTAGAGACAGCGTCTTGCCATGTTGCCCAGGCTGGTCTCAAACTCCTGAACACAAGCAATCTACCTGCCTTGGCCTCCCAGCTATTGGAATTACTGTACCTGGCCTGGCCTTGAAGTCTTATAGCTAGTAAATGAGATTTGCAAAAACCAGCACTGGCGGGTAGGAGCGGGGAAGGGGATGTAGTGAAAGGGCAGTGGTCCTGCACACTTCGAGTGCGTTTCTATCAGTGATAGCCATCAGTTTGTTTACACAGGCAGGGAAGCACATATTTTTAAAAGCTTTCCATCAAAATTTATTGAAACTGTTTTTAAAAATTTGTTAAATTTATTTCAACTTAAAGAGATAAACATATACACATATATCTACATGGACAAACCCATGATTTCCATGTGATGCCAAGGAGAATTCCTGGGCCCCTTAGCTTGGCCTTTCTTCCTGTAACTGAAGAGACCAATGTTGCCATTCTATTTCTTTTCTTCTCAGTCCTCAGAGTTGTACTGTTTGTTCAGGAACAAATTCTGTTTTGTGGAAATCCAGCTTTGAAAAATTATCACGTGCTTTATCAACCCAAGTATTAAAGGCTAATAACTTGACATTTTGATTTCTCAATAACCCTATTCAAATCTCTTTGTTTCCTTGAGTTTAAATTCTTCAGCTGTGGGTGAGTGGGTGAATCAGAGATGCTTTTGTCTGTAAGTGTTTCACTTTTAGCTACCACAGAAAAATTATATTGCTATGCTGAAAAGAAATGACCTCAGCTGGTAGTTTACAAAAAGTGGAAACCTAGCACCCCAATCAGGACATGTTCGTAATGGGTGCAGGATTTACTCATCTGCATAGTGGGTACAGGATTTGTTGGAGTTATCTCCTCCGGGCTGAATATATTGTGAGCATTTCACATATCAAACACAGGGCCAGTCTGCCCACTGGTTACATCAGAAATAAAACAGTGAAGATGTGCCATTGAAGCAGTAGCATATGTTTTAGTTCCAGATATCCACCACCAATTTCCAAGTAACTTTGTAACTATTCATTAGTTATAAAATAAGCACTTTCTTTCTTAGGCCTTCTTGCTATGGCACCCTTCTGTATTAAGATGATATGTAATCAAAATATGTTATGCAGGAAGTCATGGAATTATCAAGGTTGAAAAACTTGAATAAAACTAGGAGATTGAGAGCTGTTTGTAGTAAAAGGTAATTCCATTGGAACTTCAAATGGACATTCTGGTCAGTTTTAATCTAATAATATTCCCTGTAAATTAATCTGGGTAGGTGTAATAGAATATACACATATATGATATTGTTTCACAGAACATTTGTAATGTAGGTGAAATTCACTTGGCACTCAGATAAACATACTCTGCCAGGTGCTGACTGACACACTATTGTTGCTTTATGCAGCAATACAACAGTTTTCTTTCCTGAGCTCAAAGCTACTCAAGATTTTGTTCTAGTAGGAAGAAAATGAAGTAGTCAAAATGCAACCACCTTTAACCCTCCAAAAGTGGCCTTACAGAGCTCTCACAGTGAGCAAGCAGAACCTTGCTTGCCCTGAGAGATTCTGATGAGACGGGAAATGTCATGCATGACTGTTGCTGCACTTTGAGTATTAAGAGGCGAGCCTTAAGATTACAGTTGAGAACACATCTGGTTTAAAGTGAGTCCTGCAAAAAACAAAACAAAGCACCTTCCAACTGAATCCAGCCGGAGACTACATCCCCCTTTCTTCTTGGCACACCGTATAAGCAGTTTGACTGGCATTTTTTGTTTTAAGCATTTGTATTGCTTTTGGATAAAAACAGTTTACCAGCTACTCCCCAAAAGCAGGATTCTAAATATGTTTTATTGGTGAGATTCCATCAATGCTGAATTTGTGCATGTTGCTTCATGTTGCCATGGTAAAAAGGAAATTAAATTGTGATACAGTGGTGCTATAAATAAAATACCTTTCTCCTTAAGTTCACTCATTGTGTAATCAGCCCAGTATTTTCAGCATCACATGCAGCAATCAAGCTTTTCATAACATATATCATTTAAGCCAATGTAAAATTACAAGGACAGCAAGGAAGATGGACAAATTCTACACATCAAAGTGCAAGAATTGAGTCCATGTAATTCTTTTTTTTAATGCTGTCTAGAACAATGGCGCTTAGAACGTGCCTTTGTATAATAAGCATGATATTGCAAGTCCCAAGGCCCCAGGCTGGTAATCTGAACAGGAGAAAGGTGTTTGAAACGTTGTGCTTTCTTCACTGATTCCTGGTGACAATTCCTGTGCATAACTGTTAATGGCCTGGCTCTCATCTCTGCCACCTGGAATACAGACTTGATGTAACTTTTCTCACTGAGTTTGCAGGTATGTTGTAAAGACAAATTAGTTCATGTTTGCAGGGCGCTACCTCAGTGACTTAGTGGCAGGGTGCAGTGGGTACTGCTTCATTGGGTACTTCTATGGTTGGATTTCTTCCTATCAGACTCTCTAAAGGGAAAACGTAAAGGGGGAAGAAGGTATGACTGGGATAGTGATGTGTGCTGCCAGGGCTGCCGTAGGAGTAATTCTGGCAAGACCTAAATGGCTTCAGTCCCTGAAAAATCAGAGTGGATTTTTCTTCTCAGTGGCAGGTGTGAAGATAATGTGAACCTCCCAAGGCTTTCCAGATGGTGTTAGACTGAAACTGCTTTATGTTCTCACTTAGGTATTGGAACCTCACACTCAAATCTGTACCTTCAAATAGAAAAGTGACAGGGAGGCTTCAAAATAGTGCCTCATCTTATGGGTAGCTGGCTGCGTTCTGCAGGAACCATCAGTCTGGTGGGCTCTGGGGGGCTTGTCATGTCATCTAATGAGAATACCATCTTTTTCTTTAAAGTCTCACCCACTGGGCTGTGACATTGGGACTGAAAGGCACATGTTTTTGCAATCTCTGCAATTTTATCGCAGAGTAATAAGAGATTTACTTAGAGAAGATGGAGGCAGCATTACAGGATGGGTTTCACCTTGACAGCAGAATCTACCGGTCAGGCAGCACGTTGGTTTTCTTCTGAACTAAGACATCTTTCTTATATTAGGTTTTTATCATCAGTACATAAAAATAACCTTCAGATTTGTTGCACCTACCATAGGCAGGAGCTACTAAATATCCACAAAGCACTTGTATACCTAGTTGGCATTTTCACAGGTCTCATACAGAATCAGAAAGGAAAGGTAGTGGCTGCAGGGGTCTTCAATCCGGTCATACTTAGAGCACTGTCCCAGAAGCACATCATGTTGTTTCTTGAGTAAACTTCTGTTCTGCACTATGTTTCAGTTCTATGCTAGGATGTTGTGAAATATTAGACTTCTGGGGATAATACAGTCAAATGGTCTTCTGGTTAGCATGTCTCAAAGCACCACTGAGCTTGGTCTCCTAGGGCTAAGGATTTCCATACACCCGACAAGTGTGATTTGCCAAACCAGGAGGTAAAGTGGAGGCAGTTCACCATCAACACAAGCTCACACCACTCTAACCTAGAAGTCAGTGGATAGAGTTTCAGCTTGTTGAGCACAACTGTCATGCTGTGATTTGCTACCATTTAAATGTTACCAACATGAGTATACCTATAACAGATATTATAGACCATATATCTATATATAGATACAATAGATGATAAAAGTACTGATGATAGAGTATAATTCTAAGAACTGGCATTTCTATATTTATCACTTTCTCAGAAAATAATCAAAGATGATAATGGCAGGCAGCAAGGTCCAGTGGACAGAATGTGATCATTGAATGTAGATAGAACTCGGTTCATATCCCTGGCTCTGACACTTGCCTAGCTGCTAGCTTTGGGTAAGTCCCTATACCTTTCTTATCTCTAAAATGAATGACCAAGCAATAGACCTTGGGCTTAAAGTAATACTGATTACAACTTGGAGTGGAAGTGGGGATTCAATAAATAAATGAAATGACCCAGAAAGGGCCAGGCACACAATAGGTGCTATATGCACAAGGTTATTAGCACAATGAATAAATAAGCTTCATATATACTTGAATATAAATATACTTAAGTATATAAGTGTAAATAAACTTGACTATAAATATACTTCATACATATTTCCTGTATAATGAGCTGATATGAAAAAGCACCTTCAGGTAAAATCATCTTGATACGTATGTTTCTAACATATTCATACATGCGAGGGGTTCAAGTAAGAAAACTAACTGCCAGCCTGTATTTGCTCTTTAATACCTTTTTTTAAAACCAAACTTCAAGTGCATGACAGAGACAACATAATACACATCCTCAGGGTTTCAAGCCATTAGTGTACAATTTCAGGCAATTTTCACTGAGGGCAGAATTCATAGGTATCTCTCTGGGGAGAGAACACTGAGTCCAAGAAAGAAGAATGAAAAGCCACATTAGTCACTCTTCAAAAAGATGGAAGCATTATAGATCTAATTTCCATGTAGATTTTAAAGCTAGCCTGGGCAGTTTCCATCCTTTGCCCTACTTCCAGTTTGTGAGCAGGCATTTGGGTGATGGTCCTGTGGTCTGGTATGTTTTGCCCTCTTCCCAGCAGGAAAGCTCTTATTTTTTTACCTTGTGCTGTGGCCTCTTGACTAACTTTAAGGTCCCAGTAAAAATCCACTTTATCATTGGTGGATATTTTAGGCTTTGCAGGTAATTTTCTTTAGAGCATGATTTAGCAGTTCTGTTGGTCTGAGCAGACTTGTGTAGAAAGAAATGTGATCCAGAAAAAACAGCAGTGCTGGATCCCTGTGAATTCTTGACTCTGTTTCTGTGGTGGCATATTCTCTGATATAGTCCCTTTTCTCACAACAGCTTAGTAGCTATTTCACAAACAGCTGTTTAATTTTAACTTAAGATAAAGCCTGCAACTTGTTTCCAAAGCCTTGTAACTGTTAAAAAGGAACCGAAAGCTGTCAACCTTTCTAATACTGATTGAAAGAAGATATACTCTTTCTTGTAAGTTCAGTTGAAATAGCTAGTTGGCCAATTCTGCACACCATGGATTTAATCAGCTAAGCCTAAAGAGATTTTTTTTCTTCTTCCTCTAAAGCAGAGGTTCTCAACTAGGGTCAATTTTGCTCCCCAGGGGAGCATTTTGAAATGTCTGGAGACATTTTTATTGCCACACTGGGGCCAGTGCTGCTGGTATCTAGTGAGCAGAGGCCAGGAATGCTGCTCAATAGCCTGCAGTGGACAGGACAGCCCTCCACAGCAAACAATTAACCACTTCAAAATTTCAGTGCTGCAGAGGTTGAGAAGCCCTGCTTTGGAACAGAGGTTTCTAATCCTGGTTGCACTTTAGAATCATCTATGGGCTTTAAAAACTTCAGTTGCCCAGATGCTTCCCAGACCAAATGAAGCAGTCTTTGGGTAGTGTTGGCTACGTAATTTGTGGGGCCCAGTGCAAAATGAAAATGTGGGGGCCCTCGTTCAAACATTAACAATTTCAAGACAGTGATACCAGACACTAGAGCATTAAACAAAGTATAGGGCCTTCCAAGTGTGGGGTCCTGTTTGACTACACATGCTTATAAAGCTAACACTGTTCTGGGGGATGACCTGGGCATTGATAGTTGTAAAAGATCTCCAGGTGACTTCAATGTGCAGTCAGGGTTGACATCACTGCTCTCTAGCATTTATTGCCTGTATCCTTCCTGCAGAAATCAGTGTATGTATGGTCAAGTATGGCTCATCTTTGGATCTGGACACAGAGCCTCCCAATTAGTATTCAGTTAGCATTTAGCTGTGCTGAACGAACATAGCTGAATAAAGCACTATAACATTATGCCTTGTTATCTTCTATTATAAAGTCTTATATGTCTATAGAATATTCTGGCCTTCCAATGAGCTTCAACATCCATGATTTCCTCTGCTCTTCACGTCAACCCTTAATCTGATCAGGTTGCAGGGCAGGTACATGTGGAATGAATGCACCTGTGTTGTAAGGAAACAGGCTCAGAGAGGGTAAAACTGGTACAAGTCACACACCTGTGAGTGGCATGGTAAGGCCTCCAGCCAAGCCTGCTGATTTCCAGGCCAGGGTTATTTGCACATGCTACAGGAACTTCCTCACCTTTATGCCAGGTTCCCATCTGTGTGTGTGTGTGTGTGTGTGTGTGTGTGTGGATGCACAGATGCGCCCATTGGTGGCATGTGGCATGAAAGTGGATGGTACAAGGAGACTTCTACACAAGCAGACTTGTGTAGGAGAAGAAGTGGATGGCACAAAAAACAAATGTTTAAATATGTATTAGGAAAAAAATCAGCACATCAAGCCCATGGCATCTATTTCTGCTGCAGAAAAGGTTAGAACCACATTTTAAGTGAGTTGTTTGAAAGAAAAACATTAAGCAAATAATAGTAGTGGTAGCACAGAGACATGAAAAAGCTTCTGAATTACCTACTCAGATGACTGAAATATGAGAAACGCTGTTTTAAGTCTTTCTAGTTTATAGTGAGGATCCAGTGAAATAATCTTATGAAAGAGCTTTTGTAATAACAGACAAAATACTAAAATCATTATTGCATTTTTGTGTCATCACCACTAGAACTTGTTTCCAGTATATCACCCCATTTTCAAACCAAGTCTTGGCTTATTACTGGGTTCTTATAGATATAGAATGTTAGACCACGGACACCAAGTGACCACACGTGGTTGAAAGAAAAGAAAAATATGTAAAATGAAATCTATAAATCCTCTATTTCTGGCTTAGTTTTACTCTTCATTATATGAGCCAAATTTTAAGATGAATTCCCAAATTATCTGGAAAAAGTGATTAGGAGCTTTATAACGATAAACAATTCTCTGTCCAGGCTGTATTCAAAGTATAGTCTTTCACATCCACACAATAGAACTCTTTGCAGCCTCTAAATATAATGAGAGGCCAGGCAGCGGCTCACGCCTATAATCCCAGCACTTTGGGAGGCCGAGGTGGGCGGATAAATTGAGATCAGGAGTTTGAGACCAGCCTGGCCAAAATGGCGAAAATCCTATCTCTACTAAAAATACAAAAATTAGCTGGCCATGGTGTTGTACATCTGTAATCCCAGCTACTCGTGAGGCTGAGGCAGGAGAATCGCTTGAACCCAGGAGGCGGAGGTTGCAGTGAGCTGAGATGGCACCACTGCACTCCAGCCTGGGTGACACAGCGAACTCTGTCTCAAAAATAAATAAATAGAGGGTTATATACTCATATTTGATATTAAATGAGATATTTGTGTTAAACGAGAAAAGCAGGTTTCAGAAGAGTAGAATAAGACATATTGATATGGCTGGGCACAGTGCCTCACACACCTGTAATCCCACCACTTTGGGAGGCTGAGGCAGGAGAATTACTTGAACCCAGGAGTTCAAGACCAGCCTGGGCAACACAGTGAGACCCCTGTCTCTGTTAAAAAAAAAAAAAAAGACACATTGATATGAGAAAGAAACAGTATTTATGAAAAATGTTCCTGAAAAGATTGACCCCTGAGTAATGAAATTTGTTTTACTTTTTTACTTTTACCTTGTCTATCACTTCGCATTTTTCTACGATGAACAAAGAATACAAACTCAAGGAATAACACACAAACTTTTAAAGCACACTTGTACACAAAATATGCCAATTCTGCTATAGTCAGACACTATTTTTTTGATGGCATCAGACATATGTATGTGTTGCAAGGTGCTGGTTTCATGATAACATAGTAGCTGGGGACAATAGTAGAGGGACAGATGAAGCCCTATATACATGAAAGGCGTTTTGAGTGGGAACCAGGAGGGCTGGAGAACAGGACAGATGCTGAGCAGCGAGGCCTTGTTTGCTGCTGGCATTTGGGAGAGGTAGTTGGGAGGCTTGTGGGGGTTTACATCCTCCATCAAATTGAATGACATCCGAACTGGTTTCAAGGCCATTCCAGAAAAGTATTGTTACAGAGTCTGCCTCATCTTCCCTGGGTTTTAGGATGAAATTTTTGTGAAATATCACAGAAGCAGCTTTGATTTGTGGTTTGGGATGGGTATATTTGCTTTGTCACTCTTCTTCTGTTTGTTTTCGCAGAATCACATCTTACTTAATTCCCTGGTTGTGCTTTTCAACAGGACATTTTACTTTCTGGTTGTCAGAAGTTATAAATCCCCTGAGCTGGAAAGCTTTTTGACAGGAGTTTCAAATGTAGGGGCCCCCTTTTTTTTCCAGTGGTTTTTTTTTAAGCTTTGAGCAATATGTAGGCTGTGTGCATTCATTTGCATAAATGAAGGATTGGGAGGACAGCCATCAACTGCTAACAGTATTTATTTCTGTGAAGGGTTGTGTAGCCGCATGGGGATGACAGAGGACTTTTCCTTTGTGTGTGTGTGTGTGTATATATATATATATATATATATATATAATTTGTCAACCTCATTAAACAGGGATATCTGTATATTTCAAATATTGCTTTAAAAATGTATGTATTACTTTTATTACCTATTTTTATATACATAAAAATATGTAAAATAAAATATGAAGCAAGTAGACTGTGATGTTTCCATCTGTGGAAATTTCCCTGAATGTCTGTGTGTGTCAGGAGGGAGGTACACAGGCAGACAGTAAGGGAGAAAGTAGGCTCGGGTTTGAATTGCCTAAATAGACAGACTTTTAAACTGTTAAAATATCGACATTCTGGTTGTGTGATTGAGGACTGGAACACACTCGCCTGTGAGAGTCTGTCATCTTCCGAGGCATCCTTACCCCACTGCAAATAGCCAACGTCACTTCGGGTCAGGACTCCATGTAGAGTTTCCTGAGACTTTCCTTCCTCACAGCCATTGAAGACATTGGGACTTGCTCTTCCAGTTAAAATCATGTTCAGAATTGCCTAGAGAGCATATTTTACAGATACTTATATTTTAGATAGCAATGAAACAATAACTTAATTTTTTGTCTTAAAAATCATTAAAAATTATTTTTAGTGAAAAGAATGAAATCACATGATACATATTTCAGGAAAAATATGTCCTAAATATTTGGTAGAGTTAAAACAATCATTTATTAGCTTTTTTTCTTAAACCTTACCCCATAACTCCCTCTGTACCCCACTCTGATCTTACTGCCCTTCCTCCTTTTACAGTTCTTTTAAACGTTGTTTTCCATGGTTGTGATTTAAGAAGCATGAAGCTAAGATGTTTTTTATAGCACTTTTTTTTCAGTTATTAGGGATTCCTGGTGGGTCTTGTCAAGATATTTTCTACTGTTGCTAGGATCTCAGAGATGAAGGGCTCTCGGAGGTAAACTAGGGAGGACTGTTATGAAAATTAGATGGTAGATTTTGATGCAACCCAGGGTAGTGTCTTCAAACTCTTTCAAAGATAACTGGATTGCTCTTTACTTAAGGAGAGAATATATTTAATTAGAAAACAATCCAAAATTCAGATTGTTTTTCTTTTTTTCTTTTTCAAACTCTGCATGTGGCATTCAACTAATTCAGATTCTACAATAGAAAGGCAGAGTCTTCCAGCTCACCTGCCTGCACAGGAAGCCTCCAGCATTTGGTTGTAGCAGCTGAGTGGTGGTGACATCTAGGTCCATTTGAAGCCTGCAGAATGGGAGAAGCCATCAGCATCCAGTCAGAGACAGTGCACCGGGAGCCTGCAGCTTCTTTTCCCCCAAAACACAAAGCAGCAGTAACACAGGCTCTCCTAGTCACTGTTTCTCACTTGCACTTTTCCATCTCTCACAGGGAAAGCCTCTAGATCTGGGGTTGCAGAGGTGGATGCAATTGGGGAAAGTGAGTAATAAGTGGTAAGGGAGAAGGTACAGATGTCTCAAATGTTAGAATCCCTGTGTGTGTGCTCTGGGTGGATGCTGGACTCGGTAGAGAAGCTCTTTGTTCTATGTGACAAGGAATGCACTTGGCTCAGGGTGGTGACACATGACCACACTGGAGAGTGCTGGTTCAAGGCAGATCTCAACAGATTGTCCAAATGGAAAACACCATTGTGGCCATTTCTTGGCTGAGCCCATTTCTTGGCTGCAGAAGGGCAGCTTCCACTGTTATGTCAGTGGCCATGGTCTCACCCTTGACAATATAAGGTCAAGGTGGAATGTGGCTCCTGCTGTCACTTAGGGGGAATTGCTGCATACTAGTATGTGAACTGTATGTGTTCTTGAACAAACCTATTCATGGAACTGGAGCTTATGTCCTTCTGTGAATGAGACTTAAAGACTTGGGTCAAGCATGGTGAGTACCGTCATGGCATCAGATACAACTCAGGATAATGCTTCTCAAAGGGTGGTATGATAGACTTGAACATTTTAGAATTTTAATAATGTTGTATTTATTTTAATACATTTATCTTTAGCATGGTACATGACTTAAAGGACATTAACGTTTAGGAAGAGGTTGATATTTAAATGTGTATTGATTTTATTTTTAATGTTAAGTGAATGATAACATACAGCATAAAAATGTGATGGCGGTATATAAAAGACAAGCTTCAGGACCACTGCTGCAGGGCTTGTAATTCTTCCCTCCTGAGAGACCTCTATTTCTGACTCTCCAAAGTTTACCTTTCTTTCAAGGTTCAGAAGAAAGTCCATTTCTTTCCTGAAGCCTTCCCTGACCACCCTGTCAGCAGAGGCCCCTTCCTCCTCTGGAGCCCACTGAGACTCATTCTCTTTACATCTCATTTGGCACATCAGGTACCTCCTGGGACTTGCCCAGCATCTCTGTGTACACCCCTTGTCTTTCCCAGCCTGGACTCTGCAGGAGGACAGGGCCATATCTTCTCTTCTTTGTACTTTCCACTGTGCCAAGAACAGAGCTTTGCATATCATAGAGACAAAATACATATTTGAGGATATACCTTATCGTGGATCTAAATAATAAAATGTATTTATTTATGAAACTTGTACAAACAAGCTTTGGTGTTGTCCACCAATATTTACAGCCACAAGAAGGAGGAACCTACTAGGGTACTGTAAGAACAGATTCAAACTTGACTGACAACATCCACTTGCCCATTAAGATGGCCAAACCAACTGTAGGAAAAGACGTGTCTACAAAAGAGAATCTACTAGAAAAAAACATTGCATTCATGTTTCCAATATGGAGATTTTTCAACACAAGAGTACATTGTTTATGTGATCCCAATCCTATAGAAAATACCTGTGTAAACATCTGTAGAATTTACCTTTCAAATGTTCTGGAGAAGATCAGGCTGTACAGAAACAGGATGACACCATGGCTTCCTTCCCCTCTGAACTGTTTGGAAAAGAAAAGAAAAGAAAAGCATGTTGGTCTATAAGCAACACAGACATGTGTATCTGTGGGTATGAATTCAAGGATTTACAGGCTGAGAGAATTTTTCCCCCCTGGCTGCTGAAAGGAATGAGCTCCTCTGCCTCCTTAAGTCTTCCTACTCTAAAATTTGTTCTCTTTCCCTGCTTCATGCCTGTCAATGGTGCTGTCATTCTCTTGGCCCTTACCTTATCTTTTTGTCCTGCACTTCTACCATGTGATTCTCTTCAAACCTTGGCCAAGGTGTAGTATGTCCTTTCTAGCCCACTTCACTGCTGCTCTTTGCTGCCCTTGGCTGCCCTCTCCTTATTCAGCCTCTTCTCTCCTCATGTCCTTCCTCATTGCCCCATTGAACTGAGGGAGAGCAGAGAGGCTTTGTAGAACTCGCTTTGGAGTTATACACCTCGGTTCTACTGCTTTCTAACTCCTACTTACTAACTTCTATGAGTTTCAATCCAATCCACAATCAAGGATAAAAAGAACCTTTCTCCAGGTTTATTGCAAAAGTTAAATGAAGTAATTAATTATTTGAACCTTCCTTGGTTCTTGGAATATGCTAGATCCACAGCAAAATTAATATGTGTCCCTCTCTAATGCACTTCTCCCCTGTCTTTTCTTGGACAGGTTTCTTTTCTGCTTAGAATTTTCTGAAGGTGCCTTGCAATCTCTAGGATCAAATCTAAACTACCTAATAAACATTCGGGGCTTCTCATCAGTTGGCTTTATTTAGCTTGATGTCAACACTCTACTTGCTGACAAGTAGAATAGCTTCCCCGGCTGGCTTTCTAGGTGCAGAGTTAAAACATCTTCAAAGTCTTCTTTAGGGAGACTTTTGCTGAAATGCGTATGCTTTTCCCTTTATGGATTAATGTATCCATTTTGCTATGTGTGACCTGACAGGGGCCAGGGCCCTCAGGTAGCAGAATAAATTCCAGTGCCATAGGAGCCAGATAGGTACTGAAATGAGTGAGAGAAATGGGGAGGGGTGGGGCCTGATGCAAACAGATGCTTTTATATACAGGTTTCCTATTGCTGCTGTAACAAAGTGCCACAGGCTTGGTGGCTTAAAACAACACGAATTTATTATCTCACCATTCTTTAAAAGTCCAATATGGGTCTCACTGTGCTAAAATCAAAGTGCTCACAAACCAGTGTTCCTTCTGGAAGCCTGTGGGGTAATTCTGTTTCCTTTCCTTTTCCAGCTTCTAGAAGCCACCCTCATTCCTTGGCTAGTGGCCCCATATCACATAACCCTCCTCCCTCTGCTTCCCTGGTCACATTTCTCTGACTCTCCTGCCTCCCCCTTTCCCTTATAAAGACCCTTTTGATTAATTGAGCCCATCTGGATAATCCAGGATAATGTCCCCCACCCCCTCTCAAGATCTTTAACTTGATCATCTGCAAATCCCTTCAGTCAGTTAGGTAACATACAGTAGTCTCCCTTATCCATGGGTGATAAGTTCCATTATCCAGTGGATGCCCGAAACTACAGATAGTACCAAATCCTGTATCTATGATGTTTCTTCCTATATATACATACCTATGAAAAAGTTTCACATTAGGCACAGTAATAGATTAACAACAATAATAATAGTGTAGAACATTTATAGCACTATACCGGGAGCACTGTTCTTGTGTTTGGGTGTCATTATTAAGTAAAATAAGGGTTACTGGAACACAGGCATTGCAGTACCACAACGTGACTGTCTGATAACAGAGAAGGCTACTGAGTGACTAACAGGTATGGAGCGTCTACAGTGTGGATCCGCTGGACAAAGGGATTATTCACATCCCTGGTGGGAGGCAGTGAGATGGTGAGATATTCCATCACACTGCTCAGAATAGCATGCAATTTAAAATGTATGAATTGCTTATTTCTGCAATTTTCTATTTAATATTTTTGGACCATAGTTGACCAGGGTAATGGAACCAGCAGAAAGCGAAACCAAGAATAAAGAGGGACTACTGTATTAATATGTTTCTGGGATTAGGATGTGGGCCTCATTCAGTCTATCAAAACTTGTCTAATGAGGGTAGCTGCCTCTTATGTCAGCTAATTGAGGACTTTCAAGAATATAGGCCCTGTGTAGCCAGATTTTCTGATATTTTGATAAAAGCCAAAAATCTAGGTTTTTATGTGGAATTTCCTGAATACTTCTGACATCCACTGATTCAAATTTGCAAAAAGCAACACTGTAGGCTAATGCTGCAGATCTCATATGACAGGTGTGTTTGTTTCCTGGGGTTGCCATAAAAGATTACAGAAAATCGAAGGGTTAAAACAATAGGAATGTATTCTCTCACAGTTTGGGAAGCTAGAAGTCTGAAATCAAGGTGTAAGAGTAGGGCCATGGCCAGGTGTGGTGGCTCACGCCTGTAATCCCAGCACTTTGGGAGGCTGAGGCAGGCGGATCACAAGGTCAGGAGATCGAGACGATCCTGGCTAACATGGTGAAACCCCGTCTCTACTAAAAATACAAAAAATTATCCAGGCGTGGTGGCAGGCGCCTGTAGTCCCAGCTACTCGGAGGCTGAGGCAGGAGAATGGCATGAACCCGGGAGGCGGAGGTTGCAGTGAGCCGAGATCGTACCACTGTACTCCAGCCTGGGCGCTGGAGCAAGACTCCGTCTCAAAAAACAAAAGAGTAGGGCCATGCTCTCTCTGAAGGCCCTCGGGGAGAATCCTTCCTTGCATATTCCTGGCTTCTGGTGGTTGCCGGCATTCCTTGGCTTGGAGAAGCATCACTCTGGTCCCAGCTTCCATTATCACATGGTGTTCTTCCATGTGTTCAATTTTTTCCTTCTCTTGTAAAGATACCAGCCACTGGATTAGGGCCCAACCTAACTGAATATGGCCTCATCTCAACTTGATTACATCTAAAAGACTTTATTTTCAATAAGATCCATATTCACAGGTAACAGGAGAGGGGGTCAGAACTTCAACATATCATTTTGGAGGGACACAGTTCAACCCATAACAAAAGATCTGCTGCTCACATGTAGCCCTCAGACCTCCAGCTTGAGATCTCTGCCAAATGGAATGAGACACAGGACTGATGCATTTTGATAGTTGATGGGGGATTGGTAAAGTTCTGGATGGGGTGCTGATCACAATGTGCAACCCCGTCACAGTGAGGTCCTTGAGAGGAATATATATACACCATCAAGCTCCCCTCACTCAGGAAATGGCACCAGCCCTTCCCTAGTGTGGCTAAGGTAATGTTTAGCTCTCATGCCAAGCCCACCTGTGTTGCAGAGTCCACTTCTGTGTAGGGCCTTGATTATTCCAGCTCAACCCTTAGTCTTTGACTGGGGAAGCCTGTGTGTAGCTTCAGCTCTGATCCTCTGATCTCAACCGTGGCTACGTTTAAGAATTTCTTGCAGATATGGGTGGGTGGAGGGGGTTCTTCCTATGGCATCAGACTCTCCCAGATTTGAGTTGAGATGGAAGACAGGGAGGGGAGGGGTTTGCCTATTTTTGCTGAAAGGGTCATTTCTTAAATGGATCCTCTATATTTGTGTAATCCCATTCAATGTCTCTTGCCCACAACAAAGAATCCCTAAGCAGGCTTCTAGCTCAGCATTTCACGTCAGGTACTTAAAATCTATCATACAGGTTTTACTAGGTTCATGTTGCTGCTGTAACAAATTACCATAAATTTAATAGCTTAAACACTACAGATTTATGATCTTACAGTTCTAGAAGTCAGAAGTCTGAAGTGAGTTTTAATGAGCTAAAATCAAGATGTCAGCAGGGCAGCTTTCCTTCTAGCAATGCTAGAGAAGAATCTCTTTCCTAGTCCTTACCAGTTTCTAAAGGCCCTGCCCACATTCCTTGGTTCATGGCTCTTCTTTTCCATCATCGAAGCGGATCTAAGCCCGCAAGGGCAGGGGGCACTCTTCTCCTATCACTTCTCTCTGACTTCCTCTTTTGCTTCCTCTTCCATATTAATGACCCTTGTGATTCCACCGGGCCCACTTGGGTCATCCAGGATCCTTCCCCTATTTTAAAGTCAGCTGACTAACAACCTTAATATCCCTTTGCCATATAATGTAATATATTTACAAGTTCCGGGTATAGAGTTTGGACTTCTTTAGGGGGACTAGTCCTCTGCCTATCACACAAGTTAACAACAGACCTTGTTAACTCATTCAACAGAAATGAGATCACATTTCCCTGCTCCTTGCAATGAACAGTTGTATCACTTCATGGTTATCCTGCTAATTTCCGTCTGCTTTCACATTGTAGGTTTCTGATTTTTCGGAAAATCAGCTTTTATTTCTTTCTCCACAGAAGAGTCTTAAAAATGTCTTCCATTTTCTACCATCACTGCACCCTTCTTTGTCCCCTTTCCACCCTGGGGGTAGGGAAGAATCACTGCAGTGGAGGACATTGTGCGGAAGGTGCTGATAGACAGGCGAAACAGGACCTTTTCAAGAAGCCAATTACTTGGAGTCAATGTGAATGGTCATTTTGGCAGCTTAGACAAGAACCTTATTTTATTTTATTTTTTCACCATTTTGTTTTTTATTCACTAGATGAGACAGGATTGCTTGCCACAAAAGAAATAGTGGTATATACTCTCTAAAGGATTATTCTCTGGTCTTGATTAACCAAAGAAAAAGATGCATTTGTGAGTGGGTCTGTGTGTGATCTGGCCTCTTTCTAGGTTTTGAGGAGGAAGAGGCAGATCTTTTTTGTTCTCTCATTCTGCCCTTTCTTAGCCCTCAAAATGACCTGGTTTTCTTAACAGGCATCATTAGAAATATACTTTGTAAAAGGAAGAAGATCTCTGTAAGATCAGTCAACATAAAGGAATTATCTCAACACTTAAACACTTACACATAGTAAGTGATCATAGATGAATTTCTCAGCGGCTTCTTTCTCTAAAAATTCAAACAGCTGGAGCTATAAATCAGGAACAGAAGATAAAAATGAAAAGGAAGATGAAAGTTACATCTAAGAGATGTCAACTCACTGTTATTACCACAAGTGGGTTTTTTGTTTCATTGCATAATCACATTACTAAAAACTGACATATTATCTTATGCAAGGCCATGCAAAACATACACAGTGAAACTGGGTAGCTACCAGCATCACTTCTACATTCCTCAGTTTAAAATCATGTAATATCTTGAGCAGTAAAACTAGAAAGAGATTTTTTCCTAATAGGTGAAATTTAGCTGTCCTTCAGACAGTGGATATAGAAATATCATTTATGATTATTTCAGATGGGAGATATTCTTGGTCCTGGTGAATTCCATAGCAGGAATTTAAAACAGGACTCTTTGTTGTGTCTGCTTGGATCACTTACAGCCCTTGGTACCTGCCTCTTTGGAAGGCACCTCCGGTCACATCAGGAGCATAGATGGGGCCCCACCTGCATACACATGGTAAGTCCATTACATGCTCAGGCTTCACTGGCCTTTCATCTGCCAGGACAGGGAGGACTGCACTTACTCGCTCAGTGAAATTGTCCACAGAGTAGTCCGGAGTCGACGCAACATAAATGTCCTCAGTGACAAGACAGATGGTGGCCTTCTGAGCTGCTCCTGCAGCCCACAGGATGCCAGCAAGCGCCGCAGCCAAGGCTTGCTCCTGCTCCTTCTTGCTTATTTCACATAAGCTATAATGCAGAAGGCAGGAGTAGGAAGCCATTGGAATGAACATCACCTAGCCACAGAGATGTGAAGTAATTTGCTCCTGGTCATTGACCTTCAAAGTCAGAGAGCAGCGATTTACACCCAGCTCACCTGGCTCCAAAGTTCCTGCCCTTGACTTTTATACTGCATTGAATACACTCAGGGTCTGTCTAGCCTTCCCAAGAAGTGGGAGCCAGTCTTTACACAGTGGGAGACCTTTACTCTGCTTATTTCCTAAATACTTAACATTGAGAACTGTAGTCTTTATAAAGAAACACATGATAAAGATTTATTAATTAACTCAGCAATGATTTATACAATCCGTCTAGCTCTGTGGTGATACAGAAATGAGTAACAAAAGGTCAGGCACCGTGGCTCATGCCTGTAATCCCAGTACTTTAAGAGGCTGAGGCAGGTGGATAACTTGAGGTCAGGAGTTCAAGACCAGCCTGGCCAACATGGCGAAACCCCTTCTCTACTTAAAATACAAAAATTAGCTGGGCATGGTGGCAGGTGCCTGTAGTCCCAGCTACTTGGGAGGCTGAGGCAGGAGAATGGTTTGAACCTGGGAGTCAGAGGTTGCAATGAGCCAAGATCATGCCATTGTACTCCAGCCTGGGTGACAGAGTGAGACTCCATCTCAAAAAAAAAAAAAAAAAGTCAAGGAGCCTAATACCCCAAAACCATATGGCAAGATAGAATGAGAATAACAGAGTGCTATGAGAAAACACGGGAAATAGAGACACCTTGTGACTGGGGGGCTCAGGAAGGCTTCGTGCAGCGTGTCTACAGATGTAGTTACTTGTTCACATTTATTTAATATTTGCCATAGGCCAAGTACAGTGCTGTGCTAAGTGCCTTACCTTTATGTGGCAAATGTATGTGTTCCATTTGAATTCCCTGTGATCCATTTTACTTAGGAGATGGACTCATCCTCCAGCTACTTTGGATACTGTGGCTCCCATTTTTCTACTTTCTCTGAAGGATTGAAGCCACCTTGGCCAGAAGTCACCGGGAGTTATGCCTCCTCCCTAAGGATGGCCCACAGCCAGTGCCTCATTGGAGCAAGAGGTACAGAAGCCCTGCTCCCTCATCTGAAGATGGGGCAGGCTCCGCAGTGCAATCCATGCACCCGAGCTCCCATGGCATCAGACTGACATTGCTGGAAGCCACAGTCTTCCTCAGCTTCTCCTTCCCTGTCCTGCTTCCCTCACTCCCTTATGGTTTTCTCCTGAGGGCACTCCCTTAATAAATCACTTGCGTCAAGAATCCACATCATGGGTTCTGCTTCTAGGGAAACTGGCAGTTCACAATCTTAGAATATATTATACATTTAGTTCCTCTTTGGGGGTAGTAACTTTACCTGCCTGAGGGCAGAAGTATTTATATTTCCTCTAATATTTAGCACAGGGCTTTGCACATGATAGGGGTTTGTTAACTTCTAAGAATAAAGTAATTTGAATAAACTTGAGCTGATCTTTAAAAATAGGCAAAAACCAAACATCATACATTATCAGCCTGGTTAAATAGGAGGATTGGCCGGGTGCAGTGGCTCACACCTATAATCTCAGCACTTTGGGAGGCCGAGGCAGGAGGATCACCTGAGGTCAGGAGTTCGAGACCAGCCTGGCCAACATGGTGAAACCCTATCTCTACTAAAAAAAAAAAAAATTAGCTGGGTGTATTCCCAGCTACTCGGGAGGCCAAGGCAGGAGAATCACTTGAACCTGGGAGGCGGAGGTTGCAGTGAGCCAAGATCATGCCATTGCACTCCAGCCTTGGGGACAAGAGTGAGACTTCATTGCAAAAAAAAAAAAAAAAAAAAAAAGGAGGATTGATCATTTATGGGGTTTTTATATCACCCCTTTGTTCCTCCCTAATTATTAGGTTAGAGCTTTCCATCAAATATGGACAAGTAGGCCCACCTGAGACCTGGTGCTTAATTCTACCTGACAGAGTGGTCTGCAGTAGAGCATAAAACCTGTCAACATTATCCCTGCAAATGAACATTCAGAATGACTCCAGCAGAGCCCTTCCCAGTGGCAGAATCCAGCCTCTCTGGGACAGACAGGGCCATTTCTGTCTTAGGAGGTAGATTTCCATTCTGAGACAACCTGAATTTTTCAGTTATGATTATTTAGCATATCAAGATTCTAGTGAAATGGGTAATTCAAGTACTTCTCACAGTCCTCTTACTTGCCAAGGTTACAGTCTTTTCCTTTCCTGGTAAACAACAAGTATTTGATGATGGATCCTTGCACAGCCATCTGAATGCTTCGGGCCCCTCCCTGAAATGAGGAGAATGAATGACGAGGTGAAGAACTCTTGGAAATTAATGTTATCTATTCTTCTCTGCAGGCTTTTCCCTCCTGGTATTCCCCAGAGCTTTGCGAAGGGACACCATGCTATATTTGTGCCACTCCTCCCTGCGGCCGTGGCTGGTACTGTGGCTGGGCTGGATTCTGCAATGCCTAGCATCTTTGTGGAGACCTGTGGACTGGTGACTGGGGATGTATGGCTTCCTCCATCTTGCCTTCACCATGTCCCTGCTTCATAGTAGTTTTTTTTTTTTTTGGGTGGGGGGGTGCAGTCTTGCTCTGTCTCCCAGGCTGGAGTGCAGTGGCCTGCCCTCATCTCACTGCAACTTCCACCCCCTGGGTTCAAGCAATTCTCCTACCTTAGCCTCCCGAGTAGCTAGGATTACAGGTGTGTGCCACCATACCCAGCTAATTTTTGTATTTTTAGAGAAGACAGGGTTTCACCATGTTGGCCAGGCTGATCTTAAACTCCTGACTTCAGGTGATCCACCTGCCTCAGCCTCCCAAACAGCTGGGATTACAGGTGTGAGCCACTGCACCCAGCCCATATCAGATTTTTAGATTTGTTACGAAGTAATTTTAAATAGTCTATTATCATTTAAGGTTAAACTTTACATTATAAATATATTTCTACATATGATTATAATGAAAATGTGCATTTACATGGATGTGGACAGGAAGGATATATGGATAAGGAACATGGGAATAAGGTTTTTTTAAAATTATAAACTGGCTATTACCTTTCCCACTTCCAGAGTGAAAGCTAGTTCGGAAGAAGGATCATGGAACCTGAAATAGGCCTTTTTCCAGTTATAGCTGAAGACATGGACTGTGTTTCCAAACAGGATCTGCCGCAGCTTCTGAAAAGAGGGGAAAGAAATGATTCACCAAAGAGAATTCTTCCTAGACATATTCCTCATGGTGAAGTCAAGGAGGTGGGCCTCGTTCCCGTCTACATTCAGGTTTACATATTACTCTAGTCCCCGATTTTAATTGTCTGAACTCCTGAGCAGAAGATGTCTAGACAACATTTATCCTTCATGTCTCTCCTTCCTTTGCCAGGCATCTACCTTGTAGTTCACCGTGGCTGCTCTGTGTCTACAGCTCTTGCCCCATACCCATGACTTGTAACCCCTGCCTCTCCCATCTTTGGGCTTTTGTCTCTCACTCCAGAAAAAAGGAACAGTCAGGATCTCATGTTTCCAGCCTGGTACAGTAGCGATTTAAACAAGCATTCTCTCTGTCCCGGGGTCTTTGAGGTTTTCCTATATTCTGCAGCACGTTGAGATTCAAGAGGATGTTTTACAGCTTCCCAGAAAAATGAGAACAAGACTTTTTATAAGCCAAATGTATGAAGAAAAGGGAATCTATTCAAAATCAAAGACTGATTGATCATTTAGCATGTACTAGATCTTGTGTGGGATATAGTTATGTAAAAAGTCTAACACCCCACAGCTATGTACAAGACAGAACATGTGACTTTCCGTAAGATAAGTAAAAAGTACTATGAGAAAACAGAGGGAGGAGAGAGAACTTCTGTCTGAGGTACTCAGGAAGGCTTCATGGAAGAACTGGCATTTGAACGAGGCTGGTCAATGGCATCTAGCATTTACTGAGCATTTTCTACGAACCAGGCTCTGGGATAAGTGCTTCCCATTTATTCCCTTCATTCAATTTTATGAAGTAGGTGCTATTATCCAGCTTTTATCCAGATGAGGGAACCGAGGCCCAAATAAGTTAGAGTATTTGCCTTTGTTCACCCAGTTAGTAGACACAGCTGGGTTTTTACCCATTCTCTTAACACCTGCCCTACTTTAATCATGTAAGTGTCATCCTTATGATTTCTATCATTTTTGTGTACCAACCATTATCTAATTAATACTTCAGGAGGCTGAAGATAGGGCCCCAATCTGTTCTAGCTTGTAGGATTTCTGCTGAGAAATCTGCTGTTAATATGATAGGTTTTCCTTCATAGGTTACTTGGTGCTTTGGTCTCACAGCTCTTTTTTTTGTTTTGTTTTGTTTTGAGACAGAGTCTCGCTCTGCTGCCCAGGCTGGAGTACGCTGTCACGATCTTGGCTCACTGCAACCTCAGCCTCTGGGTTCAAGTGATTCTCCTGCCTCAGTCTCCTGAGTAGCTGGGATTATAGGTGTGTGCCACAACACCTGGCTCATTTTTGTGTTTTTAGTAGAGACAGGGTTTCACCCTGTTGGCCAGCCTGTTCTTGAACTACTGACCTCAGGTGATCTGCCGGTCTTGGCCTCCCAAAGTGCTGGGATTACAGGCATGAGCCACCACACCTGGCCTTGTCTCACAGCTCTTAAGATTCTTTCCTTCATCTTAACTTTAGATAACTGGATGACAGTGTTCCTAGGTGATGATTTTTTTGCAATGAATTTCCCAGGTGTTTGTGCTTCTTGTATTTGGATGTCTAGGTCTCTAGCAAGGCTGGGGAAGTTTTCCTCTATTATTCCCCCAAATATGTTTTCCAAACTTTTAGATTCCTCTTCTTTCTGATTATTCTTAGAATAATAGAAGAATGCTGATTATTCTTAGGCTTGGTCATTTAACATAATCCCAGACTTCTTGGAGGCTTTGTTCATATTTTCGGATTCTTTTTTCTTTGTCTTTGTTGAATTGGGTTAATTTGAAGACCTTGTCTTCGAGCTCCGAATTTCTTTCTTCTACTTGTTCAATTCTGTTGCTGAGACTTTCCAGAGCATTTTGCATTTCTAGAAGTGTGTTCATTGTTTCTTGAAGTTTTGATTGTTTTTTATTTATGTTATCTATTTCCTTGAATATTTCTCCCTTCACTTCTTGTATCATTTTTTGGATTTCCTTACATTGGGCTTCGCCTTTCCCTGGTGCCTCCCTTATTAGCTTAATAACCAACCTCCTGAATCCTTTTTCAGGTAAATCAGGGATTTATTCTCAGTTTGGGTCCATTGCTGGTGAGCTAGTGTAATTTTCTGGGGGGGAAGGGGGGCATTAAAAAACCCTGTTTTGCCATATTACCAGAGTTGGTTTTCTTGTTCTTTCTCATTTGGGTAGGCTCTGTCAGAAGGAAAGTCTAGGGCTGAAGGCTGTTGTTCAGATTCTTTTGTCCCACGGGGCATTCCCTTGATATAGTACTCTCCCCTTTTCCTATGGATGTGGCTTCCTGAGAGCTGTAGTGATTGTTCTCTCTCTTCTGGATCTAGCCACCTAGCAAGCCTACCAGGCTCCTGGCCAGTACTGAGGGTTGCCTGCACAAAAGTCCTGTGATGTGAACAGTCTGTGAGTGTCTCAGCCATGGATACCAGCACCCATTCTGGTGGAGGTGGCAGGGGGGGTGAAATCTATCTAATTAATACTTTTCACTAGCTTGGGACACATTTTGTAACTTGGAATCTATTTATTTAAGAAGGACACTTTATATAACTTCCTTCAATGGAAATCAAAATCATTTGCCACACATGATAAAAATATAATGAAAATAAAACAATGCTATAAATTACAGCTAGAAACTGCTGCCTGTGAAAGCTCTGACTGGGCCTTAAAAGGGAGGTAAGAAGTATTAAAGAGGTGTGAATGTGTACTGCCCTTTACTGTACTGTCCTTCTCTCTGACCTGTCAGAGTGGACAAGGGGATCACTTTCTCACTAGGTAAATCAATGATATGTAACACGTTACTTAATACCATATCCCTAGAAGCACCCCTTGTTCCAGCACAGACACACATCTCACACTCTGGAACATGCCACACACCAGCCTGTTACCTGTAACAGAGGGGAGATTAGACAGAGAGAAAGATCTACAAACATGCACACATCAGTACCTGGGGTGTCTCTGGATGAGGAGTAAGTGTTCAATGTAACTGGAACTGTGTGTGTGTGTGTGTGTGTGTGTGTGTGTGTGTGTATGTGTCTGTGTGTATGTAGGCCAAGGGATAGGAAGAAGAGTAGAAGCTCAGATTGCAAAGTACCCTGGGCCTGATCCTGGATGACTTTGAATATCATATTCAGACACTTGCAGCCAGTCAGAGAGTGTGGACAAACGGAGCATGGAGCTCAATGGGCCCAGAGCTGAGGTGCCTCTTCCCAGCTGTGCATGGAGCAGGCCCCGAGAGTAGGCTCTACTGGTTTCTAAAAAGGAAAGACGTGGGAGAAGCATGCATCTGTAATCTTCTTCCTATGTTGGCCCAGGGGCTGGTTTAAGGTTAGAATTTATTTCCCGGCCATCTCTACTTCCACCCTCAAAAGAAAAGGTTGTCTCTACCGAGAAAAGGGGGCAGGTGCACTTCAGGGTGAGCAAGGACCCACTCAGAGAAAAACTATGTGTCCTCTGTCTCAATGCAACAGCGCTTCAAGGAGAGGCAGCGAACAGGCACAGAGGCTGCTCTGAAAGACACAGACTTGGTGTGTGCTGTGGTCAAAGAGAGCCCTAGACCCAGAACATCCCCAGGACAGGCACTGAAAACTAATGGAAAATGTTTCCCTGACATTGAGATTGCACAGCACAGAAAGACTGCTCCCGACTCAAGGGCAAAGAAGCCCCAGTTCTGCTCCTTACCAACCATGTGAACTTGGACAAATTACTGAACCTCTCTAAGACTTAATTTACTTATCCAGAAATGGGGTAACCCCTGCTTGGTCCACATCCTGGCTATTATTGAAAGAGAAGCATGGCAAAGGGCTTTGGGAGCCATAAGTGCTAAGTAAATATAGGGTGTTATTACCTTTGTGAAAACACAGCCTGTCTACACAGGAACATCTTGTGCTGTATGGAAGAAAGTCCCAACACAGATGGAAAAAGACCAGAGACTGGCAGCAATAAGAGAGGAAAAGCTGTGTATAAATGTGGAAGATTAAGACCGTTGAGACTAAGAAGGCTTAGAATTTAAATTCAATTTTAAAAGTTCTGCAAGCCAAACCACACTCTTATTTCTGTTGCCAGTTCCCACCTCCAACTTAGAAGCTTCTCTCTCCAGCTGTCCCTCTGAGGAGGTCTAAAAACAGAGGGGCTGCAGGTCTCTCTGGCCATGCCCCATTGGCCAGTGTGACAAAGATGACCCAACTTACTTGTATAACATTTACTTTCCAATATCAGATATTATTTATAATGAGATTAACCTGACATATAATTACATGTGCTGTTGTGCTGTCTAGTAACTAGAAACAGATAGTAAATGGTCCTCATAAGTGGCTGCCATGATTATTATTAACATAATCAAGCATGGTTTATAGTTTTTCTCTTTGTGCTTTGCTAGTATTCTATATTTGTGAAGAATTCCTTTCTTTCCTGGCACTTTGTTCCATTTGATTGCTATGATGACAGGTGATGGTGATCATCATTTACACACACACATTTTATACACACATTCAAAGATAGAGGCCCTGCATCATTCTTTCCAACAGGTTTAATGTTCTTACCCTGACTGCCTTGTACTTTGTCCCGGGTTTAGAGCTTCCCTGTGACCACCTGCCCACCCCTAACTCGAGGTAGACTAATCCTCTTTAAAGCTCCTTCTCTAAATCTCTTCTTGCCTTATGAATTACTAGACCATCATGGAATCAGAGATTCCAAGATGTTCTAAGAAGACATTTCTATCCTAGACCAACTAACAGAGTAGTAGACTCTTGGTTCTATCACGTTCGCCATCAATTTCTTAGCATCTGGCATAGTGCCTGGTATGTAGTAGGCTCAAAATAGGTATTTGTTGAATTTTTAAAGTTCTAATTTGACTCTTTCATTTTACAGTGAAAGGACTAGAGGCCTAGGTCAGCTAAATGGCACATGTAAGGTCACGTATATAGTAAATGGCAGTGCCAGGACCCAAATGCAAGCCTTTCAACTTGTACCAGCCAGCGTCCCAGCAGGAAACAGATGGCATTCTCAAGTCAGATAATTAATTTGAGGAATGTTTAAGACAGAGACTATTTATAAAGATGTGGGCTCAGTGAGGGGACACCACAATGGCTAATGCAGTGTCCCAGCAACAGTGGGAAGTCATTATGACCCCTAGACCTGAAGGAGCACACAAAGGAATGGTGACTTGAACCAGAAAGGAGAGAGTCCTGGGGAGAGGACTGCCATGAGAGGAGAGGGACTCAGCTAGCCACGAGCAACCCGACTTCACTTCCCTTCCCTCCCTTCAGTTTCCTTTCAGGGCTCCCCATTGCTCAAACTCAACAGGAAGCCAGAGGAGGGGGGCACCCTGCTGATGGAGGTCAGTCTTGCTACAGGTCAGCCTCTCTACTGGGCAGAGGGTAGGTTGGAGAAGAGTGGACCATGCATCTGGAGGGGCACACAAAGGACACCCCTACTCTAGTCTGAGGTGCGCTAGAGGATTATCCAGAGGCACTGAATTCATTAACTCACACCTGTCGAGACCCATCTATGAGCTAGACCTTATGGGGGGATACCAGGCTGTGCTTCCTTCTCCCAAAAAGCACACCCTGCCTATTATCCCATTTCAGAGCTTCATTCTTTTGAGTCTCTCCAGTATATTTTGGTCTCTTGGTATTATATTTTTACTATGATTCTTCTGGATGATATTGCAGCTACAGAAATGTGTCCAAGGCTGAGTCCAGAAAACGGCCTGGGAGTGGGAGAAGGTGGGAAACTGCCACTGGAGAGAAGGAAGGTCATTAGGTGGGGCTGGTGGAATAGCCTAGAGGCGATGCTCACCTTTCCCACGATTTCACCTGAGCCAGCAGACTTGGCCAGAGTTTGTTCCACCACATATGTTCAAAGATGTCAGGCTGGAGGAAGGAAGAAAGCTGTAGTGTTGGAAAGAGGACAGCAAAAGGTGAGAAACAGGAGAGCTAAGGAAAGCAAAGGTGCGTAGGGTGCTTTACCCAACCTCCACTTTCAGAGAAGATTCCCAGCAAAGAGACAGTGTGTGCCAATGTCAGGAAATGCCATGCATCCGTAATCCAAACAGAGAATGACAACAAAAGGCATTCTGGAGTGGTATTAGGATTCAATAGCTCTGACAATTTGCCAGGTGGCTGCACTGCTGAAACATCGATTAGAATTGGTCAAGCTTCCAAACTGCCTCCCTAGAACAAGCATATTTAGAATCCCAAGCTTGTCATCCTGAATTCCCAGGATGTGTTTAATTAATGCTACTGCTATTTAAAGGACTCACGATCATCTGGCCCATATAATGGGAATAAATCCAAATTTATTTTTTTTTTTAAAGAAAAATCAATTATCTCTATTTCTGGGACTTTCTTAAAACCCTATCAACTTCATTTCTAAATCTTTTGTCTCCTAGCTTTTTCCAAAGGGAGAACATTACCTTGGCATAGTCACGGGGCGGTCCCCAGTTGCTTCATGTTTGTGTTTGTAGATAAGTGGGAATATTCAGACTCAGAGTTTCTCACCTCCCCAATACAGAGAAAGACTAGAAGATTTTGCAAACGTCTGTGAATGCTTTTTCTATTTTTAAAATTTGTGTGTGTGTTTAAAAAATAGTATATTCACGTGGTTCAAAATCCAGAGAGACAAAAAGGTATGCGGTGAAGACTCCCTGCCATCCACGTCTCCCTTGTACCCACTGTTGTGTTTCAGGAAGCCTTCTGGAATTACTTCTTTTACAGGCAAGTATCAATATAGAATCATAATTGTCTCTCATTTTCACATAAAAGGTAGCCTATTTTTCAGATACGTGTAAATTTTAAAATGACATTCTCCAAAGAAATTCATTGCAGAAGCCAAGAATACATTTTTATTAAAGTTTTTCATTAAAAACATTTCCTTATCAAGTAAAATGCAGATAGTTGCTCTAACTTCTGGTCTATACCACAGTGTAGGCAGCAGAATCACTGAGGCCTGGGGGCCCTGGCAAGGATTACATATTATCTATCTTCGTTGCTTGAAAGGACAGCGATTAAGTATCTATATAAGATACAAGTTAAGGCTCCATCCAGAGGCTTGAAGGCCAGTGAGCTGAGTGCAGTGTTCCGGGAGCTCTGCATACCTGCCCATCTTCCTGTGGCTTCAGGCATTTGAGCAAAAAGAGGAAAGCAAGGTGGATTGAGGCAGATAGATTTTCTTTCTTTTCTTTTCTTTTTTTTTTTTTTTTTTTTTTTTTTTGACAGAGTCTCACTCTGTTGCCCAGGCTGGAGTACAGCTGTGGGATCACGGCTAACTGCAACCTCTGCGTCCTGGGTTCAAGCGATTCTCCTGCCTCAGCCTCCTGAGTAGCTGGGACTACAGGATGTGCCACCATGCCTGGCTAATTTTTGTATTTTTAGTAGAGATGGGGTTTTGCCATGTTGGCCAGGCTGGTCTTGAACTCCTGGCCTCAAGCAATCCCCCTGCCTCAGCCTCCCAAAGTGCTGGGATTCCAGATGTGAGCCACCATGCCCGGCCGAGGCAGATAGATTTTCGACAACGAGAAAGAGCAAGTGAGGCCTCCCAGTGCATCTGTACTGCAAGTGTGATGGTGGAGAAAGCTATTTGGTGAAGCCTGGGAGGTTTTGTATGATAAAAACGAATCCAGGGGATATGTGGTCCCTGCATCTGATTGTGTCCTGTCTCGGGGAGCTTAAGGAAAGGTTATATCGAAGCTGGAAATACCGCAGTCAGGGTCACCAGCCTTCATTCTCAAAAAGCAGACGGAAACTCTGTGTTAGGCTTCATGTGGTTTCCCCGGAAGAAGTTTTAGTCCCCACTCATCCTCTCAGCTGGGATCTTGTGTGCAGTGCACAAACTGTGCAACTCGATGTACATGGCAGGCCTGACTGCAGGGCCAGTGTTGCTGGTCTTTGCCCAGATGCCTAGGCTGGTCGTGGGTTGTTTCTACAAACATCCGTGTGTGACAGCACGTCCTCAGGAAGAAGGTCCCTCTTCCAACTCTCATTCTTAAGGCCCTGAGTAGAGGTCCCTGCCTGAGCTTCTAGGATGTAATGTGGAGGTTTAGAAGATAGGGTGATGATAGGGAAATTGGCTTGAGAAGTCCCGAGTTTCATTATGATTTCAAGGGCTACACTGGAGGGCAATCCAATGGGAGGGGCATCTCAGCCTCTCTGGTACTTTTACCTTGGCTTGACCCTTGCCTCTGCTTCCCAAGTTTCCAATGGCATCTTTTTGACCATGACAGCTGGTCCTTTGGACATTTGCCCAGGCACTACCTCCAGCTTTGGCCTATTTGACCCAATGAGATGCCTTTAGTTTTGCCTCCTGGCTGGATCTCTGCCTCAGCCCCTTGCCCCCACCCTGGTGAAGTCTTGAATTGAGCAAATGGTCCCCGGGACCAATAGCTTACAGATCCTGGTGATTTGGATCCTGAAATGTCATGTTCTTTTCAAATCTGCATATTAATTGGTAGCCCCAGAAAACTGTTTCTTTCTTGAGATTAGCTACTTGCCCAGGACATGGCCTGACAAGTTTCCCCAGCTCTCTCCCTCCTGCATGCATACAGGTGGGGTACTTTCTTACACATCTACATTGTCTTACGCATCTGCAGCGCTCCACAGTCTGCCACTTAGAGAGTCTGTCCTATCCTACCTTCTACAGTGAGTTATTTGAATGTAACTCACTCCCTCAAATTTCACTGTCAAATTGAAGAAGTGAATAAAGAGAGACTCAGAGTTTGGGAGGAAAGGGCTGTACTACCACCAGTGTCCTTGAAGAATACCATAAATAAGTCATTTTAATTGTATTCTCCTTTTACCAATAACAACCATCTGTAGTCTTATCTTCAATATACTCTCACATGACAGGAGATAAGATTCCCCAGCCTTGTTGTTTTGGGAAGATTACGTTTCATTTCATGTTTAATTGACAAGCTATACTTACCGTGGCCATTGCTAGGGAGATAGGAAAGCCACCCAATTTTGAAGAGATGATAGAGGGGTTGGGAATAGAACAAAGGCCACTTGATGGCAAATGTCCTTGTCCTTTGGGCTGAGATAGTCCTGTTCCATCTTCATTTTCATCAGCAGATGTATGGTTGCCTTCATGAGTCTGTGCAAATACCACCCCCACAAAAAACAAAGCAAACAGAGCTGGTGATGACCTTGTTTTAAATTTTCTCTTTTTCTCTCTGAAATACCAGTGTTCAGAAAATGTTGTCTCACTTTTAAAGACGTCTGAAAATTGTGATAAATAGCAATAAAAGAGGCAGAAAAATCCCAGTGTCTGTGTCAAAGGGGTTTCTCATAAGGGTTTATGTGACTTGGAGAGGTTAAATGTAACTATGGAAACATAATTAATGCCATCAAGACCTTGACTTGAAATTATGTTTAGAGAAGAATGTAAATGTCACTGTCTCTTGTTTTGAGAAGACAACATTTTATAAACTTTGAACGAATCTTTCCAGTTTACACAAAGTGTTTCTCATTACATTGTTAACTGGCCAATAAATGAAGTCAGATTATCTCTTTTTAATTCTTTCAGATTCCTACTCCCCAACAAGTGAGTATAATTGTTCTTTTTCCTTAAAAAAATCCACTCTCTACCTTTAAAAAAATTTATTTTCGCTTTTCTTGACTGATTCTCATGACATGTCACTGTAAGTTAGCATCAGCTCTTCTTCAAATTTATTTAGCTTATATACTAATGTTGTGCAACAAATCTGTCCTATTGGTGGCTGAAACATGAGGGAAACCGCCTTCTTAGTTTTTCTGTATTCCTAGAGGCAAAGATTCTTTCTTATCTCAGAAGCACAGCATTCAAATCACAGACTACTGATCAGCTGAGATGCATTTTGTAAATCAAATGGAAAATCTTTACATTTGTGCCAATGGGTTTTTCCCACCGTGTGTAAAGCATAACTTGACTTTTTTTTCTTTTAAAGATTGTTTTATCTTTTGAATGTTCTATCCCCCCAAATGATAGATATCTCCATTTAATACTTCCAAGACTAAAATAGAAGCATTATTGCTGTGATTCTAATTTAGACTGTGGTTAAGAGAGTTTTAGCATAAATAAGACTTTTGATCATAGGCTACTTGGGGCAAGAAGCTTTAGCATTATAGTTAAAATATTAATGATTCAATTGCTTGATCATATATACTAGTGCCATGAAAACCACCTTAATATTTTATGCTGTGTTTGCTCAGTGATTGAAGTAATACCTGAAATACAAAGTCCATTACCTTCTAACCTTTTCAGTTTACATGAGGTACAAACATCTTTCATCTTATATTGTATATCAGATTTTAAAATACCTTTTTAGCACCAGAATTCAGTCATCTTTCTCTTATTTTAAAATGGTAAAGGAAAATGATTTTTCACAAGCTGAATAAAGATGATAACTATTTTCAAAACTGCTTTTCTTCAGGGACATAGAAGCACTTGGTTGTCAGAATCCAGTGTTATTTCACAAATGTGGGAACTTTAGATTTTAATATTACCTTTTTTTCTAAAATAATAACCATATGATGCTCTTAATGATAAAAACATAGCTCTTAGAAGTAGAAAGAGAAATCCATAAAAAAGCACAAGAAAAAAAAATCTTCGACAGGCTTTCTAGTTTTATGTTTTCACGCGTTAAATGCCAGTGCCTGAGTGACATTATGTGCAAAGAATAAATGCAGATTATGCTGTTAATGTGATTGTTTGAAGAAGCAACTAAAGGAGAACACACTGGCTTTGGGAAAAGTAATTACCTGAGGAGTTGTATTATTGGTTCCCAACCTTTAAATGAAAGAGAAAACATCAAGTAAATTACTCACTCTCTTCAAACCTCACATCCACAAACCTCCCAAACCCCAACCTTGCTAGGGAAGTCTCTGTCCACGAATAGTTATGCCTGAAGCATTTTAAAGGTAGATCTATAAAGGAAGTTTCTCATGTTGCAAGCTTATAAGTTGATTACTTAAACACGGAAAATTGCTTTGTTTCTAAAGAAATGAGAGAATGAGAACACCTTACCTGTGACAACTAAAGATTTCCCTCCATTTGTCAAGGAATGAAATTTTCCTTGAGATCTCCTCTAAATCCAGCTGTTCGGAGCTTTGTTCCTGGCCCAAGACCTCCATATCCATTTGGATAATGGGAGGAACTGAAAACGGGAAGTTCTTATGATGGGAGAGAGAGGTCGGGCTGTGGAGAAGCAAGTGAGGTGGCTGAAACAGACGGCTAGAGGAAGTGTGCCACCCTTACTTTGACCAGCAAAGAGATCACTCCACACAATTGCTGCTCTGAGTGCACTGTAAGCCCCTGCTATCAGATCATGATTAAACTTTCATTAGAGGTAAAATAGTCTGTGTATTTTTGTTCACTATATAGGGACCATAAGTGTTTAATCCAAGACATAGATTTATAAACAAAGGGATTGCAATTATCTGTATCAAAGCAATTGGGATAATTTAATTGGTGAGAGATACTATGCTGGTGGTGGAATGTGATAGTTTTTTATGGTGTAATGCCTTCTTGGAAGTGTTTGTGGAGCAGAAATACATAGCCAAAAGTGAGTAAAAACCATCCTGCTGACATCAGAAAACTTTATCAACTACCGTTGGATAATATATAGGCCAAAAAAGACACTGGCCAACTGGCATTTGCTGTAGAGTTTAGTACACAGAAATCTTGCACAGTTGAAGAACTGGTCTGATTTGTTTCAGGGAGAAATCCAAAAGTTATATCATTTTATCTCTTCTTGTTGGCTTAGTGAATTATAGCTGCAGTCACTGGCATAATAAAGAATATTGATGGTTTTGATGATTAATTTTATGTGTCAACTTGTCTAGGCTGAGTTGCCTACATGGTACTCATGTAGTTGCTATGAAGGTCTTTTTTAAAAGATGTGATTAACATTTATATCCGTTGACTTTGAATAAAGCCAATTACCCTTTGCAATGTGGATGGACCTTATCTCATCAGTTGAAGGCCTTAAAATGGTCCCCCAAGGAAGAAGGAGTGTTTCAGACAGGCTTTGGACTCAAGACTGAAACATCAACTCTTCCCTGGGACTCCAGTCTGCTGGTCTGCCCTGCAATTTAAATTTTTTGACTTGCCAGCCCTCACAACTGCATGACTGCCCTCACAATTGTCTATATGTATGTGTGTGTCTATATATTGCCTATTGGCTCCATGTCTCTGGAGAACCCTAATATAATGGTGTTTATCAAAAACAATACTGGTTACCAGTAAAAGTTTTCTCTTGCTCCTTCTGACTTGGTTGAATATAAATCTTGAACCTCTTCAATAGGAGGTTGTTTTCTCTGTAAACATTTCTAATCATGAGTTATATAAAATCCTGGGAATGCTAAGAGGTCAAGACAAAGAGGCTATCTGGATTTATTGTGACTAGAGTGGTCAGGGTTGAGGGGACTGGTTATTTATAATATTGCAAAGCCCTTGAAACGTAGCAAGGCACTAAAGAAACCAGAGGTGGGTTTAGGTGTCCACAGTCTTGCTTAGGAGTGCTCCACCACCAGTTTCTTCAACTAATTTTTGGTGGTGGTTTAACTACCTGATTTCCACAGGTCTCAGAAATGTCCATCAGATTTACTATTTTTATTATAAACGTAAGAGGCCGAAATAAATCATTTTTTATTTCCCTTCGCTAACCATAAAACCTTTTTTTTTTAAAAAAAAAGACACTTCATTACTGTTTTCCTGTTTATAGTTTTATAATTTTAATAGTGGCATCAGTATTAATATTTATTGGGCACCCACAGTGTAGAAAAAAATAAGAAATTACATAATTCTTGTTCTCAAATAATATGATGAGAAATGTTCCAGAATTTCCTATTTTAAAAATCATATTAAAAAATAAATTCTGGATCTGCCATTTAAATTATTTAACAACCCAAAACCAGAAGAGGGGAGCAGCTAAGGAAACTATTTTTTTAAGACTCATTATTAAATCTGTGTGTTTTTGGCTACATCTGTGCCCTAATTTACAGAGAATTCTGTAAAGGTAGAAGCATAAATCCCAATGATTAGATAACTTACCAATAAACCATCCTGTTGAGTTCAGTAAATGTATTTTGACTCTTCCCTACACACCAGGGACTTGGAGGTTCCAAGGTGAACCAGATGTGGTTCCTGCTCTTCCTAGTGCAAGAAATAGACACGCAGCGAGGAAAATGCAGTGGAACAGCAGGAGCACAGGGGATGGGCAAGACAGCAGGGTGGTTAAGAGCATGGGCTCTGGGCCCAAACTGCTTAGTTTTGAATCATGGTTTCACCTCTTACTTGCTGTATCGCCTTAGACAGTTTATGTAATCTCTCTATGCCTCAGTTTATTCATCTATGAAATGGGAATAATTTCATATCTTTACCATATTGAGACTTCTATGAGCATTGTATATCACTATTTGTTTAGATCTTATTTGTCTTCCCATTGTTTATTTAGACTTAATCCCCAGGAGTGAAATGACTGAATCAGATAATGTGGTCATTTAAAGACATTTGACACAAATTACCAGGGTTCAACACTGTTTGTGATCATCTCTTGCCCAGCCCTCTTATTAGTTTTATCCCAGGGTGGAATTCATGATCTCACTTTTCAATAAAGAAAGTGTTGTCTTTCCTTCCCCCACCTTTCTCTCCTCTTTCAGTTAGGTCCTTCATATGGAAAGGGCTGGTCTCTGGAATACACCAAGGGTTAAGAATGCAATTCAGCCACATCCAGAGAAAAGCACCATTCTTTGGGGCATTTTATTAAAAGACTTATAGCAGGAAGCCTGGCTGTAAGAAAAAGGTTGGGAAGCAGATGTGGGGTTGGAGGATCCTGGACCAGGTCTGGAGAGAGGGGGCAAGGGAGGGTACAGAAATATGTGGAACCTGAGATTTCCCTCTTCCAGTTTTATGTCCTTGCTCCCTCCTTACAGCATATGAGTCATCTAAAGCTCTTATCCCAAGACTGCTCCTGATGCAGCAAAGGACTAGGACTAAATATGGGGTATCAGGCAGTAAGGGGTCTGCAGCAGCAAAAAGAAAGCACAAGTACAAAGCAGGGGCCGTGGTGGGGAAGGACAGTTTCTGTGGCCCCGCGATGGGGGATAGATAGTGGAGGGTCTGAAATCATCCACCTATAAAAGAAATGCACTGTGTGAGTGCAGAAATCTGCAGCTGAGTCCATTTGCTTTCTTTGTGGATAATTTTTAAAAATATGAACGATATCATGAGAAAAGCTAGTATGTATTTCAAACCTGGAAATTAATACGTAAAATTTAATGCCATTAACATTTGCTATAGTCTCCCAGAAAGCTCTGACTGATCTTTACAATTATTTACTCAATTCAGCCTTATAGTCAAAGTTGAAAACCTTGGGCTTGCAAGCGTTTTGACTAGCTTGCAAAATCATTCCCAACCTTTCTTCTTGCTGTTTTCCTGTGATGCTTCATAAACAGAAATCTGAAAGCAGAATTTTCGAGGCTTTTGATTTTTTTTAAAACAAAATCTCGTTAGCGTTTAATTAACCTTATCCCTGGAAAGCTCTTCCTTAGGATTAAGTTAAATCCTTTATGCTTTAATTACCATGCATTTTCTTTAGTAATACTTTCTGTGGAGATGGAAATTTCCTGATTATATCCCTTCCTAAAAGAATTCTGCCAATCCACTGGATACTAGAAGATGGCTGAAATATTCTCCCTTTGTTCTTTGGTGCTATAGGGAGGAGGAAGAAGGTGGAGGTCAGACCCAGGGTGAAATCCCAGCTCCTCCTCCATGACTGTATAGCCTTGGAGAAGTCACTTAGGGTCTCTGAGCTTCACTTTCCACACTTCTTTGACTTACAGAGTCATGATGTATATGACATATAAAAACTCCTAACCTTTAACATTTTCTTGGCTCTTATATGTTAAACTTCTCCTTTAAACATTTTATTTTTTCTGGAGAAAAAAACCCATTTTATCTTTTATGCCTTTGTGTACTTTAGCGGTGGCAGAATGAGTCAGGGACACGGTTAGAAGTCAAAAGTCCTGAAGTGAGGAAACACAGGCATTGGTCCCAACTCAGTCACTGGCCTTTGGCTGGTCCCCTAGTCATTGGTATGGACCCCAGTCATCATCTTCAAAGGCCGTAAAGACCAGTGTGGTATAATAGGAAATCTATATTTGGTCTTTCTCCCTGGTTCCTAAAACCCTTGGAATTTCCTGAGTGATGAATGTGATAGAAGCATCTTTTATTCTAATGAGCTACTCTTAGTGGGCCCCTAAGCAGCTTCAGAACAGGGTGTTGTCCCCAGAAAGACCAAGCCTTGATTAGATGTTTGGAACTTTTAGCTCACACCCCAGCCTGCGGGGAAGAAAGAAGGGGTGGAGATGATTTAATCACTAATGCCCGATGGCTTAATCAATAATGGCTATGTAATGAAGCCTCCATGAAAGTCCATAAACAACAGGGTTTAGGGAAGTTCCAAGTTGGCAAAAACATCCACATGCTAGGAGGGTGTTGCATCCCAACTCCACCAGAGACAGAGGCTCCTACACTCAGGACCCCCCCCAGACCTGGCCTTGCATACATCTTCATTTGGCTGTTTATTTGCATCGTTTATAATAAACTAGTAAGTGTAAATAAAGTGGCTTCCTGAGTTCTGTGAGCAAGTCTAGCAAATTAACAAATTATCAGGGGGTCATGGGAACCCCTGATTCACAGCCAGTCTGTCAGAGGTACGGGTGACATGATCCTTGCAACTGGCATCTGAAGTGAAGGCAGTCGGTGGGACTGAGCCCTCACACCTGGGGAGTGTGACACTAACTCTGGGTAGTGTCAGATTGAATTGAATTGCCGGACACCTACTTAGTGTTGGGGGATTGGAAACTGGTTGGTTTGGTAAAATACCTCTCTCCTTTGGTGTCCAAAAGAACCTGGTAACCAGCACTTGTCACACAGTTCCTGGAGTCACACTGGGTGGGAATCTCGGCTCCTCTTCTGTGACAGTTGTCCATTCTGTGTAACAAATTACCACAGACTTGGCAGCTTAACACCACCCATATGTTATCTCACAGCTTTCAGGGGCCAGGAGTCTGGGCATGGCTTAGCCGGGTCCTTGGCTCAGGGTCTTACAAGGCAGCAGTGAAAGTGCTGTCCAGGTCTGCAGTCACGTCTAGACTTGGGATCCTTTCCTAAGCTCGCATGGTTCTTGGCAGAACTCATTTCCTTGTGACTGTAGAACTTGTTTCTTCAAGACCAGCAGGAAAGAGGGAATCTCTGCTGCTTGAAGTCTCTGATCCTGGGGAAAGATCTCTGCTCTTATAAAGAACTCACTTGATGAGGTCAGACCCACCCAGGATAATCTCCCTTTTGATTAACTCAAAGTCAAACTGATTAAGGATCTTAGTTACATCTGCAGAATCCCTTCACCTTTGCCATATGTAATCATGGGAGTGACATCTCATCACCTTTGCCATATTCCACTGGCAAAAAACAAGCATAGGTCCTGCCCATGCTCGGGGGAGAGGATTCCTCAGAAGCATCACTGGTTGGTATTGGGGTGGGGTCACCCTAGCATGTGTCCACCACATCTATTTACTGGCAGTGATCTTGGGCCAACAATTTCACCTCTTTGCCTCAGTTTCTACTCTTATAAAATGGGGATAACAATATCAGCTCTTTCACTAGGTCACTTTGAGGAATCATTAATTAGTAGCTGAAAAGCATTTAGAATAGTGGCACATAGCAAGAGTGCAATTACTTTTTGGTGTTTATCTTCAAAATAGGGACAATTCCTGCTTGGTTGGCCTCTTGGGGTTGCTATAAATCTTCCAGGGGCCTGGAAGTTTTCTGCTAACTGAAAAGGACTATGCAAACAAGATGGATTATTGTTTTAGGGTCTGTTTTTCATTTTATTTTGTCTTGTTTAACCAGGACTCTTGTCTGTGAGGACCAAACTGAGTTTAAACTGTTAAGTAAAAAGGGAATTTAGTGTCTCATTTGATTTCAAAGGAAAAACTCAGTTTAGATATGACTGAACACACGTGCTCAAATGACACTGTTGGAATCTAGTCTCTCTCCACCTCTGGGCTGGCTTGCTTCTATGTGGGCTTTATTTTTAGGAAGGCTCTCCCGTGATAGGAAAGACAACAGCTCCAGGCTTACTTGTATCAGATAAGCCACTCCAGCAAGAATACCCCTATTTCCTATCGGAAAATTTAGCAAAATCCCAGGATTGATTCTCATTGAGTCTTTTGCCCAATCTCTGTGACCAGGGCGATGGGAAGCACTAATTGGCCAGGCCTGGCTTATGTGCTCACTCTTAGAGCTGGAGGATAACATTAGACCCCTGACTGAGGGTGAGGAAGAATAGCTCTCCAACAGAAAATGGAAAAGCTGTCACCAGACTGGGTAGTGGATGTTTGCTTGTATATATATATTTTTAAAAAGGCTCACTGCACTCTTACAAAGTATGAACAATGAGACTAGAACTCCCTGCCAATAAAGCATAAACATAATGTAAGAGCTATTTCTGAAAATACATGTGGTCTTCTCCTGTTGAATCAGACTGTCACTGCTGCAGGGATCACACAAGCCATCTAGTCAACCTCCCCCTCCCATGTCCCCAACAGATGGTCAGCCAGGCACCCCTGGAATACTGTCAGCTGCTTTATTTTCCTCTTCCTCTTTCTTCTGTATGTATAAAAGCTATCCAGCATCTCAGGTCTGTTTATTTGCTTGCTCAGCATTCCTAAAGCCTCTCTTCTAGTCCTGTTGCCTTGGCCCTCATTATCCATCTTGCATGTCTAAAGTGTGCATGGGGCATTATGGGGAAAAGCACTTGGTGGAAAATTGAAAGGTCAGTGTTTGATTTGCTCCTAAAATAATAACAGATTATTTTATAATCAATATGTAGCTGTTCACTTAAAACATGTATCTGTATGTATTCGTATAATAAAAAATACACCCCAAATCTTATTACATCATTAATCAGGATGGGGGAAAAGACAACCATTGCTTCAGACAAACTATACAACATTCCTGAGTGACTTCTTATTTCTTTCTTCCAAAGAACAGACATCCCATGTGCACTTCCAGAGCCCCAGCTGAGCCACTAAACCTAAGAACTACATTCTACAAGTAATGTGTCTGAGGCAGCCACTGGATGCCTCCATCAACTTGTGACCCCCCCACCCCTGATCTCTTTTTGTTCCTTATTCTTTTAACAAATGCCACCTCTTCTCCTATTTTCATGTAATTGTGCAATGACACATAATTATCTATTTAAATTTGTGGACAGAAGGAAACGAAGATTCTGCTTTGATTCATCATGTTGGCGTTTCACATCTGTCCATTTGCCTGCTTTGAGATATTTTCTGCCTTGTTTTAGAAGCTGCTTAGGTATCAGAAATGTTATGAGTCAGTGAGTAACAAGATCTGGGTTCATCAAATCTGCTGTGTGATCTTTTGTAAGTCACTTATCCTCTCTGGGCCCTAGGAGGTAAAATATGGGGTTGGACAACACTAGATAATCTCTGGGTAACCCTTTCATGGCTTACTGTCTATGACACGGGCTTAATTTGTCAATTCTACCTAACTCCACCCGGAATCTCTTGACTCTTAGAAGAGGCCAATGAGACCTCTTCTATTTATAGGCTGTTTGTGGTTTTCTAATGCTTTGTGTTCCCTCTCTGAACTTCAAATCATCCAATTTTCTCTGGAACCAAGAAAGCCCCTTAAGAGGCAGCAGAGTTCATTCTCAAGAACATAACTACGAGCCAGAAGCATAGTCGTACTGACAAAGTCAAAAAAGGAGGCTAAATTAACAGATGCTCCAAGTAGAGTAATGAACAAGGTGCAGAAATGTTTCTCATAATGACTGCCTCCATAGAGTATAAATAGGAATGCATGCCTTTCTTCCCTGTCTCCCCTCACACCATCTGTTATTTGTGTCAGGCAGTCAGTAATTGCTATATGTGACCCTTGTTGTTAGTAACAGGGACAACACTATACATTGCAGCTTTCTTTGCTTTCTCCCATCTCCCGGCAGCTGTGGCTGTAAGGTTTGCGAGTATGCTAAGATGGTAGATTAGGATTTCCCTGGCTCTTGTAACTAAATATAATCAAATCACTCACCCTCCCTATTGGGAAATAAGTTATAAATAACAAGTCAGAGCAATCTTTCATCAGAGAGGCTGTGGTTACTAGGAAACGAGTACTGCAGTCAGGCTCTCTATTGTCGTGATATATCCATATGGCTTGGGGTTTTAGCTCAGGTTCTCTGTCTTTGGCCTTTCAAATGGTTCATGAGTATACTGTTCTTGCTATTAAAGTATTCCTTTGTAAATTTTAAGGGATGAAGACTTGGGTTCTAACTTTGGCCTTTCTCATCAACTTGCTGTGTGACTTTCTGTGAATTAATTCACCTCTCTGGTCTTCAGTTTAATTCTCAGCAACAGATGAGAAGGTTGGGTTAGATCAACGCAAATTGTGGCCCATAGGCCAAATTCATTCTAGTGTCTATTTATGTATAGCCTGCAAGTTAAGAGTGGATTTTATATTTTTAAATAGTAGGAAAAAAATCAAAAGAAGAATTCATAACATAAAATATTCTATTTCATAGTATATCATGTAATTATGTAATATATTTCATGAAACTTATATAAAATTCAAATTTGTGTCCATAAACAAAGATTTGTGAAAACACAGCCACATTCATTTGTTTATATGTTTTCTATGATTGCTTTCACACTGAACGGCAGAGTTGAATAGCTGGGGCAGAGACTGTATGGCCTGCCAGGCCTAAAATATTTACTATCTGTCCCTTTACAGAAAGTTTGCTGATCCCTGAGTTAGATCGTCTCTTAGGTCCCTGTAACTTTATTTTAAAAATAGACTAATTCTCAGCACAGCTCCTTCTCAACCTGAGAAATTCCAGGCTGTAGGTGAACCAGTCCTGGGCTGCTCCTAGAGGGAATCTGGTACCTCTGCCAAGTCTTGAAAAGGATTGGGAAGTGTGTTGGCCAGAGACAGGATTGGAATGTTGAACCCCAGCCCTCCTGCTCTTGCTCTGGGTCAACCCCGGCCTGGGAACCAGAGTGATGAGCCATGTGCTTGCCCTGAGAGCTGGGGGCTGCAGTGGTTGTGGGCTTAGGATGTTGCTGTTGTGATAGAGAGATCTCAAGGAACAGTGACCTAAACAAGCTAGAAGCATATTTATCTTTCCAACAAAAGTCCTGGTAACTTATACACCAAAAAAGACATATAATTGATTGCAATGTATGGAATTTATTTGGATCCTGCAAAAAAAAAAAATATAATTGGGGAAGCTTAAACACTACATTTTGATAAGAAAGAGTTATTTATTTATTTTTTAGGTGTGATAGTGGTTTTGTGATCTTGTTTTCAAAAGACAGTCCTGGGAGACATACTGCGATTTTATGGATGAAATGATATGATGTCTGAGATTTGCCTCATGATAATCCAGATGGGGAGGGTTGGAAAAATTGTCCAGGAGTTGGTAGTTGAATACATGTAATGGGTACCTAGGATTCATTATACTACTTTCAATAATCGTGTATATATTTGAAATTTTCCATAACAAAAAGTTTAAAATATTTAATGTTCATAACCAGTGATTAAAAATTTATATTTTAAAGAAATTTAGTCCATGAAAAAGCTCACGTGAGTGCCAAAAATATATCATTACAGTCATCATAGCTGGGTTTATAAAATACCTGGGAACTAGTTTCCCTATAAGAAAAAATTTCCTGAAGAGAAACAGTTGTGTCAAAAGTTTCAAGCATTTAAAAATTTTAATTCATTGAATATACATTATTAATTTTATTATCGATATATAGTCATTTATAATTTTTACATATATAAATAAAGAGCAGATAAATTCTTATTCCCTAATCAATTATATCTACTTTTTTTTTTTTTTGAGATGGAGTCTCACTCTGTCGCCCAGGCTGGAGTGCAGTGGCGCGATCTTGGCTCACTGCAACGTCCACCTCCTGGGTTTAAGCGATTCTCCTGCCTCAGCCTCCTGAGTAGCTGGGACTACCAGTGCATGCCACCACACCAGGCTAATGTTCGTATTTTTAGTAGAGACGGGGTTTCACCATGTTGGCCAGGATGGTCTCTTATCTCTTGACCTCGTGATTCACCCGCCTTGGCCTCCCAAAGTGCTGGGATTATAGGTGTGAGCCAACACGCTTGGCCAATTATACCTACCTTTTATTTTGTATTTTTAGCCAGTATATTAATCATGAAAGCATTTAGCAATTATGGGATGTTTACTATGACACCATGCATGATATATGGCATTTTGTTATTTCTTTACCATGACTGCTATGAAATTATTTCTTAGACTTGAAAGTAAGTCTGGGTTGACAGGATTGGTGTGATGGTTTCTCAATTATGAGGCATCCAGGCTCCTTACATTCTGTGGCCCTGCCATCCTCATACTTGGCTTACATCTCATGGTCCATTGTGGCTGCTTTGTTTCCTGCCATTAACTCTGCATTCCAGAATGTAGAAAGGGGAAAGGGAGAAAAGACATAACCTATAAGGGCATGACACTCAATTCGTACATGTTACTTTTGCTCATATCCCTTAGGCCAGAATCATGTGGCTTCTGGTTGCAAGGGAGGTTGGAAATGTAGCCTTAGGTTGGACAGCCATCCATTCTACTAAGAACACTATTACTGCATAGGAAAGGGAAGATAACTGGTGGGGGGCCATGAATAGCCTCTGCCTTGGATGCCTGACAGATGTGCTTACGTGCGCACTCAAGAAACCTTCCTCTTGATCTGAGCCTATTTCTTGCCTTTCCCTTTCTTCCATCTGTATTCTTGTCCTTCCTCCCCTTCTCCCTGCCTTCTTGTCAACAGCTTGGTTGGGGGGCCCAAGTAAGCATATTCATTCAGTCCTGGTGGTTCTGATATGGACGCCCCCTCACCTATTGCTCATGTATTTCTACTGGTTCAGTCACTTGTCCCCCATATCCACATTCACATAACTGGTTTTGCAGCCCAGGAGATGTGGATAAGTCCTGCCTCCCTTATTTAGTCTACCTGTGACCTTGGGTAAGTTGACTAACCTTTGTAAGCCTCATCTTCCTCCCTCTAAAGAAGGCATCATTGCATCAAAGCAGAGTCCCTGCTTAGCCTACCTTATGTGATCATTGTGAGGATTCAAAGAGAGTCATGGAGACTTGGAGTTTCAAAGGGTGAAGAGCCACATGGCTGAGAAATAGGGCAGGGAGGGTGCTCCAGCATGCTGTGTACTTTTCCCCAATCTGACCAGCTCCTTTCTTACAGAGGGAGCCCCAGGAATCTGCACAGGACCCCAACCTTGACCACAGCTCATTGGTTCAGGCATGGAATCTTATCCCTAACAAGCTTGATTATTTCTTTTGGGGATATAGCATTTTGACTCAAGGGTCATATAATGATGACAGAGTCCTACTAGTGGCTGAGGTCTGTAGAGAGACCACCGACATACCTGGGGTACAACAGTCTTCCTTCCCGACTCCTGGAGGTCAAAAGTCCTCATACTCTGAGAAATACCTTATTCCTTCAGTACATTCATTTCTTTGCTTAAATTTGTTAAGAGTAATTTCTCTTTCTTACAAGAGCCTTAAGTAAGCAATTTTATTATTGGCAAAATTGACAAAGTTTAATATTTGGTGCTTTAGTCTTATAAATCTGTGCTCTTTTCACCCCCTCAGGGTGAAAGGTAAATTGTGGTTTCTTCCTCATTTCCATTCTCTTTCTCCAATCAAAATTAGTCATTCAAAAAGATTCTAACAGCAGTCATTGACACTGTAAAAAAAAAAAAAATGAGAATTTGTAGATCTCTACCTCTCCTAGAGTGACTGTGTAGCCTTAATTCCATTACATAATAAAATATATTTTTCCCTGATAAAGAAATTGTATACATTGGGAAAGAGAGGAGGAAGTGGATTTTCTGAAGAAAGTGAAGAGCTTTCAACCCCTCACACCTCTGCTTAACATCGTGTGATGCAGGGGACTACTTAGTTTGCTTGTGTGCTTGTCCACATAGGGGCATCCTCACAAATGTAAGTAGCCACATCACAATGCAGTATCAAGCAAGCTTAGCTACACTGGGTTTGAAGGCAGAAGACCTGGCTCCTTGACCCTACTCTACCTCATTCAGCTGGCTATTGCTCCTAGCCCTTTGAGGCACCACCCAAGCATTTTGAACTCTTGCATGAAATCTCCGGTTGCCTCACCGAACTTTGGGTCCCACTTTTGAGGCTTCACTTCTACCTTCGGTATTCTCACCCCTCATCCACTTGTAACATTTGGGTGGCTTGTCTGTGCATAATAGAAATTTTTTTTTCATTGAACACTCATTAAAAACAGCAAGACAGATTTTATTAGGTTGCTGCAAAAGTAATTGTGGATTTTGGCATTAAATGTAATGGCAAAAAACACAATTACTTTTTCATCAACTTAATATTTGAGCTACTGCAGTAGGAGAGACTTCAATTCAGAACAGAGCTTGACTTCAAATAGAGAGTCTCTTCCTCACTCTTTACATTTGGTCCATCATAAAATCTCGACTACACGTTTGCATGATACACATTTCTGCATCCATTTACTGTCTGAGTCTGACTCTCATAATCTTTTGGGTGACTTTCTGTAAAATGTTCTCATTGGTTGACTAGGTTCTGTTCCTGTCCGTCGTCGACAGGCCCCAGCATGTTGTTCTGTAATGCAAATCGGACTATGTCATTTCCCTTCAGTGATCTGCTGGATAAACTCCGACATGCAGAAGGCCCCCCTTACCAGGATCTGTGCTTGCATCCTCTGTGCTGCTGCTGTAGACTTAGCCTCCTTCAGAACACCGAGCACCTCTCCACGGTTGGATAGATTTAAATCAGCATTGCCTGTGCCTTCCTCTGCTCTATCAGCTTGCTAAATCAACACAGTCCTCCCTAGGTGTCAGGATGATACTTCAGCTGAAGACAGTGCTTAATTTGACTTAGAATCCAGAGTATTTGCAACTCATGAGGTACTGAAGATATAGCTTTGAACTTCTGAGCAGGGAGCAGATTTGGAAAGCCCTCAAGGTGCCCTACGGAGAAACTTCCAATTTCTCAAGCAAGCCATTTTAAAAATATGATATAAACCTTTTACTGCTTAAAGAAAAAAGGGAAGTCATGCTAATATAAAAGAAGAGAAAAGGGAGAAAGAAAGCTTGACAATGAGTAGGGCATAGTGAGGCTTAAAATACTGACTGCTCATCTTCTTGTCTCCTTGGTCTGCATGGTGGAACAATGTACAAAATGGAGTTGCAAATGCCCAACTGGTTATGGTGGGCCCTGGACCCCTCTGCTCACCACAGCACAGTGGAAATAAATGCTCCTACGATGCGCTGCACCATCTGATGGCTCAGTAATCCCAAGGAAGTACAGGATTCCTTGGAATCATTGGCCCTGTAGAGATCTTTTAGGTGGATCCTCTTTCATGTAGTGGATAATCCAACTGTGTATTGAATCCTGACTCCACACAATGTGGGCTGGGGACCCTTCTGGATGCATTGATAAGACACTAGTGAGAGCTGATGGGCATGAGGCTTCTCCTTTTTTGGTTATAGAAGGAAATGTAGCTAGGTACCTGGAGAGGAGAAAAGACGGTCCTGTGACAAGAGAGAATGCAAGCAGACATGTGGCATCTCAGACAGAAACAAGGCGGTTAGGGGCACAGAAGACTGGGAGTGCCACAGCAGTGGGAGGAGCTGTTCTCTACCCCGACCCCACTCTACCCCAGGCCGCAGTGCATTCTAGAACCCTGGGTTGCAGAGCTTCCCTCAGTGAACAAATCCTTTGCTTCAGCCAAGCAGTCTTCTCACAGAAGCCTCAGGAGCAGGTCAGCTGTGAGCTGCCTTGGTGTGGAAACTGGGGTGACAGACTTGTTCCTGGGTACACAGGAGGATTTAGAAACTCCCGGAATGGAAGGGGAGGCACATGGGGAGTGGGCAGGGCTGGGGAGCAATGCCTTGGTTCTCTACTTGGAGGAGCTTGTAAGAGCCACCAAAATTGGAAATTAAGGCTAGTGTGATGGTTATTTGTGTGCATATATGGGGGCAGTTTGGAGACATTTAGATTAGTTTCTCATAGGTAAACAAAGTTCAGGAAAAGTTAGGTGACACCCCAGACTCACAGAACTGGTGAGAGGAAGAGTTTGGGCTTAAACCTAGTGCCATTTCCATTTCATCAAGCTGGTTTAACTTGAATTTACTTACTGAGAAAACAGTCTGTACTTTAGTAGCAGTATAGTTTCTGTGATTTTTGGAAAGTGATTTGAGTTCTAAGAGCAGGGGCTATGCCCCGTATTTTTCTTTCATGCAGGACACATGGTTGAAGCTTAATCAATATCTTATGAGTCATTTGATTCATTCATTAGAACAAGCATCAGCATCTTCTCTCGAGTGCTGTGGGCAGTTACTGGCAAAGGATCAGGAAGATATTGCAGGACAATAGATCTTATGAATCAAAATAGTCACCTCCTTCAAAATGAAGGTGTGAAAGCTTCATCAGATTTAGAGTTAGATGGAAATTAAGGAAAATGGCAATGGCAGGAAGCTGACTGTGTAGGGGAACCTCAGCTGAGTTTGGAAACAGATCTCTGCAACAGAAAGGAGGATTGAAATTGGCCCATAGTCATTCAAGTTAGTAAGTGCTCAGCACATGTTAGGCATTGTTCTAGGGAAGAAGATTTAGCAGTGGACAAAACAATTTATGTGACATAAAAGCATTTTGAGAATTGGGTTATAATTTACTTACATTTTTTCTTATTCTCATGTAACTTTAGTATTGTATGATGGGAAGATCTGGATTTGTAAAATTTGTATCCCTTGCTCTAAAAAACTTAAAGCAGCTTACAAAGGTGTATGTGATTCCTGGAAAGATTATAAATTAGGAGTTGAAAAGATAGATGAGTAAGAAAAAAATGGAATAAAAAGCATCAGAACCCACCTGAGCCAGGAATAAATCTAGTTCCCAGTACACAAAAGACACCCATGAAATTCTAGATACTGCCATGGGTGAGCCACAGAAGTCACCTCAGGCTTTGCAGTGACTAATCCACAGTGAGTGATAATATGATCCATTAGGACAAACATGTAACAACAAAAACAAAACCCTTCTTTGGCAGAACATCTAATCCTGATACTGAGACCAGAAGGAAATGTTTCTAAGAATCCTTCAGAATCAGGATACTCTGTGGCGGTGCTGCAGGACTACATCATGAGCAAAATGCCACTCATGAGGCTGGAAGAGGTGTCACTTTGAGTTCAGCAATTGAATCTTTCTGAATTGATATTGAGTCTCCAGAAAATAATGAGGGACAAGTATGCCATGATATAAGTGAGTCTCTACATTTGTGTGGCAAAGACATTGCACATGTCTCCTGAGCAAAAGAATGTATTGTGATTCACAGAACAGCTGGGGGTAAGGCAAGAGGGGAGAAGGTGGCTTGATGTCTGTGTCTTATAGAGAAATGTGAGTTTGTAAATTTGATCAGAATAATCTCAGCTCAGCCCAGTTGGTTTGCCCTGTTCCTTATATATGTGTGGGTTTGGCCATAGGTCTGCTATAATGTGGGTGAGGGAAGACCAGGGAAAGAATGAAAACCCATGTTAGAATAGAAGAGACATCTAGAAATATTAATAAAACTGCTTTGTCTACTCACTAGAAACCATCTAGAGTGTTTTTGTTTTAAATTAAGGAAGTATCAGTCACTCAACTGATATATTGAAGAATGAGATACACAGAAAAAATTTAAACCCTATGGAAAAATCTCAATGTCTTTCTCTGATTTTATAAAACAATAAAATGGGTTAGAAATTGGGAAGACAATTTGGTCAGTCATTATAAGGCATAAAACTGTGTGTAAAGACTCCTATAAATGTTAATGTATAGGATGCAGAATCACATTTTTATTTTACCAATCATGATGGACAGTTTTGGGGTATCTGCCAAGCTCACATCCTCTTCTGGGAGACCCCCCTAACACACACACACGTGCACACAGGCACACACTTGCACACACGCGCACACACACCTGCATGTGCGCACACACACACGTACTGTGCACCCAGGCCCTGCAGCCACGACTCATCCTTCCCTCACTTCAGTTGTGTGGAGCAAGGGTGGGCACCTGATCAAGGAGAACTGATTCAGAACTGGGCAGGACCATTCTGATTCTCCTTCCCTACCTGGAATTTGGAAATGGGCAACAGAGATTGAAGGATTGGAAGCTGGTGCTGAATCTAGGGCATTAATGTAGGCCTCAAGCTGAAGAGAGTTTTTTCCCTTCATGCTTTGAAAACGCACAGAAATCTGGTAGGCAGAGAGAGAAGTGAATTGTTCAGAGGCACAAAGTAAAACAGGGGCCAGAACTATGTGGTCTTAGACACACAGACACACACACACACTCATACATTCACACCCGCATGCATGCCAGCCACACACACACACACAGACACTCATACATTCACACCCGCATGCGTGCCATGCCAACACAGTGGTGAAGGGAGGAATGGAAGGGAAGGGAAGTTTGTTTCTACTGACTTTCCAACTCCTGGATCCACCCCTTCGTGAGGTCTGAATGTGCTTACTCCCCTAGTATCCTAGTGCCACGGGAGATGCTGCTGTATCTTTGCGTTGGATCTCTAATTCTCATTCTCTCGCTCTTTGTTTAGGATGGTTTAGGTAGATTTTTTTTCTCATGTTAAATGCTTCCTGACCGAAACATTAAGTAAAATAGGAAGCCTTTCCTTTGTGGTAAAGGACAGAGAGGTAATTGACAGGACATGCATGAATTTTGTATTTTTTTATATTTACGTATTTTTCAAAGGACATAAGCATATTGTGTGGGGTGGAAGGCATCTATGAAGTTTGTTAAATGCTTAGAAAAAATCAGAAGGAGTTTCCAGTTGAGAGTTACTGTGTGCGGTGAAAGGATATTTCACTGGTTCTTTTGGATATGCTCTCGTGCTCCCCTGTGCTTGTTTTGCTTCCCTTATACTCCAGAAACCTCTGCTTAGTCCAGGTAACTGCTCATCAGCTTTGGGGAGAAGTGGGTGACTCTGGATCCAGGGAACAAAAGTGATTTTTAAGTTCAATAGTCACTAGTTTAGGTTTAAAATAGTGACATTCTTGCAGGATAAGCTAGAAAATACCAAGGGCTGGAGATGGGCAGAAATTTAAGAGGAGGTACTCCTAGAATAAATCTAGAATCTCTGCTAGAACAAGTACCATCGTTTTCCAGCACTAGAGGACGTTGGGGAAACTGAGTCAGCGCCCAATGCCTTCTCATTTCTGCCCAGGAGAGGACCAAGTTGATAGCATGGAGCAGGTCTCTTCGCCACCAACCATCAGGAAAAGCATTTCTCTGGACCTCAACATGTAGTCTGACGCAGGACTGCGGAAAATTCCTCATCTGAATGCCCCGCCCCTTAGGGGGGAGGGAGCAGCCACGCCTCCTAGAGGGAACCCTCCCAGATCTGGATGGTGATGGAAGCCTCCCTCCTATCTCCCAGTCGCTCTTCCTGATACATTCTTTTTAAGTTTTTTTCAGTATTATTTAATTAAGTAACAGAGTTCTTATAGCATTTTGTGAAAATTGAAACTCTAGGATAATTTTTATTTTTTTAATGATTTCCTTTGTTACAAAATTTCATCAGATTTTCCTGTTATGGGTAAACTTAAAAAGCCTTTTCTTAATACTATACTGCAGTTTTAAACAGAAACTAAAGATAGAAAGTTTTAGAGGATATTATTCTCTGCTCTCAGCCAAAAATCAAGAAAAAAATGTATTCTTACCCTTTTTACATTAGCCATCCCAATATTTGGTGCCTTACACACAGCTACATCTGTAGGAGATGCAAGATAGATCCTTTCTGAATAATGAAAAAGGGCGTATTAACCCATATTTGGAAAGAATCTTGAAGGACAGCAGCATAAGCAAAAGTGTTTATTTACTCTTTAGTTACTGATGTAGACAATTCACTCTCCGGTCTTCATTTCAGTGGGTGATGGGTAATGTGACCAGAGGGCCACAAAGGACAGAGGCACAGAGAGGAGCAAGTGGAGACGGTGCAAGGTGCACTGGCATAGACTGTGCCTTGGGAGCCCTAGAGAAGCATCTCCCTGGCAGACAGCAGAAGAGCTTTCTTGGAGAATGGGGTCCTGTTTGCTAGGCTAGGCTAAATTAGGCTAAGCTACAGTCACAATCACCAAAAATCAGTGGCTTTACAGAGAAAGTTTATTTACTACTCTTGTACTCTAGTGCAGGGCAGGAGGCCCGCCCCAGTTTTGCAGCCTTCCGTCTGGATCTCACAGATTCCAAGGCTGCATGCAGCACCAGAAGAAGAGAGAGCTGGAGGATTGCATGGGATGTTTTTCAGGGCCAGGCCTGAGAATGGCACAGGTCACTTCAACCAACATGTCATTGGTACAGCCACACTCACATGGCCCCAACTCCAAAGGAAACTGGGAAATGTACTTTCGCTGTTTAACTGTGCGCCAGAGAAGAGGAAACTGGTGAAGAGCACATAGAATTTCCATGGGTGAAAGGGTGACTGCAGAGGAGCAGGGCAAAGGGGGCAGCTATATGGCAGCAAATGAAAGTCTATACGGCTGATTCTCTTGGAGCTTCTGGCCTAGGATGTGCAGCAGACACCGTCCTTCCCTATATTAAGGCACACTATTCATTTCACTTGGCTAAATAGAAAGATGGCAAATTTAAGTGCAAATCAGACAGCTATGGCATCCTGGAATCCACACCTCTGGATTAGCTATGCTACACTTTTTTGCACAGGCAAAGTTCATGATAAATTGGAACCTGAGGAGAGTGCAACAACAGGGTGGCAGATGTCGTGCCCTGAAATTGCATGTTTCTGGTAGGGCACTGGCTTAAATTACTTGAGGGGCCCAAGCCTCCTCCTCTGCGAACCCACTGACAAACTATACCAGAGGAGAGAGAGAGAGAACACTGCTAGCAGGAATTCCCAAGTCTCTCACTCTTCTCTTCAATCGGGTTCGTGGCTCACAGAGGGAAGAGTGGACTTTTGCTGAATGAGGGGCGCACCACCTTGTAACTCATTCTGTCTACTGCTTTCAGAGTGGGTCAAAATCCCTCAGACCAAGATTCAAGCAAAGAAACAATCTCTTAAGACACTTGCCTTTTAACTGCACCATAGCTCACCCTCACCTCACTTCCACCCTGGGGTCTCTATAACTATTGCCTGATACTGTCCAGTAGGACTGGCAGGGGAGAGTCTGGAGATTTCTGACTTGGGTCTTTGGACTTTCCAGATAAGCTAGTAAATCCCAGCTCTGAGCTGTGACACCCATGGATGTGTCTGGTTGCCTTGGTGGGAATTTATCACTAAGTCTGTAAATCAAAATATAATTTAATTTGGTTTACATCAGTATTTACAGGAGCAAGAGGGCTTTTTCCAAGGGGGGATTTTGGCCCACAAGCAGAAACCTCAGTCCCGCCCAGTCTTTCTGTCTGCCCTTTAAATTGACCAGCATTGCTGTGTCCCTTGTCACTGATGGTGGTGGCCCATCAGCCCTGAGCCGGGACCAACTGCCATGTTGATGGGGCTTGAAAATGGGCATGTCTCTAGAGCAGATACTGAGCACTGAACTAGTACAGGCCCCAGGGTATGTAAATAGAAGGGATGAGGGGCAGCAAGGCCATTAGAGAAACACGGCCGGGCTTGGGCCTGGTCTTGAAGCAGCATTTCTATTATAACAGATGCACTGTTTTAACTACACTGGATCTTATTGGAAGGGGAGAGGGTGAGGAAAATCGAGAGGGAAGTTAATCCTCCCCCCACCCCCGCCCCACTTTCCACCCTCTGGAGTCTACGCCTCTGTTCTCATTCAGGTTTCTCTAGGTAAATGATTGGGACAAATATCCATTCTAGCAGCAAGCCACGCTTACCTTGGAGCTGGTGCACCCTACCACTGCCAGAGTGCACCCTCTGTCTCCACCAGGGTTAAGAAGGGGTGGTGGTCTCCCTCTCCTAGCCTTTTACCAGGTAAAGGGGCAAGAGGGAGAGGAGAATAATAGCACTGTCCCTTGCCTTGATTGTGCACATGTATGATACTCTGGCCTCATTGAGGGGCCCTGAATACCTGGAACGTGACATGGAAGCAGCTTCCCTGGAGGAACAGATGGGACCACAAGAGCAAAAGACCTCTGCAAACTGTAAGACGCCCAGATGTAAGGAGTGCCCCTCCTCTTCATTCTAATGCACCATCTGCATCTGTTTTCGCTTCATTCTGAAGCTTGCTCCTATTCTGGTGAACACGTCTTGCCTTGGCTGGGTCCACCTGGACAAACCTAGGATGATGTTCATGCATTCTTCTTGCCATTCTTTCTGGCAGCATCATCAGCACTGATGTTCTCACAGATGACATGAAGGTGTCTGAGACAATCAAACAGGCTCCCCACCTGGCATGGTGTTCGCCTCCCCAGGGCCAGCAGGGGGCCCCGCGACCTTGTGAGAAGGCTAGCTGCTACCTGGGGAAGGAGGGCGGGTCCCAGCAAAACGAATGTCATTCCCGGGGCCTTTGATTCCCACCGAGTGGGAGCCGCCTATGAGCGTCCTGGCCAGACCCTTCTTCTAAGGGCTCCCCATAGGCCTGGGGACTATGCGTTTCATCTGCGAGAAGAGAGGGAGACTGGTGCGCTGCTGGTGCCGGGTTGTTTGCTGCTTTATTTTGTGTGCAGTGTGCTCTGCAGGGACCTTTTGAGTGTCTGTCACAGCCCTGCTTCTCCTTTCCAGCCAGGGAACATGGTGGGTTTGCCTCTTAGTTCCTCATTAGATTTTTCAGCAGCTGCTCCAGGTTTTCTTTCTCTTTCTACGGAACAGAGAACAATTGGAGACTTGTTTTCTAAAGAAAAAAGCCTAGTGTTCGAAGGAGTTTTTCAAAACTCCAAGAAGACAGAGAGGAATCCAATGAGAGTGCAGGGGGTACCTGGCCTTGGGGACCTCCAACCAACTCCTCACGCAGGAGACGGTCCTTGTCCTCCTAGCCTACTCATTTCCAGTGCTTTTGTACTGGACCATTTCAGCTAAAGACTTACAGAACTGGGCTCTAGCCTGTTACCAAAAAAAAATCCCCTTTGTGGCTAGACTGAATTGTAGTCTTCTAGAAATTGTCCAGGTGTATTTCCTGATTTAAGGGGAAAAACCAGCATCTGGAAACTCGGTGTGTTCTGATGTCTGCTGGCGAATAGCGAATTGACACCAGAGCAAGTTATTTCTCAGGTATACGGTTGTTTCATCCTTGTAAATAGTTCCAAAGGGAAACAGTGTTTTATTTTAAGGAGTACTTTCAAACCTATTATATGAGGGCTGCTGAGTACCCAGCACCTGTGGTCAGAGGCCTAGTGATCTGTTTGCTGTCATTCTCTGCTTTTTCCTTGGTGCTTTCTGGAGGACAGCAGGTTGAGGATGAAGGAAGGGTCAGTTCCAGGCTCAGCTGTGGCCTTTAGTCAGCTGCAGATCAATTTGATGGGTAATTCAGGGAAAAAAAAAGTTGACCTGGGTCATGCTTGGTGACAGCCAGACCAAGACCAAGATGACACAGTGATACCGTCATAATCCCAGATTTAATATAATTTTCATAATTGCATATTAGTACTCGAGACACTATAGCTAGAAAAACAGCCCCTAATGAGTCATTTTGCATCAAATGTACTAGCAGAGATCATTCTTCATGATTCCTCAGTGGTCCTAACAATTATGTTCATTGAAAGTACTGTGGTGAATGTAATTGGGACTCAGGCACAGGAGGAAAAATACCCTAAGCTTGGTTTTTTCTTCTTTTCTTCTTTTAGAGTTTGCAAATTTTGACCAACAGACATGGTTAATAAGACTATGCTTTTTTAAAGCCTATATTTTATATTTATTTTATTTTTTAATTTTGTTAGTGACAGGGTCTCACTTTATTGCCCAGGCTGTAACTCGAACTCCTGAACTCAAATGATCTTCCCACCTTGGCCTCCCAAAGTGCTGGAATTACAGGTGTGAGTCACCACGCCTGGCCTATGAGTATACTTTAAACAAATTTTTTAAAATATGTGTTGATACATTTTATAGATGTTCATTTAATACACTACTGTTTTAGGAAAGCGATTGCAGCTCAGTTTTCTGAAATCTGGCAACAAATGTGTGGATATATTAGAAATATTATTTGTTTTTATTAAAATATATTCCATGTGCCTTTGATATCTTTTTGATAGAAAGGCATCTTACACACACACACACACACACACGCACATATATATATGGAGTAACAATTTGTCGATTCTAGTCAACTGCCTTTGACTACCTGGGTCAAGCAATTTCCCACCAGATAAAACAACTTTTCAAAGCCTTCCTTCTGCTTCCCTTACTTTCCAGCCTGTATCCTTAGTACGTAATTTGTTAATATTGTCACGAAGGGTCCTGATGCTTTAATATATGCAGACTAAAAGGATATACAAAATTAACCACATCTAAAAGTGACCAAAGCAAGTCTACTCCCTTGTAAAATTATAGAAAGGTTTGCCTTTCAGTACATTAGATCTGCAGCTACATTAGTTGTTTCTGCGTCTTTAGATTTTGCAAAAGGGAACTGAAATCCAGCAAGTCGTATTAGGAGCCCATTCAGAAAATGAACAAAAAAGCAAATGAAAACGACCCAGAATGAGGTGGTATATTTTTCACTTTGTGTTTTGTAGACATAAGTCCCTTCTTTATAATTTGCAATTTTTTCTGAGAGGTGGTGGATTTTCACTTCAGAGGCAAACAATATCATGACAAGACAGCCACAGGAGCCTGCAACAGAAGAAACAAGGTGTTGGGACAAATATTTCCTGATTGTAAGGGACAGGGAAGAGGGTCAATGTGTAAACCAAGGAATTCTCTTACCATCATCCCCATTTACATTCTCCACACAAAAAATTATTGCATATTTGTAATCGTGAGCCTGATTCTTCAATCTCTAGGTGGTAGGGCTTGGGTTATGGTTCTGCTCTGAGTGAAGAAGATTTGTGTGTGTGTGTAGGAGTGCAGTGGGGGGTAAGGAGGTGGTTAGAATTAAGCTGATCTTACAAAGACTGGGAGATATTCCTCTTTGCATGATGTGAAGGCTGAATTGCTAGGCACTTTAAAGGCATAATGGTGGAGTCAGGCTACAAAGCAGCCACTGCTATGATGTGGCTTCAAGAGAAAATATTTCTCTGTACTTCACAGGCCATGCAGGATAAATGCCAATCATGCAGCCTCTTGTGAAAGGCCCCAGCCTCCCTTCAGAAGGGTTACCACGGCTCCTTCAGCTTTCACTTGGCCACAGCTGCACAAAGGAAAACCTGAGGAAAGGTAGCTATGGATGAGGTATTGAGGTGGCGCACATCTCTATTCTCCTTGTTTGTAACAGAATTCAGATTTTTAGCTAGACATGTGAGTGTCTTGAATTAAGACAGCATTGTTCAACTAAGGGTGGTTGGGAAGTATGGGCGGGATAGTCTTCTTGAACTATACAGGTATTAGGGGCCTGTCCTTTCTTCTCCACTTCCTCCTTCCTGTGGCTGAAATATGGATGCAATGGCTGGAGCCCCAGCATACATTTTGGACCAATGTGGCCCCAGAAATGGAAGCCATATGCTGTGGAAAAACAAGAAAGAGGGAGTCTAAATCCCAGATCCTTGGAGCCTCTGGACCAGCCCTGGACTTCAACCTCTAGATTTTTATGTGTGAGAAAAGTAAACATTTGTTTTGTTTAGTACACTATTATTATTTTTCCCCCTCATCTATCACTCATTGGTAGCCTAATTTTAACAGATGTAGCTGTGATTTCGGTGAGATTGCTGTGGGACAGGGGCACTCCATACTGGCTGGAAGCTGGAAACTCTGGTGAGTGTCTCCCCCGAAGATGGACACTGGGAGACTTCCAGATGGGTGGATGGCACAGGGAGCAGAAGCAGGTGGCAGGAGGGACCAGATCAGGAGCACATAGGATGGCCAGGACTCTACAGCGCTTCCACAGCTACTGTTATATCCCAGGCCACCAAAATAGGGTTCCAGTTAATAAGAGACTTGCTGGGATGGTTTTCTACCTTAGGTGAAACCAGTTTGGGTTCAAACCCTGATTCCTTTACTTACTATGTAAAAGTAGGCAATTTTAATATTCAGGTCTCAATTTCTTCATCTATAAAAGGTGGCTAATATAAATAAAGCATGATTTGCATTTGGCGTTGTAATTGACACATATAAATGCTTACTAATTGGTAGCTATTCATATGGTTTTTATGGATTCCTTTTTTCTTGCAAGTCCTTATCATAATAGCTTGATTTAGGTCAAACCAATTTGGTTTCAAATCCTGATTCCTCCACTTACAATGTCAGATTAGGTATTTTATTTCAAATCCTCAGCCCACCCCATATCAGGGACACCTGACTACATCAGGGTAGGCAACACAAAAGAACGTATTACAGTGTCTTTTTTTTTCTCCAAATACTCTCCCACTAATTTTATGTCTCCTTTAGGACAGGTAAATGCTTTTTACTCTTCAGTTAAAGTTAATCCAAATATCCTAGGAGTGGCAACATAATGGCTTGAGTTTCTATTCATTAATTCACTCATTCATTTATTCTTTAGACTTATATGGGGGATAGTTGTGGAGATTTAAACATTAAATACTCATGATTTTTGCTCTCATGGAGTATAATTTGGCAGAGGACATAAAATCAATTACTAACCAATTACAGTGCATGTAATCAAGGGATAGCAGAGGGGCTGTTACTGAGAGGGTAGGCAGCATTATGGAAGGTTGCTTAGAAGTAGCCAGAAGGAGCTATAGGAAAAGTTAGCTGAGCAGAGGGAGGCTGGACTGTGTGGGGAGAGCACTGCAGGCAGGAGGAGCTACGGTGCAAGTGACAGCCCCCATTCCTTTCCCAAAGGCCAGGCTGGGTTTGGGGTAGAGGCAGAGATTTGGGGGTAGGAATGAGGGGAGAGGTGAGCAGAAAAGGCAGCATCACATTTCTTCTACTTTAGAATTTCACATAGGACTGGCCCATCAGCTTAATCATCATCAAATAATCAAATAATATAATTTTCTTGAAATTTCACTTTCTACCATCCTCAGAGTGATAGCTGAGAATATTCCTTTGTAAAATTTTGTCAGCCTATTTTTGTATTCTGAGCTTAAAACCAGAGCTCTCCCCTGGCAAAACCGTATTATTTCTTTATTGTTAGATCCTAACAAAAAGGCTGCAGTGCTGTTTTCTCTTTATCTTTTATTCAAAAATTGTGGAGAAAATGCCATTCCTTTTACCATAAGAGCCTTCTTTGTCTGAGGAGATGGTGAATTTCAGACAGAAGTGAAACATTATTTCCTGAGCACCTGAAAGGAAAATTCAAGCTCAGTTTCCTTTTCAAGTTGTTAAATATTTTAAAGGTACTGCTTTGTTAAGGAGACAGCATTACAGCAAGGCTGTATTTCAAATTCCTAAAGTAAAAGTTACTTGGGGTGTCATAAGACTCAAAGCCTTTTGCCATAGCTAATATTTCAAGCACACAGCCCCCAAAACAAAGTGTGCTGTCTAGTAGTAGAGAGGACAGTCTGAGATCTTGCTCTGGATTCTAGGGTTGATCACGAGGTCAACGTTGTCATTTCAGGGACAGAGGATAGAAACCCAGCCTGAGTCTCATAACCTTTCAGTGACTGCTAAGAGATATGAAGGGAGACAACTCAGTGTGAACCTGGGATATTTTTGCTTCTCTCTGTCCATGGCTCTAAAAAAGACATGGGATCAAGGATAACTATTTATGACTTATGGACCAAAAGATACGCATGAAGAGTTTCTCTTTGTGGCATGGCTGCTAAGGCTATAAAAGAAGTGTGTAAGTGATATGAGTGATGTGAGAATAGGACTCAACCTACACTCTTCCAGTATGACCCTTTGAATCCAGCAAGAGGGGCTCCTGCTTTGTGCCCCACATTTAGAGGGTTCTGCTCTGTCTCTCTTCTGGAGAGGTTCCTTCCCACAGCATGAGGAATCCTTGAAGTCAATAGAACATACCCATCTGGCATGCCTGACTCACATTTTAGTCCATACTCCTGGGACCCCGGAATTGACTTCGTAAATAGCCCTGAGCCCATTTTCAAGACCTATGTGATCATTTCTCCTGGGTCAGTCCTCCCAGGGTCAGAGGGTGGCTGAGGAATAGCTGTTTCAAGAGGCATGGTCAGAGCTTGGATACATGGTGCAATGTCCACACACCTATGCTTGAGGCTCTTTACTGTGTGCAGTGGAGCCAGGCAGGGGAAGAGAAGTGGGTTTTCATTCATACTCTTGCCCAAGACTTCACAAACGGTAGGATCAGTCCTGCATGTCTCTCTCCTCTTTTTCCCAGTTATCCATGTACACCAAGAGCCCAAATTCACGCGGTGCCAGTTGGACAGATTCCTTATGTGTCTGTCTATCTGACCAACACTGCTCCTGCTCCCAAGAAAGGTTAGAATAAACCAGGACTTTGGAAATCCTGCCAAACCTTGCTGGAGCTATAATTTGGAGTATAACCAGGCACAAGGCCCAAGTTTTGCTGCCCAGTGTCTTACTCAGTGACCTACAGCCATTTTTCCTTTCATCTGTCTGATTTCCCCACCATCTGGCTGGTACTGTAGGTTTTTTTTTTTCTTCCTTTTAATGACTTTGATTACTGAGTTAATTTCTGACTGAATAGGATAGCTGAGTTACAGGGCTGTCACACCATGAATGATCAGTCAATTAACAACCGTTTGTAATGTGCTAGACACTGCACATTCATGACTCTCCTCTGACAGCTGTCTGAGACTGCAGAATTGAGCGCTGGTCTCCTCCAGTCCTTACTATGTGGGGAACGTAGGACATGGCCAATGAGAGTTGCTTCTTCATCCCTGAATGGCCCTGAGGGCACCTATGCTTTTATGAGAGGGAACTCCCTGCCAGGATCTGTGGGAGTCCAGAGGTCCTATGGGTTTGGGTCCTCGAAGGGGAAGAAATCTCTGAAATGTTGTGAAATGTTATCCTATGATCAGTAAGATCATATTTTGGGAAATAGTAAACTGGAATTTCAATTCCATTTAAAGTAATGATCAGCATTTTCAGAAAGCTTTCAACACATCATCTTCAATTGTCTTATAGGTGACAGATATTAGGGGCATTTCATTGCCAATATAGAATGATAAATTGATAATTTCCTTTTCAAGGAATATTGAGAGATGATAAATAGGTGTGGGAAAGCCACAACTTTACAAGTGTAGGTGTTAATTTTCTCTAAAATTATGTAAATGTCACTAGAAAGTTAGTAATTGAAAGTAAGGTCACCAGCAATGATTTCTTCCCCAAATAGAAGTTGTTCTGACTCTACACTGCTCCAGAGACCGATGGCTACCATCTAAAAAGGGACAGAGGGACAAGTGAAGTGAGTTAATACCAAAGAGTAGATTTTGAGATTGTGATGGCAAGCGATTTGGTCATGTATTTCCAAAGGATAGATGTAGATGAAGGAATAACACCATTGGGTCTAGCCTTTTCACTTTATCTTCTGTAATGGAAAGTTGAAGAGCCCATATCTAACCTCAGTTTTACAAATGTTATATTATTGAGAAGGATGATTAATGCAAAGAAGAAAAGGTCTAAAAATACAATGTTTATCTAATTTGAATTTATTTTCGGAAATATGTCTGAAAATATGACATTTTCAGAAGAATATCATTTGTTACCAGAAAATATGCAGCTACTTCTGTTTTATTCACTTATTCAACAACTATTCATTGAGTGCCTGTTGCACTGTTGTGGGAACTGGGGGTAGAGCACTAAATGAAACAGGTACAAATCCCTTTCTTCACAGAGCTCTCAGTGATGGAGACAATGGAAAGGGAGAGAGAGGCAATAACTTGATAAGTACATTCAATGGTTTATCAGAGTGTGATATATATTAAGGAGAATAAAATAAAGCAGAGAGGGGGGATAGGAAGGCTGGGGAGGGATGGCCAGGGGAGGCCTCCTAGGGAATATAACATTTAAGTGTGTCTTGAGAGAAGTGAGGGAGTGAGAAGGTAGATATTTGGAGGAAGATTATTTCAGGCTGAAGGAAGAGTGAATGCAAAGGAAGTAGGTGGTTTGAGTGAAGAGGGGAGGAAGGTAAGGGATAGAAAGAGGTGAGTTGTCTGTGTGTGTTTCTGAAGTGGATACATCAAGTGGTGCTTTGGAGGTCAAAGCAAGGACTTGGGTTGTGACTGTAAATGAAACAGAAGAGAAGATGTACATTCTGAGTAGGATAAGAATCTCTGCAACTGTGATAGAAAATGATTAAGCATTTCCTTGCACAAGGTCATAGCTGGGCCATGTACAAAATAAATGAAACACAGTCCTCCTACCACACCCTGGACATGAATGGCCTGGAATGTGATTCCTCACAACACTGCCCCTTTAGCCACTGCCCTGCATATGAGAATGAAATTCTTTGCCCATTGCCAACATCAGCTGTCTAACATTACTTCTCTTTTCCTTCTGTGGCCTCTTTTCTAAGTTCTATGCTGAGAAACTAGCAGAATATATTCATTACTGGGTTTTCCTGCCACAAATCCTTTATCCTTCCTCAGGCTCTGCGGCTTTGATGACTGGACATCCCTGTGTCTCTTTCTTGAACTCCTGAAAAACAGCTCCTTCATAAGGATTGGTGTAGAGATAAGATGCAGATTTTTTTTCACCACCAATTGCAGAATAATGTGCCCCAGACATATTTCAGAGTCCAGGGTATTATTCATACTGAAACTGATATATAATGTAACTGTTCTGTTTTTGAACTGTTCTTTATTTTCTTGTCTTTGTGTATATGAATGTGCTTGTGTTCCATGCCATAGCTGTAATTATCATAATTAATTAGGCCCATACTAGGAGCGTCCTCTTTTTAAAGAAAGGCAGCAATTTTGTTTGCCCCGTTTGGCGTAACTCATAGCAGACACTATATGTAAGAGAAGGCATAACTCATGACGCTATGTGTAAGAGAAGCTATATGTAAGAAAGCCTATATATAAGAGAATAATTATAATCATTGCAAAGGGTAACAAATACAATTTGCAATAAGTCCACATTTTGGTGGTTTTTATCACCTCCAAAAGGCCTGAACCAATACCTTTCATGTCATTCTCAGAGAGTATTCACAGAACTGCTAGGATGTTCTACCACTGATCCATGTCAAGTCTGCCAGCTGGCCTACTCCCTTTTACATGCAGATCTAGGTAAGACTCTCTCCCATCAACTGGGAAACATCTAGAATGGAATATATAAAAGGCCCCCACTCAAATATCACTGCCGCAACTAAAAACTATGAATCTAATTGCTTCTATACTCAGCTCCCTGTTTTTTGGTTCTCTCTCTTCCTCTACCTCCTTAAGTTCTCTCTCTCTCTTTCTCTTTCTCTCTCTCTGTCTCTTCCACTGTATTATAAATCTTGAGGGAAGTTTTTTCACCCCCTTTTCCCTATTCTGCCTTCTCCTGCCCGCACCTCTATTACAGGTGGCCACCTTTACACAAAGCTCACTGCTGATGGTAATCTTGAAACATTCCCTCTGGGACACTCATAATCTCCCAGTTTTCCTTTTTCCTCTTTTTCTTTGGATATTGCTACTCAGTGTCGTTTGCTGGCTTCTCCTCCTCCTAAACCAAAAAATTAACTGTCAGTGTTCTTCAGGAATTGGTCCTAGGTCAGTTTTTGTTATTTTATTTTCTTTTATTTTATTATTATTTAAGTTTTAGGGTACGTGTGCTCAATGTGCAGGTTAGTTACATATGTATACATGTGCCATGCTGGTGTGCTGTACCCAATAACTCATCATTTAGCATTAGGTATATCTCCTAATGCTATCCCTCCCCCCTCCCCCCACCCCACAACAGTCCCCAGAGTGTGATGTTCCCCTTCCTGTGTCCATGTGTTCTCATTGTTCAATTCCCACCTATGGGTGAGAACATGCGGTGTTTGGTTTTTCGTCCTTGTGATAGTTTACTGAGAATGATGATTTCCAATTTCATCCATGTCCCTACAAAGGACGTGAACTCATCATTTTTTATGGCTGCATAGTATTCCGTGGTGTATATGTGCCACATTTTCTTAATCTAGTCTATCACTGTTGGACGTTTGGCTTGGTTCCAAGTCTTTGCTATTGTGAATAGTGCCGCAATAAACATATGTGTGCATGTGTCTTTATAGCAGCATGATTTATAGTCCTTTGGGTATATACCCAGTAATGGGATGGCTGGGTCAAATGGTATTTCTAGTTCTAGATCCCTGAGGAATCGCCACAATGACTTCCCCAATGGTTGAACTAGTTTACAGTCCCACCAACAGTGTAAAAGTGTTCCTATTTCTCCACATCCTCTCCAGCACCTGTTGTTTCCTGACTTTTTAGTGATTGCCATTCTAACTGGTGTGAGATGGTATCTCATTGTGGTTTTGATTTGCATTTCTCTGATGGCCAGTGATGGTGAGCATTTTTTCATGTGTTTTTTGGCTGCATAAATGTCTTCTTTTGAGAAGTGTCTGTTCATGTCCTTCACCCACTTTTTGATGGGGTTGTTTGTTTTTTTCTTGTAAATTTGTTTGAGTTCACTGTAGATTCTGGATATTAGCCCTTTGTCAGATGAGTAGGTTGTGAAAATTTTCTTCCATTTTGTGGGTTGCCTGTTCACTCTGATTCTTTTGCTGTGCAGAAGCTCTTTAGTTGAATTAGATCCCATTTGTCAATTTTGGCTTTTGTTGCCATTGCTTTTGGTGTTTTAGACATGAAGTGGTCCTAGGTCAGTTTTTATCTATGTGCATTCTCTCCCTAGGTGATCTCATCCAATTTTATTGCTTTACATAACATCTATATCCAAATAATGCCCAAATGTACATCTTTCTTCTAGACCTCTTCACTGAACTCCAGATTCATGTAACTGACTGTTTACTTGACATCTCCACTTGGTGGTCTCATAGCATCTCAGACTCGACGTGCCCCAAACGGAACACATGATTTTTAGTGCTGAGCTCTTCTCTCCACCCCTTTCTTACCCTAAACTGCAAGCCTGCTCCTCCCTTGTCTTATCCATAATGCCACCACTATTTATTAGTTGCATAAGCTAACTGAAAAACATTTTGAATGTACTTTCAGAATGTTTTTAGAATCCATTCATCTTTTTCCATCTCCAATGCGATGGTATTGTCTTTCACCAGACATTTCTTAAAGAGGTAAATCAGCTATCAGATATCTTTTTAAAAATCTTTCAAAAGGTTTTCATTGCAATTAGAATCAATTCTAAAAGACTTACCATGGTTAATGCTTAAGGTCCAACATTAACTGGTATCAACTGATCTCTCTAACCTCATTTTTTCCTTGTGCCATTTCCCCTCACTACCCAGCACCTAGCCACATTGGCCTTCTTTCGGTTCCTACAACAAGCAGACCTCTTTCCCTAGAGTCTTCAGTGTGCTTTCTCTTCTACTTGGGACGTTCTGTGAAGGTTCTCAGTTCCTTCTTAGCTTTAGAACTCAGCTATTGGAGCAGTCTTCCCTGACCACCATCTCAAAGCCAGATCTCTGCTATCTTTCTCTTTCATAGCAACTTGTTTATCACCCTCATTGTAATTATTGCAAACTGTAATCACTTAATTATTTATGTACACTTTTGAAATTAGATGAGATTTTTAAAAGGTGTCTGATAGATGATTTACCTCTTTAAGAAATGTCTGGTGAAAGGCAATACCATTGCATATTATAGCAACCTGTTTATCACCCTTATTGTAATTATTGCAATCTGTAATCACTTAATTATTGATATACACTTTTGTTTGACTCTCCCACTAGACAACAAGCTCCGTGAAGACAGCATTGTGTGCCTGATTCACTATGGGATCACCAGTGCCTATTATAATGGCTGGCACATAATGGGCACTCAGTCAATGTTTGACAAATACGTGAAATATATTCACTTATATTGCAACCCTTAGCACTGGCTACAAATTAGAATGACTCCAGAGAGCTTAAGGTAAAATAGCAGTGCCCAAGCCCTACCCCCCCAGAGACTATAATTTAATTAGTGTTGTGTGAGACCTGAGATCAGTAGTTTTAGAAAGTTCTTCAGATGATTCTAATGTACAGTCAAAGAAGAGAATCACTGCCCAAAATGAACTATGGGGGATGAAGAAGGTATTACTAAAATCCTACCTTGGGAAAAAGACTTCTCAGCATCAATTTATAAATGACAAGATGAGAAAAAGCAAATTGGCTGACTTGCATGGGTTTCATGCAACAATATTACATGGAGAATGCTGAGGAATACGAGCTAAACTGGAGGTTATGAGAGTGGAAGAAATGTCTGGTTCAGGAGGCAACAGAATATGAAGCCATAAGTATGAGCCAGCTGTGTGACTGAAGCCTTTGCTGGCCTGGTCCAATGGGTTGCTTTCTTTCCTTTTCTACCTGCAGGGTCTGGCATGCACTACATCAGGAGACATAAGGAGATGCCCATAGCAGTACTGTGGGCAGTGTGGAAAGGTCCAGATAGACAATTGGGAGGACTTCTTTTCCCTTCCCTTCCCTTTCCCCTTTCTACATGCCCCAGGATGCCAACTCTTGGGTGCCCATCCAGCAGGGAAGTAGACAGTTGAAGAAATGACCATAGAATGACTTCAGCACAAGGAGCGGGGAAGCTTAGGGAACCTGAATGTGAGTAGGGAGGAGAAAAAGAGAAAAGAGGTCCAAGGAGGAAAGCATTTTTCTTCTCTGCTGATGGTGAGCACTGCCACCTGGGCAGCACACACTGGCAAGAGAAACAAGGGAGGAGAACCAGTCAGTGGAAGAGAGCTGACTTCTGGGGTCTCTTAATGGAATGTGACTCGTACGTGAAATAAAGGACCCCAATACAGTCTCTGGCCTCTGAGTGTGTGACGCATTGGCTCACATTTAGAATGTTTGGGATAAGGGCTACAAACCTACCCTTACACAATTGGGTCTTAGAGCCAGGGTCTGCATGGACATTACAACTGTGAATAAACACCTTCCAAAGTTCCAAGGGCTTCTGGGTACCATATGAGATTTAAGGGGAATGAGGAAGTCTGTGATTCCAAAGTGACCTGTTTATCCCCAGAGGTCACAAACTGCCAGTCCATCTGACCCTTAAACGTGTTTTATTGTCGTAACAGTTTTTTTTTGAGTTATTGAACATTTTGATATTTAAAAATAAGTATTAGGGGCTTAGAAAAACACTGGGTGATCTAAAAACACTGGCCTTTATCCTCTGCAAGACACAGATCTGGAGCTGGCTCCTTCCCTTCCTTTCTCCCCTTCTCTTCCTTCCCTGATTCACAAACCTTTATTGAGCCCATGCTTTCACAGCAAATTTGAAGGTGGGTGAGACAGAATAGAATGCAGGCACAGGTCCTGATCATTCCTGCATATATTTGTGTGCTCAGGTTCTCCTTGCATTAGGCCTGGCCAAAGGCAGAGATAGGATCTGGGATTTGGATTAAATTCTGTATTCTCTGAGTCATCTTGCTTTTCAAATGCTGGTAGTTTGGTCGTCTGTCAGAACTGTCAAATAATTTGTCTTCCAAGTGCGCTGTTCTTCAGAATTTCATTCAGAAGCTGGAGCGCTAGACGGCTGTGCTGCTAATGAGCTGTTGTGTCTCACCTTCACTCCAGCTTTGCTTTTCTCTGCTTTATGATGCCAGGTCAAGACTCCCCAAACTAGTTCTGCCTTTTCAGCTGTTTTCTGTCAAACATGAGCACCAGGGGGAGAGAGAAGACAAGAAAAGAAAAGGGAGAAAGGCCCACACCTTCCACTTCACTTGTAGTTCTCCCTGGTGGCAGCAACTGGGGAGTTTCCAGCCCTTTCCCACACCCAGAAACCCCTCATGGTGTCCCAGTGCCAAGTCCTCAAGGTCTGAGACACAATACTCTGGGGCCTCTCCTCAAGCTTCTAGGTTCTGGCAATGCCAAACTCTTTTGTTGGTTCCCCCAAGCCCTAGGGGTGGCAGCTGCTTTCTGACATTACCATCTTGGAGTTACCTCGGAGTCTCCTTTTTGTTTGTCAGTCCACCAACACCTGTTGAACCAACTACCTGTAGTTCAAACTTGAGCCAGCCTCAGAATCTCCTGAAGGGAGATTGTTAAAATACAGATGGCCATCCTCCCCCCGACCCCCAAGTTTCTGATTCAGTGGGTCTGGGGTAGGGCCTGAGAATTTGCTGCTTTATCAGGTTTCCAGATGATGCAGACGCTGCTCATCTGGGAACTCCAGTTTGAGAACCACTGCTTTACATTCCTTCTGTTAAAATTGTGTGTAATGGTCATCAGTAAAACAGCACACCACCCGGATCCACCAGTTTGGTTTTGGATGTTTGGTGAGCAGAAGTAATCCCAACTCTCTCTTCTCATCTGGACTTTCACATGTGATTGAATCACTTTCTCGCTCAGTCTGCCCACACCCTGAGCCTGTGCTCTTGGCTCTTCAGCTCTGATTGTAAAGCCCTTGGCCTTTGTTTATGATATTCCATCCCTCTCCTCACTGGCTCATGTCCTATTGCTTCAAAGTGCCTGTTCTACCAGTTCCATCTCATCTGAATTCTGATTGCTGAAACCTGTTCTGTCTAAGTGACCAAGTTAATATCTCCTTTCTAGGCTTGCTGTTTCAAGTCAGCAAATTCGTATTGAATTGTCCACTGTGTACAGAGCTTCATGCTGAATGCTTTTGTTAGAGATACAAAGATGTAAAAGGCTTAGACTCTTCTGTTATAGGATAATCATCTGTACAATTTAAAACTGTATTATATACTTGTGACAAATCTAAAGAAAATATTAGCAGAATCTCCACTGGAGAGATCTACATTGGATGGGTGAATAATGTGATTAGCAGAATGTGGATGGGGTGAGACCCTAAGCAGTGTGCACAAGTAACAATGAACAGAGGCTACACTGCGAGTGACCTCCTGTTAACTACAGGGCTTTGTTTTATAGAGAGAGAGATCTATACACATTTGTGGCTGGGGTTGAATTGTGTGAGAGAAGGGAGTAGTGTCAAGAGCAAGAAAGTACCTTGAGCCTGGTGCCTGGTAGCTGGCAGCCAAAGGGCAACTTCAGGAGAAAAAGAAACAGTCGAATAGAGATTTTCATTACATTGTTTGCTTTGTGTGAGTTGTTATCGTTCTGTATCCCTCCATGAAACCATCAATAAAATTACTTGCCTCCCAGGAATCTGACAAAGTGTTGGATCTTTTTGCAAAGTTAGAATGGGGTGAAGTCAGAGATCTCCTACAGAACAGCTACATATAAATTATACACACATTTTTCATTTTCTCGTCTTTCTCCTTCTCCCACTTGCAGATAGTAAGCACCATTTGGCACAAACTGGGTTTTATATTCTTTTCCATCAGCCCTAGCTATTGAGTAGCACATGTTTATTGATGAACTAATTTCTGGCTTTAGAGTTTATCCTTGCCCAGATACACCTAGCATTAGGCTACACAGAGTGTCTACAGGCTTGAATATGGCTGCTCATATGCGGGTGGAACACTGGCCCTTTACTCTTTTTTGATGCCATTTATTTATTTTTATTATTATGTATAAATAATAGCACATTATTGAACACTAAGAAATATTGAAAAGTATGAGCAAAAATAAAAGTCCCCCATAGTGTCATGGGTCAGAGACAACCATGGCCAACAGATTGGAGTCTGTATTGTCTGTCTGTCTATCTATCTATCTATCTATCTATCTATCTATCTATCTATCTATCATGTATCTATCTCTTTCATATATATATATAGCCCCCATATATACATATATGTATTTTATATGTATATTCTCTATATTTTATATATATAATCAAATTAGGTTCACAATTTTTATATAAGTTTACATACTGCTTTTCCCATGTAACTTTTTGAGACAAGCGTTTATCCTCTTGATTACATCTTCAAAAATATAATTTAATGTCAGCATCACAGTTATTCATATAGATGTCCATAAAGTATTTATTGAATTCCCTACTGTTGAGCAAGTGTGGTATTTCCACACTTTTTGTTATTATGTATAATACTACAGTGTGCATCCATGTATATATGTTAAGATTATAACTTTATATTTAGGTAGACGGTCTTTTTGACATATTGAAAAGCACATTTGTCTTCAGAGGTAGAATTTTGTACTTACCTGAAATGAAGCTCAAAAGGTACAACCCTAGGGGACCATGCAGAGTTTCAAAAGGTTTTCCAAAAGCATTGTACATGAAGAAGGCTGTCCCCACCATGGTTAACACAATAAGGATGGCAGAGAAGAGAATGACATTGACGTGGATGCTCACTGGGATTGCTTTGAGCAAATCTGGAAAAACTGAAGATAAGACAAAACTAGGGTTAGAAGAAGTTTCATTAGCAGTAGTCTGCAAGTATAATTTTAAAAATCAAATCTCTCTTTTTTAATTTCAAACATCACTAAAATCCTTCTGATGAATACATTCTCACTTACTAATTTATAAGGGGTTTACAAAAAGGTTTAAAGATAGGATCATTTTATAGAGTTTACCAGTAAAAATTAGCAAAGAGGAGATTTGAGGTAATTTATTTTCTGTGCTTGGTCATATGTAATGGTTTAAACAAATAAGTGCTGGCTTTATAACCCAAATCTGTACATTTTAATAACCAAGCCTTTAATGACCTTTCTTGGTAGTCATTTAAAAAAATCTATCTTAACTTGCAATGATATTTTAAGTTTGGAGATATCTGGAGATATCTGGGGATATCTGGGGAGTTCAAATATTAGGAAGTTTTCATATTTACTTTGTTACAAAAAAATTGTTTCTAGTCTACACCAAGATTAAAGAATGGAGATATTTTCAGTCAACTTCAATATTTTAATGTAGCACAAAGCTGTGGGAAAATAATTTCTGGTACTATGGGAAATATTTCAATGTAGAAAACACGCCAAATCTATTTCTAGATTTTGTGTTCAGGGCAAGTTTTTCTTGTTTGCAGAGAAAGCGAAACCCTACATTTTAGGGCTTCTTTCATCTGGTGAGGCATCAGCATGCTTGGCATCAGCAAATCTGGCAGGACCAATCTGGAGAAGTTTAATTCTGTTCATTTTAGTTCCCCAAACATGTATCAAGTGCTTAAGTTATTCACTGAGCACCTACTATGTGCCAGGCATTATTCTAGGTGTTGGAAGTAGAGCCATAAAACAAGATGGACAAGATTCCTGTTGTCTCACAGAGCTTATAACCTAATGGGAGAAGACAGACCATTAGCAAACAAACAAATAAACGTGATAGCTTATCTCCAAAAATGGCCACAATCAATGCTTTTCCCCCTTTTACGCACGTGTCACTTCTCATTTAAGAGGTATAATTTTTTCTCCAATGCCTTTGAACTTGGATTGGCCTTTGATTGCTTTGACCTCCTGAATATGGCAGCAGAAGTACATTGTGCCAGTTCCAGGCCTGTTTGATAAGAGAACCAGCAGTCTCTGCTTTTTTTTCTTTTGGAAGCTTGAGTTGCCAAGAAGTCCAGGTTACTCTTCTGGAGAGAAAGGCTGCCTGGAGGAGCACTGAGGCACCAGACACACAAGGGAAGAAGCTGCCCTGGATGTCAAGCCCAGAAAAGATGACTCCAACCCAGTTGCTATGTAACTGCAACAGTTAGGAGAGACCCTATCAAGAACTGTCTGGGTGAATTAGTAAATTTTTGTTTTAAGCCCCTGAACTTTATAGGAGAGCTGTTATCCAGCGGTATCAATGACAGAAGTGTAGAAATTTTAGGCAGACGGGGCAGGTCCCTGGAAAAACCTCACTTTTGAGCTGAAAAGCCTGAAACCTGCAGCCCAAAGTGAGAACTTCCATCCCTGTGTGCCCGCTCTTTCCCAATTGGTTCTTTATGAATAATGTCTTTTTACCAATAGAATGTTGCCTTTTCCAAAATTATGTATGGCCTGCCCCACCACCTATCCTCTGCCTATAAATACCCCAGACTCAGCCAGTAGAGAGGAGAAGTGGCTGGACATCAGAGAGAGGAAACTTGACTTCAGAGATGGTGGCTGGACATTGGAGAGATGTGACTTGACTTCAGGGGAGAGTGACCTGCCCTTCCCATTCCCTTTTCAGCTTCTCTCTCTGCTGAGAGCCACTTTCATTGCTAATTCTCTGCATTCACCATCCTTCAGTTCATCTGTGTGACCCCATTCTTCTTGGGCATCAAACAAGAATTCAGGATGCACAAATTGTGGGTACCCAAAAAGACTGTCACCCTGGCCCTTTGCCCTCACTGGCAGAGGGCAGCCACCCTACATGATGAAGCAAAGGGCCCACTGAGCTGACAACACACTGCTGTCCACAGATGGCAGAGCTACGAGAGCATTGTAACACACCCTCTGGGGCCCTGGGGTTGCAGGCACCCCTACCTGGTTGCTGCTGCAGGGCCTGCATGGAGTTTACTCCTCACAGCACTAAAGCAGCCAGCTGGTTCCTGCACTCGTTCACTTGTGTGCTCCCTCCTGCAAGAGGTTGAGCAGGGCAGGCTGAGTAAATGGGGTACCCCTGTTGGGAGTCCCATGAAGGGGTCAAGAAAATAGCCTGCATCAACAACAAGATAGTTTCAGATAGTGATACATATGATGGAGAAATAAAATAGGGTAATGGGATTTTGAGTGATCTCTGAGTGGATGGGCGTGGTCAGGAAAGTGAAACGAGCTGACACCTGAATGTTGAGAAGGAAATCACCCTTTAAAGATCTACAGAAAGAACTTTCCAGGGAAAAGAAGCACAACTGAGGCAGGAATGAGCCAGTGCAGTGGAGCCTGGTGAATGGTGGGGAGGCAGAAGTGGGATTATTGTGCTGGGATCAGATTGTTGTACCCACTGGATCCTGGCCTGTTGACCATGGCGAGGAGTTGGCTTTTTATTCTAAATTTATTAGGAAGCCACTAGAGAGTTTTAAGTAGGAGAGGAACACAGTCTCCTTCATAATATTAAAAGATCATTCTGAATGCTGACTAGTGATCACAAGGGGGTGGGGAAGGACAAATGTCCAGAGATCTAAGGGAGGCTATTTTCAGAGGTGAGAGATGGGGGCTGGCCTACAGTGGGAGAGGTTGTCAGATTTGGGATACATTTTGGAGATGGAAGATAGGACTTGTTAAAAAAAAAAAAGAATCCAGGCCGGGTGCGGTGGCTCACGCCTGTAATCCCAGCACTTTGGGAGGCCAAGGCGAGTGGATCACGAGGTCAGAAGGCTGAGGCAGGAGAATTGCTTGAACCCAGGAGGCAGAGGTTGCAGTGAGCCAAGGTCCCACCACTGCACTCCAGCCTGGGCAACAGAGTGAGAATCCGTCTCAAAAAAAAAAAAAAAAGAAGAGTCAAGGATTACTTCAAATTTTTTGTCCTGAGCAACTGAATAAATGGTGATGCTGTTAACTGAGATAGACTAGTAGAAGAGACAGGCTTGGGCCCCAGGATGGGAAGTGATGCAAGAGTTCTGTCTTAGATATTTTACATTTGAGTTACCTTAAAACCTCCAAGTAGAAATGTCAAATAGGATTTATGTTTCTGGAGGTCCAGGGAGAAGACTGGGTTGTTAAAGAGGGCTGGGGCTAGGGTAAGGCAAACAAGGTGCCTAGGGTGGAAAAGGTAAGGTGGTAGTCACCCTCCAGGGCCAGTCCTGCACTTGCATGGGCCTGATAAAGAATGTTTCCTTAAACTTTATGTGCTAGGTGCCTCAATGACCTCTCCCTAGTCCTAGCCCTAGTATTTAAACCCATTGGAACAGACATCCCAAGGAGATGAACCCAGGGAGAAGCTGTAGTTCAAGAGAGAAGCCCTGGGGCTCCCCCATGTCTACAAGCACAGAAGAGGAGAAAACCCAACCAAGAAGACTGGGAAAAGAGTAGTTTGTGAATTAGGAGCAGACCCATGAGTGAGACAGCAGGGAAGCAAATGGAAAAAAAAAATGTTTCAAGGAGGAGTAAGTAGTCATCTGTACAAATGCATGCCTCATGGCCACAACACTCTACTCCTGACCACATGCTGGAAGGGGGCCGGGAGAGAAAGTTTCATTGGGTCAGAACAAGCCCTTTGCCACTGCTGGATGTAATTAACTAACTACATATATACATACATGAAATAAGCTTAGTGCTATCCAATAGGGAGCATCCTCTTCGTAAATACAGAGGTGTTTGGATCCTGATGGTGTTTACCAATGCCCTCACTCAGGAGTCATGGCCAGGTCATTTGACTGCTGATGTTTAGTTGCACTACATTTCCTTTATCTTCTCACAATCAGAAAAACGCACATTAAAACTATGAGATACCATTTTCAATATATCATGTTTACAAATATGAAAACATTTAGCAATATCCTGTGTTAGCTAGGGTATGGGGAAATGGGGACCCTTGTGCATTTTTCTTGGGAGTGTAAATTGTTATAATCTCCTGGGCAATCTATAAAGCATTAAAATGCACATACCCTTTAGCTCAGCAATTTAACTTTCAGGATTTTATCCTATGAATATTTTTGCACATGAATCCACTAAAGTATTACAAGGATATTCATTGCAGCATTTCTTGATAATAAGAGGTTGGAAATAACGTACATGTTTAGCAGTAGCATATTCATACAATGGAATGTTAGTCAATGATTACAAAGAATGAAGCAAATCTATAACAACATGTATGGAATTATTCATCAAAATGTGATGTGAGGTGAAAAAACAAGCCAAATAAATGAAGACATATGTGCACCACTCTGCTATTTGGGAACAAAGCCAAAAGGGAATGTGAATAATAATAAATATTAATAGTTATTTAAGCACTTATCTGATTTAATTCTCTCAACAGCCCTATGAGATAGGTACCATTATTAAAAACTGAGGCACAGAGGCGTGTACCATGCCCAAGATTTATACTTAGTGAGTGGCATAATAGGAATTTGAATTCATGTTCTCACTCTCAACCACCTTGTTACAGCCACCTTAGGGACTGGCATGTGTGTCTAGGCAGAGACTATTTGTACAAAAGTGGTAACATTGCTTCTGGGAAGGGAGACTAAGGAACAGCTCACTATGTACCTTTTTGTACTAAATTTTTTTTTTTTTTACTTTTCTGCAAGCATTGTCTATTCAATGAATACAAAAATACTTTTTTTAATAATTGGAAGGATAAATGAAGACATAAAAATTCCAATGACTGTAATAGATTAAAAGAAATTTAAGAGACATATTAATAAAATGTAATGTATGGCTATTGTTTCTGAATCTGGTTTGTGATTTGAACAGACCATTTCTTTTTTTTTTTCTTTTTTCACTTTTTATTTTTTTATTTTTATTTTTTATTATTATACTTTAAGTTTTAGGGTACATGTGCACAATGTGCAGGTTAGTTACATATATATACATGTGCCATGCTGGTGTGCTGCACCCACTAACTCGTCATCTAGCATTAGGTATATCTCCCAATGCTATCCCTCCCCTCTCCCCCCACCCCACAACAGTCCCCAGAGTGTGAGGTTCGCCTTCCTCTGTCCATATGTTCTCATTTGAACAGAACATTTCTAAGAAGACGATTTTGAGATAGCGAGGGAAAATTGGACATGGACTGAGTATTAGATGATATTTTATCATTGTTATAGATTTTATTGGTTATGTTAATGGTGTTGTGGTTGCGCTTTTAAAAGTCCTTATTGGTTAAAAATGATACGGATGAATGGATGGCTGGATGGCTGGATGGATAGATAAAGATAAAATATGTAAGGACACCCATAGGTCCAAAATAAAGGGATGGAGGAAAATCTACCAAGCAAACAGAAAACAGAAAAAAGCAGGGGTTGCAATCCTAATTTCAGACAAAGAAGACTTCAAACCAACAAAGAAAAAAAAGACAAAGAAGGGCATTACGTAATGGTAAAGGGTTCAATTCAGCAAGAAGATCTAACTATCCCAAATATATATGCATCCAACACAGAAGTACCCAGATTCATAAAGCAAGTTCTTAGAGACCTATAAAGAGACATAGACTCCCACACAATAGTAGTAGGAGACTTCAGTGCTTCACTGACAGTATTAGATCATGGAGGCAGAAAATTAGCAAAGATATTCAGGATCTGAACTCAACATTGGACCAAATGGATATAATAGACCTCTACAGAACTCTGTACCCAAAACCAACAGAATATACATTCTTCTCATCACCACATGGCACATACTCTGAAATCAACCACATAATTGGACATAAAACAATCCTCAGCAAATGCAAAAGAACCAAAGTCATATCAAACACCCTCAGACCACGGTACAATAAAAATAGAAGTCAAGACTAAGAAAATTGCTCAAAACCATGCAATTACATGGAAATTAAACAACATGTTCCTGAATGACTTTGGATAAATAATGAAATTAAGACAGAAATCAAGAAGTTTTTTCAAACTAATGAGAACAAAGATACAACATACCAGACTCTCTGGGATACAGCTAAGGCAGTGTTAAGAGTTAAATTTATAGCACTAAATGTCCACATCAAAAAGTTAGATCTCAAATTAACAAACTAACATCAGAACTGAAAGAATTAGAGAAGCAAGAACAAGTCAACCCCAAAGCTAGCACAAGACAAGAAATAACCAAAATCAGAGCTGAACTGAAGGATTGATACATGAAAAACCATTCAAAAGATCAAGAAATCCAGGAGCTGGTTTTTTGAAAAAATTAATAAGATAGATAGGCCACTAGCTAGCCTAATAAAGAAGAGAAGAGAGAGGATTCAAATAAACACAATTAGAAATGATGAAGAGAATGTTACCACTGACCCCATGGGAATAAAAACAACCATCAGAAACTACTATGAACACCCATATGCACACAAACTAGAAAACCTAGAAGAGCTAAATAAATTCCTGGATACATACACCTTCCCAAGGCTGGACCAGGAAAAAACTGACCCCACTTCTAAAATCATTATTGGTCTATTTAGGGAATCAGTAATAAATATCTTACCAACTAAAAAATCCCAGGACCTGATGGCTTCACAGCCAAACTCTACCAGATGTATAAGGAAGAGCTGGTACCATTCCTACAGAACCTATTCCAAAAAAATTGAGGAGGAGGAACTCCTCCCCAACTCATTCTAGGAGGCCAGCATCATTCTGATAACAAAACCTGGCAGAGACACAACAAAAAAAGAAACTTCAGGCCAATATCCGTGATGAACATCAATGCAAAAATCCTCAACAAAATACTTGCAAACTGAATCCAGTAGTACATCAAAAAGCTAAACCACCACAATCAAGTAGACTTCATCCCTGGGATGCAAGGTTGGTTCAACATAAGGAAATCAACAAATGTGATTCATCACATAAACAGAACTAAAGACAAAAGCCACATGACTATCTCAACAGAGGCAGAAAAGACTTTTAATAAAATTAAACACTGCTTCATGTTAAAAACTGTCAATAAACTAGGTATTAAAGGAACATACCTCAAAATAATAACAGCCATATATGACAAACCACCACAAACATCATACTGAATGGGCAAAAGGTGGAAGCATTCTCCCTGAAAACTGGCACAAGACAAGAATGCCCTGTCTCACCACGCCTATTCAACATGGTACTGGAAGTCTTGGCCAGGGAAATCAGGCAAGAGAAAGAAATAAAGGGCATCCAAGTAGGAAGAGAGGAAGTCAAACTAAATCTGTTTGCAGAGAACATGATTCTATATCTAAAAAAACCCATAGTCTCAGCCCAAAAGCTCCTTCAGCTGATTAATAACTTCAGCAAAGTCTCAGGATACAAAAAATCACTAGCATCCCTATACATCAACAATACCAAGCTGAGAGCCAAGTCAGAAAAGCAACCCCATTCACAACTACTACAGAAAGAATACAATAGCTAGGAATACAGCTAAGCAAGGAGGTGAATAATCTCTACAACATGAGTTACAAAACACTGCTTGAAGAAATCAGAGAAGACACAAACAAATGGAAAAACATCCCATGCTCATGGATAGGAAGAATCAATATCATTACATGTTATTCCTATCAAATTACCAACGACATTCTTCACATAACTAGAAAAAAAACTATTTTAAACTTCATATGGTACCAAAAAGAGCCCAAATGGCCAAGGTAATTCTAAGCAAAAAGAACAAAGCTGGAGGCATCATGTTACCCAACTTTGAAATATGCTATAGGGCTACAGTAACCAAAACAGAATGGTACTGGTACAAAAACAGGCACATAGACCAAATGAACAGGATAGAGAGCCCCAAAATAAGGCCACACACCTACAACCATCTGATCTTCAACAAACCTGGGAAAAACAAGCAACGGAGGAGATACTCCCTACTCAATAAATAATGCTGGGATAACTGGCTAGCCATATGCAGAATATTGAAACTGTACCCCTTCCTTAAACCAAATACAAAAATCAACTCAAAATGGATTAAAGATTTAAATGTAAAACCCAAAACTATAAAAACCCTAGAAGACAACCTAGGCAATATCATTCTGGACATAGGACCTGGCAAAGATTTCACGACAAAGACACCAAAAGCAATTGCAACAAAAGCAAAAAATTGACAAATGGGATATAATTAAACTTAGGAGCTTCTGCATGGTAAAAGAAACTATCAAAAGAGTAAGCAGACAACATACAGAGTGGGAGAAAATATTTGCAAGCTATACATCTGACAAAGGTCTAATACCCAGCATCTATGAGGAACTTAAATTTACAAGAGAAAAACAACCCCATTAAAAAGTGGGCAAAGGACATGAGCAGACACTTTTCAAAAGAAGATGTACCTGCAGCCAACAAACATGAAAAAAAGCTCAACATCACTGATCATTAGAGAAATGCAAATCAAAACAACAATGAAATACCATCACACTAATTAGAATGGTTTTTATTAAAAAGTCAAAACATAACAGAGGCTGGCAAGGTTGCAGAGAAAAGGAACACTTATACACTGTTAGTGGGAGTGTAAATTAGTTCAACCACTGTGGAAAGCAGTATGGTGATTCTGCAAAGAGCTAAAAGCAGAACGACCATTTGACCCAGCAATCCCATTACTACCAGAAGAATAGAAATCATTCTACTATAAAGACACAAGCACACGAATGTTCATTGCAGCACTATTCACAATTCTGAAGACACAGAATCAACCTAAATTGATAAATTTAGGATATCCATAAATGGATAAGGAAAATGTGGTATATATACACCATGGAATACTATGCAGCAATAAAAATGAATGAGATCATGTCTTTTGCAGGAAGATAGATGGAGTTGGCGGCTATCATCCTTAGCAAACTAACACAGGGACAGAAAACCAAATACTGCATGTTCTCACTTATACATGGGAGCTACATGATGAGAACTTATGAGCACAAAGAAGGAAACAACAGACACTGGGGTCTTCTTGAGGATGGAGGGTGGGAGGAGGGAGAGAAGCAGAAAAGAATCTGTACAACAAATCCTCATGACAGGAGTTTACCTATGTAACAAAGTTTTACAGGTACCCCCCAAACGTAAAAGTTTTTTAAAAATAAAATAAAATTCTTCAGCTATATTATAGCTCTCATAGTCTCAGGTAAAGAAATACCTGAGACTGGGTAATATATATATATTTTTTGAGACAGGGTCTCACTCCATTGCCCAGGCTGGAGTACAGTGGCTCCATTTTGGCTCTCTGCAACCTCTGACTCCCAGGTTCAAGCGATTCTCTTGCCTCAGCATCCCAAGTAGCTGGGATTACAGGCACCCGCCACCATGCCTGGCTAATTTTTATATTTTCGGTAGAGATGGGGTTTCACCATGTTGGCCAGGCTGGTCTCGAACTCCTGACCTCAAATCATCTGCCTGCCTGAGCCTCCCAAAGTGCTGAGATTACAGGTGTCAGTCACCGCGCCCGGCCTGAGACTGGGTAATTTAAAAAGAGATGAGGTTTAATTGGCTCACAGTTCTCCAGGCTGTACGTGGCAGCATTAGCTTCTAGGGAGACCTCTGGGAGTTTAACAATCATGGTGGAAGGCAAAGCGGGAGCCAACACTTCACATGGCCAGAGTAGGAGAAAGAGAGAGAGGGGAGGTGCCACACACTTTTAAACAACCAGATCGCATGAGAACGCACTCACTATACAGTACCAAGGGGGGACCGTGCTAAACCATTCATAAGAACTCTGCCCCCATGATCCAATCACCTCCCACCAGGCCCCACCTCCAACACTGGGGATTACGATTCAACATGAGATTTGGGCAGGGACGACATCCAAACTATATCATCAGCTCTGTTTGGAAGACTGTGGTAGTGTCAATGTGGATGTTAAAGGTCGCAGATGCTGACCTCCTGTTGTCAGGACTTGCAGTTGTCCACTATGCCCCATCTTCCGGCAGCATAGCAGTCTTACACTTCCGGCAGTGTAGCTCGTCTTATAGGATGGATCCCAACCTGCGATGGTTCGATTTTTCAACATCATGATGGTCTGAAAGTTATAAGCATTCGGTAGAAACCGCACTTTGAGTTTTGAATTTTGATCTTTTCCCAGGCTAGTAATAAGCGATAAGAAACTCTCAATGCTGGGTAGAGGCACCAAGCGCAGCTCCCAGTCAGTCACAGCATCACAAGGGCCAGCAACCGATACTCTACAGTGTCCTGTGTTGCCAGGTGATTTGGCTCAGCTGTAGGCAATGAACACATTTAACGTAGGCTGAGCTAAGCTATGATGTTCGGTAGATTAGGTGTATTAAAAGCATTTTCAATTTAACGATATTTCAACTTATGACGGATTTATCGGGAAGTAACATCATCATAAGTCGAGTCACATCTATACTACAATAACCTGCCTTCTGGAGCCTCCCTTACACTCAGTCAGCTATTGACTTGGTTTTTACTAGCAGTTATTAAACAAACAAACAAACAAACAAACCCTGATTCCATTCATCTCCCCACCTGTTAAAAAGATGGCTACTTCATCATCTCTGATAGGGTGGCTAGGTTTAGCCTGTCCTAAAATTGAGGGTTGTTACCAAATTGAAACAAATGCAGAAAGAAGTTGCACTGATTTGCCTCCTGGAAAAGCCAGAAGGTAAAATAAATTGTCATGTGGAGCAGTTTAATTCTTATGAAATCTCTGAAATTCTCACTGTTGTGAGAACATGACCCAGCAGGACACTAATCCCCGCATGCTATATTTACACTTTATCAGGTTTCTTCTTCTTCTTCTTCTTTTAATCAAAAATCCCCGAGTCTGTAATGACCAGCCAGAACTCTCATAATACCCTTCTGTTTTCTGACCAACACTAATATGACTTTTCCTTGGTTGAAGCTGAGAGCAGACCATTCAAATAAATATTGAGAGTTGTCACTTTAATGATGTTGGGAGGTAGATTTGCTTGGTCTCTCTGTTCTTTTAGATTTAGGATTACAACACAGAAAAAGGATTTGAACATTTTGATCTGTGGAGGAGTTGTCATTGATCCAGCAAGTCACTTCTGGTCTCCAGAAAGTATTTGATTAGCTATTGACAAGTGAAAGGGAGTTATTTATTACAACACACAGCCGATGCCACATTAGTAACATAACTTTGTCTGTGTGTTCAGAATTACCCTCCCTTTCTTTCATTCTCTTATCTTTGATTTCTTCACTCTATGAGTCAATGTGTCTCGGTCTCCTCATCCTTAAATCATCCCAGACCCCTAATTGCCCTTTTCTCTCCATTATCACCAAACTTCTTCAAACAGCAATAATGCAAGTAATAAGAAAAAAAAAGCCAATAATTCTAAAACATTTGCTATGTTTCAAGTACTTATTTTTTCTTTGAGATGGAGTCTAGCTCTGTCACCCAGGCAGCGGGTGGAGCCCACTGCAGCCTCCACCTCTGGAGTTCAAGTGATACTCCCACCTCAGCCTCTCAAGTAGCTAGGATTACAAACATGCACCACCAAGCCCAGCTAATTTTTGTATTTTTAGTAGAGACAGGGTTTCACCATGTTGACCAGGCTAGTCTTGAACTCCTGGCCTCAAGTGATCTGCCCACCTCGGCCTCCCACAGTGCCGGGATTACAGGTGTGAGTCACCACACCAGGCCAAGTATTTTATATATATAAAACATAAATTAGCACATTTAATTCTAACAGTATGAGGAAGGTATTATTTTATCCTTAATGTATAGATTTCAAAAAACCAAGGCACAGAGAAGTGAAGTAACTTGCCCAAAGTCACACAGTGGCATTGATTTTATTTTTTCCTTCCTATTTTTAAGATTAAAGTAAAATTAGCAGAGCATAAAAATATCCCTTTTTAGTGTACAGTTCTGTGAGTTTTGACAAATGCATACAGTTGTGTAACCACCACAATAATCAAGATATAGAACAATTTCACCATTCTAAAAACTTTCCCCACCCCTACCAGGGAGTTTTGCCCCTTTGCAGTCAATCCATCCTCTACCCCCAGGTCCTATGTGTAACTATAAGAAGCTGCGGAGTGTTTTCCAAAGTGGCTGTACCATTCACCTTCCCACTAGCAATGTAAGAGAGTCCTACTTGTTCCACATTCTGGCTGGCACTTGGCAGGTTTTTTAAAGTGGTAGCCATTTAATAGATACGTAGTTGATCTCAGTGTTGTTTTAATTTGCATTTCCCAAGTGTGTAATGATGCTGAGAATTTTTTGTGGGCTTATTTGCCTTTCAGAGGTCATTTTCGATGATGTGTTTGTATCTTTTGTGCATTTCTTATTGGATTGTTTATTATTGAGTTTTGAAAAGTCTTTATGCATGCTGGATACAAACCCTTCATCAGATAAGAAATTCACAAATATTTTCTCTGTCTGTGGCTTGTATTTTCATTCTCTTATCAGTGTCTTTTGAAGAGTAGTTCTTATTTTTATGAACTCCAATGTATCAAGATTTTTTATGTATCATGTTTCAAATGTCAAATCTAAGAAGTCTTTGCCTAGTGCAAGGTCACAAATATTTTCTGCTATGTTTCTCTCCTTGAAGTTTTTAGTTCTGGGTTTACATTTACATCTGTGATCTCTTTCAGGTTATTTTTTGTATATGGTACAAGTTTGTATTTTTGCATACAGATATCCAACTGTTTCAGAACTTAGAAAACTGAACATAGATTTAACATACAACCCAGCAATCCCATTGCTCGGTATTTACCTAAGAGAATTGAAAACATGTGTCCACACAAAAATCTGTATGCAAATGTTTACTTTATTCATATTTGCCAAAAACTGGAAACAACTTAGTATCCATTGACAGGTGAACGGATAAACAAGTTGTGGCCCATCCATGTGATGAAATACTAGTCAGCAATAAAAAAGATGCTGCTACTCACAATAACTCGGATAGATCTTAAATAACTGTGCTAACTGGAAGAAGTCAGACTCGAGAGGCTGCATGCTGCATGATTCCTTATATATAACATCCTGGAAAAAGCAAAATGATAAGAACAGAAAACAGATCAGTGGTTGCCAAGGGGTTGGGGTAGGAGAGGAGATGGACCAAAAAAGGGACAGGGAGAACCCGGGAGTGATGGGTGTGTTCTATGTCTTTGTTGTGGTAGTCATTATAAGCCAATATGCATTAGTCAAAATGCATAGACCTCTAAATCTAAGAAGGATGAATTTTACTGTACGTAAATTATGCCTCAATAAACCCGACTGAAAACAAATCAAAGCTCGGTGGAAAGAAGTTTGGAAAGAATTCAGGGCAATGGAGATAAAATAGTAGTAGCAAGAGGGGGTGATAGGACCTAGTGTGTTTTTGTTTTGTTTTACTTTGTTTTTAGAAGTTGAAAGAGGCAGGTTGGCAATTGAAATGGAATTTCAAATCTCCTTATTAAAAAAAATTATTCCAACACACTTGGGAGATTGTCAACATGTTACATGGAAACTGACTCCTGTTTAATAGCAGATTTAAAGTTCCAGATTTGGAAAAAGAATTCGTTGCACACCTGAACATGACAAAGCTCTTTTTTGTTTTGTTTTAAGCAGAGAAAGGGGATTGAAGTAAGATGAATTTTCTTCCTACTCTGTTTCTGTTAGTTTGTCCCAAAGCCCAACTGTCTATGGAGGACCTTTTTTTATGAACAATTTTATAACTATGAAATTAAAACTAAAATTGGAATTTCACCCGTACGCCTACCAATATAAAAAGCAAAATTTTTCTTTATTTTTGTTCCTTTGAAATCTTTGTTCATCTCACTATTTCCTATATTACTATTATCCCAATGCAGTTTTGAAATCACCTTCTGTTCTTTTCACTCAGAATATAAGCATTTTCTGTGTTATACATATTGTCTTCATAACTATCATTTAGATAACTGCGTAAGTTTTTTGCCAAACGGATGCCCTGCAATCTGTTAGTTCGTCTTCTATTGGTTCAGTATTACAGCTCATGCTTCCAGGAACATCTCTCAGCACATACCTTTTTCTTTTTTATTTTGGAGATGGGGGATAAGTGGGAATAACCTTTTTGGGTGAATTCCCGGGAAAGGGATTACTTCGGTAATGGTGCTTTCTAAAAGAATGCTAGTTGTGATATAGATACAAGGTAACCTCAAGAACGTGAGTGGCATTTTGTGATATATATATTAAGCTCTACTTTTTCAACCCTGATTCAAAGCTTGATTCCCTCTCCATGAAGTCTGGTAAGCAGAAATTTCTGACAAGATACCTAGTCAGAAAAAGAGAGCTAGAAGAAACTAGTCACTGGGTTCTCTATCCTGGTAGCAGAACAGAAGGCACCTAAGCCACAGGAGAGAGAAAGCGAAAAAGGAAATCCACGCTGCATACCTTGGCATGCAGAGAGAGGCTGTCATACCCTCATTACTCGAGTCTGCTATTACGAAACAGAGCTGAGTAAGTCGTAAGTTAATGACTTGGAGTGAAAACAGTGATAGGGATGCTCTCATAGGAAAGCTGCCCTCCTGCAGTCATTTGGTGGGGGGCTCTATATTTTGGGCTGTGACCCTTGCCTCCCTGCCCTTACTCTCCTGCACAAATGGGGACCCCTTAGCCTCTGATCTGTGGGCCCCCATTCTGCAAAGCCTTTTCTAGTTTTTTCCTCTCTGTCCCTTGTCAGATATTCCAAACCTCCCCTATTCTTAAGGACCTATCACACTCCACCTCCACTTCTTTCAGTCTATGAACCTGGCTTACAAAGTGCTCAGAAATATCTTGTAAACTAAACTCTCTCATTTCACAGAGAAAGGTGAGGCTATCATGGAATGCCCTTAACTTGACAGAACTCCATTGCCACCCATCTACACCTTCTTTGTGGTGTATACCCAACCTTCCCTTTATTCTTAGTGAAAGAAATGTTTTCTCCTGTCCAAGCCAAGGCTGGCCCTTCTCCCTGTGCTTTCAGACTCATCCTTTCTCATCTTTGCACAGACCTTTCTAATTCACTATTTACCCTCCCATCTGTCTTCAGCCTTTTCCTCTCTACTGCTCTATCTTCTTAGTACAGAATTATACTCAAGGTCTTCCCATTTTATACACACACACACACACACACACACACACACACACCACCCCACCCAAAGCCTGGCCTTAGGGATCCTCTGGCTATTTCCTGATCTCAGTCTTTCCCTTTTATACCTGCAACACTTATCTCTGGGTCATGATCTCCCAGTCCCTTCTTAGCTCCTTCAGGGACCTCCCTTCCCCACCACTTCATCAAGACTGCTTTGGAAAAGGTCCCCTGTGATGTTCTGGCTGTAATATTCAAAGAACCGTTTCCAGTGTCTCTCATTTGACATCTCTGTGGCATTTAGGCCTGTTGACTGTTACTTCCTTGGTGAAGGTCTATCCTCCAAGGTTTCACCTCACTGACTCTCCCCTCAATCTCCTTGACAAGTCTCCCCTCTCTACCCATTCATATTAGTGTTTTCTAGGACACATCTTTGTCTACTTTCTTTTTTAGGGGGGGTCGGGGGGGACAGAGTCTTGCTCTGTCGCCCAGGCTGGAGTGCAATGGCACAATCTTGGCTCACTGCAACCTCTGCCTCCCGGGTTCAAGCAATTCTCCTGCCTCAGCCTCCTGAGGCTGGGATTACAAGTGTGTGCCACCACGCCCGGCTAATTTTTGTGTTTTTTTTAGTAGAGACAGGGTTTCACCATGTTGGCCAGGCTGGTCTTGAACTCCTGATCTTGTTTGTGATCTACCCACCTCAGCCTCCCAAAGTGCTGGGATTACAGGTATGAACCACTGCACCCAGCCTTTGTCTACCTTCCTGTTCAACTCCCCTCCCTGGGAAATCTCATCTTCAGTTATGGTTCCAACTACTGCCTCTAATCTGCTGATTCCCACTTCTCTGCCTCTACCTCAGGCCTCTCTCAAAACCTACAAATTGGTGTAACTGATGGACATCTCTGGTTGATGTTCCACAAGTGATCAAATTAAACATGATTAAAAATAATTTCATATTCCCTCTCAACTTTTTCCTTCTGTATTCCTTATCTCAGAGAACGTAACAACTGTCCATTCAGTAGAAACCTGGGTTCATCTTCTGTCATCAAGTTCTCTTGGTTTCTGTTTTGAATATTTTGGAAATACTTCCCTTCCTTTCTATTTCTCTGCCAGTGCTTTGGTTTGGATCCCCAAATATTGGAGGAGCCTTATGACTGGTCCCCACTTCTCTTTTGATTTTCTTCCAATCCATCTTCTGTCCTGTCACATAGCTGCTTGCCTTCCTTAAAAGGCTTCATGTTGCCTACAAGATAGACTTAACTGCCTGACAGTGAACACAGTCTCCCCTGTTCTGGTTCCTGCCTTCCTCTCCAGTCTTACCTTTTCCCTCCTCCACACTCTCACGCATCGTCTGTACTAGGGCCACAATAAGTTCTTCATGCATTTGCTTATGCTGTTCATTTACTTGGAATGTTTCTTCAATGCCATCTAGTGAAATCTAGCTCATCTTTAAGAACTTCCCTCTGATTTTCCTATGCCTATTCCTCACATAGAGTACCTCTCCTTCTTGATGTTTTTATAACAAATAAAATAATTGTGATAATAATGAGTGCTACTCAACCATCTATAGCTCGTGGTAGGATTTGCTCATCTTGACCTCTCTGAAGTTAGATGTAGCTGTGTAACAAGCCTTGGCCAATAAAATATAAGTGGAGGTGGCATGTGTCAGTTCCAGGTCAGCGAATTTAATTGCCAGTGTGACAGCCTCCACAACTCTTTCTCTGTTACAGTAACTGTCAACATTCCAGATGGTGGCAGTATCCTGGAATGAAGCTCCAGCCAATCTCCAAAAAATACGAACTGTGAGCAAGAAACACATCTTTTTTGTTTCAAACCTATAAAGTTCAAACTTACTTGTTATTAAAACATGACCCAGCCCATCCTGAATGATATGCTAGTATAGCTCTCCCAAGTGGCTGATCATTTCAAAACACTTCTGCTAGATTCTGGGTTGTTGAACAAGTATCCTCTAATTCTTTTCACATTCTCAGAGTCTACCAGAAGGCTTAGGCACATCATGGGCACTCAATAATCTTTTTAGGGGAGGGAGGGGTGGGAGCATTGAAGGCACATAAACTCTTTAACTTACAAATAATTTGTCTCACATGTCAAGTAATGTTATTTTCAATAGGTTACAGCCGGGCTTGGTGGCTCACGCTTGTAATCTCAGCACTTTGGGAGGCTGAGGCGGGTGGATCACCTGAGGCCAGGAGTTCAAGACCAGCCTGGCCAACATGGTGAAACCCCATCTCTACTAAAAATACAAAAATTAGCCAGGTGCAGCGATGGGCCCCTATAGTCCCAGCTACTCAGGAGGCTGGGGCAGGAGAATCTCTTCAGCCCAAGAGGCAGAAGTTGCAGTGAGCCGAGATCACGTCACTACCCTCCAGCCTGGACAACACAGCGAGACTTTGTCTCAAAAAAAAAAAAAAAAAAAGGTTACTGGAGGGTAATAAGAATAAGGTAAAAAGTGTTTTTACTAACTGCTAAGTATGTTCCTTTATTGTCTGCCATTAATCTGTGTTTTATTTGATATTTCTAAATGTATGGCTTTCATTTCAGCTGCCTTACCATTCATTTTACTTCTATCTGCTGGGGTTTTCTGTTATATTTTATTCTGAAACATTGTTAACCCTTTATCTATTGCTGATTCCAGTCTAACAGTCATATCTCTTATCCTACAAATCTTAAAAATCCTAGTAAATTCAACCTAAGTCTGTACGTAATGGCATTAACCAGGAGTCTCAGGCAGTTGGAATACAATGTGCCACCAAAGCACAATGGGTAGAGGGGCCGATGGGTAGACAAACAGCCAGGCATTAACTGAGCGGCAGCATGGCGGGTTGGGCAGAATGTAGCTTTTGGAGTTAGGAAAGTTTAAAATTCATCTGGTTTTGCCATTTACTATGCATGTTGGTCTCGATATCTCAGTTTCCTTAACTATCAGCATAGATGATAATAGAAATAAATCACAGAGCTTACAAGAAACATAAGTGAGATCATTTATGTGGAAGATTGTTGTAAATTTTAAGTAATTGTCTAAATATTTTTAACATCATGAGAAGAGCAGAAGGGTTGTATTTCCCCTGAAAAGAGTGGGGAATGTAAGAACTCAATGTAGTGAGGGTCCCAGGAGGAATCACTGAGGGTGGGTAAGAGGGATTTGGCCCATGGGTGGTCAGAGTACATGTCTCTGCATTGGGGCCAAGGAATCCTCCATAGTAGTCCTTGAAGTACATGGAATTCAGGCAAACTTTCTATCTTGCAGCTCAGTCTTTTACTTTTTTTTTCCTGACCAGGTGGGTGACTATTGCTATAAATAATGCAGGGACTTTGGATTTATGGTTAATTACTTATTTGAAACCAGTCACATACTTTCCTTACTGTCTGATATATTGCTCTCATTCTTACTTCTATTTCTCTTGTGCAATTTCTTGGACATCCTCTGTAATGGCTGGTCTAAAATGATCTTTGGACTGATAACACACCTCTAAGGAGAACCCCTGAGAGTCTCTTTGGAAGGAGCAGAGCCCTTCCACAGGAGACAGGCAGATGGAGGTCAAAAGTTAACTTTACTTCTGATAAAACTGTTACAGAACATAGCTTAGATCTTCCATCAAGTTCCCCAAATTAGGCAGCTTCACCCACGCAGTCACAGACAGGGCCAGACAGCTGAAGGCCTCCCTGCCAAGGACAGAGCCGACTTCTTTAACCCAACCAGTTGGTGAGCAGGCTCCTGTAACTGGTGGGCAGATTTGGAAACAGGGGAAGCCACTGGGGCTGACAGCCAAGTATGCTCAGTTTCTTACTGAAAATTCATCAATCAGATTGCTCATTGCCCTGAGGCCAGGTGGCTGTGGACAAAGCATAAGACCTTCATGAAAATGGAAGCGAAAGATCCCAGCTTAATTTTGATCAGAAAACCCCCCAACTGTGTGGAAGAAATGCTAAATACTGCTCCTTCCCCCTCCCCTCCTCCTTGTGGCTTCTGCCTTCCCTAACAGTAAGGGCTTCTAACTCTTGGCCTCACCTGTCTTGGCCACCATCCACCTCAGTCATTCTCAGCCTTGGCTGCACATTAGAGTCCCTGAGGAACTTTTAAAGCATTCCAATGCTCAGGTCCCACCCCCAGAGATCCTGATTCAATTGGTCTGGGATGGAGCCTCAGGATCAGTAGTTTTAAGGACTCCCCAGATGATTCTAAAGTGCAGCCAGAGTTATGGACCACTGATCTAATAGTTTTGGTTTCATCAACCTTTTTGCCTTCATCTGGCCGGATGTAAAATGCAGAAAAGGCCATCTGTGAAGCTCTCAGAACTACGGCGGCCTCTGATAATGATGTCAGCAATGGTGCCGCAATTTCTTCCTAGATTAAAGCTACAAAGACAGTTTCAGAGGTCCTGTTTTTCGTCTCAACTTGTCCTTCTCTACATAAAAGGATGTGTTTTTTAAAAAAGTATTTGGCCTCTTGGTGCTCAGCTATTCATTTTCTTGAAAGAGAATAAGAGGGAAGATTTCTTTCTTCTTACAGAAATGCTCTTGATCTGACTTTCCCCTCAGCCCATCTGCAGCCAGTCATTATGAAAATCCAGTAAAAGACATTCTCTGGCATCAGCTCAATGCATTCATCTCCTTTAATATCACCCATAATCTCACACTCAGGTATTGAGCCAAGCTTCCAAAGGCTATGTGGTCAGGTTGAATGAAATCCATGACCCCAGCACTTAAAAGGAGACCTGATGGTATGATAAAACCATTCAAAATCTGATTTTCTCAGCCCCTTACCTGAATTTCTCTCAGCTGAAGTGTATCCACCTCTCTCAAGCCTATTCAGAGGCAGTCCCATCAGTGAGTCTTAATCACCCATGGTGGCTTAGGGACGACAGCTGCTGTGGCACATATGTGTCTCTGATAACAGGACCCATTTAACTGCTCCTAATCCACAGGGGTATGATTATGTTGGGGTAATAACTCCTGAGAATGGCTTTGCCACAGTTACAACATGCTGAGAGGGAGCGAAATATGAACCCTGCATAAATTAGACTACCAGGTACAAAGTTTGCTATTAGTTAGTGCTATCATACCTCTAATAAGAGTGTATCTCGCCATAGACAATTGCATTTAGCTGCATGATGAGATGACAGGCAAATTTTTCAGTTTAATGTATATGGGTTTTGTTTTTTTAAAAATACACCTATAACTTTATGAAAACCCTAATATATTTGAGAGATAAAAATGGACGTTTGTTTTTATTTTTTTTCAAACAAGATTTTAATTGATGCTACAATTCTATCCCCTTGGCTCTTAATACAATACTAGTTTTTTTAATGAATCAAATGCCATGTGCCTGCTTTTCTTTTGGTCCTTGACTTTGTTTTAAAACTGTTCATGCCACCTCAGGAAAGAGTCTGCCATTTTGTTAATTGCTGTGGTGAAATCATTGCTGTGGTCAAAGTAGCTAACTTTGAAGATCATACCATGAAGATTTTAGTTGGCAGTGATCTTATATTAGCTAACCACACATGTGATCAGATATCTCTGCCTTACACCTAAACTGCCAACATTAAGGTAATATAATTACATAACCCAAAGATTGATCATAAGCATGTGACTTCCTCAACCAATATTATTAAACAGGCTTCACTTGGCTATTTTACCTTGCAAGGATCAAAGATTAAGATTTAGACATCAGGATCACTAAAATGTGAAATAAAAAGGCAATGAATGAATTCAAGTCATAAGGCCAAATACTCTCAGATGGTTACATAAGAACCAGCTTTTGTGAGGCTTCAATACTATTCTTAAAATAGGTGGTGAACACTCCTATTCAACACAGTATTGGAAGTTCTGGCCAGGGCAAACAGGCAAGAGAAAGAAATAAAGGGTATTCAAATAGGAAGGGAGGAAGTCAAATTGTCTCTGTTTGCAGATGAGATGATTGTATATTTAGAAAACCCCGTCATCTCAGCCCAAAATCTCCTTAAGCTGATAAGCAACTTTGGCAAAGTCTCAGGATACAAAATCAATGTGCAAAAATCACAAGCATCCCTATATACCAATAACAGACAAACAGAGAGCAAACTTATGAGTCAACTTCCATTCACAATTGCTACAAAGAGAATAAAATACCTAGGAATACAACTTACAAGGGATGTGACGGACCTCTTCAACGAGAACTACAAACTACTGCTCAAGGAAATAAGAAAGGACACAAACAAATGGAAAAACATTCCATGCTCATGGATAGGAAGAATTAATATCATCAAAATGGCCATACTGCCCAAAGTAACTTATAGATTCAATGCTTTTCCCATCAAGCTACCATTGACTTTCTTCACAGAATTAGAAAAAACTACTTTAAATTTCATATGGAACCAAAAAAGAGCCTGAATAGCCAAGACAATCCTAAGCAAAAAGAACAAAACTGGAGGTATTACGCTACCTGACTTCAAACTATACTACAAGTCTACAGTAACCAAAACAGCATGGTACTTGTATCAAAACAGATATAGAGACCAATGAAACAGAACAGAGGCCTCAGAAATAATGCCACACATCTACAACCATCTGATCTTTGACAAACCTGACAAAAACAAGCAACGGGGAAAGGATTCCCTATTTAATAAATGGTGTTGGGAAAACTGGCTAGCCATATGCAGAAAACTAAACTGGACCCCTTCATTACACCTTATACAAAAATTAACTCAAGATGGATTAAAGATTTAAACATAAGACCTAAAACCATAAAAATCCTAGAAGAAAACCTAGGCAGCACCATTCAGGACATGGGCATGGGCAAAGACTTCATGACTAAACACCAAAAGCAATGGCAACAAAAGCCAAACTTGACAAATGGGATCTAATTAAACTAAGAAAACTTCTGCACAGCAAAAGAAACTATTATCAGAGTGAACAGGCAACCTGCAGAATGGAAGAAAATTTTTGCAATCTACCCATCTGACAAAGGACTAATATCCAGAATCTACAAGGAAGTTAAACAAATTTACAAGAAAAAACTCTGTTAAAAAGTGGGCAAAGGATATGAACAGACGCTTCTCAAGAGAAGACATTTATACGGCCAAGAAACATATGAAAAAAGCTCATCATCACTTGTCATTAAAGAAATGCAAATCAAAACCACACTGAGATACCATCTCACTCCAATTAGAATGGCAATCATTAAAAAGTCAGGAAGCAACAGATGTTGGAGAGGATGTGGAGAAATAGGAACGCTTTTACACTGTTGGTGGGAGTGTAAACTAGTTCAGCTATTGTGGAAGACAGTGTGGCAATTCCTGAAGGACCTAGAACCAGAAATACCATTTGACCCAGCAATCCCATTACTGGGTCTGTACCCAAAGGATTATAAATCATTCTACTATAAAGACATATGCCCACATATGTTTATTGCAGCGCTGTTCACAATAGCAAGGACTTGGAACTAAGCCAGATGCCCATCAATGATAGACTAGATTAAGAAAATGTGGCACATGTATATCATAGAATGGTATGCAGCCATAAAATGAGTTCATGTCTTTGGCAGGAACATGAATGAAGCTGGAAACCATCATTCTCAGCAAACTAACACAGGAACAGAAAACCAAACACCGCATGTTCTCACTCATAAGTGGGAGTTGAACAATGAGAACACACGGACACAGGGAGGGGAATATCACACACTGGGGCTTGTCGGTGGGTGGGGGACTAGGGGAGGGATAGCATTAGGAAAAATACCTAATGTAGATGACAGGTTGATGGGTGCAACAAACCATCATGGCACGTGTATACCTATGTAACAAACCTGCATGTTCTGCACATGTATTTCAGAATTTAAAGTATAATAAAAAAAATTTTTAAAAAAGATAGTGAAATTGAAGGATAATCTTACATATTTTCTTCATCTCTTTGTATTCCTTTTTCATATTCTAAGGGGGCAAAATGTAGCAGAGGAAGAGCATGATCTACCATATGCATATGAATTTGAATCCCAAGTCTGCTACGTATTAGCTATGTGACTTTGGAAAATTGTGGTGACCTCTCTGTTTCCAGTTTCCATATTTCTTCAAGAGAAACAGCATCATAACATGTCCCATGTAAGGGTTGTAGATAATACATACAAAATGCCTGGCACCTATGAGGCACCCAATAAATGGGCAGCTGAAATAATATTCATTATTGAATATTGCTTTTATCAATATCATTCTATCATTATATCAATATCATAATATTAAAGTAATTCAATATTAATGAGTATATACTGATATACTTTTATCATTCTCAAAGTCTAATCTTTTGCGAGTGGCAGAGACCCACCCAATATTATTTTCTTCTGAGAAGTCTGAAAGTCCTTGGGGAAGATGAGTCACCTTCAGAAATTAGAAAAGAAAGCAGAGCAGCAAATTGTGAGAACAGTTGAGGAGTCATCCTTCAATAGGTAAAGTTCATATATACCAGGGTTAAGTTCCAGGAGTGCCACTTAGGACCTGCCCCTGTCAGACTCCTCTTCCTCTCCCAGGTATGCTCGGGTCAATGATTTTACTACTATTAGGGTGTGGGATGATTTAAAGGGAAGGAAGGTATATGGGTGTGCATGTGCACATGTGCTTACAAGTAAAATTATTAATTCTTGAACAATGTTGATTCTGCACTTTTTTATATGAATATGGGAAGATAGTTACTAGGGGAAGGAAGAAATAAAACTTCTTTTTCTGGATTAGGTAGGCAGAACCAGAAATTCCTTTGCTTAAAGTCATTTTCTCCGTATTCCTCACCAATTGGAGGATAATTTCTGCCAAGTTCCTCTTCTGGGTAAAGAATGCCCTTGGAGAGATCAGGCGTAGTGGCTTATGACCATAGTTCTAGCACTTTGGGAGGCCAATGCAGGAGGATTGCTTGAGCCCAGCAGTTTGAGACCTGCCTGGGCAACCCCATCTCTACAAAAAAATTTTTTAAAAGTTAGCCAGGTGTAGTGGCACATGCCTGTGGTCCCATCTACTCAGGAGGCTGAGGTGGGAGGATCCCTTGGGCAGGAGAGGTCAAGGCTGCAGTGAGCTGTGATTGCACCACTGCACTCCAGGCTGGACGACAGAGTGAGACCCAGTCTCAAAACAAAACAAAACAAATACTCTTGGAGTGTTAAACATATTGGTCATTCCTAACTTCTTGCCATTATCAGTTTAAGAAGTTAGATTTAGGAAAGTGGAGTTTTTCAGCAAGGCTGGAAGAGGAGTTTCTTGGAAAAACAGAGAAAGCAAAAATTGGAGGAAGCAGGATGTCAGCTTCTTCTTGCTTTTGACCTTCTTCCATTTGTGCTTTCTCAATAATACCATCTCATTTATTTTGGTATTTGTGGCTGCCCCTACTTTCTGGAACCCACTAATCCATCTTGCCAGAATTCCAAAGCATCCCATTCTTCAATTTCCCTTTCTTTAACATGCAATTTCCCACACAAAAAGTAAAAGATTGTAATGGGAGAGAAAAGAAAGTGGATGCACTTTGGTCATGAAATCTGTCTGGATCCTGATAAATGGTAGATATTTCAGAAAACTAAAAATCATGAGTTTTGAGGATCAGAGCAAAGGCACAGGTAACTCAGCATGTCTAATGATGGTGGCCAAAAATCTGTCAGTGGAGTCATCATGTGACTAAGATTAGAAGGGTTATGCAACTGTAAACGGGAAGGAACTTGTCTAGAACAGCCAGCCCCTCGTTGTATAGATCACAGAGCGTTTAAATGGTGAGAGATGTCAGAAATCACCTAGTATCGTCTCCCATATACAGATGCAAGAACTCAAAATCAATGAAGTGATGGAATTTTCTCAAAGCGTAATCTCTTGTGAGTGGCAGAGACCCACCTCAAATCCAGGTTGCTTAATTTCAATGGTGTCAGTTTACCAAACGATTATTAAGTACCTCTTTGGGCCATGCACTGTCTGAGGCCCTGGTTTGAAGGAACACTGGGATGAATAATACACAGCTCCTGCCTTCTTGGAGATTAAGATCTCCTTGCAGGGAAATACACATTCTCAAATATTTATAATATAGTTGTTTTGAAATAATAGAGCAAACATCAAGGTCTGGGAAGGACAGAGGAGGAAGCAATTATTTGGCTGAGAGAAGCTGAAGGTTTTTCTTTCACAATAGTGCTTCTCATACATTATTATCTTCTATTCCATTAACTGCTTTTTTTTAATGGGAGGTAAACAAAACCTCTATTTGCTGGACTGTTTTAATAGGTGAGTGAGACTAGACAACAGGACCCCTAAGCTAAAAGGCAGAAGAGCCCATGCTTGCTGGTGAAATGGTGCATATAGCTTCTTCCTCTCTTCCCCTAACCAGGTAGTCTTTGCAGATGAACTTCATAGGCTTCCCCTCTACACACCCCCATACCTGCTTCCACACAGACCATAGGAGGAAACACAGGATACCAGACAGAGCTACATCAAAGACCTTTGTAGCTCTGCCATCGGCAGAGTGATAGGAGAGATGCAAGGTGTGCAGGGTCATGACCAGTGAGTCACTTGGGGCAGGTCAGGTCAGCAAGAGACAAGAGTCACACTTGGAGGAGACCATGGAGATAGAGAGTGCCAACTCTCAGTGACAGGCACTGAGACCCTGAGGCCCAACCATTTCATCCCAACATGTGTTTGAGAAGCCACTTGCTTGCTCACAGAAGTAGTTTCAACATTTTCTCTCCAATTTGGGTCAAATGCCTCATTTAGTAAAGAAACTCTGCTTTTCTAAAATATGAAGTGAACTAATTTCTGTTCAGCTTTTTATAAATTTTCAATCATGAGGTCCAAATTAAAATGCTTTTCAAAGTATGACTAAAGTTGCAAGCTGTGATACATGATTGATTAAATTTTATTTTTCACATTTTAAGAAAATAATTCCATATGTTTTGCCAGCTCATTGAACTATCTTGGCAATGAATAGATCAGTATATCTAGGAATGATTGATACCATATGATTCTTGGGTATCATATTTTGATGATATTCTGCAATGTTTCAAATTACCGAAACGGAAACCCACCCACACACACTGAGGCTCAAAATTTGCAGTTTTTGTCTTGATGGCTACATTTAGAGTTTAAACATCATCATTAAAATTTTACAGGTGACATATCAAGAAAAATTAAGCCCGCTAGTTGTGTCTCTTTGAAGGGAAAACACTCCTTCATTATAATGAATGAAATTGTATGCTAGGTATGAATGCTGGTGACCTCTAGAAAATGAACCACTGACCCATAAGTGGATGAGGATCAGCCAGAGTAAATGAGGCAGAAGTTTTCCCAGCGTAACTGGGCATGCTGGCAGGGCAGATTCTTGTTATAATTAGAAGAGATAGAGTGGTCAATAGGGAACATTTAATAGGAACAAACATGACTACATTGCCAAACTATTTCTCTGGTCCATTTTTCATTCTCATGTTATGCCATATATCTGCGTTTTAAAAGTGACACAAGCATTGCACATGAAACTAACACACATGGACTTGTACAGCAGAACCCAGGAAAAATTCAATTAAAATATGAACACCATCAATGACCAACTTGTTCAGAGCAAATCCCCATCTAAATCTGTACTGACCAATACAGTACCCATAAAAATGAGCATGTGACCCTATGCAAATCAGACATCCCCTCCTCTAGACACTGCATATATTCCTGGCTGGTGTCTACCACACTTAGGGACCTCCTCTTTTGGCTTTGGAGCGCGCCCCCCCAGCGTCTCTGTACAGGGGAGCCTTTTCCTTCTGCCTTCTCTTTTCTTTCTTGCCTATTAAACTCTCTGCTCCATAAAACCACACACAAAAAAATGAGCATGTGAAATGTGGCTAGACTGAATTAGATGTAATGTAAATGTAAAATACACTCTAGATTTCCAAGACAGCGTCAAGAAAAAAAAAATGTAAAACATCTCAATACATTTTTAATTATATGTTAAAATGATAATATTTTGGATATCTTGGGTTTAAAAAAATCATTAAAATTAATTTCATCTGTTCCTTTTTACTTTTGTTTTATAATATGGCTACTAGGACATTTAAAAGTACATATGTGGCTTGTGGCTTGTAATATATATATATATATATATATTTTTTTTTTTTTTTTTTGAGACAGAGTCTTGCTCTGTCACTCAGGCTGGAGTGCAGTGGCAAGATCTCAGCTCACTGCAAGCTCCACCTTCCGGGTTCATGCCATTCTCCTGCCTCAGCCTCCCAAGTTGCTGGGACTACAGGCGCCCCCGCCACGCCTGGCTAATTTTTTGTATTTTTAGTAGAGATGGGATTTCACCAGGTTAGCCAGGATGGTCTCGATCTCCTGACCTTGTGTCCTCCCAAAGTGTTGGCCTCCCAAAAGTTGGGATTACAGGCGTGAGCCACTGCACCCGGCCTGCTTATAGTATATTTTTATTGGCCAGTGCTGATATAAATGAAACATTTAGGTATGCAAAATAGTGTTTATCCACCTAACAGAACTGAAATATAAATTCCTATTAATTGATAATAACATGACAACACAAAGAAAACTTGCCATGAGACCAGCCTGGCCCACATGGTGAAACCCTGTCTTTACTAAAAATACAAAAAAAAAAATTAGCTGGGCATGGTGGTGCACGCCTGTAGTCCCAGCTACTTGGGAGGTTGAGGCAGGAGAATCGCTTGAACCCAGGAGGGGTAGGTTGCAGTGAGCCGAGAAAACTGGCCACGAAGTGATTGTTACCTTGATAAGTTACCTTTTCCATTCCTCTTACACCGGTAAGATTCTGTGAATTCAAATGTTTGCTTAATAACTTTCTAAAGGCACAATAAGAAAGAAGACATTCTGGGAAATGAATTGTGCACTAATTGTAAGTCGAGCTCTGGAAGAAACAGAAAAGAGTCATCCACCTGAGCTCTCTGGAGGTCCCTGCTTTTTGCTCCAAGGAAGCTACTACTGAGAAAGTAAGGTTAGACCTTTTATTCATTTATATGAACAGGGCTTATACATTTCTATCAGGAAGAATATCAGAGGATTCTCATCCAAGCAAACGTTGATGAAACATCATTGACAGGGTAATGACATTTTGAATGGAAAAAACGTGAACCACAAAGCTGCGTTGCAATGGGAGTGTAAACTTTGAGGGTGCAATGTGTCCTAAAGGCATGTTGATTAGAAAGTTTTAACACTGAGAGGGGTGTTTATTTAAATCAATATTATCCTCTTTGGGGAGTCCATTGGATCTATTTATTTTGGTTTTCCCAACTCTGTCTCATGCTGCATTGAAAAAGATACTTTTATGCTTAGGAAAAAAAAAAAAGCTCTACTGTAAGTATTCTTAGCTGGGCCTCACCAAAATGAATGAGATTTTTAACATGTATAGTATACACAGTACACTTAATATGTATAGTCTTGTATATTGATGGAGCTGTCACTGCAGAACAAACAAGTAAATGGAAGATTTTCTTCACTAGGCTAGGGGGAGAATGTTAGGGGTATCTGGGAGCTAATGAAATTCTGTGAGATAAGTGAGGGTACTGTTTAAACCCCACCAGTTCTGCGAGTCCTCACAGAAAGCAAAAGGAGGGGCACCCAATTAGAACAACTTCATCCTTAGACAGGACCAGCAGAGGACACAACCACAAAAATCATTCGCTAAACCCCAGAGGAATGTGGCTGTGTAAGGATTAAATGAGACAAAGCATATAAAGTGCTTACTGTGTAGTAAGTGTTCAGAAAACATCTTATTATTGTTTTGAAACATGTCCTATGGCATGAGTAAAGTTTATCTCCATTTCACTGTAGAAAATGTAAAGGCTCCAGAAAATTCACCAGTACCTTCTCCGCTTTTGTCTAAATTCATCTGTGAGAAGCTTTACTCACGCTTTGGCTGCCGGTGACTCATGGTTAAATCATCTCTCTCAACTTTTTTCCTTTTCGGTTTTTTAATACAGTTGCATATCACATGACATTCCACTTTGTTTTCTTCCTTCCCCTTCCCCAGGAAAACTAAGCAACTCTAACAGCCCCATTACCTTAATGAATAAAAGCCATTCAGTGAAAAGAACTGGTATCCACTTCATCAGTTAAAAAGCTAACAACCAATTCTTGGAAATTTTCTGGAGCCCTATGAAAATTCATATCACTTAGTAACCTATGTGAGCTGAAGGTTGGTGTCCAATGACTGCTAAGAAGATGTAAGGAATGTTGCAGAAATATAAATAGACCAGCACTGAAATTTAATTAGGCACTGCATATGTTAATAATAAATTCAATTAATTTAGCCTTCTACCTATACTAGAAAGAAAAAAAAAACCTGGGCAAAATAATAATTCATTTTAAATGCTTCAGTTGGTAACCTCCTTTCCTGAAGAGTGATTTATGCAGTAATTTACTGACTGTGTCTTCATAAGATTGTTCCAAACCAGCCCTTCTGAAATAATAATAACTTCTGAATGTGTGTTGTAAGAGATATAACAAATGACTTCCTATTAATTTTCATTTAATGAGTTGCCTATTCACATGGTAATTTTTAAAAATTCTCTTCTTAAGATAAACAGGTTATAAATACTGTGGATTACACTTCCATTTCACAAAAATCACAACAAGAAAATCTCTCTCATATTCTCTACATGATTTGCAGGTCAATCAGTTTAAAATGTTCTATACTAAATAGGCATCCATTTCTTTCCCAGTTAGCACAGCAGATCATTTTAAATTTCTACAGCCAAATGATTCCAAATTAGTTAAAAATGAAAACTGAATATTTAGCAGTAGGAAAGGTCTTAGCAGGAATAACGGGAGGGAGTGGGGAGCAGGAAACAAAATCATGAAAAAGGTGGCAAAGCAGGTAGGGTTAAATAAGGAGCCCATGACTTTGGTTCTTTTTATAAAGAACAAAAGGCATAAAGATCATTCTTTACAGCTTTCCTATTTCCCCAAGTTTACTTTTTTAAAAAGACTCCATAATTTTTTACATAAATATTAATACTTAAGCATCTTAATTGCCAATATTTCCAAAAACCTTAATTATGTAACAATGAATTAACTCTATACTATAATAAAAAGAGCAAGTATAAAATAATAAAAACTAGGAAGAAGAAATTGCTCAGAGTCATAGGTTTTTCATATGGTTCACACCGATTTAAAAAGTCCTGCAGTAAACACGGCAAAATTCTCAAATATAATTCCTCGCAACACTGGGAAGAGTCTGCCTAAAGCATTAAATAATTCAAATGCAATTGCTACTTACATGAGAACCGAAAGGGCCTTGCTCCTAACCCACACTGCCTCACACCCTCTCCGTGGAAAAGCCCGTACTGCATTTCACCCATAAACTTGTCCAGCTCCTGCCCTGAGGCATTGACGAGCAGAGCTCCCGTTTTGCAGAGGATAGTGGCTTTGATCCACAACGGTGTCCCCAAGGCTGTCACAACTCCTAGGGCACATGCAAAACTTAACACTCCAGCCATGCAAAAAATGATTTTCTTCTGTTGGCTTGGCATGATGAGAAACGGCCTCTGTGAGGGCGAGGTTCAAAAACAAGACCTTTGTGAGCAATGGGAAGGGACTGCCCCTTTGACTGCATTTATTACAGAAGCTGAACGGACAGCTCCCAGCTGAAAAGGCAACTTCACCGACGGTTCTCGCCAGGTTAAATGTCAGTAGATGAAGGCCTCATCATCACTCATACTTGGCTTTTCTCCTTTTCTGCTGCTTCTTCTCCCTAACTGGAAATCTTTGGACTAAGAATCTGTAAAACAAGTCTTTCAAACTGCCTTCAAGTATCTCCTCTGTGTCACTTGGTAACAAAGGTCTAAGATAACAGATGGAGTCCTCAGTGTAACTTGATAAATGTTTCCCTCCCTCAGCCTTTTGTCTGATTGGGTGAGTTGAAACTTTCAGAAACAGGCTTGAATCTGATGGTAAATTTTCAGCAACTTGAGAAGTTCACTTATCGACGTTTTTATTTTTGTTTTTTGTTTGTTATTGTTTTTGGTGGTGGGGGAAGGAGCTTTAGCAGAGGTAGGGAGAACATATGTACCTGTATTGATAGTTGATGTCAAAAATTTTTAATTACAGCAGGATAAAAATATTAAACAGAATTTGGTCCTACATGAATATTAAGTGCTCTAGATCAACCATGGGTCCTTGTCCTTCCAACTTAATTTCTCCCAGATCCATGGTTTATACCTAATGTATCAGTAGAGAATTTGATTAAAATTTTTCTTGGCATACAGAAATATGAAAATGCAGGAGCAAATATCTAGATTTCTAAATGCTTTCCTTTAACAGGCTTAGCTGCTTTAGGATAATAGCAAGGGAATGTGTTTCTGGGTCCAAGGAATACCAGGATCTGTAAAGATAAGGGCATATTGATGGAAAGAGGGATGGTGGTCAGATAGGTGACTCTATGGATTCATCATAAAAATGCACAGGTCTCAGCAAAGGTAATCTATTTGGGAGACTAGAGACAGTTATGAGCAAAGATTAAGCAGCAGGTAGGTCGGGTTAAATGGTCAAGACCTGGAAACTAAAGTTCAGAATTCAGTAACAGCTTTTTAACTTTGCATTTCCAATGAGATTCCTCCTTCTACAGACACAGGACTGTGTGTGTGTGTGTGTATGTGTGTGTGTGTGTGTGTGTGTGTGTGTGTGTGTGTGAGTATCTAGTGAATGTTTATTATACGCCATGTTATTGTCCTGAGCTCTGACCTACAAAGTTAATGTTTAGTAAGAACTTACATCTGGCAACTTGTGAAGTATTCTACCTAAATTATCATATGTAATTCTCATAATTAGCATATAAAGTAATGAAGAAGAGGAAGAAGAGGAGGGAGGAGGAGGAGGAGAAGGAGGAGGAGGAGGAGAAGGGAAGAAGGAAGAAGAATAAGAAAGAAGAAAGAAGAAGAAAAAGCAATTATTCCTATCTTATATATAAGGAAGTTGAGGCTCAGAGGGTTTAAGCAACTTGCTGAAGAGAGTAGTGGAGCTGGGATTCAAATCCAGGTCTTCTACTTCTGAGGTTGATGTTCTATTCCAAGCAAAGCCCCTGACCTTGAAAAGATGACAAACATTTCAGTTTGGGTTGGGTTCGTCTGGGAGTAACAGGGGCAGACTAGCCCATTATTAGTTACACATCTTAAGTGTTTGAAGAACACAGACATCAGTAAATAGAACTTTTTCAGTTGGCCAAAAGCACATGTGTATGCTAGCTTCTATTCTTTTGATCCACCTTTAAGCGTGACAGCTTAGAGGAAATTAATAAATGAAGACTTATTTCACACCATTTTCAGCATAAATGAGTCTCTACGTTATGCACACTTCAAAGGGAACTTTGAGGTATAGACTCGGAGTACTGGTAAACTTCTCTCACAGCTCGCCTCTCCTAGGAGTCACAACAGCCAGTCTCGTTAAGGACAGACAACTAAGTATAGAACTCATTCTACAATGCCAATGTACCTTCGGGGAGAAGAGGGGCAATATAAAACATGGCCACAGAAGAACTGGGCATATAGAAGTTTCCAAAGAGGCACTTAAAGTTTACAATATTAGTAAGTCTTTTTTATTTTGTATAACTTAACACAGAATAAGCAACTCATCTCAGTTTATTTGGCCCTCCAATGAATTCACCACTGGATTTAGAATAATTGCTATCATGGTCCACTAGCAAAACAAGGGGGTGCCAGTGCCCCCGATAAGTGGTTATTTGGGCATATATGTGCCACAGTCACCCTAGAAAACTTAGTTTAAGATGTCTAAGCAGAGCTGAGCTTACTAAATCAACATATTCTGTAATTGGAAGAGACAGAACATTTCCAAAGCCTGGGAGAAGAAATCACCTACAACTTAATCAATACTATTAATAACCTCTACTAAAGGATATGGCAAGAGAAGGATGGTTAGCATAGGACAGTGGTTTAATTAACCCAAACTCAGCCAAGTATATCTAAAGCTGTCCAAGGAGGAAAGCCTTGATTATGGGTGTAGAGAGCAATTAGATCACATCAGTTGCATCAGTTTGCATCAGTCTGTAGCGACATGTTCACCCGTCTGTAGAGACATGGGAAAAATAAATACAACATACTGAGTTACTCTTATATCCTGAAGTTAGGTCCTTCCTAATTTTTATTGTTAAAATTTTCTTTCTTTAATGAGATAATGGTAGTTGAATTTTTAATGATTTTATTTGACAAATTTAGAAACTGGCAAACCTATGTCTACTCCTGATTTAAAACAAAACCAAATCAAACCTACTGGTCTGTGACATAAAAGATCCCTGAGTGGAAAGGGTGAGACTCACCCTTTGAGGCCTAAAACCTCACCCTTTGCTCTGACACGGTGGTTCTCAGTTTTGCTGCTCATTAGAATCACTTGAGAAGATTTTAAAAGTACTGATGTCTGTGTCCTCATCCCTGAGATTCAGATTTATTTGATTTTAGAGTATGGCCTTAGCATCGAATCACCCCAGGTGATTGCATTGTGCAGCCAAGGTTGGAAGCCACTGCCCTTATCTCCTTTTCACATGGCTATCTACTGATTACAAACTAGGCTTTGCAGGCATCTCAGTGCTGGAATGCACACAGACATGAGCATCTGAGTCGCTAGAGAGGAATATGCTCATAGCAAATTAATAAATAGGCACTACCATTTACAGCTCAAACTTTCCTACATTTTTTCAGCACTAGGTTTCAGCATATCCACAACTAAAGACCAGGCCCCGATTCATAGATTTACCCCCAAATCACCATATGAATATCAATGGTGCTGTATCCTGTTCATGTGAGGCAGCCCCCCCCTCACCTCTTCTCCATGCAGCTTCCTTTCAAACTTCAGCATCAGCCACCCACAGGCTGCGTAGTAGTGTGTGTGATCCACCCTCTGAGAATGATATAATGGAACCTGGCAGTCATTATGCCTGACAGCCTTCTTTTGAAATTTCATCTTAAATGTCTTGAATGACAGTGATGACACCATTTTCCTTGCAGTCTCTCTGAGAATTTGAGTCATTAATGTCAGCAAGTTTTCACCAAGTATCCTGCTGAAATCTTTACTTCTCTCAATCTTAATAGGAATACATTCGGTGACATAAGAAAATGGAACTAGGCCTCCCCCTCCTCTGACCCCTTTCAGGTGCTGGATAATGATATAATTCTTCAGAGTGACTAGAGATTCTGTAGAGAAAGGAGCACAACTGCAGACTCTGTTTTCACTTCCAGTGTAGCATTTGTGCCTCTTCTCACACTAACTTGGCTGCATCAGTTTTTCCTTATAACCATTTGAAAACAAAAGAAAAAAAAAAGCAGCCCCATTACAAAGGCATGCAAATTCTCACCTGGTTTGTTCGCCAAGTATAAGAGACAGTATAGCATGGCATGGGAAGATCCTGTCCAGGGTCTATTTCCAGCTGTATGGCTAAATTAAGAATTCCTTCTCTGGCATTAATTTTACATATTTATGAAAAGAGTGGTCTGGGCTGCACAGGTGATTCTCAAATCATTTTTAAGAAGAAAAACCATTGCCTCAACACAACTTGTGTGAAATAAGACAAAAATTGAGCTGCTATACTGGGAGGGTGGGTGATCAAGGAGTTGTCACTGGGCTTCCCAGCTCCCTACTCCCTACAGTGTCCTATCCCCAACGCGAAAGACAGCTTCAAGAAGCACAGTTTGGCTCCTTCAGTTCCCATTTAACTAAAGAAAAAAAAATTTAATAAGCCATAGAACTACAGTTTGGCCATTTGCTAGATTATATCTATTTTTTCTTTGCTGTGCTAACCTGTTAGCTATTACGGAATATTGCATTGCCCAGGGACACTGCATGGCTGATTATTCGAATTATTAATTTTTAGATTATTTAATGAGAGGTTCTATGTTTTGTCTGATTTGTCACTGGTAGTACTGATTTTGATTTTCCTCCAAATGGATCATTATACTCCAAGGCCTCTCTAAGAGAGATTCAACAAGGGTCTATCAAGCTTCCTATTCTAAGACAAGAGGCCTTTGTAAATCTACCCCATTTTTCTCATCTTTAAAGCAAAATCTGGCAAATTTGATTGACGTGCCTTGACTAATTCAAGTTGCTGGTGATCCTCAAGTAGCATTGTAATTTTCTAATGACTGTAAAGGAAAAAAACACTCCATGGAAAGAATTGATTGATTTATTAGAGAGAAAATTACCACATGTGCTAGACCTTGATTGCAGCTAATATTTGTAGAGCTAATTGCTTGAACTAGAGGATTAAAAGGATTGAGGGAAAGGAAGAAAAAGAAAACAAAGTTCTCTTGGAATACAGATGAACCTGCAGTGGATTTGTACTGAGAGGGGAGAATTCAGTACAGGGATTTTTGGGGCTGATGATGGTTGTGGAGACATTTAGAATAAGTGGAAGAATTGTGCTTCTGACACAAAAGCCACAGAGAGGAACCAGGGAGTGGAGTAAAGTTGCTGCCCATGCTGTCTGTTAAATAAGATCTCTTGGCCGGGCACAGTGGCTCACGCCTGTAATCCTAGCACTTTGGGAGGCCGAGGCGGGTGGATCACGAGGTCAGGAGATCGAGACCATCCTGGCTAACATGGTGAAACCCCGTCTCTACTAAAAATACAAAAAAAATTAGCCGGGCGTGGTGGCGGACGCCTGTAGTCCCAGCTACTCAGGAGGCTCAGGCAGGAGAATGGCGTGAACCCGGGAGGCAGAGCTTACAGTGAGCCAAGATCGCGCCACTGCACTCCAGCCTGGGCGACAGAGCAAGACTCCGTCTCAAAAAAAAAAAAAAAAAAAAAAAAAAAGATCCAGTGTGACACCTTCGGATTTGTCTGGGTTTCTTGCTAGTATCTCACATTAAGGCTATGTTGATACTTAAGCTTCACCCAGCAGAATGTCTGAGCTCTTACAGAAAGGAGGAAAAAGTTACTTAACCTGAAGAGGTGAAGAAAGAAGGCATAGTTTAAGACACATCCTTTAACGATAATAGGCAAACCACATTCCTAGCACAGGGAAACAGATAATAATTGTCCTCATTGATATAACTTAGGATAGATGTGCTAAAATAGTACATTTTGGGGTAGTTTGATTTGGTGATTACCAACTTTTTTTGTTTGTTTGTTTTAAGACAGGGTCTCACTATATTTTCAGGCTAGTCTTGAACTCCTGGGCTTAAGTGATTCTCCTGCCTCAGCCTCTCAAGTAGCTGGGACTACAGGCACACACCACAGATATAAACTGTGACAGCCACATTTGAACAATGTGACCCACCCTCTCTAGCCTACTTTGATTAGGATTAGACATCTAAATCAACCAGATTGTGTCTCCTGAAAATGTAAAAGTAATATTAAGAGACGCAAGTCAAATCACTGGAAGCCAGTCTGCAAAAATTGAGAAGGAAGCAATTTTTTTTCCCACCAATAAAGCCTTGAATTGCCCTATAGTGCCCAAATTTATTGTTCAATTTTTCTCCAGCTGTCACCATTCTCCTTCCCGGCAGTCAAGTGCAGTTCTCTGTTTTCAAAGTTCTCTTTGTCTTTTACTTGTTTTGTCTTTTTCCTATTTGTGTGCATTCTAAAAAAAGCTTCTGGGAGGCACTGATTTTCAGCTCTCCCCACCATCTGGCTCTTGGTCCAGGGCACTAGGTGAAACCGACTGTGATGGCTGCCTAGTGAAGGGACAGGTAGTAGCTACTCAGACCCTATGTGAGGTACATATATGTGTTGGTATCAACCGTCCCCAGTCACAAGGTCTCTGTGGCCAACGCTGCCTTAGCTTAGTGGGAGCTTTCAATCAAGCTGGCCTTGTCTGGTCCTTCCTTCATCAGGGATGAATATTGCCCTTTTATACTGTCACTAAAGGTGTTCAGGGCCCCACCCTCTTATCCTGGAGGAACCATAAGAGTCTCGGGCTGCTGAACTTCCTGGGATTGACTTCATGGAGAGAAGCAGAAGGTGTAGGGAGGGCTGAACTGGGTCCTGGAGCACAGACATGCTGGGATGCTGTTGGTCAAGGCTGCTGTCTGGTGGCGGGCCTCACTAGCCGGCCACGAGAAGGACTGGATAGCAGCACAACTGGGTAAAATCATCTGGCACTTGACTTCCACTCTAGCTCCAGCTTAGTTTCCCAATACACTCCCTTCTGACTACTGGGTGCCTTCCTCCTTTTTACTTTCCTAGACTACAGTGACCTTTAGCAAATTGGCAGGCAGCAATGTGTGTCCTGCTTAGATCTGACTCTTTCTGCCTCCAACCCCCAGGGGAGATATAAAGGAATCAGACATGTAGAGAAGGGAGAACACACATGAATTAATATTTCAAATATCTTCTACCATAACTGTTCTAGATGCGCATGCTTTCTCCTCCTTTAGTTTGATTATCAAGAATAAATACTTTGTCCATCTCTGAGAAGATGAAAATCCTTAATGAAGTGCATATCTATGTACCTTCGAAAAATAATACTGTTCCTTTGGTAAAATATAAGCCAGTCACTAGGGCAGTGAAGTATTAAAACTAAATATTTTAAACCTGATGGCCAAGACAGTTTTATTAAGCACTAATAAAGCAAGACAAAATTTCTAGGTTGAGTCCTTTTCCAGGAAATTCAGGTTGAAAGGAATATAAGATCATTATTAATTTTTACTTGTCTGTGTATATTTGATATGCACAGTCCTTATTTGAAAAAATTATGTGAAGGCAGATTGTAGTTAAAGAAACCCCAGAGGGTATTATGAATGCCTTACCTATAAGGTTTCTTTCCAAGATAAGCAGCCATAGCTAGGTAAGGAGGTGGTGAGCACTGGGAACCCTAAGCTGGAGTGGGAACTGTCTATGCAATTACCATAGTTGGGAGCCAAAACTCTTGGACTTGTCATGTACTGAAAATCACCAGCAAGCTAGATCAGACATGGCATTGTGTCTTTAAATGATGTATAATGCCTGGGCACTGAGCCATGGGCACTACTGAGAATAGATGGAAATTCAACAAACCTGAAGTCCTTATGGAGGAGAACTAAGCTTTACTCTGTGCCTTCACTTCTACTGGAATGAAAGCTAAGCTAGCTGATGACATTGTCATATTAATTATACAAGAAATATTTTATCATTATGAAAAAGATTATTTTAAAGATTTTAAAAGGAAAACCATATCATGTGCAAAATTTATTAGATATGTATTATACATCTAAGAGTAAAGCCTAAAATATAAAACTTCTAGAAGAAAACATAGACTAAGGTCTTTGTTGCTTCTGGTACAGATTTCATAGATAAAAAGAGTATGAACCATAAAATTAAAAACAAGTTGATAAATTAAAATTTTCTATTCTTTGAAAAACACTAAATAATGAAAAAAAACAAGCCACAGACTGGGCAAAAGTATGCGAAAAATATATACATGATAAAGGACTTGTATACAGATTATATAAAGAAATCTCTAAATTTAGCAATAAGAAAATGAATACCCCAATTTAAAATGGGTAAAATATTTGAAAGATACTTCTTCAACGAAGAGACATGGGTAGCAAAGAAGCCCATGAAAGGATGCTCCGTATCATTAGTTAGAACTGCAATGGGATATCACAGCCTACTTATTAAAATGACTAAAATTTAGAAAACAAACAAACAACTGACAACACCAAATTCTGGCGAGGATGCAGAGCAACTGGAATCCTTTAGAATATTGGTGGGAATGCCAGATGGCACAGCCACTTTGGGATACAGTTTAACAGTTTCTTTAAAAGTTAAACACATACTTAAATATGACCTAGTAATCCTACTCCAGATATTTATCCAAGAGAAATGAAAGCAAAGTCCACATAAATATTTGTACATAAATGTTTATAGTGGTTTTATTCATAAATACCCCAAAATGCAAACAACCCAAATGTTCATCAACTGGTGAATGGATAAACAAACGGTGGTACATCTATACAATGGCACACTATTCAGGAGAAAAAAGGAACAAACTAACACATGCACCAAAATGAATAAATCTTAAATGGTTTTTGCCAAGTGGAATAAGCCAGACTCAGAAGGTCATAAGTGATTTCATTTATATGACGTCTGAAAAAGGCAAAGCTTAGATCAAGGACAAAAATTAGATCAAAGTTTGGCAAAGGCTGAAAGTTGGGGGAGGGTATTGCTACCAAGGGGCAGGAGGAAATTTTGTTCGGCAATGACTGTGGCAGGATTATGTACCTGAAAACACTGGTCAAAAATCCTTGAACTGTACACCTAAAAAAGGAGAATTTTACTATATGTGACTTATATCTAAATAAAACAATTAGAATATCTTTAAATGTCACCACTCAGCATAGAACTCTCTAGTTATTTTCTCATGCAAATGAATAATCTCTTTCAACATGAATTAACCTCTTTCTTAGAATAGAAAAACAGGATATTCAAGTTAATTTAATATTTTGTTTAACATAGGTGTTATACATACTATTACATACAGGGAGCATGGTTTGCAAAAGAATTATAATTTAAGAAATGCTTCCTTCAAAAATTGTTCTATTGTAAACATTCAATATGTTTTGGAAGAAGCATCATCATCAAGATACCTGGGTTCAATAGATGTACTTCCTAGTGCTAACTTACTATGACCACATTCAAGTTAACTTTCCTCCTTGGCTTTCATTTTTTTCATTCTTCAGATGATTAGGTTGACTTGATTTGTGCTTCTGGACCTTTCCTCTGCCTATACAGATACAGATAAGGAACACTGTCATCAGGAACAGTTCTTATCACAGACGGTGATTTTCAGTGGGTTAAGGAAAGCAGCCAAGGGAGGAAATAACTCCTAAGGGATTATTTTAATATCTTTCGGGGATGTAGAGATATTTTTAAAGCCTTCACATGTCTGAAAATCTTGGGGGGAGTTATCCCCTACTTGTTTGAAAAATTATGAGATTAAATAATCTCCACGAGGCAACTTGGTGCATTCCGGGATTCTGCCGAGGTCATAACATGTATAAGGCAATGTCTACCTACTACTAATTTCATGCCACACATGAGTTTTTATTTTTGTGATGATTCAGAAGACACTCTAATAATACTCCCTTTGGAAGTTCTAGTTTTTGCTTTAAGTAGGTAAACTGGTATTCTGATTAATTCTTCAGTCGGGCGCGATGGCTCTTGCCTGGTATCCCAGCAACATAAGAGGCTGAGGCAGGAGGATAATTTGAGGTTTGGGCAACATAGTGTGACCCCGCCTCTAAAATAATAATTATAATCATCATCATCATCATAATTCTTCAGTCTCTTGTGACCTTAGCAGGAAGAGACCCATTTTCAGAGCCCTAGCAAAAACAAGTCAATGAACTTGTAATGCTGAGGGCTCCACTCTGGAATGTGGTGCCTGTGGTCAAGCAACACTTCTACACTATCCCCTTCAAGTTTCTTTTCTTTTTGTTACCTCTTTCCCACTTCCTCACTCCTCATCTCTCTCATTTCTCTGTTTGTTTGTCTCTTAGGATCCCAATAGGAACCTTTGGCTCACTCAAATATAATCTGAAAAGGACAGTTTAATAAAGGGACAATTTTCAAAGATGTGGGAGGGGTTTAGGGAAACTACAAGGGATGATAGAGTCCCTATCAGAACTGAAGGGGGCTGGGGAGGGCATAGTCCTTGAACTTATAGATAGAGAAGCCTGTGTGGAGAGGGCCACCTGACAAGAACTATGCCCTTCTGTTGACTTCTGGAGTGCACCATAACCCCACAGAGAGGAAGATGACAGAATAGACAGCTCGACCTGACTCTTCCTTTCCTCTCCTCTGATCTGCTGCTGGTGCTCCCATTGACCAAACCCAATAGGAAACCAAAGGTCAGTCTCTCAAGGCATAAGCAAGGTTAACAAAATAGATATGGAGGGGGAAGATGTAAGAAATCCTACTAGCTATTGCTATTTATCCATCTATCTGTCACCTATCTATCTGAAATAGTTAATACATACACATGGTTTTAGAAATTCAAAAATTGTAAAAGTGTAAACAGTGAAAACAAAGTCTTCTTTTATCTCTGAACTTCAGTCTCCCAGGCACTCCTCTGCCAAGATAATTTCTTATGAAACTTTCCTGTTATATTCTCTGATCATCTTAGCATAGATGTAAATACATCCTCCTTCTACCACTTGCATTCTAAGCCAACGGCAATATGCCATGCAAACCCTTCTGCATCTAGGATTTTTCACTTAATAAAATGTCTTTGTGAGAATTCCAATGGATACACATACATGGTTGTTTTGGTTGTTTAGTCTGTCTGATTGTTTTGACAGCAACAAATTCAACTTTTAATAACTATTGGGTAGGAGGTCACTGAAGATACATGTACTGTTGCTCATGCATGCATCCACAGCCACTCACTGCAACTCCCCAGGAAATATTAATACACACCCTTTCCTTAATTTGAGATCTGGAAGCAATTCTCAGCAGCATCCACATTTGCCACCTTATGCTAGAAATGACCAGTCCAAGATATGCCAGGGTAATGTTTCTGAGTTTAGATTCTCTGTGTGTCAGGGGTGGAACCAAATGCTAAAGTTCGATTTTATACAGTACCCAACCTGGGCAATTTACTCTCAGCCAGGGAACAGTTCCAAATATTTGATTTGGACAGGGCCTCCTTACACATACTTTTTTTCTTCTTTCTTCCCAATATGGATGCCTTTTATTTCTTTTTCTTGCCTAATTGCTCTTGCTAGAACTTGCAGTACTATGTTAAATGTAAGTGGTGAAAGCTGGCATCCTGCTTCATTAGAGGAAAGACTTCCAAATTTTCACCATTGAATATGATGTTTGCTGTGATTTTAAAATATGGCTTTTATTATGTTGAAGTGGTTGCTTTTTCTTCCTAGTTTATTGAGGTTTTTTTTTATGAAAGGATGTTGAATTTTGTCAAATGCTTTTTCTGCATCAATTGAGATGATCATGTAGGTTTTTCTTTCATTATGTTAATAGGGTGTATTGCATTTGGTGATTTTCATACACTGAATCATCCTTGCATTCCAGGAATAAATCTCATTTGGTCATGATGTGTAATCCTTTTAATATGCTGCTGAATTCAGTCTTCTACTATTTGTTAAGAAATTTTGCATCAGTATTCATAAGGGATATTGGTCTGTAATTTCTTGCAGTGTCTTTGCCTGGCTTTTGTAACAGGGTACTTGCTGGCTTCATAGAATGAGTTAGGATGTGTTCCTTCCTCTCCATTTTTTGGAAAAAGTTTGAGAAGAATACTAGTTCTCTAAATGTTTGGTAGAATTTAGCAGTGAAACCATCAGGTCCAGGGCTTTTCTTTGTCAGGAGATTTTTTATTACTGATTTAATCTCCTTACTGGTCATAAGTCTGTTCAAATTTTCTCTATTTTTTTATGATTTAGTCTTGGTAGGCATGATGGTTAATACTGAGTATCAACTTGATTGGATTGAAGGATGCAAAGTACTATTCCTGAGTGTGTCTGTGAGGATGTTGCCAAAGGAGATTAACATTTGAGTCAGTGGACTGGGAGAGGCAGACCCACTCTCAATGTGGATGGGCACCATCTAATCAGCTGCCACCACAAATGGGATAAACGCAGGCAGAGGAACATGGAAGAACTAGACTGGCTGAGTCTTCCAGCTTTTATCTTTCTCCCATGCTGGATGCTTCCTGCCCTCAAACATCAGACTCCAAGTTCTTCAGCTTTTAGATTCTTGGACTTACACCAGTAGTTTGCCAGGAGCTGTCAAGCCTTCAGCCACAAACTGAAGACTGCACTGTCACCTTCCCTGGTTTTGAGGTTTTAGGTCTCAGACTGGCTTCCTTGCTCCTCAGCTTGCAGGTGGCCTATTGTGGGACTTCACCTTGTGATTGTCTGAGTCAATACTCCTTAATAAACTCCCCTTTATGACAGAAAATCAAGCACTGCATGTTCTCAATCACAACTGGGAGTTGAACAATGAGAACACATGGACACAAGGAGGGCAACATCATACACTGGGCCTGTTGGGGGGTAGGGGGCTGGGGGAGGGATAGCGTTAGGAGAAATACCTAATGTAAATGACGAACTGGTGGGTGCAGCAAACCAACATGGCACATGTATACCTATGTAACAAACCTGCAGTTGTGCACATGTACCCTAGAACTTAAATTATGGTAAAAAAATAAAATAAATAAAATGTATCAAATATGTTTAAAAAATAAGTAAATAAAAATAAAAAATAAACTCCCCTTTATATATACATCTATTCTATTAGTCCTGTCCCTCTAGATAATCTTGACTAATACAGTAGGTTTTGTGTTTCTAGGAGCTTATCTATTTCTTTCTTCTAGGTTATCTAATTTGTTGGCGCACACTAATTCATAGCACTATATTCATAATCCTTTTTATTTCTGTAGAATCGGTAGTAATGTCCCCATTTTCATTTCTGATTTTAGTAATTTAAGTCTTCTCATTTTTTTCTTAGTTCATCTGACTAAAGATTTGTCAATTTTGTTGATCTCTTCAAAGAACCAACATAGGTTTTACTGATTTTCTCTATTGTTTTCTATTCTTTTTCATTGATCTCTGCTCTAATCTTTATTATTACCATCCTTCTGCTAGCTTTGGGTTTAGTTCCTTCCTCTTTTACTAGTTCCTTAACTTGTAAAGTGAGATTGCTGATTGGAGATTGTTCTTTGTTTTTAATATAAGCATTTATGGTAGTGCCCTCTCATCTGTGGTTTTACTTTCTTTAATTTCAATTACCCACAGTCAACTGTGGTCTAAAAATAGGTGAGTATAGTACAATAAGATATTTTGAGAGAGAGACACATTTGCATAACTTTTATTGCAATATATTGCTTAATTGTCCTATTTTATTATTGTTTATCTCTTACTATGCCTAATTTACAAATTAAACTATCACAGCTATATATGTATAGGAAAAGACATCATATATATAGGATACTAGCTGAGGTTTCAGGCATTCACTGGGGACCTTGGGATGTACTCTGCATGAATAAGGGGAGACTAATTTTTAGCTATAAATTTTCCTCTTTTCAATGAAAAGAGAAAGTTTTGATATGTCCCGTAAGTTTTGATATGTTGTATTTTATTTTCATTTGTCTCTAAGTACTTTCTAATTTCCCTTGTGATTTCATCTTTGATCTATTGATTAAGAGTATTGTGTTTAATTTCCACAAATATTTGAAGTTTCCACCTTTTTTAAATTATTGATTTCTAACTTTATCCCTTGTAGTCAATGAAGATACTTTGCATGACATCTACCTGTTTAATTCTATTGAGACTTGAGACGTAACTTGTGGCCTATTCTATATTCTACCCTGGAAAATGTCACATGTGCACTTGAGAAGAATATGTATGCTTGTATTTGGGGGTAAAGTGTTCTATATATGTCTGTTTCATCTAGTTGGTGTATTGTGTTGTTTAAGTCCTCTACTTCCTTACTTGTTTTCTGCCTGGTTGTTCTATCCATTACTGAGAGTGGGATATTGAAGTCTCTGACTATTATTGTAGAACTGTCTATTTCTCCATTCAGTTGGGTTAGTTTATGCTTCAGATATTTTGACAGTCTATTATGAGATATGTGTAAAGGTTTATAATTGTTATCTTTCCTTGCTGTATTGAACCTTTTATTAAAATGTTATGTCCTTCTTTGACCCTTGTAATGTTTTTGTATTTAAAACCTATTCTGTCTGATATTACTATCACTGCTTCTGCTCTCTTTTGGTTACTATTTGCATGAAATATCTTTTTCCATCTGTTCACTTTCAATCCATGTCTTTGTCAATCTCTTTGATCTAAAGTGAGTCTCTTGTAAACAGCATATAGTTTAATTATGTGTTTTTTATCTAGTCTGCCAATCTTTCTTTTGATTGGAGAGTTTAATCTATTTATATTTATATTAATCACTGCTAAGAAAGAACTTAGTTGTGTCATTTGACTATTTGTTTTCAACATACCTTGTAAGATTTTTGTCCCTCATTTCCTGCATTATTGTCCTCTGTTATGTTTCATTGGTTTTTTTTGTAGTTAAGTGTTTAACTTATATTCTCATTTTCTTTTGTGTATATTCTATAACTATATTCTTTGTAGTTACTATAGGAATTACATTTAATACAGTAAAGTTATAATACTCTAATTTGAACTTATACCAGCTTAACTTGAATAATAAAGAAAAAATCTACAGCCTCATCCCTACCTCCTTTAGTTGCTGATGTCACAAAATTACATCTTTTTCTATTGCATATGCCAAAATATATGCTAGTAACATTTTAAATACATTAGTTTCTTAAATTACATAGAAAATAGAATGTGGAGTTACAAACCAAAGTTACAAAAATCCTAGCTTTTAAACTAATAATTGTTTTTTTCAATGTGTTAGTCTCTTAAACTATATAGAAAACAAAAGGTAGTGTTACAAACTGTTGTTATGATAATATTGACTTTTATAATTGCATGTGTGTGTACCTTTATTGAGATTCTTATTTATTTATAAGATTGTGAGTTACTGCCTAGTGTCCTTTTATTTTACCGTGCCTTACTCCCTTGAACATGTCTTACAGGGCAGGGCTAGTGATGACAAACTCCCTCAGCTTTTGTTTTATCTGGGAATATCTTAATTTCTCCTTCACTTTGAAGGACAGTTTTGCCAGATATAGGAATCTTGGTTGACAGTTTTTTTTTCTTTTCTTTTCGAACTTTGGATATATCAGCCTTTTAGCCTCCAAAGCTTCTGATGAGAAATCTGCTGATAATCTTATTGAAGATTTCTTGCATATGATGAATTATTTCTCTCTTTCTGCTTTCATGAGTCCCTCTTTGTCTTTTGAAAGTTTGATTATATATAATCTGTCTCTGTGTGAGTCTCTTTCAGTTTATTTTACTTGGAGTTATTTGAACTCCTTGGCATTTATGTTTATATTCTTCATCATATTTGTAAAGTTTCCACCATTATTTCTTTAACTGTTTCCTCTACCCCCTTCTCCTTTTCTCACAGTATGTATATTGGTGGTGTTCAACAGGCCCCTTAGGCTCTGCTCACTTTTTGTTAATCTTTTTTCTTTCTGTTTCTCAGACATGATCATTTCCATTGTTCTATGTTCAGGTTCGTAGACTCTTTCTTTAACCTGCTCAAATCTGCCTTTGAATCCTTCTAGTGAATTTTTTATTTCACTTATTGTACATTTCAGCTCCAGAATTTCTTATTGGTTTCTTTGTAGGTTTTCTATTTCTTTATGGCTATTTCCACTTTGTTCAAATATTGTCTTCTTGACTTTCTCCATATCTCCCTTTAGTTGTTTGGGCATCTTTTAAGACAACAATTTTAAGGGTTTTTGTCAACTAGATCTACCATCAGATTTATTTATTTATTTATTTATTTATTTCGAGACAGAGTCTCACTCAGTCACCCAGGCTGGAGTACAGTGGCATGATCTCAGCTCACTGCAACCTCCACCTCCTGGGTTCAAGGGATTCTCGTGTTTCAGCCTCCCAAGTAGCTGGGACTAGAGGTGTGCACCAGCACACCTGGATAAGTTTTGTATTTTTAGTAGAGATGGGGTTTCACCATGTTGACCAGGCTGGTCTTGAACTCCTGGCCTCAAGTGATCTGCCTGCCTCGACCTCCCAAAGTGCTGGGATTACAGGCATGAGGCACTGTGCCCAGACACCATCTGATCTTTTTCAGGGGCTGTTTTGTTTATTTATTTTTTCCTTTGAATGGACTATATTTTCCTGTTTCTTTGTGTATGCCTTATAATTTCTTTTATCAAAAACCAGACATTTAAATCTAGTAATGCAGTAACTCTGGAAATCATATTCTTTCCCTTTCCCAGGTTATACTATTTTCATTTTTTTTTATTTTTTTAAAAATTGTTTTAGGTAGGTTGTTTCTGTGCCAAGGATAAGCCTGAGGTGTAAAATTAAGGTCTTCTCAGGTCTTTTCTGAGCCTGTCTTTCTCTGGGCATGAACAGTTGTTCTAATTGCTAATGTATATGCAGTTGCTTTTGAATGTCCTAGTCTTCAATGTCTGCCTCCCAAAAGGGAAAAAAGAGAAAACTAAGGAGGTGGAGAGTGGTGCCAGCCATTTACTCCTTTGGAAGTCACTTCAACTGGACAGGGAGGGGCTTGCCACAGTGGGAGAGGTGCAGCAACAATGGCCAACTATGTGTTTGTCTGCACCTCTGTGATCAGAAGCTGCAATCAGTGATGGCTGGGCACAGTGGCTCATGCCTGTAATCTGAGTACTTTGGGAAGCTGAGATGGGAGGATCTGTTGGGGCCAGTAGTTCAAGACCAGCCTAGGCAACATAGTGAGACCTTGTCTCTAAAAGAATTTTAAAAATTAGCTGGGTGTGTTGGTACATGCTTGTAGTCCTAGCTACTTGGGAGGCTGAAGTGGGAGAATTTCCTGAGCCCAGAGGTTCCAGGCTGCAGTGAGTTATGATCGCACGACTGTGCTCCAGCCTGGGTGATGGAGCAAGACCTGGTTTAAAAAAAAAAATCCACACACAGGTTATTCAAAACAAAACAAAACAAACAAAAAACAGAAGAAGAAGCTGCAATCAGTGACCAGAGCACAAATGCACAAATCCCCAGCATTTGGAGGTCAGGGTCCCCTGGCTCCCACAAACTGTGTAAAAGCTGCTTCGGGAACAAGTACATACCTGCATACCATGGGGCTGGGGGTGAAGGATGGATAGCTGCTACTGCAGTAAGAGCTGAAACTGACCACAGTTAACCACAATTTACTAAGCCTTCCCTAAACATTGCAAATTTTCAACAGACTCCAGAGTTCCTAAATAGCTGCATCCAACAGATTTTGCCAGTGAAATTGTTTCTAGGTGGGCAGACAAATTCCTGTTGCTTCCTACTTCGTCATCTTCCCAGAATTCCCTCCTTGCACAAAAGTTTTTGAAACCATTGAATCTTTTGTCACCTCCAAACAACACCCTAAATAAGCAGATCTTTAGTCTCCAATAATTCTAAAAGTCAGGAGTAGTCATATGTTTAAAATGAGTGATAATAATGTGCTGTGAGGATGAAATGGAATAATATAAATACCTTGAAATAGTGCTTAGCATATAATAAATGCTTAATAAATGTTAGCTATTCTTTATTATAATAATTTTTATTTAAATTATAATTACTTTCTGAACTGGGGAGATGCCTCACCAGAAACAGTTAAAATATCAAGGATGTTTTAAGAAAACTGCTGGACCAAGAATTAACACTTGCTACATATTGGTTCCTATTTTTATACCAAATTTTAAAACATTAAACATAAGACTTAAATTTTTGACAATTTCTTGCTCAATATCCTAGTATGCTTAGTTACCATTCTAATATATCTTTTCACACAGGTTCTCTCTGAAATACTTAACTTTAGAAAGATTTATAGTTCTTAAGTAGGGCTATTTTATTCCATTTTAGTCCTTGGTAGTAACTTCCAACCAATGAATTCCCTGTAGGAATACTCACAATTTAGTGTATGCAATATGATTAATTTTAGCTCCAGAAAAAAGGCAGACATTTTTTCTTTGAAAATTTGAGCGGCTTTAATGTATTGTGAGTATGCATGTAGGATCTCATTCAACTGCAGTTTCTTATCTCATCAAAGTTATCTCCTCACATCCTTAAGATATTTGCCTTATCTTTAATTTGTAGGAGTAATATTTTCCAGGTCAGAGGAGAGAGTAAATTTTCCATAGCTAATTTTCCAACTAAAAGCTGATGTACATACAGACACAATTCTGTTGGCATTTCCAGGGCATTGAATACCAAAGAAAATATATTTTATGATTATCTTTGGGATATGAATGTACCTATATTATAGGAGAATTGGTAATAAAGAAGATTTGTCAATTTAATTACTGGTGTGTTACACTTGGGCACCGTGTAGCAATTTTTTGGTCCTACAAATAACTGTACTGAACAGGGCTGAATCTATGATGTAGCCCACAATGAACTCTCAGAGGTGTGGTTCCTGGAGGAAGTCTCATTGCTGAAACTATCCCCTTGCCTGAGACTTTGCCCAACATTGTGATACACACGGTCAAGTGCAAACATCTTCTTTAGAAATTTCAAAGATTTGGCAGGATGTCTTTGCAGTAGAATTACTCTTTGAGTTTGAGAAACTAATTGAGTTCAGTATAGGCATGGAAAGACACTTGGAGGAATATGCCAAAATATTAACAGTGGCTATGCCTTGGGGAATGGCGTTGAATGTGAAGGAGAAAAACCAGAAGGGAAATTTCGCTTGTTATTTCATCTGCTTCTGTATTATTGAACTGTTTATAACCTGAATGTATTAATTGCAGAAAAAATGCAGCAGCCTTTACCAGCCACCTGGTCTCCCAGCTCAGAAACCAGGGAAGTAGGCACACCATTTCTTTTTCCTTCACTCCTCATGCCTGATCAGTAATTGAACTCTGTGAGTTTTCTTCCTAAATATCTCTCAAATGCATCCCTGTTCCCCATCTTCACAGCTGTGCCTCAGCTCAGGCACTCAGGAGCACTCCTCTGACTAACAAAAAGAGCCTCTGAACCTGACTCCCTGCAACTCCACCCATCTCCCCTTAGCTTCTGAGAGGCACCACCACCACCACCTCCCCTCACTCCCCCACCTTCCCCACTGCAACTCCTACTCTGACCCAGAGCAAACCTGACCTGGTCACTGCCATGCTGAAAATCCCCCACCCAGATACTGATAATTGGGGAGGCTATACCTGTGTTGGGAAGGAGTGTAGGTGGGGAATCTCTGTACCTTCCTCTGAGTTTTGCTGTGAACCTAAAATTACTCTTAAAAAATAAAGTCTATTAAGAAAAATACTCCACCTAGCACTCCTACCCAGCTCTAACCTCTTCTCTACAGACTTTAAAAAATTTGATTTGTTTATAATTGCAAATCTGACCAAGAACACCCAAGACCCATAGAAAGAATCATTCCTCAGCCTGGCATAAAAAATCCTCATGATCAAAACTGCCCATCTTCCTAGCTTCACCTTCTTGTACCCCTGTGTCCTCACCTGTGTGGTTTCTTCTTCCCGGATTTACCCCTCCCTGCTTTGGTTTCCTTTGAAAGTTTTTGCTCTTTCTTCTCTTTGAAGTCTTCCTTGCACCTCTAGACAGAGATGGTTCCACCCTTTCTAAATGGCTGATTAGCCCATTATCATGCATTACAGTAATGATTTAACTCCTTTCTTCCTACACTATTGTTTTTTCAGAACAAAGAGCTATATTTATTTTGCCTATATATTTATAGAGGCATACCTTGGAGATGTTACAAGTTTGATTCCAGAACACCAAAATAAAGCAAATATCACAATACAGCAGGTCACACAAATTTTTTGGCTTCCCAGTGCATATAACAGTTATGTTTATACTATATTGTAGTCTATAAAGTAGGCAATAGCATTATGTCTAAAAAAAGTTCAAACAATAAACAAAAACACTTTATTGCTAAAAACAAAAATGGTAACAATCATTACAGCCTTCAGCAAGTCATAATCTTTTTGCTGGTAGTGGGGCTTGCTTCAATGTTGATGGCTGCTGATTGATCAGGGTGGTGTTGCTGAAGGTGGGGTGGCTGCGGCAATTTCTTAAAATAAGACGGTAATGAAATTTGCCACATCCATTGACTCTTCCTTTTACAAAAGATTTCTCTGTAGCATGCAATGTTGTTTGACAGCATTTTACTCTCCTTCAAAACTGCCATCAGTCCTCTCAAATCCTGCCACTGCTTTATGAACTAAGGTTATGGAATATTCTAAATCCTTTGTTGTCATTTCAACAGTGTTTGCAGCATCTTCACGAGGAGTAGATTCCACCTCAAGAAACCACTTTCCTTGCCCATTCATAAGAAGCAACTACTCATCCCATCCTTAAAGTTTTATCAGGAGATTGCAGCAATTCAGCTGCATCTTCAGGCTCTACTTCTAATTCTAGCTTTCTTGCTGTTTTCATCACACCTGCAGTTATTTCCTCCATGAAAGTCTTGAACCTCTCAAAGTCATCCATGAGGTTGGGAATCAACTTCTTCCAAACTTCTATATTAATATTTTGACCCCCTCCCATGAATCATGAATGTTTTTAATGGAATCTAGAATGGCAATTCCTTTCCAGAAGGGTTTCAATTTTCTTTGCCCACATCCATCAGAGGAATCACTGTGGCAGCTATCGCTTTATGAAATATTTTTCTTAAATAGTATGACTTGAAAGTCAAAATTACTCCTTGATCTATGGGTGGCAGAATGGATACTGTGTTAGCAGGCATGAGAACATTCATCTCCTCTACATCTCTATCAGAGCTCTTGGATGATTAGGTCCATTACAAATGAGCAGTAGTATTTTGAAAGCTTTTTTTCTGAGCAGTAGGTCTGAACAGTGGGCTTAAAATATTCAGTAAACCATGCAGTAAACAGATGTGCTCTCATCCTGGCTTTGTTGTTCCATTTATAGAGCACAGGCAGACTGGATTTTGCATAATTCTTAAGGGCCTTAGGATTTTCAAAATGGTAAATGAGCACAAGCTTCAACTTAAAGTCACCAGCTACGTTAGCCCTTTATAAAAGAGTCAGCCTCCCCTTTGAAGAGAAGCTTTTTTTTTTTTTTTTTTTTTTTTTTTTTTAGATGGAGTCTCACTCTTGCTCAGGCTGGAGTGCAGTGTCGTGATCTCATCTCACTGCAGTCTCTGCCTCCCAGGTTCAAGTGATTCTCCTGCCTCAGCCTCCCTGAGTAGCTGGGATTACAGGTGCATGCCACCATGTCCAGCTAATTTTTTGTATTTTTAGTAGAGATGGGGTTTCACCATGTTGGCCAGGCTTGTCTCAAACTCCTGACCTCAAGTGGTCCACCTGCCTCAGCCTCCCAAAATGTTGGGATTACAGGTGTGTGCTACCACCCCTGGCCTGCCCTTTGAAACTTTGAAGCCAGGCCTTGACTTCTCTCTAGCTATGAAAGCCCTAAATGGCATTTTTTTTTTTCCAACAGAAGGCTGTTTCATTTTCACTAAAAATCTGTTATTCAGTTTAGTTACCTTCATCAATGATTGTAGCTAGATCTTCTGGATAACTTGCTGTAGCTTCCACTTTAGCACTTCCTGCTTCACATTGCACTTTTATGTTCTGGAAATGGCTTCTTTCCTTAAACCTCATGAACCAGCCTCTGCTAGCTTTCGGCTTTTCTTCTGCAACTTCCTCACCTCTCTCAGCTTTTATAGAATTAAATAGAGTTAGGATTTTGCTCTGGATTAGGTTTTGGCTTAAAGGGAATATTGTGGCTGGTTTGATCTTCTATCCAGACCACTAAACAGCAATAAGACTGTTTCACTTTCTTATCATTTGTGTGTGAGCACATGTTGTTGGAAAAATGGCACCAATAGGCTTTCTCAAGGCAAGGTTGCCACAAGCCTTCAATTTGTAAACAATGAAATATCAGTGAAGCACAACAAAGCAAAGCACAATAAAATGAGGCATGGCTGTACTTTTTTTTAATGTAGCCAGCCCCAACATTTTCCATATGTAGTAAAAGAACATTCTCTATGTTCATGAATGCTTATGACAAATGAATGATAGAATGAATGAATAAATGAATGCAAAGAGCTCAGACTGGAAAGTAGCAGATATGTGATCTAGTTTTATTTCTGATACTCTGACTGGTTCTCTTTTTTCTCTCATCTTAATTGAACACTGGACATTCCAGTTGGCTCTTAAATTATATAACTTAAATATAATAAATTTTCAGTCAATGATTTCATTAGATACCTGGCTGTAACTCCTGAAGACCTATGAAGAGCCCTAGAGGCCAGCTCCACCTTGGTTCCTCTAATAGTTTCTTTTGCTCCATCGTTTTCTTCAACTTAGCATCTGTGTCACCTTGAACAAGTTGCTTCACTTCTCTACACCTTAATTTCTTCAGCTGCAACATGAGATTCATGATGTGGCTACTTCATAGAGTAGCAGTGAGGATTCGATCAGATAATGTATGTAAAGTGCTTAGAACAATGCCTACGATACTAAACACATAATAAATGTTTAATAAATATTGATGATGGTGATGATGTTTCCTTGATGTTTTTTAGGGCACTTTTCTGCATAGGAGGAAAGTAAACTCTGAGGCTTCCTGTATTCTCTAATGATTAATAAAGTACTGTATCATTGTGTCATATAGAGCTGTATAGGCATGGACAAATTCATTTGTTTGCAATGAATTAGACTTCAAAGACTGTGCAATGAACGAAGGCAATTTAAAGGATAGTTTGCGCCCTTTGGAAATGTAGATATTTTAACAAATAGGAACATATGAGTCATATAAACCTTAGAGTGAATGAATTAACTAGTTCTTTTCCTCAAAACAGTGTTGATGGGAGGAAAAGAATTGGTGCTAAGAGCCTGAGGGGTGGTGGAAAAGGAAGGAAGAGTAATCTGCAAGACTGTCAGGTGTGAAGGGTGTGGGGACTGCAGCAATTCTTGCAAGGTTAGCAGAGTGGGCGAACTTTTTCAGTTGCTGGCTGACCTCAGCCAGGGATTAGGTTCTGTTCAAGGGCAGCATTGCTGCAATATCAAGGGGCCATGCTCTGGTTGCTGAAAGCTCATGCCCAGGACTTCTGGCCTGGGTTCTGGCTGTCTGACCATTTACTCTTATTTTCTTTTTATATCTGTCATATTTTCTCAGTCAGCTAGGATTTTTGGTTGCAAGTAACAGGAACGCCAACCTAAACTGACTTAGGCATGAAGGGAATTGTTCGCGCTTATATAACTGAAAAGATCAGGGGTAGTGCTGGTGTCAGGGTTCAAAAGAAGTCATCCAGGTTCAATATTACTCCACCTTTTCTCAGCCTTTCATTGTGTTCATTTCTACCTCAAACTTCATGGCTTGATGGTGACAGTAGCTTCAGACTCTTCATCCCCTCAGGTTCAAGGCACAGAGAAAGAGTCTGCCTGTGCTTCAGATATCTGAAGAAAAAGCTCCCTCATGTCCCAGTGGCTCTGAAGGAGCCATGTGCCTATCTATGAAGAAATTACTGTGGCCAAGGGAAGCACAAGCTCTGATGAGCCATTCCTCAGTCTCATGCCACCCTCGATACAGAGGCTGGAGGCAATTCCATCAGAGCTACTTGGGCAGCAGATGGGGAAAGATTAGCTCTACAAACAGGAACCAGAGCTGGTTATTAGAAGTAGAATGAATGCTGGGGAGTATTTTTTTTTTTTTTTTTTGGTCCACTACCTCTTCCCGTATTTGTATCTTTTTGATTCTGAAAACCCACCCTTGATGTTTCCATCCCCTCACCAACTGCGGCTATCAAAACAGTTAACCCCTGATGCTCAAGTTTATCCTCTCCAGCCCTGTCGAGAATCAATGAACACTTAGTCACCAGTATCAGAAACTTTCTTGTGTGCTCTAGGTCCAATGGTTTGAGACGATGACCAGGTCTAGTAAAAGCATTCTATTGAAGCCTACCTTCATAGCTTTCACTTTGGGGCCTAAGGTGCCTTCCTGATTTTCTCTGCTCCAGTTTTTCTGGGATGAGGGAAATGAATACCTAACCCAGTAATTCTCAAGCCTGGATTCAAATTAGAATCACTTGAAAAGCTTTTTAAAAATTCTCATTCCTCTAAGATCAGAAATAAGAAAATTTTTAAAATTCTCATTCCTCTAAGATCAGGATCAGGATCAAGGCAAGCACAGCTGCTCTTACTCCTTCTATTTAACATAGTACTGAAGTCCAAGCCAGAGCAATTGGACAAGAAAAAGATAGAAAGGTCATCCAAATAGGAAAGAAAGAAGTAAAATTAACTGTTCACAGATGATATGATTTCATATATAAAAACCCTAAAAATTCCATTCACACACAAAAAAGTCTGTTAGAACTAATAAATGAATTCAGCTAAGTTGCAGGATACAAAATCAACATGCAAAAATTGACTGCGTTTCTGTACACCAACAATGTATAATCTGAAAAGAAAATTAAGAAAACAATTCTATTTATAATGGAATCAAAAAGAATAAAAATTCTCAGAAATAAACCTTACCAAAGACATGAAAGACTTGTATACTAAAAACAAATCATTGCTGAAAAAATTAAAGAAGACACAAATAAATAAAAAGACATCTCATGTTCATAGACTGGAGGACTTAATATTGTTAAGATGTCCATATTACTCAAAGCTATCTACAAATTCAATGCAATTCCTATCAAAATTCCCACAGCATTTTTTGCAGAAACAGAAAAATTCATCTGAAAATTCATATGGCATCTCCAGAGGCCCCACATTTTGAAAATAAAAAAAATTAGAGGAATCACACTCTAAAGGACACACACTTTGTAATATGTTATTTCAAAACATATCACAAAGTTACAGTACTCAAAACAATGTGAAATTGGCATAAAAACAGACATGTAGACCAATGGAATAGAATAGAGAGCTCAGAAATTAACCCTTGCATATCTAGGCAAAAGATGTCCAACAAGAGTACATACCAAGTTCACAGCGGCACACTATTCACTGTAGCCAAGAGATGGAAGCAACCTAAGTGTCCACTGACAGATAAATGGATAAACAAAATGTGGTATATACATACAATGTAATATCACTCAGCTTTTAAAAGGAAGGAAATTCTGTCACATGCTACAGCATGGACGAACCTTGAGGATATTATGCTAAGTGAAATAAGCCAGTGACAAAAGAGACAAATACTATACAATTCCACTTATACTAATATCTAAAATAGTCAAATTCATAGAAACAGAAAGTAGAATGGTGCTTACCACGGGCTGAAAGGAGGGGGAAATGAGGAATTGTGGTTTAATGGGTATAGAGTTTCAGGTTTGCAAGATGAAAAACTTCTGGAAATTTGTTTCACAACCATGTGAACTGTACAACTAAACCAAATTGCACTACTGAACTGTGCAATTAAAAATTGTGAAGATGGTAAGTTTTCTGTGTGGTATTTTTTTACCACACAAAAAAATACACATCCTGAGTCCAACATCAGATCGATTAAATCAGATGGAGTGGGGCTAGGTCTTCAATATTATTAAAAGCTTTCTGAATTATTTTATGGCAAAGTCAGGGTTGCAAGTGACTTAATCACTTAATCATGAATTGAATTTATTGACCAACTCTTCTTCCTTAGCTGACTACGGCAAGGGGTAGGCCCTTACCCTTTTGCACAGAGTAGAATGGAGTCCGTTTACTGAACACCTTCACTGAGAGATGGATTGGGGTTCAGATTCTATATGGGTCACCAAATTAACCCAAATAGGTTAGAAGCAGGACATCAGTTCGCTCAGATTTCCATACACACCTTTTGTGTAATTTCTGGGCAGGCAAAAAAGAGGAGATCCCTAGTGTTGCTCAGGGTGAGGTCCTAGACACAGCGAGACCCTCCCTAAGGGATTGTTAGGAGAAAAAAGATGGCTGGCAGAGAAGAAAGAGAGAGACACTAGTAGCCCAGGGTGCTGCCAAGGAATGGAAAGCCACAGAGGGCAGCCGAAGGAAAGTGGCCACCTGAGACTAGGTGGGTGGGGTAAGGACAGAGAGAAAAGTTCCAGAAGCCCGAAATGGAGAGCTGAAGGGAAAACGAGAAACAATAACATTGTTTTTTGTTCTAGAAATGGGCCTATTTAATTTGTTTTAAAATAAAAGCTGCTATAGTAGGGAAAACATCATTCCTTATTGGGGAGAGAATGCAGAGCAGATAGCAAAGTTTTCATGCAGGGAAGAATAATCAATATTCAAAATCTTACTTCTCAATACACAGATGGATTGAATTCAGGCTTCAGCATAATTTAATTAAATGGACTATTGTTTCTCTCTCACGAGTTTTAGTGAGAGCATTGCAAGTATGAGGAGAGCAGGATTAGGTTCTAATTGAAGCAGATCTATCTGCCTCAAAGCCGAGGAGTACTGTATAAACAGACTGAGAAGACTTTTATTTAAATTTCATATTCAAAAGGGTGTGGGTGCACAGATGGGTACACGTTACCTCCTTGGTTTCTAGTTTTAGAAGCAGGAGAAAAAACGTTGGGTGAGTTCAAAATTTTTTTTAAATTACAGCTGGGTTTCTTCATAAAGCATATTAGCTAGGTGGTATTGAAAGGGTAGTATGCAATTTGTGCTTCTGCAACACTTTCTTCCAGAAAATGCGTTTAGATTTTATTTTCATATAATGAAAACCAATATTTAAATGCCTGTTATGAAGTAGCAGGTCAGGAGTTTCAAATGCACTATGATAATTCCTACAATAACACTATTATTCCCATTTTTACAGTTGATGAAACTGAGGCTCACAGAAATTTTATACATTTTTCAAGGTCACTTAGCTAATAAATAGCAGAGCTGGAATTCAAAGCCAGTTATTTATGGTCCCCAAACCAATATTCTTTTTATTAGGTATTTCAGATTTTGAAGGAGATGAAGCCAAGGTGTATAATTCCTTTGTTTCTATTTTCACAGAGTTAAACTTAAATAGCAAATATAAGTCTTATTCCTCAAACTCTGCAAACAAAATTAATTTCTTTAATTTTCATAAATCAATTTAATGATAATTTCAGGCCCCCACCCTGCTAAATAGTCTACTAATTGCTGAAATGCCCCACTGTCTCAGCCCAAGTGTTTCCTTGAAGTCTGAAGTCAGCTATTTCCACACTATGTTTTATCCTTGGTCATCCTTGGCATGCCATGGCGCCACCCTTGGGCCCAGCCACTGAGGTCTGTTCCAGTCCCTGGGACTTCATCTTGAGAAAAGTCTTCTTTGATCATACTTCCCCAGAAGCACTCCTCTCTCACCTCAAATTCTGATCCCAATAATGAGTTTAGGCTTTTGAAAGTGAAAGACAGGGCTGAGTGCGGCAGCTAACGCCTGTAATCCCAGCACTTTGGGAGGCCAAGGTGTGTGGATCATTTGAGGTCAGGAGTTCGAGACCAGCCTGGCCAACATGGTGAAACCCCGTCTCTACTGAAAATACAAAAATTAGCTGGGCGTGGTGGCGGACACCTGTAATCCCAGCTACTTGGGAAGCTGCAGCAGGAGAATTGCTTGAACCTGGGGGGCGGAGAGTGCAGTGAGCCAATATCCTGCCACTTCACTCCATCCTGGGCAATAGAGCGAGACTCAGTCTCAAAAAAAACAAAACAAAACAAAAAACAAAAAAAAAGGAAAGAAAAGACAGGAAGAGGATAACAATAGCACCTACTTCAAAGGGTTGCTGTGAAGATTAAATGAGTTAATACCTATAAAATGCTTAGCACAACGCCAGATATAGTACGTGCTAGTAAATATTTGCTATTATTACATTACTTTAGAATATACTTACATATATCTTTTTCTCAATTTTACTTTGGTGGCCTGCAAAATACATGATAAAATGTAGGATTTGTGATGATTTGCATATAAGTGGTGCTGGTATTGGTATATGCCCTCCAGGCACAGAAATTCTACTCTTCTACTTCACACAATTCTCACCAAAGAAGGAGAAAAAAGTACAATGCTGTTACAATTGTATGCACTGAATTTTACAGTATATTATTGCCAAGAAAAAAACTTCCATATTTTCTAGTTATCAATGAGAATTCCACCCTCCCCTTACAATTTTACACATGCTATGATTAGAAGAATTCCACAGAGGCTAGCTTCCGGCTCTAGTTTTTCAAATCTCGTGTCTCCTCCATAGCCGTACGTCCAGAATTATGTGCTGTATCTCTCTTTCGTACCCCGACCCCTGGCTGTGAAGCTTGGTTCCATGATGAATCAGCATAGTAGATAAAAGGAGTATTCCTGGACGCCGTTTCTACACTGGCATGATTGAAAACCACCTAAAAATCTCTTACTAAATCCAACTTAAACCCAACTTAAGTATAATCCCACCTCAACATCCCAGTAGCCATATCCAAAAAATTCCACACTCAGTGCCACCTGACGGGAAGGGAAACGTAACAGCAGTGAAGTCTGATTGGAAAGAAACAGTAACCTTAATTAATTAAGGTAAACATATCTTACATTTGCAAAATTTCCATAAGCACTATGTAAATTTATGGCTAGGGTCCCTCTGAGGTCCCTGAAAGGTATCTGTGCAATAGAGGGGCCTGAAGCTTCAACTTAGTTGATTTCACAGTAAATCGCATCACAAGTATTAAGTGGGATGATTCATGTAAACGGCATAGGACTGTGCCTAGCACATCCAACAAATGTCAAGCCTTGTCTGCAGTCGAGTAGTAGTAGGGCTAGTAGACGTTATTTGTGTTGATTTTTGTCCACATGCCCTCTCCTCCTTGTCTGCCCATTCTTGGCCCTTCTGTAACCTGCTGTGCCTCAGGAAGCTGACCCCTGTGCTCTTTCTTACACAGACTTCCTTGCCCCTGGTGCTTTCCTGTGGCCAGTGAGAAGCATCAGCAAGAAACTGGTAGGTGGGAAGAAAGAGAGTTTGGGCTATTTATATTCGTTCCCCCTATCTCCATATGCTCTCCCTCCAATTTCCTCATGGTTCGGGCTCTGTCTGCACATAGCCGTAGCTCCTATTGGGTGGATTCTCTCCAAGGACTATAGATTGTGCTGGTTTTGATAACACAACCTCCGCCCTTTGCTCTCTTCAGGCCTAAAAGTAGAACAGGCTTTCTTGGTCCCTGGAGGCCTCACCATCCTTTGTTTGTTCCCTTAACCTGTCCATACCTTTGTAACTAGTCGCTTAATTAAATCCCTTTCAATAAGTTGTTTTGAGTATGCTGTTTCCTGCAGAATCCCTGATTAATACATTGTTTATTCTGACCCCAACTAGTATGCCCCATGGTCATCCTTTTTCTGTCTCCTGATATCCTGAGATAAAAGGTGTTGCTTATTTTCTTCTTCTCAGAGTAAGTCATGAAAAATATGTACATAAAGTCATTTTCCCCTCCAGTAGTATGGCCATAAACTGTATTGAAATCCATGTGTGACTTAGAGGAGAGCTCTGCTTGTTGATCTAACTGTTAATTTCCCCTGGGGGGTAACATGTCCCTTGGAGTGCTTAGCCTGTCTTTAAAATTTTTACGTTTCCATATGTGTTTATGTAACCACTTAGTTCTGTCCTATGTAGCTCTAGGGATATGTGCTACACTCAGTGGAAGTTGAATTGTCCTGTCATATTACATAAGATGAAAATCTGACTCCATTCAACTGCCAGAGCAATAGCCAGAGAAGACATTAAGCGAGAACTGATTTTTGGCCCGGAGATCCTTTTCCATTCATGAGTCCTCTAGGGTTTCTCCAAGGCTACACAGATGGTCATTCTTCAAAAGGAATACAGTTTTTTTCTCCCCTTAGGAAATACTTAATCTGGACATTAGAACTGTTTCTGAGAGTGGGGAGGAACACAGGAAAAACTCACCAGCACAATGTTTATTTTTAATAAGAGAAAGGGAAAGGAATGTGCAGATAGAGAACATTCTTATGTTTTCTTCTTCATACAGCTGCAGGTGAGATCTCCAGAGACTCTGACTTTAGAAGTGCACCAGACCAGGAATCTCTGTAACAATACTGCCTGTGAAGAGCATGGCTCAGGCCTTGTTTGATCTGATAGTCATGGCCACCCGTGAAGGACTTGTATTTGCCGAGTATTCCAAAAAAATCTCGCATCTGACTCTATCCTAGGCTGAACTGTTAATCTGTTCTTTCATCCCTTCAATCAGTATTTGTTGAGTGCCTATAATGGAGGAGGCCTTGGTTGAAGTGCTAAAGATACAGCTGTGAATATGACAAAGTCCTTGCCCTCATGAGCTTACATTCTAGTAGGAGAGACAGAAAATAAACAAGTAGGTAATTAAATACATATAATACCTTTTAATTTTAATTAGTGATAAGAGCTCTGAGGCAGTAATGCAAGGTAAATTTGTTGTAATCAATCAATATCTTATTAATGTTGGTATGCAGAAAAGAATGAACAATAGCAGGCCTGAGGCTGCAATGCTTAGACCGGCTGCTTGCGGTGTTGACCCTTGGCTGGTATCTGGAAACTTGAATAGTAAACAGTTCCCTAGACTGACACAAAACTTTCCACAAGCGATAAGAATGGTTCACTGTAACTAAACTGTCTATGCAAACAGTATGGTTTCTGCCAAACACCTGCTTTCCTTCTGGGAGTCTGAAATTCAGTATGTGCTGGGCAGAGGGTGCCAGTGTGACCAGCTACCAGCAAAACCTTGGGTGCTGAATCGTTAAGGAGCCTCTGTGGTAGATAGTATTTTCACATGTGTTGTCACAATTCATGGCAGGAAGAATTCAACATGTCTTGTGTGAGTCTGCTGGGAAAAGACTCTTGGAAGCGTGTGCCTGGTTTCCTCCTGACTTCACCTTGTGTGCCTTTTTCCTTTGCTGACTTTTCTTTGTATCATTTCACTGCAATGAGTCACAGGCGTGTGACTATTAGCTGAGTCCTGTGAGTCCTTCTAGTGAACACCAAACCTGGGATAGTCTTGGGGACCCATGACACAGTTTGGAACTCTAGAATTTCTACAATCAAAGGAATTAAGGAGGCAATCCAGCTGGCAGATGGTGGTGGGGTGGCTTAGAGTACTACACAAAAACTGGGGTAGGTCTCAATGAAGCTGCCATTTAAAAAACAACAACAACAAGAACAAAAGACAAAATGACATCAAAAAACCCCTGGAGGAACACCTGGGGGATATTTAGGGGGCGCTAACAGTCCCCAGCTAAGGAACATGCTGATGTCAGCATAACCAAAAACCTTGTGTCCACACACGTGTTCTCAGTGTCCTTGTTAGTGTGCTCCTTGAGGAAGGAGAGTGTGTTGCCAGGTCTTGGTACTTTCATACTCAGAGAAGATTATTTTGTAGAATGATGAATTAAATGAAACTTTATTTACAGATTTTTTTCTTAATTTTCAGGAACACAGCATAGGTGGGGGGCCCATGAGCACTGGTTGAAGAAAGTTTTAAACCTCTCAGCTTATTTTCCCTTTTGTTTTGTCAGCAAAATAGGCCTGGTCTTGATGCTTAGTGGTGCACTATTATGTTCACATGAAGGTTAAATCATTTTAAAAAGAAAGAATAAGGCCGGGCACAGTGGCTCACGCCTGTAATCCCAGCGCTTTGGGAGGCCAAGACGGGCAGATCACAAGGTCAAGAGATTGAGACCATCCTGGCCAACATGGCGAAACCCTGTCTCTACTAAAAACACAAAAATTGGCCGGGCATGGTGGCGCATGTCTGTAGTCCCAGCTACTCGGGAGGCTAAGGCAGAAGAATCGCTTGAACCTGGGAGGCAGAGGTCGCAGTGAGCTGAGATCGCACCACTGCACTCCAGCCTGGGTGACAGCGCGAGACTCTGTCTCAAAAAAAAAGAAGAAGAAGAAGGAATAAGAATTCTTGTGACTTCTCTTGGACACCACTTTTCTTTAATTGGCATAGATTCTTTAAAATAAAAGGCCTGGACTTTCAGCAGCAGGTTGGAGGAAAGGAGTGAATATGCGTGTCCCCCAACAGAGAGAAATAGACAGGTGGGACCCCAGACCCAGCTATCAAGGCAGATGGAGGGGAGGCCTCTGATTCCCAGCCACGATTCTCGGTTCCTTCTCTTTCTCACTTTATTCCTCACTTTTTTTCTTTTTGCATGTTTCCTTCTCTTTCTGTCTCTGTACTTGCAAATCTCTCCCTCCCTCTTCTTTCTGTCTTTTCTTATTTTCTCCTAGTCTTTTCTACATAGTAGTATTTTTTCTTTTTGTTCACCCTGGCTTCTACCCCACCCCAGTCTTATCTCTTAATTCTTACTGCTGTCTCTTCTCTGACTTTCTTGATAGGACCTTCTCAATTCAAGGCTGGGATAGGCTTTGGACTCTACCTCTGCCTTATGCTGTGGACTGCCTGAGGCATGATTAACTAACTCTGGACCAGAATTAGCACTTTTAGTCAGCTGAAACCTAGAAAACTGCTGAGAGCTACTGGACCAAGTATCATTTTCCTCCTGCTGCTAAAACTTGAGGAATGTACAAAAGATGATGCCAAGAGTTAAGCTAAGGTCTCTAGCACATTAACGCCTTTAAGGTTATGGTAGACACAACCTTAAAGGGTGGAGAACACTGATGCCTGCTTTTTCACTATGTATTTTTAGCCATAATATTTGCCACCCATAATGAGAATATTGCCATGTGCTGTAATATATGCTACATACCTGCGTATGTTTCTCAGGTATATGGAGCTAGAGAAAATCACTCAACCATGCAGATCGGTGTCACTGAGAATTCCCAACCTCCAGCCTCAGCTGGGTCTTTGGGGCCATTCAACAATCCTGGTGATAGTCCTCCGTGAGCCTCCACTCCCTTTCCCACCCAGGAACTCTGCCAACCCTCCTTCATTCTCCCTGAGATATTTAACTCCAATCCACAGTTCCCACCTTCAGTAGATGACTCTTCCTCTATTTTATCAAGAAAAGTGACTGGACATAAACTACTTGATCCTACAAACTCACCTCTTCCCATGGTTTTCTCTTCACCACCATTTATGGGGATAAAGAGTTCCTCTCTTTTGGTCAAAGCCAGCCCCTTCATCTGTACCCTTGATCTCATTCCCTCCCATCTCTGACACCCTCCTTTATAAATTATCACTTCTCTCGTATATCATCCATTTTTCCTTTCTATTGGCTCTTTGCATGCAATCCATAAATATGCTCAAAACCTTCCTTTTAGAAAATAACAATCTCTTTTGGTCCTGTTTACTTTCCAATGTCTTGGGCTACTGCCAAGATCTGTTCCTCCCTTCCTTTTTTTCTTTTTTCTTTCTTTCTTTCTTTTTTTTTTTTTTTTTTTTTTTTTTTTTTTTTGAGATGGAATCTAGCTCTGTCACCCAGACTGGAGTGCGGTGGCATGATCTTGGCTCACTGCAACCTCCGCCTCCCAGGTTCAAGTGACTCTCCTACCTCAGCCTCCTGAGTAGCTGGGATTACAAGTGCCTGCCACCACGCCCAGCTAATTTTTGTATTTTTAGTAGAGACGGGGTTTCACTGTGTTAGCCAGGCTGGTCTTGAACTCCTGACCTCATCATCCGCCCGCTTCGGCCTCCCAAAGTGCTGGGATTACAAGCATGAGCCACCGCACCTGGCCCTGTTCCTCCCTTTCCAGTCAAAATTTCTGGAAAGGAAAATTAACTTGTCTCCATTTGCTCATCTCCCATTCACTCCTCACATCCCTGAGATCTCACTTCCAATATCCATCCCTGTGCTAAAAATGATTCTCTAAAGATCTCCAGTGTTGTTCATATTGATAAACCCAACAGGCACTTCAGTTTTTTTTTTTTTTAATTATACTTTAAGTTCTGGGTTACATGTGCAGAATGTGCAGTTTTGTTACGTATGTATACACATGCCATGTGGTTTGCTGCACCCACCAACCCGTCACCTACATTAGGTATTTCTTCTAATGTTATCCCTCCCATAGCCCCCCACCCCCCACAGGCCCTGGTGTGTGATGTTCCCCTCCCTGTGTCCATGTGTTCTAATTGTTCAACTCCCACTTATGAGTGAGAACATGGAGTGTTTGGTTTTCTGTCCCTGTGTTAGTTTGCTTAGAATGATGGTTTCCAGCTCCATCCACGTCCCTAAAAAGGACATGAACTCATCATTTTTTATGGCTGCACAGTATTCCATGGTGTATATGTGCCACATTTTCTTAATCCAGTCTATCATTGATGGACATTTGGGTTGGTTCCAAGTCTTTGCTATTGTGAATAGTGCTGCAATAAACATATGTGTGCATGTGTCTTTATCATAGAATGATTTATAATCCTTTGGGTATATGCCCAGTAATGGGATTGCTGGGTCAAATGGTATTTCTCATTCTAGATCCTTGAGGAATCCAGGCACCTCAATTCTTACCTTGTTCAACCTCTCTCTAGTACTTGACACTATTGAACTTTTCATTCTTGAAATTTCTTGACAACTGGAACATTTCTTTCCTGATTTCTTCCCATTTCTCTGACCATACTTCTTCATCTCCCTAATGTGATCCTCTTAACTTTGCTCATCTTTTATGCCAGGAATTAAAAACTCAAATGCCTATCAGGCCAGGCAAGCAATATTTTTAAAAAATGAAACAGCTATAAGAAGTAGCAGCACCAATGTAAGGATTAATAGAAGTTGACATTGGCCTTGGTGTTATAAAGACAGTGGAGACTGTAAAGAATTGGAGAACAGGTATCTCATTCAAAGGAGGAAACTACTACTCAGCTCTGGTAGAATGTTGCTACATGAAAATGCAAGCCCAGTGGGGCCAGAGCTCCTGGTCTTAAGAGAATCTGGAAATCTTCATTTTAAGGTAAAATTCCCTGATTTTTAATTGTTGGGGACAAAGTCTAATTTGGCTTTGTCAACCACGTAAATCATGCTGAACTTATTTGTAAAATCTCTCTTAAATAACTGTATGCCTAATGGGTACACACTGGCCCTTTGGCTATTCCTCTACGTATTCTCCTTGTACCAGCTCATCTCTTCTCATGATCTTAACTTCCACTGAGGAACTGAAGATCCCCATCTCTCAGCCTGGTTTCTCCTGTGACAGTCAGATTTATAAATCCAATTATTCGCTGGATGTTATACTTGGATGTTCAGTGAGCAATTCAAGTTCCACATGTCTAAACTTGAACTCATGATTTCCAAACATCTCTTCCACCCTCTCAGCTAGTTTTATCACCATCCTCCTAGCCATTTGATCTAGATCTCTAGGAATTAATCTGGACTTTGGCTGTTATTGTTGCTCTCTGCCATTTACAGCTTTCCAAGGCCTCCCACTGCATCTGTTATACTGTGTGTACTACTACCACTGTCTTCATTAGGGTCCTCAACATCTCTTACTTGAAATAACACATTAGACTCCTAAGTATTCCCAACCCATTTGCCTACCTCCAGGTTAGCCACATCAAAACATATTCTTTCTACAGAGACCAGAGTGATAAATGCAAATCTGATTACTCCCCCTTCCCCCCACTACATCTTCTTGAAACATTTCAAGGTTTCCCATTGCCTACAGAGTCAAGCCCTAGCTTGAAAGTAAGGTTTTCATGACTTTGCCCCTCCTTTTCTAGTACTTGATGCTCTGGCACTGCCAAATAGCCTGTAGCTTCTCACACATACCATTGTGCTTCCTGCCTCCTTGACTTTGTTCTTTCCTTTTTTTCTGTCTTTCCACATTCTTCTTGATACCCCTTAATTCTTACTGCTCAAAATACTTCCATTTCTGGAACTCCCTCCCTGAATTTTTACTTTGGGCCAAGAGTTCCCCATCTGGGCCCCCATAATCACTATGCTTATGTGGCACAGCTCTTCCTATGTCACATTGTAACAGTGTGTGTATGTGGGTGTCTTCTCCCTCCAGCCAGCAATCTGCCCTAGGGTAGTAATTGTGCTCTAATTCATCCGTATCCCCTCACTCCATCTTAGCATATAATACAATTCCTGACACATGATGCAATAAATATCACCAAACTAAACTGAACTAGTACTTCAGTTAGGGAAGTAGAAGCAGAAATCATGGTTCTTGGTAATGAGAAATTTCCCAGGGGTAAGAAATGGGGGTGGAATTTAACCCAGGTCATAAAACAAGGAGAATTCAGGATAAATTTCATGCGTACCATGCAAAGCCACAAGAAGAAAACAGAGCTAAGTGGTAGTACACTAAAATCCCAGAAGATGGGGTTATAGCCTCATCATGCTAGAGAGACAAATGCAGTCTTGGGCTATAGCGGTTGAAGCATCCGCGTCCAACTCCAGAGAGGGAGTTGTCCCAGTGTTCCCCATGCTGCTCAGCCTATAGACAGAATGCTGTCTCCCACTCTGGGTGCCTCATGCTTGCATGACCAACTGAGAGATAGACACCAGCATGGTGAGGAGTTCCAAAGCCATGTCACTGAAGGGAAGGTTGAAGAGCTAGGATATTTAATCTCAAATAAAAAGAAATTCTTAGTGGAAATCTGAAAAGAGCATTAAAGCGTTGGACGGCCCTTCATTTGAGAAAAGGAAAGTATGTGCTCATGAAGCACCTGAAAATAAAACTGGGACCAATAAATTAAAGCTACAGGGAAGCAAGTCACAATTGCATCTCAAGGACAATTGTCTAAAATTCAGGCCTGCCCAGAAAGTAATGAACTGCTTTACCAAGTGATGAGCATCCAATCCCATGAGTGTTTGGGGAGATGCCAAACAGCCAGCTGCCAAGGCAGTTTTGGAAGGGGTGACAGCCTGGACTAGGTGACCAGTAGGTGACTTTCCAATGTTAAGAGCGTAGAATTCTGTGAGATTAGAGAAACCACCTCCGTTTGTTTTTTTTTTTCCCCCTAAGGGAAAGGTTAAAGTTCTCCTCTCAAGTGAAGATACAGAGAGACAAAGAGCTTTCATTTGATTTCATCATCTTAGCAATGTTTTGGCTCTGTTCTTTCCACGTGAAAGACCACGTTTGACCTTCCTGGTGTTCTCCAATCACAATCTCCTACTTTCCTTGAACTCTAACCTCTATCTACAATCATTCAGTCACTGTTAATTTGCCTGGTTTTCCCCCACCACCCCACTTCCTTTGGTGCTGCAGTAGTGTAAGGAACTTCCCATTACTCTGTGGACAGAGATGACTTTGGAAGGCCACAGAAGTGTAAATGGCCATTTGTTGGAACTAGGTAGGAGGGAATGTGTTTGGCCATTTTGCATTGCTATAAAGGAATGACTGAGGCTGGGTAATTTATAAAGAAAAGAAATTTATTTTGGCTCACAGTTGTGCAGGCTGTACAAGAAGTATGGTGCCAACATCTGTTTGGCTTCTGGTGAGGGCCTCAGGAAGCTTACAATCATGGCAGAAGGTGAGGGGATAACAGGCGCTTCTCATGGCGAGAGAGGGGGGAGGTGCCACACCCTTTTAAACGACCAGCTCTCTGGGTGAACCTAGAGGAAGAAGTCACTTATTACCATGGGGATGGCCCCAAGCCATTCATGAGGAATCCGCCCCATGACCCAAACACCTCCCACTAGGCCCACCTCCAATACTGGGGATCATATTACCTTGCCTCATCAACTCTGACTTCTGTCCTTAAATACAGTTCTGTATCTCTCATTGTCCACAGAACACATGTGCTGTGTGTCATCACATCATGGAGTCTCTTGACTCAACATGACCCAACTAAAATATGCATAACTCCTCTTCCCAACACTGCCACCACCACCAACTTGTTCCTGGTGTCCCTGCTTCCTTCACAGCTATCTGGTCACCATGAAGTGATGAATATGAAGGAAAGGTTAAGAGCACTGCTGAGATGTGGCACCTCATGGCCATGCCCCTGAACCACAGTCAGCAACAACTTTCCTCCAGACTTCTACTGATTGGATAGAAGTAAAAAGGATAATTTGAGCCAGTGTAAGCTTGGCATTCTGTTTCTTGCACTCAAATGTATTCAAAACTGGTATCCCAATTCTGATCAACTTCAGAGGCAGTGTTCTTCCTGATTTAGCCCATTGAGACTTATTACCAGTATTTAGAACACTTCTCAGTACATGGCCGACACTCAAATATATGTTAAATGAATAAATGAATGAATAACTAAATTCAAAATCAAAGCATTAAAAAATGTTAGCCATTAAAAACGTCGTGAGTAGATTCTATTCACAACAGCAAAGTCATGGAACCAATCTAAATGTCCATCAGCAGTTGACTGAATAAAGAAAATGTGATATATATAAAATGAAATACTATGCAGTCATAAAAAGGAATGAAGTCATGTCCTTTCCAGCAACATGGATGGAGGTTGAGGCCATTATCCTAAGTGAAATAACTCAGAAACAGAAAATCAAATACTGCATTTTCTCACTTATAAGCAGGAGCCAAACAATGGATACACATGGATATACAGAGGGAAATGATAAAACTGGGAAAACCGGGGACTCCAAAAGTGGAGAAGGTGGGAGGAGGGTGAGGGTTGAAAAATTACCTATCGGGTACAGTGTTCACTGTTTGGGTGATGGGTACACTAGAAGCCCAAACCTCACCATTACACAATATATCCATGTAACAAACCTGCACATCTGCCTTTCAAATCTATAAAAATAAAAAATAGAGTAGATTCAAAGTTTAATTTTATGTTTCCTAGAGAACACCTATGAGATTTCTAGTGTGCTAAATTTAAATGTAAATAATCATAGAGTTTTTTTTAAAAACATGTAGAAGCCCTGATGAATACATTTTGATTAGACTAATACTTTTTTAAAGGCAGCACAGTTCCAGCTACAATAGGCTAGGAATTTTCTGGTCTGTCACAGTGGATTGTTAGGATTGGGTCTAAACCACTTTTGTAAGCCCAGGGATTACTAATCAGCACTTGTTTTCCTGGCCCTGGTTGTTAACTGCTCATTTGGCAAAACGCCACATGGTTAATCACGTCCTGGCTTCCTAAATCTCTATGTTTTTAACAAGAGCCTTCATTTCCTGGGCTAAGCTGCTCCAAAGTGTTCGATAACTGAGGCGTAAAGGCTGAGTTTTCAAAGGGATGAGATATTTCCTGAACAGGTGACCAGAAAAGTATAGCTGTCAGTTGCATCTCATGTGTTTTAGTAATCAGATTTTGATTAAAAAAAAAAAGAGGCTTTGCTGAGGAGTTGTAGATTTGAAAAGTTAAAGCTTCATGTTTTCTCAGTCACTTGTATCAGTGATTGTCAAAGTCTGTTTCAGGGAGACTGTCAATGTTTGTGGTTGCTGATGCCAACCTAGGGCAGTAAAATAGATTTCAAACTTGTGTTTATCAAAAATATTCTTACTATTCTCCTTGGTAAACCTAATAATAAGGAAATGTAAATTTATCTTTTAAAATTTCTGCTAAGGAATATTGGTTTATCGGTTGCATACTTTAGGTTTCCAGTGAGGTTTTATTTTTTTAAGAGCTCTGGTATTAAAACAGTTGAAAACCACTGAGAGATCAACACAATAGAGGATGCTTGTTTAGGGAAAAATAACATCCCCTGCCTTCGAAGGAGGTTTTAAGAGCTAAAAAAATAATTTATGTGAGAGCATCTAGCACAGTGCTTGGCACAAAGGTTAATAAAGTTTGTTGGAAGAAAGGAAAGAAAGGGTGGGAAGAAGGGACAAGTTAGTGACTTAGTTGTAAGCTGGCATGCCAGATGTCTTTGGTTCCTCCAGATTCACTAGTCACTCTTCTCCACTTTGTTCTTCACTGGGGCAGGGGAGGAGGGTGCTGACTTATATGGACAGGTCACAAGGACCCCCTTGCCTTCTGGCCTCCAGTTTGCTTTGAACAATAGGAATCCCTTGTGGGAGCCTAGAAGGCATGAGCAGGAGGTGAGGGTGTCCACGCACCTGGCCCCTCCCTTAGGCTGGTGACAAAGCTTGGTGTTTCTCTCAAGGCAGCTTCCCCTACATACTCTCTTCCCAAGTTCTGGTAACAGCATTCTCCCCTTGTCTCTTTGGGGCTGGAGTGGTAACAGCCTCACTTCTACTAACTCCAGGTTACTGCCCTATCCCTCGTGTTTCCTTATATAATGCACAGTATTGTAAATAGATGCTTTGCAGGTGACCTCTTGAATTATTCTAAGTAGGGGTTTGCCATGTAGGGGTTGTCACCGTACCATGACGGATACAGTGACTGGCTGTGTATTTTTGGACCCTCTAGAAATAGTCTTTACCATTTCCCCCTGTTTCCTATATCCTAGGAGGCAGGTATCTGCAGACCTCCTACTGGGTTTGGCCAATGGGTGCCACCATCAGAAGATTAGAGGGTGCAAGGAGAGAGGAATGGGTTATTTACCTCCTGCCAGGCTTTGGCCATTGTGTTCCTCTACTTAAGACCACAGCTCCTGCCAGGAAGCCCCTCTCTCAGAGCTTAGCTTCCATCAGGTCCTTCATTTTGCCCTTCCAATTCTATGGAAGCTGTACCAACAGCTCCCCAGTGGGGCTCATTCCTGAGTGCTTCACTGTTGCTTGTTGGCTCCCGTGACTCTGCCCCATTTTTGTGAAACTACCCCCTCATTAAACTCTCCTCAGTTATTCCTGGAGTGTGTCATCTGCTCCCTGCCAGGACCCTGACTGATATAGCGGATTTTAAGACTTGTGGCATTATAATACAGATTACAGTTTTATTGATCGCCAATGATTTGGGTTTTTTTTTAAGTTCTAGTAAAGTTATAAGATTGTTTAAATTCAGACAAGTAGCAAAGACAATGTTTTCCCATTTTTCCTTTTCCTATTTCAAAATAAGGAAAGTACATACAATAGATAAAACAACACATTAATTGGTCCCTTGTCCAACTCAGGTAGAGTGTGTAGTCAGGAAGGGGGCAAGATCGCAGCACAAGAATGTGAAAAACTTGCAACTGAATCATCAGGAACAGCATAATGTACTCAAAACATGTAGCAAACAGAATGGGAAATCTTCACCTATAGAATGTATCTATACTAAAGGACATCTCATAGATTTAAGCTCAAAGGAACATAATAGATACCATTTTGCTCTTGAAAATTCAGCAAGTCAACCATCTCCATGGAAGGAAATGCAAATTTCTTAGTTTAGAACTTGGGAGACAGAGATGTGAGAAATAAAAATGAGTAAGAGAATACATCATGGTTCTGTGGTCCATGATTCCTAAGACACTTCAAGTGAGAAAACCTGTTCTGTATTTAATGACTTTCAGAGAACACCAGCCTGTCTTTCTTGATCACCATCACTTAACAAGTTAATGCAATGCAACAAATATTTATTGAGAGCCTACTCCGTGTGAGGCACTGAGTTAGGCACTGTGGCTACAAGCATGAATAAGCATGGCAAATGAATACACAATGAATTCGAATCAAAGCAGACTATGATAGGTACAGAAGTAGGCCTCACATACTATAAACACATGTGTCTTGGGAGCATGGAATTTGTTCTGTTGCATCTTTGTATCTAACATTAATTCCTCAGGCTGCAGTTTAAACACAGTTCCATTTCATTTCTGAGAAGAGATGGATAGCAGCTATTCAGTATCTTTCATGTAATTGCATCTCAAAGGGTAATTTAATGATGACTTCACCTCTCTGTTCTCAATCCTCCTGATAATCTACCTTCATTATCCCAGTGTGGAGGTCCCAGGTCTTCTCTTCTACATGCATATTTCCCTGGTCCAAAGGGACATCCAAAGCTTTAAATTTGGGGGTACCTATGTTTCAGGGTGATAGAATTGTCAGAGTTCATGACAGCTCCCCATTGCAGGAGTGCTTCCTGGTCTTTTCACCTGTCAACACACAGGAAACAGTAATATTTTTAGGCACATACTGAGCTAAATGAAAGAGATTATTTGTGACTGAAAAATAACACTCCAGGGCTATGACGGTCCCAAGTTCTACCTGGTTATCCCAAGGTCTGAGAGGTCAGTATCTGTGTAGAGCATTTACTGCAGAGATAAGGAATTTCTGGCCTACAGGATAAAGTCCAAGCACCTCAAACTGGTATGGCAGGCAACACATCCAGACAGCAGTCTGGATGGGGGCCTTGTTACCTGGTTTTCTTCACTCTGAACACTAGACTCTCGGCTGTCTGCTCAGGACAGACATCTACATACAAAACAATATCCAGAGGAGTTGTTTAGCTAGGGAATTTATGAAGATGGCAAAGATGATGACTAAAGCCACACTTTGAACTGAGAACTCTACAAAGTTTATTATATATATGGTTACATCCAGCTACCCATCAAGGGGATATATAATAGCTTGCTATATTTTTCTCTAGTTGAGCCTCGCTGAGAAACTGGTAGTAAAATTTACCAGCCTTCTTCTGCGTATTTCTCACTATTTGATTCTTAGATTCCTGTGCGGCAATGCTCACTTTTACCTCTGATTTTTATGACTTTTGCAAATAATCCTTAGCTTCTGAAATTTAGCCTCAGGAATGACTGGTCTTGGGCAAATCTAAGGAACTTCTGGGGTATGCAGTATCCCTCTTGGATCTGCATTATTTGGAGATACAATTGAAGAGCGGGGAGGGAAGAGTGGATTAAACATCTTTTGGCTTGAATTATTACTTTTTCTTTGGAGTGGGCTTTGAAAATAAGTGCCCTTTGCATAGATGCCTGGTTGCCATGACACATCCTGGGTAACACATTAACCATCCCCTCTTGGTGATAACAGTTAGAACATTATTGCTCCATCATCACAAACCCAGTTAGGATGCTTACCAAGAGGTTACTGCTTATATTTCTGTTTCTCTCTACTGCCTACCATGCACCTTATTCTCCAGCCACAGCCATATTGTTAACTTTTCCTGCACACATTTTTCATTTTTCAGCCTTTGTGTCCCTTCTGTCAAAAAACTAAACACAAGCCCTTTCCCAATTTGATGTCCCGGTAGAGAGCTACTCATCAAGATCTGTGAGTTCTTTCCTAACTCCCTGGAGGAGTGAGTTCATTCTGTCCTTTTATTCTCACCTCATAATATATATACCTCCTCTTCTATAGTACTTATGTTGAATTATGGTTATTTATTTGTCTATCTCCTCCCTACTTGCTAATGAGACTATTGACCCTTGAGGGCAGCAATGGTGTCTGATTCAGCTAGGTATTCACAATGTCCAGCACATAAACAGGCACGGAGAAGATGCTTTATAAATGTCAAATGAATGATTATAGGGCAGGCAAGAACTTCCAGCTGCCCTAGTAAAACCCTTTTCTGGCTGACAGGGCAGAGATTCTGGTGAAATAGAAACTTTGAAAACAATCCTGAGACTTTTATATTGAGGTTCTATAAATGTCCACAAGAATTTGTCACTGATTTCATGCCAGGATGTGCATGCTTAGGAAATATTATGTGATCATGTCATAATTCTTTAATAAAAGGCATGTGGTTTCCTCTGCTTGGAGCATGCTTCCCTGTAGCCACCCCAAACCAGACACCTCCAATTATCTTTCAGGTTTTAATGAACTTCCTCAACTGTTACACCATATAATAATGGTCTGTTTACCTAACTGACTTCTCCCACTAAATTGTAAATCCATGAAGGCAGGATGTATGTCATTTATGTCCAACACTGTGTCCTCAATCTTACAGGATGCCTAGTGCATAATCAGTGCTAAATATTTTTTGAATGAGTGAACGAGCTATCCATGTTGGTTTATCCAGTGACTCTTAAGAAAAAGGTAACTAAATATTACCCTATGAAGTTTCGGCACTGTAGATCCAGCTCCTTTTAAAGTTAGCAGAGCAAGGCAGGCGAACAAGATAAATTTGGCAAAGCTTTTAGAACCTTGCAAGAGACAAGACATTAAGTCAATGTAGATTATTGTAGCAAACCCTGAAAAAAATTCCCTGCTGACTTTTATATATTTAAATGAGAGCTATTCTTACAATGATTTTAATGATTCATTTGTGTTGCATCACATACATTAGTAGGCAGGAATATTTTTACTGTTTTACTCACCACAATTTTTTCCCAAAGCAGTTTTCTGAGAGTAACAGAATAGCTTAGATGATGTGATACTTAGTCCTTCACTGCTCCACGGTGATACTGCTGGAAGGGGAAGGTTTTTCTATTGCTGTGTCCCACAGTGGATGATTTGCCTTTAGTTTGACAACAATCATTTCAGGCTGGAAGGCTATGAACAGGCAATTTAGAGAAATAGTACAAATGGCTAGTGCTTATCAGAAAAATGTATTCCTACCATTTTTTTTTTTTTGCCTTATAGGCAAAAATCTTTAATATTTATAATAAACATTATTATAAATATTTATAATACTGCAGCAAGCCATAGGAAAATGGGCTCTCTCATTCCCTATATAAAGGGGACTATAGATTGGTACAGGCTTTTTATGAAGACCAAGATTGAAAATATAAAGATTTAATCAAAATTTCATGCACATATTCTTGGACTCAGCAGTTCTACTTGTAAGAATCTATCCGGCCGGGCGCAGAGGCTCACGCCTGTAATTCCAACACTTTGGGAGGCCGAGGCGGGCGGATCACGAGGTCAGGAGACAGAGACCATGCTGGCTAACACAGTGAAACCCCGTCTCTACTAAAAATACAAAAAACAATTTGCGGGGCGCGGTGGCGGGCGCCTGTAGTCCCAGCTACTGGGATGCTGAGGCAGGAGAATCGCTTGAACCTGGGAGTCGGAGGTTGCAGTGAGCCCAGATTGCGCCACTGCACTCCAGCCTGGGCAACAGAGTGAGACTCCGTCTCAAAAAAAAAAAAAAAAAGAGACTCTATCCTATCGTACACTTTCATAAGATGGCTCCACGTATCATCTGTAGAATAAAGAGCTGCTTCCCGGGCAGTCACAGCATTGTCTTATATCCAAAAGAAATACCAGTGAATCCCCAAATCATTGAATACGATGAAAACTCCACTGAAACCTCCAAAATATGCACCAAAGGGAATTCTACTTACGACCCGCAGTTAAACTTCTGAAAATCCTTTCCCCTTCTGTCTTTCCCCATATCGCATATTATAGCAGCATGAATACCCTTACCTTCTCTTTCTCATACACAACTCCTCCAAAGTCTTCTAAATTGAGTCTACAATTGTTCTTTCGATTTTCAAATGTATATTAGATTTCTTTTTCACTTTTAAAATATTTATTTTTACTTCATACACATCTATACAGTCTTATATATAACTATAGTTAGTCTTATTCTTTAGTGCTGTGGTTCCTTTCCTCCCCTGATCTTCCCATTGTTTTATCTTCTCACTCTCTTTATTAGCTCAGGAGCTGAAAACAATATCTATTTATTATCTCACAGTTTCCTTGGGTCGGGTGTCTGGGCATAGCTTAGCTGTGTCGTCTGCTCAGGGTCTCACAAGGCTGCAGGCTCATCCGAGGCTCGGAGGTCCTCTCCTAAACTCATGTGATCATTGGCAGAATTCACTCCCTAGTGGCTGGAGAACTCATGGTGACTAGCTTCTTCAATGCCAGCAGGAGTAAAAATCTTTGCCACTTCTCAGATCTGATCTCACGGATCACTTCACTCAGGATAATCTCCCTTTTGATGATCTCAAAGTCAAACCTTAATTACATCTGCAAAAATGTACTGTTGCCACATAAGATAATCACAGGCGTGATATCTCATCATATTCACAAGTTCCACCCACACTCAAGGGGTGAGGATTGTACAAGGTTAGAGTCATCTTGGATTTTTGCCTAACACATCCTCTACCAATATCACCCGTGTTCCTTTTGATGCTGTAAAAAGCTGCCACAAGTATAGTGGCTCAAAACAGAAATTTATTTTCTTACAGTTCTGGGCCTCCTGGATAATTCAGGGTGATCCCCTTATTTGAGATCCTTAACATAATCACACTGCAAAGTCCCTTTTGCAATATAATATCACAGGTCCTGGGGATTTGGATGTAGACATTATAAGGAACCAAAATTCATCCCACTTTACCTGCCCCCAACCATACTAGGTAAAATCATGTTTTAATGTCTTCTGTTACTCTTAAATACACACACACACAAACACATATACATGAACACATATGCATATGCATATACACATATATATACTGGAAGGTTTTGGTCATTGTTAAATGGAAATGCATTTGTGTTACACGTACTTTTCTGCATTTTCCTTTCCTTATTCAACAAAACTTCATGGAAATCCTTGTTATCTGATTTAATTCTAATTTATTTTTTTCAAATTTGCAGCATAAGTTTCCTTGAAGAGGATATTTTACCATTTATTCAACCATTCCTTTACTAATATGTATTCCTTTTGTTTCCAGCTGTGTTTTAATTGTTTTTGTTGTGCACACATCTGTAGTAAACATTCTCTTGCAAAGATATTTTTTATCCTTTATCCTTTATTTCCATGGGTTAGGTTTCCAGGAGTAGAATTACTAAAGCAGAGTATTTACATTTTTCATTTTACTATATATTGCCAGATTAATTTTTCAAAAAGTCTGTAGCAACTCACATTTTCATCATCAATGTTTGAGTATCCTCTCCCTTTTACCCCTGCCAATAAGTCTTGTTAGTCTCTTTAATGGATACTAGTCTATGTTACTTTACTGAATTTTCATACTTACTGGTATGTGAGCATTTTTCATATGCTTCATGTATTTATAATTTGGATTTGCTCTTCTATGAGTTGACTCTTCTTAATCTTTTTCCATTGGGTTGTTTGATCATTTCTTATCCATTTGTAAGAGCTCTGTGACTATTATTGTATTAGCTAAGGTAGTACTACATTGCCATAACAAATACCCAAAATCTCAGTGATTTAACAGAATAGAGGTTTATTGACAATGAGATAGGGATACTCTGTTCTACCCAGTTATTCAAAGACCCAGGCTGTTGGGGGCTCTGACATCTTCAACAGTGGCTCCTTAGTTCACCTTGGGCTGTCATCATGCAGCCAGCACATAAGGGAATACAGAAAGGTTTCCTGGGCCAGATCTGGAGGAATGCTCTTACTTCCACTCATATTCCTTTACGCAGCACCTAGGTGCTTGACCATAGCCTATGGGAAGGTGAAAAAGTGTAATCTATATGTGAGCCCCATGGGGATGGGGTGGAGAGAGAAGAATGGATTACACAGGGGCACCAAGAAACCTTTGGGGGGTGATAGTTATGTTCTTTATCTTGATTGTGGTAATGGTTTCATAGGTGTGTTATATGTCAACACTCAACAAATTGTACAATTTAAATATGGGTTGTTTGTTGTATATTGATTGTACATCAATAAAGCTATAAAAATGTGATGGGGGAAAAAGGAGTGCGTCTCTTGAGGAAAAGAAATATATTTAGTGATCAGCAAACCAATCTCTCTCATTATTATATAAGTTTATGAATATTTTCCCCAATTTGTCATTTTTATGTAGTCAAATAGGCCTAGGGGGTGGGCGCAGTGTCTGTGTTATCAAGATTAGTCAAGAAGGTCTCCTTTGACCCTAGAGTAGACTTTCAATTTCTTAGATTTTCTTGCAAGATTCTGAAGATTAATATTTGACTTTACTCTTTAGCTTTTCTTGCTGGTTTGACAAATTTTCTGTTCAGTCCGTTTTATTTTCTTGTGGTAATACGGAAATTCTAGTATTCTTTTACATCCTGTCAACAGACACCTTCTCAACTCCTATGCTCATAGACATTTTTCTCTACTCTCTGAAAATAAGCCAGTAATTATTCCCACTAGATGAATTCTAAAATAGCTCTGAATACATTTGTTTCCTCCCTCTCCCCTCAGTATTTCCCAGATGAGGCCTCAGCAGCAGTGGGGCCCAGCCCCTCTCCCCTCCTCATTGTCTGAGATTTGCAGAGATCATTTAATACTTTGATTTACAATAGTACAATTGCCTTTGCAGCGTGCTGCTTCTGTTCTAAAACCCCTTATTGTTTAACACCTATATTACAAATTCCCAGAAAGTCTACCATTAGGTTAACAGCCAATATTTATCGAATCCTAACTTTGTGCCAGGCACAGTTGAAGTTTACATGTGTTATTTAAACTTTACAACTCTGTGAGGCAAATGAAGACGCTGAAGCACTTTACAGATGAAGAAACTGAAGCATAGAAAATTTAAAGAACAAGTTCACATGTCCAGGAAGAGGTAGAGCCAAGATTGGAACCCAAAGGATCACCCTGAGAGTCCACGCCAGTGGTCCATCCACCAGGAGCAAGGACAGCACCTGGGAATTTATTAGAAATGCAGGATCTCTGATCTTCGCCCTAGACCTGCTGAATTGGAATCTGCATTTTAACAAGATCCTCAGGTGATTAAATGCACATGAAAGTTGAGAAATGCTGTTTTATGCCATACTGGGGGTTGTGGGTTACATGAAATATATGCACTCTGAATTCTGGCATGTCCATAAACAGCTTTGCCGGCTCAGTAGGATGAATGAGAGCTTGGCAAGCATAGGGTTCTTGGGCTGCTGCTCTTTCTGTTAGCCATCTATATGGCTAATATGAATATTATTCTTTTTCTTTTGTAGGTAGTGTTTTCCCCTCTGTTCTAGAAGCATGTAAGATTTTCTCTTTATCTTTAGAATTCAAGAATTTTAGCATGCCTAAATGTGTATGTTTTCTCATCAATCATTCCTGGAGCTTGGTGAGCCCTTTCAATTTGCAGACTGAGATTTTTCTTCATTGCAGGGAAATGTTCTTCTAATTTGTTTAATTATTGCCTCTCCTCCATCTGTTCTTTTAGCTCCTCTGGAACTTCTATTATTTGTTAGTTTGATACCCTTGATGCACCCTCCAAGTCTTTTACCCCTTCCCTAAGGATTTTCTTCTCTTTAATTTTTTATCTATATTTTGAGATGATTCTCCAATTTGATTTACCAGACAATTAGTAAATCTCCTTCAATTTATCTACTGAATTGTTTAGATGGAAAATCATGTTTTTAGCTCTAGAAAGAGAGAAAGAGAGAGAGAGAGAGAGAGAGTGTGTGTGTGTGTGTCTGATTACTTACGTCTCCTTGAATACTCCTTCTTTGATCAATTTTTTATGTGTCTCCTCAGTTTGATTTTACTGGGCATGTGTTCTGGTTGACCTAAGTGGTCTTCCTTTCTTTGTCAGACCATCTTACGCCTGTGTTCGCTGCTCTTGTCTGCTTCCTTGGCTCATGACTGGCTGCTGCAGTGTTTTCAAGACAGCATTCCCACAGGTGTTGGAAGATGGTGCAGCTCTTTCTCCCGAGAGGCTGCAGTGAAGAAGCCAGCAGGCTGCAGGCCCCTTGGGGTCACCTGTACTCCCGTCCTGTACTCTCCCAGTCTTGGGGTCAGAGAGAACTCTGCCCACTGGGCCAACTTCCTCTAGGTCTCCCAGGAGCCAGGGAGACATGGCACACTCATGTGGGATTGAGGGCCACTGATCTCCAAGACGAAGGTTTTCACAGGATTCCTTGCTTTATGCAAAGCTCCCAGGGGTGGGGACTGTGGGTAGTAGGGATTCTCCAGCTGGCTTCCCCAGTCCACAGAGTACAAAATTCTCTTTGCTGGAACTTCTACAGAGCCTCATAAAGAGGCTAGGTATCTAGAGCCTCATAAAGCTATTTGTCTCAGGACAGGCAGAATGATTGGAGTTAGTAGTACAGCAGAAAGGAGTCATGTCTTCTCCAGCTTCCCATAACCCCTTTCTGCACTCAGCATTGTTTTTCATGACAATAACTGGAAATAACCTATGAAAACAGGCTAGATAAATGTGTTATTATAGTGCATACGTACACAAAAGACTGTACAGTTCCTAAAAATAATAGAGTAAATCTATTATGCACTGGTGTAGAATTATATCTATGATACATAGTACAATGGGGAAAAAGAAATTTGAGAACATAAATTGTATGATCCTGTTCTAGGAACATTCAATGTTTATGTGTATATACATTAAGACTTTGTGATTGCAAGAGAGAAAAACTAGTTTTGATTAGCTTGAGCAAAAAGTACAATTGTTTTTTGGATGAGTACTGAGATAGCTCATAAATTAATGGCAAATATTGGACAGTCAAGATTTAGGAAAGGAAAGGAAAAGACCCAGGGCAACATCTAGGCCTCAGTGGCAGCATTACACAGATCTTCTCCTCAGAGCACTACCATTGAAGTGGCTCAGCATCTAACTCCCAGTCCCTCTGATACTCTATTGGAGAGAGAATCTGATTGTCTTGACTTGGGTCATTTGTCTATTTCTGGATCAATCGGCATGTTTAAGAATGGTAGGAAATATACAGAATATTTTTCAGAGTCTCCAGAGATCTCTCTCTGTGTATATTGGGCCATTCCCAAGGAAAGGAACATTACTAGGGGCCTGGAAGCAAGTGCGTGTGTGTGCATACATGTACAAACATGTACACATACACATACACGTACACACATATGCACACACACACATGCATGCACACACACACCCCTAAATACTCATCAGACTACTACTTCTAAAGGGTTGGAATAGATGTATGGTAAGGACAAAAGGGGCAAAATTTTTCTTTTTTTGCTTGAAACACTTTAATACTCAAGTTTTTTATGGTAAATATTATTAAACCAAAAAAGAAAAGAAAGGAAAGAAGGAAGGGAGGAAGGAAGGCAGGCAGGAAGGAAGGAAAGAAGGAAGGAGAAAGAGGAGAAAGGAAGGGCATTTCAAGCTTCTAAATCATCTAAAGTTTTGTCCGTGGGAAACAACTAGAATCTTTTTCAGCCACTGTACATTTCTCCCAAGCATGGAGGAAGATATTCAACCCAAATCCATAGACGTGGTTCCACAGGCAAGGCCCGCTGGGTTGCTAAACTCTCACTCTTCCTCATCTCTTCTAGGCAGAAGAGTGACCCAACCCAAACAACAGAGAATCCTTAGTAGTTAGCGATGTCGTGTAGAAGAAAAGCCATTGCATTTGGGGCTAGAATGCCTCTGTTCATGACTCTGGCTCCTCGTTTGTAAAAGGTAGATAGTAATCATTACTTTCTCTTCCCCTTTAATCTACCCAACCTCCAACCATATACAAAGTACTAGTGAGACCTCTAATAAGAATGAGATACTTATGTAAAATGAACTCTATGGAATATATTAAAATCATTAAAAGTAATGATTAAATGATTAAGATCAATAAAAGTAATGGCAAAACCCACAGTTACTTTTGCACCAGCCTAATATTAGTTTACTAGGGCTACCACAACAAAATACTGCAAATTGGATGGTTTAAACAACAGAAATTTATTGTCTCACAGTTCTGGATGCTAAAAGTCCAAGATCAAGGTGCTGTCAGGTTTGGTTTCTGCTGAGGCCTCTTCCCCTGGCTTGCAGATAGCTGCCTTCTCACTGTGTCCTCACTGGACCCTTTCTCTATGCATGCATATCCCTGGTATCTCTCCCTCTTTTTATAAGTAGGGCCCTATCCTTATAACCTCATTTAACCTTAATTACTTCTTTAAAGGCTCTATCTCCAAATATAGTCACCTTCTAACACTCTGGGAGTTAGGACTTCAATACATGAATTTGAGGGGATCACAATTCAGTCCACTACATGGAGTAAAATATTATGCCCATTGTTTCAGTTCTATTATTGTACGTAAAACTAAACCAAAACATAGTGGCTTGAGACAACATTTTATTATCACTCATGATATTGTGGGTTGACTGGGCTCAGCTGAATGATCCTTCTGCTCCATGTGATGTCAGCCAGGGGTGCATTCCATCTGGAGGATCAACTAGGAAGCTAGCTCACTCACATGGCTGGCTGTTGGTGCTGGCTGGTGCCTGGTAGCTCACCCAAGGAGCATCATTTCTACTCCAAATGCCCTCCCCATGTGGCTTGGGCTTCTTCCAGCTTGAAGGCTTGTTCCCACCAGATGGGAAGTAGAATCTGCTGCTCCCTCTAAAGCCTTTTTTTTTTTTTTTTTTTTTTGGAATTTCAGAATGTTACTTCTACAATCTTCTGTGGGTTAAAGTCAGTGATAAAGGCAGTCCAGATTCAAGAGGAGGGCAAATAAGTTCCACCTCTTGATGTGAGGAGAAGCATGCACATTCAGGGAGGGGAGAAACTGATGGGAGCCATATTTGAGGACTAGCCACCACACCCATACAAGGCATTGAGACCTCGTGGACATTCCACAAATATTCCACGTTAGTAATGCCACAGATTTGGTTGCAGTTCATGACAAATGTGTCTTGCCTCCTTATGACTGGGAAAATATCTCATATCTTTAGATTATTTCTGAAGATATCTGTCAAATACTTCTCAACAAATCTAGAAAATTTATATGTTGATTTACTTTCTTAATCACGTAAATTGTAAAGATTTTCAACATAAGAGATTTCAAACAGAATGAAATTATGCTAAATAAAATGTGAAAGATCCTTTTAGCATTAATTTCCTCCTCATCCCATTGTTAATCCCACAACCTCTTAGAAAAAAAACACCAATGGTTTGTGTTTTCCCACTTACTAATTTCCCCTATCATTAACATCTTATATTAGTATGGTACACTTGTTAATTAACCAGTATCGATACGTTATTTTTTTGAGATAGAGGTCTCACTATGTTACCCAGGCTGGCCTTGAATTCATGGGTTTAATCTATCCTCCTGTCTTGGCCTCCCAAAGTGGTGGGATTACAGGCATGAGCCACCATGCCCAGCCAGCTGCATGATAATCAATTAAAGTTTATAGCATAGTCGGATTTCCTTAGTTTTTAATCAAAGTTTTTTCTGTTCTACAATTTCATCCAAAATGCCACACTTAATTTAGTTGTCATGTCTCCTTGGACTCCTCTACACTGTTGCAGTTTCTTAGACTTTTATTGTTTTTTATGTCCTTGACAGCTTTGAGGAGTACTGGTCAGGTATTTTGTAGGTTGCTTTGTATTGGGATTTGTCTGATGTTCTTCTCATGATTGTACTGACTATGGATTTTGGGGAGAAAAACTGCAGGGGTAGAGTCCCATTTTCCTTAAGTCATATCAAGGCCATGTACTACAATCCTTTGTAGTACATGATACAACGCTGAGGTGGTGTTTGTCAAGTTTTCCACTGTAAAGTTACTCTTCTCCTGCCATCCCTTTTCCATACTTTGCTCTTTGGAAGGAAGTCACTCTGCGAAGCCCAGACTTAAGGAGTGGGGTATTATGTTCTTCCTTCCTGAAGGCCAAGTAAAGCATAAATTATTTGAAATTCTTCTGTAAAAGAGATTTGTCTTTTTGTTTTTTTAATTATTTTTATCAGTATGAACTCATGCATATTTATTTTGTAATTCAGGTTATAATCCAATACTACCTTCTTTATGTGCTCAAATCATTCCAGATTTGCTCACTGGGAGCCCTTTCAGTTGGCTCCAGTGTCCCTTTGATGTACCTTAACAATGGTCTGGTTTGGTTTCTTTGTTTGAGAACTTCCTTACTTCCTGGCACTAGAAGATGCTTTAGGCTCAACTTGTAAAATTCCTGCCCCAGTCTTAGAATCACCCATGTCTCCAAGGAGCCCTGGTTCCTTTTATTGGAGAATGGTGTTAGAAACTACAATCTACAACAGGGTGTCCAAATTTTTGGCTTCCCTGGGCCACATTGGAAGAAGAAGAATTGTCTTGGGCCATACATAAAATACGCTAACACTAATGACAACTGATGAGCTAAAAAAAAATTTGCAAAAAAATTCCCATAATGTTTTGAGAAAGTTTACATATTTCTGTTGGGCTGCATTCAAAGCTGCTGTCCTGGGCCATGTGCGGCCCACAGGCCACTGGTTGGACAAGGTTCATTTCATAATGAATGTTCCTTTGTAAAGTGTAAAAAAATAATAATTTCTTGGCCAGGTGCGGTGGCTCACACCTGTAATCCCAGCATTTTGGGAGGCCGAGGCGGGTGGATCATGAGGTCAGGAGATCGAGACCATCCTGGTTAACACGGTGAAACCCTGCCTCTACTAAAAATACAAAAAATTAGCTGGGCATGGTGACGGGCGCCTGTGGTCCCAGCTACTCGGGAGGCTGAGGCAGGAGAATGGCATGAACCCAGGAGGCAGAGCTTGCAGTGAGCCGAGATTGCGCCACTGCACTCCAGCCTGGGCGACAGAGCGAGACTCCATCTAATAATAATAATAATAATAATTTCTCTAGCTTAGTTTGGTTTGTCCCAGGCTGAGCCAGTCGTCACTTACGAATGTTAGCTAGCTGACCCTCAGCCACCTGGCTTCTTGAACATACACACTTTATAGGAGCTTCTCTCACCCATTCTTCCCAACAAATTTAGATTTTTAAAACTTCTATTGGAGTAAAACCTCTTTTAGAACCCGAATATAGTGAACTAGTGAGTAACTTTTGAGAAAACCTAAGGCATTGAAAAGAAAATTGGGCATTACAGAGAGCCATTTCTATTTCCTGGGAAAGATACTATCAACTTTCTTCAAATTTCCTATAGAGATACAAATACATCCCACACTTTGCCTATGATTGTGTGAGAGCAGTTTGATCTCACTAACAAATAGATCTCTGGCATTGGTAATTCTACAACAGGTAAAAATGTTGTGTTGAAAATAAACCCACTAAAGCAAAATCAAGCAGTGAAAAGTTTAAAGAATAGTCCTTAAAACTGTGAGAGGCCAGGCATGGTGGCTCATGCCTGTAATCCCAGTGCCTTTGGAAGATGTGGTGAGAGGATTGCTTGAGGCCAAAAGTTTGAGATCAGCCTGGGCAATGTAGCAAGACCTTGTCTCTACGAAAAAAATATTTTTTTAGAAAATTAGCCAGGTGTGGTGGTGCACACCTGTAGTCCTGGTTACTTGAGAGGCTAAGGCAGGAGGATTGCTGGAGCCCAGGAGTTCGAGGCTACAGTGAGCTATGATCATGCCACTGCACTCCAGCCTGGGTAACAGAGCGAGATCCTATCACTAAAAACAAACAAACAAACTGTGGTATCAGATCAGAGATATAAATTCTATTGCAGTGGCCTGAGCCCATCATGGTATATGCTGTGACATCTAGCCATCTAACATGGGATACAGAGATCCTTATGGAACTTTTCCTATAAAACCACACAAACTTGTTACTTCCTATGTCAATCCTGAATATCTTTATTTTCACATAACCTGTTCCTTTAGCTCTTATCAGGCAAATGTCCTTTGTCCTCCCTCTGCCCCCACCAGGCCTTTCCTGTCACTTTCTCTTCTTGCCTCCAGTCCTTCTCATGTTACTGTGTCCTTGATGGAGCCATCTTGCTTCTGATTTGCCCCACAGCCTCTTTCCCTTATTTTGATATGCCCTCAGTTTCTACTTCTTTCATAGAACTTAAGCAGATGAAATAAAATTAGGAAATACAATTTCAGCAAGAATCACTCATATTTTTGCTTGACTCAAATTGTAAAAGGAAGAAACACAAGATGAAAAGATCTATCCCACCTTCAGTGCAAACTGGTTCCCTTTTTTTTTTTTTTTTTTTTTTTTGAGATGGCATCTCACACTGCTGCACTGTTGTCCAGACTGGAGTGCAGTAGTGCAATCCAGCCTTACTGCAGCCTCTGCCTCCCAGGTTCCAGCAATTCTCCTGCCTTAGCCTCCTAAGTATCTGGGATTACAGGCACCCATCGCCACATTTGGCTAACTTTTTGTATTTTTAGTAGAGATGGGGTTTCACCGTGTTGGCCAGGCTGGTCTTGAGCTCCTAACCTCAAGTGATCTGCTTGTTTCAGCCCCCCAGAGTGCTGGGATTATAGACATGAGCCACCACACCTGGCCTGGTTCCCTTTTTTTATTTTTTAAAATCAAAATTTAAGCAGGTAGAACATATATGCATAAAGGAAAATATATTGACTTCGAAGTCAGCAGAACTGGATTTGAATCCTGGCCCAACCATTCGCTAACTATGTGATCTTAGAAAGTTGTATACCTCTCTGAAGCCAATTTTTCATATCTATAAAATAATACATAATATATTTCACCTATAAAATAATGTTATTACAATGGAAATATAACATTCTATCTCAAAAAGTGACTGCACAGTTGATCACTTAAGTCATATAATAAATGCTAGTTCCTTTCCCCTTCCTCTTCCTAATAAAGTTTGCACAGGAGAAAATTTCCCGTAAGTTACCCAGTTTTTACTACTGTGCAGCCAAGTATTACTTTCTAGTCTGTTAAGCAGGAGTCACAGAATGCTAAAAGTGTTCACTTTATGGATGAGGAAACTGTGACCTGTAGGGGTGCAGTGATTTGCCCAATGTCAAGCTACAGAAGACTAGGATGCAATCCCACAAGGCTTCCAGTTAATTCATGGAATATTTGTTGAAGATCTACCATACGTCACATGCCATGTTAGCCACCAGGAATGTAAAACTGGAAAAGGTATGGAGTTCAGAATCTTCTAGGAGAGATAAATACACCCAACAAACCATAATATGATGTGATGTGTGCTAATATCCCTCCCATTGAAGAAATTTAAAAGCCCAGGGCTGCATCCACACCAGAATATAAATGTGAAAATTAATTGCATCTGACCAAAGAGGCTGCAGAATGCTTCAGGTTGAATCATAATGGAAGGGAAATTACATAGTACAAACTTTCTCCTAACCCTAAAGACTCATTCAGCTATTCACTTACTCTATCTCAAACAAACCTTTATAGAAGACCTACTATGTAGATCTCCTAACCCTAAAGCCTCATTCAGCTATTCACTTACTCTATCTCCAACAAACATTTATAGAAGACCTGCTATGTGCACAACACTATGCATGGAACCAGGGATATAAAGATAAACATAGTAAGATTGCTGCCTCAAAACTCAGTAGTTGAAGAAATGTAAGTTGACAGCTTTCTGGGCCATTAATGTATATACATTTTAAATAAATTTCAGGAATAATCTGAATGTAAATTCGATGCCTTAAAGCAGGTACTTAAAAAAACTACTACAACTTGAACCTTATTACTTCAAATATCTATCTTCAGTAGAGAGAAATGCTGTCCTTTGAAAGGCAGGAGGATTTAAAAGGTGATTCTTATAACTTGATCAGGATTTATGTTTATTCTTTGGCTATCATGAATAAGTAGTTTGGATTGCCATGGTTGAGAATTGATTTCTAATGCATGTCAACATCATTGCAGTTGATTTTCAAATCCCAGATCCTTCTCTGACTCTGAAATAGAAATTGATAAACTTTATTTATATGTGTATAATGTTTTCACCAAGTCACACTAACACAATTATTTCACCACTGTTGAAATGCAATAGCAAAGTTATCAAATTAATGTTACAACAAAATCAATACATATTAATGGGGTTTTCTTTGTTTTTCCTTGCATCTTCTAAACCATTTTTTCTTAAAATAAGTCAACCTCAAAAATGTGAGGGTGTTAGTGTCAGTACATAACAGAATTGGCAGACTAATCAATTTTTTCTTTTTAGCATTATCTGTAGGACCTAGATAAACATTATTTATTCATTTTTATTTGGAGCCAGCTTCATGGAACTTCTCTGAAGAGATGTGAGATGCTGTTTTATTTGTAAAAATGTCTTCTGGTAGTGGGTTGTGATGGTTAATACTGAGTGTCAACTTGACTGGATTGAGGGATACAAAGTATTGATCCTAGGTGTGTCTGTGAGGGTATTGCCAAAAGAGATTAACATTTGAGTCAATGGGCTGGGGAAGGTAGATCCACCCTTAATCTGATACACACAATCTAATCAGCTTCCAGCAAATATAAAGCAGGCAGAAAAACATGAAGAGGAGAGACAGGCCTAGCTTCCCAGCCTACATCTTTCTCCCATGCTGGATGCTTCCTGCCCTCAAACATCAGACTCCAAGTTCTTCAGTTGTGGGACTCAGACTGGCTGTCCTTGCTCCTCAGCTTGCAGACAGTCTATTGTGGGACCCTGTGATTGTGTAAGTTAATACTTAATAAACTCCCCTTTATATGTATTATATATCCTATATATATTATATAGGATATATATGGATATATATCCCATATATCCTATATATATTATATAGGATATATATCCATATATATTATATATGGATATATATCCATATATATCCTATATATACATATATACACACATATATATTCATATTATATATCCTATATATAATATCCTATATATCCATATACACATATTATATATCCTATATATCCATATATATGATATATATGATATATGATATATACCCATATATATGGATATATAGGATATATAGTATATATAAAGGGGAGTTTATTATATATATGATATGGATATATATGATATATATGGATATATATTATATATGGATATATATCACATATATCATATATATGATATATATATGGATATATATCCTATTAGTTCTGTCCCTCTAAGAGAACCCTGACTAATATGCAGGTATAGCATACAGGGAAAAGTGTTGCTTACAAAGATTTATAATGACCTCAATTATAATACTTTGAAGAAAGGAAGTTGAGAGAATAATAAATATTTTGTTGATGCCTTTCCTCCACGCCTTGTTAAGGTCTCTCTTCCCCAAAACATCTCTAGTCATGTAGTAAGTCAGAAAGAAGAAGGGCCTATGTTCTTTTATAAATTTCATTTTGCAACATCGAGAGATATACACTGGATGGTAGAACTGTCAAAACAATTTATGACAGGAAAAACTCCTTTTAGATCACAATGTCTCCATACAATTTTTGTGCAGCCTAATCTGAAATTATCCATTCAAGTCATGATGCCTCTCTACCATAAAAAAGTATCACAGCACATCCTACACATGGATTTTAGACCATACAATGTTGATAGAAGAACTGGCATTTGTTAGAAATAATGTCTTTTGTCTTTCCCAGGGAGGCTTGATTACAGGAAAACCTTTCTTAAATAAATCCTCCAGGGAATGGCAAAAATCATTTGCCCTACAGAAAAGATCTTTCCCTAAAGGTCAAATCCACCCTCACTATAAAGTGTAGGCAGGTATTTATATAAATTAGTTCGAAAGTAGTGAGGTACTCTGAAGTTCCTTTTATTCATTTAATTAGTAAAGACAAAGTCACATATAAAATCCACACCTCTTTCTGACGTTTGTGTGTAAATGGTAAATAATAAAACTACTTCCAGATCAAACTCTATCAGTGACACCAGCATTATGAAAATGGAGCCATAAGTTACTGGTATCTCTTAACGTACTCTGCTCATCTCAATGCAATAAGCACTGCTATTTAAAAAATGAGGGAAAACAAAGGAATATAATTCATTCTATTATAAAGACACATGCACATGTATGTTCACTGCAGCACTATTCACAACTGGAAAGATATGGAATCAACCTAAATGCCCATCAGTGATAGCCTGGATAAAGAAAATGTGGTAAATATGTACCATGGAATACCACACAGCCATAAAAAAGAATGAGATCATGTCCTTTGCAGGGACATGGATGGAGCTGGAGGCCATTATCCTCTGCAAACTAACACAGGAACAGAAAACCAAATACCGCATGTTCTCACTTACAAGTGGGTGCTAAATGATGAGGACACATGGACGCACAGAGGGGAACAACACACACTGGAGCCCATCGGAGGGTGGAGGGCAGAAGGAGGGAGAGGATCAGGAAAAATAACTAATAGGTACTAGGCTTAATACCTGTGTGATAAAATAATCTGTCCAACAAACCCCCATGATATGAATTTACCTATGTAACAAATCTGCACATGTACTCCTGAACTTAAGAAAAAGAAAAAAAGAAAAAGGCAGGATGAATTACCCCAGAAACTCGGTAAAAGCTCAGAAATCAGAAAAAAAAATGTGGGAATATTATTCACATTATGAAATACAAATTTTGATACATTGTCTCTCTTCTTGCTCTCTAACTCTCTTCTCTCTACCTATTACTGCAATTTGTGGTTCACATGCATTTCACTGGATATCTGGTATACGTCGGGGATATCACTGTGAAACGTAGGAAAAGGAAATATTTCATTTGTGTGTGGAATTTTAAAGTATCCCACTAATCATAACTGTTACTATAATTCCTTCACTTGTATTAGGATAACAGAATAAGAGCTAACGTAGACTAAAGTTGGCATCCTTTCATGACAGTTAACAACATTTGGAAAGATTCATGCATTACTCGATGAGGCCTCCTACTCTGATTACTTATAAAACCTGTTTTCAAAGAAAAACTGCTGCCACAGATCATATGGTCTTTACAGCTTTGACTTCTTTGGCTCTACAAACAGCAAGATGTTTTTCCCTCAAATCGAACTACCTCGTCACATATCATATAGCAAGCCAGTGTGATCTGCTTGCTACTATGCTTTTGAGACATGAATGTGCAGTTTTCATATCTTAAGTGTGTTCTCAGAGCCTTCTCATCTCTTAACCCACCAACAAAGAGCAATTGCTTGGTAGCTTTCTACTCCTCTCAAATGATCTGATTTTACACTGCAATTAAGTCAACCAGTGTGCCTGCCCTGTGCCAGGCATTCACAGGGAGGCCTCTAAGCAGAGCATGAGAACCTTCCTACCCCCGGCCTGCACCTCCCATCCCCCTTGGCAAGTTCCATTCCAGGCAGTTTCCTGTTGCCTCAGCCTTGAACCCTGAACCTCTCTTCTGTCCCTTCCCATTCAAGGCCACAACTTTGCTGACTTCTTCCAGAGGGACTGACATCTTCTCTCCTATCAGATTATTGAATTCTGTTGGAAGAGTAACCTTCCCAGGCTGTACCCAGGAGACTTGAGTGCTTCTGGTCACCAGGAATGGCAGACATCGATTCTTTTGGCAACTGTGGCCAGCTAAATCCACCTTGCTACACACCCCAAGAATCCCGGCTCACTACTCAGACGTGATTTCTTCTGGTCATCTCTCTTCTTTCCATCCTGCTCTGGACTTCTCCCTCACACTTCTTTCCTGCCTCTCTCTGCCCAGCCCTCTGCAAACCTGATCCACAGTTAACAAAATCCCCCATATCCTCAGCCACTTCCCTAATGATTCTATTCCTTGGCCCTGACACCAGCCTCCCTCTGAAGGATGCTACTTGCCCCACAGGCTTTAGCCACCCCCACCTCCCCTGCTCATGGAAGCTGCCAATCCTCCAAGTCCCTCGAGTCTGGAAGAAGGGCTTTGTCTCGTGAGGTTCATACTGTCACCTCCACACCATCATCCTCCACCCTCAGGGAAGATGAAACCACCTGGTGCCTTTGGGCCTCTTGCCATTACTCTCTTGCCACTTTGCTGTCTCTAAAAGCCACCTCTTCGCTGTCTCTGTCACTGAAGTATGTTTGACCGAGATAGGGCTTTATTTCCACCTTCAGCCTTCATTCATCCTGGGTGTCTTCACATCCAAATGTTGACTGCATAACACTCCGCTCTCTGTCACAGAGTTTTCTGCCTGATCACCAACCTGCTCTATGTTCTTCCTGGGCACTCATTTCTCAGCCTGCCTAGAACATGCCTGTGGCCATGTGACTGAGTTCCAGCCAATGGAATATGAGCATAAGCTATATATGGGCCACCTTCTGGCTTGGGCAACAAAAACCTTTCACACATAATACACAGGCCTCTTCCGCCTTCTGCTGACTACAGTGGAGAATCTCAGGGTGGCCTTAGGACCTACTCATAGGAGACATCACAGACACAAGGCAAAAGGACCGTGGGTTATCTAATCACCACCTGGAAAAGAGCTGCCAGTGAAGAATACCCACATCAGCCTATTATGGGAGTGAAAAATCAACTTTGGATGTGGCAAACCATTGAGATTTTGGAAGGTTTTTTTTTCTTATAGCAGCTAACCATTGCCTTAACTAATATGCTTCTTCTCAAATGACCTTCTTAACTCCACTTCTGCCACCCATCTTCACGGCCACTAAGAACATGGTGAAAAGCAGCGGAATCACAAGTTCAGGCACCTTCCTTTCTGATCAGACTCCTCTCTTTCCAGTTCTTTCTTTGTAATACCCCACACACAAACATACACACATCAGTTCTTTAACCTCATTGAGCCTCTGGTCCTCTCTATCTGTCTCTCTCTCTTTCACTCTGCACTCATCAGTCACGTCTTGTCTTTCCTCCCTTCCCTCATCACCTCAGCCACACTCTTACCAATATCGTCAACTTCTTTATACATTGTCCTTCTATCAAACTCCTCTGTAAAATGATCCACCCTGTGCGAATGCAGTTATTCACCTTCTCTGAGTCTACTCAGTGAGCTGGAGCTGCTGAGGAGAATCACACCACCAGGCCTATTGTTTCATGGGGAGTGACCTGAACAAGCCTTAGTGCCACAAGAGGGCCCTGCTATGTTTTGTTAGTCACCTTTCCTGTGCTCCATTCTCCTCAAACCTATGACTCTATGCCCAATCCCACCACGGCTCATATGTACAGCATCTTCCTCCTACCTTTCCTTCCCCCAGGTCCTCCTACCTCAAAGGAAAAGCTGCACCACCTTCCATCTAAGGCTAGTTCCTCCCCAGATGCTCTTTTCTCTCCCTGCCAGGCTTCCAGACACTATTTTCTTAGCAGTGCCCCTTCTTCGGTACCTACAGATATTCCTTCTCTGCATTTTCCTCCTCATATCATTGAACATGCTCAAGTCTCTCCCACCCTTAGTCTCTCAATCCCTCTATTTATTATTCTCTCCTTCCCTCCACAGATAAACTTCCTGAAACAGTACCCCCAAATCCCCCGCAACCCTACTTACCGCCTCCCCTTTCTCACTTCCTGCTCTACCCACTGATATCTGCCTTGGTTGTGTCAGTGAAACTATTCCCATCAAGGTCTTCAGTGACCTATTTGTTAAGTCTAATGGACACTTTTCAGCTCATCTTATTTGACCCCTCAGCAACATTCCACAGTGCTAGCCATTTCATTCCTTTGAAACAATGTTTTCCTCTGGATTCAGTGACTTCTTACTTTTCTGGTTTTTCTCTTACCTCTCTAGTTATGCCTTCTTTGTTTATGTCTCCATTTAGCATCTTGTCTTTTTAAATGTTCCTCAGAGTTCTCTTTGCCTCAGGCATTCTCATGTCTCTCCATATACACTCACTGGGAAATCTTATCCACAGTCATATCATCAACGATTCTTTTGTCTGATGGTTCCCAGATGAAAATATCCATCCCGAGTGCCTCTCCTTAGCTAGGGATTCATATATACAACTTCATACTGAACATCCGTCTCCACTTAGATGTACCTATGGCACTTTAATCTCAGATTTTCTCAAGCTAAACTCATGATTTACCCTATCCATGCTCCAAAGCCTTTCTTCTTCTTCTCTTTCTATCCCAGCAAAAGTCCTCTCCATCTGCTTAGAAGGCTGAGCCCAGAAATTGAGGAGGCAATCTTGATGCTTCTTTCTCCTTCAGCCGCCACATCAATCCATCAGTAGGTCCTGTAGATTCTCTTCCTAAATGCTTCTCAAATCCTTTCACCTATTTCAAGTCCCACTGCCACTATTCTAGTCCAGGTTGCTATTATTTCCATCTTCAGTAGCCCCATAGCTTCCTAACTACTCTCAGGGCTCTCATTTTCCCCCTTGCTAATCCATTATCCACAGGGGCAGGGTGACCCCTTTCTCAGATGTGAATATGGTTATCTCATTTCCACTTAAAATGATTTGCTGCCATTCTCCTTCCCTTAATATCATGGTCAGGTCCTGGATTCAACCCCAGACTTAAAGAAGTGGAATCTACCAGGAAAGTTCATAAAAATTCTCATGACAACCCTCACCAGGGGTGTTTATTAAATTTACAGTTTCTTGGACCCTTCCCTGGAGAATCTACTCAGTTTAAGGGGGGGTCTGGAAATATGTTATAACAAGTTCTCATGCACCGCTTATCATCAGGATTATTTGGAAGACACTGCTCTGGCCTATAAGCTCCATGAGGGCAGGGATCATTCCTACCCCTTCCATATGTGTATCAATTACACTTAGGCCCCAATGCAGTGCTTGTATGCATTGAAAGAAAGAAGAGAGCAAGAAAGAGAAGCAACCATGTGTGAAATGGCCATGACTTTTGTAGCGTAGTCAATGTACAGGAATTTATGATATAGCTTCCTCAGACGTCAATAAGTAAAACTCAATACAAAGGGGATAATTTATTTATATGCGTAGGTAACCCAAATGCATTGCTGATGAAGGATCTAGTCAAGGCAATCATGCTTAAAATGCAATTAAAGTGAGCTATACCCAATGTTTCTCAAGTTTTAGTATCATATGGACCCCTTTAAAAAATAAAGGCTTTCTGATGAGACCCAGGGTTTCTGTATATTGCTTTTTAATAATGTTTTTTGAATGTGTATAAAGCTGTTAACAAATGCCTCATACGCATAAGATCTTATATTATTGCAAACCAAAAAAAGAAACAAATAAATTACAAACAAAATTGCAAACCTGATCATGTTCAAGTTAACAGCATTAATTTAATGTAGTAACTAAAACTAAATTTCTTCTTATCATGTGACAATCATACTGCCTTCTAAAGAGCATTCTCAGTATATGGCCTGCCTTTCTATCTTGTGTACAATTCAGTTCTTCTGCAACTCTCCCTTATAAGGTGGCCATCCATAGGAAACACCATATTCTTATACTCAATTTTTATATTATTATTGAAATGAAAAAACACAGGAAAAGTTTTCATAGTGAAGTATCCTACCCCAGAGAATGCACCTATGGATTCCACTTTGATAAACACTCTGTAACCAATGGATGGATTTGCCCATTTGCCCAGATGGTGATTGTTTGTACTCAGGCTCCCTAACTAAACAGGAAGCTGCTGGATAACATGGGTCGGTTTCTATTCCCAGAACCTAGAATTCTTGTCCTCAGTTATTGTTGTAGTTGAATGAGTTGATCTGAGAGTAGGAGTTTCCATATCCAAAGAGAGAATGTTTGAGGGTGAGCAACCTCTGTCTGGGAGGCTGGCCACAGGCCCCGTGGGGTGTGCACACTGGCTGGCTCTCTCACTTCCTGCTCCTCCCCATAAAGTTCCTTTGCTAGACGTGGCCACAGGCAGCCTTCTGTGGGTCCCCTGGCTTTCTCCACATGCTTTGTTCCAGAAGGGAGAGGATGTGCTGACCCTCAGCCTCCCGAGTGTTTTTATTCTCAGTCAAATTAACAGATTGGCAGTCTGGTGTTTGTGTGAGTCCCTTGAGAATTTAGATAATATGAGTCCAACCCCAAAAGCCTCACCACCTCTGGAAAAAAATAATGATAATGACCGTTATTGGAAGGGTTAAACAAGATAGTGTATGCAGTGTGCAGGCACTCTCCTAGAGTAGCGTGGAGTCATGGTTCCCAGTTGGGGAATGGAGCGATCAGATCCTTAACCCTAGGTTGGAATGTCTTTTGACTGGTGTGGGGATGGGTGGGAGTGGATATGGGACTGAATTGATATCAACCTGTTACATAAATTTTAAGTTATCTCTAATGCATTTTTAAAGCATTGCTTTAAAAAAAAAAAAGACAAGTCGGGTATAGCTTTGGTTGTTTGAGGGGTGTGAGGAGGTTGTTGTTGTTTGTTTTGTTTTTCAGAGAAGGGGCTAGAGAGCAGAAGAGGACTGAAGCAGCCCCTGATTCCTAAATCGAGACAATGAAACTTCTGTGGCTGCCACCTCAGCCTCAGCCTACTCTGCATTGGTTCTGAGGAGCACTCTGCAGAGTTGGAAATAATTTCCCAGAGGATCTAGAACACATTTAAGGATCCTGGGCAAAAATATTCATTGAATCATAATACTTATGTGGCTCCCAAAAGCAGGAGACACCAACCTCACACCATCAACAGCAATGGCATTTCTGTGTTATTTGTCTCTTGGAACTATTTGGGCATATATACAAATATGAGGAATAAGAATTGCCCTAACTTGGATAAATCAATAACTCTTTGCACTGTTGATAACATTATTTTCCTGAATGTCATGACATTGTAATATTTATAGGACCCTAAAGTAGCTAACTTTCTGTGGGTCACAGGAATGTTACTGTTTTAAACTATTGTCAAAGGAATTTCCAAGGTACTTTTTTTTTTATTATTATACTTTAAGTTTTAGGGTACATGTGCACAATGTGCAGGTTAGTTACATATGTACACATGTGCCATGCTGGTGTGCTGTACCCATTAACTCGTCATTTAGCATTAGGTATATCTCCTAATGCTATCCCTCCCCCCTCTCCCCACCCCACAACAGTCCCCAGAGTGTGATCTTCCCCTTCCTGTGTCCATGTGTTCTCATTGTTCAATTCCCACCTATGAGTGAGAATATGCGGTGTTTGGTTTTTTGTTCTTGCGATAGTTTACTGAAAATGATGATTTCCAATTTCATCCATGTCCCTACAAAGGACATGAACTCATCATTTTTTATGGCTGCATAGTATTCCATGGTGTATATGTGCCACATTTTCTTAATCCAGTCTATCATTGTTGGACATTTGGGTTGGTTCCAAGTCTTTGCTATTGTGAATAGTGCCACAATAAACATACGTGTGCATGTGTCTTTATAGCAGCATGATTTATAGTCCTTTGGGTATGTACCCAGTAATGGGATGGCTGGGTCAAATGGTATTTCTGGTTCTAGATCCCCAAGGAATCGCCACCTTGACTTCCCCAATGGCTGAACTAGTTTACAATCCCACCAACAGTGTAAAAGTGTTCCTATTTCTCCACATCCTCTCCAGCACCTGTTGTTTCCTGACTTTTTAGTGATTGCCATTCTAACTGGTGTGAGATGGTATCTCATTGTGGTTTTGATTTGCATTTCTCTGATGGCCAGTGATGGTGAGCATTTTTTCATGTGTTTTTTGGCTGCATAAATGTCTTCTTTTGAGAAGTGTCTGTTCATGTTCCAAGGTACTTTTAAGGAACACCTCAAAATGAATGCTGGGACCATCTTTCAGTGTGTGTGTGTGTGTGTGTGTGTGTATGGTGTAGAAGCACAAATCTGCTTAAAACATCACACTCATCCTGGTAAAATCATTTTGAAGCCTTTGTTATTTTTTTTATTTTTTTTACAGAGCAAGGTAGAAGTCAAAGAGGACTAGCTTCATTCTGTTAGGAGAGCACTGGAACCCATCTATGGTGGTTTCTACCCTGCTACTCTTGGCAAATTCTGTTTGCGAGACAAACTATCAATTCATTCTCACTTTTGTTACTTGACTGGCAACCCATGCTCTGAAATCATATGACCCAAGAGCAAATGGCAGAAGCACACACACAATGAGAAAAAGTAGTCCCACTTCCCTTAGGTTTAGTGCTGTTGAATCCTCCAAAATGCTGTGTTCCCAGTTATATCCAAGTGCCACATTTTATACTGCACCTGTTTTAGACACTGATAACTGCTGCGAGATTATGGCTACCATTTATAGTCAAGATGCATGGACTCAAATAAAGATCACTCCTACAGGCAATTCAAAAATGCACCCAAGCACATTTAGCATCCTATAGATAGGAAGTTGAATGGAGATTACAAAAGGTCAAGAGGCCCTTAGGAGTTCATCAACACGATGAGTTCTGAAAAGTCATCATTATATCTCTGAAGTGTGAAGCCAACATTGGCTCATTCCAATAATACTCACATTTTATTTTTGATCTCATTGACCCAGGGAACCAGCATATGATCATAGGAAACAGATATGTGATCCAATAATGAAGATACAACATAGTAAAGACTCCAAGAAAAGTGAGTACAAAGTGCTATGGGAGGAGAAAACACAAATGAGTGAGTGGTGTGAGTGGAGGTGGGAAGTAGAACACGATGAGCACCAAATTAACATTTGTTCCCTTAAATCCATGGCGCATGAGGTGACATTCTAGCTGGGCTTAACAGAATGGAGTTAGCTGGGCAGAGAAGAGGAGAAAGAATACTCAAAGGGGAGAAAGTGGTTCAAGAAAAGACCACCTATATATAAAAGCTTGCACAATTCAAAAGAATGATGGAGACAAAATATGAGAATCATAGAGGTGGAAGAAGCTCAAATGTTACCTAGTCCAACCCTGTGATTTTACATTAGGACCACAGAGGATGAAGAGATTGTCCACCTTTTGAGGATCTGGGATTCCAGATCTCATTCTGAAAACTGGTAAATAAAAGGAAAGAACCAAGCATTTATCCTGCTTTTGCTATACAAATGATACCTCAGGCATATCTATCAATCAAGTGCACTGTATGGATCTTGCTTAGATCCTGATTTGCACAAAAAATGTAAAGAAAAAATCAGGGCAATTTTGACTCTGACTCTAATATTTGATAATATTAAAGAATTATTAAATTTTTGGAGTTTAATACTGACATTTGATTTGGTTACTAAAAAAAGAATCTCATCTTTTAGAGATACACATTAAAATATTTAAAGATGAATGATATGATCTCTGGTATTTGCTTTGAATAATCCAGTGTGGGGCAAGAAGGGAGAATTTAGATAAAACAAGATTGGCCATGAGTTGATAACTACTGAAGCTGAGTACAAAGAAGTTGATCAAATACTTTTTATATATCTTTAAAATCTTCTATTATAAAAAGTTAAACAAACAAACAAACAAATGGTCTGTTTGACCAGTAATTTGGTCTGAAAATCAGGACTGGAGTCTCAATTTTATTCCTAAGGGCTTTGCCTCTAGACCTTACAGCTCCCCAGATTTATATTTATAATTCAAGTAGTTACATTTTAAGCATTTTTTTTTTTCTGAGACTTAGTCTCACTCTGTCACCCAGGCTACAGTGCAGTGGTGTGATCTCGGCTCACTGCAACCTCTTCCTCCCAGGTTCAAGCGATTCTCCTGCTTCAGCCTCCTGAGTAGCTGAGATTACAGGCTTGTGCCATCATGCCTGGCTAAGTTTTTGTATTTTTAGTAGAGATGGGGTTTCATCATGTTGGCCAGGCTGGTCTCAAACTCCTGACCTCAGGTGATCTGCCCGCCTCAGGCTCGCAGAGTGCTGGGATCCCAGGCATGAGCCACTGCACCCGACCCATTTTAAGCATTTTTATCTGCTTAAAGGATAATGATGAAATAATAGCTGCCGCTGGGAGTGTGTATGGACTTTTAGCATGCTTCTTAGTGCATCACTCATTTAATCCTCATGACAACCATGAGTTCATTATTCATATTCCCCATTTTACAGGTGAAAAAAATGAGAGGTAAGTAATTTACCCAAAGCCTCACGGGTAGAAAATAGCTAGTAAATGTCTGGATACAGAGTTTACACATTTAATCAATATGCAATGTGCTTCTCAGTGATGTGTACATGTGGAAAACAAATCGAGGCCAGGCGTGGTCCATCTCAAAAAAAGAAAAATCTATTTAGCTTTAGTTACATGTTGTATAACTTATCTATTGCTGCATAACAAAAAGTGACTCCAAAATGTAGCCTCTTAAATCAACTACCTATTATTTCTCATGATTCTGTGGGTTGGCTGGATACTTCTCTTTTCCTCCTGGCCTATTCATGAGGCTATATATTCATCCCGAGGGTCCGCTGAGGCTTGGGCTCAGCTGAGACGGTTGGTTCTCTTCTCCATGGCAGGGAGCTGGGAGGCCGATGAGAAAAAAGTCTCTGTGGACTGGATTTTGTGCTTTTTAAATATTAATTTTTAGCTTATCAAACTTCACATGCAAATAGATAAAAAGAGTATTTCTAGAAAGTTTATTTTAAAAAACCCGCAGTCCCTCAGGTCTTCCCTACACCCAACCATCTAGCTCCCTACTTTCAGCTCTGTCCTCTAGTTTTTAACATGTTCGCTTGTCCTTTCTCTTGCCTGCCCAACACCTTGGTAGCATAATTATATCTCCATTTGTGGCTGGGGAGGGTGGCTCATGCCTGTAATACCAGCACTTTGGGAGGCCAAGGCGAGTGGATCACTTGAGGCTAGGAGCTCGAGACCAGCCTGGCCAACAGGGTGAAACCCTGTCTCTACTAAAAATACAAAAAAATTATCTGGGAATGGTGGCAGGCGCCTGTAGTCCCAGCTCCACGGGAGGTTGAGGCAGGAGAATTGCTTGAACCCGGGAGGCGGAGGTTGCAGTGAGCCGAGATCAGCCACTGAACTCTGGCCTGGGCGACAGAGTGAGACTCCGTCTCAAATAATAATAATAACTATTATTATTATATCTCCATTTTTATTAAAGCTGCATGCAGCATTTTTATTTTTATTGTTGGCTCTTGAGCCAAGTCATGTACTAAGATTGCATTTCCTTTCTTTTACTACTTTTTCCCTGAGGTTAAAAAATCATCTCATTTTAAAATTACTTTATTAAAAAAAAAGTTGATCTCTTCCTGTACACTGTAACCACTCCATAAAATACTCCTTAGTACTGTTTTCTACACAGTCAAATCTGTCAGAAAAATCTATCATTTCCCTGTTTTGTTTGGTTTGGTTTTGGTTTTGGTTTTTAATGAAGAATTTCTTTCAAGAGCCCTCTGTCCAGCTCTAGGTTGGACTGGTCACTCTTTAGATCCGTTGCCCAGCTGTAGTCCTGGGGCCCCTCTTGCCAGCATTTTGGGAATTTTCATTTCTTCTTTGCTGCATTTCCCGTTTCCTGGATCCCTCTTTCCTAGTTTACTTCTCTACCCACTGCACAGGGTTGGGGGATGGGGTGGAGACACACTCCAATAACACTCTGAGAAAGGGTGAACAAGAGATTTTTGTTTTTGAAATCTGCAAGTCTAATAATTTCTTTATTCTGTCCTTAGAGTTGATTGATAGTCTGGGTGCAGAATTCTAGGTTGAAAGTTATTTTTCCCTCAGTAATTTGAAGGCATTGCTGTACTCTTTGTGAGCTTCTACTCCTGCTGCTGCCAGGACCAATAATGTTCTGATTCCTGATTGTTCAGATGTGGGCTATTTTTTTCTGAACCTTTTCTTTATCCTGGCTTTCTGAAATTTCACAATAATGTGCATCAGTACGGGTCTTTTTTTCATCCATTGTGCTGGACACATGAGTAGAATTCTTCTGGTCCTTAAGTCTAAAATATGTGTATTCTTCTTTCAATAATACTGCCCCTTTCTTTATTTTTTTCCCTCTTTCTGGAACTCCTATTATTCAGATATTAGGCATTTTATAATGATCTTTGAATAATCTTGTGTTCTCTTTCCTGTTGTACCATTCCAGCCATTTTCAGGGAAATGTCCTAAACTTCATCTTTCAAGCCATATATTAACTTTGTCATTTCTATTAATATATTTTTTACCTATAAAAGGTTCTTTCTTATTTTCTAATTACTACATTTTATTTTTTATTTGTTTTTATTTTTTGAGGTAGAATCTCGCTCTGTTGCCCAGACTGGAGTACAGTGGTGCAATCTTGGCTCACTGCAAACTCCACCTCCCGGGTTCAAGTGATTCTCCTGCCTCAGCCTCCCAAGTAGCTGGGATTACAGGCATGCACCACCACACCTGGCTAATTTTGTATTTTTAGTAGAGATGGGATTTCACCATGTTGGCCAGGCTGGTCTCGAGCTCCTGACTTCAGGTGATCCAGCCACCTTGGCCTATCAAAGTGCTGGGATTACAGGTGTGAGCCACTCTGCCCAGCCTAATTACTACTTTTTATAATATACTCTTCTTATTTTACGGATGCAAGAGTTTCTTGTATCTCTCTGAGAATATTCATTATAATTTCTTTTGAGTCTTCTTCTGCTCCTGAATCGTCTCTATTTCCTCTGGATTCTTTTTGTATGTGTGGTTGGTTGGTTTTGTTCTTTGTCTTTACAAATGTCTGGTGATCCTTGGCACTCTGTTTATATTATTATATTGTATTATATTATAAAGCTAACTAGAGCCTTTGTGTGCTTGAGCAAGGCATGACTACTAGTGGGCTTCCTATGGATGAGTCAAGAGATGAGCTGGGATGAGGACACAGAGAAAAGAGAATTCTTATACACTGTTGGTGGGAATGTAAACTAGTACAGCAACTGTAGAGAATACTATGGCAATCCCTCAAAAACTACAAATAGAACCACAAATGATTCATCAGTCTCACTATTGGGCATTTATCTGAAGGAAAGGAAATCATTAGAGTAGAGAGACATCTGCACTCCCAAGTTTATTGCAGCATTATTCACAATAACCAAAACATGGAATCAACCTAGGTGTCCAATAACAGATGAATCTTTCAGGTGTGGCATATATACCCGATGGAATACTATCCAGCCCTAAAAAAGAATGAAATCCTGTCACTCACTACAACATGGATGGAACTGGAGGACATTATGTTAAGTGAAATAAGCTAGGAACAGAAAGTTAAACACCACATGTTCTCCCTCATATGCAGAAGCTAAAATAAGTTGATCTCATAAAAGTAAAAAATAGAACAGAGGATACTAGAGGCTGGGAAGAATAAGGGGAAGGGAGGAATAGGGAAAGATGTAAAGGATACAAAATTATAACTAGGGCCGGACGCAGTGGCTCATGCCTGTAATTTCAACACCTTGGGGGGCCGAGGAGGGCGGATCACTTGAAGCTAGGAGTTTGAGACAAGCCTGGCCAACATGGTGAAACCCCGTCTCTACCAAAAAATACAAAAATTAGCTGGGCATGGTGGCACACACAGCTGTAGTCCCACCTACTTGGAAGGCTGAGGCACAAGAATTGCTTGAACCCGGGAGGTGGAGGTTGCAGTGAGCCAAGATCGCACCACTGCACTCCAGCCTGGGTGACAGAGCAAGACTCTGTCTCAAAAAAAAAAAAAAAAATTATAATTAGATAAGAAGAATATGCTCTAGCGTTCTATACCACTGTAGGATGACTGTAGTTAACAATAACATATTACATGGGTTAAATAGGTAGATGGAGTGTATTGAATGCTCCTGAAACAAATAAATTATAATTTTTTTTTTGAGACGGGGTCTTGCTCTGTTTCCCAGGCTGGGGTGCAGTGGCACAGTCATGGTTCACTGCAGCCTCGATCTACTGGGCTCAAACAATCCTGCCACCTCATCCATCCAGTGTGCTAGGATTACAGGTGTGGGCCACTGCCTCTAGACAATAAATTTTTTTTATGATGGATATGTTAGATATGCTAATTACTCTGATCTGATAACTATACATTATGTGTATTGAAATATCACTGTGTATCCCGTAAATATGTACAATTATTAAATGTCAATTCCAAATGTCCATAAATAAATAAAAGTTTAAAAAAAGAGATATGAGCTGGGGTTTTCATTGGTAAACACCAAATATGGGTAATGCAGGGTTTTTCACCCTTAGTACCTTGAATCCTGAGCCTTTCTTAAACTTCAATGAGGCAATCTGGCTTCTTATCAGCACCAACTTTGAATTTCCTCCTCTCTGCTAAATAATTTTCGATTCTTCCATCTGCTTTCTCTATCTATATACTAGTGATATAAAAGATTTTTTCTAGTTTAATAAAAAAATTGAGTTTGTGTTTTGGTTTATTCTTCTTGTGGTTTAGGAGCATTTTTAGAGATAAGAGGGAAGAAATATTTTTATTCCACCACCTAGGGTTGGATTTTAGAGACATTTTTGTGGGAAGTTTAAGACAGGAAAGAGAAAGATGTGGGAAGTATGGTAGGCAGAATTCTAATGGTGTCCTCCCATGATTCTTCTCCCTTGTTTATTCACGCAACCACTAATCTATGTATTACCACAAGGGAACTTTGTAAATGGAATTAAGGTTACTAATAGGGAGATTATCCTGGATTATCTGGGTGGGCCCAAGTAATCATCTGAGCCCTTAAACATAGAAAAGAAAGGCAGAGAGATGTGTCAGAGGACAAGGCAGGGGAGATGAGGTAGAAGGAGAGGTCAGAGAGATGTGAAGCTTGAGAAGGATTTAATACACCATTGTTGGCTTTGAGGACAAAGGGGACCAAGAGCCAAAGAACATGATCAGCCTCTAGAAGCTGAGAATAACTTCTGGTCAACAGCCCACATGGAAACAGGGACCTCCATCTTCCAGCTCTGGAACTGAATTCTGCCAAGGACCTGAATGAGCCTTGAAGCCAATTCTCCCCCAGAGCTTCCAGATTAAAAAATCCAGGTTAGCTGACACCCTGATTTTAGCCTGGTACCCGGTGGAGTGCTCAGCTGAACCCACTGGACTTCTGACCTACAGATAATCAATGGTGGTCTTTTAAAAGACGCCAAATGTGTGGTACTTTGTTATGGCAACAATAGAAAACAAATACAGGGAGACTGCCGCTCAGATGCAGAGGGAAAGACAAGGGAAGTGGACACTAAGAACTTTTGCTGTGCATTATGAATGGAGAACCTCTCGGAATTCCTCAGAAGACTTTGATGAAGATGAAATGGGACCATAAAAATACACAGCTCTGTAGAATTTCATCTTTGAGTTAGGAAGATGGAAATTATTACCAAAAAGATATAGTGATGGGCTGGGCGCGGTGGCTTATGCTTATAATCCCAGCACTTTGGGAGGCTAAGGCAGGTGGATCACGTGAGGACAGGAGTTCAAAACCGGCCTGACCAACATGGTGAAACCCCGTCTGTACTAAAAGTACAAAAATTAGCAGTGTGTGGTGTTGGATGCCTGTAATCCCAGCTGCTACTCGGGAGTCTGAGGCAGGAGAAACACTTGAACCTGGGAGGCGGAGGTTGCAGTGAGCCGAGATCGCGCTTCTGCACTCCAGCCTGGGAGACAAAGCAAGACTCTGCCTCAAAAAAAAAAAAAAAAAAAAAAAAAGAAAAGAAAAGAAAAGAAAAAGAAGAGAAAAGAGAAAAAAGATATAGTGATGAGGTTTCAACATGTGTTGGAGATTATTTTGCTAAGTCTCCAATGAACCACCCTTCTCAGCATTCCTGCCCTATCTAGTCCCCTCCCACATTGACTTTGGGCTGGGTCATGTGACTTGATTTGGCCAATAGTATTCCAGAAAACATGATGCAAGTGCAGACTTGATAAGCTCTTGCGCATTGGGGTTTGCGTTTTCAGAGTCCAACACGCTGTGAGGAAGCCTACTTTTGGATGGAAAGGGGCAGTCAGAGGGACTGCAGGTTTCTTATATGGTCTTTAGAAATAATTGTCTTTTCAATCTCATTGTACATAAGGTTTGATAAACTAAAAATTAATATTCAAAAAGGCATAAAATCTAGTCCACAAGGCCTCTCCTCTCATGGAGCCCCTGGCTCCTTGGGATTTTTAACTTCACCCATTAGGCCATTATCATCACAAAAGACCCAGACTCCTTCCTAAGAGACACTAGCAAGGTTGAAGAAGAAGGTGGAGGAATTTACCACATGCATATTAATTTATTTTCTTTTATCTCAGAAATAATAAAAAATTCTCGTTGTGGTTGAGCAGGTGGTGGTGGTTCACTTCTCCACATCTAATTTCATAAATATGTGCTTCAATAAGCTTTGCAAATGAAATAACAGAGTCTTCATTCAGTTTTCTATTTTAGAAGGACAGTTAATCTGGGAAACAAATAAAAAAAAATTAATTTTAAATGGCCGACATACACTTTCTCAAATGAGAACTATAACATCAGTATCATCTTAAATAGAAAGTACAAGAACCCAAACTCTTGTTTTCTCTCTAACTGGGCTGCTTCTTTCATGCAGCATATCTAAGGGTCAAAGGCAAACATAGAGAACCATTCAAGAAGTGGATTTTTTTTCTGCCTGTTGTCTCTTTGTCTTTAAGACTAAGAACAATAAAATCTTCCCCGAACAGTTTGACTCTAGAATTATATCTTTTCCACCAGGAACTATTAATAGGAAGAAGCTCTACAATGATTTCAGAAATCAAAGTACAATCAAACCTCATTTAATGGGAATGTTCAGGGGACATGTCATTTTGGTTAATTAAATTTCTAGTTAACTAGAAATTAACCCAACACCCTTTGTTCAAATCTTTCCATAGAAAAATCTTTCTAAAATGCATTAGGCTCTTTCATGCCTTAGGAAGTGTAGGGTGTTGAACATAATTGAATCTCTGATGATCGAAGTCCTTGCAGTGCCCCAGAAAGATCATTATGAACATAAATACTCATTGTGCTGTACAGAGGATGTAGAGGGTCTAGGAGATTGGGTTAAATGGATAATCAGCTCAAGATATAATCTGAAGGAAAGTGTGTGTGTGTGTGTGTCTGTGTCTGTGTCTGTGTGCATTAAACACATATTATGCCTGTGTACTGTTTTCACTTTTCTCTTGAAATCAGAAATTTGAAAAGTAATCCCACTAATTAAGGGTTCCAATTAATTGGTTTCAGTCCAATTTTTTTCTATATGATCATAGATTTCTCAGGATCAACTTTAAAAGGATATGAGTATGGTGCCCCAAGTTATATCAAGTTATGACATGGCTGTAGTTTTTCTTTGAGAACTTTTAACATTTGCCTTCTTTATTTTACCTTATAAAAAGATAACATAACAATGTAACAGACAGAATAACACAACTATTTTTAATTCTATACATTACTTTTTCATCTTCACTACTTGCATATATTGATGAAAATGTGATACAATTTTATATGTTGCTCTGTTTACTTAATGCCATATAAGAAATGCTTTCAATGTTGCCACATAGTCTTCATCTTCATTCATTCATTCATTCATTCGTTCATTTTACAAGTATTTATAGACTGCCTAAGATGTCCCAGGCACTGTTCTAGGTGTTGGGTATATAGCAGAGGACAAAAAGGACAAAAATTCCTATCTTCATGGAGCATATATTTTTTGTGTATTATCATTTTAAATGGCTGCATAGGCTCCTCTTGCTTTTTAACTTAGTTTTATACTCATCAGTAGCATGCTTTACCCCTGGGTCCTTGTGTTGTCTCTGTAATATTCGTTATGGAAACTAGCTCTTAGGCCCTTAGAAGGAAACTGTAAACTCACTTACTCTGTGGTGAAAATAATAATAGCAGCTAACACAGCACTTATTGTAGCACTTAAACCTGGGCCAGGCATTGTTACAAGCACTTGTATTACACATTCAGATTTTATAACAACTGTATGAGGGAGATTTATTAATAGCCCCATTTTTTAGAAGAGGAAATTGAAGCATAGCTGAACAAAGATATGAAAGCGTATGGTGTATTTGGAAGCTATTGAAACAATTATTCAAGTAGTAATAATGGAACCTAACTTTTATTGAAAATCAGTATGTGCCAAGCACTGTTCTGAGTTATTAACTGATTTAACAACTTATTTAATCCTCACATCAATTTTATTTTATAAACGAGGACACTGAGGCACAGATTAGTAAGTTAAGCTATCAAAAGTCACACAACTAGTGAGTGATAGAGATAGGATTTCAATCCAGGCATTCCTTCAGAGTGCATACTCTTAACTACTTGCCTCTCACCAACTGATATTTTAACATTTTATTCTTCCAGAGGGTGTTTGTATTATAATAGTAGAAAAGAAAAACTACTGCATCTCTAATGTGGGACTTCTGAAGTAGAAGGACATTATGTTTCTTCTCCATTGACAGTGCCATTTGACTCTGCTGTTTTAATCCCAAGGACAATTTGACCAGATCACTGGGAAACAGTAGATTTTTGAGAAATAATCGACTGATCATGGCTAATGTTGTTCACAAATAAAATATATCGCAAAGGCACAAACCTGGTTGGCGAATGATATCTTTTTAGTGATATTGAAAACTAAAAATTGAATGAAAAGTTAGATTCATAGAAATTATCAGCACAATATAAATTTCCAGAAATGAGACCTTTTACTTCGTATTTTATATCTGTCTCTGTCCAATGTGACCCAGATAAAATTGGAATTATTAAAAGTGAGGGCGACAAAAGAAAATTCAAAATGGCAAAAATATAATCAGTAGTTTCATATGGACAATAAGTTGAATGATGAATCAAACTTTTGTTGGAAATTGTACACAAAGGAGAACTGATCCCTGTGAAAATAATTTTGGTAAAATAAAAATGGAAGTACAAAGCAAATATTGAAATGGTTTCACTGCAGTGTATAGAAAATTGATCAAGGATTTAAATGATAATAGCATTTGCCCTGGAAAATATGTATAAGTCCTTTCAGGATGAAAATTTAAAAATCCAAATGTCATTCTAATTACAATATCTTATTTATAAATACTGAGAAAAAACATTCTCAGTGTCAAATACTGGAACACAATCCTGCTGTATTTAAAATACCATAGCAGAGAGGTGGCTGAGTTTGTTGGTTTTTCTTTTTTTTTTTTTTTTTTTTTGAGACAGAGTCTTGATCTTGTCGCCCAGGCTGGAGTGCATTTGCATGATCTCGGCTCACTACAACCTCCACCTCCTAGGTTCAAGTGATTCTCCTCCGTCAGCCTCCTGAGTAGCTGGGATTACAGGTGCCCACTACCACACCCAGCTAATTTTTGTATTTTTAGTAGAGACAGTGTTTCATCATGTTGCCAGGCTGGTCTCGAACTCCTGAGCTCAAGTGATCCACCTGCCTTGGCATCCCAAAGTGCTGGGATTACAAGTGTGAGCCACCACACAGGGCAAAGTTTGTTGATTTTTCTACCCAGAATCCATTCCTCCTTTTTTGTTCAAGTATCCACTGCCAATATCCTATGTTACACATCATTATTAATCAATTAATTCATGTAAATATTCTGAGGTATTTAGTTTGAACCTCAAACTTAATTTGGCATTGAAACTTAAAAACAAGAAACAAAAATTTATTGATCATCTACTATTTGCTTCTACTTTGTTAGCAGTTGTGGGCATTCATCCAAGAAGATCAAATCCTTGATTTCAGTGAACTGAAAATCAAGTTGGGAAACAGAGACACATAATGGCATAATTGAGAATGCAAGAGAACATCTGATAGGTAACAAATGAGCAGCAATTCAGAGTTGTGAAAACATACTTTGTTTTTTTGTTTTTTTGGTTTTTTTTTTTTTTTGAGATGGAGTTTTGCTCTTGTTGCCCAGGCTGGAGTTCACTGGTGTGATCTTGGCTGACTGTAACATCTGCCTCCCGGGTTCAAGCAATTCTCCTGCCTCAGCCTCCCGAGTAGCTGGGATTACAGGTGTGGCCACCGTGCCCGGCTAATTTTGTGTTTTTTAGTAGAGACGGGATTTCTCCATGTTGGTCAAGCTGGTCTTGAACTCCCAACCTCAGGTGATCCACCCACCTCAGCCTCCCAAAGTGCTGGGATTACAGGCGTAAGCCACTATGCCCGGCCGAAAACACACTTTGTAATGGGCTAAGTATTCAGTGAGAACACGATAAATGCCTGTCGAAGGAGTCAATGCTTGGAAATGTCTGGTTTTGAAAGTTGAATAAGATTTATATAATAGAGATAGGGAAGGATCTTGAGAACAAAGAGAAGAACAAAGTCTGAATTAAATGCTTTCTCCTTTGTGTTCTCACAGCACTTTACGTCTTTTATAGAGGCTTTCCCATTGCATGATAGACCTGCTTTGAGGGTAGCACTTTTGTGTCTTATTTACCTTTTGAACCCCAGCACCTATTCCAATACCTATTTCTTAATTGGTAGTTAATAAACATTTAATAAATCAATGAAAGATTGAATGAGTTAATGAATAAATGAGAAAGCCCAAAGGTTACTCTGAGTGAATTAACTAGTTTGGGATGGGAAGGGAACGAATCTGGAGGTTCTTGCCCATCAGTCTACACTGGACTTTATTCCACAGATAACAGAGCGCAAGATAGACTTTCACAGGGTAAGTCTGAAGTGGTGAAGTGTGCTGGTAATGACAGCAACTCTATATGGACTGGGCTAGGTGTTTCATGTGTGTTAACTTGTTAAACCCTCATCATTCTAACGATTAGGTAATATTAACGACATTTGTGTCAACTGAATCTGTAAGGGACCAAGGGAGTTATTTAGAATCACGTAGTTAGCAAATGGCCTAACAAACACTTGAAACCTGGTGTACTTTATTTCACTTCCCAAGCCTCCTCCTATGCCACGTCCCCTCCTTGGGGATTCAATTGGTGGTGACAGGAAGCATGGATGGGACAACACTTGAATCATTACAGCTCTTATGCTTGAATATGAAAATGCGGATTTGTCATTGTGTGACTCAAGCAGAGATTCAGTGATAAACAGAGATACATTCCCCTTTCACCATGTGCTTCAAACAGTGTTTCTCCCAAGTCTGCAACCTCTTTAGGATGAATTGCTCTGAATATTGAGACAAAGAAAGTGTTCCATTTTTACTGTACGATCAAGTCTGACTTCATCTCTGTCCTCATTTAATTATTCCCCATTAGATTACTCAAAGAGGTGTGAGGCATTCCTCAATGAACTCTAAAGGAAAATTTCTTTTTCCTATCCTCTTCTTACCTTATTTAATTATTTGAAGATTTGCATTTAGTATTTGACAAATGCTAACTTCTATTGTTGGCTGTTCATGATAGTAAACCCACAAATTCTTTCCATCTTTGGGAAAATGGTTCACTGTGAATTAATTTTGATTCACTTTAGTAGCAGTGATAATACAGCATTCATTTGCTATTCCAGTAGCTATTACTTGCATCTTGACACAAATTGCTTTATAATTCAGTCTTTATTTTCTGGTTGCCTGAAATAATATCCTCAATAGGCAAAGCCTTTTATCAAGAAATTGCTCCCAAATATTCTGTGTTCTAATGCCACTTGATATTCACTGGAGCGAGATTTTAGCGGACTCATGGAAGATTTGAAATTCAGTGTCCATGTATTGCTGAAGTACCAAACACAGTAAGTGACCTCTTTTTAAAAATTATTTTTGTTTATTATTTTTATTAAATAACAAAATGCAGCTGAGACATCTCATAATCACCAGGCCCAAATCATGCTATTGAAGGAATTCTCCAACTTTGGGGAAAATCTTTCTAATAAACCGGAAGAAAGGAGACAAAAGAAACCGGGCTTTCAAAGAGTCATGGTACAGAAGGACCAAGGCTGTTATCTTCCTAGGTGATCATTGACATCCCATGGAGGTTGAATTACTGGCTTAGCTGAATAAGTCTGGGAGGAGGAATCTGAAATCAAATGCCAACTCAAGAGCACAAAGAAAGGAGGTGGATGCAGTTGGACAATCACATGTGAGGCAATATATGTTTGGTTTATTTGGAATTGAGAGTGACTGAATCTTTTCTTGTCATTCAGTGAGCAATGAGTATTCTAGGAAAAACTATCCCATTTCACATGCCTGAGGATTCGGCAGAATCCTCCTCATGTAATTTCACCTTCTCATTGCATCTGTTTCTAAAGGAAAAGAAGCCCTCCAATTATCTGCCATGTTTGGAGCTTGTATTTCCTATCAATCTCTAATATATTGAGGAAAACTGCTTTTCCCTTAAAAAATTATATAATAAAGTTATGGGTAATCCTCACTGAATGTTCATCTCTGTGGCGCTTAGACTGTAACTCCTGAACATTTCATGTTGGACTCATCACGTTTGGAGTTGGTGAACTTGAAAGTGTTTGAATCTGGATATAGGCTCTGTTCTCTGAGACTTTGCTACTTAGCTTGTCCCTAGACTGGCAGCATTGATCTCCTGCAGGAGCTTGTTAGGAGTGCAAGATCTCAGGCCCCACTCCAGAACTATTGAATCCAAATCTGCTTTTTAACAGGATTCCCAGGCAAGTCATACGCATCTTAGCATTGGAGAAGTGTTGCACTGAGGGTGGGTAGAGGAAATGTTTAAGGGAATATCCCAACTGATTGGCTGGAAGATTCAGTTGAAGAAAAGAAAGGAAAGGCAGAACTCTAGCATGGAAATGGGAAGAAAAGTTTCTCAGAAGCCAAAAAGGGACATTCCGTGTCGAATATTATAGAAAGCTTAGAGAGAGTGTGTCTACAGAATCCTACTGGATTTGGCATAAGGGAGGTTCTTGGGGCGGGGGAGGAAGCCAGGTTGTGGGAAAAATATGATCAAGAAATCGTGACCTAAGGGTTTGACTTGTTTGAGAAGTTTGATGGCTTCGGCATTGAAAAGAGGTAGAGAACAGTGTTTGAAGTTGGAGTGCCGGGTGAACAGAAAGGGAAGGAGTCAGTGGCAAGGGGATAACTGTAGATACTGACAAATATGCCTTTCAGCACTGGTGCTGGTAAAATTCATGGTGCAGTAGGGGAGAGAGCCTGTAAGTAGAGCAGGATCCATCTTCCTGGTGTAGAAAAGGGGAACTGTGGTTGATGAAGAACCTAGATGAGGAATCTTATGCCAATGTGAGAGGGAGCGTTCTCAGGTTAGTAGGAAGAGAGGCCTTCTGCTGAGAATTGGTAAAAGAATCTTAAGAAGGCTTAAAAATATAATTAATGTTTGCTTTAAAAAGAAAAACTTCTAGTGATGAAGGGAATCTTTACATTCCTCTACTTGAGGTTACAAAATATTTTTAATAAGCAATACAGTTAATTGCTTCATTAGATTTCTGGGTTTTGGATTTCCACAGGTTGAGATTTATTGCTATATGGTTAGCATATGCCTGTGTGAGCCAGCATCTGGTGTTCCATGGATCAAAAGCAGCCCAAATTGTTCTACCTGCCAAGTATTCCCTTCTTACATCCCAATAATCTGATTTCTGAATACCAAGTCTATTAGTTTTATAATCTTGAAACTCCTAGTCATCCTCAACTGATAGATCCAATGGCCTTTTTCCAGTTACCTTCTCCTTGCCTTTCTGTAACATTTGAGAGAATTGACGATTCCTCTTTCAATACAACTGCCTTTTTTTTTTTATTTTTTATTTTTTTGAGATGGAGTGTGGCTCTGTCACCCAGGCTGGAGTGCAGTGGCGCAGTCCTGGCTCACTGCAACCTCCACCTCCCAGGTTCAAGTGATTCTCCTGCCTGTCTTCTGAGTAGCTGGGATTATAGGGATGTGCCACTACGCCCAGCTAATTTTTGTATTTTTAATAGAGACAGGGTTTTGCCATGTTGGCCAGGCTGGTCTTGAACTCCTGACCTCAGATGATCTGTCTGCCTCAGCCTCCCAAAGTGCTGGGATTACAGACGTGAGCCACCCCTCCCAGCCCCTTATTATTTTTTTTTAAATCAACGACATTAAGGTATGATACATTAAAAAAAAATCTCATTCATTTTAAGCACATACTTTGATAAGTTTTGACAAATGTATATGCCCATGTAACCGCCACCACAATTAAGATATAGAACATTTCCATCACTCCAAAAGTTCACCTCATGGCCCTTTGCAGTCAATCCTCTCCTCCTCCAGCCCAAGGCAATCGAAGGAATTGCATATAAGTAAAATCATACAATAGGAATTCTTTCGTGTCTGACTTCTTTTGCTCAGCATAATGTTCTTAAGATTCACCTATGTTGTTGTACATATCAACTTTGTTCCCTTTTATTGCTGAGTAGTATTCCATTGAAGTAATCAGTCATAATTTCCTTATCCATTCACCTGCTAACACATATTTGGGTGGTTTTCAGATTTCAGCTATTATAAACAAAGCTGCTATGAACACTTTATTGTTGCTGAGACAGGGTCTCGCTCTGTCCCCCAGGCTGGAGTGCAGTGGTGGGATCTTGCCTCACCGCAGCCTCAACTTCCTGGGCTCAGGTGATCCTCCCACCTCAGTCCCCCCAGTAGCTGGGACTAGAAGCACATGCCACCATGCCTGCTTAATTTTTGTATTTTTTGTAGAGATGGGATTTCACTATATTGCCCAGGCTGGTCTGGAACTCTTGATCCACCTGCCTCGACCTCCCAAAGTGCTGGAATTACAGGCATGAGCTACCACGCACAGCCATGAACATTAATACATAAATATTTGAGCAGACATATGTTTTCACTTATCTTGGGTAAATAGGAGTGGCAACACTACATTATACAGCTTATGTATGTTTAAGAAACTGCAAACTGTTTTTCCAAGCTGATTGAATTTCTAACAGAAATGTATAAGAGTTCCAGTTGCTCCACGTTGTCAGTCTTTAATTTTAGCCATCTGTCAGGTGTGTAGTCATATCTCACTGTGGTTTTAATTCATATTTTCCTAATCATTAATCATATTGAGAATCTTTTTTGTGTTTATTTTCTATTTCTATACCTTCTTTTATAAAATATCTGTTCAAATATTTTGCTCATTTCTAATATTTTATTAAGTTGTAAAGATTCTTTATGTACACTGGATATCAGTCTTTCATCAGATATATTTATTACACATTTGTCAATATGTGAGTTGCCTTTTTAGTTTCTTAGCAGTGTCTTAACAGAGCAGAAATGTTAATGTTGATGAGGTTAAATTTACCAGTTTTTCGTCTTATGATTCATACTAAATGTGTCCTATCTAATAAATCATTGCCCACCCAAATATTGGGAAGATTTTATCCTATAAAACTGCCCTATCTTTAAACTTGCTCCTTCACTTCATTATATTGTACCACTCCAATGTACCTTCTTTTAGTCTGTTCTTTTCTGGATCCTCTTGTTTCTCTCTGTTAACCATGGATATTTACAAATTTTTTCTCCCTTTGATTATCAAATATTGCATGCTCATCAAAGATTTAGAAAGTAAAGGAAGTGAAGAAATAATAATGTTAAAAGCACTAATTTTGAGTATGGTATCTATTGTGTGATAGTTAGATGGTAGTAGACAATTGGGAGAACAGGCTAGAAGCTAGGCTGCCTGCCCCTAAATTCTATTTCTACTACCTTATACTTGCATGGTCTTGGATAATGTTTCAATCCGTGAAGAATTCACAAGATTCAGTAGCAGTTTGCACTAGACTTTTCTGTAGGAAGGGATACAGAGCAAAAGCATCAGGAAAAAGATGTGCATCTTTAGAGTCTGGAGAGGTCAGGCACAGGCTTCCACAGTTCTTTATCATCCAAGGCTGCACAACAGTGATCTCTCTGGCAGGGAAATTCAGAGACATGGGTGAAGTGTTTCTGCCCAGGGAAGACTCTTTGAGTCTTAGGGTCCAAGGTCTTTCTACAGAGGCTGTTAGCATAGAAACATCCTGTTACACAATCTACCATGGCAACCAAAATCCAGGACCCAACAATGAAACCAGGTGCACATCATCAATCTTGACGTTAGTGCAAGGCAACTTGACAAGCAAGTAAGACATGGTCCATTGATTCAGATGTATATAACAAAATTATCAATCATAACATGAAGAACTCTCTCAGGGCCACATTCCTAAGGGTGACCAAGGGCCAATCATGGTTCCCTTGGAGAGAGCAAGGAGTAAGCCACCAGACCTGCTGTGTTCACTCTTTCCTCTCAAGTTGCCTCTCTAAAGCCTTACTTCTACCTAAAATGGGAAGATAAATGTACTTTTTTCATTGGGTTGTTGTGAAAAGTGAGATTATACAGGTAAAGCTTTCAGCATTATTTTTGATACATAGTTTTTGCCCAATAACTATTAACTATTATTAATATTATGCATTTTCCTCCTCTGTGACATAAGGATAATAGTACCTGTTTCATTGGTTAATGCAAGAATAAAATATAGTTCTGGTATATAGAAAGTTGATTCAAGGCTAGGCCCAAAACAGGAGCTAAAATTCCCGGTAATTTTGCTGCCTCCTATAACCCTATTATCTAGAAGAAAACACGATAAATATTTTGTTATATATGCCTTCCACTCAACATATTAACAACTTACATGCTTTTTCAATAAAACAGTGAAAACATTAACACCTTTTTCAAAGCAGACATACACAATTGTCTTCTAAATCGGTGATGGCAGCAGAATCTGTGGAAACTGCAATGTCTGAAGTGCCTGAGAGGCCACAGCCAATGCTGGAAAGTATACAGCTGTTGCAGCCACGTGAAGCAGGACCATCACTCAGCCTCCTCTTCCTCCCTGGGGCTGTGCATGTTTCTAAAATTAGGATCTGTGAACAGGTGCTCCCTTCACTTTCCCTCTTTCATCCAACAAATGTTTTTTTCAGTGTAGAAAACACAATTCCAGGCACTGTGGAACAAGAGCTGCAGAGTCCTGCTCCTTATGGAGATTGTGAAATGCGGCAATGACTGGAAAATGTCAGTAGCTCAGGCAGGCCTCTGGCTTTGTGAGTAATAGAAGCCTCTCAACCTTGGAGTCCACTGGGAGGTTGTCAGTCAAAGCACTTACCAGGGCATGCTCAGTGCAAACGCCCTCAGAACAATACTTTCTTGGTGACCAAGGTTTTAGTGCTGAGAATGCACATGGCCACCTTCTAAAGGAAGAATTCTTCTCCTAGGGAAGACAGAATAACACAGCTGTTGATAGGCTTGCCGTTGTCTGTGGTTCACTAGGTATCAGCAGTCTCCTTTTGTTTGTTTGCTTCATGAATGAACAGAATTTTTTTAGCTCACCTTTCCCCCAAGCCGAATCATTAATTATTGCTAATATTAATCTGAAAAGCCAGAAGAAAAATAGTTAGCTTCTTTGTGACCTTTAACAATGTGTCTCCTGCTTTTGCCTTATTTCATATGAGAACACATGTTTTGATTTAGGTACCTTTAAATTGCATATGATGTTTTTGGAATTTACCTGTTGGATAAAACTGGAAATGAGTGAATGACTCTGGTTTTTTACTTCACAGTTTTTCTCTCACATAGTTGAAGTTATACTGTATTCAGTATTTTAAAATTATTTCCCATTACTTCCAGTCCCAATCTTGATAACGGTTCACAAGTAGTTTTCCATGTCATTAAAATTTTCTCTTAAATATTTAGGTGATTTTGTTGGAGCACAGCAGGGATTCCTTGTACCCATGTAGTATCCTCTTTTTTTTTTTTTTGAGACAGTGTCTCGCTCTGTCCCCAGGCTGGAGTACATTGTCATGATCTGGGCTCACTGCAACCTCCACCTACCAGGTTCAGGTGCCTGCCACCACACCTGGCTAATTTTTGTATTTTTAGTAGAGATGAGGTTTCACCATGTTGGCCAGGCTGGTCTCGAACTCCTGACCTCAGGTGATCCACCTGCCTCAGCCTCTCAAAGTGCTGGGATGACAGGCATGAGCCACCGCGCCCAGCCCCGTATCTTCTTGATACCAAAAAAGGCCTTCCAGCTTTTATACCACAATCCACAGGAAGAAATACATCATACACTGTGATCCTGTACACACAAACTGACACGTACACATTGCTGAAACAGAAGTTTCATGAGATAGTACTTCCCCTTTCTACATGATATGCACTCTGCTATATTCTTTTTTATTCATTTTTTGAATTTAAAAATGTTGGTCAAATATACCAGGTGAAATGAGTTATTACTCAATGTTTTTGAGCTTCCAAACTGGGGCAAAAGAGAGTCCATACCTCTCTGCCTTTTCTTTTTTCCCACACTCCATCTGTTTTGGTCGGTTTTCCCTGAAAACGAGCCTGATGTAAGGATTGGGATGCAGGTTGTTTATTTGGAAGGTGATTCCAGGAAACAGAAGTGCAGAAGTGAGAACAGGGAAGAAATGGGAAAGAAGGAAAAGCTAAAACAAAGTGTGTTATTGTACAAGTTGCCATTGGGCAACTGGGGCTCAATCCTACTGGGGAACTTCTGGGGACGTTGGGTAGAATGGTGTTTCCAAAGGATGGGAGGCTGGGAGGTTTATTCACCGACTCTCATTTTCCCCATTGGTTGAGGTATCCAACCCACTCCCTAATGTGGCTGCAGAGAAACGGAGAGATGAAAGGTGGGCCCTGCTGCAGACTATCATCATGAATGGAAGCCTCTACTTAGGCTCCACAGCACCATAAGCAAGCCAAGAGCACATGATGTGGAGCACAAAGGGCAGCTGCTGCTTCCTCTGAGCAGGAAGGGGTGGACTCCAAGATTCCCTACCCAGTGTATCATATCTTCCTCTTACCTAGACAGGCAATCCTGAGGTCTCATTTCCATGGCAGAGAGAAAGAACTTGAAGAACTGACTCTGCTAGGATTGGCCCTTAACATATTAACATAATTTAGAAAACTCTTCTATCAGCAGGGCCCGGTGGCTCATGCCTGTAATCCCAGCACTTTGGGATGCCAAGGTAGGCAAATCACCTGAGGTCAGGAGTTCGAAACCAACCTGACCAACATGGTGAAACCTCGTCTCTACTAAAAATACAAAAATTTGTCAGGCATGGTGGTGCGCGCCTGTAGTCCCAGCTACTCAGGAGGCTGAGGCAGGAGAATTGCTTGAACCCGGAAGGCACAGGTTGCAGTGAGCCGAGATCAAACCACTACACTCCAGACTGAGCAACAGAGCAAAACTTTGTCTCAAAAAAGAAAAGAAAAGAAAAGAAAATTATTCTGTCTTTCTCAACAAAGCTATTTTCCTGCTGTAGATTCAGACAGAAATCTAATTCCAGCTGAGGGTAGAAATGTCTTCTAGATTGGGGGTACCCCTCCATTCCACTTATGCCCATTGTTGCCTCAGTGAGTGGGGGGATTTGAAAATATGTAAATAACTCTAAACCTAGTTCCAAAATGTTATCTCTCTTGCTTTAATTGTGACTTCTATGTATTTGTAAAATAAGATGGATATGTCATAATTTATTTAACTACTTTCCTAACGTTGGACATTTAGTTTGTTTTCATTTTTTTGGTATCATACGTAATGTTATAGTAAACATCATTGTGCATAATTCTTTGTTTGGGTCTCATTTTACCAAGATAGACACCTCAGAGTGAAAATAGAGAGCTAAAGAGTATAAAAACTAGAAAAACTTTTAATCTGTGTTGACCAATTGCTCTATAAAATGTGTAGATATAACCAATTTACCTTCCCACTAGTCATGTGTATATATCGGGCAATCTCAAAAACATTTTTTTTGTTTGTTTGTTTGAGACGGAGTCTCGCTCTGTCGCCCAGGCTGGAGTGCAGTGGCGCGATCTCGGCTCACTGCAAGCTCCGCCTCCTGGGTTCACGCCATTCTCCTGCCTCAGCCTCCCTAGTAGCTGGGACTACAGGCACCCGCCACCACACCCGGCTAATTTTTTTTTGTATTTTTTAGTAGAGACGGGGTTTCACCGTGTTAGCCAGGATGGTCTCCATTTCCTGACCTCGTGATCCGCCAGCCTCAGCCTCCCAAAGTGCTGGGATTACAAGCGTGAGCCACCGCGCCTGGCCCTCAAAAACATTTTTTAAAAATTCTCAATGTGCTCTTCCCTTTTGCGGCCATCACTGAAGCGGGATCGGCCAAAATGAAGTTTAATCCCTTTGTGACTTCCGACCGAAGCAAGAATCGCAAAAGGCAATTCAATACACCTTCCCACATTCGAAGGAAGATTGTGTCTTCCCCTCTTTCCGAAGAGCTGAGACAGAAGTACAACATGCGATCCATGCCCATCCGAAAGGATGATGAAGTTCAGGTTGTACGCGGACACTATAAAGGTCAGCAAATTGGCAAAGTAGTCCAGGTTTACAGGAAGAAATATGTTATCTACATTGAACGGGTGCAGCGGGAAAAGGCTTAATGGCACAACTGTCCACGTAGACATTCACCCCAGCAAGGTGGTTATCACTAGGCTAAAATTGGACAAAGACCGCAAAAAGATCCTTGAACGGAAAGCCAAATCTCGCCAAGTAGGAAAGGAAAAGGGCAAATACAAGGAAGAAACCATTGAGAAGATGCAGGAATAAAGTAATCTTATATACAAGCTTTGATTAAAACTTGAAACAAAAAAAAAAACAACAATTCTCAATGTTGAAAAATTGAAAAACATAAAAAAGCGTAAATCATCATCATAATAAATAACCCATAATCCTGGCTGGACGCGGTGGCTTACGCCTGTAATTCCAGCACTTTGGCAGGCAGAGGCGGTGGATCACAAGGTCAGGAGATGGAGACCATCCTGGCTAACACGATGAAACCCTGTCTCTACTAAAAATACAAAAAATTAGCCGGGCGTGGTGGCGGGCGCCTGTAGTCCCAGCTACTCGGGAGGCTGAGGCAGGAGAACGGCGTGAACCCGGGAGGCGGAGCTTACAGTGAATCGAGATCACGCCACTGCACTCCAGCCTGGGCAACAGAGCGAGACTCCGTCTCAAAAAAACAAAACAAAACAAAACAAAAAACAAACAAACAAAAACCGTAATCCTGAGACAGGCACTATCAACATTTTAATGTATTATACAGCCGTATTCATTCATATATAATGTATATGTCTAATTTAAGAACAAAATAGACATACCACATATAGAGTTTTATATTCTTTCTCATTTAATATTATATTCTATTTTTTAGAGAGATAATTTTAAATGGTTGCAAAATGTTTCATCTGTGTCAGTTAGGAATTGTGTTTGGCTGCTATTAACAGAGTTTGACTAGCATAAGGATATAACGGTTTATTATTTTTTTCTCATATAATGAGACATCTGGAAGGAGGCAGTTGTTGGCTTTGTTACAGTGGTTCAAGAATGTCAGAATTGCAGTCACTACAATTCTCCTGGCTTTTCTCTCATGGTCCCCAAATGACTGCTGGAGTTTCAGCCATCATATCAGTGATCAAGGCAGCTGGATCCAGGCAGTAATCCAGGCACTTGGAAGTCCCACCCAAGGACTTCTGCTCTTATCTCATTGGTCATCTTTGTCTGAAAGGAAAGCTGTGAAATACAGTATTATTAATAAGCAGTTGCTGGCTCCAATAATATAGAGTCTTGTTAACAACAAAGAAGAGGAGAATGGAGATTGAGCAACCAGGAAGAAGTCTCAGCCACACCATCATATGGAGGTAATATATTTCTTTAACCAATTCCATATGCAGGGGTTTTAAATTTTTTCTAATGTTCACCATTTTACCAATTAACATGATCAGCATCTCTGCACAAATATCTTTGCATCTTTTATTATTTCCTTATGATAAATTCCCAGATGGAATTAATAAATCAAATCATAGATTGCAAAGTTGCTTTCCAGAAAGGTTCTACCAATTTACATTCTCACCAGCAACATATAAAACTGTTGGGCAGCCTTTCTGAGAGTCATTTATTGAACACTTTCTTTCTGTCCAACTCCAGATGGTCCCTTGTGATTCTTTTTTGAATATTAATATCATTCACAAATACTAGAAAATGCAATCAATCCTTAAATAGAATATGTCAAAATGGCAATTTCTGAGCACTATGCCTTTTATTTAAATAAATATACACCAAAAAATATTTCTCAGAGGATGAGTCTGCAAGGCGACAGGCACATTTTGGATTTGTATTTTCTTTTATTCTGATATTTGAAGAAGTCAGTCCCTGAGATGGTTTTGATACCAATAATGACAGGGGGCCACAGGAGAAAAGATGACAAGAAAGACCTATCTGAGAACCCAATAACATACCTAAATCAATTTAAGATCTTTAAAGTTTAATATTAGAAGCTATTATGGAAGACATGAATCTTAACACAACTATAGCTATTCTGCAAACCAATGCAATTTTAGCAAAGTTTGGAAGCCCCATCTATTGAGTTGCATTCTAATGTAACTAATGTTAATAGAAATAATGTATGGCTAAATCATGGAGCTGGATTCCTCCACAGTTCCAAGCAAGAGTCAAATTTTGAGATAGTTAGAGGTGTATACAGTTAATATGTTCTTGAAAATTTATACTTTAAATAAATTTCTAGCAAATTAAATAGAAAATTTCAGTATATTTGTGGAACTCAACTGAAAATAACTCACAGTAGCCGCTGTTCAGTTAATGTAGTAGAATTAAAGAGTGATAGCAGGAAATGTTTTAGTAAAGAAGACCACTTTTTACACAAGAATAATCACCCGATAATTTGTATCTTATGAGTTTGGTTCTGGACATCAAGTTTCTTTAAAACCAAGCAGGGCTTTAAGTTCTGTCAAAATTTCAATGAGCATTAGCTTTCTTTGCCCAATCAAAGATGAAAACCACTGGAAAAAGTTATCATTGCATGCATGTTTTTAGAATTTAGATTCTGTGTTACTGCATAGTGTTGCGCGTGGCCATCTGGGTCCCCAGAACATCATCACACACACAACTTTTTTATGTGGAATGTAGCTTGACACTCTAGAGCAGATTTTACAGATCAAGTCTCCAGCCCAGAGAGCAGGGGCCATCACTCATTCAGGAGGGAACAGTCTTGCAGCACAGAGTTGCTTCCCACCTTCCTCTGGCACAAGCAGTTCCAGAGTTTAACACTAGACCTGCTGGCAGGGCATGGTGGCTCACACCCGTAATCCCAGCACTTTGGGAGGCTGGGACGGGGGGATCATCTAAGGTCAGGAGTTCAAGACTAGCCTGGCCAACATGGTGAAACCCCATCTCTACTAAAAATACAAGAAATTAGCCAGGGATGGTGGTGCACACCTGTAATACCAGCTACTTGGGAGGCTGAGACAGGAGAATCACTTGAACCCGGGAGGCGGAGGTTGCAGTGAGCTGAGATTGCGCCATTGCACTCCAGCCTGGGTGACAGAGCAAGACTCCATCTCAAAAAAAAAAAAACAAAACAAAACCTAGACCTGCTGATAAGGTTTCATTAGTGTCCTCACCCAAATCTCATCTCAGTTGTTAAGTTATTATTCCCATAATCCCCACATGTCAAGGGTGGGACCTGGTGGGAGGTGATTGGATCATGAGGGTAGTTCCCCAATGCTATTTTTGTGATAGTGAGTTCTCGTGAGATTTGATCCTTTTATAAGTGTTTAACAGTTCTTCTCTCTCTCTCTTCTCCCCTCTCTCTCTGTATTTCTCTCTCTCTGTCTCGCCCACCACCATGTAAGAAGTGCCTGTTTCCCATTCTGCCCGATTTTAAGTTTCCTGAGGCACCCCCCCCAGCCATGCAGAACTGTAAGTCAATTAAATTTCTTTTCTTTATAAATTACCCAATCTCAGGCAGCATCTTTATAGCAGCGTGAAAACGGACTAATACACCTGCATAGAGTAGGAGGTCTATAAATACTTGTTTTACTGTGGTACAACCCAAATACAGTTTATCTCCAAGTCATACAATTATTTGTGACTTTTTTTTCTTTTTTTTTTTCTTTTTTATTATACTTTAAGTTTTAGGGTACATGTGCACATTGTGCAGGTTAGTTACATATGTACACATGTGCCATGCTGGTGCGCTGCACCCACTAACTCGTCATCTAGCATTAGGTATATCTCCCAATGCTATCCCTCCCCCCTCCCCCCACCCCACAACAGTCCCCAGAGTGTGATATTCCCCTTCCTGTGTCCATGTGATCTCATTGTTCAATTCCCACCTATGAGTGAGAATATGCGGTGTTTGGTTTTTTGTTCTTGAGATAGTTTACTGAGAATGATGATTTCCAGTTTCATCCATGTCCCTACAAAGGACATGAACACATCATTTTTTATGGCTGCATAGTATTCCATGGTGTATATGTGCCACATTTTCTTAATCCAGTCTATCATTGTTGGACATTTGGGTTGGTTCCAAGTCTTTGCTATTGTGAATAATGCCGCAATAAACATATGTATGCATGTGTCTTTATAGCAGCATGATTCATAGTCCTTTGGGTATATACCCAGTAATGGGATGGCTGGGTCAAATGGTATTTCTAGTTCTAGATCCCTGAGGAATCGCCACACTGACTTCCACAATGGTTGAACTAGTTTATAGTCCCACCAACAGTGTAAAAGTGTTCCTATTTCTCCACATCCTCTCCAGCACCTGTTGTTTCCTGACTTTTCAATGATTGCCATTCTAACTGGTGTGAGATGGTATCTCATTGTGGTTTTGATTTGCATTTCTCTGATGGCCAGTGATGATGAGCACTTTTTCATGTGTTTTTTGGCTGCATAAATGTCTTCTTTTGGGAAGTGTCTGTTCATGTCCTTCGCCCACTTTTTGATGGGGTTGTTTTTTTCTTGTAAATTTGTTTGAGTTCATTGTAGATTCTGGATATTAGCCCTTTGTCAGATGAGTAGGTTGCAAAAATTTTCTCCCATTTTGTAGGTTGCCTGTTCACTCTGATGGTAGTTTCTTTTGCTGTGCAGAAGCTCTTTAGTTTAATTAGATCCCATTTGTCAATTTGGTCCTTTGTTGCCATTGCTTTTGGTGTTTTGGACATGAAGTCCTTGCCCATGCCTATGTCCTGAATGGTAATGCCTAGGTTTTCTTCTAGGGTTTTTATGGTTTTAGGTCTAACATTTAGGTCTTTAATCCATCTTGAATTGATTTTTGTATAAGGTGTAAGGAAGGGATCCAGTTTCAGCTTTCTACATATGGCTAGCCAGTTTTCCCAGCACCATTTATTAAATAGGGAATCCTTTCCCCATTGCTTGTTTTTCTCAGGTTTGTCAAAGATCAGATGGTTGTAGATATACGGCATTATTTATGAGGGCTCTGTTCTGTTCCATTGATCTATATCTCTGTTTTGGTACCAGTACCATGCTGTTTTGCTTACTGTAGCCTTGTAGTATAGTTTGAAGTCAGGTAGTGTGATGCCTCCAGCTTTGTTCTTTTGGCTTAGGATTGCCTTGGCGATGCGGGCTCTTTTTTGGTTCCATATGAAATTTAAAGTAGTTTTTTTCCAATTCTGTGAAGAAAGTCATTGGTAGCTTTATGGGGATGGCATTGAATCCGTAAATTACCTTGGGCAGTATGGCCATTTTCACGATATTGATTCTTCCTACCCATGAGCATGGAATGTTCTTCCATTTGTTTGTATCCTCTTTTATTTCCTTGAGCAGTGGTTTGTAGTTCTCCTTGAAGAGGTCCTTCACATCCCTTGTAAGTTGGATTCCTAGGTATTTTATTCTCTTTGAAGCAATTGTGAATGGGAGTTCACTCATGATTTGGCTCTCTGTTTGTCTGTTATTGGTGTATAAGAATGTTTGTGATTTTTGTACACTGATTTTGTATCCTGAGACTTTGCTGAAGTTGCTTATCAGCTTAAGGAGATTTTGGGCTGAGACAATGGGGTTTTCCAGATATACAATCATGTCATCTGCAAACAGGGACAATTTGACTTCCTCTTTTCCTAATTGAATACCCTTTATTTCCTTCTCCTGCCTAATTGCCCAGGCCAGAACTTCCAACACTATGTTGAATAGGAGTGGTGAGAGAGGGCATCCCTGTCTTGTGCCAGTTTTCAAAGGGAATGCTTCCAGTTTTTGCCCATTCAGTATGACATTGGCTGTGGGTTTGTCATAGATAGCTCTTATTATTTTGAAATGCATCCCATCAATACCTAATTTATTGAGAGTTTTTAGCATGAAGGGTTGTTGAATTTTGTCAAAGGCTTTTTCTGCATCTATTGATATAATCATGTGGTTTTTGTCTTTGGCTCTGTTTATATGCTGGATTACATTTATTGATTTGCGTATATTGAACCAGCCTTGCATCCCAGGGATGAAACCCACTTGATCATGGTGGATAAGCTTTTTGATGTGCTGCTGGATTCGTTTTGCAAGAATTTTGTTGAGGATTTTTGCATCAATGTTCATCAAGGATATTGGTCTAAAATTCTCTTTTTTGGTTGTGTCTCTGCCAGGCTTTGGTATCAAAATGATGCTGGCCTCATAAAATGAGTTAGGGAGGATTCCCTCTTTTTCTATTGATTGGAATAGTTTCAGAAGGAATGGTACCAGTTCCTCCTTGTACCTCTGGTAGAATTCTGCTGTGAATCCATCTGGTCCTGGACTCTTTTTGGTTGGTAAACTATTGATTATTGCCACAATTTCAGAGTCTGTTATTGGTCTATTCAGAGATTCAACTTCTTCCTGGTTTAGTCTTGGGAGAGTGTATGTGTTGAGGAATTTATCCATTTCTTCTAGATTTTCTAGTTTATTTGCATAGAGGTGTTTGTAGTATTCCCTGATGGTAGTTTGTATTTCTGTGGTATTGGTGGTGATATCCCCTTTATCATTTTTTATTGTGTCTATTTGATTCTTCTCTCTTTTTTTCTTTATTAGTCTTGCTAGCGGTCTATCAATTTTGTTGATCCTTTCAAAAAACCAACTCCTGGATTCATTAATTTTTTGAAGGGTTTTTTGTGTCTCTATTTCCTTCAGTTCTGCTCTGATTTTAGTTATTTCTTGCCTTCTGCTAGCTTTTGAATGTGTTTGCTCTTGCTTTTCTAGTTCTTTTAATTGTGATGTTAGGGTGTCAATTTTGGATCTTTCCTGCTTTCTCTTGTGGGCATTTAGTGCTATAAATTTCCCTCTACACACTGCTTTGAATGCATCCCAGAGATTCTGGTATGTTGTGTCTTTGTTCTCGTTGGTTTCAAAGAACATCTTTATTTCTGCCTTCATTTCATTATGTACCCAGTAGTCATTCAGGAGCAGGTTGTTCAGTTTCCATGTAGTTGAGCGGTTTTGAGTGAGATTCTTAATCCTGAGTTCTAGTTTGATTGCACTGTGGTCTGAGAGATAGTTTGTTATAATCTCTGTTCTTTTACATTTGCTGAGGAGAGCTTTACTTCCAAGTATGTGGTCAATTTTGGAATAGGTGTGGTGTGGTGCTGAAAAAAATGTATATTCTGTTGATTTGGGGTGGAGAGTTCTGTAGATGTCTATTAGGTCCGCTTGGTGCAGAGCTGAGTTCAATTCCTGGGTATCCTTGTTGACTTTCTGTCTCGTTGATCTGTCTAATGTTGACAGTGAGGTGTTAAAGTCTCCCATTATTAATGTGTGGCAGTCTAAGTCTCTTTGTAGGTCACTCAGGACTTGCTTTATGAATCTGGGTGCTCCTGTATTGGGTGCATATATATTTAGGATAGTTAGCTCTTCTTGTTGAATTGATCCCTTTACCATTATGTAATGGCCTTCTTTGTCTCTTTTGATCTTTGTTGGTTTAAAGTCTGTTTTATCAGAGACTAGGATTGCAACACCTGCCTTTTTTTGTTTTCCATTTCCTTGGTAGATCTTCCTCCATCCCTTTATTTTGAGCCTATGTGTGTCCCTGCACGTGAGATGGGTTTCCTGAATACAGCGCACTGATGGGTCTTGACTCTTTATCCAATTTGCCAGTCTGTGTCTTTTAATTGGAGCATTTAGTCCATTTACATTTAAAGTTAATATTGTTATGTGTGAATTTGATCCTGTCATTATGATGTTAGCTGGTTATTTTGCTCGTTAGTTGATGCAGTTTCTTCCTAGTCTCGATGGTCTTTATATTTTGGCATGATTTTGCAGCGGCTGGTACTGGTTGTTCCTTTCCATGTTTAGCACTTCCTTCAGGAGCTCTTTTAGGGCAGGCCTGGTGGTGACAAAATCTCTCAGCATTTGCTTGTCTGTAAAGTATTTTATTTCTCCTTCACTTATGAAGCTTAGTTTGGCTGGATATGAAATTCTGGGTTGAAAATTCTTTTCTTTAAGAATGTTGAATATTGGCCCCCACTCTCTTCTGGCTTGTAGGGTTTCTGCCGAGAGATCCGCTGTTAGTCTGATGGGCTTCCCTTTGAGGGTAACCCGACCTTTCTCTCTGGCTGCCCTTAACATTTTTTCCTTCATTTCAACTTTGGTGAATCTGACAATTATGTGTCTTGGAGTTGCTCTTCTCGAGGAGTATCTCTGTGGTGTTCTCTGTATTTCCTGAATCTGAACATTGGCCTGCCTTGCTAGATTGGGGAAGTTCTCCTGGATAATATCCTGCAGAGTGTTTTCCAACTTGGTTCCATTCTCCCCATCACCTTCAGGTACACCAATCAGACGTAGATTTGGTCTTTTCACATAGTCCCATATTTCTTGGAGGCTTTGCTCATTTCTTTTTATTCTTTTTTCTCTAAACTTCCCTTCTCGCTTCATTTCATTTATTTCATCTTCCATTGCTGATACCCTTTCTTCCAGTTGATCGCGTCGGCTCCTGAGGCTTCTGCATTCTTCACGTAGTTCTCGAGCCTTGGTTTTCAGCTCCATCAGCTCCTTTAAGCACTTCTCTGTATTGGTTATTCTAGTTATACATTCTTCTAAATTTTTTTCAAAGTTTTCAACTTCTTTGCCTTTGGTTTGAATGTCCTCCCATAGCTCAGAGTAATTTGATCATCTGAAGCCTTCTTCTCTCAGCTCGTCAAAGTCATTCTCCATCCAGCCTTGTTCCGTTGCTGGTGAGGAACTGCGTTCCTTTGGAGGAGGAGAGGCGCTCTGCGTTTTAGAGTTTCCAGGTTTTCTGTTCTGTTTTTTCCCCATCTTTGTGGTTTTATCTACTTTTGGTCTTTGATGATGGTGATGTACAGATGGGTTTTTGGTGTGGATGTCCTTTCTCTTTGTTAGTTTTCCTTCTAACAGACAGGACCCTCAGCTGCAGGTCTGTTGGAATACCCTGCCGTGTGAGGTGTCAGTGTGCCCCTGCTTGCGGGGGTGCCTCCCAGTTAGGCTGCTCGGGGGTCAGGGGTCAGGGACCCACTTGAGGAGGCAGTCTGCCCGTTCTCAGATCTCCAGCTGCATGCTGGGAGAACCGCTGCTCTCTTCAAAGCTGTCAGACAGGGACATTTAAGTCTTGCAGAGGTTACTGCTGTCTTTTTGTTTGTCTGTGCCCTGCCCCCAGAGGTGGAGCCTACAGAGGCAGGCAGGCCTCCTTGAGCTGTGGTGGGCTCCACCCAGTTCGAGCTTCCCGGCTGCTTTGTTTACCTAAGCAAGCCTGGGCCATGGCGGGCGCCCCTCCCCCAGCCTCGCTGCCGCCTTGCAGTTTGATCTCAGACTGCTGTGCTAGCAATCAGCGAGACTCCATGGGCTTACGAGACTCCGTGGGCGTAGGACCCTCCAAGCCAGGTGCGGGGTATAATCTCGTGGTGCGCAGTTTTTTAAGCCGGTCTGAAAAGCGCAATATTCGGGTGGGAGTGACCCGATTTTCCAGGTGTGTCCGTCACCCCTTTCTTTGACTCGGAAAGGGAACTCCCTGACCCCTTGCGCTTCCCAAGTGAGGCAATGCCTCGCCCTGCTTCGGCTCGCGCACGGTGCGCGCACCCACTGACCCGCGCCCACTGTCTGGCACTCCCTAGTGAGATGAACCCGGTACCTCAGATGGAAATGCAGAAATCACCCGTCTTCTGCGTCGCTCACGCTGGGAGCTGTAGACCGGAGCTGTTCCTATTCGGCCATCTTGGCTCCTCCCCCTTGTGACTTTTATTCATTTTTGCTTTTCTGTATTTTGTTAATTTCCCTCAAAGGTATATCTGGAGTATTTGTAATTAGGTAAAATAAAACAACTGTTTTTTCTTATGGCTGTGCACATAGCTGCACGTTTGGAATATTCAAGATTATGGTTCCTGGAAAATTTTTGCTGACTCTTTGAAGTAGAAGAGGTAGACTACATTGTATCATAGTGAATTGAGCATTTTTATTAGATATATTTAGACATTTGATATTTTATATTTTACATTAAATGTAACCCTTGAATTCAACTTTTGTTTCTAAGTATATATTAGGTAATAGAGACTGAAAGGAAATTAGTAAATGAATCAATCGATTGAACTGTGATTCCCTGCTTGAAGGAGGTCTTTGAGTTCTTTAAAACTGTCAGTGGATGACAATAATATGTAAATTCTATGGTCTTGTATTTTTTACTAACACTTTATTTATATAATTAACAATTCAGAATGTCAGATTAGTTGTTTCAGTATTTGAGATTCTTCTGTTAAGTATTTACTTTTATCAATGTCTAAGAAAATTATATGAAAAAATCTGATAGATTCTCTTATTAAACTGAACAACTGCATATGGTTTAAACATTTTTGATGGCTTAGTTATAATATATTTAAATTCAGCTAAAATGGAATGAGCTTATATATGCAATCATGGTGTGATGTAAATTCCTCTATCATTTTGTCACTACTCATTATTTCATTTTAATTTATTATTATTATTAGCTAACATTTGTTGTATGTTCACTATATACCAAGCAGCATGCAGTTGTTTTCATATAACATCTCATGTAGTTCTTATAATATTTCTATAATATATGTTATTATCTCTGCCTTAAGAAACGGAAGCACAAAGATAGAAATGACTCATTCAATATTACACAGCTAGTTGTTGAAATGGCAATGTCAGAATTTGGACCCAAGTCCACACATACCCTAATTCATATTTTAATCACTATGTTCTACTATCTCCCAAGTGATTTTATATGTCTGTTTTACCACTAAGCTCATTAATAGCAAGGATTATGTCTTTCTCTGCAGCTCTGGTGCCTGGCCCACAGGAAGTTTTCACTAAATATTGAAATAAACTGAACTTAGATTAAACTTTGGTGTCTAACTTAGGAAAAACAACAAGAATTCTACAAAACTATTTCTTCACAGGTAATTTGCAGTTGTAGCTTACCTGATGTTTTTCCTGCTTTAAGCTAGTTTAAGAACTTATTTCCTAACCCTGTAGGGACGTGGATGAAAGATATGAACAGTTTATCACTCTTAGCATATGAAAAGATGTTCAACTTTACAAATAGTAAAAGAAATGTAAATTAAAACTACAATGAGGCCAGTCCGGGTGGCTCACACCTGTAATCCCAGCACTTTGGGAGGCTGAGGCGGGTGGATCATCTGAGGTCAGGAGTTCAAGATCAGCCTGGCCAACATGGTGAAACCCCGTCTCTACTAAAAATACAAAAATTAGCCAGGTGTGGCGGTGCACGCCTGTAATCCCAGCTACCAGTGGGTGCTGAGGCAGGAGAATTGCTTGAACCCGGGAGGTGGAGGTTGCAGTGAGCAGAGATCGCGCCACTGCACTCCAGCCTGGCAACAGAACGAGGCTCCATCTAAAAAAAAAACAAAAGAAAACAAAACAAAAAACTACAATGAGATAAGATTTCATAACGATCATAGTGACAAAAAGTAAAAAGTTTGGCAATGCCGTTGATGATGTTTTAAAATAACACAGTATTCCCATACATTGTTGGTGGCAATGCAGAATGATACAAACACACTGAAATAAATTCATCAAAACCTAGCAAAATATTTTTTTACCCTTTGATTCACAAATCCAACTTTTAAGAATTTACCCCAGGAGACTTCAGCTTCAAATTTACCCTTCAGTACCTGCTCTGGGGTAATCAACTGGACTCTTTAAGCATTTCTCCTCAACAGAGAGCACGACGTTAATTAACCTTTGTCAGTAGAGGGCACTGGAGGGACGTTGCAGGAGAAATGGGGGCAATTTCTAGTTCTGGTAAGCTGCACTTTTTTTTTACTTGCTCTACTGCATAGCCTGTCAGTGGGGCAATGGCTGGGGTGGGAGTGGAGGCAGTAGAAGGACAGTGGTGGAGCCAGGAGGTACCTGAGTGTTTGGCCCCTCAGCAACCTCCAATTCCCAGCCTAGGCCTAGTGACCAGCTTGCTGTGAGCCTCCTGGTGGGTACACTAAGTGGCTCCAGGTGGGTCCCTGACCATCTCTATGTACCTGTGTGCCTGAGGGTTTTTTTCCTGCTATGGCAAACTTTGGCCCAGGGAACCCAGCAAATGTTGGGCTATCCGATAGGCTGCAACCACACCTTCTTCAACTAGGTTTTAACCTCATTAGGAAGGTGGGGGTTTCCCTTCCAGGTCTGTGCTGCCTTGAGCACTCTCCCTAGGCCCTAGGGCATTCTTCTTTTTTTTTTTTTTTTTTTTTTTTGAGATGGAATCCGGCTCTATTGCCCAGGCTGGAGTGCAGTGGCACAATCTCAGCTCACTGCAACCTCTGCCTCCCGGGTTCAAATGATTCTCCTGCCTCAGCCCCCTGAGTAGCTGGGATTACAGGCACCCACCACCACGCCTGGTGAATTTTTGTATTTTTAGTAGAGACAGGGTTTCACCATGTTGGCCAGGCTGGTCTCAAACTCCTGACCTCAGGTGATCCTCCTGCCTCAGCCTCCCAAAGTGCTGGGATTACAGGTGTGAGCCACTGTACCCGACCGGTCCTAGGGCATTCTTTAGAGCAAGGGTTGGCAAACTGTGTTCAAACCCCATAGTTTTCTGGCCAAATCCAGCTCCCTACCTGTTTTGTAAATAGAATGTTATTGAAATGCAGCCAGGTCCATTTACTTATGTGTTGTCTATAAAGCATTGAATAGTTATGACAGAGAAAGTATGGCCTAGAAAGCCCAATATATTCACTATCTGTCCCATTATAAAGAAGTTTGCCAGCCCGACTTTAGAGTTCTCTTTACATCTTTATGTTATTGTATCATAGCTTAATAATTTAATATTAAATCTCCTCATTTTAATTACTGCATGGTCTGTGTGTCCAGACTGATACTACCTCTAACAATACAAAAATACCTACACAGCATTACTTGCAATTGAAAAGGTATATAAACAACCTAAAATCCCTGGCATGGAGATTGGTTTAATAAACTATGATATCAACACAATGGAGTGCTCTGCAACTAGGGAAATGAATTAGGAGATCTCTATGAACTGATATGGAGTGATTTGCAGGGTATGTGATCAAGTAAAAAAACCAAAATACAAAAGCATATATATGGTATGCCATATGAGTAAGAAAGCTTATTTCTTAAAGAAAAACAAACAAACAAAAAAACCAAAAAACATAGGAATGGCCGGCCGGGCATGGTGGCTCATGCCTGTAATCCCAGCACTTTGGGAGGCTGAGGCGGGCGGATCACGAGGTCAGGAGTTTGAGACCAGCCTGACCAACATGGTGAAACCCCATCTCTACTGAAATTACAAAAATTAGCCAGGTGTGGTGGCGCACGCCTGTAATCCCAGCTGCTCAGGAGGCTGAGGCAGAAGAATCGCTGGAACCTGGAGGCAAGGTTGCAGTGAGCAGAGATCATGCCACTGCACTCCAGCCTGGGCAACAGAGCGAGACTCCATCTCAAAATAAATAAATAAATAAATAAATATATTTAAAAATATAAATAAATAAATAAACCATAGGAAATATATACTAGAAATTAATATATTGATTATCCATAGATGGTGGATAGGAATAGAATGAAAGGAATAGAAGAGGAATTGATACTTCTGTGAGTGTGTATTTTGTATAGTTTTTATTTTAAAACCATATTAATGCTCTATAAATTCAAAAATAATGTTAAATAAAAACAAGTATGAGAAAAAATGCAAGTTGAATGCAAACAGAAACCAATTAACTATATTTCAAATGAATAGCACATCTACATGGAAAAAAAATAATTCAAGTAGCATTTGAATACAATACTTTGGCTAAATATCTTCAGTCAAAAAACAAACAAAAAAAGTAATAAAAACACTTAAACTCTGTTTAGTAGGTTTTTTGTAGACCATAGTTATAGCAATTCTAAAACTATTTTGGGTATTGTAGAACTAAGCAAACAGGTACATACAAGATGTGCTGGGAGCCAGGGTTCTCACTGTGGGAGAAGGCAGATACAAATACAAAACAAGTGAAGACAAAAAATAATCTAATTTGTTGCACTGGAATTGGAATAATCTACATAGACAGACAGATAGACAGATATTTCCTAGCTCTGTCCTCTAAAAGAATCTAGAAGCAGTAATACCCAATAGCAATGAGTAAGTAGTATCCAGATCTTGATTTTTAAATATCACTCACACTAAAAGGAGGGAGGGCTCCTTGGGAATATGCTGATTCCAGGGCTGGAGCAGTTAAAGTACAAGATGAGCCTGAAACATCATGTGCCAGAAAATAAGAAAGTGCTAAAAAAATTGAGGGAATCTGTCAAAAGGCTATGGAAACTGCCTTGAAGCAGCTTCTACTGGGAAAACTGGGAAAATATGAGCATCAAATAAACAACGATATTAATAGATTTTACTCTATTAAGTTAAATATCTATTTATAGACTTAAAAATACAGGCTAAAATTATAAAACTTTTTTTCTCTTCTGAGATGAGGTCTCATTGTGTCACCCAGGCTGGAGTGCAGAGGCACCATCACTACTCACTGCAGCTTCAAACCCTGGGCTCAAGCCATCTTCTCACCTCAGCCTCCCAAATAGCTGGGACCACAGGCATGTGCCACCATGGCTGGCTAATGTTTAATTTTTTTGCAGAGGCAGAGTCTCGCTATGTTGCCCAGGCTGGTCTTGAATGCATGGGCTCAAGCGATTCTCCCAATTTGGCCTCCCATAGTGCTGAGATAACAGGCGTGAGCCACCACACTTGGACTGTAAAACTTCTAACAGAAAACAGAAGAAAATCTTTGTGATAATGGAATAGACAAAGACTTCTTATATAGGACAAAAAAGGAAAAGAATACAAACAACAACTATATGTGATCCTGGATTGAAGAAATAAAAGCTATAAAGGACAACATTGGGACAGTTAGAAAATTTGAATATAGGCTGGGTGCGGTGGTTCACGCCTGTAATCTCAGCACTTTGGGAGGTTGAGGTGGGTGGACCACCTGAGGCCAGGGGTTCAAGACCAGCCTGACCAACATAGTGAAACCCCGTCTCTACTAAAAGTATAAAAAATTAGCTGGGCGCGGTGGCAGGTGCCTGTAATCCCAGCTACTCGGGAGGCTAAGGCTGGAGAATCACTTGAACCTGGGAGGCAGAGGTTGCAATGAGCTGAGATCATGTCATTGCACTCCAGCCTGGGTGACAGAGCGAGACTTCATCTCAAAAAAAAAAAAAAAAAGAAAGAAAGAAAGAAAATTTGAATATAAACCATAGATCACTGTTAAATTTTGAATTTGATTATTTTACTGTGGATATGTAAAAGAATGTCTTTGCTATTAGGAAACTCATGCCAATGTATCTAATGGATAAAGGATTGATGTCTGGAACTTATTCTCAAATGTTTCCACCAAAACTACTTCTATTACTACTACCACTGCCACCATCCCCACCCTTAGTAATAATAACAACAGTAGATATACAATAAATGTGGCAAAACGTTAATTGGTCAGTCTAGGTGAAGGACTGTCTGTGATTTCTTTTCATGGCTGCTTGTGGTTGCTGGGTTGCATTAATAATCAGGGACTCTTGCAGTAAGTGCACACCCTTTGCTGTTTATTGGCTATGGATTTATTCATTCCTTTATTTCCATCTTCTTAGGTGCTGGGCTAGGTGCCATCCAAATTTTACCCCATTTAATTTTCAGAAAAATCTTGTGAAGTAGATTTTATTTCCTCCATTTATATATAGATGAGACAAATGAAGCTCAAAGAGGTGACTTGCCCAAAGTTGATGTCAGTAAATTACAAAGCAGTAATTGCAACCTAGGACTTCAGGTTCAGTGTTCATTTCACATCCGTTCAGGCCTCAGGGGCCCAACATTGTGACCATCAACAGATGTTGCAGAATCAGAAAACAAAACATAGCAGCTCTGAGACATTAGAGGAGAAGGCCTTAGAACACAGATTCTGTGGGAATTCAGCAAGTAGAAAACATAGCTTAATAATCTTAGAACAAATGAATATCTAAAGATTTAATGTTCATATTATTACTTCCCTAAATGACCTGCAGTTTTATATTATTTTCTTTTCTTCAGGCTATAGGTTGCTTCACACATGTACCATTATTATTTACTGAGCTACATAAATGTCCTCTAAAAATATTGATGTGCCTCAGGTTTTATGTGTTTATGTGTTTTTAAATATCCTATTATATAGAAACATGAAGGAAACAGACAAAAAACAATTCCACTGATTTTTAAAAAGAAATATATGTATATGATTGAAATTTCCAAAATATTGTTTATTTTTTTTATTCCATTAACAAATACATTCCTAGAACCTGCAGCCTATGACTTTCTTTTTTAGCAGCTGTAGGGGATTCCACTGTAAGGGTATGGCTTGGGTGCATATGCATGTGTGAATATGCATATGTGTATAGGTTTCCGTGTGTGTTAATGTGTTTGTATAGGTTTGTATATGTATGTGTGTGTAGGCTTATATATGTGTGTGTGTGTGTGTGTGTGTGTGTTTATGCCTGTAACCACTGGCTGCCACTGGTGACTATGTTTGTCTCATCCATGAGTTTGCAGGCTATGAGAAGCACAAGAATCATGTCTGATTGACTTTCAATGCTCAGCAACTGAGCAAGGAGGCTAGAGCTGAGGTTTATTGAGACATAACTTTCATTGGCACATAACAAGTTCTTTACGTATGAAGAGCAGTGGTAAAGACCATGAGCTCAGACTACCTGGGTTCAAATCTACTACTGTGTGGTCTGGGGAGGCTCCTGGGAAAGTTTCTTAGCCCTCCTTGCCTCTGTTTCCTCCTGGTCAGGTTCCCTTGTAGCAGAACCTGATAAAGGTTTAGGGGACATGTGATTTATGTTTTGACTCACAGTCCAAAGGCAGGAAGGGAAGAGGGATAGGACAAAGTGGAGAGCTAAGTAAAGATGTGGTCTCAACTGGGTCCAGCTTCACTTTGATCCTCAGGGAGCTCTTGAATTGGACCATAAAGTGAGTCCTGCATTAAGGCCAGGGCTAGCTTTTTTTTTTTTTTAGACAGAATCTTGCTTTGTTGCCCAGGCTGGAGTGCAGTGGTGCGATCTCAGCTCACTGCAACCTCCGCCTCCCAGGCTCAAGTGATTCTCCTGCCTCAGCCTCCTGGGTAGCTGGGATTATAGACACCCACCAAGATGCCTGGATGCCTGGCTAATTTTTTTTTTTTTTTTTTTGAGAAGGAGTCTCACTCTGTTGCCAGGCTGGAGTGCAGTGGTGCGATCTCAGCTCACTACAACCTCCGCCTCCCAGGTTCAAGTGCTTCTCATGCCTCAGCCTCCCAAGGAGCTGGAATTACAGGCATGTGCCACCACGCCCAGCTAATTTTTGTATTTTTAGTACAGACAGGGTTTTGCCATGTTGGCCAGGCTGGTCTTGAACTCCTGACCTCAGATGATCCACCCACCTCGGCCTTCCAAAGTGCTGAGATTACAGGCCACCACTAGGGCTAGTTTTTTATGCCTCTTTGTTCCTTAGTCATTGGTTGCTGACTGTCCCCCAGGGTTGGTGTGTGGTATAATCTCCGGGGCGGTTTCTGTTAGACTGAAGGCAATTCTCCAGAGAAAAGGGAGCTGTAAACCTTTAGCAACCAATACTTTATGGTAACTTGGAGAGGTGTGCACTTGCCTGGTAAAAGGGATGCGAGAGACTATCCGCATCCTACGATCAGAACTTCACAAGGCCATTGTGAGGGTTAAACATGATACTACATGTAAAGCACTTAGAATAATCAGAACAAGTAACATTTATTTGCATACTTAAGCCAAGCATTGTTCTAAGTTCTTTGCCCACAGAAAACTATCTAATATACAGGAAACCCTTTCTTTTTCTAACTTATAAGTTAAAAAATTCTAAACTTACAGAACAGTTAAAAGAATAGTATAATGGGCCAGCTGCGGTGGCTCTCACCTGTAATCCCAGCACATTGGGAGGCTGAGTCCAGAGGATCACTTGAGGTCAGGAGTTCGAGATCAGCCTGGCCAACATGGTGAAACCCCATTTCTACTAAAAGTACAAAAATTAGCCGGGCGTGGTGGCGGGCACCTGTAATCCCAGGTATTCAGGAGACTGAGGCGGGAGAATCGCTTGAACCTGGGAGACAGTGGTTGCAGTGAGCCAAGATGGAGCCACTGCACTCAAGCCTGGGCGGCTGAGTGAGACTCTGTCTCAAAAAAAAAAAAAATTAATAATCATACCCACCATGTGCCCAGAAAGCAGAAAGCCAGCAATATTCAGAGAGAACTATTGACTCACAGAAATAGGGGAAGGAAGTGGAATTCTGTTCAGTCAGGATCTTTGGGAGGGTGAATTACAATGACCAAAGGCAGCCTAGAGTCTTCTCCCATGTCTCATCCTACATATCAACAATACATATCTATCTCTAAGGCACTGGTTCTCCAAGAAAATCTCCTTATCCAAGGCTTCCATTTGTTCCTTGTCACTACAGGGTAAAATCCAAACTCCTTGTGTTGTGGCCATTCTGGCTGCTGCTCTAACTGTGCCCATAGGAGAATTTAGACACATCAAGTCATGCTATGGGTACAGGCAGTGGCAGAGGCTTTCCTAGGGACTCTAAAGAGAAATTGAGGGTCCTTGGGGATAAAAGATTGGGAAAAACACTGCATGCGAGCTTAATCTAATACCGATGCCTGGGTATAGCATTGTGCTTGTTACTGAGATGGGCTAATGCCAGATTCCTAAGCAAAGGAGTTTACTGCAAAGATCAAAAGGTTATTTTTACAAAAAATATCTGGATGTTCAAGGAAGCCTTGTTTTGGGATGTGGGTAATACAAAGGTTAGGGGAAAGAGATTGCCTCCTCTTCAGTGGGGAGCTGGACATCTCCACACTGGTTTGTTATCAGGGTTGGAAATGCAGGCTTGGGCCCAGCTCAGCAGGCTCCTTGGTGCAGTGTGGTTTGGGCAGATATGGGTGGAAGATGACATTGAGGGCTTTAATAGCAAAGGAAGCACCAGGGCCTTGGCAGTGTGGTGAATGCCTGAGGCAGTGGCTGCACCTGTGCCTATGGAAAGATGGAGCAAGTGAAGAGGAAAATGGGCCTTCCACAATGCAGTCAGAGAACTGGGTTCTCTGGTATGGGTAGATGTAAGATGACACTGGAGGCTTTGATAGCAGAGGAAGCACCAACTGTCTTGGCAGTGTGTTGACGTTAGAGGCAATGACTGGACCTGTGCCCAAGGAAAGATGGAACAAGTGAAGAGGAAAATAAGCATTTCACAATGCAGTCAGAGATCTGGGTTCCTAGGTACACAGAGGGCCTACCCTGACCCTGATTAATCCAGAGTAATTAATTCATCCATTTAATAGTTACTGGACAGGTAGTAAATGAAACAGACAACATTCTTGACACCAAAAAGCTTATATTCCTATGACAGAAACTGACAAAAAGCCAGATAACAAATATATAGCAATTTCAAATAGCAGTAAATGCTATAAGAAAATTAAAAACAGACATGTATATATATATTTTAGCATATTAGGAGAGAAGATTTACACTTTTTCAATTGTGAATCAGAGTGAAATTACATTATTATAATCCTACTTTTTATTCCTAGGCTGTTGTAGCAGGGAGACCCTCAAGGGCATCTACAATATAACCACAACTCTCGTAGAGCTGCCTGTGAAGGACGACAAGAAGGAAGTAGGCTGAGACCCAAGTTCTGGGTCAGGGGACTAATGCTGTTGTCACCAAGAAGGGTATAAAAAAGCTATCACTGCAGTGCCTAAAGGGACATTTGAAATCTTTGTCCTAGTCAAGGCTGGCACTGGTGTCCATGGGCCCACCCAGGTGGATAATGAGGAATCTCTGGTCATAGAAGCTTTCAGTGACAAGTGGGTAGAAGGTCTTGGATCTAAGAGGGTCCATCCTGGAAGAAGCAGGACTATGACTATGGTAAGTGCCCACAGAAGAGTTCAATAACCTGGAGTAGGCGAAGGTTATAAAAGTTGTCAAGCACTCTTGTTCAATTATTCATTTAATAAATATTTATTAAACTCCTGCTATGTGACAGGCTTGTGCTATGTGTTAGGAATACAGTGATAAACTCTCAGTAAAAGACCCTTCCCTGATGGAGCTTATATTCCACCAGGTCCCAGCCTAGAGAGCTGTGGATTGATCCTAGTTAAGAACTACAGGAGAATCTAGGAATATGTCTGGTTGTAGAAACTGGTCAGGTATCCTGGATGGTATCCGCAGTTTCACGGGCCCGCAGAGAGATGCCGAGAACTTCATCCAAGAGAAAGGACTGAAGAAGAGGTGAAGATGGAGTCCTAGAACACCAACAGAATTGGTTTTCATTGACTTAGAGCAAGAATGAGAGTTGGAAGCAAGCTATCCATGGCTTAACAGGGTTGGGGTCAGCCAGTGTCCACCCAGAGTCCCTGAATACTATTAATGCAGCTCATCTAACACAACATGTAGCCAGCAGCCTAAGAAAAGAATCACAGACACTCCAACCCCTCTTGCTCTGGCTTCTTCTCTTACTCTCACTACCACTCCGTACTTTCCCCCACCAAATTCATCATGGGGATGTCCCTCAGGCTTGATGGTTGAATAGTGCTTCTTCTGTTTTGGCCCCTGACTGGTTGGATTTAGCTTGTACTCAGACTCTTCAGGCTTTTCACCACTTGGGATAAAATTCCTACCCTGAATATTCTTGGCTCCAGGCCTTCATACCCACCCACCTGGCCTGCATTCTTGGTCCAACACACAGCAACAACCTTTAAGAGAGGGCTGATCATTTTATCATGAACCCACTGCTCCAAGGGCAAGCCTGTTGCTATGGCAACATGGATGATCTACCAGGCTCACGGCTGTCACTCTGCTTTGGGACTAAGGGCTTAGGGAGGGGAACACTAGCCTCCTTGGGGAGACAACAGCCCTTGTGGGCCAATTACCAGAAAAGAGAGCAAAATGCTTCCCTCACCCTGCCCTAGCAGGCCCTGTGGACTTCAGTTCCTCCCCGCCTCCTTCAGGTTGCTTCTATTTCTGACCCCAGAGAGATTTAAAGGGAATCCAGATAAATTGCCAGGTTTCATTATTCAGCTTTAAACCTGCACATGGATTCTCTAGAGAGCTGAAAGGGATGACATTTCTCCTTTTTTTCCTAACCAAGGATGTGGAAAGATGATGGTTCCACTGGTGCAACCTGGTAATCCCTCTGGGAAGATAACAAGGTTTCTGACCTCAAAGAGACTTGGAGACCAAATCTTCCATGGATCTCACTTCTGTTCATGCTGGTCTAGGTTCAAAGTGTAGCCTCTACCCCTATGCCCACATAGTCAACTGATCCACTTCCACGCTATCATCCTCATGAAGCTTTGCACATCTTTCTGCCCCAGGCTTCCATCCCTTATCTCCTTTTCATTCTCTTCCACTCTGGCCTCTTGAATCCTTTCCCCATAGCTAGCAAATTGCCATACCTATACAGTTTCTTTTCTAACACTCTCACCTCCTTCCTCCTACCTTGGGAAAGCTGGCCTCTTCCCTTGGAGCACTGCTTTACCTGCACCCCTCTTACCTTTGTATTTCAGTTCAACCAAGTGGGTTAATATCTATGGGGAATATATTACATTATGAATAATAGAAAAGTCACTAACACTAGTATCATTAAGTAGGGCTCATTCTTCACACAACCAGATACCTGGTTGTAGATGGCTGTTGGTATTGGTTCAGTGGCCACTTGAAATCAGGGCTCATCTCTGGGGTTGTCTTGCCTTTTCCTCGTACCATATTTCTAACTTCTTGGTCACAATATGGCCATTGTAGTCTAGACTTCATGTCTAAATTCCAGGCGAGAAGAGAAAAGGAGCTAAAGGGTGTTGCCTGCATCAGGAAAGAAAAACATTCTCAGAATCCCTAGAGAAGTTAAGCTTATGTCTCATTGGCTAGAAGTGTGCCACATGGCCATCCCTAGATGTAAGGTAATCTAGGAAGGTAGGTATATTTAGCTGGCATATTGTACCCCAGAACAAATTCAAGATTTCGTTACTAAGGAAGAAAAGGGATAAAGATAAAGATATCGGGCAGAGAACAAGCAGTGTCTGCCACAGTGTCTGCTTCACTCCCCCACATTATATTTCACTGTCTTGTTAAAACCATTCTCCTTTGATCTTATGCCATTCAGCTATTCTGCCCTACCTCCCCCCATCCACTGTTGGTGCTGTCATCTAATGGGGGGTCCTCGCGTTCATTATGTACCTTGGCAATGGGCAAAAAGCCCACCATTCTGCAGGGCAAGCCAATTGCCTGCCTCCTACACACAAGCCTTGATCCGTCTTGATGACAACTTGGTTCTCAGCTCTTCTTCCTCTCTGCTCTCATCCTTACTCAGCCAGTCTCTACTCTCATCTTCTGTTTCAGTCTAGCTGTCACAGCCTCTATAGCCTCCATTTACTACTGCTCAGAAAGGCTCCCTTTGTCTCTTCATACTCAAGATGCCCCAACTTGAACTTAATGTCTATTTTGCTCATCACCACACTCCCAGCTGGCCCCTGCTTCCTGTTAGCAAAACTGGACCAGGTGGCTGAGGTTCCAGGGGTCAGGAGACCCTAACTTCTCCAGGCTGCTTTGCTGATCTGACACATTTCTCCATCTTGGTTTGCAACATCCTCTCCGAGACAATTTTTATATTCACTCTGCAGTTCCGCATACCACAACTGTAGCCAAGAGGTGTTTTCCTTTCTCTCCTATTTGTTAACAGCCCTGGGAAGAGGCATAGTGGTGAGAATGTTGGGCAATGTTTTAACAATACTAATAAAAAATACTATTATATAAAGGATTCATGTAATTGATTTGTGCACTACTATTCCCCAAATGCTACTGAGAGCAAAGTGTTGGCAGTGTTTATTTTTTATTGCTTAGAATTTAAACTTTAGATTTAGCAAACAGTAGGTACCAAACAGTCTTAGATATATCCAGTAGAGAGGGGAAAAAAGAATGTATTCTTATATAAAATTTGACCCTGTTACATTTAGTTCATCATTTTAATCCATCAAGATATTTTGTTTACTATACAGATTCTGCCATCTAATATATTTTCCATGCTTTCTTGCTCTGTGTGACTGCAGCAGATAGATAAGAAAGTGTAAGAGGATGTCCCTAGAACTTGGAGAAAAATATTTCTCTGAGAACTGAAATATCTCATAATGAATAGTTATCAGATTATAATTTTCATCAGATGTAACCCATCCTAACAGGTTAGTTACAATCTGAAACTAATTGATGATAAAGACTGGATCCTTAACTGGTTAACAATAAAAAAGTAGTAACATAATCAATTATTGTATAACTGAAAAGTAATCTCTCTCTCTCTCCTTTCCCAACAGGAAAGTCTGAAGCCAGGCCTGCTTAGCAGAGGTCTGCATGTAGTGGGGATCTCACTCTTTCAGGATGTAGGATCTCAACTGGTTAGCCAGCCCTCTGAGTGAAGCTGGTCAGTTGGGGCTGTGACAACATAGCACACTCAAAGGGGCAGACCCTTCTCAGCTCCAACAGATTGGTGTCATTGGAAAAGGTGGACCCAGTGTAGGCAGACTTTCCTAGAGAGTCCAGAAGTGACTGTGCAAGCCCAAAGCAATCCAAACAAATATTTGTGACCACCAAGAACCTCTGGTATGAAGTAAATAATAAAGGCGTTGAACAATAATAACCTGTCTGTATATCCACCAATGGGACCGATGGGCCACAGTGTGACATCTATCCTATTCATGTCATAAGGGAGATGAATTCTACTGTGGGACAGTCTGTGTGACTGCTCGTAGGAGATTATCCAATTCCCTTTGCTCTAATTTCATGGTCACCAAATTTCTGCTTGCTAACTTTGTTTTACAACAAACTGTAGAAAGGAGGTGATCTGAATAAGAGGATATATGTTTTTCAGTCTCTGGAAAGGGGTATTTCTTTGTATTGAGAAGCCAGAACTCTTGAGTGTGTTGAGCCTTGTAGAGATTGAACCACTCTGGGTCAGCTGACAAAATAAGATTCTGGTGCTGAAAAGCTGAGTATGTGACCATGATATTAACAGTGACCTAAGTTTGTGTGGCCCCCTTCGTTCACCAGAAACCAACCAGTCAGCCTTCTTTTTGTAAATGTAGCAGACACCATTTTGCTAGTGAATGAGGTTAAATGTTTAGCCTTGTCATTGTTTCAGCTTTGTAATTTAAAACTCTCTTATTTTACCCTCTGATTTTAAATCCCCAAATTTTCCTTTCTGGGTCCTTTGCCCCCTGAAGTTTCCATCTGTCTAGCAACTAAGCACTGTTTGGGTATCTACTGTCTTCCCCAAGTTGCCTTTACTTTTCTTCTTTACCTTTCTCTTGTTTTATTGATTTCTTTCTTTTTTTGAAATGGAGTCTTGCTCTGTCACCCAGGCGGGAATGCAGTGGCGCAATCTCGGCTCATTGCAACCTCCACCTCCCGGGTTCAAGCAGTTCTCCTGCCTCAGCCTAATGAGTAGCTGGAATTACAGGTGTGCACCACCATACCTGACTAAGTTTTGTATTTTTAGTAGAGACGGGGTTTCACCATGTTGGCCAGGCTGGACTTGAACTCCTAACCTCAGGTGATCTGCCCTCCTTGGCCTCCCAAAGTGCTGGGATTACAGGCATGAGCCACCACACACAGCCTCTCTTGTTTTACTTCTGTCATTACTTTTTGTTCTTTTAATTTGGAAACCCACCTGCTTCCTCAGTGTCATTATTAAAAACCCACATGTTACAGGTTCATTAGGACTGAAACATTCCTTCAGAGCTGAGCTGACCAACATGTTAGCCACTAGCCACATGTGACTATTGCAGACATGAAATGTAAAATGTGGCTGGTCTGAAATGATGGTATAGGTATGAAATTCACACAAGATTTAGAATACTGAAGATAAAAAAGAATGTAAAGTATCTCATTAATACTTTTTTTGGTATTGATCACCTATTGAAATGGTAATATTTGGTTATACTGGCTTAAGCAAATGTACATTAAAATTAATTTCATCTATTTCTTTTTACTTCTTTAATACCAGAAAATGTAAAAGTACCTATCTGGCAAGCAATATAAAACTATTGGTCAGTGCTGCTTGAGAGTCTTAATGTCTGTATTTTTTATATCTCTGTAAGCATAAATGCTGTATTAAAAACCCAATTTGAATAAACACCCCCAAATTACTCTTCCATTTCTCTTTTCTCTCTTCTGACCCACCTTCCCAAGTCATTATCATCTTTCCTTTTTTGGGGAGTTTAAAATAAAGGGGAAATTTTTCTGTTTTGATTTAGAAGTAGGCATGAGACAAATACATTGAAATATAATGGGGATGTAAGAAAAATGGAAAGTAAGCAAACTGCCTATAGACAATCTGTTAACAAAACACAGTATATACACCTGGACACACAAGAATCCCATGAGGAAAGCTAGCAACTTTAATTACTTTACCTACAGGCACTACACTGAGAATTGTTTCTTTCCACTTGAGTGGAATTGTGCTGCTATGCCAGAGTGAGCTGTCAGGAGTTTTGCTTCTCTTATACCAGAACTGTCTTCAAAGGCTAACCTTTATGTGTTATGTAAATGATAATTAATACATGTAACACATTGACAAGAATAATAAGCATAAGTTTGGGAGTCAGAGAGATTCTAGGTTTGATTCTGGCTTTGCTAGTCGCTAACTCAATGGCCTGGGAACAGCAACTTCACCTCTGGAGCCCTACCTACTAATCTGTAAAATAGGAATAGGAATAGTAGGACCACTCCCTTCCCTTCCCTTCCCTTCCCGTCTCCCCTTCCCTCCCCTCCCCCTCCCCCTCCCCCTCCCACTTCCCCTGCCTTTCCCTTCCCTTCCCTTCCCTTCCCTGCCCTGCCCTTCCCTTCCCTTCTCTTTTCTTTCCTTTTTTCTTTTTTTGAGACAGAGTCTGTGTTACGCAGGCTGGAGTGCAGTGGGGTGACCGCCACTCACTGCAACCTCCACCTCCCAGATTCAAGCGATTCTCCTGCCTCAGCCTCCCAAGCAGCTGGGACTACAGGCATGCACCACCATGCCCAGCTAATTTTTTGTTTGCTATGTTGGCCAGGCTGGTCTTGAACTCCTGGCCTCAAGTGATCCACCCACCTGGGCCCTCCCAAAGTGCTGGGATTACATGTGTGAGCCACCATGCCCAGCCAGGACCACAGTTTCTGATGGGTAAACATCCTGCCTCTGCTCCTAGCCATTCTTCACTCTCATTTAAAAAATCTGCTCTGCTGCCAGGTGCAGTGGCTCATGCCTGTAATCCCAGCACTTTGGGAGGCCAAGGTGGGTGGATTGCTTGAGGCCAGGAGTTTGAGACTAGCCTGGCCAACATGGCAAAACTCCATCTCTACTAAAAACACAAAAATTAGCCAGGTGTGGGGGCATGCACCTGTGATGCCAGCTACTCAGGAGGCTGAGGCAGGAGAATCACCTGAATCCGGGAGGTGGAGATTGCAGTGAGCAGAGATGGCGCCACTGCACTCCAGCCTGGGTGACAGAGCAAAACTCTGTCTCAAACAAAACAAAACAAAACAAAAAACAACTTCTCTGCAAATGATTGTGTCTCTGCCTTTCACCAAAGAAATTTTATTCCTCACTTCAAACTTTTTCAGAGGGTCACTGACCTGAGCATTTGACATTCATCCTCTGCAGTTTGGATGAACCTGAGGAACTGGTCTCCGATTTAGACTATTGAACTTTCAAGGTGGAGAATTGTGGCTTGCAGAGTGTGTTCATGGTGGGCAAGGACAGAAGGCTGGTTAGAAAATGCCTGCACTAGCGTATGTACAGGCAAAGGACATTTGTGTATTTCTGGCAGACCAAATGTAGGGAGAGAAAGCCAGCCATGAGCTATATTGAAGGGATTTGCCCAAAAGCACAAATGGATACCAACTGTGAGGGACTCCTTGCAGAGTGCTGAAAATCAGGGCTTTCAGAGGGAACATAAGCAGTTAGGGAATCTTTGAGAAACCCTTGAATGTGACCCAAGAAAAAGGGTCAACTTTTAAATACCTGGTAACCCTCAAAAGCAGCAGTGAAGACTTAGCTTTATACTTGGAGGATATAGCACCATATGCTTAAATTGGTTTGTAATTCATTCACCTTTCTCCAGCCACATTTCAACCCCATTTCCCTGGATAGCTATACAAAACTTCCTTAGGAACCTGAACTCATCCCTTCTTGCTAGGCTGAGGTTCAAGGCTGGGACCTATTTGGGGAGCCTCTGGTCTTCTCTAATTTCTGTTCCATGCAAATTGTTCCTGGTCCCAGGGAATCATTAGCTAGGTAAAGATAAAATACCCCTTAGGAACAGTATCAACTAGAACCCACATTATTCAACGAGAATGTTTGCCTGCTATATTAACCAGCACCACTTGGGAAATTCAAGCACGGTATAGAACACAGTGGGTTACAGGTTAAGCCCATCATGATGAGCTGATCTTAGTCTGCTTAAAGACTAATTAATTCTGGAATGGAAGAAGGGGACCAGGAGGAAAAGGTGAGAATGAGGCAACAAGACTATTCTGTGTGACACATTCAAATGCATGCCAATAAATAAGTGTTAAGATAATAAAAATTAAGTGCTAAGGGCACTAAAAAGCCAAAAGATCACCTTTTGCCAGGGGAATTTGAAGGGGCTTTGTATAGGAGCCCATACTCTAAGGACTGTAGAGGTGAGTATTTGAAGATGAAGAGCCTGGGAATTCCATATTAGGAAAGGAAGCTAACTGGGGCAAGAGGTTAAGGAGAAAAAGCTGGATTGCTAGGTAGGGGGTAGATTACAAAGATTTCCCAGGGTAAGGAGCCAAATGCCCATGGGAAATCCATGCAGTAAAATAATGATTCCTAGGGGAAGCTTCTAAGCATATTAAAGTTTTCATTCTTTATTTATTTTGTGTTGAGAGGGTCAAGGAATTCATGCCAGACTGTTTCAGGAGAGGGAGTTAAGAAGGGACAACAACAGGGAGAGGGCTATTATTTTCCCTTCTTCCCAAACACCAGGGGCACACTACTGACACATTTTGATTTTAAGATAAAATTCTTATGGGCAGATAAGACTTTAAGTGCTTCAAAGTGTTTCAGTTGGAGGCGCTTGCTTAGGCATCCCAAGGGAAGAACTGAGATTACATTTCTCCCCCAAACTAAGGGTGTTTGATTCAGTAGCAGCGCAGGGTGTTATTCCCAAAGTACCACTAATGATGCAATCATCAGTCCATCCACACATCGCCTACCTATCATCCATTCCATAAGCCAACATTTTTGAATGCTCACCATGTGTCAGGTCCCATACAGTGTTTCTGAGTTGCAACAATGAGTAAAACTGTCCTTACTAGTGTATGTCAGTGAGTTGGGAATGGGGGAGAAAGATGAAACAAAAATAGTAACTTTAATTTTTATAGCTGAGAGATGAATATTTGAGGGCTCCTTATATGATTTCTTCAGCTTTTTGTATGTTTAATAATTTCCCTAATAAAGTTAGATAATAAAAAAAACCCTTTCGGCCGGGCGCGGTGGCTCACGCCTGTAATCCCAGCACTGTGGGAGGCCGAGGTGGGCGGATCACGAGGTCAGGAGATCGAGACCATCCTAGCTAACACTGTGAAACCCCGTCTCTACTAAAAAAAAAGAAATACAAAAAATTAGCCGGGCGTGGTGGCGGGCGCCTGTAGTCCCAGCTACTCGGGAGGCTGAGGCAGGAGAATGGCGTGAACCCAGGAGGCGGAGCTTGCAGTGAGCCGAGATCTCGCCACTGCACTCCAGCCAGGGCGACAGAGCGAGGCTCTGTCTCAAAAAACAACCAACCAACCAAACAAAACAAACAAAAAAAAACTGTCCTTTCTTTCAAACAAGGGAGCTAGATTTGATAGATGCCTATATCACAAGGGCAAGTCCAGCCATGAAATTAATCCCAGGATATTAGTGGAAGAGAAGACCCTGGGGCAAGATGGGGAAGGTGGTCAGGAAATGCCCTCCAGTGAAGTTAGGTAAATGTTCTCTAGAAGTAATTGTTCAGATTAAGGAAGCCAAAAGCTAAACACCTGACTCAGCCTCAAACTGGGTTTGGAGGTGCTCACAGGTCAGGATCAGGAGTGAGGAACTAGCCTCTACCACATTACCTTCACTTTATGTATCTCCTTCTTCCCCCTTTGCTTAAATGTCAACGAACATCAAAGTTGATGTTCAGATTCAACCAACATTTCCAGAGCGCCTACTATGTATCAAAGGCTACCGGTTAGAATCTGCCTTTACCACCTTACAGAGAGGGAAGGCCGAGAATGCCTCAAGCCGTGGAGAACGTGAGTCCATTAGGCAAGGGCAGGTTAGGAACCCAGTCCCTCCAAGTCCAAGTCAGGGAAAACAGGTCAGAAACTTAGAATCAGTCGTGGGTTCAAATTCCGACTAGTTTCGTGGCTTTCGGCAAGTCAGTGGTCCTCTCTGAGCTGGCTCAATTTCTCCATCCATAAAAAGGGTACAGTAAGACCGTGGAAGGTTGTAAGGACCAGAGATTCTGACTATCAAGATCCTGGCACGTAGCGAAGGCTCCATAAATGGCAGCCATCATTCTTGCCCAAGTGCAGGCGCATTCTCCCGGGCACGCCTCCCGCGGGGTCCCTCAGGACAGGCCGAGCCCGCCTCCGCGGCTCCGGTCTCGCAGAGCTCGCGCCAGGTGGCCCAGCATCTTGGTGCCCGCGCCCCGAAGCGAGGAGCGAGGGCGGGTTGGATGACCAAGGTCTGCCCTGGAGGATCACCCCCCCGCCCCTTCCACGCTCCCGGCGCAGGTGAGGTTTTCGGCCCAGGCCACGGGGACCGCGACCTCTGGGGAGGTCGAGGCGGAGGGTGCAGCGGGGGGCTTGGAGCAGGGCTCCAGAGGGCGCTCCCTCCCTCGCCCAGGTTCACCCCAGGGCCAGCCTCGGCGCCGGGGCCCGCGGGCTGCGCGCTCTGCGGCTGCGAAAACCCGGAGAGGCGGATTGGAGCGCGCTCACCGCGCTCTCAGCCAACTCCTCCGCGGTCCGGCCGCCGAGCTGGGCATGCTCAGTGCGGACGCCGCGCCGCCGTCCGCCAACTCGGAAGCTCGCGCTCCCGGGCCGTGGGGGCGAGAACGCCGGCGGCGAGCCGGCGTCGCTCGCCGCCCCCAGACAGTGGCAAACTTCGCGGCGTTCCCGGAGCTCGTCCGGGCGAGGCAGATACCGCACAAATAAAATCAAATCCAATTCCCCCATCCCAACCCGAATGATGGAGGCTGCAGCGGCCGGAGTGACCCCGCCGCCGCCAGCCCCAGCCCGCTAGCCGCGGACCAACAGGTAAAGTGTTGGGGGTTGGGGGCTGAAGGGAGGAGGAGCTGGGGCTGGGGGGAGGCGGCGGGCTGGAGGAGCCCGAGACGCCTGCGGGCTGGCTGCCCCCGTCGGCGCTCACAGCCATCGCTCCTCACCCCCTTCCCCAGCCCCTGGAGGGACTGTAAAGGGTTAAGTCGGCCCCACGCCACCGTGAGCACGGCCCCCTCCAGCCGCCGCGACCGCCAGCAGCGCGCCTCGGCGCCTGCCCGGAGCCGCCGAGGGGACCGTAGCTGCGGATGCGCCACTGGAACCTGGCGGGCGTCTAGTAGGCACCGGCCGCTTCCCACCGGCCGCATCCCTGCGTCTCGCGCCCCCTCCAGACCTGCCTCTGCCTGCACTGGCCCGGTCCCCGTCCAGGTGGCGGGGTCTGCGGGGCGCGTGGCGGCGGGGGAAGGGTCCCTGCCGGGGAAGAGAGGCGGGGGCGGTCCGCTCCACAGCTTCTTCCTGGGAGGGGAGGGCCACCCTCGCCTTGGGCGAGCACTTGAGCCACCAGCCTAGGCGCCAAGAAAAGTTTTTTTTTTTTTTCCAGTGCTCCACCCCCACCCCCATCCTGCGCCCAGCTGGGGTGGGTTTGGGTCCATTGGTGAAAAAAGTCACACGTTCCCATCAGCTGCTCCTCCCCCTGGAGACAAGGTAGGGGGGAGCAGAGGAGGCAGGCGACGCGGAGGACCCTGGCCGACCTCTAGCCCCTCCGCCGCCGCCATCGGAGCGGTGCGTCCCGGGGCTCGAGCGCAGCCGAGTACCCGCCGAAGGCTGTCCCCATCAGTGCGTGTCTGCTGCCGGGCAGCGGCAGCATCCAACCTGCTTTATTCCTCCTGCCTGCAGCGCCACAGCGAGCGAGCGAGCGAGGAGGGGGAGAGAGGGAGTCTGTCTGCAAAGTGCTGCTCCCTGGTGCTCAGAGGCGGCTGCTCCAGCTCCAACTCTCATTCATTTCGCCGGTTAACATGAGAGATCATGGCCGCCTTCGGGCTTCTCAGCTATGAGCAGAGACCGCTGAAGCGCCCCCGGCTCGGGCCGCCCGACGTCTACCCACAGGACCCCAAGCAGAAGGAGGTAAGGGCGCCGGCGGCCTCCCCGGCAACCGGGGCCGCGCTCTGCAGCACTGACCCGGGGCCAAGTTGGCCCAGCGGGCATCGCCGGCGCTGCGGGAGAAGAGGTCGGGGAGGGGGATTAGAGGCGGGGGCCAGGCTGGGGGTGCTGGGCGACCCCCCGGCGGCGGAGACCGAGCGGCTGTCAGTCCCCGCGCTCCACTGGGGCGCTCGCTTTCCATGTGCCGGTCGCTTTCCCGTTGCCGGGCCTTGCACGGCGCAGCCGGGCGCTTCTCGGGCTTCTTCCCTGCCGAAACCTTGCTCGCTCTCACCCGTTTCTGCCTGCTTTATTTTTCTTCTTGCCGCTTCGGTAAATCGTCGTAAACTTTTTGAAAAATGTTGGAATGCAGTGCATCCTACACTGAGGTCTTGCGTTTTGCGTTTGCTGCAGGGACGAAGGTGGGGGGGAAGCTTTTCAAATTTTCCAGTTTGGAATGGAAGTCGTTTTTATCGAAGTGATAAATATTTAGCTCTCTGAATATACCTCTGTAACCCTTCTGCCCTTTAAAAATTAAAATTAAGGAGAAACACTGATTTTCGTCTCTAGAGGCAATGGGCTTAATTGCTAAAGGCTGTTTTGTATACGTAAAAGCAGGCGAGTTACCTTGGGAGGGAATAGTTCCCAGGATTGCTTATTTCTTTGAATGAGATTAATTGGAGACACCTTGACTCTTGCACCAGCTACACTAGCTTCAATGGCTAGGGTAACCATGGCATTTTGTAGCTGTGTATCTGTTTGTCAGGAGTTAACGAGTAATTATGTAACAAGTCTCTAGTTATAATGATCACCTTTGGCTACACCATTTGCCCAGGGACTTGCCTTTTTTTTTTTTTTTTTTGATCACCTGCTACCCAGCAGTGCTTTCTGAGTTTGCCAGCTGCAGTCCACCCATCTTCTGTTCAGCTGAACACGAACTGACTACATTTCAAAACTTACCTTTCTGAGAATCTAAAAACCCTCCATTAAAAGTTTGTGAGCCCACTGATAGCACAGAAAGGGCCTTGTAAACCAGGCAAGGAGGGGTCCTTAAGACTTTCCTTTTGATAAATGTATCTTTCATTAGGAGAGTAAGTGCTTGTTCTGGCTAAACTGTCTTGCTTATAAAGTTTCTGAGAAGTAAGGAACAGCAACTCCTTTTAGAGGTTCAGCACACTAAATATGCTCTAGCATCAGTGGAGTCACGCAGATGAAAGCTGGGAAGGTTTTACAGGTGGTTTCCAGCACCAGCTTTACAGGATGGTAGAGGTTTGAGAAGATTTCCCAGATTTTTTTCCTACCCGTTACCCCACCGTGCTACCCTAACTTAGAATGAAGTTAATGGTTAAGGACTGGAGATAATAGAGAAGCTGAGGATCAAGTGTACAGTTAATAGCTTAAAAATTATTGGGAGGAAATTCTTAAAGTTTTGATAGGGACGGGGATATTTTGTTGGTTGAACTTTATCATCTTGTAATTAATGTCTTACTCTGCCTTTCCAGAGGGCAGCATAATTGATGGCATGATGGCTTGGGGTGCTGTGTGGGCTTATTTAGCATTTGTTCTTCAGGCCAATGTTCATTTCACGATTGGGGCCTCTGATTCTGGAAAGAGTAATTTTGGATTTCAGGGTCTCACAACATTTTATGGAGTTCTAAAACTGGAAGCGACCTTAGGGACTACTTTCTATAACTTCCTTTTGACTAAGTGAAACAGGCCTGGGAAAGCTTGACTCGTTTAACCAAGGTGTATAGGTGAATAAGCAGAGGAGTTGTACCACCAAACCAGTATTTATGTCAAAACTAATACTGCTTTGAGGATGATTTATGCTAAATTATCTTCTGATGTTATCCCCTTTCCCCCAAGGCAGCCAATGTTTTAACTCTCCCAAGCAGACAGAGTTACGTGTGGCTGTAGCCAAATTTGGGTACAATATGGAACAGGTGCTTGGCTGTTCTTGGGTGGTTGGTGAGTAGAGTTTCCTAAGCTTTAGTTATTTATGTCCTACCTCCCTCAAGATTTCTACCCTACCCCTGTACCACCTGTACTTTTATTCTGAAGTTTTCTTTAAACTAATTTTTTAAGAAACTTTGTGTTTCCTGGGCAGTACTACACGTGGAGTCATGGATTTATTGAAATATATGTATATATAAAATTTATATCAAATCATGTTTACATACTATTTTTAATCTATTTGATATTACATGCACACAAGTATATGATTATACGTAATAAAATGAGACCATTACTATTAACACTTTAAAAGTTCATCTGTGTATCGAAAACAACGGTTGTGTTCCATTAGAGATACGTGTGGTGGAAAATGCTGATTTAATGGAGGAAGTGTGGGCTTCCAAGTTGGGCCAACCTGGATTTAGCTTTTTTTTTTTTTTTTTTTTTTTTTTTTTGCAATTGTTTGGCCTTGGGCAAGTTGCATAGCCTCTCATTTGTAAATCAGTTTGATTGTGCACTTCAGAAAAAATTTCAAACCAACATTTGTGTGAGAAAAGCCCTCCTCCTGGTAGAAGTTATTCTTGTCACCATAAATGTAATTTTTATTGTTGTTGTTAACCAGTGGTAATATATTTCAGAAAAGGGCTCCCAGAAGATAGGGTGGAACCCGTGAACGAAGACCCATGTGGAGAAGTATGGGGGTGGGGCAGGGGGGAGAATATGGAAGCTTTAACCTGCCTGATGGATTGGTTATATTTTTTTGAGAGCTTGCTGTGCATCAGCATCCTGTAGGGCTTCATTATATATTGTGTTATAATACTTTGCTTCCTACAAACAGACTGTGCTCAAGCCTTTAAAGCAGGGAATCAGAAAACTGGCAGTCATCCTTGAGACCTCCTCCTTGCTTATACCCCATTCATCCATCAGCGTCTCTACATCCATGCGCACATCCTGTTCAGTTCCAAAATATATTTCCAATCCACCAGATGCTCTCCAGTTTCACCAGTATGCTTGGTCTCCCTTCTGGCTTCAGGGTGACTTCTCTGCCCCAGGGCTCCTGCATATTCTGTTCTGGTCTTTCTGCCTGGACACCTGTCTAGCCACCCCCTCACACTTAGCATTCCACTCAGCTCTTCTCACCTTAGCCTGTGGTTAGAAAGGTAGGCTCTGGAGCCAGTCTGCTTGGGTTGGGACCCTGGCTGTCCTGTTTATGTGCCCCTTATTCTCCCTATACTTCATTTTCCTTCCATATAGAGTGAGAGTGATAATACTACTTAACCCATAGGGCTGTTGGAAGATTACCTAGATAATATATGTAAAAAGCACTTAGAACAGAATCTGTCATAGATTCAGCCCCTATATGTTTGCTGTCGTGAACTACTGTCATGCCTGCCACTTCATCATTCAAGTCTCAGGCTTTTCTGATGTATCATTTACAATTATATACTTATTTGCATCTTGCCATCTCCCCCTAATAGGTCAGTTTCATGAGGGCATGGATGAGGTCTGTTTTGGTACGGCAGAAGTACCTGGCACCTGCACAGTTAGTTCCTAGAAGGCTGAGGGCACAAATATTTATTGGAACATGAATAAACTTGGGATGAATAAATTAAAAAGGGAAATCCGGTGACTGAGAGCTGTTGGGGAAAGTCAAGGTTAAAGCTGAAAGTATCCTTTGCATCTATCTGCTTTGGAGCCTAGGTTAAGCCTGAAAGTAAAATTAAGCTCCAGAAGTAGGAAGGAAGAGGAGGTTTACTTTGGCACAAAAGAGACTGAAACAGGGCCAGGCGTGGTGGCTCATGCCTGTAATCCCAGCACTTTGGGAGGCCGAGGCGGGTGGATCACCTGAGGTCAGGGGTTCGAGACCAGCCTTAACAACATGGTGAAACCCCATCTCTACTAAAAAAAATACAAAAATTAGCTGGGCATGGTGGTAGGTGTCTGTAATCCCAGCTATTTGGGAGGCTGAGGCAGGAGAATCGCTTGAACCCGGGAGGCGGAGGTTGCAGTGAGCCGAGATTGTGCCATTGCACTCCAGCCTGGGGGACAGAGCAAGACTGCGTCTCAAAAACAAAACAAAACAACAACAACAAAAAACAACATAAAAAGAGGCCGAAACATTTGAAGAGTAAATATGTGCAGAAAATCAAATTTGTTAGAAAAATGGGTTGGGGCAGTAATGAGATTTCCAGGAATCAGGAGCGGTAGAGCCCCACCAGCAGGGACCTACGGGAATAATGGCCTGGTGTGCAGTGCAGGGGCTGCCCGAAGATATACACAGCGTGACTTAGGAGAGCTGGTGGTGATGGTGGTGTCTGCATGCGGATATCCCAGAGTGGTGGTTCTTCAACTTCAGAGGACATTCAGATTACCCTGAAGGCTGGTTAAAACAGATTGCTGGGTCTCTAAGATTCAGTAGGTCTGAGGTCAGGCCTCAGAAATTGCACTGGTGACAAGATCCCAGGTGATCTGATGGTGCTGGTCTAGGGCCCCACTTCGAGAACCCTCACCTAAAGGGAAGACACCAGTTCTCCAGGGGCCAGAGCATTCTGCTTGATACAAGCAGGGCTGGATTAGACTTCTATGTATGGCTGAAGTTGCAGTAGTTTGGTTTAACAGCCAACCCAGCCAAGATTTGGTGTTCTTGTCCCAGAATTTGTGCCCTCTTTTAGTTCAGATCTAAGGGAATGGACCAGGAAGTCTCAGTCCCCCTCCAGTGGCTTTTTCCATTACACTTGAAATAAAATGCAAACCCTTTACCTTGGCCTTCAAGGCCCTACCAGTCTGGCCCTTGTTCACCTCTACAGTCATTGCCTGCAGCCAAACAGCCTGGCTTTGAGTTCTGGCTACCCTGTTTACTGCCTGTTTGACTCAGCTTCCTCAACCATGGAATGAGGTTTGTATTTCTTCCAACTTCATAGAGTTGCTGGGAAGAGAAAATGAGCTAATGTATGCAAAGTGTGTAGAATTGTGCCTGTCACACAGGCAGCACTCAACACAGGTCAGCCACTATTAGCTGATCCCTTATTAAAGGATGCTGGGGGTCTCCTGTTGTACTTAACCGTAACAGCCACAAGATCCTGCCTTTCAAGATCTGGGCTTTGAGTCACCCCTTCCAACTTGCTGTGTGGTGGGACCACAGGCTGCCTCTCTCTTCTTCCAACAGGCCTAGCTTCTTTGTGTATAGGTTCCTGTCCCTTGCTCCCTGCAGCAGTTTTGTTTCCTGTCATTTGGTTCTTAGCTCAGAAACTCCCCCACAGGGAGGCCTTCCTTGCAGCCTGTCTTCCCTCATCCTTGCCAGTTCATTTCCCTGAGTTAATATGTTTTGTAGCGCTTGTCACTGAAATGCAATTATTAGGATGCTATTCTCTCCGTGGCCTGCCTTCCAGCTGGAATGTAAGCTGCATGAGAGCAGAGGCTTGTCTGTGGTGTTCACATCTGTGAACGGCCTAGTGCCTGGGAGTAGACTAGGTGCTCAGTAAATACTTCATGAAGAAATTAATAAATGCAGAAAGAACTATTAATGAGCAATTGTGAGTATTTATAACATTTCACTGTCTCAGTGCTTGGTTTATTTTGGTAACTCCTGTTAGTTTTCTTGTTAGCATCGAAAACTCTTAAACACATAAATGCCTGTTTTAGAGGCAGCTGGGGAAGTGGAGTGAGGGAGGTGGAAAGTTTGTTTCTTCAAACGGGGAGGATGTTGATAAAGTTTTCTGGGAAGAAAGGACAGGTTGACCAGTTGACTTGGGGGACCAAAAGAGGAGGCAAGGGAGATACTTGATTTCAGAAAGCTCCTCACCTGAGACTAATTGGCTGGCCCCAGGCGCTGCTGCAGACCTCCCAGAATCCCAGTGTTCAGGGAGGAACTGATGTTTGTGCTTAACTCAGGCCTCAGGTGACTCTTAGGAGAGGAGCAGTATAGGAAGCACTGGTTGGGAGGTCCTGCTGTTTTCAGCTTCTCACAGTTTGCTACCCAAACTCTATGGCCAGGGAGGAGGAACTCAGATGGTTGTCATTTTTCAGGGTCTGCCAGCCTCTGCAGCCGAATGTGAAAGATGCTTGTTAAAAATGGACATATATACTTTGGGAGACCAAGGCTGGAGGATTGCTTGAAACTAGAAATTTGAGGCCAGCCTGGGCAACATAGTGAGACACCCATCTCTACAAAAAATTCAGAAAGCCAAGTTTGGTGGTGCACACCTGCGGTCCCAGCTACTAGGGAGGTCAAGGTAGGAGGATCACTTGAGCCCAGGAGGTCAAGGCTGCAGTGAGCTGTGATCTTGCCATTGCACTCCAGCTTGGGCTATAGAGTGGTACCCTGTCTCTTAAAAAATGCAGATAAAGTGGCCCACCTCTGCCCCAGAAATGCTGAGTCAGAATTCTGGGAAGGAAGCTCAGAAATTTGCATTTTAAAAACAAGCTTTCTAGGTGATTCCGAAACATGTCAAGCTTGAAAACCTTTGCTTTAGTTTGCTATCCTTATCTGTAGAGAGCATTGTGAACTGGGCTCCCCCTTATTCCTACCTGCTGCCCTTGATTTGATGTATTAGAATCTTTTGGATAATAAATACTACTCGAAGTATAGTACCTTTTGGTACTAAACAGTGCAGATGAGTTTAGTTGCTTTCCTCCTTGAAGTTCTAATAACCATGGTTCCCAGCATACGCTTGTTTTCTGTTGCTGTACACAGTTTATAGCAGAGGAGAGTTTTATGCCTTGGTTTTGAAATAGCTATATCTCCCTTCTGCATGCACTTGGCTAAACTGGGGTATAAGCGAGCAGGTCTTGCTTTGTTCCATGAAGCCATTCTTTGAACTTGTCAGGGTTGAGGGATTTTCATTGACTGTGTCCCTGGGTTCTCAGTTTTGCTCTTCGGGGACCCTGTAAGGCTGTCAGTTAGGGGTACAACTACTGTCCTTTAGCCTGTCAGATATTTCCCTTGGACTAGTACCTGAGGAGATGAAATGTGATCCTTTAGGAGGTTGGAGGACCACACAATGAGATCTGGAGAGTAAACTGCACTGGGTGAGCACGAGGTAGGAGAGGATGAGGATGCACAGAGTTGAAAGATTCTCGTTGAACCAGGTAATAGTGCCACCCGCAGGTGTGTGCACGTGTGTGTCTGCACATGCATATATGCACCAGTGTGTGAAGACAGAGCTCATCGTTAGTGTAGTAGAGAGTTAAAGAAAAAAGAAAAGCAGAAGTAGAAGCATAGAGTAAGTGAAACTTGCAAACTACAAGAATTGTGATGTATTTCTTCTGAAGCTCTCTTCCGGTGAGGTTCTGGGAACACCATTCTCAGGGCTTCTAGACTAGGCAGGAATTTGAGAAGTTGGAAGGATCCACAAGAATGAACATGATGAAAGATGTTAAAATGTCAAGTCTCTTGAGCAGTAAAGGAAGGGGTGATTGACTTAGCTTGGAGAAAAGCTGACTTCAGAATCTGAGAAAAACCAGGTGGAGGGAAGAAATCCAATTGAAATGTAGAGGGGACGCTCTTACCTCCTACGTATTCCTCCCCAAAAAGGGAGCATGGAAACACTTGGACTTTTAATTACCTTTAGATAATTTCTAAAGCTGGGTGATGGTGACAAGGGAGTTCATGATACTGTTCTCTTTCTCTTAGAAAATGTGTATGTATATGTAAAGAACAATGTCATTAAGTTATACAGTAGCTTAATTTTGACTTAAAAATATATATATACAATCTGGAAGGATTACCACTCACATGCAACCAGTTATCTCTGGGGGATAGGATTAAGGATGATTTTTATTTTCTTCTTTGTACTAATTTGTATTCTAAGCTGTAACAATAGATATGTACTACTTTTGTCATTGGAGGAAGTACATTAAAGAATAATTATTAAGTAACTTTGACTGATTTAGAGAAATGGGTTTCTGTTAGTTCCAAGCCAACCTAGAGCCCCTTTAGGTGGTGCCTAGGCAGAGGGATCTCATAGGGTATAGATAGAGGCATTTATGTACCTGCGATCTGCCAAAAGCTGGATAGGGCTGGAGTTAGGACTGTTAGGTGATCATTCCAGCTCCACGACTTGAACGGTGCGATATCGGGCAATTTGGCCATTTTCCTCACCTATAAGCTGCAGAGAATAATATCTGATATATAGAGCATTTTAAATGTGAAGCAGCATTGTAAACTTAACTTTTTAATCAAATGTAAGGTATAAATTCAGTGACCTGCAGGAGCAGGTTTATACCAGCTGATTGTTAAAATTTCAGGAATTTCATGAAATGGTTGATACCATGTTGGTAGCTTGAAATTGGCCATCAATTCAATAGTAGTAGTATTTACACCAAGGAAATTGGCAAATGCTACAAATGAGAACTTAATTTCATTTTTTTTCTTTTAAATAAGAGATGTAGTCTTGCTCTGTCACCCAGGCTGCAGTGCAGTGGCACCATCTCGGCTCACTGCAACCTCTGCCTCCCAGTTTCAAGCTATTCTCCTGCCTCAGCCTCCCAAGTAACTGGGATTACAAGCGCATGCCACCATGCCCAGCTGATTTTTGTATTTTTAGTCGAGACGGACTTTCGCCATGTTGGCCAAGTTGGTCTTGAACTCCTGACCTCAGGTGAGCCACTGTGCCTGGCTGACTTTCTTTCAGTCTAAGCTGGTTAACATTTACCTGCATACCACCGGGTGTAGTTATAGATGGCAGACACTTTGTTGGCTACTTCACCATGATTATTATCCTGCTTTTCCCTTGCCTGCTTCTCACTAAAAACTTTTTTTTCTTTTTTTTTAAAGCCAGATCCTAGCAAGGCTCAGTGGTGCATGCCTGTAATCCCAGCTACTCTGGGGACTGAGGTGGGAGAATCACTTGAGCCTAGGAGTTCAATAGTAGCCTGGGCAACATAGTGAGAGCCGATCTCAAAAGAAAGCCAGATTATCACTTTCCTAGTTTCCCTTGCATGTTGAGATAAGCATATAACTTAACTCTGGCCCAAGAAATTTAATGAAAATCTGGACTCCTGGAAAATATTTGTTTCCTGTCTGATAAAAGTACAGGCACAGAAGGAGAATGGCATCTCCTGATGACCTGAAGTCTCCTTAGTTTTCTATCTTTGGAAAGGTAATAAAAGAACATGATAGCTGGATCTGGGGCAACCATCTTATGGCCTTGTGGCAACAAGCCTATGGAGAAAAGACAACATGAGGAGTCAGTTGAGTGGCTTTATGAAATCGCTAGGCTGCTAAACTGACCTTGGGACCACTTCTCCTTGGACTTCTTGTTAAGTAAACAATGCATAGCTATCCTCATAGTTTAAGACACAGTTGGACCATATGTCAATTTCTTATAGCCCTATAATGTTGTCAAGGTACTTTCTGTTTATATTTTGGTATTCTTGAATAATCATGAGGGCCACTCCCCCCGCCCCACACCCACCCCCTTTTTTTTCCTCAGGGATTACACATTCCAGGAACTCTTCTGCTCTTTGGCTTCATGAGGAATATATGGCAAGAGACAAAGAGCAGGGGCATCTTGTCCATTACGCAGTGCATTCTGACCTGGTCCTATCAGAAATGGAGGGGGAGCTGAACAGCGGCCTCCTTTATTTATATCTGTTTCTGGCAGAAAGCATTTTGGTGGGAAGGGAGGAAGAACCCTGTTCTGTTTTGCTTAGAGGGAGATTCTGTAGGTCTGCTATCTTGGCGGGGGGGAGGGGGAAGCCATGCATGTTTATAGCTAGAAGGGAACTTTGAGGTGGATTGTTCTAACCATCTCATTCAATACAAAAGGAAATTGAGTCCCAGGCAGGTTAAAGTGGCTTGTCAAAGCAGATCTGGGCCAAGCACTTGTGTGCCCTGATTTGTTCTTGCAACTTTACTTGGCATGTCTGTAAACAGCCTCCCCTTCTGGTAAACACCCTCACGTTGCCCTGGAAATGAGAATCACTCTGCAATTTAGGGCACCCGGTGCCTCTTTGAGAGCTGGTAACTCTTCAGCTCACCACTTGATCCTCTCAGAGCTTGCCAGATCTTGTGTGGTGTTTCCTGGGCAGGGGGAAGAATGCTTCAGAAGCTCATGCATTTTTGTCATTGTGTTTTTTGATGGAAGGTTCCCAGACCTGTCTGCAGCCTCTAGGGATAGCTCTGGCATTGGCATTTGTGGACTGTGTGTGTGCTGGAGGTCATTTCTATCTAGTTTCACTTCCTTGGTTGAGATACCCCCTTATTTATGGGCAGCTCTCTTGAGAGAGACTCACACAAGCAGTACCAGTTGCCCAGTTCCCGGAAGCGATATGTACATGACATTCTATATAAATGGATCTTTCTTAGTTGTACAATGCTGTGACCCTGAGAAGAGGAGAAAAATATTAGCCATTGGATTTTATTTTCCATGTTTTGCACAAAATCTTACTATAACATATGCATGCCAAACAAATTCAGTCATTCAGCAAATGACTGAGCACCTTGTAGTCTCTTTGCCAGCTATGGCACTATGAGGACAGGACCACAGACTTGTATTTCCTACTGTGTCACTGACTTCCAACACAGTGCCTGGCCTACACCTAGGACTCAAAACTTTCTTTTATGAATGCATATGAGAATCCACAAATGCTAAGAGCATTAGATATAGTCCCGGTGCCCCAGGCCTTCAGTCTAGAGCAGTGGATTTCAACTGGCGAGGGGCGAGAGTGCATTTTCTTTCTCTCTCCTCAGGATGTTGGCAGTGTCTGGAGACATTTTGGGTTTCCACAACTGGGTGCGTGTCTTGGTACTTGCATATAGTGAGTAGAAGCCAGGGATGCTGCTAATGTTCACCAATGCACCAAACAACCCCCTACACCAAAGACTTAACTGGCCCGTGCTATCAGTAGTTCCAGGGTTGAGAAACTGTCGTCTAGAGGGAGTGATGGACTTGTAAATGAGGAGCACAATGTTTCAGATATTCTTTAAGAGGAAGGTACAAAGTGCTGTGGATAGAGAAAGAGATTTTTGAATCTGGAACTTGGAGGGTGTGTAGGAGTGGATGGGGTTGAGGATAGGGAAGAAGATTAATTCCAAGACGAAGGAGCAGCACATGCAAAGGGTCACAGGACAAAATGATGTGGGTGTGCCTTGGGCTGTGGGCCTGCCGCATGATGCGGGGCATCCAGGGGAGAGCTGGGTTGGTGTGGGAAAGAAAGATGGGACACAGTCATGGGGATCTTTACTTTGTGGAGGCTTTTGGGTATTATGGTGGAGGAAGCCAGCCACCATTCAAGGGTGATAAGGAAATGAGATTTAAGATGATTGAGGGTTGCAGTTTCAAGGGACAGTGCCTCTGAGGGTCATATTGAGGCAGAAGGATTGCCTAGCTAGGTGGTCCCTGACATTCAGAACTGGAAGTGGGTGATTGGTTTCCTGGGGCTGCCATAACAAATGACTACAAACTGGGTGGCTTAAACCAACATTCACTCATTCCCTCACAGTTCTAGAGGCCAGAAATCTGAAATCTGGGTGTTGGTAGGGCCACATTCCCTCTGAAGGCTCTAGGAGGAGACTCCTTCCTTGCCTCCTTCAGCCTGCGGTGGCTCCAGGTGTTTGTGGGCTTCTTTGACTTGTGTCCACACATCACTAATTTTTGCCTCCATCTTTACAAGGTCTTCTCCACTTTACATGGTCTTCCTCTGGGTGTCTCTTATAAGGACACTTGTCATTGGATTTAGGGCCCACCCAGATAATCTATGATGATCTCATCCTTAATTACATCTGCAAAGACCCTTTTTCCAAATGAGGTCACATTAACAGGTTGTGGGATTTGATGTGAATATCTTTTAGGGGAGTGTTTTTTGGTCTGTGGGATTGGGAAGCTCAGGAAGAAAGGAGGGGTGTATTAGCCCGTTTTCACACTGCTGATAAAAAGACACACCTGAGACTGGGTAATTTATAAAGAAAAAGAGGTTTAATGGACTCGCAGTTCCATGTGGCTGGGGACGCCTCACAATCATGGTGGAAGGTGAAAGACATGTCTTACATGGTGGCAGGCAAGAGAGAATGAGAGCCAAGTGAAAGGGAAAACCCCTTATAAAACCATCAGCTCTCATGAGATTACTACCAAGAGAAAGATATGGGGGAAACTGCATCCGTGATTCATTTATCTCCCACCAGGTCCCTCCCATAACAGGTGGGGATTATGGGAACTACAATTCAAGATGAGATTTGGGTGGGGAAACAGCCAAACCATATCAAGGGGTGAATTTATGAGAAACGTTATTTGGATGGCAGAATCAATAAGGTGGATATGTGAAGTAAGAGGAAGGAGCATGAGAATTTACCAACACTTTTAGCTTAAGCCAGTGGTTTCCAAACTTCCTGCTCTTGAGAGTCTTAAAGATTGAGGATCTATTAAGCTTTTATTTATGTAGGTTACATCTCTCAATAATTAGTGTGTTAGAAATTAAAACTGAGAAATTTGAATACATACTCATTAAAAAATCATAGTCAACCAATTTCATGTTAAACTGTGTTTTTTTAATGGAAAATAACTTTTTCCCCAAACAAAAAATAGTGAAAAAAGAGTGGTATTATTTTACATTTTTGCATATCTCTTTAATGTCTAGACTTTTGTGTTTAGTTCTGCATTCAATCTGTTTTGAGACATTGTTTGGGTTGAAGAGCATGCAGAAAATCTGGCCTTTCACAGACAAATAGTTAAAATGTTCTCGAGAGCTCCAGAGGTATTGGACTTGGAAAACTACTTGTTTAGACTGTTGGGTAGGTAGATCAACGGTGGTCCGTAAACTAACATGCCATAGGGAACAAAGTCATTTAACTGTTTTCCAAGGATGGGGTGGGTGAGGGAGGGGAGGAGAGAATGAGTTCATTTCTGAATGCTTCCAATGTGATATATTCATAAATAATTGAAGTCATGGGTGTGATTACCTGTTGAGAGTGTGCAAAGAGATGGAGGATCTGGATGACCTGGAGAGATAGAACTTTCTAGGGATAGACTTCCTGGACTCTGTCAGGGGATCTCTGAGGAGGGCAGTTGATAGGGATTTATGGGTACAGATACTAAGTGACCCAAAGAGACAGTTAACATCGGTGAGATTCCAGCTCCATTTGCCTCCTCTTAGTTTTCCTTTATCAGTCTGAGCTAGGCTGAACTGGCCCTGAGGCAGGGGATTGAGGACCCAAGGGAAGTGATAGCTTTGACCTTGTTATAAATCTCTTCTTCTTAGAAAGGAGGGGAGATGGAATTGACACAGGGCTCCCCACTTACCTTGAATTTTCTACAGGCATTTCCAGAGTCAGTTGGAATGTGCCAAGATTTCCCTCAGTAAGAATAACTCAGCCTTCAACCCACATCCAGTGTGCTGCAGATCAGCTGTGCAACTGCCTCCTTGTTGTCAATTAAAATTTGGTAGAATTTGCTGCTTTCCTTTTCCAGCCATTTCATTCATGGATAATCTAATGAGGTTGTTGAGATTTGGACTATTTAAGGCATTGGCAGGAGTGAAGAACTAATAAAAATGTATTTTGTTTGAAGTGTTGTTGGAATTTTTTGCTAAGATGCTCGTTTACTTAAAGGTATGGAGGATCTATCAAAACTGTGGCTGAGGCAGTGCTAAATAATTTATCATTCTCCTGAGTTCTGCGAGGAAGGTTAATATTGACATTGCTTAGGTTCTTCTTCATCTTCTTTTTTAATAAAGCTTCACACAGTGCTGTTATTTGACAGTATGGAAAATATTTTTGGGGTCAGAGTTGTTTTTACTCTGGTCAGTTTCAGACTAAATGTAAACTCCCTCTTGAAAAAGATTCTTTATAAATTGGAGACACTATTTACATTTCTACTACTCACTTGAATCTGCTTTTAAGTTATTGACTAATTGAAATGTTTTTGAAATTATATTTTCATTTACTTAGTACTTGGTATGTGTCTTCCACTGTGTTAGGTGATATGGGGGTGTAGAAAAGAAATAGAAGCCTCCTATCTGTCTCCTCTAGAAATGTGCTTCTCAAAATAACTGTGGCGAAGGATCAGTTTTTAGAAAAATTAATTTTCAATCTGTTGTAGATTAATATAAAAATGAATTACCAGGAAAATGAGATGCTGCTTGAATGTAGTGGTAATGTCAAATTGCTGTAAAAGTTTTCAAATACTCTCAGTTTTTGCACATTTTATGTTGAGGACCAGTGACAGTATCAGGCCACACTCAGGGTGGTAGCAATGCTCTAGAAGTTAATGTCGGTTTACCTACCCACATAAAACAATTTTTAAAATGACTAATTCATTAGTTTTATTTATTTATTTGAAAATTGAAGAATAACATTCCGTAGAGTGTACAAAGTGCCACATGACATTATAATAGCCGCTATTTATTGTGTTCGTTGTTCTGAGTGCTTTAGGTGTTTGGTTTTATGCCAGCCTCATGGTACCTGTGAGGTGGTCATTATTATCTCTTGCTTAGAAATGAACAAACTGAGGCACAGAGAGGTACTTAACTTGCCCAGGGTCATTGAGTGGCATAGTGATGGAGTTGGACTCTCTGAGCCCATGCTGTAAACATTCTGCTCTATTTATATAGTGAGTCTAAGAATGCTGCGTGAGTTCAGAAAAGAGAGGGCTGGATACATGGAGGATACACTGGCTGATGCAGGGTCTTGAGAAAGGCAGGACCTGAATGGGTGGGACATGCTGTACCCTCTCATAAGAAAAAGCTGGAAGGGAGGAGGAGGGGGGCAGTTTTTCTGCAGATCAGGCCTGGTGGAGCGTCTGCTGGAGCCCCAGCAGGTTGGGGGGTGGGGGATGGTGGTGAGCTCACGTGGTTTTGCTGTTAGATTTATCTCACTAGCTCATGCCTAATAAATCCAGTGTGGGAGAGAGTGGAGTCGGAGAGGCTGGGAGGGAGATGACTCTAGTAACCAAAGCGTGAAGTAAAAAGAGCCCGACTGATCAGGGCTTTAAATAGGACTGGAGAAGAATTGGCAGTTGGTGACAGATTGGTCAAAGGAAAGGAAGAGAGGAGAATAGACAACACTCATATTTCTTGGAACACTGTTCAGCTAGGATAGTAGGTCCTGTTGCTTGAGGACCTCAGAGTGACACAGTTTTGTACTCAGTCTTCAGTGATGGGACAGGCATTTGAATTCCTTGGGTGCTGAATTGGAATGAATACTCAGACTCCCACCCACCCTGTGACTTCTAACTGGCATTAACTGGTTTACTTGAAGGTCTTATTATTAAAAGGGCCCTTGTAGCTTTGGTTTATACTGCTTGTCCTGTGCTTTAAATCTCCCTTTAACGCCTGTTATTGACCTCCTTGTGGGCTGCTTGGGTGATAGTTAATCACCAGATTTGCTTGGAAGGTTTCCTAAGCTTGGTGGAGGATGAGCAAGCCCCCTGAAAATAAAAACGGTGGAGGCTGAGAAGTGCTAACAGAGGTTAACTGTTTAGACTAGTTTTTCTGAGGTTTACCAGGGGAAATTTGTTTCCTTGACTCAAAATTATACATTTAGCCCGTTTCTGAATAATTGGCCTAAAAGTAACGAACAAAATTGCCACCACCAACAGCAAAAAAGAGACATTTCCATTCTCTTTCCCCTCTTTTCCAAGCCAGAAGAAGAAGGATGTTCTGCAGTGAACATGGTTCACTGCAACCTCTACCTTCTGGGCTCAAGCAATCCTTCCACCTTTGCCTCCTAAGTAGCTGAGACCATGCCTGGCTAATTTTTATTTATGTTGTTTTTTGTAGAGACAAGGTCTCACTGTGTTGCCCAGGCTGATCTTGAATTCCTGGACAATCAAGCGATCGTCTCGCCTGGGCCTCGCAAAGTGTTGGGGTTATAGACGTGAAGCACTGCACCCAGCCTTGTTATTTTTCATGAATTTGCAATACATTTGGTGGGGAATCATTCTTTTGTCTCCCACAACATGGCTTCCTGCAGATGTGTGCTGAGCGTGGGGTCAGAGATGGAATTGAGGTGGGAAAGAAGGATAAAAGAAAGGAGCTACATAATGGCTAAGTGTAAGTCAATTAACTGGACTTCAGAGGACAGAAACCATGGCTTATGTTTGTGTTCTCTGCCCTCAGATCACCTAGCACACTAGCTTGTTAAGTACTCTGTGAAAAATGATTTAAAGGAAAAATTTGTTATGTAAGATTGCAATGCAAGAACTATATGGCATACCTCAGCAATAAGGGATCTAAAGAGAAAACTATCTTTTGAGGCTGCCTTAAATATAATTCTGGGCAGAATAAACTAGCAAATACCTTAAGTCTTTCTTGCTTTATGAATATGCAAATCTAAAAGTTCAAGTATTTTTCTCCTGCAGTTTCCTAGATTTTTTTTCTGAGAGCCACATCCAGGTGTTTGATATCAGAGGGTGATATGCATTTGAATGTGATTTGAATATGAATTAATTAATGGGATACAATTATTTAGATAAGAGTGGAGTAAATGCTAAGTATATTTTGATATAATTGGAATCAGAGGCTCTCTCCCACTTTTAAATGAGGGAGGAGGAACTGCCTGTCTCACTAGGACACTTCTGGGTAGGATGAAGGAGGTTGTCATGGGAAATTGGCACTTCTGAGAGCTGTGTGTTCAACACTTCATTCATGGTGGACATTTCCATCTAAATTGAATTTACTGAGTAGTCAGTCATGTGCTCAGTTTGGGCCATATGTGCTGGTCATACAAAAGATCATAATTATAATGATGGTGATACCATTTTTAAAGTACTTAGTGTGCGTGCCAGTTACTGTGTTGATTGTATCACAACTGATTTCCACTTACCCTTTACAGTAGACATGTGAGGTAGGTGGGGTGATCTACATTTCGCAGAAGAGAAAGGGAGGTCGGATTCTAGTTTAAGTTTGTTGGAATCACACTGTGCTCTCCTCAAAGATTTCACTGTCTTGGAGCATACATTGGACCTATTTGGGGCTTGCTTCTCATATGGCCACCTAACCATCCATTTTACTTCTCACCTCTCAGCCTCAGTTTCTCACCCTATAAAATGGGACACATCCTGCCTAAGCCACTTGTCTGTTATGAGGATGGTCATGAATGTGCTGTTTAAATGTGAGGGAGTGGTATTATTACCATGATTTTTTTTCTTTTTGCCTGCTCTAGGTACAGATGTTAAGATAGTATTTGCTGTTTTGTGTTGAGCTCATATCCTTTTGGTTTTGTTGGTCCCCACAGTTAGTGATTGATGGCCTGCAGGTGTGATTTGGATGGGGGTGAATGCTAATAGCAGTATAGGTGACAGTGGATGTAAAGAGCTGACTTTCATATGTGCCTTTGATGCAAATGTGGCTCTGGTGTTAGAAGGGTTGGGGCAGGAGAAGGACAAGGTGACCTTTTAGGGAAGTCCTGCCTTTCCTAAGTCAGGCCCCTACCTCTGGCCCTCTTCAGGCGGCTGGTATTAATGCTTTCTCTTATAAATATTTTGGCTGCAATGGGGAATTCTTCCCCAGCCTCCTTTAAAAAACTTCTCAAACAGCTATTAAGTATCATGTCAAGTAGAGGAGCTCCAAGTAGAAATCAGTCCCTATTGCTGTGCAGTCAGCGGCCGAGATGTCTGCTTATCCAGAGCCTTAGTGAAGCTGCTTTTCTTGGCCATTGTAGACTCTGCAGTAATGGTTCCCGTGCTGCTGCTAAATGGCCTGGATCCTGGTTTTAGGGGACAGTCTTGCCATGGGGAATAGAGCAGAGCCTGCCCTCCCCTACCTGTATGTTTTCATTTCCTAGGGCTGCTGTAATGAAGTACCAAACATTTGGTGGCTTAAAGCAGTGGACATTTATTCTCTCATGGTTCTGGAGGCTGCAAGCTTGAAATCAACATATGCAGGGCCATCCTTCCTCTGAAGCCTCTAGTGCAGGACCCTTCCTTGCCTCCTCCAGCTTCTGCTAGCTCCAAGTATTCCTTGGTTGTGGCAGCCTAACTCCAATCTCTGCCTCTGTCTTCACATTAGTGTCTTCCCTCTGTGTCCATCCCTTCTATATGTGGACATTAGCTATGCCAGATTAGGACCCACCCTAATTCAGCATGACTGTCTTAACTTGGTCATATCCGCAGAAACCCTGTTTCCAAAGAATGTCCCATGCACAGGTACAGGGGTTAGGACTTTGATATATCTCTTTGAGGGACCCAATTCTACCCATCACAGTGTGGCTCCAGGGGCTGTCTCCAGATCCTCCTCTGCACATCCTCCTGAGTTGGTCTGGTACTAGCTATTGCCTTCTAGGGCCTGGGTTGGCAGCTCATCCCCTCCTGTTTTCTCAGGAGCTTGAACTTATCTGCCATCTCCCTTTCTTCCTGTTAGCTTCAATCGCTTCCTTCATCGCCTTCTTCCTCGTGTGATTAAAACATGCACCAAGCTCTCACATCTTAGATCTCCTACCTTAGACCCCATGTTTGCATCTCTCCTCCTTTTTCTCCAGACTTCCAGAAGCATCCAGTGTACTCACTGTCTTCCTCACCTCCCACTTCTTCCTCTGCTCTTTCGAGTCTGGCTCTGCCCTCATCTTTCTGCTGAGACACCCCTCTCAGGTCACCCGGAATGGCCATGTTCCCTGCAGCACTTGATTCTGTTGCTCCTTCCCTTTGGGAAGCAGTTTCTTCCCTCAGCTTCTGAGGTAAAACACTCCTAGTTTCCTTCTCTCCCCTCTGGCCACACTGTCTCAGTCTTTTTTGAAGGCTTATCCTCCTCTAACTGGCTATTAAATCAATAGTGGATTTTTCCCAGGGTCTGTCTTAGGTCCTGGTCTTTTCTCACTTGACCTTCTCTCTAGGTGATCCCAGCCATCTGCAGGCTTCAGTCACTAGCCATATGCAGACGACTCACGACTTTAAGACTCCAGCCTAGACTTCTCTAGACCTGTATAGCTGAGTGCCTACTAGAAACATTTTCTCTGTGTGTCTGATGCCTCAAACTTACGATGTTTATACCTGAACTTGTGATCTGCTCCCCTTCCTCTGCAAAAAGCCCCCAACATGGGGGAGATATACCATCCCAAAAGTCTAGGACATCGTTGACAACCTTGCTGTTTGTCATTCCATCCAAGAAATCAACGTAAATCCTGTTGGGTTTCCCTCCTAAATATCCCTCCATTTCTTCCTTCTCTTTACTTCCACCACCACCATCTTGGTCCAAGCTACTATTATCTGATCTTCCAACTCTCATGAGAGCCTGGTAACTGGTCCCAATCCCCTTACCCTCAGCCTCCCAGTTGGTCTGACCCTACTCTAGTCAGTTGTCCACACTGCACTTCTATTCAAGTTGGATAATGTCACCTTCTGTTTTTCTTTCCTTCCTTCCTTCCTTCCTTCCTTCCTTCCTTCCTTCCTTCCTTCCTTCCTTCCTTCCTTCTTTTTCTTTTTTTAAGAGACAGACAGGGTCTCGCCATGTTGGGCAGGTTAATATGAAACTCCTGGTCTCAAGCAGTCCTCCTGCCTCAGCCTCCCAAAGTACTAGGATTACAGGCATGAGCCACCATGCCCCGCCTGATGTCACCTTCTTGCTTAAAACCTTTACTGTTCTTATGATAAAGACAGAAGCTCTTTACTTGGTTCACAGACCCTGCATAGTCTCTCCCCCAACCTGTACTGCTTCATTCTTATCTTTTACAGCTGCATTCCACTTCCTGCTACTGCTATGACAGCATTCTTTCTTTAATTTTCCCAATGTTGCAGACTTTATCCATGCCCATCCTCTGTCTTTTCTCTTGTTAGGCACACATGCACCAATGATTGTTATGCCTTTCTGATGAATTGACCTTTTTATCATTATGACTTGTCCCTCTTTATCTCTGATAATACTTTTTGTCTTGAAGTCTACTATATCTGATATTAATACAGCTACTTCAACTCTTTTATGTTTATTGTTTGCATGGTATATGTCTTTTTCATCCATTTCCTATCAACTTATCTGTCTCTATATTTAAAGTATGTCTTTATATTTAAAGTATAGCCTGTAGTTGGGCTCTACTTTTTTACTCATTCTGACAATTCCAGTCTTCTAATTGGAGTCTTAGTCCATGAATATTTAATTAGCTTTTAATGTGCTTATTGATAGGGTTGGCTTTGGGTCTACCATTTTACTATTTGTTTTCTGTGTCCCCAGCTTATTTTTTTGGATTATTAGACTATTTTAAAAATAACTTTTGTTTACCAATTGCATTTTAGTTATACTTACTTGTGTTGTTTTTTGGAGTTGTTGCTCTAGGAATTACAATCTACACCCCACCTATTCATGATCTCCTTAGAGTTAATATTATATCATTTCATGCAAAATATCAGAAGCTTACCACTGTAAGAGGCTGTCCTCTTGAAGTTAACTCCTACTTTGCAGTCAGAGCTCAGGTCAAAGGCCACCTTTTCAGAGCATTCTTGTCTAACTCCCCAGACTAGTTTAAGCCACTGTTACGTGCTTTCTGAGCAGGCAGTTTGGGGTATTTATAACACTTGCAATTCGCTCACTATGGAATCCCCTGGACTTAGCAGAGTCTGTATGCATAATTATTTGTTAATCGAATGAAGGATGGGGAGCAAGCCTTGAGTTGTGGCTTGAAAAATATAAAATATTTCATAATAATGTATTTCAGAGGGTGGGAATGGCATGACGTAAGGCTTAGAGGTTGAAAAGACAGCGTATGTGGGGTGGCATATAATAAAATAGATTAAATGAAAGTTAAAATACAAAAATAGAAAACAGCTATAATAACAATAGCCACCATTTATAGGGCATTTAATAATGGACCAGGCACTGTGCTAAACTCTGCACATTTAATCTTATGTAACCTCAGTCCTGTGAGTTATTCCTGTCTCCTTTCAAACAAAGCCACCAAGATACAGAGATCAGTTATCTTAGTCTCAATCGTAGGTAAGGCTATGCATTCAAACGCAGATCCATGTGACTCGCACACTTAGAATGGAAGCAAGGCTAGAATGCTGGGCTTGATTGTTTAAGGCTTTGAATGCCAGTCCTAGGTGACTGTGTTTTGATTTGGGGCCAGAGATAAGTGGGGAGAAGACCAGAGATGTTATTGAGGGTTTGTAGACAGTTATGCTAGATGCTGCTTTTTCCCTTCTCAGGGGAAAAAGGGAAGAAAGCCTTCTGATGCTTTCGGATAGGGGAGTGCAGAATAGAAAACTGTTTCAGGAAGATTCATCCAGGGCCAGTAGGCATGCTGGACAGGAGTGAAATGTGTGCGGAGCAGTAGCCGAATCCTGCTGTAACAGCTGCCTCAGTTGGTAGGGGTGGGGTGAGGGGCGGGTGGTGGGTGGGAGGCGGGTTGTAGTATTTTAAAGGAAGGAATAAAGGGGAGATATGTTTTGAGAGAAGTATGGATAGGTTTGGTTAATGATGAGTTATGAGGAGTAAAAGATTCTTCCCTTATCTTCCAGGTCTTTTATATCTGCTAACTGTAGGTGTTGCCTAGTAACAATTACATATGTCTGTGATGGGGATTATCATAGCCCAGTTTCCCAGACTGGGGTTTACAGACATCCTTGGGGGTCTGAGAGAATGTTCTTTTGGGGGAGAGGTGGACAAGGCTAGGAAATATAGCTATAAAACCATGAAAAGTGTTTTGTTTGTCTGAGTAAGACTTGAGCTAACTCAGCCTTCCTGACTAGCGCATAGAGGGATATTTTTCTACTTCTGCGGCTTTCTCATCCCTGGTGGACATTTCTGTCCAGTTCATTGAATCGTCACGGAACTGGTTTGTTAGATGTGACTAGGGGATGGAGAAAATTGGGAATTTCTGCTCATGTTCTGTACGATAGATGGTGACGCTCAGGAGGTTGTGAGTGTCTGTAGTATGTATTTGTTTGCATTATCTGACTTTGAGATGACCGTTGAAAATTGTGTTAAACTGAGCTTATTTTTTTCTTAAGTGCAAAAGAGCTTAAGAAATTCCCAAACTAGCATCAAAATGTTTTCACTTTCCCAGTGAAACATTTCATTGAAATTAAAAGATTGCTTTGAAAGTGATCCAAAAAATAAGATCATTCTGTGAAGTTCAAGGTAAATGCATGAGATTTATGGATGCAGTTGGAGGTTACCCGAAGTATCGAAGGTCTGAATTTTATTTTATTTTATTTTTTGAGATGGAGTCTCGCTCTGTCGCCCAGGCTGGAGTGCAGTGGTGCAATCTCGGCTCACTGCAACCTCTGCCTCCCGGGTTCAAGTGATTCTCCTGCCTCCCGAGTAGCTGGGACTACACGCAGCCGCCAGCCACCACGCCCGGCAATTTTTTTGTATTTTAAGTAGAGACGGGGTTTCACCGTGTTAGCCAGGGTGGCCTCAATCTCCTGATCTCTCGGGATCTGCCTGCCTCGGCCTCCCAAAGTGCTGGGATTACAGGCGTGAGCCACCGCACTGGGCCGAAGGTCTGATTTTTGTTATCAGTGTAGAATACAAAAATACAGAGTGAACACAGGCCTTTCATATTAGCATGGACTATTTTCTGGACTTTGGTTTCTGTTTCTCTCTGTGTGCCTGTCTCCCTCGAATTGCTTTAAAGCTTGTTATTTTAGTCGAAACCAATGACAAGAGGTGTGAGAGTTCTCCTTTCTCTATGTTTGGATTACTTTGTTGTAAACCTGTTGAAATCCATGTGCACAATGGTTTGGTGCACTGCTACTCTGGGCCGCTTGGTGAGGACTGTGAATTCACATTCTCAGCTGGCATTGTCTCTTGGCTTAGTTAATACTTGGTCTTGGACATGTGTGTACGACTATTTTGCCCTAGATGCTGTTAATGTTAAACATATTTAAAAGTATGTCTGGATTCATGGTCTTTTCTGCTTCCCAACAGTTATTAAAAGTGCTTTATTTTTTCTCTTACTTTCCATGTTGTACAATAGTAAGATGTTCAGCCTTTAATAAGAGTCCTTTTAAAAGGTTCAGTGCTGTTGATCTGGTTCCCAGAGCACAACCCTGGGAACAAGATCTTGACTAACTGTTGTGTGTGCCTCATGTTTTTGGGATCTTAGTTGCCTCACCTTTGCAGATGGGCAAAGTAGTTGCTGGAAGTTCTATTATAAGAACTGTTGGCTAGATATAGTGAACAAGCTTAAAACTCTGTAAGGAAAGGCATTGTAAGAATTTTGGTGGCTGTGACCCTCCATTATTTCAAGACATCTTTGAAGAGGTTCGGGGCTAGTACAAGAGGAAGCTATTTGTGTCCCTTAAACATTCTGGCTTGGGGGTTTTAGAGGCATGCTGTTCCAAAATTTGGACTCTCCTCTTTCTATTTTTGCCTGATTAGACTTGACAAAAGCCTTCAGAGCAGTGTCATAAAAGTTTGTTATTTGAGTTCAGGTGACACGCATTACCTCTTGTTTGGAATCTCTTAATGCTGCCTAATACCATTAAGTGTCCATGTCCAGCCCAGTTTCCCAAACTTGGGGTCTGAGGACTCCCTGAGGCTGTGGTTTTCCTCTAAAAGGGGTCTATTGGTGCATTACTGGAGTTTGAGAAATAATGTCTAAGCAACAATAGTTAACACTCTGGAACTTGAATCTTATTCTTATCTTTTGGATTTTTGTCATTAATGTTAACTCTTCTCAGAAACTTCAGGAAATAGACCATCAGGGTGCATTTTTTTGGTTGTGATGCTCTGGATTTTTACCTCCTTTCACTTAGTTTCTCTAGGTCCCTGACCTAAAGTTTTGTACTAATAAACCTCACAGAAGTGACAGCTTCTTTTTTGGCTCTGTGGCCCTAGTGTTCTACAGGAAGTTAAAGGAGTGAAGTGAAAACTTTATACACTTGGTTCCTTCCTGGATCTGTGTGTGTGTGTGTGTGTGTGTGTGTGTGTGTGTAGCTTTGCGTTTGTGCCCTTACAGTGAGGGAAGGAAGGGGGTATGGTAGAGAATTCTGAATGGACTTTTCCTCTTGGGATCTGCTGCTGTCGAGCCAAGATGGGACATCCATTTTCTTCCTGGTGGTGAGACCTGTACTGGCACTGGGCATGGAAACCCCGGTTTTCTAGAGAGGCAGAAACCTCAAGTCTTCATGTTAGCATGGTCTCTGTATCAGCATCACCTGGGAAGTTGTTAGAAATACAGATTCTCAGGCACCACCCCTGACCTACTGAAGTGGGAACTCTGTGGGTGGGACCAGCAGCTGTGCTTTAGCAAGTTCTTCAGAGGATTCTGATAGATGTAAAAGTTAGAGAGCCACTGCTTTAAGGAAAGGGTCTTTTTAATTTCCCAAGAAGGCTTTTTGTATCTCTTCTCACTAGAGCTTCAGGTTATCACTTTCTGGAACCAAAAATGTGATACGAACAATAGGAGCAATGCTAATTGCCAGCCATTTTTATATGGTTTGGTGGTTGGGAGCATAGACTTTTTGGAGTTCTTCACTACTGTGTGACCTTGGTCAAGTTAGTTTCTCTCTGGGCTTTGTTTTTTTTTTTGAACTGGGTTATGGAGATAACGTGGTAGAAACTATTACTATCCCCGTTTTACAGTTGAGGAAACGGAGGCACAGCAATGGTCCCAGAGCTTGCTTAGAGTCCCTCTTAAATGGAGTAGGGGGTTTAAATTCGAGCTGTCTGATTGCGGACCCTGGGCTCTTACCCACAGTGCTGTCCCCACTCTTGTCTGCATCTCCATCAGTCAGTCTTAGCTGGTGCCAGCGTGTATCCACCTGGAACCACAACTGCGAGCCAGAGGATGGCCTAGTGAGTTGGAATTAGAGCATCCCCATTGTTGTCGTGTTGCAGCACGAGCAAGATTTTGACTGACACTTCAGTATGGAGCTCAGTGTTTCTTAAACCCAGAGCCTGTGAACCTCCTTTTCAGAATAGGGCTCTAAAAGATAAAAGCTATTCCTCTGGTGGGTCTGTGGCTCTCACTGGAAGTGCTGTGGAAATCTGGGCGGGAAAGAGGAGTTAGTTGGTTGTGGCTGCTACCATTGAGTGGGTGGGGCTGTCTTCAGTGTGCAGATGAGTGGGTTCCATGAAAAATTGTCCTGTGTCCCCTGCACTTTCAGATGTGTCACTGAAACCTTCAACTTTTTTTTCCCCATCTCAGATGGGAATCTGTTTTACGTATGATCTCAAAGTATTTTTTGTATGATTTTAATATACATTTAATACACACTGAGTTTCTGAGGAATATAACTGTTGCGTCTTACTATGTTGGGAGACTATTTTGTTAGTTTGAAACTGTAGCAAGAGTGTATCACAGTTTCAAAAAATTCATGTTATGCTCTTCCTGATCATTTGAAATGGCAATACAGCACACCTGTATCAGTTTGCATTTTGTAGTTACTATGTTGTGCTAATGCTAGGAATAGGAGCAAACATTTAACAATTTCTTTTTCTTTTTTTTTTTTGAGACGGAGTCTCGCTCTGTTGCCCAGGCTGGAGTGCAGCGGCACGATCTCTGCTCACTGCAACCTCCGCCTCTCGGGTTCAAGCAATTCTCTGCCTTCTAGGGCCCTGCTTCTTCAAAGTCTAATGTGTCCATGAATCATGTGGGAATTTGTTAAGAGGCTGATTGTGACTCTGGGGGAGGAGTGAGATTCTGCCTTTCTAACAGGCTTGCAGGTAATGCCAGTGCTCCAGGGCCATGGACCACACTTTCAGTTGTGAGAGTCCATTGTAGTGTGCCTGAGCGTTTCCTGTTGAAGTGCCTATTTTAAGTTACTTTCCTTTTTAAAAATTTTAGAACGAGAGCATTATATTGATTTAAAAAATATTGATATAGGTAAGTTATCTATGAATTTCATTTCACACTAGGGAAATCGATGTTATAAAATGTTTGTTTTCAGGATGGTGTGTGGGGTTTGATGGGTTGAGTGCCCCTACTCTGGGTGACAAAGCAGTGCTAGTTAGAAACACAAATGAAATTACAACTCCAAATTCATGAGGTAGTGACTCAGAATATGCTCATGTTAATTGTTCAGAATAGGATGTCTTTCATTTATTCTTTGAACAAATATTTATTGAACAGCTGCGATGTGTGCTATTTGCCAGGCATTGCATCTGTGCACTCTGTGCTTGGCCTGCGTTTGTCAACAAAATAAAGATCCCCAGTTTTATGCACCTTATCTTCTTGTTGAGGAGACAACCAATACACATTCTAAGTAAATTATAGTGTGTTTTAGGTGATAAATGCTATGGATTGTTGAAGGATTAGGAATGCTGGGAGGTAAAGGGAATGGGTGGACAATTCCAGTTTTAAATAGGGTCATCACATTTCTCATTGAGAATGTGAAATTTGAGCAAAAAGTTAAGGTGGTCAGGTTGTTGACCATGTGGATACCAGGAAAAAGAGCAGTCTAGGCAGAGGGAACAGACAGTGCAAAATCCCTAATTAGAGAATGCTGGGCTGGTGTGTTTGAGAAATTGCAAGGAGACTAGACAGTGTTAGTGAAGGGAAGTGTGGTTAGGGATGAGACCAGAAAGGTAATGGGGTTAAGATCACACAGGAACTTTTAGGACGTCATAGGGCCTTTGCTTGTACTTTGAGTAAAATGGAGCATTTGGAGCAGGAGTGACATGGTCTCATTTGAGTTTTAAAAAGCTCCCTATGGCTGCTGTGGTCAAAGTGGCCTTCAGGGGGCAAGGGGAGAAGCTAGGAGACCAGTTAGGAGACATTGCATTGCATAAGCATGAGATGATGCAGTGGTGGTGATGAGAAGTGGTCAAATTCTACATGTATTTTTGTGAAATTTAGAATGCAAAGTTTAAACTTCTCAGAACTCAAAGCTCCCAATAATATCTGTGTGGCTTCTAGTTTGAGGAAAATCTGAGGTAGATGACAGATATGTATTCATCATTCCATGTTCTTTTCCTTCTGGGGATTCTGAGTTTGTGCACACACTCAGGAGTGGGTGTGTCTCTTCATCCCAGCGATTAGCAGTTGGATACAATGAGCAGCTATCTGATCTGGTGTTAGTTTAAAGTAAAAACTGAAGCAATACTAAACTATCTGGTTCTTAAAATCTCACACATTCTTCTTGATTAGGCCAGAATGTATTTTTAGTAAAAACATATGCTGTTACTCAATGTTTCTTATAATACTCTGATGGCAAATCAAAGATAAATATTCAGTTTTCTCATCCTACTTTCCCCCTGAGCTCACTGCTGGTACTCCTACTTTCTTTGACTCAGAGACTACTGAAATTTTGGTAGCACATTTGCTTTAAGTTGACTGAAACCTTTCTGACTTAAAATATGCATTATGTAGTTTTGCTCTATATTTTCACATACTTTATTTGAAAATGTAGGAGCAGTTTGGAGATATCTTCTGATAATGTACATGTAACTCATATTCTGTGCGGATCACGATTTCAGTGACCTTCTATGCTTGGAGGAGACTTGATTACCATAGAGTGAAATTTCCTATAGAGGGGTCTTTTGAAAACCCGCCAAAACAGTGGCCCGCCAAGGCATTAGTAAGAGCACACATAATTAAGTAAAGTTACATGGCATGTCTCCAGGACACCTCTTTCTCAGCTAGGGTGACCTTTATAGAGTTTGGTCAGGTGCTTAAATGTCATAAACTATTTTGTTCTAAGCTTCTTGATTAATCATAGCAGTGATTTTGATCAATTGCTGTTTTTCATTTTATGCATTCAGCAGTTACATAGAGGAATAAGTGTATCTTATTCTTGTGCCGTGGCTACCATTACTCCAACTGTTACTAGGATTATTTCTTGGCTTGGAGTGAGGGGAGCAGGAGGTAGCTTCATTTACTCAAATCTCTCCCTCTTATTCTTTCAGGTCTGTATTTTAGGAACTCTGATGTAGTTCCATAACTCAATGATAATCTGGGTAGGGCAAGAGGGTTTTTTTTTTTTTCTTTTTTAAAGCCTTGGGTTATTTTTCATGTGTTGTGACCTTGGAAAAGTATTCCTGTATCTATCCAGTAGGAGATCTTTTTAAGGAGAGTAGGAGTTGTAAGCACATATTTTTAGACCACATTTTCATGTGGCATTTGTTCTTTGGTGGCATGGTGTCATGGAAATTTCTCTTCCTAGTCTAGGATTTAGAAGATAGTATTTCCATGCTGGCTTTGTCCAGTTGCTGCACTAGCTTAGTGAGGCACACTTTTCTCATCTGTACAACGGGCATGAAGATACATACCTACTGTCTCCCTTGGAATTGGAGTTGGCAAAGATCAAGTGAGCCAAAATACGTGAGAAAACATTGCAGCTCTAAACTTCCCTTCAGTTGTAGGTTGTGATGTTGTGTGGCTGTAATCATAAGGCGTGTGCCTAGGCACCTTTTGTTTCTGTCTTTAATTTACCGTTAGTCTTGGGTAAGTTGGTGAGCCAGCTTTCTTAAACATAAAACAGGTGTGTGCATAGGGGTTGGCCAGGAATGGAGAATCAAACTGTGGGCTCTCTGGAAACAATTCCTTTTTTTTTTTTTTTGAGATGGAGTCTCACTCTGTCACCCAGGCTGGAGTGCAGTGGTGCGATCTCTGCTCACTTCAACCTCCGCCTCCCAGGTTCTAGCGATTTTCCTGCCTCAGCCTGCAGAGTAGCTGGGATCACAGGCACCTACCACCACGCCCAGCTAATTTTTGTTTTTAGTAGAGATGGGGTCTCCCCATTTTGGCCAGGCTGGTCTTGAACTCCTAACCTCAGGTGATCCACATGCCTTGGCCTCCCAAAGTGCTGGGATTACAGGCATGAGCCACCGCGCCCGGCCTGGAAACAATTCTTAAAAAAATCCTATCATTTTATATTTCAGTGAGATTTTTGCTCATTTTTTTCTTTTTCTAACTTATAAGTTAAAAAAAATCTAAACTTACAGGAAAGTTAAAAGAATAGTATAATGGGCCAGGTGGGGTGGCTTACACCTGTAATCCCAGCACTTTGGGAGGCTGAGGCCAGAGGATCACTTGAGGTCAGGAGTTCGAGACCAGCCTGGCCAAAATGGTGAAACCCCATCTCTACTAAAAATACAAAAATTAGCCGGGCGTCGTGGCAGGCGACTGTATGTAATCCCAGCTACTTGGGAGGCTGAGGAAAAGGAGAATGGCTTGAACCCGAGAGGTGGAGGTTGCAGTAAGCCGAGATTGCGCCCCTGCACTCCAGGCTGGGCGACAGAGCGAGACTCCATCTCCAAAAAAAAAAAAAAAAAAAGAATAGTATAAGGAATACCCATATACTCTGCACCTAGAGTCAACAGTTAACATTTGCTTCATCCCTCTACACATTTATGTATTTATGTATTGGTGTTTAAACTTTAATTTCTGCCTTCTTTGATTGTTGTCCTTTCAAGAATTCTCCTCTACAGAGTATAACAAATTTAGCCATTACTTAGGATGCAATATGTGGGATTATGTTGAAGCTTTTACATCCTTCTGCTTAATCAATACCGTCTCTTGAACAGGATGAACTTACTGCTGTGAATGTAAAGCAAGGCTTCAATAATCAGCCAGCCTTCACTGGAGATGAACATGGCTCAGCCAGAAATATTGTAATTAACCCATCAAAGGTAATGTTATTTGTTTGTTTCCTCAAACTCCTGAAAAAGTGTGTATATGTGACACCCTTAATAATCACTGTTGATAAATTAGTGTTGTTTAAGCCACAATCCATATTCAGATTTCCCCCAAATACCATGTATACTGTCCTGCCCCAGGATCCAATCAGGGATCATACATTGCATTTCATTGTCACATCTTTTAATTTAGTACAGTACAACTCTCTGCCTCTCCCTCCTCCCCTTTCCTGCCTTTTTTTAAAAAGGCTTTTATGACTGCTATTCTAGAAGAGCCCAGGTCAGTTGTCTGACATACTAGTGCTATATTCTAGATTTTTCTGATTGTTTTCTCATGACGGGATCCAGGTTAGATATTTTTGGTAAGAAGACTACATTGCATCATACCAGGAGACACACAATGCCAGTTTGCCCTACTATTGGCTATAGTTTGATCCCTTGGTCCGGGTGGTGTCTACCATCTCCCTGCATTGGAAAGGTAGTCCTCTCTACCTCTTAGTAAGGTCTACAAGGTGATAATTTGAGAGGATATAAATATCCTATTCTTCAATAAAAGTTCATCCTGTTATTTTAGCATCAGTTGATGACTCCTGCTGAATGATTTATTTTGCTGGTGATTGCAAAATGCAGGTTTTCTAATTATTCCATACGCATGTTTTACTTGGCATTCTTTTATTAAAAGAAGTGCTTTCTTTTAAACTCAAGTTTTTATTGTCACTTTGGATTCTTTTTTTTTCTTTTAATTTGACGTGTTATAATCCGTACCTTCATTTTTCTTTTTGATGCTCAAATTGTTTCATGTTCTGCCAGCAGGGGCCCCACTAACCTGGCTGCTGGTTAAATGTCCTTGTCATCCTTTGAGCACTTCTTTACTTTTGGCACCAAAACATATTCCAAGTTTATCTTGTTCTTTCCCAAACCAGATCTGGATGCTCAGTGCTACTGGAGTGTCATTCTTTCTAGGCTTTCTCAGTGGACAGAGATGGGACACATAGACACATATTTTTTCTACCTACCTATCATTACCTTTTCTAGCCCAGTGCTGCAGGGTATTTCCCCTGCTTTTTCGTATTCCGTTTTTAGGTCTCCCTTCTCCCAAAGTGAGAACCCTGGCTCTTAATAATATCAATATATTTATTCATTTATTCTGTCTTACAACACACATAAAAAAGTTCCAGAATAAAATACTTCAACAAATACTTCCAACAAAACCACTGAATAAATGTAGAATTTTTCTACAATACTTTTTGCCCTTAGACTAACTTTCATTAAAAGTATATACTCAGAATGTTGTGCTCAAAATTTTTTTTTTAATTAAATGTCTTTTTCTGTGTTTATCTTATCAATTAGGAATATAGGCTAGGCGTGGTGGCTCACACTTGTAATCCCAGCACTTGGGGAGGCCGAGGCAGGAGGATCACCTGAGGTCAGGAGTTCGAGACCAGCCTGGCCAACATGGTGAAACCCTGTCTCTACTAAAAATATAAAAATTAGCTGGGTGTGGTGGTGGGCGCCTGTAATCCCGGCTACTTGGGAGGCAGAGGCAGGAGAATTGCTTGAACCCAGGAGGCGGAGGTTGCAGTGAGCCGAGATTGCGCCGCTGCACTCCAGCCTGGGTGACAAAGCTAGACTCCATCTCCAAAAAAAAAAAAAAAAGGAATATAAATAGAATTGTTTGTGTTTCTATTTGTAATCTTTTAGGGTTTTTTTTTTTATATATATATTTTGAGTTGGATGTTAAAATACTTTTGTGAAATTAAAAACACACATACAAATGAAAAGAAATCAGACATGCAGGTGAATTTCTATTTCCTTTCCCTTCTCCAGAGAAACATGTTAATGGTTTGTGTATCATTCCAGATCTCTCTTTATGTGCACACAAATATATAAATAACTGACAGTTTGTTAAACTGTCAACTGAAATATTACTTAAGCAGTGTGAAAGAACATAGAAACATTTTCTGCAGATAGTCCTATTGACTAAACACACGTTTTTAGTTTTGTCTTTTTTCAATCTTGGTACAATTTTTTACGTTACAACCACAATTATGTATATGTAATTTGTGATTCCTTTTTAAAATTATGATAAAACATACATAACATTTACCATTTAACCATTTTTAAGTGTACAGTTCTTGGGTATTAAGTACATTTGCATCGTTGTTGCAAACATCAACCATTGTCACTATCCATCTCCAGAACTTTTTTTTTTTTTTTTTTGAGACGTATTCCAGGTTTATGTTCTTCTCTCCCAAACCAGATCTACAAGGGTGGAGTCTTGCTCTGTCGCCCAGGCTGGAGTGCAGTGGTGCAATCTTCGCTCACTGCAACCTCTGCCTTTCAGGTTCAAGCCATTCTCGTGCCTCAGCCTCCCGAGTAGCTGGCTGCACCCGCCTCCACACCTGGCTAATTTTTGTATTTTTGTAGAGACAGGGTTTCACCATGTTGGCCAGGATGGTCTCAAACTCCTCACCTTAAGTAATCTGCCTGCCTTGGCCTCCCAAAGTGCTGAGATTACAGATGTGAGCCACTGTGCCTGGCCTCAGAGCCTTATCATCTTTCTTAATTGATCTACTTTAAAAAATTGAAACATTATTTTGTATGCACTTTTCCTTATGGCTGAAGTAGTCATATGAATAATAATTCATGGCTAGATAACATTCGGTGATGTATGTGCTGTAATTGACCGAAACCTCTATATACAGCAGTTAGTTTGTTGCCAATTTCTCATGGTTATTTATAAAGAAACTGTAGTCATACTTGAAAGTATAGCTTTTGTTCTTTAGGATAAATTCCCTGAATTGTATTACTACTTGGTTAAAGGGTGTATTAATCTACCAGAGCTGCTATAACAAAATACTTCAGACTGGGTGTCTTAAACAACAGAAATTTATTTTCTCACTATCTGAAGGCTGGAAGTCCAAGATAAGGTGTCAGCAGGTCTGGTGTCTCCAGATGCGTCTCTCCTTGGCTTGCAGATGACCACCTTCTCACTGTGTCTTCACATGGTCTTTTCTCCTTGTGTGTTCCTCCGTGGTGTCTCTTCTTATAAAGTCCTACTGGATTAGGGCCCAGTCCTGTCACCTTATTTAACATTAATTACCTCCTTAAGGCCCTATCTCCAAATATAGTCACATTGAGGGTTAAGGCTTGAAGATGAATTTTGAGGATGTACAATTTAGTCTCATAACAGAGTATGAATGCTTTATGTCTCTTGATATGAACTGCTAAATTGTTCAGTTGTATAAAGTTTTATGTCAGTTTAAATAACTAAGTAAATGGAAATAACATCTGTTATACTTCGCTACCACTCTTTCTGTGAGATTTACTCAAGGACCCAAGACTTCTGAGGGGAATTTGATTTTATAAATATGAAATACATGAATTATAATGTAACTCCTAAATTTTTCCCCACATTCTTATCAAATGAATTATTTTTGAAAATAGCTTAGGATGGATGGAAACAAATGTTAAATTTAACCTTATTTCTGGCCGTGTGTGGTGGCTCACACCTGTAATCCCAGCACTTTGGGGGGCTGAGGCAGGTGGATCATCTGAAGTCAGGAGTTCGAGACCAGCCTGGCCGACATGGTGAAACCCTGTCTCTACTAAAAAAAAAAAAAAAAAAAAAAATTAGCTGGGTGTGGTGGTCGGCACCCATAATCCCAGCTACTCTGAGAGGCTGAGGCAGGAGAATCGTTTGATCCCAGGAGGCAGAGGTTGCAGTGAGCCGAAATCACACCAGTGCATTCTAGCCTGGATAAGACAGCGAGACTGTCTCAAAAAAAAAAAAAAAAAAAAAAAAAAAACAAAAAAAACCCCGAAAACACCTTACCTCTTATACCTTGTTTGCGGGAGTACACAACTCTATAAACCTTTTAGAGGGCAATTTGGCAATGCTTATTAAAATTGCAGAATTATACAGTCTGAATTCTGGAAGTCTAGCCTAAAGCTCCAGCTGACTATGTATGAAATAACAAATGTGAAAGGCTACTTATTTTAGTGTGATTCGTAATAGCAACATTTTGCAAAAAATGCTGTAAATGTCCATTAATGGTAGCTTGATTAAATGTATAGCCACACAGTACGTTGTTATGTGTCTATAAAAATGAAGAAGCTTTCTGTATACAGATAAGGAAGGGTCTCATTTACTAAGTGTGCATAATGAGCTATACATACAAGGAAGAAAAAATAATAGATGTGTGTTTACTCACCTGTATCCACATAAGGAAACAATGGAAGGACACATAAGAAATGAATCAAATTGTTTACTTGGAGGTAGACATTGGGACTTGGGAATGAGGCGGCTCTTTACTTTTTGTTGTATTTATGGATTGATTTCTGAATAATATATATTGCTATTGCAATTAAATGTTATAATCCTGTTTTGACCTTTTTTGGAGCCCTAATGTTTATTTTCTAGTCTTTTGCTTTCTTGGGAATTTTGACTTTGTTAACAGTATGCATTTGTTTACAAGGGCTTGTTAGCAGGAATTAATACATAAACATGCAGTCACTGTGTTCCATTGCTATCATTAAGTATATAGGAGAATATAATTATAAAATAGATTGCTCAGACTACTTTTTTCATTTTTAGAGCTCTGCTTGTTATTATTAAATACTTAAAGATAATTGCAAATAAGAGACCTTTTGAATGTATAGCAATCTGCAGCTGTAGGTGTTTTGTGCTCTTGGTGCAAAGACCAAATATCAATTGAGAAATTTAAAATTAAACAATTGGCTGCTACTGGCTGCTTGTTTCCAAACAGCTGGTTTTCCTACATTTTTGCACTTAATTTATTCACTGTTTGGACATCCTGCAAATATTTGCTTTAAAAGAAATCACAAACTGCAATGAAGTTGTTTGTATAAAAAAAAGACGGACTCCTTTTCTACTTATTCTAATTTTTATTATTGTATTACGTTAACACACCAAAACCAGACTTCATGGCATTACATCAATCACAAAGATCAAAGAATGTCAGGCTTTTCACCTTATAGATGAATTTGGCTAATGGCTTACAACTGTGTTTCAACCTATAGACTAATTGTTTATTGACTCATTAACTAAGGTGGTGATTCTTATTTTGCTTCAACAGGGTAAGTATTTTATTTTAGTCATAGTTGCCACTTTTTGCTAACTTCATTGGGGATATTTATCAGAAATTAACTGCATCATTGTATTAAAGAACTCCCAGAGTCTGAAATGTGATGCTTTGATAGGATTCTTGAAAAAATTCCAACAGATTTTCTATAGATTCACTGAATTTATTTTTTATTTTTATTTTTATTTTTGAGATGGAGTCTCACTCTGTCATCCAGGCTGGAGTGCAGTGGTGTGATCTTGGCTCACTGCAACCTCTGGCTCCTGGGTTCAAGTGATTCTCATGCCTCAGCCTCCCGAGTAGGTGGGATTATAAGCGCATGCCAGGCTAATTTTGTATTTTGTTTTTTTTTTTAGTAGTGTTGGCCAGGCTGGTCTCTAACTCTTGACCTCAGGTGATCCGCCTGCCTTGGCTTCCCAAAGTGCCGTGATTACAGGCGTGAGCCACCATACCCAGTGAGATTCACTAAATTTTTAGATATTACTTTGTTCTCTGCCTTCTTGTTACTTCTTTCCTGTTCCTTTCTTTTTTCCTTGTCCATCTTTAATTTCGTTAATATGAAAATGATACAGTAATTCATAGTAGCTTTCTTTGCCACTTTGCCTCATTCAGAGCAGGTAATACTAGCTTTCTCTTGAAACATTGTAGTTTTGAAATTGGCAACCCAATAAAAAATGTTGAATACCAAATTTAATTGAACCTTTTGTAATTTGCCATTTAAATAAATTAAATTTCTCTAGACTCTTTGTTTAAAAGCATTGAGTGTAAATACCGAGTTTCCTTTCCAAAAATAAGTGCTATTAAGATGAAACAAGAAAAAGAATGATTACCGAGTGATTACTAGGCTTTCTCCTCTCAGGGAAAGCATTCTCTCCTGACGGGTGTGTAGTATTAGAAAGGAGAAAGAGCAGCTGAAGGATTAAAGCAGAACCCATTCTACTGAAATTTATTCAGGATGTAATTAATTTCATCTTAGCAGAGATTTCCAAAGGCTCTCCTTGCCCCCCTCTGCCAAACTACTTGTGAGTAGTGGTATGAAGGTGCTGTGTATCAGAGTTAGTGTAAGGAAATCACATCTCTTGGCTTCAAAGACTTAAATTCCCAGTTTATTTTCTGATGGGATGTATGAAGATTTTCAATTGAAACAATAAAGAAAAATACTAATGTACAGTACTAAGCTACTTGCTTATTGTCTTAACTTTCCCTTTTTTTCTCTTCTTTCCACAGATTGGAGCTTATTTTAGCAGCATATTAGCTGAGAAACTGAAGCTTAACACTTTCCAGGACACGGGAAAGAAGAAACCACAAGTTAATGCTAAAGATAATTATTGGCTGGTTACTGCTCGATCCCAGAGTGCAATTCATAGTTGGTTTTCTGACTTAGCAGGAAATAAGCCACTTTCTATTTTGGCAAAAAAGGTATCAAATATTTCTTACATTGTTTTAGTTATGGTCTTATAATCAGCTGTTTGGGATAATATTCAAGTATATATTTGTTTTTCCCAATTCTTTTTGAGACTGCAAGCCTATTGGCAGGTTTGTGGTCCCAGGTGGGTGTTACTCCATGCTGTTTTCCCCTTTATTTTGATTGCATGTAGTGCCTAGGACATCTATAGATCCCTAAACATTCTGCATATCAAGCTGTTTATGTGGATTTTAGGTAGACAAGATTTTAAAATCAAGAACAGGCAAGAAGACTTCATTTAAAAAAAAATTACATTTCCAGTTTTCTTAGGCCAAGATGTCCAAGATTTGTTAAAAAGATTCTTGCTTTGAGGTTATTTTCTTGTCTTTAAAAGTACCCATCCAAATGCTTCAAGCTGTCTCCTTCCTACCAAGCGAGATAAAGATTGTGATTCTGTGTGTGCTTGTTCTTTGAAAAATTTTTAGAACAAAATGGGCAGGTTTATTCATAGCTTCTAGCTTTTTTTATAGGGGAGGGGATGTGGGAGGTTCTTTTAAAATCTTTGCCTTTGGTCATTTTTCTCAAATGGGAAATAATACATAGATTCAACAATCTTGTGGTCCAAACAGTATAAGATACCTCTTGAAATTTATATAAGAAACTAGAAACCTCGCTCATAGTCCTGATCTCTGATTTCTTGCACAACTTTGAAATAATCCCAGGGGTCTTTTCTTATCTCTTCTAAGGCCCTTCAGTGTTAGGAGTGCCTGTCTTCTGTTCTTAGTATTAAGTTTTCTTACCAGCTTGGTACAGGCCCAGTTTATAGGGGAGCTCTTTTGTATATTTGCCTATTTTCCAAAGCAACTCTTTGAAAATAGTGTCTGTAGCTTCCATTGGCTTTATTTTGCCTTAATGTCATAACATTGTATTGCCTTGCATAGATTTCAGTGGTGAAAGGCAACTGAAATCTTGGAAGAGTGTAACAGTCAGCATAACCACGTCTTACCATTCAGTTAGTACCACTGTCTCAATCCAGGCTGAACCATGTATGACTTCTTTTCCAGTGGTGAATATTTACTTTGTGGTCCCACTGTGGCCTATGAATTGTATCTGAAGGCCATGTAAGTCATAGGGCATCCTTCAATATTTGATGGCTTTTGACTAACAGTTCATACTTTCCATGTTGCCAGCCTGACATCTTTCCATTTAGGTTTTCTTTTTTCATAAGTTTTTAGAGTGCATATTTTGGATTTGCTACTCTTGAGGAGTTGATGCCCTTGCTCTGGGGAAGTAGTGGTTTCTTCTTTTGTAGGAGGAAGTTGAATCATGGTGCAGTGTGTTAGCCATTATTCTTCTTTCTTTATTGGGAGCTGCCTCTGGCCAAGTCAGGTGTTCCTCAGGTAAGCCCTGATGTTAATTCTTTGCAAACTTGAAGATGGTTTCTTTATAAAATGATTAAATATACCTTGAATTATTCATTTCTTGGGCATTTCAAGAATCCTTCCCCTTCCCTCCTCAGCATATCATCTTCTTGAGATGGTGAAATCTCTTTTAGAATGAGGTAAAGCAATACATTCTCTGCATGTTCTTCATAATAGAAAGTTCAAATACTTCTTTAATTTTTGGTATTCATCTGTGCGATGGCTTAAGGTGGAAAGCCTGGGTTTACTTGCTAAGATCCTGAGTCATCTTTGAAATCTTATCTTGAGTTCATTATAGTTTCCTGTATAGATCATGTTTCAGGACCTGGTTTTCTGCTACTGTGAAGCTTCACAGCGCGCCAAGGCGTTTATCCACAGAGAGGCTTGTAAAGGACCTTTTAACTCAATCACAATTGTAGATAGATTTGGAAAAGGAGACTTCTGGCATCTAGGGATATTCTTCCAGGTCTTGAGCAGTTCATTAACTCTCACCTGTTCCCTTCAGGTGACTTTGATTACTGTGGTCTGTGAAATTTTCTTTTGCCTTTACCCTTGCTTAGCAAACAGAGGATGCAGTGATAACGTGCATCCAAGGAGAAAGGTGATAGGACACCCTTTTGTGGATTGAAAGCCAGCACATGCTAGGTGTCTTAATTTTCTCTGTACTTAGATGCAGCTGTAGCTTGATTTAGAACCAGACAACTGCCCTGTGATTGCCAAGTTTTAGCTATCATTTAAAATCAGATGGATTCTTTACTGAAAAACATGTAATGCAACAAGGTGAGGAAGTCAATACTTTAGTCAATATAAACATATTTTTCTTTTTGAGTTGGCCCAACTGTAGATTTGACAAAATTATTAATATGTGTCTGGTCGGTCTGCTTTCTTAATTGAGTAACTTCTTTCACATATGTTCTTCTTAATTCCGAAGTCTTGATCTGCATCAGCCAGTTCTCATGGGGTTCTGCTAGTACGGAGACAGTGAGGTAGAGGTTTGCATTGTGCTGTTAATGTAAGATCTGTGCTGAGTTTTGTTTGCTGTCTCATCTAAACATTTCACAAATTCAGATGTTTTATTTTTCCCCCTCTGCCAATTGTAGTTCAAAGGAAATCCTTTAGGCATCTGTGAAAGATAACTACTAGTGGTGACTCTGTTGGAGATGCTAACTTGCACTTGTTTATGTTTTAGGCCTTGACCTATATAACCTTTTGGCATGTCTGAATGAGAGACAGTCTCACCTTGACAATGAAAATTTAACTCACTGACACCACACTGTACATTCTAGTGAAAAGCAGCAACTCGGGTCTTGAACTGAATATTGAACTCTGTGCTTTTCTTGTCCCTGACTTAAATGATGGCCAGTAAACCGAGAGCCTTGTGCTCCATGAGAGATGTGCCTTGTAAGCCTAATTTTCAGGAAATGTTCCTGTTAAATTGTATCTTTTTTTGTCTAAAAGAGATAAAATTTAGTATCTGTCTGCAGAGGGGAAGCCTTCTAGCATTGGCCTATATGACTTTTATCTCCTGTTTAGTTGTGTTGGGTGCAGTGTAATCGCCTCTGTCATGGGGTCTGTGTTCTGAAGTCAGCACCGAAGGCAGGAACTGTACATGACCTAAAGTCTCTTCAATTGCCCATAAAATATGTATGTGGATATACTGCATCCTCTTTTTTTTTTTTTTTTTGAGACATGATCTTGCTGTATTGCCCAGACTGGAGTGCAGTGGCATGATCTTGGCTCACTGCAACCTCCACCTCCCAGGCTCAAGCAATTCTCCCACCTCAGCCTCCTCAGTAGCTAGGGCCACAGGTGTGTGCCACCACACTCACCTGATTTTTATATTTTTAGTAATGTTTTGCCATGCTGCCCAGGCTGGTCTCAAACTCCTAGGCTCAAGTGATCCACCTGCCTCTGCTTCCCAAAGTGCTGGTATTAATAGTCCTGAGCTGCCGTGCAGGGCCTATATGCTGCATCTTACTGTGCAACCCAGGCAGCTTTTCCTTCAGCATTGAAAAGCTTTACGGTTCTTTGGCAAGACCAGGTGAAATAGTTTGCTTGTTTTTAAGGGCCACATACTAAAAGAATGAGCTCTTAAAAAGAATTATTCTAGGATCACACTTTGTACCAAGTGTGTGAATGGTCAAATTTGTGACATGTCAGTGCACAGATATCCACTGTTTGAGTGAGGATTTGGTTAAGAGAAAAGTGCCATGCTATATGAATCAGTTAGCTGGTTTGAAGCCTTGATTTTCACAAAATCAAGTAAGGGTTTGGGACAGAGAGACCAGAGCTCTTGGTATTTATAGTAGTGATGTTCAGGATCCTCTAAGAAAGGGTCACATCCATGGCCTGAAAGCACTTTGGTTGGCGTGGAGAAATCCTTGGAACTGACAACACAATAATCATTGTAATTTTGATTCATGTAATTGTTTTGCTTTATCCTTATAACTACCCTGTGAGGTGGACAGGGTTGATGTTAATAACACAGCTCATAAATGAGGATCCCAGGAATGAAGGGCTTAGCCAAACAGGTTTCATTCAGGAGTGGAGTACAGAGGGGGTCATGGCTGGCGTGGGGCATGTCCTTGGCCCTCAGTCTCATTGCTGTCATCCTGCTGCATCGTGGCTAGTATAGTCTTTGTTCACTGTTTTTCTTCCTTTATATTCATAAACTTGAATAGATGATATAGATGAATGGGCTATTCTTAGGATATTTATGAGGGATACTAGAAGAATGAATTAACTCTTTCAAACCATTCAGTGTACATTGGGATACTAATTTGCTAAATAGTACCTTTGTGGTCTGGAAGACATAATTAACTGCCTCAAGTGCCTAATTTCAACCAGTAAATTAATTACCTAGCTATTTCTGGCTCAGTGTTTATTAGGCAGATTCACTGATCCATCATTGTAGCCTCTCTTTTACATTTTGTACTAATGTCACTTTTAGAAGCTTTCTGGAAATTGTTACTCTTATGAAATTTTAATCAGAAAGCTTTGTACACACACAAAAAAAGGTCCTGGATAAAATATAGAGTAGGGACAATTTTCACTTGGTCTATCCCTTCCAATTTTGAGATAAATTCTTTGGAGGACTGTCATGAAATTATTTTTCCTTGCTCTGTTGATAAGATGAGTAGCTCTCAGCATCTGAGAATTTGAAAATCATTTATTTAAAAAAAATGGAAAGCACAACTAATGAAACTTTTATATAGTGCGCACACCTAGTTTTGATTATTTTTTTCTTAATGAAAATTGGCTTAAAATGTTCCTTTAAAAAAACAAAAACTACATGCACTATTTGAAAATCCATCAAGTATACTTTCTTAGGGTCAGCAGGTAACTTACAGACTCTTTATTTTGCTTCCCCTTTATTTAGGTTTATCTAGTGATGAACACAGTATGTGATTATTATAAATATACTATGTTGTTTCTTTTTAGGTTCCTATCCTTAGTAAAAAAGAGGATGTTTTTGCATATTTAGCTAAATATTCTGTGCCAATGGTTCGAGCAACGTGGCTGATCAAGATGACTTGTGCCTATTATTCTGCTATATCTGAAGCTAAAATTAAGAAACGTCAGGCTCCTGATCCGAATTTGGGTAAGTGAGAGAATACAATACACCTTACATTTCATTATTGATTTTGCAAGTAATTGTTGCCTGCACCCTCTGGATATAGCCCAGCATGGTGAGTGTTGAGAAGGTCCGTGGTGAGACTGATTTGCTTGGGTATGGATTGGGCAGCTGTTCCTAGTTCACTCAGTCTCAGAATCCTGACTCCATTAGCAAGGGCTGTTGATCTTACTGCCAAAATATATCCTGAATCTGAACACTTTTGACCACCACAGCTGTTGAAATGCTGGTTCAAGCCACCGACATCTCTTAACTGGATGGAGTCACAGCCTTCTAGCAGCTTTCTCTGCTGTTACTTTTGCTCCTTACATTGTATTCTCTGCATAACTACTGTACTAATCTCCAAACCTAAATGGTATATGTGTTTCTATTTATAAATTTGCAGCAATTTTTTATTACAGTGGGAATACAGATCCAGATTCTTTACTGTGGCCAGTGAAGTCATCGCTGATCTGCCCCCACCCCCGGCTCCCCCACTTCCTGTGATGTTCCAGCCACAGTGCCTTCCTTCTATCTCCCTAATATGCTGAGCAGAGCTCCTTCCCTTTTCAGAGCTTCTGTGTTTCTTGTTTGTTGTACTTGGTTGGTCTTCTCTGGAATATTTGCATGCTTCTGTCTCTTCACTGCAGCTTTGGCTTAAATGTCATTTCTGCAGGAGGCTTTCTCTGGCCGCCTACCTAAATTGCATTCCCTCTCTTTCTCTCCTCTCCCTCTACTTCTGGTTATGTTCTCACATGTTATTATTTTATTCAATGTCCATCTCAATATCTGAAATTATGTTTAAAATATTTGTATCTGTCACTCTGTGCCCCACCTCACATACACTAAAATGTAAGGCCCATAAGGGCAGGAATGTTGGTCTTATTCTCACCAAGTCCCCAGTGTCCAGAATTATGCTGGCCATGGTCAGTATTTTGAGTCAGAGTCCCCGCTATGTTGGTTTCTAGACCGTGACTTCTTGAGGTGGTGCTAAAGCATGCTTTGTAGAAGATGTGATGCTAAACCAGAAATGTACATAAAGAGTTATATATAAATATGACCATTTAGAGATTGGGTTTATAAATAATTCCTTATGAAATGAAAACAGCTTATGGTTTTGTAAGGGAGAGTCCAATCACAAATCTCTGAGGAGGAGGGACAGAAAGTACAGACGTCTTCAGATGCCAGGTGGTACCCTGGATAAATGAGTTGGGGTATAAAGTGGTGGGGAGTGGTGTGATTGGAGCACACTCTAAAAGCATGAACACTTAAAATTAAAAACAAAAACATGGTCTGAATTCTGTGGCTGCCATCTTTGAGTTCAGCATCATCCTATACGTGTTAAAAGAAATAAGCAAAAAGAAACTATTTTAGAGAAGATATGCCCAGGAAAAAATCCTGGAAGGTGGTAATCCACAAGTTAACAGTGATGGCCTCTTAGTGTTGTTTTCACGGTGGTCTTCTATTATCTTTATATTTCTCTGAGTTTATTCCCCCCATCAGCATTTTATTTTATTTGAGGGAATACAAAAGAAGTGCCCTTTTTTATTGCTAAAGTAATACATTTTCATTACAAAATTTTCAAATAGTGCCGAAGTAGATACAACATGATGTTCAAGTTTCTCTTCTCCCTTCTCCTCTGTTATCCTTTTTAAAGTTTCATTCATTCAGCAAAATTCAGCCTTCACACACACATACTTCTTCATATATCTACATTTGTGTGTGTGTGTGTGTGTGTGTGTGTGTGTATCTCCACTGGATTAACTTATTTATTTATTTATTTTTAGAGGTGGGGGGTCTCAGTCACCCATGTTGGAGTGCAGTGGCATGATCATAACTCACTGCTTCCTCAAACTCCTGGGCTGAAGTGATCTTCCTGCCTCAGCCTCTCAAGTTGTTGGGACTATAGGCGTGTGTCACCATGCCTGGCTAATTCTTTAATGTTTTGTAGAGACAGGGTCTCACTGTGTTGCCCAGGCTTTTTTGGAATGCCTGGGCTCAAGTGATCCTCTCACCTGCACCACCCAGAGTACTGGGATTACAGGGTGAGCCACTGCCCAACCAGTCTCCATTGGATTTATTAATACTTCTCCCCAGGACCTGGATATCCAATTGCTTACTAGCCACCTTCACTTTGATGACATCTGAAGTGTCTGAATCGGCATCTGAAACATAATGTATTTCAAATCAAGGTCTTGATTTCTTGCCATCCCTTAACTGTTTCTTCCTGACATTTCTTCTTAGTAAATGTTATGTGTAGTTATTGGGTGGGTAAGGGTAAGAGCCAAATTGTCATTCCTGGTATTTATCTTTCTCTCAAAATCCTACATTCAGTCCGTCAACAATCTTGTCATCTTTACTTTCAAAATAAAACCAGAATCTGAAAACTTGGTCTTCTGTGTCCCTGCTGTTACTCTGGCCAAACCACCACCACCTTTGCCTGTCTATGGCAGGGTTTTAGCAAATCTTCTTGTTTTTGTTTTTGTTCCTCTAATGTCAGCTTTCCACTTTGTAGCCAGAATGATCCTGTTAGGGCAGAAATTACACCACCCTTATGCCCAGAATTCTTGCATGGCCCCTTGTCCCACTCAGATTGTGTAACTCAGCGACGCCAGCGACCTGCCTGCACATTCCAAACTCAGAGCTCTGCTGACCTGTGGGCGCGGCTCTTCCTTCACCTGTGGGTGCACATGGGCCTGCTCCCTTGCTCCACTGTGGTCTCTGCCCAGACGCGCTTCCTAAGAAAAGCCTTCTCCAACCACTGCTGCCAAAATATCTCCCTGTTACTGTCTTCTTATTCTGCTTTATTTTTCTTCATTGTTCTTAACACCATCTGATGTTATATTTTTTATTAATTTTTGATCATCTGTCTACATCCACTCCCAAGTACAACACAGGCTCCATGAAGAACTTCGCTAGATTTGTTCAGTGCTGAGTCTCTGAAGACAGTACTTGGCATACACAAGGTGGTCAGTAATTTTTAAAATAAATAAATGAATAATTAGGCCTGAAACATTTATGTTTGTGTGTGTGTGTGTGTGTGATGTGATTACATATTTCTGCATCTGTGTATGTATGTATTTAAAAAAATTTCTCCCAATTTGATAATACTTGAAACTTTCATTATCACCAGCTATATCGGAGAGACTACTCCATTCCTTATGTTCTCTTCATATATACTTTTTTGGTAACATGTTCTTGTCAGTGTTTTTCCTGATGTTCAATTTAATCTGACTTCGACTGCTACAAAAATGCAAAAAGGAAGTGCAGGAATGATTTTTTACAACTGAAACTTAAAACGATTTTAGAGCAAATAAGAGTTCAAGCCAGGCATGGTGGCTCATGCCTATAATCCCACCACTTTGGGAGAACAGGGCAGGAAGATCGCTTGAGCCCAGAAGTTTAAGACCAATCTAGGCAACATAGTGAGACTTTGTCTCTCCAACCCTCCCCACCAAAAAAATTAGTAAGGTGTGGTGGTGCACACCTGTATTCCCAGCTACTCAGGAGGCTGAGGTGAGGGGATAGCTTGAGTCCGGGAAGTTGAGGCTGCAGTGAGCTGGGATTGAGCCACTGCACTCCAGCCTGGGCAACAGAGAGAGACCCTCTCCCTCAAAAAACAAACAAACAAACAAAAACAAAAAACAGTTTGATAGATCTTGATAATTTGGAAAGATTATGTAATTTTTGGGAAATCCCAGATATGAGTGTTTCACCAGGACCACATGATTTCCCCTACTAAATGGAGGGAAGTATAGCTCCAGTTTCTACTTAAGAACGTTATGGACTTGTTGGATTCATTAGTTTTACCATTAATTTCCTTATCACTATGGCTGGTTGAACTTTGGAGGGTTGTTTTTCTCCCCACCAAAAAGTTACAACTTTTATTTTTTGCATACCCATAATGGATGGATTACTAGGTTTAGTCACTAGCTGTATTTTTTCTTCCTCTGTAAGCTAGATAACATACAATTTTGTTTTTTGATCCAGTTGATTTACAGTATATTGCAGTTCATGGGTTTTTATGATTATTAATGTATATTTAAAATTGTGAATATTAACTCCATGAAGATCAAGTGCCTATAATAATGTTTCTTATGTTAGAGTATCCAGGCTTTGAACTAAGACAGGCCAAAGGCTAAAAAGAGAAATATTTTTAAAATGTATGAATTTCAGGAGTTTACCCCTAAGTTCCCAGGTCTAGCATCTCAGAGGGAGCTTTGGGCTTTACTTTTATCAGTGCTGCCACTAAGAGACGAGGTGATTTAATGCAAAGTCCTTAGCTTCTCCAGACATCGGTCTTTTCAACCTTGATTCAATCCAGTGTCCGTGTTGCCTTTGTCATGTTTTTTTAGTTGTCTTTAATCTAGAACAGTTCCTTAGCCATTTTCTTTTGACCTTGATATTTTTGAAGGAGGCACACCAGTTATTTTGTAGACTGTCCATTGATTTTTCCTTTCTCCAGTTTCTCATTAATAGATTTAAGTTACATACCTTTGCTTGGAGTAGCCTGGAGGTGATGCTGTGAATGTATCAGTATATCATATCCCAATACTGATGGTGGTAACTTTGATGATTTGGGTAAGGTGGTGTCTATCGGATTTTTCTCCTTCAAAGTTACTATTCTACCCTTTGTAATTAGTAATTTACCTGTGTAAATATACAGTTCCTTTCTCTATATTCTTATATGTATTTTAATTGAAAATGAAGGATTCTGTTTATACTATATGAAAAGAGCATGTTTTTCAAATATCTAATCTTGTTTTACTATCACTTTGTTACACCTGATACCTCTGACTTTCTCCTTTGTCGTCAGCAGCTTTTTCAACTTTTAAAAGCAAATTATACAGTATATTTGAAAGCATTTGGCTGTGTAGACATAGCCATAATGTAATGTAGCAAGTTTCACACTCCTAGCAAGGGATACAGCCAAGGGAGTACACACATATATATGTGTTGAATTGGATTAAATCACATACACTTCAGAAGATTAACTTCTAGTAATAGGTTCTGTGTTCTGGCATTGATAGCAAAAAGAATCATTCAGCACGTTTGGGAAAAGATTGACTATCAAGTGTCACCCTTTTCTGGCATTGGTTTTATGACTTCTGTTGTCTTGATGATTGTTCTTAGGATTTGTAAAGTGTTTTCGGTAGAAATGACTTTTATTCCTTTGTAATAGAAACGTGTTTTATTTTCAGTTCCTACCTTCAGCATTGGAGGAGAGCTATAAAGCACTGCTGTTTGATTTTATTGAAGGGAACTTTTCCCAAAGTTAAGTGGGCTCACAGCAACAAGGAGCAACACAGAGATCCTTACTGTCGTTATGCAGAGAGTTACAGATCTCAAATGTAGATTAAATGGGTTGCTGCCCTGGGGAGCTTGCAGTCAGCAAAGACGTACCCAGTACACTGTATACACAAAAGTGAGAGGAGTGAGAAGCGCCTTGGGTTTCTGAGTGAGGTCTCATGTGTAACTTTGAAGTGGGTAATGAAATATTTGACTTGGACAAATCTGAATATCAGGACAGAGATTTTAAATAGAGGGGAATTAGGGAAGCCTGAAAGAAGAGTTTGTAATTCTTAGTCCTTGTGAGACCTGAAAAAAAAAAAAAGGTTTAGGTGGACACGATGTTTAGAAAATGTCATGAAATAGTTGATGTTGCTACTTGAGGGAGAGTACGCCAGAAATAGTGCATGTTCGGTTTCAGATATTTTTAGAGTTGAATTAAGTTTCATTTTTAAGAGAACAAGATTGTTCAGCTGCCTTAAATATTTTGAGCTCACCAGAGAAAATTATTTAAAACAGGCTAGCTAATACTTAAAAATGAAAAAGTAAAACTTACATTGAGTTATGCAATTGAAGTCTTTGAACAGATTAGGAAATATGACTTTATAGTAAATAACGGAATTTTGTACATTTATTTATAGGAATTTTCCCCATGAGGAGTCCTATTGTTGCTGAATCAACTAATAATAACTACAGCATTTATTGCTGTTATTGCTGTCACTGTTAACAGCATTTCTTGAGCACTTATGGAATCCCCGGTATTGTGATAAGCAGGGATACGGTGCTAACTGCATTTCAAGGTTGAATCAGCTCCCGATGTGTGCTGGGTAATGATCTAGGTTGTTTGGAGAAGCTTGTCAGCCGTGGGAATGCCCCATCCCTTGCTGTTGTGGGGTTGTTTTTTTTTTTTTTTTTTTTGGCCTGTTCGAAAATGGTCAGTCCCTTACCAGGTCTATTGGCTCTCTGCCACGGTTCTTCAGTTGTGCAGTGATACAGTGTTCCCCATTTCATTAGTAAATGTTTGCTGGGTTCTATGTATATTTTGTCCGTTTTATGACTTATTATTCAGATAGCCTGTGAAAGAGATATGTTATTCTCATTTCGTGGATGAGGATGGTGATGTGCAGGTGGTGCACAGAACCTCTCAGCATAAGTGTCCAAACTTGGCTCCAGAGCCTGTGCTGGACACCGCTGGTCAGTGAGGACAAGAGTGTGACAGTGTAATCACTGCCCTCTAGGTATTTGCAGTATGAGTAGGGGACATGCATCCAAACAATCAAATATTAGAGAAGGAAGACTTCATAGTGACAGGAAGAAAATACAGAGGAAGTCTTAAGGAATAAGCCACTGAGGGAACTTGGGACATCCAGGAGATTCACAGAGGAAGCGACTTAGGTGTATACTTTTGCAAGAAGAGACGTTTCCTAGGAGGACACAGCTGGAGTGGGCTGTTGTTCAGGGAAGGGCATTTCTGAGAGAAGGATGATGTCTGCAGAGAAATAGGTTATCAAATAGTTTGACTTGTTGCACCTCCAGGATTTAACTTCAGCTTGAGCATCAGTTACCAGTGGGGAGGTGCTGAAAGCCTGTGTGAAGGTTTGTTTGCCAGAGTGAGATATGTGAGTTCCCTCTGGTGCATGATGAAAAGCCATGGAAGGGTTTATTATTACTATTATTGTTATGACTCTTTCCCTCAGTTTCTTGTCTGTAAAAAATAAGGATAATTGACAGTACTTATTTATTTATTTATTTTTATTTGAGATGGAGTCTCCTCTGTCGCTCAGGCTGGAGTGCATTGGTGTGATCTCGGCTCACGCCAACCTCCGCTCTCATGTTCAAGCAATTCTCCCGCCTCAGCCTCCCAAGTAGCTGGGATTACAGGCACCTGCCATCGTGCTCCTCTAATTTTTGTAGAGATGAGGTTTCACCATGTTGGCCAGGCTGGTCTTGAACTCCTGACCTCAGGTGATCTGCCCACCTTGGTCTCCCAAAGGGCTGGGATTACAGGCGTGAGCTACCACACCTGGCCTGATAGTACTTTTTAAGAATGAAATGAATCAATACCTTTAAAGTGTTTAGAACAGTGACTGGCATACAGTAAATGTAGACCATTGATAATATGCGACAACTGCTACTTAGAACTGCTGTTACCAGCCAGTATTTATTGATTATCCTGTGTTACTCCGTTGGGAACTTTGCAGACTTTATCTGTAACCTTGCAATGTAGGTTTCATTATTCCATTTTGTGTATGAGGGACCTGAGTCTCAGAGAAGTTAAGTAACTTGCTGGCCTAGATGGAGTTGGATCCCTGCCCAGGCACCTGCCACTAGAGTGCCTGCTCCTCACTCCTCGCTGTGAGGTGATAGCTGCTGGTGGCCTGTGTGTGGTGTGGGTCTGGGCCACTGGAGGCAACAAGCATCTCTAGGTGGAAAGATGCTGGCAGGAAGCAGGCTGCGGGACTGGTGGCTCTGAGCAGCATCTGAGGAGTCAGAACTCTTGTTCTCATGGGTGCTATGGGGAACAGGAGGAGCAAAGCAAAGTCCAGGGTGCCATGGAAACTAGAGAAAGAAATATGAAACTGCTTGCAAGATGAGCAGCCTTAATTCTGCCTAGGAATTTTTGGGTATTCAATATGGTGAAAAGTGACAAGACATATCATGCACATGAGGTCTTTTTTGGGGGAACAGATAGATTCAAAGAAGCTTAAAATGCTTCATGGTTAAACTGCCTGGGGCACTGCTCTGTTTACCCCTAGTCATTTCCTCTGTGCCACCTGAGGTTTTGTGGGGATTTGACTCAGATGAGAGACTTTTCTTGGTTGACTATACTCTTGTAACCACTATCCTTATCGCTCCCAAAATACAAAGAATAAACAGCCACCCTTCTTTCACAGTGGGTAATTAATTTGTGACATATTCACTGAGCCATTTGGACTGCAAAAATAAGTCCTGCTAAACTCATAATTGACAGTCTGGTTTCTTATCTAAGCCTACCAGCTTACTTGCAGTTTGGGTCTGTGAAGACATTGCATACTAACTTTTTTGATTCCAGGGACAAGCGTTTAGTTTTGTCAAGATTGCCTCCACATTTTCACAGTGTTCCTTCTATCTCATTTGTCATAAAGGCGGTATCTGCCTTGTTTATGCTGAAAGTAATCCTGAAGATTGGACAGAAGTGCTTGTATAAGCTTAGTTTAAATTCACACTTTGCTTAGGCATGAAAAATAGGTTTTAACCGGTGAGGTAACTCTGGCTATCTGGTAAAAACCATTCTCCAATAGAAGGAATGGGGCTATTGGGGGTCAGACTTTGGTACCTGTAGCTATTCCATTCCTCAATAATCTTTTACCTAAAAGTTTTAACATCTGTTGATGAACTGAGCCTGGAATAGTTATTTCTTTGGGAATGGCAAGATGTAGGCATTCTTCTGTAAATGAGGGCTTTCTCTCATGTGATAAATTACAGTTCTTTCTAAAAAAGGCAGAATAAATGCTAAATTCTTTTCCTTTGATTTCAATTTTTGGAGTAGAAATTGTTGCATCTCCACAGTGGTGAAAAATGTTTCTCTATTTTTTTTATTTATTAAAAAAGTTTAGGCTGTGTGCAGTGGCTCACACCTGTAATTCCAGCTCTTTGGGAGGCTAAGGTGGGTGGATCACGAGGTCAGGAGATCAAGACCATCCTGGCCAACATGGTGAAACCCCATCTCTACTAAAAATACAAAAATTAACTGGGCATGGTGGCATGTGTCTGTAATCCCAGCTACTCAGGAGGCTGAGGCAGGAGAATCGCTTGAACCTGGGAGGCGGAGGTTGCAGTGAGCTGAGATCGCACCACTGCACTCCAGCCTGGTAACAGAGTTAGACTCTGTCTCAAAAAAAAAAAAAAAAAAAAAAGAACGAAAAAAAGTTTATTTTTGATCATTGTTATGGGCTCATGAACTTTTATTTATTCTGTATTTTACAACCAAGTACACTTCTGTTAAATTTCATGTTAAAATTGTCCCAAAATTGGCCAGAGACCCTTCTAGCTCCTTGTAAACTTTTGACATGACACCATTTGTCATGGGACATCTCCTTGCTTTCTGGCACAGAAAGATGTCCCAGGCGCTTGTAATTTTCCTGCCTCAGATCTGCAAAGAGCCTTTTGTCTAAGGAACTCTGCTTCTTTCCAGTGGGGAATGGTATTTAGAAAGCAAGATCTGGGTGCTAAAGGTGCTCATTGCTACTGGGATGTTGTGTCTAGGCCCCATCAGTGGGTAAATGGATGGAGACACACATATCTGCATGTGTGTGCATGTATGTGGGGGTTTTCCTATTTCCAGTTTATCTTTAGCATTTCCTATTTAACAAGAAAGAGTTTTTAGTAATTTCTTCAATTTTATGTTTATTTCATTTCTGTTACATGAACAATCAAATGATTTCTAGTAAATGAACATGGTTACTTACCTGCTTCATCTTGCTACAAACATATTGGCTTGAGAATTATAATCTGATACATTAAAAGTATGTGAAATTTATTTTTTTTAAGCTTTAGACTGTGTTTCACTTAAAATGATTCTCTCTGCAGTAAGGTACACTGTTTCAGTTTGTTTTCCATTTTAGGGTTTGATTTTTTCCCCTTATGAACTAATTTTATATTTTGAATATGTAATACCTTGACATATTCAAGAGTCAAAACTATATAAAGATGTGCAGAAGTTTTGCTTCTATCTCCATCTTTTCACACAATTCCCTTTACCCCATCTTCAGATGTAACCATTTCTTACTAGTTTTTAATCTTCCAGTTTTTATTTTTGCAAAAAAATATGCAAATACTTATATCTTCTTATTTCTTCTTTCTCCTTACATAGTAATTAGCATACTATATATACTGTTGGATACCTTGCCTTTTTTTTTTAACTTAACAATATCCTAGTGATTACTTGATGTTCTCTGTTCCTTTTTGTGGCCTCTTAGTCCTTCATTGTGTGGATGTACCACAGTTTGGCCAGTCCCTTGTTTTTATTTCAAAAATGTTAAAAAACTTTTTAGATTTACAGAGAAATTGAGAAGATAGTACAGAGTTCCCATGCATTCTCCTCACCCTTGCAAACAGTTTCTCCCATTATTAACATTTTGCATTAATAATGATACATTTATTATAATTAATGAACCAATATTGATTATTATAAAAGTCAGTCCATACTTGATTTGGATTTCCTTAGTTTTAACCTAATGACCCTTTTCCATTTCAGGGTCTTATTCAGGATATTATATTACATTTAGTTCTCATATCTCCCTAGGCTTCTCTTGGCTGTGACATTTTCTCAGTTTCAGTGATGTTTGACAGTTTTGAGGAGTACTAGTCAGGTATATTGTAGGGTTATCTTCTGTTGGAATTTGTCTGATATTTTTCTTATGGTTAGACCAGGGTTACAGAAGTCAAATGTCATTCTCATCATGTTACATCAAGGGTACATGCTATCACCATGACTTATGACTATTGATGTTAACCTTGATCACCTGGCTGAGGTAGCACTTACCAGGTTTTACAGTGTAAAGTTATTTCCCTCCCATCCCTTTCCACACTTTACTCTTTGGAAGGAAGTAATATGGACAGTCCACACTTAAGAACTGGGGAGTTAACCATCCCCCTCCTTGAGGGCAGAGTATCTACTTAAAGTATTTAAAATTCTTCTGCATGGGTGATTTGTCTCTTATCTACCTACCTACCTACTTACTATTCATTCATTCATTAATGTATGTATGTATACAAGCATTTCTATCAGTATTGATTCATAGATGTTTACTTCATCTTTTGGTTTATAATACTCTATTTTGTTCCACCTTTGTCCATTGAGAGCTCTTTCAGCTGTGTCCTGTGTCCATTTGACATACCCATCTTAGTTTGCTTTTGTTTTTGTTTTTCTAAGTACTTTCTTCTTCTCTGGCACTAGAAGGTGCATTCCATGTTCATTGTGTATATTTTCTGCTCCAATCCTATAATGAGCCATTTCTCCAAGGAGCCCTGGTTCTCTTTAAAGGAGAGTGGTATTAGAAACCAAGAGTTGAGCACAAAGAGTGCTTATTGCTACTTGGGGTGTCACTGCTTCTAGGCCCTCTCAGTTGACAGATTAAGGAGATGCATGTGTGTGGACTAACTCATGTATGTACATATATTTATATATATTTTTATATGTGATTGTGTTATCTCTTGAGCTAAACATGAATTCTTATTGATGCCTGGTAAGTGTATTTTTCCATTTTGTTAGATTCTGCCAAGTTTTCCTTCATAGTATTAACATGGACTAGACCTACTCAAGTTGTGAGAGGAGAATATTGGCGGGACAGGCATAGGAGAAATATGTAAGCAAGGTCTTGATGGGAGGTGAAAGGGAGCTGAATGTTCATCATCTTCCATGTAGGAAGCCAGTGGGTAATGCTTACAATCAGGAAGTAGGACTGTAAGCATGTTATTTAGAGGTAGAGGTAAATACAACAGATGAAAGAGTTGAAAGTAATTTGCTTTTGGAGAATAATTGAGGAGTTTATGGACAATAGGCTGTTGTGTTCACAATAAATCATATAGAACTATTGGACTCTTTAAGACATGCACAAGATGAGCTTTCATATAAACAAAAGTTAGCTAAGCCTAATCACAGTCCCAAATTATTACTGCCTATTTTTTGTTGTCATTGGTACTTTTCCTGGAAGATATCTTGCTGTAAGAATGTTTTATGAAAAAGATTTGGAGGAATGCCATCTTACCCAGTAGCATTACAATTTAGTTATTCTTAGATAAATTACAAGAGCTTACTTTTCTCTAAGCTAACTACTTGCTTCTTGGGACCTTAACTTAAATGAAGTAGATGTTCTTTGTAAAAATTGGAAGACCTCTAATATTTTTCCAGGTATGTAGCTTTTTAGTTAATTGAATATGCAAGTTTTCCCTATTTACAGACCCTCTATTAACGTAAAATAACATAAAATTTACCATTGTAACCAACAATAAGTGTATGGTACAGCAGTATTAACTCAATGCACATTGTTGTACAACTGATTTGTAGAACTTTTTTCTCTTGCAAAACTGAAACTGCCCATTGAACAACTCCCCTTTCTCCCCCTCCTCCAGTCTCTGGCTACTGCCATCATACTTTGCTGATTTACAGAAACTTTAAAAAGTTCTAATCAAGTTTAATATGCTGCACTGTAACTCTGTGTGCCCGATTCTTGCCCTGTGGAAACATATTTCAGCTTTTCCAAAGTAAAAATATTATACCCTCTTCCAAGTTAGAATGCTGGTGTGTGGTTGTGGTGGTTGTATATTTATGTTTAATTAATTTTTTGGTGAAATCAAAGAAAATGTCTGCCCATGATAGTTTTTGAATTTATTTATTTATTTATTTATTTTTTGAGACGGAGTCTTGTTCTGTCGCCCAGGTTGGAGTGCAATGGCCTGGTCTTGGCTCATTGCAACCTCTGCCTCCTGGGTTCAAGTCATTCTCCTGCCTCAGCCTCCCGAGTAGCTGGGATTACAGGCATGTGCCTCCACACACAGATAATTTTTTTTGTTTGTTCGTTTGTTTGTTTTTTGAGACGGAGTCTCGCTCTGTTGCCCAGGCTGGAGTGCAGTGGCATGATCTCGGCTCACTGCAAACTCCGCATCCCAGGTTCACGCCATTCTCCTGCCTCAGCCTCCCGAGTAGCTAGGACTACAGGCACCCGCCACGACGCCCAGCTAAGTTTTTGTATTTTCAGTAGAGATGGGGTTTCACCGCGTTAGCCATGATGGTCTCGATCTCCTGACCTTGTGATCCACCTGCCTTGGCCTCCCACAATGCTGGGATTACAGGCGTGAGCCACTGCGCCTGGCGTTTTTTTTTTTTTTTTTTTTTTAGTAGGGACGGGGTTTCACTGTCTTGGCCAGGCTGGTCTCGAAATCCTGACCTCGTGATCCACCTGCCTTGACCTCCAAAAGTGCTGGGATTACAGGCATGAGTCACTGGGCCTGGCCAGTTTTTGAATTTCTTAGAGAAATGCATTGAAAGAAATTACTGTATTTCACTTGAATAAGGAGTGATTTAGTTTAAAAAAGGTTTATCAAGAGTCTATGCATTGGGGTAGATGCTGTGAAGATTTTTAACCAAATGGGGGCTGTGCTGTTTGTCTGTAAGGGGGTACCATCTTTTTGTGTTTACAAGATACACACCTAAAACGGAGCATAATACATTAGTATCTAATTACCTGTAATCATATAGGAAATAATGGATCGACTGGAAAAATTAGGGAAAGTTTTCTGTAGTAGTAAAATATGAGCTATGCCTTAAAGAAATCTAGCCTTTAAGTAAGAATTTGGATTTTTACTCTTTTTTGGATCTTAAGTAGTTCTTGGTTCTTCAGTTATCTTCCATCTTCCTCTTTGGCAACTTATGAGCAAATGAATTAAGTTTGTAGTTCTGTTCCAGATAGTATATTCGCTGCAGTCTTTACTACTGTCATTTCTTCTGGTCTTGTCATTTTGGGTGAATGGTCTAGTCCCACATTTTCTGTTAAGAATCCGTTGCTACTCAACGGTTTTTTCTAGTCAGTCCTAGTAAATGTTCACTCCCACTTGAATTAATCAGTCATCTTCTATGATAAAATGTTAATAAGAACCTTGATTTAATTGGTAAATCATGGTTCCCTACCCTCTTTATGGCTATTGGTATATACATGCATACTTGGAAGATAGTATACTACAAAATAAGCTTGTTCAAAGTTTTGGCAGTTTACAGGCTGGTTTCGTAGCTTCTCATTTGGGGTAGTTTTCTTGAAAATTCTCTGAGGTAGCTGAGTGCCTCCATTTCACAAATGAGGGGAGAAAGTTCGTGGAAAGTGGAAGAATGGGAAATTCCATCCTAGACTTCTGTTTCTGGGTCCTGTTTGATTTACAGAATTTGCATGCTGCTCACATCAAATGAAGATCAACTGTGTGAAGCTGAGTGGGGGAATGGTGTTTGCTTAAGGTATGAAGAATTCTTCCAAAAGCTCAATGTTTAATGAGTTTTAATTTGTTGGGCATCTTGCAGATCTGTTGCTTAAAGCATAAACAAGAGAATTTTAAGAAAAGATAGCTTCTTGTATGAGCTAAAATTTCTAATAGGTAATATTACAAAATGTGGTCCAAAACACAAAATGTTCAGAAAGGGATAGTGAAGTCTCCTTTCTAACACACTGTCTTCAGACCCCCTACCTCTATCCCAGACCCCTCCTTACATAGTTTAGAAGCAATAATTCTTACCAGTTTCATGCATATCCTCTGAGATATATTTCATGTATTTTTAAGTGTAGATTTTGTGTATTTTTTAATAGTCCTTTAAAAAATTGGTGCTTGCTCCATACTGTGCATACAATGGCCTTGTTTTTTAAATGGCTCTAAGCTAACCTTTTAATGACTTATTTATAAAAGCTAGGTTCTTTATTTTTGCAATTTGCACTGGAATGTTAATTCCATGATAAATAGAAAGCTTTTTTTTTTTTAATTAAAAAGGAGTACATTAGGTTTCAAAGTCATTTTCCAAATGTGTATAAACTTCTAAGTGAAATCCCTGGAATAACATGGCTCTAAAGCCTGATTCAAATCTGTTATTTTGTAGTCAAGGAATTCATAGGGTATGCCGGGTAGAAAACAGTTAAGGGTCAATAAATTATAGTTGGAATGTCTTTGTGAATCTAACACAGCTAAAGCAAATAGCTTTAATTAAATGAACATAACATGCATCATTCTTTAGTCTCCAGAAAAATCACACAGGAGTGAGTTCCGGAGCAGGGAATGAGAGGGAAGCCGGGGTGGATCTGGCTGGTCTGTGTACTGTGTAAGCATTTTTGCTGTGTTTTAGAGCTTTTTGCTCTAGGGTTATTTTACACGGTCATCTGGCAATATGATGTCTGTCGTATTTGTGTTCTAATGAAAGACTCTTAGCTGTCTAAAGCTTGTTCAGAAATAGAAACTTTACAGTAACTGCATTTAAGACCTAAATAGTAAGCACAATGCCACTTTATTGAAACGTTACTCTAACTACAGCTGATCATGGGATTAAATTCCAATGCAAAGTGAAAAAAGAAAATGTAGTTTGTTTATTTTTGCTCCTCAGATGATTGGGCGCTTCCTCCCACTGCCTCTGCAGCAGAAGCTGGGAGAGGAGTGAGGGTCGTGAAATGTCTGATGTAATAATTTAAATAACTTCTGTGTCTTCAGAGTGGGGCTAGCAGCAAGTGTCTTTCACCAGTGCTTGTCCTCCGTTTTTCTTTTGCTCCCATTCCCCTGAATCTTCAGGAGGGTGGGTGCCTTCCGTTTCTTCCCCATGTCTCCTCTTCTCCCTTCTAGAGCATTGTCCCCCAAGACCTGGCCAGAGGAGTGCACAGAGGTGTGTTCTCCACACGGAAGCAAAGTGGTGGCCTGTGTGTCTTGCTAGAAGACAAGTCTTACATCTTCCTACAGTCCTCCTGTCCCGGGGCAGTAAAACTCATGACTTGGTGTCACATGTAGAAGGCTGTGGGGATATGTCCTAAGTGGTTAATTAAGTGCACCAATTTAATATTTGTAAAAATGCTGTCCCTGTTATTCCCTATGGTAGGAATATTTCACCAAAGCCAAGGCTGTTGCTCACTCAGGTATATATAGAAATCTGAAAAGATGAGAGAAATTTACCATATGATAATTCCAACATTAATTTCAGACAGCTATCTCATGCCCTGGAGAAGGAGCTGAGCCTGTTGGTGGCAGATGTTCAGTGTGTCCCTCTGTTAGAAGGAAGCCCCCGAAACTGTAGCTGTGGGGGAAGCTGGTGGTGTGACTGATGTGTCAAATAAGAAATTCTTGTTCTAAGGGCTAAAATTGGATTCTGTGGTTGCCGCATGCCTTAGCTTGAGATGCATGTACAGGGTTGATAGGGAAAAAGGACAACTGGGGAAAAAAAAAATCCCTAAATGCAACAGTTAGCATGTTTACGTTAAAATGAAAATGAGAATTGGAGACCTGACAGCGAAAGGGAGAATCCAAGAAAGGTGTCCAGTGTGGTTCTCCTCAGCTGTCAGATACAGCCCAGCAACCTCACAGGAAGAAAGATGCAGTCGGGAGTTTCCATGCAACCTTGCAATACAAGACTTTTGTGCTCTTGTCAGACCCTCCCTTGTCGACCCCTCTCCCCTATTTGTATCCTTGTCAGAGGCCTCGGCCCCCTGTTTTCCGACTTGGCCACCCTGGTCTCTTTTCTTCTGAAATCTTAAGCATTGACTACCTGACACACAACTGGGCAAGTATTTAGATATTGCCTTATAATGGCCTTGTCTTTCCTGGGGTACTGCCCCCCTTCCTCAGCTATGTTATTCACTCCTTAGGCAGAGGGCCCTTTACTCACTGTGGCTCGTCATATCTTCACCTCTTCACCTCCCTCTTCAGTCTTCCTTCCCTTCCCCTCCACCTGTCCCAGGAACATCCCAGAGGAACAGTCCTGTCAGTTTCCCTCAGTGACTTATTCACTGCCCCCCCCGACATACCTGCATCATGCAAACCTACCTGCAGCGGTTGTCCTTACCCGTCTTCCTCCAGTCTTGGTTGGAGAGATGCTACTTTCACCTAAGGTTACTTCCTCCTTTTTTGTAGCCTCCTCTCTACCCAGCCTTGTAAACCATGTAAGTTTGGTTTCTTCTGGGCACTCGCTCTGTGCCAGTGACTGTTTTAGCATGTTGCATCTCATTTAATCCTCAAAATAATTCTATATAGGCTAAGAACACTTACTAGCCCTGTTTTACAGGCAAGTAACTGAAGCACCCAGGGGCTGACTTGCTCTAAAACTCCAAAGCTGGTAAGTGATTGGAGCCAGGGCAGGAACTAGGCCAGCTAACTCTAGAACCTGTGCCCTTCACCACTCTTAAGCTAGTTAATGCATGTCAGGGGCTTAGAAAAGGGCCAGTGCACAGCGAGTGCACTACCAATATTGTTACTCTGCATGATAAACTGGTCTGTCCCCAGGATTGTGTCTGCTAGGTACTTCTGTAGTCATGAACACATTCTTTAAGGCATTGCATCCCACATATGGTAATGTTCACTACATTTGCATCTTTCCCCTGACCCTTCTGAGTATCAGACTTGCATATCCACCTGCTCCTTGACATATTTTCCCGTGAATATCTCCAGCATTTTAAATCTGGCGTATTCAAAACTAAACTGAAAACTGGGAAACCTGGGTAAGATTGGTGAGTTGCCTCAGTGTCAATATGCTGGTTGCGATATTGTACTATAGTTTTGAAAGAAGTTAACATTTGGCAAGACTAAATAAAGTGTCCATGGGATCTCTTTCTTACACCTGGATGTGAATCTACAGTTATCTCAAAATAAGAAGTTTCATTAAAACAAGTTAAGGAAATAAACTGAACCTAGCCCTGCCACCCCTCCCCAGCTGTTCTCTGTAATTCCACATCTCCATCGATGGCACCAGAACCACCCATTCGGAAATGTGTTAGCTGCCCTTTCTCTTTCCTTCATCTCCACTTTAGGGTGTTTCCTCTTCTGCCTCACAAAGGTGTCACACCTGCCTCTTTGTTCCCTGCTGCAGTCACCTCCCTGATGGAGTTGGCAGCCTCCTTTCCAGGGTTTCCCCTACAACTTCCTGAGAAATAGTGTTAATTTACGTATCTGATCTTGCCGTTGCTGTGTTTAAAATGTTTCAGTTACCCATTTTTCAGAGTCCTCCAGGCTGCTGATTAAAAAAGCAGATTTCTCCACCCCACTCCAGACCTCTGGAGTTGAAATCCCTGGAGTTGGAAATAAACGTATGCGTTGAACCAGCACCCTCTGGTGACCATTTAGTGCACTAGAGTTTGAGGAACTCTGGCCTCTGGGGACCTTCCTGCGCCTCACTGGTGACTCCCTCTGCCTTCCTGCCATCTGCATTGCCTGAAATGTCACACGCTGCCATTTCTGTGTGTGGAACTCCTTTGTACCTTCCCCAATATGTGGATGAAACGCCTCTTTGCTTCCTTTCCTGGGTCTCAGGGTACAATGGAGCACTTACCTTGTTGCTGTCTACTTTTGTGTCATGTGCACCTCAGGCAGGGCCACTTTCTTCTCTTTGTAGCCTCATATCCCAGTAGAGGGTCGTGGTAGGCATTTAGTGTTTGCTGCTACATATCGATGGGTTTTATTTTATTTGATCTTGAGCTGCCTTCTTGATCCCTAAGTAATAGTACTTTGCACGGTGTCATTGCACAATAATTAAAACCAGAGAGAAATGGCTGGTTTAAAATAACATAGTAAAATGAGTCATCCAAACAAAAACAGGTACTCTGTATCTGTCCCCAGTGTTCTACAAGTAATTCTGTTAGAGGAAAACTTTTTAAAAGCAAAAATGTATTTCAGTAATGTATCACGCTGTGTCATTTCCACTGAGTACCAACAGCCCATCCCCACCCCTCCTTTTCTCTCTTTTCCTGCTCTCCAGCCAGAGAACCTGATTTAACTATCTGATCATTCAGCAGAACCCAGCAGTCTGGCCAGTGGTCTGACTCTGCTGGTCTTGTGGCACTGAGGCAGCAGTTTTCATTTGGGCTATTTATCCAAATGACTACTGACTACTTTTCATTCCCCATGTGAACAGTGGCTGAGTATGGGATTTTGGATTTTCTGTGGCTCATTCTATAGGGTACAACTGATTAACTTTTAAACCCTTTTATTATGGGACATCAAACATGTACAAATATAGAAGTATATAATAACACCCATTTACTCTTCACCCAGCTTTAACCATTGACTCACAGTCACTCTTGTTTCTACCCCTTATCCTCTCTGTCTCCCCCCACCTGTGAAATTATATCATTTCCTAGTGGATTACTTTTTATCAGTATGGAGTAATCTTTTCTTTTACTTCATGAAGAAATAATCTTTTACTTCATTTTATTGGTAGTTAAGTACTTCAAGAAGACATTTTAAATATTTGAATATTAAAAAACCAGCTTTATTGATATAATTGAAATACTATATAATTCATCCATTTAAAGTCTACAGTCAATGTTTTTTAGCATGTTCACAGAGTTGTGAAGCTATTAACCACATTTTAGAACATTTTCACTACCCCTGAAAAACCCCATGCCCAAGAGCAGTCACTCCCCGTTTGCCTTCAGTAGCCGCAGGCAACCACTAACCTACTTTCTCTGTAGATTTGCCTTTTCTGGACATTTTATATAAATGGAATTATACAACATGTGGTCCTTTGAAACTGGCTTGTTTCAGTTAGTGTATGTTTTCCTGGTACATCCATGTGGTAGCAGGTTTCAGTACTTCATTCTCTCTTAGGGCTGAATGGTGTTCCATTGTATGCATATGCCACATTTTATTTATCTGGGTATCAGTTGACGGATATTGGATTGTTTTCACTTTTTGGTTATCATGAATATCCTGCTATGAACATTTGTTTACAGGTCTTTGTGTGGACATGTGTCATTTCTCTTAGATATACAGGCTAGTTCTCCTGGGTATGTATAACTTACTGGATTATGTGATGACATTATATTTAACCTTTTGTGGAACTATCCTACTGTTTTCCACATATTACATTTATCATTTTACATTCCCGTGGAATGGAACACCTGAGGATTTCAGTTTCTCTGCATTCTTGTCAATACTTGTTATTATCAGTCTTTTTATTATAGCTGTCCTAGCGGTATTTCATTATGGTTTTGATTTGCATTTCTCTATCGGCTAATGGTGTTGACCATCTTAAATGTGCTTGTTGGCCATTTGTTTATTATTTCTGGAGAAATGTCTGTTCAGATCCTTTGCCTATTTTTTAACTGGGTTGTCTTTTTATTATTGAGTTTAATAGTTCATCATGTATTCTAGATCCAACTCCTTTATATATGATTTGAAATATTCTCTCCCAATTGGTGTGTTATCTTTTCACCCTGTTAATTGTATCTTTGATCAAAAAAGTATTTTAACAACAGAAAATGTGAGAAAAATGGTGGAAAATCTTTCAGCCATTCTTACTGAGGGTTGAGTAATGGTATATATAATAGCTGACATGTACTGAAATTTTTGATTTTGTATTTTTTCTCTCATTCAGTCTGCACCAACGTCAGGCTGGTTAAACCCTCTGTCCTGCAGCTTTGAGAAGCAGGCTGTTCACACTCAGAAGGGGGTATTATTGTAGTCATATAGCCTAAAGAAGGATTTCCAAGGAAATGAATTTCTCCATTGAGGAGTCCATCACCTCTGACTTAAAGTGCTGTGTCAGGTGGATCACCTTAAAGATTTGCTCCTTAGTCTCTGGATTTGGTTGGAGTTTTAAAAAAACAATCTCTGTTGCATTTCATTTCACATAGTGAGTTCCCACTGGCTTTGATGATGGAAAAGGAAGTAGCTAGGAAAATGAATCTTTACAAAGTTAGTTTTTTCATAGATGGTTATATAAAAACCTATACATACACATACATTTACAAGGAAATTTATTGAAAAAGAATGGAAAGTCCAATATTTTCCCGGCCCATTTATAGCCATTGATTAACAGGTGCTTCTATTTAGCTATATTAGAGACAGTGTATTAGAGAAGGAATTTGGCCTTTTCCCTGTTGTCATGTTTGAAACCTTTTAGGTGTGCAGTGGTGAGTTTAAACTACAAGAGAAATAAGTTTGTATCAAGAAATGAGAGACAGAATCATTGGGAAGGAACTTGATTTGGTAGTTATTTTGGGAGGACCTTATGGTGTATTGATTGAAATCAATACTTAGGTGTTGTCTACGTGTAAGGTGTAGTTTTACGGGGATGGAGGATGGAGGAAATTGTAATATGTCAGAGACGGGAGACAAAGCCCTGCTGGGTGATGAAGTGGTGTTCAGAGACTAGAGGGAACTAAATGTTAGAATACAGGCGAGTAGAGAAGGTACAGACATTCTTCAGAGATATTATGGGTTCCAGACTGCTACAATAAAGTGAATCACACGAATATTTTGGTTTCGTAGTGCATATAAAAGTTATGTTTACACTGTATTGTAGTCCATTAAGTGTGCAATAGCATATGTCAAAAAAAGTAACATCTTAATTAAGGAATACTTCATCCCTAAAAATGCTGACGGTCATCTGAGCCTTCACTGAGTTGTAACCTTTTGGCTAGCAGAAGGTCTTGCCTCAGGGTTGGTGGCTGCTGACTGATCTAGGTGGTGGCTGCTGGAGGTTGGGGGTGGATGTAGCAATTTAAGTCTTAAAGTAAGACAGTAATGAAGTTTGCCACATTCATTGACTCTTCATTTTATGAAAGAATTCTATGTAGCATGTGATGCTGTTTGGTAACATTTTACAAAATTGGAGTCAGTCCTCTCAAACTCTGCTACTGTTTCATCAACGAAGTTTATGGAATATTCCAAATCCTTTGTTGTCATTTCAGCAGTGTTCACAACGTCTTCACCAGGAGTAGATTCCATCTGAAGAAACCACTTTGTTTGCTCATTTATAAGAGGCAACTCTTCATGCTTAATTTTACTGGGAGGTTGCAGCAATTCAGTCCCATCTTCAGGCTCCCCTTCTAATTCTAGTTCTCTTGCTGTTTCCACATCTGTTGCTGTCTCCTCCACTGAAGTCTTGAACCTCTCAAACTCATCCATGAAGGTTGGAATCAACTTCTTACAAACTCCTATGGAAGTCAATATTTGACCCCCTGACACATGAATCACAAGTGTTCTTAATGGCATCTAGAATGGTGAATCCTTTCCAGAAGCTTTTCAGTTTACTGTGCCCAGATCCTTCAGAGGAATCACTATCTGTGGCAGCTATGGCCTAATGAAATATATGTCTTAAATAATAATATTTGAAAGTCAAAATTACTTGATCATGGGCTACAGAATGGATGTTAACAGGCATGAAAACAACATTAATCTCCTTGTACATCTCCATCAGAGCTCTTGGGTGACCAGGTGCCTTGTCAGTGAACAGTCATGTTTTGAAAGGTATCTCTTTTTTTTCTGAGCAGTAGATCTCAAAAATGGGCTTAAAAATATTCTGTAAGCCATGCTGTAAACAAATGTCCTGTCCTCCAGGCTTTGTTGTTTTATTTACAGAGAACAGACGGACTAGATTTAACATAATTCTTAAAGGCCATAGGCTTTTCCAAATGGTGAATTAGCATTGGTTTTAGGTTAGTCATCAGCCATATCAGTCCCTAACAGGAAAGTCAGCCTGTCTTTTAAGGACAGGCCTTGACTTCTCTTTTCTAGCTATGAAAGTCCTGGATGACATCTTCTTCCAACAGAAGGCTGTTTTGTCTAACTTGAAAATCTGTTGTTCACTGTAGTCACCTTCATCAATGATCCCAGCTAGATCTTCTGGATCACTTGTGGCAGCTTCTACATCAGCATTGCTGCTTCACCTTATACTTCCATGTTGTGACAATGGCTTCTTTCGTTAAACTTCACGTACTAGCTCCTGCTAGATTCCAACTTTTCTTCTGCAGCTTCCTCTCTTAGCCTTCATAGAATTGAAGAGAGTTGAGGCCTTGCCCTGGATTAGGCTTTTGCCTAAAGGGCATGTTGTGGCTTGTTTGATCTTCTATCCAGACTGCTGAAACTTGCTCCCTATCAGCAATAAAGTTGTTTTGCTTTCTTATCATTTGTATGACTGCTGAAGTAGCTTTTTTTTTTTTTTTTTGAGATAGAGTCTCGTTGTGTTGCCCAGGCTGGAGTGCAGTGGCGCCATCTGGGCTCACTGCAAGCTCCACCTCCCGGGTTCACGCCATTCTCCTGACTCAGCGTCTTGAATAGCTGGGACTACAGGCGCCCGCCACCACACCTAGCTAATTTTTTGTATTTTTAGTAGAGACGGTGTTTCACCATGTTAGCCAGGATGGTCTCCATCTCCTGACCACGTGATCTGCCTGCCTCTGCCTCCCAAAGTGCTGGGATTACAGGCGTGAGCCACCGCACCCATCCTGAAGTAGCATTTTTAATTTCCTTTGAGATCCTTTCCTTTGCATCCACAGGTTGGCTGTTTGGCATAAGAGACCTTGCTTCTGGCCTGTCTTGGCTTTTAACATGCCTTCCTCACTGAGCTTAATCATTTCTAGCTTTTGATTTACAGTGAGATGTGCGACTCTTCACTTGAACACTTAAAGGTTATTGTAGGTTCATTCATTGGCCTAATTTTAATATTGTGTCTCAGGAAATAGGGAGGCCTGAAGTTGGGTGGGGGGTGGGAAGAGAGATATGGGACAGAGACAGGTTGATGCAACAGCCAGAACACACGCAACATTTATCCATTAAGTTGGCTGTCTTATGTGGGAATGGTTCGTGGCACCTGAAGACATTTACAATAGTCACTCAAAGATGACTGATTACAGATCACCATAACAGACATAATAATAACTGAAAAGTTTGAAACATTGAGGGAATTACCAAAATGTAACACAGAGTCATGATGTGAACATATGCTATTGGGAAAATGATGCCACAGACCTTCAGTTTCTTAAAAAATGCAGTATTTACAAAGCCCAGTAAGGCAAAGTGCAATAAAATGAAGTATGCCTGTATTTTAGATAGATAAAGCACTGTAAACGTGAGAGAAAAAGCAACTGGAGCTAGCGTGGTGAGAAATGGTAGTGTTTGAAATGATTTTAATTCCTAGCTAAGGAGTTTGTCCTTAATTCATTAAGAATTGTGGATCAATTGAAGGTGTTTTTTTTTTTGGAGACAGGGTCTCACTCGGTTGCCCAGGCCGGAGTGCAGTGGAGCAATCTGGGCTCACTGCAGGTTTTATCTCCTGGGCTCAAGCGGCCTTCTTACTTAAGCCTGCTGAGCAGCTGGGACTACAGGTGTGTGCCACCATGCCTGGCTAATTTTGTTGATTTTTTTGTAACAATGATGTCTCACAGTGTTGCCCAGGCTGGCCTCAAACTCCTAGGCTCAAGCAATCGTCCTGCCTCAGCCTCACAAAGTGTTGGGATTACAGGTGTGAGCCACCGCCTGGCCCATTGAAGGTACTGAACAGTGAAACTGACATTGATTGATTCCATAAATACTTATCCAGAGCATTGCCTGGATTATATTAATCATGGGGTGTTAACTCAGCTGAGGCAGAGGCAGGGTCTGACATTAGTGACAGCAGGTGCTGTCTATTGACACTCAAGGTCTATCAGCTTCCTTTCTACTGACTTTCATCCTGATGGTGATAATAACTACCACTTATTGATTTCCGTGTTGCATGCTTCATGCTAAGTGACTCATCCTTACGGTGACTCTGAGGCATATGTATATTATTAATGCCTCTCTTTAAAATGAGATTGAGATTTAGCAGAGGTAAATGCCTTGCTCCAGGTTGCACAACTAATATGTGGCAGATCTGAGATTTGGACCCCAGGCCATCCTGTTCCAAAGTCCATTCTGCTAATAGCACTAAATGCTGCCCTACACTACCTCTCTGGTGGTGTAACACCGCCAGTGACCTTTGTGAGCCTCACTTCATTTGGCGTGCTCTGTATTTGCCTCCATGGCGGGTGTTCCTCCTCTGCTGAGCTTCCATTTCTCTCTTTAATACTGCAGCTATCCCAGGCCTGGGAGGAGCTGCTTGTATGTAATGTGACACATCTCTGCTGTCACCCATTATGTGTTTATAATTTACGTGTTTTCATATGCTAGAGCAAGGCACAATTTTTGTACTACTAAAACAAAGCACTCAGTGTACTACTGTTTTAGCTATGCATTGGTGACCAAGATCACAGTGCTAATACCTCTAAAATGGTAGGGTGGACTGCATGACCCCTGAAACCCCTTCCAGGTCAGCCTTCTGTTCCTAGGGTTAGGCATTAACAAAGAAGGAATAGTGGTTCCAGAATTCTGGATGCTAGGGAGAGTATGGTCCGAAAAAGCTGTCATTCTTTTCAATCCTGACCCCTCACACCACTCTCAGTAACATTCATGATCATAAACTTTCTAATAATCTGGCTTCATGGACATTAAGTTCTATTTAACATCAACAACTACACATGTATTCATATCATCTGCATTGCCTGAATTTAGAACTGCTCTACTTTCAGAGTAGCTTCCATAGTCACTTTCGGTGTATTTTCTGCCCCTGAACATTCCCCGCCCCTTCATCTTCAGTATAATCTGTGTGTATCCGTTTCTGTTTTCTTTCTTTTCTTTCTTTTTTTTTTTTTTGAGACGGAGTTTCGCTCTGTTGCCCATGCTGGAGTGAAGTGGCGTGATCTCGGCTCACTGCAACCTCTGCCTCCCAGCTTCAAGTGATTCTCCTGCCTCAGCCTCCTGAGTAGCTGGGATTAAAGGCACCCACTACCATGTCTGACTAATTTTTGTATTTTTAGTAGAGACGGGGTTTTGCCATGTTGGCCAGGCTGGTCTTGAACTCCTGACCTCAGGTGATTGGCCTGCGTCTGCCTCCCAAAGTGCTAGGATTACAGGTGTGAGCTACCTCACCTGGCCTTCTGTTTTCTTTTTGTCACCTGAAACTGGGGCCTCACTCCAGACCAATTAAATTAGAAACTGATGGGTTGGGGCCTAAGGTACTGGTATTTGTGAAAAGTTCCCGTCACCATTCTGCTGTGCACTCAGGGCTGAGAGCTGAGTTGAAAGTAGACCCATCTGGCCACTGTCCGCTCATTGGTCCCGTTTCATTACCATTCCCTAGTCGTGAGTAATTATAAACATTATTAATAATTATTAAGGAGTACAGTACTAGTCACTATGTGTTATTTTCTATTTTTAATTTTTAATTGCCGTTTTACTAATCCGCATCCACTCGACTGTCTTATGTCCCAGAGCCCTGTAGCTATCTGATTGACATAACTTTATGTCAGTTAAATACACTTAAAGCGCAGGGTTAAGAGGGCTTTATTTATGGACTCCCAAAAGGAGTTCAGATTGTGGAACAGTATATTCAGCAACGTTTTAAAAAAAGATATGCATATGTTTATAGAAACATTCATGCATACTTAGAGTAGAAAAGATGGAAAGATATATATGAAAATATTTCGTGATTATAGGTGATGGCCTTACAGATGGTTTTTCTTTTCATGTCTGCAGTATAAATTTTCTATAATGAACACGTATTTCTCCTATATTTTAAAAAATCTTAAAAAGGAGATATACCCTAGACAAAATAGGGGTGTATGAATGTGTGTGTTATTAATATTTTTAGCTCCTGAGGCTAAAATATTCAGTGGGGATATTGAGAATAGTACCATACTGACAGTGAGTTAATAGCAAGGGTTGGCATACAAAAGTTAAGATTTGGATCCTTGTTATTTTTGTTTTTGCTTATTATAGCTAAGCTAAACTTGTCTCATCTGATGGTATTTCGTTTTGTTGAACAAGTGAGTGTCATGAGACTGTTGGTCCATAACAGGACAGAAGAACATGATGACATAGATAGTTTACTGTTTTTAATGCCAGTGGACTAACTTTAATATCTGTTATCGGTGCTTTCAGAAAAACTATTAAACTAGAAACAGAATGTCGACCTAGTATTTGTTCGTCTTTTCGCATTGGCTTGTTACCGAAGTTTAACAACTCCAGCGTGCATTTGAATTTTAATTTTAAATAAGACACAATTAAAATAAGTGGTTTAGATGAAAACAGTAGTTATCTCTGGGTTCTGTTAAATAATTTTAAGGGTATTTAAACAGTAAAAACAAAGCACTCAGTGACTAGCAGATGTTTAGTTTCTACTCTTTCTTTTGTCAAAATAGAAGGTGGGAGAACCTATTGCCGAATAATGGGAAAACAGCATTGTGTGGTAATGTTTCAGTAGGGTGTTTTCTTCTGAAATGCTGTTTTGCTAATCCTTGGGGAAATTTGGCTGTGAGCATGCAATTATTACATTTTTATCCACAGAATGGGCTAAAGTTGGCATCACATCGCTCATGGTTGCCAGAGGCAACACACTGATTTAATTTGTGCCCCTGTGGCAGACATTTTTGAATAATTTCAGTGATTTTTTTCATGATGCTACTTTGGTTGTTTCCTTTCCAGTATCCCACTGTTTGTTGCTCCCCAACCTCTCTGATTTCACCCTCCCTGAGTTTTGAGACACTTGGTGTTGGTTGAGGAGAGTAGAATAATTGAAGATCCAGATGATTGTCCTGAGGGAAGCCATGCGGGTGTCTCTGACACATCCTGGGGCAATGCGGGTTGGAATGCTTTCATGGTCCAGCCCGCAGTGAATAAATGTCTGTCCTCTTAAAGGCTGACAAAAACAAACAAATCTTAATTAGGCATATTTGAAATTCCATGTGGAGCCTGAAAAATGGATCCTAAGAGAGCTGCTTTTGGGGGATTTTGAATTCTTTTGCTGTGGAATTTGAGATTCCTTAAGATCTCCCCTTCACGATTCTGTCCTGCTTTGCCTTTGTTTTTTTGATATACTAACTGATGTTTAACAAGGAGGATCACCAGATGGACCCAATTTGAGAGTGAACTTCTCTTCTCCTAGGTTAAGAGTCACAGAAGCACAAGGGTAGAGCTGCCTGTTTCTCCAAGAGCTGGCTGCTGCCGGCAGGCCACCTCACACTAGCATGCGTTCTCTAAGGGCTTTGGGTGGGTATCCTTTTCTGAGCACTGCTTGTACAGGCACAGATCATTTTTAGGGAGCAGGTGTTTGTTTTATCAGTACACCCTCGAGATAATCAGAATGGGGAAGAAAACATGGCAATTCTCGTACCCATTGTGTCTAGAAACTCATATTTTTCTTTTTTTAAAATGCAGAGTGGACACAGATATCTACCAGATATCTTCGAGAGCAGTTGGCCAAGATTTCTGACTTTTACCACATGGCCTCCAGCACGGGCGATGGCCCTGTCCCTGTGCCACCAGAGGTGGAACAAGCCATGAAACAATGGGAATACAACGAAAAGCTAGCATTTCACATGTTCCAGGTAACCTTTCGAAGACATGCAGAGTTGTGTGCAATGCTTTTAAGAAGACAGCAAATTCCTTATAGTTTGGTCTTCTGGGGTTAAATCCTGTTTTACATGAACCAATACATTCAAAGAAAGCAGTCTGACATTTCTCACATCGAATTGTATTCAGGGTGACACATCTGCCCTGGGATGACAGCTTATTATACATATTGATCTCCAGCTTTCAATCATGTTAGCTCCTTTAGTGCTATTAATTACTTCGTAATTGCACTATTAAATGTAATCCTTCTAAACCTTTTATTTTGCAAAATTGGATAGATTTATTTAAAAACACCTTTGTGCTGATGCCTTCTGTGGTAGCAGACCTCCTTTAGACCTAAGTTGTTCCAGAGAAAGGTCATCTTAATTCAGCTGCAGCTGAAAATACAAACAGAGCTGAGGGGAGGGGTAAGGGCGTTTAGGAATGACTGAACTCTCATCCAGACAAGCTGATGTAAATAATGTTGACCAGAAGAGGGCGCTTGGGCTCATAATTACCTTATTCATGGTAAGGTAAGAGAGATGACTTCAGTTCAAGTCTTATTATTAGCAGAGATTTTAGTACCTGTTATCTTGATTAAAGAGGGAGGGGACATGTGGTTTCTAAATTTTCCCTTTAGAACCTTTATTATAATGTTCATGCTCCTAAGAGGTCAACATTGGAAAAAATAAGGTCTTTTTGAGAAGTAATATTGTTAGTTTTTAAGTCAGTAAAAATAAATTCTAGTTCCATTTAGAAGAGGGACTGCTTTTGTGCTGCCCTGAGCTTTTATGACTTTTACTGAGCTCAGAATTTAGTCTGCATCTTGGAAAAAGTATCTCTCAGCATGTTTAATGGTTCTGGAAGAATTACGTATTAGGAGTATTGAAATTAGAATTTTTTTTTTTAAGAAAGCAGTTAGGTCCTAAAGGAATGAATATAATTGAAATAGTAATGTTAAAATTTAAATGTTCATTATATTTTAATTTGCCATATTCTGAAATGTGAAACAGACCCTAATTCATACACATGAAGACATGTATATGCAGAAACAAGGGCATGGGTATATAAACAAAGCATCTACAGGATGGACTGTTATTTATGAAGATTCTCTTTCTTTTTTTGAATCTTGAATTTACCATCTCTTATACCTTAATGGAAAATTCCATTTTGTCTCTTTTTAAAAAAAATTTTAATTAATTTTTAAATTGACAAATGAAAACTGTATATATATTTATTTAGAACTCACTTTATTGGTCTTAAAATTTTAAATTGCACTTTTTATGTGACTTTTTAACTATTTTTGACTCTAAACATTTTAAAAATTAGAAATTAGCAAGATGTCATGTCAATGTGGCCTCACTGTAAACTTTGAAATACTACAACTATAATTTATCAGAGTAATATTTTCACGTGAATCCTTGATAACCATTGCAGTGGAACACTGGTAATACATAACAGTTGCTAGGAACAAAGTAAGATTTCATATGAACTACTAAGTTTGTTACCAGAATGACCATAAAAGTATATGTCTTTCCCAGAAAACAGTTTTTTGTTTCTTTCTTTCATTCTGTGAATCATAATACAAAACTATAATAGGATATTAAATCTATATATGCATAGAATGTCATAAAATAATATGTATATCTATGTGTATATGCATATGAAGGCAAGAGACAAAAGATGTTTGTAGTGTTTATATCAAGATTAGTGGTCTCTATAGGGTCTGTGTCACCCCTGTGGGGCATTTTTGGAAATTGTAGGGGGTATTACTGTTTTTTATTGTAGTTGTGTTGAAATGTTTATACATTATTTTATCATAAGCTCCTTTCATTTCTGTATATTAGGTCATTGATTTTTAAGGTTGTATTTTATAGATAGGTGATAGTATCTGAAACTAATTTTGGGATAGTGAAAGAAGCTATTAAGGGGGCATTGGGTCTGATGGGATTTTCACACTTTTGTTAAGACGATGGCGTGAGCAGTGCTTATCTTCTTTATAGTTATCACTGTTACCCAAGTTTCCTTCTATGAGCATGAGTTCATACTCCCCCGAAATCTAGCCAGGACCCTGACACACACTGGGGGTGTGAAAGCTTCTGAAATTTTTTTTTTTTCATTGTTGGAATGAATTTTTCTCAAATTTAGCAGATTTCTAAAAAACAAAAAAAACTATACAAAACATATTAGTCATTTGTTTTGTTTAGAATTTGGACTGTGAGCAATGAGACTATGTTTAACAACAACAACAAAAACAGTAGTACAGTTAGACTTAAGCATAAGAATGACAGTGCCTTTTTTTTTTTTATTTAACATTATTAATGTAATTTTTCTTTGTTCATTTAAGGAAGGAATGTTAGAAAAACACGAATATTTGACATGGATCCTGGATGTTTTAGAAAAGATCAGACCAATGGATGATGATCTTCTTAAACTCTTGCTACCACTAATGCTGCAGGTATAGTACATGTCCCCTTGAGGCAGTTGGTTTTATGGGCAAGAAATGAGTCTGATAAGAATGATTAGGTAAGTGGAGGAGGAAAAGGAAAAAATATCCTGTTGAAATGGAAGGAAAAAATGTCTTTGATGCTATAACACATGAATTGATAAAGGCTTCTAATAAGTTTTAGCCATCATTTGTGTTAACCATGTTGGTAGTTTTTATCCATGTGTCCTAATTTTTAAGTAATTTTACCCGCATTGATTTCTCCTATCACTGAGCAAAGCAACCAACTTTTAAAATACTGTCTCCATATAATAACACAAATCTCTGTGAAAACTAAACAAATCATCCCTTTTGAAGATAGAGGATCTTCTACATTCTTTTGACAAGTCTTTGAGACTCTTGGGATAGGAAACTTTTTATTTTGATGATTGGTCTAAGATGTGCTTAAATTTGATGTATCTAGATGAGATTTATTTAAAAAAATTCTTACGTGATACATGTATTTGATAATTCAAGGAAGACGGAAGAATATCCAGTGAACAGCACTTCTCCCTTTCACTCTCATACCCTCCCCACAGACTATACCATAGGTTCCTGTGTCTCTCCCCTGAGATAGTCTGTACCTGCACTGTCCATTACAATAGCCACTAGCCAGATGTGGCTACTGAGCTCTTGAAATGTGACCAGTCCAAATTGATGTGTGCTCTAAGTGTAAAATGCACACCAGATTTCAGACTTAGTATGGAAAAGTGTATAATAGTAATACTTTTTATGTTGATTACCTGTTGAAATGATAACATTTGAATATATTGGGCTAAATAAAATACATTATTCTAATTTTTGCCTGTTCCTTATTTTTTTCATGGCTCCTAGAAACTTTAAAATTATACGTGTGGCTCACATTCTATTTCTATTGGACAGCACTTGCTTTATACCTTTGAAGTTTTTTTTTTCTTTTTTAAATGAAAAAAAGTCTGTGTTAAAATAGTTATTTAACCAAGACGCATAAGACATGACTGAAGTCTGGTGTCCTTCTACTTCTCAGTATTCAGATGAGTTTGTTCAGTCGGCCTACCTGTCTCGTCGTCTTGCCTACTTTTGTGCCCGGCGTCTTTCCTTGCTGCTGAGCGATAGCCCCAACCTCCTTGCTGCCCACTCACCCCACATGATGATAGGACCAAACAACTCGAGTATCGGGGCCCCCAGCCCTGGCCCCCCCGGCCCTGGCATGAGCCCTGTGCAGCTGGCCTTCTCAGATTTTCTTTCCTGTGCACAGCATGGTCCCCTGGTTTATGGACTTAGTTGTATGTTGCAGGTAAGTCCTTGGCCCTTGTTATTTTATGTTAAAATTCAATGTGGGAAGTGACTGAGTTGGGAATGGCATTTTCAATTCTCTAGTTGACTTTTTACAACTCTAGTTTTTTCCTCACCCAAGTAATTTATTGATTGAAATTTTATGTTTTTATTTCCCTGTGATGGATCAAGCTGAGAGAAGATTTGTCACATTCGTCTAGGAGAGTGTTATTGCAGTTGTCCTTTATTAGGGTCATTAAGCAGTTCAATTAAAAATCCTTCAGGGAACCCACAGAATAAGTCAGTTGTATTATTGTTCTTCTGGAAAGACAGCTTCTCCAGCTAGCATTTTTAATCTTTCTCAGTTCACATCTTGGGTTGGTTGCCTGTCTGTGTTTAAAGTCCAAATCGTATCGGGCTCCGTTCGTCTTCCAAGCATTGTTGCTTGTGTAGTCCTTGAACATCCAGTAACATGCTGGTTGCTGGGCTGATACTACCAGGAATATCAGGAATGAGATACAGTCCTGCCCTAGAGGAGCTCACAGCTTAGTGTTCAGTTCGTATTTCTTGAGCTCTTAATGTGTTCTGCTGTATACTAAGGAGCTTTGAAACAGTTGACCCTCAAGACATGGTCTCCACTCTCAGAGTTTACTGTCTTTTCAGGAAAACTGGGTCATAAATGGACAGTTTCCAAATAATATGACAAGGGCTGTTGGGGAGATACACAGGGGGCCAAGCCTAAAACTAGCCCAGCCTAAAACTCACGGAGGCTTTGTGAAAGAAATCTTTTAGTTCTTCGAATGAGTTGAGAAAGATCAAGTAAAAAGAAGTAGTAAAAGTTTCCTAGCAGGGGAAACACTATGGGAAGAGGCCCAGAGGCTGGTCAGTTATCTTTTGTGTAGGTGGGTGTTAGTGGGACGTACATTATAAACTCTGTTGGGGGTCAGGGCATAGAAGACGCCCTGTGGGCCTTATAATTGAGATGTCATCAGAGGGTTTTATGCAGCAAAGTGACACAGGTAGTTGTGTAATTGTTGTTAGATTGATCGGCCACAGTAGAGGGAAGATTGGTGGGAGTGGGGAGGTAGGAAAGAAGGCGGCTTGCAAGGCAAATCAGTTTGGAGGCATTTCAGGGAGTTCAGCTTTGGACTATTTTGGACTGTTTGTCCTTTATTTAGAACCTCCAAATGGATATGTTCAAGAGTTGTTACATGTCCAATTCTGCAGATTTGGGCAGACAGTTGGCTACTTGTGTGGATTCGAATCCTTCAAGAACTTTGGCTGTTCAGAAACCCAAGAGAGGGAGTGAGGTTGCCTGAAGAATTTTGTAGTGAGAGAGAATCCGTGAACCTGAAGGACAGGAGTGCTTAAGAGTCGGGCAGAGGGGAAGTCCATGGAGGAGACCGGGAAGGTTGGCCAGACTGGAGAGAGAACAGGGGGAGAGTATTGTTGCCCAAAGATGATGAGAATAACAGTAATATTGTCATAATTATATTAGTGTATGGATAGCATTTATTATGGTCTAGGCATTGTTCTAAGTTGCAACGTATGTTATTAAGTCATTTAGTTCTTGGAACTAGCCTATGAGATGGGAACCATTATTATTCTTATAACATCAATAATGCATAGATTACAGAGCAAGAAAGTGGCAAAGCTGGAATCCAAACCAAAGCAATCAGGATCCAGAGTCCACACTCAACCACTATGCTAAACTGGGGTCTGCAGAAAGTTTCAAAAAGGAATTAGTAGTGGGCAATGTGTAGAGTATTGGAGACATCTGGCAAGAAGATGGCTGAAGTTGTCTTTGACAATATAGTGTTCATTGGTGATCTTTTAAAGAGCTATTTAATTGAATGGTGGATAAGGAGCCAAATTAAGGAATGTCGAGGAGTGATGGAGAATAAGGAGAAATAGCACTAATTGTTGTTTTGAGAAATGTGTTTATGAAGGGAAGAGAAGAGAATGGATAATGGATAAAGATGGCAGCTGAGTGGAGAGTTAAAAAAATATATGTATATTTTGATGGGCAGATTTGAATGTATTTTTGGGCTAAGAGCAAATAGGAGAAGGAGCAGTGTTTGATAGATCAGTGCCCTGGGTATTAGAGGGCTTTGGAATCAAGGACACAAGGAAGGGCTCTGTCAGGAGGAGTTGAGAACTCCACATTGTTACAGGCATGAGGAAGGCAGTAGGGATGTAGCCCAGTGGAAAGAGATGGATTGGTGGGTTTCAGGGACTTGACATTCTTTGTATCTACTATCTGGTTTCCACAAAGATGTCTCCTAGACCTCAGAGTTTATTTTTTTTTATTTTTATTTTTTTTTAAATTGATTGATGAATTGATTGAGACAGGGTTTTGCTCTGTTGCCCATGCTGGAGGGCAGTGTGGCCTAATCTTCACTCACTGCTGCCTGGAGCTCCTGGGCTCAAGTGATCCTCCTGCCTCAAGTAAGTGATCCTCCCCCCTCAGCCTCCTTAGTAGCTAGGACTACAGATGTGCATCACCACACCCAGCTAATTTTTAAATTTTTCTTAGAGATGGGGTTTCACTGTGTTGCCTAGGCTGGTTTCAAGCTCCTGGGCTCAAGTGATCCTTCTGCCTTGGCTTCCCAGAGCGCTGGGATTATATGTGCAAGCCACTGTGCCTGGCCAGTTTTTGTACTTAATTTCATATTTTTGAAAAAAAATTTGCTGTTGAATGGCACAAGAGCATAATGGCTTAGATATACACTTTAAAGCTGTTACAGACCTGATTTTAAACCTCACTCTGCCACTTAGTAACTGTGACCTTGAGCCTCTGTTTCCCCGTGTCTGATTGGGGAGTAATGATAGTTCTTACTTCATTACCTCATAGGGTTAAGGTTATGATGACGGAAAGCTTCCAAGATAGTGTTCAGCATAGACTAAGTGTAATTAGCTTAATTAAATGTGAGCTATAATGTTTAATCTGTGTTTAGGAGGCAGCAGGATAACATAGTGGTTCTGAGCATGTGTGCTATTAATAAAATCAAACTTGGGTTGGTTACTAATCTACGCGGCTCATAGTCCTCTTTGGTGAAGGTGGGGGATAACACTACTCATGGGGTTATTGTGACACATAAACAAGATGGTCATACAAAGTACTTCTGGTTGAGTGAAGAGTGTCTGCAAGTGTCTAGGGCGAGGTAGATCTACAGGCTGTGGATCAATTTTGGCCCACAAGGTAAAAATAGGTTTTATGTTTTTAATGCATTATTAAAACAAAAATGAAGAATGTGTGACAAAAGCTGTAGGTAGCCTGCAAAGCTTAAAACATTTACTATCAGGCTTCTTATAGAAAAAGTTTGACAACCCCTTGTCCAGGGTTACTGCCTGCCCACCATTTATGAAGCTACTATTACATGATTATTTGATTTTGTTTTTGTTTTTAAATACCTTTTTTTTAGCTTTTACAACCTTAGAAATTACATATTCTAAGTTCATCTCATGTTTTCAATTGCATGAAAAATTGGTTTAAGTGACGATTTTTAAGTGATGATTACTGCATTTTTATTAAGTTCCTTCAGGTTCCTGTTGGAGTATTAGCTTATGAATTATTCCTTAATTTCTCAACAGCTGTACTTCCTGCCTTTCAACTTAATAATTTTTAGTTTTGTCTTCTCAATTGCGAAGTTGAGAAATGGGGTAAGACACTCTCGTATTTTAAACTTACTAGTAGGAGACAATAATACAGTGATGACAGGGTGTCATTTTTACTGTTTAGCTATTGTTATGCTTTTCTCCTTCCTCTGAACATCCAACTTTATCTGTTTCATTTCCAGACTGTCACTCTCTGTTGCCCAAGTGCCTTGGTGTGGAATTATTCCACAAATGAAAATAAGAGCGCAAACCCAGGCTCACCCCTGGATCTGCTGCAGGTGGCCCCTTCCAGCCTCCCCATGCCGGGTGGGAACACGGCTTTCAATCAGCAGGTAGACTTTATGTTTCAGTGATTTGATGGCTGTTTTCATTCTTGACAGGCATCAGGACACAGTGGGTCAAGCACAGGTTTTAGTATCTAGATGCTTGGGTGCTATCCCAGTTTTGCCTGCTAACACTCTGGGTGACCTTAGAGAATTGTTTAGCCTCTTCAGAACCACTGAAATTCTCGAAGTTGCTCCCTTTCTTTTCACTGTCTTGCTGAACAGTTCTTGCTGAGAGTTCTGCCACCCAGACTGTAATTATGGTGGTGGTTCTAATACATGACCATGACTCCTGTAGTAGTTTTGATATTTAGTAATTATTATATGTTCTTATTGGTACTGGGTTATTTGTTTCAAAGCCTTATGTGACTTGAACCATAGGATTGTGATTAATATTTAGAATAAGATCCCTGTCTTGGGATCTAGAACTAGAAATACCATTTGACCCAGCCATCCCATTACTGGGTATATACCCAAAGGATTATAAATCATGCTGCTATAAAGACACATGCACACGTATGTTTATTGCGGCACTATTCGCAATAGCAAAGACTTGGAACCAACCCAAATGTCCAACAATGATTGACTGGATTAAGAAAATGTGGCACATATACACCATGGAATACTATGCAACCATAAAAAATGATGAGTTCATGTCCTTTGTAGGGACATGGATGAAGCTGGAAACCATCATTCTCAGCAAACTATCGCAAGGACAAAAAAAAACCAAACACCGCATGTTCTCACTCATAGGTGGGAGTGGAACAATGAGAACACATGGACACAGGAAGGGGAACATCACACACCGGGGCCTGTTGTGGGGTGGGGGGAGGGGGTAGGGATGGCATTAGGAGATATACCTAATGTTAAACGATGAGTTAATGGGTGCAGCACACCAACATGGCGCATGTATACATATGTAACAAACCTGCACGTTGTGCACGTGTACCCTAAAACTTAAAGTGTAATAAAAATAAAATAAAATCATATTCGTCCATAAAAAAAAAAAAGAATAAGATCCTTGTCTTTTACCAAGCAGTTTTCTTAATAGAACATTGCAAGTTGCTTTCACACATGGAAGAATGGCTCAAAGAGATTATTTTAGAACGTTCACCTTTCCACGTGGTGTCCTAAAAAAGAAATTTCACTCGTAAAACAAATTTTGCAAGCATTTAATTTTGTGAACATTTATTATTGAAAACTGACATTGAATTTCCCTTTGTAAATTTTAAAAATTCACTTATTGGGCCACAGGCTGCATTTCTTACAATGCAGTCAAGATTGTAGTTCACTATAGGATACTTTACTCACGTGGAAAAACCTGACATGATTTAGACATGCACTGTGGCATTCCAAGCACAAGTTAATTAGAAGCAATTATCTTTCAGGTTCGGGCAAGGATTTATGAAGTAGAACAACAGATAAAACAAAGAGGCCGTGCAGTGGAAGTTCGGTGGTCATTTGACAAGTGCCAAGAATCCACAGCAGGTACAGAATGCCACAGAGGAACGAGTGCTTTTGAATGTTGGACTTTATGCTGTGTTTTTGCTTCTTATAAACCATTCCACATGAATAAGGCAGCTTTTTGACAGAGCCACTTGGTGAATTTTGAGGACAGTCTTCAGTTTATGCCTTTTAGATCCTGGCTGTCTAGAATGTCAAGTTTGGTTTTGTTGATGATTGTTTGATAACATATGCCAAGAATGATAATTAAAAAAAATTTCTTTTGCCTCACATAGAATGGTGATTTTGTACTGTGTTATAACTGTGTTATTTTTGGCCTCATTAACCACTTGTTTAATTTCTGCCTATAGGGGTGACTATTAGTCGGGTTTTGCACACATTGGAAGTTTTGGATCGTCACTGTTTTGACCGAACTGATTCCAGCAATTCCATGGAGACACTTTATCATAAGATTTTCTGGGCAAACCAAAACAAAGATAACCAAGAGGTAGTTAATTTTTTTAAAATTCTTTTCACCTTTTATTTTCATAGTGTTTTTTTCTTCTTTCTCATTCAGGAAACTCTGGTGAAACCTTTTCTATGAAGTGTAGTATCTTATGAAGACATACACACTTGAAATCATTCTATTCTTGCACTAAGATTACCCACCATTATTAAAATGAAATGTCAGTGGGGCTTATCTACCTAGGAATATTGATATATTGACTGGCAAGATTTTTCTTGGCCCTTTTCCCATCACTTTCCAATTTTAGTTTTAGAAGAATATCCTTCATTTAGTGATTGGACTTAATATGGTGGGTTGGCTTTAACTTGGGGGAATGTATGTTAACATTTAGCACAGCAGAGGGCAGTGCATGAATACCCGTGGTCATGATCTTTCAAAAATCCTTAGACAATGTGTTAGGGTTCTACAGAGAAATAGAACCAATGGAAAAGAAGTGTGTGTTATGTGTATGTATATATATATGTATGTGTACATATATGTTTATACCTACCTAGAGAGAGAAAGGTGGGGAGAAAAGAGAGGGGTATTTATTTTAAGGAATTGGCTCACATGATTATGGGGCTGGCAAATTTGAGATATTCAGGGCAGGCTGGAGACTCAAGGAAGAACTGATGTGGCGGTCTTGAGTCCGAAGGCAGTCTGGAGGCAGAATTCTTTCTTCCTCTGGGGACCTCAGTCTTTTTTTTTTTTTTTTAAGACAGAGTCTCACACTGTCACCTGGGCTGGAGTGCAGTGGCGCAATCTCGGCTCACTGCAACCTCTGCCTCCTGGGTTCAAGTGATTCTCCTGCCTCAGCCTCCTGAGTAGCTGGGATTACAGGCACCCGCCACTATGTCCGGCTAATTTTTTGTATTTTTAGTAGAGATGGGGTTTCACCATGTTGGCCATGCTGATCTTGAATCCTGACCTGATTCGCCTGCCTCAGCCTCCCGAAGTGCTGGGATTACAGGCCTGAGCCACCGCACCCGGCCGGGACCTTAGTCTTTTAAGACTTTCTATGGGCTAGATTAGGCTCACACACATTATAGAACATAGTCTGCTTTACTCAAAGTCTGTTGATTTAAATCTTAATCACATCTTAAAAAAATCTTTTTAGCAACAACTAGACTGGTGTTTGACCGAACAACTGAATACAATAGCTTAGCCAAGTTAATATCTAAAATTAATAATCACAGACAATTTTTATCTTACACATATCTAGCAATAGATTGTTTCATGAATGAATTGCCCCAAAACTAGGATATTCAGTTGTTTTTTTCCTCAACCTTATTTGGGGAGAAATAAAAAGTTTGTCTTCTTTTCACAATGAAAACTGCCGATGATAATATCCAGCCTGTGCTAGGCACTAGGACTGCAGAGGTAAGTTTTAAGACACCTTCAATACCTCAGTTAGCTGATGGCAAGCATCTTTGATATTTCAACTAGCTTTTGGGAATGCATATGTGGAAAGAAAAGATGAAACAGCAACCACAACCACCATCAAAAACCTTTCCTTCTCTTACCTTTATGTGAGCCTGATACATATTCCAGATTATTCTTCTTCTTGGAATAATTTTTGATTGATCACCCTGCTTCTCAAAGATATGGTTCAAGACTAATGGTGCCAGCTAGGATCATTCAGAACGTTGAGAGCAAGGGACCGATTGAGTGTGCTTTTTAAATTCATCGTGAGTCTCAGTAGCAATGCCTCCCTACTTCAGTGGAGCATGCTGATATAATCCTCTGCTTACTGAGGCAAGTTAGAGTGCTACGTGCTCTTTTTGGGTGGAAACCTTAAAGTGTATTTTTAGTAAAGACTTTCTTAGATAAAAGACTTCATGAATACTAAGATTTTTAATACATATAGGTGAGTTATCTGGAAGGAAAGTAGGGATACCCAAAATTCAGGGGGATCTTGGATTGTTTAGCTTCTTGCACTAAGTATTGAGTAAAAGCTACATTGTTTCCTGGTGAGGGTTTTACCAAGATTATCACAACCACCTTAGTTTTGTGGTTAGCCTGACTATACCTTCAGAGTGTATGCACTGGCTAACTTCAGGATTATTGCCCCATTCACCCGCAGACACTTAAGTTACAGCACTCTCAAGAAAAAAATAAGAGTGTTTTTTCAAAAAAATTCAAGGGCAGAAATTATGTTGCAATCCTTCTGAATGAAATCACACTGTGAGGTTCTTTGTAAATCACAGATATCTCCGGAGTGGGTGCTTGCAATGAGCCATTAGGGTGCAAGAAGGTTATTAGAACATCTGTTCAGATTATAATTTTCAAAAGCCTCCTTTTTCTCTGGAAATGAGTGTAATTATTATGATCGTATAGGTATAGAAGTTATAAATAAGTGTGTGTTGAAAGTTTTTACTAAAAAAACTCTTTGAGCTGAGAGGGTGTGTGGGAAATGTTTGGAGATCACTGCCGGAAGCTTCCCCTACCTGAGTGACTTCTCCCAGGATTCAGGGAGGTGTGTGCCACCAGAGGGCGACATGTGCTCAGGACTGAGAGTCCTGGAGGCTCTAGGCACGCACATTTCTGGAAGGGCCATCAGTGTTGCCCCATTTAGCAGTAATTATTTTGAATGTTGACTCAACTTCAGAAAGACTTGATGAAAACTACGTTTTCAACCCATAATTCAGATTGGTCACCTTTTCTTAATAGTCTGGCAAAAAGGATAACAAAATAGATGGATCCTTCTGTAATACTTAACATTAAATTATTATTAGTATTTTTCCAAGACAGTCTCAGTCTGTTGCCCAGGCTAGAGTGCAGTGGTACTGTCTTGGCTCCCTGCAACCTCTGCCTCTCAGGTTCAAACAATTTTCATGCCTCACCCTCCCCAGTAGCTGGGATTATAGGTACATACTACTGTGTCCAGCTAATTTTTCTATTTGTAGTCAGGCTGGTCTCAAACTCCTTGCCTCAAGTGATCCATCTGCCTTGGACTCTCAAAGTGCTGGGATTACAGCACTTTTGTGAGCCAGTGTGCCTGGACTAAATTAATTTTTAAAATATGTCGTTGGTATCTGTATGTATGGTATATGCATCAAGGTATATATGTATATGTAATCAAGTTTTATCTCTCTATTTACTCCTTAACAGGGGTTACTGTTTTCTTTTTCTTTGTTTTTTTTTTTTGGTTTTTTTTTTTGAGACGGAGTCTCTGTCTCCCAGGCTGGAGTGCAGTGGCGTGATCTTGGCTCACTGCAACCTCCACTTCCTGGGTTCAAGCAAGTCTCCTGCCTCAGCCTTCCAAGTAGCTGGAATTACAGGTGCCCTGCCGTCACGCCCGGTTAATATTTTTATATTTTTAGTAGAGATGGGGTTTCACCATGTTGGCCAGGCTGGTCTCTAACTCTTGGCCTCAAGTGATCCACCCGCCTTGGCCTCCTAAAGTGCTAGGATTACAGGCATGAGCCACCGTGCCCAGCCCTGTTTTCTTGACTACAGAGTCACTTTGCGTATTTCTGGAATTCATGCATGTGCTGCAGCATCATGTTAACTGATCAGCTGGTGATCTTGAGTAAGTTACTCAAGGCTTTGTGCAATAGTGCCCTTCCTGGTTAAGTAGGCATAGAGTACTTGCCCTTTTTTTCTCTGAGGAAACATGAACACTTTGAGAATTATAAGGCACTATACAAATATGTTTTAAAAATTGTTAACAATAATAATATAGCAATTATTAGTATTATACTGGAAGAACTAATGTGATGATGCTGTTCTCTGATAAGGAGTTACGTGTGGTTAGGATTCAGAAATTGGTCTCACTTCTTTAAAATATACTTCCCCTTTTTTGTTTTCATAATTCATTCAGGATTTAGATAACATGATAGATAAAACATGATCAACTTCTGTAGTTGCAATAGGTTGGAGGTTTGCTGTTACTAGAAGTCGTGTCTAGGTAGGCCCAGGCCCCAGGTTGCATAGCCTGCTTCTTCACATCTGTTGGGAAAACCTGAATTTCACCCTCCTCGATTCCTTAATTCCCTTTTCTCTGGAACTGCAACAGGGAAATGCAGTCCTCTCTACTTCGTTGTAGGGAGGGGAGAACTTCTGTCCAAATGGGAGAAGTTTGTGTGTGTAATCAGTTTCAGTATTGGTGAAAGCCTGTTGAAAACTGCAGTGCATGGGATGAAGGCATTCGAGGCCTGGGCCCTGCCTTGTGGTTGGACTGTGGTCATGAGAGTGGGAGTAGGAGCTGATTCTGTGCCCACATTGGGGTGTGCCAGGCTGTGTGGTGTGCCTTCACTGATTCCACATGGAATGCACTATTTCTTTTTTTCTTTTTCTTTTTTTTTTGAGATGGAGTCTTGCTCTGTCACCTAGGCTGGAGTGCAGTGGTGTGATCTTGGCTCACTGTAACCTCTGCCTCCTGAGTTCAAGCCATTCTCTGCCTCAGCCTCCCGAGTAGCTGGGATTAATAGGCGCCTGCCACCATGCCCGGCTAATTTTTCTATTTTTAGTAGAGATGGGGTTTCACCATGTTGGCCAGGCTGTTCTTGAACTCTTGACCTCGTGATCCACCCACCTCAGCCTCCCAAAGTGCTAGAATTATAGGTGTGAGCCACTGCACCTGGCCTGGAATGCGGTATTTCTTTACTCTCGCTCCCTGTTGCCCTTTACCCGCCCATTTCCTTGGCCACTGTTTCTGTGTCTGGGCTCTTGTGTATAATGGCAAGGGAGGTGAAAATAAAAATCTCAAAAACCTGAGTGTTTCCTTATTCTAGATCTGTGCTGCTTAGTTTTCCATTCAGAGTAGTGTGAGATATAAAGATGGTAATACTGAGGTCAGGGCTCATGTCCCACAGTGGCCAGGCAGGTAGTGGGAATGAGTCAGGGGATGCTATGTATAAGGCAGCCTGGAGGTGGTGGGGGTTGAGGTGTCTGGGAAGTGGGCAGACCCTGTCTGAAGAGGGAAGCCTCTCAAATTCTTAAATTCTGCTTGGGATCCACTGTTCCCTGATCATCCAACATTTCAAGAGAAGCTGGATGTCAAGATCTGCATGTAAACTTTCCTGATCTTAAAATACTGTGCAGCCAGGCAATGTGTCTGCTGGCCATATTCACTCAGATGCTTGTCACTTTTCAATTCCTGGTACATGTCTTCTACAACATGTACTCACTTATTTGCTTGTTTAGTGTTTCAGAGCCATTTCTAGTCTGGGTGATGGAGGTGGCAAATCCTGACATCCACACAAAGGAGTCGTTATGTGGACAGTGGGACCCCTGGTTTCCACATGCTCACTGAGCCTGTCACTTGTGACCTCACCTCTGAGCAGCTGGAGGAGGAGTTGCTCTCTTTGCTTTTCAGAGGCCTCAGACCACTTCCTTCCTCTTGGCGTCTCTCTGTTTGGGATGAGTGTGAGCACGGAGGCAGCTGCATCTTTGGGGTGCCTCAAGGACATGGATAGAAGGGACAGGCTAAAGGTGGCAGGAAGAGTTGCCTTTTCACTTCTCTCTTTGGGGGTCCCAGGAAACCAGCTTTATCCTGAGTAATGAAAAGATGGAACCGGCTGCACTGGACAGAGTGTTCCTGCAGCAGCATGTGTGTTTCCTCCTTCCCTGCTGCTAAAACCACGCACCCCAGACGGGGAAACTTACATATTTATTGTTTGGATTTGTTTTATGCTTAGACTATTCATGCAGAATTCTTTGAAAGGTTGTGATGAGTTCATAGTGATGTTTTGAATGGCAAAGGCCCTAAGTTTAGAAAGTGTGCTTTCCTCACCTGTGGCACAGAGTGTCCCAGGCCCAGCCAGGTTTGTATCAGTGCAGCTGGCGAACTTGGCTTCACCACCACGATCCAGAGGACAAAAGCTCGCTTTCTGTCAGTGCTGTGCTTGTTCCACATTTGTCTTCCTGCAAGCGTTTCCCTGGGGCCTATGTTTCTTCTTCTCCTCACCTTATGCACATTATCAGCCCCAAGTACCATGCATGGGGCCCAGGAGATGCTCAGTAGCATTTATTGAATTCATTTTTTAGACCTCATTAAAAAGCTACTCGGGCAGTGAACTGGAAGGGGAAGCACCCCTATAAGATTTGGCTTGGAAAGGTAGAGATGAATACAGTCATAGAATCTGTATATGTCAGTCCTAGACGAATGCTTAGATTCAGATGTGGGAGAGAGTACGTGCAGGTAGAGGTAGGGGTGTGGCTGACAGGGGAGCTCTCTGCTGTGAAATCAGCAGTTTAGTGTATTTCTTTAGGGACATTGGACAATTCACGTATTTTTGATGAGTCTCAGTTTCCTCATTTTGTAAAACGGGCATGCTATTTCCTGACGATGTGAAAATGACATGAAATATTTGAGTGATAAACCATTCAAATATTTATAGTTCCCAGCATGTAAATGGGTACTTAATAAACACTAGCTGCTATTATTACTGACTGATGTATATAGAGTTAGTTAAAAACTGCAGAATTGGAAGGAATATGATCAGAGACTCATAGTGGGCCCCTTGGGGCTACTGTGGGCACACACAGATACCCATCACGCAGTCTACTAATCATAAGGCACAGCCAGGATCTGTCGGGCTTTTTACATTTGCTGGTTTTCATGAAGTCTTTACTCTCTGTAGGGAGGCAGTTGGATGGCATTGACCCACTCAGGATGGGGTAGCTGCAGGACCATGTTGTAAAGGAAATCATGTTCATTTAAATGCTTAGGTTTTGTTGTTGTTTAAGGAAAAAAGTCAGTTTCTAAAACCAAGACTGCAGAAAGTCAAATAAGGCAAAAGTCAAGCAAGCAAGGAAAATGTGCATGGATGGCTTTCTGTTGAGATCCAGGTGTGCTGAATTTATGTTGTTGCTGCTGATCACAGCCCAGCCAGAAGTGTATTGTGCTTCAGAAGCTAACACATTTCCTACTGGACACCCAAAGGAAGCGTTGCTACTCTTTTACAACTAGTATTTTCTTATTTTTTGAAATAATGTGTTAGTAAAAGTTTGGTTTCTAGTAACATAGTTGGGAAAACAAAATTGTGCGTCCGGATATTTAGACTTGCTGTCACTGAGAAGGGCCTGTCACACATTGTTTAGATTGGAGTGGGCCTCTTGATTTGTTTTTGAGTATTATGCGACTTTTTTTTTTTTTTTTTAACTTTTTTGGGTGTGTTCTTTTTAGACAACGAGCTCTGTTTTAGTGTTATGTCATCTTATTTAGTTTTTTCCTGGCCTGTGAGATGCATGTTATTCTTTTTCTTACTTTCTCTTTTTTAAAAATCTTTTACTTTTTTGACAAGGCAACCAATGCTAGAGAGGATGAGAAATTGTTGAGGCTGATACCCAACTCATTGGTGGAAGAAAGGAATTGGAATCCTAAATAGTTCCAATTAACAGTACAATCCAAATGGTACTCTTAACTAGTACGTTCTATTTCTTGTACTGTTTATTTAAAAAATGATTTTATTTCAGTGAACAATATAGCTGAAGTAACAAGTTTCAGATGTAATTTTGGAAAAAAGAGGAAGACACCTTTGTAATTGCCATGAACAATTTTCACGAACAATTTCCAAATATGAATATTGGTACATTTATGTGATGGAATAATCTATTAATTTTTAAAAGCTTGCTTGACAATTTTAACATAGTAAACAATATTTTAATTAGAAAGTTCAAATCCTCAAGTTGAGCACGCTGGCCTTGGTAGGATACCATAGACTTTAGGCCAGTTCAGACCTGATTTTCAATCTTCATTTTGCTCCCAAGTATTTGAGTGGCTTCAGATCTCCCTTAGTGTCAGTCTGTTTGTCTGTACAATGGCCTTACTAATAGAATCCACTTTGTGTAGTAGTACATGATAAGCACTTAGTAAATGCCAGTTGTTATGTTCTTGACTGGACAGCTTTTGGTTGTCAAGTGAGTAGAACAAAGCACCATCTTCTAGAAATTTGTAATTCCTTCTTATCTGTATGTTACTTTGATCTTCATAAAAGGCAAGCAGTAAAGTTTTTTCTACAGTGATGAATTTTGGAAATTACGCATAATATTTTAATTATAGCTTGAATATCCCTTACGTGAAGTATTTGAGAGCAGAAGTGTTTAGGAGTTTAGACTTTTTTCAGATTTTGGAATATTTGCATTATATACTTACCAGTTGAGCACCCCAATTTGAAAATCTGAAATGTGAAATACTCCAGTGAGCATTTCCTTTGCGCATCAGGTTGGTCTTCAAAACATTTTGGATTTTGGAGCATTTCAGATTTTGTATTTTCAGATAGGGATGCTCAGTCTGTATTTTAAATATGAGAGACATGTACTTGTTAAGGACTTTTGGAGAGATTTTACTTTGAAATTATGGATCAGTTCCTGTATGACTTTCTGTTATGCAATTACGTATTTCTCACAACTCCTCTATTTTTTTCATTTGTATTACTTAAACATTGACTGAGGATTAAAAGAATCATTTTTTGTTAAAGTGCAAATAAAGGACAAACCTAAGTAAAAAATTAGTTGATTTAAATACTCAGAGAGGATTGTCTTATCTGTCTTGTTTCCTCGCAGAATTAGATCTCTTCTGTTTTTAACTACTGCTTTACAAAAAGGAAGTTGCTTTTGCTTCCATGGTACGTGTTTGGTTTATCTGATGCCACAAGACCTAAAGACTATCAACATTGATTTTTAAGGATGTGAAGTTAGGAAAACTTGTCCCTTTCTCAGTCAGAAATCAGCCACCTCAAATATCTTTTGGAAATGTATATATGCAAAATATATTTTTAATTTTTTTTATTTTAATTTTTCTTGTAAGAGACAGGGTCTTGCTCTGTTGCCCAGGCTGGAGTGCGGTGGTGCGATCACAGCTCATTGCAGCCTTGAACTCCTGGGCTCGTGTGATCCCCAGCCGAGTAGCTGGGACTGCAGGCACACGCCACACACCCGGCTAATTAAAGATAAGGTCTCACTATATTGCTCAGGCTGGTCTTGAACTCCTGGGCTCAAGTGATCCTCCTGAGTTGCTGGGATTACAGGTGACCATGTCTGGGCCACCATGCCAGGCTTGGAAATGTTTATATGTATAAAGATTATAAAAAATGAATACCATTTATGCTTATGTAATAGATCTTGTGAATTTATGGTTAACAGTGTTAGGCCTATTATCTTATATTGGTGACTGTGACCAGGTACAGCAAGGTTATGTTCTATTAGCAGTTAAGACCAACTTTTTTACTTCTGTGACTTGCAGTTCATCCAGCTCCTCACAGTATGCCTCAGCTTGCAAACTATATGACTTGCTAATATAACTACACTACATATTATTCCATATTATTTATTGGTGCTGTAATATGAATAATATCTTCCTCCAAATTTGACCATTTTGTTTGACCTTGACTAAAAGTGATTGATTTCATTTATAAACATGTCCTTTTAGTCTAAGATTAAAGAGTTGTTAAGAGCTTTATTCAGTATCTTACGTCCTTTTATTTTTAATTTTAAAAAACGTTTCAACTCTTTTTAGTTAGCTGTTGCTGATAGTAATAACTCATTGATTTTTTCCCCCACTCCTTTTTATGGTATTATATAACCTAGGTAATATATTAAGAAATTTCTTATTTTAAACTGGCAAAAGATCTCACCATGTACCTCCTAATTTCTAAAGGAAGCCTGCCTCTCAGATGTAGTTGTCAGTTATTTTACCTTCTTTATTTGTTGAAGGATAGAAGACCTGTGGTTAGCTTCTACAACTATTAGGTTATTGAATTGCTGAATACATTGAATTACTGAATTACGGAATTAGGCTTAATCTTTCAGATTTGTGCCTGCTCTTCCCTGAGAAAGAAGAATGTGGCAAATCCCCCGATGTTGAAAACCTTTCTTCACATTTGAGATACCTTTATTATAGATGAAGATAACATCATTAATTATGATTATTTGCTACATAATTAATACTTTTACTATTTTGCCACTGTAGATATGCCCCAAGTTCATGAGACCAGATAAACAATGCTGTTATTTGAAGGACCTTATTGATTTTTGAATTTTGTGTCCATTCATTTTCTCTTGTTTGCTGTCATTGTAGAAGTTTCTTCTTGTGATTGTTATATATATAATACAGGAGTACATTCTTGATATTAAGTTTCGTTCAGCCCACAGTGTGGACCCCTGTCCCACTCCCCTGCCCAGACAGGAGGTATTTTGGCATAAGAGCCCTCTCTGTGGAGGCTGATAGCTTGAGTTGGACTCAGATTTGACCTGGTAGCTTTGAGACATTTGACAGTTATTTAACCTTTAGACTTTAGTTTGCTCAACTGTAAAATGATAGGATTGTCATTAAAACATTAGAACAGGGCATACTATATAACAAACATATATACCAGCAGTAACCACTGTTAATTTTGGTCCATATTTGGTTCACTTTCAAGAGTTAAGTTGTGGCAAGAGGTCGATTACTTCCCTAGGGAAAAAATACGTTTCAAATATCTTTTGGAAATATAAATATGGAAACTTTCATATACATATATGAACACTTAACTATAAAGGTTGGAGGACATAAATGAAATTGCTCTATGCATAATATTCTACAGGATTTTTTTTCTTTTACTGCTTAATATTGTTTTCATTTTTTCCTTGTTTATTTTTTTCTGGTCATGGTGCTCAATTCTTTTATTACTTCTAATAAAGTTTTCCAGTTAATTATCTGGGTTGGTGGGGGGTGGGGGTGGGGCATAATCCTTTTATGCAAACTGTAGTGACACATTGCCATATCCTTTCAGATATTTATTCGTGTCTCTTCTCGTTGGTTAACACTTTCAAAATGATGCTAAGTGATAGTGTTGAGGCCAGCAGCCTGAACTTATTAAATGAGGAATGGGAATGCTTCTAGTGTGTCACACTTAGTCAACTGCGGAATTAAGTCAGTTACTTATCATATTAATTAAGTGCATCTGTAAACTTTCTCCCCATCTACCTTGTTTATTCCTTTGGTTTAATGTAACACAGTGTATTGCTTTTACTCTTTGATTTAAAAACAGTTGAACCTACTCTACACCAGGCACCGTGGAAGGGGCTGAAAATAAAACCGTGAAAATGACAGTAAGTCTAGCATGTGTTAGAGGCAGAATAAATGGGATTGTGCTCTAGGTGATATTATGTGAGCATCTGGAGACAGAATAAAGTCTTTGGTAATTCGCTCCTGTGGTTTTATTTTCTGTGTATCAATTAGATTAGAAGTCTAGCTTGTCCCTAGAGAGGCAGAAGTCAGGGCTGGAACAGAGGGTGGCAATGGCTGGCCGGAGTGGTGCTGGGCAGCAGGGATCCTGGGCCTTGTGAGCCACTCAGGAGACTTACATGTAACGGTGATCCTCCTTTTATAAGTAATCTTGATTTACCCGTGATGTGAGCAGCAGCATGGTATAGCAGAATGTATGGGGGCTTTGGAATTAGGACAGCCTAGTGCTGTTTTCTAGTTCTGTGTCCATGACCATCTTAACTTCTTTGAACCTCAGTTTTCTTATCTTTGAAATGGGAATAGCAATACCTGCTTTCAAGTTTATTAAGATTAGAGATGATGTGTGTAAAATTTCCAGTACTTGCTCAATAATTTTTGTTTTTGAGACAGGGTCTCGCTGTCGCCTACAATCATATCTCACTGTAGACTTGAACTTCTAGGCTCAAGCTCTCCTCCCATCTCAGCCTCCTGAGTAGCTGGGACTACAGATGTACACTACCATGCCTGGCTTTTTTTTTTATTATTATTTATTTTAAATGGGGTGTCACTACATTGCCTAGGCTGATCTTGAACTCCTGGCCTCAAGCCATTGTTCCTGCTCGGCTTCCCAAAGTTTTGGGATTACAGGCATGAGCCACTGCACCTGGCCAATAAATATTTTTTAATTACTGCTACTACCTGTAGTTGGAAATTTAAAACTGTTAATACTATTATTGCCATGATTACGTGTTTTAATTTATGCCAGGGCTGGGCCTCTAGTTTGTTATTTTTTCTTTGACCTTAACTTTATATGCCAGGGCTCAATTATTCCCTCCCCTCAAGCCTACCTCTTGTTCTTATGTATCTCATTCACCTGTTATTTAAAGCTAGGGAGGCACGCTTACGTTGTTCAACTTCTTACTATTCGTTAGAAAGTGCCACGAGAATGGCTTGAACCTGGAAGGTGGAGGTTGCAGTGAGCTGAGGTTGTGCCACTACACTCCAGCCTGGGCAACAGAATGAGACTTTGTCTCAACAAAAAAAAGAAAGTGCCAATATGAAAAGCTGCCTGTTTCTGCCCCATGAAGACCTGAACCCTCCTTTGTAGTGTTTGGAATGAAGTACTTCCTTTTGGTTATTCTCAGTGGTGCACCTCCAGGGTGGTACCTGAGCCTTCCTAATGTATATTTAAAGCCAATAGCTGGAAATCTAATAGCCACAAAGCTGTGTTGTGAAATGTGCATGTTACATAGGAGTAAATATTCCAGCTCAAGGGAGCAGAATACTCTGAGGCTGTGTAAGCATTGAGGAGGGTGGAGTCAGGAGAAGCCAGAGGTGCTGGGGGCTCACACAAAAGGCCATTGTGTATTGTGTACGCTGGAGGGAAGGACAGAGTTACCTACCCAGGTTCTTTTGACACACAGGTTTTGCTTTACCTGTTTGGTTCATTTCCAAGAGTTATGTTGTGGGAAGAGCTCCATTACTTAGCTGAGTGACCTTGGACAAGTTATTTGCCATCTCTATGCCTTGCAGTTTCCTTATTTGTAAACTGAGGATAATATAACCAGCTTATAGGTTGTAAAGATTGAAAGAAAGAATTCCTGAAACACATTTATTGCAATGTCTGACTGTAAATTGGGTAGGCACTCAGTACATGTTAATTATCTTTATTGCTACTACCTGTAAATTTGGTAATCTATCATCATTATTGATCTTCAGCTTGATTAAACCCATAACTTAATCCACAAGTTATTTTATATTAAATTTTCGTTAGAAGCAACTGAAAAGATTTACATGTAACATTAAGACTTTCAATTTTTTATTTTTATTGTGTCTGCTATCAGTCCTATGACTTTAGTCCATGACTAGAATAAGCAATAAATACTGTAGAAAACCTATTCTAAAAATGAGTTTTTGGCTGGGCATGGTGGCTCATGCTTGTAATGCCAGCACTTTGGGAGGCTGAGGTGAGCGGACCACCTGAGGTCAGGAGATCTAGACCAGTCTGGCCAACATGGTGAAACCCCATCTCTACTAAAAGTATAAAAATTAGCCAGGCAAGGTGGCACCCACCTGTAACCCCAACTACTTTGGAGGCTGAGGCAGGAGAATCGCTTGAACCCAAGAGGCAGAGGTTGCAGTGAGCCGAGATTGCACCACTGTACTCTAGCCTGGGTGACAGAGCCAGACCGAAAAAAAAGGGCGGGGGGTTAATCATAAGAGAAACATATACTTTATTTGGTCAGGGCTGGTCTAGACCTTTGGCATCTGAAATGTTTTACAGGACATTGCACCTAATGAGTACCTGATGGAGTGAATTTTGTTTTTCTTATGTCCAAAGAATTGCCTGAAATTTTCACTGCCTCTCACAGCTCCAAATGCAGACTATAACAATAAAGCTGAGAGGATGGGGTACTGTGATTACCCTGCGAAGGGGAAGGAGCAGTAGGGGTACTGCTCCTGGAAGAAGGAAAGCATGGTGAGAGACACTGTCTGAGGGCTGAGAACGACCCCTCTTGGATAGGACTTGGGATTTACTGCTGGTCATGCACCATTGACCTTCCTTTTCCTGTGTTCCATTGGAAGCCTCTCCCATCTGCCCTTATCTGTATGTCTTTAATCAGACATTGAAATCTGGCCCATTAGCCTGCAGAAAAAATGGAAATAAAAACAAACCAAAAATTTTCATAGTTCCATTGCTGAAGACATTCTCTCTGAGAAGTTAGTAGAAGTCATTGTAAAACTTCTTTGATAATATCATTTCTTTTAAAGTAGGCATAGAACCTGTCTATTCCTTTATTCTCACCACTCTAAATATCCTAAGGAAAGGATGGCATCACTTGGCAGGTTTTATGATATTTAAGAAATAGTGGACATTGCATTCTTGGTATCTAGCTAGTATTGGAAAATATTTATTGGTTAAATATAAGATTTTGAAATGCATAACTTTTTATAGGCAAAATTGATAAAAGGACAAGAAAATTTTTGTGCTGAAATTTTCTATTTTTTTTTTTTTTTTTTTTTTTTTTGGTTGAGTGCAGGGTACTTTATTGATGGTACACGACAAGGTGCGGCTCCCTAGGCCCCTCCCCTCTTCAAGGGGTCTACATGGAAACTGTGAGGAGGGGAGATTCAGTGTGGTGGGGGACTGAGTGTGGCAGGGACTCCCCAGCAGTAAGGGTCTCACTCTTCCTCTTGTGCTCTTGCTGGGGCTGGTGGTCCAGGGGTCTTACTCCTTGGAGGCCATGTGGGCCATGAGGTCCACCACCCTGTTGGTGTAGCCAAATTCGTTGTCATACCAGGAAATGAGCTTGACAAAGTGGTCGTTGAGGGCAATGCCAGCCCCAGTGTCGAAGGTGGAGGAGTGGGTGTCGCTGTTGAAGTCAGAGGAGACCACCTGGTGCTCAGTGTAGCCCAGGATGCCCTTGAGGGGGCCCTCCAACGCCTGCTTCACCACCTTCTTGATGTCATCATATTTGGCAGGTTTTTCTAGACGGCAGGTCAGGTCCACCACTGACACGTTGGCAGTGGGGACACGGAAGGCCATGCCAGTGAGCTTCCCGTTCAGCTCAGGGATGACCTTGCCCACAGCCTTGGCAGCGCCAGTAGAGGCAGGGATGATGTTCTGGAGAGCCCCACGGCCATCACACCACAGTTTCCCGGAGGGGCCATCCACAGTCTTCTGGGTGGCAGTGATGGCATGGACCGTGGTCATGAGTCCTTCCACGATACCAAAGTTGTCATGGATGACCTTGGCCAGGGGTGCTAAGCAGTTGGTGGCGCAGGAGGCATTGCTGATGATCTTGAGGCTGTTGTCATACTTCTCATGGTTCACACCCATGATGAACATGGGGGCGTCAGCAGAGAGGGCAGAGATGATGACCCTTTTGGCTCCCCCCTGCAAATGAGCCCCAGCCTTCTCCATGGTGGTGAAGACGCCAGTGGACTCCACGACGTACTCAGCGCCAGCATCGCCCCACTTGATTTTGGAGGGATCTCGCTCCTGGAAGATGGTGATGGGATTTCCATTGATGACAAGCTTCCCGTTCTCAGCCTTGACGGTGCCATGGAATTTGCCATGGCAAATTCTGGAACATGTAAACCATGTAGTTGAGGTCAATGAAGGGGTCATTGATGGCAACAATATCCACTTTACCAGAGTTAAAAGCAGCCCTGGTGACCAGGCAACCAATATCCGTTGACTCCGACCTTCACCTTCCCCATGGTGTCTCAGCGATGTGGCTTGGCTGGCGATGCAAAAGAAGATGCGGCTGACTGTCGAACAGGAGGAGCAGAGAGCCAAATTTTCTATTTTTTAAAAGCTCAGTCTTTTCAGCAGCATTTTCCTCAAGGTTTTAATTTCTGGGTTTCTTAATTCATTTAATTTCTAAAAATCAGAAATTGGGACTACAACTGCAGCAGGTAGTCTACAGGAATTTCTTCAGGTTGAGATCTCAGATGTCAGTAAGTTGGGACAGATGTATGCTCCCCTCCCAGGAGATACCGAAGGGGTGGAAGGCTAGACTTACTTATTCCTCCACTCTAGAAATGTCTTGTTACTTTATGATTACTTGTCTTTTAGACGTTTCTCTCTAGAAGGTGAGCATTTTGAGGATAGGCACAAAATCTTTAAAATTTTTGTTTCCCCGTGCCTACCGTATTATGGGCACTTAAAAAGAAAGCACATTAATGGGTACTTTTGGAAGTGAATTGACTTCCTCTTGGAACCTGTTTTCTATTTCTAGCACATTCTGCCTTCCAAACCCCAGTGGTGACATCTGGATGTGTTGAAAAGAACTCTTTTCTTTATGTGTGCTTTTCTATGCATCTCTAGGTGAAGACGTGTCAGTTACTTAAATTGGGTGAGTCAAATCATTGAGAGACAAGTGTACCTTTCCATATTCATTGGATTTTTATGAATCTGTTTTAGGAAATTATCAAGGACCCAACTCTTCTGCACAGACTTGGAATTCCAGTGGACATTTTGTAAATTTAATTTTCTTCAGTGCACAGTATACACACAGATACAGACAATGTTTGCTTTATTTCACTACATTGTTTAACATGTAAGCAACTACCCTATTCTTCCAAAGAATCGACCAGTTTCTCTAGTAAATTGTTTTCTTTGCAAGTCATTTTTATGATTAGTAAAAAAATTCTTTCCTAAATGATTTTAAATTCTTAAGTGATTTTACTTTTAAAAGATTAAAAAAAAAAACACTTCTATTTTCTCGGTGGTTAAGTTTGCTGGCAATCTTTTTTTAAAGCCATTTGGAGATTTGTCAAAATTGTAGGCTTATTTCGTATTTGGAATCAGCATCTAAGGATATTATGTTATAGATATTTTTTAAATATGTATTTTATCTCTTTGGTATTAAAAATAATATATGTTCGTTTAAAATTTGGAATATATGCAAAAGTGTAAGTAAAATGAAAGTCACATTGGTGGGTATTTTATCTCAAGCATGTTTAGAAATGTAAAAGTGAAATCTATTCTTTTAAAAATAAAAATTGGTAGTTGTAATTTCAGCTCATCATTAGTGCTTTTATATAAATGTAGAAATCATTGCCATGTCTTTCCTTCCATTTTTTTTTTTTTTTAAGACACAGGGTCTGGCTATGTTACCCAGGCTAGCCTCGAACTCCTGGGCTCAAGTAATCCTCCTGAGCTCAAGTAATCCTCCTGCCTTAGCTTCCCCAGTAGCTGGGACTACAGGTGCATGCCACTGTACTTAGCTCACTGTCTTTTTTTTTTTTTTTTTTTTAAGATGGAGTCTCACTCTGCTGCCCAGGCTGGAGTGCAGAGGCCTCATCTTGGCTCACTGCAGCCTCAGCTTCTTGGGTTCAAGTGATTCTCCTGCCTCAGCTTCCTGAGTAGCTGGGACTACAGGCATGCACCACCATACCTGGCTAATTTTTGTATTTTTAGTAGAGATGGGCTTTCACTATGTTGGTCAGGCTGGTCTTGAACTCCTAACCTCAGGTGATCTGCCTCCTTTGCCTCCTGAAGTGTGGGATTATAGGCGTGAACCACCATGCCCAGCCTGTCATTTGTAATAAACATTTCTGGCAGTCTTAAAGGAATAATTTTGCTTATTTTATGTAGCATTGTGACCTTGCAATAATAACTCAGTGGAATAAAGACATGAAAATGTAAAAAGAACATTTTAATTTAGCTAAATTATTTTTTTTAATGAGGTAAGTTAAAGTTGCTTGAGATGACAAGACACCTAAAGGAGTGAAGATTATATGAATTAGGAGAGAGAAAATGTCTCTGCTTATTTTCTTTGCATCTCCAGGAGCATTATTTAGAGATTAGAGCAAGCTGATTGAAAATTATTGTGAATGCTCTAGATGTTATAACAGTGCTTCCTTATTTTACTTTTTAAAATTCGTTCAGACTGCTGTTGGATGTATGCCATGAGATAAACCCAGTATTTGCCCTAAATTAGAATGAGGTTTTTTTTGTCATTCATAGGATTTCTGTAAGTGGGCCTGCTGAGTGGCTTTATTCATGATGTTCCCACCTAAAATCCTTGTTTACTAGTGAGAGAATGCAGACAGTAAAATTATAAATAAGTGAAGAAAACATTTTCAGATAGCAGCATTCACTGCTAAGCAAATGAAATAGCATGACGTTTGCAAGGGTGGCCAGGGAGCCTCTGGTCAGCCTGAATCCTCCAGATTTTAGGGCAGAGAAGGGGCTGCTCTGTGAAACTCGGGGGTAAGGAACGCACTGGAGGGAAGGGGCTGCCAACACTGAGGCCCAAGGTGGAGGTGGGCTTAGCATGTCTGAGGGGCTCAAACTGCAGTGTAGGTAGAATGTGGCTGGGGAGAGAGAAGGACTCTCAGCTTTCTGGCCTGAATGGTGATGCCATTTTCTAAGAGAAAGTACACAGGACAAGAAATGTATTTGAGGGGTAGGGTGAGCTTAGTTTGGGATCAGGTGATTGTGGTCAGCAGGTGGAGGTGCCCAGGAAGCGGATGGGTTTTAGTAGCTTAGGGGTGAGTTTGGGGCTGGAGGCATGGGTTTAGCTTGCCTCTCATTACAGTTGGGATAACTACTTCCGGGTTTCTGTAAGGGTAAAATGAGATCGTATGTATAAATAGGCAGAACACAGTGCCTAGCACATAGTTGTGTAAGTGGATGTTATACCCCAAGGCTGCAGGAGAGCATATGATTTCCACTATGTTTAGATAGGTCTTTTCTGTCCTTCACATTTTTTTTCTATTTATCAAAAATCTGATATTTTTCCTCCAAGGCCCAATTTACATTTTTTCCCCAAAACAAACAGTGTTTTTCTTTTGCATGATAAAAGCAGAAAATAAAAATCTCCTGTAGTCCTCTCTCTGGATAAAACCCTAGTTAACAGTGTGACTATATGAAGGTTCAAGACCACGCCTCTCGTAAAACCTTCCCTGGATTGTCCCTGTGGATGTGCAGTGTATAGAGCCTCTTATTCTGCTCTGTGTTTGCTGTTTCGTTCTTATCTCTTGAGTGTAAGCTTCTTAAGCAAGAAAATGTGCCTTCCTATCCCTAACAGCACCGAACGCTCATGCACATTATGGGTGCCCAGATCAGATTTGTCTTTCTCCTGCCTTTTCAGAATCGTGTATGCTGTGTGTACACCATGCTTGGTTTGTTGATCTTCAGAGTGTCGTGTGTGATGAGTTTGTGTTTGTTTTCTCAGAGATGATGTGGGCACACTAGCTGTTGTTTTGGTTTATAAAAGGGATGTGGTAATGTGATTTGTTTTGACTTCTCTTTTGTTGTAGTTCATTCAGTAGATCTGAAGAAATCTGTTCTCCCACGTAGTTGTTGAGACATTACTGATCACATACAGTTCTTCTATATGTCTCCCTAATTTCACATAGATATTAAATCTCACATAAAATCTTTAGTGGGAAAAGAAGTTTTTAAATTTTAAAATCACCTGTTTCTTGTAGCACATTTTAGTGTAATCTTGAAGATGCAGGAGAAAAAAAATCTGTGTAAATGTGGATATGATGCATATTACTGCTTAGATTAATAAAAACTGAAAGCAGTATTTTTAGGGTAACTCTTTTTGTTATCTTTAATATTCTAAACCTATAAGCATGTGGTCCTTCACTGGATTGACTTCTATATTTTTATGTTTATATAGGTTAGAGTGAATCTGGGCAGAAAGTCCTCCCAGTTTACTTTCTGTTTTAAATGTTATGTTCAAACATTTCTTTCAATTGAGTTACTTCTCTTGTTTTAAATTAGGAAAACAGAGCTCCCTTTGAGGTATCTGCCTCAGGTAACTCATTTCTTTGCTTTGAGTAACCATGTGTTTAAATGACAAAATTTAGGGTATGATGAATACAAATCTTGGAATAAACTGATTTTCATGATCTGAATTGTTTGCTAGCATCTACAGCTGATCAGGGATACTTATTCTGGGATTCTTGGATGGCTTTTCAGACTGCACAGACATTCTGAAATGTGCTAAGTTCATGCATGTATGTATGTATGTTCTTCCATGGAGTGTGCTCGTAGCCATATCGTAATCTTAATTGAGTTTATGGATTCTAAAGTATTAACTTCCCTCATAGCCTGTAGTGCTAATGCTGCGATTATCTAGTTTTTCTGGCATAATGTTTATCCCCATGGGGACATATTAAAAGCTTGTCGTTGATGTCCTATTGGTTGGCGTGGATCCTCTAAAAGGAAAGGACAGATCACACAGAAGTACCATCTCCCTGCTCACCACTCGCTGCACCCCTATCCGCGACTCACGTCATTTGGGTCCCCAGCATCCTCTCATCCTCAGTCGCTGGTGCCTATTTCTAGGCCATGACAACTGTGGCTGACAGTTCTGGTCACCATGCTGAGCCCTACCTAGACCCGGCTGCTGTCCTTGGTTGACTGTGTCTGCCCTTAATTGTTGGTTCGTTTTGGTGCTGGGCTGTCATTTTTCGTGTTTGTTATTTCCATTGGGATGGGTGTTTTACCAGCGTTCCAGCCTCCCCTCTGGTTTGTTCCTTCTAGTTTTGTATTGGAGTGGGTCACTGGATAACCTGGCTTGTCAGAATTATTTATTGTATGAGGCGTTGAGTGAGTGGGGGGCCTGAGGGTGCCAACAGTAGAGTGATGTACTTTGACTTTGTGACAGCTGTTCTTGACAGTCAATGGTTGTTTTTTTCCCTTACTATTTGGTTTTGAAATTTGAGTTGTAGAGGGTAGCTGGGGCTCGGTTATGTCCCTGTGTAAGTGAAGGCATCCACAGGGAAGCTCTAATTCTTTTGGAATTGTCACAGATTCAGCATAAGTGATTTCTTTCCTTGTATAGGTTTATTTTCTGTATTTCAATTAAAAATGTTTTGGAAGCGCTTTCTAAAGCTACTATAATAAAACATGGAAAAAAGCTTTAAAATGTTAGATATTCCCTTGCTTGCTTCCTGTCTCTTGCTGGGTGAATGTTTCATTTGATGTGGCTGGTACCCCTCTCTGTTGGTCATTAGGTTGCGCCCAACGATGAAGCTGTGGTGACGCTGTTATGTGAATGGGCCGTGAGCTGCAAACGGTCTGGCAAGCACAGGGCCATGGCTGTGGCAAAACTCCTGGAGAAGAGGCAAGCAGAAATTGAGGCAGAGGTAGGTTCCATTTTCTTTCTGCTTGTTGAATGCCGTAATGTAAAAATACTGTTTTGGGGAAGATCATTTTCTCTTACCCTCATTATGTTATTCTTTTGCTCTTGAGGAAAAAAGGGAGGATGTAAAAATTCACATAAGGAAGATTCTTATAGTAGAATCTCTCTAAATTGATGCAGCCATTTATATTCTGGACTAATTTAAAAATGGTATCTTTTAAAATAAAACTTTAGGCTGGGCACAATGGCTCACACCTGTTATAATCCTAGTTTTTTGGGAGGAGAAGGCAGGAAAATCTCTTGATTTTCCAGGAGTTTGAGGCCGCAATGAGCTATGATGGTGCCACTGTACTCTAGCCTGGTTGATAGAGTGAGACTCTGTCTCTAAAAAAGTAAATAAATAAAAGATAAAATAATACAATTTTAGCATCTGATTTAGAACAAAGAAATTTCTTTGCTATATTGAAATATGCGTACACACAACATACATGCATGTGCAATATACATGTGCACATATGTATAAGATATACCAACTTTTATGAAATTTACAACTACATATTTTAGTGGATTTGGATATACTTTCTTGAGGCAGTTGTGATTATGATATTATAAATACCAATTTGTATTGCTTTTGAGATTATATTCTGGCCCCAGAGAGAGCAATTAAAGCCTTGGAAGTAAATTATAAGGGAAAAAGCAAAACTAAGTTCGTCAACGTTAGCTTTTGTTGAGGGAAATTTTCTAAGCAGGCCTTCTTTTCTGCCTGTGACTGTTAGCAGGGATGGCTATGGGGAATGTGTGTATATCATCTGACCAGGTCCTCGTCATCTCTCACCTGGCAACTTTGAGGCATCTTACCTCATCTCTCTGCTTCCTCTACACAGCAACTGCCGATCTTTTCGAAGTGTAAATAGATCACATTGTCCCCTTACTGATACTCTCTGTGGCTCCTGACTGTAGCCTTTGCAGCATCTCCTGAGCTACCTCACCTGCCTTTTCCACCTCATCTTGTGCCCTTCTCCCCAGGGTCACAGCTCCATTCACCTTGGTACTTCTACTCCTTCAATACACAGAACACACTGTCACCTTGAGGCCTCTGCTCTTGTTGTTCCTTCTAGGTTGCAGACTGTTCCCCAGTCTTTGCATGGCCATCCTCTTCCTGGCATTCCCATCTCAAGAAGTGTACCTTCCTTTCCAGCGTTCCTAGCTCAACATGTGGCACCTGGGGAAGGTCTTCCATCACCACGTGATCAAAGTTAACAGCGTTCTACTCCTCAAGCACTCTTTCTCACGTCACTGTTTTCACTTTCCTTGTTGCAGTGCGCATTTATCTAGTTAATCTGCTTATTGTTTAATACCTACCTTCCCCCTCTAGAAGGTGAGCTGGACAGCAGAAAGCTCACTCATCTTGTTCAGTGTTGTGTCCTTGGCACAGAATAGTGCTCACTGTATAGTAGATGCTCAGAAGGTATTTGTTGCATGACTGGATGAGCCTTAGCTGGCTCTCTGTGTTGCTGATATTACACCTCCTTCTTGTGAAGCTAGTAAAAATGAAATAGGAAGAACATTTTGTAGACATTTTTCTCTTCCTGTTAGGAAAGTTGTATTCACCAAAAATGAAAGATCATATTGTTGAAACTGGGGCTTGAAGATATTAATGTTAAGGTGTAAGCTAAATGACCCATTGAACAGTGTGCAAATTAGGAAAAGCCTTTCATTGCTTTTCTTCCATACATTATGAATAGTGGGACTATTCTGTGGTGAATTGCAGTCCATAAACTTCAGCAGCTAAAATGAAATTTCCCAAATATTTCATTGCTCCTTCTGTATTGCACATGTGTTTTTTTACACTGCTTTTCTCCTGCCTCTATTCCAGACATACAAACATACACATTCCACTTTTAGAAGAGGTTCATATATAGATTACCTTGTAATTTTAATAGCCTAAATGTATCTATATCTAAAAATGTATTCTTTCAGAGATGTTTAAAATAATTGATTTTTTGTTAAACATCACCATCTTTAAAATTTGACCTTCACAAAGAGAAAATAGATTGGAAAAATAATGATATTCTTAACATAATTAATATCTTGATATTAAAGAGTAATGAAAATGGGAATGATCAAAGGAATATAACAAAGAATAGAAAACAAGGTTCTGGTCCTGTGTAAGTTCTGTCTTTAAGAAAATAGAAGTTAAATAACTTCCCTAGAGGTACTTCATGAACTGTGGACATTCCCAGAGGTTCTGAGAGATCTTATTGGCGGAATGTGATGAGTAAGTGAAAGAATATTGTTAGGGGAATTATGTTAGCATTCTCATTTGATACCATGTTTCTCCAAAAACACAAATAAACCCTTCTGACAAAAACAGTTCAATAATATATGCCCCAATATTTTCCAGGGAGAATACAGTTAAACATGAACTATTTAAAAATGAAGACAACCTCAAATTATTTTTGGCAATTTTGCATAGGGATAATGAATAGTTTGTTGTACCATAATATATTTAGTGGGCACTCATGTAATGCTGTGCAGAGTTTATAATTCACATGAATAAATGTTTTTCAGGGGTGTTTTTGAAATCCTTTGAGTTGTTCTGGGGTAGTTTTTTCCAACTTTTAGAAATTATATTCACCTGTCTACGGCTATACCACCCTGAACGTGCCCGATCTCGTCTGATCTCGGAAGCTAAGCAGGGTCGGGCCTGGTTAGTACTTGGATGGAGAAATTATATTCACCTGAGATACATGGTCCCTTAAATAAGTACAGACATATCAATTAATTTTACATGTTTTACCTGAGCACTTAAATGCTAATAAAAAATTAACAAATTCATGATCTGTTATGACTATACTTCTGTAATTAACTTTATTATTTATTTTTAATCTGTAGAGATGTGGTGAATCAGAAGTCTTAGATGAGAAGGAGTCTATTTCTTCATCCTCTCTTGCTGGATCCAGTTTGCCTGTTTTCCAGAATGTGCTGTTAAGGTTTTTAGATACACAGGCCCCCTCTTTGTGTAAGTAGAGAAAACTCTTTGCCTCTAGATCTTAAATAAGGGATTGATTTTTTTTTTCTGATTCCTTTTTTAAAAATTTAGATCTTATTTAATATTCTTGGCACTGAATATAATGTATGTTTTACTGAGCAAAATTTTGTGGCATGTTTTTTAATGGAGACTTTTAGGCAATTTTAAAATCAGTCAAGCTTCAAAGACTTTAATTGTTAAAAGTCACCTCACTCCTTCATGTAAGGAAGTAAGGTCTTGTGACATTTGTCTGTATATTGAATGTGATTTGGAATTTTCTCTTTTTTAGTGGTTTTCTATATGTCTGATTTTCTAGTTCCTGCTCTTAAACATGGGAGTGGGGGGAAATCAAGCAACAGTAAGTACTCTATAGCCAGAGACATGGTACAAGGAAGTAATTTATAGATGCCTGGCTGCTTCTCTACACTCTCTGGGATGTTTATGTCATCTCAAGCTTTTTTTTTTTTTTTGCCTTTTTAGTGAGGAGTTGAGGGTTTCTGAAATAAACAGCCACCCAGTGGGTTCAGACTGTGGGTGAACACTTTTGAAATATTTTGTGAGCTATGTAGGCTTGAAATTATTCTGAGATTTTCATATGACAAAATGCAACAGGGAGGATCTTAAGATAACAGAAAAAATGGCAAAAAGTCAAAAGCAATAGAAAGAGGGAGAAAAAAGTTGGGGAGGAGGAAGATGCTTGTGAAGAAAGAGGTAAAGCAACAACAAACAGTATTCTTCTGAGTCCTCTGAGGAGGGGCCTCATTTTGGGTTGAGTGAGACCTGCAGGTGAGGTTCTTTGAGACAAAGGGCTCTCTCAGTTATTTGGTGGCTTCCAGGCTAGAAGGAGAGCAAGCGCTGGAGCTAATCTAGTGGTTGGAATATAGGGAGGAGTAATTCATGGAAAAGGAAGCAGAAAAGTGAAAGGACTGAAGAGATCCCTGATAGCAGAAAATATATTGTCAGGCATGAAGTTAGCAGTTCTAACTTACCTTGTACCCTGGGGGAGACAGACATTTGCCCTTTGCTTCCCTCGTTTCTTCCCCATTCTTGTTCTCTCTTTAGGAAAAACTCCTTACTCCTGTGTCTTTGCTAGTTCATCTCATTTACTGTCTGTCAGAAAAAGCTGATCTGTTCCCTGAAAGAGGCTGCTCATCACCGAGTTTGGTAGTGAGCAAGAGGAAACATTTAGGTTCAAGGTTTAGGGAACTGAGCTTAATGTTCCTTGGATAAATGTGTCTCCTATTGGTGTTTGTGAATGTGATGGTACCAAGGATTGAGCTTTGCAGGTTCATCTTACAAATTTTGAATCTTATCTTAAAGGTGTAGTCACAAAACTTTAGAGTGCAGTGACAATATTGAAAGTCATAATGTGAGTTAAATAGGCTAGTTATGAATAAAAATAATCTGCAGAGCTCCATCTTTGTGTTCTTTTTATTCAGTTGTTCCTTTTTCTTTTCCGTGGATCCTGCTTACATTTTTTTCAAACACCATTTAAATTGTGGTTCAATTGTAAAATCTCCTTTGAAAATGTGCACCCATATTCTCACAACTGCACAGACCCACTCAAGCTAGAAAAAGCAGTCATGAACTGTTTTATTAGTAAAACCAGAGGACAGCAGTCTAGTCCTGCTGTCTTTTTTTCTGATCCTGAAATTTTGCTTTTTTACATTAGTACTTGAATGGGTATTAAGGACTACTATCTTTTTTTTTTTTTTGAGATGGAGTTTCGCTCTTGTCGCCTAGGCTGGAGTACAGTGGCACGATCTTGGCTCACTGCAACCTCCGCCTCCTGGGTTCAAGCGATTCTCCTGCCTCAGCCTCCCGAGTGGCTGGGCTTACAGGCACCCACCACCATGCCCAGCTAATTTTTGTATTTTTGGTAGAGACGGGGTTTCACCATATTGGCCAGGCTGGTCTCGAACTCCTGACCTCAGGGGATCTGACCACCTCAGCCTCCCAAAGTGCTGGGATTACAGGTGTGAGCCACTGCACCCAGCCAGGACTACTGTCTTTAAACTTGTAATCATGTTTACCATACTGGATATTTTTCAATTATGGTGGGACAATCAAAACCTGCCTGTCAGTTCTGCCCAAAATGCTAGTGCCTCAGTAAATCTTCCAGTAGATCTTTTTTTTCCCCAAAAAAGTTGATTGTGAAAAGTAATGAAAATATTAAGCCTTAGTAATTAGTTTTTTTCTACCACCTGCTCAAGGAATTCTTGATTGAATTTGTTTCTCTATAGCGGACCCAAACAGTGAATGTGAAAAGGTGGAATTTGTGAACCTGGTGCTGCTCTTCTGCGAGTTCATCCGCCATGATGTCTTCTCCCATGATGCATACATGTGTACCCTCATATCTCGAGGAGATTTGTCAGTCACTGCCTCAACTCGGCCGCGGTCACCAGTAGGGGAAAATGCAGATGAACACTATTCAAAGGACCATGATGTGAAAATGGAGGTATGGCCCTGGATATGATGCCCCACTCCCCCAGAAACTAAACTCTACTGGGAACCATGTTCAAATGGGTCATGTAGTGGTAGAAGAGTGATGGCTTTTTGTTGTATTCTTTTGCCCCAGTGGTTATTTATCTCTACTTCTCAAGCAGGAAAGATATTTACACTGTAGCTTCTTATGTCTTCCAGAATTTCCCTTTGGATACTATAAAACTGTAATGAAAATAATCTGACAGGCCATAACATTTTTCATAGGATTGGAATTATATACTTTCAGTTCTAGATGTTTCTAATCTCTAGTTTGTCTTTAACATTGTATCTCAAAACTGGACTTGTTTTGACCTTTAAGTGTCAGCTGAGTTTTCATTCTAAGAGTCGTCTTTTCCCTAATGTATCATTCATTACTTATATCACTCTTTTATTCATAATGGGAAATTCTTTGTTAGTCACAACACATATTTTCATTTCAGTTAATTAAAAGTTTAATCTCCGTTTCTCAAATGTTATAGAAGTGTCCTTTTCAACAAATTATTTTATGCCATGAATGTGACTTTATAATTTTCTGCCAAATTCTGGTATTTTGGATATTGTTCCAGATACTTACTGAAATTTTCAAGGCAAAAAAGATGGAGGTGGTGATAGGAAGTTATAGAAAATGACGAGAACTTGTGACAATTGCTTAAAAACTGACAGTTTAGCCTGGGCACGGTGGCTGATGCCTGTAATCCCAGCACTTTGGGAGACTGAGGCGGGCAGACCACCTGAAGTTGGGAGTTTGAGACTAGCCTGACCAACATGGAGAAACCCTGTCTGTACCAAAAATACAAAATTAGCCAGGCGTGGTGGCACATGCCTGTAGTCCCAGCTACTCAGGAGGCTGAGGCAGGAGAATTGCTTGAACCCGGGAGGTGGAGGTTGCAGTGAGCCGAGATTGCACCATTGCACTCCAGCCTGGGCAACAAGAGCAAAACTGTCTCAAAACAAAACAACAACAACAACAACAAAACCTCACTGTTTAGGCATATACCATTATTATTTTTTAAAACAGTAGCTATACTTACAATTAAAAACCTGGTATTAGAATTGCAAACATGGATTCATAGTTCATACTGTTAAGGCTTGTTTTCAAAATGGTGTCGGGTTAAAAATATTTAAACACTTTTCTTAATTTATTGACAGTAGCAATTACAAGGCTAAAAACTGAAGTTCCTTTACCTGTTTACATGTTTTCTATCCTCCTGCTTTTTCTTTTCTATTCTATAGATATTAAAGTGTCTTATATTTTAGATATAGTCTTATATTTTTCTTAATAAGAAGAGTTGGTTAAAGTATGTGATGGGAAATAGCCCAAGAAAGGAAATTGTGGACACTTGTTTTTAATCCGGATGTTTGTGTGCTCTTCTCTTAAAATATCATGGAAGTTAAATTTTCTCATGATGAGGGAAAAGAATGTGACTGTTCATAGCAAGGCATGCCTTAAAGCTTCCTTCAATTTGCGGGGAAGAAAACAATACGGGGAACAAAAGACAGAGATGGTTAAAAATCCCACTGTCATGTTTTAGCTTCAGTTTCTTGATGAACTCCAAAACTTACAATGTTACTTTCTTTCTCTGGCGATTATCAGGAACAGAGTATTATGGCGCATATGGGCATTGACTCAGGAACCACTAACATTTTTGATGAAGTAGACAAGAGTGACTTTAAAACTGACTTTGGTTCGGAATTTCCAGTAGGTTCAATCTTTGATTCTTATTGACAATTAAGAATTAACCCGCTCCCATCCCAGCCTGTCTCGATCCTTCTGTGTTGTCAGAATGACTTGCACATTTGTGATATGTAATCTTGCCATATTCTTCCTTTGGTACAATTATCATCTGACACAATTGGGTCATCCTCAGTTTTGGTTGCATGGCCTACTCTGTAAATTCTAACACTCCTTTCCTCCTAGTTGGCTGTCTAACTTTTTTGTTCATTTTGAGCTCATCATCATCTCATTAATGCGTGAATGTAGTTTCACGATGACAGTCCATGTTGATTTGCTATGTATATCTTCAGCTTCTATATAATAGCTTTGGTGGCTTTGGGCCTATTATACATTCTTCTACTTTATTTCAATATAATTATAATGTGTTCTTACTCGTGAATCACAATATATAACTTTAAAAAAAATTGTTTGGAGTACAGACCGAAACCTTTATGTCTATTATTCATTAGTCTTACTTGTTTATTATTATGTATTTGTTTCTGTACGAAATGTAGCCCTATGAGGAAAACACTTACCCATAATTCTGCTTTTATCTTTAGCTTTCCAGGTAGTGTAGACACATTTCTTATGTGTGTGGTTGTCATTTTCTCATCTACAAAATGGAGGATGATGCTCACAGATTCGTACTGATCTGAATATGAATTTTGTGGAAATTAACAAAATTTCTTCATATTTTTTTGCTAAGTGGTTAAGTAGGAAAAGGTGTATAAGTGTCTTATGTGTGTGTTTTGGTAGGTAGCACTGTGGTTTGGTTTTGCTGGCTTTCATTTACAATCTCCAACATTTGTTTTACATGACTTAGATTTTTTCTCCTATGCCTGGAGAATCCTGTGAGAATGCCAACACTTCCTTGGGCAGAAGAATGTCAGTTAATTGTGAGAAGTTGGTGAAGAGGGAAAAGCCAAGGGAATTAATTTTTCCATCTAATTATGACCTCCTTCGCCACTTACAGTATGCAACACATTTTCCTATACCTCTGGTAAGTCATTGCTTCAGTTAATCTATACCCTGATTATTTTATTATAAGATCAATAACTGTTGAACATCAGATTATTCAACTGTATTCTTGACTAATAATGATAGCAGGTGACTTTTTTGCATTTGCTCCTGCTTCTGTTCTAATTCTGATCTTAAGCTTATGTACTGAGGTTGTCCGAATTTGTAGTGATATTAGTGGCTAATTAGATTTAGAAAATGAAATTTTCTATATTAGTATCCTTTTATTAAAGAGCGTTTGAGTCACTGCAGGTGATGTCTAAATGTGTTTTTTTTCTTTTCTTTTCTTTTCTTTTCTTTTTTTTTGAGACGGAGTTTCATTCCTGTTGCCCAGGCTGGAGTACAGTGGCAGGATCTTGGCTCACCACAACCTCTGCCTCCCAGGTTCAAGTGATTATTTTGCCTCAGCCTCCCGAGTAGCTGGGATTACAGGCACCTGCCACCACGCCTGACTAATTTTTTGTATTTTTAGTAGAGACAGGGTTTCACCATTTTGGGCAGGCTGGTCTCGAACTCCTGACCTCAGGTGATCCGTCCGCCTAGGCCTCTCAAAGTGCTGGGATTACAGGCGTGAGCCACCGTGCCAGGCGTAAATGTGTTTTAATTTGAAAGTAAATTTGCTGAGTAGCTTTTATGTGCACTGTATTATGGTAGGTACTTCTAGTCATTAAGAGTTTTGAGGCATAGGAAAGACGGGAGACAAATGTCAGCAAGAATTTTGAGGCATAGGAAAGACGGGAGACAAACATCTATAAATGGCAAGCACTCAAATACGTGCAATAATTGAGTAAAAACTCAAATTCTTACTGGAAGGTGAGCCAGTTGACATTTCTGGGCCCCTTCCACTCTCAAAGAATGAGTATTGGAGAGAACAAGAGTATTTTAGTTGAAAAACTGGGTAAGACTTCATAGAGGCTTGTACAAGATAGGCTCAGATTTGGACTGGTTGAATTTAAGAATTGTATAGCAAATGGGAAATGCTTGGCAGGAAATTTACCATTTGAGTCTTAGCAAAGTGATGTGCTTTATTCTAAAGGGTAACAAAATTGGTTTCTTAATATTAGAAATAAAAATTGGGTCAAAATTTGAAATAAAAAGTTTATTCTTGGCTTCACTAACTTTTTTTCTGGATTTTTATTTTAAGTACAATTTCAGTGAGTCATTTTTTTCATTGGGTGTTACTTTTACATATAAAAAGCATAATTGGGCCGGGCGCGGTGGCTCATGCCTGTAATCCCAGCACTTTGGGAGGCCGAGGTGGGCGGATCACGAGGTCAGGAGATCGAGACCATCCTGGCTAACATGGTGAAACCCCGTATCTACTAAAAATACAAAAAATTAGCAGGCCTGGTGGCGGGCACCTGTAGTCCCAGCTTCTCAGGAGGCTGAGGCAGGAGAATGGCGTGAACCCCAGAGGTGGACCTCGCAGTGAGCCGAGATCACACCACTGCACTCCAGCCTGGGCGACAGAGCGAGACTCTGTCTCAAAATAGAAAAAGTAATTGTAGGTGTATTACGTTACTTTCTGGGTATCTTCTAGGAGTTTTTATCAGCAAAACAAAGTATTCTGTTAAGTTATTTATTTATTTTGGTATTTTGGAATATCTCCTGAAATGACTTTCAAAATTACCAAACCCATTTATTTTTTTCTTGTTACAGTTAAAAGTCTCTTTTTTTTTGTAATTTTTCTATGTCCAGGGCCATTTCAAAACTTGTTAAATTATCAAACCCATATTTTTTTCCTTATTACAATTAATCCATTTTTTGTTAATTTTTCTATGTCCAGGGATATGTCAAAACTTGCCAAAGTTTGTTCTTATTTATCACTGCCTGAATAATATCTATGCTTTTTTACTGTTACCTATAGACATTATTCATTTATAATATAATGGAATAATCTCACAGTTTATTTAGGGGAGCAGAAAGGGTAGCCTTATATTTTAGAGATGTATCCTGAAGAATTTATAGATGAACTATCATGATGTCTGGGATTTGTTTTTAAAATATTCTGGGTAAAAAAGGGAGACAATATTAACATCCGGAGTTTATTTAATAGTAATATACCAATGTTAACTTCTTAGTTTCACCAAATGTACTGTGGTTCTCTTAAGTCATTTACAATAGAGAAAACTGGCTGACTGGCGTATAGAACTCTCTGTACTATTTTGCAACTTCTCTGTAAATCGGAAATTACTCTAATAAAAAGTTTATTTAAAAGAAAGAATTAAGGGGGGGTGATAAATTAAGCAAAGATGGCAAAATGTTGAAAGTGTTTGAAACTGGTTGAATGGTTGAGGGTTATGTGTTCCTTTCTTGGGTAAACAGAGCTTTGCATGTCTCTCTCCCAGGTGTCTGGGTGTCAGAGCTGGACACTAAGCCTCAGCTTCTTTATTCTGTTGTTCCTGTGATCTTGGTTTTACAGCCTTTCCCTGCATTTAACATTCTACTTCCTTGGAAGAAAGAGCTTAAATGATTTTCAGTGACCACATGTCATAATGAATCATGAGATAATTTAACTATAACAATTCATGAAAGAACTGCTAGACAATTGATATTGTAGGATACATTTTTAATAGCCTTCCACCACTGGTTGCCCTAAACTCCCTGTTACCATGAGTTCAATTCAGAAGAAGCCAAAGGATAACACTGACTTTAGGAATGCTACTGTCTGTTTTTTTTCCCTTAATAAAAAGAGAAAATCTGACTAGCTTCTCACTGCATGTGAGGAAACTATAAAAATATGGTTAAGAAAAGTGTTTTCCATCTCCGCATCTGTCATATGGGGCCCTACTAAATGAAGACCAAAGAGAAGAGGACTAAAGGGGGCTTGACCAAAGATTCAGAAAAATAGTTTCATGGTGCTATTCTGTGAATAATACTTGATCTGCCCATTAGTGAACCATGTTTCCTAGACTACCAGCAAACACAGGTTCTAGTGGATAGGCATTCTACAGCCTGCAACTGAGGTAAGTCATTTACACTGTGTCAGATGTGTAAGGCTGCTGGAGTTTCTGTCATTACCATTAGCTAGCTAGAATTGTATAGCATTATCTTGTTGTATGTTTTGTAATAGGCACTTCATGCATTTTCTCATTTATTATTCACTGCAGAGTCAGAATATTTTTATGGAATTGTAGATAGGATTTTCAAGCTTTAGAAAATAATTTGTGAAATGCAAAAATGAGTTTGGAATCAAACTTGTTTTCCTAGCTTCCAGGAACACCATTTCTTAATCATTGCAGCTAATGCAAATGGATTTACCAGCGGTTTTTATATGGGCTTATCTTACTAATGAAATAAAAATCACAAAGTCATCATGTATGCTTATCTAAATTTTTCCAATATTCTTTTTCCTAATAAGTCTTGTATTTAATGCTGTGTATTCTTTCTGCATCACCAGCAGTGGAGAGAATTTGATCAGAGTTGTGACTCTGAGAGCTGGAGTCAGCTTATACTTTATTGTTATTTATTTATTTACTTATTTATTTGAGACAGAGTCTCGCTCTTTTTGCCCAGGCCGGAGTGCAGTGGCGCAGTCTCAGCTCACTGCAACCTCTGCCTCCCAGGTTCAAATGATTCTCCTGCCTCAGCCTCCCAAGTCGCTGAGATTACAGGCGTGCACTATCACAGCAGGCTAAATTTTGTATTTTTAGTAGAGAGGGGGTTTCACCATGTGGGCCAGGCTAATCTCTAACCCTTGACCTGAGATCCGCCCACCTCAGCCTCCCAAAGTGTGTGAGCCACCACGCCCGGCTGGAGTCACCTGTACTTTAAACTGGGGCCCTACGTGGAGTCAGGCTCATCTTTCTGGACCTGGGTGGCACTGAGTAGCTCAGCCTGTGCTACATTCCTAACACGGCCTTGCTATGCGAAGTCAGTGTATCTGTTTTATAAAGACCATCTGACTGGTGCTGTTTTACCATTGATGTGCTATCGATGTGATTTTCTAGTTCCAAAACACTAGTTTCAGTAGTTAGTATAACTTAACAACTCCCTCTGAAATGTTACAGGGCCTCTGTGTTTCATGTTACTTCAAAATAGAAATGAGAAGTCACTAAATGTATTATTACTAACATCAGGAAGCCTTTATTATAACCTACAGATAGAATATAATTACAAATAATACATTAAAGATTGTCTATATTTTTCAAGCCTTTTTATAAATAAAAGCTTTTCGTTATTGTGTTAGAAAAAAATTCGACATTAAAAATTGGAGGAGTAATGAGTTGAAAGATTACCATCTTTTGAAGTGATGGATTAGAAATAAAATAGGCACAAGTTGTTTTATGTAAGCTGCATTTTTTAAAAGTAATCTGAAAGGCTTTAAAATTATGTTGCTGGTGGGCTTTCTGGTAATTTACATGGAAATTATTTTTTATATTTTTATCAAGAAGTCAGTTCCAGGCATTTAAATGAATAACTCATGAATACCTTTGGGTCTATGTCATGGACCTCTTTTGGATTTCAAGGATATTGCAGGATTTTACATTCGTTCAATGAGACTGTTTAGTTTTTTGTACAAATATTTGGGTTAATGAGTAGCAGCAAGCCTAACAATAAAGCTTGACTTGCATTTAGAAACAGGATTTCTAAGTAAACCTGTCCATATTTGCTAGCTAACTGTATTTTTTCGTACTGAGTTTTTTTTTTTTTTTTTTTTCTCTTTCAAAGCTATAATTAACTTTATGGTCCAGTAAGGTCAGAATTGGTAGCACAAAAAATCCTGTCTTTTATGCATTATTTTCACATCTTAATTTTTCTTTCTGAGCCTTGGTCTCTTTAGGTGAGGCAAAAGTCTCAGTGACCTTTGAGCGGAATGCTTTTGAGAGGTGATAGTACAGGATAGGATCAAAGCACAGGTTTGACACAGCCAGGAGCAGTGTAGCCTCTTTGGCTTTGAAGAGTGAAATCCTGGTTGAGCAATCAGTTATGACTTCTGTCTGGCTGAGGGTATACGGGATTCGGACAATGTGGTAAGGAACAAAGCATATGATGTAGCCCGTGGTCACTAAAAGTATGTTGATGAGAGCCTTTTTCACATTTGGGTAATTTTCATTATCTTTGTTTCTGTAGAGCTGTCGAATTACAAGGCAATTGGATATTAAAATGATGGCTGAGAAATTTAAAAATATTGCTACACATATGAAATTTGTCAGCAAATGCCAATTTCTTCCAAATTCCTTTTTAAACTCCATACAACCCACATTTGACTTTTCCTTGATGTCTTTGATGGGAATCATCATATTTGGCACCATTATAAGAAGGACCATTAGCCACACAACGGTTGATATCATTTTGGCAAATCCGGGTTCTTGTATTCGGTAGATCTTGCAGCTGTGTGTCAGCTGAAGACAGCGGTCAATGCTGACAAATGCTAAGAAGATAATTGATAAATACATATTGATATAGATGAGGCAGGCTGTTACTTGGCAGTGGAATATCTTCAGCTTCCAAGGTGCCACACCCAAGTCAACAACAATTTTCACTGGTAATGCCAGAGTAAGCAGGAAATCGGCTGTAAGCAAATTAATTAAGTAGATGCTCACACACCTGTGATTCGTATTCTTCTGTATAAAAGCCCAGGTTGCAAAACAACTTCCAATAATTCCAACAAGGAAAACTAAATAAAAAAAATACGTGAATGGCTCCAGATCTTTATAAACTGGGCAGAAGAACGAACTGTTTGTCATCTTGAGGGAAAGTAAGGATGACTGCTTATTGAAAAGAAAAAATTTCTAAGACTCTGTAAAAGAAACAAGGAAAGGGAGGTTAGTAATTAAAATTAGCAACTATTTTCTTTAAAAGACATTTGTCTTCACAATACCGTTGTCTTTCTAGTTCTTAGAATTTTATTGGTGAACTTACCAGACCATATGGCCTGGTGAGAACATACTAGATTGTGAAGATGCCTGGGTTTTCCATTGTCTGATTTTGTGACTTTCAGGAAATCCCAAGCAGGTTTGCTTTTGGTAGGGATATTTTCAACCTCAGGTTTTTCCATTCTGGTAGTTCTTGTTACCAGTTGGGTTGGAAGTTAGTTTGCAGAGGAGATAAGTGAACCGAGATTCTGAGAAGTAGAGAGAGGAAACTAGGGTTGTGGTTGAGCATGAAGAGCTTTTAATGAAGCCTTCTGGTTTTTCTCTTGTTTTAGTTTTTTGTTTTCCATAGATTCATATGGCTCCTAAGGCTGGGAGAACCCAGGCTGACAGGGGAAGTAAGGAGTTGATGGAAAATCTCCAGCCTGGTCGCAAGAGTCTGTCTCAAAAACAAACAGAAAAAAAACAAAAAAACAAACAAAAAAACCCACAACTACCAGAACATGGATGTATGTTCATTGGTTACAAAATCCTTGGAGAAAGATTTATTTATATTAGTATCAAAACATCTGACTTCAACACTTGAGTCGCTTTTTTTTTCTTTCATCGTGGGTTTTGAAGCAGTTAAAAGCCCAGAAGCATAAGACATACCCTTAGAACTACTGTGATCACCACTGATAATGACAATGAAGTCTTGTCATGTCCCTCCCAAATCTGGAACATTGAGCGGGTTTGTAAGCTCAAGTTAAACTGATAGGGCTCCCTTTGACCTGGTCTATTCAAACTCACATGCTTAGAGCTAAGGGTACATTAGTAATCTTTCTGGTGCTGCCTGTTGGTGTGGGTCCCCCTTTTGCATATTAAACAATGTTCTTTTGTTTTAAAGACCTGAAGATTATTTTTGTATTTTAGCAAGGAAACATTTTATATTATAATACAACCTTTTTAAAAGAAGCAAATATAAGTTATAGTGACCAACACTGAAGGCCAGATCAGCTACTCTGTAAGTGCCTTTTAATAAGAGAATAAAACTTCTGACATCTTTCTAAATTTTAATTTCCCCAATTAATTAATGATCCTTTGTGTGCATTTGTAATGAAACAATATATGCAAACAGATGAATAAGGCAGATGTACACAAAGCTTTCTAAATTCAAGTGCTGCTTAAAGGCTACATGCCCTTTCTCTTTCCCTATCTGAGTTAGCACGTTAGAGTCCATGAATGATGTCATTCTTTACCAAACTCGATGAAAATAATTAAGCAGTTGGTTTGTATCTGGCACTATGCCAAATACTTTACATGTACTTATTTAACTTCTTATCATTTCCATAAGCTAGGTGTTGTTATTGTCCCTGCTTTACAGATGAGGAAATTGAGGCATAATGGGGTTACTTACCCAAGGTTGTGTAGCTGGTAAGATATAAAGCCAGGATTCCAGCTCAGTCAGTCTGATCTCAGAATCACATTCAAAACCACTCCAAAACACTGCCTCAGTAACAATAGTAAGATGATGATAGAAATGATAATGATTATTATTATATCTGCCAGTCTTTACTAAGGGCTTACTGTGTGGGCAGGAACTATGTTCTAAACAATTTTTATGTAATAAAGCTGAAATAAACTATTCATTTTTAACTTTTTACCAAAATACTAAGAATATAAGTTTAGGCTTTTCGTATATTTTGCTGTTTTATGCATACAACCATGCACACGCACGCCGTAAACACACACTCTCTCTCTCTCTCTCACGCACATTTGAAAACAAAACCTAGGCCCATCCAGTAAGTTTAAACCAACTTTGCTCTCAAAGCTTCCATAACCTAGTTTCTCTCTACCATATCTACTTACATCCCAGATTAAGATCGGGATTGGTGGGATCTCTACTGTTCTGTGTACAGTTCCTTCCTGCCTTTATACTTTTGCATGTGATAGAAATTTTGGAGTCATAGGATTTTAAGGATGGATGGAAACTTTATCGATAGCCTGTAGTCTAATCCCCAAGTCAGTTGAGGAGATTGAGGGCTGGCACTGGTGTGTTCCTCAAGCTTTCACAGCATGTTCAGGCAGGACTAAGATCTGTTCTTATTGGTCATCTTCTAAGCGCTCTGCATTTATCCTTCCTATTCCTGAATCCTGCTTATTCCAGAGCTTTAAGGAAGCTCCTCACATCTGAAAGCTACTCCAGGCTTTACCGATGTCCTTGGCGACCATGAATTTGGATAGTTACCATTTGTACCTTGGAATTTTGAACATACTTTTCTTCTTTATGTGAAAAACTAGTATTCGTGTGCATTGATATAGTGTCACATCTTTGCTTATTGTTACTTTCTAAGGCCCTAGGATTTTGGCTTATGCACTTTTATTTCAAATATTACATAATAATGGTAACATAATGTGTTTCTTTAAGTGCTCCATTGCTTGCACAACTATAAAATAAGTCTATTGTATCAATGAGACGTATATGGTAAAGAGAAGAATTAGAGTAATTTATTTTGATCAATTTTCTCTGTAGCTAGAACTGACGATATATACCGTACATGAATAATTTATCTGAAATGAATAACTAATCAGTAATTCTCAAGAATCATGGAGCATCTCACATTTCTCACATTTGCGTTTGTGAACTTTTGTCTAAATTGCAGTGAGAAACATCTGTTTATTTAAAATTCTTGCTTATGTAAATTAGAGGTTAAACTATTGTATAATAACATCCTGTGTTCTGTGTCACAAGTTTGAGAACTAAGTGCTTAATAAATATTTTACCAGACAGTTACTTACCAGTGAAAATGTGAGATACTCAGAAGTAGTCCAGCAACAACAATACAAGATTTTAACTGTCTCTGTAGTTTGGATAGAGTGCCCATTGCTTAGAAAATAAATAAACTGGCTGGGCACAGTGGCTCACGCCTGTAATCCCAGCACTTTGGGAGGCTGAGGCGGGTGGATCACTTGAGGTCAAGAGTTCGAGACCAGCCTGGCCAACATGGTGAAATCCTGTCTCTACTAAAAATACAAAAATTAGCCAACACGGTGGCGGGCACCTGTAATCCCAGCTACTCGGGAGGCTGAGGCAGGAGAATTGTTTGAACCCGGGATGTGGAGGTTGAAGTGAGCTGAGATCGCACCACTGCACTCCAGCCTGGGTGAAAAAGCGAGACTCCTCAAAAACAAAACAAAACAAAAACAAAATAAAAGCTTATTAGATTTTCTATGGGAATCACAGCGGAATCTTCTTGAAATCACCTTTTGTAATGTTTGTAGAGGAAAGTCATCTTAAGGCCTGTTGTTCCCTGTTGTGAAGATCTACAACATGGCCTCTATCCACCCAGTTATAAGATTGAGTTACTGAATAGTTATGCTCGCTCAGGTATTCAGTCTGGTGTCAATTATCCTGTCTTTTGGAGACAGATGAATGGGTTCATCAGATATAAGAAAATTATAGTGTCATTCACAGCTAGGACCTATTTAGAGTTTAAAAATTGATGCTTTTTTTTATACAGCTTGGCTTTTTCTACTTATAAGCCTTAAATACTGAAAAATCACAATTTTGTTTTCCACGGAAAAGCATTTGAATATATTAAGTGTTTAAAAAGACATACCTGGGGCTATCTTCTGTGAGCCTCAGCAAGCCTTGCTGCAAGTCTTCAGAGAAGCATGAGCTGTTTGGTTAGCCGCAGCAGTAGCAACCCCATTGCAGGCTGCTGGCTTTACTAAAAATTTCCTTTCCTTTTTGTGTGGTTTTAAAATGTTGCATATTGACGTAGATGAAACTGTGGTTTGCAAGTAGTTTAACTTTATGAAAGTCTCCTAAAGAAGTTTTTTTAATGTATACAATTTCATGTATGCTTTCTTAAGCAATTTATTTGTCATATTTTTTAGAGAAAAGATCTTCATTTAGTACCTAGCCTTTTTTTTTTTTTAAAGTATCCAAGGTATGTTCTGTGTCATAATGATTTCAAAGAATATCACTCTTCATGCCTTGATGGGGATTAATAATTAAAGATATAAGGTGTTTAAGCAAATATTTTTTCAGTATATATAGTAACACAGCATTTCAAAGTTAAAATTTAAAAAATAGTTGCAGTTTTTATTCCTGCTGAGACACCTATTATTAAAAAAAGAAGTAAACAAAAAGATGTGTTTTACAGAGTCAGCTAATGTATATATTTTATTTATCTTATTTTGTGTTCATTATAGAAAAATCTGGAAATAGAAATAAAAAAGGAACATCATTATGCAGAGAGATAATTACTGTTAATATTTTTGGTACATAAGTTTTAAATTTTTTCTATGCGTATGTATTTCTACTTAGATGTTATTTATACTATTTTATAGTTTATAATTTTTCATTGAAGAATATATTATATATTCAATTTATGAGATTAGACTTGTAATAAGTATTTGTCTGTTTGACTCAAACAGCCTAATGAATTGAAATAGTATTTAGTAATTAATAGATTGTGTGTAAAGGAACCCTACAGTGTGTATTTAAGTTGTTTGGTTAAATGTTCATTGTGTCTGTGGCAGAACTAACTGAATGTTTGAAAGAAGCCTAGCATGGTGGGGGACCTAACAAACATATTTTCAGGAGTTCTGAATTTTCTGGTTCAAAGTTGATGTGTAAATGCAAAGCCATTGCCTGGTTATTTAGGGTCTGGTTTCTTCTAATGCTTCATTGGCTTGGTAGGTGCTTTGGTTTCTTTTAATAATACTTGGTCAGTTTTCTAGATAAGAAAAAAGAAGATACCTTTCCAGGATCTAAAATTAATCTCTTGGTATTAGTTTTTAAAAAGAAAAATGTCTCAAAAGATGAAATGAGAAGTATCTAGCTAGGGAGAATTTAGGGAAAGTCTAAGGAGACTTTTGAAAAAAATGTAAAGATGCTTATGATGATATTGGTCACATCTCAGGTATTCTGACATTCTCCCAAATTCATATAATTATTATTTTTGCCAGTGAAGACCATAAATTATAAACTAGGAGGGAAAAAGCAAATGTTTCTCAAACATTTTATGTTAAGAACCACTGTGAACTTCATCATCATAGTGCTAGGAAAGGATCTTTCTTTTAACATATGTATGCTTCAACATTGTACAGGACTCACTGAAGAACATACTTGTAGAAAAGATATATTTGCAGACAAGTAAGTGAGAAGTGATCAGGGTTTACATCCACTGGAGGGTAGAGGAGATGAAAGGGAGAGAATTTAGAGATGAGTGGAGTTGACTGCAAACAGTGGTGAATGATTTTACCATGGCATGGAGAAAAACTGGGATGAAAGATTTTTGACAGTTCCTGTTTTGCTTTTTTTAGTTAGGTCTCTTTATATGTTTACTTCCCTGGTTCACTTTAAGGTTATAGACACAGTTGAAAAGTACAAACAATTGTACTTAAAAATCTACTCAGGCCACAGTTTCTGTGTCTGGATTGCCAAATGTGAAAGCACTGAAGTGCCCTTGTTCTCAGAGTTCTATTTAATTTTTAGAATAGTGAGAATTAATCTTTTAATAGAGAGATGAATCATATTCCTCCTTCTGAGAATGAGCTTAGGCATCCTGGCTTTGTGTGGAAGTTTATTCACAGTGGAAATACATGTAGTTTTCATTTTTTAATACGAGTTTCATTTGATTTTCTATAAGCCACTTTTTTCTATCTGTTTCACTGAGGACAAGTGTTTGTGACTGTACTTACTGTTCCGGGAAGTTGCATGTCATCACTAATACACACCCAAGCGGGAAGAAGTGAGGTGAAGTTATTTTTCCCTTACCTTGGTCATGGCAGTACTTTTTGTTTAAGAAATAATCTATTCATTACTTATGAATATTTCATGGATATTTTGTATGTGTAAAATAAAAATTAAAGCTAAATTGTCCGCCAAGTTATGAACTGAGAAAATATTTTCTGTAGTCAACTCTCCTATCCATACAAAACGTGCTTTTGATTTTATTGAACACAAATACCAAACAACGGTATTTCAGTAGAAATACTTGCTTTGAATATTTAGCGTTTTTAAAATGTGCTTTTTCGGCATAGCATGGAAGCCATTTGGAACTAATGAGGAAGGGGAAAGCGAATGTTGGGGTCGGTGGTCACTGCCACAGCCAGGCACAGGTCTGAGGACTTGTTTTTGTTAAAACAAGCCATGAGATACAGGCGATTCTGCCTCTTACAGATGGGGAAACTGTGGTGCAGAGAAATTAAGGCCCACGCAAGCCTGCACAGTTAGACCCTGGCGTCCCGGCTCTTAGTTATGCTTCTTACAATGAAAGTGCTGGGGACAGTGATTACAATGGGGGCCATCAGGTCGATCCAGTCCCCCTTCCCATTTAGTATTTGTAACCATTTGAATTTGCATGCCATTGGGTGGTAGAACAGTGTACCACTGTTCTTGCCTTCCTCATGGAGTTTTCAGCCTCTGGAATGTGAATTTGGGACGCTCTTACATCAAAATAATTTACAAATGGAAGATTTTTATGATCAGTCACTTCTGCCACAGCCTGTGCAACTCCACTTCAGCCCTCTCTCTATAGCCGTTGTGCTTCAGGGTTATGTTTTGAAAGAAAATAATTTTTTTTTTTGCACATAATATTCTTTCCCACCTGGGTTAGCCTAAAGATTTTTTTCTGTGCTCTGAGATTGGTAACTTTAAATCTGAGAGTGACTGATGTGATTAAGCAGTGTAGTTTTAAAGTGAAATGTAGATGTATGGTTTCCATGTTACTGTTTCTGTATTATTTAAATTCTGCCTTGTTTTTTTTTTCTTTACTGAAATGGAGAATACATGTTTGGAAATGATTTGAAGGCAAATTTGTTTTTTTCACATTCTTGGAATGTGAACTCAGTTAAAAGAATGGCTGGGTACATTACCCTGTCATTTCCCCTTGACAATCCTTTTTGGTTGTCTGCCGTTTTGTTGATGTTATTGCGTCAACATTTCATTTTACCTTTTGGTTGTGAGGTGTGACTGCTATTTGGTCCATGGTTAAAAGATAATTTATGGAGGGGAAATTTATAATAAAGAACTTTTAAAGATTATCTTGTTTCTTTTTAGTCACCGAATTTCATGCTTTTTTCCCCCCATTTGTTTGTTTATGGTCCATTTCTTATGAACTTATGACTAACACATTATCTTTTTTTTTTTTTTTTTTGAGACAGAGTCTTGCTCTGTCACCCAGGCTGGAGTGCAGTGGTGCGATCTCAGCTCACTGCAAGATCCGCCTCCCAGGTTCACGCCGTTCTCCTGCCTCAGCCTCCCGAGTAGCTGGGACTACAGGCACCCACTACCACACCCAGCTAAGTTTTTGTATTTTTAGTAGAGATGGGGTTTCACCGTGTTAGCCAGTATGGTTTCGATCTCCTGACTTCGTGATCCACCCGCCTCGGCCTCCCAAAGTGCTGGGATTACAGGTGTGAGCCACCGCGCCCGGCCATGACTAACACATTTTCAAAGCACAGAACACATTTTTAAAACTTTTTAGTTACTTTCCAGGAGAATGTTCTTTGGAGAACATCTCCCTTTTCCTAGCCATGTGATTTTTTTTTTTTTTTTTAAGACAGGGTCGTCTTACGTTGTCCAGGCTGGAGTGCAGTGGTTATTCAGAGGTCTAATCATAGCTTGCTGCAGTCCCAGACTCCTTGGCTCAAGCAATCCTGTTGCATCAGCCTCCTGAGTAACTAGGACTACAGGGGCACAACACTGCACCCAGCCATGTGAATATTTCTTGATCAAGTATTTATGAAAAATTCTAACAGCAAATATTTATCGATTACAGGCTGCCTCCTGAGCTCTTATCCTGGAGAATATTTTATGCTTTGTAAAGGAATGATAAGGAATCTTATCACCTGCTATGTGCTGTTAGAACCTGTGGGAATCTGGGAAGTGTAATGCTCCAGACTGTGGTGGGGTGAATAGGAGCTTCTTCAGAATGAGCTACAAGGTGGCATGCTTGGGGGATGACACAGATAATTGGAGTATGAGAAATTTTGGGGGGGACTGTCAGGCAATTTGGGGGCTTGGGTGTCTCTGTGAGGAAAAGATTGAGACCAAATCTTGGATGCTCCCTGGGATTTTAATAAAGTAAGCATTGGAGAGCTCATGGTTATACAAGGCAAGGAGCTGTCAATTCGGCAGTATTAGGTGAATCTACCAACATTGGAGTTTGCTTGGTTAGGAGAGAAAGTGGAAGGTGAGAAGCCAGTTAAGGAATGATTGCAGTCATTTTAAGTGAGAAGCAATAAGGATCTGAAATTACATGGGAAGGGAGGAATAGCTGAGAACCACTGCAGAAGTAAAATCACTGCAGGGTGGGGTAGAGAGGGAGGAGAGGAGACTGAGGTTTTAGTCCTGGGAAAGGAAGTCTGAGGAGAGAGGCAGCTTGGTCAGATAGAAAGGTGAATTTGCCTTATTGGCTGACAAAGTTTTTATTTGATACAGCTTAGATAGATTTTTATTTTATTCTTTTCCATTTAGGTTTTAAATGTTTCTCAGAGCTTTATCTGTCATTAACCAGAACATTCTGAATGTACTTTGCAAACACTTAAGGAGCTCTTATTTTGAATGGCCTTGATGGAAATGCTGGTTTTCTTATTTAAAATAAGACCATTTTTCTTATTTTTTACCTAACTACTTTCATACTATTAGCCAGATAAGAACTACACTTGGCCATGACAATTTTTTTATAGTTGCTTGTTTTTCTTAACAAGAAAGTGAATTTGATGTGGAGTTGAAGTTGGCTTTTATAAGGATTATGTTCTCATGCAGTCAATATGATATCAGAGAGAGCTAGTATTCCTTTAGAAAGATAATGGTTGAAAGTACAACATAACTAACAGCTTGAAAAAAGCTGCAAGTTAAATGTAGAGACCCTTTTAGCTTAGAAAATAGAACATTGAGGCCGGGTGCTCACGCCTGTCATCTCAGCACTTTGGGGCCCAAGGTGGATGGATCACCGGAGGTCAGGAGTTCGAGACCAGCCTGGCAAACATGGTAAAACCCCATCTTTACTAAAAATACAAAAATTAGCCAGGCGTGATGGCGGGTACCTGTAATCTCAGCTACTTGGGAGGCTGAGGCAGGAGAATCGAACCCTGGAGGTGGAGGTTGCAGTGAGCTGAGATCACGCCACTGCACTCCAGCCTGGGGGACAAGAGCGAGACTCTATGTCAAAAAAAGAAAACAGAAAAATCAAGAATTTAAGTAATATGTAATGTTGTATGGATATGATGAGGGCCATGTTTTCTTGGTGTTCATTTGTGTCAGGAAATGGAATGATAGGAAAGTAAGCCCTTTGTCACACACTTTTGGGGCAGGTTTAGCAGGTCATCAGATGATGGGGGATTTGGGAGAGAAGGGAGAAGTAGTGCAGGTATGGGCTTCCCTTGCCATCCTGATACCATGGGGGTTAAGGCTGGTGACACCTGGAGGCTGATAAAGAACAAATTTACTCCCTTGTCTTAAGTCCTGTGTCGCAGGTCCCCAAAACACATGATACAATATTTAGAAAGTGGAGTGAAGTGGCTAGTGGCTATGACTGTGACCATGAGAGAAGCCATAGAATCATACAATGAACACCTTCAAAAAGTAACAAGTAGTCTTATAAGTTTTATCAGTGAGAATACCTGTCATATATTTTCCTGTTTATTGAGGTGGGCCTATTTTTATAACACCCCTTTCTTACTTACACCCAACTTCTATTGAAGCAGGGGGAGATAGGAATGCAGTAACATCTCATATTTCCTAAAAATCTTGAGATTGCTTTGGGGCGCACTTTCTTATTTCTTTTTTTGTAGCTGATTTACATGTAATATTTATCACATACGTTTACTGCAGAGAAATTAATACGACATTTAATCATTTTGTACAAGCAGTGCTATAAAGTGGTTAAAACATTTTGAAAAGTGACCTGTGGGAAAGAAAAACTACATTTTGTTAAAGTGGTTTTTTTGACGGGCATGTCTTGTCTTGAAACGGTAATCCACATGCCATTAGAGTCTTGTGGAAAGTCGTGAACAAAAGGAAGTAATGGCTTTTACTGTTGAAGACCACACAGTACCAAACACACAAACCCTTACAGTGCTGCTTACCCGAAAGAAATCCCGTGTCATTTTGGGGGAGTGATCTGTTACATTTGTAATTTGTATAATATTATCTCTTGATGTTACAGATGTTTTTTGTATTTATTGATGCTTTTTCTCCAGAGTTGGAAGATACAGATGGCAGCAATAGGGTTAAGGATAGAGCACAGAACTAATGACACCTACTTGGCTAACATCATCAAGCAGAAGTACAGCTTTGTGTGAGGGTGTTTTCTAGAACTTCTGAACTCTTTAGATTACTCTGTTAGATAAAGCCAGTGTATCACGAGTTTCTCATTTGTAGTTGCCAAAAGAAAGAAAGAGAAAAGAAACCAATTAAAATTGGGCTTATTGGCTGTGGGTATGGTTTTAGGTGAGGACTGATGCAGGCACTCAGCTTTGTAACCAGGACTGGGTTTGTACCATGTTTTCAGTGTGCCTTCCATGGTGTCAATTTCAACTCATAGGGTGCTTTAGGCTCTCTTCCCTATGGTAGCCAGATGAAAGAAGTGCTTCTAGATCTTATATCTTCGTGGCACACCCTCCAGATAACTTTTTCGGAAGCCTAGAACTTGCTCTTATTAGGTCAAATTGGATCATGTTCCATCCCAACTTGTGGCCAGTGGAATCAGACATGCTGATTGCCTAGAGTCAGTTATGGCTGGCCCCTTATGTGGGGGATGGGGTCAGCTGCATATGATAGCTGCATGGTTGAGAACAGGACAGAATGACTTTCCCAGAGGAAAAGTTTTGCTTCTGTTTCTGGACAAAGAAGACGGAGGCCGAAGATGACCAACGAATGAGCACTAGTGATGACAACATTTCGTAAAAGACCATTGCAGGGTTCATCCACCTCAGTGGGTAGATGTCAGTGTGTAATCTTTTTATATGATTATGATCTTTCTATGATCTGTTTCTTGATTACTCTTATCTCAAATATTCCTTTTATAAAAACACCTTAAAACATTTTGTATAGGTAGTTGAATCACTTATGCATCAAAATGGAATGTAAGGATTTCTGTTAAAGGGAGGTTTTTAGTCGTCATGAGTGACTTTTGAATATCTTTCTGTGAGATTTCTGCATTCCACATGTTACAGAGTAGCCATTGGCATATTCTAGCTGCAGGTATATTTTCTTTTCATTGGTGCCCCAGCAATGGAAAAACTTTGTGACTTTTCATATCTTGAAAAATGAGGAAATAATTGACTAGAGCTGAGAGCCCTTTGGCCTCTCTTGGCAGAGACTCTGAGGCAGAGGCTCTCAGCACACCATCATTAGCTTCCCCTGTTTCCTTACAGCTGTGTTTACAGTGCCTTCTGCAGGCACCTGAGTTGTAAGCCTCGGTGGGCACCCTGAACACTGGCGTGCCTGCACTACAGCTTTATCTACAAAAGGACCTGGCAAGTATTCCCTGTTGCCCACCTACACTAGTGCTAGTGATTTCTGGGAAGTTGCTGGGTTAATTTATTATTGCTGGTGCTCTCTCTGCCACTTGGTTTTTAGTTGTTACTCTGGACCTGAAAGTTCTAATAGGTAGTAACTATTACTCAGCTGTTGCTTCACAATATCCTTATCTGCAATCCATGTTGTTTCCTGAAAAATATTACTTTTGCATTGCTATTCTGCTTTAGCACGTGCTCACAAAGGCATTTCTTGGTGCTACTCATCTTCTCTTTTTCACTTTCACTTTTTACCATGGCCCAGTAGGGGGCATTTAAAACCCTAGTATTTACTCATTTGTCCTGGCCAATGTAAGTTGTGAAGAATAAACACTGCCTTTGTTTTTTTTTTGTTTCGTTTTTGTTTTTTGGTTTTTTTTTTTTGCAGATGTAGTTAGATAAACAATTATAGCAAGCTTAGTTTACCAAGCACATTTGTGATAGCATAGGAATTTTCGTTTTTTATTTTTTGAGACGGTCTGATTGACCCAGAATTGGGAACTATTAGGACAGTGGAAAGTAGATACTGAGGGAAAAAAAACCTGTCCAGCTTTTCCCCAATTTAGGGTATTTTTTTCTGAGTTTTGCCTAAAATATTGATGAGGTTATAGGACATATGAAGTACTTTTGTTTCTTTTTTTGACATAGGGTCTTGCTCTGTTGCCCAGGCTGGAGTGCAGTAGCACAATCATGGCTCACTGCAACCTCTGCCTCTTGGGCCCAGGTGATCATCCCACCTCAGTCTCCCCAGTAACTGGGACTATCGGCGTATGCCACGACGCCTGGCTAATTATATTTTTTTGTAGAGACAGAGTTTCGCCATGTTGCCCAGGCTGGTCTTGGACTCCTGGACTTCAGTGATCTGCCCACCTTTGCCTTCCAAAGTGTTGGGAGTACAGGTGTGAGCCACCATGCCCTGTCTGGAGTACTTCTTCTGAAAAGTCACTGGCAGATAGAATTTTTGAATTCTCTATGTAACTGTCTCCATTGTATTAGCATGCATAATTGAGCATATAAAGAAACTACATATGTCTTGACTGTGAGGAAATCTGGTAATGTTTCCTCATATGTTGATTATTAAGAAAAAATAGACAGTATTAAAACATTTCTTTATTAGTATATAGACAGTAAAGCATGAAATAGATACAAACATTACTTATAAAAATGTTTTGAAAGAACATTTGAAAAATAGATGAGTGTCTTCTAGCCAGTTAATAGCAGAGAAAGAATTTAGTTTTGGTAGCTCATAAGCCAGTAACCGTATGCCATGTCTCCAGATGTAAAATCTGTCTGTTTTCCAGAAAAATGTGATGTGTGACTTTTCATGTTATGTGTTATTTTGCACTCATTAATGTAAATTTTAGATTTAAAAAAATCAAGTTTATTTGCTTTCTAAGAAAATGGTCTCCTTTCCCATTTGCCAATAGATTAATATATGTTCTACGGTGTGGGTGTGTCTTTTTCCCAGTCATCTTATTTTTCCCATACTATTGAACAGGTGAAGTTGCTGATAACATATGCCAATATTTAGTTTCTCTCAGTAAAGCCTACTTAAAAATATTCTAACACCAGAACCCCAGGCTCATTAAATGACGTAAGTCTTTGTAGAAAACATATTTAGCATGTATCTAATATCCTCAAAGTGCTATCAGAAAAAAAAATTTTCTTGCTAAGTATACAATTAATATTCCTTTTCCTTTGCAGTGCCATGAAATACATCAATAAGGGGTTTCTTAAGTGATTGTCTGGGTGTCTGCTTTTCCTGCTTCTTCAAATCAGGAAAAAAACCTGACTTTTTATTGCAAACAGCTCTCTAGCCCTTCGTCAAACTGTGCCTGCTTTCAAGGTAGTCTTTAAGGACAGTGTTGAAAAGAATTACATACTAGATTCTGGTGTTTAGAGAAAGAAGATGCCTGAGTGAGTTGTCTTTGATTATGTTGTGTTTTATTTACTATTTAAATTTCTACATTAACTGACCAGACTAGTGGTTATAAACTTTAACTTATTTTAATATAATAGAATTGAATAATTGTATGTATTAATTTTTTATTAATAGAGAATAGAAAGGTCAGTATTAGAGAAATTACTGATGGGTATGTTTTCTTTGATGTTACAAGAAAGCATGGAAACTTATATTTGAATTTTATTGAACTAAATTGGATGGCAGTGCTAGAGATGATATTTATGATGAGGGCACATATCTTATTGATTTCTGTTATGTAATTGAAGATGACAACATGCACACGTGGTCTTTCTTTGGAAGAGGATAGGAACTCACAAAGTATCTGTGCTTTCAAGTGTTGTATTTCCTCTTTTGATTCTGGAAATGTCTAGGTCATTCTGAGCTTTTAATGGAATGTGCAGTTTCTTACATAAGATTTCCCTAAATGGCTGGCATAGAAAGAAATAAATAATAGGGTCCAAGCATACATTTGCAGCAGATAGTAGCAGAGTGAATTCTTTCATATACCGCAAGATTTCTTTTGACTGGCAGCTGTAATGAGCTTCGGTCTGACTCTTTGTGTAGGGGATTCTGGCAATATGGTAAGGTACAAAACAGACAAAAAACACGAACATGATGCTGAATATGTTGCGGCTAGATTTCTTTTTGACCGAAGTGGAATTCCGACTTGACTTAAGGTGGGACTTAAAGATTTTCTTTGTGATAGCAGTATAGAAAACGATTAACAAAAGAAACACAATCCAGAAGATGGCCACGAAGATGTAGTTTGATGCTTTGTGCCACTTCCGTCCCAGTTCACTTTTCAGTTCTATACATTTTATTTGTGTAACCTCCCTAACATTCTGGTTAGTGAGAATGATATTTGGAACAGCAAGGAGGAGCATGAGCATCCATACTATCACTGACAGGAGTTTGCTGTAACTCACTGACTGGATGAAAGAAGTCCAAAGAGGCTTTACAATTTTATAATATCTATCAAAGCTGATGAGCCCAAAGAACACAATGCTGACGTACATGTTGACGTAGAAGAGCACGGCAGAGACCCTGCACACAAACACGTTCAGCTGCCAGGGACCAAGGCCTGAGTCACCAAGGATCTTGAAAGGAAAAGTCAGGCTCATCACAAAGTCAGCAATAACAATGTTCTTGAGATAGATGATGAAACTCTTAGAGCTGGGCACGTAAAAGAATATCCATCCTGACACTCCATTGAGTAGGATTCCTGCAATGAAGACCACACAGTACAGCACAGGAATGATCTGCTGAGTGATCAGGAGGTTCTGAGAGCAGGATTCATCTGGAGGCTGTGTGGAGGTTGAATTGATCATCTTGTAACTTCTGAAGGCAGAGGCCTGAAAAGAGGTGTGAACTGGTCACTCATAGGGCACTTACGGCCTCCAAGACATTTGCTGAGTAATAAGGTGAAGGACAATGAATATAGTCAAACCTACCAAATTTTTGAAGCCACATTTTTACTCTGTGTAGGTTAGACACTCATCCCTCCCTCCCTCCCTCTGTTCTTCCTTTTCTTTCTTTTGGTCTTCCTTTTCTCCTTTCCCTCCCTCTTTCCCCCTTTACCCACCAACCCCCACTCCTTTCTTCCTTCTCCCCTCTCCTCCTCCCTTTTCCCTCCTCTTCCTTCTTCCTCTTTTTTGGGCAATGAAAAGGGAAGAATGGAGCAGACAGGTGGCAGTAAACAGAAACTGGAGCAGCAGGGCAGTCTCTGAGAACTTCTAGGTAATACGGAGACCAGCATGCCCCTAAAATAATAATGGTTCCCTATAAAACTCCAAAGTTCTAGGAAATACTCATTTAGGTATAATCTTAAAAGGTAATAACTGTAAAAGCAGAATTAATGTTTTATTTTATTCAGAATCCCATGTGTAATGTATTTTTTTAAAACCTATGTTGGAAATGTGATTGTTTTTTTCCTAAAAGAGAAATTTGTATGGATTCATAAAAATCATTATAAATGTTTACATATTAAGAGCTATTCAGACGGACCTTACTTTTAGAAAAGTGTATTCTACATATATGTTGGACATGAGACAGTGTCTAACAAACATATACATTCAAATGTTAACTGGTATTTTTGGTATGGGATTATGGGTACCTTTTCAATATTGAGCCTTTTTTTTTTCCCATTGAAAAACTGATTTGCATTATTTTAATAAATTAGAATACAAATACAAACAAATGATAAAAAGTACTTTAAGCATTCTGAGAAATGCTTCCCAAAGTACATTCTACATCTCTACTATTCAGTATGGTAGCCACTAGCCATGTGCGGGTATTGAGCACTTGAAATATGGCCAGTCCAGATTGAGATGTTCTGTAAGTATAAAATGCACACTAGACTTTGCAGACTTGGAATGAAAAAATGTAAAATATCTCAATATTTTTAATACTGATCACATGTTGAAGTAATATTCTACAAATGCTCTATTAAATAAAATATATTATTACTCTTAAATTTAACTTAATTTTACTTTTTAAGACTCTGGCTACTAGGAAATTTTAAATTACATATGTGGTTCACATTATGGTTTTATTGCCCAGTGCTGTGCTAGGTGTTATCCAGAACTTCTATTGTTTAGGAATCCTGTATATTCTTCACTGATGTCGGAAGTGTTGATTTAGGGCAGAGGGCAGACTAGAATTAAATTCAAAAGGTTATTTGATATATCGGAACAGATGTTTACTGCCCATCTTATATGTGAACAGTACCAATTATCCTGCTTAAAACCATTTAGTAGTCTGTCCTTGCCCTCAGGAGAATGCCCTGAGTCTGTAATGTTGAAGTCCTTTCTTGTTCTGCCTCCTCCTTCCTCCACCCCCAGCACTGAGTTCCTGCTGTCCTGGGCCCATCTTCCTCCTTTTAGGTTCTGTGATTTCTCTCAGCCTGGACTTTTGCACAGACTTTCATTTGTGCGGAAAACTGTTTCCATACCTTCTTGGCTGGCTAACTTCTCTTCATCCTCGAGGCCTCAGCTTAGCTGTCACTTTCCTTAGGAAACCTCAACTTTCCGAGCCTGGTTTGGGGTGGGTTGAGTGTGTGCTTATCATCCTGTGTCTTTCTCCTATCAACACTCCTCTCTCCAGCTGTTTGTTTGTCTCTTCCACTACTACAAGCTCCTTCAGAGGAGAAAGATCATGTCATTTTTTTACTCTTGAATTCTTTGCATAATATTTAGGGCATTAGATAGTTAAAATATTTGTGAAATAAATGAATATGCACTCTGGGAATACAAGTCATGAATCCTTGCTCTTAAGATGTATTCAGGGATCAAGGGAAAGAAAGATTGTGGGAACAGTGGGTACCTTGATGTCAGAGAATGCGTCTTTTTCATCTGTATTTGTGGTGGCAGCACAGTGCATATCACAGTGAATGACAAGTTAGGTTGATAAATTTAAGCATGACAAAGGGATATTTTGAAATATGGAATATGAAATACAGTCAGTCACATTCCACATAAAAAGTACATCCATGTAAACTTGTGTGCTGCTTCCTACACAAGAATATCTTGTTTCTGCGTATTTTCCTTTCCCGTATGCTTTCCTTTTGCTTTATGGCAAAACTAGAAATATTGATAGACTTGATTTTGCCAGTCTATGGACTTCCTATAGAAGGAATGAGTACCCCAAATCACTTCCTCCACAAAACCTTTCACTAGCACTATTCTTCCTCTTCCCTGTAGCCTTGTGTGCTTGGCTCTGGGCATGATGGGTTTGTACTCATTTGCTTCTTTGTAGGTCTTCTATCGCCTTTCTCCTTATGAGCCTGTTTCATATTTTAAAAGATAAGGGAGGGGGAGCACATTTTCCATTTTTAGCTGTCTACTGTGACTAAGAGTCTGTGGCTGGTAACTAATTTGTCTGGTAACTGTCTCTTGACAGTTAGATGCATTTTGGTTTAAATGCCAGTCTTGCAGAGCTTGAGAGAATGCATGCTGCTGTATTCCCAGGTCTAATTTGGTTTCCCAGTCCTAAGCCACACAACCCCCCAGCGCCTGGCCATTGTGGTGTCATACTCATGGTAGGTACTGAGTACTTGTGGGATTCACTTGAGTTTAAAATATAAAAAACTGTAGATGTTATTTTGGAAAACAGAAATATTAACTGTGTAATATATAGTTATATGGTGAAATATTGAATAATTTCCCAGAAATAATTTAATGAGAGCCAAATTCCTTTCCTTTTAGAAATATTGTAGAAGCCACTATTTATAGAAATAGTGAATCCCAGAAATGATTTAATGAGAGACATAATTCCTTTTCTTATAGAAACCCTTATAAAATTATTTTCTCAGAGTCTTGTGTCTTTCGTATTTTTGAGCTGCAATATTTCTGCATGTGACCTAATGCTGCAGGTCCAGAACTCTGCTCTCAGATTCCTCAGGTTGCTGGGAATCTGCATGCGTATGCCCTGGTGATATACACCATTCCCCTTCACTGCTCCCACCACTTTGAGTTGGATGGAAGGGACTGACTGACCAAGGTAAACTTCTAGAGCAGCTTTGCCTCCTGAAATGGAGTGAATGCACACAGCTTACCTGCGCCCTTTCCCCAAACATTGCTATTTTGGCAGTTTTGATGCAATTACAGATGAGCCTCCAGTTTAGGATGGGAGGTTTTAGACATGCTGGTTGGGTGCCTCTGCTACCCTGTGCCACTGTCTGGTTTGATACAGCAGAGGCTCATGCCAGGACAGATTTCTTCATCTTAAAGGAACACTCTAAAGGAACAAGCTAAAGAGAAATTCCAAGATACTCTTGGTAGTAATTTTTGAACTCTTAAATATTGATTTTTTTTTAAAAGCAGCGGGGTTAATGGTGAGAACATACTGTCTTACGGGTTCAAGTGTCTTAGAGCATGGCAGCCTTTTCTGTAGGGCAGATCAGAGCAGTAATAGACTGAGAGATGTGTGGAAAAGAAGCTCTCTTAAGGCAAGTGAGACCAAATTATATATTGAGACCAAAAGGCAGGAATATGTGTTGGATGAAAATCAGGACAAAATCATTAAAAAAGACATGCATCATTTGGACCTCGTGATATCTACTCAGTCTCCTCTCCTTATCTTTAGTACAGATTGAGATGATTTAATGTCCTCATACAGGACCTACAGAAACTTCAAATCTTTCACAAATGAGGGAAATCGTTTTATTCTCATGCTGATTTTATACAAAAATGTAAAAATAAATAAGAACCAAAAGAATCAGAAGCTTTTAGTGTGCTCAGCAACCCTCCCTTCCCTGCCCACTTCTCAGTTGATTCACTGTTTCTTACCAGCTCATGCCAGTCCATTAAAGATGAGAAATAGGCAACAGAAAAAAATTAAAAGATGAACAAGACTTCTGGATGATGATTAACTGGATTACTGGATAAGCAGGCATTCTGGTGAGCCAGTTTGTGTAGGTGTCTGTTTGTGGAGCCCTGCTCATTGATAGTTACTTCTGATATTATCACTGAATTTCTGTTGTGAAAGTTGTCATTATGTTAACCTTGAGGCTTTAAGAATATAAACAATGCTTCCTAAATTCTAGAGATCACATTTAAGAAAGATTCATATATATAGCTAAACTTTTTAAAAAGGGATACTGTGGCCGGGCACGGTGGCTCACGCCTGTAATCCCAGCACTCTGGGAGGCTGAGGTGGGTGGATCACGAGGTCAGGAGATTGAGACCAGCCTGGCCAACATGATGAAACCCTGCCTCTACTAAAAATAAAAAAAATTAGCCAGGTGTGGTGGCATGCACCTGTAATCCTAGTTACTTGGGAGGCTGAGGCAGGAGAATTGCTTGAACCTGGGAGGCGGAGGTTGCAGTGAGCCGAGATCCCACCATTGCACTCCAGCCTGGGTGACAGAGCAAGACTCAGTCTCAAAAAAAAAAAAAGGGGGGGGGGTATACTGTAATAGTGTAAGTCTTGAAATTTTCTTCAGTGAAACTTTGCCTTGTTTCACAAATCCAGATATATGAGAATGAAGTGGTCTGAAATGTTTTAGCCTACGTTGTCTACTGTCACTTTGGAGACTTTGGTAACATAATTAAAGAACATGGCAGAATGAGATTTATGAGGCCCAAAGACAGTTATTAAAGTGTAGTGGGAGCATTGTGTAGAAAGAATGTCAATGCCAAAGATTCAATCTGATTTAGTTAGTGAGTGCACTTGTCCCTTAGTGCAGTGTAATATCTTAGGATTGTGCTGCATGAAGTGTTTTCAAGTTGTCACATATTACATATAACCTCAGGGTTCTCTCTTTGGACAGAATTTAATTGATACAGAGCTATGCAAAGCATTGCTCACTCCAGAAATACGTTCATCTTAATAAAAGCAGGCTTAGTCAGCTCTGAGTTCATTACTCATCTGTGTAATTGTACACCATGACCTATTTTCCTCTTGTATTAGACCACCTTCCACCTTCCTAACTGTGAGCTGTAATTCCTTCTCTGAAGAAGAGAATTTTTTCTTCATAGCACTTCGATGAAATTAACAAAGCTCTTGATAATACTTGAGGGATTTAAAAAATTACCTTTTAAGATTTTTTTTGCATAATATGAGGTCTCCTTTCAATGAAGGTGTTTTGCCCAGTGAGCGTTTGTCGTCTTGAAGTGGCCCAAGTGTTTTTTCGTTAAAGATCCTGCATTACACGAAACATAAAAAACAAAGATTTAAGTGAGCACCCGATTTTTTATTGGGAAAATATGTCTGTACTTACTTCTTAAATTCAGCTTGTGTAATTGTGAAATATTTCAACATGTGCATTTGTTGTTTCACTGTACTTGCTATTTGTTGTCAGTATTGATTATTGATTTGGTTGCAGCCTCTTGTGGGAAACTTAAACTCTTTGAGAGCTTGGGCATGAAGTGGTTTTGGTTATTGGTTTATATTACCCCCCCCACCTTGGATATGGATGAGCAAATCAATTTATCAAATGACTGAATGTAACAATTCATCTTAGCCATGAAATCATAAGTCTAATTGCAGGTGGATTTTTTTAATTGTTTTGTTTTTTGAAAACCTTTGTCTTATTGACCTTTTGGGCCAGATAATTATTTTTGGGAGCTGTCCTCTGCATTGTAAGATGTTTAGCAGCAGTTCTGACTTCTGCCTACTAGATGCCAGTAACCCACTGCCCAAGTTGCGGTAATCAAAAATGTTTCTAGACTTTGCCAAATGTCCTCTGAGGGACAAAATTGCCCTCATTTGATTACCACCAGTCTAATGAGACTAATGTGTGGACTTTGCAGAGATAACACCTGAAAGCCATGTGGTCTGATAGGAGGAGGATGGGTTTAGCAAAATGGTGGTTGGATTTGGTTCTGCCTTAGTCTAGGTTTTCATATTTCTGAATTCTTTAAACCAGTGAGTGCTCCCTCAACTTTAATGTGCATACACATTACCTGGGATCTTGCTAAAATGAGGACTGAGATTCCATTATGTCTGGAGTTTGGCATGTGATATGGTTTGGCTCTGTGTCCCCACCAAAATCTCATCTTGTAGCTCCCGTAATACCCACATGTTGTGGAAGGCAGCCGGTGGGAGATGATTGAATTATGGGGGTGGGTCTTTCTGTGCTGTTCTTGTGATAGTGAATGGGTCTCATGAGATCTGATGGTTTTAAAAACGGGAGTTGCCCTGCACAAGCTCTCTTCTCTTGTCTGCTGCCATGTGAGACATGCCTGTCACCTTCTGCCGTGATTGTGAGGCCTCCCACCATGTGGAACTGTAAGTCCAGTAAACCTCTTTCTTTTGTAAACTGTCCTGTTTCTGGTACATTTTTATCAGCAGTGTGAAAACGGACTAATACAGTAAATTGGTGCCAGTAGAGTGGCACATTGCTGAAAAGATATCTGAAAATGTGGAAGCAACTTTGGAACTGGGCAACAGGCAGAGATTGGAACAGTTTGGAGGGCTCAGAAGAAGACAGGAAAATGTAGGAAAGTTTGGAACTTCCTAGAGACTTGTTGAATGCCTTTGCCCAAAATGCTGATAGTGATATGGACGATAAAGTCCAGGGTGAGGTGGTCTCAGATGGAAATGAGGAACTTGTTGGGAAATGGAGCAAAAGTGATTCTTGTTATGTTTTAGCAAAGAGACTGGGGGCATTTTGCCCCTACCCTAGAGATTCGTGGAACTTTGAACTTGAGGGAGATGATTTAGGGTATCTAGCTGAAGAAATTTCTAAGCAGCAAAGCATTAAAGAGGTGACTTGGGTGCTGTTAAAAGCATTCAGTTTTATAAGGGAAGCAGAGCTTAAAAGTTCAGAAAATTTGCAGCCTGACAATGCAATAGAAAAGAAAATCCCATTTTCTGAGGAGAAGTTCAAGCCGGCTGCAGAAGTTTGCATAAGCAACAAAGAGCTGAATGTTAATCACCAAGAAAATGGGGAAAATGTATCCAAGGCATGTCAAAGGTCTTTACTGCAAGCCCATCCCATCACAGGCCTGGAGGCCTAGAAGGAAAAAGTGGTTTCGTGGGCCCAGCCCAGGGTCTCTGTGCTGTGTGCAGCCTGGGGAATTGGTGCCCTGCGTCCCAGCCACTCTAGTGTGGCTGAAAGGGGCCCTTGTAGAGCTCAGGTCATGGCTTCAGAGGGTGCAAGCCTCAAGCCTTGGCAGCTTCCACCTGGTGTTGAGCCTGCGAGTGCACAGAAGTCAAGAATTGGGGTTTGGGAACCTCCGCCTAGATTTCAGAAGATGTGTGGAAATGCCTGGATGTCCAGGCAGAAGTTTGCTGCAGGGGCAGGGCTCTCATGGAGAACCTCTGCTAGGGCGGTGTGGAAGGGAAATGTGGGATTGGAGCCCCCACACAGAGTGCCTACTGGGGCACCATCTAATGGAGCTGTGAGAGGAGGGCCAACATCCTCCAGACTCCAGAATAGTAGATCCCCTGACAGCTTGCACCGTTGGTCTGGAAAAGTTGCAGATAACTCAATGCCAGGAGGGAGGCCGTACCCTGCAAAGCCACAGGGGTGGAGCTGCCCAAGACCACAGGAACCCACCTCTTGCATTGCGTGACCTGGGTGTGAGACATGGAGTCAAAGGAGATCATTTGGGAACTTTACGATTTGACTGTCCTGCTGGATTTTGGACTTGGATGGGTCCTGTAGCCCCTTTGTTTCAGCCAGTTCCTCCCATTTGGAATGACTGCATTTACCCAATGCCTGTACTGCATTGTATCTAGGAAGTAACTAACTTGCTTTAGATTTTACAGGCTCATAGGCGGAAGGGACTTGCCTTGTCTGGGATGAGACTCTGGACTGTGGACTTTTGAGTTAATGCTGAAATGAATTGAGACTTTGGGGGACTGTTGGAAGACATGATTGGTTTTGAAATGTGAAGATATGAGATTTGGGAGGGGTCAGGGGTGGAATGATATGGTTTGGCTCTATGTCCCCACCCACATCTCATCTTGTGGCTCCCTTAATTTCCATGTGTTGTGGGAGGGACCTGGTGGTAGATGATTGAATTATGGGAGTAGATCTTTCTGTGCTGTTCTTGTGATGGTGGATGGGTCTCATGAGATCTGATAGTTTTAAAAATGGGAGTTGCCCTGCACAAGCTCTCTTCTCTTGTCTGCCACCATGTGAGATGTGCCTTTCACCTTCCACCATGATTGTGAAGCCTCCTCAGCCATGTGAAACTATAAGTCCAGTAAACCTCTTTCTTTTGTAAATTGCCCATTCTCAAATATGTCTTTATCAGCAGTGTGAAAATGGACTGATAAAGCACGATATGCTGCTGGTCCATGTACCACTCTTTGAGTTAGCATCATTTTTTTTCCCCCAGATCCTGTGCCCAGGAGACATTTAATAAAGATGATGATGGTAAAATATTTTTGTTGTAGTCGGGACTTTAGACAAGAAAAATTATATTCCAAGTAGGCCTGAAATCTAGGATCTTTGCCCAAGTTTATTCATTACATTTCATCATAATCTTCCCATCTTTATGGTCTCTTGGAAATGTAAATTGGTATTTTATACCTATTTGAGAGGTGGCGATTGTGATCATCTTATATTTACTTAGAATGTTCCTAAAAAGTCATGAGATTCTCTTTGGAAAAAAAGAGGTTAAGTTCTGCATAGAGTAATAATCTCAGTGGCCTAGGGCAGTATGGAACATGTGCTGGTTGTAAATGATATATTCTAACTTCACAACATTGAGGCTTTTATTAAAAAGTCCAAAAAAAAAAAAAACCAGATGTCAGTGAGATTGCAGAAAAAAGAGAACACTTATGTACTCTCGGTGGGATTGTAAATTAGTTCAGTCCCTATTGAAAGCAGTGTAGAGATTTCTCAAAGAACTAAACATAAAATTACCATTTCACCCAGCAATCCCATTACTAGGTATATACTCAAAGAAAAACAAATTGTTTTACCAAAAAGACACCTTCATTCACATGTTTATTGTAGTACTATTCACAATAGCAAAGGCATAGAATCAGCCTAGGTGCCTATCAATGATGGATTGGATGAAGAAAATATGGTACATATACACTGTGGAATACTATGCAGCATACAAAAGAAATCATGTCCTTTGCAGCAACATGGATGTAGCTAGAGGCCATTATCCTAAGTGAATTAACACAGAAACAGAAAACCAAATACCACATATTTTCACTTATAAGTGGGAACTAAACATTGGATACACATGGACACAAAGATGGGAACAGTAGACACTGGAGACTCCAAAGACGGGGAGGTAGGAAGGGGGGAAATGGTGGAAAAACTTACTCTTGGGTTTTATGTTCACTATTTGGGTGACGGGTTCACTAGAAGCCCAAAAGCTCAGTGTCACACAATATACCCAAGTAACAAACTTGCACATGTAACTGTTGAACCTAAAAGAAAAAAAGAAAAGAACATTGCCTACTCCTGGGGAGGGAAGTAGGAGCAAGTCCAGCCTCCTTACACCCAACCAAATACCATGTGTTTTAACTTACAAGTGGGAGCTTATAAGTGGTAGGGTGGTTGGACTTTGCTGTATCTGTGATATTTTATTTCTTAAATTCTGAATCAAAATATGCCTAATATTACTGCCTATTAACACTGGTGACTGGTACATTGGTGTTATCAACATTAGTGTCTGCACTTCTGTTTTTGTATATTTAAATTATTTCATAATTAGGAATAGAAATATTTATGGAGAATGGATTGCCTTCAAATAATGCTTTTATCAGTACCTACTTATGATGTGCATTTTTCTTCCTCTTCTTTTTTCAGTTCTTATAAAGGTACAACTTTTATATATTTTTTTCCTTCCTTTCAGTCCAGACATCAAAAGCTTTAATACACGTGCTCTGGATCTTTTTCTATGAGATAAATACTTGTTTTCTAGCTGATTCTGTATCAATAGAAAATAGTATAGATGTATGTAAAAATTTATACATTTTTAAACTTACTGAAGCCATTTTCTTGCTGCTTTAATCTCTCATGCCTTAATGTTTAACACTTTTTTTTTTTTTGGTGTCAATGTGATCGCCTATGTGGTTTTCATAGTATTTATGTGTCGTGTATTTATAGTTGTGTTATTACATTTTATGTTACTAAAATAATTTACAAATAACTGTCTCATCCGTGTTCTGCATTCCTGTGGCACTCTTGTCCGTGCCCTATCTAGGCTCAGTCAAGGAGAATCTCACTTTCTCCTTCACCCAGAAGAAGGAATCCTCCTCCCACCCCCTATCTTTTTCCATCACCCAGAGCATTTAAAGTTTGACACTCACCACACTTCTCAGAAGCTGTCAGGGACCTAATTTCTAAGTCTGTTGTCTTTTTCTCAGTTATCCTATTTCCTGACCCTCTTTGCAGCATTTGATATCATTGATTTCCCCTTGTTGAAATCTGCTGTTTATAAAGTATAGTGTAACCTTTGGCTCCTGTGTACCCCTGATATTTCTTCCTTTGCCAAGGCCGTTTGTTCATTTGCTCACTAAAGCCATCAGAACATGCTTATTACATTTTATGTTACTAAAATAACTTACAGCGTTTTACATCTTTAAAATATTTTATATTATTTACTAGTGTTATTTAATTCTCTCTGTCATCAGCCTCCTAGCCTTTCTTACCCAAGCAGAGCTGGATATTTTAGAACTTCTTTCACCCTGCCTATTGGGCTTGCCTTTCTGCCCCAGCACTGTGACTCCTTAGGGCTGGGTAAACAATGTCCTATGTTTCTAAGTCATAGACCTGTCCAGGGTGCCCTCGACTTCACAGAAGTTACTGTTCTTTCTCTGTAATTGGCTACACTCCCCTTATTTCTCAGAAATCCTTCTGCTTAGCTCCTGTGTTAGTCTATTGTCTGCTGCTATAACAGTACTACATATTGAGTCATTTATAAAGAAAGGAAATTAATTTGGCTTATGGTTCTGGATTCTCTGAAGCTCAAGATGGAGGGGATGCATCTGGTGAGGCCTTCCTGCTGCGTCATGGTGGAAGGGCAAGTGAGCGTGTGAGACCAAGAGAAAAAGAGGGCCAACTTCTGCAGTAATACCATTAATTTGCTCACGAGGCCTTTGCTATCATGATCTAATCATCTCTCAAAGGTACCGCCTCTTAATGCCACAATGGCAAATCAATTTCAAATGAATTTTGAAAGGGACACTCAAACCGTAGCAGCTTTCTGTCAGATCCTATCGGTAGCTGTCTCATCCGTGTTCTGCATTCCTGTGGCACTCTTGTCCGTGCCCTGTCTAGGCTCAGTCAAGGAGAATCTCACTTTCTCCTTCACCCAGAAGAAGGAACTCTCCCACCCGCTATCTTTTTTCATCACCTAGAGCATTTGATGTCTGACACTCACCACACTTCTCAGAAGCTGTCAGGGACCTAATTTCTAAGTCTGTTGTCTTTTTCTCAGTTATTCTATTTCCTGACCTCTTTGTAGTTTTTGATATCATTGATTTCCCCTTGTTGAAATCTGCTGTTTATAAAGTACATTGTAACCTTTGGCTCCTGTGTACCCCTGATATTTCTTCCTTTGCCAAGGCTGTTTGTTCATTTGCTCACTAAAGCCATGAGAACATGCTTGTCATGCCCTATGGAAACACATCAGGGAACTCTCAGGAAGATTCCAGTGTAGGGGGAGGCTGAACAGAGGGACACTTCAAGGTATGACATGGGGTCATCATTGAAGGAGGAAGCACAGGAACACAGTGAGCATGTATCTAGTTTCAGAAATGGTGGCATCAGGGCAGCCTTCCTGGAGCATGTGATAGTGAAGGTTGACAAATGAGTTGGCTTTAGCTAGGCAAAGAAGAGGGAAGGAGTTTTGGGGTGAGAGAGCTATAGGAACAGGCATCAAGACTGACACGAGAGGCTGTCACAGTGGGGGAAAATGGATGGCCTAAGCTCTTGGGTAACATGGTGGAACCTTGCCAATGAGTAAACGTTTACCTTACAAATGAGGACAGTGATGCTTAAAATGGTTAAGTGATTCATCAAAGGGCACCTAACACATAGCCAGACAGTATTCAAACTAATGTCTGATTGATTCCAAGCCAGGGCTCCCCTGCTCCTGAAAGAATGTGGGGGCAGCATGTTTTATATGAATGTGATCCTTTACACAGGCCCTTCAACATTTTGCTGGAGTCGCATCTTGAGAAGTCAGCCAGTATTTTTTTTTCAGGAAAGGAATGTGCATGTGTGTATGTTTGAGAGTATATATATTATTTTTGTTTTTGATCTGAGTTTTAAGGTTTTGCATGAGGTGGATGCCTTCAGTTTCTTCAGTTATCTTCCAGATACTGCAGCATAGAGAACCTCCTTTTGATTTGCCAGTTTCTAAAAGTATTTAAAATGAGTTTCTGATTTTTTGACTCAGTTTTCTATCTCCTGCGTTGATATCCAAAGACAGATACAGAGTCGGACTATCATGAATGGTGATTACAACAGGTAACATTAACCTGTAAATGGTGGAAACTCTTCTGCAGGGAGAAACCCAGATCTGCTGCATGTGGTTTGGATGCCACACGCAGATCCCCTGGGGCCCCTGGCACAAGGAGTGCTCTGCTTGCTGCTGTTTGTCACCTTCAGCCAGTTTTCTCTGGCAATAGATGTGAGCTCAAGGTCAGGTCACTTGATCCTAACTCCTGCTGCTGTGACCCATCGACTTTACCTTCAGTTAGAATCCAGGTCAGTGACCAACATGTGTTAATGTAACTTAAAATTGGCTGAATGGTGTGGCCACATACTTTCATTGAGGAGCTGTGCTAAGTTTTCACATTAGAAATATCTAAATATTCTTCTTAGGTTGAATTGCAGATACCCAAGAACTTCCTCCTCCACCAAAGCATAAACTCGGCCCTCTCTTGATCTTCGTATTCATAGTCTTTACAACCCATAAAGATAAAAGAAATCTGAATTTCTGCTACAAACAGATCCAACTCTTGATTATGTGTGAGAATGGGAAGGGGGGACGGATTAGGATGGATTATAAACTGATAATGTCCAAACATAGTCTTTACTTTGTATTCTAACCGCTTCCCTCAAAACACTTTTGGCATAGCTTGTGGCAGAGTGCAAGTCTAGCATATTTGGCATGTCTAAGAACTCCAGCCTGTCTTCACTTTGTGATTATGCAAATGGATCATGGGAGCTGTCAGTAGAGGGTGAGGTGTGGCATAGGCACCTCATGACCTCCAATGGATACATAGTCATGCAGTCTTCCCGAATGGCAAACTGGGGGCCAGGAAAATGGCCACCCACTATTAGCCTTTACTCTAGGGACTGCATCTTGGTAGTCAGGATGGACTTGTAATTTTTTGCCTATAATGATTGGAATAGTCCAGGGTTTCTCAGCTTTGGTACTGTTAACTGTTTTTTTGGGTTTCAGTTCTTTGTGGGTAGGCTGTCTTGTGTATTGTTGGGTGTCTAGCCGCATCCCTGGCCTGTATCCACTAAGTGGCAGTAGAACGCCATGGTTTGTGCAACCAGCCATGTCCCCACACATTTCTAAGTTTTCTTGAGAACCACTGGAATGACCCCTTAATGGTAGGTATGTTTCAGATGATTTTGATACAGGAAGAGAATTTAGCTTTCTTGTTGGGGTCAGACCTTAACTGTAATTGAATAACTCATCAGCAGTAAGTAGTCCATATGCTAAGGTCTAGGAATGTGAAGTGTGCTTTATTTACTGCTCTGTTGGAATAGTGGACAGAGGACAGACAGTGCAGCATAATGATTACATGCATGCTTGTGGGATACAGTGGGCCTTAGCTACATGTATGGCGCTAGAATGTTGTGATAATTACTAACTGCCTTTGTGTATCAGTTTTTACATGTCTAAAATGAGGGGGGAAGTAGTAGCTACCTCAGCTACATCTAGGGTTCCTGTTCCCATAAGAATCAAATACCTGGTGTGAGGCAGGCTGTGACTCAGTGGGAACATTGCGCATACAGGGAGTGACTCAGCTGATAACAGAATAAACTGTCAGGCTTCTGACAGTTTCCCCTCTTCTTTAAGTTTATTTAAGTTGATGCTCTTCTACACTGAAATTCAGGGCTGCAGGAGACACAGTAGACCCTTTGCAGAGTGCTCTGAGCTTCCTCCAGTATGTGGCCCAGCAGTGCTTGAACAAGGGACAAATTGGGAGAGGTTTTGCTTCTGATGATCCCTCTATTCTAGTCACAGGAAGTGGCACTCAACAACAGAGCGTATGTATGAAGTCCAGAGTGTCTCAGTTCTAATTTACCAGTCCCTACACAATGCTAATCTTTCATGAGAGTGGCACAAAGCTCTGCATCACTCCTGGCTTCAGGGTTTTGGGAACCAATTCTTTTTTCTCCTGGAACTAGGTTGAGCTGCCTGAATTACTGAATTTTTTCCAGCCTGTTCTTCTGCAGCATTGTTTTGGAATATGTGGTCCTATTCCCTGGGGCCAGGCAAGGAAATGAATCCATGACCTCTTTTCGCCTCACTGAGATGGTGTTTGCATTTCTCAGGCAAGCAGTACTCAGATCTGCAGATCATGGGGCTGTTAGACCATTAGTGGTTATCTTTTGCTGTGAAGATGAAGACAAATTTCCATGTGTGAGAAAACAACAGCTTTAATTGCTTAGCTGAATATCAACCACTTGTATGTTTGTTCAAGATTCAGGCTTATATAGCCAAAGGAAAAGAATATAAATATCCAGAATTTTAAGTGGGAGTAGAAATACTGTACAGAAGTGATTCCCATGTACTCTCTAACCCAAAGTGTTGTATGTTTCCTCCCTGTTTTGTGTATTAATCCCTGTTAGAGGGTTCTTTGATTTTAATAAAACATACTGTGGTAATAACTTATAAATTCAGCAATTCTTTTTTTTTTTTTTTTTTTGAGACGGAGTCTTGCTCTGTTGCTCAGGCTGGAGGGCAGTTTCGTGATCTCCGCTCACTGCAACCTCACCTCCCGGGTTCAAGCGATTCTCCTGCGTCAGCCTCCCGAGTAGCTGGGACTACAGGCTCGTGCCACCATGCCCGGCTAATTTTTTTTTTTTTTTTTTTTTTTGAGATGGAGTCTCACTTTGTCGCCCAGGCTGGAGTGCAGTGGCACGATCTTGGCTCACTGCAAGATCCGCCTCCCGGGTTCATGCCATTCTCCTGCCTCAGCCTCCCTAGTAGCTGGGACTACAGGCGCCCACCACCACGCCTGGCTTATTTTTGTATTTTTAGTAGAGATGGGGTTTCATCGTGGTCTCAATCTCCTGACCTCGTGATCCGCCTGCCTCGGCCTCCCAAAGTGCTGGGATTACAGGCATGAGCCACTGCGCCAGGCGAATTGAGCAATTCTTAAACGAATTTGTGTTTTATTAACTAGAGCCTGCAACAATGGCGCAACTGTATTAGTTGCAAACTTAGTAGGACTTAAGGGTGAAAGATGTACTTTTATGCAGCTTGAAGATGTTGTTCAAGTTGTATTTGAAATCAAAGACCTTTACTTTTTATGAGTCCTAGGCTCACATGTTGGGATCTGTTTTTTTGTTTTTTGTTTTTGTTTTGGATATGGAGTCTCGCTCTGTTGCCCAGGCTGGAGTGCAGTGGTGCGATCTCAGCTCACTGCAAGCTTCGCCTCCTGGGTTCACGCCATTCTCCTGCCTCTGCCTCCCAAGTAGCTGGGACTACAGGTGCCCGCCACCACGCCTGGCTAATTTTTGTTTTTGCATTTTTAGTAGAGACGGGATTTCACCGTGTTAGCCAGGATTGTCTTGATCTCCTGACCTTGTGATCCGCAAGTCTCGGCCTCCTAAAGTGCTGGGATTACAGGCGTGAGCCACCGCACCCGGCCGGGATCTGTTCTTGAATATGCGTGTCTGTTTTACAACATTCCACTTGTGATATTTCACCTTTCCCATGGATTTCAATAGGAGTCAGTCAAGTACAGTGTAAGAAAATAGTCTTATGTCTTGCCCTGCCCCAGGGGAGCTGTTAGATGCCATTTCATTATTGCCTCAGATATAATACCTGTATGTAAAAAAATTCTGATAAACACTCCTTTCTCTTTATACTATACACTGCACTTTGATGCTCATTGACATCCTTGGACTGTGAAACGTGCCAGGACTAGTTTTGTTTTACTCCATGCTTTTTTTTTTTTTTAAATGCACTTCCACTTCCTTCTAATGTTTCTTTGAACTATGTGTTATTGCTTTTCTCTTTTCTATTTTCAACGTCTCTTTCTAAGGGCTACTTCCCTTCAAACTTTAAACCTGCTCAAAGTCCTTAATAAAAAAAAGTAATAAAATCTGTATGTCCGTAAGTCATGACACCCCAATAGCTGTAAACTTGCTCAAGCCATTTTTAAATAACAAAAGTGAAACCCCCCTGCCAATGCAGAAGTAGTGACTTCCCACTGTCAGTGAGCTCATCTTGTTTGGAACTCTCACTAGCCACTGAAAGGAAACAGGGCTCCTTAAGAGAAATTACTGATTTCTGATCAGGTACAGGAAAAGTATAAGCTGAGTTGTGACATCTTTTGATCAGAAAGCAAGGAAGTGCTCAGACCGATTAGGAAATGCTAAAAAAGGACACAGAAGCCGACTTGAGGGCACTCCTAGATCTGGGACAGTTTGGGCATTAATGAGAATGATAGCAACAGATGAAAATACATTGAAAACCAAAACAAATTCAGGAGTTTATGGTGATATTAAAAGTACAGATTACAAAAAGGTAGGATGCAAATGAGAAAGCTCTTGTTTACAGAAGAATGCTGGCTAGTAAAGGTAGAAGAAGGGTAGAATTTAGGACATCACCATTTTGCAACCTCAGTGTGATAACTGATTCAGGCAATAAGCTTCAATTGTGGCCAAAAGCCACTGGATGAATGGGTGTGGGAGAATAGTATCTTTCAGCCGGAAAACATACTCCCCCATCATTTAGAGTAATAAAAAGTATACCTCTGAAGCAGAGAGATCTGGTGGTCACTGAATGATCCAACTTACCAAAAGTGAGATAATCTGACATCGTATGCCTCCTGATATGATGTAATTACATGTACACAACATACTTTTGTAATAAACTGTATCAAAAATCTTCAATGAGCAATCAGACAAATTTAGAATATGAAACATTTGATAAAGCAACCAGCCTGGACTCTTTAAAAAAATCAGTGCCACGAGAAACAAACATGATGGGCTGGAAGGGGACAGTCGTAGATTAAAACAGGCCAAAGAGAAATAACACCATTAATGAGTGGTGATTGTTGACTGGAGGGAATAGCCATACAAATTGTTTTGAGACAGTTGTATAACTCTGAATACAGATTCTGGATTAGGTGATATTACTGAGTAATAATCTTCCCAGAAATATTGATGGTGTGGTTAAGCGAGAGAGTATTTAGAGATGCATATTGAAGTATTTAGAAGGGAAGGGTCATGATTACCTGCAACTTATTTTCAAAGTACTTCAGTACAAGAAAACAAAGTGTTACGTTTGTATGTGTGTATAAACTTGTGTATTCATGGACTTTTTTTTGCTGATCTATGCATGCCTATATGCATATATACATGTATACACACACACACGTGTGTGTGTGTATTGGTTTTGAGGGAAGGGCCCTGTGCTCAGTGCCTGACAGGTAACAAATGCCTAATAACAGTCTCCTGGGTGTCTCTGCTATTTTTCTTACCTTTCCTTCTTACTTTCCTGTGTGGTCTCCTCTGCCCATCCTTAAAATTGATGTTTCTTGTTCTGTTCTTGGCCATTTTCTTTTCTCTTTCTATATATTCCTCTATGCCTAAGTAGTCTTTATTTAAAACATTGTTTGTAGCTCTTTGAGCAATCACAGTGTTGCTTTCCACAATGGTTGAACTCATTTACACTCCCACCAGTGTGTAGAAGTGTTCTCTTTTCTCTGCAACCTTGCCAGCATCTGTTATTTTTTGACTTTTTAACGATAGCCATTCTGATTGCTGTGAAAACAGAACTACCATTTGACCCAGCCATCCCATTACTGGGTATAAACCCAGAGGAATAGAAATCATCCTACCATTAAGACACATGCACATGAATGTTCATTTCAGCACTATTTCACAATAGCAAAGACATGGAATCAACTTAAATGTCCATCAGTGACAGATTGGATAAAGAAAATGTGGCACATATACGCCATGAAATACTATGCAGCCATAAAAAAGAATGAGATCATGTCTTGTGGGAATATGGATGGAGCTGGAAACCATTATCCTTAGTAAACTAACAAAGGAACAGAAAACCAAATACCACCTGTTCTCACTTATAAGTGGGAGCTAAATCATGAGAACTCATGGACACAAAGGGAACAGTAGACGCTGAGGCTTACTTGAGGGTGGAGGGTGGGAGGAGGGAGAGGAGCAGAAAGATAACTATTGGGTACTAGACTTAGTACCTGACAAAAAAATCTCCAACAAATCCCTGTGGCAAGAGTTTACCTATATAACCTTCACATGTACCCTTGAAACTAAATTTTTTTTAATATTGTTTAAAACCATCATCTATAAAACAAAATTTTCTTTTCACCTTTCAAATATTCTTCTAACACCTATTACCAGACAGTGTATGTGCTATTGGTGATAAAGCAATAAAAAACACCAACATTGTCCCTGCCCTCTTGGAGCTCAGAGCCTGCTGTTCTGGCATCTGAGCAGCCCCATTTCTTTCCCCTCCTCCCCTGAACATCTCTAGTTTCTGCAGATCTGGGTCATTTGCAGCTCTGGATGTTGACGAGCCCGGCTGCCTCACCTCCACAGGGTAGCACTCTCATGCCCTCTGAGTTTAGTCATGCCTCACCTTGAGCTACGCTGTCTTGTCATCTCTTATTCTCGTCACATTCTGTAGCAATAGCTACCATTCATTTTGAGTTTTGTGTTTTACCAAACACAGACAGTGTTAATTGCTTTTAAATATAGTCTTTCTTTTCAATGGAACGTTTGATACTTTGAAAAGACTACATGTAGTATAAGTTAAAGCACAACAAAAAGAACATAGCACTGGGCCGGGCGTGATGGCTCCCGCCTGTAATCCCAACACTTTGGGAGGCCGAGACTGGCGGGTCACCTGAGGTGGGGAGTTTGAGACCAGCCTGACCAACATGGAGAAACCCTGTCTCTACTAAAAATACAAAATTAGCTGGGCGTGGTGGCAGGTGTCTGTAATCCTAGCTACTCAGGAGGCTGAGGCAGGAGAATCACTTGAACCCGGGAGGCGGAGGTTGTGGTGAGCCGAGATCGTGCCGTTGCACTCCAACCTGGGCAACAAGAGCGAAACTCCGTCTCAAAAAAACAAAAACACAGCACCGACTTGAGAGCGAGAGTCCCACAGGCATTCTTGGATCGTTCCTGTTCGTCCTCTGCCATCCGCCTTTCTCCGCCTTGTGGTAACTCTGTCCTGAGTTGTGTGTTTTTTATTTCCTCCCTTTTAAAACTAATGATTTTAGTCCATATGTACATACATTCCTTTGTAAAAATTGTTCACGCTATATGTAATCTTTTAGGACTTTAAAAACATAATGCTGAGTAGAGAAACTTAAAAAGTCTATCACTTTGGAAAGGGAATTGGAAATATTTGGTGAAGATGAACATTCACTCACTCTGTAGCTGAGCATTTTAACTTTTAGGCGTATGCCCTAGAAAACTCCTGCAGATGCATGCCAGGAAGCATGTCCAAGAACACTCATAGAAGCACTGTTTGTAATAGCAAAAATATGGAAATAACCCAGATGATTATTGACAGGAGAATGGGTAAAAAACCCATTATTTGCCTAGTGAAATTTTATGCAGCAGTGAAACTGAATTAACTACAGTTAGTAACTTTCAAAGTTTCAAGTGGTCCTGACAAGATAGGAGTAATCCTGTTTTATACTGGAGGATAACAAAGCCTAGAGAGCTTGAATAAATTGTCTGTCTAGGTATTGCAAATAGTATGTTGTAGAGCTGAGATTTGAATCGAGGTCATTGCCAGTTTACAGCCTTAATCAGTAGAGAATATTGCATCCTACTGAAAGTATTTGTTTTTACTAGCTTGTCTGTTTTACTGTGTTGGGAGAGAGCTTTGTATTTTCAGTTAACCCAGCAAATGGTTCATAGTAGGTGCTGTATAAACTTTCTGATGAATGACCAAAAATATCCTTATTTTACACAGGAAGAAAGATGAAGGGAGCTTAATGGGTTGAGTAAGTTCCCAGATATGGTAATCAGAGCCCCTACAACTAGGACCCAACCCTTCGAAGCCTCAGTTACTGTAATATCCAACCTGTATGTTCTTAACTTGGTTGCATGCCTCTCTTCTAGTAAATGGCTGGGAGAAGCCTGGCATAAGTGATGCCCATATAATGTGGACTATCATTAACCCTGCTGTCAAGTTCCATAGTCAGGGGTCACCATCACTCTCCTGGTGGGTAGCAGAAGCCTATCCTCAGCTGTGTGACTCTTTTACCTATAATAAGAATCTGTCCAGCCTGAAGCAGCAAACATTCCAGCGAACTTTCTTCTATCTCTTCTATTTCTAACCATGTCATGGACGTGGTTAACTTGTAGAAAAAGCTCAGGCGTGTTTTTTTGTATGCGGTGGAGGTTGTGAAGAAAGCAGGGTAGCAGACACTTAGTGCCTTTGGCAGGCAAACCAATATTCCTTGTAGATGTAGATTATTAAGCTACTTAGGTATTTTGGTCCAGTGGAACAAAAATTCAAAATAAAAAGTAAAAGCTTAACCTACCCACTTGAGCTTTTTGGTCATCTAATGCCTGGCAGAACTCTGAGCAGGTGCATGTTTTCCTCAGTCTCATTAAATTGTGAAAGATTTCTGGACCTTTGTAAACTGATGGGGGCAGGGCCCTGCAAGCATGACCAGCTGAGTTTTGTCAAGCTCTGCATAAGAGTAGCAGGAATGTTCAGGCGAATTTGAATATTCCCTATAGTGGGGTTGAAGTTTGATTCTGAAAAGATCTAAAAGCAACTCATGGCCTGGCATGGTGGCTCATGCTTGTAATCTCAACACTTTGGGAGGCTGAGGTGGGCAGATCACGAGGTCAGGAGATCGAGACCATCATGGCTAACATGGTGAAACCCCATCTCTACTAAAAATACAAAAATTAGCTGGGCGTGCCTGTAATCCCAGTTACTCGGGAGGCTGAGGCAGGAGAATTCCTTGAACCCGGGAGGCAGAGGTCGCAGTGAGCTGAGGTCGCACCACTGCACTCCAGCCTGGTAACAGAGCTAGACTCCATCTCAAATAAATAAATAAATAAATAAATAAATAAATAAGTAAAAGCAACTCACTTGGGCAGAGGTCCTTGGAGCTGGCTTCTGCCTGTGATTGTCAGTCTCTGGTACCTTTGTGTGGCTGCCACATGCTGGTCTCTGTTAAAATGTCACCTTCTCAGCAAGGCCTTTCCTGTTCATGGCATCTAACATAGCCATTCCCCCTATGTGGCATTCTCTAGCCTCTTACCACGTTTGTTTTCTCTTGTCTCCCTTTGTTGTTTAAAATATTAGGTTGGTGCAAAAGTAATTGTGGTTTTTGTGATGACTTTCAATGGCAAAAACTGCAATTACTTTTGCACCAATCTAATATTTTTTAACTTATTCTCCTCTCCCCCTATTCTTACATACAGCCCTTCTTAAAGGTAAGCTTTGCCAGACCAGAATTTATTTCTCTTGTTAACGGCAAAATTAGGAGGTCCCAGAATAGAGCTTGCTCTACAGTTAGAAGCTCAATGAATATTTATGGAATTTCAGAATGAACTTACTTATACAACTTTGGTCAAATTAAGGATTTCCTTAACTGTCAAATGATGAGTTTGTTCAGCACTTCTAGAGTTTTAAAATGTACTTTTATATTTTGAATTGCCACTTCAATGTGCATAGTAGATTAACATATATAGATATCCTTTTAAATCTCTGGATCACAGAATTAGAATAATCATAATTCTTGATTCAGGAAGCATTCTTGTTATGCAGCATTCAAGCAAGGATGACTTTTTACAGATTTATTTTGTTATTCTTAACGATATTAATAATCTCCTTCAGACTCAGTAACCAAAATGAAAGCCAAGACCTTGACAGTAAGCAGCTGCTCTTGTCTAAATGGTCCGTCCTCCCACCCCCGTGCCATCTCTCTGGATACTTTTATTCCACATTACCTGAGTCATGTGTTCTTCAATCTTTCACTTTTCCTGTTTTACATATTTTTGTAACATCTATATGTATTCCTAAAAATGTGTGTGAATGAAGTTATGATTTTAAACTGTATGTAATCTCTTCATGATTTTTCTATATATTTTACTGACATAAATATATAAAATTTGATTTCATATATATTGTACACATCCATGTTATTAAGTATTGCTATAATTAATTTTGTTTTGGTCACTGTATAGCATTCTGCTGTGTGACCATATCATAGTTAATTCAGTTTCTTGTATTTGGGGTATTTCCAGGTTTTTGCCATTGTGAGTCATGCCGAGATGCATATCTTTGTTGCCTATTGATGGACATTTGAAAATTTCTCGTGGATATAAACCTAGGAATTAAATTGCTGAGTCAAGGACAGCATGAATGTTAAACTTCAGGAAGTGATGCCAAACTTTTTTTTTTTTTTTGGAGACGGAATCTCGCTCTGTTGCCCAGGCTGGCATACCAGTCTTGGCTAACTGCAACCTCCGTTTCCCAGGTTCAAGCGATTCTGCCTCAGCCTCCATAGTAGCTGGGACTACAGGTGCATGCCACCACGCCCAGCTAATTTTTTGTATTTTTAGTAGAGACGGGGTTTCACCGTGTTGGCCAGGCTGGTCTTGAACACCTGACCTTGTGATCCACCCACCTCAGCCTCCCAAAGTGCTGGGATTACAGGCGTGAGCCACTACGCCTGGCTTTTTTTTTTTTTCCTTTTTTTTTTTTGAGACAGAGTCTTACTCTTGTCGCCCAAGCTGGAGTGCGGTGGCACGATCTTGGCTCACTGCAACCTCCACCTCCTGGGTTCAAGCGATTCTCCTGCCTCCGCCTCCCAAGTAGCTGGGACTACAGGTGCCCGCCACCATGCCTGGCTAATTTTTTGTATTTTTAGTGGAGATGGGGTTTCACCATGTTGGCCAGGCTGGTCTCGAACTCCTGACCTCAGGTGATCTGCCCGCCTCGGCCTCCCAAAGTGCTGGGATTACAGGTGTGAGCCACTGCGCCCAGCTGCCAAACTGTTTTCCAAAGAAGTTACACTAGTTTATATTCCTACCAGTGATGTGTAGTGATCCTGTGGGTATCAGTCCTCTCTGACGTTTTATCTTTTCAGATTAAAAATTTTTTTCTTATGAAATGTTATTATATTGTAGTCTTCATTTGTACAGTGATCTCAAATGATATGGGCATCTCTTCATATGATCACTGGTATTTCTATGAAATGTCTAGTCACATTTTTTGCTTATTTTTCTGTTGGGTTGTTTATGCTGTTATTGATTTGTAGACTTCTTTGAATATTGTTGATATTTTGTTTGGTGTCTCCAATATAAATAGGCTTTCTAGATTGTGACTTACTGTTTTCACTTTTAAAGTTATATTTCAAGAAGCAAAATTTACCAATTTTAAGGATCAAATTATCGTTTTTCTCTTTTCTAACTAGTGCTTTTTGTATCTTAAAACTTTTCTGTCCTAAAGTTTAGAACAGTGCACATTTTTTCTTTTTCTTTTTTTTTTTTTTCTTGAGATGGAGTCTCGCTCTGTCGCCCAGGCTGGAGTGCAGTGGCACTATCTTGGCTCACTGCATCCTCCGCCTCCCAGGTTCAAGCAATTCTCCTGTCCCAGCCTCCCAAGTAGCTGGGACTACAGGCACCTGCCACCTTGGCCGGCTAATTTTTGCATTTTTAGTAGAGACGGGGTTTCACCTTGTTGGACAGGCTGGTCTCGAACTCCTGACCTCAGGAGTGATCCTGAGGTCAGGTGATCCACCCGCCTCAGCCTCCGAAAGTGCTGGGATTACAGGCGTGAGCCACCGCGCCCAGCCTAGAACAGTGGTTTTTAAAATGTGGTCTGCAGAACCACAGGGGTTCCTGACACCCTTTCAGAGACACTATGAAATCAAATCCATCTTTATAAGAGTACTAAGATGTTGCTCTTTTCATCGTGCTGAAATTTGCACTGATGGTGCAAAAGCCATGATGTGTAAAATGTTCAGGTGTCTTAGCACAAATCAAGGCAGTGCACTCAACTGTTCATTGCATTTTATACCTTACTGACATACAATCTTAAACAAGAAAAGAAAAATCAGTTTTACCAATTGCTTAATAAAGCAATACTAGTTGTTTTTATTAAATCTCAACCATAAAAATATCTTTTTAATATTTTGTGTGCCAAAATATTAATTATGTATAAAGTACATTTGCTACTTATGATTGTCTAGAGGAATGAACACTTGTATAATTGAGTTATAAGCTGAATTAGATGCATTTTTCATGGAACACCATTTTTACTTGATCCAATGACAAACTAATAATTGTACTTGGGTGTTTGGCAAACATTTTTCTCAAAACTGAATGAACTGAGAGACAATTTTTGACAATGATAAAATTCAAGCTTTCAAACTGAAAGCAGAATTTTGGAAAGCTTCTGTCTGCTGTTGTGAGTTTCGTAGCTTTCCGGTATTGGCACTGTGAGGAGGGGCAGTATTAATTAGTATGATTTTTTTGGTACTGTAGAATGAAAAGTGTTTATATTTACAAATTTCTGCATGAATGTATTTTATCTACATGACCAATGTATGATGTTATAAAACTGGGCATAAGTAAAACACATAGACTTAAAGGTCAAGACCAAAAGATTTCAGTGTTACAAAGTATAAAATATTCATTGACATGGTTTTAGATCCAATATTGCAATCATGCTTTAAAAAACCACCTGTTGAGTTTTGTGCTGTCAAAGAAGAAAATCCAGAAGGCCATTATTTATCTGTATGGGATTGGATTTTCTTCAACATACTTTTAACCTAAACATTTTGCAAGAGATTGGACATGGAAGTGGGTATGAGAATCCAACTGTCTTCTCTAGGCCAGGTGTTAAAGAGATTTGCAAAAATGTAGAATAACATGACTTGTTGACATAAATTTTTTTGAAAATATTTTTTATAAAAATGTTACTTGTGTTAACCTGCTATTTAAAAGTTTTATAACTGTCACGATTTTAATTTCTAAAATAATAAGTATGGATAGGTATACACAAAAGCTCTTTGAGGTCCTCAGTAATTTTTTAAGAGTAAAAGGGATCCTGAGACCAAAAATTTGAGAATTCTTGGCTAAAATATATTTATCTATATTTTCTAATAAGAGATTTTGTTATGGTTGTTAGTTTGCTTGTTTTAGCACTCCAGCTCTTAAGCTATTAAATATATGTATTATACTGGACTGTCTATAAATATCAAAAAAGGACACCACATTTTATGAAGAGTAATTAAATTTAAAAATATACGAAACTTCCCAAGTTCATTTTTGTAACTTGTACAGAACACATATCTTTCACTTTGTTTTCTTGAGCATTTTTAAGGTTGTTTATCTACCCACGAGATGTGTGAATCAAACAGGTAGTAATCCTCATGTCTTTCTCCCACCTTTTTTTTTTTTTTTTTTTTGTATATGGCCGCCACCTGTGGGTCTCACAGCCCCTGACCTGTAATTCCAGGCTCCATAACTGTCAGGACCATTGTTCTGGCCAGGAAGGAGTGGCCCCGTTTTTTAGAGTGTAGATTACTTAAGGTAGTAGGTAGTCAATGGGCCTGTGTCAATAGATGTTCACTACCTGTGTACTGACATGACGCCCAGTTTTTTGTGGGAATGATGGCAGGTAAATTGGGAGAGGTACTCCTTACCCTTTATTTCTGTGATTTCTTTTTTGGCCCTCTGACTCTCAGATTACAGCTCAAGCAGTTTCCAATGGGATTTTACACTTCTATCCTAATAAGTGATTAGCAGGGATGGGAAGGAAACTCCATTTTAATTGAATAGCTGCTGCGTGCCAGGTACTAGCATGTCTTGTTTAGTTTCTCAGCAGCTGTTTGGCTTTATCTGTTTTAAAATTTATTTAATAGGAAGTGGGACAGAAGAGGGTCACAGAGGTGAAAGAGCTAAAAAACAAAACAAAAGGTGTAGCTCAAGATCATGGCAGATTCAAATCTAGTTGTTTATCTGTAAGCATCTCCTTTATCCACCATGCAAGATTGCTTCTATGAAAATCTGAGTCCCAATAATATTGACTATTTTATACAGTGTGATTATTGCTGCTGTTATGTAAATATCCAGTCAAGGGACTGACCAGTTTTGTGCACTCTTGCATCTAACTTGTATTTATATATTAATCATGGTTTTTATTGGACCTGGTCATTTCCTTAGGTCAGAGAACAACGAGTGATAGGTGAAAGGGTAGTGGATTTGAAGCCAGATGACTTTATTCTTTAAGTACCATGCTTGGTCTTGATTAGCTGTGTCATCTTGCCTGAATCGCTGAACCTCTCTAGAACCCCATTTGCTAATTGGTGAAACAGGGGCAAGAATAGAAGACCTTTTCCAGTGTCTCCTGGTTGCCAAAAACATCCAGTGAGATGAGAGTGTCTGTGTAAAGGCTTTAAAAACGGGGGACTATACTCATGGGAGTTTAGTACTTGTACTTGGAAGTGTTAGTTAGAAGTCTTAGATCTCGCTATCAAATAAAAATTATGTAAAATATCATTAGTGGTTTTCTCCTTGCCCTTTGGCATCTGGGATTGCCTTTTGAGACTATATCTCTTTAGTTGGTTGAGTGAACAAATTGTTGATATTTTACTATTTTTTTACCTTCAAAAATGGCAATACCAAAGGTTATTAGTAAAATTACAAATGTTAAAACATATGTATTTGTATCAATATCAAAGAGTATGGCAAAAGGCAAGTAAGCCTAGATTTTATTGTAGTTTTCAAAACAAACTTTTACTCTGGATTTTTTTCTCCTCAGGCTATCTTGAATTCCATGTGTTGATCCCTAGCGACTTGTTAAATGTTTTGTGTTGAAGAAACACTAAAGGCAGTGAAGCATCTTCCCCTATAATGGATGGGACTGATGGACTGATGTGGAGAGTTGCAAATGCTAGTCTAGTCACTTTAATTATGTTAACTGGGATACACATGCACACACACTTTCACAGTGGGTTATATATATGTGTGTGTGTATATACACACACAGTAGGATATTTTATATGTGTATATACACACATATATACACATACACACATACATAAATTTTTTTCATTTTTCTCTTGTGAATGCTTTCTTTGTGGAATACTGGCAAGAAAGTTGGGAGGTATAAAAATGAATTAGGGGAGGAGCCAAGATGGCCGAATAGGAACAGCTCCGGTCTACAGCTCCCAGCGTGAGCGACACAGAAGACGGTGATTTCTGCATTTCCATCTGAGGTACCAGGTTCATCTCACTAGGGAGTGCCAGACAGTGGGCGCGGGTCAGTGGGTGCGCGCACCGTGCGCGAGCCGAAGCAGGGCGAGGCATTGCCTCACTTGGGAAGCGCAAGGGGTCAGGGAGTTCCCTTTCCGAGTCAAAGAAAGGGGTGACTGACAGCACCTGGAAAATCGGGTCACTCCCACCCGAATACTGCGCTTTTCCGAGGGGCTTAAAAAATGGCGCACCACAAGATTATATCCCGCACCTGGCTTGGAGGGTCCTATGCCCACGGAGTCTCGCTGATTGCTAGCACAGCAGTCTGAGATCAAACTGCAAGGCGGCAGCGAGGCTGGGGGAGGGGCGCCCGCCATTGCCCAGGCTTGCTTAGGTAAGCAAAGCAGCCAGGAAGCTCGAACTGGGTGGAGCCCACCACAGCTCAAGGAGGCCTGCCTGCCTCTGTAGGCTCCACCTCTGGGGGCAGGGCACAGACAAACAAAAAGACAGCAGTAACCTCTGCAGACTTAAATGTCCCTGTCTGACAGCTTTGAAGAGAGCAGCGGTTCTCCCAGCATGCAGCTGGAGATCTGAGAACGGGCAGACTGCCTCCTCAAGTGGGTCCCTGACCCCTGACCCCCGACCCCCGAGCAGCCTAACTGGGAGGCACCCCCCAGCAGGGGCACACTGACACCTCACACGGCAGGGTATTCCAACAGACCTGCAGCTGAGGGTCCTGTCTGTTAGAAGGAAAACTAACAAACAGAAAGGACATCCACACCAAAAACCCATCTGTACATCACCATCATCAAAGACCAAAAGTAGATAAAACCACAAAGATGGGGAAAAAACAGAACAGAAAAACTGGAAACTCTAGAAAGCAGAGCGCCTCTCCTCCTCCAAAGGAACGCAGTTCCTCACCAGCAACGGAACAAGGCTGGATGGAGAATGACTTTGACGAGCTGAGAGAAGAAGGCTTCAGATGATCAGATTACTCTGAGCTATGGGAGGACATTCAAACCAAAGGCAAAGAAGTTGAAAACTTTGAAAAAAATTTAGAAGAATGTATAACTAGAATAACCAATACAGAGAAGTGCTTAAAGGAGCTGATGGAGCTGAAAACCAAGGCTCGAGAACTACGTGAAGAATGCAGAAGCCTCAGGAGCCGACGCGATCAACTGGAAGAAAGGGTATCGGCGATGGAAGATGAAATGAATGAAATGAAGCGAGAAGGGAAGTTTAGAGAAAAAGGAATAAAAAGAAATGAGCAAAGCCTCCAAGAAATATGGGACTATGTGAAAAGACCAAATCTACGTCTGATTGGTGTACCTGAAAGTGATGGGGAGAATGGAACCAAGTTGGAAAACACTCTGCAGGATATTATCCAGGAGAACTTCCCCAATCTAGCAAGGCAGGCCGACGTTCAGATTCAGGAAATACAGAGAACGCCACAAAGATACTCCTCGAGAAGAGCAACTCCAAGACACATAATTGTCAGATTCACCAAAGTTGAAATGAAGGAAAAAATGTTAAGGGCAGCCAGAGAGAAAGGTCGGGTTACCCTCAAAGGGAAGCCCATCAGACTAACAGCGGATCTCTCGGCAGAAACCCTACAAGCCAGAAGAGAGTGGGGGCCAATATTCAACATTCTTAAAGAAAAGAATTTTCAACCCAGAATTTCATATCCAGCCAAACTAAGCTTCATAAGCAAAGGAGAAATAAAATACTTTACAGACAAGCAAATGCTGAGAGATTTTGTCACCACCAGGCCTGCCCTAAATGAGCTCCTGAAGGAAGTGCTAAACATGGAAAGGAACAACCAGTACCAGCCGCTGCAAAATCATGCCAAAATATAAAGACCATCGAGACTAGGAAGAAACTGCATCAACTAACGAGCAAAATCACCAGCTAACATCATAATGACAGGATCAAATTCACATATAACAATATTAACTTTAAATGTAAATGGACTAAATGCTCCAATTAAAAGACACAGACTCGCAAATTGGATAAAGAGTCAAGACCCATCAGTGTGCTGTATTCAGGAAACCCATCTCACGTGCAGGGACACACATAGGCTCAAAATAAAAGGATGGAGGAAGATCTACCAAGCAAATGGAAAACAAAAAAAGGCAGGTGTTGCAATCCTAGTCTCTGATAAAACAGACTTTAAACCAACAAAGATCAAAAGAGACAAAGAAGGCCATTACATAATGGTAAAGGGATCAATTCAACAAGAAGAGCTAACTATCCTAAATATATATGCACCCAATACAGGAGCACCAAGATTCATGAAGCAAGTGCTGAGTGACCTACAAAGAGACTTAGACTCCCACACATTAATAATGGGAGACTTTAACACCCCACTGTCAACATTAGACAGATCAACGAGACAGAAAGTCAACAAGGATACCCAGGAATTGAACTCAGCTCTGCACCAAGCAGACCTAATAGACATCTACAGAACTCTCCACCCCAAATCAACAGAATATACATTTTTTTCAGCACCACACCACACCTATTCCAAAATTGACCACATACTTGGAAGTAAAGCTCTCCTCAGCAAATGTAAAAGAACAGAAATTATAACAAACTATCTCTCAGACCACAGTGCAATCAAACTAGAACTCAGGATTAAGAATCTCACTCAAAACCGCTCAACTGCATGGAAACTGAACAACCTGCTCCTGAATGACTACTGGGTACATAATGAAATGAAGGCAGAAATAAAGATGTTCTTTGAAACCAACGAGAACAAAGACACAACATACCAGAATCTCTGGGACACATTCAAAGCAGTGTGTAGAGGGAAGTTTATAGCACTAAATGCCCACAAGAGAAAGCAGGAAAGATCCAAAATTGACACCCTAACATCACAATTAAAAGAACTAGAAAAGCAAGAACAAACACATTCAAAAGCTAGCAGAAGGCAAGAAATAACTAAAATCAGAGCAGAACTGAAGGAAATAGAGACACAAAAAACCCTTCAAAAAATTAATGAATCCAGGAGTTGGATTTTTGAAAGGATCAACAAAATTGATAGACCGCTAGCAAGACTAATAAAGAAAAAAAGAGAGAAGAATCAAATAGACACAATAAAAAATGATAAAGGGGATATCACCACCGATCCCACAGAAATACAAACTACCATCAGAGAATACTACAAACACCTCTATGCAAATAAACTAGAAAATCTAGAAGAAATGGATAAATTCCTAGACACATACACTCTCCCAAGACTAAACCAGGAAGAAGTTGAATCTCTGAATAGACCAACAACAGGATCTGAAATTGTGGCAATAATCAATAGCTTACCAACCAAAAAGAGTCCAGGACCAGATGGATTCACAGCCGAATTCTGCCAGAGGTATAAGGAGGAACTCGTACCATTCCTTCTGAAACTACTCCAATCAATAGAAAAAAAGGGAATCCTCCCTAACTCATTTTATGAGGCCAGCATCATTCTGATACCAAAGCCGGGCAGAGACACAACAAAAAAAGAGAATTTTAGACCAATATCCTTCATGAACATTGATGCAAAAATCCTCGATAAAATACTGGCAAACTGAATCCAGCAGCACATCAAAAAGCTTATCCACCATGATCAAGTGGGCTTCATCCCTGGGATGCAAGGCTGGTTCAATATACGCAAATCAATAAATGTAATCCAGCATATAAACAGAGCCAAAGATAAAAACCACATGATTATCTCAATAGATGCAGAAAAAGCCTTTGACAAAATTCAACAACGCTTCATGCTAAAAACTCTCAATAAATTAGGTATTGATGGGATGTATTTCAAAATAATAAGAGCTATCTATGACAAACCCACAGCCAATATCATACTGAATGGGCAAAAACTGGAAGCATTCCCTTTGAAAACTGGCACAAGACAGGGATGCCCTCTCTCACCACTCCTATTCAACATAGTGTTGGAAGTTCTGGCCTGGGCAATTAGGCAGGAGAAGGAAATAAAGGGTATTCAATTAGGAAAAGAGGAAGTCAAATTGTCCCTGTTTGCAGACGACATGATTGTATATCTAGAAAACCCCATTGTCTCAGCCCAAAATCTCCTTAAGCTGATAAGCAACTTCAGCAAAGTCTCAGGATACAAAATCAATGTACAAAAATCACAAGCATTCTTATACACCAACAACAGACAAACAGAGAGCCAAATCATGAGTGAACTCCCATTCACAATTGCTTCAAAGAGAATAAAATACCTAGGAATCCAACTTACAAGGGATGTGAAGGACCTCTTCAAGGAGAACTACAAACCACTGCTCAAGGAAATAAAAGAGGATACAAACAAATGGAAGAACATTCCATGCTCATGGGTAGGAAGAATCAATATCGTGAAAATGGCCATACTGCCCAAGGTAATTCATAGATTCAATGCCATCCCCATAAAGCTACCAATGCCTTTCTTCACAGAATTGGAAAAAACTACTTTAAAGTTCATATGGAACCAAAAAAGAGCCTGCATCGCCAAGTCAATCCTAAGCCAAAAGAACAAAGCTGGAGGCATCACACTACCTGACTTCAAACTATACTACAAGGCTACAGTAACCAAAACAGCATGGTACTGGTACCAAAACAGAGATATAGATCAATGGAACAGAACAGAGCCCTCAGAAATAAAGCCGCATATCTGCAACCATTTGATCTTTGACAAACCTGAGAAAAACAAGCAATGGGGAAAGGATTCCCTATTTAATAAATGGTGCTGGGAAAACTGGCTAGCCATATGTAGAAAGCTGAAACTGGATCCCTTTCTTACACCTTATACAAAAATCAATTCAAGATGGATTAAAGACTTAAACATTAGACCTAAAACCATAAAAACCCTAGAAGAAAACCTAGGCATTACCATTCAAGATATAGGCATGGGAAGGACTTCATGTCAAAAACACCAAAAGCAATGGCAACAAAAGCCAAAATTGACAAATGGGATCTAATTAAACTAAAGAGCTTCTGCACAGCAAAAGAAACTACCATCAGAGTGAACAGGCAACCTACAAAATTGGAGAAAATTTTCACAACCTACTCATCTGACAAAGGGCTAATGTCCAGAATCTACAATGAACTCAAACAAATTTACAAGAAAAAAACAAACAACCCCATCAAAAAGTGGGCAAAGGACGTGAACAGACACTTCTCAAAAGAAGACATTTTTGCAGCCAAAAAACACATGAAAAAATCCTCACCATCACTGACCATCAGAGAAATGCAAATCAAAACCACAATGAGATACCATCTCACACCAGTTAGAATGGCAGTCATTAAAAAGTCAGGAAACAACAGGTGCTGTAGAGGATGTGGAGAAATAGGAACACTTTTACACTGTTGGTGGGACTGTAAACTAGTTCAACAATTGTGGAAGTCAGTGTGGCGATTCCTCAGGGATCTAGAACTGGAAATACCATTTGACCCAGCCATCCCATTACTGGGTATATACCCAAAGGACTATAAATCATGCTGCTATAAAGACACATGCACACGTATGTTTATTGCGGCATTATTCACAATAGCAAAGACTTGGAACCAAGCCGAATGTCCAACAATGATAGACTGGATTAGGAAAATGTGGCACATATACACCGTGGAATACTATGCAGCCATAAAAAATGATGAGTTCATGTCCTTTGTAGGGACATGGATGAAATTGGAAATCATCATTCTCAGTAAACTATCTCAAGAACAAAAAACCAAACACCGCATATTCTCACTCATAGGTGGGAATTGAACAATGAGATCAGTTGGACACAGGAAGGGGAATATCACACTCCGGGGACTGTTGTGGGGTTGGGGGAGGGGGGAGGGATAGCACTGGGAGATATACCTAATGCTAGATGACGAGTTAGTGGGTGCAGTGCACCAGCATGGCACATGTATACATATGTAACTAACCTGCACAATGTGCACATGGACCCTAAAACTTAATGTATAATAAAATAAAAAAAGAAAAAAAAATGAATTAGGACTTAAGAAGTTGCATTTTCTCCATTTAGAGAGTCATTTGTTGACAAGAGTCACAGTTTCTAAAAAAGCTCTGCCTTGCCTTAGTTGCAGTGTTCTTATAATGTATTCAGAAGACAGGGCTCCTTTTAAAAAGATTTTCTTTTGTTTACTTTCTTTCTCCTTTTTTTTTTTTTTTGCCTGAGAAATAATCTGGAGTAGATTCTAAGCATGTATATTAAGTTTCTAAATTATCTATTAGTCTAGATTTTTGGAAATTACTACATAATTTATAGAAAAACAACACAATAATATTCCTTGTCCTTGCCATCCACAAATTAAAACAAAAAATGCTATGAATGTTTGTTATTTAAATGTTTAACGCTCAGAGGAAGGAATCAGAAGAACCAAGGAAAGGAAAATTAAAACCTAAGACACTAATAAAAAATAAAACAGCAACTATGAGACCTATTTAATTCCTATTTCTTTCCTTTGAAAATAAATTGTGACTCACCATTAAATCCATACCAGTGACCCATGCATTTAATATTTTAGAGAAGACATCACAGCTGCCTTGCATGAAGTATTTCACCTTTGGTTTCAGTATTTGTAGAGTTTTAGCATTTTGTGCTTTTAAACCAAACTGTCTGGTTTTTGTTTTCTTTCTTCAGTATATTCGTTCTTTATTGGACTGTCTTTGCCCTGAGATTATATATATCATAACCCAGCTGTACTGGTCCACTTTATCATACCAAATACTAATTTTCTCACTACCCACATACCCATTTGACTGTCTGGATAATAAGTATTTTTAAAATAGGAATTTCCTAATGCCTAATGTACAAGCCCCATGAAAAGAAATCATGCCTTATCAAATTAAAAAAGGATATTTACAAGGAAAATTTAACTAGACTTGGTTTATTACTTGAATTTGGAAAAGTCATGCGTAGCCTATAACTCTGTGACTCCATCCATTAAAAAAAATTTAGGATGTCAGCACCACACAAAGCCATTTTACATTGGAATCACAAATATTATTTAACTGTACTCTACATTAGATGGAATTTTCTTACTTACCAATTTTTCCAGTCTTTTAGGTTCTCTGTAGGCAAGATAGGATCAGCAACTGAGTGTAGCATTTGATGTTGAGGGAAATAGATTTTGCTCTCTGCTGGACTGCTCGTGTTGACCAGTGGGAAATACTGCATTAGCTTTCAAATCAAAACGTTTAAAGTGCTCTCTGAAATATTGACATCTCGCCAAATGCTTGAATGTCAGGTACTACAGATGTCCAGTATTCTTTGGAGCCCAGCTCTAATATATGCTTGTATAAGTTGGACCTGATTTGGATTTGCTTAGGGTTACAGATTAGCACGGCCTGACCAAATAGTAAATAGTATGAAACCGGCTGTGAAAAGGGAGACAGAGCAAGTGAGAGCTCCAGCCAGCAGGAAGATAGATCTTTCCCATGCTTGTTTATGACCTTTTCCTGTGAAGCTGTTGTAATAATAGCTTCTGTATTTATTGGGAAGTATTTTTAAGTTGTAATTCACATGGTTTCAAACTAATTCCTTGAAATTAGTTGGAAAACCAAAAAATATTTGAGAGTAAAACATCTGCACGTTTCCTTCTTTCAGTACCAGGGGAGGAGGCAGGAAAGCTGTTTAAGTAGGTGTTAACTTGAGGGTCTTGATTGGTGCAGGGCAAGATAACTGTCAAATGAGAAGAGATATTGAAAGGACCCCAAGACTATGCTATCTCCTCTGGGACTTGGGGGATTTGCTCCTCTAGACTTATCCTGGTCTAGGGATGGACTTGATGCATGCCAGTACCTCTTCTACTCCATCTGTTATCCTGACACATTTCCAGCCTTGAATTGGGGCTTCTGGGTCTCCAATCATTACTCCTTGTCTTAAATCTGGTTTCACAACATTCTGTTTCTGTCCTGGGTTGTTACTTGACCCCAGTGCCTGGATATTTCCTTCTTTAACAAGTTCTTCCTGGGGATTTCTGAAATTATGCTCTGGATTAATACAGTCATAATACATCTTTCAGGAGGAAAGGCCTGAGTCTCCTATACTCCGTCTACTTGAATTCATCCAGTTTAGGGCCTATAGCATCAACTTTTCCCATTTTACCAGTTTCTTTCCTTCTGTCCTAGAGAGGCATGCTCATGATCAATCATGCCTGTTATCATTATCAAATAAAATAAAGCGAAAACCCTCAAAGCTCTTCCTTAAATGTGAATCCTCTTTATTAGCAATCATCCAATCGGTACCTTTATCTCCTTATCCAAACTTGTTGGAAATGGTCTGCATTTGCTGTCTCCACTTTCCCATTCACTCTGTAATCTAGTCCACTCTGCCTTCTGTCCTCAGCACTTATCTAGAACTGCCAAAGACCTCCTCATTGCACATTTCTCAATCCAATTGACATTTTGAAAGATTTTTTTTTGTCTTTGAGGTAGCTTTTTTGGGATTGTGGTGAAATACACATAACATTTGCTACCTTAACTATTTTTAAGTGTTCAGTGACGTTAATTACATTCACATTGTTGTGTAACCATCATCACCATGCATCTCTAGAACTGTTTTCATCTTGCAAAACTAAAATTCTGTACCCATTAAATAATAATTCTCCATTTTCCCTTGCCCCTAGTCCCTGGTAACTACTGTTCTTCTCTGCGAAGTTGACTACTCTAGCTATCTCAAAGAAGTGGAATCATACAGTATTTGTCCTTTTGTGACTGGCTTAATTCACTTAGCATAATGTCTTTAAGGTTCATGCATTTTGTAGCATGTGACAATTCATTTCTTTTTAAGACTGAATAATATTCCGCTCTATGTATATACCACATTTTGTTTATTCATCTGTCCATAGTCCTTGGGTAGCGTCCACCTTTTGGCTGTTGTGAACAATGCTGCTATGAAAGTGGGTATACAAATATCTGCTTAAGACCCTACTTTCAGTTCTTTTGGTTATGTGCCCAGAAGCAAAATTGCTGGATCATGTGGTAATCCTATGTTAATTTTCTAAAGGAATTGCTGTTTTCCATAGAGGCTGAATGAACCATTTTACGTTCCCACCAACAGTGCACAAAGGTGTCACTTTCCCCACATCCTTGCTAACACTTGTTTTCCATTTGTGTGTTGTGTTTGTTCTTTCTTTCTAGTAGTAGCCATCTTAATGGGTATGAGGCATTAAGGCAGCTTTTGATGATGATTCTCTCTGTACTACCCTTGTACCTTGTACCTTGTACCTTTCTGACACTGTTCCCTCCATGATTAAGGGCTTGCCCTCAAGTGTTGATGTTTTATGGATTCCATCCTGAGCCCCATGCTTTTGCCTTTCTCTGCCCTTGCCCTGCCCTGTTAGCACTTGTGACATCTCTGCCAGCATCTCTCACCACCTTGCACCTCTGTACACTGTTGTTCCTTGCACCTTTCTACCCAGATGCTTCTTGGGTTCTTCCTACTCCATGTGTCTCTCTCAATTTGTGATAATACCATCTACCCATTACCCAAGCTGTCAACGATTAAACACTCTGTCTCATCCATTCCTAGCCACAGTCTCCAAAGCCTGGTGATTTTTTTTTTTTATGCTTAAATATTTCTTGACTGTTATTCCCACCAAACCTCAGGTCATTTTTTGTCTGTGTTCCCTGCCTTCAATCTGCCTCCCACCCACAGGGTGTGTCCTCCACTCACCCGTGAGAGGAATCCCTCTAAAATACAAGCAGCACCGTGTCCCTTTTGTGGGTCTCTAATACTTAAAACATAAGTTCATGGTGTTTAATTCAGTAGAGTGCTCTGTGATTTGACACCTCTTCTTCCGCCACTATTTGCCTTGGTCTGTGTATCACAGCAACACTCAATTGTTTGAACTCTCTGTGAATATCTGTGGTTCTTGCCCCATTGCTTGGGCTTAAGATCTTTCCTCTGCCTAGAACAGCTCTCTGGAATAATTTCTCTTCTTTCACCTGGCTTATTCTGAATTTGAATTGCATTTAAAAAAATTTCAGCTATTTGTGTACTTGCTTCTCAGTCTTTATTATATCCACATGCCACCTGATCTGTTTATATCTGATATTTATGTACATGGAATCACCTTAAAAATTAAATGTTTACCCTCATCCTAAGTAAAAATAGCTTTGAAGTCACAGATCTTGATTCTTTTAACATACCTTGAAATTATTACATAACTGTGTAATAAATTTGTTTGAGTTCTATTTAACCTGTGTGTTTATCCCTGTGGAAACATACTACTTTCAGATGCAGTTGGCCCACCCTTTCCTATGGGAGGTTATTCCTGGACCACCCATCCCCTCCCTCCCTATGCAGGATAAACTCACCTTCCTGTGTTACCAAAAAGTACTATTAATATCTCCATTCATTCATCTTTCTATCTGTCTGTTTATCCAGTCAACCAACTAATAATTTATTAGTAACCTTCTGTATTAAATACTGTGGGAGGTACAACCAGGAGTAGTGCTTAACTTGTTTATACCTTGTGTTCCATTATTGGAACTCTAAGCTCATGGGAGTTATTCATATCCTATTGCTCAAGGTCATCGCTAAGGTCTGATTTTTCATAGAAAATAATTGCAACTTCTGGCATAAATACTGATTTTTAATTGTCTGCCAGTTGTTTCTCCCAGCTAGATTGTGTGAGTTGTTGAGAGCCAGGGCAGTGTCTTAATTTTGCATCTTTGGCACCTGATATTTTTATTCATTTAATTAAAGGAATATAAAAGTAAAGATGTGTTGCTTCCTTAATTTTCTCTTTCAAGTTTTACTTATACTTGTGTTTCTTAAATGATACTTCTAAATATGTTCATAAAGGCCAGAGTGAAAGTAAAAAAGTAAAAGTTAATATGTTCATTTTTATTTTTGAAGGCTTATGATGCATACAAATAGACTGTCTTTTGTACATATTCAGTTTGCTATGCAGGAGTAGGTTTGTTCATATGTAATCTACTAACTGCTAGAACTTATCTAGAAAACCTTGAGTAAAATGTGTGTATTTTAACCAAAACTGGTATTTGGGGTTGTGTGGATCAAACCTGGTCCAATTTTATTGATTTAAAGCAATGACTGTAGTGTTAAAAGGAGCATGTACTGCATTAAAATGACATAGGGAATGTGTATACATTTAGGAGAATATTTATTTTAAGGGAACTTGCCCTTAAAATAAATATTACATGTCGTGAGCTAAAGGGAGAAATTATGTTGCCTTAAACTAAAGTCCCTGTCTTTTGAGTTCAACACTCTTGGGAAATTGTAAGGAAAATGTATTAACAGAATCCACTAGCATGCAGCTAAGGACTTCTGGAGATCTGGGGTCATGACAGGCACCCTGTATAGTGATATAAATGTCAGTGTCTGAGATTTAAGAGCCTGTTCCGAGAAAAGCCAACAAATATGGAGAGTATATTCCTATAAATGAGTTAATTGAGAGGCACGTATACTGCACTCAAGTTTTGCACTGTGCCGGAAACCATTGACTGTCCCAGGGGCCTTCCGCTCTTACCCCTCACTCCAGTTTAGAGTGGAGCAACAGCAGCATAAGATACACATTTTAATATGGCTTAGATCATGTTCATTTCCAAACACACCTTCCGTTCTCCCTCCTCTGGCCTTTGTTGGGCCGTTTCCTAAGCCTGGCATGGGCCCTCTTAAATTTCAACTTTAGTGGAGCTTTCCTTTGTGTTCTTACTGAGAATGAATGGTTTTCCTCTCTCTGAATTCCTGTAGTGCTTAATTTAATTCTACTTAGACCACCCCTCAGGCTTTGTACTGTATCACAGATGGTGATGGCTGTGTCTTCTGATTTTTTCTTTTTTTGTGAGGGGGTGGGTGGGTATTTTGCTGATGTTGCCCCAGTCTCATTCATGGAGTCATTTGGCTTGTCTGGGGAATGGGGTGGGGCAGGTGACTTTTTTGCAGCCTCTCTCATCCATATTGCCAGGCGGTCCAGGATTACTTTCTGGGCTTGAAACATTGTCCTTTTGCTGAGAGCAATCCATGGACACCTGACTCCTAAGACTTAGCTCCACTGAAAAAGGTCTTTCATATCCAAGAAGGTCATTTAATTTAATCAGTGAGGACCTCCACTACTTTTTTTTTTCTTCTTCTTCTAGTCCAAGGAATGGATACGTTTGATATACCTTCTTTTTGTTTTGATTTTTCCTTGTTTTTTTTTTGTTAATTTAAACTTTTAAGATTTATCAAAGTTATGCATTTGTGTATTTTAAGAAACAATTTAAAAAAACATATAATGAAAAAAATAGAAGTCCATACCCTTTTCTTATGCCCTGGTAGCCAACTCTTTTTCCTTTTAGCTATTTCCTTTCAGCCACCTCTTTTTCCTTTTAGCTATTTTTAGGTATTAGTGCCTGTATTTCTTATGTAACTGGAGGTTCTTGGCTTTTGATAGTGTCTGTTGACTTCCTTGTGTGGAAGATGAGGATTTAGCTCACTGTGCACGTTTCCCTTTACCAGATAATTATGTCCACAATTTTTGGATAAATCAGCATCTTTCATTCACATAACTAGAGCTATATGAGTATTATTTATAGCAGAGGCTTAACATTTACGTTTGAAGGATTGCAACTCCCTAATTTCATCTAGTGACCAGGGGAAACCTTGCTGTCTTGGTCTAATGAGGGTAGGCTTCCCTCTGGGTTCTGCCTGCCCATTTTCCCATTTATAATTAGTTGAGATATGTAAACATGCTATATAAATGTTAGCTCTTATTATTTCAATATTATAATTTGAACCAAACCTTATTTAATCTAGTTCTTAGCTATACGTGTATGTGTAAGCTTAAAAGTACTTTTGTGAACAGCTGCATTTAGAGAGAAATGTGAAGTCCAAGTGCATGTTTATGCATATGATAAAACTTTTGCAGCATAGATGCTTCTTAGCGTTACAACTCAACAGGCAGAGGAGATTTGTGTTGACAAATGTGCTTGTTATTAATAACTTTGTGTTACATTTCACCGGAGAGACCTTCTAGCTTACCAGTTTTAGGCATTTTGCTTTTGGCAGGTTGCAATTATTGCTGTCTTATAAATGTCACATACATGATATATATACACACTTCCAAAACTGTGTTTTTCATTCTTGTCGGAATAGTTGAGACTTGTCTGCTACCAAAAGTCTAAGTCAGATTCTGATACTTTGCCTTGCTGCTCTTTTTTTTGTAGTTTTCCCAGAAACTTTATATTATACTTAACAATATAAATATAGTATTATACTCATAATAAGTGAGGCCTTTGCTTGTATTCATTTAAAAATGTAGAGAAGCGCTTAAAAGATAGGAACTTTCGAGTCACAAATAGGCAGGCTGAGGATTGGCTTATGGAATTGATGAAGCTGTTGGGAGACCAATTTCATGTAAGAAGGAGCAATCTGAGGATAGAACTATCAGCCATATAACAGGGGATGTGAGAGGGATACAGTGACTTCCATTTGTTGTAAAAATGCTGTTTTGGGATATACTAATGGGTACCCTTCATGTGTGACATGCAGTGTGACTTAAATATCTACCTTAGCTTTTGCCATAGTTCAAAAGTTGGGGGAGGGAGTTTCTAGATAATGAGCATCCAGTAGAGTAGACAGAAAGTCCACGGCAGTTAAATTGCTCAGCAGAAAAGGCCAGGGGGAGGGGGCTGGGGGTGCGGGCAGGCGGTTTGGGTATAAATGCCCACCAACTGTGGTTCTGCCATGGCTGGGGAGGAGGGTCTGTGCTGCTATGGGCCTTTTCAGACATCTCTAACTGAACACACGCGATTTTTCCTGCAGTTTCCCTTCTATAGTGGAGCTTAGAAAGTCTTGTCAAAACTGGCCCCTGAGATGAAACCTTTGGCCATCTTAAGCTAGTGTTTTATCCAGAACAAATGAAGAAAAAATACAGCGAACTTGTTTACTCCAGCATAGAGACAAAGTCAGGATTAGATTAATTGTGATTCTTTGCAGTTAATGCTACATAACGTGGCATATGGAGTTAAATTTGGATATAAAAGCCAGCAGCACTGCCTCGTATAAACCAGGAGACCTCAGGCTGGTTATGTAATCTCTCTCAATCTGTTTCCCCATCTGCAAAAAGAGTCTAGTACTACCTGCACTATTAAAGTTGTTGGAAAGTTTAAATCACGTAAGGTGTATTTTCTTACTATAATGCCTAGCTCTAAGGTCAGTAAATGGTAGGGTCTCTTTTTACTATGACAGGCTAATTGTTCCTTTACAATGCTTTCAAAACTGCATTGTTCAACATATGCTAGATAGAAATACAGTGCTATGCTTTGTGTTTTTAATGAATGTTAATTGTTGTGGAAAGAGCCAAATTTGAGTAGGTCTTTGACCCAGCCACTGTGGTTATAGGAAGGCTCTTTTAGATACATAGCAATACATAACTCATGGAAAGTATTTTCAAATTATAAATATAATACAAGAGGAAATAAGATCTCATATGCAGTACCCTGGTAAACTCAAACTATTAAGGATGGGGCACACATGATGGAGTGCTTCTCGGAGCTTTACATTTTTGCCTCAACATGCCTAAGGTAATAGGAGATATTCTCATCTGTGCTTTACTCTGTGGTCTCAGTAAGGAAGGGATGGAGACACATCCAGGATCAACCAGAGCTGGTGGTCTTTCCCTTGGCCCCCATTGCCAGTCCCACCCTGTCTCCACAGGGAGTGTGAATGAGGATGGCTCCATCTTTCTTCCCTCTTGTCAACCACAGAAATTAGGGTTTTGCTATTTTTTTCCTAATGTAGGCAAAACATGTGGTCCTAAAGTACCTCTCCATTGCCAGAAATCACAACAGACTGCTGTCCTACAGGAAAGACAAAAGCTTATTACACTAAAGATGAGTTTCTCGTATTTTAAGATCTAAGAGATGCTAAATAATAGTAAAGGCAGGAAACATTTATTTTTCTTAGGTAAGGAGAACAAAAACTCATACAAGCAGAGCATTTTGTTAATATTTTGTTAGTTCAGCTGACTGGTTATTAATCCAGTCTGTTTTTTTTTTTCTTGGTGGGAAATGACAGAGGTTTTTTTTTGTTGTTGTTTTTTTTTAAATGGGTCATGGGGAAAATAATGTTTGAATTTGCTAAATAATCTCTTGCCATTTGCCAAATCAAATATCACTTATCAAGTCCACATATGAAGTATGTATGGTTTGCCAGGAGTTAGGATACTTAACCCTGTATTATTAGAAGCACATAGATTTGAAAACAACAGAAAAGCAGCACGATACAGCTGCTTCTGAGATACAAGAAATGGTGTAGTTTTAAAAAGAAATGCTTATGAGAGATTTTAGACATTTTTGAGCTGTTAAGTTTTCTAGAACCATTTGGAATGATTTTGAAGTGACCTCGCCTGGAAAACATATTTATGTAGTTTCTTTTTCTGTACCATTTATTCTTCAACTTCAGTGTAATTCTCAGTTTACTGTATGCCAGTTGGCATGTTGTAGTTTAAATATTTTCAGAACCTTTCCACTGCATATTAATCTCTTAGACAGTTGAAACATTTGTTGACCTGTAGTCCTGTTTTTTAAATTTTTTATGTGAGAAACAATATATCTGAATGATTAAGAGCATTGTCTCCAGAATAGATTGCCTTAGTTAGAATACCGGCTGAGTTACACATTAGCTTTTTGTCATGGGGCACATTACTTAACCTCTGTGTGCTTCAGCACCCTCATCGTTAGAAGAATCTGTACAAAAGTGATTATAATATCTACTTCAGAATACTGTTGTGAGGAATATTGTTCTGTATGCCTGGCACATAGAAGAGAAAAATAAATATTGTCTGTCATCAGTATTATTTCGTATATGGAGAACTGAAAAGAGCTTCAAGATTTGCATTGTGTGGGCTTTCATACCATCTTTAAGAGATGATTTTTTGGAGAAAACATGCTTTTGAAATTCAGTTTAAACATGGTATTTATGGAGCTATATCTCACAACAGTTTTCCTCTGGCTTACATTTTAGACCACCTTTTGTTCAAGTGTCATGTGGACCACTTGGCTTAGATGAGAGTCACACAAATTTTTATATTCCAAGTTCCTCCTTCTCTCTCCCTACTACAGCCTTTGAATGGCAATTAATATTGCTGCTTCCTTCCCCACCTTCCCCCTCTAGCTTCTTTTAGGCATTTTGTAAATAGATAACATAAGAAACAATTTGTTCTGGCCACAAGTTCAGTTTTTCTGGCATAAAGCTGTATTTATTTTTGGTATTCCTGATTAGTAAAGGTGGAAGCCCAGTATCTATACCATTCCAATCTGTGGGTCCCTGAGTTGCTCCAAGGCATTTACAGGCAAACTCCCGGGATTCATTTTCTTCCACAGGCCCAAAGTGGGAGTTCCGATATGGTATGAGACCACTGTGAGATGGATTAGAAAGATCTGGAAGCTAGATGGGAACTAGCTCGGGCATATTCAAGTACTCTTGACCCTCACAATTGTTGCTTTCTAATATAATTTCACTAGTTCTTCCCACTTTCTTTAATTCTGTTTGTTGTCTTGTTGCTGACAAAATAATTTTTAGTACTTTCTAATGTGGTCATTGTGTGTAAACCAGGTGAAGAAAATTTTCTGTTATTTTCTTGAAGAATAAAATAAAAAGACCGATTCATGAAATGCTATCTGAGGCTGGCCCTGGGTTAAATTCCAGGGTATCCCTTGCAACAGAACAATGAGAATTTTCACATTCTTAGCTGTTTTTTTGAATGACTGCTAAATCTCTAGGGCTGTGGTGCATCCTGAGGAACTTGGGGATTTTCCTTTTCTACCTTTGTTCACTTTAGATCTAGCCTCAACAAATAAACGTCCTTGGGCTTTTTAAGAGTCCAGCCTGATCAACATGGTGAAGCCCTGTCTCTACTAAAAATACAAAAAAATTAGCCAGGTGTGGTGGTGCATGCCTGTAGTCCCAGCTGCTTGGGAGGCTGAGGCAGGAGAATCGCTTGAACTTGGGAGGTGGAGGTTGCGGTGAGCTGAGATCGTGCCACTGCACACTCCAGCCTGGGCGACAGAGCAAGATTCTGTCTCAGAAAAAAAAAAAAAAAAAAAAAAAAAAAAAAAAAAAAGTCCTTCAGGGTCAGGTCTTTGCCTACTCTAAGGTAGAGGAGGCTTTGTGGATGGGAGCTGTGGATTCAGGTTGTGTGTGCTGTAGCCTCTGCAGGCTTCGCCTTTGCCACCTGTGAAATGGTGCTGATAAGTGGTGCTGCACACACATATGTAATATATATGTATTTACTATTAGCAATAAATCAAATTTAATTTTTAAAAGCATTTGGGAAATGACATATTTTAAATATACTGGAATAAGGAGAACCTTTTTTAACACATGGACTGAAAGGTTCACCTAAGGTGGTGCCTCTGCATATTTCAACTCTTTGTGTTTGATTAGTTATCCTGCTGTAGGATTACGGCCACACAACTCTCTGAGAACAATGGTTTTTGTGAGGTGCTATCAACCTCTGGCTTTCCTTCAGAAATAGGCACTCCTTTTGAACTATGCTATAAGCCTTTAAGATTTAAGGAGGAATTTTCTGATCTGAGGTACAGAACCCCAGGAAATACTTTCAGTGAGATTTTATTCAACAAATGCTTAACCAGTACTGATTTGGATAGGGTGATCTTCTAACTTATTAGTCAACCTGGACACTTTTGAGAATGAAAAGAGGACTTAATTACATGGGGACAGCAGGAGTGAACTGGGGTATGTGTTCACCCTAAGAATAAGTAGACACTGGATAATCAGAATAAACTTTTCAAATACTAAAAATTTTTTTGCAAGCTCAGGTCTTTATAAACATCTTAAAATGAGCCTCAAGATAGGTAGGTTTTACTTTGTCCCTCTTTGCAGTGAATGCTACTATGTGCAAATTTATTGAGCTTCTACTGTGTATAAATACTCTGTGTTAATCTTTCAGAGAATTCTTCCGCTTAAACGAGCTCATAGCATTTCCAAACAAAAGTTTAGAGTCCTGGTTTATAGTTCTTGCCCTAGTGCATTCTTTTTTCACTCTGTTTATTCTATTTTAAAGCTGATTCCTTCATGACGTCTCTGACTGTGTTAGTTCATCCTGTTCTGTCCTTTCTGTAATCCTTGTATTTTAATTCTAAGTTTGGAAACCAATCCCCTTTTGGTATGTGGTAAATATTTTTTTCATGTGATACATAAAAGATTTGTAGGCATTGTGAAGTGGGGAGCTCGGGTTATTTTCTGTTTTGTTTTTGTCAACCACAGCATTCAGCTCACTGCTGGGGATATGGTGGTGGGTGGGACTGGGGACACCATTGGTGGGCTTAGGGTAGCAGATCATGAGTGTGTTTCAGTTGTGGAAAGAATGAGGGCTAGTAAACTTAATGGACACAGTGTTTAAAAATAAAGAAAAGAGCCGCAACGTCACCTTATCTAGCCTAATTAAATTGTATGGACTTCCTGTTAAGAGTTGATACAGCCAAAATGCATTATGAACTTATGTTAACCTCTCATTTCCTTCTTAATCTAGGTCTACTAATATCTTTTAAAAGCCAGTTTTTGTTGTTGTTTGTTTTTTGAGACAGGGTCTTGCTCTGTTGTCCAGGCTGGAGTGAGGTGGCATGATAGTGGCTCACTGCAGCCTTAAACTCCTGGGTTTAAGCAATCCTCCCATATTAGCCTCCCGAGTAGCTGGGACTACAGGCGTGTACCACTGTGTCCAGCTAATTTTTATATTTTTCATAGAGATAGGGGTCTCAGAATGTTGCCCTGGTCGGTCTCGAACTTCTGAACTCAAGTGATCCTCCTGCCACAGTCTACCAACATGCTGGAATTACAGACCTGAACCACTGCACCTGGCCCTAAAGCTGGTTTTTAATGACATTTTACATAAGTACAGCTCAATGCTGACCGGCTTTGTTTCCCAGTTTTCTGAGGTTTGTAGGTATTTGGACCTAGTCTTTAAAAGATAAATAACTGTATTTATTCTTGTAAATAACTGTAGTCTTTTTTTTCTCTTCAGAATACTGTTCCTGCTTTAGTTGTACTCAGACTAAATTATACTCAAAGCTGAGACGTCTCCAGTAAAGTCAACATTTATCTTTATCTTGACGGCGTCACATCCATTTTTCTGGCCTTCCAGTTTCCATCTCCCCAGACTGATTTCCTTGATGGTGTGGATGTGTATGGTGTCTTTGGTTCTGTGTGTTGCAGAGCAAGCATGGCCTGAGGATCCCTGTGTGTTTAACAATGGAATGTCATCGGCTTTTGTTTTTTTGGAGGGGAAGCATCTTGATTTTCAGGGCCATGTTTATTTATGCATTTAATTCTGAAATAAGAGGGGGTGCAATTTTATAAACTAAATTATACTCTTCCCCATTCTCTTTTGGAAATGCCCATGAATGAGACAGATTAGAGAGGTATTTTGCATGAACGAATGATGGAGAGACCAAAAAAAAACCCCAAAAGGCAGAGGTGGAGATACATTCACAGCCACTGTTTTATCCTAATATCAAAGCTAGTTTCTAATCTAATAGGATATAAGGAATATGATAAATATTTGCAGGATTGAACTGATAGTCAAGTGTAGCCTACCTGGAATTGTGGAGGGTAGGAGGGCTGGTGGCCATGGCTTGCTAGGTAATTCATGGGTAAGTAATGGAGAAACAGCCATTAGTTTTCATACATTACTTCTGTTAGAGAGGTTGGTTGCTTATCTTCAGAATAAAGTAAAAATGCCCACATAACTCCTTAAGCTGGTGGTTCTCAAAGTGTGGTTCCTGGGCCTGGATCAGCATGACCTGAGAACTTGCTGGAAATACAAGTTACCCAAGACTCCCAGACACCTCCATTCCTGAAACTCAGCCTCTGGGGAGGGGTCCATTGGTACGTGGTGTTTGTTTTGTTTTGTTTTGTTGTGTTTTGAGACAGAGACTTGCTGTGTCATCCAGGCCGCAGTGCAGTGGTATGATCTTGGCGCACTATAACCTCCACCTCCTGGGTTCAATACATTCTTGTGCCTCAGCCTCCCGAGTAGCTGGGACTACAGGCGTTCGTCACCATGCCTGGCTAATTTTTTTGTATTTTTAGTAGAGACGGGGTTTCACCACGTTGGCCAGGTTGGTCTTGAACTCCTGACCTCAAGTGATTGACCCGCCTCGGCCTCCCAATGTGCTAAGATTACAGGTATGTGCCACTGCACTCAGCTGAAGGGGTAGATGTTTTAACAAACATGTTAAAGTTTGAGAATCACTGTTAAAACAACTATTTTTTAATAGCTTTGGGTTATGAATACCTTTCAGAATTTATTGAAAGTTAGATAGCTAGAAAAACGTACAGACACATTTTATACACTAGCAGGGAATTCATGAACTCTCCTGATTAAGTCCCCTGTTATAAAGGAAACATTTTGGTTTCAGGATGTATCCCATCAGAAGTATTAGATTTTAAGTCACACTAGTGATAGTTTGAATTTGAGAATTTGATTATTGTTCATCTCCAGTAGCATGAGTAGCCCTGGACTGTGGTTTGCCCCCAACTTTTTGTCGGAAGAATTCGCACACTGAGGTATCTCCAGACATTAATGCTGGGCCCTGTGGTGAATGTAAACATGGTACCTATGGGGTGGCCCTGACACCTGGCTGGCAACAGTGGGTGCCTGCTTGCACAGCCATAGACTTTACATAGTTCAGCCTTTTGGAGGTCCCCGTGCCAGCCACTGTGAAGGAAATTTGGTGAGGCCTATGTTAAAAGCTTAGTTTGTATATGTGTTTTTTAAATTTACTAAGGGATGCATGGGCAATGTAAATACATTAGAAAATACAGAAAAGTAGAAAGCAGAAAATTAAAATCACTGACAGATTTATTCTTGGGTAACCAGTTATTTTGTTGCAAATGGTAAAATGCACTAGGAAGATAACAGAAATAATAGTAAGACTTACTGAGTTTTTATTGTATGCCAGATACTGTTCTAAATTCCTTATTTATATTAACTCATTAAAACCTGATAGCTTCTATATAAAGTAAGTCCTGTTAACGTCTCCTCAGTTAAATGATAGAGGGCAGTAAGGCTTGGTGAGGTTAAGCATTTTGCCTGAAGACACGTAGCTGGTAAGGATTTGAGTTGAGGCAGGGGAAGCCATAGTTCTCTAGGGCATCTTAACATGTACCCTCTGCTGGTCTTTAGGAGGAAGAGAAAACACTGCAATGAATGACTGTTGCGTGGGGTGGCACTGGGGAAGAGACCCGTGTAGGAGTACATGGGGTTGACGAGTGAGGATTAGGACATGTCTGCATGGGCGAAGTGGGTGCAGAGATGGATCAACAGCTGAGGAGTGTGCACAGGCCCTGTGCTTTTAGGATGGCCCAGCACCCTTTAGTGATTTGGCTAATCAGCCTCACCTTCAACTATCTTCCAGTTGTTTGTCATCAGCACGTGAAACTGCTGAAATAATGCCGGCTGAGTGGACCTCCCCAGAGTGTCTTAAACTTGTGAGCATCTGTTTCATTTTAAACTGGATAACATTGCATTATTACAAACATGTGGAACCAGAAGGAAATGTACAAATGTGGTGTTCACAATTTGCTATCATAGTGAAGGCTGACAGAATTATCATCAGTCACTGAGCCTTTAAATAACATTTGTTTGTAAAGTTGTTTTGTTCTTTGATTTTGAGTTTAATGCCAACTTGGGTCATATCAACTTTCCAAAATATCATGAGCTTTGCGTGTTTTATCGTTAATTTAATTTTCCTTGAAATTATTTCCCAGAACATCAAATGGAAGTTTTAAATTTTTTAAGTGTTATTTGAAAGAAACAATCCAAGAACAAATTGATTTAACATGTTCAGTGAATAAGGACTCATCTCTAAGAGATTAATGTAATATAGAGATTAAGAATGCAGGCTACAGGGTTGGAATTCCTGGATTCACGTATCACCCCCCCCCCCCCCCCCAACTTATCAGCTCTGTGACTCTTGGTAAAATACCTAACTCATCTGTTAAATGGTAATAATTCTCTTTACCCCATAGGGTTGTGGTAAGAGTGAGACAATACAAAGCAGTGTTGAAGTCAGTGCAGGGTAAAGTGTGGCACAGCCTTCAGTTAATGTTAGGAATTGTAGAAAGGCAGATAATGATGGACAGAGGCTGAGATCTCTTACCACCACTCCTTCCCTCTCCCCTACCCACTTAACAGTATATCATGGTGACTTTTCCATTTCAGTTTTTAAAGTTCTGCCTTTTTCTTTTGAGTAGTTCTACTTCATTTCACTGAAGAAAAGAATCATAACCATTTTTCTGTTACTGGACATTTGGGTTATTTCATTGTTCAGTGTTTAAAGATCTCTGTACTTGTATTTCCTTGTTCCCTCCCACATTCCCCTAAAATCTTTGAAGGTTGTGTTTTGAGGTTGGTCTTCAGTACAGCTGCTGTAATTGATTTCATTATTTTGTAAGCACTTGTTTGCTGTGACATCAAAAGGAGTTTGTGCTCACTTAGCATAAAATTAATTATTGGACATGCCATCTTTTAAATGGAAGAACTGAACTCTTCTCATGAGGGCAGTAGGAGTGTATTTTGTCAGTTAGGAAAGAAGAAACTGCTTAAGAGCTTTTATTGAAAACGCCTTATGGCCTGTCTTAGAAATTCAAACCTGAGCTCATTAGTTGGTTTATGATTGTGTAAAGCACACATCTCTAAGATAACCATAACCCTGTATGGAGAGTTTTCTCATTTATAGTTGATGGGGTTTCTTTCCCCTGAAATTGTTTCCCTCAAATTGCAGTTTAATTTGTGTATTAAAAACTGCTCTGTCATAATCAATGCTGGGAGCAGGAGCCTCCTGTGACCTTCCTGCCTGTGCCCCCTACCCCAGCCAGCTGCAAGAAAGAGCTCTAAAAACACAAATTAAATCTTGCTACTCCCTTGCTCAGACCCACCCAGTGCGTGTGTGTGTATGTGTGTGTGTGGTCTCATCACACTTAGAAAACATCCAGAGTTTGGTCATGGCCTGCATGGCTCTACATGACCAGCTGGCCCTGCCTGGTTCTCTGACTGTACCTCCTGTGGCCACTGCCTTGCCCTTCTCTTGTAGCCACACTGGCCTTCTTGCTCTTGCTCCTCCGTTTCAAAGATAGCACACCCATCTTCTCCATTTGCTCTTTCTCCCTCTTTGTCTCCCTTATTTCTGTTCTGATCTCTCATCTTCATGATGATTTCTTCCTGTCACCCTATTTTCCAGAACTCGCCATTATGTCCTGCCTCCAGCCTGCTAGATTATTCTTCAGTGCAGAACCACTTGTTATGCTGTGTGTCGCCAGCACCTAGAGCAGTATCTGGCACAGTGGAAGTATTCAGTTAATAATGGTTGAGCCAAAGAAGGAATAAACAAAGGGGAGCTACTCGTAGAATATAATGTACGATGCTCTATTCTGAGACTTTAAATAGTCATCATGGAAACTGAGTAGATCTTTTGGCTTTTAAAGTTAAAGAGATCAGGAAAATAAAACTGTTCAGTTTATTTTTCCCAGCACAGACGTGGAATTTCTGAGAATTTTTTAAAAAGCAGAAGTTTCACAGACTGATTTCTCTTTTTTGAGTATCATTATCTTCTGTTTCTTTACTCTTATATTTGTGTCTTACACCATGAGAGCCTTTTCGAGTCTTTATTCTCAGCTGCCCACTTGCCGGTCACTGCCATCATCCTCCCTATCTCCTCTCAAATCACTGATGACAGATTTTCAGTTATATTCAGGGTTTCTCCCTAAGAAAATAGGCAGTACCCTACAGCAGGCTCATCATAAGAATATTCCTTTTTATATGGAGGAATCTGAGTAGGTTTTAAAATGTTTCTTGGCTGGCTTCTGGCAGTCCTCATAGGCCTTCTAGGGGTTCCAGGGAGATGGATGGTGTCCCCATCTCAGCCTCACCAAGAGTATAGTATTTCTGGTTCTGTCTTATGTATTGGTAAGATTGTGTTTGTATAAAAAAATTTCTCCCTGCAAATTAAAGTCAGAACACCTATGAAATTGGAAGGGTCTCTTGGTCCTTTTCAGGGAATCATGGAAAGGCTTGGAGCAGAGTCTTGCGGCCCTGAGAATTGAAGATGGCAGGCAAAGGGCATCAGTGCTGGGCAAGTCTGACTAGTTCTGGTTCAAAGAGGCATTTAACTGTTGTCTGTGCCTTCAAGTCGCTCAGTTACAAGAGTTCCTGAGCTACTGACCTAGATTCGACTTGGCAGTGTGCACAGGTGCCCTTGGCTTTGCTGCCATCTTTCCCCTTTCAGTTCCCCTTTCTCCTTAGTGCTTTTGTTTGCAGCACAACGTTGTTACGGCAACTTTATGCTAATGATGCTCCTGCCTCTGTGCCTTTGAGGAAGGCTCATCTGATTTCTGTTAAATAAGTAGATTTCCCTTCATGACCTCAATTTCCAAGGTATTCAACATCTTCTATTAAAATGAGAACATGAACTTATCAAAGCCAAAACGTTAACAAATTCGTGAAATATTTGAACCCTATCACTGCATGTATCTGGAAATCTCAAACAGAAGAGACTTTTAGGATCACATTTACAGTATCATCCAGATGGAAAGCAGTTTATTGTTGAGCGAACGAACTTAACATTAAACACAGGTTGCCTAGACTCTAGACATTTTTAAAATTATATTTTTACAGAAGCAGTTGTATAATAGTGCAGTCCTTTTTAAAAATCCCGTTTCAATTTTGACTTCCACCTTAGCATTAGCTATAAGAGATGGGGGTTGCTGTCTTATTTTCCTTGAACATTCTTTCCTATTCTAGTACTTTGAAGATTTTAAGTAAATGAAGGAGTGGATGAGCAAGTGATATGAACATATCAGTGGAAAGGAACTCCAGCCATGGGAGGAAAGCTTTGGGACTTGGGGGCTTGGCACAGGGAAAAATAAAGCATACATGCAGGAAATAGTTAGCTCCCTGGTAAGAAGAAAGACTAAGGTCAGAGCAAAAAAGTGCTGTAGATGTCCTACGAAGGGAAAACTTCCTTCTCCTGGGAAGGAATTGGTATGCTCTCATGCCCAGCATGTTGTAGGATTCTGTAACTTTTATAAACCCCCACCTTCACATGAAGTCAATCCATTCTGTCCTGGAGTGTTTTCAGTATGGTTTAAAATGGATTTTATGGGATGTTTGGATTTACTTTATACATAGTGTTGACAAATTACATCCATAATGTAAAGTACAAAAGACTTTTTCCTAATTTAAAATTGTCTGGGCAGCTCATTCTAGAGTTCATTTCTTGCATGTTAGAACTCCTTACATTCTTGAAGTGAAGTTTATTTTGACTGTTACAGGAACTATTAACTAAACACTTCATGGAAGATGTGACTTATGACAGTATTCCTTACTGGGAGATTTTTGCTTTCTTTATTCTTTTTGACCTTTGGCTGTGAAAAGGATTGTACATTGTCATTTAGAAAGGCATAACAATAATGAAGTGCTATTAAGGAAATGGTAGTCATTGAAATACTTCATGAGAAAAGGAATTTAAGTGTATAATATAATCAAATTTAAGTAGCTAATCACAAATCCCCTTTTCTTTTTAGAAAGAAATAATATCAAGGTTATATGATACTTTCTCTTTTTTCACCCTACATTCTAAGCCACTATTGAGTATCCCTGAAATGTTAGCTTGTGAATCTGGGTAATTGTTAAAAACAGAAAAGTGCAAGCTACAAATGAGAGCCTCGGTCCTTGCTTAGATGTAAATAGTTTTCCTATGAATTTAAAACATTTTTTTAAAGCCACCTAAATCCTATAAAATAATGCCAGTGTTTCAGGCTATAGAAAATGTCTCTTGAGAGTAATATCTTGTAACATGTATTACTTATATATATAAGTCAGTTTTCAACAGAGCTGCTGTGAATTACTGTTTTATGGCCTAATTCATTAAAAAGAATTGCCTAATTGTGGTGTAGAAACTTAGACACTAAGGCAGAGTAATAAGAAAGGAACCTTGCTAAACATGGAGCGTGTTTTGGCTGAATAATATCAAGGAAACAGCTGTCAAAATACAGTGTTTGAGAATAGCTTTTTAAAATTTCTTTGTACGTAGAGTATTTTATCAATTGCTAAGTACTTAAGAAATGCACTATTATCCTAATTTATGAATTTCTCCAAATGCCAGTAAAATGGACAGGGGTAATTTTTTCCCTTTTTAGTCTTATGTGTTCTTAGTAAAGTCTCAAGAAAATAGCTGGAAATGCTCTGTTTTAATATGCATTGGGTGGTAGTCTTTAAACAGTGGGAATAATTCTTTTTATGTTTTGAGTTTACATGTTTTCAATACGAACCATTAGTAAAACATTTTTTAAAGCTACCTAAATCCTATAAAATAATGCCAGTGTTTTAGGCTATAGAAAATGTCTCTTGAGAGTAATATCTTGTAACATTTATTACTTATATATATAAGTCAGTTTTCAACAGAGCTGCTGTGAATTACTGTTTTATGGCCTAATTCATTAAAAAGAATTGCCTAATTGTGGTGTAGAAACTTAGACACTAAGGCAGAGTAATAAGAAAGGAACCTTGCTAAACATGGAGCGTGTTTTGGCTGAATAATATCAAGGAAACAGCTGTCAAAATACAGTGTTTGAGAATAGCTTTTTAAAATTTCTTTGTACGTAGAGTATTTTATCAATTGCTAAGTACTTAAGAAATGCGCTATTATCCTAATTTATGAATTTCTCCAAATGCCAGTAAAATGGACAGGGGTAATTTTTGCTCTTTTTAGTCTTATGCGTTCTTAGTAAAGTCTCAAGGAAATAGCTGGAAATGCTCTGTTTTAATATGCATTGGGTGGTAGTCTTTAAACAGTGGGAATAATTCTTTTTATGTTTTGAGTTTACATGTTTTCAATACGAACCATTAGTAAAACATTTTTTAAAGCTACCTAAATCCTATAAAATAATGCCAGTGTTTTAGGCTATAGAAAATGTCTCTTGAGAGTAATATCTTGTAACATTTATTACTTATATACATATAAGTCAGTTTTCAACAGAGCTGCTGTGAATTACTGTTTTATGGCCTAATTCGTTAAAAAGAATTCAGTCTATGCTAATTACATGGTAATTTTCTAACATATATACAAAGAGGAAGAAAATATGGTGAGCATACTGCTCTCCATTTTCTGTGCTGAGTTAAACTGCTATTTGTACAGAAATGAAACTGGATTATCCCTGCCCTAGTCAAGGCATGTCCTAGGCAGAACCATAACATGAGTTCTAAATGGAAGCTTCCAGGTTTCTCCATTTTGTCTAATTTGGGAGTTAGACATTTTGTCAAATTTTGTCTAATTTGTTTCAAATTTTGTCTAATTTGTGAGTTCATTCCTATTAGTGGTTTTTAAAATCTAGAATGTTACTGAGGCTGAGCATAGAGCCTTTAGTAAGCTTTGAAAACACATTTCTTCTAACCTATACGGCATTTATAAGTGAGTCAGCAGTGTTTACAAAGCACTTGTTCTCTGCAGAGAGCTACTAACAGATGAAATGGAGGAATCAAGGAAGCAATTTAAGATGTATCATAGACCTAAAGGTAAAACTAAGACCACAAAGCTTCTAGAGGAAAATGTAAAATACCTTCCCAACCTTCGGTTGGTTTTTAGTATGCAAAATTTTTTAGCCACAAAACAAAAAAAATTAAGTTTTCTGAGCGTCTTCCTGAGGAGAAAGAAGAACTGTGGTCTGGTTCTTGAACTTTCCTAGCGGTGTGACCCCCAAAACCAAGACTACTTCCTGCTCTGAGACCGGAGGAGACATTGGCCTCTCTGGGCTTGCCGAAGAAGGGAGAAAAAGAACAGAAAGAAGCAATTGAATATATTGATGACGTACAAAAGGAAATAGAGGCTGGGCGCGGTGGCTTATGCCTATACTCTGGGAGGCCAAGGTGGGTGGATCACCTGAGGTCGGGAGTTTGAGACCAGCCTGACCAACCTGCAGAAACCCCATCTCTACTAAAAACACAAAATTAGCCAGGTGTGGTGATGCATGCCTGTAATCCCAGCTACTTGGGAGGCTGAGGCAGGAGAATCACTAGAACCTGGGAGGTGGAGGTTGCAGTGACCTGAGATCGTGCCATTGCACTCCAGCCTGGGCAACAAGAGTGAAACTCCATCACACACACACACACACACACACACACACACACACACACACACACACACACACGAAATTCAGAGACTTAATGAACAAGCCAGTGGGGAGATTGTGAAAGCAGAACAGAAGTATAACAAATTCTGCCAACCATTTTTTGGAAGAGGTCAAAATTGATTGCCCAAATCTCAAATTTTTGGGTAACAGCATTTGTCAGCCATCCACAAGTGTCTACATTACTTGGGGAGGAAGACAAAGAGGCACTGTATTATTTGAAGAGTTGAAGTGACAGAATTTAGAGGTATTAAATCAGGTTACAGAAAGATTTTTATTTTGATGAAAATCTTTAGTTTGAAAATGAAGTTCTATCCAAGGAATTTCATCTGAATGAGAGTGGTGATCTATTTTTAGAGTCCACTGAAATCAAATGCAAATCTGGAAAGGATATAATGAAAACGTTCCAGTCAAACGCAGAGTAAAGTCAGCAGGAAGAGGCAGCACAAAGAACCAGAGAGCTTCTTTACCTAGTTTACTGACCATTCTGATGCAGGTGTTGTTGAGTTAGGAGAGTTCATCAAAGATAATACTTGGACAAATCCATTACAGTACTACTTGGTTTTCAATATGGATGATGAAGAAAGGGAAGGAGATAAATGATGAAGAAGGTTGGGAAGATATTGATAAAGAAAGGGGATAAGGATGAAGGTGAAGAAGATGAAGATGATGATGATGAAAGGGAGGAAAGAAAGGGGGTGAAGGAGAAAATGACTAATAGAACACTGATAGGTTCCAACCTTTTTAAAAATTTTCTCTAGTTCCTGGGAGCAAGCTGTCGTGTATGTGTGTGTGTGTGTGTGTGTGTGTGTGTGTGTGTGTGTGTGTTTTCTCTTGGGCTCAGCTGCCTTGTTCTTGAGATCTTTTTTTCTCTACACCACGGTTCTCAACTTATTTGGGGGGAAAATAACTTGAGCAGAATACAATGGGAAAAGGATCTCTACCCCTTTCTGTTCCAAATTCATTTTTATCCCTTCTTGTCTGAACAAAAACTGTATGGATTCAATACCACTGAACTATCTGGGGAAAAAAGAAAAACCTCCCTTTACTCTGCTGGAAGTTGCATGGTGCTAAGCCCCTGTGTGGTAGTGCGCAGAATTTTAGCGCTTTTCTTCCTTTCTCTGTGTATTAGGCTCAGAACACTGTGTCTCTGCGTGAATATGGATAGTTAGCATTTGCCAACATGTATCTGTCTACTTTCTCTTGTTTAAAAAAAGAAAAAAACAAAAAATGGGACTATGTAAGGTCAGCAAAGGGTGAGTTTGAGATGTTTGGGTGGGTTAAGTGTGTATTTTGACAGCATGGCTTCTCCTTTGGCATATTTAATTGTGATGTTTAATGGGCATCTTTGCAGTTTAACATGACACGTTTAAAATAAGTTTTCTCCTAATGATGACTCTTGCCCTGCCACTCGATGGGACAATCCACAGAACCTGCAGGATATTATTTAGAATTCACATTCTCTGTTGTACTTTTGTACCTGTCTATTTTAAAATTTTCTTTTTATTTCACTGGAAAGGAAAGATGACACTTAGTTTTAAATGTTAAAAGTGTACAAGTTGCTTTGTTAGAATAAAACTAAATGTGTACACATACCCAAAAACAAAAACAAAAAAATCCCCAAATTTAAAACTTTCATTTTTTTTGTAGACACCATTAAGAAAATGAAGGCAAGCCATAGATTGGGGAGTAAATATTCACAAAAGTATCTCTGTTAAAGGCTCAGACTATTTAAATAATTTTCATTACTCTATAATAAAAAGACAAACTCAGTTTCTTAAAAAAATGCTGAAAAGATGTGAACAAATAATTCACAAAGGAAGCTGTTTGGTCAAGGAGCACATGAAAAGATTCTCAGCCTCACTTGTCAGCAGGGAAATACAAATTAAAATAATAAGGTAGTACTTTCACCCATTAGAATGGAAAGAAAACTTGACAATGTTAAGAATTGACGAGGAAATAGAATAATTGATACTTTGGTATATTTTTGGTTATAGTGTAAAATAGTAAATCTACTTTGAATAACGGGTCACTTCTTATCAAGTTAAACATGTTACTTTCTTGTGACCTAGTAATTTCACTCCTAGGTGTTTACCCAGGAGAAATGAAAGTGTATGTCCATAGAAAGACTTATATTAGAATATTCATAGCAACTCTTTTCACAATAGCCAAAAGTTGGGAACAACCCAAATGCTCATCAACAGATTAAAATGGGTAAACAAATTGTGGTATACTCATAGAATACCATATGGTGATCTGGAGGATGATGCGGGCCACAATAATAGATAAATCTCAAAATATGCTGAGCAAAACAAGTTAAATCTCAAAACATGTTGAGCAAAACAAGTCAGACACAAACGACTATGTACCTTGTGATTCCATTTCAGTGTAGTTCTAATACTGGTAGAACTAAGCTCTAATGAGAGAAATTAGGAATGTAGATGGCTGTGCCTAGAAAAGAGAATGATGAAATTTTTGTGATGGAAATACTATTTATCTTAATTGGGGTGGTGATTATATGGTGTCAAACCTCAATGAACTGTACACTTAAAATCTAATTTTCATTTATTGTATGTGGTTTATACCCCAATATAAATTAGGGGAAAAAGTCAAAGGCACAAAACTTGCTCTTGAAGCAATACAGATGTTGAGCATACACAGAGCAGATTGTAATGTGTGTGTAAATGGTATAGGATGCTTGAAAGAGGGCAGAAGTGACAGTGTGTACCACATGAGCTTGCAGGAAAAGGCAGGATAAACAGAAAAGGCTTTCTGGACAATAGATGGTTTGTGCTGTGTTTTGAAGATGCAAAGAGGTAAATGTTTTTAGGACTTGGGGAGAAGATTTCTCAAATAGGGTCAAGGTTTCTCAAGTCAAGAGGTCAAGATAAAAATAAAACAGTATATGTTTTTGGACCAATAAACATAAATTGAAGTTGTTTTTCTACTCAGTGTATCATTCCCATAGTTATCAGTCTATCATTTCCCATATATATGTATCATGTCCCTCTTTCAAGACTCATCTTAATTCTGCTTCTTCTGTTCTCCAGGTGCACCAGCACACAGTGGTATTTCCTTCTCCCAAATTCCCATTTTTTAACTTATAAATTAAAAGCACCATTTAATTTTTCCTAGATGATATCCTGTTTTTCAGTGTGGATCTTCTTACAAAGTGCATACTCGGGAAAGGTTGTTTGTCCTCTGCCCCAAGTAAAATATTGAGTACACAACCAAATCCTGGTTAATTAAGATGTGGTGGGTAGAGGTTGACAGATGTGCAGGAGGTGGGGACATCTGTGGATATGGATTGAAGTGTGGAGTTGTAGATTTTCTTCCTTGTATGAGTGTTAATGGCTATAATGTTTTGACTCTCTACTATGTACCAGGCATGATAACTCTTACAGCCATTCTTCTAGGTGGTTATTTTTGTTCTGTTTTCTACAGATGAGTCAACTGAGCAGGGAGAGGTTAAGGAACACACTGGAATTTTGAATACAAGTTGAGTATCCCTAATCCCAAAATCTGAAGTCCAAAGTGCTTCAATATCCGAAACTTTTTGAGGGCTGGCATGACTCTCAAAAGAAATGTTCATTGGAGCATTTCAGATTAGGGATTCTCATCTGCTAAGTGTAATGCAAATATTCCAGAATCTGAAATCTGAAACACTCCTGGTCCAAAGCAGTTTGATCAAGGAATATTCAACCTGTATATCTCTCTGGCTTCCATTGTTCTTATAGTCATCAGAGCACCACACTATGTTATTGGGAAAGAAGATGATGCTGGCAATGACAGCAATAAACATTGTTGTGTTCTTTTTTTTTTTTTTTTTTGAGATGGAGTCTTGCTGTGTCACCCAGGCTGTGGTGCAGTGGTACGATCTCAGCTCACTGCAGCCTCTGCCTCCTGGGTTCAAGCAATTCTCCTGCCTCAGCCTCCTGAGTAGCTGGGATTACAGGCACACACCACCATGCCCGGCTAATTTTTGTATTTTTTTTTTTTTTTTTAGTAGAGACGGAGTTTCACCATGTTGGCCAGGCTGGTCTCAAACTTCTGACCTTGTGATCTGCCCACCTCGGCCTCCCAAAGCGTTGGGATTACAGGCATGAGCCACTGCGCCCGGCCTGATTGTGTTCTTATGCCAATTACTGTTCTGGGTAATTTATGTATATAACTCATTTAATCCCCATAACTCAGTAAGGAAAATGAGGCATAGAGTTGTTAAGTGACTCTATTAAGGTTGTATTAGAATAAGTGGTGGAGTCAAGATTTGAAGCCAAAAAGTCTGATTCTAGAATGCACACTTTTCATTATTATGCTATACTACTTGGCATTGTACACATAGGGACTGGTTGTCTTCTTTAGTACAAGGCATATACCATTTCTTAATTGGGGTAGGAGTGGATTTAAATAAAAATTGGTGATGCAGACTGTTGTTTTCAAATCATATTTAAGACCCTCATTTTTGTCCATTCATGTAACATTTATTGAAAACTTCACTGTGTTATGAGACTAAGACAGAGTCTGTTCTTTTGAGGGACTTTAAAGTCTAGGACTGGGTCTGGATTTTTTAAATCGTGTGGCCTCTAAAGCATTTTAAAGTTCTCACACTACTTGAACTAAACTGAGAAACTGGATTTGACTGGCAGTGTGCTAAAGTCGTGGCTCATGAAAGAAAATTGGTGCAGATATCTAATGAACCAACCCATACTCAGAAAAAAGGCCTCGCTGCCACAAAACCAAAAGATTAAGCAATTAATGTGCACTTTGTATTTCAAATTAAAATAATGTATTTAAGGTTTCTAAAAATAATTCCTACTTAACCTGTTATTTTGGTTAACCTGTATTTTTCCTTAACTAACTTGCCTCAGTGGTACCAGTTATAAGGACAGCTGCTGTGTATCAAACTCAGTGATAACAGGGACAGCTGGTCTGACATCTTAGGTTTTCTTTTTATCTCAGACCATATCCTCCCTCTTCCTTTTTTCACTTCTATAAAGGCAGTGCTTATAGGCATATTTATAGTGGGGAAAGAGGCAGTGAAATCCTTGTGCAGAAACATAGGTAGGCAGTTTTGGGGGCCAGGAGAGAAAGAACATTCAACACTAAAGGCCACCTCCTAGGACATTTAACTGAACTAAGTATCATTTCTCATATTCTGTTTTTGTCATCTGTACATGCAGGGCTATCAGCTCCCAGCTGGATTAAGGTTAGGGATTTGGATCTAGTCAGTAAATGACTTCTGATGAGATTAGAATCGTCTCCAAATCCCCATTAAGGAAATAAAAATGTAATCTTATAAGTTATAATATGTCCAAAGATTGTTGTCATAATTGAATGACTGTCAATTCCTAGGAGTGATGATGTTAAGGTTTGTGGATATGTCTGTTAGAATGTAAGCCACCAGAGGCCCAGAACCTTTTCATCACACCATCCCTACCATTCCTAGAATGTTGGCTGCCTCATTGTAAGGAATCAGTGTTGAATGAATAAATGACCAAAATATCCCTAGAGTGAGAAGGGGATTTCATTCATCATCTGTAGCAGGATGGAAATGTTCTTAGATGAAGCCTTGTATGAGCTCTCCTACCAACCTTTGACCTTAGGGCTCGACTCACTGGGAAGATCACACCAGCAACAGGTGAGTTCTTTCCAGCCAGGTGTCTCTCCCGCTATAGAAGGTGGCACATTTCCCATCTGCTTGGTATAAATGGCTCCTAGAGTCTAGAGGCTGTAAGTGATGTGATGAAAATAATTGCGTGTGTATGATCCTGGAAAGTTTCGAGGATCAGATTTTTTTCCCCAAGTGATCACACCACAAGTGTACAGATCGCTTTGGGCCAACCTCAGAAGCCAACTAACTGATCTTTTCCTCTTTTCTTTGATATCTTAACCTCAACAGCAGATGTCATATAATTGGGTAGAAGCCAGCACCCGTCCCTGGCTGTTCTTGTATTTGAATGATGAGGGGTCAGAACATGATATCTAAGGCCTTTGATGCTTTTCAAAAACAACAGATGGGAGGTTTCAGTGAAAAATAAAAAGCTAGCAATTTAATTTATACCGAGTAAAGACAAAAATTTCAAAGGAATCTAATCAGATCTAAAAGCATATGACCAGTATTTCACTTTGACTTTAAAGAACAGGTGGATTGAGCTTTGCTGTGGTAAACTTGGTGTTTCGGTGAATTAATGTAACCAAATGATTACTATAAAAATAGCATTCATTAATTACTAGATTTATCCTTTTTAAGGGTGCTAGGGAGGAAAAGAAAATTCCCTGTAAAGAAAAACCAGAAAATTTAGTAAAGAGGGTTTTGGAGACCTGATTCTCATGCTACTTAGGAAGCTGAGAATTTAAAGTAGATTTTACATAGTTTGGTTGTAGGTATTTTTTCTCATCAAGATAGGATATTTTTACTGAAGTTGATTTATCTAGCTGTGCTGCTCAGACTTTTAGGAGGCAATGCCTCTTTTAGTATTGCGGGGTGATGGTGGGGAGGCTATGGGTGTAGCACCAGACTTGAAGCTAATTTGAAATCCCAAGTAGTAGACAGCATCTGGCCAATGAAATGCCTTCTTAGCATCCAGTATGAACTGGCAGGGTGATCATATTGATGATCATAATTAATTTATTATACAATCAAGGACACTTTTGAGATAGAAAGGAGGCACTATTTTCAATTATGCCCAGACAACAGGTGAAAACTGGATCTGTCCCAGGACATGGGGTCACCCAAAACTGAATGTGCAACAGAATTACCTGGAGGGCTTGTTAAAAGAGATTGCTGGGCTCCACCCCCATTGTTTCTGACTCTGTAGGTTTGGGGTCAATAATTTGCATGTCTGACAAGCTCACTGGTGATGTTGATTCAGCTGGTATAGTATCTACACTTTGAGATCCACTGCTCTATCCAAACAAACTTGGCACTCTTGTACTGATATAATTTTCAGTTAAAGGAAACTCTCCTTATTGTCCATCATCCTCCACTAGACAGCCTTCTGCAGGTGAGGATGCTCATGACGATGGCAGAATATGCTTGTGTTGGTGTCAGCCTACCTCCTGGACTGGTCTGTTTTTGGTATTCTAGAGACTGCTCACACTGGGAGGCTGAAACAGCTCACTTGTGACCGACCTAACTTCTAAGGATATCCTGGGGCCAAATGGAATAAACCTGTGACTTCTGAGTTCATAGAGCCTTAGGCTTAGGGAAGCCTCAACATCTAAATTCACTCAGAAGCACTTTACAGAGTGAACGTTCTTCTAGGGAGCAGTATTCTTCTTCTGTTCAGCACTTTAGAAGCATCATAGGTGGCCTTGCTCAGGATAGTCACACCCTCTGTACCTGCTTCAACTGTGAAGCGGGCACCGTAATACTTCAGGAAATTATACTTCTTTCTCTGCACCCTGCCCACTTCCCCTGTGTCTTCATGCTTTGAGTACCTTGGAATCTCCCTACTGTTTTTTTTTTTGTTTTTTTGTTTTTTTTTTGTTTTTTTTTGAGATAGGGTCTCACTCTCTCGCCCAGACTGGAGTGCAGTGGCCCGATCTCAGCTCACCACAACCTCTGCCTCCCAGACTCAAGCGATTCTCCTGCCTCAGCCTCCTGAGTACCTGGGATTACAGGCATGCACCACTACCACCCAGCTAATTTTTGTATTTTTAGTGGAGATAGGGGTTTTACCATGTTGGCCAGGCTGGTCTTGAACTCCTGACCTCAAATGATCCACTCACCTTGGCCTCACAAAGTGCTGGGATTACAGGTGTGAGCCACCATGCCTGGCCTCCCTGGTTTTTTTTTTCCAGACATGACAATATAGAGTTCATTCATATATACCAATGTGTTAATTGTGTGCACACAATTGTATGCATGTTTGTATATATAGTATTCATAAATTTTACCGAAATATAAAATTCATTGCATGTTTACAAATCATAAAATATGCCATTTTGGTATTTTCTGAGTGCATTGTTTTCTTTTTAACTTAATGGCTAGGTTTTTTTTAGTGCTAAAACTGATTATCAAGTTTGTATGTTTTAGAAAGATGAATATACAAACTATTTTTTTTTTTTACTAGCGTGATCTTTGATTCATTTTCTCCGTAGGATTGATTGTCCTTGGTTAACAAAGTATATGTAGACAAGATGGATTGCATGGGCTTGGTTGAATAAGCTGACATTGTGGGTCTGTGTTAATTCTCCTGAATGTAATTTAATTTATAATGTTTAAAGACTTGTAAGTAATTTAGTTGATTAGTCATAGACTATAAATAAGTAGCATATGAACTCAAATATTTGCTATGCATAGGACAGATATTTTTGTGATTTACAATTTAAAGGCATTTTATTTTAGTAGGTGTTAATGGGGTTAACTTATCCTAATAATGACAAAGATAAAAACTTTTACCTATATAAGTGTATGTACAAGTAAATGCAACTCTATATCTGTACACATATGCAATTGAAAACAAAGACATACTGACCTAAGTATTATGCTAATCGATTTTGTAGTTTTGAGAAGCAATTTTAATACACATTTACGAGCTTTTGAAATGTTTGTCCTGGATGAATACCTTTTAAACATTTTCCTTGATATCTCTTCATCACAGATATATTTTGACAGCCACAATTGGAAATCCTAAATCATAAATGATAATATTTCAGTATTGGATCCCCATATTAGCATGGGGAAATATATTAATATACCAATTATAGTTGTCAAACAAAAAGTAACCTACTGAGAAAAATGTGAGTGGCAATGGTTCAGTGTTCCTCAGCTTTGTTGCTGCCCAGCTCAGAAATCTTTTCTGTTCCCATGCACCTTTCACATACATGCAAGTCATTTCATGGAAAAGCTGTTTTCTTACCTGCGTCTAGGCCTTCATCTGTGAGAGTCATGCTTCACTCATTTTGAAATACCTCTCAATGTAGGCTCCAAGGTAACACTGTTACAGAGTTCTTGCTCATCTTCAACTACTGATGAAAATCAGGAACTTGACAGAAACCGCAAGATAGTGGGTCCCTCTGCTGCTGTTGTCAGACAGAATTTATTGAAGACTGGGATGTGGAAACAAAGAGGAAGGAAGAGACGTTTTAATCTCTGTGGGTGTTAGGCTGACTTCTGAGCTAGTTCCTTTCCTCCAGTAATGCAAAAACAGTCCTGCTTTCTTATTTCTCCTCCTACTTTTCCCCACATCCCTACATCATCTGATGCACAGCCAGGCAACAACCTGTTTTCTTTTCTAACCTTTGCCATTGTCAAATTCAACATGTGGTATGAGGTGGAGAACTGATGTGTAAGATATGGTTCTTTCTGAAGCACCCTCAGAAAATTGTCAGCAGCTTCACAGTATAACATGCAGAGATGGGTAGTTGGAGCTACCTGGAAATGCGGAGTTAACAGAATAAAGAAGTATTTTGACACCAATGTCGACATATTCTAGATAAGAGGTGTTGCATTGTCATTTTTCCCACGTTAATTTTTCCATATTTGAACATTGCTGATAAATAGATCACAAGTAGGACTTCAGATAGACTCCTCGTGTGTTAACATTTTGGTGTTTGTGCTGTGTTACTATTTTGAAAGTCTTCATATTTTTAGTTCCTTTCAGGCTCTGTAATATAATTGGTGATGTCCTGCAGTGCCCCACTGTCTTTCCCATTGACTATTAGTGCCATTAGATTTGGAAGTTTTCAGAAGATGGCTACAAAGTCCTCTTCAAAGTGTGTAACTCAGAACCAGAAAGAAAGAAGACAAGGGGCTGAAAAGCTTACTTTATAAGGCTCCTGCATTTTAAGTGTATTTACTTAGGCTGTTCCATTGCCAAATTATGGGTAACAACTAGTAAAGTTCAGCTTGCCTTAAAAACATAACTATACATTTAGTTATAATAATTATAACTGGCTTATGACATGCCAGTTACTATTCTAGTTGCTTTATATGTACTTGCTACGTAGGAGGCAGTGTTCTGGACATTGGAGATGGAGTAGTGACTGACACATACCCAAACAGTTATTTCCCTCATGAAGAGTATTTTCTTACTTTCTGTCTCACAGACTTACTAGTCACTGTTGATCCTTGGCAAAGACCTGTGAGACACAGCTTGTTTAGAGAAGTTCGCCATTTCTCCCTGCCAGAGGGACTCTTCTTCAGACCCCCAGCGGGCCCCAATAGTCCTCACTGTTGCTTTGATTGAGGGGCTAAGAATACTGATGTGCATAGAGAGGCTTGTTAGCTTCAGCTGCAGTGAGATCTGGTAGGTAAATAAACTTAAGGACAAGTGGACGTGAGGAGGAGCCGCTAGAGCCTGGTTATTACCAAGGCGCATTGCAGAGTCCTCCAGATGTAAACATTTTGCTGATTAAATTGATGATTTGGCAGGAACAGTATCTCTAAGCTGCGACTCTCGAGACTTCCCTGATTTATTGCAGGAGATGCTGTTTACTCTGACAGTCTCAAAAACACCCATTAATTGTTCCAGGTCCCTTTTGTGCTTCTTGACTTCCCCATGGGGTGTTTCACATAGATGTTACTGAGTATGACTGGGGAGAACATGGTAATTTCTTTGACTGGAGCTGCTTGCTTGCCTCTTAATGCCAGGAGTTGCAAAGTCCAAGGCCAAAAGGATAGCCCTACAGGTGGTCCCCTCGTGGCAGGTGGTACAAATGGGTTGGACTCTGTGTAAGACACTTGGGAGTAGAGGGATTATGGAGAAATGGAGAGCTAAAGGGCCCACCCAGGGGGTCAGTTGTGTCTGGAAGCTTGCCAGAGTCATGGGCCTCATCTTGGGATGAGCCAGTGTCTTCAGAACATTGAACACTGATTTGCATGTACTGTTCTAAACACTCTGTGTGTTTTAGCTTGATTACTCACAATGGCTCCATGAGTAAAGTAGGTCTGTCTACTACTTCTTCCCCACCTTTTTCTTAATAGACAAGGAAACTGAGGCATGGAGATGTTACATCAGGTCGCTGGAGCTGGGCAGATCCTGGAGCCTGTGCACTGCTACTGCCTTTATATGTCTCCTCTGATTTCATTTGTTGGTGTCTAAATCGAATACCTTACAAACCAGTGTAGACCTGATACCCTGTGGGCTAAAACAAAACCTGACTGTGCACTGTATTGGGCTTGTGAGCAGTCAGCTTGTGACCTCTGTTCTGTGGTTTTATTGGCACGTAGCAGTACAAGGATGGTGAGGGGTGGGGAGGGGGCAGACAGCCAGGCACTTGAAAGCTCATCTGGAAAGATTGGATCGTCTCAAGTGCACATACTCATACACTTGATTGAAGTGTACTCTGTCCCTACTAGATCCTTTCACAGCCAAAACACCTGGCAACCCTTGGAGAAGTAACTTCCTTTTTTTTACGAGTAAGAAAATAGAGCCTCAGAAAATTTAACAGTTGTCTAAGCTAGAAAGTAGCAGGACTGGACTTTGAAGTAGTCTTTAGGTTGTGCTGTACATTTTGTGGATATGCTTAAATCACAGTTTAGCTTGTACACATTTTCCTTTATTAGAATTGGAAGTAAGTATTAATGTTTCAAAAAATATTTTAGCCTGACAAACAATATTTATTCTATCTTCATATGTTTTTGAAATTAGATATTTTAAGCTGGGCGCGGTGGCTCACACATGTAATCTCAGCACTTTGGGAGGCCGAGGCAGGCAGGTCACAAGGTCAGGAGCTCCAGACCAGCCTGACTGACATGGTGAAACCCTATCTCTACCAAAAATACAAAAAAAAAAAAAAAAAAAAAAGTTAGCTGGGCATGGTGGAGTTCGCCTGTGATCCCAGCTCTCAGGAGGCTGAGGCAGGAGAATTACTTGAACCCGGGAGATGGAAGTTGCAGTGAGCTGAGATTGCGCCACTGTACTTCAGCCTGGGCAACAGAGTGAGACTCCATCTCAAAATAAATAAATAAATAAAAAATAAAAAGATATTTTATTATGACTTTTAGCAACATAGGTAATGACTCTTTTCAACACTAGACACCAGGCATAATACAACATAGCCAATAACGACATTATAATTAAAATAATAGAGGGCCTGGTCCTTGTGTGCAAGAATCTTTTAAAAAACAAAATCTAAAATAGTCAATATTTTCCTTTTATCTGTGGTGTTTTGATTTATGCTAAATAGTTCTGAATTCCCATTTCCTTTTGTGGAATCCTAAGATTAAAGTACTGTGATTTCCTCCTGACTAATCTTTTTCTCAGAGCCCTCAACATAACCCTGATATGACAACCACCCCTAGCCCACCCCACGTGCTCACACATTCTCCAATACCATTTCCAGGCAGGACTCTGCCTTATTAGTAATAGGACTGGTTATATATAAACATCCCTTGTGTATTCATACTACAAATAGAATGCGTTTAACACACGTAATCCCCAAATATGTCTGTAACTGTTTCCAGTCAGTTTCTATCCAGCCCGTCATCGACTGCGCATAAATAGCTGGCTGGCTTACATTTTGATTCCATAAATGTCCTATTTTGCTCCTTACCCCAGAATTCAACTATGCATAATTGTTACCATATGTCTTTTGAAATCATTTTTCTTTAAAGTAAGTACAGAGACAACTTCATTGTTACTGCCCTTCCCCTGCCTTTCCCTGGTTGCTTTATTGAGCATAGTGAGTAAGACACTAGTGCATCCGGCCTCATCCCCACTTGCTCTCTTGGAGACTTGTTCATGTGAGCCCTGTATAGACCTTATTCTTTTTTTGTAGCTTTGTAGTATTCCATGATTTGTTTAATCAGTACCTATGGATGGATTTTCAGATAAATATGAACATTTTCAAGGAATTTATTTTAACCATAGCAGATATTTGCTGGGTTATATAATTTAGTGGTTTTTTTTTGTTTGTTTGTTTTGCTGGCAAGTTATTTATAATTGTGTGTGTGTGTTTTGTATGTGTTGGGGGGCATGGCTGCCGAAAGGATTCCACTGGATGTTGAGAAAGATGTTGACATAAGAATGCAGAGGATTTTAGTAAAGGCCCGGTGTAAACATTTTATGAAAGTACAGTGTACAAGGATGTTTAAAGGAAGCGTATTTGGAAATTGTCCTCTATAGGATCTCTGAAGGAACTGGCATCCAAAATGCTTCTTGTTGGATGGCTCTTTTACTTGTAGAATGGGGGTGAAAGTCAACTTAGTACTGTATTAAAAGAATGATATGAGCCAAGGTTTAATGTTAGGAAAGCCAGCAAAGGTGGAGGAGCGCGTAATGCGGGGGATCCAAAATGTCATGCTCAGGACTTCCTAATTTAGTGTGCCGTAAAGTTTTTGAGCTTTGTAGTAAAATAATTGAAAAAGTGTTTTGAAAAAATGTAATCTGGTAGGAAAACATTGAATGCAGACATGCCTTTTTATGTTTCTCTATGTGAAGCATTCAGTTCTACCAGCTTGTTGATTTAGAGTAGTGGAGAAAGGGGGCAGAAATTATATCATTAAAATGTGAGATAAGTCACCGCATTATAAAATAATGCCTTTTTGTTAAACCTCTTGCAATGAATGACAGGACATGGGACTTCATTGGCAATTGTGCACTTGCCTTCATCTGAGAATTACAGTGGAGAAACAAATGCCTGGTACAATATCACCCCCTTCTGGTAGATTGAAAGAAGTAACAATTTTAGAAAAATTAATAGGTGCAATTTGTGCATATATTATAGGCAGTTCACAAAACCTCACTTTGGTATGGATACTAACATTGAGTCATGGTTGATTGTCTAATCCCAATTAGTTGAAGTGTGCAAACAGATTTTCTGTATTGCTAGCATTAGATTGGGTTTAAATCTTGGAAATCAGAAGGACTGAATCTCGATTGATGTTAGCAAAGAATCAGAATTTAGAACTTTGTTACAAAAACAAAAACTTTTGTATGTGTATTTTCTCTTTTCAGTATTTTTTTTGGAAAGATGCTGAGGAAGCAGAGGAAAGCATTTTCTTTTTCACCTTGAGGTCTCACAAATGTGTCATCTCTGATTATCTTCCTTTTGTTCCCATTTGCTTGCAAGACTCACCACGTCTGTAGACATGTCCCTAATACCTCAGTGTTGTCATTATTCTTCTGATGTGGCCTGTGTTTCTGTATCATGCCTAGCCATCCTTGCTGGCTTTGTTTTGTACCCGTGGTGTTCACTACCGTAGTACATACTCAGAAGTATTTGTTAATTGAATATCTGTAACCAAAATATGGGGAAGACAGAGAATGTTCTCCAACTCCGTGCTCTGGTTCTGCAAGTAAAGATAAATGAGATAATGGAAATTGTCTGAGAACAATGACTATGAATATTTTAAATAATATTATCCCAAGTGTATTAAATCATCTAATCACTTGTAGTTGTACACTTTTGAATCCCTTTTGTAGATGTCTGAATCCCTGACCTGCATAATGATTCAACTTAGGACAGGTAACTAAGAGGATGACATGCCGCTTTATCAGACAGTTTATTTACTCAGTACCCTAACTGCTCAGCTTTTTAATACAGTGATAGAACAAGTTAGGAAAACAGGCCTTGGGAAGTCACTGAGTGAGCTGGAATGAAACTTAATGAATGTAGCAACATACTTCGTTTTTGTCAGATAAACTTTCCCACAGTTGTTCTGATAAACAGTGCTGCTTGTCATCCTGCCACGACGTGTGGGAGGAGCATGGCCTCAGCAAGTTTAAGGAAAGATTTGTGGTGTTGACTTTTCAGGGAACTTGACTGAGGGTTAACTGAAATCAAAGGAAGTGCTATGGGTGATCACATGTAGAGTTTTGTTTGTTTTTTTTTTCTACCCAAAGAATAAGCCGCACCTGAAATTATGTAGATCAGTCATCTCTGCCCAGCAAATGATTTTAGCTAAGCACACTTATTTTTAGTTCTGGGTTGTGGGAGGGTTGTGTGGTTATCTTGGTAATTTAATTTCCTTGGTGGCCTGACTAGAATAGTGGTTTTAGGCAATTAATGCTGTAGAGAGCTGCATATCTTTATAATTAATAATTTGAGCACAACAGTTATTCTTAGGCTATTATATGTGGACCAGTTAGTTTAATCAGAATGAAGAATCACTGAGGCCAAATTTTTTATTTTTTATTTTTTATTTTTTTTCGAGACAGAGTTTTCACCCTTGTTGCCCAGGCTGGAATGCAATGGCGTGATCTCGGCTCACAACAACCTCTGCCTCCCGGGTTCTGGTGATTCTCCTGCCTCAGCCTCCCAAGTAGCTGGGATTACAGGCATGCACCACCACACCTGGCTAATTTTGTATTTTTAGTAGTGACAGGGTTTCTCTATGTTGGTCAGGCTGGTCTCAAACTCCCGACCTCAGGTGATCCACCCACCTCGGCCTCGCAAAGTTCTGGGATGACAGGCATGAGCCACTGTGCCCAGCCCAAAATTTTATATTTAGTCTTTGAATGAGCCATTTAAGGAACAGCTGTGCTGGTTACCCTTGTCTGATTCTCAGTGTTCATGAGGTGTGCTATGGTCTGAATGTTTGTGTCCCTCTAATATTTATGTGTTGATAAAAAGAAACAAAATAATGGCATTTGCAGTAACCTGGATGGAGTTAGAGATCATTATTCTTAATGAAGTAACTCAGGAATGGAAAACCAAGCATATGTTCTCACTTATAAGTGGGAGCTTAGCTATGAGGATACAAAGGCATAAGAATAATACAGTGGACTGGCCGGACGTGGTGGCTCACGCCTGTAATCGCAGCACTTTGGGAGGCTGAGGTGGGCAGATCACGAGGTCAGGAGATCAAGACCATCCCGGCTAACACGATGAAACCCCGTCTCTACTAAAAAATACAAAAAATTAGCCGGGTATGGTGGCGGGTGCCTGTAGTCCCAGCTACTCAGGAGGCTGAGGCAGGACGAGAATGGCGTGAACCTAGGAGGCGGAGCTTGCAGTGAGCAGAGATTGCGCCACTGCACTCCAGCCTGGGTGACAGAGCGAGACTCTGTCTCAAAGAAAAAAAAAAAGAATAATACAGTGGTCTTTGGGCACTCGGGAAAGGATGGGAGGGGAGCCAGGGATAAAAGACTACACATTGGGTACATTGTACACTGCTTGGGTGATGGGTGCACCAAAATCTCAAAAATCACCACTAAAGAACTTCTCCATGTAACCAAGCACCACCTGTTCCCCCAAAAACCTATTGAAATAAAAAAAAAAATAAAAGAAAAAAACATGTTGAAATCTAATCCCCAGTGTGTTGGTATTAAGAGGTGGGGCCTTTGGGAGGTGACTAGGCCATGAGGGTAGAGCCCTTGTGAATGGGATCAGTGGTTGTATAAAAGAGGCCCTTTGACATTCCGCCATGTAAGGACACAGGGCACCATCCATGAGGAATAGGTCGTCACCTCACGTGGAACCCATTGGCTCCTTGATCTTGGACTTCCCAGCTTTCAGGACTGTGAGCAAGACCTTTCTGTTGTTTATAAATTACCAAGTTTAAAGTATTTTGTTACAGCAGCAGGAATGAACTAAGAGAGGTGAGTTGTATGATGGTGTGTGGTTATGATAGGAGGATTTATTCAGAGCCCACCTTCTACTTGATTGGGCTTTGCAATCATCAGTCTCTCAGGAGAATCACAGACTTCCTGTGACCCCGCTGTTGTAGTTAGAGTACTCTGTGCCTTCACATGGCTCTACCTCCTGATCAGCTTTTCATTTAGTTGTGGCCTGCAGGGAGACCAGTGCCTTGGAAAGGCAAATGTAGTTTCTGTCTCTAAATGTCTCTTGAAATCAATACAGAACATAAATTTTGTACCTACCAGTCCATAGTATTAGGAAAGATTTGTGATAGTTTTGCTTTGGAGTAGAGAAAAAATATAAATTAGAATTTAAATTATTTATTCCTTCTGCAAGCAAAAGCAAATATTCAAATTGGTTGGGCTGTGTTCCTTCTTGCGGTGTTAAGCAAAAAACTTCAAGCAATAGGCACTAACTCAGAAGACTGTTCTCCATGCTCGTAGGAAGCATCCATGAGAGATTTTTGTTAAATAGCTGCTAATCCAGCATCCAGGGGTTCACAGTTTGTGTTAGCTCCATGGAAGAAGCTTCGCAGGAGGGGGAGCTTCTCGTTGATGAAATGGCTGGATTCATGGAGTTCTTTTTCCTTAAGCTGCTTGTTTTATTAGGTAATGCTATCCTAACATAGACATATTTTCCTATGTATTGTGAACATAGGGGCATATATTCTTGTTTACCTACACAGTCCCAGTTGAAACCTGCTGTGCCAGCTTAGCAAGTAACACTTTCACTCTCAAAAGTGTCCTGGTTTTGACAATAAATTACACGAGCCATTCTAATTTATAATTATAAGGGAATAAAATGATCGAAAGTGTATGATTGATTGGCTTAAACTAATGTTCTCATAGTTAGATATTGTCTGTTATGCATATTAATCAGTTTTTTCAGGCTTTAGTTGAGAGGGCTTCCCAGCTTCAACCCAAGCCTTAGAAAGTTACTTCTTCATCTCTAATTAGGGGCAATGCTAGTACTTCCTTATGGGTTTGTTTTGGGGATTAAATGGGTTAATACAAGTCGGGTGCTGGTATGTAGGGAGTGCTCAGTAGACATTAGGTATTTTAATATTATTAGAAAATAATCAGTCAATGTTAAAAGTTCTAGAAAAGAGTATGCAAAAGACTGGCAAGGAGCAGAAAAATCAAGACCTCAAGTAGTATTGCCATCAATGTAAATCATGGCAGTTGGTTTATTTTTCCTCTCTCAGATGGCACAAAGTAAGAGGTGGGATACAGGTCTGCCTACCTCCAAAATCCTTTCTTATCCATGACACCAGACTTGCTACCACTGGGGTTGAGCTACAGTGGGTACCAGGCCAGGCAGGGCAGAGACCTGCCTTGTCTATTTCTGGGGGTGGAGTGGCAGGATTTGGTAAAAGGTTGTTAATGGGAATGAAGAAAAGAGGGCACTCAGATTTTCAGTTCAGGGGCCTGGGTATATGATGGTATTGTTAAATGAGTTCAAGGGTAAGCGGCCTCCTTGGATGGGGTGGAGACAGAAAGTATTGCAGTCCTGGTGACAGCATGGACTTTGTAGTCAGACCCCGGAGCTTCGAAACCTGCCACGATCACTTCACTTCCTAGCTAGGTGTGCCTCGGTTTCTTCATCTGTAATAGGATATCTACTATATAAGGTTCTTGTGGCGATTTAAAGGTTTATTAAAAAGTAAAGCATGTAGGACAGTGACTGATGAGCACTATGTAAGATTTTATCATTATCACTATTTTTAACTTGCCGCTTTAGGGTTTTCTATGGGAAGTATATCTATATATCTACAGTTATCTTTCAAATAGCATTTGTACAAAACTTCAAAGCAGTCATCTATTGAAGCTTTTTAATAAACTTTATAGAAATCATTGCTTTCTTTTTTTACCATTTTTGTGATTAATAGAAGCGGCCCAGAAAAAGTTTACCCTTTATTTGTTAATACTCTATCCCTTCCCAAATTTGGTTGGTACCTGCTGGTATCTAGAGATCTGGGATTCTATATTGCTTGAAACCTTGGTCATATTCTTCTATCTTTCCACAAATGGCTCAGGAATCCAAATCAGGGTTCTCAGTGTAGGCATTACTGCCCCAGAGAGTATTTGTTGATTTCAGGATATTTTCTTGTTGTCCCTATGTTCAGTGGCTGGGGCCATGAATGCTTTATAGCATGCAAAGTATGAGGCACAATTCTTACACAGTGAAGAATTGTCCCATGCTGCTTATAGGAGTGACCCATTAACTTTCCCATGGGTGAAAAACTTGTTCATTAATATCTGAGCCTATAATTTAAGTCTATTTTACATATAAATGTATTTTGTCTGGTTTAATAGACACCAGCCTAATTTTTCCAAGTATATAGCTACTGTCTACTAAATACTTTATGTGGAATCTTGTCAAGAATTATTTATTTTGGAGATCCACATCACTAATGGTAATAATATAAGTTGTGTTTGGGTCACAGATATTTGTATCTGTTAAAAATTCACATAATTAAATGTATAGATCCAAGCATTTGACCGCTTCATGTTGAATGAATGAATGACATTATTTCAAATAGTTCTGCCTAAGCATTTACATGTTCCATTACATGTCATTATATATTTTTCTCTCCGTTTTTCCTTTGAATTATGATTATGGTTACATACACACAGGCAGGCAGGCCTTGATTTCACAGTTCTGACACATATTTGAGTTATCATGATTTAGTTAAATAATACCAGTCTCCCTGCAACAGTCCAAATTTTAGTTACCACATTATATTAACTGTAAGTAGTTGCATAAAGTACAAACTTAATTGATAGCTCTCCAGTTTGCAGATCATCATGTAAATAACATACAGGAGTGGCCAATCATCTCACTTCTTTCAAAGTCTGTTGGAGATTGGTCACTGCACATCTGGTATTCAGTTCATGCACAGGTGGCAGCAAAGTGTGTAGTTGTGTTGCCTCCTTGTTTGCCAATAATAAACTCCATGACATTTTACAAAAAGAGATATTTGAAAGAGGGTATACCAACAAAAATTAAAGTTCAGGAGGGAAATGAAAAGTGATAATATAGGAAGTGAAATTTGAATCACAGGCATATGGAAGTACAAAAGAAATAGCTAACCAGGGGAAGGTTAAACCTCTATAATATGCTGTTAGATGAACTTAATGAAGGCAAAGTTATTAACATCTACAGGGAACGGATGAGCTATCCCAGAGTAAGTGATGCTGACAAGAAACTTCACAATCAAGGAATTTTTGAAATATTTCATGACGTGGAAAGCACAAAGGATAAAATGTTGGAAGTTGACTCATACTTACAAAGGAACATGACAATTCTATAAGGCATAGAAAAAGATATTCACTCTGTATTATAAGTTATATACTGAGAAGAAGTCAAGAACTATTCAAAGACATATGATATGGTTGAGGTTTTTTGCAAAATACATAGAGGTAGTTCATCGTTGGGTAATTGACAGATGGCTTTCTGTGTTATGAAAGATACTTTGCTTTAGGCTAGCAGTAACCGTCTTAAGCATTGGATATAGCTTTTTAAGACTGTTTAAAAACTATCATGGGTTAAGGGGCTGATTTACATTCTTTATGCTAAACTTGTTAGCCTCAATTATACATGCTATGTGTTTGTCTGCATATATATTTATGTAAATGTGTCCAGAATGTTGAAAAGTCTTGCATGTAACATTTAAACCTATACCTAGACTTGGAGACCCTGGGGAACCTAGTATCTATTTGCAGATTCTTGTCATAGGCTGATTAAATCAGATGTATGGTTCAATTCTAGGAGTTGCTGGGGAGTCTGCCCAGACTACAACCACTGAATATTCTCGAACGTAATTTTTTTTTTTTTTTTAAAGACAGAGTCTTGCTCTGTCACATGGGCTGGAGTGCAGTGGTGTGATCTCGGATCACTGCAACCTCCGCCTCCCGGGTTCACCTGGGTTCGAGCAATTCTTCTGCTTCAACCTCCTGAGTAACTGGGATTACAGGTGCACGCCACCATGCCTGGCTAATTTTTGTATTCTTTTAGTAGAGACAGGGTTTCACCATGTTGGCCAGGATGGTCTTGAACTCCTGACCTTGTGATCACCTTGGCCTCCCAAAGTGCTAGGATTATAGGCATGAGCCACCACTTCCGACCGTACTCTAACATAATTCAAAGAGAAGTTGGCCAGTTTACTTTTATTAAAAATGTTTGCCTAAACTGAAATAAAAGGAATTTCCAATTTAATTCTGTATCTTGAGTTTCCAGCTAAGGAGAAAAAGAGATGTGTGTCTTTAAGGATGACTTTTTTTAAATCATTTTTATAATTTTAGATGATTTCCTTTCATTGTGGCTTATAAGAAAACTTTAAGAGTATTCAAAATGAAAGTTGCATTCAGAATGAATCTTATGAGTTTCTTGATAAATTGATGGAAAATTTTATTTAACACTGATAGTCTTACTCCTCCCTATTCAGTTCTAATGATGATTTTGTATACTTTTGCAACTGTAAATTATACATTTTTAAAATTTTTCTATAAGTTAATTTAGAAAGAACAGTCTATTTGTAGCATTTTCCCATGAAATTCATGTTATTACAGCCTTGTTAGTTTTTTTTTTTTTTACATCTGTAACAAAACTTCTTGACAGCATTAATTATTCTCATCAAGCATTTCCATGTTACACTGAACTAGGCAGCTGCAGGATACACATTTGTATACATTAGCATTAATAAGGATGTTTAAAGGAAAACTTTAGCAAAGTGCTAGGCTGTGTTACTGTGAATTCGAATGCTGTAAATAGGACAAAAATTGAATTTTCTTCACCTGTTTTGTGAATTTTACCACTAGATGGTGATGGAAGACTGGGGAGTGTGCTGAATTCTGCATCTACTATGATACTTGTATTATGTTGAAAATCGAAAATGTTTGTTCTTAAGTATTTAATTTTAGAAGTCATTTAGGGGTATCCAGAGATTCTTTTATGTATCATGCTGAGCACAGTATCTTTTTATATGGCGTGTGCTTAGTATTTATTGATAATTGGCTTCTTGTGGTGCTTAGTCTGGGTACAGTCTTTATAAGATTTAAATGGTTCCTACGCTTTATTTTGTCCTTGTTTTCTGTTTTGTTTTTGTTTTTGTTTTTGTTTGTTTTTTTCTAGTATATCGCATTTCCTTATGGTGGTCATTACATTTTTTTATGTTTAAGCTGTATTTATTCTCTTGTTTGCATGTGTGCACACACACAAAATTTTGACATGAGTATTTAAATTTCTGCATTCCCCTAGGCACCATTCTCTTGAAACGATGGTTGAGAAACAAAATACTATTATACAATTTCAAATTGAGGATAAAATATTTATGAAGTGGTTTAATGAATATAACAGTAACACACACATTGAAAGATTTTCTACAAGATCAGTTTCTCTGAATGTCAGTTTTATGAAGAATGGAAAATTTCCTTTTGGAAATTCTCTGAATATGTTTCTTTTCTGCATAAAAGGAAGAATAAATACACTATTTATTGCTTTCTGAGAGGATTCTGAAATACTGAATGTAATTCAAAAGCCCTAAGTAAGAAATTTTGGATTTCAAATTTTAGATTATTCCCAAAAGCCAGTTTTGAAAAAGCAATTAAATGTAATTATTTTCTTCAATATTAATAGAGTATTATGTAACTTCTGACACTAGCATCATGTATTATTCCCATTGATGTTATTTAGCTCATGTAAATGATTCATTTTTCATTGGCCTGGATAAATATTTTTCATGCCACAGCGTGGGAATTGGTATGAAATATAAGCAGTTTGATATTGATGGTTTTTGTCATACGACTTTTAAAAAAATAGGGATGATGTTCTCTATGTTTTTAGCCTACGTTTGAAGATATTCCATTGATTTAATAATGTCATGTAGGAGAAATAAAGCTACTATCACATTAAACATGCCTAGTAACTATATAGCAGTCTAATTTTAGAAACATTAAAGTGGGATTTAGATGTTTTAAAGACCTCTTAGAATTGAGGCCTGAATGAAAGGATTAAATGAGATATGGGATAGAGAAGTACTTGCTAAACTCCAGAGTGCTGAATGGAGCCAGTTGATACTGTTAAAGAGGTCATACATTTAATAGCTTATATAAACACGAAAGTAGATAATATCATTTTTGAGATTATTGACTGGGAGCTGTGGTGTGGTAGAAACAGAGGATGAAGAGGATAGGACATGTACTGAAGGTATTTTCCCAGCCATAATATTGCTCCTTTTTTTTTTTTTTTTTTTTTGATGGAGTTTTGCTCTTTTGTCCAGGCTGGAGTGCAGTGGCATGATCTTGGCTCACTGCAACCTCCCCATCTGGAGTTCAAAAGATTCTCCTGCCTCAGCCTTCTAAGTAGCTGGGATTACAGGTGTGTGCCACCATGCCCAGCTAATTTTTGTATTTTTAGTAGAGACGGGGGGTTTCACCATGTTGGTCAGGCTGGTCTCGAGCTCCTGACCTTGGCCTCCCTAAGTGCTGGGATTACAGGTGTGAGCCACTGCGCGCAGCTTGCTCCTCTTCTTTTTTTTGAGATGGAATTTTGCTCTTGTTGCCCAAGCTGGAGTGCAATGGCACGATCTCGGCTCACTGCAACCTCCACCTCCCGGGTTCAAGCAATTCTCCTGCCTCAGCCTTCCGAGTAGATGGGATTACAGGCATGCGCCACCACGCCCGGCTAATTTTTTATTTTTAGTAGAGACGGGGTTTCTCCATGTTGGTCAGGCTGGTCTGCTCCTCCTCTCTATATATAGGGAAGCTGTAATTTACCTGTGACTTTCTGGGGAAAGTGGAGAAAAGAATTGGCCTTTCAAATTGCCTTTTCTTAATTAGCTGATCTAAAATATGACTATCTTAATCTAGCCAGTGACACACAATTGGGGGCGGCGATAGCTATGCAAATGACCAACTGAGGTATATATAAATTCATGCACTTCAGTGTCCATTGCATTTATAGAATTGGAATCTTGATGGACAGATATTTTGATAGAAGTCCTCAGATAATCCTTTTAACCCCTTTGCCATTAACCTCTCTGCTAAACCTGACTGACTTAGATAGAGTAAGACACTAGACACTTGGAGTAAGATTCTTTGTAGTCCCTGAATTCTTTTCCTCTACCTAACAATGATAGTCATTGTTGAGCTAAGTTATTCTTGTGCTCTCATTTTTGCTCATTTGCGCTTCTTAGAACTTTGCAGTTTACAAGACTCTAAATGAAGTATTGTACTGTGTTATTCACGTGTGTTTGACTGTTAACCATAACGTCTTCTTTTAGTCAGCAAACACGCCTTCACTCCTCCTCTGTTAATGCGTCTCCCACGAGGCATTTACGATGCTGGAGGGCAATCTCTTACCCAGAGGAATGAAAGGTAGTATCACAGGAGCATCACAGGAGTGGGGGTGAGGCATGAAGCACGGAGAGGAGGCAGAAGCATTTCCGCAGCTCATTCCTACTTGCTTTTGGAGCCCTGAAGGTGGGCTCTGACCTGGACACAGAGGGTCCTAAAATGAAGCCCTTACACACACACACACACACGGTTCTAAAATGAAGCCCTTACACACACACACACACACACACACACACACACACCTCTACCTTCATTTCTATAGTGTTGAGTAAAGGAAAAAATAATTTAAAAAAATCCCCACACAGAGAATGAGGGGATGACTGCCAAAGATCTTAGTTTATAGATGGAAAGTAGTAGTTTCTTTTCCTATCCTTGAACTTCAAGGATAGATATAATTCTCTTTTCTATACTTTTTGTTCTCTGCAAAAGTGGCTTCAGAGCAGCAGCTTTTCCTGGAGGATGGCCACAGTGCAGGGACATTGCTGTGGCTCATTCTGCCCTTTCACTCTGCTCCTCAGACTTCCAGCCATTAACCCTGCCATTCACCCATACGCTACCTCTTGTTTATCTCTTTGCTATGCTTTAATGTTTTCTTTACTTTCAAATTATGACCCCATTTCATATCATTTTAGTTCTTTGAATTCATAATTTTGATGGGCTCAAGCAAGGATAATGAAAAGAAACATTTATTTACACTTTGTACATATCGATTCCAACAAACAATAAAAGGCCTACACATCAGTATAATCATAATATATGCGAACTTCCGATCTTCTCACACTTTGCAGTGATCTGATGCTTTCACTCCTGGTTCTGATATTTGATTTTTTGAACAGCCTTCTTGAAAATGACCTACACATGAAAAAGTAAATTATTGGATCCAGGCAAACATTACACGCAGACAAGAAAAGTGTAATTTCTTTGCAGTAATATAGGATTTTATGTGCAGATTCATCTAAAAGCCTGTCTAAGTGACTAAAAGTAAAAGGAATTCTGCACAAGTGATATGGTAGAAAGCAGGTAAAAAACACAGCCACAACAACCCTGATGCTCTGGTTATGTTTTCGCTTTCGGCTTGACTGACTTATGAATTGCCTGCTGGATTTGTGGATGTACCTGGATATGGCTATGTAACATCCGATCAGAATCACCAGCACGGCCACAAACAAGCAGCTGTTCACATAGGTGACTGCCGTATGCCATTTGACCCCCAAAGGACTTTTAAGTTTCGAGCAGTCATGGATATTGTCCTCTGTTGGCTGACCATTTGTTAGGATGATGTTTGGCAAAGACAAAACAGCCATGATCACCCAAACACAAACAGATAAAACCTTCGTAAAGGTTATGCTGTACATCCGAGAGTCCCCAAATGGCTTGACCACCTTCAGATAGCGATCAATGCTTATCAGCCCAAGGAACACGATGGAAGTATACATGTTTGCATAAAACAAAACTGAAGTGTATCTGCAGAGAATAAACTTGAAGTACCAAGGTCCAAATCCTGCATCATGGACTATTCGAAATGGAAATGTCAGCGTCATTATGAGGTCTGCAACCACTATGTTTTTGAGATAGAATATGAAGCTGGTTTTATTCCTAATGTGGAAGAAGATCCACACTGCTAAACCATTCAGCAAGATGCTTGCCACAAATATAATGAGATAAAGCACCGGCAAGACAATCGTGTCAAATTCATTGTGAAGGGTGGTGTTCTTTCCTGGCCCGTCGCTCCTGTTGCCTGAATTGTGACTCTCTTGGCCGTGCAGCTCGTTATCTGTATGAGAAGTGGGGAGATAGGACTTCAGTGCTTGGCAAGCATGCCCACAGGCTACTAGGTTCCCTTACAGACCCAACTTTTTGTTATTTCAGGTGAACTTAAAGATGTCATCAATGATTTACAGAGTCTGAACTTAAAGATGTCATCAATGATTTACAGAGTCAAGGTAGCACATTGTTAATGTTTTGAGTGGCCAAAGAATTAGTGACCTTCTCTCACTACCCTGCCTCCCTCATATCAGGACCCTCGAGTAAAAAGTCCCATTTCTGATCCCCTTTGCCAGCCTTTTGAAAATAAACATACCAGTGTAAATTATTCCGATTCTTACTCCCATGTTTGATATCATTACAAATAGAATCAACAAAATGTGGACAGAAAATGGAAATTTTCTATAACAAGAAAATACAATAGCCAACACATGGTTATTGTTTCAGTGTAGTCTTTGGCACCCTCTTTGAATATATCTTCCCTTCCCTTGCCTCAGTTTTAAGCTGTTTAATCATTAAGAATTAAGAAGCTTTAAAACTAGTGGGTCATTCTGAATTTTTTGCCTGTGACTTTCTTATAGTACTTAAGATGTTTTAGGGACCATTGATAGGAATAGAAAGAAAATGTCTTGGCATTTTTTTGTAAATAAAAAGAAAATCTACTGTCTTCTAAAGTGAACAGACAAAAAAAGTCCTGGATAGATACAGATCTGACTTGCTGATTCTCTGAAATCTGTTTTCACCTTAGTAGAATTTAAGTTGCAGGCTGGTGTAAAGTTACTGCTGATTATTATAAATATTTACATGTCATCTAGTAAATTCTTCATTAAAATGCATTTGTATAGTCAGGAATATCCACAAATGTGTTTTTGTATAGTCTAATGATAAATGCTGATTTTGTTTTCTCATTCTTATTAAGTTTTGCAGTTTTACAGTTTATTGCCAAAGAGGACAACTTGTTAAAAGTAATTGCAACCTGGTATATTTTTTTTGTTTACAAGGCTAGGTTACACCTATTGTATTTATTGTGGGAATTTTTAAACGTTTTGCTTCTTTGGAATTTTTAGTTTCTGTTGTTAAAGACCTGTACCATATCACTGCATCATATAATCAGTGAAATGGGTCATGAGCATTTGACTTATGTGACAGCCATGGACATGGGCCTCTCATGTCTCCTACTGTGGGGAGCATGATGGACAGGTAGCTCCTGCTGTGGATCCACCACCACATTCTTGCTGCTGCCACGCTTCCCGCGGACTGCTCCGGGCCTGTGATTGAGCATGGCAGGAACACCAAGACAAACCTGTTTTTGTAAGAGGAGGGGTTTCTCTGACAAAGGACTTTGGCTGGAGGAGTACTTACCAGTCTTCAAACCTTTTATTTGAACTTTCTTCAAACTGCACTGTTCCTACTCAATCTTCCTTCCTTCTTTCTCCCACAAGTGGTTGGAAGGCTGTGCCAGCCTTCTGCTTGTCCCCATTTTCCCTGGTAGCCATTTTTCCCAGTAAATCTCTTGGCCATTTAAGCACATTTTATCGTCATTATTTTTGGGGAACCTGAACTAATGGAATTAATTTATAGATTCACCTTTTGGAGGTAAGGTTAGAAGGAAGATCATTTCTGAATTTTTACTTCCCTGTAATTAATAATATTTACTATAGTTATAATTATGCTTTGGAATGGTTTTGTTATAGAGATAACACCATGAATTTAAGCCCTCACTGCCCTGCACACAGGCAGTTTAGTGTCTGTTTTGGTTCCCTTCTTTGAGGAGAGAAACAGGAAAGTTTTGATGATTAAAATCCAAAAACAGATTCCTAAGTTGCTGCTTGACATCTAAGTGCAGGCTCTTCCTAATTCTTTCCCTTTTATTCCTTACCGTGAGTGTTTTTAAAAACTGGTTTCCCTGACCTAACTATCCTTACACAGGCTAGTAATTTATATCTGGACTAGCCTGTTATGAGACCCATAGTATTACTAAGCTTTACAAGTTAAAATGCCTGATTCAGCAGCCATCTATATCACTGCTGCCAGTTTGTAATATTTCCTTGTACAGTATCATTCAAGCCTATTTTGATTTAATGACGTGTTGTAGTCTTGGCTGTTTTTGCATCATAAGATCCAAATCAGTATCAGTGACGTTAGGAACTTCTTAAGATGTGTGGCTTTAACTGAGTTAAGATGTCTGCTTGAATTAATTTACCCAATTAAATGATTAGCAGTCACTTTCATCTAACCTGGGATAGAACTCTTAGGGAAATAGAGAGAGGACATGTGAGTTTAAATCAGAATAAAGGGTCCAGCTGAGGGACACAGCCTGAAAAGGAGCAGCCATGTCATCTCCTGAGGTGCTGACTGTGCCTTGTAACAATTACTTATGAATTGCTTTTCAAAATCATTTTAAATACAAATATATTAGTTCATGAGCTACAGCATACTTGGCAGGGAATATCTCAACTGCTTGTGTTGGCTCCCTGGGGATCTGCTATGCATACCTATCGTGGAGTGCAAGAACCCCTACTTCACAGTGTTGCTTAGGGATATGAGTTCCATATATCATTATAGTATTTTAAAGTTTAGTTATATGAACACATTCTTATTAAATGATGATTTTGATGATGATTTTACCTAACAATTATGGTTATTATTAAAGATAGTCTCCAATCAGAATGTCAAAAAAGGTTGTGTGTGTGTGTATACATATATACATATATGTATATATATTTGTAAATTAAAAAGATCACGTAGGATTAGCCTCTTTCCACAGTGGTTATTTAACTGTTTTGTGGCATTGAGACAGTCTGGTGTTGAACTTGTTCACTGTGTAACCTCACGGTATTTGCTTCCTTAGTTTATGTATAGAATTAACATTTTGGACTATAGGACTTCTTAATTCAATGGGATAGGCCTAGACCTGGTTATTACTTCATTCACAAAGTTCACATTTAGGCAACAAAGCTTAAACAAATTAGTGGTTAAAGCCTGTTATGGGCTATTTGCTGAAACAATATGGTAGTAGAGACAAAAAATGGTTTGTAAGAAGCAGATGAGCCATTACTCATCTGGTTGCTCTGGAAGGCTCAAAACTTAACTTTGAGAGTTTCGTGTGATTAATTTGTTTTTTAGAATTAAGTTTATATCACATTCTTTTTTGCCAGCTAATGCCCATCATTTATTCTCTATCATTGCCTTAAATATTTCCAAAACGTATAGGTGTACTCAGAAGCATTTCTCTATATGATGTTTCCACTCAGGAATATTGACCAGTAAAAGTGAATGGCTTTCTTCACCCAGGCAGTTTTATCATGTTGTTCTTCACTGACAGTAAAGAACTTGGCCAAGTTAGGGAACATCTTTAATTGACAGTAGCTTGGTCATTCAGTTAAGAAAAATTAGAAGCTGTTTTACGGTGTAAAGGCTGTTTTCTCGCAATATGTGCATGCAATGTTGGATATTATCAAACATGATTTCCCCATCCCTTCTTCTTGTTTACTAGGGTGGTATTCCCTGGATTGTATAGTGCAGGGCTTGACACAGAGCGATAATTGAGAGTAAAACCTCCTTTGGTATTCTCTCTGACTCTCATTCCAATTCCTTTTAAATTAACAAATGCAGTGACATAACTCAGTTTACTAGTTCCATAGTAAATTATTTTGTGCCATGTGTGAGGGTGGTATTTGTTTGGGACGTAAGGGAACTTTGGCTGTCTTTGCAGGGGGAATAGGTTTGTGCATGTGTGTGTACAGGACTGAGTGTGTGTGTTGGGGAATGCTTGGGCTTTGTAGCCAGATATAGCACAAACCACATGTGGCTTTAAACTTTTAAATTTAAATTAAACATAATTTAAAAAATTAATTTCCTCAGTCATACTAGCTATGTTCAAATTTCCCGGTAACCACATCTGGCTACTGTATTGGCCAGTGCAGATACAGGGAATTTTCATCAATGCAGAAAGTTCTATTTGACAATGCTGGTTTAGCCTCTTAATAACTGTAAAATGGAATACATAGCTGTCTTGCTGGATCTTCTGAGAGTTAAATGCTTTGCAAACATTTTGACTACAGTATCTAGTACTTAGTAGGTATGCATTCTATAACATAAAGCTTAATTACCATTTCTCTTGTTAATAGAGTCACATTATGAATGACAGAGTAGGGAAGAATCTGCCACTTTTGCCTTTGGTGAAGCTACATCATTGTTCACTGGGACGTGTCACTTGGCACAAAATGTGAAAGTCTCAACATATGTCACTGCTCTACCTGCCAGGTGGGAATGAAATAATAAAAGTCATTCAAATTATAGGGTGTCACTACCATGGCACAGCTGCCTAGGTCAGTCTTTCTTTCTTTCCTTCCTTCCTTCCTTCGTTCCTTCCTTCCTTCCTTCCTTCCTTCCTTCCTTCCTTCCTCCTTCTCTTTTCTTTTCTCTTTTCCTTTCCTTTCCTTTCTTTTCTTTTCCTTTCCTTTCCTTTCCTTTCTTTTCTTTTCCTTTCCTTTCCTTTCGTTTTCCTTTTCCTTTTCTTTTTCTTTCTTTTTCTTTTTCTTTTTCTCTTCTCTTCTCTTCTCTTCTCTTCTCTTCTCTTCTCTTCTCTTCTCTTCTCTTTCCTCTCTCTCTCCCTCTCTTCCTTTCTTCCTTTTTTTTCTGATACAGAGTCGTGCTCTGTCACCCAGGCTGGAGTGCAGTGGTGCGATCTCAGCTCACTGCAACCTCTGTCTGCTGGGTTCAAGCGATTCTAGTGCCTCAGCCTCCTGAGTAGCAGGGACTACAGACGTGCGCCACCACACCTGGCTAATTTTTTGTATTTAGGTATGATCATTTTCTAAATAGTTACTCAGTAGATTAGGTAGATGTTATCTCTGGCCTCTTGGGGAACCTCATGAACCTTGGTTTAGACTATTAAATCTGGAAAGTAATACGTAATTTTAGTTTGTGTTTAAAATCTTCCATAAATATTATTAATTTAATCCTACTTGTCATTTTAGAGATGATGTCTAGATGAAACAAAGTTTAAAACAAAATGATAGCAAGCTAAATTTATCTCAGCGATACTGTCCTGCATGTTTGCTGTTTTATACATAAGGAAACACAAAGCTAAATGCTGGTTTATTTTGTTAGTTGGTTCTCTGACCATTAAACTCCCCAAATTCCCAAACAGTGGAAATAATAGTCATCGATAAAGTAAGATTTTCTTTGTATCTCTTCCGACGGCTTACTTGGTAATTTTGCAAGCGTCAAGTTGAGCCCCATTCTTCAGTTGTGATGCACTGTAAGCAAAGATGCGTGTCAGGAAACACTTGGGGACGATTGAGGCGTGGGTTCAGCATAGGTTATTCCTGGTTTGATTTCTGGGGAGAAAATGAAAAATGAGGAAAAAATCATCTGGGAAGGAATTTTAAAATACAACATTTTGGTCTTTTCAGTTAAAGCAATTGCCTCCACGATTCGGAAAGCATGTGCTCTTTGGAGATGAACACCTGGGCCACACAGAGTTGCCCGCTTTCATAATTCCCTGCTGGGAGTTATGTCTTGTGGGTGACTTTGGCTACATACCTTAACTTTTCTGAGCTTTGCATTCTTCACGACATCTTAATAAAGGTTAGCTGAGACCATATGTATGTGCAATGTTGGATATGATCAAACATGATTTCCCCCACCCCTTCCCCTGCAGCTGGGTCTGTTCCCTGTTCTCTGGATTCTATCACGTATTGACCATAGAAAGCAGAATTCCTGGGAACTGTTCTGGAAAGTGCAGCTGAAGTAAAATATGCTTATAGGACAGTTTACCATTAGGGGAAGTCACAATCTTTCTCATGAAATAAAACCATGTGAGACTTTCAGGTCCCATCACTGATGTTGCTTAAAGAGACCCCAAGTAACCTCATTCTGTCCAAGCACAAAGCAAACTTGAGGCTGGTGTGAGCAGTTACTTTTGTCCCTGCATATGTGCTGAGATAGCAGGGAAAGGGCATGTGGGAGGCAGGAGTATGTGTAAGAGTTTGCAGTAAGTGGAGAGGCAGTTATTATTTCTTTTTATGTTCCTGTGTGTGTCCTTCTCTTCTGTTTGCAAATATCACATGTAGCTAAGGTACTTGATTTGGTAGTAGATGGAAAAAATGGTTTTTAATTTTTCAGTGATGCTCTCCACCCAGAATCCACTCTTTTGAGAGTTTAGACAGTCTATCCATACGTCACCTTGAACAGCTCCAGTATGTGGTACATAGCAGAAGTCAGAAAGTGTTTTTTGGTTAATGCAGCATAGGCAATGATTAAGGCTCTCTGAATCTCTCCTTTTTGGGTGCCAGCATCACATTATTTTTTAATGTAAGGCAAAGAGGTAAAACTTTACTTTCTTTTTATTTATTAAAGTTTACTGGGGAGAATGACTGACGCAGTTAATTTTCTAGACTTTATAATAATGATCTTTGGATTTCAGTAAGCCTAAAAAGCTTGAATCCAGTTTCTCATGGAAACATTTCAAGGAAATTGCCTGATAAACACATTTTTAGTTTTATGTTTCTCTGTTCTCAAGTTGTATGGTTGTCCTCTTCAGATGGCTTCCTGTAACCTTCCTCACTGACAGTTGCAGTAAGAGAGAGAGAGCAGACAGTTGGCCAATAAGCAGGACATAGAGAGAGGAGACTGGGAGAAAATATTTGCATGTTATATTTCTCATAAAGGATTTCTATTTAGACTATGCAAAGAACTTTTACAGCTTCTTAATAAGGAGAACAGAACCCAATTTAAAAAAGGTCAAAAGATTTGTCTAGACATTTCACCAAGAGCACATGGAAAGACACTGAACATCATTAGTCAGTAGGGAAATTCAAATGAGAACCACAGTGCTATACCATCTTGCGTCTACCAGAATGGCTGTATCTGAAAAAGACAGACAGTAACAAGTGTTGCTGAGGGTGGTGAAAACAGGACCCCTTATACACTGATGATAAGAATTTAAAACGGTACAGCCACTCTGGAAAGAGTTTGGCAGTTTCTTAAAAAGTTAAAATCAAATGTATCATATGACCCAGTAGTTCTACCTCTAGGTATCTAGCCACAAGAAATGAAAACTTATGCCCATGCAATGACTTGTATGCAGTTGTTTATAACAGCATTATTCATGATAGTTAAAAGCAGAAAGAAGCCAAGTGCTGACTGGAGAGTAGATGAGTCAACTGTGGTATAGGCAAAGGATGGAATATTACTCAATAAAAATAAGTGAAATACAGCTATTGTATAGATGAACCGTGAAAACGTTTTGCATGAGAAAGAAGCCAGATACCTAAAGACTACATGTCTTTAGGTGAAATGTCCAGGAAAGGCAAATCTGTAGAGGCAGAAAGTCGATTAGTGTCTGCTGGGGTTGGGGGCAGGAGTGGAGGGTATGAAAGATATTATTCTTTTGCTCCTTAATCCTGTGTTACTGTATGGTAAGGCAATTCTTGAATTATAATTACTAAAGATAAGGAGTTATTCTTGTAGTGTTAAAGATCACGGAATGTGAAAGTCAGAACATGCTAAATTCTGGTAACTAAGAGATCACAATAGACTTTTGGGAAATCTGCTTGCCCCATAATCTTTTGAATCATGGGAACAATAATACCTACTTTATAGTATCTAGCATCCCTCCTTCATGAGGTTAAATTGAATATACATTTATAAATTAAGTGCTTTATAAATGCCAGTTTCTGCTTCTGTTATTTCCATTAATCTTTGCCTAAATTAAATTCAAGATCTTGTTACTCTTATTGGAACTCTCTGGTTTAACCAAACTGCAGACTGTCAGCGATATGCCTGAGTTTAATTCCCTACTTTTCTTCATACCCATTCCTGCCCTGTGAATGGCCTCCTTTCTCCCCTCTCTCCCTACCTTGGAAATCTCTGCTACTTCTTCAGTACCAGCCATAACCTGATCTCTTTCATAAGGTCGTTTACTAAGAGTCTGCTCATATTTCAGGCCCTGGAGTTTATAAAGAAGAGAAAGGTACATTTCTGTCTTAAAGTTTAGAGTCTAGTTGAGAATCCAGAAATAGACCATTTCAATATCGAATGAGAGGTGAAGATACAGAGGTGTACCCAAACTGAGGGGAAGCAAGGATTACAGAGGTTCCATGACAACTATGATGCCCAGGTTGTGGCAGGTTTGCCCAAGGTCCAGTCAGAAAGGAGCACATGGAAATGCTGAGTGTAGCCAAAGATAAGGTATAATAGTCTACTGAGGAACTGGTGACAGCATGTAGAGATGGAGATATATGACAAAATATGAGGCATCTTAAAGAATCTGTGGCTGAATGATGCTGGTGAAAAGGGTTAGAAGATTGTTGGAGGCCTCCCAGGTATTTGACTATAGATTTTAGTCTCTTTTGCTGATGTAGGACCCATGAAAGGACAAGCACGTACTGGGATGAGTGGAGTTTAGTTTTGGATTGGTTGATTTCCTGATGCCTGTGTAGTATGCATGTGGAGGTGTCTACTAGATGATTAAAGAGAAAGGTCTGGAGCTTGGAGAAGTACTCCTGGCTGGTGATGTCTATCTAAGGCCAATAGAAAATAGGTGATAGAAGAAGCTGTGGGAATGAATGAGATTGTTCAAGATGAAACTGCACAGTCGGCCATGCATGGTGGCTCACGCCTGTAATCCCAGCACTTTGGGAGGCCATGGTGGGTAGATTACCTGAGGTCAGGAGTTTGAGACAAGCCTGGCCAACATGGTGAAACCCCATCTCTACTAAAAATACAACAATTAGCCGGATGATGTTGCGTGCACCTGTAATCCCAGCTACTGGGGAGGCTGAGGTAGGAGAATTGCTTGAACCCAGGAGGCGGAAGTTGCAGTGAGCTGAGATCACGCCACTGCACTGCAGCCTGGATGACAGGGTGAGACTCCGTCTCAAAAAACTAACAAACAAAAAACTCAAAACCACACAGTGGAGTGAGAATAGCAGAGAGCTAATGTAGACTTTTTAATGGAGCAGTCTTAGGGTGAGGGGAGTGCCTGAAGGAGAGGCCAGAGAGTTGGGAGGATTACCAAATAAGAATAATGTCATGTGAACCAAAAAGAGAGTTTAGGAAATGAGGAATTGTGACTAGTTTTATCCTGTGGGGGAAGTCAAGTGACATAGGGCAGCAAAGTGCCACTGGATGGGATTCAGCAACAAAAAGGTTATTGTTCATCTTTGCCAGTGCTCCACGTGCTGGGGGGCCCAGGGTGTTTTGGGGAGAGAAGCCTAATGACAGAGGGTTGAGTAATGATTGTAAGGTGAGGAAGTGGAGGCAGCAATCTCAGAAAACTCTTTCAAAAAAAGAACATGCCTGTGATGGAAAGGAGACAGAGAAGGTGGGAGATGGAGATAGATAAAGGATTAATGGAGGGTTTTCTTAAGCATATCATTCAATGTCTGGCATTTAAAAATGTTCTGGCCAGGCGCGGTGGCTCATGCCTGTAATCCCAACACTTTGGGTGGCCGAGGCTGGTGGATCACCTGAGGTCAGGAGTTTGAGACCAGCGTGGCCAACATGGTGAAACCCTGTCTCTACTAAAAATACAAAAATTAGCTGGGCGTGGCAGCATGCACCTGTGGTCCCAGCTATTCGGGAGGCTGAGGCAGGAGAATTGCTTGAACCCGGGAGACCTTGCAGTGAGCCGAGGTCGTGCCACTGCACTCCAGACTGGGCGACAGAGTGAGACTGTCTCAAAAAAAATTTTTTTTTCCAGCTTGGATTAAAAAAAAAAAAAATCCTGCCTTGACCTCTAGCCAAGTATGGTGGCACCGTGGTGGAGTGTATAGAGCAAGGATTTGATTCTCTGATTCTCTGAATTACAGCCCCAGCTCTGTTGGTTTTAGCTTCTAACCCTCCATTTCTGCCTGTATAAAATGGGTATGAAGACTCATCCATTATAGGTTGACTGCGAGGTTAAAATGATGAACATTTACAAAGCAGCCTGCGTACTTGCGCAGGGTGGAGCTGAAGTCGTTTTAGTTCCTGTTGTATATCATAGGTACACAGTTGAATTTATTTAGCGCTTCATAGGCTGGACAAGGGGGTTGACGGGGGTGGATCCTTGCACCTTGTTTATGCTGAGATGGCTGTGTGGCTGGTGGCCTCAGCTGCCCTCTCAGGAGTCATTTGACTGATACTTTTGCTCCAATAGCTTGCCCTTCCTTTAAATTGTCTCAGAGCCTTACCTGCCTGCTGTCTTTCTGAATGATCAGCGCCTCAGCTTCAGGGCTCCCTGTGTGCTTTTACTACAGTGGCTCTGCATTGTCTGCATGTCCCAGCACTTGCAGGGTGTTGCAAGGAAGATTGCTTCAGTGGTAGTAAAGGGCTTGGTTCCAGGACCTGGATCCCGGGCGGGAATCCTGCCCTGCCACCTACTGTTCCTTCAGCTGAGAGCTGATGAAACCACACAAGAATGTGATGTTTGTGGTAGGCCTAGGTTTCACAGTCATTCCTGAGGTTAGATGGTATCGCTGCTTAGAGACCTGTTTTTTTTCCAGCCACCCATTGGTATTTTCCTTTGGCTATTTTACTAACCATGTTTCTTTGTTGTTGGTTGTAAAATGAGGGTGGTGGAAAAGGATTAACACATTCTCAGTTTCTCCTTGCTTTTGGACCCAGAACTTGGTGGTTGATACCTTAAGCAATCTTCAGAGCTACCCTAGGACCTAGATATATTTCCACCCCCGCCAGGTAGGAAGATACGAGATTCAGACAGTTTAATTAAGTTGCCCTGACTCACACTGTGAGTAATGGGTAGAGCTGGGATTCATATCAAATACAATAGAAACTGAAATTGCAGTTCTATTATATACTGTTGTGGAGTAAAAGTGAAGAATGATTCTGGGGGGTTATTTTAGAGGACAGGAAGTGGGAGGGGGGCAGTATTGGGCAGAGGTAGGAGTCTGTTTTCTCCATCAAGCTTGTGAAGGAACTGCTAATCTTCCAAACTAGAGGTCTAGTTTTATTTGGCCTGAACAATGTTGAAAACATCACGAAATTTCACATAAGAATCCAGATTTGGATCCCATTTTGAAAGATGAGAAGATTTGCTAGCATCCATCATGAACAATCCAGCACTATTAGTTGCCTCTTCCTGATGGGGAAGTGAGCTCTCTCCAGTTCTCTGGCTCACAGCATACTCGTTGACATCCCTGGGCCACCTCTTTCGGGAGCATTACCTGCCGGGTCCTACAGTCAGTTGATTTGGCAACGATTATTCCGCTTATCATTTAATCTTATGTGGCTATACTTAACCTCTATAGATCCCCAATTGTTCTACTTTGATTATGAATGTATCTTTCCCTTCTTCTGTGTCTCTCCTCCCTGCAAACGCCTGATTTTTCTTGTATTACTGACCATCACTTAACCATTTCTTTTCAAATGGTTTTTCTTATACCTCTTAGCAACCCAGGAAAAGTAGTGACAGGAGGTCATGTTGATTAGTTGACACCTGAGAATGTGTTAATAGTCACAGTGGAGCTTTTCTGTGTGCCTGCCCCTCTACTGGGGCCTTTAAGTGAAAACCCTACTGATTGTGTTATAAAACTGCTTTCGGTGGGGAAAACCTGAGGTTTCTGGTTTTACGAAAAGCTTCTGAGTAGTGGAGTAGGGACTTGACCCCAGTTGTGTTGGATGCCCAAACATTTGCTCTCTCCCCAGAAGGGCTATGGGAGGACAACATCCAGGACTACTGAACAGCTGCTTTGGACACCCAGCCTTGTGGTCCACACAGAGCCAGCCTGCTGTTGCAGTTCACTGGATTGGATCTTGGCATGGGTGGGGAGTCATTTGTACCACGCCGGGGAAACTCTGTCAGCAGGAAGAGCAGGCCGGTGTGCCCTGCCCTGCCATGGCAATGCTTTAACTCTCCCTGGGCTTCATCTCTCTTGTTATTGCCCTCTGGTCAAGATCTTGAAATATCAGTGCCAGTTAAATGCTGGCTCCCTAAATGCAGTTGCTCATGATTAATTTTTGACTTAGTGTTTGGTAGTGGTGGTTCTCAAATGACAGAGTTATAATATCAATACCTTTCCTATCTGTCCTCCACTCTCCAGTTTTCCCTCTAAAAGCTCACATCTGAAATTGTAAGAATTTGAGATCTGAAGGTTTATTTTGCCACTTTACTTCTGAAAAGCTATACTGAACTGATTGATTATATAGAGATATTGATGTAGTTCCTGCATTTTTGTGGTAAAGAGATAGTCTTCACAAAAGCCATCTGATAGAAAGTTTATTTGAAAGATACAGGATCTCTTCTATTTTGGAATCACCTATAATCTAAGAATCTTTCTCAGTTTAAGCCTGACTTTATGTGTATGTGTATTTGTAAATTTATGTGTGTTTTTCAACAATGCTAAGATTATAGCTCTGCTGAAGGCCTGGGGAAAGAGGCAGATTACCTCACTGGTTATGAGTTACCTCTTATTGTAATGGAATTAGGTCACTGTATTCATAGCACATTTCATTAATGCATGCATGGAGTTAGTCTCCTAAATGTGTTGGAATGCAAAGCACAGCAGCCCTTCATTCAGGTTTTTCAGGTGCTACACTGATGTTCTGTTCTCATAGTTTTGCTGGTACATGTAGCTTACAAATAGACCTATTTTGGTTAACAATTTAGAGTTAACTTTTTTTTAGGTGACCTCAGGTAACTTCCTCTGTGTGTGTGTGTGTGTGTGTGTGTGTGTGTGTGTGTGTGTGTGTTTAGAGCAGATGGGGGGTTGATATAAAGTGGATTGTAAACTCCCTGAAGACAAGATTTGTGTCTAATGGTTCTTTATAACCTTAACCTCAAACCTGACTATTCTTTTTGACAAGTGAGGGAACTGAGCAAGATTCAACAACCTGCCCAATACCACACAGATGGTGAGGGGCAAAACCAGGAAATGAGCTCTAGGTTTTAAGACCCCAGAACAGGCTGCCTCTGTGGTGTTGCTTTGCTGGCCTAGTGGAGTGTCAGAAGTAGCTTCCCTGGTAGAAAGTGTTCTAGACTGAGATTCCCTGACCAGTGCAAAGTATCCTATACCTGGATTCAGTAGGCAGCTGTTAAGTTTTTGGCTCAGTCAGTGACCCTGTTAAGCATTGTACCTCACAGAGCTTGAGCCTCCTCATCTATGAAACAGGGAGAATAATAAATACCTGACGTACTTCCCAAGGGTGCTGTGTGAATGTGGTAAGAGAACATATGTTAAGTCAATTTTATATTGTAAGTGCTGTAGTAATGTAAAGGTGTAATTCATGGCAAATATACTTTGCTTAAACAGTAAATGCTTTTCTTAAACAGAAAATAAAAATACACTTTTTAACTCAGTAAGTTGTAAAATTTGAGTAAAATTCCTACTACTCACATTACTATGTGGCTATTGTGAGTCAGATCAGGAGATCTGTATCACATTACTATGTAGTTGTGAGTAATAAGAATTTACTCAAATTTTACAACTTACTGAGTTGAAACATGTATTTTTATTTTCTGTTTAAGCAAAGTGTAAATTCCATATAGGTAACTTCTGGATCATTTATGTAAGAGGCTAGTCAGTTTAGGGGCCACAGTCCCAGTAGCCAACATAGTGGTTTTAAATGAATATGTTCTAAACTAAATACATTTCAAGTGACTTCTGGCCCTTAAAAATATTCTTAGAATTCAAGACTCCAGGTAAAGTCTTTAGTTGTTTGATTACTGTTTACTAGCCTATTAAAAGATGCAGAATGCTTTTCACAAGTTCATGTAGATGCTGTTCCTTGTTTTAGAATAGCATCCTGTGGCTTAAGCATATAAATAAGAGTTATAATTATTCTTCATGGTGGTGGTGGTGGTGTCACCTTGATATTTTAATACAGTCATCATTATAGTTTTCTGGGCTGTGGGATGTGGTGCAGGTATTCTCCAGACCTTTCCATTAGAACTCTTGTCAGGTTAGCTACCCTTATTCTTGTAATCACAGCTTAACCAAACCTTAATGCTGTTTAAGTTAATGGAGTAAGACAATTACCTAAGAGAGCATTTTTACTTCAATTTCATCACTTGTCTTCACTGACAATTTTAAACTTCTCAAGTGAAGTCTTTAATGTGAGTGGATATTTCACATTTCTTAATCAGCATCAAACGTTCACTCTCATTTTTCTGTTCTCATGAATACAAATAAATAACCCACCCTCACCCATATGTAGTAAAAGGATCTGGGATCACATATAACTCATTTCATGAAATACACATACACACACACACACATACACACAACATTTCTTCAAAGTAATTCATACTTCAGTGAATTTATCAACTTCTGGCATTAATCATGTTTTAAACAATGTCTCTTAAACTAATAGGAATATTTGAATTAAAATATTTTTCTCTGGCTTGATTTATAGATGTGGTAACTTCCTCAACTAGGAGAAATAGTAACCTGTATATTTGTATTATCTTAATATTTGCCACATGCATTTTCCTGCTATTCACATTTCTTTGCTTGATGTCCTCTTCTGTCTCAGTCTTCACTGGCTTACTGTCTTATACGGGATACAACTCAAGCTCCTCTGCAGGTGATGAGGACCTCCTGACCTGACCTGTATACCTGCCCACTTTATAGTTCCTGCACCAGACCCTCCTTACCTTGCATTTTATCCTGAAAATCCCTTCTCCCTCTTATCTATTAGGCAAGCTCCCTATACCGCCTTCTGGTCTAACTCATCTGCCTCCTCTTCTCAGAGCCTTCCATGTTATCCCCATGTGCCACGTAAGTGCTCCTCAGCCCCTGTGGTTTCCCATACCTCCAGCTGTTGTATTCTATTTTTGTTGTTTGCCTGACTACCAGAGTGTCCTTGCATCCTTTTATCTCCAGGGTCTAGCAGAGTACCTGCGGGCACAGAGTCAGAGTTCAAAAACACCTTTGACTTACTATTAGGCAGTCATGGAATTTGGCCTCCTCTCTGACTTAATTTCATTTTGGAAGGCATATGTCAGTTTTTTGTTTTTTATTTTTAACAATTTTTTTTTCTGCCTTCTGAAGTACAACCCAGGGAGGGTGGAGACAAGAGTAGGAATTGGCCATTGACCTGTGTAAGGCATGGCTGAAGACCAGGAAGAAGGCCTGATCAAACCATTAGGAGGCTAATCAAACGCTGGGCCTGCTGACATTTCTGAATAGCTCACTGTAAAGTTGGGGGAGCTAAAGTGGAGGGCTGCAAATTCAAATGCCAGCAGCAGCCCCACAGGTTATGTCAGTGAGGAAAGTCAGCCAGGTATAAGAAGAAACAACAGTACCAGTATGCTAATAAAAGACAGCTAGTATGTCTAACACTTGTGAAATTTTCATAATTAGAATAAAGTACACTGGGGAGAAGGAGGCAGAAAGGTTTCCGTAGAACAATTATGAAGAAACAGCAGTAAGATGAAAATATTTAAAGTGAGCCACATGCCTGGACCCCATTATGTTGTCTTATCCTGCCTCTGTAAAATGGCTTTGCCTGGATTAAGCTTTGAGTTGGTGTCTTCAAGCATTCAGCCCTTTTCACTGTGCCTACTCTTTGGGTGTTCAATACAACATTGGTTCTTTATGTTAAGACTCATGGGAGAAAGTTATTTCTACTCTACATAATAAGAATGGTGTTCTGTAGGCCAGCTATGAATTTATCAACACCAAATCATTGTGCCTTCTTGTTTTCCTGTTGGAGTTGAGATCCACCTTAAGGCCCAACACCATCTGATAGGGTTGAATGCATTTGGTGAACTAATTTCTCATATGGTTTTTAATTTCCCACCATTCTTTTTCCCAGGCTTCATTTGTTTAAATTTAAGTTCATTTGAATTAACTTCATATTAAGCATCTCCATAAAACACCTTATTTTTGTTGTTGTTGGAACCAGAAAGATTATAAATAAATAAAATAATTATATGAGTACATTGGAAGGAGAGCTTAGTTGGCTTGAAGTTAATCAGGTTGTAATCGACAGAAGAGGAAAGGGAGGCAGTATGGGAAATGTACCATCTCTAGATAGGAGCTGGGGTGGGGAAAAACTTTAAGGGTAGAGTTGTTTGGCTTTGCCACCCTGGCTGTGAGACAGTTATTTTGCTGAGAGCATCTTCCAGGATGGGGAAGCCATCAGAGCAAGAAGTAGTGTACCATGACATTTATATTTCAGGTGCCTGCAACTTTGAGCACTCAAACTGAGTTCTGCACTGGCCAGTTGTTTAGTGCCTGTCTTATTTGCAATTTCATATAGACTGTAAACTGGATATAAACAGACCATGGTAAGATCCAGCATGACTTTGTGAAGGATTGGGTACATATTAGCATTTCTGGGTCTTAGGATGAAAAGTAGAGATAATACTTGAGGTATTGTACTGTTGGCTCTAGGCACAGAATGAATAGTTTTTAAAATCATATATATATATAAACTGTGTGTGTGTGTGTATATATATATATTTAGTGTTGTTGTTTACATTATGAAATTAGAATGAATGTTTTAGGGTAAAGGGAATATTGATGTTTAACAGATACTATAGTTTTATTTTTCCAGCAGCCATCATGGTATATGCTGACACATTGATGTAGTAATTACCTTTTAAATGGCATTTACTATTCTTCTATTAATTTGTTTTGCTCTATATAATATAGGCATGTACCGTTTTGACCTAATGCAAGCCATTATCCTCTAAAAGTTTTCATTTTTTAGGTTTTAAAATGCTTAGGTGTGACAACTAGAATACAATTGTAGCTGCGATTATTTAAGGCTTGCATATTACTGTGAGCCACATTCTACTTCATCATGATATGTAGCACTGTTTTCTATATAAATATATCTAGTAAACAGTTAATTTTAGGCCAGGCGTGGTGGCTCATGCCTGTAATCCCAGCACTTTGAGAGGCCGAGGTGGGCAGATCACGAGGTCGGGAGTTCAAGACCAGCCTGACCAACATGGTGAAACCCTGTCTCTACTAAAAATACAAAAATTAGCCGGGCGTGGTGGCAGGCACTTGTATTTCCAGCTACTCAGGAGCTGAGGCAGGAGAATTGTTCGAACCTGGGAGGCGGAGGTTGCGGAGGTTGCGGAGGTTGCAGAGGTTGCAGTGAGCCGAGATCGCGCCATTGCACTCCAGCCTGGGTGACAAAGCGAGACTCCGTCTCAAAAACAACAACAACACAAAAACAATTGATTTTGCAGTTTTTCCCAATTTGTCTTGGAGCCGGTTTATCTAAAAAAGTTTTGAAAGGCCCAGTGATTTATTTTCAGTTTTATTTGTAATTTTGGGGCCTAGCAGGTCTGAGGAGGAACAAGATGGGACAGGTAGGTCATCCACCCCCAAAAGAGTATAGCAAATCCTCAAATGCCTACAGTCTAGAGGCAACAGATATTTATGCATTGTTTTCTTGGATCTCCCTTTTCAGTTCTCAGCCTGAGAGCCACAGAGCTTCATAACTCTAGTATGTGCAAACAGTCCAAGTATTCTGTTAACTTTTTTCTTTCTTAACTAGATCATAAGCTCCTTTAGTACAGGGACTTCAGATCATTTTGTTTCTGCTGCCCTTTTGGTATACTGGCCTTTGCTTTGGAGGCATTCCGAATCTTGATATAGTCAGTAAAGGGTACCCTCTAGACTCAAGGACTTGGAAAACAAAGTTTCACTTTGTTATATGTCCTCCAGAGAGTTTCTCTGGTGGTCAAGAGACAGTAATATCTTTGACCTGAGAGCCTGTTCAGGCTACAGGGCAAAAAACCCTTTCTGGGAGCTTGAGAAGTCTAAGTGTCTATCTTGCTACATACAACAACAGTAAAAGAGCTCCCCAAATGCTGGCTAGTATTATTGTGTGCCTAGAAGTGTTCTAAATTCTCTATGTATATTTTAATTTATTAAAAGGACTTTGGATTCACATTACAGGTTTGCCACTTACTTGGGCAGGTTACCCAACCCCTATGTGCCTTCTTCTTTTGTAAAACAGTCCTCATAAGATTGTTTTGAATGAAGTATTACCATAGCATAGACCTTTTATTCAAACTTGACATGTAGTAATAACTCAGTATTGACATGCTACTTGAGTGGATAGTAAGAATTAGTACTCTAACTTTTCAGATGAAAAAACCTGAGGCTTAGAGAGAATACTTGGAATACAATATACTTGGGCTATTTGCACATGTTATTTGTTCTTTGAGCAGATACGTGCTGTCGCTGGAGTGCTAGAGCTTGCCCTCATTAACACCACTAATGAGGGGCAGAGCCTGGATTTGAACAGAACGTAAGCCCATCTCAGTGCTGTGCTCCTAACTAGCGCTCTGCTACTGCCTGCACAGAAGTTTGGTATTCATGTGCTGATTAGCACCTGATGCCTCCTTTAGGAAAACTACCAAGTTAAAATAGCTCCAACTTGATTGCAGGGGATCATGCACCCAAGCTGGCCATTTATCTACTGTAGTCTATACTATGGTACTAGTATATTGTAAATATACAATAAGTCTATATCATTTTACATATGAAACTACCCACAAAAAGAGGTAACAGCAAATACAGCATGGTTGACTGTAGGCAGTGGTTCAAGGTCAGAGCTGTGCTCCCTACTGTTATGCTTGTTAAGCCTCAGTTTGCTCAGCTGTAAAAGTGGATAATAGTAATTTATACCTTAAGGTTGTCTGAGTTAAAAAAAACAATGCATGATAAGGCCAGGTGCGGTGGCTCACACCTGTAATCCCAGCACTTTGGGAGGCCGAGGTGGGCAGATCACCGGGTCAAGAGATTGAGACCATCCTGGCCAACATGGTGAAACCCCGTCTCTACTAAAAATACAAAAATTAGCTGGGCATGGTCGTGGGCGCCTATAATCCCAGCCACTTAGGAGGCTGAGGCAGGAGAATCGCTTGAACCCAGGAGGCAGAGGTTACATGGTGGTGGGCGCCTATAATCCCAGCCACTTGGGAGGCTGAGGCAGGAGAATAGCTTGAACGCAGGAGGCGGAGGTTGCAGTGAGCCAAGATCACGCGACTGCACTCCAACCTGGTGACAGAGTGAGACTCCGTCTCAAAAAAAAAAAAAAAATTGCGTGATAATAAAATATGCAGTAATCTTGTCACATATCCAGCTAGATGTATATGCTAATTATTGTTGTTTTAGTATTAAGGATAGAAGGACAGTTTGTGCCATACAGATCCTATCTAGTACATTAGAAAAGGTCATTTAAGGAGCTTTGCTCTTCTTTTAAAATGATGGAAATCATTAGAAATTACTGTTTAAGAGAAACTATAGAATCATTGCTATGAATGACTTAATGTCATGGCTTACAGTAAATGGAACTTAATCAGTGCTCTTGCTTAAATGTATTTTAGTGTAATTTTTTTTATGTTTGGCCAATAAGAATATTAATGAAACAAAATATGTTAATTAGGTATAGGATAGGGAACAAATATTCTATTCTGCCTGTGTTTGCCGTATAAGGAGGGAGAGGGTTTGGTAATATTTGTAAGGTCAGATAGAACCTGTCTTTCACCATTGGCCTGAAGCAGAAGGTCTGAGAGGTGGGTGCATCTCATCTAGTTTTTAACAGCAGGGTCACATTGCATTTGCTTCTGCTCTTGCCTCCCTGCTTTAGATAGTTACAAGTATAAGAACTGCAGCTGGCAGTTGTATTAATACTTGTATTAATGCAAAACTTTCAGCCAGGTAGGAAGAGCAAATAGTACATTCATCTTCATCTTGTAGAGGAAGAATCTGAGACCTAGCGAAGTCGAGATTTGATTAACATCGTGTAGCTGGCTAGGGGCAGAATTGGGAAGGTCCTCATTTGTGGCTCTACCCCATTTCCTCTCAAGCATTCCTGTGTGCTTGGTCCAAGCCTTAGGTTCTTTCATTACCAACCCCAGCATCTCAGCATATCACCTGGATCGTGGGAATCTAGAGATGCAAGGGGCCTCTAATGACCATCTGATCTAATCCCTTCATTTTACCTGTGAGGAAGGGAAGTGAGCTCCTGGGGAATTCAGAGACTTGTCTAAGTCACACTGATAATATTTGGTACAATCAGCCTTTAAACCCAGGTCATTTTGCTGTGAGTCCTGGGCTTTCTACCTTAAACCCAAACTACTGCCTCTTGCCTGCATAGAGAACATCTACCCTGGAGACTGGGGGATGCTTCTAGGGAGGTGACTTTATGTAGATTTCACCTCACTTCTGTCCTGTCTTCACAACCTTACCCTTTATTGGGCTTTGAGGGATTTTCATGGATTTTCCAGGCTTTTCTTATTTCAGGAGCATGCAAAGAACTAATGGCCATTGTGGTCTCCTCTATCTTAACTTTCCGTGGTATTTTCTCAGAGTAAAGAGCTAAGCATGAAATATTTTGTTGTTGTTGTTCTTAAAGAGAGTTAAATGCCAAGATATTAAGGAAGAAAAGCAGGCAGACTCTGAAGAGCACAAACAGCACAACTCTAAATAAGAACATTCCTTTTAACTTAGTCTTCCTTTTCCCACCCACATCTCTGAATGCAGTAAATCCTCTTAGCATGTTATCTCTGGTTAGGGCATTTTCTCAGTGTCTTCATGAAATAAAGATTTTCTGGCGGGATACTTTCTTTTTATAGGCTGTATCCTTAAATATGAAATTCAGCCATCCATCTGCTCTTCTAGGCCCTTGTCCTTAACCCATGTATACCTGCAACACATTTCAAGTAGAGGTCAGAAACAAGAGTCTGAGGATGAGATGTTGCTGAAGGATTAAGAGAATATGCCTCTTTGATCCCTAACTTCATGGAGACAGTTAATCTCAATTGGCAGAAATAAATATCAACAGGGTGTCTGGCTTTTTTCCCCCCAGTATAAAGTAATATAGAACCAGATTTGTTGCTGTTCATATTGCTAGTAAATTGGAGAACAATTATGAAAGAAATCTCTTGTTAAAAATGTTAATATACCTAACATAAAAGCAGATTCAACTTGAGAATGTGATGTAAAATTCTATAGCAGATAAATCTTAAAATAAGAAATCAAAAAGTCACTCTACTTTAGGCTCATCTGTCTTTTAAAAGTCCTTATTAAAATTTAAAAGAACTGAGATCTCCATGCTTGCTTCTTGTTTTCCTCATTGCAGTGAAAACTTCCCAAACAGTTCGAATGTGGAACAAAAGTAAGCTGTTCCTAACCTGTTTGTCAGTCACTGGGCAGTTTTCTCAGTGCCTTTCCTGACATGTTTTAACATGACTTCTCCAGGGATCAGAATGAGGATTGCCCTGTTCTTTGTGGTACAATGAAAAGACTGAGATTATTTTATCAAAATGAGACAGTTGGGAAAGAGAAAAATCTTTGTCTCTCTCTTTAAAAAAAAAAAATACGGATAAATGATTATGAAACGAATTTTAAGTTTTGGGTCCTGGGAAACAATTATAAGAGACTTTGACTTTTACTCATCTAATAAAGTAAATGTGGTTTAAAAAAAAATGTACTAAATAGGAGTGATTGCCAAAACATTGTTTCTACTTTTGAAGGCACAATATGTAGTTTATATTTCTGCCTGCCTGAGCTGGAAACAGTTGAAGCTTCATGGCTCACAGTGGTGCCTCATATCTTATTGTCAGCATTCTAATTTCTAGTTTTTCTTCAAACCTCAGAGTTAAGCAGAAGTATAATTACAGTTTTTAATCATTGCTGTGTCTTATCAACCACGGCTTTTAAGAAAATGAAAAATTTTTCGTTTACCTTTCATTGTGGTGGCTGGCTGTCCATTCACCTCATACGGTGTCTTCAAGTTGAAACAGGTTTCTTGTCTCTAATTAAGAATAAGCTTTGAAACTAAGGTCGACAGGGAAGTGGATTTTCTGGTAAAGCATAAAAACGAAACATCTCCCCTACCAGACAAGGTAGGTATCTCCCTTACCCCTTTAGAGATTGTCCTTTGGGGCACCCTTTCAAATTCTCCTGCCGGGCAACTACTGGAACAACTTGCTCTCTTGCTAATGTAAATGACTCACAACTAAGAGTAGGTGAGATTTGTCGACTGGGGAAGAGTATTTCCTGAACCTGCAGGAATCAGATGGTGATTCACCTGAAGGAAACACAGAGGGCTGGAGCTTAGACTGCCAGAAGTCTGCTTAAGGAGTGGGGGATGAAGTCTCAGGTTGGGGCCTACTAACTCATCAGATGCAGTTTTTAGGTCATTTTTTTTTTTCCAGCCTCCTATTGCTATCTAGAAAACATGTATTTGCAGCCTTCCTGCCAATTAAATTTTGGATTCAAAGGAATAAGAATATGCTTTATGACAGATGAATTCTTTGAAAATGTTATTCTGCATATTATTTAAAGACTAAAAATGTGTTTATTGTTGTAATTGATAACTTTGGAAACTTGTAGTCTTATGAAACTGATGAAATCTATAGACATATTTTTACACATACACAATGATAAGTATTCAAAATATGTTAAATAATTCAGGGGCTGGGTTCACTGACTCCTTTGAATGCTGACCTTTAACATAAAACAATTTATTTTATTGCTTTAAAAAAGCATCCAACAGTGACAAATTTATATAATCATATCACTTTTTTTTTTTTTTTTGTGAGACGGAGTCTCACACTGTTGCCCGGGCTGGTATGCAGTGGCGTGATCTCAGCTTGCTGCAACCTCCACCTCCCGGATTCAAGTGATTCTCCTGCCTCAGCCTCCTGAGTAGGTAGGATAACAGGTGCCCACCACTACGCCCGGCTAATTGTTTGTATTTTTAGTAGAGACGGGGTTTCTCTATGTTGGCCAGGCTGGCCTTGAACTCCTGACCTCGTGATCCGCCCGCCTCAGCCTCCCAAAGTGCTGGGATTACATGTGTGAGCCACTGCGCCCGGCCACTTTTTCTGATTTGTAAATAATTTTCTTGCTTTCAGATGAGAATCTCAAAGATTCTGATATTTTCTTGAATGCAACATTTAAATACATTTAAAAAAATAAAATTTCATCAAATGGAATCAAAACCTGTTATCGTGGATGAAGATAAATGAAAATAATCAAAGGTGAAAACTTTTTTGGAGTGAATAAATCTATAATAGGTATTACTTAGTGTTTACTTGTGTCTTAAGGAAATAATGTGTACGTACTAGTTGATTTTCCTTATGTTTTTACAGAAAAACAAATGGGTGTTTAACTTAAAAATCAAGTTGGGTATCAAAATTATATTTTTTCTATTTTCCTATCTGCTTCCTAACCATACAAAAACAGACACCTACAATTTTAATTTTTTTTTTCATTCTGCTTTGGGTGGATTAAGTATGTTACGGAAAAGTAGCTAGTCCTAGGGAAGGTGTTTGAATAACAATTAGCCAACTTAATAATGGCCCAATCTTTTAAGAATTTGCAGATTTACAAACAATCCTTCATTTAGTTTTGACTCTCTCTGTGCTATTTTATACTTCCCCATTGCTTTAGCATTTGAAGCCAGTTTCTTTTCTTTTCTTCTTTTTTTTTTTGAAACCAGTTTGTTGTATTTTGAGCAGAAGAGTTATGCTATGCAGACTTTAGTTTGGGAGATTTGTTCTTGTGTTGACCTTTTTGCCATTTTTCATGATGATTCATAAATAATAAATGAGGTACTGCTCATAATTTGACATTTTACTGCCAGAACAACTAACTGTTAAGTACTAAAGGCATCAGTCAAAGGGAGAAGCATCTCTTGTGGCCCCCATAAAAGTATGTTGAGCAAAGAACTTTGCTGCAAGTACTGAGGATTATCACCCCAAATTTCCAGTGATGTGTATAAAATCTTAGTAGGGAGCTTATTCTGACAGATATTTGACAGGCTTCTGTTATAAGAATAAAGATCTTTTAAAAAAAAAGGGAGGGCCCTACTGTGAAAGGGTTATCATAGGCCCTTCTAAGTGCGAAGAAGGGCTTGTGAGGGGCCTATGAAATTTTCCTGTATAATGAAGCATCTTTAACTTTATGTGTGATGGTGTTAAGTAGGAAATAAGGTGATGTCCCTTCACTACAGTAGGTGGCCCCCTTTTTCTCCTGAAGTGGGCTTGGGATAGGATGCACTTTTTCCTTTCCCAATACCTCTGTAAGCAACATGCCCGGGACGGTAGCCTAACAGCTGGCTTGGAGTGTTTCAGTGTTTCGTTGGCTGGCAGCACAAATTTAGTATAGTAACAAAAAAGTTAATGCAAGGCAGCCTTTATGCGTTAGTCTTAAAGTATATTATGCCAGTCTCAAGTTGGGACTTGTGAAAGCTGGTCTTACCTAACATTCCAAAAGGGAAGTAATACATGTTTAGTCATGAAAAAAGTGTAACACTTTGATGCAAAGAGCAGCTAACAGCCAGCCCATAGCTTTATTATTGTTCACATAATCGAAAGGTAAACCAGCATAATTTTTTTCCTGCTGGTTTTTATAGCAAGTCTCACATTTCATAAAAGCCCCGGGAATCTTTATAGCGATAATTTCCTTTCCACTTCATTGGAAAATCCTGTTAAGTGCAGGACACTCTTATATTAATTTTGTTTAGCCATTACAAGCCCCAAATTTATTTTAAATACAGAACATCCAGGGGTGTGTGTGTGTGTGTGTGTCGGCCACCAGAAAACTTTAAAAAATTTTGTTTTGTTTTTATACTAGGGTGATTTTTTTCCTTCTAACATTATTTTTAAAGGTATTAAGACTACAAACAAATTGAAAGAATTGTTCAACTAGATTTCATCTAGATTTATAAATTGTTACTGTTTTTCACATATACTCTTCCCCACCCCAACATATTTACTGACGACAGTAAAATGTCAGATTATGAGCAGTACCTCATTTATTATTTATGAATCATCATGAAAAATGGCAAAATCTGCATAGCATAACTCTTTACTCAAAATACAACAAACTGGCAACAAACTAAACCAAACATATTTGGTTTAGTCACAGAAATTCAAATGAGGATTCCCGTAATCTTACTGATTTTTCAAAATATATTCTTAAAGAGACAGGGGCACTCAAGGAGAAAAAGTGTCACATCTTCGAAGGAATTAAAATAGGTAAGATTACTCATAAGCCTTTCTCAGTCCTGAAATGAACTCTTTATTCTGTTTTCTCACGTTTTTGATATGAGACATTGAGCAAATGTATTACCAAGGCTTACCTTGGTTTCTAGTGGTTTCTCCATGGCATATGACTTTTTCCTCCCTTCTTTCTTTGGCTTTTCTGCATTGGTGTGGACCTGGGGACAGTGTTTCCTCCCAGTGTTGGTAGGCATAGTATTTGTGTTATAATCTCATTTTTCTGTATCACTAATCTCAGATGTATCTGTTTCTTCTTAAGGAAAATGCACATATAAAGGGCGTCATAGTCCTTTATAGTACACTAACTCGTTATTACAAAACAAAGACAAGCAGGGATCTAATTGCAACATAGCTCAAGGTGATCTCTCTTGAATGCCCGTGTTGGTCTTTTCCATGTGGCTGGAACACGCAACAAGGATTATAGTAAAACCTTTGCCCAAATCTTACTGTTCCATCTCTGTACACAAGTCTTTCTAATTGTGGCTCACATCCAGTAGCTGAGAACTTGTGCTGAGTATAATTATTATAAGCCTTTTAATAGTCAGTCCTTTGACAAGATTGGTATCATTGGGTCCCTATGCTTGAATTACTGTGTTTAATCTGTCATTTGAAATTATTTGTATCTACCAGGTCTGCTTTACGCGAAACACCTTTTTCTGGTATGAGAACTTCATTTGATGAAAGGGAAGGGGGATGGTTTGGAGATTGAGTCTGGAGATAAGGCTGCATCTCTGACTGTTGTCCTTTTACTGATACTCCTTCCTATGCTGGGCAATTTAATCTATCTCCTTGCTTTGTAAATCTTGCTTGTGCGAGAGGTAGTGTCCGGCTGTGACAAGACTAGTGATTGGGTCAGGTAAACTCCAATTTGGAACATCTCCACTTAGCAGCTTTTTTTACTTTGGGCAAAGCATATCTTCTTCTGAAAATGAGCATGGCAATGCCTGCCATGTAGGGTTGTAAAGCTTAAATGAGGTAATCTATTCAGGATAAATATATACAGGGTAGTTCCACAGTGTTTGGAACTTGGTTGGCATTTAAGGGTACAGGAGCACTTTGTCTTTTGTCAGAAGGCGAAGGGAGAGCAAGCGAATGAATGGGGTGTCTGATGCATGGTGGAGCTGGAATGATATGCCTCAGCTCAGAAGTTAAGGTACATCCATAATTTTGGTTGCTTTTAGAAAGCTTCTGGTTTCCTATTAGTGACAAACTGATGATTGCTTGAAATGCTTTTTATAATCTTTTTTGACAGTTTTTTTCTCCTGTAAAGAAGGAAGTTTGGACTTCTTTATTCCAGACTATCTGAAATTGTGGGAATCTATAAAAGCTGAGGTTAGAATATATGGGGAAGAGAAGGGAGGTCGTCTCAGTAGGGTTACTGTGTTCAGGATAAAGCTTCATTCATTCACAGTTTGGGCATTTTTGGACTTAGGAAACTCAGTTGTACAGTTAAATAGAATAAAAAAAGACTTAAAGACCAGTGACATTATGTGTATATATGATATAAAGTCAATACATCAAGCTAATATTTTTTTTAAAAAACCCAAAGCTATAAAAGCCTTCAGAAATACATTAGATACAATTAAGATCAACACCAGTAAGTAAAGTCATATACACACATTTAATGTTTAAACTGAAGTTCAAAAATAAAGGTGGACATTCTATTATTATGCCTCAGGATGTTATATTTGTCAGTTTGAGTTGTATTACAAGAGTGGCAAAAGTTCACATGCTGAGTAAGTTATGTAATTTTTAAAGAACTAGTTTACTTCCTTAAGTCTTAAATTTAATTTCCTTTCTCTTTCATATTATCTTGCCTTTTTCTTTCCCTTTTATCACTCCCCCCAATTGTCTCAACTTCCATTCCTACCATTTTCTCTTAGTGTCCCCATCTCTCCTTTCCTCCAACTTCCTTTCTTCCCATCTTATTTTTTTCTATAAGGACTTCATATTAGAATGAGAATGGAGGCAAGGAAGCAGACACCCAGGTTACATGGATATTGAAAATATTGGTACACCCAGTTTCTGACCAAGGCTGAGTTCTCTGGCCTGTGTGGTTGCACCCAACTGTTTGATTTGTACTTCTCTGTTTGCTATTTCACATGGAACATGTTCACTATGCACATCATAGCATAGAAAGGAATTATTCTACATGTTCATAGAAATCCCTGGGAAAAGCCTAACTAATATAAAAGCTGATTTGTTTCTCCATGGAAGTCTTTTGAGGCAGGGTCTTGCTCTGTCATCCAGGCTGGAGTGCAGTGGTGTGATCATGGCCCACTGCAGCCTCAACCTCCTGGACTCAAGTGACTCTCCCACTTTTGCCTCCCAAGTTGCTGGGACTACAGGTGCACGCCACCAGGCCCAGCTAATTTTATTTTTTATTTTTTATTTTTTGTAGAGTTGCGGTTTTACCATGTTGTCCAGGCTGGTCTCAAACTCCTGGGCTCAAGCAATTCACCTGCCTTGGCCTCCCAAAATGCTGGGATTATAGGTGTGAGCTACTGCATCTGGTGCCCCATGGAACTCTTTTAAACTGACTTATCCATTATGGGAAGATAAGGGTTGCTTCTACTTCCTCACTTCCCATTCACAAACTGGAGCTCACCCCACCTCCACCTCAGAGTTATTGTTGACCTTATAGTTGTAGATTCATCACTTTTGACTAAATTTAGAGTGTATAATTCTGTTGGCTATCTCTTCCTCCTTGAATCTCTCTTGTTCCTTGGTATTCAGTACACTGGACTTCCTGATTCTCCTTTTATACTAACACTACCCGCTCCTCCCAGTTCCTAGGCATCATCCCCTGTTCCTCTTCTGTCTGTTGTGACCGTGAGACCTGTGTAGTATGGCCTCTGGGGTTCTCTTCTCATTCCTTTTTCTCTCCCTGTCTCAAAAAAGATTATTCCCTCCACCTCTAATCTTAGTCCTATTTTTGGAGCCTGGGTCCATATTTTGGCCCAGCTGTAGGCTCTTTGACCCTAGCTCTCTCACTGATACCTCAAATGGAACATACCCCAAATCCACTTCTGTGATGTGACCTAGCAAATCGTTCAAGCTAACGATCCTGAGAGAAATCAACCCTCAATTGGAGGAGAAGGGGGTGGAGGCATTATGGATCCCATTGCTAATATATTTTACATGTTAGCCACATGTTTTACATAGAGTCCCCCACTTTCAATGGTCTTGGACTCTGAACTTAAAACCTCTCTCCCTGAGAATGTCTGGAAGGTCCATGTCAGATGTTTTCCCCATCATTCTTGCCTGCATACATGGAAGGCCTCTTCAATTGACCTGGCCTCACTGGCTCTTCCTTCAGTCTAGAATCATCCTATAGTTGGTCAATTGATTTTCCTAAAGCACAGCCCAGAACATGTGGTTCTTCACCTTAGAAACTTTCAACGACTCATTAGTGAAGACTAGATGTCCCAGTACAGTGCTTGGCTGTACAGTCCTACATCTCTGTCCCAAATGTATTCCCTGTGTCATGTGCTGCAGGCTCAGGCCCCCTGCAACCCTCACGCTCCAACCACAGCACAGTTCCACCCCTAACTGAGCCTGCCTTGAAACTGCTCATTGTGCCGCAGGGTTCCCTTTTGAATGCTCTGTTTTCTTCAAGTTCCAGTTCAAATTTCCATCTCCTGTGAACCCTTCTTCATTTTCTCCATGTGGAATTAATTGCCTATTCCTTTGAACTTCTGTGGTGTGTCTCTCACACCTCTTATCACATCTTGAGTCATTATAATCTGTGTTCCTTAAAAGTATTCACCTTGTAGAGATGCAAAAGGCCCTGTACCCAAGTTGATGATGAAGGAATGACTGGCTAAATGAACAAATGAATCCACTATTGGGGAGTTTACTCCCCCTGAGCTCTCAAGTGCTGGAGGGACCCCTGAAGTAATTGTAGGTGCCACTATTGCACCATTCATACCCCTGAGGTTGTTGAAGCCCATTCGTGTTGAGACTTCTCTCTTCCCCTCTAAGAAGCCTCCTCATTCTCCCTAGTGGGGCCTTTGAGGAATTCTGCTAAGTCTGACAGGACAGAGAGGTGGTGACCAGAGCAGTTGAGGTGCTGGTCTTGAGACCACCTGCCTGGGTTTCAGTCCCAGCTCTGCCCCATTTGTTGGTGAGTGATGCGCACCGTGGGCAAGGTGTATGTTTACTTTGTGCTTCAGTTTTGTTCCTATTTTTAACTAGAGAGCCTAGTAGTATTTGTCTCGTAAGATTGTAGTAAGAATTAGAAAGATGACAATCTTTGTAAAGAGCCTGGCACACAGCAAGCATTCAGGAAATGAGTGTGAGCTGCTTGGGTAAGGTCCTGGGAGGTTCTTGTTAGCCTCTAGGTCAGGGCTTATTACCTGGCAGCATCTGGGCTGGTTACTACCCACATAGAAATGTATCGTTTTTGTGGGGTCAGGGAGCATGGGGGTGGCTACGGAAGTTTTGTAAATAACAGGAAATATAGCATGGGAGACTGGAATTGTGAATTCACTTGAGAAAATTAGATCTGAGGTTGTAAATACAGTTGTTAAGAATATGGGCTTAGAAGCCACGTCTCAATTAAAGCCCCATTCCTGCAGATGGCAAGCTCTGTGACCTCATGCAAGTTACTTAGCCTTTCTGTTTCTCAACTTCTTGATCTCTAAAATGAAGATAATAAGCATTTCATAGCCTGCCTGGGATTATTAAAGGAGACAGATGTGCTGCTTTTGTTGTTTTGATGGGTCTAGCAATCTGTATTTGGAGGATCTCTCCAGCCGATTCCGGTAGCCAGTAAAATTTGCAAACTAATATGGCACATGTGTTCTGTATTCATATTTCCTACATTTGGTTTCTATGTAAAATTTCAAATACTGAGATGTGTTTCTGGGTGCTTCAAATGATTTGTAAATTCTGCACTTTGCTTAGTAGGGCTACTGTCTTCTAAGTATGTTTTTTCTTAAATAATAGATAATACTGACTGTGGGTTTTTTTGCTCTGGATATTCTGTTAATATCTGTGTGAACTTTGATCTGTTAATTTGCTGAAGGAATACAGTTTATGTCGGGGTAAGAGTTAAGTATTTTAGAAGGAATACCTTGGAAAGTTATGAAAGGCAAAAGCTTTTAAATGGATATGGAATGTAAGAAATAATGGGATTAATAAGATTGAATGATTGTTTTATAAGTTATGACATAATGACTTTATCTACCTTTTGGCTTACATGAATTGAGAATTCTCACTCCTTCTCTGCCTCATCCTTTCCACTTTACAGTTGTCTTCCTTGGTTTCTCAAGAATTCTTCCGTGTGTGGGAACTTAACTCCCTTCAACCCCTCTCTTTTCTTGAAGGTTATTGGGAAGATCTTATCCTATTTATTTGTACAAGTAATTACATTTTAACTTTTGACAAAAGCCTTTGTATTCTGAGCTCACATATTCTATCAGTCCAAAGCTATTATTTTCTTTTATTCTTTTTGGTGTATCATTTATGACTATATTGTAGCATCTTTTTTTTTTTTAATATTTTAGAACTTAGTATTTGTGATTGCTAGTTTAGGAAGTTCTTCATTTTGTGAAAGTGATTTTAAGATCTCTCTACTATTCCTCTTCACCAAGTTCTTGATGTAATAGATTATTTTATTCTACAGATCAGGCACTCTGCCTTTGAGTGGAATATTATAATGGAATGAAGTATTTGTATTTATGGATGACAGATTTGGTCTCGGAATTTATCTTGAAAGATCTTTCCTAAAAATTGTATACTTTAGGTGTACCCACATTAAGTAGAGATTGAAAATGTCATTAGAGGCAAAATACATAGGTTACCCCACCAAACATACCTGGCTGTTTAACAAGGGTAGCTTGGATGCAGTTATTTACAAGATTATAGTCTACTTGTGATTGTGTAATGTACTCAGTAGAGGTAATATGGATTTAGTGGCATCCCTAATAGTAATGATTATTTAACTCTTTTATCGGAGAGAATGAAGATCAGACATCAAGAGTACTTTCTAAAGGTGTTTGTTATATTCACAGTTACAAATTTTACTTAACCATTATCAACAGTGCATAGCTAAAGGATTTTGTCTATAGCGTTCAAACTTTGGATTTGGCTATTCCATGATCCTCCTGTTGTCATGATCATTCACTAGTGACCCCAGGAGCACCACAATTTTCAGGCCCTACGTACATGTTATAGGAGAGTGGACAGAGCTTGAGCTTTCATTTCAAGAAATTTATATTGTCTTTGGATAATAAAAACATCAATGAGAATTGGCTTCCCTTTTGCTTCTCTAATACATAAAATAAACCAAATGGGCTTTATTTTATCAAACATTTATTGATTGCACAATGAAACAATCTTTCCTTTCAGATATATACATCAGTTACTAAAAGAGTAGATACAAAGGTCAGGAAGTAATTACAATGCATTGTGATAAGTTTAATAATATAGGTGTGACAGCATACAGAGGAGGGGGTGATTGGGTTTGAGGTGATGGTGGGATATTGGCCAGGTAAATTTCATGGACCAAGTGATGGCAACATAGGGTTTCACAGATGGATAAGAGTCTTCCAAGTGTACCAGGAGGAAATATACATGTGTGGTGCCAAAACGGAATATGGCATTTTCTGAAAGTTAGAAATTTATACAAGAGTATAAAATTCAAGAGATGGATAAGTAGCTAGGAGGTAAGGCCAGAAAGGTAGGCAAGTTCTAGGGCCTTTGAGGCCATGGAAGAAAACGTGGGCTTCACCTTATGATGGTCGTGTTGGAGCTCGTGGCACATTCACAGAGCTTAACTACTCCTTTGTGTATTTTTTCTAGAAGATGTAGACTCTTATCCATCATTTCAGAAAGCCACATTTTACTTTTTTGAATCACAAAAGGATGCAAGAAAAAATACCAAGGTAAATGAATACAAGCAGGGTCACCATCCTTTGAAAAATCTCCCAATATGGATGTTACTGATTGTGGGTCAGCAATTACATCTTTGTATGTATCAAGAATAGCAATTCTATTTAAAACATCTGTAGACCATGGACTGTAGGTCGTATTGTGGGAGATACCAAGAAAATCTGGCATGTCTGTCTCTCAAGAAGCTTTAACATTTTTAGCGGATGCAGTCAAGAATATAGCTAACTAGAAAAGGGGGATCTGCATTGAGAACCCTATCACACACCCAAACAGTAGAAGTATTTATTTTTAATGAGGAGGGTGGGGCAGGGGCATAGGGGTTGTGGTCCCGGAAAGCATTGCTGAGTAGGTGCCATGTTTAACCATCATTAGAGTATTTGCTGGACAGAAGGAGAATTCCAAAGAATAGTTAACACAGCATTCTCACACTTGAATTGTACACACTTAAGGTGTAAGCAAAGTGGCTTAATAATGGTGCTTGTGCCTCCTATGGTATATTACTGTAATGTGAAAGAGGCTGTTTGTAATTGTAAGGAGAATATCCTTTACCTAGGATTTCAGAGGTCTTGCTGACCCACTTCAGTTCCTCAGACTCTTTAAGTCTGCATCCCTTTCAACCCCTGGCTGCAGTTTTCAGCAGTGGACTTCAAGAGTTGGGCTTTTTTTTTTTTTTCTTTCAGCACATATCTACATTTAAGGGGCACAAAAGCAGTAGTGTTGTGTGAATTGTGGAAAAGAATGTGAGAAGGTATTTGGAGGGGAGGTTTGTAGGGATATACGTTTCTCCTTAGTCTTTTCCAAAATGTTAAAGTGAAATGCTCTTGAAATTAAAAAAAAAAAAAAAAAAAAAAACAGAAAAGAAATAATGACCTCTAGTGGCCGTTTGTATCCTGTTGCATTCTCTTAGTAATGGTTCATTCAGCTTATGAATAGATCTATGTGGATTTAAATTTTATATAATCTTTTCTGTACACCAGGATAATAAAATGTAAGAGAGCATTTGTTCCAATCTTTTTTTCTTGGTTAAATTTGATTTCCACATTATCTACGGAAGTCTCATCAATAAATAGAAGTTAACCCTATGTACAATTGTCAGCCTAAGGTTATATTGTCTGTCTGACTGCTATGATTTTCTTGGCTTGATGCTGTGGTCTTTCTCCCTTGCATACATGGTAGCTTTTCTGTGAATTTTTTACATAAGAATATGTATATTAAGGGATCCATACAAATGTTAGTTGCTGCCAAAAAGAGAGTTGTTTCTTTAGCAATAAACAGTTGATTTTGCAGTCTACAGTCAGTCTTATTGTTGGTTTGACTGTGAGTATATGGAACTCTGGCAAAATGAAATGGAGCAAAACACACAAAGAAGACAGCCACGACAACAAATACTTTGCCTTCCAGCTTTTTGTTGTTTTTTCTGTCCTTACTTTTGGACTTTCTATAAGAATCATATACTTTTTTTGCAATAACCACATAAAACACAAGCATTAGGACAAAAACAGTCCAGAAAATAAACTGGCATATGTTATTTACCATTTGATGCCATTTCAGCCCCAGAGGCCCCTTTAAGGAAGCACACTTTTTCACAGACGATGGTGTTGCTTCCTTGTTGCTCAAGATCATATTTGGCAGGGAGATGAAGAACAAAAAGAACCAGATGAAGATTGAGACCGTTTTTGCAAAAACAGTTTTTTTTAGAAAAATATTTCTCAAAGGTCTGATGATCTTGAGGAATCTGTCAAAGGCTATGAGCCCTAATAGCACGATGCCCACATACATAGTCTCATAAAATATCACCGAAGAAAAACGACACACAAAAGCTCTGAGCTGCCAGGGTGCCAGGTGTGAGTCAGAGAGGATTTTGAAAGGAAGCATGAGTGTCATTATCAAGTCGGCCACCAAAGTGTTTTTGAGGTAGATGATGAAGGTGGAGGAGCTGGGGATGTGAACAAACACCCACAGAGCCAAAGTATTCAGCAGGATGCCGGTCAAGAAAACCACTGTGTAGAGGGCTGGGAGTACCAGCTGTACTATCCGAGTGTCTCTGGGGCACCGCTCAGATCTGTTGAAGCCTTGCATCACTGTGGTGTTCATTGCTTCCAGTGTCACCTGTTACCAATAAACATATATACAAACAAAAGAAAACAAAAAGCCCTTCATGATTTTCAAATGCTATTTTTTAAAAACAGACTTTATGTTTATAGCATATTAACATCCTGCATTTATCTAACACTTTCAATAGATGTGTTGAGAAGGAAAATACTGTTTTCTGGCTAGAATTTTTAAAGCATATAATACATTTTTGGTACTTTTAACAGTACCATTACTTTCACATCCTTGTGAAATCCAAATAACAGGTTCTACCTCATTCGCAGGTGCTACTGTTAGCCATAAAACAAAACACTGTTTAAGAGATAATAATACATTATTATTACTAATACAACAGATTGCTGTAAATTATGTAATTTCTTATGCTCATAAACTATGGTTTGTAGAATATTCAGTTTAAAGCACCTTTTTTCCCTTAAGCATATTCTATCTTTTATATAAGCAAGCACACTCATAATAAAAATTGAAATTCACCTTTGGGAGGATACTCAGTTCTCTCTGTCTTCTTATGGCGGCAGTCATTAGTTCAGCCTACAAATGAGCATGTGAAGCAAATGTTCTGCTTTCTTATAGTGGATTTCCTTCCTTATTTTTACTTATGTAATGTGACCCATTAGAACCTCTTCATATTTAGACCTTTGGGACATTTGCTAATACTCTATTTTAGTTCAAACTTTCATACTGTTAATCTGTAACTTGAATAAAGAAGCTTATTTGCAATTATCTTTAAATTTCTTCATAACTTTCTTGAAGTTTATCTTCTTGATCTGCATGTTCAGTGAACTTTTTGAGTGCCTCTTGTATATAGTGGAAAGTAGAAAGATGAAGAAAATAGTCCCAAATTACAATCAAGTAGGAGAATAAGACTACCTAAAATCAGACAGAATAATCTTCTGTATCCTTGTAAACTGGATTTTCCAGTAATTTGTGTTCAGGAAGACGGTATGTTTATTTTTGTAGATATTTGACTTAGTCTTCTGGTTTGGGGATCTCTGAGAGTTAACATCATGTTTTCTGAGAGGTGAGGACTATTAGATCCAGATTTTTGGAGTTAGAATCCCAGTTCCGCCAATTAATTGGGATTAGATTATAGATAAATGATTCAACAGCTCTGTGTCTCAATTTCCTCATCTGTGTAATGGGTTTGAAAATAGTATCTAACACACTGTGTTATTAAGAATGAATTGATTGCCTGGAATAGTGCTTGACATATAGGAGACACTAAAAAATGTTAGCCACTTTTAGTGGCTTTTAGTCCCATTGCCATGGGAATGAATTGCAAATCCAGATAGAGAGATTATCTTTCACTTAGTAGAGGGCCATTTTTGGAAATCTTTTTTGTATCTGGTGTATTTCGAGTGCAGAGGACTTCAGGAATTTCATCAATCAACGTTGGGCCAATATCTGTCCATTTTTTCCTTTAATTCTCTTCAAGTTTGAAAGATGTAATGGTGCCTTTGCACAGAGAAAGTTGTTGTCCATGGCAGAAATCTACTTGTCAGGTAGGCATAGGAAAAGCGGAAATTAGGAGATCTTACGGAGGATGTGGAGTTCATGGTGAGTTTCATTTCATGTTTCTTGCCACAAGTGTTACCATGGAGTTAGACGAGACTAGTGTTAGTTGATCACAAAGTTTTGGGTGACTTGGCTTTGAATTCTGAGAAGAAAAACTTAATATCCCCCTGGACATTTTAAAATATGAGGCAATACAATGTCTAATAGTTTTGATTAGACTACCCAATAATGGCACAGTTTGAAAAATTTCTCTTTGACTGAAATAAATTAATCCTTGGGAGTATAGATTCAAGATTTCATTAATAGAACATACATGTATGTCTTAAACATAAATGTATAACTTTTTGTTTGCTTCAGCAGAGGAAAAAAAATCCTTTATTTCTTAAGTAGAGAAATTTAACCTACAAAATTAATTGTAAATTTTCCTATAGCCCCAAATCCATAATCTAAAGGAAGATCTGGAATAGTTTTTCTTTAAGCAAGATAAATTCTGTGCAGGATAATTTCATAATCTGAAAACTGGAAATCACTTCTTGGTCAAATTTCAAAACACTGAAGTGTGGGAAGCTTTCCAAAGAGGAAGTGACTTACAGTGCCTGTTTCTAGAGTTATGGAAATAGGTTCTCTTAAATGTGGTAGATGTCAAAGTGTTTGACCATAGTGAATATCCAATAGATCATTCATTTCTATGTGTTTGTGCTTCTTATGTATTAGCTGATTTTTCCTTAGTTTACAGCAGCACTATTGCCTGCTGGGGAGGCCTTTTGCCCTTGAAGACATAGCTGAGAAGCTGCTCAGCAGAATGTTTAGGCGCCAGAGTGCCTGGGCTCAATTCCTTTTTCCAATTCTTTCTTTTCTTATGACCTTAGGCAAGCTGCTTATGCCCACTATGAAATGGTTGCCTTATCTTTACAATAAAAATAAATAATAGTATTTGCTTTACAGTGTTGTTAAAAGAATAAAATGAGTGAACATTCACCGGTGCTTAGAATAATGTCTGTCATGTGGTAGGTATCATGTAGGTTTCTTGTTAAATGAAATTGAAAGAAAATTGGAATGTTGTGCATACATATGGTGATGTCTCACGAAAGGAGAGAAGAATCAAAGAAGATACAGTGAAAGATCCCAGAGGCTAGGAGCCTATCAAATGGGAATAAACTAAACATTTAAGATCCTATAGGGCTCTAAGGAAATGTAGTTAAAAATCAGTAAAGTCACACTAGCTATACTGTTTTAAGTGATTATATTATCTTATTTAATCCTTAACAATCCCCAGAGATTGGTCCCATTTTTAGAGTTGAGAAAAAAGGAAATGCAGAAGTTAAGCCATTTTCCCCAAATCATGCAACCCAAATCTGCTGTAAAGTCACACAGTCGGTCTGGTTCCAGAGCCCATGCTTGGAACCTGCCTCACTCTCTTGCCTCCGATTAAGCCATAGATAGGGTGACAGTGGAATTGTTTGCCAAATTCTGGAGTTCTTGAGCTGAAAGTTCCTGATGTGTGAGAAGGAAACAATCAGCCACAATGTTTAATGGACTTGTGAAACTTTATGCCAATGTAAATTGAGTGAAAGCAGTGTGATCAGAAGGGATACAAAGAAGATAAAATGAAAAGTCACAGAAATCAGTCTCTAGCCAGATAGGAATAAACTACTATTTCCATTTGTAGTCTCATTTGGGATTTCTCAGTTGGATCAAAATTGACAGTCCAAGGCCCAGTACCATATAAATAATATGTGAAAAGATGAGGAAGTATTTGCTTTCATTTGGGATGAAAATTGAAGTAGGAACTCCTATACTTCTATACTCTTAGAAAAGACTTTTACTTCCCATCAAAGTATACCATGGTACTTTCTCAGATTATGTGAAATTGTTTTAAAAATTCCATACAAGAGTAACTAAAAGTGGTAAACTAAAAGTGGTAATAATAAGCTGAAATAAGTTATACTTTTTATTAATGTAACAATCTATTTTTCTGAGTAAGAACAATAGTAGAAAATATCTACATGTAGCTAGAGATAGGCAATAAATTCACTGCTATTTGGAACATTTAATATTTCACATTTTTATTATAAAAGGAAATTCTATGTTTAAAAATTGAAATACAAACATATAGTAGAAAGTGAAAGTTAATACATATACGTACCAATATATGTCTACAAATATATTTACATTTATTTATGTATTGGATTTTTGTTTCATTCCATGTTAGTACACGTAGACTGACCTGATTTTTTTTTTTAACTTTATTTTAGGTTTGGGGTACGTGTGCAGGTTTGTTACATAGGTAAATTGTGTTTTGTAGGGGTTTGGTATACAGATTATTTTGTCACCCAGGTGATAAGCATAGTACCGGATAGGTAGTTTTTCAATCCTTACCCTCCTCCCACCCACTACCCTCAATGTAGGCCCTGGTGTTTGTTGTTTCCTTCTTTGTGTCCATATGAATTCAATGTTTAGCTCCCACTTATAAGTGACAACATCTGGTATTTGGTTTCCTGTTCCTGTGTTAGTTTGCTTAGAATAATGGCCTCCAGCTTCATCCATGTTTTTGCAAAGGACACGATCTCTTTCTTTTGTGTGGCTGCGTAGTATTTCATGGTGTATATGTACCACATTTTCTTTATCCAGTATACCAATGATGAGAATTTAGGTTGCTTCTGTGTCTTTGCTTTTGTGAATAGTGCTGTGATGAACATACACATGCATGTGTCTCTATGATAGAATAATGCCTATTCCTTAATGTATATACCAAGTCATGGGATTGCTGGGTTGAACGGTAATTCTGTTTTAAGTCCTTTGAGAAAAGCCAAACTGCTTTCCATAGTGGCTGAACTAATTTACTTTCCCACCAGTAGTGTGTAAGTGTTCCCTTCTCTCCACAACCTCACCAGTATCTGTTATTTTTTGACTTTTAAGTAATAGCCATTTTAACTGGTGTGAGATGATGTCTCATTGTGGTTTTGATCTGCATTTCTCTAACAACATGCCAATCAAATTTAAAATCAGTTATGCTACATAAATTTACCATAGTTAAGCTGTGACTGATGGGCATGTAGTTAGTTTACGATAATAGTTTTTCTCTATTAAAAACAATGCTATAGAGCATGTATGTGTCCGTATATTTTTGAGCATTTTTTCTAGCATGTTTGTAGGAAGTTTCCTAGAAGAAGGATTATTGGCTCAGTCCTTCTAGGAAAAAGTTATTTGTCAAAATGTTAAATAATATTTTCAAATAGTTTTCCAGAAAGATTGTACCAATTTATTGTTCAATTAAGAGTGGGATTATTGGCCAGGCATGGTGGCTCACACCTGTAATCCTAGCACTTTAGGAGGCCAAGGTGGGTGGATCATGAGGTCAGGAGTTCAAGACCAGCCTGACCAAGATGGTGAAATCCCGTCTCTACTAAAAATACGAAAATTAGCCAGGCATGGTGGTGGGTGCCTGTAATCCCAGCTACTCAGGAGGCTGAGGCAGAGAATTGCTTGTACCCGGGAGGTGGAGGTTGCAGTGATCTGACATCATGTCACTGCACTCCAGCCTGGGTGACAGAACAAGACTCTATCTCAAAAAAAAGAAAAAAAATCTTTTAAATTAATTTGAAACCTACAAGTGAAAAAGCCATGTTATATAAATATAAATTTATTTCCTTATTGGTGATGTTATGTGTTTTTTCTTTCTTTCTTTTTTTTTTTTTTTTTGCCATTTCCATTTCTCCTGGAAATTGCCTTTTCATGCTCTTGCCCCATTTAAAAAAAAAAAAGGCGATTTCTCACTACCTATTGATTATGAAGTGCATTTCCACATCTTTAGTTCCCACTGGCAGTATTGTAATCACACCTTGAGTGTTGGCAGTGAACGGTGATCAGATGTCTTCAGTGCAAAATGATTGAAACACCTAGGTACAAAAAGAGAGTTGTTTTTTTTTTTTGTAAAAGGTTTTTTTCCGCCTGTTTTTAAAGTACTGGTCCAGGGAGAAGCAGTCTTCTTTTTTAATTTTTATTTGTTTATTTATTTAGAGATGGAGTCTCACTCTGTTGCCCAGGCTGGAGTGCAGTGGTTCAATCTCAGCTCACTGCAACCTCGTGTGTTCAAGCGATTCTCCTGCCTCAGCCTCCTGAGTAGCTGGGACTACAGGTGCCCACCACCACGCCCAGCTAATTTTTATTTTTTTAGTAGAGACAGGGCTTCACCATGTTGGCCAGGCTGGTCTCAAACTCCTGGCCTCAGATGATCTGCCTGCCTCGGCCTCCCAAAGTACTGGGATTATAGCTGTGAGCCACTGCACCAGGTCCCCCAGTCTTCTTTTTTTTTATAGAGCCAGTTAGAAAATACTTAGGTTTTGTGAGCCATGCAGTCTACATCATAGCAACTCAGCTCTGTCGTAGCATGAAAGCAGCCATGGATAAAACCTGAATAGTTGTGTTCCAATAAAACCTTATTTATGGACAGTGAAATTTGAATTTCATATAAATTTCATTCGGCATGAAATTTTATTCATTTGATTTTTTTCCTCACAAACATTTGAAAAGGGGTACACGTGATATTTCATGTAAGTAGACAATGTGTAATGGTCAAATCAGGGTAACTGGGATATCCATCACCTCAGGCATTCATTTCTTTCTGTTAGGAACCCACTCTTTGAGTTACTTTGAAATATACAATACATTATTTTTAACTATAGTCACCCTATTGTGCTATGGAACACTAGATATTATTCCTTCTCACTAACTGTATTTTTGTACTCGTTTACCAGTCCCTCTTTATCTCCTCCTTCCCCATGACTCTCTGGTAACTGTCATTCTACTCCCATAAATATGTACAGTTATTATGTATCCATAACAATTAAAAACAAAAATGAAAACAAAACATTCCTAAATCCCAAGCTGTACAAAAATAGACAGTGGGCTGCGATTTGGCCTGTGGGCTATAGTTTGCCAACACCTGCTTCAGACCTTTTCTGTAAGAAACCACTGAGAAAAACTGTCAATAACCAATACCTTTAGGACTTGTAAGCCACTGAGGCTATGGGCAAGACTACATTTTGTTGTCTCATCTTTTGAACTTTTCACATCTGGACCTGAGTCTACAGAATTTGGCTTCATTTAAAAAAATAAAACTTACTGTGAAATGTGGGGTTAATATATATTAATATGCCAAAAGCTAGAGATAATGGCATGTTTTATGTATAATGATCACTCCATAAATACTAACTCTCACACTGTTTTGAATGGGTTTAGTTTGATGTAGTATATGATATCTAAGGTCTCTGAATAAAGATATCCCAGCAAAGTGTGATTTTAGAGTTTTATGTAAAATTTCCATGGCATATATACATACCCATAAAACATAGGTAATTTCAAATACTTTGTTATTTTTACTAAAATACCATATTACTATTAGTATTTCTGTTTATTTCATCTCTGGTGGAAATTGTCATCTCAGTGACAAAGATTTTGGGGGTAGTTTGTGTCCACTCTGTAGTCTCCCAACATCTGACCTCCATGACACTGTGAAGTAGTCAATTTCAGTCCATGCTCTACCCCAACTTGAATGGGTGGAGGGATGAGTCTGCCTTTCATTTTTGTTATATGCAAAAGAAGAAGGTTAGATTAGTTGATCTCTAGATGTCTTCTACCTCAAATATCCTGGTATTCCTATAGAACATGTAAATTTATGCATATGATTTTAGAGTGAACTGTACTAGTCTACATAGCAGAAATTATTACTGCTGTTTATCCCAGCAGTATATAGTTTATATACTATATGAACTATCTCTGTATCTCCACTGACACTGAGTGCTCACTTTTAGTGGTGCTGGAGAAAGAAATGTGGCTGGTTGGAAATAAATACCACTTAGTAGTTAAATGAGTTCAGCTTCGTACTGAAATAGAACTCAGCAGAGGTTGTAGAAGGTTTCAATAAAAGTGATTATTATTAAAGTTCAGTGAACTTTATACAACAATACACCCTTTTATTTCTTCTGGCATTATATTTAGGTATTGATGTCTGTTCCTCCTTCTGTTTGAGAGTCACCTCTGAGGATCATAAAAAATTGAGATAAGTGATGTAAACTTCCACATGTGTTATATGTTTTGTTTATGTCAAAATAGCAAATATGCCTTGTGTAGAATTAGACTGCATGTTATAAGTCTGACCTGTTTTATCATTTACATTTGAACTTATTGAAATGAGAAGTCATCTTCAGAAGAGACTTTGCACAATAACATGTAGTAAAGATGTTGGCATTAATTCTTTCTTAAATGGATTTGATGTAGTTGTATGTGGTATGGTGAGTCGTGGTATCTAATATCTTTGAACAAAGAATTTACAACAAAGAATGATTTAGAGTTTAATGTAAATTTTGTATTTTATACACACCAATACAAACAAGTAATTACAAACAGATCAATCACTTTCCTCTCAGTAGTTATGCTGTGCAACTTTGTAATCATATTTAATTAATTTTTTTCACTAAGGTAAAATGTTCATTAACCTAATTAGCAGCTATTTTCTAGAAGCTAATTAATAAAGGTAAGTGTCAATGATGGTATTATTGAAGTTGTAAAAAATTAGTAAAACTAGTTTCTCTAGAATTAAGGAAATATTTCTATATTTTTTAGTATTAGAATGTCATAAAAGTAAGTAAAGTCTCCTTATTTTAATGACTTCGATATTTCTTCTCTTTATTGTAAAGGTCTTCTTTAAATCTTTATCTTCTAAATAAACATAAAAAATAAGTCCAATCAAATACAGTTTCAATTAGTTTAAATCCCTTAGGTTTTTGCTAATAATGAAAAGTTAATAGTTATTATTCTTTGTGTATCCCACTTACTTAAATTTTTATAAGTATCCCAATAGGTCAGGATTTGGTTAGGGGACTAGGATATATATACATTTTAGCTATCATTTTTGGTAAGAAGATTATATCCAATTGATCGTTCTTCCTTAGTTGATTATGAAAAAATAAAATTGTGAACGATAATGTATTTTAAAAATCACAGTAAATATTATATGATTACTCATTTTGGCAAAACTCTGCAAAACATGAATTCTGTGTAGTTTTGCATGCAGCATGACAATTGGATGTCATTTGTTTTGCTACTAATACAGCTACAGTTTAGATTAGTTTTCTATATTTTAAGATAGCTGTTCATACTGGAAAGGTAAATGAAAATTGCTTTTGTAATCTTCTGTTTCTTAAGAGTCATTATTATTAACTTAGTTGCTTCTTCGTCAGTTAATATTTTTACTTAGCGCTTTGCTTTAACGAATTCTGAACACAAAGAGATTGAAATATTTCCTTAGTTAATTTGTTTACATTGGAGTCTCTTCATTTGGGTCACCACCATCCTGTTCTTTTTTCCTATTGTCCTGGGACAGAGATGTTGCAGAATTGGGGCACTTCAGCATGCTTATCAAGGAATTTCTGAAGGACTTGCAAAGGAAAAAATAGATGAATGGATCCAGGCATGCATTTAAGGAAGTTAACCACAGAGTGCTCTCTTTCACATAGAACAGAGTATTTTCAGCGGTGCAGTCAAAGACATCCCGGGTTTGGCTCAGGGTGTAAGGAATTCGGGCAAAATGGAAAGGAACAAAACAAATAAAGAATACAGCAATGATAATGAAAACTTTGACGTTCACCTTTTTCCTGGGGACTTTACCTACACCCCTCGTTCTTACATATGACCGGTACAGTTCTTTTGTAATGAGTGTATAACATACAATAACAATTAAGAAATTAATCCAGAAAATGACTTGACAGATGTAATTTACTATTTCATGCCAGACTAGACCGAACTCTGATTTAAGGAAAGAGCATTTCTTCACATTCTTGTCTCTCGGCTGCCTGTTGGTCAGAATCATGTTAGGCAAAGAGAGTAAGAACATGAATGCCCAGATGACAACAGAGAGAATCTTAGCCCCCAAGAGATTTTTGGGGTTGGATGTTTTAAATGGCCTGGTGGTCTTCTGGTAGCGATCGATAGTTATCAGTCCCAGGAATGAAATACTGATATACATTGTGAAATAAAATATGACGGAGGTAACTTGACACACAAAAGTTCTCAGTGGTCCTGTTCCCAGTTTGGCATCACTAAGAATTTTGAATGGAAAAGTCAGAATCATGAGAAGATCAGAAATGACTGTGTTCTTAAGAAAAATAATAAAGTTTGATTTACTCCGGATTTGAAAGAAAATCCTCATTGCCAGGCCATTTGTGATAAGTCCAACAAAAAACAGGACAGTGTAGAGCAGTGGGAAGAGGACCTGGGTGATTTTGTAGTCTCTGGTGCACAGACTGGTGTTCCCAGGCGCAGAGGTGAGGTTGTCGACGGCTTGCATTTCTTGTTGGTTACCTAGAGAACAAAAGAGAGGATGGTTATTTTCAGCCTAAGGTAGTTATTATTGCTGTTATCTCTATGTGTAACTTTTTTGGACACAGCCTCCTCTAAAAGTTGAGGTTTCTCATCTTCATTGTAGTAGTTAGTATGAACACAGAAAACTGAATCCCAAAATATTTCATTGCAGCAAATATTGCATCTCTGCTGAAGAGAAATGATCTGAAGTATAATATGTGAAGTTATAGATGCTTAGTATTTTTTTATTTGTTGAATGTTTGCCTCTTAAAGCACATTTTGTCTTAGAGCTCACTCATATTTATATGCAAAAGCTAGAAGAGAAATAATGGGGCTGTGCTTTACTCTTCTCTAGCTTCCCCTCCATGCCTTTTAGCTTTTTGGTTTCTATTCACAGTCACTTTTCCCCCCAACGTCCTTATTTCTGAGCTTCTTTTACTGTAGTGCCGTCAAAACAGTTGAGAGAGAAATGATGGATAATTGCCTGTTAGAATCCTAAAGTAATAAAAAGGGGGAAGAAATTGGTGTAAAATTACTCTTGGGAAACTTATTAAATAAAATACTGAATCAGTAAAAAAAAAAAAAAAAAAAAAATGAACCTTTTTTCCTTATATTTGGAAGATATTCCTGCCTCTATATTGCTCACTCATTCAAAGATTGGCCTCACGGAGATTCATTATTCTGCTTCAAATATTTTAACCCATGTGTATCTTATTTCCAACTTTCTTCAGTGTTTTGAAGTTGCTACATACATTTTCTTGAATATCATTCAGTATAAATTTTAAAACAGTAAAAAAAAAATAAGAGTCAGAAATGGCCTGTGTATATATGGTCATGAGTTGGCATTCCTCAAAACAAGGCATACTTTCCAGATTTATGGAGTGTGTAATGGTAGCTAAAATAAAATATAGGTTATTACCACAATAGGCAGCTATAATGAAAACTAACAAGTGACTCGAATATGCTATATGGCATCTACATCTTAGGAATTTGAAATGACATTTGTAATCTTTTTATTTCACCAGAGATAAATGAAATTGATTCTATATAAAATATTCTTAATAATCAGAGATATATTGAAAGTACAAATAACAAATTTTAAAAAATAACTTTCGTGTAAAAGATATTTAGATAAATGAATGTAGCACTTAAATTCCCCAAAATGTGCATGGAATTCCTTTCTGTCCTTAATTATGGAAGGAAAATGATTAAGAATCATGTTGTCACAGTATGGCTTCAATTTTCAACATCTCCTCACCTATTTAGCGCTTTAAAATAATGCTAAACAAAACCTAATGTTTTCCAATACAAGATCACTGATTTTAACCTTTCCTGCTACTGCTGTGTGGTCTTAGTTCATCCCTGACAGTTTTGGAAATTCGACCTAGTGAATATACATTTTGTGTAGTCTGTAAGTTATTTAACAAGTATTCTTGACACTGAGAATTTCAGCTCCCTTTATCTGTATTTAAATCTCATTTTATACTTGAGGCAAAGTAACTAAGACCATTTATATTTTATTTCTATGCTTTGTATAATTTTTCTTAATAAAGAGGCTAATTAACAGTTGTCTCTGACATCATTAATTAGACATCTGTTTTAATTGTAATTTTTATTCCAAATACATGCTTGCATTGATAGTTATTAAGGTTTACAATTTTAAGAGAAACTTGGAAAAAATGTACACACATATCAGAGTGTAAATACATATATTTGTCAAGTACTTGTAGAAATAACGTTACCTGATAACTGTGTTGATTCTGGAGGGTTTGAGTGTATCCAGTAAGTAGTAGTTATTGCAACCTGCAGAGTGGCATCTGGTATTTTCCTTTTAATGTCTTAGTTTAGTTGCCAAACCTCTTTGTGATAGAGGATTTCCTGAGTTTTCATCAGTAAAGTCTTGAGTGCTCTAGAGAGAAATAGAAGGAGAGAGAGAGAGGGCTTCACAATCAGAGATTGTCTTCAAACACTGGACTCAAAGCTATGCAGACACTGAGTTTCTATCTGTCCTCTTTTAGGACTTCTGCTTTTATTTCCCAGGAAATGTGGGATGAGGATGGCTGAGAAGTCGTCTTTTAAAAAGCAATTTAAAATCTTGCGGCTTTTTACTGAAACCTGCTATAGAGTTGATGATTTATAACTTCGAGTTATGGTTATTTTCTATGCAAATGATAAATCCAAGTTGAGATCAAGCCTTCGAAGTCTGCTTCCTGGAGAAGATTTTAAGCTTGCTTTCTTGGGTGGTTAATTTATCTGAAATATATTGTGTACAACACTGGGTGATGTATTTTCTTCTAACAAGTAATTATGTTAACTCAAAATGCGTGCTGGCTAGGGATGTTAAGTCTCTGGCCCTTTGTTTTTTCCTTGGTTAATAATGTCATTATTTTAAACCTGTGTTTGATTAACTCCTTTGTAGGTGAAACAGCTTCCTTCTATTATAAATTAGCAGATTCCAAAATTACATTAGAAAAGTGTGTCGTTCATGCTTTTCTTGAGTAGAATTTAAATATAAACAATTTTTTTTTTTGTTTCTTTACCTAACTTTGAGTTTTTGGGAAAATATAACATTAAATTAAGGCATCCTTGTATCACAATTATTTACAGTTATTTAACTTTGAAACCAGAAGGGCAAAAAATATGTTAGGGGTGAGATTGAAGGGCAAAGTGTTTTGCTGCTTTAACTTTTTTTTTTAAATTTTATTATTATTATACTTTAAGTTTTAGGGTACATGTGCACAATGTGCAGGTTAGTTACATATGTATACATGTCCCATGCTGGTGTGCTGCACCCATTAACTTGTCATCTAGCATTAGGTATATCTCCCAATGCTATCCCTCCCCCCTCCCCCCACCCCACAACAGTCCCCAGAGTGTGATGTTCCCCTTCCTGTGTCCATGTGTTCTCATTGTTCAATTCCCACCTATGAGTGAGAATATGTGGTGTTTGGTTTTTTGTTCTTGCAATAGTTTACTGAGAATGATGATTTCTAATTTCATCCATGTCCTTACAAAGGACATGAACTCATCATTTTTTATGGCTGCATAGTATTCCATGGTGTATATGTGCCACATTTTCTTAATCCAGTCTATCATTGTTGGACATTTGGGTTGGTTCCAAGTCTTTGCTATTATGAATAGTGCCGCAATAAACATACGTGTGCATGTGTCTTTATAGCAGCATGATTTATAGTCCTTTGGGTATATACCCAGTAATGGGATGGCTGGGTCAAATGGTATTTCTAGTTCTAGATCCCTGAGGAATCGCCACACTGACTTCCACAATGGTTGAACTAGTTTACAGTCCCACCAACAGTGTAAAAGTGTTCCTATTTCTCCACATCCTCTCCAACACCTGTGCTGCTTTAACTTTGTGTAAATATTGCTTTGCAGAAACACACCTCCCTGGTGTCTCAAACTGCAGTGTCCTTCTGTTATCAGTGGGAATCATTTGTGTTGGTGCTTTTGCTGTGAACACATGTTTTGGTTATTTCTTCTGCATTTTGAGTATTTGTCTATGTCTTTACATGTTAAATATCTTCATTGGTTTTCATAGTGCGGAGCGGCAGCTCTGCATCACTTGGGAACTTGCTAGAAATGCACATTTTTGGGCACCAATCTAGCTGAGTGAATCAAAAACTCTGGGGTGCCCCACCCTGCATCTGTATTTTAGTAAGCCTTCCATTGATGCTTGGTACACTCAAATGTGAGGACCACTGATTTAAATGGAATAAGAATTTTGTTGCCATTTAGAACTTGAAGCTATTAATATCAGTCACTTCAGACACATAATAATCCCCAAATGTTGGTCATCTTAAAGGGATTAGTTTGATATTAAACTCTTGGAAAGGGTTGTATTGTTATTTTTAAATATGACTATTGTAAACAAATCTTAGCCTTCCTTATTTGTTGGAGTCTCAGAATTTTAAAAAGAGCTTTTATGCTGTATGTACTTCAAATAATAATTGTCAATATTTAATTTCTTACACTGTCATGAATTAACTCACTTTATTAATAATCTCAACTATTCTCTGAAGTATGCATATCATCCTCATTATCTGGATGAGGGGAACTGAAGAGCAGAGCAGTGAAGTTAGATGGAGACCCCATTCTGACCTGTGCTGTCTTGTTAGCCTTAGAATCTGTATTTGTGTATTTCTGTACCTGAGAATCTTCCCTCTCCTCAACCCCTCTCCCACTAAGAGTCCCCAGTAGTGAGAAGTGAATCTTGTGTGGGATGGTTGTACGTCTTTCAATAAAATAAGGACCATACTCTCCTTTACAGCAAATTGTAGATGCTAAAGGATGTTTATGTTGCTTTTTCTAAGACCATCAAATGAAACAAGGCTTATTCAAGAAAATGATGATTATTTTTAACAAATCAATCTGCCATATTACAAATTCAGGATACTTAAGTCATAGTACCTTGTTGAGAATTTATATTTCTAAACCTCTAGAAGGGCTAACAGTAGAGATTTGAGGGATCAAAGAAGGGCTTCAGTTCTTGATCTAAATTAACTTTATTTTTCCTCTGATTTTTAACTCACAACCACATACCTATTTACAAACCACCTCTGATAACATTTTTTCATTGGAGGAAGACTGCCAGTTAGACCACTTAATGCTGAAAGTGACTAAAATCTTTAAGTGAAAAGTATCTCAGTTACAGAAGTATATTTTCATATGAATAGAAGCAGAGCAAGTTATAGATACTTTAATCTCTCATTAGTAAATAATATCAACACATACAGTTTGTAGTTATTTGTGTTAGTGTTGGGAACAGAGCTAACTTTGGTTGGTTTGGTTATTTTGTATAATTGAGATGAGTTAGAAAAATGAACAGAATTTTTACTTTTAAGTGGCTTAATTGGTTTGTTTATTTTACCAAGTCTACTAAAGGTAGTCTGCTCATCTGAAAATGTTTGCTTCAAATGGGATTACTCTGAAACCTGTAGTCTTTTGGAACTGGGCAGGAGGATAGAGATATAATTATGACATTTGATAGCTCTTAGGCTGTTTTAGTTCTAGTGGTCTCTGGTTCTAAATGTGGTCATTTTGACATTAATATTTTGTTTGAGGGTGTGTATTTTAAAGCAGTGCATAGTCATGTCTGCTAGCTTGGCTTTATCCATTGGAATATAGAAATTTAGGTTAGATACCAACAGGTTCCAAAAGTAACGAGTCTTGGGCATTGAAATATTTCGCAAAAATGAATGCCATCTTTTGTGACCTAGTTATCTGACATCCCAGTCTTAAGTGTTCTGCTTGCAAGAAGAGGACTAGTAGATATATAAATATCAGTCATACTGTGGACTATAAGCTGTGTAGAACAAAGATTTAATATACAAATGTAGTTAAATCAGCCTCCTATTTTCTTGATTTACAGAAAATATACTCTGTGTATAGTTACTAATGATTAAAAAAAAACTTGTTAATTTCTTCATTCCTGTAAGTTTCCTCATCCATGTGCACACCCATTCTTCCTCCCAGGCTCGAAGCTTATTCCTGATGGAACATTTATGTGAACTTGTTTTATTCCAAACAAAATAGCATGGTATATTGAAAGATTCAGCTGAAAGAAATAGTGTTTTAAGGCATCTTTTAAGAGTTATTTAATAAGCTAAAAATTTTAACTAAATGCATTTATTGTTTCTAAAGACTGGTTTTTACTGCTTTTCTTAGAGACATGATAGGTTGCTATGTGCAGTTTACTTCCGGATATATACTGGATTTGCATTTGAAGTAGAGCATGCAAAAATTAGGAAGTACTGGGAAGTATGAAGTGCCATATTTTGTTTTGTCAGAAGGACAATTACATCCACTTCATCTGTTTTTATTAGTGTTTGGAAGAAAGGAAGCGCATTCTGAGTGAGATCTTTTTCATTTTTCTTTAAGGACATTAGTAATTTTAAAATTCTATGATAATTGAATCATTGTTGAAATATCAGAAAATGTGAGTAAGGTGAAAGGATAATACACAGCTCTGATCATCTTACCATCATTATGACATCTTTGTCAACACACACACATTCTGGCAAAATTTCTAATCAGTTATTTTAAAGAAATAAAGATGAATTAGAGCAGACCTCAATTCCTTTAACTCCATTTCTTCTTTCTAAGGACATTTGGCTCAAGAGACATATTTTAATTTGCGTAGTACAACAAGCCTGCCAGGGTTTTGGGCATGCATGCTTCTAGTTTCTTCATCTATTAAGTTTCTGTGAGTATGAGATAATATCTGGAGAAAGAAAGTAATTGATCTAAAGGATGAGATTTTTAGAACTTAGTTTACATGGGAGATGACACATTCAATTCAATAGCAGCAGGTGGACTAGGATAAAAGAGGTAGCCAGCCGTCCCCTGTAATAGACTCTCCAGTTGATGCTTTTCCTTGTCCAACAACTGTATCCTTGAGGGAATAAACAAGAGTAATTTTTGGGTGTTTATCTCAGATTATTAATATTACTTACAACTGTGCAACTTGAGGGCGTTTAAACACCAAGTTGAAAGAGCAGAAATCGTTGATACTTTTGAAAATATTTGGTATATTTTATTAGGTTGACTTTATTCTCATTTGTTATAAATTGCTATTTGAAGGCTTCTACGTTTTCTTTCTTTTTTCTTTTTTTTTTGAGACCGAGTTTTGCTCTTGTCACCCAGGCTGGAGTGCAATGGCACGATCTCGGCTCACTGCAACCTCTGCCTCCCAGGTTCAAGCAATTTTCCTGCCTCAGCCTCCCGAGTAGCTGAAATTATAGGCACCTGCCACCACGTCTGGCTAGTTTTTGTATTTTTAGTAGAGATGGAGTTTTCCCATGTTGGCCAGGCTGGTCTCGAACTCCTGACCTCAGGTGATCCTCCGCCTCAGCCTCCCAAAGTGCTGGGATTATAGATGTGAGCCACCATGCCCAGCCTACATTTTCTACTTGTATGAAAAACTGATGTAAACAAATCTTGTAGGCTCTTGAAAAATAGTAGCTTCTAAAATGCCTCTGCCTGTCCTATTTGAAGACTACTATAGTAACACCTATCATGAGTTCCCTGAAAATATTAATGCTAAGAAAGGGATACTGTCTTTACACCCCACATAGAGGTTGAGCAGTGATTCTTTTCCAGCTCACTACGTGCTGCTTTTGCTTTCAGTTTTATCCCCGCATTCTCAACTCATGACTTTGTTCGTCGGCCCAACTCCCTGAGCATATCAAGGCCAAGGCATGATTTGAGCTTCTTAAGTGTCTTCTTCACCTCAAAATGTCTTTTTATTTTCACTAATTTTCTTTTTTTCCGATGGTCAAGTAGAAGGATGTTCCTTTCTTTCTTTCCATATTAATCCAGCTAAGAGGCCATTGTCTCTTATATCCTTTATCATCAGTTATCTGTTCCCCAATCTTGATTTCTATTTGAAAGACAGGTCTGAAACAAGAGTTTTTTGATGATCTTCATAACGCTCTCTTTCCTCTCAAGCTGTTGTTCTTCGTGCCCAACTCCTGGTAAATGTGGGTCACTTCCCTATCTTCACCATTTCATCATCACCTCTTACTTCAACCGCTTGTTTCCTAGCTTTGTGCCCTGCCACTTAGAGAAACTTCTCCTTTGAGGTTCACACATGGTTTGTCAGTAAACAAGAAGTCACATCCATTGTGACTTCTTAACCTCACTGGATGTTGTCAGTGACACTCTTTCTTATGTATCCCCTCCCCTGACTTGTGTGACCCCGAATTATAGTATCTTGTTAATTAAGGAGCATGTATGTGCACCATTTGCTGGCTTATTTCTCCCCTCACCATCTCAGCTCTCTTAGCCCTTCTTCCCTAAACATAATGTGAAGGTTTTGCACCCCTCCCAGGACTTGACATACTGCCCTTATTTCTGAGCTGTCACCTCTGTGTTAGGGCCCATATCAAACCAATTACTGGACATTTACACATTTCTACCTACCCTTCAAATTCCTTGCAATTACATGTAAATTCAAAAGTTCCCTGCTGTTATAATGTATTAATTTTTTTATACATTGTAAATAGATTATTTAATAATAATTACTTGGTAATATAAACAATACTATTTATTAGTATACATTATAAATAATTTTAACTAGTGGATACATCTTGAATTCCAGTGAGATGCACATTTACTCCTTGGGTTCAAAAGCCTGATCCTTTCCTAACTTCTTAGATACCTCTTCATTTTGCTTCTTAGTCTTCATTCCCACCACTAAAACTTAGTTCACCCTACAAACTTTTTTACTCTAGCTTTGTCTGTCACATCTCCCCTTCATTTTTCTCAACACTTAATCATCAGGTAAAGTTTCCTACAAAACTAATTTTTCTCCTTATCTTCATCTCTGCCCTATTACTTTAGCTATATATTTGTTCATTAGTCTGCTTATTTTGTATTTAGTATGTTCAACAAATATTAGATGCTAACTCATTGCCTATTAAGGAGATTATAAAAATGAACAAAACAGACATGGAGTCTTCCACAAAATTTACACACTAATGAGGAAGACAGACATTAAACAAATACCTAGAAAATAAGTGAATTATACTGTAATAAATGCTCCAAGGTCTACTTCCCCTCCTTACTCCTTCTGTGGGGAGGTTTTCAATAAACTGGAGTGACAGAGTGAGGGAACTGATACTGTATTTGTACATAGCATTTCAGCAAGTGAAATCACGGCTATGAGAGTATTTTAGGTGTAAGGACGAGCAACAGCAAAGGGAGGAAGTGCCCTAGAGTCTCGGTGAAATGTTGAGTAAGGCAGTTTGGTATGGGTGTGGGGGATGTGCAGGGGAGGAGTGGAAGTCTAGCATGTGAATTAACGGTAGTGAACACTGTCCATTATACTTCGAAGCATTTTACACGCTTTATCCCAGGTTTTCTCACAAAAACCTTACAAGGAAGGGATGTTACCCATTTTTCAGAGGAAGAATCAGAGGTTTAGAAAGGTTTATTATTCGAGATCATGGATTGGCAAGTGGCACAACCAGTATGCAGTCACAGTTCTCTTACCCCCAAGCTTGGGCTATTATCAGTAAATTTGGGGCCATAGTGATCCTGTGCGACGTGAGGAGCACGTGGCTCTTTCTAGGATGCTTTCCTTCACCACCCCTCTTTGGACTTCTAGGTCTGTAAATACTACTTTGATGACATTGAATCTGTGCTCCTTGCAGACAGGAATCATTCATCCTTGTATTTTTTCAGGGCTCCTAGCGTTTTGTCTTGCCTTAAATAGATATTCTATAAACAGTTACTGAATAACTATGCTACAGTCATCACCCTTCACATGGACATTTACATTAGGACCATTTGATATATGCCTTAACTGAAAACAATTACCAAAGCACGTGACTGGCACTGCCTTCATTTTTCATAATTTTATTAGTGCCCCCCTGTTTCCTTCCTAGGGTTCATATGTACACAAACCACCAGACCAAAAAAAAAAAAAAAAGAAAAGAAAAAAGAAATATATCAGTAATTTTCTGTAGCAACAACGAAAATGGGAAATTAGCAAGCAGCTCAGCTCATTCAGATGCGCAGCCAGCTCTAGGGATCACTGCTTATGTCATTTGTATCCTATGATTAGGAATATCTTTTGAAAATTTGGGAGAGGTACTCAGGATATTAAATAAGAACAGCTTCTAAGAGAAACTCGCTCCTAGCTTCTTTTTTTTTTTTGGAGGCAAATTTGAACACCTGAAACATTAAGAATCATTTGGGGGGTGGGGAATAGATAGATTGGCAGGGCATATAAATGTTTATTTCTTGTAATGTATAATAAAAAAGGAACCAGTGCAATGGGAAGCAGTGGCAAGTGTGTCCCTGAGAAAGACAGACCGACACAAAGACTGAGAGCCAAGTAACAGAATTGGAGAGAGAAAAACAGGCGCTTAGTTTAACGCTACAGAAGCAATATGCTACTTTGTGCAGAGTACACATGTGAAGTACTCCAGGTCAATCAAACATTGGACTTCTCCTAGTCTGAGGTTTTTGTTCTTTGTTGCTGCCACTACTAATTAGGAACACAGTGCAGTTTGTTTTCTCTGTGAGGAATTCTTTTCTCATATAAGCTCCTTAGGATAAGATGGATGCTGTTGGGAAGGGTAAGTGCTTGCCATGGGCAAAAATATACATAGAGTAAGAAAAGGAGGTTTACCAAAGGATAGATTTGGACATTTTCTAAGAAAATGGAAGATTATAAGATCCAAGAGAGAAGTTGCTATAGAAAGATTCAGAGCCAGGCACAAGAGAGGGCACATCTTGTACTCTGTTACTTTGGCTGAGGAATGTGTTCAGTGGTGTGCATATGCTTTCGTTATGCTGTGACTAAATTTCTTTCCCACGTGGGAAAAAAAATGGTGCTTGGATTCACTGTGCTTATGGGGTGGTGGTGGAGAGGTGGTCCAGAAGGGAAGAGTGGTGATGTCAGAACATGTTTGCATTTTCAGCTGTTTGCCTCACACCTAATGACACCTACACGCTTTATTGTTTTGTCTTTTGGAAATAAATATACATGTATCTCACACAGTCATGTTGGAAATAAATGGAATATATATAGTTTTGTAGAGATGAAGTCTTGCTCTTTTCCAGGCTGGTCTTGAACTCCTGTCCTCAAGAGGTCCTCCCACCTTGGCCTCCCAAAGCACTGGGATTACAGACAGGAGCCACTGCACCCTGTCCAGGAATATTTTTTATAAAGGTGTTTGAGGATCCTAGCAAGATATTTTTCCCTAAATGTAAATATTTACTATTGCTATATATAAAACCAGGCTTATGAAGAGATAACATTTTCCTTAAGGGAAAAATATGACTAGACAATATGTTACATGATGTGAAATTAATACCATGTTCAATTTTAAACAATGAAAAGTTTTTCAATAGCCAAAACTTACTTTGTAGGGTACGCCCACATCAAGTGCTTCTATTAAGACTTCAGGTCAGTTGACACTTTTTTTTTTTTTTTATAATGTTAGCAAGTTCCAAACTGGAAAAACAAGGGTGTTGCCAGTGGAGGTTGAGGTGAATTGAAGGGAGGGCGGGATGCCACCACCGCAAGCCAGCATGGAGGTGCTGTGGTCAGTGCATTTCAGGGATATGAAATGCAACCCCACCCCTGCAGACAAGAGTTTCAGAATGCATTTTCTGTTTTTCAGGATGAATCTTCAAGTCATGAATGTAACCAGCGCACAATCCTTCTCTATGGAGTCGGCAAAGAGCGTGATGAAGCAAGGCATCAGCTGAAGAAGATTACCAAAGATATCCTGAAAATTCTAAATAAGAAGAGCACCACAGAGACAGGGGGTAAAGAACCTTAATGCATTTGCTCCCATTGTGTTGCCTTTTGCCTTCCCTCTGAGCACAGTCTTTATCAAAGTGTTCTATGTCACTGTCAACAGAGCGTTTCCCCTCCTGAATGACTCTCACATTGAAATGTGAACAAGCACATTTAAATTTTAAAGCCTTGTTTCCATTTATAGCAACCCTTGTCTTAAAATATTAATACAAGGTATTAATATTAAATATTATTTTATTAAAATATTGTATTCCATAGGTAGGTGTAGGTAATTTATTCTGATTTTTGGTATACTTCTCAAATTTTCTATAGTAGTAATAAATGAAGTACTGAAGAATGAGTTGAAAACCTTTAGTCTGGAAGAGATCCATTTCTCTGTTTCTTTACCATAATTTTCCAAGCTTGTGGTTAGTTTTTTTTCTGCGGCACTCACATTTGCATGTTAATTGAAAATCATGACAGCATATTTGCTCACCTTTTCTTGCATTATTGAGAAAAATTATTGCAGTAGGTAGTGATGGCTACCTATATCTCCAAATGATTTCAAATAAAAGAAAATTTGATCTTTGTTCTATAATGTCTTCTTTAGTTGAAATGCTCTTTCCTCATCCTTTTGACATAGTTTTTACAGTGAAGCTGTGCCTTTATGTTGTATCACCACATTGCATAATTGGAATTTTGTAATTATCCACTTCATGTTTGCCTAATTATTCTTTTCAAGGTTTGTTTATTTCATTAGGCAATCAAATTATTTTAAATATATAATTAGGTATCCTGCTACCACCACTGGTGTTTATTTCTCTAATACTTAAATCATAGAAGGAAAAAGAAAGTTTGTGTTTACTCTATGTAAACAACATTCTTCCTGCACATGGTATAAACCACCTCTAGGAGCCCTACTGTTCTGTAGTACATATACTTTTTTATGGACTCTTCACAGGAGATCCAGTTCTTAGACTTTAGCAGGATAAATTGCTAGAATTTGTCCACCCTAGATCTTTACTAGAGAAAAATACAGATCTTAATAATGCAGATAGGTTCTCTTTCTTCCTAGTCAATCATGGTGCACATGCAGAAACATGGTACAAGAGGCAGTGTGTTTCCATCTGCATATGGCATTCTGGGTATGTGATGTCAGAGGTGATAGTCCTCAGAACACAGTGGGAAAGTTATCCTTCCCGTTATTCCCATCACCTTCCCTAACTCCCTTCCATTCCCAGTTAAGGACTTTGAAATACCTCAGCTCTCTGAGGAAGCAACCAAGAGTTGTGGAAGGGAAATGAAACCTTCTTGTTGATGTGTCATTATTGAGTTTGAAAAAAGAAAGTGCTCTGTCTAAGAAAACTGTTTATCTGTTGTTTTGGTGTTTTCTCTGTCTTAGAGAAAAGAGGAAACAGTTGCATTTAGAAGATTGAATTTAGAAGCCCTGAAACGAGCTAGCAAAGAATATTTAAAACTACTTTTGGTATACTTGGAAATGGGATGGGGGGGAAGTCAGTATTTCCTTCAGGAGGTTCGTAATACATATTTTATCTAACGTATTTTTAGAGGGTCTTTCCAGATCCTATGGAACTTTTTAGAAGGCTTGAGGGGTATGCGAAGGGGAAGGAAGCAATGTGGTATCCTTTTTTGTTGAGCCTACTAACTTCCTTCACAGCTTTTTAATGCCACACTACAGTTTGTCCTGTCTTTGTAGCAGTTCCTCAAATAGGCAATTCTAGCATATGAACTCACAAAGCGAAAAACATTGTTCTGTGCTGCCTTTTGAGAAACAGGTGAGGTATTCCTTATACGAAGTGCTTGGGACCAGAAGGGTTTTGGATTTTGGATATTTTCACATTTTTGAATATTTGCATATATAATGAGAAATCTTGGGGATGAGACCCAAGTCTAAACATGAAACTCATTTATGTTTCATATACACTTTATATACATACCCTGAAGGTAATTTTATTTTTCTCTTGGGGATGCTTAATAAACTGTGTTGTGTGTCTACATTTTGACTGTGACCTGTTACGTGAGATCAAGTATGGAATTTTCTACTTGTGACATTATGTCTGCACTCAAAGTTTCATATTTTGGAGAATTTCAGATTTTGGATTCTCAGAATAGGGATCCTCAACCTTTTTCAGTAAATAGAAACATCATCTGTGGAACCACATTGTTGGGGGGGGATTTTTGACTTTCTTTCATTTTAGATAAAGTTCCTTAACCAGAAAGCTGTTAATTTGGGATGTAGTGAGCTGCTGTATTGTAAATAATCTTAATTTTAAGTCACTAGTTAAAACTTAGTGTAAGCACCAGAAATTAGCTAACTGTACTTCATATTAATGGAAATATGCCCACTTTTTTCAGTAACATGAGTATTGGTAAGGAAAACAGACCTTGTGTTAGCATGTATTTGATTTCTGGGAACACATGAAAATAATATTTTGAGGAACCAACTCATTAGGAGTGTTGTCAGATCAGCCAGGTCTTGCCTAGGGGAATTTATAATATAAAGTTTAAATAACATTTCCAGTTGAATGATCAAAGTTCATTTTTCATTTGCCTTGACCAGTTATCTTTTTTGGTTGTCAATGGTGTATCTTTTGAAAATATTAGTGAAGTTGACTATGACAACCTTTAAGAGGCTAAAGTTTCAGGATTTAAAGATTTTTAAAAAGGAAAATCAAAATTAAGCAACAAAAGAGCAATAATATATTATAAAAGCAAATTAACATAAGAAAGATGAGGAAAAATATATATTGACTATAATGTTACTCATGTAAATATCATTAAAATAAAGTATTTCATTGAGAATCACCACTGATTTCTTACATTTTGCTGTTAAAATGAGTATAAATTGCTAAGAACCAATTACATTCTTTTACATGAAGTTTTAAGAAGTTAGTGATACATAGATAAATGGAGTCCATTAACACAAACAAATAAAAAGGTGCACTTGGGAGTTTTTAGTAGGATCTACTTCTTTAAGTCTGTTGTTATTATTTGTTTTGTCCCAGGAAGAACTGAATCAATACATTAATTTCACTTTTAAGGCATTTTGTGCACAAGACTATTGATGTTAGCTCTTCAGCCTTGGATCAAAGATGTTAGTAAATGAAAAATTCAAAACTTGGTTATTTTAAACATGCTCATGACATGTGAGCAGCTACAGTGAAGGCAAAATTTCATACATAATTTGTACTTTTGAGAATAGACATTGAAAAAATAAGCAGGTTTAGTGAATTTGTTAGTTCCTAATCTTTGCATTATATTTGGTGTTACTGGCCAAAAGTGACACAAGCTTGTAACTTATGTTACCCCAGCACCTTTAAATTCTGATGTACTCTGGCATCAAGGTTTCTTTGTTAGGGAATTAGGAAAGAACCAGCCTTGTGGTGTTTTGTTTTATTTTGTTTTTGACTGTAACCACTAATTGCTTATTGTTGAAAGAGAAGTCTCTTTTATTTTCATGTTATTGTTTAAGACCATTACATTTGCCATTAGCAAAATATTTTTGAGTTCAGTGAAATCTTGTTCATTTCTTGAGTCTTTAATAGAGAAATCTGTAAAGTAACATTTGTTCTCTGAAATTAAACTTTCCTAAAGAAGAGGACAGTGTGAGGAGTAGAACTCTTGTCTTGGTAGCCTTTAACTACTTAGAATCACAGTGCTAGAAATGACATTATCAATCATATATCCAACTTTTCCTTTTTGTTTTTAGATTTGTCTTTGTAAACATAAAATATTAAAGTATTTAAAAGCAGGATTGAATCTAGTTTTGGATCTTATTGTTAGAACAGTTAAGAAGAGTACCCCTAGAATAAGCAATGCTTATTTTTTTTAATTGGAATTTTCTTCAAACCTCTTTATGCTAATTTGATAAACATGTCACTTCTTCATTAATGTGGAGTGATTTAATTTTTTGCCACCATTAAAAAAGGAATCATGTAATTTCTTTTTTAAAAAATATATTAAACTGTGTCAGAAAAGTAACAAGATGAGTCTCCAAAGAAGATGCCAAGCAAGTGTTTGATTAAGTCAAAGTGAGCCCAGGAGATCTCCCCACCTTCATTGTGGATATCATTGTAATTTAAAAGTTGTTTAGTGAGAAATGTTTATAAAGGCACTTTTCATGTTAGCTAAAATCTGGAAACTACTCACTAGAATGGTTAAGTAAATGGTGGTACAGTAACACATTGGAATACTGTAAATAAGTGAGAATTATTAGTTTTTAGAACAAATTAAAATTACCTCAGCAATATGAATCAATCTTAAAAGCATACTGTTGATTGTAAGATGCCAGATGTGGAAAGCATATACTATATGATTTCCTTTGTATATAAAGTTCCAGTGTAGGCAATAGCAATCTAAGTTGTTAGGTGTCAGGATTTTGATCTCCTAGGGAGGGAGACATGCCTAGAGAGGCCTGAGGGAGTTTCTGAGATTCCATTCTGTTACTTTGTATTCAAGTCTTATTGTGTATTTATTTCATTGAAATTCATAGAATTTGTGCACTTTTCTGTATGTATGCTATACTTTAAAAAAAGTATCCATTAAAAATGTCAAGAGCTTCTATTAAATGGAAAATAATGGATCTGCTTTATGTTTATGTAGTTGGGGACGAAGGACAAAAAGCCAGGAAGAACAAACAGGAGACATTTCCAACACTGGAGACTGTGTTCACTAAACTCCAGCTCCTTTCATATTTTGATCAACATCAAGTGACATCTCAGGTAGCCATTTAAAGCTGTTTATTATGCATTTGCAGTATTCTAATTTCCTTAAAAATTTTTTTCATGCAGTATATTTTCTCAGCCTTAATGGTTTTAGACATATATTTTATAAACATACTTGGAAGTATCTCAGACTAGTGAGTAGTTCTTTTAAGTGTCAGGTTGCCTTCCACGAAGGATTAATTTTTATTATGTACTTTTTTTGTCCTTATGATAATAATCAGTGACATATAAAGTAATAGCTAATGAAATAGTTAGGTTATTAGAGTTTGGTCCTATATTGCAATTGATGAGAAATCTGTTGATGATTGAAATAAAATACTACGAAATTGAGAAGAAAACACATCTGTTTTGCTTTACAAATCCATTGATATTCAAATGGTTGTGTCTAAAAATTAATATTTGTAGTTCTACCATTAGAATACTTAAGATTTAGGTCTGAATGACAACTTTTTGTATTTTTTAAAATTGTAGTTATGAAGAAATCATTTTCTTTGTACATAGTTTTATAGTTTCTATAGAAACATGTTTTGACTTTTGTCAAAGTAGAATCATGTATAGATTCAACTGTCTTAAAGACTAAAAATGATTTATCTTAGTAAAAGATTATTTGGAATATTGATCTTACAATATTTTTGCTTTTGTTTGCACAGATTTCTAACAATGTGCTAGAACAAATCACAAGCTTTGCGTCAGGAACATCCTATCATCTCCCTTTGGCTCACCACATTCAGCTCATCTTTGATCTCATGGAGCCAGCACTGAACATCAACGGACTAATTGACTTCGCAATACAGGTGTCAAAGAGACCATGTTTCTCTTACTTTTAGGAAAGCAAATCCACCAGGCATTGTGCGATTTAAAGTGAGCCAATTAGCTGGGCACAGTGGCTTGTGCTTGTAATCCCGGCATTTTGGGAGGCCGAGGTAGGAGGATTGCTTGAATCTAGGAGTTTTAGACCAGCCTGGGCAACTTAGTGAGACCCCCATCTCCACAAAAAAATTTAAAAATTAGCTGGTTGCATGCCTGTAGTCCCAGCTACTTGGGAGGCTAAGGCAGGAGACTCACTTAAGCCCAGGAGGTCAAGGATGCAATAAGCCATGATCATACAACTGCACTCAAGCCTGTGGGACAGTGCAAGGCCCTGTCTCAAAAATAAATAAATAAATAAAATTTAAAAAATAAAAATCAATGAACCAATTGCTGTGCATTAACATTATTTTAGGGACATAGTACAATTTTGAATAATTTAGACATTGTGAATTAACAGTCTTAAACTAACATTTTATTTAAAGTTGTGTTCATAGTTTTCAATTAAATAATTATCATTGGTGCCAAAATATATACCATTTAAAAATGTGAGAGTTTTGAGTGTTTCTTCTGTTTTTTGTTGTTGTTGTTGTTTTTCTTTTGGTCTTTGTTATTTTGCCGAAGCAAAGATGAAAGTTTATTTGCTCTTTATAATAGAGCATGTTTTAGGTTAAGAGCCAGAACAAACCTTATAATTTGATTTGCCCCACTGTGTTATTTCTTATGCACATTTGAGTTCATTATTTACTTCTGTTATTAGCAAACAGAAATAAGACTTGATTTCCTTTGTTTATTTTATAGGAGATATTAACTTTGTTAAGGAAAAGAAAAGCCAAATAACTTTCATTTTATTAAAAAGACAAAGGGGCGAAAAGTGAGGGTTGGGGTTTTCTAAAATTATACAGTCCAGGACCTTGCACTGCCATAAAGTTTCAGTACCTTATTTCAGCACTGGGTACTTCCTAATTGTATACATCCTGATGTCTAGACAGAAGAACAACTCTATAAATTGGAAAAGGATTAAAAATTTTAAAAAAGTTAAATTCAGGAAATGTATTTGTAGTGTAATGACTCAGTATATCTATGGTTTATAAAAATAAATGTTTTCTCTATTTGTTTTGGCACCTACATGTTTATTCAGTCTTTTCTCCTGTTACAGTTACTAAATGAACTGAGTGTTGTGGAAGCTGAACTGCTCCTAAAATCCTCCAGCCTGGCAGGAAGTTATACAACAGGACTGTGTGTCTGCATCGTGGCTGTTCTCAGGCGCTATCACAGTTGTCTGATCTTGAATCCTGATCAGACAGCCCAGGTGTTTGAAGGGTTGGTATATAGCATGTCATTGTTGTTTTTCCAATCTCAGAATGTATAACTAGTGATGAAATATTATAGTGGTTTTAAAAGAAAAATAGTACTGATACCTGTTTTAATTAAAACATGGTTAAAGAACACTCTTGCCAGAAAACATTGATCAAAAAGGTCTAAGCATGTAAAGTATGTTCTTTCTAATAATGTGTGATTCCTTCGTCCCTTCCTCCTTGCCTTTCTTCCCTCTCCCTGGTTTCTAAGTACAAAGCTAGTCATTTATAGCACTCTACGGTTAATGTTGGTCAGCATCCTGGCATATTATGAATAGTGAATGCTGTAACTTCTTTATTCATGTAATTTCAGTTTATGTTTGCAGACTCAACATCAAATAAGCTTTGCATACATTATCATCTTAGAAATTTGGTTCTTCAATTGCATTTCTTTGATTAAAGATATCTTTTGATAAGAATTAACCTAGAACAAATTACTTCATTTTCAGTTGTAGGCTGGGGCTTACTCTACTAGTGAAGTTGAGCTACAGAATTAGCTAATACCACCCCCATTAAAGACTGAGGCTAAGGGCACCAAATTAGTGTAATGAGCTCTCAAAAACCTACATAAGCTGCTTTTTATCCACTCTCCAGGGCTTTTTATTTAAACACAGAAAGACAGCCTGTTATTTCTTTCTCTTCAGTTTTTCCTTCTGAGCTCAAAAGAATCATGGGGTTCTTTGGTTTTATAGTAACTTTTTTTTTTTTAATCTAGCACATGTAATCAATTTATATGCTATCCTAGAATGATATCAATTTAACAGTAGCTCTTCTGGGAAAGAGGAAATGCTACCTTTATTTGTATTAATTACATGTTATGAAATGAAATCTGAAACATCCTAAAAACGTCAGAATGTAAGAACATTTACATATTAGAATTCAGGAAATAGAGAATTATTTAATAACTCAACTACTGTATAAAGTTTGAATTTAGTATTATTTTACAGCCCAAGAAATTGAGATTCAGGCCTGTTAAGTGTTTGGTGAAGTGATGTACCCTATATCACATAGCTAATAAATCTCACAGATTTTAATAAAAATCTTTCGAACTGGAAGCTTATTCATGCTGTTTAATCTATGTTCTACTTTTAAAATAGTATATTGAAACCCATTAGTTGGTCATGAAATGAATTTAATGGGTTGTGACAAGTTTTTTTGTTTTTGTTTTTTGTTTTTAATATTGTTATTTTGAAATTGATTTCAGTATCATTTAGTTTGGCCTTGAAAATTTTTATCCTGTTAAATATTCATAAAATCATATTTGACATTAACTTTGTTATATTTTTACCTTATATTAGTAAGGATAAGTATTATGCTTAAAACTATTATTTCACTTCTTCGTACTTATGTGAACAGTACACTGGATTACGATGTGAAATGTTTTTCTTATTGCTTGCAAATCAAAGAAGTTGAGGAAACACTGACTACTATACGATGGATACCTAAACCTAACAGACTCTGAATAAATGTTTATTTACTTTAGTCACAAAATAATTCTTCGCTTTATAGATAATATCAGGATTTTGTTTAACTTTTATTTTAGAATAAGAGGATATAAGTACAGGTTTATTACAAAGGTATATTGCTTGGTGCTGAGGTTTCAGGTTATGATTGAAACCATCAGGAAGTGAGCATAGTACTCAGTAGGTAGTTTTGCAGACCTTTCCCCTGCTCTCTGTCTCCGCACTTCAGTAGTCCCCAGTGTCTGTTGTTCTCATCCTTATGTCCACGTGTACCTCATGTTTAGCTCCCACTTACAGTGAGAATATGTGCTTGGCTTTCTGTTTCTGCATTAGTTTGCTTAGGATAATGGCCTGCAGCTACATCTATATTGCTACAAAGAGCATGATTTTGTTCTTTTTTATGGCTGCATAGTTTTTGGTTTGCTTATGCAGTTAACAGGTTGAATCATTACTTTTCTTCTTAATTGTGTGACACTTTTGTTCTAATTGGCAGCTTTTACCTGCTGCTAGGTAGTCCCATCTGTTGATGTCATTTCACAGGGTTTGGGATACTACATTGCCATTTCCTCAAGAAGTCTCCTTGGTTCCACCTATGGTACCTGTGATTCCATTGTCCTCCTTGGCCTAGACATCCTATGTTCTCTCCACTTTGCCCTTTCCACTGAATAGTACAGAGGAGTTTGATCTGGGAGTCTGGAAACCTAAGCTGTTGTCTTGCTTCTGCTAGAACTAGCTCTTTGCCTTTGAGCAAGTCACCCCACCTTTCTGCCTCTCAGAGCCTCCTTTATACAATAAGGATGGTGAATCAGATAGTTTCTAAAGCTTTTTTCATCTTTAATAATCTGTCATCTGTGACTCCATTAGTGTAATATAATGGCTGAGCCCTGTAACAAAATACAAGATGGTGATGGAATCAGATGCACAGATAGGTGAATGGACCACAAGTGTTTACATCTGTGGTGTATTGACTTCTGTGTTGCATGGACTATGGACAAAGAGGCCTATAACTACAGGAGTTATACAGAATATTACAAAACAGAAGGGGCTTTATCTTCTTATATAAGATAAACTAAAATAAATTTATTACTAGTTTGTATACATAGGGGAATGTATACATGCATAAGGGGAATGTGACTCCAAACCATGAACTGCTTGTGCACTTGAAAATGGGTTTTCCAGATTGACTGCTTTGAAGCATTGCTCCTTTACAAAAGAGAAAACTTGGGAATCTTTGCACACTGATGGAATTTGTGAATCTGCGGAGGCAGGGGCTCTCTACAACAGTTTTCCTTTTGTGTCTCAGTCACAGCAACTTAATCGGTGGATTCCTCCATACGTACCTTCTTTATGAAGGAATTTCTTTCATTGCTTTTGTTTCTTGTCATCAGTGACATTTCTGAAGTTTTTTTTAAAATCTATTTCAGTGTCATAATAGAAAAATTATATTGTACTGAGTTATTTACTATTCTATTTATTAGTTTCAACAATCCAATATCCTTTTTCTTACCCAAGTAATACATATTTTCACTCTAAAAGAGTCAAATGATAACCCATATAGTACAAATCTATGTCTTATTTCTTCGTATATTTTTCTCCTCAGGTTGTGTGGTGTGGTCAAGCATGTCGTAAACCCCTCAGAATGTTCTTCCCCTGAAAGATGCATTTTAGCCTACCTCTATGATCTCTATGTGTCGTGTAGCCACCTCAGAAGTAAATTTGGAGACCTCTTCAGGTGAGTAGAAGAGACTCAAAAGGACAGAAATAGGATCATGCCTATGTTTGTTAGTGACCCTGACAATATTGTCATCCTTTTGAATAATGAAAGCTAATTGCAATTGTATCTATTAGGCATTAATTTTGATATACTCATGATTTGTTTAAACTGAATATTAAAATAGACAGGGATAATACACGATAGTCTATATACAATATAAATGTGTGATCATAGGTTTTTTTTTCCCAATATTGAAATGATGTTAGGTCTGATTTTATTTCTTCAATAAATAAAGTATTTCTTAAGATTTTACATTTTCTATATGTTGTACAGACAGTGCATTTTAAGTAAGTCCTACTGAAGTAATGATTATTTGATGTATCTTTCCATTTTAAGTTTAAAATTCAATTTGGATTATAAATCTAATAGAAAGATCAATGAGGCAGCTCTTTGTATTTTGCTTTATTTGTATCCCTCTTGATTTTGATATCTACCTTTTCTGAGCTGACTTTTTGCATTACTTGGATTAGCTTTAATATCCTTTGGGCATTACAGTGTTTCATTTTTTATTTCCTGGTGACTCATAGAAGGTTCTATAGCCCCATTCACTTTTCTAGAACTTTTTCAGACTGTGTTTACTTCCTCTTTTTTCACAAAAACAATTTTGCTGTTTAGCAGGTAACTTTTTCATGTGTTAATGAGTTTTTTCAAAATGACCAGTACCCTCACTGAATAACATTAAATCAATGTGCATTAAAAGTAGGAAACCTGGTTTCTATTACAGATTGTATTAGATTCAGGTTCAGCTTGATAAATGCTATCTAATGTTTCCTGGTATGAAAAAAATAGAACTGAATTAATCATAAAAAGGTACTGTAAATTCTGCAGTTAACCTACTTGCTATCTTAGACTTAAAATTCATGACCTGATAATGATAGTAGTATTTGATTCCTGTCAATACATCTTATTGCTGAAGGAATATTTTATTGTTTAATGAGTCCAGAAAGTTGTATTTTTATAAATATTTTTATTTTCTTAATACTCTTATCCAGAATTCGTATTGAATTATTTTTGGCTGTAGCTATAACCTTTATTACAAATTACTGTAAGTGTGAGAGACAATATTCTGTGCTTTGCTCTTGAAATCACCCCACTCAGAACATTCTTTCAGAGCTATTTGCATGCTGACTTCTTCACTCCGTTTGTCTTTCTGCTTCCATGGCCATTCCTACTTCAAATAGTATCCCCAACTTCCTGTCATTCGTTGTATCTTAGCACTTGCTACCCCCCACAGGCAGCACTAGGGCTGGAAAGTAAATGCTTATTTAATGTTATTTTGAGGACAGTTATTTACTATAGATGGGTAGGAGGAGAGTGGTAGAAGGTAATAGCTAACAAAACAAATTTGGAATCCAGAAGGAGGTAGGGAAGGGATATTCAACTACCGTTTTTTTTCCTTTGTAATACCTCGTATCCAGTTTGTTTGTAAATTCTGTGATCTCTGCCTTCCAAGCATCTCTAGAACCTGCCCATTCTTCACCCTCTCTTTACCGCTGTGGATACCTCTTGCTTGGACCATTGCGGAGTTCTTCTAACTGGTTTCCTTGCTTCCACCCTTAACTCTAAAACACATTTTCAACATCCACTAAAGTGATCCTTTTAATATACGAATGATTCACAGGCTTTCAGTGATTTTTCACCCACTCAGAATAAAATTCACCATCCCTACCTAGCCTTCAAGATCTGCAGGGTCCCGTCTTCTCTTCCACTCCTTTCCCTCTGTTTATTGTGGCCACACAGACCTCTTTACTGATCAAACACTCTAAGAACAAGCCACAGTAGGGCTTTTGCACTTTATCTTACATTGCTTGTGATACTTGTCCTCAGTTACTTGTGTGCCCCACTCCCACACTTCACTCACGACTGCCTCCCTGAGCACACCATTTTAAATAGCACCCCCATGTCATCATTCTGAGCCTCAGCACTTGCTACCCCCGCTATAGATTCTATATTTATTTATGGCCTGGCTCCTCCTTAGAATGTATGCTTCATGACAGCAGAAGCTTTTTCTATTTTTTTCGCTGCTATATCCCAGTGTCTTGAAGAGTATGTGGCTCTTAGTAGGCACTGAAAAAAAAATCTGTTGAATGATAGTTATATCTAAGACAATTCATGTTTTTAATGGTATTAATAAAGTGTGAAAATATGAAATGGGTTAGGTTTCAAAATAATCCTTTGTGAAATATTTGAGTGGGTCTTAGGAAATATCTTTCCACAGAAATTGTGTCACAATTTAAAAATACTTACATTCTTCTCTTACTTTACATAGAGCTTTCCGTTTCAGCTTACATTTTTCAAAGAGCTTTCTCTTACATGGTTTAGTTCTTACAGCAGCCGTTTTTTTAATAGTGAACTTCCTCAGACAGCCCCAATAGTCTGCTTGACCCTTAATACTCATGCAGTGTGGTGCAAATAGGTTAAATGAGGTAATTCAAGTAACATGCGCTGGGCGTGGGGTGTGTGGAAATTTAGGGTACCAGCACACAGTGAATAGAGAAATTACTCAGGGGTCAGAAGAGTGGCACATCAGAGTGATTGGCACTGTCTAAAGTTTCCTCTATTTGAAAAAATGAAAGAGAAATACAACTTTCTTGGGATATCTTGAAGTCAGAGACCTATTTGTAGTTTGAGATGAAGAAAAATGGGCAAACAAAAGCTAGATACACAGAGAGATTTCTATCAGTATACTGATAAAACAACTTTAATAATGTTATCTGAACCACCATTCATAAAGTTGTGTGAGAGGAGTATTTTTTTCTGAAACACCATTCACACAGTTGTGTGAGAGGAGTATTTGGGGGAGATACAACACTGGTCCCCTCTACCACTGATTGAGCTACTGCTGTGTGCCAAGCACTGTGCTGGGTTATTTCCATCAAGAGCTTTATTTCTCACATCAACCTCAAGAAACTGAAAATGTCATGACTCTGAATTGCAAACTTGTGTCCTTCAATGACAGCCAACACATTTTTTAAAATATAAGTTGTCTACACAGAAAGAGAATGTAGAAGATTGTAATTGCTGCCATTTAGTAGATGACTTTAGTCGTCTTTGTTAGAGTAGTGCTTCCCAAGCATTACTTGGCACTTGATTTATGTGGGAGATCTTGTTACACATACAGACTCTATACACCTACAGTGGAGGCCCAGGATTCTATATTTTTAACAAACACCCCAAAAGTGATTCTCAAGGAATAGAGCTGAAACTACATTTTGGTAAACATTGAACTGAACAATCTCTGTTTTCTTAAAGCTATTGACAGTGGCAATAGTTTAGAATAGAGAGTCTTTATGACTTTTCATCTTCGAGGGACTCATTCCTGGCTGCCATTGATGCAAGTATATAACAATATGGGGTTTAAAAAAAAAAGCCATAGGTCACCACAAACCACAAATACTTTTGCTGCCAAAAACTTAATCTATAAAACAGATTTTCTGATGCATAAAAGAGCTTTTGAGTAGAGAGAGTGAATGTTGTTTATGGATATGCTACCTACAGAAGGTAAGCACAAATGGCTAAGTTTATATAGAATCTGAGATTTTACATCAAATCTTTCTGCCAGTCTCATTCACAGAGCAGGTTTGGAGGAGATAGGTTCTAATTCCTTTTATACTTCTAGTAGTCTATATCTGATTCAGACGTAACTCACTGAAACATGAACTGTTTTTATATGATAGAGCAGGCTCTTTAAAAATCTCTTAATGCCTCTGAGAAATACAACATGATAAGTTTTTATGAATGATATAATAGTTTTTTCACTTCCATAGAATTTATGTATTATCCATATCCCGTTACTAGAATGTAAGTTCGTTGAAGACAAGGAATGTGCCTCTCTTTTTCACAGCTGTGCCATAGTCTCCAGAATAGTCTTGGCACACGAACTTCTACTGCGTACACTATACCAGAGAAATAGTTTTGTAAGATATGTAATTAAGAGTACTCTTATGTGTAATTGAATCCTTTTTTATTTTTAAGTAATAACACTTTTCAACAACTGTTAAGACACAGTTGTTGGAAGCCATAGTAATTTCTTTGATTTTTAAAGCATGTAAAATGTAGACCATATTTAGGAAATAATTAAGATTTATAACCAAATACTTCATTTCTGTTTTGTTCTTCCACCTATTTAGAAATTATTTATTGAGGAATTTCTACATTCCAAAGTACTTTGATTAGCGCCAATTAGTAAGAAGTTCAAATTAAGAACTCATAATGTGAATCTTCTCTAGGAATGCGTTATAGTTCCTGCCATTTAATATGTCCTTAAGTGAAATAGTTTTCTAGTTATTCTAGTTTTATTTTTCTGTTTTAACTTTTTTTCTTATAACCTCAGTAGTGCCTGTTCAAAAGTAAAGCAAACGATATATAATAACGTGATGCCTGCAAATTCGAACTTGCGATGGGATCCAGACTTCATGATGGATTTTATTGAGAATCCCTCAGCCCGCAGCATCAACTACTCAATGCTGGGCAAGATCCTCAGTGACAATGCGGCCAATCGCTACAGCTTTGTCTGCAATACACTCATGAATGTATGTATGGGCCATCAGGATGCTGGCAGGTGAGATGGGTTACCCTGGAATTCATGATTAACCAAAGAGTTGTTGCCTTGGTGCTTCTTTGAAATTGATGTCGTTAGTAAGTGTCTGGACTCACATTTGGCTATCATTTGCTTTTTCTAAATCGTCTTTTATTCCTTAATTTACCTCTGCACTATCTTTTAATTTCCTTAACCTGAGAGACAGTGCTTTCTTATTTATTACTCTGGCATGAGATGTTTTCAGTATGGCCAACAATTACATGATTTATTTTCAAAAACATATAATAAAAATATAAATAAAAATGCCTGTATTTTGAAAAAAACCGTATTTGGGTCCACCTAAATTACATAATGTCTATAAATTTTTTGATGCCCTTAAAAATGTAAATCGTAGTTCAGATTTATTCACGAAACTAAAAATATTCTAATTCGTGTATGTACCGATTATTGTTTGTTGCTTAACAGCATCGTCAAAAATATTTGAAGCCATCGTTATCTTCTTCTCAAGGTTCTACTAAGTTATTTGACAAATGAGTATTTTATCTGTGAATCTAAGAAAATGACTTGTTTGATGTTAGTGAAATATATGTTAATTAAGTATATCACAGGTGAGTATTTCTCTTTTGTACAAGGTTACTTTCTGTGTCTTCTTTTTCTTTTCTAGGATTAACGACATAGCCAATTTCTCCTCTGAGCTTACGGCTTGCTGCACTGTTCTTAGTTCAGAATGGCTGGGGGTTCTGAAGGCTCTTTGTTGTTCTTCAAATCACGTGTGGGGGTTTAATGATGTACTTTGCACTGTAGATGTAAGTTTTCTTTTTCATTTAAAAATTGAACTGTGCAATTAAATATTTAGTGGGTAATCTTTTTGCTTTTGGCTTTTATTTAATTGATTCAACTGAAATGTTATAAAATATTTTTTCTTTCTCTGTCCAAAAGCAGTAAACCACAGTGACATTGCCAGGGATTAAATACATGAAAAAAAATAGAAATAAATAGAATGCATAGTTTAATCTGTAGCAGAGGGGCCAAGAATTTCTTTGTTTCCTGAAATTTCCATTTAGTTGAGATTTCTTCCATATGGATGGTCTCTTCAGAGCTGTTTTTTCTTTTTACCAATTGCCCTGGATTCCTCACAGCATGGGACATAATCTAACTAAAGCAGTTCACATTCTGAAGAAGGCCACTTTGATATTTTTAAGTGCAAGGCGCAGTATACAAATAAAGGCTTTGTTGGGTTACGTAAGAATGTCCAGGTCTAGATTCCGAGGATGTCCGGTGTTTTTTGGCAATTAATGCCTGGAAGATGATGAAAAGATACCCCTTGTATATATCACTGACTTCCTTGGATATCATGTTGCATCCATGATGTGTGTATTTCTTTAAAAATCTGTCTTGATTCTTTACTTCTCCTGTTGCCACTTATTGGAGTAGTCTTTGTCGTACACTAGTATCTCTTATGCATAATTCTTTATACATTTTTACACCTGCCTCTCAGTTGAAGGTTGACTTCTGAATTCCGCTAATCAGGACTGGTTGAATAATCCTATCTCTATGTCTTCATTATATGAAGACTTAAGAATTTATGTGTATAAAATTCATAGATGTGGCCTGCTTTTCTGGACAGAAGAGACTTAAATTTTTATCTTTAATATAGTTTCTTAATCTCTTAGTTGTTTTTTTAAATTACACTTTACCTTCTGCAATTCCTCATCTAAAAAATTGGAATTAATAATAGTGTGAACCTTATGGTGGTGTGCTAATAAATAAGGTGATTTTTGCAAGTTAACCATAGTCCTTGGCATATGGTGTGAATCAGTATGAAGATTGCTATTGTAGTTGTTTTTCCTATTATTTTCTTCCAAGGTCACGTGAGATCTAGAAAGGTAAAGATTTCACTGTGACTGAATTAATTTCCCCCTCTGTCTCTTTTTCTTCTTTTTAAATTTAAGAGTCAATTGGAAACTTTCAGAGTTGTTTTTAAAAGGAGTTTAATCATTAAAGAATCCTTAGTAGTTATCACTGAAAGGAACTCCAAAACCTTAGTGAGGCTTGTTTTTCAACTAGGGGGAGCCTCCTGGTTTTTCCCTGCCTTCTAATTGTCTGACTCTTAAATGGCATATCTTGTTGCAGTCTGCCAAAATGTTTTAATGATGTTACATCTTGTAGTGATTTCCTGATTTTGCATTTTTGTTGTTTTGTTTTTCATTTGCGTGTATGCAAGTCAAAGCTCAGTATTTTCTTACAGCGTTGGAATGTGGGTAAACCTCATTCATTGTTTTATAAAATAGAAATAGGCCTAGAGGATAATCATCATGATATGTTATCATTTCGCTCTGCTGGTTCATGTTGGGATTTGAGATCTTATTGGTATTGCCTGCATTCTCTTAGTTATTAACCTTAGATACTACTTACAAGGTTGTTAGGTATTAAAACCTGTCAATGTTTTTCTTGAAGGTGAGTGACCTTTCATTCCATGATTCATTAGCTACTTTCATTGCTATTCTGATAGCACGACAGTGTTTTTCCCTGGAGGACGTCGTGCAGCATGTCGCACTTCCCTCTCTTCTAGCAGCAGGTAAGGCAGCATCCATGAACATCAGTTGCTCTTTGATTGTTGTCTTGATGGAGTGGTTTCTAACATTACAACACAGGGAAAGGAGTATTTGAGGGTATGTATATTGGGAAGTGGTGTAGTATCAAGGTAGACATGGTAGAATTTTAATAGTTATTTTATACAAATTAACATGTATCACCGTGAAAAAGGTGGGAAACTGCTATGTTACAGTCTGTTTTAAGGAAGCACTAAGATTTCTCAGAAAAATAGCCAGGGCCTTATTTTCTTACCATAAGGAAAATTTATTTAAATTATTCCAGGAAATTTAGCTTAATAGGAAATCTGAAGGACTTGTTCCCAAGTGTGTTAGAAAACTTGCTTTTCCAATCCCCCTTTCCTAGCTTGTGGAGATGCGGACGCCGAGCCTGGGGCGAGAATGACATGCCGACTCCTGCTTCATCTCTTCCGAGCTCCCCAGGCCTGCTTCTTACCTCAAGCAACGGGTGAGCTGACTGCAGAAAAATCTGATTACGTTTTCATTGGTAGCTAAAGTTTCTAAAATGACCAAATAGGCTGTCCCTTTCTGTAATTGCCTTCTTAATTTTTTGGGCATGCTCTGGGGGTGATGAAGGGTGAGATGATACTATTCATTGAGAGGGCTGTCAGCACCTTTTATCTGTGTAATATCAGGATATATTGAGAAATATGAATCAAGAGTTAATAAGCAATAAAAATACCTCTGCTCTTAGGCCAAGCCGTGCTGGTGGGCAGCATGGTCCTCTCACGTACTGTGTGTGTTGGTTCTGAACCATATCACAGCAGCTTAGGGCAATGATGATTATTTTATTTTATTTTATTTTATTTTATTTTATTTTATTTTATTTTATTTTATTTCATTTCATTTCACTTTTTCTTTTTTTTTTCCAAGACAAAGTCTTACTGTGTCACCCAGGCTGGAGTACAGTGGTGTGATCTCGGCTCACTGCAACCTCTGCCTCCCGGGCTTAGGCAATTCTCTTGCCTCAGCCTCTCAAGTAGCTGGGACTATAGGCATGCGCCACCATGCCTGGCTAATTTTTGTATTTTTAGTAGAGATGGGGATTTCACTGTGTTGGCCAGACTGGTCTTGAACTCCTGACCTTGTGATCCACCTGCCTCGGCCTCCCAAAGTGCTGGGATTACAGGTGTGAGCCACCGCACCCATCCCTCATTTATTCTTGTACTAAGTAAAAGGAATAAAGTAAGAATTTTAGGAGCGTTGGTGAAGTCTGTTCCTAAAGATCATTTCCATATAGATAGGCATGTGTCTGTGTGAGAATCAACACAAATATGTGAAGGTCCTACTAATCTTGTTGATGTAGCTCTCTGAGGAGGAACGACATTGTTTTAATAAATAAAAAGAAAAGGATAAGTGAGGAGTACTGGCCGTGTTTCTTAGTGAATCCATGAAGCATCAATTAAAGCAAGCTAATGGGAATTAAGCACCCACAGTCTAACAATGAAAGGCTGACTGCCTGTAAATAATTACAAAACATTACTAATGATGGTAATGAGACTATTAAAGATTTGTTGTTTTTGTAGGCAAACCTTTCCCTGGAATAAGATCATCTTGTGATAGACACCTCTTAGCCGCTGCTCACAACAGCATTGAAGTGGGAGCCGTGTTTGCTGTCTTGAAAGCAATTATGATGCTTGGTAAGATTATTCTGACCCTAAGCTTCTTGGTTAATCACCAGAAATGAAGGCAAAATAATTTATTTTCAGGTTTAAATCTAGTAATATTATTGGAAACATGATATTGTTTGATCGCTTATTCTCCTGGAAAAATTAGTGGTTTCTCCTAGACCAAATACATCAGACTCTGGAAGATTCTGTCCCTTATCTAGTGTCTCTGGGGGAACTTACATGTAATATTTTTATGGTATTTTAGTTGCATAATGTCTCATTCTGATGTAAAATAGGTCCTCAGACCCACAGGGTTGTTTTGCCTTCTTTTGTGGCAGAAATCACACTTTGTGAGAGACAGGGATGACTTGGTAATCTAACTAAATGTTTACATTTTATCCAGATTATATTTCAGGAGCAGAACACCAGAAAATCTGAGTCTTAATCTTAGTATTTCTGCTCCTATCATGACCCTGAACGAGTATTTTTCCTTCTAACTTCGTTTTTTGATGACCCAGGCAATAGTTGCAATGATGTTGATATTATTGATAAATCAATATTAAGTTTCACAATAATTTTTTTCATTTAATTCATAATGTCCAAGATGTTCTTTACATCCTTATTTGTAAGAATTTTCCTGGAATAATAGCACTGCCTTTTCTCTTCATTTACAGGGTAATACATTAAAACATTATTCTGTAAATCTTAAAGGCTTTGAATGATTAGGAAGTCTTCAAGTCAGACTGCCTAATTCCAACTTTGGGTACCTTCTTTTGGTCTTGACTCTTATGTTCAGAAGTAGCTCCCCTTCATTAGAACAGAAATTACTGAGTGGATAGGAATTGCTTTAGATGAGTCCTAAATAACATGTTTTGGGCTATAATCTTGCTCTGCTTGGGAAATGTTATTTGGTGATGATGAGGAAGGATAACAGAATTTTCATAAAACAAGCTATTAAAACTTCACCTTAAGAAAGGATACACACACGGGCCTGTAAATTTTGTAGTAAAAAGGGGAGGTAGAGCCACGTCAAGGACCACAGCCGCCTCTGAGTGTAGGCGCTTATAGATTTATACAGCCAACATTAAGTGCTCATTTCAGTGAGTAAAATTTCCCTACTGTGATCATATTTGAAGGGAAAGTCAGTTGGTCGGTTCTACTTAATAAATAAATGTAGGGACCATAGAGATAGGGACTGGCTTTTTTACCTGTGGTATTTCTAGTGCTCATCAGAGAAACTAGCAAAGAATCAGTTTTCAATAAAATTATGTTGGAAGTGTGAATCTATAAATGACAAATATGCTAATGGCAGAAACCAAGATGAGTACCTTCTAGACACTGGCCCCATGATTTGTAGGATTAGTCTAATCTCAAGTAGAATTTGCCCACCTCTTCATCCACGTAATTTGGAGGATTCCCTGGGTCTAAGAAGTCAGGATCAGATCAGTTTAAACGTCAGCAGAGCTTTGAGCCAGGTGGGCACTGAACGCTCAAATGTATTCTATTGTCAGTGCAATTGCAGAAGGCCTGGCACAGACTCTCATACCTTCTCTGTTATCCTAACATCTAAACTAAATGAGGATCTCCTAGTATGGGGCTAGCAGATACTGTTTTTTCTGTTTCTTTTCTTTTCATTTCTTCTCTTTTCTTATTTGCAGAAGCTCTAATTTATCCACCCTACCATTCCCTAACCAACTCTCAATTCCTATCCACCAGGATATATTTTGACTTAGGGAAATAGGACCGTTATATCAAATTTGGTTTTTAATTTCTACAATGTAACTCAAGGTATAGAGGTAGTTGTTTACATCACCTAACAGTAGTGAAAGCATACTACATTTTGGTACTTGTAGAATTTAGTCTTTTCTTTCAGCTCCTGAAGTGATCTATTAAATGAAATCCTGTGGCTAAAGTGAAGTTGGTACTCTTTGTGTTTGTATTTTAATGAGAAACATATGATTATATATTGATAAATTGAAATACATTATTTATTCCTCTCCTCTGCTTAAGATTTTGTTAGTAAATACTCATTAAGCCGTTTTTTCAGCAAAGTCAAAACTTTTTCTTGGTTGACTTGTGGGTTTTAAAAGGCTTTTTCCATTAACTTGGGCATTGTTGCTGCCCACTTGCTGCAAGCAGTGAAGGCCTACTGTAAAAGCATTTGTTGGTTCCAGGAAATTTTCTTGTCAAGGCCTATGTTCCTGTGAGTAAAAGGCAAAAGTTTGAAGGCTGTGCTGTCATTTGGCAATCCTTATTTTGAATTTTTGTTACTCTCTCACTTTTAAAATATGATAGTTATTTGTTTCTCATGGCTAGAGATTTCTTATTTCTAGCTATTCAGACATTCTGTTTAGTTTCTTTCCCAGAACTTTGTTATGAAGAAAACACTTTCCTTAGCTTCATTTCACTAAGTATACTAAAGATTTATCAGGTAAGGTTTTCTAATTTGTATGTTACAGAGAGGAAGGTTAAAAAACAGGGGTTATTCAATGAATGCCCTACTTTTCAGGGCTTCCTTAGTATGCATTGCCCTTTTCCATTCCCAGGGAAATAAATCTCTCTTGTCAAGAAGTTGATAGTAAGGTGGGCTAAGGCAAAACTTTTCTCTTGACCTATGGATAGAAAATAAGTCATTGTAAGAGAAGAAATGGAAAAGGGACATCTAGAAGGGTGAGTAACCCATTTTTTCCTTGTCTATAAGTCAAATGAATTTGAATACATTCATGCTTGAAATATTGGTGAAACCAATGTTCTGTGATTACTTAGTGTGATTCATAATGGCCTTTCCAAGTTTGGTGAAACTATAATTATACAAGCAAAATAAGGACCGAGTCTTGAACTTGCTTTTTCTCCATTTCTGATAGAAACTTCTCTGGGTTCATGCATTTATGCTCTTGATCCATTCTCTCTATTCCTGAACAACTGGCTATTCAATAATAATACTGTTCACATATTTTAAATCCCTGAATGCTATCCTCATTTGCTCCTCAATTATTTGGCAATATTTTGAACTTCTGTGATTTTGCTTTTGTGATTCTATTACTTAGGAGATGCCAAAATTGGCAATAACAGTGTCAGCTCTTTAAAGAATGATGACTTCACCATGAGAGGTTTGCGATGTGATGGGAATGCTGATGATATCTGGACTGCCTCACAAAATCCAAAATCCTGTGGGAAAAGCATTTCCATAGAAACTGCCAATTTAAGAGAATATGCTAGATATGTACTGAGGACTATCTGTCAACAGGTATTCTAATTTAATTTGCCTTTTACTTTGAATACGTAACTCTTCTTTTGGAGAGAGCTACTTACACTTATAGGAAACTTGTGCATAGGTGGGCCCTTTTTTCTTGCTCACTTTATTTTGAAATAATTTTAAGTTTGCTGAAAAGTTGCAAGAATTATTTTTAAAAAACTCATGTCCATCCTTTACACAGATTTATTAATTTTTACATTTTGCTACATGTGCTTTGTAATTTGTATGTGGAGATGTGGGTGCATATACCTATTTTTTCTGAATCATTTAAGAGTAGATTGTATATTTTATTCTTTTGAATATTGCATTATTTCATAACATAACCAAAATATAGCTATTAAACATCAGAAAATTTAGCTTTTGGTACAGTAATTTTTTCTCATCTATAGGCCACAGTTTGATTTTGTTAATTGTCCCAGTATTGTTGGATTTGTCTGAGGTTTCCTGTAGATTAGCTTCAGATTATGCATCCCTGGCCAAGATACTACAGAAATAATCTTGAGTTCTTTCAGGTAATCATGTCTGAAGGCATGTGATGTCCATTTGCACCTCAAGGGTGATGTTAATTTTGATTAAGATGTTTCCATTGTATAGTTTCAAGATTTCCCCACTGTATAGTTACTAATTTTCCCCTTGCAGTAAGCAATCTTTGAGGAGATACTTTGAGACAGTGCAAATTTTCTTCTCCTTGTTTAACTCCCCCACCCCTCATAAGCATTCATTTTTATTCTTGCCCAGTCTAGTCTTTACTATGATGGTTGCAAAATGGTGGGTTTTTTTTTCCCCCAACTTCTCCTCTCCCTTCATAATATCAGTGTGTGTCCTATTTTAAGGAAGAGCCTGCCCTCCTCCCCCCTGTTTATTTATTATCCATATGGGTTATAATATACTGTACTTAGTTATTTTCATGTTCAGACTGTCCCAGATTTGTGCAGCAGGAATCTATTCATCCTGTCTATCACATCATTTGACATTTTAAAAATAGTTGGTATTTTCATAGTTTCTGGCCCATGTTGTACTTTCTCTGCCCCGGGCCTGGAATCACCTATTCCTCCAAGGAGCCCTTGGTTCTATTTAGCGGAGAATGTTACTTAGAAACCAAGATCTGGGTATTATGTATGCTCATGGTTATGGAGTATCATTAATTCTACGACCTGTCTGCAGACAAAGCTAGAAAGAAAAATATATCCATACACTTAAATATATGTAAATATATATATTTATGAGGTCCTACTGATACCTTCAATTCCAATCCAACCCCACAAAGTTGTTCTGTGTTTTTACCTAATTCATATTAGTATCACCTTCTTCCCTAGTAAGAATACTGATTCCCAAAAATGTCAGTTTACTTGTTTGTTTAATTCTATGATACATCTGAAATAGTTTTAAAATGTTACGCATGGCCGGGCATATTAAATGTGCTATCCAGCGCTTTGTCAAAAAATGATTAATTAAAATACAGTATCAAAAATGTACACTAGGCTAGGGCGCAGTGGCTCAAGCCTGTAATCCCAGCACTTTGGGAGGCTGAGGCAGGTGGATCACTTGAGGCCAGGAGTTTGAGACCAGCCTGGCCAGCATGGTGAAACCCCATCTCTACTAAAAATACAAAAATTAGCCAGGTGTGGTGACACATGCCTGTCACCCCAGCTACTTGGGAGGCTGAGGCATGAGAATTGCTTGAAACTGGGAGGCGGAGGTTGCAGTGAGCAGAGATTGTGCCACTGCACTCCAGCCCTGGTAAGAGAGCAAGACTCTGTCTCAAAGAAAGAAAGAAATGTTACACACATACCACTAGGAAGAACAAACCTACCTAAAAGGAGTTGAAGATTTGTTTGCAATTCCATTTTCTCTAAGGGTTTAAAATATTGTGTTCAAAAATTATTTGAACTTTTCCCATCCCTATGAGTGTATTCTTTATCTGAAATAGAACTAGGTTCATTTGGTTTTGCATTATTTAAATTCCTTTCTTGCCCCCAGTTCTGGCTATAGAATAGCTTACTTTGAAAAGTGAAACTATACAAAAAAGTATACTCAGAGATGTGTCTCCCTCCCATATCCCTCTTACCAGATGATCCAGTTTTATTATTTTTTGGTTTATTCTCCCTCCCATATATTTGTTTTAAAAGTTCTCCTATAAAAAAAAAAGTGACATACCTTATATATTATTTTGTACTTTGCTATAGATGTCGTACCGACTGGGTCATGTTTTTGTATTTTTACAGGCATGTTATAACTATGGTAAAAGATAGCTACATAGTCATATAAGTATTGAGAGGCAATTGTGTGTTGGTTCCCAACTGTGAGTGCATATTGGAATCAGCTGGGGCATTTAAAACAATTTGGATGCCTAAAAAATTACTGATATTTGGTGCCACCACCTGAGTTTGACTTAATTAGTCTGATGTGGGCCCTGGGCATGGAATTTTATAAAGATCCCAGGTAATTTTAGTGGACAACCAGCATTGAGCCACTGGTATGGTGGTTAAAAAACAGACTTCACCCGAAATAGATCTGGGTTCAAATTGGGCTCTGTTATTGTTGATGATTTCTTACTTTATTTAGTATAATAATTTGCCTTTGAAAAAAATGGTGAAGAAAAGGCAATAGGAGTTTAAATTGGTAGAAACTCTTCAGAGGGTCATTAACCCCATGCATCTATAGCCCCCCACTCACACTGGACCCAGCAATTGCACTTCTATGAAATTACCCTAAGAAAATTATTGTATAAAAAAAGAGATGTGCACTAATACTCATTTATAATGATAACATTATTCATAATAGTATCAAAAAGGAAGATCGTTTTCTAAATATTTGTTATACTATGTTGTATCTAGTCAGTGAGATAGTACAATGTATTCCATAAAAATTATGAAGAACGTATATCTGATAGAATCATTATATAGCAAGTTAGAAAAAACTGACACAAAATAGTGCCTAGAGCAAGACCTTACTTTCCAGTTAAAAACATACTAATATTCTCTTTATTGTCTTTTCTTTTTTCCCATTAAAAAATGTTTTTAAGCAAGTTCTACTTTGTATTTTTTAGAAGTCAAAATGCTAGAAATTTTGTTTTTTAAAATTTTTCTACCTACTTTTTAATGTAATTTTTTAAATTGGAAAATTCCTTTCAGTTTTCTATTCAATTATGCACTGTGGATTTAGTACATATTGCATATATATATACCGAAAGCCAGTGCCTGTCAATCTAATTGCCATATTATTTTTAGGAATGGGTAGGAGAGCATTGCTTAAAAGAACCTGAAAGATTATGTACAGACAAAGAACTTATATTGGACCCTGTGCTTTCAAATATGCAAGCACAGAAATTACTGCAGCTTATCTGTTATCCTCATGGCATTAAAGAATGTACCGAGGGGGACAACCTGCAAAGACAGCACATTAAGCGTATTCTTCAGGTCAGTAGTATACAGATTGTGTTTCTGTCATTTGATAAATTCTTTGTAATAATAAAAAGAGTTACTTCCTCTCTTTTTTTGTCCTTGCTAATTTGTGATTTCAATTCTGATTTTTATTCCCACACATTTTCTGTGGAATTGACATACTTTATTTTCGGGTGGATGTACATGCTGCAAATTGTATATGATCGTCAAACAAATATTGATATTTTAAATCAGTATTGTATTTACATGAGAAATATGCTTCAGAGATGGGTTATGCTAAATATATTATTAAAGAAATATTGAAATCATTTTGGAATGGGATTGGTTAAATAGATTTTGAAAGGAGAAATGCTTATTTAGTTTCAGTGCATAGCTGAGTCAGGCACAGTATTAACTAATTAATAATTAATGTTTCTGTTTATTGGTTTGTATCGCTACTGAATATATATGCAGCAAGATTGGGAACCTTTTGACTCATATAAATTATTTCATTGTGTATGATTATTCTGCTCTTTCTTGAGAGAAGGAGTACTGTAAGGAATTACTGTATTTTAACACATTTGATACCCATAATGTTTTAATTCTTTCCATTTTTCCCAGAATCTTGAGCAGTGGACACTGAGGCAATCCTGGTTAGAACTCCAGCTAATGATCAAACAGTGCTTGAAGGACCCTGTGAGTTTATATTGAAAGCTTATCTCTGTATGAAATTTTATAAAAAGCAAAAACACGTTGATGTTTGAGGATAAAGGAATACACATATGTGCCAGTATTCTTATATCTAACTCTAGGGCTCTGGTTCTGTGGCCGAAATGAACAACTTACTGGACAATATTGCAAAGGCAACAATAGAGGTATTCCAGCAGTCTGCAGACCTAAATAATTCTTCTAATTCTGGCATGAGCCTCTTCAACCCAAACAGTATTGGAAGTGCTGATACAAGTAGCACGAGACAGAATGGAATAAAGACATTCCTAAGGTATTTTTGTCTGTTGTTTTATTGAACTATCATGAATTTTTCACAAGTGACGGTAAATTTTGTGTAGTACAGTGATTTTTCTTTAAGTCACAGGAATGTGAAGAACATAGTTACTTGTAAGCGGTGATTATTATTATTTTAATAAGTTAATGAGTAAAGCTGGGGTGAATGATAGCTTCGGAATATTTGATTGAGTAGGCTTAAACACCTTGAAACTGCAGGTGAACTCAGGTTTGGTTCATGCTTTCAGTGTCCCTTAGTCTACTGTGTTATGTGGTATTCATTATATGGGAAATGCTTTTTCCACCATTTTTATTAATTTATTATTTTGCACAAGTATATCCTGGTAATTTTTGTGCAGAATTAGAACCAGTAGGCATATAAAATCTTAAAGTAATTATTTAATCATGAAAGGTAGATTGATTTGTATTTCATCATTTTGGTATAAGGTATAACTAGCGAATTTTAAACCTTAAAAATTAGCTATTAGTATGCTTACATATAATATTTCATATTGTAACTGTGACAGAAAAGTACATTGTTTGTTGGACAAAGTGATTGTTTTTAATCAGAGAGAGGGGGTCATCGGAGAACATTAAAATCAGTTTAGTTACAATATCCTTCCAGAACTGCATGTTTTATTGCTTTCTGTAAGCTTAGGTGGAAAGCTCATGCAAATGTCTAGTGTTCAGAAAAAGGAAAGATAATACAGAAATAAAAGGGAAATTTTAGAACAGTCTGTGTGTCTCATACATCAAAGTTTCGCTTTGGAGTTTCTGTTATAACTGTGAGAGCAGGGGAAAGGATGCTTTCTCTGGTGTAACACCTGTTTCTGATTTTAGTTCCTCTGAACGCAGGGGTGTATGGTTGGTGGCCCCCCTCATCGCCAGGTTGCCAACTTCTGTGCAAGGAAGAGTGCTGAAAGCTGCTGGGGAAGAGCTGGAGAAGGGACAGCACTTGGGTTCTTCTTCCAAAAAGGAAAGGGACAGACAGAAACAGAAAAGGTGTGGCTGGAAGATGTGCATCTGTGTGAGAGTTTAAAGAATAATTGAGAAAGTCTCACTTCCTGGAAACCTGTGTGGTCACTGTACCCACAGTCCACTGAAATTTAGTTTTTAAATGGAGCTGGGAATATTCTATTAGGAAGGCTGTCTTATTCCTAAAAAATTTCAGGTTATAATCCTTAATACATTAGTTCTCAATTCTGCCTTTATATCCAAATCACTGCTGAACTGTTAAAAACAGTGATTTCCGAGACCCGCTTTAGACCAACTGAATCAGATCTGGATAGCTACCTGATCCCTGTATTTTATTTTTAATTATTTCTATTTTTTTATTATTTAGATATTTATGTTTAAAATAATGTATAATTCTGGCATGTTGGTGTCTGAACTAGTTGTTCATATTTTTAACATTTAGGGCTCCTGTTCTAGACTAGACATTAAGACTCCTAGGCCACCACAACTAATGTTTTCTTAATTTATTTTATGCCCAAGAAAAGGTTTCAAGTAATTATATTTGAAAACCGTGTTACTGAGAAAGAAAGAAACCTAACCCTAATGTGAAAATGCCAAGAAACCTAGGAGTAAAGGAAAAAAATTGATATCTTCCATTAAAAAAAATATTTTAAGCACATAGGTTTCTTGTCCACTAATGAATAATACTATAGTAGCCACCATTTATTGACCGCTTACAAAATGGCAACTCCTCTCTAAAACTCATTGTGTACATGAGCTTTTAAAATTCTTATAGCAATCATGTGGTAGGTACTCTCATTATCTTCTTTATATCATGTTGAAACAGGCACTTAAAGGTTACATGAGTTGCTCCAGGACACACAGTGAAGGACATAAAGCCTGGGTTTAAATCCAGGAGGTCTGGCTTCTGAGCTTGTGCTCTTAACTACAGTACATTTTGGTAGTGACCCAGCATTGTATGTACTGTATTTGTTTTACATCTGGTTGTTTTACCATGTTGGCCAGGATTAATTAACCAACAAGGAGGCATAATTTTAATTTTGAAATCATGTTTGCTAATAGGTGAGTGTATGTGCATTGCCTAACTTCCCATAGGCAGGACAGATGGTATTGAAGAGACTTGAAAGATTGCTCTTCCCACATCAGGGGCTCTTTATTCTGCCCATGGAGAATAATGCTGATTGAAATATTTTGGCCTAGGTCTCATTTTAAGAAATTTTTCTTTCCAACGTGGCGCTTTGTTTGTCGGTATGATTTGTTGATTGTTCTCTAATTGAAGACATTTTGTTAAAATGCCAATTTAAAACAGAATTTTTAACCAAATGCCTTGACACCCCTCTACCAGTGGACGCTACAGGCTATGTTGGAGCCTGTGGGCTGTGTTGGAGCTGCACACTAGGGGTCACCAGCAAGTACACTGTTTTTGGAGTCCTCAGCCCTGGCTGCTAAATTAGCTCTACTAACACCCTGCTTTTTGGTCTTGGGAAATGTACTGAAAAACAAAATCAAACCCCAAAACAAGCTCAACAGACATATAGGCCTATTTTCCCAGACTCTAAAACAAGAGTTTTATATGAGAACTTTAAAAATTTTTAATTTTATCCTGTGTATAAATTGATATTCTTTCTGATGTATATTTTAAAATTCTGCATATTGATGTAGAAGATGAATTCACTGTCTTCTACCCTCACTGCCCGGCATGCTCACATACAATATGGATTGATGCTAGTTTGAGAATGACTTCGAGGGCAATTAGAGCATACGAAGTGATTTAGAAGCATTACAGTGGCTTTTAATTTTATAAGTAGAGGTATGATTTAAATTTTCAAGCAGTCTTTGGCTATTTACCACCTCTCTTATTTATCTAATAGTGAGGCAAAGAAATGAATGTTGCCAGAGGAAGTAATGAATTATTTCTAACTAGATCTGTTGTTATTATTACTTCCTTTGTAGTATGTCTCTTTTGAGTCAACAACCCTTCCTCTCACTGGTACTTACCTGCCTTAAGGGACAAGATGAACAAAGGGAAGGCCTCCTAACATCTCTCCAGAATCAAGTTAACCAGGTAAAGTATAATATAATATTAAGACAGGCAAATATCTTTCTAACGGCATTCATTTATTTGCCTTTCAAATACTGAGATTAAATTAATAAGGGCCAGGTGGGGTCGCTCATGCCTGTAATCCCAGCACTTTGGGAGGCCGAGGCTGGTGGATCACCTGAGGCCAGGGGTTCGAGACCAGCCTGGCCAACATGGTGAAACCCCGTCTCTACTAAAAATACAAAAATTAGCCGGGCATGATGGTGTGCGCCTATGATCCCGGCTACTCGGGAGGCCGAGGCAGGAGAATTGCTTGAACCTGGGAGGCAGAGGCTGCAGTGAGCTGAGATCGCACCATTGCACACCAGCCTGGGAAACAATAGTGAAACTCTGTCTCAAAAAAAAAAAAAAAAAAACAACTAGTAAGGTTACAAAATGTTTTGAGTAGACGCTGAGAAACAATCCATGCCTTATTCTTCTACCTGGCATTGTAGACACCACAAGATTAACAACTTTATATTAACGATATGTACAATAAATGTGTACTGCCTATAAAAGTAAAATTTTATATATTGCATATAACTTTGAAGTATCTGCCCGTCTCCTAACTCTGCCTCATAGGAGAGGACCTGGAGCAATCTATGCTGCAGTAGGCATGGCAGTGAGTCCAGCTCCTCAAGCTTGGATGCCACATTATCAGGCACGCTTTTAGCTTGAAATCTGTAGGTTCAGAAACTCAATTGTATTGATGCCAACCAAGTACACAAGAAATAAATCAGAAGGCATATTGGTTTATTTAGAAATAATTTGGACCTTGCCTTTTCACCAAACACAGTTCTCCTGGTCACTGTTTGAGGCTTTTGCATCTATGTACTATAAGGAAACTGAGCATTCACAATAGAAATTGGAGAGCATGGAATTAAGCAAAGTGGATAGATTGGTCTTATGAGGTGTTTTATCCTGATACACAGCCTAATTGAACCCTTCTTGTGGCACTGTGTTTCTATGACACCATGTCTTTCCCTCAAATGGTACTAGATGGACATGGACAAGGACACTTAATCTTATTTGATCCTCATGTCATTTCTCACCTTTTGGGTAGGAGAGATCTAGATACAGCAATCATAGTGAACCTTTTTAAATGGAAGTCACATATTACCTCAGTATACCTAGTATAAAAAATTCGGGCTGATAAGGCCAGACATGATTTGACACTGGCTCTCTCTCCTACCTTGTCTCCTACCATGTCTCCTACCAGTCATGGCCCTCTTTCCTCCACTGTTGTTGCACTGGCCATGTTACTGTTCTTGAACTTGCTGAGCAAATCCTCATTTCAGTGCCTGTGCATCTTTTCTTCCCTTTAGGTGGAAAGATTCCCTTCCAGAGATTAGCATGGCCTGCTCCCTTCATTCAGTTCTCTGTTAAGATGTTACCTCCTTCGGGAGGCCTTTGATCACCTCTAAAAATAGGACCACAGCCATTCTGTATGCCATTGCCATGCCTCAAACCACTTGTTACACTTAGTTTTATTTGTCCCACTACTATTATTTGAGCTCCATGAGAGCTTGTTGTTTAGTTAACTGCCTTGCCCCCTTAAGCCAGCCTTAGGGAGGGGTTCATTTCTTTTGATGAGATTTGGGAAGTGCTTTCCGCTCACCATGCAGAGTACTTAACAGGTCATCTGTTGGGATGGAGTACTTCTGCATGTGACTCATTTGAACTCTTTTAAGATGACTCTCATTAATGACCATATTTCAGAGCATGGTAGGGTTTTTGTTAGTGGTTTTTTGTTTTTGTTTTGAATTGCACTTTTTTTTTGCTCATCTCATCTGATTTTAGGGTGTTGCCCACTTGTGGCTCCCTTTCCTAAGCAAATTTTTCCTTTTCCAGCATTAGTATGAGTCAGTGAGGAAGTGAAGAAGCAGCCCACTTTATAAACTGATAAAGCCACTTGGCTGATGTCTGCAATGCCATATTTTTCAAAGTACCGTGCATTCTCTTTATCAAGGAAGACACATACATAAGATAGCAGACCTTCTCTTCTATAAAACATCAAAATAATACATTTGCTAGGGTTCAGCAAGTCCCTAGAAATATAACAGGACTGAGGCAAAATGTAATTCTCTCTCCAGTGTTTTTCTTCGTAAGACCAATGAGGTAATGTATTTTAAAAGTTTTTATTAATGCTTAATTTGATGGCCCTCTCAAGCATTTTCCCAGACTTAATCATAGGCTAGCTATATAATTATATAAGATTTTCTTCCTCCACCTGGAAAGGCAAATGCACAAATAAATAGCCAGATTTCTGTCTGCATGGAGGAAGAAGAAAGCTAAAATTTTATTTAGCTTTGTTTGTTAATTTGTTAAAGATAAGAAGTGGTTTTTTGCTATCAGTATAAAGCTCAATTTATCTTTAAATGAGAGAAAAATTAAACTTTAATGGGGAGAAAAAGATTTTTTTTTTCCGGATCTTAGATTTTAAGTAACTGGAGAGAAGAACGATACCAAGATGACATAAAAGCGCGGCAGATGATGCACGAAGCATTGCAACTCCGCCTAAATTTGGTAAGTGACATTTCTAGTATTTTCCCTCCATTAAACATATTTACATGTGAAAATACCTCCAGCTTTCCACTTCTCCTAAGTGCAAAGTCTGCATTACAAGGTGAGGCCTGCCACTCTTTGCTCTCTGTAATTACTTCCCTGTTTCTAAAGCCTTCTGTTTCCCTTGCTGCTTTCCTTCCTGTCTGGTCAGACATCTAGACAGTGCTAGGTATTTTAAGCATTGATTTGCCTTCTCTACCTCTACTCCAGTGAATCTCTCCTTCTCTTCAGTTTGTGCTAAGAATAAATCTGAGAAGACTGTTATAAGTGTTAGCTTCTACTATACTTATTTAAAACCATTTAAAAAGTCTTTTAACTCAAAGTTTTGTCCAACTTTCCATCAAATTGATTATAAAGACAAATCCAACGGAGAAGTTTTATAGAAATTTAAAATGTCTCACATATTGTGCATTCCTTGAGTTTTCTTTTCCCATCAGGCAGGCCCAAGTGCAGGCCCCTCTGGAGGATGGCCTGCCTGATACTTTTGCAGTTGTTTCTAACCTTGTCCAACATGTGAACTGGTAGGTGTGCGGGCCAAGCCTCCTGCCCACCACTGCTGTGATAGTGGATGTTTCCATATGGTATTATGATAGCAGGCTTAGATTCAATAGTAATTGTACAGCAAACACAAAGTTGCAGATAATTGGATTACATGACTTTGACATTATTCAGGTTTAATTCAACTATAATTGCATCATAAAACGGGACATCATAAAAGATTTGGAACAAAAGCTAAGTTTATTGGTGCCTACATTCAGATACTCACGTCCCTTCTTCATTTTATTTAATTATTGAATGACTGAACTGTGCTGAAAGAACTAAAAATAGTGATAAACATGTAGGTAAATGAGAGAAAAGATAAGGTAATCTATAAACTAGAGCATCCCTTGTTTTTTTAAATAAAAAACAATCAAAATTTGATAACATAAAGCAATGGGGTGTTACTTTCTGTTTTACAGAATGCAAATATTTTACTTTATTTTGTCTGCTAGGTAGGAGGAATGTTTGACACGGTGCAGAGGAGCACCCAGTGGACTACAGACTGGGCCCTGCTACTCCTTCAGATCATTACTTCAGGAACTGTTGACATGCACACTAACAAGTATGTTTTTATCATTTCACATTTATTTTGCTACATGTATGCATGGTATAAGCTTTGATATACTGATGACGATTTCTGCCACATCTTATTTACTTGGATACTATTAAAAATTCTGTGCCTTGAATAAAAATACTCAGTTAAATAAGTGTATTTCAGTTTCACTTTAAGATGAAAATAATTATTTTCTTTCTTAGTGAATTATTCACAACAGTTCTTGACATGCTGGGTGTTTTAATCAATGGAACGTTAGCCTCTGACCTATCAAATGCATCCCCTGGGGGATCTGAAGAGAACAAGCGTGCATACATGAATTTAGTAAAGAAACTGAAAGTAAGTTTGAGATCAGCCTATATTATGAGCTCAAGTTGTTTATGGATTTATTATCTAGTGCATTTTAATTTATTACTCATTAAATGTTATTAATTGTATTCAACTTAATTTAATGTGATTATTTGCTATTTGTTTCACCTAACCTTATCAGTACCCAGAAGTTACATGCACATAACCTTGATTATTTTTTATTGAAAACAATTATATTATAAAACATGTTTAATTTTTTAAAGAACTTTAGAAATCCACTGTTAAATATATAACCAGAATACTAACATTAGATAGATTTAGGATAACTCTATGCTTGGACTGGCACATGTAATTGAAAAAATAGCCATCTGCATTGAAATTTATAAATCGATTCATTTGACTGACCATTAACAGACTCCTTTAAAAAAAAATTGTAAGAAAACAGTGCAAAAAAGAAACCAAATAAATCTGATGCGTTACCAATCAAATAAATCAATGGTTACCTTGTAATCTGACCCTGGACATGAGAAAGTGTTCTGTTCTGCAGCTCCTGTCTTCTGATTGTGATCGCTACCCTGGATTTTTGTCATTTCAGCACTATGATGTTTGTTGTGTAACAACAGTGCCTTTGTATGTGTTCTATTTTCTACTTAAATAGAAGAAATGAAACACTCACTGCTCTATTTGGAACTGCCTTGTAGAACATGTTCAGGGTTAAAGAACATGCGCTAAGCTATAAAAAGGGAAATGTTTCATAGGGGAACTTCCTTCTGGTTAACTTTTGCCTTCATTGTAATTTCTATCCCACTTCTCACTCTCTCTCTCTCTCTCTTTTTTCTTTAGAAAGAGCTAGGAGACAAGCGATCAGAAAGTATTGACAAAGTTCGACAGTTACTACCTTTGCCGAAACAGACATGTGATGTCATCACTTGTGAACCTATGGGTTCCTTGATTGACACAAAAGGAAACAAAATTGCTGGATTTGACTCTATAGATAAAAAACAGGCAAGAGTAAATGTTTTTTCTTATATATAAATTTATTTACAAAAGATGAAATACTTTTTTTTGTCTTACCATAGGATATATAAAATATATCAATTTTGCTGTTAATGTTTTTAAGGCATATGCTTGTCTTCTAAGTGTACTTAGTCATTGGCATTATCATATAAAGAGGTCATATCTTTGAAGATCTACGTTTTATATGTTTAAAGGACTTAAAATGTTTCCCTGAATTTAAGTAAATTTTTGGAAACCTACCAAGAGAAAACTAAGTAAAAGCTTACTGTAAAAAAAAAAATAGCATAAATAAGTTCTGATTATACTTCAGATTTAGAAGCAGAATATATTTATCAATGAAAAATTTCTTGTAAGCTGAGCATGGTGGCACATGTCTTTAGTTCCAGCTACTTGGGAGGCTGAGGCAAGAGGATTGCTTGAAGCCAGGAGTTTAAGGCTGTAATGTGCTAGGCTCATGCCTGTGAATAGCCACTACACCCTAGCCTGGGCAACAAAGTGAGACCCTGTCTCTGGGGAAAAAAACAAAACAAAACAAAAAAAAAACCTTCATGTAGTAAGCTATTTCAAATAAAAATTATTTTAATTGTTAGGATATTCTCTATTCCTATCAAGCAGTATTTCATGGACATTTGTTTTATATAAGATATTAAAGATGGTTCTCTAAAATATGAGAAAATTGGTCAGTTATTCTTTTAATGAACAGTAAGCAACCACCGACATTCCACAGTCACCAAGATGAAAGACAGAGTTCCTACCCTCAAGGGGGAAGTAGACAGACAATTACAGTGTAATGAGATTTGTGTGACATGGTACAGAGAGAGTATTAGGGGATAGAATAGGGTCCCCAGGAAAATTGACATGAGTCATTTTGAAGGATTAAGAGTTAGCTGGGAGGTAGGGAAAATTGTGATACAAATAAAGGGAGAGTTTATATGAAGACATGAAAGAATCAGATTTACCAGGGAATTTAGAGTAGCCTGAGAATCTAATACCAGTTTGTGTAAAGAAAAAAAGCTAAAGTAATGGTCAAGTTTGAGTTTGCAGTGTCAGCGGACTTCCTGGTAGTAAGACATCTGGAATCCATTTGGATGTGTGGTTTTTACACCAAGGAAAAAGTTCTCATCTCAAGACAAATATTAGGAAACGGTCAATTTACAGGTGGCAATTGAACCTTGGTTTTATTTTGTTTTACTTATTTATTTGTTTATTTATATTTTTTGAGACGGAATCTCGCTCTGTCACCCAGGCTGGAGTGCAGTAGTGCGATCTTGGCTCACTGCAACCTCTGTCTCTCAGGTTCAAACGATTCTCCTGTCTCAGCCTCCTGAGTACCTGGGATTACAGACATGCACCACCAGGCCCAGCTAATTTTTTTTTGTTTTTTTTTTTTTTCAAGACAAGAGTCTTGCTCTGTCACCCAGCCTGGAGTGCAGTGGCGTGATCTCGGCTCACTGCAACCTCCACCTCCCGGGTTCAAGCAATTCTCTGCCTCAGCCTCCTGAGTAGCTGGGATTACAGGTGCCTGCCACCATGCCTGGCTAATTTTTGTATTTTTAGTGAAGACGGAGTTTCACCATCTTGGCCAGGCTGGTCTTGAACTCCTGACCTCGTGATCCACCTGCCTCAGCCTCCCAAATTGCTGGGATTACAGGCGTGAGCCACCACACCTAGCCTTTTTTTGTATTCTTAGTAGAGATGGGGTTTCACCATGTTGGCCAGGCTGGTCTCAAAGTCCTTACCTCAGGTGATCCACCCGCCTCAGCCTCGCCAAGTGTTGGGATTACAGACACGAGCCACTGTGCCTGGCCTGAACCTTGGTTTTAGATGAAGCTACTCATAAAAGAATGCGTATAGATAACAACAGTAACACTTACATCTTAGGGAATGACTGAGTAGTTATTTGGGGGCCATTTAAGGAAAAATATTTTTAAATTGACATTTTAAGGCAAGTGCCAAGAGATGTCACCAATTAATGTTAAGAATAAAAAGAGGGTAACCGTTTTTTTTTTTTCTAGAGTTAGTAAATATAAGCTTGAGTTGAAAGACTTTACTTATTCCTGCTGCTACAATTTAATTCTCTAATAATAATATTATATTCAGAGTATGGCTTATTAAGTACAGGGCCCCCATATTGAACCAAGTTCATACAGATTTGGATTGAAGTTAATACTAACCCAATTACAGGTTGACTATAACTTGACTCTTAAATTTGATATTATCTTCAAAATTATAAATAGATTACAGAGATTTAGAACTGGTTATAATTTAGTAAGATTAACTTTGCAGTGTTAGAATTTTTAGCAAAAAATTTTTAGAATTTTTTTAGCAAAAAGAGGAAATACACATTAACAATAAAATATGCTAGACTGCCTCTGTTGCCTAAACAGAGCATCATGTGGTTAAAGAACTGTAGAACCGGGCTTACAAAGGTCTGAATTCTAGCCACTGCTCTCCAGTGATGTAGCGGTGTAACCCTCTCTGCTGTATTCTCGGGTTCTCTAGGGCTCATGCCAGCCAGTGTTCTCTGACTCCATGTCCCATACAAGCCTGGCCTATGAGTAAGGAAAAGATCTGAGTGTGCTATCTTAGAATGCTATTTTCCCACAGGGTCTCCAGGTCTCTACGAAGCAGAAGGTGTCCCCGTGGGACTTGTTTGAGGGTCAGAAGAACCCAGCTCCTTTGTCCTGGGCCTGGTTTGGGACAGTCCGAGTGGACCGAAGAGTGATCAAGTACGAGGAGCAGCATCACCTCCTGCTGTATCACACACACCCCATGCCCAAGCCCCGCAGTTACTACCTCCAGCCACTGCCCCTGCCTCCTGAGGAGGAAGAGGAAGAGCCCACATCTCCAGTTTCTCAGGAACCAGAAAGGAAGTCAGCTGAGCTGTCAGATCAGGGAAAAACCACAATAGATGAAGAAAAGAAAACAAAAGGAAGGAAGCGCAAGACGAAATCTAGCTCAAGAGTTGATGTAAGTGGGGAAAGGAAGAACCTTGGCTCATTAGCATTTAGTATGAGATTTACTCGTGCCCAAATCATATCCCTCGAAACATTACCAAGAGCAAGATAAGTTTTGTTATGACAGTTCTCCTAACAGGTTTCTGCATTAACTGAATGGCACACAATGACTTGTCACAGACAAAAGATTAAAGCTTTTGATTTTCCGTCCTCCACTTTTAATAATTTTATTTTAATTGTAGGCTTCCATTGTAATATTTAATTAATATGTCAGTGCCTCCTAATTTCCTCGGGTTTGAAACTTGAAATTTTTAGAACTATACAATCCCATTCTCTCACATATTTTTAATATGTCTAAAATATTTATTGTATTTTAAGTGGTTGATATCTTCAGTAAATTAACATAAAAGGCTCTATTTGCTTTTTCTTTGATAAAACTTGGAGTTAACATAGCCAATAGGATGTTCCTGAGATTTTATGTTTTACTATTCCATCTTACCCTCATATGTTTTCCTTCTTTACCATGTTTTCAGACTTTATAAAAGATGAAAATAAGCCTAATTTAAAATAGTTTTACTTCTTGTTTCTCTATTAGTGTTCCCCACGTATAATAATGTTTTCATTACAACAGAAATCTATTTGATGGTGATTTAGAAATAATTTTATAAACCTTGAGAAGTAATGCATAAAATGTCTTTCTATTTAAATTAAATTAAAACCTGGAAAATATTTGATAGAGGATTTGAGACATTTTTAATGAAATTCCACAGCATTCTTGCTGCACAGTGGAAGAAATATTCACCATTTCATTCAGATATTCATGATTGGTTATTGTTTACCTATGTGAGAACTAAAATACATCTTTTCCTAGCTGATAGCTTGGTGATTAATACTATTTTAGAAATGACCACCACCACTTTAGGATGCCACTTGAGCATCAGTGCCCCCTTCTCGTTCAGTCTTCCTACCAGTATTCCTTTGTCTTGAAGGGAAGTTTAAAATGGTCCAGACTGACACTCCCTCAAATTTGGGGTTTCCAGCCTGTCAGTCCACGTGGATGGGCTTTTGTTCTTTTCTGATGAAAAAGCCCTGAAACCAATCCTGCTCCCCAGGTCAGTCTGGTCATGTCCCCTCTTCCTCTATTCTTCCTCAAGCTCCCTCTTTTCAGTGAGATATACTGTTTGGTAAAATTGCAGGGAAATGAGATTTTGTTTCTCTTCCATCCTCTAGGGCTAGACTAGATGAGGGAAGGTAGGGAAATTGAGACCTTCAGGTGTGATCCTTACAGGCTTTGCAGCTACTATAAGGAAGAGGAAGCATGGGGGATGAGGGGAGTGTCTACTTCTTTAGAATGATGTCTGGAAAATTGCAAGTGAAATACCATCTTGGCCAAAGAGTGGTTCTGAAGCACTGTAGGGCTCTCTGGCGTAATTCTCCAGACCCAAGATATTGGAAAGGCCTTCTAAGATGAAATGATCATGAGTCTTAGCAACTGAAGGTGCTTTTTCAGTGATGAGTCTCGTTCAGTATTGGTATTCCTGACACACTTGTAGTCTTTTGAAATAGAATTCAGAAGAGATCCTTTTCCATCTCTGCCCACTGCAAGCCAAGCACTGTTTAAGTCAAGGAAAAGTTTACCTCAAATGAATATTTCCGGGGGATTTATTAGCACTCTTCCTTCCATCTTCTCCTTTATAAAAAACAGCTTTGTACATTGGGATAGGAGGTACCTCAGATAGCTTACTGAAGTTATTTGCCTTAATTAGCTGTGTGATATGTGGAGTTAAGTAACTTTTTTAAAAACTTTATGTTGAAGGAATATCCACAGAGCAACATATACCGAGTGCCTCCTAATTACTCGCCTATCTCCTCCCAAATGATGCACCATCCACAGTCCACCTTGTGGGGTTACAACCTCGTGGGCCAGCCCCAGCAGCCCGGCTTTTTCCTTCAGAACCAATCTCTTACTCCAGGTATGTGATGAGAAAACACAGATCACTCAGAGATGAGAAACAGCTTGTGGTTCTCTTTGCTTTTAACCTGAAACCTCCACAAAACTTGGACATTTCAACCACTGAGTGTTCAGTTGACATTTCTGTAATTCCCTTCACAGAGAAATGTTTTTTGTTTTCTAAAATAGGTTAAATTACGAGTTTATGTACTGATTTTGGAACTTTTATTTAGTGTTAAAAGGAAATTAGCTAGTGATTAAAATCTAAGCTGTAAGATATAAAAGTTGATAAAGGTTTTATGTTATAAAATGTGTGTATTTTTATCAGATATAATTCTTATTGGCATTTTAAAAGATTACACAATATTGCACAGTGTCTTTTATTGTTCTGAATTATCATGACAGCTAAGAAAATTGGTTCAGCAAGATTTAGATAACAACAAGGAAAACTACCATAGTAAATGTTCCTGATTTTAGTATTGCTTTGGTTCGAGCCCAAGTAGATTTCTCGTCCCAAATGAAAATTTTCTAAATGAAAACATCTCTTAATTAAAAATGAATTCAATTTTCTTTCTATATGAAACATTGCATGTTTTAGCATATTTAAATTATTTGAAATCTGTCAGCATTGTTAGGATGTGCCATTTTAACAAATAATTTTTTAAATTTTTCTATTGTGATTTTTATTATAACTTGAGTTTGACATTTTGAAGTCTGTGGAAGAAAATGTTTCATTTATGGCTTATAGCAGGGGGAAATCCATATTTTGTCCTCTAAATTAATGGTTAAAGGAACTGGTCTGGTAGTTAAGCATTTTAGATTCAAATCTGGTTCTACCACTCTCTTGCTGTATAATCTTGGCCAAATCTTAATTTCTCTGTGCCTCATTTTGGTCATCTGTAAAATGAATATGCTAATACCTATTCCCATAGGGTGGGTGATTCAGTTATTTATTCAAGAATGTATTGAGCTTCATGATACAGTGGACCCAGTTTTGGATGCTAGGATATTGCAGTGACTAAAGTGTGCAAAATACCTACTTTTTAAAAGATGAAATAAAGTTTATGTTACACACACATACATATGTAAGATTTAAAAGTAAATTGTAATAGTTATATAGCCTTTTGAAGGTAGCCTGACCCCGCAGACATGTTCAGTAAGTGATCTTCACATATTCCTAGCTCAGGGCATTTGTGCTTGCTGACCCCTGTGCCTGCAGTGCTCTCCCTCAAATATCTACATCACTTCCTGCCTGTCTCCGTTGGGCTTGGTCACATTACTTTCTCACTGGGACCTTCACTAACCTGTTTTAAACTGTAGACCCATACCCCTTCCCTGTACCCTCTGTTTCTCTCTTTTTTCTGTTTCTCCATTGCAGGCGCATCCAATCTTTTGGCTTCCTTGGGCCACATTGGAAGAAGAATTGTCTTGGGCCACACATAAAATACACTAACAATAGGTGATCAACTACAAAAAAAAAAAAGAATCACAAAAAAAAACTCATAATGTTTTAAGAACGTTTGCAGATTTTTGTTGGGCTGCATTCAAAGCCATCTTGGGCCGCATGCAGCACACAAGCCATGAGTTGGACAAGCTTGCTCTACAGCATCAGACTTGCTTATATCTTACTTTCTTATTGATTTATTATCTTCCCAGAATGTAAGCCTCGTGGCAGATATTTTTCCTATTATGTTCACTGCAGTATCCCCAGAACTTAGAGGAACCTCTGGCTTTATAGTAGGCTTTTAAAAATAGATTGTTGAGTGAATGAATATAGACTACAAACTAGACTCAGAGTGAAGAAGAAGGATGCAGTCATCATCCTTTTAAACTTCCTCTTTTTAATGCCACGGTCCATGTGAATTTTTAGCCATTTTAAACTTTGGAGATGTAGAAGTTTGTTTGTAGATGCAGAAGTTTGTTTGTAGATATTTGACACACAAGGACTGTCTGTGAATTGAAAGCTAACTACTTTGTAAAAGCACATAATCTCTCCCTGTAGAATACTATAGAAAGCTTTTTATAAGTTGAGGAACTTTAGGTATGAAATGGCATTTAAAAAATAAATTTTGGGCTGGGCACGGCGGCTGACACCTGTAATCCCAGCACTTTGGGAGGCCAAAGTGGGCAGATCACCTAAGGTCAGGAGTTAAAGACCAGCCTGGCCAATATGGTGAAACCCCGTATCTACTAAAAATACAAAAACAAAATTATCCAGGCATGGTGGTGCCTGAAATCCCAGCTGCTTGGGAGGCCAAAGCAGGAGAATAACTTGAACCTAGGAGGCAAAGGTTGCTTGAGCTGAGATTGCGTCATTGCACTCCACCCTGGGTGACAGAGCGAGACTCCATCTCAAAAAAAAAAAAAAAAAAAGTAAAAGTAAATAAATAAATAAATTTTGAAAAAATCATTTTTGAGGATTTATATGAACGAATTTATTTTCATTTAAACAAGCACAATCTGAAGTTACAAGACAGTATGTACAGCATGATTCCATTCATATAGGGTTTAAATGCAAAACAATCTCCCACCATCACTCACATACAAAAACATATGTATCTTTCCTAATCTTTCTCATATATACACACCAGTATGATAAAGTTGAAAGGAAATGCATAGGATAGTAAACTCCAGATTCAGAGTAGCATTTGGTAGGAGTAAGTGAGGAAAGTAAGTAGGTGTACAAAGGGCTTCAGCCATATTTGTAATATTTTATTCCAGTAGTTTCTCAGAGGTACAAGATCATAGAGTTAGGAAAATTTTTTAAAATTAGATTATAGTTTAATCTTTAAAAAGAATTTCCCTTTTCTGTAAATGAGTCTCTTTTTACATATCAATATACATAATTCTTAACACGTAATATACATTCTGATTGTTGCTTCAACAGAAGTTACCCAGCCATGTGTTACTTAGATTGATCTTCTGTTTTTTTCCAAATGCTCTTCAAATGCTGCTGAATGACTTTGTAAGTAGAAGATGACTGAGGCAAATCTCACTCATTTTAGAGGTTTCTTGTGCCAAGGTTGAGGACATGCCTGGGAGAAAGGAACACAGAATCACAGGAACATCTCTGCTTTTTCCAAAGAGGATTGGGGGCTTCCGTATTTAAAGGGGAAAGAGTAGGCAGTAGGGGAAAGAAGAAAGAAAGAGAAGGGAAAGTAGATAAAAGGAGTAAGCAGTTTCATTCTTTAGAGGCTTTGATCAGCATTCCCTGAATCTACATTTTACATATGAAAGAAGCAGGTTAAAGGTTTAGTCAATTACGGTGTTGAATCTGCATTTTTACATAAGATTAAGTAAATATAGAGTAGAGGAAGAAGTCAAGTATATATTTGTCTCTGATAAGTGGAGGGATGACTTCTAGTTCTGTCCTGCTCCCCCACAACCCCCCCTCCCACCGTAAAGATAAGCTGTTAATTTTAGGGTAAAATCTTTTGGAACCCACAAGGAATTTCCTTGTGAGCAAATTATGAGGGAGACCTCCTAGGGAGGTATATAGCCTTCTATCTTTGCAGCTATCTATTTAGGAAACAAACCAGGGGATAGTTTTGCATGACTCAGTTCCCAACATTGACTTTTACCTTTGTCATAGTGAGTTTGGTGTCCCAAGATTTTTAGTTTCCTTTCACAACTTCATAAATTGTATTGCTGATTGTGGCACTGAGTCTTTAAAAGAATGTGGGTTTTTCCAAAAAAACAGCTTTAAAATGTTTGTTTTCATCATACACCTTGCTTTATAGAAAAGATAAAACAACTTTTGTGAGGTGCTTATGTAGAGGTTTTTTTCATTTACATGTATCAAGGACTATTTTTGGTGAATGAAGAATTGACATTTATTGTGAAGCCAGCAAATGTCGACTTTTTTTTCCCTAACTTTTAAAGGCGCGTGACAAATTATAATATACAAATATGTAAAGGATTTCCTGTGGTTTCTTAAGCATCAGTATAATAGTTGCTTGTTTATTTGATTTTTAGCCTTCAAAAAAGATGTTTTGTCATTACAATCATAGTACTTGAAGTTTGCAAGCATTTCAAGATTTTAAAGTATTTTCATGCCTCTGCTATAAAACAGGTATTTTCATTTTGCCATGGTGAAAAGACTTCAGTGACATGAGCTTCAGATTTGATGAAAAGTACAAAAGGATTTATATGAATGTCTTAAGAACTTGGCAAAATACATCACAAAGGCAGTATGTTTTATACAAGTAATATGTTCCTGAGGGCCTTGCCTAATTTAAAACCCATGTAATTATGAAATTATGCCAACAACTGTATGTTTTACGCATTTCAATTTATGAACTGAAGACCTCCATGAAATTATATCAAAGTAGTATAATTCACTTCTACATCACTCCCCCATCTTTTGTAAATTATGCAACTCAACAGGTCTATGATATTTGTGGCAGGTGGGACAGTGCATTTTTTTCTACTTTGTTCATAAAGTGAGACTTAGAAGGTGAAATTTCTGTGTTTTGATACACAAAAAGACCTGTTGCATTAACGTAGTTAGAAAGTGTTTCCTTTTGGTTGCTTTTGTAGGTGGCTCCAGATTGGACCCTGCAGGCTCCTTTGTCCCAACCAACACCAAACAAGCTCTGTCAAACATGCTACAGCGGCGCTCGGGCGCCATGATGCAGCCGCCTTCTCTTCATGCAATCACATCGCAGCAGCAGTTGATACAGATGAAACTTCTGCAGCAGCAGCAGCAACAGCGACTTCTCAGGCAAGCCCAGACTCGGCCTTTCCAACAGGTTTGTCCAGACCCCAGCAATGGAGTCCTTTGCATTTTATTACCTCTGCTAGCTTGGGATAAGTTTGGGATATGTAGCATATTCTTTCTGTATGCATATCCCTGTATACTTGTGTGAGTGCAGGTCTATCTCTCTGTTACAGGCTTGTAAATAGTTTTCCTCCATTGTATTTTACTGTTATCATTGCTCAAATAAGAATTTGATATGTCTTAGGTTTATTAAAAGTATACCTTAAAACAAAAAGAAGGGCTGATGACTTTCGGTCAATTAGAAGAAGCAGGCCTTTTATCCTTGAGGTGACCTTCTCTGAGCACTCATTTTTCTATTATAATTGCCACCATATTCTGTACTACTTTCAGCTCTTGTGTTCATGTATTATTTTTAGACTTATTACTGTGAGGTTATGTCTCTGAAGCCCTGATGTTTCCTAGGTTTTCTCTGATAGTGCCCTGCCTTTAATTTTTGTTTCTAGTGTATATTTAATAAGGTCTAGAGCAGATAAATTATAAACAACAGTCAGGATCTGGATACATTCAATTTAATTCTTGATTTGTATTTCTGTTTTTGTGGCCTATAACCCAATGTTCTTCATAGAAGACAGTGATTCATGTTTAAGAAAACATCAGCACTTAGTATAAACTCATGAAACACCTATGCATCTGTACATTAAAATAAAGTGTGAGGTGAGAATGGGGATTTCTTTTTCTAGTTTCTGTATACTTGTATTTTCTAGCTTTTCTAAAATGGTCAGGCACTATTTTGATAATAATAGCTAACACTAATAGAGCACTTACTATATGCCAAAACATTTCTAAGCGCTTTAGATGTATTAGCTATCTTAAGATACCAGGGTAACTCTATGAGTTAGGTACCTTCGTGATCCTCACATGGAAATAGCAAATCTACAGGTACATCCTGCTCTAAGAATAACCATAATACTTTCAACATAGCAAGAAATTCAAATGCTTTAAAAAATATTCTTTGTCTTTTGGATAACTTTCTAGGCATATCTCCGTTGTGTAATTTACGGCACTTCCTGCATTTGGGCCACTTAGTGATGATTTTGGTGGATGGTGATGGCAAGGTTAGTCATTATAAGGACAAGAGAGAAGAAACCAATTGAACTGTATGACGACGCAAGCAACAGTCATCACCACGTGCTTGTCTCTCCCTGACCTCTAACAATTGCTTTAGCTCCCTGAGTGTCAGAAAGGATGAGTCTAAGCTGCTGCTTGCACATAAATGATGAACATTTGATTAAAATATGAAAAAAAATTATTTAATTTGCCTAAATAAGCAACATGTTTAGAGCCATTTAAAACCTCATTGGGATTTTTAGCTCTTTTTGGGAATCAGCAAAAATAGAGTTATACTATTGCTTCAAATCATTTTTGAGTTAAAAAATTTCACTAGAAGTTGAAAAACCATCCCACTAGAATGAATTTAGCCCTCTTTCAAAGTAATAATGCCTAGGGCCAGGCGTGGTGGCTTACGCCTCTAATCCCATCACTTTTGGAGGCTGAGGCAGGTGGATCACTTGAGGTCAGTTCAAGATCAACCTGGCCAACATGGTGAAACTCTGTCTCTACTAAATACAAAAATTAGGCATGGTGGAGCATGCCACACTGTAGTCCCAGCTACTTGGGAGGCTGAGGCAGGAGAATTACTTGAACCTGGGAGGTGGAGTTTGCAGTGAGCCGAGATCACGCCACTGCATTCCAGCCTGGTCAACAGAGTGAGACTCCGTCTCAAGAAAAATAAATAAAATAATAAATAAAGTAAAACTTGCCACTTTAATTCATTTTTTCATATCTACCTTTTTATCACAAGGCATAGTTTTTCTTATTTATAGCCCACTTTCAAATTGTTACTGCCAAATTAACTTTGAAATACTTGTTAAGTTGTTCCTAGCACTGGGGGAAAGCCCACTGGGCCATTATGGGTAAATATACCTGTTTTTAAAAGGTTCACTTCCTGATATAAGCCATGACAAACGATTTCAGCTAGAAATTTTTTTAAAGCATTTAATTGAATAATCTACATGTAATCAAAGATATCCTTGCATATTTGGGGAAATGTACCTTGATGACACCATTACTTTTCTTTCTCCTACCGAAAATACCTGGCTGTATCCTTTTGTACCACCAACAGTTGTACTGCTTGTACCAATGGGAATTAATTGTTATTTCATTCTTTTTCTGATTCTTTTGTGCTAACTCCATTACAGTGTTGGATTTTTTTTTCTTTATTCTTCTCTTTTTAAACTTTTAAGACCAGAAATGCTATCTTCAAATAGTAAAAGCTCCACTTCATAACAGTGATTGTACAGTATTCACCTCTTCATCTCAAACTCACTTCATATTGTTTTTAACAGTTGAAACTTAACTATGGAGTCTCTGAAGGGCTTTCACAAGTAGGATATGTCTTTTTCTCTCATCATCCTTCAAGTGTTAGATAACTGAGGAAAATAGTATTCTTAAAGGAAGAGAAATGCATGCATTATGCAGTCACAATGTACAGTGATCCTGTAGTACATCGAGCTAATGAGATTTGCATGTAGCATCCGTCATGGTACCTGTACTTAGGAGGTTCTGAGGAAATGTTAGTGCCTTTCCTCTCAATAGATCATGTATAAGCTATTAATATAACTGGAATTTAGCTAAATATGGTGTTATGGCAGAAAAAAATTCTTGTGATAATCCTTCAAAATCTAAAGACAGAATTATATGGAATGTAAGCAATATTGATCAATTGTTTTAATATCTGTTGCTGGGCACAGTTTGCTTTTCTAGTAAGTACTGACCATTTCATGCTATGGCAGGAAGATTTTCTCAGGTTACTCACCCACATCTGATATGAATTTCTCTAGCTACATAAGGACTAATAATATAGTTACTTTTTCATTTTTTGGCTTCTTGTAGAGAAAGTAAGTAGATATGTTTTTATTCCAGAGGTCCATTTTCTTAAATATAACAAACATATTAGAGAATTTCCATTTATATTAACCTTCAAAACTGATTTTGGAATTCAGCAGATGCTTTTACAGGCTGATGAGTTTCTCCAGGTTTTGGATGTGACTGCTTCCTACGACAGTTTTCTAGTAACCCACTGGTTACCCCCTTTTCTTATGAGGTCAGACACTGGGCTGTATACTATTTTGTATTATCCTTTCATCTGCTAAGCACACGGTATAATCTGTGAGCTGTGTATCAAATGAATAATGCAAGATTTGAACAGTTGCTTCCAGGAGCCTAAAGTTTCTTAGTAGCCTTAATCCTCAGCATTCTGATTTTTATCCACACACCCTTCTCATAGCTTTCCCTCCCAGTGCTTCCAGAAACTGACCCTTCTAGTGACGTCTGCTACGGTTGTTTTGGAAACCTAAATGGGAAAGGTAAACATAAATTCCTGAACTCAGGATATATCTAAGACCTCACAGAGTCCCCTTATCCTCTTTCTGTCTAGTGGGGGAAGTTGGCATATGCAGAAACCATCCAGCCTTCAGTGATACACAATGAAAACTAGAATTCCATAAAATAACCCTCTAGTTCCACTGCAGAGATTGTACATGAGCTTCAGTCAGTCATGGAATATACTGTCATGGATTGTCTTATATCTCCTCAGGAATGTGTTAAGACAGTGTTTAACACAGTACCTAGACAACAAATGCTGAATAGCATGGATATTGTTAAGTATTTTAATGAGATTATTTGATGTAATAATTGTTATAATTGAGTATATTTTCCTATAGCTTTAGTGCATATGGACATGCAGAAAGATGTTTTGGCAAGAAACCTGTTTTCATTCTTCTTGGTTGCAGTCTTCATCTAGGAAAATACAGTAGTCCCATCACCCTGCTTATCCACAGGGAATATGTTGTAAGACCTTCAGTGATTGCTGAAACCACAGAGGACCAAACCTGATATGGACCGTGTTTTGTTTTTTCCTATGTATAGGTACCTATATGATAAAGTTTAATTTATAAATTAGGCTCAGTAAGATACTAACAATATCTTACTAATAGTAAAATAGAACAATTATAATATACTGTAACAAACATGTAAATGTCGTCTTTTTCAAAATCCCTTATTGTGCTGTACTCACCTGTTTTCGGACTGCAGTTTTCTGCAGGTAACTGAAACTGTGGGAAGTGAAACCGCAGAGAAGTGGCGACTACTGAAAAAAAAGAACTATTTCTATTTCTTACTCAATATCCTGTATTTAGATGGGACTCAGTACAATGGTTACACTATCTTTCTGTGCCTCAGAGTCCCATCTATAAAATGGAGCTAATACTATACTGTACTTACTTTATAGGGTAGTTGTGAAGTTAATGATTAAGTATGTGTAAAACAGCCCTTAGAACAGTGGATGGCTCATAGTAAGTGCTCAAAAAGTGTTAGCTGTCATACTTATCGTTGCTGCTTATTAGTATTTTTATGGTTTGTTATTTCAAAAGAAATTCATTTCCCCTAACAATATTGTTTTCTTAAATATGTTAAGCTTTAAAATAAAAGCATATCAAATGGTTTACTTGTATAATTACATAAATTGCCATTAATAGGATTGGTTTAATCCTCATTTGCTTAGTGGTTACCAATAGAACAAACTCATAAAAAGGAATGTTGTTTTGTCATCCTAATTGTCATTTTAGCTTCTTAGAGTGGTGTATTTTTGTTCTTTAAATACTGTGATACTTGAGAGACTTACTCCATTCTCAGTGTTAATAGTATCACTGTATTTTATTTTTCACATATTCTGTTAGAACTATCACAGAATATAGAATATTGGTTATAATGCAAAATGCTGCTTTAATTATTTTCCGCTCATTCCTTTCTTATACTCGGTATTTTTCTTTTGACAACAGGAACTTTTTTTCATCTCACCTCACCATCCCCCTCACTATATCGATCATCTAGGGAAGGAGCTTGCAGAAGGAATATTAAGGAACTTTCTTTTTTTTTTCTTGAGACAGGGTCTCCCTCTGTCGCCCAGGCTGGAGTGCAGTGGCCTAATCTCCACTCACTGCAACCTCTGCTTCCCGGGTTCAAGCGATTCTCCTGCCTCAGCCTCCCGAGTAGCTGGGACTACAGGCATGCACCACCCCACCTGGCTGATTTTTGTATTTGTAATAGAGACAGTGTTTTACCATGTTGGCCAGGCTGGTCTCGAACTCCTGACCTCAGGTGATCCACCTGTCTCGACCTCCTATAGTGCTGGGATTATAGGCGCAAGCCCCCGCGCCAGGCCTTAAGGAACTTTCATACCCCTCACAATATCGACATCTAGGGAAGGGGCTTGCAGAAGCAATCTAAAGTTTTGACCCAGGAAAAGAACTTTATTCCTTGATTTATGGTGTTGCTGTATCCTGATTTTTCCTTTCAGTATACTAAATTATTTTATTTTTCTTTGTAATAATTCCAGACAGCATATTTTCAAGAGTCCAAAGAAGGATAGACAGAAGATATGTTTAGCTTGAATTGATTCAGACAAATTGGTTAAAAAATGCACTTGGTTATAGGCTCCATACAGATCATTAATCATAAGGATTTTTCAGGACAGAAAAGAGGAAGATTCCTTTCAGAGGACAGGAATGTGTGCCCAGTTATAGCTAGTATATGTAGCGACTTGTAAAGAGGTTAGGTTATCCACCATGGAGCAGGTCCCATCATTTGTGTATCCAAATCAAGGAAATAGGTAATTTAAAGAATGAAGGATGACTGAGTCAGAACCTCCCAGAGCTGTTAGCTCCTTGGCAAAAATGAATCTGTGACTTCATGGGAACATGCTCTTGGATTACCATTTAAATTGAGTAATTACCCTTTGTTCGGTAATTGATCTCCCACCCTAAGGAAATGGTATTACCTTGGAATATGTTTATTTTCTCTATCCCTCCCACTCACTCTTTAATGGTATACGTATTTCAAGCATAGAGATGAGAATAGAAAATAATGTAATAATCACTAATGCACTTACTAGCTTTATTAAATAATATTCTTCCATAATGCTGTAGATTATTTTTTAAAAAAAAATTACAGATGTGGATGAGTCTCCTTGTATCATCATTTCCCTCCCTTCTTCTAAAGTGGGAATCCCCATCATGATTTAGCGTTTTACTTTCTTATGCATGTTTGTATGCTTCTAATCTATACGTTTGCATCCATCAACATAAACATTGTACAGTATTACTTTGTAGATTTGAAATGTTACATAAATGTTCTCACATGTGTTGTATTATTTTGCGGCTTTTTTGTAGCTAATATTTTAATTATTTCTACTTTGTTTTATGTAGTTATATTCATTCATTTATCCTGTTGGATGTTATTTCATTATGAATATTAATATGTTATTTATTCATTCTGTTGATGGTCATTTAATTTATTCAGTTTTTTTGTTTTTTTTTTTAACTGTTAACTGTTACAGTAAACATTCTTTTACATTTCTTCTATACATGTGGAAAGTTTTAGGGTGTGTACCTGAACACGGAAATGCTGATTGATTTTGAAAGTGGTGGTGATTCCTCTTAGAATAGTATATGAGCATTTTTCTTTCTCCATATTCCCACCAATGCTTGGTGTTATCAGACCTTATTTTTCTCAATCAGAGCAGGTGAAATGGTATTATATTATGACATCTTAATTTGCATTGTCCTGATTACCTGTGAGTTTAACCATTTTTTATAACTTTGCTAGCTATTCAGGTTTTCCCTTTTGTAAATTTCCTGATCATGTAAATAGAGCATATTTCAAATTATAGTCTCATTTGTTAAAGGTAGGCAAAATAGTCTTGTTGAAACGTATTTTGAGTATTGATAACTAATGTGTTTATTCAGAGGGTGTAATTAATATACATTTCAATGACAAAAATGAACTTAGGAGAAGAAAACCACTGTCCTGGTAAATATGTCCTAAACCCTATCATTTTGGTTTTTGGGTAGAAAGCATGTTCAGGGAGGTGGGTGCTTCACTTATTACTTATATCTGGTATTTCTCTGTTTATTTGAATGATGAGGAAGGTGCTGATTTTATTTGCTAAAATTATGATTAGGCAAATATAATGAGCTCAGAGATAGTGTTTGCAGCTTGATTTTTATGAGAGAGGGCGGAAGATTGGATGGAGGAGTGAGGAAATGAATCACCAATACAAGCATGGCAGCTGGATCTAAAGACCAATGTACAAATGCAATGAATTATGTATCTATATGTAAAATGGTGAGAATAGGTATTATTTGCCTGGGAAATTCCTCCTATACTTTCTAATCCTCAGTATAGTAAAATGCTTTTTCTATTATTGGTGAAATCCTTTGCTTCATCTCTATCTCCAGAACTCAGTGAGCTCAGGGAAACTTTTAACATCTCAGTAATATATCCTTTGGCATTTGAATATATAAATGATTTAGAAAGGGACTCATTTAGTTGAGAAATAGCAATTTTCCCCAGGTATTCAGTTGACTTTTCCTAAATCAGATTACCTTTTAGTGTGCAAACAGTGGTCGCACTATAAATGTTTGCTGTCTACTGTGATTGGTTGAATGTGTGGTTAACCTGATGATCTCTTCTTACTTGGATTTACTGGGGATGGGGCTAATTACATCCTTCAAGAACATATGGCCTGCTGACTTGTTTACTTAATGTCTTGTCTGCTTAATGTGACCCACATGTCCTGAGCTCCCCCACTGGCCCTAGGGCGGGAAGGACCCTAGCCCCCTGTTGGTCACATGGGGGTTCCAAAGCCCCTTAGTTGCAGCACGTTTTGGTGTCTGGTATCTCCTCTACTTCTTTTATGTCACCATTTAACCTCCATGTTGTGCTATTCTAGTATATGAATATCACCATATTGTTTATCAGTGTTGCAGTCTGTAGTGAGGATGTTTGACATATGAATTAATAAAACCCTTATAGGGCCTATGTTTTTAAGTCTTGACTTCCTGCAACATTGTTTTAAATGAAATAGTTCATATGTATTTTGGCTACCCACGTCATTAGGCTAAAAAATCTTATCTGTATTGTCTGCCGTTTTCTTGCTGTCCCCTTTCTGTAGGACTTCTGTAACTCTGCTGTCTCCCTTCTGGAAGACTTTGACAACATAATGGTAACACCCCTGCTGTCATTCCTTCCTTTTTCTTTCTTTTTTCTTTTTTTTTTAAATAAATTTTTATAGCATTGCCCTTTGAACGTCAAAATGAGAAGCAGGTTTTTCTGTAGCTGGTAATAATTATAGTCTTCATTTCACTGTTACTCGGTTTATGTTTGAGACTGTAACACAGAATCATGAATGCATTGACCATGTTTAATTTAATGGAAGTTTTTTTCTGAAAATGCACCCCTTTGATTGCCTCATGATTTCCATCATATACATCTATGGTATAGAAACCAATAGACATTCATGGCCTGGGCTTGGGAACATAGACCAGTTCGTGCACCTTCATCTCAGTCCCAGTTTTGAACCTGTCTATTCCTGAGCTCTTGCTTCTCTCTATGGTAATTTATATCATTAGTAGAGGAATGCATGGCATGCTGATTCATAGGCCAATGCAAGATAATGAAAACTGTGGTTATGAAACTTACCCTCTCATCACATCCCACTCACTGGCTATTCCCAAAATCTCAACGGAACACATCATCTCTATTTTCTTTCCAGTATGGAGAAGATTTTTTTTTTGAGCATAGGTCTTGTGCATGCATGTCATAAGACTTCATCTCTACTGCTTTGCCTGGGCTAGCTAAGAGTGCATGTTTTGCATTAAATTACTTATAGGTTTCTGTATCAGGTAGCCAGCCCACAACATAAACCCAAGAAGCATTAGAATAAAAAAGAGCACACATCTCAGATGTGACTGTAAGTTAACTTGTTTCACTGCCATTTTAATGGGTAACATTATCTATACATTGATAAAAATATCCTTAACTGCATATTCAAACTTTGAAAATATTTAGGTTATTTAATACTTGTTGTATAGGCATTTTCTCCAATAGTTATTTCAGCAAAGGAAAGCTTGGAAACTTTTCTGAAAAGACTCAGTTTTTCTTGACAGTTTATGGTATTCAGGGGGCAGGTGAGGATTTTATTGAAAAACTTGAGTTAAACTATGAAGTTCAAAAATGTTTTGGAGACAGCTTATGTTTGCTATAGGGCATTGTTTATTATTCAGGTGATAATGTAATTCAGATAGAAAACAATTTGCATCAATCACTGGCTTTTTAAAAAATATTTTTATTGACAGCTATTTTATGTATAAGTATTTAAAGTCAAAAGAAGTTTCCGTGATTTCTATATTAATTCAAAGTAATGAAAATGTGTATTTTTGCTATCCATTTTACCACTCTTATTTTTCTATAATATTCTGCTTTCTTAGGAAGTTAATGAATCTATACTCAATCAGTTCTTATAATTTATGGACATGCTAATATCATAAAGGTTCATTACTGTATGGGATGTGTTTGTTTTAGAATGAATCAGACTATTCTAGCAGTTAGTTACTGTTCATTGATTCCCAACCAAGTCATATTTGAGGTGAAAGCTTTTAAAAGTATCAAGCATAACTAGCCAACAAGCCCTCTTATAATTTAGAATTTCCTCTCTCTGTTGTCTGCAGTTGAAATAAACCAGTATGATGTGATGACCACAACTTCTGGTTCATACCATGTGGTGTTTTAGCCTAAAGCACTCAGTAACTTCCAAACTAGGAGTTATAAATAAAACCCTTTCTGCTAGGTGACTTGTAAAACATTACCCACTGGTTTTTGTTATGTGCCTTTTATTACTTTTTTCCAAATCAGTATTTCCAGAAACCAAGTCACAAAATCTGGCTGTGGTTTTTATAGATATAACTTGTCTCTCTACTTGTAACCCTTAAACACTACTGAAAAATTACTAAATAAGGATTTGAATCATTACTAGTAAATTGAGTGGATAGGAAACTCCTGATTCTAAAATGCTCTGATTATAATCCTTACTGATTGCTAATTGGAGGTATAACCAGTCCTACATGAAAAGGAGATCTTCACATTTTCTCATTTGATTGAGGGTGTAGTTGCTAATACAGATCAGATTAAGACACAGAAGAATGAAAATTATGTTCGAGGATCATTTATTAAAAATTTAAAACTTATCGGATGCATTCATTTCAAATTATGCCAAAAGCCTTTGAGTCAACATCTCTTTGAGCTCACATACTTCTGTCTAATTAAAAAATACAGCAGTAAGAGAGAGAACTCTTCTTATAAAGGTTAGGAAGATAGGTCAATATTGAACAGCACAGCTTCTTTAGAAGTTTTTTAAAAATGGACATTTTAGAAAGTACCTATTTATTTAATGTTATATTTTGTTTATAGAGGTAAGCCCAAAGCAGAGTGCATGAAAATGAAGTAAAGAGACCATGTGTAGGAATTTACCTCAGGTAGCAATGTAGAGATGGGCTTATGCAATTATTAGACTGTCCCAGTTCTCTGTAGATCATTCCCTTTGCACATACAAGTCAGGTATCTGAGCCATGGAAGCTTGAGCAGGGAACAAATATCTTATTCTCTCTTACTGATATGCTTAAAATCACATAGCACCTGGCTAGACACAAATATGCCACCAAAAACCATCTTCCTGCAGGCTGGATGCAGTGGCTCATACCTGTAATCCCAACACTTTAGGAGGCCAAGGTTGGAGGATCTCTTGAGTCCAGGAATTTGAGGCCACAGTGAAGTATGATCTTGCCACTGTACTACAGCCTTGGCAACAAAGTGAGATGCTGTCTCACTTTGTGTTTCACATAAACAAAAACAAACAAATCAGGTTCCCATATAGTTCTCTCCATGCATTAAAAAATATGAAGTTAAAGTGGCCTCAGTTGTTTTGGTTGAGCAGAATAAATAGGGAGAAATTAAGTTACTCTTCAGATACTAATGCTGGCAGGAAGAAGAAATCATTAGAATGATAGATGCTAAACATTAAATTAAATTTGAGTTTTCAAAAGATGGAGCTGACAACTGTGAGGCAATTAGAAAGCACTTGGTAAAGTAATTGATGCTCAAACATAAACCCTAATTTGCCTCTGGATTTCTTGGTTAACAGATAAACTAAATTAAATCTTAGTTATTCTGAACAGATATTTACTGAGCACTTACTATATGTGCTAGGCACTAATTAAAAATAAAGCTTAAAAATTTTTCAGAAATTAACAGATAACTAAGGTGACCAGATGTCCTGATTTGCCAGGCATGGTCTCACTTTGCCCTCTTGCCCTGTCTTGTCCTAGTTTGGATGACATGTTAGATCGTCTATTCTTGGTTTAATGTGGCCAAACCCATGCCTACCAACATTTAAAAGTTTTTTTTACTAATTCTCAGTCTCTAGTTTCCTTGATTATTCCCACATTGTGGTTCTTATTTAACATTTGTAAAATATTTCAAGTTATTAAAGAACTTATTCATTCTGTTCTCAACTAATTGAACTGTTTCTACAAATTGAAATAATGTGTTCCTGACATTATTCTTGGAAAAACAAAGAAAAGTAGGAATCCATTTCATTCTGATAGTAGAGATTAGGGTGTTTTCTTTTTAGGAGCACATGATGATAACAGCTATGCATGGCAAAATTGGGAAGTGCTAGGCAAATAGGGATGTTTGTGATTTTCTCAGGGAGAATATTGCATATCTGAATTATTTTCCATACTTAAGTAGTATGTTGGGACAAACTGGTGGTCAGGAGGGAACATAACATGCTCACATATAAATAGTTCACCTTTAGACATAAAGGTGGAAAATTTTAGGGTGTGTACCTGAACATGGTATAAAACTATATACAAAAACTATATTTCCATTTGTATTTCTTTTTCCTTTTAAAAGTATGGCACAATTTTCTGAATGTTTTGTGATTTTTAAAAATGTAGAATAATAGTTTTCAGTTTCCATTTCTTCTTCCTTTTTTTTTTTTTTTTTTGTTTGAGATAGGGTCTCATTCTGGTGCCCAGGCTGGAGTGCAGTGGCACGATCTTGGCTCACTGCAACCTCTGCCTCCCAGGCTCAAGGAGTCCTCTCACCTCAACCTTCCAAGTAGCTGAGACTACAGGCACGTGTCAGCACATCCAGCTAATTTTTTTTATTTTTTGTAGAGATGGGATTTCACCATGTTGCCCAGGCTGGTCTCGAACTGCTGGACTCAGGTGATTCACCCGCCTCGGCCTCCCAAAGTGCTGAGATTAGAGGCGTGAGCCACCGCACCTGCCCAGTTCCTATTTCTTAAATTCCCATGATCTCAACTAATATATGTAAATAAGCATATTGCCCAATAGCTCAGATATATACCTTATTAGTATTCTAGCTCCCCCCACCATGTAAGTCATAATGTGTTTCATAAAGTTCTTCAATAAAAGCAAAAGAAGAGCAAAGAGTTAGAAAACATCTGCTTTATGCATCTGAATGCAGCTGTCACATGCAGATCGCATCCTGCTTCCCACAAAGCCAAAAGAGGGCACGAGTGTTATAAACTACCTATAGATCCCTAGATTCTAACTCATATATAAATAGTTGATTTTTCTGTTTTGTAAAAATGGTAATATACATATATTTGTCTCTACAAAGAAGCACAACAGTATGTCTCAGGGACCTTGTATGATGCTAGTGTCCAGGAGTGGTCTTTAAGGATCTGGTTGATTTAATTATTCCTTGGCATAGTGTTTGGAGGATCAAGAGCCATTTGGATTCTTTGGAAGAACAGTTTTAGGCTCCTGATGGTCATACTGTCATGGTATGGGTTCTCACAGAGGAAGTTTGGGCTATTTTTCTCTAACCCAAGCAAATGGAGATACAATTGTTTTTTAACAGATTAATGAGCTAGAGACTAAGAGTATCTTCATGATAGCCTACTCTGAAAGTAAGATTCTTGTATGTATAAATACCCTCAGAGGTATACTCAAAAATTTATGTTTCATTCATGTGTAGATAGATAGTCACCTAGAGAGATGCTAAAGTTTCGTAAATGGCCCCGTGATTTTTTTTGTGGGGATCAGAGAAAGGGCTTAACTGTCTTAGGTATGCATTTGGTTTTGGTATCTCATTAATAAGTCTTAATAGAGATTGTCCTTTTGGTTTCTCATTAGGATGATTTTAAGAGGCTATATGTCCTTAAAGAATAAGCACCAAATAAGTATTTTCATCCTTAATGTCACACATGGAGGCATCTCATGATAATGGAAAGAGCCCTAGGCTTTCAAGTCAGACTTCCTGGAGTTTAGATCATGGCACTGCCAGGTCTTGCTGGGCAAGTTTGCTAAGTTGCTTAAGCTCTTTGAGCCTGGCTTTTCCTGTCTGAAGAAGATGAGGATGATGCTCCTTTCCTATAGGGTTCTTGTGAGAAAATGAGAGTAAGAACCAGAAGCCCAGCCTCTGAAATATGATCGATTCTTAATAATCGTTGATATCCTTCCTCTTAAGCTACATATTTATCCCTTTCTCCCTGCTAGAAATACCTACACTACTTTTCAAACACATTAAAATAGCTTTATGTAACTATAATTTAGCACTTTTTAAAATGAGAATCTCTGTTAAAGACAGTAGTAAAATAATCCTACAATAAATCTCATTCTTTACAATCAGTAAGTCCTGAAAAAAAAAACAGAGTGGTAGGAAACTAGGGTTATTTTTATGATTATTACTGCAAGCTTCCATGAAGTAACTTCTGCCACCAAAACGTAAAACACACATACCATTGCTCTTGTGAATATATTTGTTTTCTTATGGCCAAAACATGTATTAGATTAAGATTGGTGAACAGATGTTAATTGGTTTTATTTTGCATTGTAGTTGGTTGGAATTGCTTGCCATTAACTTACAAAATTTATCGACTATATTCTCATTGATTTTTAGAGTCATAGAAAGTACTAAATGTATTCCTTGAATATCTGGCTAAATAGGCAATTAGTAGGTCACTGTGAAGAAGCTTCATTAAAAAGTCATAAAAATTTTATATGCCACCGTGTGTCTGTACCACACGTTCTCTTCCCTGTATAGGCACTGGGTAGTGCAGCCCTGTGGTTCCAGATTTCACACTTAGTGGGACATTTATACCCTGGCATGTATTGGAAGCCAGCTGACAGCCTCTCTGCTGAGCGGACCATTGATAACTTAGGCTTGTATTTATGGCTTTGTTATCACTGGGAAAATCTGTAGTCTTCTTTGGAAGGAATAAGTTCAACAGTCTAAACACATAGGATATTGATGAGAAATAATATTTAATACATTTTGAAAATCTTTGAGTTCTTTATCCATGTAATGAGATTAGATGTGGGTTATTTGGATTATTAACCAGAAGCTCAAATCAAGCCCTTGCTGTTATGATCAAGAGTTTGCTTTGGCTTTGTTTTCCAGGGCCAGCCGGGGGACCAGGCTGCTCTCTTTGCTGCGCAAGCACGGCCCTCCCCTCAGCTCCCTCAGTATCCAGGGCTGCAGCAAGCACAGGTACCCACATTTGCTTTGTAGGTACTGACAGGATTTTCAAAGCTCTTTATTGGAGGTGGGAAATTAAGTAAATAGAATATATCAACTCCCTATAGGGTCTAGAACTTGATTACTTCTTCTACTTATAGATTATAATTGATCTTTCAAAAAAGCGTGATCAGGATTGTTGAAGTCTTAGGATTGATTAAGGAGCATAAAACATTCTGGAAAACCCTTTAAAAGTGTAAATTCAAACCTTTTATTAGTGATGATTGTAGATATTGAAATACTTAACAATCCCAGAGTTACTTCTTTTATGTTATAATGTATAATGATGTAATTCAGTTTTGAAGTCATCATATTTGGGCTGGACTCAGTGGCTCATGCCTGTAATCTGCACTTTGAGAGGCCAAGGTGAGAGGATTGCTTCAGCCCCAGAATTTGAGACCAGCCTGGGTAACATAGTGAGATTCAGTCTCTACAAAAGAAAATAAAAATTAAAAAATTAGCCAGGCGTGGTGGCATGCACCTATAGTCCCAGCTGCACGGGAGGCTAAAGTGGAGGATCGCTTGAGCTTGGGAGGTTGAGGTTGCAGTGAGCTGTGATCTGTTGCCTTGGGCAACAGAGCAAGACCCTGTCTCAAAATAAATAAATAAATAGAAATTGTCATATTCAAAGATAGCATCAATGAGGAATCATGGTAGAATAAGAAAATAACGGGGCTTGAAATCAGACTTTGGCACAGTTCCTAGCAACTTACTAGCTGTGTGACATTGTGTGAGTTACTTACTCTGAGCTTCGGTTTCCTTCTCTGTAAAATAGAGATGAAGTGTATGAGGACAACCTACGGAATAACCAGTGGAACTAACCTATGGAACTAACATAGTGCCTGATACGCAATATAATGCAAATCTTGAGCTATTTTTACTAATAATTTTGCTATTTCTGTATTCGTATACTCTCACCCCATCCCTCTGGGAATCAGGAACGCAGCGGTGTTGGCAAGATTGCTAGTTGGATTGACAATTCAATCTATGTCCACAGCTGAAAGAAAAGCCCACATTGGCCTACACAGGCACTGCGTCCTTCAGCCTGGATCCATTCACGCTGCCTGCTAGAAGTTCATTATCCATTTCTCTGTCTTCCAAGTCAGAGGCATTAAACTACCTGAAAATGTGGTGCTTTGAGGATTTGAAGAGCAATGTTGTTCTACCTTAATTAGCATTGTGTTCTATAAATTGTACCTAGTGATCCAACAGAACTTCAGGTTTCTCTTTTCCATAAGGTGACAATATACAAAGAACTAGGTACTTGTATATTAATATTCATTAGGTAAATTAAGTGTTCACATTATTAGTAGAGTGCCAAACTAGGTCCAGCCCATACTAGAGGATAATGAACAGTTACCAATTGCACCATTCTTGGCTAAGGTATTAATAGTTTTTTGTTACTGTTTTGGAACTGGTTAGTTACTACACACACATTTATCAGACCTGAAGAGGTGTAGTCACATATTGGAAAAGTGTATTTCATTATTTTAATTTACATTTGAGCATGGGTAGCTTTTCTAATTTTGGAAATGATAATACTTCATCTGTTGAACTTTGATGTCATCTGTGCACTGAAGATTTAGATGCTTGCCTGATTATTTCTATATAGAAACATGCCCTTCTCTAAAAATAAGCAGCTAATCTTAAAAGCCAGTTTAACTAAATGAGGATTCATTTTTTTTAAATTGACATTTCTGGTGAGTCATTACACAGCCATATCATTCTGTGGCTTTTCTGAGCAGATTCCCTGCATCCAGGGTAGTCCTCCTCAAATTTTGAGTTATGAGAACCTTTGAAAACAGTGAATTTCAGGGGAGTCCTCATGGGTTTGTTTTGCCCCATATATCGTAGTGATGGGAAAGCTAGGTGATAAGTTGAAACATTGACTTCTTCCCTTGTGCCTACCTGCAGACCATGCCACAGGGCTATACAATGTATGGGACACAGATGCCTTTGCAGCAGACATCGCAGCAGCAGGCTGGCAGTGTGGTCGTGTCTCCCAGCTATAACTCCAGAGCCTATCCGGCCGCACATTCCAACCCCGTGCTAATGGAAAGACTCAGACAGATTCAGCAGCAGCCGAGTGGCTATGTTCAGCAGCAGGCCTCGCCATACCTGCAGCCCCTGACTGGCTCTCAGAGGTGATACATGTGGAAATGATGATGGCAATAATGAACAGTCACATTCTTGGGTTTCTTATGCTTATAGGGCATGGTACTTTATCATTGTTTTTATGAGCTTGCATATTTGCAAATAATTTGCATTCTGTCATCTTGTTTTTAGTAGTATCCAGATAGAGGTTCAACATAAAGAATGCTCCATCTTGTTTATTTCATTAAAGATCCTTACAGTTTTGACTCATATCTTCCAAGACATGAGTGTAACAGTCTTTAAATGATAGTGTGTTTGCTTCAGTGTTCTTTTTTTTCCTCTTCTCTTTTAAAAATTCTCTGAACATATCTAACAGAGAAAACTCTTGATTATTGTTAGGAATGCCTTACTACAGTTTGTTGATTAGAGCAATAAAATGTGTGATTACAATACTAATTGTGCATGGTGCACATGAGAGTTTTGTTATAACTTAGTTTGTACCTTTTCCACCTCAAAGATATTTGGCAAAACAGGATTATGATAGACTTTTTTCTGTTCTTGTTTAATTAGATCCCTTAGAGTGTATAACTGTACTGTCTGTTGTAGTAGCTGCCAGCCACCTGTGGCTGTTTAAATTTAGACTATTTAAAATTAAATTAATAATATAGTTCCTCAGTCACACTAGTCACATTTCAAGTGTTCAGTGGTAGCCAAATGTGGCCAGCAGGACTAGCTTCAATGGTGTGTGACGTGCGCTGTGTTTAGAAGGGCCTGTATTTAAAAAGGCTTCATGCTTAGTTTAATGCTCTGCAGTTTCTCTGTGGAAATTCTTACTAAGTTTTGATCAGGGAGGCTTGTGTTTTCGTTATTCACTGAGACCCCAAAATTATGCAGTTCGTTCTTGTGGCTAGTAGTTATCTTATTGGACAGCGCAGAGAGAAAACATTGCAGCCATCATAGAAAGTTCTGTTGGATAGTAACTGTCTTAGCAGTATGTAAAACGTGTCAATCTAGTGGATAGCAGCACAGCTCCCATCTGTTACCATCAATGGCTGCATGACGACTCCAAGTAATCGCTCTTTGGAAAGTTGGCAAGGTTGATGGTAACACATTTGAGAAAATAGATATTTTGGATAATAATTTGGAAAATGTGCATTGTATGTACAATTTTTATAATAAATAGCAGCATAGCATGGCCCACAAACTTGAATTTCAAAGCCCAAAAGTTCTGGGTTCAAATTCCATCTGTGCCATTTGCTTTCTTAATAAGTTACCTCTAGCTCTGTTTTTTCATTTTTAAAGTAGGGATAACAAAACTACTGACCTTAAAGGGCTCTCTGGTGGGGAGTAAATGAAGTAACACATTTCAGACCTTTAGTACAGTGCCTGCTTCAAAGTAAATGCTCAATTAATATTCCTCGTTGTTAAAAACTATTAAATGTTTAAAAAGTGATTTATTGCATGACTGCAATTTTACCTTAAGTCATGTGCTTGCTGTACTTTTTCAAGTGGTCACATCTATTATTTTAACCACTGGGCTTTAGTCTATTTCAGTTGTGCAAAGGATTATTGAGCACTGATTGTTTCTTGGTTGGTGTATGTCATGTGCTGGTAGCACTGATTGAAAGTTTGACATTATGCTTGGGCCTGAACCAAGTTGCATTATTCTTTGCCAGACTGAACCATCAGGCTCTACAGCAGAGCCCTCTGGTGGGCGGGGGAATTGATGCTGTGCTGACTTCTGCACATCCAAACCTTCCCTCCGTGCCCCTGCCTCAGGATCCCATGAGACCCAGACAGCCGCAAGTTCGACAGCAGCAGAGACTCCTCCAGGTACGGGGCAGGGAGATGAGGGCAATGCCATCACCCTTCAGACAGTGCAAATATGCAACAGTCATAAAAAATGAAAAACACTATAGTTGTCAATTGCCAAATTCCAAGGATCCCTGTGGATTTGATGCTAGGAGCTACATTGGTACAATTTAGTTACAACTTGGCAAGAATTTTATTTTCTCTGTGTATCTACCAGGTTATGGGCAGAAGAGTACGTTTTGCAGAACATTCTTCCCATATCACAAAGGTTTGGGAGGGCAGACGGATGCCTTTAATAGAGTTGGCCTCAGCTTACCCAGTCTCTGTTTAAGTAGGAGCCATGCAAATTTTTTAGAAGTGTCATAAATGTGAAAACAAAAAACTGAGCCATCCAGAGCTTTCATCAGATTCCTAGAGCATTCTGCAATCTAAAAACATTTCTGTAACACCTCTGGTCTGATAAGGCTGTGAAATGGGAGGAACATAGACTGTTTCAAAGGATATTTCATCTTGTCTCTGTTAGAATCCAGAGAACTGTCATTCACTTATTTGATGTACATTTTAAGTCAGTTAGATAAAGGGTTCTTCCCCTTGATACTTTTTTTTTTTTTTCCTTAAGACGGAGTCTCCCTCTGTCGCCCAGGCTGGACAACCTCCACCTCCCGGGTTCAAGTGATTCTCCTGCCTCAGCCTCCTGAGTAGCAGGGATTACAGGCGCCCACCACCACCCCTGGCTAATTTTTTTGTATTTTTAGTAGAGATGGGTTTTTGCCATGTTGGCCAGGCTGGTCTCAAACTCCTGACCTCAAGTGATCCGCCCACCTCGGCCTCCCAAAGTGCTGGGATTACAGGTGTGAGCCACCACACGCAGCTTCCTTGATATGTTCTTGTTTCTGACTTGCTTATTTAAAAAATATAGGCCATTATGTTTACCTGTGTCATTTGTCTTCAATATTAACAAGCTTGTCCTATGTTATTGGACTGGAGATTTCCTAAGGAGACTGTACAGTGGGCTTTAATCTTATCAGCAGTCCAACTTGAGATACACACTTATTTTATATACTACCAAGAACAGAACACCAAAAATGAGGAGTCTAGTAGAGCTGGAGTGCCCAAGGGCTGTACTCTCAACTCGGTATGAGGTCAGTGAGAAGTAAACCTGCCATGCAGAAAGGGACACAAAAGAGCTTGGATGTCTTATCCTTGACACTGGATAGAGGGGAGAAACAAATATCTCCCCTGAGCATTTGAACCACAAGCTCTGGTGGGTTTAAGTCTGAATTCAGTGTGATCTACAAAATTCTGGTTGGTAATGCCCAGGTGACAGGCAAAAGCCAACACACCCTCTGGAACTGGGCTTCCCAATTATAAGATGCCATTAGTAGTAAGATGTCATTAGTTCCATCCCAATTTGTGACCTGTTAAAAATGTTAAAAAAAAAAAAAGTTGTATCACAAAATTGATAACATGTGGTAACCGATTAGGAGAGTATGGCCTTCAGATAGCAATCTCAGTCATTGTATAGATGTTGTTTCCAATGGTAGAAGCTCTCTAATCCTGTTTTGTCATGGAAATACTTATAGTACCTATCTCTTAAATATGTAGAAAGGATTAAATAAGAATATTCAAGTAAACCACTCATTTGATAATTTTACGATTAACGTTATGACTATTATCATTACTATGAGTACTCACTTTCTTAAATCATTTTTTCCAAGTTCTGAGGCTATGTTTCAGAATTTTTTAGGATTGATAATTTATATTTTGCTCTAGTTTAGAATTTCTCATTTCCAAATCACTGAGGAAAGTTACCACATTATTTGTTTACTTACCAGTTTTAAATCTTATGTTGGTGTTTTTCAAGGCTGCAAATACAGAAAGCCTTTTCTTATTAGACCATATGTACTTTTTATCCTAATTAGCATAATATGTCCTTCTGGTAATTTTTTCATCATCAACACATTCTTCCCTGGAGATAAGTGATTTGCTTCTACAACAGGATTATACTTCTTTTTTGGTGACTGGCCACCTCTGTAAAGGAAAAAGTTAATAATGATGAAGTTGGGTTAATTTTTCTTAGAAGAGGTTCTAGAGGGCTAACTGGAGAATCATATTGCAGTCATTGTGATTTGGGTCCAACTTGCATTGTTCTTGTTGGGATCATGCTACCCAGACCTCTGCTAGGATTCCAGATCCATGAGCATTGTCACTTAGTGAGACATGCCATATGGCAATAGCTATTTATTAGTTGGCTGTAAAGCAGACCAGTAATTGAAGGGATAGTATGCAAACCAAGTTGGAAAAGTGCAAAAGGTGAAGAAATGTCTAGACTGTCATCATTATCAGGATGAAGTGTTTGGGTGGAGGAAATTTTAAAGGTCATTGAAACAAAACAAAACAACTATTAATATTTTTCTCTCCTCTGTGTCCCACCTTGTGGATGTCTGGTCTGTGCTTTTTCTGTGACTTGGAAGCATTTTCCAAGAGCTGTGTGTTTGAGCCAACCCTGTTACTGACATGATTTCTGAATTTCTGATGTAAATTATGCCAGAAGGTGTCATGGCGACTAGTCTGCCTCTTCCTTTTGGAAAAAAACAAAAAAACAAAAACCTTTAAGAATTCTGCCAGATATCATAAAGAATGAGAGGATTACGACTGAGCAGTCCCTGTCCAACCTGTAGTGTAAGAAGGGATAAAACATGTGGAAGGACAAAGGACATGAAAGGAATTAAAACAGTAAGCAGAAAGGATGGCCCCGGACAGTGCAGTGTGGAATAGACAGCAGTACTGACTGCCACTGGAAGAGATCCGTAGGGTTGGGGTGGTCCTAGAAGGCTTCATGGATGAGCAGGTTTAGGTCTTGCCCTCAAAAGGACGAATGAGGTTCAGCAAGGTAGAGATGCAGCAGGCAGGTATATATTGTTTTTACTACAACATAAAAATTAGATAAAAGGTATGTGGGGGAAACAGATTCAGCAATGCTGTTTTCTTCTTCCTTTTAAGTGTATAACATTTTTACCCTCTTTCCAGATGCAGCAGCCCCAGCAGCCCCAGCCCCAGCAGCCTCCCCAGCCCCAGCAGTCCTCGCAGCCCCAGAGTCAGACCCTTGGTCTCCAAGCAATGCAGCCCCAGCAGCCCTTGGTAAGGCCTGTTGTTTTGGAATCAGACATGTGGGTTTCTTCTTTAAAAGCAGGTTGCATTGTTCATGTTCATAAGATTGTTAAGAATCGACAAAGCCTAAGTATACCCTAAAAATTTTTCCTAGAACTTTACTAGAGTTTTGTTGTCATTGTAGTTGGTATATTTATTTTCATAGGAAGATACAAGTAAATATTTGGGATTCAGTAGGTTATACCATTATTCTTCTTCAAAATTTTTCAGACTATTCCACAGACAAAATTTTTTACATTGAGACGTGGTCTTTTTTTCCTAAACAATGATAAAACGATGATTTACTATGTATGTTTAAAAGATTTTCTTACCATACTTTGATTTTTACTATAATCTCAAAAACCATGGGCGCGCTTTCTAAAATATTATCTATTATCTTCAATAAGAAATTGTTTTTCATTCAGTTAGCACTTGCTGCAAGAGTTTTCATGTAACTCACAGTCAGATAGTTCACCTCTCTAGCTTCATAAATCAAATTTGGAAATGTCATATGCATAGCCATCAAAGTTTTCTAAACCTCAGTCATTATTTACAACAGCCATATTCCTGTTTCATTAATTACTTTTTTTTAAACTGTCGTCTTATTATATTTGCTTAAATAAATGTAGTTTTCAAAGAAGCATTTTATCATTACCATCCATAATTATATCACTTGCCACATATTGGAAATATCTGTGAAAGTAAATACAAAAAGAATTTAGAAGGGAATCTCCATTTAACTGAGTGATGTGAATTGTATGAATGAGCCCTACCTACGATGAGCTGGCTGACCGCTCATGTCTCACACTTTGGGAAACACTAGTGTAGACTGCCTTCAGCACAGGATTTTTAAACTAGCTGGTTTCACAACTTGTAGAAAAGGGGGAACAACGTGGTATAGAGATAGTACATGAGGAGGGATCAGAGTAGAGTTAGGTGGTTAAAGAACTGCGTCCAAATCAGATTGACCAGAACATGGTCAACTGGAATAGGGCATCCATAGTACATTTAACAAACTCTGCATAAGCCAGTTTGTTCCGCTCCCCCAGCGCCCCCCCCCCCTTTTTTTTTTTTTTGAGAATCTCACTCGGTCACTCAAGCTGGAGTGCAGTGCGATCTCAGCTCCCTGCAACCTCCTCCTCCCAGGTTCAAGCAATTCTCCTGCCTCAGCCTCCCAAGTAGCTGGGATTACAGGCACCTGCCACCACACCCAGCTAAATTTTGTATTTCACCATGTTGGCCAGACTGTGGTCTTGACCTCATGACCTCAGGTGATCCACCCACTTTGGCCTCCCAAAATGCTGGGATTACAGGCGTCAGCCACTGTGCCCGGCCTATTCCCCATTTTTAAGTTAATTCTTTTTAATTATGGATCTAGTTTTTCCAGCTCTGATTAAAAAAAAATATATGTTTGTGACATTTATCGCAATCTACTTCAGAAAACCTTCTTAAAGTAGAGGTAGTATGTAAAACTGCACTGCCTGCCTACCTGTCCGATGTGTATTAGCAGGAACTGGCTGTTACTTAGCAAATGTTGTAGAAGAGATTCCTTTGGATGCACCACTGTTAGCTGAGTCTAGTGTCCCATACAAGAATGAGATACAACTTTTGTTTTGAAATAATTTCAAATGACAGAAAATTTGCAAGAATAGTACAAAGAATTTCCATAAGCCCTTTACCCAGATTTACTAATTCTTAACATTTTGTCACATTTGCTTTATTATTCTCTCTTTCACTCCCCCCACCTACTGCCATTTAAACATACATGTGCCTCTTTACCCCTAAGTACTTTCGCTTTTTTTTTCTAAAACAAAGATACTCTTTTATAAAAACTGGGTATTATTATTAAAATTAGGAAATTGAACATTACTACAATGCTTTATAACCTATAACTCTTTTGCAGATAGACAAACTAATGCTCTTTATTGCACTGATTTTTCCCCTGGTTCAGGATCATCACATTTTGCATTTAGCTTTCATGTCTTTTTACTCGCCTTCATCTAGACCAACTCCAAAGCTGCCTTTTTGTCTTCATGAAGTTGACATTTTTAAGGTCTATGGAATGTTTATTTTGTAGAATGCTACTCAATTTGATTTATCTGCCTAGATTAATCATGATTAGATTCAGATTATACATTTTTGGCAACAATATTAGAGGTTCCATTGTGTCCTTTTCAGTGTATGGCATTAGGATATACATTGTTGGTGATATTACTTTAATCCTTTTGTGTGTCTTGTGTCTGATAGATCTCCCCACTGTGAACTTATTATTTTCCCTTTGCAATTAATAATTTATGAGAATAGTTTGATAAATCTGTCATTACTCATCAAATCTTCACACACTACTGTTAGCATCTATTAAATTATTCTTGCCTAAATTCATTCTTACTGTGGATGTGGAAAAATTATTTTCTTTTTTTAATTTTTAATTCTTTTAATTATGGATACATAATATTTGTACATATTTATGTACAGATACGTGAGATTTCGATACAAGCTTTCAATGTGTAATGATCAAATCAGGGTAATTGGGGTACCCAAAATCGCTTCAAGTATTTCTAATTTCTTTGTGTTATTTCGTGTTGCTTTGTGTTTCTTTGTATTCCACTTCTACTCTTTTAGTGATTTTGAGACATATAGTAAATTATTGTAAACCATTGTTGCCCTATTGTACTACCAAACACTAGTTCTTACTCTGTAATGGGTACAAAATGGTGATTTTCTTACTCTTATGTTTCTGCATTTAGCAGTTGGTATTTGTATTAGGGTTCTCTAGAGGGACAGAACTAATGGAATAGATATGTATATATAAAGGGGAGTTTATTAAGTATTAACTCACATGACCACAAGGTCCCACAATAGGCTGTCTGCAGGCTGAGGAGCAAGGAGAGCCAGTCCGAGTTCCAAAACTGAAGAACTTGGGAGTCCGGTGTTTGAGGGCAGGAAGCATCCAACACGGGAGAAAGATGTAGGCTGGGAGGCTAGGCCAGTCTCTCCTGTTCATGTTTTTCTGCCTGCTTTATATTCACTGGCAACTGATTAGATGGTGCCCACCAGATTAAGGGTGGGTCTGCCTTCCACATCCCACTGACTCAAATGTTAATCTCCTTTGGCAACACCCTCACAGACACACCGAGGATCAATACTTTGCATCCTTCAATCTAATCAAGTTGACACTCAGTATTAACCATCACAAGTCCACCCCTTGTCTACTTGAGCCCATACACACCTCCTGAGATCAGACATAATCTTCAAATAAAGACAATAGTAAGGTCGTAATTACAGCTAACATAATACAACTATCCTTCCTGCAACCGGAAACGCACCAATCCCCAACCCAAATACTATTACATAAAGTTAACAATGTTTAAATCCTGATATGAAGTCAGTAAATCCTATGTCACATGATAAAGGAAAAGGAAATAAAATTAAGATATTAGTACAAGTGTATACCTGCACAAACATGTTTTTAACAAAAGAAGGAGGAATACTCATGACAGTTACAGTCCTCTTTTCTGCCACTGTCACATGGTCATAGCCGGTATTGATGACTACCTTCTTCTGCTACCCATTCTGTATTCCCTTCACCTTCAGCAAGCACCTCAGCAGGTCGTGTTTTTCTTCCTGGTTGAGTGACCCAAGCCATTCCTGAGGGGTCTGGATCATTTGTAGTCCTGTCTGGTTTGGGCTGTTGTAGTTTCCCATTGACCTTAATCACAGAGCATAGTAACACTAAGAGACGCCCTAATGGATCTCGTGTATTCCATGAATACTCTTCCTTACCTCTATTGTGGAATAGTAGACTGATTTCATCTTGATAGTCTGGGTCAATCACCCCAGCCAACACTGTAACTCCCTTCTTAGCCTGTTGGCTTAAAGGTAGGAGGAGCCCAAAGTGTCCAGGTGGCAATCTTAACTTCCAGTTTAATAGAATCATTGTATTCCTAGTGGCAGTGTTCCTCCCTCTGGAACTAAGACCTCTAGGCCAGCAGAACGTAATGTTGCGGGAACAGGAAGCAAAAATTTTGCTAGTGGATCACTAGGAGTGATGGTGAGTGGTGCCACTTCCACTTCTACCCCTTAATCCCTGGACTTGTGAATCCTGGCTATGGGAGAAACAGTACTATATATTGGATACTGATTAAGAGCATACACGGCCTTCTGGAGAACTTTGCCCCAGCCCTGCAAAGTATTGTCACCTAATTGGCATTGTAATTGTAACTTCAAAAGGCCATTTCACCATTCTGTCAATCCAGCTGCTTCAGGATGATGGGGAACATGGTAAGACCAGTGAATTCCATGAGCATGAGCTCACCGCTGCACTTCTTTAGCTGTAAAGTCAGTGCCTTGGTCAGAGGCAGTGCTGTGTGGGATACCATGATGGTGGATAAGGCATTCTGTGAGTCCACGGATGGTAGTCTTGGCAGAGGCATTGTGTTCAGGATAGGCAAACCCACATCCGGAGTAAGTGTCTTCCAGTGAGGACAAACCTCTGCCATTTCCGTGGTGGAAGAAGTCCAATATAATCAACCTGCCACCATGTAGCTGGCTGATCACCCTGAGGAATGGTGGCATATCATGGGCTCAGTGTTGGTCTCTGCTGTTGGCAAATTGGGCACTCAGTGGTGGCCGTAGCCAGGTCATCCTTTATGAGTGGAAGTCCACGTTGCTGAGCCTGTGCGTAGCCTCCATCCCTGCCACCATGGCCACTTTGTTCATGGGCCCATTGAGGAATGACAGTGGTGGCTGGGGAAAGAGGCTGAGTGGTGTCCACAGAATGGATGATCCTATCCACTTGATTATTAAAATCTTCCTCTGCTGAGGTCACCCATTGGCGAGCACTCACATGGAATACAAATATCTTCACAGTTTTCAACCACTCAGAGAGGTCCATCCACATACCTCTTCCCCAAATTTCTTTGTCACTAGTTTTCCAATCATGCTTCTTCCTGTGCTTTACTGTGTTTTTTTTGTTTTGTTTCTTTGTGTTTGGAGACAGTGTTGCTCTCTCACCCAGGCTGGAGTGCAGTGGCGCAATCTTGGCTCACTGCAACCTGCACCTCCCGAGTTCCAGCAGTTCTTGTGCCTCAGCCTCCCAAGAAGCTGAGATTACAGGCACGCACCATCACACTAGGCTAATTTTTGTATTTTTAGTAGAGATGGGGTTTCACCATGTTGGCCAGGTGTCTCGAACTCCTGACCTCAAGTGATCCACCTGCCTGGGCCTCCCAAAGTGCTGGGATTATAGGCATGAGCCACCATGCCTGGCAAGAAAATTTTTATATATCCTTTTATCTTTCGGTATTTTTCTTTTTCTTAATAGTTCCACTAAGATGCATTATATGTATTATAAATATATTTATTTATATTTTATAAACATCTCCAGCAGATTCAGTTCTTGGTACTAGCCAAAGCTCTCCATTCTTTGTTTTTTTCTTTGCTAGAGAAGAGGGTGGTAAGGTAGCTGTTGAAGATAAGTGAACTCTTCCTGTTTTGGGGTTCTGATTCATGCTGTATCAAAGCAGAAGTGGTAATGGTAACACATTGCCCCCCATCCCCTGACTTGTCCTGCTGCTATCTGGTGACATTCACAGTTGAATTCAATAAATGCTTTTTTCTTAGGGTAGTGCAGAAGTGATTGCAGTCATGTGTGTGTGGTGGAGATCAGCACCCTGCCAGATGTTATAGAGCGTGCCAGTGAAACATCACTTCCTGCCACTAGAGGACTTAGAATCATAGGAAGTGGCTCAATGGCAGCACTGCCTGTGGAAAGTAGTTTACAGTTGCTGAATTTTTGATAGAAGAGCTGGAGGCATTGTATTAGTTTGCTAGAACTCCCTAACAAAGTACGCAAACTAGATGTCTTCAACAACAGAAATGTACTGTCTGTTTTGGAGGCCAGAAATTCAAGATTAAGGTGTCAGCAGGGTTGTTGGTTCCCTCTGAGGGCTGTGAGAGAGAATCTGTTCCATGCCTCTCCTCCAGCTTCTGGTGGCTCGCTGGGACTCTTTGGCATCGCTCGGCCCATGGAAGCAGCACCCTGAGCTTTGCCTCCACCTTCGCAGGCATTCTCCCTGTGCATATACGTGTCTACTTCTTTATAAGGATACCAGTCCTTATACATTTTCACTTTTTATAAGGACACCAGTCATATTGGTTTAGGTCCCATCCTAATTATCTAATTTCAACTTGATTACCACTGTAAAGACCCTGTTTCTAAATAAGGTCACATTCTGAGGTACTGGGTGTTACGACTCCAGCATGTCTTTTTTAGGGAACATAATTCAACCGAAATAATAACAGGTCAGAAGGTGAGAGAAGTTTGGGAAGCCTTGACGGAGGAGGCTGAATGTGGCAGATGTTGAAGGCAGTAGGATTTGATTCATTGCTTTTTTTTTTTTTTTTGAAAAGAAAAAATTGAATGTTAATTTTTTTTAGAGTTAGAATTCAAGTTTTATTTAGAATTAATGAAAATATATATTTTTGTTCTTTTGTTGCTGTTGTAAGAGGAACAGAACTAGTTTTTTTTTTTAGCTTTTGCACAAGTCCATTCTATTTTAATGCATTCTAGGAGATCATAAATATATATATATATATATTTTGAAAGGGAGTCTTGCTCTGTCACCCAGGCTGGAGTCCAATGGTATGATCTCAGCTCACTGCAACCTCTGCCTCCCTGGTTCAAGCAATTCTCCTGCCTCAGCATCCCGAGTAGCTGGGATTACAGGTGCCTGCCACCATGCCCAGCTATTTTTTTTTTTTTATACTTTAAGTTCTGGGGTACATGTGCAGAATGGATTCATTGCTTTTTGACTATTTTGTTCATCTCTTTGCTCGTTGACGGCATCAGCTGGGATGTGTGGGACAATGATCATCCCTTGGTTTTGGCTGTAAAAAATCACTTTAAAAACCTATAAAAAGTTAACAACTTGTAAAAAGTGACTCAGGGCAGAAATTAGTGCTTCTTTAAAACGTGTCACCAGAAAACAGAGTTTTTCTGTGAAAAGAGCAAGAAAGACTAAGAAAAGCCTATGTTTACAAATTAAATCTGGTCTGGACTTAATATCAATGCCTGTGTTGCCATTTACTTACTTAAGTTGCTTGTATTCTGTGAAGGAAAAACATCTGGAAATAAAGACATGGGTGCCCTTGCTGGGAAAATATATTTGGCATGTCTGATTTTGGCCTAAATTATAGCTCTTGACTAGAAAAATATTTTTAATGCTTTTAAATCATTAAATAATTTTAATGCTTGTTGTTATTATTAAGTTAATTCTTAACTAAATATGTTGACAGACCATGATCTTTTCTTTAAAACTACTTCCAGTGTTAAGAAAATAATGTTAACACCATCCCGCTGCGTCATTTCCTTTCATCTTAAACTCAGGTCATCTTAGTTTGGTGACTTAAAAAAATATGCTAACAGAAAGCTTTAAATAGTTGGCTTTTTACATCGACTGATCCTTGTGTCCGTTTCATATTATATTGAATATTTGCCTTTTAAAAATATGCATAATGGTAGCAATAGTTACTTAATTACATTAAATTTTAGTCAGTGATCACTTGTGAAATTGTCCTTTACTCTTCCTCAAGAAATTCATTTGTTCCATTCAGAGAAATTGAGATATTTTTTCAGTCTGCCTCTGGAATTGGGAAGTAGCATGCACAGATAATATGATTCTCCTTTTGAAGTGGAAGAAATTAGGTCCAGAGAACATTGAGCTACGTTGCCTTCCTTTGCGTGAATTTGGAAAAAAATTTTTTCTTTTGGAAGGAAAAAAAGAAGTAATATTTATAGAAAGAGGTTGGGGAAGAAATATCAGGAGATTTCTGGTAACTGGATAGCCAATATATTTGATATAGTACTTTTTTCTTACTAAACTGTGTACAGATTAGATGACTCTGCCGGACGCAATGGCTCACGCCTGTAATCCCAGCACTTTGGGAGGCTGAGGCGGGTGGATCACGAGGTCAGGAGATTGAGACTATCCTGTCTAACACGGTGAAACCCGTCTGTATTAAAAATACAAAAAATTGGCTGGGTGTGGTGGTGGGCGCTGGTAGTCCCAGCTACTCGGGAGGCTGAGGCAGGAGAATGGCGTGAACCCGGGAGGCGGAGCTTGCAGTGAGCCGAGATCGCGCCACTGCACTGTAGCCTGGACGACTGAGCGAAACTCTGTCTCAAACAAAACAAAACAAAACAAAAAAACTCTATGCAAGTTACTAGTTACCTTGAAAATAAACACAAAAAATTCTGAAACACATCAGCTGCTAGCTCTGTCTGAAAGTGTGGACTGAGAGTGTGCCGCTCTGTGAGAGTGGAGATGTGGCTGAGTGCGTGCACAACCCTATACGTTGTTGTTCCTTCCGCTGCCGCTTGTAGGGACGGACGACCATGCTTCATTCGTCGGAGGAATCTGTGGACTCTGTCAGTTGGTAGTGCAGTTTTAAAATAAATGTTGCCTTGCTGCTTTGTTCTTCTGGTAACAAATGAAGTGGTCACAGCAAAAACCTCTTAACTGTCATGAGGGAAGGGATGTATTTTACTCTGGTGCCCTTGGAACCCAGAAGATTGCCTGGATTTTGATAAATATTTGTTGAATGACTCATTTGTTGGATGTCAAAGCAATGAAAAAAACCTTTGTTAAAATCACACATTATCCATAAGAAAGGGAAAACACAATTCAGGAGGCAAGGTGTCCAGACCATCTGAGCATCGGTAGGTCCATCACTGAATCAGTCCTGCGGCTGATTTTGTCAGCATATGCTTTCGCTGACGGGGCAAGCTCAAGTTTTGAGACAAAAAATATTTAAATGATGTTTATTTAAATAGAAATTACTAATTAGCGGCACATTTTTGCCTATGCTGTGATTGAGCAGAAGTAGTAAATGTTATTGAATAAAATAGGAATTTAGAGATCAGTCAAAATACATCAAAATACATTATCAGAATTTTAATTTTAATTTATTTTAGAGACAGAGTCTCAATCTTGTCAGCCAGGCTGGGGTGCAGCAATGTGATCATGGCTCACTGCAGTCTCAGACTCTTAGGCTGAAGTGATCTTTCCACCTCAGCCTTCCAAGTAGCTGGGAACTACAGTAAATACATTTGTGTGTGTGTGTGTGTGTGTGTGTGTTCAGCAAACAATGGTATTTCCTGGAGAGTGGTTATACCATGTTGATTAGTTACACCTGACAGTAGTAAGCTGGGTATTCAGTCTTGTGGTTACAGCAGGAGCATGGCATGGCTTCTGCCTCTGAGAAGTAAAAATCCAGAATCCTAGAGAGAGAAGCAATTATCATGTTAAACCATGTGTTTGCTAATAGAGGCATTTACACAGTACTAAGGGTACAAAAGCAGTGATTCACTCTTTAAATGCGTGAGGGAATGGATGATAACTTCAGCTGATCTTTGAAGGATGAGTAGATTTATGGGAAGGGTAGAGTGGAAAGAAGTGGGGAGGAAGTGTGTTCCAGGAGAAGGGATGAACATCTGCAAAGGCACAGAGGGGAGAGATCATCTTCTGTATGGATATGGGCCAAAAAATCTTTCCCACTTCATTTATCACATTTGAATAGGGAAGGCAAAACATACATAGATTATGATTTGGGGGACCTCTAGTAAACCTCACTGAACCTATTTATTAACCTGTTTTGGTAAATTAAAAATTCAACTCCCACCACAGTGATGATTCCAAAATCTCACCAAGCACCTGAACCACTTGGGGGAGCCATTTTAAAAATTCAGATTTCTAGCACATTAGCTACAGAAATTCTAATTCAGGAAGTCTAGAGAGGAGTCCCAGGAGGATAATCCTTTAAATTTCCCCCAGTGATTTTGTGCTTCCTCAGACACATACAGGGTTCAGTTCTTCACAGGAGGGGTTCAGTTTGAATTGAAATGCTCAGTAGTGAGGCTTCTGTAGGGTGTTGGAGGCAGCCCTCATCCCCTAGTGGTAGGTGCTCCAGAGCCCAGAGAAATTGCATCTGGGGCCTGTTGCCTGTGCATGTACAGGTGAAAGCAAGTTAAAATTAGTATCCAGAGGCCTTGAGAGGAAGCAGATGTAGTAAAACACTGTAAGAAGATTGTAGATATAGACCATGTACTTCTGGTCAGTTTAAGGAAGTTGGTCAGATTTCTTGGCCTCAGAATCTTTTCATGTTCAAAGATTATTGCAGACCCAAAGAGCTTTGGTGTATCAATATTTACCATGTTAGAAATCAAATATTTGTTAATACTAAATATTGTTATGTTTAGTACCTAAAGATAAACTTATGTTACTGGAAGTAACATGCTTTTACGAAAAATAGGCATATGTTTCAAAATAAAGTTATATGAGAATGACATGGTTTTACTTTTTTTTTTTTTTTTGAGACAGGGTCTTACTTTGTTACCCTGGCTGGAATGCAGTGGTACGATCACGGCTCACTGCAGCCTTGACCTCATGGGCTCAAGTGATCCTCCCACATCAGCCTCCTAAATAGCTGAACTACAGGCATGCACCACCATGCCTGGCTAATTTTAGTAATTTTTTGTAGAGATGGCGATTTGCCGTGTTGCCCAGGCTGGTCTCAAACTCCCAGGCTCAAGCTGTCTGCTCGCCTTGGCCTCTCAGAGTGCTGGGATTACAGGTGTGACTCACTGTGCCTGGCCTGGTTTACATTTTTGAAAATTTCTTCAATGTCTGGTTTAATAGAGAACATTTGATTTGTTGTAATAGCATATGTTATGTAGGCTCTGGAAAGCTGTAATGTACGTGCATGAGAAAATAAGTGAAAAAAGCAGATAATGTCTTAGTATTTATTTTGAAAATGGTTTTGACCTTGCAGATAACCTGACAGAGTCTTGGGGACCTCTCCCAGGAATTCCTGGATCACAATTTGAGGCCCTCTGACTATGTACTACCTCTTAAGCCACCCTCACACCACCCTGAACTCCCCAACAGACACACGCATACATGTGTACACAAGCTTCCTAGGGTATACCTAGTTACTGCTTAGGCTCTGCAAAATATAGTATCTGAGGCAACCACTACAGTGTTTTATTCTGTGAAATACTCTATTTGAAGCAGGCTTTAAATGAACATAAAGAAGGCAGCTATGTGTTTGTTGAGTGAATAAATGTTGACTATTTATACACCATGTACCCCAATATGCTGTTCAATCAGCTTAGACATCTTTATAGCCAGCCTTTTAGAATCTGTAATTATTTCTGAATAAGTTGATATTTGGAAGCTGGTATTTTCAATCATGGATAGGCTTGAGGGGAATGTAGTGGTTGGTCAAAGGGTCCAAAGTTTCATTTAGACAGGAGGAATAAGTTTTGTTGATCTATTGCATAGCAAGGTAACTATAGTTAATAATGTATATTCCAGAATTGCTAAAGTAGATTTTAAATGTGTTCACCACAGTGAAATAAGTCTGTAAGATGATAGATGTCATAGACGTGGGACATTTTCTGGGGGCAGCAGTCTTAACCAGTCAGAAGTGAACAGCAAAATTTGACATGAACTCATTGGTGGCAAAAGCTGACCTGAATAGACATGAGGCTCTTTTCATTTATCCTACCCGATATAATTATTCATGTGCTTGCTACAGAAATGTAATATGCTTGATTATGGAGTGCTGTCCTACATTTTGCCTGGTCTGCATATTAGGAGTGTTTCTTAGTAAACTGCATATGTTCAGATTCCAAAGCACATATCTGTCTTAGGACTTTGGATAAGAGATTGAGGACAGTTACAGCTAAGTCAGGAATAAATATGCTAATAGACACATAGAATGTCTGGAACAGTACCTGGCACATAGTACAATAGTTTCCCCAAGTAAGCATAAAAACTATTGAATAGAAAAGAATACTAACATTTCCATATAAATGAAAGATTGATTTTTATTTTTTACTCTTGATTTGGGCAATGGAAAAAAATGGCAAGCTGCTGCTTCTCTAATTTGTATTGGGGAAAATAGTAACATTGGTGGAGGGAATAGTTCATTAGTTTTGTGGATCTTTCTTGTTATTAGGAAAGTTGTGGGAATTGAAGGCTCTTAGAATTAGTCATTCCATCAGTTGCTACTGAGCACCTGCTGTGTGCTTGGCAGTACCGGATATTACAGATACATCAGTAGATATGCCAAGCCCTTGTCTTTCAGTCACTCACTGTCTAGTGGGAGAGAAACAGTTGAACCAGCTGTCATGCCAAATATTCGGTTTTGAAAGTATCAGCTTGGTCATGCCCTCTAAATAGAGGATAAGACAGGATTGCCAGATAAAATACACGGCTCCCAGTTAAATTTGAGTTTCAGGTAAACAATGAATAACACTTTAGTGTATATCCCAAATACTGCATGGGATATACTTGTACTAAATGCAGTATTTGTCATGTGCAATATTTGGGACATGCTTGGAACTAAAACATTATTGTTTATTTGAAAATCACATTTAACTGGACATGCTGCGTTTTTATTTGCTAAATCTAGCAACTGTACTTACAATCCTGGGCTATTCTTGACAAGCTCTGAGGAGGAAATAGATGTTGCACTGGCGTTGGGTAATTGAAGAGTCTTTTTCAAAAGACAAATTACAAAGGTATGGAAAACCAGCTGGAGGTGATGGCCCACTCACTGACTGCCCCTGATCCCAGTGGGACAAGAAGGGGAGAGAGGTAGGGAGGCTACCTGACAGAAGCTGCAACCTTCCCAGTGTGGGGCGTGGCCAGCCAGCAGAGACTCACAGAGGAAAATTGGCAAAAACAAAACTTCACTCTGCTCCCTCCCAGCCTCACTGTGCTCCTATGCTCCAGTCTCCTGGGAGCACCTCCTCCCCACCTAGAAGTCGGAGGGCAGAGGAGCCAGCCTTGTTGATGCCCTCCACACAGGCAGCCTGGTGAGCACACGGAGAGTGGGCACATGGGAAACAGCCAGCTCCGTGCTGGTGTATGTGCCTGTGTCAGAACGCCTCGTTTATGACAGTGACAGACCAGGAGGAGAGAAGAGGGTCGGAGGAGGAGAGAAGGGGAAGAAAGAAAAGGAGAAAACGGTAGTCTGAAATTTGAAGATCAAGATAAAAAAGTAAATTGGCACTACCAGTGATTCTAACCAAAAGTAATTTTGCTTCTGGTAGATGCTGCTTTTTTTCCTCTTTGGAATAACCACAATTTCTTGCATCAACTTAATAGATAGAATCAGGGCATGTGGTCCCCTATATTGTGCCTCTCACCTGATTCTTCCTACAGAGCCTGTATTTGCATGGCCCTGGGAATTAGCACTTTCTTAAAGTTAGTGCCTCACTCACTCATCCTGCCCAGGCCCGGGCTCTGAGGGTGGGATTAGCGAACCTTCATCCTCCATCATATGGGGAGGATATAGTCCCAAATGAGCCCTAGTCCTAGGGCACCACCCTGCCTCACCAGATTATTTTCTCCCATTTGTGCAAGGCACAACCTGTAGTCCTTGAACAAATCTTCCAACCAGAGAGCTTTCATTTTGCCAGTATTAATATCATGATACTCATGAGCTAGCTGGTGAAGGGTGAGATGACCAGGATCTTTGAGCTGCTGAGCTACGTCTGTAGTGTGGAGTTCTTCATTGGGGCTCTTCAAATAAATGCCAACTAATAACCTGGAGCGTGGGTTCCTGAATAGATGGGGTACTTCATATGTTCACCAGATGTACAACAAGGTGTAGATGAAAATTAATCCACACACAGTTGTCATAGCGCTTTTTTCGTGAAGTGTTGAGAAGTACCTTACAGACTGGCCCTGCGAGTTAGTCTCTGTTCTTGTCTGTGATTGGCACCATGGAATGATTTCTGTCCTTTCTCCTGTCGCCATTACAGTTTCCCAGGCAAGGCTTGCAGCAGACCCAGCAGCAGCAGCAGACGGCCGCCTTGGTGCGGCAGCTCCAGAAGCAGCTTTCCAGTAAGTACCCCTGTGTGTCATGGAACAGACGGCTCCCGGAAAATTAAAAATAAGCCAGCAAAACGTAAAGTGGCGGCTCTCCCAAGATGATTACCATCTTCCTCAGTACAATGTTCATGTTATTTGGTTTAGCCCAAGGTATTTTCATTCTGTCTTCGTTTGGTTTCGGCTTGAATGCTTCCTTTCCTGGGAAAGCCCCAATTTTTCTCAAATTCAGTGAAGATACTTTCTTTTTGCTTCCACCAGAATCTAGAAATATTTCTTCTCATTGGGGGGGACTCCTATGGAATCAAAGGTGTCCTTTGTTTAAAGCTGGAGAGTTCAGGGAGCATCAGCTAATGCCCTTAATTATACAGATGAATAAAGTTAGCTGGCCTCCCGAAGATCTTCAGATACAGGGAGGCCAGCACTAAACTGTGAGACTGTGAATGTTCTTACCACTGCACCATCCTACCCTTGTGATAGTGACTCATAAATCAAAACCTATAACATCATAGACAGCATGGTCGAGACAGTGTTTTCTCCCTAGTAATCTTGCCTGTAGTGCTGGTGTGGTGTTTTTGTTTTGTTTTGTTTTGTTTAATGTGCTGCCTTTCTAGAGAATTTACCAATAGCCCATTTCATCATACCTCATCTCAATGCCAGCAGTGTGCTCCCGTGAATTGAATCACCCCTGGGCTGGTGTCATAGGACAGAAAATCCTTTTAGAAATGGGAGCAAGCTCCCTGTGATGCAAAGAATATTAGCCTGGAAGTCAGAAGACGTAAATTTTGGTGTCAGCTTGGCTGCCATTGTCTGGATCGTGTAGTTTTTCCATCCGTGCAATGAGTGAGACTAGCAGTTTCCTCTTGGTCTTGGATTATGTACTTGTGAGGTACCAGAGTGAAGACCAGTTTGTGGTGAAGGCAGTGGTGCAGGTCTGGTAGCCTGCTGAGACATAAGGAAACAGGTCATGTAATTACTGAGGGGCAGCTTGGTTTTAGTCTTAATTTTCTGCCTGGCTGCTGTGTGAGTTGATTTTCTGACAGAGGGATATCCCTCTTACACCTTAGTGTCTCTACCAGTGGATACCCAAGATTTTTTTTCTTCTTTAAAAATATTTTCCTCTTATGGCCTCATTTAATGTCAGTTAAATCAAGTAAATCTTCATTTCTAGCTACTGTTTACTGTTTAATAGATCTGGTCTATTAAAACACATTTGTAATTAAAATCTCATTATGTTTCACTAATTCCAGAATCCTTATTCTTATAGAAAATACAATCTTAAGGCAGATTTTTTCTTCTAGTGTTTAGAAATAGGTAACTATGATTTTTATAAAGTGGCATCTGTTTGGGGAAAGATATCTACTCTTAGTTCCTGTCTACCAGAGCTCAGCTTTTTGTTAAAGCCATCATTTATGGAGGACTTTCTAGGACCCAGGCACTAGGTCTTTCCATGTATTGATTTACTTTATTTTTAACCCACCCTGTGAGATTATGTATTATTACTGTTCCCACATTACAGATGAGGAAACAACTGAAGAACGGGAACATTGACTAATTTGCCCAAGGTTTTTCAGCTAATAGAGCTGAGACTTGAACTCAGAAGCATTCCTTCCAGAGCCCACCTCCTAACCACAGTATATACTCAGCTGCCTGATAAGCAGTTATGCCAGACTCCATTGTTGAAGGGTGGTGACTAAACTGAGCTGCTCACCACACAACTCCAGAGGGCTCCTTTGATAGCATGGCCCATGTGAATGGGGCCTCCGGATTTGAATACTCCAGAGTTAAACAAGCAGTAGCTGTTTCTAAGCCCATGTCATTTTTTGGTATCTACTGACCATTCCTTGTTTCTGTATGCATGTGCAGGCATGCATGTCTACATAGGCACACGCTTGCGTCATCACACACGGACACTCTTGCGCCTGCATATACTCTTGCACAGTTCTGTTGTACATACCTTATGGCTATTTGCAGAAAATTGCCCAGTTCCAATCTAATTTTTTCTTACCAATTATGTGTTAAAGTAGAATTGCTGACTTTCATAAGCATTTTGAGAACTTTCAATGTTTTATGAAACTTTTACTGTATTCCTTTTGAAAGTTAATACCAAGTAGTTTAGTTCAGAGGGAGACACTCTGGATGGGCCAGTAACCTAAATCCTGCGGCCTTGCATTGGCAAGTGTGGACTATGAATAAAGGTGTCCCCTCTGCGGGGTGGTACTTGAATCCCACCACAAGGGTTTTTCAGGGCAAGGATAGTACTCTCTGGCCATTCTGTTTCCCTGTACCTGCAGCTGGTACTGAGAGCAGTGACAAGAGGGTAGCATCCATCTGTGCAATAGTTTTGTGTCTGTAATTTTGGTTGAATTTATTTTTCTCCTTAGGCAACCAGCCACAGCAAGGAGTGACTCCGTATGGGCATCCTTCACACTTCTGAATCTGCAAGAGGAGAAGACATAACGTTTTATGTTTGCACTGAAAAACAGAAAATCAAATTTAATGCATTAGTCATCTTAAAAATGTCCCTTTTTTTCATTTCTTTGACATTTTACTATATTTTATGCTACATCTCACACACAAAAAAAAGGTGTTTAAACAAAAAGCCAAGGAGAAGTTGTGGTTTGATTTTGTTGAATTCACCTTTAAAGTAGGTTTACAAATGTGAATCATGCAGGCAGGCCTACTCCCGGAAGAGTGTGCTAGCAGACCTTTTGAAATTGGTGCTTTTTTTGAATCTCACATTTCTAGAAAGAATGGATTATGATGGATCTAAGGTATTTATGTATTTCATTCATTAATGATGATGTTGTTTTTTTTTTTTTAATTTTATTTTCCAAACTGTGCTGGACCAAACTACTGATTTGAAAGGCATGTCAGATCTTGACAGAAACATGGCCTGTTTATTCTGCATTCACCTGTGATGGTGAAACGGACATTTATTTGCATCGCTCTAATTTGAAATGTTTGTAATCTCATAAGCACTTTATAAACTTTGTTCTTATTTATGTAGGACTTTTCTTTGCTTTTGTTGTGGTCAAAAGGTGCTGAAACAGATTGTTGCTTAGTACTTAAACTTCTTAAACCAAGAACCTAAACCAAGGTTTCTTTGAGAGCCGCCCTAAGATGTGCGGAAACCTGTTAGAAGTAGCTGTACTCAAATTTGTTTTGAGGCAAGATCATTGATGAGAGTCATTGTGAAGGTACAACATGTAAATCCTAAAGGCCTGAAAGAACTGCAGTGGAATCATCCAACTATTTATTGCCAGTTTTGGTTCTCCTGAACCTTATGCCACCTTAAGGGGAAAAAAAATCCAGTAGCTGGCTTGAGATTCCAGTGCTCACACTTGACATGGTTTCCAGAGAATCTGGCCCCAAAGTCCAGAAGGCTCTGGTTTTCATAAAAGGTGTATTTGCTGTTTATTTTGTATGGTAAGTATTTGCTCTTTTGAATTTAATTATTACCGTCAGTGTCAGTCTTGGTTGTGTATTGCATATACTGTATTTATAAATTGGTGCAAAAAGCACAAGTAAATTATACATCAAATTTATTATAAAGAAATAGTAACTATTTTAACTTTGTTCAAGTATGTGGTAATTTGCTCCTATTAGAGTAAAAAAGAAACCAGTAAATTATCAGTTTGTGTAACTTAAGAGTATTCCATATAATATTTTTTTAGATTTAGATGCATAAAATTTTGAATGTGAAAATTGCAGGGCATTTTAAAACATATGTGGGGGATATTTTCCCATGTTCTCTGTTATTTCATTTTCTTTTGCCATATGATTTTACATATAATATAGTCAAGCATACTGTGAATAGACTTGTCTATAATGAGCAGACCATGTAAATCTACTTTTTTAAAATGTAGCTAATACAACTTTAGTAGACATTTTCTTTTGCAAATCATTATCTATAAATAATTTATATCTTCCTAGGTGAGTTACTCATTGCAAAGTTTGACTCATGCAAATGACCTCAAATACATGTCAGCTTACTTTGCTGTGGCAACATCCATGTGAACTGCTTTGTACACTGTGAAAATATTTCACTCCAGCCTGCCCATTTTGTGTTTACTCTGGGCTGGAAAAGACTTTGCCAAAACATTAAAAACTATTCTTTTCACTAAGTTAATAGTCTATCTGCTTTCAGAAGATGTATCTATCTGTACACATTTTTGCTGGTTTTGTATATCAGATTTTTTCCTCTCAAGACTCATACTTAGATAAGCTAATGAAGTTGTTTTCTTCAAAGTAATATATCTATATAATGACTGCATTGGCAAAACAACCGAAATGTGAATGTTGTGCCTAGTGAGTGAGTCATGTTCCATCATTGTTATTTCTTTCCAGATTTCTTTGCCAGTTCAGTTTGAACCATATATTTTGTAGCTCAGCATTGCAAACAACAGTAATACTGTTTTAAGAATGAGTGTTATAATTGCATAGCATTTGTATGCACTTTATACTTTGCAGAGGTGAGTTAAATTATTAATCATTTTGCACATGAAAGCTGTGGGGCATATCTTTTTTCTTTTTTTAGGTGAGGAAGTTATGCTACGACTCTAATTCCGCTACGACTCTAATTCCAAGATTCTATTGAAAGTTGAGGAATGCTGTTTTACCCCTGCGCATTATAAAGAAAATAACTAGAATTACTTTAGTTTTCAGATTTTCTCCCTGTTAATTCTGTATCTTGAGAGGTTTCTTTTTTTTTTTTCTTTTCTTGCAAATGCATTCTTTTGCATTAAGATGGTCACAAGGTAAAGCCCTGTGGCAGAACCTGGTACTTTACCTTACCAGAGGAAATTACCTTAGAATAAGATGGAGACCCCAGCTCCCCCTTAAAGACCTTGAAATCAAATGGAGTCAGCTATACCTATCACAATTCTTGGATATAAGAAGCCCATAGACTCTCTTGTTTACACTGTAGGCTTTTTCTTAATAGGGTTGCATTTGTCATTGCATTTACCCTTCTTGGCCTGGGCCTGGAAGTAGAGGAGATCAATTTCAATGCGTATCTTTGACCACTTCCAGCCACAGGGTACTAACATCAGACATAAGTTGCAACCAGGTCACATTTTAGGCTGAGATGGGGCTAGCTGAAAGTCAGTGTGATGAAAACCCAAGGGCGCTATTCCACATGTCTCAAATGATTGGCAGGGGCTAACTTATTAGTAATTCTCGGTTTTGTGCACTGAGATATCTAAGACCTATGGCATTTTTTTCCCATTTATAAAGCTCCTATAATTCTTAAGTACTAGGTGAATGTTTGAATAGATGCTGGAGAAATTACACTGGAAAACCCCACCCCTAGATTTAGATAAGATCAATCATTTAATATTCCCCAAATTAATTCAGGTTGAATTAAGCATGTAATATAAATTCAGTGAATTACAAAAACACAACATTTTGTGTAGGATTGATCATATTTTAAATACAGTGAAACTTCATTATATATAATAGATCGAGACCCTCCCCAAGCATTTTCCCATCCCATAAAGAATTAATGAAATGAAATGCTTATAGAGCAACGATTCCTGCTCAGAAAAATTTCCTTATAAACAGCTCCAAACCAGGGGTGCCTGAGCTAGATTTTAAAGTTATAAAGAAGTTTCATTGTATTTTTAAAACCTTTTTAATGGGTGTATTTGGACAAAAATAACCCCCTTTTCACATTTTATGATGTGCAGGTATTACATTGCTTTTTACATGTGGAAAAGTGAGCCTGCATTTATTTTTAAATGCAGTTATTAAAACATTTTTGTATTCCCCATCAATGAAAATTTTCAGTGTGAACAAATGGTGACTCATAAGACAGTTCAGTGCTTATTTTCTGTAGGTTTTAGCAAAAAAATTTATAAACCACAAAATATTTATACATCAGGATGGTAAATTTACATAAATATTGCAGATTTAATATTTTCCATTGTCTCTGTTCTGAGTGCCATGCTTGTAACATTGATAGGAGGTGGACACTAGGCAACTGGTATTAGAAGTTCATTTTTTTACTGAAAAATTCAGGTACATTAGCCATTTGTTATTTTATAGTGGACCGTTTCAATGTTTATTGTTATTTGTTGGCAAAATAAAAGTGCCTTAAGTTAAAAGTTTGTTTTGAGATCCATTAAAGAAATCAGTATCATCAGTTCATAATGCATTTATTTACAAGTCCTTTTATTTTGCATGTTCATTGTAAATTTAATACTGTAAATGTATTCAAATTCATTTACATGCCTATGGCTGCCTTTGATTAAACTTCCAAAAAATAAATTCTGCCCAGATGTTGACTTTATTTCATGTCAGATTACTTGAATATACGTTGCTGCATAATCACTACCAAGTGGGTTCTTTGCTGTGCATTTGTATATCCCAGAATCGGAGGCTTGGGGATTCTGAATGACTAGGGTACCTTGTAAGTGAAGCTGCTCACTTCCATGTGTCCTCTCTTTACTTGCCGTTGAGAGAAGGGAGTGGTCAGGCATCTCCCACGTGATTTCTGGCTTGGGAACTCCCAAGGCCACACAGTGGAGCTGAAAGGCTGCCCCTGTCCTGGTGACAATACTCCTGGGTGGACGATTTGTAATTCGGGGAGAGTAGGCTACAATCATTACTGGAACAGTAATCAGTGTATGACCAACACTATTTTGAGCCTTACAGATATAGTTTCCTCTGTCATAAGCTGTTGCTTCTTTAATGACTAAGGTGCCATTGTCATGCAATATGTATTTCCCATTAATTTGAGGCCTGTCTACTACATAACCACTTGGCATAGTCCATTTGATATTTGGCTTAGGGATCCCATCAGACACACAATGCAGTGATAGAGATTCTCCACTGATGCCTTTTACTGTCCCTGGTGCATAGGTAAGAATAACTGGCTTCTGGCCGATTTCTAATATGACTAATTTCTCAATATAGCCAACTTTATTCCTAGCTGCACAGCGATATTTTCCTGCATCTTCCCGAGTTGTTTTAGAAATGATAAAAGAACCATTGCTTGCTATCAGATACTGATAACTCTGTGGTCCATTGGAAAATCGTGTGCCATTTGGTAAAATCCAGATTATTTCAGGTGGTGGGTTACCATCAACAGAGCAATTCAATGCTGCGGACTTTCCCAGCTGGGCAACTATTTTTTCATTAAATGGATTTCTAAATGTCGGTCTCCTCAGCATTTCCAGTACTTCTAACTGTACTACCAACACGCTCTCTCCACCTTCATTTCGGGCCACACAGATAAAATCGGCTGAATCTGAAAGCCTCACATTCCTAATTTCCAAGGTTCCATTTTTATGGACTGTGATTCTGCTTCCATAGTATGGGGCAGTGAGGAAAATATTGTCTGGCATGATCCACATGACTTCAGGAGATGGTGTCCCTTCAGCTCTGCAGTCAAAGTGTTTTTTGGAATGTCTCACAGCTGTGGCTTTAATAACAGTTCTGTTTGTATACAGACCATTGATTAATGGAGGTTTAGAGACCACATCCAGTTTGTACATTTTGGTGTCATCCCCACTGGGATTTCGGGCTACACATACGTACTCTCCAGAATCGAGCAGTTTCACTTTGTTGATGGTCAAAGACCCATTGGCATGAAATATGTACCTATCAATGGAGAAGGAAATCATGTCATTGGAAGGCAGCAACCAAAATATTTTTGGTTTGGGATCCCCAGTGACCTCACAGTCAAGGACAGCTGTGTCTCCAGCTTTGATTCTCTTGTTGGTTTTGTTACTCTGCCTTATCCGGGGAGCAGCCGTTATAACTGTTAAGTGGACCTTCATTTCATCTTTCCCTAAGGTGTTCTGGGCATAGCAAGTATAATCTCCTTCCTCTGCTACCCCAACTTTGTTGAAGTATAAAGTTCCATTGTTGAAAAGGGTATATCTCCTAGTCCTGTGGCCACTGTCATCGGCTTGCATTGCATTGTTGATCATGGTTCCATCGGGCAAACTCCAAGATATCTCTGGCACTGGGGAGCCGGAAGCTTTGCAATCTACTTGGAAATCTTTCCCATGGAGCACTTGCTTTCTAAAATACTGCTTGTGGTCAATTTTGGCAGGTTTCAGTCTTAGGCTGACATGCATCAGTATCAGATCATCCCCCATTTTGTTTCTTGCCACACACAAGTAGACACCACTGTCTTTTTCTGTTACTGATCCAATAAACAGGGATCCATTAGGGTAGACGTGGATCCAGCTGCCCACTCTAAAGAGAAAAGAGATTCATTTGAGTGTGCAGCTGTTAGCAATGAGGGAAACTGTTTTACTCAGGATTGCCTCCCTCTGCCCCAGCTTTATTGAAGCACGACCAATGAAAATTGTGTATCTTTGAGGTGCAGAACATGACATTTTGAGAGAGATATATATACATTTTGAGGTGTGTGTGTGTGTATATATATATATATATATATATACACACACACACATATTTGAGAGATATATATATTTTGAGATATATATATACACACATACATTTTGAGATACATATATATATAGAGAGAGAAATGACCACGATTAACTAGCATATCTATCACCTCATAGTTACCTGTTTTTGTATGTGTGATTAGCTTTAAATTGTTGCAATAAAAAATAAAATTACTATCAGCTTATTGTCTTCTAAGCCATTTGCTGAAAGATGAAATTATCTAACTGAACAGGTATAATTTAGTGCAAGTAAGTATTTCTCAGATGGAATTCAAATGAATCTCCGTTACATAGTAATTTTTTTAAAAAAATCTTAATGAAGATGCACATGCTAGAAATATGGGATTTCTAGACACCATGACTTCCTTGACCATTTCACATACCAAGTAAACTAATTGGATCCACAAACATGGTGATTTTGTAATATATATAGGTAAACTCAGTTGCTCAGAAAAGATACCAGATGATACTTTCTAAACAGTTATTAGTAACAAAACAATTACTGAATCATTTGGTTAGAAAATAAATTCTACTTTGGCTGGGCACAGTGGCTCACACCTGTAATCCCAACATTTTGGGAGGCCAATGTGGGCAGATCACTTGAGGGCAGGAGTTTGAGACTAGCCTGGCCAACATGGCAAAACCCCATCTCTACTAAAAATACGAAAAATTAGCTGAGCATGATGGCACATGCCTGTAATCCCAGCTACTCGGGAGGCTAAGGCTTGAGAATCACTTGAACCCAGGAGGCTGGGGTTGCAGTGAGCCGAGATCGCACCACTACACTCTAGTCTGGGTGACAAAAATGAAACTGTTTTAGAAAAAAAATAAATTTTACTTTGTTATAAAAATACCAACGCAAGATTCCTTAGAAGGTTGTTGCAGCATCTGCCCTCTATGGGCAGCTGTACAGTGACTAGTTTTTGCACTAGATTGAGCTGTGTGGAATACCATTTTTCTCCAGATGTAGAGTGGCTGCACAGCCTGTCATTACCAAATTTAACCACCAGATGGCAGATCTTTCCTGGTAAAACTAAATCTACTTTTTTAGACCAGTGGAGACTCAACTGGTGCTAAAAGTGCTATCAGGGATACCTATATGAGAAAACGTCTTTCTTATTTTTAGGCAACATGGGCTAAGCAGGTAGATAAAACTGGAGAGGAAAGTAAAAACTGTTTTCATAGCATAAGTGCTAACCAAGTCAAACAGCCTCAAGTCATTTCTCTCTCTCCTATTTTCTGTTTACTTATTTATATTTTTTTGAGACAGGATGTCACTCTGGAGCCCAGGCTAGAGTGCAGTGGTGAGATCACGGCTCACTGCAGTCTCAACCTCCCAGGTTCAAGCAATCCACCAACCTCAACCTCTGAGTAGCTGGGACTACAGACACACACCACTATGCCCTCCTAATTTTTTTATTTTTTGTAGAGACAGGGTCTCACTGTGTTGCCAAGGCTGGTCTCCAACTTCTGGGTTCCAGCGATCCTCCTGCCTTGGTCTCCCAAAGTGCTGGAATGACAGGCGTGAACCACCACACCCAGCCATCAAGTCATTGTTATTCTCCAGCAAAGGTAAGTATGGAAAGTATTATAGTAAAATATTAGAGAAAGTTTTTTTTTTTCCCCCAAGTATGGAAGGAAGTTCTCTGGCATATAAACCAAGGTAAAATCAATACAAATATGCCTAAAGGAAGGGAAACTGCCAGGTGCTTTGCACTGGTTGTTTAATCTTGAAGTAATTCCCTCACTATACAGCTGAAAAATTGGCATTTAGAGAGTTTTAGCAACTTGCCTTAGGTCACAGGGCTGGTTCTCAAGCCTTATGCTTTCCACCATGCTGTACTGGCATTCTTTCCTAATGCTTTCTAAAAGTATTGGTTCTTAAACTTGGCTAAACATTAAAACACTTGTGGAGTTTAAAATAATAATGATGTCTGAGTCTCACCTCCAGAATTTGACTTAATATGTGTGGAGCATGGCTTGGGCATCAGGATTCTTACAATTTTCCGGATTAAAGGTTTCCATGTGCAGCAAAGAACCATTGTTCTAACTTGGTTCTCAATGAAGATCCCTCATCAGCTGCATTAGAATTACATGGGCCGAGTTTAAGATGCGTATTTCCTGGCTTCGGTTTCCTGAAATTCTGCTTCAATAGATCTCGCCAAGGATGTAGAAACCCACTCTTTAAAAAACTTCCCAGCTAACATAAACAATTAAGTTTGAAAACAAGTGTCAAATTTTAGCAACAAAATCACCTGGAGGGCTTCTGAGAACAGATTGCTTATTAAAACAAAATCAGAGCTCCTGATTCAACAAATTCCCAGACAATGCTAATGCTACTGGTAGGGGGTCTTCCCTTGGAGAAAAACTGGCTTAGAGTGATATCCCCTGCACCCAAGATCTGATGCAACTGGAGATTGTGACATATAAGAGACAGAACTATTGATGTTTCTTTTTATAAACTAATATTTTTGAGAGAGATAATTTACTTTTGAAAATAGAAGGTTTCCCAGAGTGGAAGACAGAGTTCTTAATAAAGATTAATGCAGAGGCATCTTCAGCCTCTCCAAAGCACAAAACTCACATTTCATAACTCAGCATTTAAAAATTCTAAATCTAAACAAATTTCAATTTAATTTAGGTGATTTTTTATGACATTTGAAAAACTTGAGAATTAACATTTACTTTTGAACTAAAGATCACAAGTTAAATTTATTAGCTGTATTCAGTATCAACTCGTGTCATTAGAAAAAAATCTTCAACTCCTAAGCATGAGTACAAATTCACATTTACTATGTGTAATTTTTTTGCATGGATGTTTTCTATTAATGAATACACAGATATATAAGATGGAAATTCTCATCCTCATTTTTTGTCATGTAATGGAAAACCATTGTGTAAAGTCATAAAAAAAACCTCATAAGCTGTAATTATTGATTTTTGAAGATATAATTTATATAGAAAGCCAGCTATAAAATGAATATTGAGGCCAGGCGCGGTGGCTCATGCCTGTAATCCCAGCACTTTGGGAGGCCGAGGCGGGCAGATCACGAGGTCAGGAGATCAAGACCATCCTGGCTAACATGGTGAAACTCCGTCTCTACTAAAAATACAAAAAATTAGTCGGATGTGGTGGCAGGTGGCGGGTGCCTGTGGTCCCAGCTACTCAGGAGGCTGAGGTAGGAGAATGGCGTGAACCTGGGAGGCGGAGCTTGCAGTGAGCAGAGATCATGCCACTGCACTCCAGCCTGGGCGACAGTGCGAGACTCCGTCTCAAAACATATATATATTCATATGCCTATAACAGACCAGAGAAAGTGTGTATTTGTATATATGTGTCTCATCACATCAGAATGCGGGGGCCCTGAATACGTTTCACTTGGTGGAGGTCTTAATATTGTGACTTTCACAAAGTACTTTGTAATTTTAGGAAAGAAAAAATTAAGTACTGATTATAATGAAGTTTAAAATGTCGAATAGGGGACTCAGACGAGTAAAATAACGGAGTGTCTCTCTCCAGAATCTCCACTGCATCATAAAAATTCCCTTCTCTGTTTTGTTTACAGAGAGTATGAATATATTTATACAATTACTATTTTTTTTTTTTTTTGAGACAAAGTCTCACTCTGTTGCCCAGGCTGGAGTGCAGTGGTGCAATCTCGGTTCACTGCAACCTCCGCCTCCCAGGTTCAAGCAATTCTCCTGCCTCAACCTCCCAAGCAGCTGGGATTACAGGCGCCCGCCACCATGCCTGGCTAATTTTTTTTTTTTTTTTTTTTTTGTACTTTTAGTAGAGATAGGGTTTCACCATGTTGGCCGAGCTGGTCCTGAACTCCTGACCTCAGGTGATCCACCTGTCTCGGCCTCCCAAAGTGCTAGGATTACAGGCGTGAGCCACCGTGCCTGTCCTACAGTTACTATTTTAAAACTGTGCCAAGTATGGAGATAAATGAGATTTTTTTATTCTGCCTAAAATATAAAAACCCTAAGAAGTTGACCCTTTGAGTTAAGCGTGTGAAAAGAATGGTTTTTGTATTCAAATGATCTCAAAAGATTAGTTTTTTTCGAGAGAGTTTCCTTTATGTCCAAAGTCTATGTGTACTCTAAAACTGCTGCTAGCCTCACTGTGTCACTTTTTCCATTTCAGAAGTTGTACAGCTAAATAGATAAAGCAGATAATTCCAACCCAAAGGTATAGACTTACCTATGCTGCTGGTCGACCACAGCCTTGGATGGTAACCTCCACATTATTTGGGGTTTGGGCTCCCCAGTGGCTGAGCAGTTCAGTAGTAATTTGTCCCCAAAATTCACTTCAGTCCTTTTCTGGGATGCAGATTCTATCCTGGGGCTGGTCACTCGCTCTTCCATTGTAAGCATTACTACTCTTCGCTCCGAACCAGTGGAACTGGTAGCAATGCATTCATAAGTGCCCCTGTCTGAAGAGGCTAGGTTTCTTATATACAAAGTCCCATTTGAAAATAAGAACAACTTGGAATTGGTAAACTGTAATGGTTTCACTTCAGTGCCATCAGAGAGGACCCAGTAAACGCTGGGCTGAGGAGTTCCTTTTGCAGTACAAGGCAGTTTTAAACTTTCACCCCAAGTGCCTACAATGACTTGCCTCCTTTGCTCTAGAATAACAGGTGGTGCTGCAATGACTTGTATTTTAACCAGCAGTGAATCCTGGCCACCTGGGTTGCTGGCCACACATTTGTAAAAGCCACGGTCATAAATACTGAGATTGTGGATGACCAATGTTCCGTCAACCATCACCACAGCCTGCCTACTTCCCTGGGATGATTCTGAGACAACTGTTTGGTTTGCAAGAATCCAGGTAACTGTAGGGCTTGGCCTACCTTCTGCTCTGCACTTCAGTTCCACAGTGCTTCCGGAATGAACTGTGATCTCTTTGGTACGTCTCTCCAGGATCCTGGGAGGATAGGAAACCACAGACAAGGTGACGTGAAGGTGGTCTGTGCCAAACAGATTGGATGCGGAACACAAGTACTGTCCGCGGTCCTGAATTTCCACCCTCTGGATGGACAGGGTACCATTGGGGAGAACCTGGACCCTGCTATTCTGTTTCCTCTTAGATAAATCAAGTCCTGAGAAGAAAAAAAGAAAATTATTGCTACAGGTCATCAAAGTTTAGATAGAAAACATAAAGCTATCGTTTTTTGGGCTACTAAGAATACATTTAAATTAAAATGAAAGCCCAGCCCTATGGCTCACTTGTATAATCCCAACACTTCGGGAGGCTGAGGTGGGAGAATCACTTAAGCCCAGGAGTTCAAGACCAGCCCTGGAAACGTAGTGAGACCCTGTCTCTACAAACAAAAAATAAAATATTAGCTAGGTATGGTGGTGTGCACTTGTAGTCCCAGCTACTCAGGTGGCTCAGATAGGAGGATCGCTTGAGCCCCTGGAGACGTGATTGTACCACTGCACTCCACCCTGGGTGACAGACCAAAAAACAAAAAATTAGGACATCTAGTCTTCAGATGCTAAAATTATTCCTGGATTATTTTATTTTATTTTATTTTTATTGAGAGAGTTTCACTCTTGTTGCCCAGGCTGGAGTGCAATGGCACAATCTTGGCTCACTGCAACCTCTGCCTCCCAGGTTCGAGCAATTCTCCTGTCTCAGCCTCCCGAGTAGCTGGGACTACAGGTGCCCACCACCACACCCGGCTAATTTTTGTATTTTTTTTAGTAGAGAGGGGGTTTCACCATGTTGGCCAGGCTGATCCTGAACTTCTGACCTCAGGTAATCCACCCACCTTGGCCTCCCCAAAGTGCTGGGATTACAGACGTGAGCCACTGTGCTCAGCCTGGATTTTTTTATTCACATAATTTTACTTTAAAAGCCAGATGGTTCAACACAATAACCATTCTCTCTTTTTCAAATCATATTACTTTGAATCAGCTTTTGAGGCATTCCAAAAAATGTTCTTAGTTAACATATTTTAAGCCCTTCTGATGAGTGAAAATATGCCAGTGTCAAATGAGGATATTAATAGTTTCTTTGTCTTAGAAAAATTTGAAACTGATATTAATTCTTTGGATGTTTAATCCCAAAACATAACAATCTTCTTCTTGTTTTCTAACAAAAACTAAGTGTAAAGAAAAAGTTTCAAATACCTGATGGGACTCTGGTCCAATGAATGGTGGGCAGGGGATTTCCAACAGCTTCACAGGGAAGAAAGGCATCTGAGTTAGCTGGAATAGTAAAACTTGCAGCTTTTCCTCCAACTATTCTGGGCTTTTCAAATATATACCTAGACAAAGAGTCAAAGGGAAGGAGTTTGGAAGTTGTTGCTTCTTGAACTGGTTTCTTATCAAAGTCACTCTTCTTTGTATTCTTCTGTCCATCCCAATCTGAAGCAAGAGTGGTGGCCTCGGACAGGCCTGTAGTAGCCAACATGCTTACTTCTGGCTTTTTGCCTTTTTCAGCAATTTCTGAGTATGGTTTGTGCCAAAACTGGTTTTCTGCCCAGGGAGATGGAGTTAATTTAGAATTCTGTGATTTAACTGTTGTTAGTGCTGGCATGGGAGTAGAATGTAACAGATTAGAGTAGATGAAGTGAGTGGTTCCAATTGCGAACTTGGCATTTGGGTGAACCTTGGGAGATGTTGCAACCTCTGCTACTAATTGCTGTGGTTTACCATTGTGCCTTGAGGATTCGTGCAGCTTGACCACTGTATTTGTCATAAGCCCAGAAATGGGAGTTGCCACGTTGTCAGTAACTGCTCTCTGAGTAAAGGGAGGGGAGATGGGAACTGGCATTAGAGTAGCACTGCTGCTCAGGAATGGTGGGATGGTTGAGTGTCTAATGATTGCTTTCCTAGTTGTGGTACTCTGGTGTGATTTGCTGGACAAAGTTGTTTCAGAAGCAATTGTGCTCTTCAAAGTCTGAGTACTTGCTTGGGCTAGTTCTTCAATCACATCTGTCAGATTAAGAGTTCTTGAATGAAAACTGATTGTGCTTGAAATCCCAGTTGTGTTTTCTGGTGGGGAATGAGTGACTGCAGAGACACTGGGCTTGACTGAAGTTTCAGCTGTGGTTAGAACAGGAGGTGTCATAGCAGTGGATGTAGTGAAGCCAGAACTCTGGTCTGGAGAGATGTTTGGGTCAGTCCTGTTCTTCTTTTGAGGCTCCTGTTCTCTTTGTATTGTTTGTGCTCTGGATCTCTCTGTTTGGGTTTCATAAATGATGACAGATACAGGGAAGGTAGGAGTTGTTGCTGGTATTGCTGTTTGCGTTGATATGCTTTTTGTACTTGAGTCTTTGCTTATAATTCTAAGAAGCATAGGGTTAAGGGGTGGCAAGGGAAGCTCCTTCTTTGTTGGAAGACTTCCAGGATTGTGTGTTTTGGTCGTAGTGTGGTGAGCTGTAGTCAAGGTATTAGATGGAATTTGCATCACACTTGTTGAAAGTGTGGTGAAATGGAAAGGGGAGACTTTGTCTCTGGGTAAAGCAGGAGATGTTTTAGGAAGCATCACAGCTGTGCTTTTTTGTAAACTAACTTTATGTTGATTCCTTAATCTGCCTTTTGGGTTATGGTTATTTACAAAGTTCTGATGCCAGGGAATTTTCCTTCTTGAAAACCTTGTAGTGGCTATAATAGTCATTGGTGGCTTGGTGGTAGCACCTGAACGTGACAGTGTAATCACTGAATCTCTTTTAGCTTCATTGGTGCTAGACACACGTGGGTAACTGGCGTTTACTTTGTGAGTTTTTTCCATGGGTATGGATGTTGGAGCATATGTCATGACTGCACCAGTTGAAGTCACTTGGGAAATTTCAGTACTGAAATATTTTATTGTGGGTGTTGTTTTCTCTACATTGGGTTTGTTCTCAAGTAGTAATAGTGGATTCTGGACTAGAGTTGTAGACTCTTCTGATGGGACTCTGGCAATGTCAGCTTTGGGGAAGGTGATGGGAGCAGCACTTGGAAAAGACAATGCTGCTGTGGCAGTGGTGAGCCTCTCCCTGGGAAGACAGGACAGACATGTCACATTGAGCACTGTGGCTGAGAATGCAGTAGTGCTTTTTTCAGAAGAACCTCTGGTTGTTGACCTGAAAATGCTGTATCTATGCCGTCGCAGAACTGGAGTTCTATATGGGCTGATAATCCGCCCCCTTCCGCCAATTTTCCTCTGCCTCCCAAAGCGTCTGAACAGCGGGATGTTAACTGTACTATTTCTAGGGATTGGAAACTGAGAATGAGCAGCTGTGTGTGGATCTGAAGGGAACGTGGAGGTGCTAAGTATTTGAGTAGTGTGAGAATAGAAGTGATTGCGCCTGGGCTCACTGACTTCTCTTACAGATGTCTGATGACTATTTGTGGTATTTACTGACTCTAACAATAATTTGTTGGTGGTGCTACTAAGCATTTTGACATTGACATCTTTGATCATAGTCCTCACTGTTATTGGGGGTCTACTTTGGAAATGCTCTCTTCCTCTTCCCATCTGGTCAGAGTCCTGAAATTCATTTGCTCCAAGTAGCAGTGGAAAGACAGTGGATGAATGTTGATTGGTTGTGCCTTGTATTTGGCTTGACATGGTTGGGTTTATATTCTTTGACATGGCTATAGTTTTAATAGCAGTAGACAGTTTGAAATCTGTGGGTTCTTCAGGTGGTAGTATTTGTGAATTCACAACAGGAGAGAATTCTGTGCCATAATTTATGTTTGTCATAGGACTATCAGATATTGTTCTGGAGTCAGCAGTCACTGTCCTTGCTGGAAGGTTCGAAGCTTTAGTGGCCAGGACCATAAATTCCTCATGTAGAGCGAGCGTGCCTGAGGAATCGTCTTCTTCACCAGGTATGTTTGGGAGTTGGGTGACCATTGGGGGTGGGCTCACTGTGGTATTTTCTCGCTTGTCTGGCACAGCATTCTTTTTAGCTTTCTCCAACAGTGCCGCCCAATGTTGTGGGTCAATTCTCCTAGCAGAGGGAGGGAAATGCCTCCTATTCTCCCTAAAACGTCGATGTGTTGAATCTCCACGTCGCTGGAGTGTTAATTCCCGATAGTTGTGCCTCTTACTTGTGCTTGAGGTGTGTTTTCCAACCTCAGCCTCCATCAGAGCAGATGTACGGAGCTGTGCACCTGGTGGCTCCTTAAGATGAGCAATAGGATTGGACTCATCAAGTCCAGATCCCTCTGTTTCTCCATCATGCTCCAAGGGCCTTTGTCCTTTCATCTTGACTGAAACTTGGAAAATCAAAAAATCAACCCCTGATGGGTTGGCTGCCACACAGTGATAATAACCTTGGTCTTTCGGGGTGACCTGTAATATTCTTAATGTGCCATTGTTAAGAACTTTCTTGTCTCTTGATGACTGATAGAGCACATTGTTTCCTGGAATAACCCAGCTAATAGAGGCATCTGGGATACCAGAAGAATGGCATGGAAGATCAAGTGTTTCACCAGTGAAAACTGTGTGATGAATCCCATTTTCCTGATAGGCTTCGACCAAAGGTTCTACCACAGTTATCCTATAGGTGAGAATATCTGCATCATCATAATTGCTGCTTATACAGTGATATACGCCTGTGTCAAAACTATCAGCCATCTGGAGTTCCAATTTTCCACTTTTGTCTATTAGGATCCGTCCGTCCTCACTGACATAAGGGGCTCTCACTTTACTTCCATCAGCTAGAAGCCACTCCAAGTGTGGGGTGGGGTCTCCTTGGCCTGGGCAGTTCAGGCCAATGGTTCCACCTACCAAGACAGTATGTTCCAGCTTAGTATTGTTATCCCTTGAAATCATAGTCCATTTGTGTTTCACTGGCCTTATCTCTGCTCTTGGTAAAGTGATTTGAGCATCACTGGAGTACTGGATCTGTAATGTACTGAATGTGGTGGCAGTTCTGTTCAGCTGCAAGGAAATTTGGTCTTGCATTAACCAAGAGGGATCTGCTCTGAGATCTGCCTCTATGTTGGTAAAAATGTCTTCAGGCTTAGGAGCCACCTGTTTATATTTGTAATAGAGCTGCGGTGTTTCACTAAGCAAGTGGCTCCTTTCTAGTATCAGAGGAGAATCACTGTACAAAGCCAAAATTTGCCACACTGGCTGAATGTGACCGTAATCTACGTTGCACACCAAAAATGTTGAAAATGAAGTATTTAGCACGATGTAGTCATTTTCTTCAGTGAATGCAATGGGTGATGTCCTTGAGGGCTTTTGAATACTGCAGACCATGTTAGCTTCATTTCCAGACTGATCTGTCATATTCAAAGTGAGGGAGCCAAAGGGTGCCATGAAACCTTGGGGAGAGATGAAAGCAGAACTACTGTCTTCCAGAATAGTCAGGCTCTTTGATTTCAGGGATGAGTCAATGGTTGGCTTGGCACACTGGAAAGCTGCAGCTGAGACCATAGCTAATGGCTTGCCTTTAGAAGTCCTAGGGTTCATGCAAAGTGGACACTGCTGAGCACTAGAGGGACTTCTATCTTTTTTGCATTTTATTACATCTGGGAAAAAATCACAATTGAGTTATCAGTTGTGACCTCTTTATGAATTGACACAAACATTTTGAAGAAATAGCTTTTGCTAGAAGCTGAAACAATTTGGAAATTTTAGTGTTCAGTGGAAAGTTTTCTGATTTTTTGCTTCTGAATTGATTTTTTAAAAAGCTATGTCTGTATACCCTGCTACAACATAATATGCATAGACATAGGATTTTGTCTATCTTATTCACTACAGTATTTCCCATGTTCAGCAAATGCCTGATACATATTTGGTACCCAGTAAATATTAGTTGAATAAGTCATTTTTTTTAATCTAGGGAAACAAAATGATATGCTCGTGTTTGTCAGTTTTTATTGATAACAGTTTAGTTCTATTTCTTCATTTTAACATTTTCAGATGGCTACAGGACCTCATTGTTCTTTAAAAGATAAGCTGTTTATTAAAGGATTATTTATAATTCCTTGGGTATCATTAAAAAACCCAAGTTTATTTCCATTATCCAAAAGAATATTGACTGAATTACAGGGTACCTTGACCTGGTCTAGCTTAGTGGCAACAGGAATTAAGCAGATGGACACAGGAGACAATGAAGAAGGTAGAACCAATCAATAGGAGGTGAGGATTGACTGAATACGGACAGTGACTAAAAGGAAGGGTCAAGGAAGACTCCGTTTTATGACTTTGGAAACTGGATGGTTGATGGTTCCCTTGGATGAGGTAGATGCACTAGAGCAGGTTCAGGTTTAAGGGAGGGGGGGAAGAACATTTTGCCAAGGCAGTGGGGAGGCTCATTAAAGGTCTGACATTCTGGCGAAGTCAGAGGTTGCAAGTCTTACAGCACTAGGACCAGCATTATAAGGACCAGCATTTCTAAGTCATAGGTGCCTTGTCTTTCAAATATTTGGATATCACATACCATTTAAAAGCTCTGCTCTGGTGAGCCTATTTAAAATGGCTGGTCACTGGAATACTTGGTAAGAGGTATAGACTTTTCCCTTACACAAAATACAGCCTGAGACATCCATGCTGTTCCATATAGTAGCTCTTATATGATGCACTGGACATGGCACTTAACAAAAGCATTGTACTTCTTAGAAGATCTAATTTGTCAGAGTGGCTAGATAGGGTCAAATCTCCTTCCCATGTGTGCACATGTCCTCTCAAAGGCTTAAGAAACTCACTCTGACCAAGGACACCAAACTCTTCTGTGTGTACTACAGTGTGACATGTAACGTCACAGATGCCTGACCAGTGGGCATTCTTCAGCAAATTTTATAGTCTAAACCTATGCAGAGGAGGTGGCTGGCAAGTTGGGAAACCTTTGAACAATCATAAGAGTTGCCTCCTGGCTGGCCACAATAGCTCACGCCTGTAACCTCAGCACTTTGGGAGGCCAAGGCGGGCGGATCACCTGAGGTTGGAAGTTTGAGACCAGTCTGACCAACATGGAAAAACCCCGTCACTACTAAAAATACAAAATTAGCCAGGCATGGTGGCTACTCGGGAGGCTGAAGTAGGAGAATCACTTAACCTGGGAGGCAGAGGTTGCGGTGAGCCAAGATCACACCATTGCACTCCAGCCTGGGCAACAAGAGCAAAACTCTGTCTCAAAAAAAAAAAAAAAAAAAAAGGGTTGCCTCCCCATCACCCACTTACCAACAAGCTGTATTCCTTTACCTACTTATCAGTACCCTGGGCTAAGACAACATGGCAGACTTCTGGCTTAATGAAACCTCATCATAGACTATGCTCACACTGTGGCATGCTTATTATTGCTTGCACTGAGCCAGAGTTAGCAGGCCTTGGACATCAGGTATTTTGCCTCAAATGCAAACCTGACCACATCACCCCCATTCCCTCCATCACACTCGGTTCCAGCCCCATGGAAATCTTTTCCATTCCTCAACCCTGCCTGCCATGCCCCATTGGCTCTGGCATACGCTGTTCCTTCTATGTCCCGCACACTTGGTGTCTTTCATCATGACCCAAGTACTTACCAATCATCCTTCAGAACCCAGTCTGAACAGCACTTCTTCTGGGTGGGCTCCCTGTTTTATAGTCTCTGGGTACCTTTCACTTCTTATATCCTACTTTTTCATTATTCACTATTAGAATGACTTGTTTACTTATCTGTCTTCCCATGAAACTATAAACTTCATTCTTGTTCATCTGTATGTCCCCAGCCCTGGCCAATGGATGCTCAGGAAAGATCAGCAGAAGGAAGAAAGGCAGACAGGCAGGCAAGAAAAAGTGCCTAATTCTATGACCATGTTTTTTTGTTTGTTTTTTCACATTTCAACTTATAAATTGAGATGTGCCTTACAATTGAGGATGTTTTACAGTAACAACTGACAAATTGGCAATCAATATAGCTATCACAGCTTGTATACCTATAAAGACTGTCATAGCTATTGTCATTGCTTTCCATTGTATCACATGTATTGGTGCTACGACATATATTAAATTTGCCTTTAAAATGTTTCAATTAAGATTACACTATGATTTAGCATAAAAACAGGTTGTAAAGTATGTAAAAAAGAATGGAAACAGAGCAGCAGAACATAAATTTCATATTCATGAAATAAATGCTCATTAGAGAAACAGCCACAAATTCATTTTATAGAAATGCTGCATCAACATCTTTGCGGAATCAAAGAATAGAAGATACCCACAAGTAGATAAAGGAGTGTTACATTTAACTACTGAGATCAGTGCAAAAGGATTGCCTACCACATGCCAAGTGAGGCAACTGAAGCCATGAACAACTGTCGAATCTCTTGAAATCGATGAAAATTTTTCAAAGCAGAAGAGGGTTGATGTGACTGACCCATGGGTCTTGTAAACATTATTAAGTCATCTCAGTCAGAAGGATAACACTTGATTATTAAGACTGAAAGATGTGAGCCCCTATGGGTTTAATTATTTTACATATATAGAGTTATGAATTAACAACAGGGACACATTCTGAAAAATGCATCATTAGGCAATTTTGTTGTGCAAACATTATGCAGTGTACTTACACAAACCTAGATAGTATAGCCTACTACACACCTAGGCTATATGGTAAAGCCTACTGCTCCTAGGCTACAGACCCATACAGCGTATTACTCTACTGAATACTGTAAGCAATTGTAATACAATTGTAATTATTTACGTATCTAAACTTAGAAAAGGTAACATGTTGCACTACCACTTTATGACGGCTACAATGTTACTAGGCAATAGTTTTCTTTCACCTCCATTGTAAATCTTATGGGAGGATCATTATATATGCCATCTGTTGTTGACTGAGATGTCAGTAGGCAGTGTGTGATTATGTGTGTGTGCATATGTATATGTACATATGACAGATGTACAAATGCATATATGATGTGTTTTTATACATATATGTAAGTTTGGGACATATTGAAACCACAGTTAAAGATAAACTAGATACAGGAAAGGCAAAAGACTTCTAATAGTAGTAAATATAACCAAATGTTATCCATTCAAGAATGGAAGTATAGGCAAACAACCCAAGTGGTGAAATGGTTATTCTGATGGAGATGGGGTGGGTGGAGAAGCAGCCAGACTTCTCAGAATGGCTGAGCAGTTTGCTGGCTGGCTGAGAACCATCAAGCAGAAAAGGAAAGGAAGGGCTCCAGGCAGGGGCAGCAGCAGGTACGAGGAGGTAAAACAGCTTGTGGTGTGGCAGGAAGTTGTCCAGAGTTGTTAACAGCAAAAACTGCCTGTGTGCCTGGGATGGGCGGGGCTGAGGGTTGGAGAGGAGGGAAAGGAGGCTGAGGATAGGCCAGCACCACACTACGAGGACCTGGCTTGTAGCCTAAGGAGCATGAGATTTATTCTCTAAGCCAGGGATCAGCAACATTTTTATAAAGAGCCAGATAGTAAGGATTTTTAGGCTTTGTGAAACAGTTCTCTGACACTACTTGACTGCCACAGTTGCCAAAACACAGCCATAGATGATGTGTAAATAATTCATTATTCTTGAATCATTTCTGAGATGTTATTTTCTCTCCTAAATTACCCTGGCCTCTCCACTTCCTAATGAAACACCTCCAAGCAGATTTCCTCCACTTAATTGGGACAAAAAAATAAACAATATAGATACCTGGCTTCTCCTGTATCCAGTCAGACAACCACTTTAAATGGCAATCACAGGTCCATGGGTTTCCATGCAGGTAAAGGCTGTCTAGGTCAGGCATATAGGAGACCATCTCTTGAGGGAGGGAGGTCAGGAAGTTATCAGACAAGTATAGGAACTTAATGAAAGAGATTTTAAATATCTGGAGGTAGCTCAAAGAGACAAATGTATCTGGATGGAGCTTAGTGAGCTGATTTCCTTCCAAGTGCACCAGGCGGAGAAAGTTGAGCCCATAAAAAACCTCTGGGTTTATAAACTCAATATTGTTGTGGTCCATGTGCAATCGTGTCAAGCTCCTGAGGCCATAAAAAGTATCTTTCTGAAGTTTTCGGACTTTGTTATAGCTCATTTTTAAGACCTATGAATTTAAAAAAAAGAACATATTTATGTTGTCAAAGGAATTTTCACAAGAGGGAAAAGTCCTATCAATAACAAAACTTATGTTGAAATTAATTCAGTGCAATTTATATACCTTCTTAGGATCCCAATTCAATCAAATTCATTGCAAATTAAATATGACAATATCAAAAATTAGAACACTCATGAACATTTGCCTATTTATATTAAGGAATGAGATATATATATTTTTTTCTTTTTCTTTTTCTTTTTTTTTTTTTTTGAGACAGAGTCTTGCTCTGTCGCCCAGGCTGGAGTGCAGTGTTGTGATCTCTGCTTACTGCAAACTCCGCCTCCTGGGTTCAAGCGATTCTCCTGCCTCACCCTCCTGAGCAGCTGGGATTACAGGTGCCCACCACCATGCCCGGCTAATTTTTGTAGTTTTAGTAGAGACGGGGTTTCACCATGTTGGCAAGGTTGGTCTCAAACTCCTGACCTCAGGTGATCCGCCCACCTCAGCCTCCCAAAGTGCTGGGATTACAGGCACGAGCCATCATGCCCAGCCAGGAATGACTGTTAAAATTTAAGATATATGAATGATATTGTGGTTATTTTAAAAAGATTTCTTAATTTTGAGATATATAGAAGTACTTACAGATGAATATTATGAAAATTTGGATTTGTTTCAAAATAATTGAATGGAGTGGAGAATAGTGGGTAGGGGTGCAGGTGAGACATCTGCTATGAGTCCATAACTATTGCAGCTGGGTAATGGTCCATTACAGTTCATTATATTCTCTCTACTTTTGTCCATGGTTGAAAATTTTTATAAGGTTTTTTTTTTTTAAAGTCTTAGTATTTCAAGTAAATTTAAGATTTCTTAAACATAAATTTTTCATAAGAGAGACTACTGATTTTAATTTATTGAGTTATAGTTCACATGCCATAAAATCCACCTTTTAAAGTGTACAACTGGCTGGGCATGGTGGCCCCCAGCACTTTGGGAGGCTGAGTCGGGCAGATCACTTGAGGCCAGGAGTTTGAGACCAGCCTAGCCAACATGACGAAATCCCGTCTCTACTAAAAATACATATACACACACAAAATTAGCTGGGCATGGTGGCACACACACGTACTCCCTAGCTACTCAGGAGGCTGAGGCATGAGAATCATTTGAACTTGGAAGGTGGAGGTTGTAGTGAGCTGAGATGGTACCACCGCACTCCAGCCTGGGTGACAGAGCAAGATTCTGTCTCAAAAAAATAATTAAAAAGTGTACAATTTATTGGTTTTTAGTATATTCATAGAGTTGTGCAACCATATCCACTGTTAGAAACTTCTAAATAAAGTTTCTTTTTTGTGTTTTGTTTTTTTTTGAGATGGAGTTTCACTCTTGTTGCCCAGGCTGGAGTGCAATGGAGTGATCTCGGCTCAGTACAACCTCCGTCTCCTGGGTTCAAGTGATTATCCTGCCTCAGCCTCCCGAGTAACTGGGATTACAGGCATGTGCCACCACGCCTGGCTAATTTTTTGTATTATTTAGTAGAGATGGGGTTTCTCCATGTTGGTCAGGCTGGTCTTGAACTCCCAACCTCAGGTGATCCGCCCCCCCCCCCTCCCCCGGCCTCCCAAAGTTCTGGGGTTACAGGTGTGAGCCACTGCGCCCAGCCTAAAGTTTCTAACAAACTTTATTTTGCACCTTAAAATAAAAACTAATACCCATTAGCAGTCATTTTTCCTATCCTCTTAGCCCTTCACAACCACTAATTTACTTTGTTTCCATGGATTTGCCTATTCTAAACATTTTATATAAATGGAATCATACACTTTATGGCATTGTGTCTGGCTTCTTTCACTTAGCAAAATGTTTTCAAGACCTGTCCCTCTCATAGCATGTATCAGCCCTTCATTCCTTTCTTTGCTGAATAGTATTCTACTGTATACATGCACAACACTTTATCTATCATTGGTTGATGGACATTAAGAGGTGTCTTATACTTTTTGGTTATGAGTAATACGACTAATTTTGAGTTGCAATTAAAATAATTTTGAATATTTCAATAGTGCTCAGGTATTCTCCAATTCCCTCTCCAATTACCAATTGAACATACTCTCTCCCATTAAGAAAAAAGAAATGCTAGTAAACACAATTTCTCATCATATTTTCCTGACTTGGCCTGAACTATCATCTCTGTCGAGAATGCTTTTCTAGAATGCCAAGACCCCTAATAAGAAAAGAAAATATAAGTTGGCAACATAGAAGAGCTTTGCCCCAAATGTAACCTGGGAGTTCAATCTCCAACTCAATGTTCCTTAATAGCCATTGAAAATTTGGTCGAGAGAATAAATATATGTAGAGAATTCTATAAAGGACATGCAATCCATCTATTCCTCCGAAGACATACATTCCAAATAGAGCCTGATTAACCAAATCAACAGAATCACATAGCTACATTATACTCTATTGCTCTCCACCATGGTTATAACCTCCCTTACATAGCTCTGGTATATGTTAGAAGGTTCTATGAACACAGGTACTTCATCTTTTACAAGGATGTTATTGATTTTATTTTATGACACTGTATTTTATGAGGAGCTTTGTAAGACATTTCTTTCTGATTTAAAATCATACATGGCTGTGCTTTTCCTGAACAGTTTAAGTTTTAATAGATGTCATGTATTGTTAGCATCTTGAAAGCTTCAAGTCCTACTTATAGCAGACTTAAAGGTCTCTATGTATGCATTTCCTCATGTTCCCTTTATTCTTATCTCTAGGCTTATTTTACCTTTTACTTTCTCACTTACTTTTGTGATCATTCTTGCATGATTTTATGCATTCTTGGGAGTCCTCTTAACTTTAAAAAATTGTTTGAACACGGTAGAACATGAATAAGTAAATAAAATGAAACTGAAAACAGTACATTGATTTATATAAAATTATTATCTGTCTAAGACAGTCATTACTTTTAGGAACCACATTCAATTCCCAGATAAACATGACTAGAAGTATCCTTTTAGGATTAAATTTTGAAGGTTTATCATCTCTGGGTATTGATGTTTTTTTCTATTAGCTTGAGGCATTAGAAAACTTGCCTCAGAGTTTTCTTATTATTCTAATTTATACACACAGTTCCACAGTTAAAAATCAGTTAACATTCTCCATTGACGTCTGCTTCTAATTTACAGAATGTTGATTTTCATATTGTGTAGAGATAGGCAGCCTTTGAAGGTCTATCTCACAGGTCCCACCTTACCTCTTTAACCTGCCCCCTCTCTCTACATCAGTCTCACCTGCAAGGCCTGCAAGTCTGAGAAGGTCTTGTCAGGGATTGTGTGAATGCCATTGCTGTGAAGCATGAGTAACTCCAGTTTGGTCAGGCCGGAAAAATCTGTTTCCATCAATCTAACCAAGCTGTTGTATCTGAAATAAAAAATGACATTCTAGGCATAAGCTAAGTCTGTCAACTAAAGTTCAAATGTCATAACCAAAATAAACACAAGAAAACTCAATACTTCTCTTTATAACTGTACTCTATTGAGACAATCAAATGCTTCAAATACTGAAATTCACCAGATGCCACAGAAGGTCGGCTCTCTACCCAGTTCTTGCCGTTTCAGTTACAATCACTCCCCTCATATTCTGGGAACTTGTCACATTTCTTATCATTTTCAAACTTTTATATATATGCTGTTCCCTCAGGTTGGAATGCCCTTGACCTCACCTTTTTCTATTTGTGAACACTTAATATCTAGCCCATTCTTTCATGACACTATCTCCTCACCACTCCCCCAGGCGGAATTTGTCAGCAGTGGTTAAGAAGCCTGGGCTCTGGAGCCCAGGCTTGGGCGTCTCGTTTGGGTATGATTACGAGCTCAGGCTCAACAGAGTAGTGGTGCAACCCTGGGTAAAATCAGCAGGCTTTCTGTGCCTCAGTTTCCTCATCTATAAAATGTAAATAATAGAACTCACTCCAAAGGGGTTATGAGGATTAAATGGATGCAGTGCTTAACCCAGTGCCAGCACCTACTGAGCACAACCTTAATGTTAGCTCTTAATATTAGTGACTGTCTCTAAAACACTTTGTATGCTCTATTAGTTTTTACTAATTGTACTGACCGTACATTTGTCTTTTTAATGATCAATACACATCCTAGAAGTGAATAGTATATCTTACCATTGTATCCCCAGTGCATAGTACATGCTCACTAATGTCAAATAAACGATGTTAAGTCCAACATGTGTATTCAGACACACACAGACTTTTTTTTTCATGAACATTTAAAATACAGTCATATTTTTAAAAATTTAATTAGGCATCCATTTTAAATACGTTTGTATGGAAAGAAACCAAAGGGCCTATAAAAAGGATACATATATATATATGTGTGTGTGTGTGTGTGTGTGTATTATATAGGCAGACACTTCCAGTTACCCTGTCATCTCTTATGATGAATGATCATAACCCCAATAGTTAACAGAAACGATATCATTTTCCAGCAAAAATGTAGCCAGAAAGAAGCTTTTTACCATCATGAGTCTCCCAACCTACCAAGAGGGACTTCAAATTCTAGAAGAACTTTCTCCTAATAAAAGTTTACCAGGAAAAGTTTTCTTATTGCCCCCAACAAACAAAATTCTCATGAGCTCATTTCAGAAAAGAAGTATTGTTAAAACAATTGAGATTCATCTCCCAAAGTCATACATGTTTGAGGGACAAGTCACCGCTGCGACTGATCCCTCTTTGAAAAGAGGAAACATGAGGTCTCACACACCCTAAATTGATGCGTTCCACATTGGGCGGGATGCTGTCTGGGATGGAGGTCAGGTACCGAAATGTGCAGTGTACCTCCGTAGGCATATAACAGGCACAGCGGCGAGGACAGGCCCTGCCCCCAGGGGTGGCGACCAGGCAGATCACAGCAAAGGAGACCAGCAAGCAGGTGATTCCTCTGCCTTTTACCTTCATCCTGAAAAAACATCATACCTCAGAGTTATAAAGAGTGGTGGAGCAAAGTCCCAGGACCACCACACACTCACTCTGGGAATCTGGGAGACCTTCTTTAAGGGTCGTAAGTGGCCAATTCCATTCCTACCCTTTGTGGTCATATGCACTCTTTACAAAACCATAGCGTGTGCTGCTGGCCTCACACTGCGCTTTATGATCAAGTGGGATATTTACTGTTGTGAAAATTTCTTCACAGCTTCTCACTTCTTTATGAAAACCAGCAATCCCTATTACTTAGGCATTCATTAAAAGGGAAACTGGAAACCATAAGAAAGATTGTGACAACTAAAATATATAGAATTTAGTTTCCTTTATATACATTAATTCTTTTAGAGTAACTTTCAAGAAACTGATTATAACAGTAATACCTGTGCATAATAATACATTTGGAAACTGTAATTAAGCAGTAAAAAGGAAAAAAATTACTCAGTCTCACCACTTATATAATCCTTAAACATGTTGTTGTATTCCTTTCCAGCCTTTTTCATCTATTGTGTGTATATGTATAGGTGTACATACATTTACGTGTATATGTGTACATGTGATCAAACTCAATTTTGTAACACATTTTATCATTTCATATATAATATGTTTTTTCATTTTATTAAACCTTCTTCAGAAACATTTTTTAAAGGTTGTAATAATCCACTGGAAGGGAGAATAAATCTCTTTCTAACTAGTTTTCAAGTCCCTGCCAAAAAAAAAGACACATTGAACACTTCACTGCCAAGTAATGACCATAAGCAACAGCGACTGACCAGCTGAGAGGGCTTGAGCCATGCTGACCCTGTGCAGGCATGATGCTGTCTGCTTTTGCTCAGCTTAGGACATCTCTCTGCCTTTTTCCTTGGTCCCTCCTCCAGCTCATGGCTGCCACAGGAGGTGGGGAGCATAACCAGGGAAGAAATATACTCAGCTTGTCAGAAAAAAAAAAAATGGTATCTGTTACCCATATGTGGGGCAAGCCCAGGAATTCAAACCTAATTCTCTCCTGAAATGCAGGATTGAAATAAACTCTTTATTGTGCTTTTCCAAGCAAAATGACCTTCATAATTTGTAATAAATCCCACCGTTCTGTGGAATAGCATGATTTTGGATTCCACCAGCAACCACCCTTTAGCTACAAACTACACTGAGAAATAACACTGGGGCTGAACTGCTTGGATTTTCATACAGATAAAAAGATGATGGATGTATTATAATTTAGTCCAAATTAAAATTTAAGATAGGATTAATCATATGACCACTTTTGCCATTGTAACCACCTGGTTACAAAAATTTTAAATAAGCTTTGTATGATTGGAGACAGCATTTCCACCTTATCATTAGATAAACAAAGGAAGGAACAGCAGGATGAAGGTAATTCTCTCGTTCAGCTTGAATAAAAGTTCTGGGTATGCCCACGTTCAAATTATTTAAAAGAGGATCAATAGCATAAGACAACACATGAATAAGGGATTCTCACAAACGTAAGCCTGAAAACGTACGTAATGAAATAGGAATTGGCAATACCTGAGCTCTTCTTTCAGGTCCTGAATCCTCTTGTGACATAGGCAGAGACAGAAAATCTTCCCAGGAAATGGAAAATTGTGTCCAAACCTGAGGGAGGAAAAGTTCTCTGCTCCAAAGTGAGCAAAAAGCCTTATTCTTTTTGGCTTACAGCTCAGGAGTAATGCTCTTCAGAGAGACCTGGAGCCGCTTCCACAGCTTCAAAGTTCTATAACCCATAACCACATTAACCCAGAAGCGTTCTTTTATTACGATGCTTGCTGTTGCAGAAACAAAAGGCTAAGTGGAGGTTTTTAAACTTCCTTTCTCCTCCCTCAGTAGTGTACTTAATACTCCTTAAAGTTGTCACTTGAATATTAACTACTACTAATCACTCCATTTTGCTCCAAAGTCCCAAGAGCTTCTCCTCAAATTGTCTTTTTTGGACAAATCTGTCACAGATGTCTCCATCTATTGATTGTCTTTCCTCAGTGTGTGTTTTTTTTTGCCTGGCACCAGTCACCGAAGAATTGTCGTGTGCTTTCATGCCCCCACCTTCTCCGGGTGCGTCTTCCCTCCCCCACCCTCAGCCCTCCCCGCCCCAGCGCCTGCTCCTGCAGCCACGGTACTCGCTCCATTCCCACGCCAAGCCCCAGCCGGCGTGGGGTTCCAGCCCTTTCCAGGGCAGGATTGGCCGAGGCGCTCACCTGTTTGCCCTGGTGACCAATGGGCTTGAGCTGCCCGGGCTAGGTCCCGGGCTCAGCTGCTGGGGTCGTGCGGAGCTGGTCCGGAGCCCTGGGAGGGAAGGAAGGAAGGCGGGGCGAGGGCGGGGGATGAGCCCGATTTCTGTGTCTGGGGACGCAGCCGGGGCTCAGCAGCACAAGGATGAGAAACGACCACCGGGCCCCTCTTTATGTTTACGAGCGTGTGGGAAGCTAATTCGCCGTGCCTTCACTCTTTAAATTCCCAGGGCTTTCTCCTAGCAAGTTGGCAGGTCCTGGCTGGGTGGCAGAGCAGTTTCAGTGGCCGCCCGTTCATTTCCTCCTTGACCTCTTCCACCTGTTGACAGGTGGGCCTTTTGGTTTAAGGGTTTACGTAAATCGCCGCAGGCTGTCCTCGGTCCTGTGGCTCCCAAAGTTCTATTTGAAGGCTAAGTTAGCGTTAATGACCTGTGATACCTGCAGTGTGAATGTTTTATTTAAACCCCTCTTTTAAAAATAAGTAAATTATATTGCGTATATTTAAGGTATACAACATGTTATGGGCTATTTACAGATAGTAAAATGGTTACTATAGTGAAACAACATATCCATCATCTCACATAGTTACCCCATTTTTGTTTTTGTGACACGAGCAGCTAAAATCTACTCTTTTAGCAAGAATCCCAAATACCACACAATTTTATTAACTATAATCCTCTTGCACATTAGATCTATATACTGGTTCATCCTACATGTATGCTACTTTGTATTCTCTGATCTACATTTTTCCATTTCCTTTCTCCAACCCCTATAACCACTATTTAATTCTCTATCTCTGTATAATCAACCTTTTAGAAAAAGATTTCACATATATAAGTGAGATCATGCACTATTTTTCTTTTGGTTTCTGGCTTATTTCACTTGGCATAATGTCCTCCAGGTTCATCCATGTGTGACAAATGGCAATATTTTCCTTTTGTTTTTTAACTGCCAAACAATATTACATCGTATATAGATGTCTCAGAGGAATTCTTTTAAATCATTATCACAGAACGGGATTTAAATACTACTATTTCTGCTTGGATTACATTCTCCTTTCTCATCTCCACCCCTACCATCTGGAGGCAGAGATGCCTCCAGAATCACCTCTACCAACTTGTCCACATGTAATATCTCCTGCAATTCTTGGTGGGGCTCCCAATACTCATAAACACTGAGTTAACATAACTAAAATGACCTTGTTTCCTTCCACGTACTTACATAGCATTTAAGCTTTTGATGACAATTTGCAATGAATGTTTTAGGGCAGTGGATCTCAAGATAGGGTCACGGGTCCAGCATCAGCATTACTTTGGACTTCGTTAAGATCAAAAATTTGCGGGATCCATCCCAGACCCACTGATTCAGAAACTGTACGAAGGCAGCTTAGGAGTCCATGTGTTAACAAGCCTTCCATATGATTCTGATGCAGCTGCAATGTGAGAATTGCTGGTTTAGTGAAATAACTTCTGAAAAATGTTTTACAAATACCAACTCATTTCAGCCTCACCATAGCACCAAAAAGCTTAAAAGGAAAGTATTTATGTTATTCCCATTTTACAAGTAAGGTACATGAAGGAAAGTGACACAACTCCAGGCCATGTGGCTTGTGAGTAGAAAAGCCATTAATTCAAACTCAGGCAGTCTTGCCCTATGGTCTGAACGTTTAACCATAAAGTTGTGGCTGCCTCACTTAGCTAAACATGGATAATGTGCCATATCCCATGCCGAGCATTCATGTGATTTATGGTTAGTAATAAGTCAGTTACCAAAGTAGAATTATAGAATCAGAGACTCAGAGTTAGAAGTAACCCTAGAAGCATGTATATGAACATGGTCTTTAGCTCTGCAGAGCTGACAAGATTCTTTTAAATTAAAAATTCACGTGATGTCCAAACTTGGATGCTTGCTTTGGAAATGTGGCATATTTGTCGGGTTTTGGCAGCCACAGTTTATCTTTCTCCCAAAGCTCCTTGGTGACCAACCTCATGGCTTCGTATTCTTTAGTCAATTTCTAACCCAGGTCTGGACTTCCAGACCTCAACTAGGATGAACCACAGAAAGATGACAGCAACATGTTAAACTTATTTTCCTAGGCTTGTTACCTGGGGTCATTTTCTTGCTATCAATTTCAAAGTGAACTCCTGATAGGAATGTTTGCTTCTCTTAAGAATTTTTATGAGATAAATCTCTACAATTGCTTTATGTCAGAGCTCTTCTCTGACATATTTTCTACTTTTCATTTCATCTTCCAGAATTATTAGAAACCTGAGTCATATTGGAACCAATTCTAGTTCCATTTGCTCCACTTAATAACAATTCTAATATTTGTAATTACTTTTATAGTTAGAGTATATATGTGTCAAAGCCTTTATATGTATTGCTTAATTCTCAGAAATATTCTGATGAGTAAGTGGTAAAATTGTACCAGTTTTTCAGATGAGATTGCTGAGGATAAAGAATGCTAAATGATTCAGAGCCAAAATACTATACTGAATTAATTTTAAAATTGTAACACCAATGCTTTTAAGCCTTACATTTTCTGTGTTTTTTTTTTTTGTTTTTTTTTTTTTTTTTTGAGACGGAGTTTTGCTCTTGTTGCCCAGGCTGGAGTGCAATGGCGCAATCTCGGCTCACCACAACCTCCACTTTCTGGGTTCAAGCAATTCTCCTGCCTCAGCCTCCTGAGTAGCTGGGATTACAGGCACATGCCACCATGGCTGGGCGCAGTGGCTCACGCCTGTAATCCCAGCATTTTGGGAGGCCAAGGCAGGAGGATCACCTGAGGTCAGGAATTTGAGACCAACCCGCCTGGCCAACATGGTGAAACCCCATCTCTACAAAAACACAAAAAAAGCCTTATATTTTCTAACTTCTTCCTGCTTCTATTTATAAAATTTGGAGAGTCCACAGCATATCAAAGAAAAGTTTCACCACTCTTTTTTCTAACCATGCTTAATAATGCAATATGTTTCTATAGATTCATATGGTTTACAAATCACTTTCACCTTTGAACATGGCCTCATTTAATAAGAAATATATGAAATTCAATGATAATGACTTTATTTTGTAATTGTAACTTTATTTTGCAGAAGTTAATTGAGTGTATAATTTGCCAAGATCTCAGAGCTGAGCATAGCGACTCTGAGTTAATTGTTAATCTGAACTCCTAAACCTGTGTTTCCTGGACTATGGTAATTTACCTACACTTTAAGGATGGTTTGACATTTTAATTACCTCTCACTATAGTTTTACCTAATGATTTTCTTTAAATCATCCCCCTCTTTTTGTTACTCTTTTCTTAAACAGTATTGTTGGTAAATTCTCAGGCTTTGTATTTTTTCTAGTAAACATGACAATAAATATACATCTTCTTCACCTTTTATATCACCCCTGAGAATTACATTTCCCCTCATCTCTAGGTCTTTGACATTATTTGCTGTCTTTTCTAGTAATTACTACTTCTTACTCCTCATCCTTAATTTATCATCCATACCATCCTTTACATCACCCTCCTAATCAGAGTATTTAACACCAACCAGCCAAGCCCAAGCAGTTACAAGTCATAGATCACCTGACAATCATAACAAGCTATGAATTTTAAAACTGACTTATATATGTGTCAACAGATAACCAAATGCCAAAATTGTTACATATCTTTTAATTAGGAACAATCATTACCACCTCCCAGCTCCACAATTTTCATATTATTCAATTAACCAAACAGTCAAGACCTCCACTTAGTGATTCCAATAGCAGTGAAGTAGACTGACATCTTAGCCCTTCGTTTTTTGAAGTTACAGACTAGCACGGTAAGTGATAAGTGCCATGAAGAGACATAATGCAGGAAAAGGAGGTAGAAAGAAAATCAGTATCATCTTTCTTCCAATACAGTTGCAACTCAACCAACTAAAGTCAAACTACATGACTTGAGGATTTTATATATAGTATTCCAGATCTCTAACCTTTCAGAGCGTTCAGAACACCATGTATGGGTACAGTTTTGGAAGATTTGGAGAAAAATTTGAAGCAAATGCATGGTCCTCTTATAAGTCCATGGACTCTGGATTATAGGAAATAGAAAAACTACCTAGGAGGCAATTATAATAGTCCAGCCTTAAGACAATGAATTAAAGTGGTGGTTGTGAGAATAAAGAAAGATTTTAGATCTGGAGGAACAAGAGTTAAGATTTTACTTGGGGAATAAAAGAGAGGATGGATGAATTTCCCATTTTTGTTGGTGACATCCAAGGATCCTAGGAAAGCCAGGGCTGAAGTAGATAAAAGTTAGAAACCTCATATAGATGCAAACCTGAGAGAAGACTAAGGCAGAAGGAGCACAAGAATGACCATTGTTGTTGTCAAGAGTTTAGAAATAGATGCCTGAAGAGCAGCTCTGCTGACTTTAGTTTTGTACTCTGGTCGCTGTAAATGCTCTGTGTTGCTGTTATAATAAGTATTGTATCAAAAGCCATTGGTTGAGGTTTGCAGAACTCACCATGATTTCTTAAGCCTGGGTAGGAGATGCACCTAAGAGATTTGAGAACTCTTCTAGTTTCTTCTTCTTTTTAATGAAGACATTATTATTACTTTACTATAAAACATATTAGTGAATATGGCAGCTTGTATTTTCTCAAATGGGAAATGGCAAATGAGGCACATTTTTCTGATTTCTCCAGGAAGCTCAGTAGCATCTGTCTTTTGGAGGATTTAATTTCTTATGGCGTCTGTCATACTATCCAGAGGATACCAATGGTGCTGTTACAGCAAACTAAATATGGCCTGAGAGGGACGTTGTACTTCTATATTTATGTCCTTGTGGATGAACTGTAATCTAATTTAATCGGTAGACAAGATTGAAAACCTAACTTAGGAATATGCACCTGTAACAATTGCTGAGTCTTGGCCAATCCTAGCAGCCATACTTCAACCACTCATGCACTGCTGAGTGTCAAACTGTGTTCAAATAAGGCAAATGCCAACCTGTAACCAATCCAGCTGTTTCTGTACCTCACTTCTGATTTCTGTATATCATTTTCCTTTTTTTGTCTATAAATTTGTTCTGACCACGAGGCATCCCTGTAGTCTCTCTGAATCTGTGGTATTTCTGGAGGATGTCCAATTCATGAATCGTTTTTTTCCTTGTTCAATTAAACTTTGTCAAATTTAATTTGTCTGAAGTTTTAACAGATCTGGCATCAGAAGTGGGATTCAAAGTAAAACTCTGGCGACCCCCAGAAATACCAGGTGACCAGGCGAGGTACCCGCTGAGCCCATTGTGCTCACTGTTCTCTTGATTGTAACTGGAGGTCATGGGTGAGTTTTCTCTCAGATTCTGAACTCCAGTAACTTGTGTTTTGGGGTCTCTGAGTTTACTTGAGCAATACTTAGACTGCACCGAGTCTAAGATCAAATTGGATTTGATAATTAACTGGATTGAATTCAATTAGAGGCCTTGGACCTTGGGTAGGTACTTTATTTTTAATAATGGAATTCTCTCAGTCCAAGGAGTCTGGGACTCCACCTTCTGGAACTCCAGCTAATTTTATGTATAAAAATTATGGGCCCAGCACGTGTTTTTGTTTTGTTTTGAGATAGAGTCTCACTCTGTCTCCCAGGCTGGAGTGCAATGGCACAATCTCAGCTCATTGCAGCCTCCACCTCCTGGGTTCAAGTGATTCTCCTGCCTTCGCCTCCCGAGTAGCTGGGACTACAAGCACCTGCCACCATTCCCGGCTAATTTTTGTATTTTTAGTAGAGACGGGGTTTCACCATGTTGGTCAGGCTAGTCTTGAACTCCTGACCTCAGGTGATCCACCCGCCTCGGCCTCCCAAAGTGCTAGGATTACAGTAGTGAGCCATTATGCCTGGCTGAATGTGTGCATTTTTAGAAAAATGGGTTAACTCCACTAAAGAGAACTTAAGATGGTCGAAATGAGGAAGTTATAATTTGGAAAAAATTGTTTATTTGTGAAGCACATTGGAAAAAGACTATGTCCCACAAAAACAGTGGGACATAGTCTTTCATTGGTATGCAGAGGTCTCCAAAAGACTAAATGAATCAAAAATTAACTCCTTGAAAGATTCTTTGCAAAAAGCAAATGGAAAGCTTAAGCACCAGACCAAGGACATGACAAAAGAGGACTGTGCTCTGACTGAACTAACTTCGACTGTTTCTTCTCTTTATCCATTTCTGCCTATATACTGAGTCCACTAACCTTTTTGCTAAATTACCCTTTCACCCTGAAGATGATGAAAAAGAGGAAGTTAGATGCCTTACAAAGTAAGACCTGATCAGCCAGGCCTGCCTGCTATAACTACTTTCACTCCATGGTCTAAAACTGAGCTTAAAGTTTTGTGAAGGACTTCCCTTATTCAAGGGAAAATCTCAAAAATTTACTGAGGAATTTAGAATCCTAATAGGAGCTTACAAGCCAGGGCTTCCTGACCTTTACCAATTTATTCACATGATATTAGGGCCTGGTGAAGCTCAAGAATGGATGGCAGTAGTAGAATGGGACAAACCTGAGAAGAGTATTAAAGACCCCTCCAAAAGCTCCTCATGAGAAGGACCAAAAGTAGCTAGAAAAATGGCCGAGCTGGGCGCGGTGGCTCACGCCTGTAATCCCAGCACTTTGGGAGGCCAAGGTGGGTGGATCACGAGGTCAGGAGATCGAGACCATCCTGGCTAACGCAGTGAAATCCCGTCTTTACTAAAAATACAAAAAATTAGCCGGGCGAGGTGGCGGGCACCTGTAGTCCCAGCTACTCGGGAGGCTGAGGTAGGAGAATGGCGTGAACCCCGGGGTCAGAGCCTGCAGTGAGCCGAGATCGTGCCACTGCACTCCAGCCTGGGCGACAGCGAGACTCCGTCTCAAAAAAAAAAGAAAAAAAGAAAGAAAAATGGCTGAAAACATTTTACATTCAATTTCTAATATTTTTCTGCAAAAAGTTGATTAGTCTGTCATACAATCTTGTAAACAAAAGGATGAACCAGTTTGAGATTACAGAACTCGCTTAGAGACATTGTTTGTGAAACATTCTGGGCTCAAAGTACAGCAAGGAGTATTTCCTGCAGGGACTGAAATAGCATTAACTGCTCTATTATAAATGGACTCCGTCCTGAACTTAGAAGTTTGATTAAAAAACATAAGCTTGGATGGGAAGTTACAGATATGACTGAATTGGTGGCCTTAGCTGAACATTTTGAGAGGACTCTAGAGCAAGAAAAAACTCAAAAAGCTAACAAGCTGACCCTTCAGTTACAATGGCTACAGGGGCTGCGACCAAAGGACCTTTCTCATTCTCATTTTAAATCACAACCGAGAGGTCCTAGAACAAGAAATTCTTTACCCCAAGATGTCTGCCTTTATTGCAAACAACCAGGGCATTGGAAAAGGGATTGACCGCTTTTATGTAAGAGGTCTGCCAATAAGCCTCCCTTTAGGCTGAACTGTTTCTCCACTAGAGGGAGCCCAAGAGACCTTAGCCCTCCTGATAATGGCATTGACGGGGCTCCCAGGGATTCTCTACTAAATTGCTCCCGTAATACCTTTAAATGAACATGGAGAAACAGGTTAAAATAAATGGGGAGTCGTGTACAGTCCCGATGGATACTGGAGCTATTCTATCTACCATAAACCCCACTTTAATAAGCCAGTCAATCCCTCGAAGTAAAAAAGGTCATTTTTGTGAGGGTTGTTTGTATTTTTAAAATTTATTTTACATTCCAGGATACACATACAGGACGTGCAGGTTACATAGGTAAATGTGTGTCATGGTGGTTTGCTGCACCTATCAACCCATCACCTAGGTATTAAGTCCTGCACCCATTAGCTATTTATCCTGATGCTCTCCCTCCCCCTGCCCTGCCCCCTAGGCCCCAGTGTATGTTGTTCCCCTCCCTGTGTCCATGTGTTCTCATTGTTCAGCTCCCACTTATAAATGAGAACATATGGTGTTTGGTTTTCTCTTCCTGCATTAGTCTGCTGAGGATAATGGCTTCCAGCTCCACCCATGTCCCTGCAAAGGATATGATCTCATTTCTTTTTATAGCTGCATAGTATTTCATGGTGTATACTTACCACATTTTCTTTATTCATTCTATCATTGTTGGGCATTTGGGTTGATTCCATGTCTTTGCTATCGTGAATAGTGCTGCAATGAACATATGCATGCATGTATCTTTATAATAGAATGATTTACATTCCTTTGGGTATATACCCAGTAATGGGTTTACTGGGTCAAATGGTATTTCTGTTTCTAGGTTTTTGAGGAATTGCCACACTGTCTTCCACAATGGCTGAAATAATTTACATTCTGTGGTGGGGGTTTCAAACCAAGTTCAAGACATTCCTGTATCTGAACCCATCCAATTAACATTGGGGCCCTTTTCAGAAAAATATACTTTTGTACTATGTGATGCTGCTCCAGTAAACTTGTTAGGGTGAGATTTACTTTCAAGTTAAAAGGGCACGTAAACCTTCTTCAGAGTTTCCTGATTCTCCTGAAGCAGAATTGTTATGCTGTCTACAGAAATAAGTTGATAAGATAGAAACTCAGGCCTGTAATACCCCTGATCTCTCAAAAATACTTAAATGTTTATGGGCCTCTTCCCCAACTGATATGGGAAGAATTAAAAGTGTGCAACCTATGAAAGTCCAAATAGATCATCCTAAACCTTTGCCTAAATTACCCCAATATCCACTAAAATCTGAAGCAATTCAAGAGCTCTAACCAATTGTAGAAGATTTAATTAAACAAGGACTCATACTCCCATGCAGGAGCCCTTGTAACACTCCAATCCCAGCAGTTAAAAAACCAAAAGGATGAGGTTGAAGATTTGTTCAAGATTTACAGGCAATAATAAAATTGTAATACAAAGATTTCCCATAGTCCCAAATTCTAATACTTTATTATCTAATGTACCCACTGATTCCAAGTGTTCACAATAATAGATCTCTGCTCAGCCTTCTTTAGCATTCCAGTTTATAAAGAGAGTCAATACTAGTTTGCCTTTACTTGGTAAAATCAGCAGTACACTTGGACTGTAATGCCACAAGGATTTACCAAAGCCCTTTCTATTTTTCCCAGGCATTGCATCAAGACTTAATGACACTACAGTTTCCTCAAAATTCTACTCTCATTCAGTACATAGATGAATACACATTGTCCCACTAAGGAGTGCTCTGTAATGGACTCAGTTTACCTTTTACAGCAACTTTCATACAAAGGTCACAAGGCTTCAGTCGAAAAACTTAAGTTTTCAAGGCAAAAGTCCACCATTTGGGATGTGACTTGGCTGCTGAAGGAATTTCCCTCTCATCTAAGAGGATAACAGCTATTCAAAGTTTTCCTTGGCCTGCAACCAAAAGACAGTTAAGTTTTCTTGGACTTGCAGGATGTTGCAGATTCTGAGTTCCAATTTTTTCCTTAATAGCTTCACCGTTGTATGAGCTCACTAAAAATGCTATACCAGAACCTTTACCTTGGGAAGACAGTCATGATCAGGCTGTTGGCCAAATAAAGTTGACCTTACAACAGCCCTCATCTTTAGGACTTCCAAATTACACTAAACCTTTCACCTTGTTTGTTCATGAGTGTAAAAATCAGGCATTAAGAGTCCTTGCTCAAGAACATGGTGGTGAACATAGGCCCATTGCATACTATAGCCTGCAATTATACCCAGTCACTAAGGCATATCCTAATTGATTAAAAGCAGCAGCAGCAGTGGCCAAACCGGTAGAAACTTCATCAGATCTTGTTTTAGGAAATGAACTTAATTTGCAAGTCCCACATGCTGTGTAAAGTCTATTAAATTCCAACCAAACCCAGCATTTTTCAGTAAGCAGACTAACATCTTATGAATTACTTCTCCTATCTCCTTCTAATCTTCATCTAAAACACTGTAATCTACTTAACCGTGATACTGTTATCTCTGCCCAATGATGGTGAAGACCACAATTGTGTAAGTGTAATGATATGGTTTAGCTCTGTGTCCCCACCGAAATCGCACCTTGAATTGTAATAATCCCTGTGGGGATTATTGAATCATGGGGGTGGGTCTTTTCCATGCTGTTCTCATGATAGTGAATAAGCCTCATGAAATCTGATGGTTTTATAAAGGGGAATTCTCCTGCACATGCTCTCTTGTCTGCCACCATGTAAGACGTTACTTTGCTACTCATTCACCTTCTGCTTCCCCAGCCATGTGGAACTGTGAGTCAATTAAAAACCTCTTTCCTTCATAAATGGCCCAGTCTCAGGTATGTCTTTATTAGCAGTGAGAACAGAATAATACTTGTAGTGTCAGAAATAGTGGCCCTTCATGTTGATTTCCAAGATACTCCACTGGATAATCCTGAATTAATACTTTTTTATTGATGGATCCTATGTCAGAAACTCAGAAGGAATCTTGCCTGAAATTTACACTGTTACTACCCAAAATGAGTTAATAGAGAAGGGAACTCTTCCTCAGTTTAAGTTGGCCCAACCTGCAGAACTTTTTGCCCTCACCTGAGTTTGTCATATAGCTAAGGACAAGTCAGTAAATATTTATACAGATAGCAGATATGCTTTTGGAATACTACATGATTTTGGAATGATATAGAAACTATGAGGGTTTTTCACATCTAGTGGAACCCCCATCAAAAATTGACTCAAAGTAGATGAACTCTTTTCTGCTATCCTTTTACTATTGCAGGTTGCTGTTGTTAAGATTGAAGCTCATACTTGTAGAACTGAACTTGAACGTCAGGATAATGCTTTAGCAGATGTTTATGCTGAATCAGGTAGTGCTGAAACTGTTAAGATATGCAATCTGAATGAACTACATAAGATTAATCCAAGCCAGCTTCCTTACGACGACTTATTTAATAAACAATGCAATGCATCTCATTTGGAAAAACAAAATTGGTATCTAAAAGGATGTAAATTTAATGTAAAGTGCAGACTCATAGCCCAGATAGCTGCCCGGTGCTTCCTGAGTCTTTGAAGCTTCCATTGTTGAAAGCTCTGCACTCCACAACTCATCATGGAACAGACAAAATGATCCAATTATGAAAAAAATACTAGTGGGGTGACTTCCAAAACTGCTAAAATGGTTTATAACCAATGTTTGACTTGTCAAAGCAATAATCCTGGAAAAACAATAAAAGTTTCAGGTAATATATGTCTACCACCTGATGGAGTATTTTAGCATTTACAGATAGACTTCATTCAATTGTCACCCTCAATGGGATATCAGTATATTCTTGCAATAGTTTGCATGTTTTCTGGTTGGATAGAGGCCTTCCAATGTAGTAAAGCTGATGCTGTGATAATAAGAAATTAGAAAATCTTTTTCCTTTATTGGGGGATCCCTGGAAAAATCTTCCAGTGATAGAGGAACTCATTTTACTGGGCAAGTTATAAAGCAGTTAAATAAGGTGCTACCAACGCAGCAGCATTACCATTGTCCCTACCACCCTCACTCTTCTGAAAAGGTTGAAAGAACAAACATCATATTAAAACTGCAGTTGGCAAAGTTAACTGAATCAATTGGGTTGCCTTGGCCAAAGGTACTACCTTTGGCTTTAATGGCAATCAGATCCACTTTTATTGGAAAACATAAGTTGACCCCTTATGAAATAGTCACTGGAGGCCCTCATGCTTTTCCTGCTCTCTTAAACTCCGATATAACTAAGTACTGCAAGGCTTTAATGCATTATACCAAAGCGTACTTTTGCCAGGTAAAGGAAACTTTTTGAGATCCACTAACTGAGGACAATCAGACCCTCCCCATGGTTTAGAACCTGGAGACTGGGTCTTCTGGAAACAATATCAGAGGAAGACTACTTTTGAACCTTGTTGGAAGGGGCCTTACCAAGTTCTCACCACCCACACTGCGGTGAAGCTTCAGGGCCTTGAACCTTGGGTCCACGTCTCACAACTCAAAAGGACCCCTTCTGACTTGTGGAAAGTTTAAGATAAAGTTGACCAGGGAAATCTCTCTCCAGGAAGAGATGCCATCCTAGTTGTGGACAGCTTTCCTAAGATCATGGATCAAGACTTCTCTACCATCATGAAAGCCTTATGTGTTTTTCTGTTTTCCTCATCTTTTGTTGCCCTAATCCTTTCGTTTTCTCTACAGGAAAATCCATGGGACCATAATCAGTTGACGGCTTTAGCTCAAGCTTGTGCTGAACACAAAACCAGAGTAATTGTTGGATTTGTGGGCTAATGCCAAAAAATCAGGAAATGATTCCACTGATGCCAATGCCTCTCTGTGTTCCCAGTGAGAATCACCCTGAAACTCCAAGGGAGGAATGGAAAACTATTATTGATATTCTAAACATCACTGCTATTTGCTTTCCTACACTCACTAACTTTTTCAATCGATAACTTGATCATTGCCAATTATAAAAAAAAAAAATCCAAGTGATGCAAGCAAAAGGTATATTGTGCTTCCAAGGTATCATGCACTCAAGATTTGGGAATTACCTATGTTGGTACAAGTAATTGCTTGTATAATGTAACTGGATTAAACCCAGTAGGGTCTCCTTTTACTAAATGTGGTTATACACCCTTACTATATACTATAAAGGAGCCAAAAAAAAAAGTAAATTTCCCACTGGACGTTGTTCAGGAGCTGTGCAGATTTATGGATGAACAAACTTGACTGACCTCTGCTCAAATGTAACTAGGGGGCCCTTATTTCCAAGCCCTGAAGATCTATATTGGGTCTGTGGAGAATCTGCATATTCTGTTCTACCTCCTCATTGGTTCAGATCTTGTTATTTTGCCTGGCTTGCTCCTGTTTTTTGAATAGCTTCCCCTGAAAATTCTCATGATAGCCCTTATAATTGGAGGCCAAAATGATCAATAACTGAAATTAGCACTAGCTTTGAAAAAGATAAGGATAAGCTAGTTTCCACTGAGGAAATATTCCAGTAGGACTCCTGGGGGCTCACTCTTGGTGGTAGTGGGGTATCAGTTGTATGGAATTTAAAGCTAATTTGTGAATTGGGGAAAATCTTAGATTTTGTAGCCAATTAGACCTCCCAGAGTTTCAGATGGGTAAAAGCTACTCTCCAAAAAGTAGATGACAACATACACATTCAAAACAAGCACTTAATGGAACATCATGCAGCTTTAGATATTTTGCTCAAGCTGAAGGCATACGTTTGGTGTTAAACAGAACTGAATGCTGTACTTATCTCACCCCTGATTTCATTACTACAGAAAGCTTAATTTAAAAGGTGGGTGATACTGCTGTTTCCTTAGACACTACTACCAAATACCTTAAAGAAATCTCTCAAGAGAAAGGAACCCATGATGTGTTTACAGGAGCAACTAACAGTTGGTTTGCACATAATCCTAAGTGGTGGATGATACGCTTGAGTTTTCCAAGGGTTTCTAATCTTTATATTTCTTCCAATAAGTTTGCAAGTTATTATGATTTGTATTACACGAGGGTAACAAGGAAAATGAGTACCTCTTTAAATTAGGCTACTTTCCAGTGAACTATGGTCCTTAGTCGCTCTCACACTCCAAATGAGGACTAGGACCAATTAGACCCTAATATTGTTGAACTGCCTATATTGTATAAACCTTAACTTGGTTAATTTGGTTCAGTTCATATTAGTCCATTTTCACACTGCTGATAAAGACATATCCAAGACTGGGCAATTTACAGAAGAAAGAGGTTTAATTGGACTTACAGTTCTACATGTCTGGGGAAGCCTCACAATCATGGCAGAAGGCAAGGAGGAGCAAGTCACATATTATGTGGATGGCAGCAGGCAAACAGAGAGCTTGTGCAGGGGAACTCCTCTTTCCAAAACCACCAGATCTTGTGAGACTTATTCACTATCATGAGAACAACATGGGAAAGACTTTCCCCCATGATTCAATTACCTCCCACTGGGTCCCTCCCACAATATGTGGGATTTCAAATGAGATTTAGGTGGGGACATAGCCAAACCATATCAGAACTCTTATTAAGGAGCATGTCTTAGGCATTTTGATATTATTCTCTTGATAGTCACAATAATAGCCCCCCTGGTGTACTGTATCCTCTTAAGTCTTAAATGTTTTGTATATAGCCATCCATTGAGAGTTAATAGTCTCACTCCAACTGGGTCAGCAAGAACATATTCATTCAGCTGGAAAAAAGATGTGACTTGTGAATTTCATATTGACACCCAAGAAGATATGTGAAGCTCCTTACTAAAACTAAAGAGGACTTGTAAACTCCACACAGACCAAATAAGTCTTTTCGATTATGAGAGAGACTGGTGTCAATGCCTAAAGTTTTGGTCAATCTCTCTAAATTGAGAGGTTAACGAAAAGGGGGGAAATGTTAATGCAAATTAAATATGGCCTGAGAAGGATTTCATACTTCTATATTAGAGTCCTTGGGGATGAACCATAACCTAACTTAATAGGTAAACAAGATTGAAAACCTAACTTAGGAGTATATGCCTGTAACATTTGGCCTATCCTAGCAGTTATACTTCAACCACTCATACACTACTGAGTGTTCAAACTGTGTTCAAGTAAGGCAAATGCCAACTTGTAACCAGTCCAGCTGTTTCTGTACCTCATTTCTGATTTCTGCATGTCCTTTTTTTGTCTATAAGTTTGTTCTGACCACGAGGAATCCCTGGAATCTCTCTGAATCTGCTGTGATTTTGGGGGCTGCTTGATTCATAAATCTTTTTTTTTCTTGCTCAATTAAACTTTGTTAAATTTAATTTGTCTGAAGTTTTCTTTTAACAGTGCTTAGTAGTAAAGAACATTTTGCTAAATTGTCATGAGTCCTTGCTCAAGGTGTTCAGCTTTTTCTTCTAATCTGGTTTTCAGCCCTAGATCATGTGTTTCTTCATTATTATGCACAGGATCTAGTCAAGAGATATGTTTTGTATGTTCATATGGAATGTCCATAGAAGGGTGGTAGTGTACTATCATCCTGCCATCAGACATCACATCAAACTCGACTTTGCAATTATAGTCATCTGGTAGAGAAGACTACTTACATTTATGACAGATACACTACGTCTGTCATAGTGTATCTTTGGATTTGGACAGTTCCAGCCCAAACATTTGGATTGGAGATGTTTCAAAATAATTCTCTGTGATATCACCTATTTTACTGCTGCTACTGCTATGATGTATCGAGATACTTATAAAGTGGTATAAAAAATATGGTTTGAAGAGAAACTGCTTTTAAACTGCCTCTAAGACATACCAATTTTCATCCCTTGACGACTCCTCACTGTAAGGTTCTTGTATCGGTTTGAACCCCGAGAGTGTGCCAACAGACAACACGAATAGGTGTGGAGAAACATGCTGTTTTAATGAGCGCCTGGGTGTAGGTGGGCTGAGGCCTAATAGGCCTCTGCCCCAAATGAGGATGGGGCAAAGGTTTTATAGTCTCCTATAAACAGGAAGCATCCTAGTCTGACGTAACTGCTACATTGTACCCGGATGGCCTCTTTCTCGATCTTCAGGGGTATCTTCCGGCCAGAGGAGGTATCTTCCGGCCGGCTCTCTTCCTGCTTCTGCTATCTTGCTGACACACACTGCTGACGCCAAGTGGCCTTGCGCCTTGGGACTGGGCCTGAGAAGGGAGGAGTTAATTCATCTCCTTAAGCTTTCAGGCCCCCAGGGAGAATCTTACACTCACCACAGGCCTGTCATCTTGTTTCCCCCTCCAGTTTTGTTGAGACAAAGCATCAGAGGTTGTCCAAAAGTGAATGTGCTATGTTTAGAGAGGTGACAGTACGATATAGTCAGGATTTCATGAGCATTTTCTAAGAGCAAGTGGAGAGTCAGAACCAGAGCTGTCAGCACATGAAGTAGACTCAAGTGCACTATAATTAACCTCCATAACCACCCTAGGAGTTGTGTTTAGAGGATGCCTACCAGGTGTTTTCTGATGTCAGCTACAGGGAAGAGGAGTGAAGGAATGCAAAACCAAAATTATGGGCAAACCATACACAGTTTCTGGTTAGGCCATCAGCTATGGTATAAACCTTTCTACACCACTGAGGCATTCTGGGGTATGGAGTTGTACTAACATGGGTTGTAGGAATTTTGAATAGGGTAAGGTCTAGAGTATCATATCCTTGTCAGGATGCTGCTTTACAAAATGTTTTTAAAGCCAACAATTACACCGTTTATTATCTCTTCCCTTTTTTAATCTCAGCTGTGTCATTGATTTAATACCATATTTTATTAGAACCTTGCCCATTCTTCTCTAATACCAAAATGCCATGATTCTTCAAACCCAGTTTCTCTGATAGTAGGGAAAAGTAACGAAGTCCCAAACTTTTGTGAAAGCTTTATATGCTTTTATATATATACACAAGAGGTACTATGTTTTCCAGTATGTTGCAGAATTAAGTATAAATAGAATAAATGGGGGAGTTTCTTAGGGGAGGTGTCTTGGATTTTAAGGATTTATCTTCATATACATAATTCACAAAATATTTAGAAGTTTTTATTTTTCATTGTTATTTTAAGTCACTAAACAATGTTGTAAAATATATTAGACATTCTTCTCTTGAAATAAGCTATAGACATGTATTAGGAAATTATGAGAGAACGAAGCTTTATATGGAAAGATCCAGTAAAAAGGATTCCAAAAATCACCGACCATCATAGAGAAGTTACTTTGTTTTTCACTTCCTTCAACAGAGATTTAAATTTAATACATTCTGAGAATAACCATTGAACAATGCAGAGCAAAGTTCATGATGGTAGAGAAGGGGTTGGCAAACTTTCTGCAAAGGACCAGATAGTGATATGTTAGGCTTTGTGGGCCATATGGTCTCTTTCACAAGTCCCAACTCTGCTTTTGTAGGGAAAGCAGCCATAGATAATATGTAAACAAGTGAGCATGGCTATGCTCCGATAAAACTTTATTCATAGCCATGGAAATTTAAATTTCATATAATTTTAATGTATCACAAAATATTATTCTTTTGATTTTGCTTTTAATCATTTAAAAATTCAAAATCCATTCTTACATGCTGCCTTCTCCAGGGTGTGCAGGGGATCAGGTTGCAGCACCAGCAGAGCAGGAACCGGGCTGCCTGCCCCACACCCTCAGGCAGCACCTTAAACCTTAAAACCTTAACGCCCCTTAAAGTGACAAGGCAGTGGCAAAACAAAACAAACAAACCCATTCTTAGCTCACCATATGAAAACAGTCAGAAGGTGAGATTTGACCATAGTTTGCCTGCTCCTGTGTTAGAGCTGAACATTACCATGGTGTTCTTTGTCATGGAGACATTATCTGGACACTGGCATTTATTGTCATATTAAACTTTGATCTAGCACTTCTAATACAAAAGGGAACAGTTTAAGGGTTTTCTTTCACTTAAAATCCAGGACTAAATATCTAAACATTGCTTTAAGAGATTTATCTTTAGAAGTCAAAAGTCACTTTTTGGACAGATCATAGCCATTGTGTAATTTGGAGTTTCTTGTGCAGTATTGCATGAGAATCCTGCCAGCATACCAGAGTAACATATTCCAGCATTGACAAGATTCTGATGCAGTCTTAAAGGACGCCTAACTAGACAGATAATTTAAAACTTTGCAGTCTGCAAGTAAATGCCCTTTTCTTTTCAGAATTCTGTATTTAGAAAAGAGAGAATTTACTTCTGATCATCATAAGAAGACAATCAAATTCCAATGCTCTATAAGAATGAATCATTTTGCATTTGAGAAGGATAAACACTAAAAGATAAAAGCACACACAAGGCCCATCCTTAGGGACTAAAAAAAGAGTGTGATATGAGAGAAAGTGTTTAAGTGATAGGATGAAGTCATGGATGTAGCTTTGGATAAGATAAAATAAAAGACTTTTGTATTAAATTAAATTGATGTATGCTCAGAGAACATTAACCTAAACCAAAAATATCAAGAGTAAGATTCATCAAGTATTCAGAAGAAGCATTTTAAATTCTTAAAACTTCCTAACACCTATGCTCTTAGGTAAATAGTGTTTAATATTTTGCAAGCCTTATTTTTCTGCTAAGCTTAAGTGAGGAAAGTCATGCCTGCAAATGCATAGCAGCAAGATATTTTCAAATCCGGTAGTCTAGGTCAAAGAAATCCCAGTTGTCGGAGTTGAAAGAGCTAAAGTTGAAAGAGTTCACATAGATCAACGTTTTTGTCCTGTACATGGATTAAACACAATACTAGATGGAAAGTAGGATGCTGGTAATTAACAAGCTAGGACAGATTTACCCCAAGTCTTAATGAGAAAAATGGTTGGAAACTCTGGGTGACTCCTGCACATATTGAAAACAAATGTTTCTTTCTGTTTAATGTGAAAGCAAAGTTTTAAACGTCTTTTAATTAAATTTATTTTCCACTCTTTTTGGGTAATTAATTAATTAATTAAAATGTCTTTTTATTAAGTTTATTTTCCGCTCTTTTGTAGGTTTAATATTCCTTTGATGGACAATGAACAGTGAGTCAAGACAGCCCTGACTACTATTTAACACTAAATTCTCTACTTAACAGAAAAATAATAAAGCATAAGAAATTCCTGGCTAATCTCATGGACACTTAGAGCAATTCACCAGCTAGCGCAGTGGTTAAACCTGTCCTCCACTAAAGTGAAACACAGAACAGACCTTTCCTTGTTAGGGCCAAGAGTGTTTACTGGAATCTGAGAACTCCAAATATGTGGCTCATAAATATGTCACTTTTTAACAACGCAAGGGAATATGGAAAATATAGCTATGGAGTGAATGGAAGGTCTGCAAACAGACACATTTAACTATAAATATGGAATATAATTTATATCCTCCTCTTCTATGCCACTGCTATTTACATCAGTGACATTTCTAGTCTTATACCAGGCAGTCTATAGAAACATATCATGAAGAGACACAGTCTTTGCATTGAAGAGTTAATAATCTAACGAAGAAAAAAAATAAGTGACAAATCATTACTTTTATCACACTTTTTTTTTTATCACACACATCTATTCAGGAGTGCATATCCAAATAGCTACATATGAAGGTAAGCCTGCATTTACTGCTTTGATTTTAAAAATAATAGTTGCCTGAGAATGATGTCAGCAAGACGGCCGACTAGAAGCTCCTAGAGCTCTTCTTCCCCACTAAATCCTCCCGCCAAACAGCAAATAAACAACTATATTTTGACCAAAATAAAGAAGAGTACCATAGAACAGCAAAGCAACAGCAGAAATCCTGCAGAGCACAGAAATCCAGGATGCTGCATGGAGAAGGGAAGGAAACACCTTTCCCTCACTACCTCCATCTTCCCAGTTGGGATTAGCTTGGGACTAGGAGAGACTTCTCTCTGCTGGAAAAAGGTAAGCAATAGGATCCCAACAGCTACCATCAGCACTGTGGACACTTTCAGTCCTCATAGGTGTCCTCACAGGGTCTAAGCCCAGCCGAGAGAGCTCCTAGAGTCCACGCATTGAGCTACTTTCAGGGATGGAGCTGACGCTGTGCACTGCCCACCTCCCTATGGCCCTTGCTGCTATTGCTCTGCACCATCTTATAAGCAGAGGCACAGTTAGAGTGCATGCCATTCCAGTGGCAAGCAGCCATTGCATCTATCTATCCCTGAGGCTCGGCTGCCGCTGCACCATGCCCACCCAGTAGTGCACCACCCCCAAGCAGAGCTGCTTGGGTATAGCTGCTGCTATACCCTGAGCTTGGCCCAGAGCCAAGCTCCTGCAAAGCCACCCCATGCCCCCATCCCAGTTACTGCTGGATCCTCCCTATAGGGCTGAACTGAAGTAATACCCCACCCCTGCAGACCCAGAGGCTTGAACTACCAGAACAGTTGTGCCCCCAGCACCACAGCCAAGGCAGCACCCCATTCCCCCAGCAACCTGCATCTCCAGCACACTGGAGAAATGTGTCTTCAGCCTCAGAACAGCCATAGTACCCTGTCCCCCAGGGACCTCAGTCCTCCTGCACAAGGAATTATTGGTGTCCCTAGTGCCAAAGCTGAGGGCAGCAGCATGCTACCCCCCAGGAAGTCTGAGCCTCTAGCCCATCAGAACAGTTGCATTTCCCAGCACCATAGCTGACATGGTGCCTGACCCCCCAGAGATCCAGAGGCTCTGCTGAGTCACGTAGCTGCACCTTCTGGGGTTGAGCAGATGCAGACCCTTGCATCCCAGGGAATCAGTCCCTTGCATGAGCTGTGTGACCTCACTCTCCAGGCTGAACAGGTATAGCACCTTGCCTATCTGGAAATACATTAGCCTTCTGCAGTTTAAGCTGCAGCACTCCACCTCTGTAAGGAGGGGTATCATCACTGTGTTGTTCCCTACCCGCAGGGTCCAAGCAACTGCAGCATCTTTCCATTCTTGGGTCCATGTTGCTGCTGCTGCACCTGGCCTCACAGAGCTAATTTGCAGCCCCAAATTGAAGCGGTCCTAAATTCAAGGCCTGAGGCTCTGAAGCATCCCTTCTTTCTTGCACAGGCTAGTGCTGTACCCTACCCCTCAGGGTCAAAATCACAGCTATATCTCAGGACTCTGGATAAAAACTTGGGTGTATCTCAGAGCAACCGACCATGGCTTAGTGGGAGAAATGCATTCACTTGTGCCTCAGAAACTGAACCTGCACCTTAAATCCCCAGGGCTGCAATAGTTTTGTAAGACCTCAAGTCCACAAACCTGACTCCACAGCTACTCCAAGCACCTATGTCCTGGATTGCAGTGCCACTGTGGCTACCTATGACCCACGGAAGACTCAGCACCAACAGAGATCCCCTCAACTAAGATTTCCCACTGTGAGGAACTCTTAGCAAATCTGTTAACCAAAGAGGATTCTTAAAGCCCTTACCCTAATAACTTATACAGCTACTGTCACTGCCACAACCCCTGCAGCCTAGATCACTGAGTCACCCTCAGTCATTGCTAACATTGATCACAGCCAAAGAAACTGCATGGAGATTACTCCACTATACCCACATGGAACCAGAGTCACCACACCCTGCCCAACCGACACCCTCAAGCACATCTGCAGATGAAAGTATTTCCCTATGAAAGCCAGTCAATAAAATTTGGAATAGCTGACTGCACAACCACAGACATACGTATCAATGCAAGGACACAAGAAACATGAAAAAGAAAACAAGATACTACAAAAGGAACACAATGATTCTTCAGTAACTAACCGTAAAGAAATGAAAATTTATAAATTGCCCAAAAAGAAATTCAAAAATTCAAAACAATGATCTTAAGGAAACTCAGCAAGATGCAAGAGAATACAAATAGACAGTTCAATGAAACCAGAAAAGGAATTCATGACCAGAATGAGAAATTTAATAAAGAGACAGGTATCATTAAAACAACCACCAACACCACTACCACTAATCTTGGAGCTGAAGAATTAAATGAATAAAATAAAACATACATTTGAAAGCTTCAACAGCAGACCATACTGATCAGAGGAAAGAATTTATGAACTTGAAGACTGGTTTTTTAACATGACTCAGAGGGGCAAAAAAATAAAGGAATAAAGACAGTCTATAGGGCATTATTAAGCAAACAAATATTCAGATTATAGGGATTCCATAGGAAGAAGAGATGGAGAAGACAAAGAAAGCTTCTTTAATAAAATAATTGTGGGGAAATCCCAAGTCCTGGATGAGATGTGGACATGCAGACCCATCAAGATTATAGGTTCCAAAATAGATTCAACCCAAGGAAGTCCTGTCTTAGGCACATTATAATAAAACAGTCAAAAGTCAAAGACAAGAAGAATTCTAAAAGCCACAAAAGAAAAGCACCTACATCACAGATAAGAGAACCTTCATTACTATTAGTGCATTTCTCAGGGAAAAACTTGCAGGCCAGGAGAGAATGGGATGATACAGTCAAAGCCCTGCTGGCCAAGAATATTATGCTTAGCAAATCTGTTATTCAAAAATGAAGGAGAATAGTCTTTTCAGATAAGCAAAAACTGCGGAAATTCATCAATAGTCCCACTTTATAAGAAATGCTTAAGGCAGTTCTTCAAATGGAAATGAAAAGATGATAATTACTGTCATTAACACATATGAAAATATAAAACTTACTAGTAGAGATAAATTTAGAGTCAAATTTGGAATGTGCCAGTATTGTAAAGCTGGTGTGTAAACCACATATATCTTCAATATGAAGATTAAAAGTGAAAATGGTCAAAAATAACAAAAGCTACAATAAGTTGTTAAGGAATACACAACATAAAAAGATGTAAATTATGACATTCAAAACATAAATAGGGGAGGGATAAAAACCTAGAATTTCATTATGTGACAGAGTTATTTTTAGCTTAAAATTGCAGATTGTAAGTATAAAATATTTTATGGAAGCTTCATAGTAACCACAAAATAAAAAACTACAGCAGATATATAAACAAGAAAGAAAGGAATCAAAGCTTAGCATTATAGAAAATTATCAAATCACAAATGTAGAAAAGAAAAGAGGGGGTATTGCTGGCAAGATGGCCTAATAGGAACAGCTCTGGTCTGTAGCTCCCATCAAGATCGACACAGAAGGTGGATGATTTCTGTATTTCTAACTGAGGTACCTAGGTCATCTCACTGGGACTGGTTGGACAATAGGTGCAGCCCAAGGAGGACAACTGAAGCAGGGTGGGGCATTGCCTCACCCAGGAAGCACAAGGGTCAGGGAACTCCCTCTCTTAGCCAAGGGAAGCCATTAGGGACTGTACCATGCACTCTGGCCGAGATACTGAGCTTTTCCCATGGTCTTCACAACCTACAGACCAGGAGATTCCCTCCAGTTCCTATGTCCCTAGGGCCCTGGGTTTCCAGCACAAAACTGAGCAGCTGTTTGGGCAGACACTGAGCTAGCTGCATGAGTTTTTTTATATACCCCAGTGGCACCTGGAACACCAGCAAGACAGAACTGTTCACTCCCCTGGAAGGGGGCTGAAGCCAGCAAGCCAAGTGGTCTGGCTCAGCGGGTCCCACCTCCATGGAGCCCAGCAAGCTAACATCCACTGGCTTGAAATTCTCACGCCAGCACAGGAGTCTGAGCTCAACCTGGAATGCTCAAGCTTGGTGGTGGGAGGGACATCTGCCATTGCTGAGGCTTGATAGGTGGTTTTACCCTCACAATATAAACAAAGCCACTTGGAAGTTTGAACTGGGCAGAGCCCACTGCAGCTCAGCAAGGCCACTGCAGCCAGACTGCCTTTCTAGATTCCTTCCTCTCAGAGCTGGGCATCTCTGAAAAAAAGGCAGCAGCCCCAGTCAGGGACTTATAGATAAAAACCCCCACCTCCCTGGGACACAGCACATTGGGGGAGGGGCAGTTGTGGGCACAGCTTCAGCAGATTTAAATGTCCCTGCCTGATGGCTCTGAGAGCAGCGGATCTCCCAGCACAGTGTTCGAGCTCTGATAAGAGACAGACTGCCTCCTCAAGTGGGTCCCTGACCCCTGTGTATCCTGACTGGGAGACACCTACCAGTAGGGGCCAACAGACACCTCATACAGGAGAGCTCTGGCTGGCATCTGGCAGGTGCCCCTCTGGGACAAAGTTTCCAGAGGAATGAACAGGCAGCAATCTTTGCTGTTCTGCAGCCTCTGCCAGTGATACCCAGGCAAACAGGATCTGGAGTGGACCTCCATCAAATTCCAGCAGACCTGCAACAGAGGGGCCTGTTAGAAGGAAAACTGACAAAAAGAAAAGAATAGAATCAACATCAACAAAAAGGACGTCCACTCAGAGACCACATCCAAAGGTCTCCGACTTCAAAGACAAAAGGTAGATAATTCCACGAAGATGGGGAGAAACCAGCTCAAAAAGGCTGAAAATTCCAAAAACTGGAAAGCCTCTTCTCCTCCAAAGGATCACAACTCCTCGCCAGCAAGGGAACAAAACTGGATGGAGAATGAGTGTGATGAATTGACAGAAGTAGGTTTCAGAAGGTGGGTAATAACAAACTCCTCCAGGCTAAAGGATCATGTTCTAACCCAATGCAAGGAAGCTAGCCTTGAAAAAAAGTTAGATGAATTGCTAACTAGAATAATCGGTTTAGAGAAAAACATAAATGAGCTGATGGAGCTGAAAAACACAGTACAAGAACTTCGTGAAGCATACACAAGTATCAATAGCCAAATCAATCAAGTGGAAGAAAGGATATCAGAGATTGAAGATCAACTGAATAAAATAAAGCAAGAAGACATGATTAGAAAAAAAAGAGTGAAAAGAAATGAACAAAGCCTCCAAGAAGTATGGGACTATGTAAAAAGACCAAATCTACATTTGATTGGTGTATGTGAAAGTGATGGGGAGAATGGAACCATGCTGTAAAACACTCTTCAGGATATTATCCGGGAGAACTTCCCCAATCTAGCAAGATGGCCAACATTCAAATTCAGAAAATACAGAGAACACCACAAAGATACTCCTTGAGAAGAACAACCCCAAGACACATAATCATCAGATTCATCAAGGTTGAAATGAAAGAAAAAATGTAAAGGGCAGCCAGATAGAAAGACTGGGTTATGCACAAAGGGAAGTCCATCAGACTAACAGTGGATCTCTTGGCAGAAACCCTACAAGCCAGAAGAGAGTGGGGGCCAATATTCAACATTCTTAAAGGAAAGAATTTTCAACCCAGAATTTCGTATCCAACAAAACTAAACTTCGTAAACAAAGGAGAAATAAAATCCTTTACAGACAAGCAAATGCTGAGAGATTTTGTCACCACCAGGCCTGCCCTAAAAGAGCTCCTGAAGGAAGCACTAAACATGGAAAGGAACAACCAGTACCAGCCGCTGCAAAATCATGCCAAATTGTAAAGACCATCCACACTATGAAGAAACTGCATCAACTAACAGGCAAAATAACCAGCTAGCATCATAATGCCAGGATCAAATTCACACATAACAATATTAATCTTAAATGTAAATGGGCTAAGTATCCCAATTAAAAGACACAGACTGGCAAATTAAATAAAGAGTCAAGACCCATCGGTATGTTGTATTCAGGAGACCCATCTAACGTGCAAAGACTCACACATAGGCTCAAACTAAAGGGATGCAGGGAGATTTACCAAGCAAATGGAAAGCAAAAAACAAAACAAAACAAAAACAGGGGTTGCAATCCTAGTATCTGATAAAACAGACTTTTTAAAACAACAAAAATCAAAAGAGACAAAGAAGGGCATTACATGATGGTAAAGGGATCAATGCAACAAGAGGAGCTAACTATCCTACATATATATGCACCCAATACAGGAGCACCCAGATACATAAAGCAAGTTCTTAGAGCCCTACAAAGAGACTTAAACTCCCACACAATAATAGTGGGAGACTTTAACACCCCACTGTCAATATTAGATTAATGAGACAGAAAATTAACAAGGATATCCAGGACTTGAACTCACCTCTGGACCAAGCAGACCTAATAGACATCTACAGAACTCTCCACCCCAAATGAACAGAACATACATTCTTCTCAGCACCACATTGTACTTATTCTAAAACTGATCATATAATTGGAAGTAAAACACTCCTCAGCAAATGCAAAAGAAAAGATATCATAACAGTCTCTCAGACCACAGTGCAATCAAATTAGAACTCAAGATTAAGAAACTCACTCAAAACCGCACAGCTACATGGAAACTGAACAACCTCCTGAGCGACTACTCAATGAAATAAAGCAAGAAGACAAGATTAGAATAATGAAATGACAGCAGAAATAAAGATGGTTTTTGAAACCAATAAGACCAAAGACACAATGTACCAGAATCTCTGGGACAGATTTAAAGCAGTGTGTAGAGGGAAATTTATAGCACTAAATGCCCACAAGCGAAAGCATGAAAGTTCTAAAATTGATATCCTAACATCATAATTAAAAGTACTAGAGAAGCAAGAGCAAACAAATTCAAAAGCTAGCAGAAGACAAGAAATAACTAAGATCCGAGCAGAACTGAAGGAGATAGAGACATGAAATACCCTTCAAAAAAAAATTAATGAATCCAAGACCTGTTTTTTTTTAAAGATCAACAAAATAGTCTGCTAGCCAGACTAATGAAGAAGAAAGAAGAACCAAATAGGTGCAATAAAAAATGACAAAGAGAATATCACCACTGATCCTACAGAAATACAAACTACCAAAACAGAATACTATAAACGCCTCTATGCAAATGAACTAGAAAATCTAGAAGAAATGGATAAATTCCTGGACACATACACCCTCCCAAGACTAAGCCAGGAAGAAGTCGAATCCTTGAATAGACCAATAACAAGTTCTGAAATTGAGGCAGCAATTAATAGCCTACCAACCAAAAAAAGTCCGAGACCAGACAGATTCACAGCCGAATTCTACCAGAGGTACAAAGAGGAGCTGGTACCATTCCTTCTGCAACTATTCCAAACAATACAAAAAGAAGGACTCCTTCCTAACTCATTTTATGAGGCCAGCATCTTCCTGATATCAAAACCTGGCAGAGACACAACAAAAGAAGAAAATTTCAGGCCAATATCTCTGATGAACATCAATGCAAAAATCCTCAATAAAATACTGGCAAACCAAATCCAGCAGCACATCAAAAAGCTTATCCACCATGATCAAGTTGGCTTCATCCCTGGGATGCAAGGGTGTTCAACATACTCAAATCAATAAACGTAATCCATCACATAAACAGAACCACTGACAAAAACCACATGATTATCTCAATAGACGCAGAAGTCCTTGAACAAAATTCTACAGCCCTTCATGCTAAAAACTCTCAATAAACTAGGCATTGATGGAACGTGTCTCAAAATAATAAGAGCTATTTATGACAAGCCAACAGCCAATATCATACTGAATGGGCAAAAACTGGAAGCATTCCCTTTGAAAACCAGCACAAGACAAGGATGCCCTCTCTCACCACTCCTATTAAACATAGTATTGGAAGTTCTGGCCAGGGTAATCAGGCAAGAAAAAGAAAAAAACATGTTCAATTAGGAAAAGAGGAAGTCAAATTGTCTCTGTTTGCAGATGACATGATCTTATATTTAGAAAACCCCATCATCACAGCCCAAAATCTCCATAAGCTGATAAGCAACTTCAGCAAAGTCTCAGGATACAAAATCAATGTGCAAAAATCACAAGCATTCCTATACATCAATAACAGAGAGCCAAATCATGAGTGAACTCCCATTCACAATTGCTACAAAGAGAATTAAGTACCTAGGAATACAACTTACAAGGAACGTGAAGGACCTCTTCAAGGAGAACTACATACCACTGCTCAAGGAAATAAGAGAGGACACAAACAAATGGAAAAACATTCCATACTCATGGACAGGAAGTATCAATATCGTGAAAATGGCCATACTGCCCAAAGTAATTTATAGATTCAATGCTATCCCCATCAAGCTACAATTGACTTTCTTCACAGAATTAGAAAAAAACTACTTTAAATGTCATATGGAACCAAAGAAGAGCCCACATAGCCAAGATAATCCTAAGCAAAAAGAACAAAGCTGGAGGCATCATGCTATCTGACATCAATCTATACTACATGTCTACAGGAACCAAAACAGCATGGTATTTATACCAAAACAGATATATGGACCAATGGAACAGAACAGAGCCCTCAGAAATAAGGCCACACATCTACAACCATCTGATCTTTGACAAACCTGAAAAAAACAAGCAATGGGGAAAGGATTCCCTATTTAATAAAGGATGTTGGGAAAACTGGCTTGCCATATGCAGAAAGCTGAAACTGGATCCCTTCCTTACACCTTATACAAAAAGTAACTCAAGATGGATTAAAGACTTAAATGTAAGACCTAAAACCATAAAATCCCTAGAAGAAAACCTAGGCAATACCCTTCAGGACATAGGCATGGACAAAGACTTCATGACTGACACACCAAAAGCAATGGCAACAAAAGCCAAAATTGACAAATGGGATCTAATTAAACTAAAGAGCTTCTGCACAGCAAAAGAAACTATCATCAGAGTGAACAAGCAACCTACATAATGGGAGAAAATTTTTGCAATCTATCTATCTGACAAAGGGCTAATATCCAGAATCTACAAAGAACTGAAACAAATTTATAGGAAAGAAACAAACAACCTCATCAAAAAATGGGTGAGGGATATGAACAGACCCTTCTCAAAAGAAGACATTCATGCAGCCAACAAATGTATGAAAAAAAGGTCATCATCACTGGTCATTAGAGAAATGCAAATCAAAACCACAATGAGATACCATCTCATGCCAGTTAGAATGGTGATCATTAAAAAGTAGGAAACAACAGATGCTGGAGAGGATGTGGAGAAATAGAATGCTTTTACACTGTTTGTAGGAGTGTAAATTAGTTCAACCATTGGGAAGACAGTGTGGTGATTCCTCAGGGATCTAGAACTAGAAATACCATTTGACCCAGTGATCCCATTACTGGGTATATACCCAGAGGATTATAAATCGTTCTACTATAAAGACACATACACACATATGTTTATTGCAGCACTGTTCAAAGTAGCAAAGACTTAGAACCAACCAAAATGCCATCAATGATAGACTAGATAAAGAAAATGATGCACATATGCACCATGGAATACTATGCAGCCATAAAAAGGATGAGTTCATGTCCTTTGCAGGCACATGGAAGATGCCAGAAACTATCATTCTCAGCAAACTAACAGAAGAACAGAAAACCAAATACCACATGTTCTCACTCATAAGTGGGAGTTGAATAATGAGAACACATGGACACAGGGAGGGGAACATCACATACTGGGGCCTGTTGGGGGGTTGCAGGCTAGGGGAGGGATAGCATTAGGAGAAATACTTAATGTAGATGATGGGTTGATGGGTGCAGCAAACCACCATAGCACATCTATACCTATGTAATGAACCTGCACACTCTGTACATGTACCCCAGAACTTAAAGTGTAATAACAAAAGAGGAAGGAATGAAGGAGCTACAAAACAACCAGAAAACAAACAAAATGGCAGTAATAAGTCTTTACTTATCAATAATAACCTTTAATTTAAACATTAAATTCTCCACTCAAGAGTAGCTGAATGAATTTTTAAAAACAAGATCCAATTATATGCTGCTTTCAAAAGACTCACTTAAGCTTTAAGAACACACATAGGCTGAAAGTGAAGGGATAGAAGAAGATAGTCCATGCAAATGGTAATCAAAAGGTATCAGGGTGGCTAAATTTAAAGTTGACTTTAAGTCAAAAACTGACAAGAAACAAAGAGTGTCATTATTTAATGATAAAGAGGTCAATTCATCAAGAGGACAGAGCAATTGTAAATGTATTTGCACCCAACATTGTAGAACCTAAATGTATAAATATTAATGGACATGAAGGGAGACATAGACATCAATACAATAGTGGGGAATTTTGATATCCCATATTCAACAATGGATAGATCAGTTAGACAGAAAATTAATATGAGAATACTGAATTTGAACTGCATTTTTTTTTTACGAAAAAGACCTAACAGACATATTTAGAACTTTCAACCCAACAGCAGAATATACATTTTTCTCTAGCATTCATAAAACATTCTCCATGATAGACTATATGTAAAGGCCACAAAACAAGTCTTACCAAATTTCAGAAAATTGACATAATATCTGATATTATTTCAGACCACAATGGTTTGAAATCAGAAATAAATAACAAGAAGAATCTTGGAAAATTCACAAATATGTAGAGATTAAACAACATGCTCCTGAACAACCAATAAGTCAACAAATAAATCAAAAGGGAAAATAAGAAATTTCTTGAGGCAAATGGCAATGGAAACACAACATATCAAAACTTATGAAGTAAGAGCAGTTCTGGGAGGAAGTTTATAGCATTAAATACCTAAATTTAAAAATTCCAAATAAATAGTAAAAGATTATGCCTCAAGGAACTATATAAAAGAATGAACAAACCCAAAATTAGAGGAAGGAAGGAAATAAAGATTAGAACAGAAATAAACAGAAAACAGAAAACCCATGGAAAGAATCAATAAAACCAAGTTGATTCTTTGGAAAATTAAAATTGACAAACCCTTAGCTAGTCTAAGAAAAAGAGAGAAGACAAAAATAAATAGAACAGAAAATGAAATTGAAGAAATTGCAACAGACACCTCAAAAATAAAAAGGATCATAAGGGATTATAATGAACAACTATGTACCAACACATTGAATAACCTAGAGCAAATTGATAAATTTCTAGGAAAATATAACTTGCCAAGATTGAGTTGACCAGGTGCGGTGGCTCAAGCCTGTAATCCCAGCACTTTGGGAGGCCATAGCAGGTGGATTACTTGAGGTCAGGAGGTCAAGACCAACCTGGCCAACATGATGAGACCCCATCTCTACTAAAAACACAAAAAATTAGCCAGGTGTGGTGGTGCGTGCCTGTAATCCCGGGTACTTGGGCAGCTGAGGCAAGAGAATCTCTTGAACCCAAGAGGTAGAGATTGCAGTGAGCCAAGATTGTGCCACTGCACTCCAGCCTGGGTGATGGAGTGAGACACAGTTACAATAAACAAACAAACAAACAATAAATACATAAATAGAGTCAGGAAGAAATACACCAGTAGCAAGAGATTGAGTAAGTAATAAAACATCTCCCAACAAAGAAAAGCACAGGACCAGATGGCTTCACAGCTGAGTTCTACCAAACATTCAAAGAAGAGTATCAGTATTTTCTTAAACGCTTCCAAAAATAGAGCCAGAGGGAATACTTCCAAACACATGAAGCCAGCATAACCCTGATACATAAGCCATACAAAGATACCACAAGAAAACAAAACTACAGGCTAATATTTCTGATAAAAATTGATATAAAAACCTTCAATAAAACATTAGCAAACCAAGTGTAAGAATACTTCGAAAAGATTATATGTCATGATTATTTATGCTTTTGGATATTGCATCAAAACCTCAGACTACAAAAGCAAAAATAAATAAATGAGACCACACCAAACTAAAAAACTCCTGCACACCAAAGGAAACAATCGACAAAATGAAAAGGCAACCTACAGACTGGAAAAAAATATTTGCAAATCACATATATGATAAAGAGTTAATATCCAAAATTTATAAAGAACTCTTGTAACTCAATAACAGAAAAACAAATAACACGATTTTTTTAAATGGGCAAAATACCTGAGCAGACATTTCTTCAAAGACTACATATAAATGGCCAACAGGCATATAAAGAGGTGCTCAACATCACTAATGAGTAGGGAAATGCAAATTAAAACCCGTGTGTCATCTCACACCCATTAGGATGACTATCATCAAAAAGGCAAGAAATAACAAATGTTGGCGAGGATATGGAGAAAAAGGGAACCCCAACACACTGTGGACGGGAATATAGACTGGTTCAGCTATTATGGAAAACAGTATGGAGTTTTCTGAAAATATTAAAATTGGAACCATAATCCCAGCACTTTGGGGGACTGTGGTGGGAGGATCACTTGAGGTCAGGAGTTTGAGACCGGCCTGACACCTCTACTAAAAATACAAAAGTTAGCTGGGTGTGGTGGCGCATGCCTGTAATCCCAGCTACTTGGGAGGCTGAGGCAGGAGAATCACTTGAAACTGGGAAGCGGAGGTTGCAGTGAGCCAAGATCGCGCCACTGCACTCCAGCCTGAGTGACAGTACAGGCTTTCAGTGTTTGAGACTCATTCTCAAAAAAATTAAACAAAGCAAACAAACAAACAAAACCCCATCATATGACACAGCAATCTATCTTTGTATATATACCCAAAGGAGATGAAATCATCACTTCAAAAAGATACTTGTACTCCTATGTTCACTGTAGCATTATTTACAATAGCAAAGATTGGAAACAGTCTGTCTGTTGATAAAGGAAATGTGAGATATGTATTTTATATATGTATATGTATGCCTATATATGCATATGTATATAGTTTATAAAGAAATATTAATCAGCCATAAAAAGTAAAGTGATCCTGCCACTTGCCACAATATGAATGGACCTGGAGGACATTATGCTAAGTAAAATGACCCAGGAACAGAAACAAAAATATTGCATGATTTCACTCATGTGTAGAATATTTTGGGGAAAAAAAGGTTAAATAGAATGAAATAGCAGTTACTAGGGGTGAGGGTAGGGGTCAAAGAATACAAAGTAGCAGATATGTAGAATGAACAAGTGATCTAATGTACAACCTGAGGATTATTGTTAATAACATTATATTACTGGTTTTTGTTAAATAAGTAGATTTTAGCTGCTCTTGTCACCAAAGTAACAATGTGAGTTAATATATTAGTTTGCTTCACTATAGTAACCATTTTACTATCTATAGTCATGTGTTACATAATAATATTTTGGTCAACGATGGACCCCCATATACCAGGTCCCACAAGATTTTAGTGAAGCAGCCTTGTACAGAGGTGCCATTTTTAATTTTTGTAACATATTCTTACTGCCCTTTTTCTATGTTTAGATATGTTCAGATACACAAATACTTACAACTGTGTTGCAGTTGCCTGCAGTATTCAGTACAATAACATCCAGTACAGAATGCTAAAATGCTGTAATTCTATGCTGTATTCTTTGTAGCCTACAAGCAATAAAACATTCCACATAGCCTAGGTGTATAGTAGGATATACCAACTATGTTTGTATAAGTATACTCTATAATGTTCATATAATGAAGAAATTGCCTAAGGACACATTTTTTTCCATTGTTAAGTGACACATGACTGTACATGTATCCCATAATATGGTGTAAACCTCACATATACAAAATAAAAGGTACCAATTTTTTGTGGTTTTGTTTTTGGTTTTTGTTTAAAAAACAAACAAACAAAAACAGATTGCTAGCCCACAGAAACCGAGATGACAAGTATGTATTTGTTGTTCTAAGTCACTAAATTTTAGGGGGTAATTTGTTACACAGCAATAGATGACTAAAACAGTAGAACTCAAGAGCATTATAAAGAAAAAAACAAAAAAATTATATTGTAGTTCTGGACTATTACTGATGTTTAATAAATACATTCCGGAAGAGAAAATAAGAAACATTGAGAAATTTCTAATTTAGTAGCTTTAAGATACCACATCTACAACTCAGCTTCTCCAAAATACCTTTTAAAATTTTATTTCTTGGAAAGAGACCCAGGATTCCAAATTTTCAGAAGTATTCTATTGGTTAACATAAATACTCCTTTGACTTTAATTCTAAAATGTTGTATTCTGTGAAATAAAGAAAAAAGAAGAAGAAACAATGATTTTTCAACATCTTCTAAATATAATTAGAATTTTCTATTAAGTTAGGAAGAAAGACAGGAGGGGAGCTATGTGCAGAAACCCCAGGCATATCTTGAATGGGAATGGCTTTAAATTCTGATGAAAATGTTAACTGCATTAAAAAATAGTCATAAGGCAGCCTTACTAATTCAAGTAACTAAAAACTTGGATTTTTTTCTTCCCTTCTGCATTGTTTAGTGATGACTTTTCAATTGTTCATGGAATATCTGGGCTGATTTTATGAGCAAATAATGTAAATACGACTCAGGGTTGTAATTCTCTTTATTTTAGTTCCCAATTTAATAATCAGATCTTGACAATAACTGGACTTGATTGTAGTTACAAGGCAATTATCACTTCATATTGAAAATACTGAGAAGTTTACCTTTTATTCATAGATTCTGTCAAAAATAGGGCTTACTTTTAACTGTAATTCTCTTGTTCTTCGATGGAAATGAATTTCACTATGTCTCTATAAAATTCATGTGCCAGGATTTGCTGGCAAAACAAGACAATCAGCAAGGATTTGTCTGACAATTGTATTTTAAGGCAGTGCCATTAAATCACAAACACATTTTAGGAAAACATATTCCAAATATTTTTCAGAAACCTTCTGGGAAAGGCTTATTACTCTATGTAATTCAATATTGGGCTTTTTGAAAAGCATAGAAAGAATAAATTGAGAGCCCAGACAGTATATGCAAGGTAAGGATGAACATTCTCCTGGTCTGCTCGTATATACTACCATGTGGTGCCAAAACACCAAAGCGTATATTGAAGTTTGCTTGGAAAATGGAAATGACATTTATACGTTCTGACACAATTTAATACCTACATAAATGTGATTACTGTTATCTCTTTTAAGCAAAACTTTTTCTCTGGGCATTAACTGACTTAATCCACATCATTCCAAAGCTGCAACCTGGGCAATTTAGAAATTATAACTGGAATGGGAAACTTCCTGTGCTCATCAAGGTACTGAATTCTAACTATATTCTCATACAACAGAGAAGGTCAGTTGCAAAGTAAAAATAGCACAAATGCAGTTGTGTGAAAACTAAATGGGGATCTGTGGAACAAAACCTACTGTGGCTGTGATTATGATCTACCACGAATGTCAATGAATACTCATGGCTTATTCAATAAAAACATGTCAAGCTTAATGGTAGAATTTGGGCTGAAACACCAATTCTACATTATCCGTGACAACATTAGAGATAAAGTGAAAAAAATTAAGAATGACAAATAACTCAAAAATTTAATTTTCACTGTTTTTTTTATCAGACCTTTCATAGAACTAATAACAAGCATCCCAAATGACCAAGTTGATATTTACCTTTTTTTATTCCGTCTTTCTACCCATTACTGGAAATAGGCCCATGGAGTGAAATGGCCAAAAGGCATCTAGCCAGAGGGGAGAAGGGGAACATGAGCCAAATATTGAGGATTTCTCACAAATTGGATACTAAACCACCAAATAACATATTTTTCCTGAAACTGGTGAACTATTTAGACACAATCTTATATATGAGTGTATTCCCACTTCCCAATATGTACATCTGCACCAGGCTGAATAGGATCAATCATGTTTCATTTTCTGCTACTGTTATTAAAGTTTGTATTGAGATTTGGTGGATTTTTACCATATCTGCTTATATCCGTAATGCTACTGGTCAAAGTCAACCTATGATTAAGGTTCAGTCTGATACTCATGTTCTATACAGTGCCATTAGAGGAAAAAACTTATGAAACACGTTGAATATATGACCCTTCCAGAAGCCACTTTTGCATCTGAATGGGAAGATACACTCCTTCTTGGCTTGTATGTATACGTGGTTTCAGCAAAGTAGGTCTCATTTGAAGGTCACACGGCATTTGTCAGAAGCGCTGAAGCGGTATTTTTTTTTTTATTATACTTTAAGTTTTAGGGTACCTGTGCACAAAGTGCAGGTTTGTTACATATGTATACATGTGCCATGTTGGTGTGCTGCACCCATTAACTCGTCATTTAACATTAGGTTTATCTCCTAATGCTATCCCCTCCCCCTCCCCCCACCCCACAACAGTCCCCAGTGTGTGATGTTCCCCTTCCTGTGTCCATGTGTTCTCATTGTTCAATTCCCACCTATGAGTGAGAACATGCGGTGTTTGGTTTTTCTGTCCTTGCGATAGTTTCCTGAGAATGATGGTTTCCAGCTTCATCCATGTCCCTACAAAGGACATGAACTCATCCTTTTTTATGTCTGCATAGTATTCCATGGTATATATGTGCCACATTTCCTTAATCCAGTCTATCATTGTTGGACATTTGGGTTGGTTCCAAGTCTTTGCTCTTGTGAATAGTGCCACAATAAACATACATGTGCATGTGTCTTTATAGCAGCATGATTTATAATCCTTTGGGTATATATCCAGTAATGGGATGGCTGGGTCAAATGGTATTTCTAGTTCTAGATCCCTGAGGAATTGCCACACTGACTTCCACAATGGTTGAACTAGTTAACAGTCCCACCAACAGTGTAAAAGTGTTCCTATTTCTCCACATCCCCTCCAGCACCTGTTGTTTCCTGACTTTTTAATGATTGCCATTCTAACTGGTGTGAGATGTTATCTCATTGTGGTTTTGATTTTGATTTGCATTTCTCTGATGGCCAGTGATGATGAGCATTTTTTCATGTGTCTGTTGGCTGCATAAATGTCTTCTTTTGAGAAGTGTCTGTTCATATCCTTCACCCACTTGTTGATAGGGTTGTTTTTTTCTTGTAAATTTGTTTGAGTTCATTGTAGATTCTGGATATTAGCCCTTTGTCAGATGAGTAGATTGCAAAAATTTTCTCCCATTCTGTAGGTTGCCTGTTCACTCTGATGGTAGTTTCTTTTGCTGTGCAGAAGCTCTTTAGTTTAATTAGATCCCATTTGTCAATTTTGGCTTTTGTTGCCATTGCTTTTGGTGTTTTAGACATGAAGTCCTTGCCCATGCCTATGTCCTGAATGGTATTGCCTAGGTTATCTTCTAGGGTTTTTATGGCTTTAGGTCTAACTTTTAAGTCTTTAATCCATCTTGAATTAATTTTAGTATAAGGTGTAAGGAAGGGATCCAGTTTCAGCTTTCTACATATGGCTAGCCAGTTTTCCCAGCACCATTTATTAAATAGGGAATCCTTTTCCCATTGCTTGTTTTTGTCAGGTTTGTCACAGATCAGATAGTTGTAGATATGTGGCATTATTTCTGAGGGCTCTGTTCTGTTCCATTGGTTTATATCTCTGTTTTGGTACCAGTACCATGCTGTTTTGGTTACTGTAGCCTTGTAGTATAGTTTGAAGTCAGGTAACTTGATGCCTCCAGCTTTGTTCTTTTGGCTTAGGATTGACTTGGTGATGCAGGCTCTTTTTTGGTTCCATATGAACTTTAAAGTAGTTTTTTTGCAATTTTTTGAAGAAAGTCATTGGTAGCTTGATGGGGATGGCATTGAATCTATGAATTACCTTGGGCAGTATGGCCATTTTCACGATATTGATTCTTCCTATCCATGAACATGGAATGTTCTTCCATTTGTTTGTATCCTCTTTTATTTCACTGAGCAGTGGTTTGTAGTTCTCCTTGAAGAGGTCCTCCATGTCCCTTGTAAGTTGGATTCCTAGGTATTTTATTCCCTTTGAAGAAATTGTGAATGAGAGTTCACTCATGATTTGGCTCTCTGTCTGTTATTGGTGTATAAGAATGCTTGTGATTTTTGCACATTGATTTTGTATCCTGAGACTTTGCTGAAGTTGCTTATCAGCTTAAGGAGATTTTGGGCTGAGACAATGGGGTTTTCTAGATATACAATCATGTCATCTGTAAACAGGGACAATTTGACTTCCTGTTTTCCTAATTGAATACCCTTTATTTCCTTCTCCTGCCTGATTGCCCTGGCCAGAACTTCCAACACCATGTTGAATAGGAGTGGTGAGAGAGGGCATCCCTGTCTTGTGCCAGTTTTCTAATGCTTCCAGTTTTTGCCCATTCAAGTATGATATTGGCTATGGGTTTGTCATAGATAGCTCTTATTATTTTGAGATACATTCCATCAATACCTAATTTATTGAGAGTTTTTTAGACCAATATGCCTGATGAACATCAATGCAAAAATCCTCAATAAAATACTGGCAAATCGAATCCAGCAGCACATCAAAAATTTATCCACCATGATCAAGTGGGCTTCATCCCTGGGATGCAAGGCTGGTTCAACATATGCAAATCAATAAATGTAATCCAGCATATAAACAGGACCAATGACAAAAACCACATGATTATCTTAATAGATGCAGAAAAGGCCTTTGAAGTGGTATTTGTTATACAATGTATAGCGAATGCAGTAATGGGACATGTTAGATAAAGTTATAAAAGTAGACAAATTGAAAATTTACACATCTTCATTTTTACTGGGAAATGAACTAAAAGCAGACAGCCATTTCAGAAGCTGAATAAGGATGTCCTGCTGGGCAAAGAGGTAGAATTTTCCCCCCATAATGGACCTCATTGTTAACAACTTTGCCTTTGTGTATTTTCAGAACATCTACTTACACTTGAGCATACTGATTTAAATTCCACCAAAGTTTCGCTCAATACAGGATAATATTAGTTCAGGAACTGGCTGCTAAAATGGACATTTTGGCTCATATTGCATTTGTTTTTAATAGGATTTTATTTCAAGAGATCTAACAAATGTTTAACTTTAAAATTCTTAATATGCAAAGGAAGCCATAGGATGCATTTACATTTAAAGTAATAGCAAGTGAGTACATTTTACTTTTGTACATGTTTTCCTGCACATCTGCAGATAATTAAACATTTGTTCAAATGAGAGAAAGCATACAATTCCTTTGGCTATGTATTTCATCTGAATTATTAATCTTGTCGAGAGCATTGGCAACAAAAAGCATTATACCCTGAACAATTCCTTTATTTTATTTGACTAAAAAAGTCTTGCCAGTGGTTGCAGATCTTTTGCTAAAAGGTAATGCCAACAGGGAATTGAATGAAAGCATACATTTAGAATACTTAATTTAGTGATGTCAGTTTGGCATTGGCAAGGAACTTTGTACATTATTTTCTGCAATAAAAAACACGTGGCATTACACAGTAAATCTTTCCAAGGATCTAGAGAGCTGATTTTCTTGCCCCACCCAGTTCTCAGTAAATGGCAAGTGTGGATTACAGCAGAGTTTTGCTCAGAGAGCAGTTTGCTGAGTTCAAGGTCAGGGACTGTGACTTCAGTATCTGTGGCACTCTATAAACTCTCTATGAACAAGAGAATTGTGTTCATAATGGATGCCTAGTATTTTTATTTTAACAAATAATTCTCAAGACCCATAAAGAAGCAGTGTGGCTCCAGGACCCCACCAGAGGACATTCTATTCCTGTCTGTCACACTCAGGTGATTCAGCTCACACAGTGGTTTCAGGTGCCCCATTTGCTCCAACTCTGTAGCTTCTGATGGGATTAAAATGCACTTTATAATTTGTCTGAGCTCTGAAAACTGAAGAATAAAATATGGGCCCTGCAGGCAAAGAAATGTACATCTAAGGACTTGATGGGTTTGCCTGCTGCCATGTTACATGTAAAAGCAAATTATAATCAATTTATAATTTAATAATGAGCGACTTGGTGTTTTAGATTTTGGTTGAAGTTATACTATTTTAATTTCCATGAAAGAAATTGTAGTGTAAACAAGATGCAAAGAAATTATAACATAAACAAAATAGAATTACACTATTGTCATAAAATCATTTAAAAATAGCAGCATGATTATTTAATATCAATGTTGACATTAATTACCAATGAATTTTATTTATCCATTGTAGCCAACTCAACTTCTTAGGAATAGCACCTTGGTAGCTCAAATTATTCTACTGGAAAGAAATATGGCTGCAGTCAAATAAAAAATGTAACCTTATTTTCTATTTTAAGCTTTAATTTGCCACCAGTTTCATAAATGCACTAGATTAGCATCCTTTAGGAAAAGAGAATGAATCATGTATTGTGTATGTCCCAGGCACTAAACAATATCTGATACATGATAGTTATTAATATTTGAGGAATTGACCAGTATATTTTGCTATTATTTTTTTGAATTCTGAAGAAAGATTTTAAATTCCAAATTTCACATGGGGATAGCTTAATTTTATTTTGGGGCAGCAAGCCCGTCCCAGAAATAAGAAAGCTCAGATACATCTGCTTACTTATTTGCTTAAATATATGGCTCAATAATAGAATGGGGAATAGTAATGGCCAGACATGGCACATACCAATGTGTTCAGCTTTTTAAATTCATTTTCTTAGACAATTCTCCAAATTTTCACAATATCTACAAGCAGGTATTATCATCCCAATTTACAAATGAAGAAATCGAGACTCAAAAAAGCAATAATTGACTCCTAAGTTTAGTGGTTACAAAGAAGCATTTCTCACCGATACTACTTGTCCATCACATTTGCACGTATGTTCCATATCGTCTTTTCTGTGGTATTCAACCCTAATGAGCAGCCATTTATGGGGTTGTTGTTGTCAAACTCAAGGGAACAACTAAGAGATCATAGCAGATCTTGAGTTCCCTCTTACAGGTTCTATTGTCATTTCTGTTCATATATTTCTGGTCACAAATCACATGGCCATGCCTGACTTCCATCAGGTAAAATTTCCCTTCAAGGAAAGGTGCTAGAAGTCACATGATATTATGTATCTATAATGTCAAGGAACCATGGATATATAATCCTCCCTTGAAGAGGGACAACTCAAAAAGGATGGATATTTTGAACAAAAATACAATCTACCACAGTGGTAACAAAAGCCTGCTTGATTATAAGCCTGTGGATAATAAAAAACCAAAAAGATCTGTCCCAAAATTCAAGGGCTGCTTACACCATTGGAAATGATCTGTAAGGCAGTTTGAGGACTTTTTATTTTTTATTTTTCTTTTTAAGTTTGCCTCAAGCTTCCCTGTCTTCCGCACTTTTGTTATGCAGACTAGGATTTGAATTCTAGCCCATTCATTCAAGAGCTGGAACAAGTTATTAGTTTCTACTGCTCTTGTCAAACAGCCTCTCTGAACATTTTTTATATGTAAAATAGGGATCATCATAACATTTAACTTCCAGGATTAGAAAAAGGATAATATATTGAAAATAATGTACTTAGTATAAGGCTTGGTATGCAGAAGGCATTTAAAAAATGGTACCCAAGATTATTATCATTCAAGGATCTATTCAAGTTAGTCATCAGTAAATGGATTCCTTCTAAGTATTAGAGTATTTCTCAAACTTGAAACCTAAGAATGTCAGGACAGGATATCTGCAGGCTCCTTAGTTTGAGAAATGCTGAGTTGGTGGTTTGGCCAAAATGTGTAAAATGTTGATACAGAATTTTAGAGATTTTGCACAAACCAACAAACAAAATGATAGTCAACAAATCTGTCTCAGAAATGATTAAGAGTCTTCATAGGAACATTGAGTGTTTACGTAGGTAACCAATTTGAAAAAGTACAGTTCACAAACATGCTTCCTTGACCTTTTCAGATATTGTTTATACAAAATCAACATTGTTTTTGGAAAAATTAGTGAAATAGCTCTTTTGTTCTTGCCAGTAAAGTTACACAATAAATTGATAACAGCTCAGCATTTATTTCTCAGCATGTTTCTGTTTATTTCTTCTCTAATTTAAATCAAGGAGTCCTCGATTGGATGTATCACTTTTTACAGACCTAAAAGCTGTTAAAATAGTGAGAAATTACTTAATAGATCTTCCTACCCACCCCCATATATCCAGCCACATGTCTAAAATGTATTACTCTTGGCCTTATTTAAGTGCTCATGTTACACTTATGACTCTCCATAGCCACATTTCTACGGAACCAAGTGTTCAGTAAACTGTTTTTCTTATCTGCAAAGTGTGAAACGACAAGTTTTATCTTTTTTTTCATTATGTTAGTAAGAACTGATAATTTGCCAGAAGGTTTTTCATAGTATCAACAACAAATTCAGGAAAAAATCTTAACATTTTGTAAGTAAATCCTTTTCACAGTAAAAATCTTAATGTTCTGGAGTTTAGAGAAAGTCATGGATTCAAGTGTAAGGGAAGATGGGTAAAGAAAAGAGCCTATGGAGTGACGCTTGTATTTTAGTCACTTTTGGCCTAGTATTTTGGCATGCTATTTGTAGAATATTAGCTCCACTAAAAAAGCAGATAAACAAAAACTCTCTCCATAGATTTTGCCACAGCTGCTTCCTGTTTTTAACTACACTTTAGCAAGGAAAAATTCAGAACCTAGGGTATTTACTTCGATCTGTTTTTATAATGGCTCAACCCTCCATTTTATTATCAATATTATAAAATTACTATATATTAAAATTTTTTCTATTACTTTAAAATATTTTGAGACTTGAAGTAAGACTTCTAGCTTCCAGTTTTGGCAGGCTTGGTTATTTGGACCAACCTCTTACTAAAAAGAACTAAAGAGCTCATGTAAATTATTTTAAAATCTTCCTTAAAATGTACGAAGAGCTAACAATACAGCAAGAAAATACTGAGCAAAAACTAGAGTGATAAGAAAACCAGAAAGGTGCTTTCGTCTTGAGAGCTTTTGTGGCCTTAGCAAATTTGAACTTCTATTTTGAAAGGCTTTTTAGTGAGAAGGACATATATTAAAGGGCCTTCTCTACTTGAAGTAGAAGGCTAATAGCAAACTCTCTCCAAAATAAATTGGGACTCCATCATCACTCTCAGAGTAAATCAGAAATAAAACAGCCTTCATCTTTTCTGTGTGAGATCATATCAAAAAATAATGAAGTCTAAGTCTTGAACCTGAACTAAAGGGTCCCCAGGCTGGCAGTGCAGAAGCAAAGGCAAATCCTCTCTGGAAGAAAATACTTTTATCTTAGGCCCTAAAATGCTTTACAAATAAATCTTCAAGTACAATGACCAGTATACTGTGAAAGATAATCAGGCCCACTAGGAAATAAGACACCAAGAGTGAGAACAAGCAGAATGAGCAGAAGCAGATTCACAAGGTCTTCAGTTAAAACATAAGTCACAGACAATAAGTTAACCGCAAGTATTACGTTTAAAGTAATATAATGTAAACTTAGAGATATTTGCAGGAACAAGAAAAAATAAAAACATGAATTTGAAAATACAAGTGGAACTTCTAGAAATAAAATATACTTATATACAATAAAAATGAAGATCAATAGATAGCCTTAACAGATTAGAGACAAAGAAGGAGTAAACTAAGAGATATATTAGAAAAAATTGTGTAGAATGCAGCATAGAGAGACAAAAAGATAGGAAGAAACAAAAAGGATAATTCATGACATTTTAAATGCCCAGTGGGTTCTCCTTTCCCACTGCTCAGATACAGCTGATTTATTAAGACAGAGGAATTGCAGCAGATAAAGAGTCTAATGCACGCCAAATTGGCTAAATGGGAGACCTGAGTTTTATTATTCAACTCAGTCTCCTCAAAAATTGGGAGACTGGAGTTTTTTAAAGATAGTTTGGCAGGTAGAGGGTTAGGGAGAGGGGAGTGCTGCTTGGTTAGATAGGAGACAAAATTGCAGGGGGTCGAGTTCTTCTTGCTGTCTTCTGTTTCTGGATGGGATCGCAGAACTGGTTGAGCCCAATTACCAGTCTGGGTGGTGCCTGCTTGTGCATCAGAATGAAGGGTCTGAAAATATATCAAACACCAACCTTAGGTTTTATAATAGTGATGTTATCCCTAGGAGCAATTGGGGATGTAGTGGCCTCTGGCTGCATGACACCGAAACCATAATTTCTAATCTTGTGGCTAATTTGTTAATCTTATAGAGGTGGTCCGGCCCCAGGCAAGAAGAAGGGGCTTTCTTTCTGGAAAAGGCGATTACCATCTGTTTCAAAGTTAAACTACAAATTCCTCCTATATTAAATTTAGTCTTTGCCTAGGAAAGAACAACGGCAGTTTGGAGGTTAAAGGCAAGATGGAGTTGGTTAGGTTAGGTCTTTTAATGTCATAATTTTTCTCACTGTTATAAATGCTTGCAAAGGTGGTTTCATCATAGAGTTGGGAATGAGAAATTCTAACATGTTTAATCAGAGTTTCGGAATTTGCAGACAGAAAATGAGGCAGAGGTAATACCTGAAGAGATAATGTCTGAACATTCTTTAGGATTAATAAAAAATATCTTGATCCTTTTTGCTTACGGTCAATAATCCCATCATGAAAATCAATTGTTCTCTTAAATATTGACTGGAAGTCTATTTCCTATTTTAAATGAAAGTTACAATAGTTACATATCAAACTCACATTTCCAATCAATTTCCCACAACATATACAAGCATCTATATATAAATAATGTTAAACAAAGGTTAGCCTAAAGCTGACTATCTATTTTAAGTTCAGCCTAAAGGTTTCTCTGCACATCATGAACTATAACCTAAATGAAATTGTATACAGACTGTAGTCTACTCTTGTGGCAACCACCAAGTTTTAGCCAAACGTGGCCAATTGTTCGTGTTCAAGTAAGATAAATGCTGAGCTATAATCAATGCAGCTGTTTCTGTACTGATAAGATTTGGCTGAGACCTTTTCTCCAGTTCTCAATAAGTTCCTCATCTCCATCTGAGACGGCCTCAGCCTGGACTTCATTGTCCATATCACCATCAGCATTTTGGTCAAAGACATTCAACAGGTCTCTAGGAAGTTCCAAACTTTCCCACATTTTCCTATCTTCTTCTGAGCCCTCCAAACTGTGCCAACCTCTGCCTATTACCCAGTTCCAAAGATGCTTCCACATTTTTGGGTATCCTTATAGTAGCACCCCACCCTCTGTGGTACCAATTTACTTTATTAGTTCATTCTCATGCTGCTATGAAGACCTGCATGAGACTGGGTAATTTATAAAGAAAAGGTTTAATTGACTCACAGTTCTGCATGGCCAGGGAGGCCTCAGGAAACTTAGTCATGGTGGAAAGGGAAGCAAACATGTCCTTCTTCACATGGCAGTAGGGAAAGAATGAAAGCCGAGTGAAGGGGGAAGCCCTTTATAAAACCATCAGATCTCATGAGGACTTACTATCACGAGAATAGAAAGGATGAAACCACCCCATGATTTAGTTATCTCTCACCAGGTCCCTCCCATCACAAGTGGGGATTATGGGAACAATTCAATGAGATTTGCACATTTAGTGAGGAAAAAAATCATTGACTAATAGAATAGAACTGAATAGAACTGGTTTCAAAATTATCAGGTAAAAAGGGGATCCTTAGTTCCCCAAGAACGAAGTTCTTTCTGGCTTATATATGTATAGGTATTAGAAGCTGCAAAGTCTTATGGGAATGGTGAAATCTTTCTAAAGATAAGTCACAATGGACATTCCAAATGAACAACACTGAACTGAACTGCATTTGAAAATGAGGCCTCCAAAATTAGTCTCATCTAGGGATGCCTATTAATATGCAGAAGTTTCTATAAATTTTCCATATACCTATTTAAAGACTTTATAAAAGGTAAATAAAATGATTAAGTGACTAGATGATAAAAAAATTAAACCTGCTAATCTTCTGGCTTAATTAGTATTCCATCCCAAAGGTGCAAATTAAGCTAACCTAGATAAGGTGTTTATATAAAACCTTCAGGCAAACTAGGCTGGCTTGCTTCTTTTTTTTTTTTTTTTTTTTTTGAGATGGAGTCTTGCTCTGTTGCCAGGCTGAAGTACAGTGGCGTTGATCTCAGCTCACTGCAACCTCTGCCAACCAGGTTCATGTGATTCTCCTGCCTCAGCCTCCCAAGTAGCTGGGACTACAGCCACACGCCACCACGCTCAGCTAATTTTTTTAATTTTCAGTAGAGACGGGGTTTCACCATGTTGGCCAGGATGGTCTCAATCTCCTGACCTCATGAGCCACCCACCTTAGCCTCCCAAAGTGCTGGGATTATAGGCATGAGCCACCACACCCAGCCTAGGCTTGCTTTTTTTTCCAGATCTATCCATGCTGAATCCAGGCATACAATGCTTTCTTGGCCCTATTCCTTTATGGACTCCACCAATTACCCTGAACTCCGTAATTTTAGCTAAAAAACAGTAGGCAAGTTAAAAGGAACACCCTGTTAAACTCAAATACACCTTTCTGGATTTTAATTGGCTATTTTGAAACTCTTTTGTCAAAGGAATTTACATTTATTAAAGGAAATCATTTTTAAAGATTTCTGCCTATGTATAATAAAAACTCTTACCATTCTTTTAAATTTATATAAGAGGTCATACTTTTGTTTAAGGTGCCTTTCTGGCCACCTTCTCTTAAGTGAACTTTTATTTGAGCAGATTCTTTTCCCTTAGTTTGATCAAATGTAGGCCTAAATTCCTTTGGTTTGAACAATATGTGGGCCTAAAATCTTAGCTCTGTGCTTACGAGATATAAAATATTTTTCGTTCCACCTAAGAGTTGTCCCTTTAGAAATGTAAACTTATTGCCTACTTAACAATTTCTTATGGCAACAAAACCAGTAATTGGAAGATTGATAGACCAAATGGGGAAAAAGAAAACTATTTCAAAACTGACAAATGAACGTCCTTTGTGAGAGCTATAAAATCTGCTTCTATGTATTTGAATGCCTATATGCATATGTAATATTTGGTAAATAAAGCTAGTATAGTTTTTAAATAGCTGGTAAAAATAGAACTGGTTTCAAAATTATCAGTTAAATATAATTAGATACTTGCTTGATTTGACTGTGAGCTTATGGCTTTGGTTTAGAGTCTCTAGATTCAGGGGTCTGGATAGGTGGCCATGATGAAGTCCGGTGACATGTTCTTAGTGCCTAGACCAGCAGCTACAAGCCAGAATCAAGTCCAACATGGCCCTTTATTCCTCTGCTTTCCCTGTTTTGTCTCCTGGTTATTTTGAGAGGGGTTGGATCCTCCAGGTATAGTCTTCACAGTTCTGTCTTCTGTCCTGATGGACTCAGAATGGCCCTGACCTTCATATTCCTCCTGGGAGCCACGTGGCTACTTGGGACCTAGAATTACTGGGGGAAGACATTAGGGAAGCTACCTGTGTCAGAGTTTCAAAATTCTTTTCAGTAATTTAAAATCTTAGAGTCATGTTATATTAAATTAAGTAGATAATCTTAAAATATCTGAGTAATCTGTAAGATGCTGAAATATTGTATTCGTCCGATCTCATCCTGCTATAAAGGACTGTCTGAGACTTGACGATTTATAAAGAAAGGAGATTTAATTGACTTAGAGTTCTGCATGGCTGGGGAGGCCTCAGGAAACTTACAATCATGGCAGAAGGGGAAGTAAACACGTCTTTCTTCACATGATGGCAGGAACGAGACAAGCAGAGCAAAGGGAGAAAGCCTTTTATAAAACCATCAGATCTCATGAGAACTCACTATCATAAGAACAGCATGAGGGTAAACACCACCATGATTCAATTACCTCCCAAAAGTCCCTCTGCCCACATGAGGATTATGGGAACTAAAATTCAAGATGAGATTTGGGTGAGGACACAGTTAAATCATATTAAATATTAATTATTAAACGTGAGTTTAAGTCTATATACCTGGAAAGTATTTTTATATGGTACAAAAAAAGCTGTCAATAAATAATTGACAATAAATAATTTGAAGGTCAATAAATTTAGATCTAGATCTGTCAATAAATAATTGGAAGAACTATTTTTCTAAAAGATTATAAAATGGTTTTTATCTACAAATACTAATATGAAACAGTTCAAAATTACTTTTTAGAGTTTTCACTAGGAATTTGGCTACTAAGCATTAAAAACTACTAGATATGAGAGAAGCAATTCTATATACAGAGTGTATAAACAAAGTCAAAATATGCATTTGATGAGGAAGTTATAAAGGCATAAAAATGTGTATTAAAAATTTTGTTTGGCTTAAAGTTACTTAAAAGTTTCAAATTGAAGGGGTAAAAAATAGATACAACAAGATAAAAATAGAAAGTTATGGAAAACATAAAATGAAAGGTTTATGGAAAGTTTTTATGAGGTTTTATTAAAATTAGTTTTAGTATTGATAAGACACTAATATAAAAATAAAATTTGGTTCTCTCTTTTGAACAAAAATTTTGTGTAGCATTAATAAGACAAAGCATTTTTCACCTTTTGAGTAAACTGCCAAAAGGAAAAAAAGTGTGGAAGAGGAAAGAGATTCTGTCTCATGCTATCTTAGGTCTTTTGATTGTTTGGAAAACTGAGTCTCCTTTATCAAAGAGTGCAGGTTTTTGTTTTTAAAAATCTTCTAATTAGTACTCTGGTTAAATGACTATTGTTTTACAGTGATCTGTGATCCTATGTTGGTCAAATATTTTAAATCTTTGACATATTTGAAAAGCTTTCCAAAATCAAATTTCAGCTTTGAAATTAAGTCTTTTCTGACGTCTAACTTTTGGATGCTTCAGAGGGCCCATGGAGCATCCAAAAGAGAGATAAACAGGATTATTTGACATGTTAAGTTACATGGGAAACACTGTCAAATAAGAAATAATGCTTAACCTTCTTCAGGTTATATTTTAATGAAAGTTATTATATATGTTTCAAAATTGTATGGGATTTCTAAAATTCTAATATGTCTGAGTTTATGCTATCAATTATAATTATGGTTATTATGTTACTATAGACCACAGAAATAAGCAAATTTCCTTGTCAACTGTGTCTTTACTAAAGTCATTTCCACAGTTAATTGCTTAACTCTGATGCAGCATCTGAAAACTTCACAGCACACAATCCTAGAATAAGGTGTCTTTAAGAAGATTCATGAAAGGATGAAAAGGACCCTGAAAAACACTCTTGAATATCAGTATCTGATAACTTTAGAATCACGTCATTTGGACTGGGTAAGAATTCCTAGAGCTTTAATGAAAAGACTGACAGGTTTATTAAACCGCTAACCAAGCACAACAAAATTTAATTGAATTCCAAGAAAATACTTTGCCAGATTTTCATGCTTAATCAGCCAATACTAAATTGTTTAGATATACAATTTGAATGAACTCCACAGTCTCAGTCAAATTACCTATGATAACCCATCAGTTATCAGTGCTATACACCTAAATTGGAGAAACAACTGGTGTTCAAAAGGACAGCAGTCCAGTGTTAAACATGGACTTATGGAGAACCAAGATGACCATATTTTCCTTCCTGCATCCTTAAAGATTTTGTTAAAAGTTCTGGGGGTAGAGCCAAGATGGCTCTTTATCCATCTACAGCTCCCAGCATGAGTGACGCAGAAGATGGGTGATTTCTGCATTTCCAGCTGAGGTACCGGGTTCATCTCACAGGGGAGTGCTGGACAGTGTGTGCAGGACAGTGGGTGCAGCGCACCGTGCATGAGCTGAAGCAGGGCGAGGCATCGCCTCACCCGGGAAGTGCAAGGGGTTGGGAATTCCCTTTCGTAGTCAAAGAATGGGGTGACAGACAGCACCTGGAAAATTGGGTCACTCCCACCCTAATACTGCACTTTTCCAATGGGCTTATCAAACGGCACACCAGGAGATTATATCCTGCACCTGGCTTAGAGGGTCCTACACCCACGGAGCCTCCCTCATTGCTAGCACAGCAGTCTGAGATCAAACTGTAAGGCGGCAGCGAGGCTGGGGGAGGGGCATCCACAATTGCTCAGGCTTGAGTAGGTAAACAAAGTGGCCAGGAAGCTGGGACTGGGTGGAGCCCACCACAGCTCAAGGAGGCCTGCCTGCCTCTGTAGGCTCCACCTCTGGGGGCAGGGCACAGACAAACAAAAGACAGCAATAACCTCTGCAGACTTAAATGTCCCTGTCTGACAGCTTTGAAGAGAGTAGTGGTTCTCCCAGCACGCAGCTTAAGATCTGAGAACGGACAGACTGCCTCCTCAAGTGGGTCCCTGACGCCCAAGTAGCCTAACTGGGAGGCAACCCCCAGTAGGGGCGGATTGACACCTCACACGGCCGGGTACTCCTCTGAGACAAAACTTCCAGAGGAATATCAGGCAGCAGCATTTGCAGCTCACCAATATCCACTGTTCTGCAGCCACTGCTGCTGATACCCAGGCAAAGAGTGGACCTCCAGTAAACTCCAACAGACCTGCAGTCTGTTGGTCCTGACTGGTAGAAGGAAAACTAACAAACAGAAAGGACACCCACACCAAAAACCCATCTGTACGTCACCATCAAAGACCAAAGGTAGATAAAACCACAAAGATGGGGAAAAAACAGAGCAGAAAAACTGGAAACTCTAAAAATCAGAGTGCCTCTCCTCCTCCAAAGGAACGCAGCTCCTCACCAGCAATGGAACAAAGCTGGACAGAGAATGACTTTGACGAGTTGAGAGAGGAAGGCTTCAGAAGATCAAACTACTCTGAGCTAAAGGAGGAAGTTTGAACCAATGGCAAAGAAGTTAAAAACTTTGAAAAAAAATTAGACGAATGGCTAACTAGAATAACCAATGCAGAGAAGTCCTTATGGAGACCTGATAGAGCTGAAAACTACCTGATGGAGCTGAAAACCATGGCACAAGAACCACGTGATGAATGCACAAGCCTCAGTAACCAATGTGATCAACTGGAAGAAAGGGTATCAGTGATGGAAGACGAAATGAATGAAATGAAGCATGAAGAGAAGTTTAGAGAAAAAAGAATAAAAAGAAATGAACAAAGCCTCCAAGAAATATGGGACTATGTGAAAAGACCAAATCTACGTCTAATTGGTGTACCAGAAAGTGATGCGGAGAATGGAACCCAGTTGGAAAACAATCTTCAGGATATTATCCAGGAGAACTTCCCCAATCTAGCAAGGCAGGCCAACATTCAAATTCAGGAAATACAGAGAACGCCACAAAGATACTCCTCGAGAAGAGCAACTCCAAGACACATAATTGTCAGATTCACCAAAGCTGAAATGAAAGAAAAAATGTTAAGGGCAGCCAGAGAGAAAGGTCGGGTTACCCACAAAGGGAAGCCCATCAGATCAACTGCTGATCTCTCGGCAGAAACTCTACAAAGCCAGAAGAGAGTGGGGGCCAATATTCAGCATTCTTAAAGAAAAGAATTTTCAAACCAGAATTTCATATCCAGCCGAACTAAGCTTCATAAGTGAAGGAGAAATAAAATACTTCACAGGCAAGCAAATGCTGAGAGATTTTGTCACCATCAGGCCTGCCCTAGAAGAGCTCCTGAAAGAAGCACTAAACGTGGAAAGGAGCAACTGGTACTAGCCACTGCAAAAACACGCCAAATTGTAAAGACCATCAAGGCTAGGAAGAAACTGCATCAACTAATGAGCAAAATCACCAGCTAGCATCATAATGACAGGATCAAATTCACACATAACAATACTAACCTTAAATGTAAATGGGCGAAATGCTCCAACTAAAAGGCATAGACTGGCAAATTGGATAAAGAGTCAAGACCCATCAGTGTGCTGTATTCAGGAAAACCATCTCACGTGCAGAGACACACATATGCTCAAAATAAAGGGATGGAGGAAGATCTACCAAGCAAATGGAAAACAAAAAAAGGAGAAGTTGTAATCCTAGTCTCGGATAAAACAGACTTTAAGCCAACAAAGATCAAAAGAGACAAAGAAGGCCATTACATAATGGTGAAGGGATCAATTCAACAAGAAAAACTAACTGTCCTAAATATATAGGCACCCAATACAGGAGCACTCAGATTCACAAAGCAAGTCCTTAGCGACCTACAAAGAGACTTAGACTCCCACACAATAATAACGGGAGACTTTAACACCCCACTGTCAACATTAGACAGATCAACGAGACAGAAAGTTAACAAGGATATCCAGGAATTGAACTCAGCTCTGCACCAAGTGGACCTAATAGACATCTACAGAACTCTCCACCCCAAATCAACAGAATATACATTCTTTTCAACACCACACCACACCTATTCCAAAATTGACCACATAGTTGGAAGTAAAGCACTCCTCAGCAAATGTAAAAGAACAGAAATTATAACAAACTGTCTCTCAGACCACAGTGCAATCAAACTAGAACTCAGGAGTAAGAAACTCACTCAAAATCGCTCAACTACGTGGAAACTGAACAACCTGCTCCTGAATGACTACTGGGTACATAATGAAATGAAGGCAGAAATAAAGATGTTCTTTGAAACCAATGAGAACAAAGACACAACATACCAGAATCTCTGGGACACATTTAAAGCAGTGTGTAGACGGAAGTTTATAGCATTAAATGCCCACAAGAGAAAGCAGGAAAGATCCAAAATTGACACCCTAACATCACAATTAAAAGAACTAGAAAAGCAAGAGCAAACACATTCAAAAGCTAGCAGAAGGCAAGAAATAACTAAGATCAGAGCAGAACTGAAGGAAATAGAGACACAAAAAACCCTTCAAAAAAATCAATGAATCCAGGAGCTGGTTTTTTGAAAAGATCAACAAAATTGATAGACCGCTAGCAAGACTAATAAAGAAGAAAAGAGACAAGAATCAAATAGACACAATAAAAAATGACAAAGGGGATATCACCACTGATCCCACAGAAATACAAACTACCATCAGAGAATACTATAAACACCTCTACGCAAATAAACTAGAAAATCAAGAAGAAATGGATAAATTCCTCGACACATACACCCTCCCAAGACTAAACCAGGAAGAAGTTGAATCTCTGAAAAGACCAATAACAGGATCTGAAATTGAGGCAATAATTAATAGCTTACCAACCAAAAAAAGTCCAGGACCAGATGGATTCACAGCCGAATTCTACCAGAGGTACAAGGAGGAGCTGGTACCATTCCTTCTGAAACTGTTCCAATCAACAGAAAAAGAGGGAATCCTCCCTAACTCATTTTATGAGGCCAGCATCATCCTGATACCAAAGCCTGGCAGAGACACAACAAAAAAAAGAGAATTTTAGACCAATATCCTTGATGAACACTGATACAAAAATCCTCAATAAAACACTGGCAAACTGAATCCAGCAACACATCAAAAAGCTTATCCACCATGATCAAGTGGGCTTCATCCCTGGGATGCAAGGCTGGTTCAACATACAAAAAAATCAATAAACGTAATCCAGCATATAAACAGAACAAAAGACAAAAACTACATGATTATCTCAATAGATGCAGAAAAGGCCTGACAAAATTCAACAACCCTTCAGGCTAAAAACTCTCAATAAATTAGGTATTGATGGGATGTATCTCAAAATAATAAGAGCTATCTATGACAGACCCACAGCCAATATCATACTGAATGGGCAAAAACTGGAAGCATTCCCTTTGAAAACTGGCACAAGACAGGGATGCCCTCTCTCACCACTCCTATTCAACATAGTGTTGGAAGTTCTGGCCAGGGAAATCAGGCAGGAGAAGGAAATAAAGGGCATTCAACTAGGAAAAGAGGAAGTCAAACTGTCCCTGTTTGCAGATGACATGATTGTATATCTAGAAAACCCCATCGTCTCAGCCCCAAATCTCTTTAAGCTGATAAGCAACTTCAGCAACGTCTCAGGATACAAAATCAATGTGCAAAAATCACAAGCATTCCTTTACACCAATAACAGACAAACAGAGACCAAAATCATGAGTGAACTCCCATTCACAATTGCCTCAAAGAGAATAAAATACCTAGGAATCCAACTTACAAGGGATGTGAAGGACCTCTTCAAGGAGAACTACAAACCACTGCTCAAGGAAATTAAAGAGGATACAAACAAATGGAAAAACATTCCATGCTCATGGGTAGGAAGAATCAATATCGTGAAAATGGTCATGCTGCCCAAGGTAATTTATAGATTCAATGCCATCCCCATCAAGCTACCAATGACTTTCTTCACGGAATTGGAAAAAACTACTTTAAAGTTCATATGGAACCAAAAAAGAGCCCACATTGCCAAGTCAATCCTAAGCCAAAAGAACAAAGCTGGAGGCATCAAGCTACCTGACTTCAAACTATACTACAAGGTTACAGTAACCAAAACAGCATGGTACTGGTACCAAAACAGATATAAACCAATGGAACAGAACAGAGCCCTCAGAAATAATGCCACATATCTACAACTATCTGATCTTTGACAAACCTGACAAAAAGAAGCAATGGGGAAAGGATTCCCTATTTAATAAATGCTGCTGGGAAAACTGGCTAGCCATATGTAGAAAGTTGAAACTGGATCCCTTCCTTGCACCTTATACTAAAATTAATTCAAGGATTAAGGACTTAAATGTTAGACCTAAAACCATAAAAACCCTAAAAGAAAATCTAGGCAATACCATTCAGGACATAGGCATGGGCAAGGACTTCATGTCTAAAACACCAAAAGCAATGGCAACAAAAGCCAAAATTGACAAATGGGATCTAATCAAACTAAAGAGCTTCTGCACAGCAAAAGAAACCACCATCAGAGTGAACAGGCAACTTACAGAATGGGAGAAAATTTTTGCAACATACTCATCTGACAAAGGGCTAATATCCAGAATCTACAATGAACTCAAACAAATTTACAAGAAAAAAACAAACAACCCCATCAAAAAGTGGGCAAAGGATATGAACAGACACTTCTCAAAAGAAGACATTTATCCAGCCAAAAAACACGTGAAAAAATGCTCATCATCATGGGCCATCAGAGAAATGCAAATCAAAACCACAATGAGATACCATCTCACACCAGTTAGAATGGCAATCATTAAAAAGTCAGGAAACAACAGGTGCTGGAGAGGATGTGGAGAAATAGGAACACTTTTACACTGTTGGTGGGACTGTTAACTAGTTCAACCATTGTGGAAGTCAGTGTGGCAATTCCTCAGGGATCTAGAACTAGAAATACCATTTGACCCAGCCATCCCATTACTGGGTATATACCCAAAGGATTATAAATCATGCTGCTATAAAGACACATGCACACATACGTTTATTGCGGCATTATTCACAATAGCAAAGACTGGAAACCAACCCAAATGTCCAACAACGATAGACTGGATTAAGAAAATGTGGCACATGTATGCCATGGAATACTACACAGCCATAAAAAATGATGAGTTTATGTCCTTTGTATGGACATGGATGAAGCTGGAAACCATCATTCTCAGGAAACTATCGCAAGGACAGAAAAACCAAACACCGCATGTTCTCACTCACAGGTGGGAATTGAATAATGAGAACACATGGACACAGGAAGGGGAACATCACACACTGGGGACTGTTGTGGGGTGGGGGGAGGGGGGAGGGATAGCATTAGGAGATATACCTAATGCTAAATGACGAGTTAATGGGTGCAGCACACCAACATGGCACATGTATACATATGTAACAAACCTTCATGTTGTGTACATGTACCCTGAAACTTAAAGTATAATAATAATATATAAAATAAAAGTTCTGCATTCTGTGACTCATCATGGAGAACAAAAAATGACCAAAAAATATGTAATATATATAATTTAAAAAATATATAAAATATAATATATAATATATATTACGTGTGTGTGTGTGTGTGTGTGTGTGTGTGTGTGTGTGTGTGTGTGTGTGTGTGTATGTGTGTATGGTGACTTCTTAATTGCTAAATTGCTTATGACCAGTATTTGGTTTGTCAAGCCCAAACTCCTGGGAAGACAATCAAAACTTCAGGTACATCCCACTATCTGATGGGCCATTTAAATATTTATAGAGGGATTTCATTCAATTGTCATTTTCAATTCATGTTTCATGGTTATATAAAAGCTTTCCCATGCAAGAGGGCAAGAGGGCTGACACTACCCATTATGCTCATTATGCCACAGTGCATATTCATTTTCACCAGATAAAGAAAGCTTTTCATGGTTCACTGACTGAGGACAATCAACACCTTCATAATCTAGAACCCAAAGATTGGATCTTCTGAAGTAGACTGCCCTTGCTGTCCATGCTACAGCAGAACTTCAGGACCTTGAACCTTGGGTTCATAATCTCACAACTCAGAAGGTTCCTCCATATTCTTAGAACTGTACACCCATTGGAAACCTTAAGGTAAAGGTAACAAGGGAAGTTTCTCCCTGGAAGACGATGACATCCTTGACGTGAACAGCTTTATCGCTGTCCAAGATCAATCTTGACAGATCAAGATTACTATCACAAGACCCTTGTCTTTCAATTCCCCACCTCCCCAGCCCCACTTATGCCTCTATGAACAATAGAGGTGAAAAGGGAATCTGTTGTGTGCACTTGTGGGGTATACTTTAACCTGGGAAGGATTTTGCAGCCAGCCTTATATGTGGATAAACTTATGCCTTGACAGATGGAAGATGAAGGCCCAATGTATGTGAGAAATTTTAATGGTACAGACGTTGCCTCATAATCAGTCAGAAGCAGAACATTTGTCCACTCCTCTTAACCTACATCATGGGTTGAAGAGAACAATGCCTGGAAGTCTTCACTCTTCTAGAAGGGCGTCATTTCTTAAGTTCCAGAAGCAGAACATTGGTCCACTCCTCTTAACCTACATCATGGGTTGAAGAGAACATTGCCTGGAACATTTGCTCAATTAAACTGTTTTAAATTTAATTTGGCTAAAGTGTTTCTTTTAACAGTAAAAACAATTAGAGTAGGAAGACAATGTTTAAAATACCATTTTCTAATCACTAAGCAATGAGTACAATTGTCACCAAAACAGTTGCTTTAATGCAGTAATGCAGTACACATCCCCTTTGTTGACAGAGAGGGTGTTTTTCAAAATATGGATATAATTCTGATTTCCCACCAATTGTATTTGGGATGTCACATAGGACATTTATGTGACATTGCCTGGAAGTCTTCACTCTTCTAGAAGGGCATCATTTGTTAAGTTCTTTTTTCTATGGTTGGAAGTAAATGAGGCAATGATTAGAAATTTATCCTTCATGATAAGTTCTATAGTAGATTATATTATAAAGGCTATGGTTACACAACAGAGTTTAAATTCTATTGTGAAAGTTATGCCAAATAATAGAATCACTCTAGATTACTTACTGACTAAACAGGAGTGTCTCTGCAGCCGCTGGCCCTTCTTGTTGACCATGGAGAAATATATCACATCAGATATTATAGAGATTTACTTGTAGGGGATTAACAAAGAGACTGCTTAAAGTGAGTAGACTGTTTAGCTCATCCTTTGATCTATTTGATTTTAGGTCATTTGGTTTACAGGCACCCTGACCAAGGAGGGTACTCCAAACTCTTGGTATTATCCTCCTGATAGTCATAATAGTAGTCTCCCTGGTGCACTGTATTCTCTCAAAAGTTTTAAATCTTTGCATGCAGTCATCTTTAGAATGTCAAATGTTCTCCCTTCAACTGAAAAGAGTTGAAAGAAATGTGTGACCATGAGGGCAGTGTAACCTGTGAATGATATGCTGAGACTGGAAATCCAATATGATAGTAACAGAGTGGCACTAAGGCCCTATGTTTTGGTTACACTCTCACTTAAGTAAGAATCTGACCGAAAGGGAGGAATTTTTAAACAAAGTTATGGGAGGCCATTGTTCTGGAATGAGCTCTTGCACTAAGTACCAAAAGACCAGACCAAACCAAAATGGAGTCACTCGTGCTAAATGTAACATAATCAAACTAAGACTTTAAGGAAACATAGATACTAGAACAGACTGAGTTTTGCTTTTTTCTCTTGTAAACAGGGCATTCCAGCATAAGGAGGTACCCTCTACTCTGACCCTTACAAAAAATATATAACCTGAAGTCCTTGTTCTCACCTTACGAACCCCAGCGTTCTGTTATTTCCTAGTGGGTTTCAAGACAAATAAATACATTACAATGGTTTTGGTGCTTTCAATGACTAATCACTCTCTCAAAATTGAGAGGATGACCAAAAGGGGTAATTGTTAAATCAAGGTTAGCTTAAAGCTGCCTACTTATATATTTTAAGTTCAGCCTAAAGGTTTTTCTGTACATTGTGAACTATAACCTAAGTGGAGTTTATACAGACTGTAGTCAACTCTTGTGCCAATCACCGAGTTTTGGCCAAAGGTGGCCAACTGTTCAAACTGTGTTCAAATAAGAAAAATGTCAAGCTATAACCAATCTGGTTATTTCTGTACCTCACTTCCATTTTTTGTACCTCACTTTCGTTTTTCTGTCCAGAAATCTTCTTCCACCAAGTGGCTGCACTGGAGTCTCAGCCTACTCTGGCTCAGGAGGCTGCTCGATTCATCAGTTGTTCTTTGCTCAACTAAACCATTTTAAATTTAATTTGGCTAAAGTTTTTCTTTTAACAGTAAAAAAAATTAGGTTAGGAAGAAAATGTTTAAAATACCATTTTCTAATCACTAAGCAATGAGTACAATTGTCACCAAAACATTTGCTTTAATGCAGTAATGCAGTACACATCCCCTTTGTTGACAGAGAGGGTGTTTTTCAAAATATGGATATAACTCTGATTTCTCACCAATTGTATCTGGGATGTCACATAGGACTTTATCTGCATGTTGTTTTATTTAAAATGTTGTATTGAGTTTTGGGACATAATATAAATATTTCCTATGTAAGTATCAGCCAAAAGTTTTGTACTGAGAGATGTGTATGTTCTATGAAAGTTGGGTATTGATAATTAAGAGTCACTCTATTGGGAAAATGTCAAAGAAGGAGGCGTTCTAAAGAGTATGCTAGTATTTTGAGGCTCTAAATTTGATAGATTTAGTGTTCAGTGGGGGAACATTTCCATCCTCACTTGGTTCTTTCCTTCCTCTTACCAAAATGGTGACTTGATTTATATGTGCAAAGTGCTAGCTATCTTTGACAGCTTCTGTGCTTTGGGACTTTACACTTAAAACTAGCAGAATACTTAAAAATGCCAAGGAAATGAAATGGTTCTGATGAGATGGGAGATCACAGAATATGTATGATTGTTTGTATTTGTATTAGTTAGCTATTGCTACAATAATATTGTAAAGCAACCAACCACAAAAATCTCAGTGACATGAAGCAATTAGCATTTGTTTCTTGTTCATGTGTCTGTGGAGACTATGGCAACTTAATTTTTATGCCAGCCTTAGGTCTTCCATACATTAAGCCACCCAGAGGCACATTTTTCTGTGAAACTAATGAAGCTTAGGTTTTAGGGCCCTCACTTGCATGGGTCATGTATTTTTGTAAAAATTTCAAAAGTTAGATTTTTAACTGCAATTTAAGACCACTGTCTCTTTCCAATCCTCTTTCCTCATCATTTTTGTGTTAGGCCGCATTAGAATAGCCACAGTTTGGTACCTGGCTAAAGGGAGGTTAAGTTGGGGGATATATTTTATTTAGGTTTAGTGGGATATATTAATATGACTTGGAGTCACTTTCAACTTACCCTAAATTTAAGTAATACCAGCCATCCCACTGTTAAGAATGTGGTTACTTTGGTGCTAGACTTTGACAAATGGATGGGCTGCCTGCAGAATGATAATTAATAGACATCATCTTTTTTCTTTGAGGTATATAGTGTGAAAGACATGCTAAAAAGGCAAAATAAAGCAATGAATTCTTATTTCTGAAGGGGAAACAAAATGACTAGTTTTGATTGCTACTATACTGTGAATGATAAAGAGCCACTGTCCCAGGTGAGAGTAAAGCCTTAGACATACTGGGCCTGTAGGCTACTATGTGCATTCTTTCAGTAAACATCTCCCAGTGAGAACATATTGACTTTTCAAGCTGAAAGAAAGACTAATATATTGATTTTGTTATAGTGCATATTAAAGATTTCATTTTGCTTCATATTGAAATAATACCTGAAAGTTTTGAGAATTCTAAAAGTCCTAAAGAGTATAAAGTGATAACTAAGTCTTCTAATCCAACTTTCGGTTCACCAGATTCCCTTTCTACTTTTTTTTCCTGTATCCTCTCAGTGATAGTCAATGTATGCACTTCCATTTGAAAAAAGTGGTAGCTTACAAAACGCACTCTGGTTTACCTTTTTCAGATATTCAGGATTTTATTTTATTGATATATTTTGTTGTTGCCAGCTAATCCTGCCCCAATTTGTTTTGTCTTCATAATGGTGACTTTATTAAATGTTTTATAAAATACTGCAGAGGTCATAACTGTTAACTTACCAAAGTATATTTAAGTAGTCCAGTTTATTAGCATATCTTGGCTAGGAAAGGATGATAAAAGTAGTCCTATTGCAGTTTAAGAGAATGAAAGAGAACTTGCTTCTCAGACATGTAAAGCAGACAAAACTGATAAAAATTTTATTCCTCTTATGAAAAATGCCACTGGTAGAAGTATTCTGATTAAAAACCATACTGTTTGTACATTCATGATATTCCAAAGAACCCCATGAGACTAACAGTAGACCTCTCAGCTGAAACCCTACAAGCCAGAAGAGAGTGGGGGCCTATATTCAATATCTTTAAAGAAAATAATCTTCAACCAAGAATTTAATATCCAGCCAAACTAAGCTTCCTAGGCAAAGGAGAAATAAGATCTTTTTCAGATAAGCAAATGTTGAATGAGTTTGTTACCACCAGACCTGCCTTACAAGAGATCTTGAAAGGATCACTAAATATAGAAATGAAAGTCTAATACTGACTAATACAAAAACACACTTAAACATAAGACCAGTGTCCCTATAAAGCAACCACACTAATAAGCCAACATAATAACCTGCTAATACACAATGACAGAATCAAATCCACACATATCAATACTAACCTTGAATGTATAAAAAATGGCTAAATGCCCCACTTAAAAGGCACAGAGTAGCAATCTGGATTAAAAAAAAGCAAGATCCAATAGTATGCTGTCTTTAAGTGACCCATCTCACACATAATGACACCCACAGGCTCAAAACAAAGGGATGAAGGAAAAATTTACCAAGCAAATGAAAAACAAAAAAAGCAGGGGTTATAATACTAATTTCAGACAAAACAGACTTCAAACCAACAGAGATCAAAAAAGACAAAGAAGGGCATTACATAATGGTAAAGGGTTCAATTCAAGAAAACCTAACTATTCTGTTTTATACCCAAAACAGGAGCACCCAGATTCATAAAGAAAGTTCTTAGAGACCTACAGAGAGACATAGACTCCCATACAGTAATAGTGGGAGACTTCTATACTCCACTGACAGTATTAGATCACTGAGTCAGAAAATTAAGATATTCAGGACCTGAACTCAACATTGGGCCAAATGGATTTGACATACCTTTACAGAACTCTCCACCCAAAAACAGACTATCATGCTTCTCATTGCTGCATGGTGCATACTGTAAAACTGACCACATAATTGGACATAAAACAATCCTCAGCAAATGCAATAGAATCAAAATCATATCAAACACACTCTCAGACCCCAGTGCAATAAAAATAGAAGTCAAGACTAAGAAAATCACTCAAAACCACGCAATTACATGGAAATTAAACAACATGCTCCTGAATGACTTTGGGGTAAATAATGAAATTCAAAAGCAGAAATTAAGAAGTTATTTGAAGCTAATACGAACAAAGATACAACATAGCAAAATCTCTGGGATACAGCTAAGGCAGTGTTAAAAGGGAAATTCATAGCACTAACTGCCCACTTCAGGAAGTTAGAAAGATCTCAAATTAACGATCTAATATCACAAGTGAAAGAATTACAGAAGAACAAATCAATCCCAAAGCTAGCAGAAGACAAGAAATAACCATAATCAGAGCTGAATTGAAGAAAACTGAGATACAAAAAACCATTCAAATGATCAACGAACCCAAGAGTTGGCTTTTTGAAAAAAATAAGATAGGCCACACTAGCTAGACTACTAAGAAAAAAGAGAAAATCCAAATAAACACAATTAGAAATGATGAAGGGAATGTTACCACTGACCCCACAGGAATAAAGATAACCATCAGAAACTTCTATGAACACCTTTATGAACACAAACTAGAAAACCTAGAAGAGATGGCTACATTTCTAGATACATACAACCTCCCAAGACTGAACCAGGAAGAAAATCCCTGAACAGACTAATAATGAGATCAAAAATTGAATCACTAATAAATAGCTTGCCAACCAAAAAAATCCCAGGACCTGATGGCTTCATAGCCAAATTGTGCCACATGTACAAAGAGCTGGTATCATTCCTATAGAAACTGCTCCAAAACAGTTAAGGAGGAGAACCTGTTCCCCAACTCATTCTACGAGGCCAGCATCATCCTGATACCAAAACCTGGCAGAGACACAACTGAAAAATAAAACTTCAGACCAATATCCTTGATGAACATCAATGCAAAAATCCTCAAGAAAATGCTTGCAATCATCTAGCAGCTCATCAGAAAGCTAATCCACTACAATCAAGTAGGCTTCATCCCTGGGATGCAAGGTTTGTTCAACATACACAAATCAATAAATGTGATTCATCACATAAACAGAACTAAAAGTAAAAACCACACAATTATCTCAATAGACATGGAGAAGGCTTTTGATAAAATTCAACACACTTAATGTTAAAAACTTTCAAACTAGGTATTGATGGAAAATACCTCAAGATAATAAGAGCCATCTATGACAAACCCACAGTCAACATTATACTGAATGGGCAAAAGCTTGAAGCATTCCCCTTGAAAACTGGCACAAGACCAGGATGCCCTCTTTTACCACTGCTGTTCAACATAGTTTTGGAAGTTCTGGCCAGGACAATCAGGCAAGAGAAAGAAAGGACACCCAAATAGGAGGAGAGGAAGTCAGACTATCTCTATTTGTAGATGACATGATTCTTTATCTAGAAAACCTCATAGTCTCAACCCAAAATCTCCTTCAGCTGATAAACAACTTCAGTAAATCAATGTACAAAAATCACTAGCATTCCTATATACCAACAACAGCCAAACTGAGAGCAAATCAGAAAGGCAATCCCATTCACAATAGCCACAAAAAGAATAACATACCTAAGAATACAGCTAACCAGGGAGCTGAAAGGTTTCTACAATGAGAATTACAAAACACTGCTCAAATAATTTAGAGATGACACAAACTAATGGAAAAACATCTCATGCTCATGGATAGGAAGCACCAATATCATTAAAATGGCCATACTGCCCAAAGCAATTCATAGGTTCAGTGCTATTCCTATCAAACTACCAATGACATTCTTCACGGAACTAGAAAAAACTATTTTAAAATTCACATGGAACAAAAAAAGAGCCCACATACAAAAGGCAATCCTAAGCAAAATGAACAAAAGCTGGAGACATAACGTTACTTGACTTCAAACTGTACTGCAGGGCTACAGTAAACAAAACAGCATAGTACTGGTACAAAAACAGGCACATAGACCAATGGAACAGAATAAAGCCCAGAAATAAAGCCCCACATCTATGACCATTTGATCTTCGACAAAGCTGATAAAAACAACCAATGGGGAAAAGAGCCCTATTCAATAAATGGTGCTGGAATAACTGGCCAGCCATATGCAGAAGATTGAAGCTGGACTCCTTCCTTACACCATATACAAAAATCAATGCAAGTTTTTAAATGTAAAACCCCAAACTATGAATACTTTTGGAGACAACCTAGGCAATACCATCCTAGGCATAGGAACTGGCAAAGATTTCATGACAAAGACACCAAAAGCAATTGCAACAAATGCCAAAATTTACAAGTGGGATCTAATTAAATTTAAGAGCCTCTGAACAGCAATGGAAACTATCAGCAGATTAAACAGACAACCTACAGAAGGGGAGAAAATTTTTGTAAACCTTGTATCTGACAAAGGTCTAATATCCAGCATCTACAAGGAACTTAAATTTACAGGAGAAAAACAAAACCCCATTAAAACATGGCAAAGGACATGAACATTTTTCAAAAGGAGACATACAAGTGGCCAAGAAGCATATTTAAAAAAGCTCAACATCACTGATTATTAGAGAAATGCAAATCAAAACCAGTCAGAATGGCTACTACAAAAAAGTAGAAAAAATAACAGGTGCTGGCGAGGTTGCAGAGAAAAGGGAACACTTACACACTGTGGGTGAGAATGTAAATTAATTCAGTCATTGTGGAAAGAAGCATAGTGATTCCTGAAAGAGCTAAAAGTAGAACTACCATTTGACCCAGCAGTCTATTACTGGGCATATACCCAGAGGGATATAAATTATTCTACCATAAAGGCACAGGGACATGAATGTTCACTGCAGCACTATTCACAATAGCAAAGACATGGAATCAACCTAAATGTCCATCAGTGACAGATTAGATAAAGAAATGTGGTACATATATACCATGGAATCCTATGCAGCCATAAAAAAGAACAAGATCTTGTCTTTTGCAGGAACATGGATGAAGCTGGAGGCCATCGTCCTAAGCAAACTAACACAGGAACAGAAAACGAAATACCACATGTTCTTACTTATAAGTGGGAGCTAAATGATGAGAACTAGTGAACCCAAAGGAGGAAACAACAGACACTGTGGTCTACTTGAGTGTGGAGGGTGGAAGGAGGGAGAGGAACAGAGAAGATAACTATTGGGTACTGGGCTTAATACCTGGGTGATGATTTGTACAACACACCCCTGTGACACGACTTTACCTGTGTAACAAACCTTCACATGTACCCTTGAACCGAAAAAGTTAAAAATACATAAATAGATATTCCAAAGGTTGATTTGAGACATGTAATAATGAAAAGCTACTTTATCAGATTCAACTGATTTTGAATCAGTTGAAAAAAATTGAAAAAATCAATTGAAAAAATCAATCAGATTTTGATTTTTTCCTTCTTTCCTTCTTCCTTCTCTTTCATCATTTCTTCTTTCCTTTTTAGTATCAAATGTCTTTTCCAGCTATAATATTGTCAATATGAAATAGATAATCTTTGTAACAATTTTAAAAATGCATTACACTTTTTTTTTTTTTTTTTTTTTAAAGAGAGCCTTGCTCTGTCACCCCGGCTGAAGTGAAGTGGCACAATTACAGCTCTCTGTAGCCTTGAGCTCTAGGGCTCAAGTGATCCTTCCACCTCAGCCTTCTGAGTCACTGGGATTACAGGCACCAGCCACCCTGCCTGGCTCATTATAATCATCTTTAACACAAAACCATTTAGATTTTATTGCAAACACCTTTTTCTGACAAATTCGAGTAGTTTAGGGAGGTACAATTAAGGCTATATTACAGAATACGCATAACATGTACATTTTAGTTCCAGTTTAGTTGCCACTCTGAATTCAGGTAGCCACAAAAAACACTATTTAAGATTTTTGTTTAAGATGGAGTAGCATCCAAGTTTCCTAACTGTATTAATTTCTATTGCTGTGTAAGAAATTGCCACCAAGTTTGCTGGTTAAAAGAACACAAGTCTATTATCTCACATTTCCTGTGGGCCAGTCGTCTGTACTCTATTAAGGTCTCAAATGTGCTGAGATCATGGTGCCAGCCAGCTGCATTCTTACCTGACGGTTTGAATAAGGAAAGAACTGCTTCCAACATTATTCACGTTGTTGGTAGAATTCAGTTCCTTGTGACTGTAGAACAGAAATCTCAGTTTTCTTGCCCACTATTGACTGGAGACAACCCTAAGCATCCTTACCACATGCCCCACTCCATACCCTTACCCTTTGAATCCCTTCCTTCAACAAGAGCCCAATCTCTTTTAAGGGGTTTGCCAAATTGGTCAGGCCCACCAGGGATAATCTCCCTTACGATTAACTCGAAGTATATTGATTGGAGACTTCATTACATCTGCAAAAATCCCTTCACTTTTTTTTCCATATGAAGTAACCTAATTACAGGAGTGAAGTTCATCATAGTCAATCTCACCCACACTCAAGGGGAGGGGATTATACAGAACATGTACACCGGGGAGCGGGAATCTCAAAGGTCATCTCAGAATTCTTCCTGCCACACCAATTTTAACTTCTTGTTGCTCCAAGGCCCCTCATCACTGAGCATCTTAGTGTCAGGAGTGAACTATTTATCTAGCACATAACCATGATACTTCTGGCTAACATTTGGCAGAACTGAAAGGGAAAAGTTTGAGCTACCTGTTGAAGAGATTGGGAAACAGAGTGAAGGTTTAGAAGAGGAAATGTCTCCAGTCTTGTTATTTTTCTTGTCAGAGCTCCACGGTCTATTGGATTGTCTAAGCCTGGAAGCCTTTGACCTTCCCTCCGGAAGCCAGACCTTTCTTCTTGTCATTTTGCTTGATTCTGTTTTTTTTTTTTCAGTTGTATAACTTTGTCCATAAATTGGTAATCTTTATGACATTAACACTAAAATATACTAATCTCAAACTGATGTTTTAAAAGACTTGGTATAATGAAAAAATGTTTAATGTTGCATCATTTTATTTTTTAATAACTTTTTAAACTGTGAAGTCTCTTTGAGTTCAGAGTATCTACTCCATAGACTTTTAGTACCACAAAGTTTCTATTGTCAATTTAAATTTAGCCTCTTCCAGCAATTTTCCGATTCATGGTTTCTCTTAACTTTTTTCTGCATAAGTTATTTAGGTTCTTCTAGTTCCTCTAATATTAAAAAAATTTAAATTTCTTTCCTTGATGTTTTTCTCATTGATCTCATTTTTTTCTTTTTCTGATGCATTTGCTTTCAGATTTGCTCCAGTCTTCTCCCTTTCTTTCAAACTAATTTTCCTGGTTACCCTTAATGTTTTTGGCCTCATCTTCATCTTTACCTAGTTCCCTGCCGGAAGCCTTTCTTTCCACCCTCTGTATCAGGTGCTTGGGCAGAATGTGTGCACACTGCAGAGGCCAAAACTGCCTGCACTGTGGCCACCAGCTTGATCTTGGTATGAACATATGTGAAGGAGAAGTTCATGTAGCTCCAGCGTATGTGGCTGAAAACTGAGCAGAGTTCAGTTGCTGAATTTACTTTTTGTTGACCTAACCTAAACCCTGTACAGATCTGGTCTTCCTAACTTTTGGTAGAATTTGTAGAAAAAATCTTTTTCCCTATTCCATTGACTACAAAAACCACTACTGACTTTAGAAGTCACTTTTTTCCTTTAGAATATTATACCTGTTAAAATTATTTTGCCTTTAAATGACAGAAAACTCAGCCCAGCCTGGCTCTGGAAAATACGAAGATTTTTGGCTCACCTAACCTAATAGGCCCATACGACACCAGCGGGAGCTGGATTCACTCTTTTTTTTTTGGCTCATTTATGCTTCATGCTGGTTCCATTCTCAAGCAATTCCCTCATCAAAACATGTCTGTGGGGTCATCTATTCCTAATGAACAATAAAATGTCAGAATTCTTCTTGGCCCAATACATTTCTGAAGAGTCGATAATGGATTTTTTATATAGCAGTGATAAGGCAGATATTCAAATGTCTCCATAAATACTTTTTGACTTACATAACTTTTGTATTACCTTACATGTTACCCGCCCAATAAAAATGCTAGTTGACTGAAAAAGGAACAAATGGATATTTAAGTCTCAGTATTAATTGCCCAGAAGATAATTTCTAGTGTAAAAAAAGAAAAGAAAAGGAATAAGCAGGAGAAAAAGCATTGTTTTAAAATCCAAATCTGGGCCAGGTGCAGTGGCTCATGCCTATAATCCCAGCACTTTGGAAGGCTGAGGTGAAAGGATTATTTGAGCCCAGGAGTTTGAGACCATCCTGGGCAACATGGTGACACCCTGTCTCTACAATTTTTTTTTTTTTTTTAATTAGCTGGGCATGGTGGTACATGCCTGTAGTCCCAGCTACCTAGCAGACTGAGGTGGCACGATCACTTCAGCTTGGGAGGTCAAGGCTGCAGTGAGCTGTGTTCATGTCACTATACTCCATCCTGGGTGACAGAGCAAGATCCTGTCTTGAAGAAAAAAATTGAAACCTGGGTTCAGATTTTAACTTCATCAATTAATAGCTGCATGACCTGAGCAAAATATTTTATGTTTTTAGCCTCATTTCTTTACACCATGAAGATAATACTCATAGTGCTTTTTTTCCTAGTATCATGCTGATTTAATGCAATGATACAGTAGGTTAAGCTCTTTAGATAGGACCTGGCATAAGAAAGATCTTAATAAATATCAGCTATTATTATTAGCAGTGAACTTGAAACATAACAGACTCTCAGAAATGTTGGTTTCCTTCACTTCTATCTGTTTATTCATTCTTTTTGCTGTCATTGATAGTTTTATTCTATTAGGTCATTGTATTCAGGGACTGATCCAGATTTCGAGTGGCCTAAAGCTCATATAATTTACAAGGTTTTTTTTAAAAGAGAAAGCATACAATACTATGAATAAAAATTAGGTATAGGGGGACTTGCTGGCACGATGGCCGAATAGGAACAGCTCCGGTCTGTAGCTCCCAACAAGACTGACACAGAAGGCAGGTGATTTCTGCATTTCCAACTGAGGTACCCTGTTCATCTCACTGGGACTGGTTGGACAGTGGGTGCAGCCCATGGAGGGCGAACCAAAGCACGGTGGGGTGTCACCTCACCTGGGAAGTGCAAAGGGTTGGGGGATTTCCCTCCCCTAGCCAAGGGAAGCCATAAGAGACTGTACCAGGAGGAATGGTACCCAGATATATGCTTTTCCCATGGTCTTTGCAACTGGCAGACCAGGAGATTCCCTCTGGTGCCTATGCCACCAGGGCTATGGGTTTAAGCAAAAAACTAAGTGGCTGTTTGGGCAGACACCGAGCTAGCTGCAGGAGTTCTTTTTTTTTTTTTTCCATACCCCAGTGCACCTGGAATGCTAGTGAGACAGAACTGTTCACTCCCCTGGAAAGGGGGGCTGAAGCCAGGGAGCCAAGTGGTCTGGCTTGTTGGGTCCCACCCCCATGGAGCCCAGCAAGCTAAGATCCACTGGCGTGAAATTCTCATACCAGCACAGCAGTCTAAGGTCAACCTGGGATGCTTGAGCTTGGTGGGGGGAGGGGATTCCACCAATGCTGAGGCTTGAGTAGGCGATTTTACCCTCACAGTGTAAACAAAGCTGCCGGGAAGTTCAAACTGGGCAGAGCCCATCACACTTCAGTAAGGCTGCTGTGGCCAGACTGCCTCTCTAGATTCCTCCTCTCTGGGCAGGGCATCTCTGAAAAAAGAAAGGTAGCACCCCCATTCAGGGACTTATAGATAAAACTCCCATCTCCCTGGGACAGAGCCCCTGGGGGAAGGGGCAGCTGTGGGCGCAGCTTCAGCAGATGTAAACGTCCCTGCCTGATGGCTCTGAGGAGAGCAGCAGATCTCCCAGAACAGCGTTCAAGCTCTGCTAAGGGTCAGACTGTCTCCTCAAGTGGGTTGCTGACCCCTGTATATCCTGACTGGGAGACACATCCCAGTAAGGGCTGACAGATACCTCATACAGGAGAGCTCTGGCTAGCATCAGGCAGGTGCCCCTCTGGGATGAAGCTTCCAGAGGAAGGAACAGGCAGCAATCTTTGCTGTTCTGCAGCCTCTGCCAGTGATACCCAGGCAAACAGGGTCTGGAGTGGACCTCCAGCAAACTCCAGCAGACCTACAGCAGAGGGATCTGTTAGAAGGAAAACTAACAAACAGAAAGGAATAGTATCAACATCAATAAAAAGGACGTCCACTCAGAGACCACATCCAAAGGTTACCAACATCAAAGACCAAAGGTAGATAATTCCACGAAGATGAGGAGAAACCAGCGCAAAAAGGCTGAAAACTCCAAAAACTAGAACACCTCTTCTCCTTCAAAGGATTACAACTTTTTGCCAGCAAAGGAACAAAACTGGATGGAGGATGAGTTTGACGAATTGACAGAAGTAGGCTTCGGAAGGTAGGTAATAGGAAACTCCTCCAAGCTAAAGGAACATGTCCTAACCCAACTCAAGGAAGCTAAGAACCTTGAAAAAAGGTAAGACGAATTGCTTACTAGAATAATCAGTTTAGAGAAGAACATAAATGACCTGATGGAGCTGAAAAACACAGCACGAGAACTTCATGAAGCATACACAAGTATCAATAGCCGAATTGATCAAGCGGAAGAAAGGCTATCAGAGATTGAAGATCAATGCAATGAAATAAAGCAAGATGTCAAGATCAGAGAAAAAAGAGTGAAAAGAAATGAACAAAGCCTCCAAAAAATATGGGACTATGTGGAAAGACCAAATCTATGTTTGATAGGATGAGTCACCTAAAAGAGACGGGGAGAGTGTTTCCCAACTTAGTTTCATTCTTCAGGGTATTATCCAGGAGAACTTCCCCAACCTAGCGATGTTATGCCTAGACCGTTAGTTCCTTAAAGAAGACTACCAGAGTCCAGAGTCAAAGCTAAGCGGCAAGGATCTTTACTACAAGTTCAAACCTGGTCCCTCCATTCCACAGCATACAAGAGGGCCTTGAACAATGCGAGTGTTTGCTTTTTATAGCCTGAAAGTTACAGGGGAACAAAGGAATTCTTTCGGTTCCTGCTCTTTCAGTAAAACTTTGAACGGCAGTCTCCTTATCAGAGACTTTCCTGGTGGTGTTTGTATTGGGCTCAGGAAGTTTGAGAGATATATGGCAATATGTGGTGGGATGGGAGGATGTGATGTGTTTGTACTGGGCTTGTTTGTTTTGAGCCTGGGGCTGAGGAATGTGCCCGGCTCCTTTCATTCCCCCCCTTTCTTTTCAGGTATTTTTAGAGCCAATCTTGGGTCTTATAAGTCTGATTCTGTTTCAGCGTTTACAGGTTGGTATTGGGCTCTGAGGACCATGAGTTGTACAGTGTCAAACTTTTCTCTAACGAACCGCAAACTTCTGTTAACAACACAACGTCCTACGGTAAGCAGAAATAGTAGACTCAGCAGGGGTCCAAGGAAGGGGGCTAACAGAGAAAACATAGATGAGTTCCACCATTGGTCTGCAGCTGAAGCAAACTGCCGTGTTCTTACTTCTGTGCTTAACTTGCGTAACTGTTGGACTCGGTCTTCCACAAGCCTTGATTCATTTATGTAGAAACAACAGTCTTCCTTTAGAAACATACACGTACCCCCTTTTTCAGCAGTGAGTAGGTCTAAGGCCCTCTGGTTCTGCAAGGTTACCTGTGCTAGGGACGTGAGCTGCCACTGGAGGGAGGCAAGGGACTCAGCTGACTTCTCCATAGCAACGGCAAATTGTTGGTACAGCTTGTTACTTTCTATGAGGGTGTGACCTAGGGCTCCCCCAGCCAGTCCAGCCGCCATGAAGGATGCGGTGAGGGAGATTCCTGCAATGAGGGGGAGAAATATGGCTCGTGCAGGTCTTGGTCTAGGGTCTGGGTGAATAACAGCACTAGTCCAGTTACCGGTATACCTTAGGAACTCGCCGGCAGTAAGTAGAGTTAACCGGGGAACTAAGGTGACAGGAAGACACAGTAGGTTGGTAACAGAGGGGCTTGATAGGTTTTTAGATAGTGTTCCATTACACCAGAAGAATATGCCTGACGGAGCCTTTAAGGTGATATTAGGGGGCATTGCAGTGATGCTGTAGAGGCTGGAATTAGTTCCTGAGAAACAGTAGGGAAACTTTTCTTGACTGGGGTTTAGGTATAGTGGCACGTTAGGGATAGGGGCATATGAGAGGTTTCGGTGGTTGTTAGCTTGGGCAGAGGTGGAGGATCCTCATGGCAGGGGGACAGCGGTTAGCAGTGGATGCCTTAGAGTGGCACACAGAAAGCAGCCAGACAGGCTGTGAAGTCCTGTAAGGTTAGCAAGTTCTAATCTTTCTTGCAATAATTTTAACTAGGAAAAAGGATGTAAATCTTGTGTCAGGCAGTTTTCTTGTCGCTGGATATTTCTATGGACCAGGGGCCGTACCTGCACTAGACCCCGCCACAGATAGAGGTGACTGCTATGCCATGTGGAGGCGGAGGAGTAGTATACAGCCCCGTGTTGAGGCGTGGTCCAGCAGGAGTTCCAGGGGTCTTTAACTATCCATGTATATGAAAGGTCTCTATCTCGTCTGCAATGGAAGGGCCATCTGGGATCTATCTGTTCTTTTTCACCTCACCATTGGTATTTATGGATGTTACAATAGTTATAAGGGCAGCCGGCACTTTGGTGCCACCAATAGTGCTTACAATTGTATTTAGTCTGATCATACTCGAAGCATATTATTGGTGCCACTGGTTTGGCTATTGGGAAATCGGTAAAATTTAGTAAAATTGGGCTATTGCACCCTGAGGAGGGGCAATCTGCACTGGCCACTAATTTCCCGGGCTTATGAGGTTGCCCAGGGTGGGTTTGGTTTTCATAAAGCCAGAATCTCCAGACAAAGGGATTAGGAGCTGGCTTTATGTTTTCTCTAGTGGTCACTAGGGCGACTAATGTTAGAGTTAGACTACCTAACTGCATGTTTGCAGTGAGCTATGCTGCCAGCGCAGGGTGAGTTTTAAGGGGTTGTTCTTAGCTCTGTCCACAGTCCACGTGTCCGGTGCTTCAGCCGCCGCCGTGATTGGCCCCAGAAAGTCGGAGGTTGGGTCCACTGGCTTGACGTGGGTGTAGTGGATCCACGACGCAATGCCTTCTACCTTCAGGGCGGTGGGTGTGGTCAGGAGTACTTGGAGTGGTCCTTTCCACCTGGGCTCTAGGGTTTCTTGTCGGTGTCGCTTAACCAGGACCCAGTCTCCCGGCTGGTACGGATGGGGTGTCGGTGGGGGACTGGTCTTATATAGCTTTTTCAGCTTGGGCCAGATTTCTTGGTGAATTTTCTGTAAGGCTTGTAGGGAAAATAAGAATTCAGAGACATTTTCTGTTTCAGACTTAAGCAGATCATCTTTTAAGCTAGGAACTAGGGGTGGAGGTCTGCCATACATGATTTCGTAAGGGGTAAGGCCTAGTTTGTAAGGGGTATTACGGGCCTGGAACAGAGCATAGGGGAGAAGGACTACCTAATTAGCGCCAGTCTCTATAGTCAATTTAGTTAAGGTCTTTTTTAAGGTCTGATTCATCCTTTCTACCTGTCCTGAACTCTGGGGCCTGTAAGTGCAATGTAGTTTCTAATTTGCCCCAAGGATGGAAGCTAAATCCTGACTTACCTTAGCGACGAAAGCGGGCCTATGATCTGACCTTATCTGGACGGGGAAGCCATACCTGGGAAGGATATCTTCCAGAATTTTTTTTGCTACGACCTGAGCAGTTTCTTTTTTGGTTGGGAATGCTTCAGTCCACCCTGAAAAAGTATCTACAAAGATAAGTAAGTACCTGTACTTTCCTGGCTTTATTTCAGTAAAATGTACTTCCCAGTAGATACTGGGCCTGGTTCCCCTGAGCCTTGTTCCTGTTGCAGCTTGAGATTGGGGGTATGCGTTGTTAAGCTGGCAGACTTTGCAACTTGTCACGATACTGCTGGCCGTCTCAGCTATATGTCTGATTTTGAGCTTGGAGTGTCTGATCAGGTCTATCATCCGCCGGGCCCCCAGGTGGGTGGTTCGGTGGATGTGTTCTAACACCTGTTGTCCTAATTTTTCTGGTAGGATGGTTTGGTGATTAGTATCAGTCCACCACCCATTCTGGATTTGTTTCAGGGGAAGTTTGTCAATCCACTGGAGATCTTGTTCTGAATATTCAGGGAAATATGGCAAGTCCTGGGGGCCTGGTTCAGGGAGCTGGAGTGCAAGGAGTTGGCTGGGAGCCTTCGCCACATTCCTTGCAGTTTGGTCTGCCAGAAAGTTGCCTTGAGCAGTTGGAGTAGTTAGTTTCTGATACCCTGGGCAATGTAAAATGGCTAATTTTTCTGGCCTCCATAGGGCTGTTAGCAGGGCTAGGATCTCTTGCTTGTTTTTTATCTCTTTTCCTTCAGTCATCAGTAACCCTCGCTCCCTGTAAATGGCCCTATGTATATGCGCCGTTGCAAAAGCATATCGGCTGTCTGTATATACTGTCAGCTTTTTCCCTGCCCCTAAGGTAAGAGCTTGGGTGAGCGCTATCAGTTCGGCCTTCTGGGCTGATGTCCCCGGGGGCAGGGGTTCCGCCCAGATTACCTCAGTCTCTGAAGTTACTGCCGCTCCAGCGTACCTCTGGCCTTGATGCATGAAGCTGCTCCTATCAGTGAACCAGACGAGGTCGGCGTCAGGAAGTGGGCGGTCCTGCAGGTCTTTGCTCAGATTATCATGCTGGGGGGGCCGCCTAGGTTGGGTGTACTCTGGCTGTAGATGCTCTTTCTGTACCACTGCTGCCAGGACCTTGGTCATTTTTTTCAGTGGCCTTAAATTGCTTTTCCTCTGGAGTATTTCTGTTATTGTAAACTTGCTGGGCTATCTGAAGGAGGTCCTGAATCTGCTTTCCTTCCAAGTCTTCTAATTTCTGGAGTTTTCTCTTAATATCTGGGGCTGCTTGATTTACGAAAGACATTACAACAGCTGCGTGACTTCTTGGAGCCTCTGGATCTATGGGGGTGTACTGTCTAAAAGCTTCCATTAATCTTTCTAAGTAGGTAGCTGGGCTCTCTGTCTTCCCCTGCAGAATAGAATATACTTTAGCCAAATTAGTGGGCTTGCGAGCAGCTGCCCGGAAACCTGCCATTAGAGTCTGGCGATAAAGGTGTAGCCGTCCTTTACTTTCTGCCGTGTTGTAGTCCTACGCCAGCCTGGTCAGAGGAAAGGTTGCGTTTATGAGGTCGGGGTTGGCAGTCGGTTGACCATCGTCCCCCGGGACCAGCTTTCTAGCTTCTATCTGTATTCTCTCTCGCTCCTCCATGGTGAACAAGATTCAGAGGGGCTGCTGACAATCATCCTAAGTGGGCTGGTGGGTGAACATGACACTATCCAGTAAAGCCAGTAAATCTTTGGGGTTGTCTGAAAACCGAGCACTCTGAGTCTTCCAGTTATACAGATCACTGGTGGAGAATGGCCAGTACTGGAGCCTGGGGATTCCTGTGTCATCTGGGGGTCCTATTTCCCGAAGGGGTAAAGCCACCGTGGAGTCAGGCGGCTGAGGGGGGCTAGTCCGCGAAGTGCACCCTCGCGTCTGCCCCGCCGGCCTTTCAAAGTTACTTTCCTTTTCAGCGGGCCCGTGTGTGCCGGCCACCTCCCGTCCGCCTGCTCTTTCCCGCAGCTCAGCCAGGGGGGCTGGGGCCTGGGGCCCGGAGGGGTACGGAGGGGGTTCTGTGAACAGTGGGTCCTCGCTGTCAGGTAGAACAGGATGGGGGGGGCAGTTGGTTGCTTGGATTTTAGTGGTTGAGCAACCAGTGCCTTACAGGGTTCAGAGGCTAATTGGAAAGGGGACAGCCAAGGAGGCGGGTTCTCAACAAGGTCCTGCCATATGAGGATATATGGGATTTGATCTAAGTGGCCTGCACGCCCAGGTAGGAAAATCTTGGACTTTACCCTAGTGATGACAGCAAGTCGGAAGGTCCCTTCGGGCGGCCACCCCACATCAAAGGCAGGCCACTCAGAGCGACACAGAGTAATTAGCTCTCCTTTCCTGATCTCTATACCAAGATCCTGGCCCCTTGCTCCAACTTCCCCGAAATTACTCGTAAGGGGAGATAGAGGAGCGCTCCGGGTATTACCTATCCTGTAACAATCTGTTGTCTCTTCCTGTAAAGGAATGTGGGTTTGAATCCCTGTAAAGGAAATCTGATCTGACTTATTAATGACATCTAATTGCAGGCACACTTTGGCAGCCCAGGTCAGAGTTAGCTGCCTGGATCGTGGTCACGCTGGGGCAGCCCAGATCAGAGACAGCTGCTGCCCGCCAAACCGGGGCAGCTCAGATCAGAGACAGCTGCTGCCCGCCAAACCGGGGCAGCTCAGATTGCAATATAGATCAGATGAGAGCCAGGGGATGTCTCCCACCAGTCTCCGCTGGCCGTCCTATAGCGCGTCCACCAGGACTGTGCCAGCTCCAGTTTCAGACCTCGTGAGTCACAGATTCGGATTCAGAACAGACACAGACAGACAAACGGAGACGAGCCAGCTCACCTATCAGTAGATCGATCCTAGCAGATCCGTTGACCAGGGGTCTGGTGGGCTTGGGGAATCCCAGACGGGCCCCCAGATGTTATGCCTAGACCGTTAGTTCCTTAAAGAAGACTACCAGAGTCCAGAGTCAAAGCTAAGTGGCAAGGATCTTTACTACAAGTTCGAACCTGGTCCCTCCATTCCACAGCATACAAGAGGGCCTTGAACAATGCGAGTGTTTGCTTTTTATAGCCTGAAAGTTACAGGGGAACAAAGGAATTCTTTCCGTTCCTGCTCTTTCAGTAAAACTTTGAATGGCTGTCTCCTTATCGGAGACTTTCCTGGTGGTGTTTGTACTGGGCTCAGGAAGTTTGAGAGATATATGGCAATATGTGGTGGGATGGGAGGATGGGATGTGTCTGTACTGGGCTTGTTTGTTTTGAGCCTGGGGCTGAGGAATGTGCCCGGCTCCTTTCAGCAAGGTAGGCCACATTCAAATTCAGGAAATACAGAGAACACCACAAAGATAGTCCTCAAGAAGAGCAACCCCAAGACACATAATCATCAGATTCACCAAGGTAGAAATGAAGGAAAAAATGTTAAGGGCAGCCAGAGAGAAATATCGGGTTACCCACAAAGGGAAGCGACTAACAGCGAATCTCTTGGCAGAAACCCTACAAGCCAGAAGAGAGTGGGGGGCAGGGGGCAATATTCAACGTTCTTAAAGAAGAGAATTTCAAACCAGAATTTCATATCCAACCGAACTAAGCTTCATAAGTGAAGGAGAAACAAAGTCCTTTACAGACAAGCAAATGCTGAGAGATTTTGTCCCCACCAGGCCTGCCTTACAAGAGCTCCTGAGGGAAGCACTCAACGTGGAAAGGAACAACCAGTACTAGCCACTTCAAAAACATACCAAATTGTAAAGACCATCGATGCTATGAAGAAACAGCATCAACTAACGGGCAAAATAACCAGCTAGCATCATAATGACGGGATCAAATTCACATATAACAATATTAATCTTAAATGTAAATGGGCTAAATGCCCCAGTTAAAAGACACAGACTGGTCTGCATGCTGTATTCAGGAGACCCATCTCACATGCAAAGACACACATAGGCTCAAAATAAAGAAATGGAAGAATATTTACCAAGCAAATGGGAAGCAAAAAAAAGCAGGGGTTGCAATCCTAGTATCTGATAAAACAGACTTTAAAACAATAAAAATCAAAAGAGACAAAGAAGGGCATTACATAATGGTAAAGGGATCAATTCAGCAAGAAGAACTAACTATCCTAAATATATATGCATCAAATACAGGAGCACCCAGATTCATAAAGCAAGTTCTTAGAGACCTGAAAAGAGACTTAGACTCCCACACAATAACAGTGGGAGACTTTAACACCCCACTGTCAATATTAGATCAATGAGACAGAAAGTTAACAAGGATATCCAGGACTTGAACTCACCTCTGGACCAAGCAGACCTAATAGACATCTACAGAACTCTCCACCCCAGATGAACAGAACATACATTCTTCTCAGCACCACATCACACTTATTCTAAAACTGAACACATAACTGGAAGTAAAACACTCCTCAGCAAATGCAAAAAATGGAAATCATAACAAACAGTCTCTCAGACCACAGTGCGATCAAATTAGAACTCAGGATTAAGAAACTCACTCAAAATGGCACAACTACATGGGAACTGAACAACCTGTTCCTGAATGACTACTGGTAAATAATGAAATGAAGACAGAAATAAGTAAGTTTTTTGAAACCAGTGAGAACAAAGACACAACATACTAGAAACTCTGGGACACATCTAAAGCAGCGTGTACAGAGAAATTTATGGCACTAAATGTCCACAAGTGAAAGCAGGAAAGTTCTAAAATTGACACCCTAACAACACAATGAAAAGAACTAGACAAGCAAGACAAAACAAATTCAAAAGCTAGCAGAAGACAAGAAATAACTAAGATCAGAGCAGAACTGAAGGAGATAGAGACATGAAAATCCTTCAAAATATCAATGAATCCAGGAGCTGGTTTTTTTAAAAGATCAACAAAATAGACCGCTAGCAAGACTAATGAAGACAAGAGAGAAGAATCAAATAAATGCAATAAAAAATGATAAAGGGGATATCACCACTGATCCCACAGAAATACAAACTACCATCAAAGAATATTATAAACACCTCTATGCAAAGAAACCAGAAAATCCAGAAGAAAAGAACAAATTCCTGGACACATACACCCTCCCAAGACTAAACCAGGAAGAAGTCAAATCCCGGAACAGACCAATAACAAGTTCTGAAATTGAGGCAGTAATTAATAGCCTACAAACACCACAAAAAAGTCCAAGGCCAGACGGATTCATAGCCGAATTCTACCAGAGTTACCAAGAGGAGCTGGTACCATTCCTTCTGAAATTGTTCCTAACAATAGAAAAGGAGGGAATCCTAACTCATTTTATGAGGCCAGCATCATCCTGATACCAAAACCTGGCAGACACACAACAAAAAAAGAAAATTTCAGGCCAGTTCCCTGATGAAGATTGATGTAAAAATCCTCAATAAAATACTGGCAAACTGAATCCAGCAGTACATCAAAAAGCTTATCCACCAAGATTAAATCAGCTTCACCCCTGGGATGCAAGGCTAGTTCAACGTACCCAAATTAATAAACATAATCCATCGCATAAGCAGAACCAATGAAAAAAACCACATGATTATCTCAATAGATGCAGAAAAGGCCTTCGACAATACTCAACAGCCCTTCATGCTAAAAACTCTCAGTAAACTAGGCATTGATGGAATGTATCTCAAAATAAGAGCTATTTATGACAAAGCAACAGCCAATATCATACTGAATGGGCAAAAACTGGAAGCATTCTCTTTGAAAACCGGCACAAGGCAAGGATGCCCTCTCTCACACTCCTATTCAACATAGTATTGAAAGTTCTGGTCAGGGCAATTGGCAAGAGGAAGAAATAAAGGGTATTCAATTAGGAAAAGAGGAAGTCAAATTGTCTCTGTTTGCAGATGACATGATTGTATATTTAGAAAACCCCATCGTCTCAGTCCAAAATCTCCTTAAGCTGATAAGAAAAGTCTCAGGATACAAAAATCAATGTGCAAAAATCATAAGCATTCCTATACACCAATAGCAGACAAACAGAGCCAAATCATAAATGAACTCCCATTCACAACTGCTACTAAGAGAATAAAATACCTAGGAATGAAACTTACAAGGGATGTGAAGGACCTCTTCAAGAACTGCCAATCACTGCTCAAGGAAATAAGAGAGAACACAAACAAATGGGAAAACATTCCATGCTCATGGATAGGAAGAATCAAAATCGTGAAAATGGCCATACTGGCCAAAGTAATTTATAGATTCAATGCTATCCCCATCAAGCTACTAGTGAGTTTCTTCACAGAATTGGAAAAAACTACTTTAAATTTCATATGGAACCAAAAAAAGAGCCCACATAGCCAAGACAATCTAAGCTAAAAGAAAGCTGGAGGCATCACTCTGACTTCAAACTATGCTACAAGGCTACAGTAACCAAAACAGCACGGTACTGGTACCAAAACAGATATATAGACCAATGGAACAGAACAGAGGCCTCAGAAATAACACCACACATCTACAACCATCTGATCTTTGACAAACCTGAGAAAAACAAGCAATGGGGAAAGGATTCCCTATTTCATAAATGGTGTTGGGAAAACTGGCTAGCCATATGCAGAAAGCTGAAACTGGACCCCTTCCTTACACCTTATACAAAAATTAACTCAAGATAGATTAAAGACTTACATGTAAGACCTAAAACCATAAAAGCCCTAGAAGAAAACCTAGGCAATACCCTTCAGGACATAGGCATGGACAAAGACTTCATGACTAAAACACCAAAAGCAATGGCAACAAAAGCCAAAATTGACAAATGGGATCTAATTAAACTAATGAGCTACTTCACAGCAAAAGAAGCTATCATCAGAGTGAACAGGTGAACTACAGAATGGGAGAAGATTTTTGCAATCTATCCATCTGACAAAGGGCTAATATCCAGAATCTACAAAGAACTTAAACAAATTTACAAGAAAACAACAACAGCAACTCTTTCAAAAAGTGAGCAAATAATATGAACAGACACTTCTCAAAAGAAGACATTTATGCAGTCAACAAACATATGAAAAAAATCTCATCATCACTGGTCATTAGAGAAATGCAAGTCAAAACCACAATGAGATAACATCTCACATCAGTTAGAATGGCAATCATTAAAACGTCAGGAAACAACAGATGCTGGAGAAGAAGTGGAGAAATAGGAACACTTTTACACTGTTGGTGGGAGTGTAAATTAGTTCAACCATTGTGGAAGACAGTGTGGTGATTCCTCAAGGACCTGGAACTAGAAATACCATTTGACCCAGCAATCCCATTACTGGGTATATACCCAAAGGATTATAAATCATTCTTCTATAAAGACACATGCACATGTATGTTTATTGCTGCACTGTTCACAATAGCAAAGACTTGGAACCAACCCAAATGCCCATCAATGATAGACCAGATAAAGAAAATGTGGCACATATACACCATGGAATACTATGCAGCCACAAAAAATGATGAGTTCATGTCCTTTTCAGGGACATGGATGAAGCTGGAAACCATCATTCTCAGCAAACTAACACAAGAACAGAAAACCAAACAAGTTTTCTGTTCTCACTCGTAAGTGGGAGTTGAATAATGAGAACACATGGGCGGGGAGGGGGGTCATCACACACTGGGGCCTGTCATGGGGTGGGGAGCTGGGGGAGGGGTAGCATTAGGAGAGATTCCCAATGTAGATGACGGGTCAACGGGTACAGCAAGCCACCATGGCATTTGTGTACCTATGTAACAAACCTGCACGTTCTGCACATGTACCCCAGAACTTAAAGTATATATGTGTGTGTTCGTGTGTGTGTGTGTGTGTGTGTGTGTGTGTGTATATGGGAAGGCTTGGGCAGGGTTATAGGAATCTAGAGGAAACTACAGAATCACCTTTACTGGATGCATGAAAAATGTAGTTCCATCCAACTGTTCTGTCACAGTAGTTACGAGCATACACGAACTTTGGAGTCAGACTGATAAGGGATCCAATACCAGATTTATCAGTTTCTATGGGTGTGATATTTGGCAATTAAAAAAAAAGCTATTGGCATTTCAGTTTTCTCATCTGTAAAATTAAAGATGATACTATCTCTAAAGGTTTTTGGGAGAACTAAATGAGAAAATGTAACTCAAATGGTAACAACATCTGACACAGTGCAAAAACAGTAACTATTAAATCTAGTTATCATCCCTTATTTTATTCCTAGTAGAGATATTATAATGTGGGCCACCACAGAAACTTATTTTTGAGGATGTTTGGCTGTAATAAAAAACCCCAAATAAAAGAAAAAAAATAACAAAATCACATACTTTGCAGCAACGTGGTTGCATCTGGAGGCCATTATCCTAGGTGAATTAATGCAGAAACAGAAAACCAAATAATATACTTCTCACTTATAAGTGGGAACTAAACACTGGATACTCATGGACATGAAGATGGCAAAAATAGACACTGGGACTATTAGAAGGGGGAAAGGTTGAAAATCTAACTATTCGGTACTATTCTCACTACCTGGGTGAAGGAATCAATCGTACCCTAAACCCCACCACCACTATATATACTCATGTAACAAACCTGCACATGTATGCTCTGAATCTAAAATAAAAGTTAAAATTATTTTATTTAAAATAAGATATAAAAGTTCATATTTAGAATTAGAATTTACAATAAATTACATAAAGTATGGTAGGTATTACAAATAGTGCAAGTCAGAAAATCTTTTAATTCTAATTATTTGCTTACATGCCTCTAAATTAACTTTTTTGGGCTGCATTTTCTTTGGTGGCTTCATTCTGTCACAAGTCTTATATTTTCAATAAAGAGAATAGAAAAATAATCAAGTCTTTCCTCTAGAATGATAGAGCAAAATTCATTTTTGAAATTGATGGCTTCACAGTTTCTTTCAACTTCATTGTTTATTATTTGTAATCCTGTACATGGAGCTCCAGCTGCAGCTTCTTGCTGAGATGGCACTACTTTCAGGGGCAGACTTTCATATGTTTGCAGCCCCTTGACCTCAGTCTTCATATTCTTTGGAAGCTGCAATTTCTAGGTTGGCTAGGTCCTAGCTGCCACTGTGTCCTGTCCCACCATGGCTACTAGTCCTAGGGGGATTAAGGGGATGGGAGGTGGTGGTGAAATGCCATGAAGTCTAGCATTGACTTCTGAGCAGGAAGCAGGGAAGAAATCTCACTTGTGCCTTTCTCCTTGGAGTCAAAGTCTGGATACTTCAAGAGGTCCCCTGGGACAAGGTTGTCACTTGGGCTGCGTGGATGTGAAGGTAGGACTGGCAGCCTCTCAACTCCACCTACGGATCTAAGACCACCACGAGGGCAGAGAGGGTGACCCTCAGTCTGAGGTTGATGATTCTTTCCCATGTAGAGTTTATTTAGCAAATAAAAATGTAGGTTGCATTTGTTATTTGGGACCTACTTAAGTGAAAATGTTATTCATTGTTTATCTGAAATTCAAACTTAATTGAGCATCCTGTATTTTATCTGGCAACCTTATCACTGTGGCCCTACATGACAGCTTTGAAAAGGGTCCATGCAAGGAAGGGATCCTGAAGCTTAAGTTTCATTAGCATTGTAAATCTGTCCTGATTCTACTGTAAAGCTTAACCCCAGTTACTGTTGACCAAGGTTAACAATAAAATGTTCACCAAAAAAATGCCGAATCGAAAGTACCAGATTTGACTAGAGGCTAAAAAAGATTTTGTTTTCTCTTTACTTTTCCCCTTAAAGTTCATTTTGTTCAATTTGGCCCATTAATTTAATATGGGCCAATATTTTGAAGTCTTAATTCTGTAACTATGTGAACTACTTCTAGCATAATTTGATTCTTAAATTTGATATGCAGGTGATAAACCAGTCCTTTTAATATCAGAAAGACACAGGCAAATTACCTTGGCTGATGGGTATTGAAAGAACTATTATTCTAGGTCCTGTTGCTTTTAAAACAGCAGGCCCAATAAGAGTGAGATCCCCAAACTACAGAATTTAAGTTTGTTCTTTATTCTAGCATTTATTCTTTCCAATAACAATATTTGCTTGGGATGATTTGCAAGGATTTAATATGGGGGGACTGTGAGGGAAAAATTTTTGGGTAAGCCATCTCAAAGGCAGTTTTTTTGCCTCCCTAAAGTTGGAAACATTAGTATTTGCTTTGATCATGCATTGTTACTTTGGCCAATCAGTTGTGGCTAGAGCAGGAGTGTAGGATTTACTCAATACGTATAGCACTGAGTCATAGCAACATAGGTAGTAAAGAATCAGCTTGGGTTACTATCTCTCAAAGGTAGACAGATGCTCAAAGATTTGTGACTTTCCCCTGAAGTCTGAAGAGAATAACAAACTATTGATTTTTGTCAAAATTATAGAGAAATATTGATGAGGTTGAGGCCGAGAAGAAAGAACTATAGCCTGTCACTAGGCAAGTCTGCACTCTTTAGATGGAGACAACATCATTCAATCATTCAAAGCCAATTGTTCTACCATCTAGTTCATTTTTCCCCATCATGTACATGATGCTATGATGAAGCACTTGACTAATTAACTGAAATAGGGTTTATACGATGCCTTCTTCATACACCAGTTTAGCCACACTGTCAAAAATCAAGCAGTGAAGTTAGTCTGTAATGGCCTGTTATTCACAAAGCCATTCTAACTTTAGTCATCACTGTTTCCTCTTCTAAGTGTTCATGGACTCTTAAAAAAAAATCTCTTCTAGGATTTTTGTCAAGCTCTCTGATCTGTAATTCAATAAGTCTACCTTCTTTCCCTTCTAAAAATTGGAGCAACATTTTCCATCCTTCAGTCTCCTGGAACCTCTCCTGTTTTCCATGGTTTCCCAGTAATTACCCACAGTGGTTCAGTAATTATAGACATGCGTTCTTTCTGTTCCCCAAGATGTAGTTCAGCTAGGCCAAAAGATTTGAAATCATCAGAGCAGCTAGGATCCCTCTCATGAGCCCTCCTGCTTCCTCAGTTTCAGATTCCTCTGACTATTACTCACTCCTCACTTTTCCTGGGTCTACGACTTGGCAGAGATCGAAATTGTGGGATTCTTAATAGTTGCCAAACTTCACGTTTAGTTATGGGTCTTCAGAAGGACCTACTAATTGTCAGATGCAGAGTCAAAGTCTCATTCTGCGACTTCACTGATAAACATATTTGATATTCTTAGAGGTTTCTTAGAATTGTGATGGGTCACTCCTGGGACCACCATAACACCAGAAACACAAAGCCCATAGAAGTTCATTATTGCCCACTCATTATTGCTTAATATATTTAATTATTAACTAAAAGCTTAAAAAGGCTGTTGCCCTTTTTATAACGAGAAGGACCTGGATTTTTTGTGGGTCTGTGCTTGTTTCATTTGGTTTTTAATTCTCTCTCACTTAAATAAGGACATTATAATAGTTTAAATGGTTAAATACCTCACTTCACAGCCAAGTAATAGTAGAAGAAACGTAAGACCACAGCCTAAGTAGAATGAGAAATGTAAGTCTTCGGATTATTCATTGGAATATAAAAGTGAGAAAAAGGGTATCTAGTTCCAATATTTAAACAAACACAATCACCAAGACTTTGATGCTGTTTTTCCATTAACACTGCTGACATCAGACCCCGAGCAGTTTCCATAAAGAAATTTAATTTAAAACGTCCAGGACACAATATTGCTTTAAGAAAATTACTCTTTCAACCCCCAAGTCTAGCGCAGTGTCTGGCATGTAGTAGTCACAGAACAATGTTGAGCTGAATTTACAAGCCACATAAAGAATGTAAGTTAAATCTTGGACCCTTAAAACCATTATAGTTGTTTCACAGGCAGCAAGGGCTCAGGGAAAAAGAAAAGGTTTTAGAACAAAACATGCATTGTGAGAACTGTTACTCCAGCAAACGAAAACACATCCCAATAACAATAATACTTCAGTTTCTGTGGGCATTTGAAGAGGCACAATAAAGAGCCAACTTTTTTTCTTGCCTGTGTTCTTAAAAACACTGGAAGAGGAACAAAAATTTCTGGCAGATGGCGATCAAAATATCAGCTTCATTGCTGTTGGAAAGGGGCTTAGATTTTGGTAAGGCTAGACCTGCAAATACAGATCCCTAGAATTAGGGACTTACTTTAATCCTTGCTTTTTTCCAGCGGAGTCCACATGTTACACTACAGAAGAGTCACAAGTCACAGCAGTCCAGACAAACGCTCTGCTTCCCACGTGGAGGCTTGCTCTGTAACCCGAGAGAAGACCAGATGCAGACGTGAACTTTCGCATAGCCGCTCTTAAGAGGAAGGGGAAGAGAGGAGCTAGCTATGACTGCCCTCTTCCTTCTTTTAAATTCATCAGATAGGCGAATTCACTCCACCTGAGTGTTTGTGTGTTAAGGGTGGAACAAGAAACTGGTGCTTAGAAAAACCAGAGGAGTGGAGCATTGTTTCTACTTAAGGGTCTTTTAACACATCTTGGCTTAAAATATGTTTACACATTCATCTTCTCAAACTCAGGATGGCAAGCAGAGTACATATTTTCCCTATTTTTACAGTTAAGAAATGGAGATGCAGAAAAAAATGTGTCATAGTCACTTGAAACTCATTGTATCAATATGAATCTGTAATCCGACCACCCCCCACCTCCAACACCCAGCTGGTTGTTCTCTGAATGGATAGTGAAGAGTGATCCTTGATGATTATTCTTAGGCTGTAATCCTTTCACCCAGCATTATTTCAACAGCATCTATCTATCATCTATCTTTATCTATCATCTATCTGTCTATCTATCTATCATCTCTGTGTGTGTCTGTCATTCGTCTGTCTGTTCATCCATCCATTCATCTAAGAAACAAAGGGTGCAGGGAGGGAATTTGTAGTGAGAGGCTTCTGACAGAACTGGCCTTAGTCCGAGCCTAAGTAACCTAAATAAGTTTTTCATCCCCTTAGCTGGGCGTCAGTGGTGTCATTTTGTGGTGGGAAGTGAAAGAAGACTTTCTAAATCAATGAACAAATCAGAAGCCTATCCCTCAATTAATTGTCATAAAGAAATCTCACCCATCACAACCAAATAGCATAATTTAAATTTTTTAATAGAAGTATGAAATAAACACAGAAAAGCATATATATCATAAGTGTACAGCTCAGTTAATTTTCAAAAATTGAACATGTGTAGCCAACGCTAGATCGAAAAACAGAACATTACCAATTCTTCTGATCTATATTATTCTCTTCTGGTCACCCTCACCCAAGGGTAAGTTTATCTGAATTTCTAAGATAATACATTAATTTTGCCTGCATTGTACTTTTTATGAATGGAGTAATACAGTATGTACTCTGGTGTCCAGCTTCTTTTGCTTAACATTATTTTTTTGAGGAGTATCCATATTATTGTGTATATTTGCAGATCATTTATTCTCATTAGTGTGTTGTACTGCAGCGTGTAACTAAACCACAGTGTAGTTATCCATTCTACTTTTGATAGCCTGTGAGAAGTTGACAGTTTAGAGCTATTATAAATAGTAGTGATGTGAACATTCTTGTTCGTATCTCTGGTGCACATATATCTATGTACTTCTGTTGACTCTATGCCTACAGTGGTATTGCTGGGTCAGAGGGTATGTATTTGTTTGGCTTTTGTGGATGTTAGCAGTTTTCCAAAGTGTTTACTAGTTTATACACCCACCAGCAGTGTACAAGAATTCCAGTTGCTTTACATCCTCACAAGCCTAGTCCCCCACGAAAATGCACACGAACCAATCCCTGCAATCTGTGAATATGATACCTTGCATGGCAAAAGGAACTTTCAGAGCCATAGTGGAGATCCACTAGTAATTTTGTTGCTCTCTGAGGATCTCCTCAGTTTTTCACTGTTGAACCCTGAATAACCATCTACATTTTAAGTGTGAAGGTTACAGAAGAAATTATTGGAACAACTGCAGAGGGGAGACATCAGAGGGAGTTCAGTTCCAGATAGTGGAAATCATGCTGAAGTTTGTATAGTGTGTATGGAACAAATGATTCCGTTTAAGGTTAAAAAAACAAACCTTAAAATACCCTCAAAACCTCAGTAGTTTAATTAAGTTCATTACATCTGATGTGATTAGCAGTAAGATTCATAAACTATCAGTTTCTCCTACATCAGTCATGTTTTTGACTGTCCACAGTTATCTAAAACATATTTTACAAACTTCATGGCAGAAAGTCAGATGTGTCTGTTGAAGTAGAATGACTTTAAGACAGTATATCTTTACATTATATGGGAGGCTAACAAAACAGTAAAATCTGTTATGATACAGAGCTGAGTCATGTCAAAAAATCATATTTTAGAATTTGATGTCAGTGAGATTAGCTAGCACACTAAAGTTCTTTGTTTAATTTGCTAGGCCATAAATTCAGTTTTCTTATAGTCATATAGATGAGATTTAAACACATTACTGAGTAAACAAAGTACTTTTAGAGATTTGCTCATGGTTGTATTTTAAAGTTGACATTATTCTTTTAGGAGGCTGATATTTCTAATTTTATATTGTCCTTTTTGATAAATTGGCTTCTCTCTCTCTGCATATGTTTTAGTTTTTTCTTTGTAGTATCTCTATTTTTTATTATTTCATCTTACTAATACCTCCTCATGTCTTTTGAAATTCATCATCTTTTCCTCCTTCTCTCGAGGACATACAGAGAAGTACAATACATAAATACATATACATGCATATGTGTGGATGAGTGGATAGATAGATGTATGTCTGGGGCCCATGCTAGACCAATCAGCTGTGGAGAAAATGGGGGTCAAAGCAAGCTAAGCATGGCCACTTGTAACTCTCCCTTAAGAAAGGCAACTTTCCTTAGAAAGGATTGTGTATGCGGCAGGTAGCATGACCAATGTTCTTAACACATTCTTTGGCTTCATTTTAATCTCTTTTCCTGAGTTGTTCCTTAAATTACTGTTGCTTTCACACCCACCCAACTCCCTTCTCTTCTCATTCACACTTAAAAATTTCCCAGGTGATCTTATTTATTCAGTGGCTTTTGCAGCACTTGCTTTATCTCCAGCCCAAATGACTTTCAGGTACTCCAGGTTCTGGCTATCACACAGGCACTAAACTCAAAACATTTCAAAATAAATCCATTATTTTATATATCCAGGCCGCAAATGCTTTTCTTCCTGTATATCTTATGTCAGAACCATAAAGGCATATAAATACTCATTTTCTTTATATATAATATTGGACATAATATAAGACACATATAGTAATTTTTTACTGTATTTTCTCACTATAACGAAAATCTCCCTTACTTTAACATAAGTAGAATTCATTCATAAGGATATTTTAAAGTAAGACAATACACAGAAGTATATAGGGATAAGCAAGTCTTCCTCTCATTTCTGACCTCCGTATTCTAGTCCTCTTCCTCACAGGCATTGACTCTTCTCAACATCAGCTACAGCCTTGCAGGGATACCCTTTGTATAAATATATATGCATGTGTATTTTTCTTAAAATTTATGTTCTGCTGTGGATACATTTCTTTCCTTGTTTTTCCACTAACAATATAACTTGAATACTTACTATAAAAACAAAATAAATGTTTTTAGTAAGAAATGTTTATAGTAAGAAATGTTTATAGTAAGAATTTACATAAGGGAAACTTCTTATAGTTTCTGATTTGGGTTCTTAAAACTAACCATACTGCAATCCTGTTAGATTACGTCCTTTCAAGGAGGAAATGCTTAAAGTTACTGTGGATGATTGTAATTTGTTTTATATACTTTTGTCTTGTTAAAATCACATGTTTTTATTAAAGGTATTTTTGTACTTTCCTCACCTGCTGTCTAGAGGCCACACAATTTTAGCTTTTTTTCTGACATTGCCACTGTATTTCAAAACAATATGCTCATCTTTAAAAATGTGCTTTATCTTCACCAATTCTAGACATCGTCTATTGATATTTTTGTTCAAAAATGATTCAGCTCGTTTATAAAATCTCTCCTACTAATTCCCCTAGTCAATTTTTCAATATAATTATATCAGAATTTTGGTTTAATTAAGACTAAATTTTACATTATGAATATTTGTAAGAATTCTCTCTGTAGTCAAGGAGACTAAGTCCATGATTATCATTTGGGTTTTCCTGCAGTAAATAAGTATTAGGTTCAGGGGTCTGGGTCCAGCCTATGCTGCCGTCCAAGGGGAGGAGTGGGTCGATGGGCAGAGAGAACACTCGGGGGCCGTAGGCAGGTGAAACGCAGTTTTATTCAGCAGCTTTTTCATCAGCAGCTTACCCACATTAGCTCTCTTACACTGTCCGCCTTTATCTTGGATGTCTGCTCCAGCTCTGTGGCTTCTACTACCCCCACACCTGCAGCTGCACAGCTGGCTCTCCCTTGCCTTCAGGGTCAGCAGCTTAACTCTTTCTCTCTCTGGGCAAGAGCACGAGCAGTGTTGTGCCATGCTGTGCCATGCCAAGCTGTGTCCTGGCTCCCCTCTGTTCACCTGCAAGATGAACAGCTTTGTTTGCTCTCTCTCTTTCTCTGGGTACCAACGCCTGAACAAAAGCCATGACCAGTCGAGCTGAGCCAAGCCCCTGTGCACAGTGTCAGCAGGGCAATTATACCTTTTACAGAAAATAGTGGCTCAGAGCCAAGTATGAACTTACACAAATAGGTTATATAACAAGTGGAGGTGTGCGTCTGCCTGCCAAACTTGCTGAGTCATGCAGGCCTGGATATCTGCCTTGGCTTATTCCTTGATCAAAGCATATCCATATACCTTACAATAAGTATCTGTTTTCTCATTTGCTTAGTTTTCTATGTAGCTATTGATAATTTCCCCCAACTCCCTACCCCTAAGTGCTCAAACAGATCTGTCAAATGTCTTTTCTTTTATTGAGACGGAGTTTCACTCTGTCACCCAGGCTGGAGTGCAGTGGCACAATCTTGGCTCACTGCAACCTCTGCCTCCCAGGTTCAAGCAATTCTCCTGCCTCAGCCTCCCAGGTAGCTGGGACTACAGGCACACGCCACCACGCCTGGCTAATTTTGTATTTTTAGTAGAGAAGGGGTTTCCCCATGTTGGCCAGGCTGGTCTTGAACTCCTGACCTCAAGTGATCCACCTGCCTCAGCCTCCCAAAGTGCTGGGATTACAGGCATGAGCCACCATACCTGGCCTGTCAAATGTCTTTTAATATTTCCAGTGTACTCAAACACATCAGGACTGGGTTTGCCTTGGAGAACATTCTGCAGGGGCCCTCTGACTGACTCTAATTGCTCCTGGTGGCTCTCCAGGCTGCAGCAACACAGCAGTCTTTCTGGGGTTTTCTCTGCTCTCACCTCCATAGGATTTCCTGTTTTCTCTACCTCACATCTTTCTTTTGGTATAGCAACCTCTAAAGCTTTTCAAGAAAGAATGCATGGAATGTTTGAAAATATATATCCAGCTTCCATGTTTGAATGACAGTTTGATGGCTTAAAAATTCTAAATTGGAGAGCATTTTCACTGAGAATTTTAAAGACACTGCTCTATATTTCATTCCCTACCCACCTACCCACGCTGTTTTAGTTTTGCTGCTGAAAGTCTAATGCTATTTGATTTCCAAATCCTCTGTTCAATGACCTGTTTTCTCTTTCTAAAAGTATTTAAGATTTTCTCTTTTTTTTTTTTTTAATGCCCTGGGGTTTGAAATGCATTGTGATGTCCTTTGGTGTGTTTTATTTATTGTATTATGCATGCAATAGGCCCTTCAATCTGAAGATTTTTGTGTTTTGGTTTTGGAAATTGTCTTATTTTCTATGATGATTCTTCTCTCCTTTGTTTTCTCTGTTTTCTACTCTGGAACTGTTATTAGTTTAGCTATTGGGTCTTCTATACTGATTCTCTAACTTTCTTAATTTTTAAATTTTCCATCTGTCTCTTGGTTTCTGAGACATTTTCACAACTTTATCTTTCATATCTGTTGAATTTTCTATTTTAGTTATTCTACATTTAAGTGTTTTAAAATTCTTACTTGGATCCTTCTTAATAGCCTTTGTTATCGTTTCACAACTGTAATATATCCCTTAATCTTTTTGAGCATATTAGTTACATAATTTTGAAAGTTTTTTTATGCTTCTTGCATATTCTCTTTTTTTCTGGGCTTGATTTTCTATTATTTTGGGCCTGTTTTCACATTAGAGACTTTTCTCAAACAGCTGGCAATGCTTGGCTCCCCACTTATAGTTAGAAGGAGGCCCTGAGAAGCAAATGGAATCACTGAGTGCAGTTTGGCAGAATTCACTGTAGGGTAATAAGGCAGCAAGATGCTCTTCTCATGTAGGAGATACTAAGAGATTTTTCTCTTGAGCTGCTCAGTTTCACAGTGAGGAATTCTATAATCCTCTGCCTTGCAGCTTTGGAGGATGAAGCAAGGCCTTTGCTCTGACTGCTAAATAATAGGCTTTCTATCACTTCCCTTGTTTTTGGTCTTATGGTTTAGCCCAATTTCTGTGGTACTTTTGATCATCAAGTCCTGAAGTTCTCTAAGTTTCCATAGGGAAAATTGGCTCAATTCAAGCTGCAATCCCTCTGCAGGTGTCTGCACTTTAGCATTCCTGCACTTTGCTTTGTCAAGAACCGGCCTTCCATCTGTTTGTTATTTATTTATATTTTCCAATTATTTATTGGCATTCCTCATCTGCTGTCATCTCCTCACCTTTCTCAGCTTTGTCCTTGAATTTGTACTTTAAAAATCATTTGTCAATTTGATAACATTTTTGGATGGAAAGAAAATAAACATGTGGTGAATATTTGTTAATTGAAATTGTCATGAATCAGGAAGAAGCAAAAGGGTGCTGAAGGGTAACTGGTTAGGAATCTGTAGTGCAGGGGTTAACAAATTACTGCTCCCTATCCAAATGTTGCTCACAGCAGATGAGCTTAACCTGGTTTTTACATTTTTAAAAAGTTGTAAAACAAAACAAATCAAAACAAAACATTAGATTAGAGATCATATGTGGCCAAAAAAAAAAAAAAGCCTAGCATAATTGTTACCTAGCTCTGTACAGAAAGATATTGCTGAACCCAGCTTTAGTGCAGTGGTTCTCAACCTGGGAGCATCAAAAACAGATCTATGACCAGGTCTCACTCTGGACCATTAAGCAAAAATCTCTGTTGGCAAGGCTCAGGGGGTGATATTAGTATGCAGCGAGACTATTATGAAAACCCTCTCCTACCAAAATACAGCATTATCTACACCACCAAGATACCACCACCATCCCACCAACAAGAGAAACTGATAAATTTCTATGCTTGTTATTTACTATTTATGTTTATTTACTTTTTGAGACAGGGTTTTGCTCTGTTGCCTTGGCTTGAGTGCAGTGGTGTAATTATGGCTCACCATAGCCTTGACCCTCAGGGCTCAAGCGATCCTCCCACCTCAGCCTCCTGGGTAGCTGGGAGTACAGGTGTCCACAACCATGCCTGGCTAATTTTTTTTTTTAATATGTAGTCGAGATAAAGCCTCAGTATGTCGCCCAGCCTGGTCTCAAACTCCTGAGCTCAAATCCCTCCTTGGCTTCCCAAAGTAAGCCATCATGCCTGGCGTATGTTTATTTTTGGCAACATTATATACACATAAATTGCTTGTACAAGCCTGATGATTACAGTCAAAGTCCTCTGTGTCCCTCTTCCCCATTCTATAAGTATAGCCTCTTTACATTTTTTAAATTAATTCTTTTCTCCATATTTCTTTTTTTTGAGACGAAGTTTTTGCTCTTGTTGCCCAGGCTGAAGCGCAATGGTGCAATCTCGGCTCATTGCAACCTCTGCCTCCCGGGTTCAAGCAATTCTCCTGCCTCAGCCTCCTGAGTAGCTGGGATTACAGGCAACTGCCACCACGCCCGGCTAATTTTTATATAATTAGTAGAGATGGGGTTTCACCATGTGGACCAGGCTGGTCTTGAACTTCTGACCTCTGGCGATCCACCCCCACCCCCTCCACTGACCTCCCAAAGTGCTGGGATTACAGGCGTCAGCCACCGTGCCCAGCCTCTTTTCTCCATATTTCTAAATAATATGTTTATATTGCTTCTTCAGGATTTTTCAGTTTTAGACATTTTCTATTAACTTTCTACCATGAAAAATAAGGATTTAGTTCCCTTTCACAACCACACCCTCCCACACACATGCGAGCTTCCAAGATCCACTCCATCCTTTTTAATAGTTTTCATTAGAACAATATTCATTTTGTTAAATATGTTCATCAGTATGTAAATGCTTTTCACAGCTGAGCAATGCCATAGCCAGTGATTATGTTCTTGCACAATTATGTTCTTCCTGAAGTTAGTAATTAATCTTACTTTTGACTCCTCTCCTTAGTTTTCCATATATTATATAAATATATATATATATATATATATATATATATATATACACATACACACACACACACACACACGTTATTCAAAACTAAACTGTTGCCAATTGTCTAGGTCTTCTCTCAGTATAGACATCATGTATTCTATTAATATCATGTTTGTGAAACAGCTTCTCCTAGAGCCTAGACTGGAGGCTTACTGTACCTGGTGCATATTTGTCATGGGACTCTGGTTTTCCTCTTTCAGAGATGTTCTTTGCCTCTGGGTTGTATGGAGTACTCTGGTTTCTAGAGCCCAGATATTCTTCTTTCTTGGTTTAAGACTTCATCTTGGAGCAAATCCATCAGTAACTTTATGAGAAAGAGTGCATGGGAGACAAATGCTCCTGATATTGCATATCTGAAAATGTAAAGAATCCGCCGGCATGTTATTTACAGTTAGCTTGCAAATGGAATTCTAGGTTTAAATGTATTTTCCTTCACATTTTAATGGCATCAATCCCTCACTATACAACTTCCAGTTTTACTGTTTGAGCAACCTGAAGTCATTCTAGTTTTATATGTTTGTGGTGTGGAAGATTGTATTTCCAAAAATGGTTGCAAAATATCTTTGTCTCACATGCTACAATGTGACCTTTCTACTCTCCCATTGAGATGTGTGTACCTTCCCTTTGAATCTGCATGGCCAGTAATTTGCTTATATCCAACACATTATAGTGGAAGTGATGTTGGGGTAATTTTGAGGCTAGTTTAGAAGAAGCAGTATGCTTTTTGCCTTGTTCATGGGGACACTTGTTTGCGGAACCCTAAGTGGCAATATAAGAAGTCTGACTACCCTAAACATTATGCTCTAAGGAAACCCATGGCAAATAGAGAGGCCTCATGGGGTTCCTCTGTCAACAGCCCCAGCTAAGGTTCAAGCTGACAGCCAGCATCAAATGCTAAATATATGAGTGAATGAGACTTCAGATGATTTAAGCCATCTGTCCGTCATCTCTAGTTGTCTTCCCAGCTGAAGTCACAGACATTGTGGAGAAGAGATAAGCCATTCCTACTGCGCTCTGCCTAAATTACTGACCCACAAAACCCAAGAGCATAATAAAATTGTTGTTTTAACCCACTAAGTGTTGGGAGAATTTGCTGCATGACACTAATGACTGGAACAGTATGTGACTTTTAGAAACATTTTTGAAAGCTCTTAGGATTTAATTTTTGTTTTTCAGTGTCCTGAAAGTTTATGATGGTTATTTCACTCATTGTAAGTCAACCCTTTCAATGTGAAAATATTCATATCTTTCAGTTCTTAGAAATTGTATCAAGTTGTTTTGGCAGTGATAGTTTTTCCTTTTTTTAATTTAATTTTTATTTTTAGAGTTTCTCTTATTTAGAGGCCAGACCTCTTGGACTAATAATCTTCTAATTTTCTCATTTCTTCTTTCTCATTTCTCATTTCTTCTTCTTTTTTTCTTTTATTTTCCAGCTCTTACTTTTTAATTTCTGAAAAAATTTCCAAACATTATTTTTCTAATTCTTGTCATAGTTTTAATTTTCAACACTTTTATTAAGGGCATTTTGTTCTTTTTCTCTTTTCTAAAATGTATGCAATTTTTCTTCTTGTCTATACTAGGACATTAGTGATCATTTTTGTTCACTTTTCTTTCTTTTTTAAAGTTTTCTTCTACTTGAATAGCCTCTGTTGCATAAAAGCTGCTTTTATCTATTTGTTTGTTTTTGTCTCTTTCTTTGATGCTTTGTGACCCTTGGTTGTTTTCTCATAGTTAAGAATAGGACACTAAAAATGGAGAGGAGTAGTTGGTTGGTGGCTTTACCGCTTGATATTCTGTCTGGGCCATTTCATTGGGGGAAGTCCTGGTGTCAATATTTTTATCTTTTTTTGGAGGGAAGTGGCAGGAACTGATGTGATTCCTTACCTTGATCTGTGCCTGCTGTCTACCAGCCCAGAGATCCTCTATTTTACACTCCAGAGAATAAACCTGTAGCTTCCAGCAGGAGAGGACAGTTGTTTAGCTGCATGGACCTGGCATATAACATGAAGATACTTTCAACCAATCTTCCAGTTTTTGTCCTATCTTCTTCTTTATATCCAGAGCTGTCTGATATCCTCAATTCCTATGCATTTAAGGGTTTGCACTGTGAATTCAAATATTTACTTATTTCTTCTGCCCAGTCTTTAGATTTAACTTTCAGAATTTAGCTTTGCTTCTGCTAAGTCAGTATCACTCATTCATATTACAGCTTCCAAAATTTTGCAACTGTCATTTTCTTTCCTTTTCCCTTTGTCTTTGGTTGATATGCTTTTTTAGATGGCTCTTTGCTATGATTTTAATGGAAACCAGAGAGGCAGAGAGAGTAAATATATGTACTCAATCTACCTTCTTTACTGTTAAATTAAAATACGTACATCAAAGGAATCTCTACATTAAAATTTAGAATTTGTTAACTAATCTAGATATGTCTCATTGAATTCCTTTTCTTATAAGATTATTGTAATTTTTAACGTTATAATTTCTTCATTCATTTCTGAGTGGCATATTGAAATTAATAACAGCCTCTGAAGAAAGAGACTATTTCCAATAAATATACATGTTGATTGTAAGAGAGACCTTGGTTTAAGAAAAATTAAAGTGTAAAATCCTGGAAATATTTGGGCTGAGAAACTATAGTAATTAAATATAAAAAATAAAATTGAGAACTTTTAGCAACAAAGCAAACGGAGAAAATGACTTGTAGTAGTTCATTAATAATTTGTCTTATATTTTGACTCTGCTAATAGTAAGAGAAAAATGAATCATCATGGAATTGTACACAATTTCACAATTTTACCTGAGGCAAAAGAAAATCTTATTCCATTTTGGCATATCTCCGGAGTAGTGAGTTTGACATTTTCATCCTGATTTCCCTCTGGTCAAACATTTGAATTTTTTTACTTGTTATCAAGGAAAATGTTGTGAAATCTTCTAGATTGTCTTTTATAATGTTTAATTGAGAATTTATTTTTAAGTGTTCTTGTGTCCAGGCCAATAGAAAAGAACAAATTCCAAGAGCTTTCTCGGACAAGAGAAAGGGCATTTGAGGTTTCTGCACATATCCTCTGGATACAGTGAGGGAAAGAATCCAACTTGGCAAAATTAATTTATGAAGAATTTAATTTCACAAATGGCTATTTAAAATGTTTCTTTTCAGGGGTGTTTTGGGATAGGGATGGCACATATGGCTGCCAACTAGATCTTTTTTTAGGTGTATTTAGAGACCTGATTTTTAAAAAAGAAGTTGGTCATTACAATTTTTTTCTCGTTTTTTATATTTCTACTGTCTGACCATGCCTTGAGCCATGAACTCAGCTGATCTGACCATCTCTGGCTTCACGTGGCCAGCACCAAATTAGATTGTGTCATGTACCCTGGAGTTGATCCTATCATTTCTTGCTGTCTGTTGGCCCTTCATATCCTGGTCTGTTCCTGTTCTTGATTCCTGACATCTGGCTTAGGCTCCTGCCTGCGATTGTATGCTTGCCCGTTAAATCTGAGGCTGATGTTGCTCCCTTGGTGCTGTCATTTGGCTCTGCTCCTTGTCCCCCATTGGCTCTCACTCCTTGTAATGGACTTGCCTGGGCCAGTCTTGCTAACAACCCAGCATGGTTCAGTGTGGCCCCTGAAAACCCATCTCAAGATTAACTTGCGTGTGTGTCTACAAGGTTTGACCTTGTCCCGCCAAGCAAACTCAGACCATACTGGCAACCAGAGGTGAAGAGTGGTTTCTTGGCTTGCAGAGAAATTTGCTGTGTACTGAATAAAAACCTCTTTGTTCCCTTAAACACAGATGTTAACTCCCTTTGATGCATACTTACAAGCTTTCAATGAGTTCAGTGGTTTCCTATTTATTATTATTTTTTAAATAACTTATAGTCATACCTCAATATGTGGGGGATTGGTTCCAAGACCCCACTCCACAGTATACCAAAATCCACACATCCTCAGGTATCACAGTCAGCCCTGCAGAATCTATGTACACAAAAAGTTGGCCTTCTATTTCTCATGTGTTTTGCATCACCTCAATAACGTATTTTTGATCTGAGTTCAATTGAACACAATCCAAAAACAAAAAAGAAAGAAAAAATCCATCTATAAGTAGATCCATACAGTTCAAACTCATGTTGTTCAAGGGTCAACTGCACTTTAATTTGAGGAAATGTTAATCAGATGTCAAATACAAGAAATAATTTTCAAGATATAAAATTGTTAAGATATAAAATGCCTTGGAACATGGGCATTACACACACACACACACAAACACACACACATCTGAAGGCATATTTGTTGAGGTTTCAATTTTTCATTAAAAAATATTTTAATTAATTTAAGGCATTCTATCCTTGCAATTTAAATATTAATTGAGGATCCTTCTTTTAATTTCAAGAATTTTAAGTTACAAAATCTAGAGCCTATATTCAAACATTATATGGAGAAAACTAGGAATTCTAGTCTTAGCTGTGATTCAAACAAGTTGTGATCATTTTGAACAGGACAATAATGCCATTGTAACCAAATCCAGTGCTCATACTCACTCACTGCATGATGTGGTTTGGCTCTACGTCCCCATCCAAATCTCATGTTGAATTGTAATCCCCAGTGTTTGGGGAGGGATCTGGTGGGAGGTGATTGGGTCACGGGGACAGATTTCCTTCCCCCTTGCTGTTCTTGTGATAGTCAGTTCTCATGAGACCTTGTTGTTAAAAAGTGTGTAGCATTTCCCCCTTTGCTCTCACTCTGTCTCCTGCCAGCCATGTGAAGATGTGCTTACTTCCCCTATGCCTTCCACTGTGATTGTAACTTTCCTGAGGCCTCCCCAGCCATGCAGAAACTGTGAGTCAATTAAACCTCTTTTCTTCATAAATTATCCTGTCTCAGGTACTTCTTTATAGCAATGTGAGAATGAACTAATACACCGCATGACAGCCAATACGTACAGAGACAAGGTGTTGGGGCAAGGAAGGCAGCTTTATTTAGAGAGCCAGCAAACCGAGAAGACGACAAACTAGTGTCCTTTAGCAACATCTTAAGTAAATATGAATTTCAGGAATTTTATTTTCCTTTTATGTTAGGGGAAGAGGGAGGGCATTAAGATCAATAGACCTATGACCACGGACATCTGGGTGGCAGTGAGGGTCCGAGGAGGTTCTCAATCTTCTTTCTTCTCAATCAGTTGGCTTTGGATGATGTAAGTCAGGTCACAATGTTCCTATAAATCTTTAGCATAACATTGTTAGTCACATGCATCCTTTCTTATCTCCTCAGGGGGTTAGTGCTGTGAAAGAGACTATTATTATTCTTGCTTTAAACTATAAATGAAATACCTCTCATAGTTAGCTTTGCCTACATGCAGAGATAAGCAAAAGCAGTTAACCTAAAAGAAATGACTGCAGTGATGGGGTTAGGAGCAAAATGAAATTAGTCATGATAGGCCTTCTTTTTACTGTTAAACCATCTGGCATAATATCTAAGAGAAAGTGGTTATATTACATAATTTTTAAGGACCCCATTAGTTTTACGGCTCATCCATGTCTATGAATCCAAGTGATGACTCCAATACCTTTATCTCTAGCTCCTGCCCAACCCTAACAAAATTAAAAAATACATGCAAAGCTATATTTTCATATAACTGAAAACATAATAAATGTAGCTTTATAATATAAATATAAATATACCTTTCTAATACAAAGTAGAAAGTCATGTATACATCTATGATTATAGAGATGCCTGTAACAATTATGGTTATACATCTGAGTGTTCTGCTGAAGGGTCAGCAATTTTGGATAGATGGTAATATAAAGACAAATTATCTTAAATATTTTGTGAAATTTACTTTCCTTTATTTCAGCAAAATCACATATCATTGTTGTACTCAAAATTTTCACATAATCTGCATTCTAATGAAGCTGATGAGAAGAGAATCTTGAGTTTTCATTAAATAACATTTTTATTTATTTTAAGTTGGAAAACTATTCTTTTGAGTCAGTAGCTATTAAAATTGTCAATAAAAGTTCTTAAAGCAATACTTAGATTCAGAAATGAACAAAAAATGTTTCATACCATGTTAAAACATTAGAATGTGATCAGTTATGACAAATCACTATCACAGATTCTTAAAACTAGTTTAAATTTTCTTATAATGTATATCATGACTTCCACTTTCTGAGTTCTCTCTCTCTCTGTGTCTCTGTCTCTCTCTCTCTATATATATAAAATATATATTTACAATATATATGGTATTTCTTTTTTCATCTTCTGAGTTTTTCAATACTAGCATATTATAAAGCTAACCAAAAACAATGATACATTCCTCAAGTTTTTCAAAAGTCTCCTCAGTCAAACCCTATGTTGAAAAACACTGGGCAGAAAATATTTTCATTAGAATTTGCTTTTGAGGCCAGGCATGGTGGCTCATGCCTGTAATCCCAGCACTTTGAGTGACCAAGTTGGGAGGAGCACTTGAAGACAGAAGTTGGAGATCAGCTTGGGTAACAAGCTAGACCTTGTCTCTAAAACAACAGCAACAATAACAACGAAAAAAAACCAAAAGAAAAATAGTAGCCAGACACAGTGACGTACTCCTGTAGTTCCAGCTACTCCAGAGGCTGAGGCAGGAGGATTGCTTAAGCTCACAAGTTTGAAGCTGCAGCGAGCCGTGACTGCACCACTCTAGCCTTGGTGACAGAGTGAGATCACACACACACACACACACACACACACACGCAAAGTTGTTTTTGAGATTCTTAGACATGAACTTCTTCTTCCTAGTCAAAATTACAAAAGTTTTTGCTTTTCCCTTAAATTCCAAAGATTTTATTGGAATAGCACTTTGCTGCATTGTTTGAATGTATTTTAACTCTAAAAATAAAAATAAAAAAATTATATACTTTACAAAAGTCAATAGCCCATCTTAGATCAGCCTGTTTTTTTTTCTTTTTGTAAATTTTGCTAACATCTTTAGTACCAAACAACTTCATAATAACTAAGGCTAGCAAAATATTTCAATTTTTGCCAGAGCGATTTTCTCCATGTTTGGGTACCTTCTGTGATTTTGCCTAACTCTCATAGTTCATTACCTATTTTATCTATTATAAATCAATTTGCATTTTGTTCATATAAAATCTTGTCTAGTTTCATTTCTATATTGCATCTGAAGTGGTTATAAAGTCACATTAAACATGTATTTTTATCAGGATGTTCCATATTTTGTCAGATCCAGAAAATATTTCATACAATCTTTGAATTGTACCAAAAACTATCATCACTATTGACACGGTTGAGACCTTATTTCCTCAGAACAAATTTAAACCATGTACTATACAAAGCCTAAAGAATGCCTCTGGAGTTTCAGTGAAATATTTAGCTCTAACAATTTTTTTATTTAATAAATGTTAGTGCCATTTTCATAGCTTGCAAGGGTTCGAGGCTATCCAGAGATCTGTGGGAAATACTAAATGGTTTCCATTTTAACCACTAAGTTTTGGGGTGATTTGTTATGCAGCAGTACATTGTGGTAATAAATAATTGATATGGAATTTGGTATCCTGAAGCAGAATTCTGGCATAACAAACCCTTGAAGTACGTGGCACCAGCTTCTGATTCAGGTGACAAGCATAGGCTTTAAAGTGGCAAGGAAACTTAGCAAAGGCTGGAAGAGAACTAAGGAAACTGCCATAGCAAACTGGAAAAATTGTGTCCCATTAATAGTGACAAAACGTGTAAAACTGTCACCTGCGGTAATTGGAAAAACGAAAAATGTATTTAAATAAACTTTTTGGATTTGAGCAAGAAGATTTCCACACAAAATATTAAAATGGTCAACTATCTTTTACTAGCTGCAGATGATAAAATGCCACATAAAACAGATGAGACAGACAAAACACTGGCCACTTTGCAAGCAGAATTTAGAGGGAATAGAGAGGAACTAGGACTTACACGGTTGGAAAAATAAAGCTATTTATCATCTTCATCTAGTTGAGTCAGTTAAAAAATTTATCAAAGTAATATTGGGATTAAGCAAATGATCAAATCAAGCGTGTGGATGAAAGAACTCTTGTTAAGACCACTGAAGGAATTAAAGTCGTCCATGGTATACCTCTGAGCCTACAAAAGTCTGCTAGGAATCATAAGGGTCTGGTCTCCCAACAGCCTGACCTAACCAAAGTAGCGCTGATTGAGTCTAGAGAACAGGGCCTGTTTCAAAAGAATTATGGGTGTTGTGAGATAAAGGAACAAATGTAAGAAGCCATGTTTACTCATTTCTGCTTGCCAGCATGATTTCACAAAGCCCCTGCCTCTGTAACAATGTGCAGCTCTCTGCAGAAATGCTTTGAACACAAAACAGGATAGAGCACGCAGCCCCCCATGTCTCTGGCCTGTGTCACTATATTCCTTAAAAGATAAATGACTCTAGTGCTTGCCTTTCCCTGCAAATAAAAAACATCTCAAGGGGTTAGTAATTACGCCTCTGTAATCTATAACCAGATATGCTCTTACACTCAAACCTTGATATGATTCTGCCTCAGTGTAACTTCTGAGCAAGTTTAATGTGATTTCACACATACTGAACCCTCACTACTTGTATATGAGCAGTGGGATGAAATAGTGGGCTGCAGCAGTCTGACGGAACTGCTCTAGGGCTACAGAGGCCCCGCTGGTTAGTCCTCAGTAAGAATTCTGAGTAAAACTAACTTTCATTCTTTAAAAGCTTGATCTTTATTTTTCTGTAGCCAGTGGTGTGAATTTTGCCAAATGACATCTATGCTAATCAGATTCACAGGAAAATTACAAAAAATATTTAGAGACTTCCATGGGTAAAAGTACCACTAACATGGACTAAAACGATGTGAGACTATCCAAAATGTATGAAAGTCTTTGGAATCATAACTTTCTTTGTGGAAAACTAAGCTGAAAAATGCACTCAATGAGCACACTTTCCCTTGCTCTCTCATGGGAGTTTTGATGAAACAGACCAGTTATGCTAAGGAAAAGGGTATGTTATGGAACAGGTTTTCTGCTTGCATATTGAAGTCATGCAAAAAATGAAGAGAAAAACTGAACAAGATGTAAGAAGCTTTAGTAAACAGTAGCCAAATTTGTTAAAGAAATACAATAGAAGGGAAAAGAAGAGAGTAAGGAAGAGAGAGAGAGAGAGAGAAAGGAGCAGACAGAGTCATGGAATGTGTTTCAAAGAAAAAAGATTTCAGTACATAGCACTGGAGAGTAAGAAGAATGCTGACACAATCTCCTCTCCAGCCTTTGAGAGGATGGAAGGGGAAATGGTAGGTAAGTTTCAGATTAAAGATGTAGAGAAGCTTGATTGTTAAGTAGTTGTGCATAGGGAGGATAAGTTCCTATTTTCATAGAAGTCATGTTTTATTGCTTAATGCCTTGGGATCCTGTCTGGCTGACCATTTGTTCTGTCTATAACATGCCAGTTTGGATAACCATTTCTCTGGTCATCTTACGCAAATGATCGTTGTAAAGTGTTTTAGAAGGAGAGGAAGAGTGGGAATTTCGGTTTGTGAGGAAAACGTTTATTTGTTCAATGTATGAATGAAGGAGAATAACAAAAGGTGCGGTAAGGGGAGAAGGAGGATGAAGAGAGTTTTAGGTTTGTTGGAAAGTTCAAACATTTCCTCTGAAGGTTCAATCATTGAGTCTGCTGAAATAAACTGACAATAGACAGGTTAACAGGAAAAAAGCTATACATATTTATTATGTGCACTTGCGCATGGGAGTCACACAAAATATGTGACTCAAACAAAGGCCAGACGGTTGAAGCTCAAACACCCTTCCTCTTCATAGGAGAGCTGTAGGCAATGTTAGGGGAAGAGTAAATAAATTTAAGAGAGGTGAATGGGCCTGAAGAACAGACAGTTGTCCAGGACAAAGTTCTCCTGGCCTCTGGTGTGGTGCCAACTCCAGTCTTCCTTCCTGTGATATGCATCAATTTCCTTTAGTTGATGAGAATATGTGGGGAAGGAATTTACAAAAGTTGACTATCTTCTGAAAGATCTGGCCTTTAGTTAGACGGAGGAGCCTCAGAAAAAGCCCTTCCCTTCCCTGCATTTGCTACTTCCCAGATGCTCTCAGTTTGCATACAAAGGGGCATATTATAGAATGATGTTTTCTGAGCCCCCAACAAGTTCTGTGAGTGACCCAAGATCCTTAGCATGTAAGATAAAGTAGCATTATCTGGCTTTAAGGATTCCATTAGTATCTTTGTGGATAGACTTCCGATCTCTCTGGAAAGAAGAGATTCTGCTTCTAATACAAGAAGAGTGAGTGGACTGCTTAGGTTCCCTGTGTGCAAGTAGTGGCACTCTCCTAGTCTGGGATCGTTATTTGCTACAAATGATCTCTTTGTTTATTACTAAGCTTAACATTTCCCCTAAGTTTAATGTTAACTCATCTTCAGTATATTGTCTACACTTTAGAGACATCTTCACAAGTTGGGGTATAGTTTTTCTTTCTTATTAAAAAAAACTCCATGAGCTGTATTTCATGCCTTGCTGCTTAATCAATTTTAACAGATGCAAAGCAAATATCAAGTATATATTATATTATATATATATATATATATATTTGGTACAGTATGTTTGTCAGAATGAGTCTGTTAGGAAGAGCTTTGGAGAATTCTAGTGGATAGATTCTATTTTTCATGTGTAATCTTTATGTACAGTCACAGGTTTCCACCTCCTGAATTTTAGGAGTGTAACACTGAAGCCAAAGTTGGCAAAGTTTCATTTAAAAGACATGAGATATGAGAAAGGCCTTAAGTGTCCAGTTACAGTAACCCAACAAAAAGAAATCATTTCCATTTCACTGAGCAGAATAAGTCAGGTAGATTTAGAAGATTCAATTTCCAAGTTCTTCGGGTTAATTCTAGTCACACTCTCGCTTCAGGTTGGCTTTACTATCACAGAAATTACCCAGGCTTGATGGGAATAAATGGAATGAAAGACCACAAATGTAGGTCATGCCCATTCAAGACACTGCCAAGCACATACTCTTGCTATACTATTGGGATTTAATAATTGCTGTCACATGACTTCAGAAGTATGCCCCATGAATACATTTTTTTTTTTTTTGAGACCGAGTCTTGCTCTGTTGCCAGGCTGGAGTGCAGTGGCGTGATCTCAGCTCACTGCAACCTCAGCCTCCCAGATTCAAGTGATTCTCCTGCCTCAGCCTCCCGAGTAGCTGGGACTATAGTGAATACATATTTTTCCTACTACTTGATGCAGAAGTTGGCCTAAGGAGGTCACACACTGAAATCCCAGAGCTTGCCAATGAAAATGTTTGGCATAGTATGGCAGAACTCAGATTTGTCATCTCTGGAGGGGTCACCTTTTGACTCATGGTACATGTGATTTCATTCTTGAGCCAGAATGAGTCTGTTAGGAGGAGTTTTGGAGAATTCTAGTGGATAGATTCCATTTTTCATGCACAGTCTTCATACACAGTCACATGTTTCCACCTAGTAAATTTTAGAAATGTAATGCTGAAGCCAAAGTTGGCCAAGCTTCATTTAAAAGACATGAGACATGAGAAAGGCCTTAAGGGTTCAGTTACAGTAACCCAACGAAAAGAAATCATTTGCATTTACACTGAGGAAAATAAATCAAGTAGATTTAGATGATTTAACTTCCAAGTTCTTTGGGCTAATTATAGTCACAAGACAGAAGGAACATTCTAGCCAGGCTAGAAGAATAATTCAAGGGAGTAAGAAACAAACAAACAATGAAACCTCTCAACAGCTATTGATCATAGTATTTTGCCAATATATGTGAAAGCACAGGCACGTATCTGAAGGCAGAGTGTTTTCTAATAATTGGTGACTGGAAATTCCCTAGCAGTACCACACCTCAAGGTCTGGCTTCACATGCACAGTGAGAATTCACCAAACAAAACATTTGATTACTGAGAGAGTTTAGAATAAAGATGCTCTAAGAATCTGGAGTACACACGTACTTGCAAAAATGTAATAAACACTATACAAAAATTGATATACTAGGAAACAACTATTGGGAGAGTAACTGACATGAATGGTTTAAAAATTTGGAGGTTCTAGAAGAAAATTATTTTGGTTGTATTGATAATTTTGTATATCTAGGAAAATTTCCTAATTTATTGCTGAAAGGTATTAACACTACTTTGTAGGATCAAGGTAATTACTAATCAGAGTCAAATAAAAGAATTTTCTGATGTATAATGTGGTTGTTGAAAAGGTAGGGTTGGGAGCGTTGGAGAGGAGTAGAGGATAGGGGAGGGTATGGGAGAGTAAGAGAGTGGTCCTCGCCTATCCTGAATTATTTTGAATAGGTTTCAGACTACTTCGAATAGGTTCGATGAATTGTTATTAGCAAGAGGACACCTGCTGGAGAAAAAGACTTTACATGGGTTCTTAGGGGGTGGAGCAGTTCCAACGTGATGAAGATAGCCTGGTATCTGTCTGAAATATGGGATTCCCCAGTTGGTCCTTGGGTCATCTGAGTCACGGAAAAGAGGACTCCAGGCAAATGTCAGATCCGTGTTTATGAGGAGATGGTGTAGTGCTTAGAAGACCAAATCCAATCCAGAGCTAGATGCAAGTTTTGCAGGGAAAACCCCAACATATGACTGTAGAAGACCAGGATAGGCCACTCCAAAATATGCCTTTTTGGTATATTGATTATTTTGAGCTTGTTACTTTGAGAAACTGTGGACACAAGAGTGGCTCTTAATAGTTGCCCTTTTGTAAAGAAAATTTTTATCTATAAAGGAAATTTTCATTAATATAGGTATTTGTACCAGGAAGAAAGCTGTTCCTATGACAACTTTTATCACCTCGGGGCTCTTATTTGCATAACAAGACAACTTTTATTCACCATACATTTCCTCCTCTCACCCTCCCATAATTTGTGGCTACCATCACCCCAGCAGCCCCAAACTCCTATTCCGTCTAACTCAGGGAGCTTTAATCATCTGTTCCTTCTTACAGTCTCATATTTTTGTGGGTATCCCTGGCGTATGTGCATAATTAAAATTATTTTTCTCCCAATGATTTGATTTATGTTAATTTAATTCATAGCCCAGCCAAAGAACCTAAGAAGGTAGCGATAAGTCATTTTTCCCACCCCTATACACGTCTTAGGCAAGATGAATTAGAGCCAATGAAGTGTAAGTTATGATGTTAATTTAATCCCATTTATAAACACAAACTAATAAGGTCTGGGACTACTCATGTTACAGATCTATAACAAATTATGCATTGCCATAGCCCCCCCTCCGTCCCACAATCTCTTAAGCAAAGGGATTAAACTAGGGTGTATATTTCTTCAAATCCACACCAGTTCTTGGAATTTTAGACTCTGTGGTATGTTGTTTGTTTAAGCTACAAGATGTGTGAGCAAATTAATCAAAGAAAAAAATGACCCACATGAGTGCTTTCTTAACAACGTTGACTTCTTGACCAAACATAATTTTAAATCGGATAGCCTCTGAGTCTTCGTTTACTTGTTGGAAAGTTAAGAGTAACAAAGCTATTTATTGTATTTTTTCCAAGGAAGAAAATGATGAAATTCTTCTTTTCTTTCTAAATTGAGCCAACATATTTCAGAGAGTATACATTCTTTCATAAAGTCTGGTTAGCATTTTTGGAAGAATCTGTTTGTTATTTGTTTTCTGTCAAACATATTAGTGCAATTTTGCTGAAAAACAGCCCACTAATGACAGCCTCGAATCAGAACAACAAGCAGCTTCCCAAGAAGAGTCTTGAAACCATCTTATTACCCCTAAAAGTTTTTGATAATTTTTTCTTTAAAACAAAAAACTAAATGTTGTTTCTTGCTAAAGTAAAGAGAGAAAAATCTAATTGTCTGAGGCACATGGGTTAAATAGTTCTCTAAATGAGAACTTAGTCTACTTCCTTAGGCAGAAACATACTATTTCCTCTTTTTAATCTCTATTATGAAGAATCTAAGAATCCCTAGAAAACCAAGTACTCTTCCTTTTCATCAGGTTCATCTGTACAAAGAGGTGTATAAAGGGATTTATTTAGAATTGCTCATTGATGCAAAATGCTGGTGACTCTTTTGTAAATATAAATATTCTTTAATAGGGAAGCAGTTTTATTCATATCTATGTAATATGTATATCTATGTAATGAAATACAATGTGGCTTTAAAAAGAGTAAACAAGATGCATATGTACTGACATGGAACGTGCTCTAAGATATCCTGATAAAGAAAGAAACAAGAAGCAAAATAATATATACATCTGTTACCATTTGTAGTTTAAAAATAGGAAGGGGAGTGGGGAGAGGTATACATATCTCTGGTAACCTGGGGAAGGAGAACCAAAGTATGTGGAAGGCAGAGGAGGAGAAATAATTTTTTCCTTATTATACAATCTTTCGTGCTGTTTAAATAGTTAAGCATGCTGCAATATTTCTTATTTAAATTACACAAATGAATCATTGAAAATGTAACCCATGTGTATAGCCTTGACGTTCTTCTGGTCCAAACACATACTTTCAAGACTTATCTTTTTCTTTTATCAGAGGCGTTTGAACCAGAGCAACTCCATCTTGAAAAGGGGCTGAGTACAATAAGGCTGAGCCCTACTGGGCTGCATTCCCAGGAGGATAAGGCATTCTTAGTCACAGAGATAGGAGGTTAGCACAAGATACAAGTCATAAAGACCTTGCTGATAAAACAGGTTTGCAGTAAAAAAGCCAGCCCAAACCCACCAAAGCCAAGGTGGGAATGAGAGTGACCTCTGGTCTTCCTCACTGCTGCAGTCCCGCCAGTGCCTGACAGTTTACAAATACCACAGCAATGTCAGGAAGTTACCATATATGGTCTAAAAAAGGGGAATATTAATAATCCACCCCTTGTTTAGCATGTCATCAAGAAATAACCATAAAAATGGGAAACCAGCAGCCCTCGGAGCTGCTCTGCCTATGGAGTAGCCATTCTTTATTCCTTCACTTTCCTAATAAACTTGCTTTCACTTAACCCTATGGATTCACCTCAAATTCTTTCTTGCACAAGATCCAAGAACCCTCTCTTGGGTTCTGGATTGGGACCCCTTTCCGGTAACAGTTTTACTCTAGTATAAAGAGGACACATACTGTTCAAAGCATCTTAAAGATCACCTGGTCAAACCACCTCATTTTAAGGAAGTACCTTCTAAAGGTACTTCCTCCAAGAGTGGAAGGTACTTGGCCAGGATTACACAACTTGTTAGTACCAATGTCCAGACTAGAGCCTCAAGCTTCTTAATTCTACAGAAGTGCTCTACTGTGGTGCCAGACCCCTATTGACTCCAGTAGGGAAGGCACCAATGCACCATGTCCAAGAGCCCAAAGAAGAGACCCAAGTGAATAAGACATAGACTTTATCAAGGACGTACATACAGGGCAGTCAGGGAGTGGTCGGATGGACAGGAAAAGTGTTACCACTTGTAAAGAGCATGCAGTTTATATAAAAATGTTCATTTAACCCCCTCCACCTAGCAACCTCCACCTAGCAAACTCCATTTAACCCAAAACGTAGGGCCTCAATCCTCTGTATGACCTGCATTCTAAGGGATGGGCCAGGGATTCATATGTTCTTCATAGAGAAGGAGTGAATCTCTGGGTTGGCCACTCCCGGATTCCTTAGCTCAGAACTCCTAACACACATTTTTCTTAGACGGAGGTCATTCATAGGGTATGCTTGAGTTATTGCTCTCAGGTGTGTCTGCCATATATCTTCTCACCCTGCGGCCCTCTAGGAGAGGGAATAAACAGCCTTGACCGTGAGAGTGACTTTCTTCCCATTTCTCCTACCTGGTACCGCTTGCTAAGGCCCGTACCTCTGCACCTCATGTCCCAGGGCATCCTGCCTAGACTTTAGGCATCAACTAACTAGAATAACAAAATAATAAAATGTCCTAACTTGGGCCTTCTTAATTTGAGGTATGTGAATGGGCTTCAGGAAATCCTGAATCTAATAAAAAGCTAAGGACTCTAGGGAGAGAGTTCAGTTTTCCATGAGCTTCACTGCCAAGTAAGACAAATAACACTTTTATGGATATATAAAAGAGACCTCAGAAGCCATCAAGCCATCAGATACTCAATTGTCCCTGACAACAACTTGCATTTTTTCCTTCTGTTAGAATTATATCCAAGTGCTGGAGAGTTGTCACCAACAACAGTAATATTCACTTGGACATTTAGCTCTAGTTTAAAGCACTGGAGTGAAGTTGGTTTCCTGTAGTTGAATTTGCAGTGTTTAAAAAAAATATTAGCCTGCCTTATGATATTTTATAAGTAGGAAGTAAAATTTTGGTTGAACAAAAGCCATAATTTATTTAACAAATATTTATATAGCGCTTACTATATGCTAGGCACTGTTTTAAATGCTTTATAATAATTAAGTCATTGAATTGTCAGAGAACTACCTATGAGGTAAGTGCTCTTCTTATATCCATTTCACAGGTGAGGAAACTGAGGCACAGACAGGTTGGGGAAGCAATCCAAATGAAGACATCAGAGGGTATTCACCCAGCAAGAGGCAGAACTAAGATCTAAATTCAGGCAGTCTGGATCCAGCATTTATGTTCCTAAACACTTCTTTGCTCGCTTCCTGTTATGAGTGTGAAAAGAATATTCTGTTTCATAGAAGATAATCATCATCAGGTTTTACCACAAACCTTGCATTGGCTTTAGGAGTAAAACATAAATAGCTATATTTTTTCTAATTTCTTTATGTTAGTTCTAATAAACAATGTATTAAATACATATTTTTAGGGCATTACATGCATATTTAATTTTACCAAGCTAATATTATCGGGTTTCATACTCCTTTTTTGCATCAGTACACATATTCAATTTCATATTTGACTTTTTTTTTAATTGCACAGGGAGCCAATTGGCAGCTGTGGATCAAATTGGCTTACATATATGTTTTGGCCAGCATAACGTTTAAGAATTTATTTCCTTCCTTCCTTCCTTCCTTCCTTCCTTCCTTCCTTCCTTCCTTCCTCTCTTTCTTTCCTCCTTTCTTTCTTTTTTTCTTTGACAACATTTACAAATTGGGAAATTGACCATGAAAGTCTAAATTTCTGGCTTCTTTTTGAAAAGACAGAAGGAAGCATTGGGTTTGCATTCAGGCATGGAAATATTAGGCTGGACTGAGAAGTGGCTGATCTTTTAGATGAAGTTGGTGTTCCCCAGTTGGCCATAGTTTTTACCAGTTTGCTTTGCTTGATATCTGCATGCATTTGGGTTATGGCAGTTGAATGAGGTATGCATGTCCTTAGAGGCCAAGAAACAATTTACTTACTGACTGAGCTTTAGCATGAGAGAGCATAATGACATGTGAGTTACTGGTGAATCAATTACAAGAGGTACCCAAAGGTAAGCATGCAGTTGAAAGTTTCATATACAAGTGGTTGTAAATAAATAGCCTATAACTAAAAAGTAAGAATCATGGTAATGGTTAAATGTTCATTGAATACATACTAAGCACAAGATTTCTTATAGGTATCAGTCCCTTTAACTCTTGTAACAAGCCTAGGAAGTAGAAAACTGAGACACAGGCAAGCTAAGTAACTTGTGCAAGATCACCAGCTAATAAACAGCGCAGTTAGGACTTCAGTCAGGCAATCTGGTTCTGGAATCTGTGGCTTATATTATGCTATACTTTCTCTCTAAAAACTCTGAAACAAATCTCTAGTACTGGCAGAGAATGGGATTTACTGGTTAATTCATATGATGGTTTGACAATTGCTATGTGAATTATCAATTGTTAGGAGGTAAGACCAGTTGAGAACTTTAAGCAGTACTTCACTGGGGTTTGGCAAATTGGTAGAGAGACCTTGAATCTAGAATCTAGTGCTTGACTTTATAGGCCCAGAAACCATATTTCATCCATTTGTAAAAATCATAATATAAAATCACCAGTATGTTTGTAACCCAGAAGTACAAAAAGTGAATAAGGAATTTGAGATGCCATTATATACAGAGGTGAGTGGTAAGGTCTGGTTTACTGGCATCCTGGGAGCTCCTGGCCAGAGCAGAAGGTGAACATTGTCAAAATTGAAACAAGGGATCAAGAAAGCCAGGCCTGCCTCCAGGGTGAGGTAAATAGTTCAAATTATGAAGTTCAAGCAGCTACAGAATGATCTGTTCCAGGGGTTCAAAACTTTTTTGTGCATCAGACTCACCTGGGGGAAGTTATAAAAACAAACAAACATAGAAATGTTCTGCTTTATATTTTTAGACCTACTAAAGCACCTACCCTGGAGTTCTAGTGAGTTACTGAGCTAATTCTATTGCTTCTGGCCCACTGATTGGTATTTGAGAAACACTGTTCTAGTTGGAATTTGCCTTTTGAGAACGTTAATGCATAGTATCAGATAGATATGAGAGTGATAGATTAGATGATAGCTATGATTCTTGTATCAATTAATGCATGAAAGTGTTAGCCAGCTTATGGCATGACCCTCTCACCTGATTTCTACCAATCTCTCCCCAGAAAGAAATCAGCTGAGGAAAGGTTGGTAGAAATCAGGTGAGAGGGTCAAGTCATAAGCTGGCTGAGTTGGGGAGTAGGCAGGGGTCCAGTCCTGGGAGAATCAGTGCAGAAAGCAACTGAGGCAGTGCCAATGTTTAATGAGAGGCTTATAAAATTGCCACAAAGTGAGGCCCCAGCTACATGTCATGAGAACTCCCTGGCAGAGGGGAGAAAGCAAATTTGGATTAGAATGGGAGATATCAGCTAGAAAATCAGAAATCTGACCAAATAATGATAAACATGATAGTTGATGAATTAGGAAGCAGGGAAGTGAAACCCTACCCCACAAATGGTAGATTAAGAAAGATTTGAGATGAATAGTAGAAAAGATAGTGCATAAGGTCTCCTCTGCTCTCCCCAGAACTGAGGGATGATTAAAGAGTTAATAGCATTTGTTGGGTTCTACTTAATAAGTATAACTTTTTGGATTTATTAAACCAGTTGGCATTGGTTGTGTTATGCTACAACAAACTCCAAATCTCAGTGGCTAACAAGGAAGTTGATTTCTTGTTCTTCTGACAACCCATGAGTTGTCCCTGCTTTGGGTCCCAGGCTGATAGAATAGTCGCTATCAGGAGGATGCTACCATGGCAGGGACAAAGAGAGCTCAGAGGAAATCATGCCAAGAGATAAACATTCAACAGGAAAGTGGCATACATTGTTTGTGCTTTCAGTTCATTGGCCAGAGTAGTTACATGGCCTCCACCAACCACTGGGAGCCATAGAGTGCTATGTGCCGGAGGGCAGAGAGCTGGGAATATTTAGTGAGCAGCATTCGGTACTACCATCTTTCCCTCTGAATAGGTTAACAGCCACAAGTCCTGTCACAATTTTTAGCAATTTCTTCAATGTCAAGAAGAATTATATTTCTTAGCTAACAGAGGTGGTGTAGTTTCAGGGTGCCTGCCTGGCCTATCTACAGCACTGTCAGCTCCATGCTCACCCTTGCTGAAGAGATGAATCTCTCTGTTCAAGTTTGTCTAATGTCATAGCCTTTTCCCTGATTGGACCAGGGACCAACACCTATCCAGGTGGCTGTCAATCTGTTGGCTAGCCTGTAGGTAAATGTATTTTCTGAGACACAGAGTCTCTAGTCAAATGGATGTGGGCCTATGAAGTAAATGGGTCTGTAGACTTGGGCCCTGGGCATTTTGATCCTGTCTGTGGACAGTAGCCAATGATCATAGATGAGGAAGATTATATGTAGTTGAGACAAAGAGAGAGAAACTTCTATCTTCAGTGGTTCCCTGGATCTCAGCTCCTATTCCTGGGAGATTCACCTCTGCTTCATTTTTTGTGAAATGGCTTTATGGCCTTATAATAAATATTCATTTTATTTGAGCCACTTTATTATCCATATGAATAAATTGAGAAGCCTAGTCACTCTGCCTCTGCTGAGACTATCGTCTGCAAACCAGGACTGTAGAAATTCTGGGACTCGTGCTAGGGTGTATAGTTGGGAACTAACAAGAAAAACTTTCACTGTAAACCTATTTGAACTTTATTTTCTTATTTTCTGTATTCCTGAGGCTCTGGCATCTTGGGCCTCACAGATCTGGAGGGATGTTCTCTCCCAGCGTTAGTTAATTCCTGCAGATATCAAACAGTGTTACCTGGGAGGGTCTCTTTTATATGCAAACTAAGCAATTCAAAGCCTACTGTAACTAGCCCCTACCTCTGTGGGACCCTTCCACTCCAGGCCAATAGTTTCTTGCCCTAATCAGCCCAGGGCGAGGTGCTAGACAATTCCAAACAGCTCCTACACCCCAGAGCCCGCTGAAATGATTCAACAAGACAATTCTAAACCTGCTTAGCCTATTTTCCTGCCTTGCCCATTCCTTTCCACAAAACTGCAGTAAAGGCGCTGACCCCTGCTTTTCCCCTGTGCCCCTTGCCTGGCTTCCACAAGCGACTTCCCTGCATTGCTGTGCCTCCCATTTCTAGGGAACTGTGAGTGCAAACACCTTCTTCCTTCATGACAGTCATTGTCAGGCTCACCTCTTACTATAAGTGATCAAAACAAACCCCAGTACATTTTAAAAGAAAGCCTCTCTCTCTGTTTTCTTCTGGGCCTCAATCTTTGGGTACCTACTAGTTTATTTGTCGGAAGAGTGAAGACCCTCTGTTCTGGTAGGCGGTCCTCTCAGATGTCTAAATTATTAGCTGTCTAGTCTACTGCCACAGAACATATACAATAGAACAAAAAGTACTTTTTCCTCTTTAATCCTGTATTTATGATTATTATAATAAATTATCCTTATTTCTAAGCATATGTTTGGTAAAAAGTCAGTACTAATTGTCACAGGCACACTGTTTCACTGGACAAAGCTTGAAAACACATGGACACGTGCCTCCTCCAGACACTGTGCAAACCAAAATCCTTTTATTATGACAACAAAACAATGACCTCATTTGTTTCAGAATTTAATTATCGGTATTACAATTCTCTTGTTAGGACTTTAAATGGGGTCTGGGACACTACTAGATAGTGTTTGGCTTGAGGACACAGAAATGCCTGAATCACGATTTGATTTATAATATCTCCCTAGGGACGGCTCACACAGAGTTCTCTTTCTTTATAAAACCCTGCTTCACCCCTGTGTGTAATAAGCTGACATTCAAGCACATAGCATGTCTGTTGGAAATATCCACCTCCCTTTAGTCTTTGAACATCATGGTGGGGGAGGATTTAGTTTTAGTATAGCAACACTCCCCTCCAACCCTCCCATGCAATAGAAAAAGTGTATCCTAGCAATTTTGACTTCCAGACACTGGATTGTCTCTTTTCTGGTAAAGGAAGAATGGGCTGCTAAAGCTCCATTTACTAGGTAAGACACCCTTATGACTGTTCTCAGGTGTATTTGTCAGAGTGTGTAGTCATGAAACCAAACTATGTTAAATATTTCCAGCAGAAAGAAACTTAATATAGGGAATCAATAGATTACAGCAAAGTGCAGAATGCTACTGTTGACGTCACAGTCATTGCACAGCCTCCGAAAAGAAGAATAACGGAGGAGTATGAAGTCTGAGGTAGCCGAACCTAGCAACTGCTGCTAGTCTGCCACCAGCATTTCTATTGCAACAATACATTCTGCCTCCTTTCCACCTGTATTTAATTTGAGACCGAATCTTGCTCTGTTGCGCAGGCTGGAGTGCAGTGGCAAGATCTCGACTCACTGCAACCTCCACCCACTGGATTCAAGCAATTCTCCTGCCTCAGCCTCCCTAGTAGCTGGGATTACAGGTATGCGCTACCACAACCGGCAAAGTTTTGTAGTTTTAGTAGAGACAGGGTGTTGCCATGTTGGCCAGGCTGGTCTCGAACCCCTGACCTTAAGAGATCCACCCGCCTCAGCCTTCTAAAGTGCCGGAATTACAGGCATGAGCCACTGTGCCCAGCCTTTCCATCTTTTGAATATCACTTATGTGCCTCTCATTTGTTATCTCTACTATAACTGATGGGGTGGGATTGTAGGAAATGTAGTTCCCAGGCTTCCTGCCCCATGATACCAGAAAAGAGTGTAAAAGGGGCAAAAGTGATGCTAAGTGCTGAGATAATCTGTCACACCATTTAAGAAGGGCTATTGCAATGCCTTGACATTCAGGGACAAATGTGTTCTACAGGCTAGAGATTTAAAATGCAGCCACAAAGTCCTGCCCTGGTTCAAGGGCAGGAAATACAGACTCCATCTCTAGATAATAGAAATATTAAAGAATTTGTGAATATATTTTCAATTGATCATGGCATTATAACTATTTTTTAATCTTTTTTTTAAATTATACTTTAAGTTCTAGAGTACAGGTGCACAGTGTGCAGGTTTGTTACATATATGTACATGTGCATGTTGGTTTGCTGCACCCATTAACTCATCATTTACATTAGGTATTTCTCCTAATGCTAACCCTCCCCCATCCCCCCCACCCCATGACAAGCCCCGGTGTGTCACGTTCCCCTCCCTGTGTCCAAGTGTTCTCATTGTTCAATTCCCATCTATGAGTGAGAACACGCGGTGTTTGGTTTTCTGTCCTTGTGATAGTTTGCTGAGAATGATGGTTTCCAGCTTCATCCATGTCCCTACAAAGGACATGAAAGAATCCTTTTTTATGGTTGCATAGTATTCCATGGTGTATGTGTGCCACATTTTCTTAATCCAGTCTATCATTGTTGGACATTTGGGTTGGTTCCAAGTCTTTGCTATTGTGAATAGTGCTGCAATAAACATTTGTATGCAGGTGTCTTCATAGTAGCATGATTTATAATCCTTTGGGTATATACCCAGTAATGGGATGGCTGGGTCAAATGGTATTTCTAGTTCTAGATCCCTGAGGAATCGCCACATTGTCTTCCACAATGGTTGAACTAGTTTACAGTCCCACCAACAGTGTAAAAGTGTTCCTATTTCTCCACATCCCCTCCAGCACCTGTTGTTTCCTGTCTTTTTAATGATCGCCATTCTAACTGGTGTGAGATGGTATCTCATTGTGGTTTTGATTTGCATTTCTCTGATGGCCAGTGATGATGAGCACTTTTTCATGTGTCTGTTGGCTGTATAAATGTCTTCTTTTGAAAAGTGTCTGTTCATATCCTTTGCTCACTTTTTGATGGGGTTGTTTGATCTTTTCTTGTAAATTTGTTTAAGTTTTTGTAGATTCTGGATATGAGCCCTTTGTCAGATGAGTAGATTCCACAAATTTTCTCCCATTCTGTATGTTGCCTGTTCACTCTGATGGCAGTTTCTTTTGCTGTGCAGAAGCTCTTTAGTTTAATTGGATCCCATTTGTCAATTTTGGCTTTCATTGCCATTACTTTTGGTGTTTTAGTCATTGAGTCCTTGCCCATGCCTGTGTCCTGAATAGTATTGCCTAGGTTTTCTTCTAGGGCTTTTATGGTTTTAGATCTAACATTTAAGTCTTTAATCTATCTTGAATTAATTTTTGTATAAGGTGTAAGGAAGGGATCCAGTTTCAGCTTTCTCCATATGGCTAGCCAGTTTTCCCAGCACCATTTATTAAATAGGGAATCCTTTCCCCATTGCTTGTTTTTCTCAGGTTTGTCAATGATCAGATGGTTGTAGATGTGTGGTGTTATTTCTGAGGCCTCTGTTCTGTTCCATTGGTCCATTGGTTTTGGTACCAGTACCATGCTGTTTTGGTTACTGTAGCCTTGTAGTATAGTTTGAAGTCAGGTAGCGTGATGCCTCCAGCTTTGTTCTTTTGGCTTAGGATTGTCTTGGCAATGAAGGCTCTTTTTTGGTTCCATATGAACTTTAAGGTGGTTTTTTCCAATTCTGTGAAGAAAGTCATTGGTAGCTTGATGGGGGTGGCATTGAATCTATAAATTACCTTGGACAGTATGGCCATTTTCACGATATTGATTCCACGAGCATGGAATGTTCTTCCATTTGTTTGTGTCCTCTTTTATTTCCTTGAGCAGTGGTTTGCAGTTCTCCTTGAAGAGGTCCTTCACATCCCTTGTAAGTTGGATTCCTAGGTATTTTATTCTCTTTGTTGCAATTGTGAATGGGAGTTCACTCATGATTTGGCTCTCTGTTTGTCTGTTATTGGTGTATAGGAATGCTTGTGATTTTTGCACATTGATTTTGTATCCTGAGACTTTGCTGAAGTTGCTTATCAGCTTAAGGAGATTTTGGGCTGAGACGATGGGGTTTTCTAAATATACAATCATGTCATCTGCAAAGGCAGGGTCAATTTGACTTCCTCTTTTCCTAATTGAATACGCTTTATTTCTTTCTCTTGCCTGATTGCCCTCGCCAGAACTTCCAATACTATGTTGAATAGTAGTGGTGAGAGAGGGCATCCCTGTCTTGTGCCAGTTTTCACAGGGAATGCTTCCAGTTTTTGCCCATTCAGTATGATATTGGCTGCAGGTTTGTCATAAATAGCTCTTATTATTTTGAGATATGTTCCATCAATACCTAACGTATTGAGAGTTTTTAGCATGAAGGGCTGTTGAATTTGTCGAAGGCCTTTTCTGCATCTATTGAGATAATCATGTGGTTTTTGTCTTTGGTTCTGTTTATGTGATGGATTACGTTTATTGGTTTGCATATGTTGAACCAGCCTTGCATCCCAGGGATGAAGGCGACTTGATCGTGGTGGATAAGCCTTTTGATGTGCTGCTGGATTCAGTTTGCCGGTATTTTATTGAGGATTTTCCCATTGATGCTCATCAGGGATATTGGTCTAAAATACTCTTTTTTTGTTGTGCCTCTGCCAGGTTTTGGTATCAGGATGATGCTGGCCTCATAAAATGAGTTAGGGAGGATTCTCTCTTTTTCCATTGATTGGAATAGTTTCAGAAGGAATGGTACCATCTCCTCTTTGTACCTCTGGTAGAATTCGGCTGTGAATCCATCTGGACCTGGACTTTTTTTAGTTGGTAGGCTATTAATTATTGCCTCATTTTTAGAGCCTGTTATTGGTCTATTCAGGGATTCAACTTCTTCTTGGTTTAGTCTTGGGAGGGTGTATGTGTCCAGGAATTTATTCATTTCTTCTTGATTTTCTAGTTTATTTGCGTAGAGGTGTTTATAGTATTCTCTGATGATAGTTTGTATTTCTGTGGGATCAGTGGTGATATCCCCTTTATCATTTTTTATTGCATCTATTTGATTCTTCTCTCTTCTTCTTTATTAGTCTTGCTAGTGGACTATTTTGTTGAGCTTTTCAAAAAAACAGCTCCTGGATTCATTGATTTTTTTGAAGGGTTTTTTTGTGTCTCTATCTCCTTCAGTTCTGCTCTGATCTTAGTTATTTCTTGCCTTCTGCAGGCTTTTGAATTTGTTTGCTCTTGCTTCTCTAGTTCTTTTAATTATGATGTTAGGATATTGATTTTAGATCTTTCCTGCTTTCTCTTGTGGGCATTTAGTGCTATAAATTTCCCTCTACACACTGCTTTAAATGTGTCCCAGAGATTCTGGTATGTTGTGTCTTTGTTCTCATTGGTTTCAAAAAACATCTTTTTTTCTGTCTTCATTTCATTGTCTACCCAGTAAATAATGCAGGAGCAGGTTGTTCATTTTCCATGTAGTTGTGCAGTTTTGAGTGAGTTTCTTAATCCTGAGTTCTAGTTTGATTGCACTGTGGTCTGAGAGACAGTTTGTTGTGATTTCTGTTCTTTTATATTTGCTGAGGAGTGCTTTACTTCCAACTATGTGATCAATTTTGCAATAAGTGCGATGTGGTGCTGAGAAGAAAGTATATTCTGTTGATTTGGGGTGGAGAGATCTGTAGATGTCTAGTAGGTCCGCTTGGTGCAGAGCTGAGTTCAGGTCCTGGATATCCATGTTAACCTTCTGTCTCGTTGATCTGTCTAATATTGACAGTGGGGTATTAAAGTCTTGCATTATTATTGTGTGGGAGTCTAAGTCTCTTTGTAGGTCTCTAAGGTCTTGCTTTATGAATCTGGATTCTCCTGCATTGGGTGCATATATATTTAGGATAGTTAGCTCTTCTTGTTGAATTGATCCCTTTACAATTATGTAATGGCCTTCTTTGTCTCTTTTGATCTTTGTTGGTTTAAAGTGTGTTTTATCAGAGACTAGGATTGCAACTTCTGCTTTTTTTTGATTTACATTTGCTTGGTAGATCTTCCTCCATTCCTTAATTTTGAGCCTATGTGTGTCTCTGCACATGAGATGGGTCTCCTGAACACAGCACATGGATGGGTCTTGACTCTTTATCCAATTTGCCAGTCTGTGTCTTTTAATTGGGGCATTTAGCCCATTTACATTTAAGGTTAATGTTCTTATGTGTGAATTTGATCCTGTCATTATGATATTAGCTGGTTATTTTGCCTGTTAGTTGATGCAGTTTCTTTCTAGCATCGATGGTCTTTACAATTTGGTATGTTTTTGCAGTGGCTGGTACCAGTTGTTCATTTCCATGTTTAGTGCTTCCTTCAGGAGCTCTTGTAAGGGAGGCCTAGTGGTGACAAAATCTCTCAGCATTTCCTTGTCTGTAAAGGATTTTATTTCTCCTTCACTTATGAAGCTTAGTTTGGCTGGATATGAAAATTCTTTTCTTTAAGAATGTTGAATATTGGCCCCCACTCTCTTCTGGCGTGTAGAGTTTCTGCTGAGAGATCTGCTTTTAGTCTGATGGGCATCCTTTTGTGGGTAACCCGACCTTTCTCTCTGGCTGCCCTTAACATTTTTTCCTTCATTTGAACCTTGTTGCACCTGACAATTATGTGTCTTGGGGTTGCTCTTCTCGAGGAGTATCTTTGTAGTGTTCTCTGTATTTCCTGAATTTGAATGTTGGCCTGCCTTGCTAGGTTGGGGAAGTTCTCCTGGATAACATCCTGAAGAGTGTTTTCCAGCTTGGTTCCATTCTCCCTGTCACATTCAGGTACACCAATCAAACGTAGATTTGGTCTTTTCACATAGTCCCATATTTCTTGGAGGCTTTGTCTATTTCTCTTTACTCTTTTTTCTCTAAACTTCTCTTCTAACTTCATTTCATTCATTTGATCTTCAATCACTGATACCCTTTCTTCCACTGGATTGAATCGGCTACTGGAGCTTGTGTATGCATCACATAGTTCTCATGCCATGGTTTTCAGTTCCATTAGGTCATTTAAAGTCTTCTCTCCACTGTTTATTCTAGTTAGCCATTCATCTAATATTTTTTCAAGGTTTTTAGCTTCCTTGTGATGGGTTCGAACATCCTCCTTTAGCTCAGAGAAGTTTGTTATTACTGACTTTCTGAAGCCTACTTCTGTCAGCTCGTCAAAGTCATTCCCTGTCCAGCTTTGTTCCATTGCTGGTGAGGAGCTGCAATCCTTTGGAGGAGAAAAGGTACTTGGTTTTTAGAATTTTCAGCTTTTCTGCTCTAGTTTCTCGCCATCTTTGTGGTTTTATCTACCTTTGGTCTTTGATGATGTGACCTACAGATGGGGTTTTCGTGTGGGTGTCCTTTTTGTTGATGTTGATGCTATTCCTTTCTGTTTGTTAGTTTTCCTTCTCACAGTCAGGTCCCTCAGCTGCAGGTCTGTTGGTGTTTGCTGGAGGTCCACTCAAGACCCTGTTTGCCTGGGTATTGCCAGTGGAGGCTGCAGAACAGCAGATATTGCAGAACAGCAATTATTGCTGCCTGATCCTTCCTCTGGAAGCTTTGTCTCAGAGGGACACCTGCCTGTATGAGGTGTCAGTCAGCCCCTACTGGAAGGTGCCTCCCAGTTAGGCTACACGGGGATCAGGGACCCACTTGAGGAGGCAGTCTGTCCATTCTCAGAGCTCAAACACCATGCTGGGATAACTACTGCTTTCTTCAGGGCTGTCAGACAGGGACATTTAAGTCTGCAGAAGTTTCTGGTGCCTTTTGTTCAGCTATGCCCTGCCCCCAGAGGTGGAGTCTACAGAGGCAGGCAGGCCTCATTGAGCTGCGGTGGGCTCCACCCAGTTCGAGCTTCCCGGTCACTTTTTTTACCTAGTCAAGCCTCAGCAATGGTGGATGCCCCTCCCCCAGCCTGGCTGCTGCCTTGCAGTTCAATCTGGGACTGCTGCGCTAGCAATGAGCAAGGCTCCGTGGGCATAGGACCCACTGAGCCAGGTGCGGGATATAATCTCCTGGTGTACCATTTGCTAAGACCATTGGAAAAGCACAGTATTAAGGTGGGAGTGTCTCGATTTTCCCAGTACAGTCTGTCATGTCTTCCCTTGGCTAGGAAAGGGAATTCCCAGACCCCTTGTGCTTCCTGGGTGAGGCGATGCCCTACCCTGCTTCGGCTCACCCTCTGTGGGCTGCACCCACTGTCCAACCAGTCCCAATGAGATGAACCAGGTATCTCAGTTGGAAATGCAGAAATCAGCAGTCTTCTGCGTTGATCACACTGGGAGCTGCAGACCAGAGCTGTTCCTATTTGGCCGTCTTGGAACAGACCCCTATTTTTTCATCTTTATCAAGGCTTTCTTTGTGGACTTACGTATAGGCAATTTTCACAAATATTCCATGTCCGTTTGAAAATAAGGCAAGTTCTCATATACTGTGCTAGAGAGTTTAATATAATTTTATATGATCTAATTTATTGATTATGTTATTTTGAACTTTGACATCTTTTCTAATTTTTCCCATTTGATTTTTCTAGGTTTGATGTGTGTGTGTTGGTCTATTATTATTAGTTTATGTCTGTTATCTTTTTCTTAATTTACCTCTTCCAGTTTCTGCTATATCAAGTAGCTGCTATATTATTTTATATATTATTTTATCTATTTATATTTTATTTCATGTTATATATTATTTTAAATATATTAGTACCATTTTCATTATACATTTTAGACTTTAGCATTACAAAGTATCCATTTTTTGGTCTTAATTTATATCTTTTGGCCTAAATTATGCCTTGTTTGAAGTCAAAATTGTGATTCCTGCTATTTATTTATTCACTTATTTACATTTTTATTTGCCATCATCTTCTCTGAATCATCATCTTTCTGAGTCTCCTTGTTTTGAATATTTTCATAAACACAGACCAGAGTTGTATTTTGCTTTGCAAGCCAATCTGAATTTTTCAAAGGCATGAAATTCTCCTTACATTTAATCAAACAGACAATTCGTTTGGTCTCAGTGAGATAGGAGTTTGGCAGGACTGCTTTTAGAAGATCACAGTCACAAAGACCCTGCTGATAAAACGATGTGGTAAAGAAGCTGGCCATAACTTACCCAAATCAAAATGACTATGAAAGCACCTCTGGTCATCCTCACTGCTCATAATACACTAATTATAATATATTAGCATACTAAAAGAAATTGCCACCAGCACCATGACAGTTTACAAATGCCATGCTCGTGTGGGAAGTTACCCTATATGGTCTAAAAGAGGAGAGGCGGGAGAAACCCTCAGTTCTGGGAATTCCCAGCCCCTTTCCCAGAAAACTCATGAATAATCCACTTCTTGTTTAGTGTGTGATCAAGAAATAACCATAAAAATAGCCAGCTACCAGCTCTTGGGGCTGCTCTACCTATGGAGAAGCCCCTTTTTTCCTTTACTTTCTTAGTAAACTTTCAATTTACTCTGTCAGCTTGCTCTTGAATTCCTTCCTGCACAAAGCCAAGGCCTCCTGGGCTGAACCTCAGCTTTGGAGTGTGCCCTATGACATCGGGTCTGTCATGTGGTTTTATGTTATATTTATTCTGTGCATATATTTATGTATATACAAGCATATTTATATGCACACTTTCTCTAGGTAGAATTTTCTTTTTTGGCATTTCTTTTGGTATTTAGGAAGATTTTTATTTCTGGTAGTTACCTTTTTTGAGCATAGTCTTATAATCTTTACAACATTCTCATGAAAAAGTAGATGCTTTATAACATGGCTAGGAAAGTAAAGTGGAAGAACCTGGATTTGGGATTATAGCCCATGTCCTCCCATATTAAGGGGTCTGTCCTTTAATCCAGTAGTCTACTAAGCTTACAATGCTATATAATCCTTTTTTCCCTCAAAGACTAAATCTTTTCCATTTTTACATGAGCTTTATGTTGTGTCACATTCTAGACTTGTCCTCAAATTTTAGAGATACTTCCCATGGTATACCTAATTATGTCTTATCTGTACTAAATATTGGTTACCAACTTTCTAATGATTAAAGTTTTAAAAACTACATATCATATTAAATGTATATTGAGGGGCTTCTCTGAGAATGTTGAAAATTGGAAAAAGCATCACTCCTAAACCAACACCAATAAAAAAAAAAAATCCACAAATGCCAGCAACTATACAAAATCGTAACTCTTTCTTTTTTTTTTCCTGACCTCTGAGAACTACGGATATAGTAACTTTTCTTGAATGCATCAGAGAGTTGAGTTAATAAGGGCAACAAACTACCTGAAAACTAAGAAGAGACAGGTGGCTTCATTAAGAGATGAGTAAGTGAGCTCACCTGGGGTAAAGCATGGGAAAACAAGGAGACCACCAGACAAGTGGGCAATGCGTATACCTGAAAACCCAAGCATTTGTGCTCTTTGTTTCTTTTAATGTTGCTTTGAAGTAAAATAGCCCATCCTCTGCAAGTCCATCTATGTTGTCCCTAAGCTATTCTATCTTGGCTCAAATTTTTAAGGATGGTGGTTTGTTTCACAGTTTTTGTATTTGAGTCTAATGAACATTCTAACATGATAGAGGCAATGCATTACTGTGTAGCCACAATTTTCTGGAAAAGTTGACATCTTAGGAATTGTATTTCATATCTTCAATAAAATTTGTTTCTAAATTAAAAAATGAAAGAAATTACCTAAATTTTTAATAAATTCCTAGAGCCTAACTGTAGGGTAAGTGTAAGACAAGGATTGGCAAACTTATTCCTGAAAGGCCAGATAGTAATAGTAAATATTTTAGGCTTTGTGGGCTATGGGGTATCTTATGGCAAGTACTCAACTCTGTGGTTACAATACAAAAGCAGCTATAGCCATTATGCAAATAACTAGGTGTAGCTGTCATAAGTTTTCACTGAAAATTTATTTGCAAAAACAGATGATTGGTCTAACAAGCCATAGTTTACTGACTTCTAACATAGAATACCTGAGAATAGCAAATAGAAAGGCAGTTTGTACTCACTGGCAGGCTCTTCTCTATGGACCTCATTGATTGCTCATGAGAATGACTGAGATCAAGGCAGTAGACCAAAGAGAACTCCTTTGCAATGCGATACTGAGTAGAGTAACAGCAATGGGAGATAAAGAAAGCCCTGCCTGCATCCTTCTTCCTGTCTTTTCTGTGAAACAAACACTTTAAGCCACTAGGGGCAGGACAACAAATACTGTCTCTCTCAGACGTAGGTGAAGACCCATTGGAGCTAGGAGAAGAAATAGAAAAAAAGATCTTCTATCTTTGAGGGAAGGACAGAAAATTGCTTTTAGCCAAGACCATTAGCAGTTTACTACTGCTGGTCAAGAGGCAGAATCATTGAGGAAGACATACCTGTGAGACATAAAAAGACAGGTCTTGACCAAGACTGAGGATAAAGGAAGAAACAGAATGTTTCCACCTACTACTACCACGCTAGCTAGCACTGAATAAGTTGTGTCAGTCTATCAATGGGAAAGAGTAAAGAAGATGAAGGGAAACCTTCTCTGAGGTTTAGACTCACAGAAAAAGACTAAAGTCAAGGGTTGAAGAGAACATTAAAAACATTCTCCGAAAACCCAATCCCTACCCAAAGCACAAGATAACGCTAGAGAAATCTGAGGCCAGTGGTGTGCTAGGGGTAAATATAGCACTAACACAACCCAAACCCCATTATCTGAGTCAATTCCTTGCATTAAATGTGTAGTATAAAAGGAGTGTGCCTAATTCTGGATATAAATACTATATACCTCAGTATTCAACCAAAAATTATGAGACATACAAAAATGCAAGACAAAGCAACTTTCTGTCAAAAAACAATGCAATCAAGAGAACCAGACTCACATGTGCCCACGACATTAGAGCCTTCAGGCAGAGAATTTAAAAACAAACAAACTATAAAAATATAGTTAAAGATTCTAGTGTAAAAGGTGGATAACATTCAAGAAAATATGGGGATTTTTGTCAGAGAAATGGAAACTGTAAGAGAGAATGATATGGAAATGGCCAGAAACAAAAAATATGTAGTAACAAAAGTAAAGATCAATCAAAAGAAATGATTCAAACAAAAAGTAAAGAAAAAAAAAACTGCCAGAGAATTCAAAAACTGTGGGGCAATGTCATATGGTCTAATATATGAGCAACTGGAATCCCAGAAGGATAAAAGAGAGAGAATGGAGAGAACAGATAAATATTTGAAAAGATAATGGCTGAGTGTTTCCCCCAAGTCACAAAAGACTTCAAATAACAGATCCAAGAAGCTCAGAGCATTCAGAAGAATAAATATTACAAAGGAAAGAAGAAAGGAAGGAAGGAAAGAAGGAAGGGAGGAGGGAGGAAGGGAGGAAGGAAAGGAAGAAAGGAAGGAAGGAAGGAAGGAAGGGCCTAGTGACATTGTATTCAAACTGTTGAAAACCAAAGATAAAGATAAAATCTTGAAGCAGCCAGAAGTAAAAAGACATACACATGGAGAAACAAAAATAAGAATTGCAACGACTTCTTATTAGAAGCTATCCAAGCCACAACCAAGCACCATGGCTCACACCCTTAATCACAGCACTGTGAGAGGCTGAGGTGGGAGGATTGCTTAAGCCCCAGGAGTTTGAGATCAGTCTAGGCAATATAGCAAGATCCAGTCTCTACAAAAAATTGAAAAAAATTAGCCAGATGTGGTCATCTCCAGAAATCAATGCCCAGTTAATATACTACTGAAAAAATAAAGAATGAGGACTTTACATGTAAGAAAAACAAAGAGAATTTATTATCAGCCAACTTTCACTATAAGAGAACTTAAAGGAAGTTATTTAGGCAAAAGAAATACATCAGACAGAAACCTGGACCTACACACAGAAAGAAATGTTGAAACTGGTAAAAATGAAGGTAAATATAAGATACATCTTTTCTTATTCTAATTACTCTAGAAGATAATTCACTATTTACAAAAGTAGTAGCAATGTATTTCATGTATACAATGCATAAATGTTTGTTGAAGCATTTTAATATTTGATTATTGATTACTGGGAAAGCCTGTCAAAGTTTGTTGTGACTCAAGATCATTATTTAGCATATAACTCACTTAATCACCCACCAACCATCTGACAAACTAACTAATAAAAGACCTTCAGCAGTTTTAACGTTAAAAAAAAATATGTCTATAAGGGAGCTTACTGTGTGTACACTTACGGAGGAATTCTACTGTGGTTCAGTTTCCAAGGATGACTTACTGCCTTTGTAATTCTAACATTCTTTGTGCCTTACAGAAGAAAGAACTAAATTGCCCAACTTGATTCCTAGCAGAATTCTTCACTTGTTTATAACCAGACATTTTTTCAAGTGCCCTTAAATTTATGGTATCTATTGTCTTCTTTCTTCTCATGACACCCAAATTCCAGATCTGTTTTTTATAAAATCAGATTTTTTTTTTTTTAAATAGAGAGAGGAGAGAAGAAAAGAGCGGGGGAGGGAAAAGCTTTTATCATAGCAGAAAAAGTTATTTTGTTGTATGATCTTTCTTGTTTGGGGACAGAAATGATTTGTAAAAAAGCAAGCAGTTTATATTTTCTTACACATGTTCATGGATCTTTTTCTCAGTTTTCGTGTTGCTGTGTTAGACTGTGGGTGAAAGTAGTCTGCCATGAAATTTTTGTGGTGCTTAGTAAATATAAATTCGATACAACCAGAAGTGACGTAATATGGTAGTTCAGCAACCCCATTCAACTTAGACCCCAACAGCTTTAACAGAAATTAGCAGTTCTCACGCTTTCTATTCATACCACAAGCCTCTAGAGACTTCTTATAACCTGCAGTGATCTTGATCAAAATGGAAATGAAGAGACAAATTATAGTTTTTTTTTTAAACTCTGTATTTCTTTCTGTGCTCACTGTCACTACCAAACCGTATCTAGAGGACTGTTATTCCTTTGTGTTGTTTGGTACCTCAAACAAAAATGAGATTACTGAAAGAGTCTTGGAGTTCTTATTAGTGGAATGACAGCTCACCTTATTCATAGCACAAAGATTTCTGTTGCTTCCACCATGTAATGGGTCCAAAGTTTGCATTTCTTCTTCCCACTGCTAGAAGAGATTCTTTCCTGTACTTGTTGAAGACCAGATCCCTGATGTGACAAATAATGAAGGAGATTTAGAAGGTGATATCTAAAGCCATTTACGAATAAGTTTATAGCTTTTTTCAATTCTCCATATTTTAGTTATTCAACGGTGACTGCATTTGTAGAATATGGCCATTATTGGCCGGGCATGGTGGCTCAAGCCTGTATTCCTAGTACTTTGGGAGGCCGAGGTGGGCGGATCACTTGAGGCCAGGAGTTTGAGACCAGCCAGGCCAATATGGCGAAAGTCTGTCTCCACTAAAAATACAAAAATTAGCATGGTGGTGCACACCTGTAATCCCAGCTACTTTGGAGGCTGAGGCATGAGAATCGCTTGAACCTGGGAGGCAGAGGTTGTAGTGTGCCTACATCACACCACTGCACTCCAGCCTGGGTGACAGAGTGAGGCTCTGTCTCAAAAAACAAACAAAACAAAAATATACCATTATTTACTTTGAACAACACAAAATGCTGTCCCTGAAATATATTTCTAAACTGTAAATAGAACAAATAATAGATTGTCTTTAAAAAATTGAACCTGTTTTCCATAACAGATATTTTCACTGGCTTCCCCAAATACCCAAACGCAACTATGAGGTATTATGTATTTTTATTTTTAAATAAATATTTTATTAAAAATATCGGGGGGGGGCAGCACAAATTCTAAGTGAAAACCCATTTAACTAATACTCAGATCAAGAAATAGAGCATGAATCCAGCAACCCAGAAGTCCCACTTGTTTCCCTTCCAGTGATTATTTTCACCAAGTTTAACACTATCCTGATTTCTATCACCAATTTATTTCGCACCAGATTTTGACTTTTATGTAAATGAAATAATACAATATATACCATTTTGTGTCTGGCTTCTTTAGCTCATTATCATTTGTGAGATTGATTTATGCTATTGTATTTAGCTACGGTTTGTTCATTTTCACCGCAGATAGTATGCCATTGTATGAATGTATTGTTATTTTTTCACCCATTCAACTATTGATACTAGCTACCTATCATCCATCTATCTATTGTCTGTCTATCTATCTATCCATCTCTATCAAACTGCATCTATTGTCACATATCTTAAACAGAATAGGACTTGCAGTGCAATGTTGTATACAAATGGTGATAGTGAGCAACATTTTCTCATTCATTCTCAAAATCAGGGGAATTTTTCAGCACTTCACATTTATGTATGATTTTTACTAATTTTTTCTAAATATTCTTTATCAGTTTAATAAAATTCCCTTATTTTACTAAATGTCATTTTTTGGTAAATATTTTCTATTCCAGAAAATATCTTTTATTCCTAGCTTGCCTAGAGGTTTATTTTTTTAACCGTGGTCTTGCATTTTATTAGTTTTTCTTGCATCTACTGAGATCTGTGGTAATGCTCTCTGCTTCATTCCTGATATATGTTGTTGGCTTCCTCAGCTAATAAACTTTTTGATATTGATTTTTTACTGCATGTACGTTTTCTAGTTAACTAAATTTTTTGTTCTTTTCTTTATTATTTATTCTCTTTATTATTTGTTCTTTCTTATTCTTATCTTTATTTTTTCTTCTTACTCTTTCTTGGGTTTAATTTGTTATCTTTTTTTACTTCTAGAGATGAATACCCGTACAATTGCATTTCAGGCTTTTCTCTTTCCTAATATGTGAATTTAAGTTATAGATTTTCCACTAAGCATAGTAATAGCCAAATTATATGTTTCAAGTATTACATTTCATTATAATTCAGTTCAAGGTATTTTAGTACACATTTTTGTTAACTTTTACCCAGTTATTTAAAAATGTTTGCTTAACTATCACAAGGATAGAAAATCAAACACCGCATGTTCTCACTCATAGGTGGGAATTGAGCAGTGAGAACACTTGGGCACAGGGTGGGGAACATCACACACCAGGGCCTGTCATGGAGTGGGGTGAGAGGGGAGGGATAGCATTAGGAGATATACCTAATGTAAATGACGAGTTAATAGGTGCAGCACACCAACATGGCACACGTATACATATGTAACAAACCTGCACGTTGTGCACATGTATCCTAGAACTTAAAGTATAATAATAAATAAATAAAATAATAAGTCTGCTTAATTTCCAGACATTTGGAAATTTTATTTTAATCTTTTAGTTATTTATTTCTACCTTTATTTCACTATAATCAAATAATATATTTGAATCATTGGAGTCCTTGTAGATTTGTCAAGTCTGACTTTTTGGCCCAACATATGGACTATTTTTGTAAATGTACACTTGTCAAAATTGTATATTCTGTCATTCGATGGTATATTTTAGCAAGTGTTTTTGTTTTATTAATTGTGTTGCTTAGATTATAAATAGCCTTACTAATTTTCTGGATGCTTGTTTTATCAATTATCAAAGAGTGTCGTATTCTCTCACTTTAGTTGTGGATTTGTGTATTCCACTTTTTAAATTGATCAATTTTTGTTTTTACATATTGTGAAACTATATTATTAGGTCCACACAAATTTAGAATTTTTATATCTTCCTGGTGGATTGATCCTTTTATTATTATGAAAGAATTCTTCTCATCTTTAGGAATGTTTCTTGCCTTATAGTAGATCTTATCTGACCATCAGTATATCAAAACCAGACTTCTCTTGGCATTTGCATAGTACATCTTTCCGTACCCTTTTTATAAGCAACACATAGGTTTTCTTAATGTTTTTTGTCAATTCTGACAATCTTTATCTTTTAATGAGGCCATTTAGACCATTTGCATTTTAATATACTTGCTGATTTATTTAGGTTTATGCTCACCATATTAATAATACTTGTTTTATTTGTCTTACTTATTTTACGTTGCTTTTTCTCTCTCCCTCTTGCTTTCTCTTTTATAAACCAAGGGGCTTAGGTCAGGTTCCCTAGAAACAGCCTGATACAGTGATGTGGATGCACATGATTTATCAAAGGAGTGCTTTAAGAAGAAAGCGAAGGAAGCAGAATAAGGCAGGGAAAAGAGTTGAGCTAAGATGTGGTCCCAGGTGGAGGCTGGTTTTAGCTTTGCCCCCTGGGGATCTCCAGAGCATAAATTGTACCATGAAGTCAGTCCAACATTTTGACAAGGTTGACAGCCGTGTGTCAGTTATTCATTGTTGGGGTTGGGAGCATAACCTCCTAGGGAAGCTGGTTCCTCTTTGGCTAAGGGGATTTCTCCAGACAGGGGAAGCTGTGAGTCATTGGCAGCTAACAGAGCAGATGGGGTGCAGGTGTGCCAACCAAGTAAAGGGCAATAGGGCAGGGCACTGTCTGTGTTCATTACATCCAGCAACTTTATTTAAAATTACATTCTTTTGTATTTACAAATTTTCTGATTATATGTCCTTTTACATTTAGTCCTTTTAATGATTACTGTAAAGATTGCAAGCTACTTCCTTGGCTTATTGGAGTTTAATACTGCTTTGTCCAATATGATAGCCACTAGCCACATGTGGCTGTAGAGCACTTGTAATATGGCTGGTTTGGGTTGAGATTTGCTGTTAATATAATTTGAAAGATTTAGTACAAAAAAGTATGCAAAATATCTCATTAATAATTTTTATATTGATTATATGTTGAAATGATCATAATTTGGGTTAAATAATATATATCAAAATTGACTGTGTTTATTTCATTTTACTCTTTCTAATGTGACTACTGGAAAATTTAAAATGACATATGTGTCTTGCATTATATTTTAATGGGACAAAGCTGTTTAATATAAACTGATGTTTTTACTACTTCTCAACCAAAGCTAAAACCTTACAATTTCTTTTACTCTGTCTCATATTTTGCTATTGTTGCATGCATTTATACTTATATATGTATTTTAAACTATGTACCTATCACTGTGTTTTCATGTGGTCAGTTATCATTTATATTTGCTGATATTTTTATTTACCTTTTTATTGGGTTCCATTCCTTTCTGTATTTTCTTATTCTTTCTGGGATTATTCTCTTCTGCCTGTAAGACTACCTTTAGTATTTGCTTTATTTTGTAACTTCTGTTGATGAATTCCCTCAGTTTTTGTTTAACTGGAAATAGCTTCACTTATTTTTTTTCTAATAAGATATAATATATTTTATTTGTTTTTACTTCCATGCATGTGGAAGAAGAAAGTGTCAATTAACCTCTTGTGCCTTGGTGAACTTAAAAACCTTTATACATTTTAGAAAATAATGATGCCAATTTAAATACCATTACCTGGACAACAAATTATTAAATAAAGCAATTCAGAATGACAAGCATTTTAGAGATTAAACGTTATATTTATGGGATAAACCATTTCTGAAATATTATGAAGTTGCTTTGCTCACATTAACCATTTTTTTTTTTTTTTGAGACAGGGTCTCACTCTGTTGCCAAGGCTGGAGTGCAGTGTTGTGATCACAGCTCACTGCAACCTCCACCTCCCGAGCTCAAGCAATCCTCCCACCTCAGACTCCCGAGTTGCCACCACGCCAGGGTAATGTTTGTATTTTTGTAGAAATGAGGTATCACCACATTGCCCAGGCTGGTCTCAAACTCCTGGGCTCAAGCGATCCGCCCACCTCAGCCTTCCAAAATGCTGGGATTATAGGCATGAGCAAAGGCACCTGGCCCATATTAACTTTTTCATTAACAACATATACATTATGATGCCAAAAAAGTAGCTTTTTTTCTATAGTTTCAATGAAAAGAATATTTCTTTCTTTCCTTGTTACCTTGCTAGTATTTCATCACCAACATTAGAAGAACCTACAGTTTCAAAGTTAAGTGCTATAATTTTATTAATTAGCACCAAGAAATATCAATGCTTATCTGAGGAATAAAAACTGGCAATAAGAAAAGAAAAACAGTATAGTATTATAACCAGAGAATATGAAGCATGTAATTAGATCAGAAATAGTACTTAATTAGGGCCAATGAAATATGGTGATAAGCCTGCTGTCATTGATTTGGAAAGTTTCTTCAGAGTATTCTTTATCTCCCCTTGAAATTGTCATTTCTGCATATGACTTTTGTAACTGCTCCTGATGCCTTGCTAAGCTGTTTCATTGTGAAGAGATGCAAATACCTGGGTCCTTGATTCCAAATGTTTTCTGACCAGTGAAGTGCTTATTAATCAACTGGTGAAATAAAAGGTGTCCTTGTTCTTTAAAGTCAACCTAAGAAATTCTTGTTACTAGCTCAAATATACAATGGAATGGCATTATAAGAAAATGGGGAGGCGGGAAAACACAAAAAGAAGAAAACCCAGTAAAACTATTAGCAAAGGAAATGCAATAACATGAGTAAATGAGGCCCTGTTCTGCCTTGAGCATGGGTTCAGTGTATACTGAGGCATTTTGTAATTTAAAGTAGGAATTAATAAAGTAAATAAAACTTGATATCCTGTTTTATAGCATTTGTTTTGGTAAGAAAAATTTTTGAGGGAATTTGTTCTGACAGTGTGTTGGAACAAAAAAAAAACTCACAACTTATGGCAATTCATTAATTAATTCAACTTCCATGCAGCCTCTCTATATCTTAGACACCATAGTTCTTAGAAGATGAATGAAGCATGGTTCCTGCATTCAGGGAGCTCCAGACCCACATTTAGGATCTGAATCAGAGTATCAGGTCAGAATTCTCTCCTAACACAAATAGAGAACTCACCTCTGAAAACCATACTGTTTGGTGGTTTTCTTGGATTAATGTCATCTTGTATTGTGAATTAATATGTAAGTTTGGCTCAGACACATTAGTCTGTTGAGAATGTGTAATTTTTGTTACTGGATAGAACTAAGGTGATGTTTTGATTTATTTTTAAAAAGAGTAGCTAACTTTTACTACTTGCAGTACTTGAATGAATAATTTGTTTTCTGGGCACTGAATCAGATTTTTTTTTCAGTTTTTATTGCTTGTATAGGATTACAAATTTGTTTTCAAAATGACACTATGAATTATTTTTCTTGTTAACACTTGCCAAAATTCCTACAGCAGCATATTGGCCAAAACACATTTCAATATTGGTATGGTTTGGCTGTGTCCCCACCCAAATCTCATTTTGAATTGTAACTCCCATAATTCCCACATGTCATGGGAGTAACCCAGTGGGAGGTGATTGAATTATGGGGGCAGGTCTTTCCTGCACTGTTCTCATGATAATGAATGAGACTCATGAGATCTGATGGTTTTAAGAAACAGGAGTTTGCCTGCACAAGCTCTCTCTTTGCCTGCTGCCATCCATGTAAGACATGACTTGCTACTCCTTGTCTTCTGCCATGATTGTGGGGCTTCCCCAGCCACATGGAACTGTAAGTCCAATTAAACCTCTTTCTTTTGTAAATTGCCCAGTCTCAGGTATATCTTTATCAGCAGCGTGAAAATGGACTAATAAAACATTTGAAGAAGTAAAGTCAAAAGTTCCAGAGGACACTAAATGAATTAAGTGAGGTATGAAATAAATAAATAGTCAATATAAACTAATTTTTGAGATACCTAAAGATTAGGATTTGGGGCTTCAAATAATAGTGTATCAATTATTTTCTGTGTTTCAGTTAGATTCATGTGTCAGAGACAGATGCATGAAAAGGACCTTATCTGAGCACATAAAACTAGTTTTAGAAATTTTGAATTCACTTCTTCTGATGAGATGATGGGTCTCATCATGATGGCCTTTCTTGTTCTGGTCCTGAATCCCCAGAAAAATGTAACTGGGGAATATTCAGAAGAGAACACAATAGTACACTCTCCTATGTCCAGCAGCCCCTCTAGCTGATTGTCTGCCATAACTGAATTCCAAATGTTTTCTGACATAGCTGATCCTTACTCATCATTTTTTTCCCTATAGCAAAATTTCTCTGGGGGTTTATGTGCATACAGAGAATCTTAGAAAAATCGGGAAATGCATATACACACTAATATTTTTGTATAATTTCAGGGGCATGCAGTTATGAGCTCCTATTAGGTGGTTACAGCCCAGTTTCTGATACGGTGTATACAATTTATGACAATTAGGACTTAAAAATTAAGTAGATCATCTTTGCATTTGGTAAATATTAACTGAGGTCCTATATGCCCTGTTCCAGCAAGGAATGTCATGGTGAGGAAGACAAAATCTCTGCCCTAATGGGGCTTACATCCTAGTGAGGGACACAGACAGACTGACCACAAGCAAATAGAACAAAAGAATATACAATAGAATATCAAGTAAGTGAAATGCAGAAGCAACAAAGTAGAATAAGAGAATAGGGAGTGCCAGGGCTTGCTATGAATGCATAGTCAAAATAAAACAAGTACAAAAGTAGGAGTTTCCTTAAGAATTTTTAAACTATGGTTTCTAAATTTTAGTATTTCTTTATAGCAATATAAAGAAGAAGTATTATAGCAATAATCTTAGGAAGATATAATTTAGAAATCATAACAAAACTTTTCATTAAAACTATTTCTATAGTTATATAAAATAAATGATATATAAATTAACACATTTTCTTTGGAAATTGATAAGTAAAAATTTTTGCTAAATTTTCTTCAGTAAAATTTTATGGAAAATGCAGTGAGTTCTTTCTGAGTTCTTTCTAGAAGCCTTGTTAGCTTGTTAGCTTGTTGTCCTTCTGCAGAGTTAGAGATCATTTAAAAGTTGGAAGAGACATGGTTTCTACAAATAGAACCAAATGGAAACTGTTGGGAGAATATTATCTTCCCTCAGCCATTCTGAGAACGGCAATGAAGTTAGGTTTTATTTAATGCAGATGTGCCATCACTAATTTTCCATCTGAAGATGTACTTGACAATGATCTTACATGCACAGTCTTGCAACATTAGTGTATTTCACCCAGCTGACCACAGAATCCTTGTGTGGCCAGGGAGACCAGAGACCATGTTGCCTTTGGAAGTGAGAGAAACTCTGAGGAAATCCATGGTAAATCCTTCCATAGTAAACCTCTTCACTGTTCTTTGGCCACAGAAGAAGGATTTGCAACTACATTTGTCTGCAACTTGAGGAAGCAGAGTGTGCTCTCTTATTTCACAGTCTTTGAAATATTAAAAATTTTTCACTTTTTATGTCATGCCAACTAGAAAAAATGGTTTTTGATGGGAAAACCACTGCCTAAGCCATTGCCAAAAGTGATGCAAATGAACCCTAAATGACTCTGCAGGGTGATTTAAATTTCTTACTGAAGTAAATGGCTATAGACTTTATCCTAGTCATTCTTTTATTAATTAATCCAAAGGAAAGGTTTTCTTTTTCAGTCACAGCTACGAATATATTGCTTTGAAAACTTATGATATGTTTTTTAGAATGTCTTCAGTGGTGACCAACTTTTGCCCTTTGAAAGAAAGAGGTTACTTTTTTTTAAGAATAAAATAAAAAATTATTGGAAACTGGTTTTGGGAAAAAGAGTGAATGATCAAGTTGGGTATTTTTTTATTTTTTAGGTTTTGTTTTCTTTAGAGTCTCACTCTATGGCCTAGGCTGGAGTGCAGTGGTGCAGTCATGGCTCACTGCAGCCTCTATCTTCTGGGCTCAAGCGTCCACCAATCTCAGCCTCCCAAGTAGCTGTGACTACAGACGCGTGCCACCACATTTGGCTAATTTTAAAAAATTTTTTGTAGAGACAGGTTCTTGCTATATTGCCCAGGCTGGTCTTAAACTCCTGAGCTCAAGCAATCTTCTGCCTTAGCCTTCCAAAGTGCTGGGATTAAAGGCATGAGCCACCGTGCCCAGCCAAGTTGAGTAATTAAAAAAAAAATGAAAACGAGAAAAGATTATAAAATAAAATGGATGACTTTATAGTGCAGCTGGTGTTTTGATTACCAGAGGAAGAGCCCTTGAAATATTTCAAACAATGCAAGCATTATTGGAATGTTCCCTGAGGGAAATCTGTTAAAGATAACATTTAGTGGAGTGCAAACATTTTGATATATATCACAATAATACCTCAAGTAAAAAAGATGACATGGAGTAAGATAAATTTACCATGGTTGCACAGGAAAAAAATGTGAGAGTGGAGGCAGTATTCATGACCAAGGTGTTAGGAAAAGCGTCATGCAGAGATGGCTCAGATTTTGATCTTAAAGAATGGGTAAGATTTAGATGTGTAGAAAAGAAACCATTTCATCCCATGGACAGAAACAGAAGGAGGGTAATGCAACATATATGTGTGAGATAGAAAGCAGATAAATTTGACTGAAGTAATGTTTTCATATAGAGAAGAAGTAAGCAATAGGGATCACTAAGAATATTGCAGTAAATTTAGATTTGAGTGCTTGGCTAAGGAGCTCTAATTTATATTATGATCAATGGCAAGTCACTGAAGGTTTTTGAGTACAGTGATGGTGTAGAGAAAAGACATTAGGAAAGCTGATCTAGTAGCAGAATGGATTAGAGAGAGGAGTGAACTGGGGAAAGGGAGGCTACGTGTAGATTTTAATGGTGGAAGAGATGTGAAATGAAAAGAATCTGCCTTGTAATGGCCATCACGTACTGTTGGATGGGAAAACATGATGCAAATGCACATTTCTCATTCTCAAAGTGTCAGAACATTCAGCCAAAAGAAAAGATACATGTTGGCATAATGCATCAAGAAATATGCAATATTTCTGTATTTTTTTCTATAATTTATTTATGCAATAGGAAAAAAAGTGGGAAAACATTAATTCTGCTATTAGGCAACCAGAGTAGAGATTCAAAAATATAAACATCTTAGTGTGCTACAAATATTCTTTGTAAAAAGCATTAAAATTTTATGTTGTATTTGATGATTATAATTATTATATATATAAAATATATATAAATATAAAATATATATTTATATAAAAAATATATATTATATATATATTTACCAGATACTAAAGATAGTTCCTTAACTAGTACTTATTACTAGTTGCAAGGCACCATGCTGAAAGTTGTGAAGGAGAAAAAGGGGATCATAAATAGAAATTACCTTTAGGGAGTTAACGATCTAGAAGTGGGAGTTGAACTACACCTGGATAAGAAGAATGCAAGGGCTAAAGTGCAAAGTTCCTTCTAGAGAAAAAATGCTAAATAGGTTGGAGAGATAATATTTAGCTCTTTAGGGAAGGCTTGCTGGAGAGATGGCACTTAAGCCTGGCCTGGAAAAATATATAAGATTGGTTATTAAGTCCTGGAAAGAGGAAGAATTTTGCTGTGCGTTATTCTTTTTCGTTTACTGTTTTATGAAAGATGCAAAAATCCTGGAAATATTTTGGCAAATAAAAACACATCTTTCTCTTTTTTTAGCTTGCACAAATGTGCTATTATGTTTTATTACACTGGGAATGCTGTTTTAATAAAGACAAAAATTTAGCAAATTTTAAATGCAGTTTGTACCATCAAAAGAAGGAAATGAGTCTTTAAAAATATTTTTTAATGAAATTATATGTCTCCTGAAGTAGTAACAAAGTATAGTGGTTAAAAGCATGAACTCTGGAGACTACTAGGTTCAAATCTTGGCTCAAAATCTTACCAGTTGTATGACTTTGGGTCAATGACAGAAGTTTTTTTCTTGCCTCAGTTTCCTTACCTATAAAAAGGGGGTTAGAGAAGTGTTTACTGTTTTGAGATTAATACACACACACACACACACACACACACTCCACATACAAACGCACACACACATGTAAGGGGCTGGGATTTGATTTCACCTTACTTATAAGCTAAATAAGACCCTTACTATTTCATGGATGTTGGCAAATTAGACCCTTATTGTTTCATGGAAAGCTCCTGACAGAGACAAAGGACTTTGTTGTTGAAGGCACAGCAGGCAGCATGTGCATCAGGTTTGCATCAGTTCCCTTGTCCTCCAAGTTCTAGGGGGATGATTCAGAGGATCCAGATAGCTATTATGCACTTGGTAAATTTGTGTTGCAGTCAAGGGACCCTGAGTTGGGGAATCCACCTCTTTTACAGCAGGCAGTATGCAGGTCTGCTCTTTGTCTCAATGGGAGTTATCACCTCATTCCCCAGGGTTACCTACTGCAAATACGACCCTGAGAATTGGTTTGGGTAAAGCGTGCTCAAAACCTTGAATTATTGATATATCTAGGGAGACTTATAATATTATGAGAGACCTATAAATTTAAAGTACTTAGAAACAATGTTGTGCACATTTTAAATGCTCTCAGTGACACGATCATCATTACTGTTGACTAGTCTACATACTGTGTAATGCAGTGCTTTGAAAGAACAATTATCATGAAATAGTCACATCTAAACTTAATATAATGTTTGGGTATTGCAATATTTATCATATATTTAAGTGAAAAGAATTACAAAGAAATGTATTTTATGTTAATACATTTCTCAGATATATACTTGAACAAATTTGAAATCTTGTTTATAATCAGTAGCACATAACTGCTTTGGTTCCATTAGTCAATTTGACAGAAGTTTAAACACTCTGTCAACATTTTATTAATTAAACCTAAGTATAACAATTAGCATGTAAAAAATGGTTCAAATTAATTATTTTTTAGTTTTTTCCTTTTAAGACAGGTGCTCGCGCTGACCTCCAGGCTAGAGTGTAGGGACATGATGATAGCTCACTGCAGCCTTGATTCTCCCACCTCAGCCTTCTGAGTAGCTGGGAACACAGGCACAGACAACCATACCTGGCTAATTTTTGTATTTTTTGTAGAGACAAGGTTTCACCATGTTGCCCAGGCTGGTCTCAAACTCCTGAGCTCAAGCGATCATCCTGCCTTCACCTCCCAAAGTGCTGGGATTACAGGCATAAGCCACCATGCCTGGCTTCTAATTAACCTCATGATGGCTTTCTGTGAGATAGGTAGAGGCTGCTACCACCATTTATGCATGGCAAATTATGTCTTTTTTTTTCTTTTGATTACCATGTTGTTTAAGACTTCAGGTTTTTGGGATATTTCACCAACGGTTGTACCTATGTAAAAATGAAAAGTCATCAGAAAAAAGATTTTTTCTGAAGACAAAGGCATATTTCTGACAGATATTTGAAAAAGAAAAGTATTAGGGACCATTTAGGAAGGAGGAAGACAAAGAAAAAAATAGCAAGAGTAGATAATACAGTACTGATAGAGAAAAAGATTTTGAAATGTTGAGTGTTTTGGCCATTAAATCTCAGAAAGAACTAGTATTAGGGAGATTCCTGACAGAAAAGGCAACTCAAAATTAAGAGCTGTGACTAAGAAAACCTTTTTTAAATAAATTTGATTTTATTGTAGGGGATTTTGAGAGAAAAGGGAAAGACTGCACAAACTTTCACGAAAAATGATAATATGAGAAACAAATATAAATTCTGGTTAGGATTTCATCTCAGAAAAAAAGATTGAGGAATGGGCTGAGGGAATGAATATGGCAGATCAGAAGAGACTGTTTGACCACGGGTGTAACTTAAGCTGCCTCAACCACATTTTGCCTCTGGTCTGCTCTGGGTTTCAGCTCTTTCCAGTGGTTAAATTTAAGTAGTTTCTATGTGGTCTGTACCACACATTTAAAACTGACTCATCATTAATAACACTCTTTGGAAGCCTTGTCCTGGAACTCCAAATTCCAAGAAATGTGCCCAGATTCAAAGTTTAAGTCTTAATGGCTGAGCTATGGGAGATACTGTCTGTGAATGTAATAGCAGCAGAGATTTTTTTTTTAAGAGAGCTGTGAATAAAGATTCCATTATGTAACTGAATAAAAACTGCCTTTTTTTTTTTTTTTAGACGGAGTCTTGCTCTGTCGCCCAGGCTGGAGTGCAGTGGCGCAATCTTGGCTCACTACAAGCTCCGCCTCCCGGGTTCACGCCATTCTCCTGCCTCAGCCTCCTGAGTGGCTGGGACTACAGGCGCCCGCCACCACGCCCAGCTAATTTTTTGTACTTTTAGTAGAGACGGGGTTTCACCGTGGTCTCTATCTCCTGACCTCGTGATCCGCCTGCCTCGGCCTCCCAAAGTGCTGGGGATTACAGGCTTGAGCCACCGCGCCCGGCCCTTTTTTTTTTTTTTTTAATCAACTCTTAGAATGTATGATAAACTACAGAACTGTGTAACATGTCTACCAAATTTGAGTTTTAGTAGCGTAGTAGGGTGACTATAGTTAACAACAATATATTGAATATTTCAAAATAGCTAAAAGAGAAGATTTTAAAATATTCCCAACACAAAGAAATGATAAACATTCCAGGTGATAGATATCCTAAATACCCTGATTTGATAATTACACATTGTACTCATTTATCAAAATATTGCATATACCCCAAAAGATGTACAATTATTATGTACCAATAAAGATTTTTTAAGCAAAAATAAGCAGAACTACATGACCTAAACAGACATTTCTCTTAAAAAGACATAAAAATGACCACTAGGTATATGAAAATGTGCTCAACATCAGTAATCATCAGAGAAATGCAAATCAAAACCACAATGAGATAACGCCTCACACCTGTTAGAATGATTATTATAAAAAAGACAACGGATAGCAATTGCTGGCAAGGGTGTGGATAAATAGGAATCCTTGCACACTGTTGGTAGGACTGTAAATTAGTAAGGACATTATGGAAAACAGTATGGAGGTTACTCAAAAAATTAGAAATACAACTACCGAATGACCCAGTAATCCCCCTCTTCTGGGTATATACTCATAGGAAATGAAATCAGCCCCCCACAGAGATATCTTCACTACCACCCTGCTCACTGCAATATTATTCACAATAGCCAAGACATGAAAGCAACCTAAGTGTCCATTGACGGCTGACTGGATAAAGAAAATGTGGTATAGACCAAACATTATTAAAATTAAAATATATCATATATTTCACATATATAATATAATGGAATAATATGGTGTTATATAATATTATATATTTATAATAGCATCAATACTCTATTATTATATTCTATTATAGAATAAAAATGATCTATATATTATATACATAAATATAATGGAATCTTATATGGCCTTAAGAAAGAAGGAAATCCTGTCATTCGTGACAACATGAATGAACATGGAGGACATTATGCTAAGTGAAATTAGCCCCAGAAACAGAAGAAAATATACTGAGTGATCTCACTGATATCTGGAATCTGAAAAAAAAAAAGGTGAAGTACATAGAAACAGAGAATAGAAAGGTGGTTACTAGGGGCAGGGGAAGGAGAAGGAGGAGGAAATGGAAAGAAATAGATTAAAGGGTACAAAGTTGCAGTTATGTAGTGGAATGAATAAGTCTAGAGATCCAATGTACAACATGAGGAATACAGTTAATAATATTGTATTGTATCGTATATTAGAAATTTACTGAGAGTAGATTTTAGGTGCTCTTACCACACACACACACACAAAAGAGGGTAGCTATTTGAGATGATGAGTGTGTTAATTTTCTTGACTATTGTTGCCATTTCACTATGTACAAATGTATTAAAAAATCACATATACCTTAAATATATGTAATTTTTGAAAAGACAAAAACCAAAAAGCCAAATGTGGTCATATGAATGGTTCAATGGGCTTTGCTGAGCCATGAGTGACAATTAGATTGCTACTGTCACTACTGTAAATTTTTAAAAACAGTAACATGAAGCAATAGACAAAACAATGTTTTCATGGGAGCAGGCATATCACTGAATGCCCATTTACTAGATGCCTGGGAGACCCTGTGTGAGATGCTTCTTATAAAGTTTGTTTATAATTAGATGCGTCAGGCATAATGTATTTTTAAATGTTTATTTGCATGCTTGACAAAGGATAAACAAAACAAAAGGCAAAATGACAAACCAAAAATGCTTTCCATATAAGGAAGCCCATTCTAGTGAATTCAAAACAAAGATATTATGGTGTTTATGTGTGTGTGTGTGTGTGTGTGTGTGTGTGTGTATTGTGTATGTGTTTTCTATGCATGTTCTTATGCGCTTTGGCCTTCCTACAATTGCGTATGTGTATCTTGTGTATCTGCATCTTCCCTGACACCAGCGTCTTAGAGACTCCTTCTTTCTATTCCCAATCCCTAAGGTATCTTGTAATGCACTCCTTCCTTAGGCCCCAGTTACCTAGACCAGCACTGAACAATGGGCCCAATTTATGCTAGTCAGGTTTTCTCTCCCTCACCAGAACTGAAATTAGGTCACTGAGAAATGGGCACTGAGATGATGGGTGAGCATGTAAACTAAATGGATGTTATTAGGTGTCATACTGAGCCAAAGCTATGATATGCTAGCCAAAGTCGTGGTGGGAGTTTGAAATCGCAAGCAAGGTTTGAGACCTCATAGAAAGGTAAATGGTATGGCGAGCTGCCACTAACTGAATGGTGGAGATGGGCCTTCCACACTCTGCCAATTGTTCCTATGAGACTCCAGGCAAGTTGTGTAACTTCTCTGAGTTTCTGGGTTTTTTTTTTTTTTTCAGTAAATAAATAGATTGAAGCTGGCAATTTCCACAGTTCCTTTATGATGTTAATTCTATCCTCCAAACACATGATTGTCTCAGATATAAACTTCTTCAGAATAGTGAACTAGTACCAAATGAACCATTGACCTCACTCTACAAGTGTTCGACAGTATTTCAGAGCATGCATCTTTAGGCACTGTGTAGGTGTTGTGGACACAGTGAGGAAACGGACACAGATTCTACTTCACGGGTCTTATGAATGACACACATTGATTAAATAATCACCCAAATGTCTAATCATGAACTTTGGTTAGTGCTACGAGGACAAATATAGAGAGCTAGAACAGCACTAAAAAGGGGCTTGGTTGCTCTGGGATGAGATCAGAGCCAGCTTTTCTGAGGAAGCCCAGAGAGCTGGAGGATAAGTAAATAAAGATGAGGAAGAAGAACATCCCTGGCATAAGGCCTGGTTTTGGCAAAAGCCATAGAATTACCTAACAGTCATCATCAAAAATACACTCACATAGAAACTTTAATGGTGTGCTCTTTTATTTTAGGTTGGCACATAGAAACCCATAAATGAAGGGAAATACCCTGGCATGCTCCAGTCCTAAAAACTACACGACACAGTCTGCTTGAGGTGGCCCACGCCTGTAATCCCAGCACTTTGGGAGGCCGAGGCGGGTGGATCACCTGAGGTCAGGAGTTCAAGACCAGCCTGGCCAATATGGTGAAACCTCGTCTCTACTAAAAGTACAAAAATTAGCCAGGTGTGGTGGCGGGCACCTGTAATCCCAGCTACTCAGGAGGCTGAGGCAGAAGAATCGCTTGAACCTGGGAGGCGGAGGTTGCAGTGAGCCGAGGTCGCACCACTGCCCTCCAGCCTGGGTGACAGGAGCAAGACTCTGTCTAAAAAAAAAAAAACACACACAACAACAACCCTACACAACACAGAGTTGTTTAGTTTGTGGAGGCACAAATTGAAATATTTTGGTGGAAAATTCTTCCTCTAACCCATGGAGAGAGCAATAGCAATAACAGAAATGTTACCTGCACAAATGAGTACTGGTATGTGTGTGTGTGTGAATACTTCAGTACTTGAAAAATATTCATTTTTTTGCTTCTTCCCCCCACCGCCATCCCCTATTTCTGCCCTGGGTTTGTAGTGGATTGTATACCAGTGTTGGGATACTTAAGCCAACTTTTCCTGCAAATATTGTATGTACATCTATATGAGCAAATTCTCATCAAGAAGAGCTGGCCTTTGGGCAATGTTTGTGAGCAAGTTTTAGCTTTTAGCTATAATTTTGCTTCCAAAAGTCTAAGCATCTCAGACAAAAGAGAAAACTCTTGATTGTTTGAATATGATTGAAATATGGTAGTACTGAAATGTTTGCTTAATTATTTGACCCCCAAATGCAGTCATCTGTCAGTATCCATGGGGGATTGGTTCCAGAACCCTCTGAGGATACCAAAATCCATGGATACTCAAGGCTGTTATATAGAATGGTATAACATTTGCATATAATCTATGTACATCATCCCATGTACTTTAAATAATCTCTAGATAGTTTACAATACCTAATACAAGGTAAATGCTATGTAAATTGTTGTTACACAGTATTTAGGGAATAATGACAAGGGAAAAATATGTGTACATTCAGTATAGACACAACCATCTATTTTTTAAAAAAATATTTTTGATCTTCAGTTGGTTGAATCCACGAATGTGGAACCCACAGATACGGAGTGCCAACTGTACAAGTTTGGGACATTGTTAATACCATAGGTATCTAGTGAGTGGGTGATGGGCTCATTTGTATTTAACATCAAAGCTGCCATTTAATTGAAAAAGTTTAGCTTAACAATAAGTGAGTTCCTACTGTGTTCCAGGCATATTCTAGGGGCCAGGGAAAGAGGAACTAGATACAAGAAAGGCAACAGACTTCCAATAGTAGTAAATATAATCAAATGTTATCCATTCAAGAATAGAAGTGCTGAGAGAAGTGGTGAAATGGTGATTCCATGTGGATGGCGTGTGTGGAGAAGCAGCCAGGCTTCTTAGAAGGGATGAGTGCTGAGCAGTTTGCTGGCTGGCTGGGAGCCGTCAAGTGGAAAAGGAAGGGAAGGGCTCCAGGAAAGGGCAGCAGCAGCTATAAGGGGGTAAAACAGCTTGTGGTGTGTCAGGAAGTTGTTCAGAGTTGTTAGAGCAAAAAGTGCCTGTGCGTCTGGGGTGGGCGGGGCTGAGGGTTGGAGAGGAAGGAAAGGAGGCTGAGGATAGGCCAGCACCACAGTAGGAGGAACTGACCTGCGGGTTAAGGAGCCTAGCTTTTATTCTCTAGTCTAAGCAATAAAATTTTTTTGCAGGAAACCTTAAGCAGGGGAGTGACTGGTAACATTAGAGCTTAGCAATATCTTTGAGGCAGAATGGATTTGGTTGTCAAGATAACAGAGGCAAGAAGGTGGGGAGGATACTGGTCTTGAAATCAGGGGTGGAAAATTACAGCCCATGGGCCACATTTGACTTTATTGCCTCTTTTTTGTGGACCCAGAAGATAAAAGTTTTTACAAATTTTCAATGGACTTCATGATAGGAAAATAGAACTTTAAACACTAATTAAGCAAAATATTCCTTCTGACAAAATAATTCTTCTTGTTAGTAGACATATTTTTTTCTCAATTATTATTGCATTTTGAATTTTGTCAATTAAAGAATGTGGATATTTGTATTTTTTAAAAATATAAACACATAGATAATATGTTTGATTTTGCCTCATGGCCCACAAAGCCTAAAATAGTTAGTACCTGACTCTTTACAGAATAAGCTGGCCCACCTCTGGTCTAAATGAAAGATGATTAGGACAGCATGGGAAAGTTGGAAACAGATCAAATAGAACCATCCAAGTATGAGTGGCTGTCCAAGGATATTAATGGGCTGGATATGTATTGATTGGTTTGGAAAATGCAGGAATGTAATAAATGTGTTTTTGCTATGTGGACAAAGTAGTAAGTTGTCTGTATCATTTTCAGTTAATTGTAGTATCATGAAGTTGTAACCTAAGATCAATAACATTAATGCATTGTAAATGCATTTTTATTTTCTATTTTTATCAGGTTTAAAGTTTTAAAGTTCATTCATATTGGCATTTTTTACTCATTTTCAGGTAGCTAAAACACAATTTCTTACTCTTTCATTTTAAAATGTTATTTTTAAGAAGATAAGTAATAGTGCAGATGGTTTGAAAAAAATCTCAACAGTTTAAAAAGATACACAGTAAAAAGTGAATTTCCATTTCACTTTGGTCTCCTAGTCCTGCTTACCAATTCTCTCTAGAGGCAAATTATTTTGCCAGTTTCTTATACTTCATGTCCACACGTATTACTTTTGTAATTTACAAAGTAATGTACTCTGCAAACTACACTGCATATTCCCTTAGTCAATTAATATGATTTGCAGTTACTTTCATATCACTTTCTATAGCTTTTTCTTATTCTTATTAAAAGCTGTGGAGTAGTCCAATGCATGGCTGCTGCAAAAAATAACAGTATACCTACATTTTTATGCATTTGTTATAGGATTTCTTTAAGAAAAATTTCTAGAAGTAAAATTTCAGTGCAGGGCATTTGTGTATTTTAACTTTGAAAATATTGTCGAATTGACCTCCAAAATTTAAATCAATTTATAACATCACCAATTATGTATTATAGTGTATATTTTCTTACCTTTTTGTCAAAATAATATAATAGTCAACTTTCAAATCTTTGCAAGACTGATAGATGAAAAAATAAGGCATTTTCTTGTAGTCTTAATAAGTGCATTTCTCTTATTGCCTGAAGTTGGACATTGTTTCATATGTTTAAAGGTCATTTCCTTTTCTTTGAATTGTCTGTTCATGTTCTTGGCTCATTCTTCTTTTGGGTTAAGGTTCTGTTTTAAAAATAAAACAATTCTTGAAAGTATTATGTCAAGGAAAGAAATCTTGTTCAAGTCAAACTTTGTAGACAGGAAAAAAAAAAAAAGAAACAAACTGGTGTTGATCAAAGGTTTTAATGACTTTACCAGAAACAAGAATTTTCCCTACTTAACTTCCTTTGATACCATATCCTGAGAGATTCACACAAGTCTATGTGATCTATAATTAATATTTTGGTGACACATCTTCCCTATTGAATAATCAATTATTGGCTCAAACTCTAAATTAAAAACTTTGGAAGTTCAGATGCAGGGTAGAGGGAAAAATAAAATAAAATCTCTTTTACGCGACAGTGCTAGTCCGAAAATGATTAGAATAATAGTGAAAACAGAAAGAAAACTAGCAAATTTTAATTCATGCAGAACAATTGAAAATTATGCAAAAATATACATTTGAAACAAAAATGGAATTTGGAATTAAAAATAAAGTACACACACACACACACACACACGCTTATTTGAGTAAATTTTAAAGTCAAGTCTCATACTGCCTTGGAAAAACACACTTACCAAATAAGAAACTCTTGCTTTGGCTCAAAGAACATGTTTTAAATGAGACAGATGCTTGATGACCAGACTGCTTTACTTGGGACCTATGTTCTTTGCCTATGCGTAAAGTTTCATGAGGTTTAAAACATAGGCTAAAATCCAAAGTAAAGTTCCTCAGAGGTGTGAGTCTGAGCTCAGCACCTTTGTGATTCTTTCTGTCAATAAGTTGTTGGAAAATTATAAAGATCTACACATGCACTTTGGTAAATACAACTGGTAATAGACACCCCAGGAACATGAGGGCATTAAACGAAATGAACTCTAAAATTCTGTGCTTATATGAGTAGGACCCTTAAGAGAAGCTCAATCCAAGCTCTGACATGTCTCCATGGGGCAGTTAGTGACAACCTTCAGAATCTTGTTTTTCCTGTATAGAAAAGGCTACCAAATGTCCTCACAAGTATGCTTTTTGGGAAATCTGAGATGTCAAACAGATGTCATCACTTAAGAAGCATTGCTATCAATCAAGTTAGCATCTTAAGATTTTTTTTTTTTTTGCTTTTATCAGTGTTATTTAACTAGCAGCTCTTAAAAGGAAAACAAAGCTGGAAGCAGCCTAGAGGAATATTTACTGTGATAGTCTCTGCTAAGGAAAGGCTTTGTTGTGGATTCAAGAATCTGAGACATAAAGGGATTCTAAGAATAGAACTGGTTATTTTGATTTTCTTCATAATAGAACATTCGATATCATTACATATGGAGAATTTATTGAATTGGATAATCCTTTATGCATTTAAAAATATATATATATCTTTTCAGCTTTTAATAGTTTGTACTTTCATGCTCATGCAAAATTTGGCCTCAACCCACTATTTGATTTCCTGTGCTCAATCTTCATATTCTGAATCTAAGAAGCTAAACTTTTCCTTGGCAAATTATTATTCCAAGTGGCCAATGCTACATGTGTGGCCTTCAAAACACTTTCTGGGTCAGCTTAGACAATAGTGACATGCTAATTTTTAAATTTCCAAGTAAGAGATTGGTTTTGGTTGGCTTATCACATTTGTAAAAATGGTTTATCATATTTACACTACAATTTCATTTTTTGATCTCCTTTCTCTCCTTTCCACCTCTCACCATCTACTTTGTCCTTCGTCATTGGCTGATTGGCTGCCTGACCACTGAGACTCCTTAGCCCAAGGAGTTCCCTGCCACCCTCCTGGAGATGTCTTGCCATCCCCATGCACCTTCACACTTCATTTTCCCATCTTTGCTCTTTTAAGTGGCCAGGAACCTTTCTGAACATTATTGGGACAAGATGACAAGATAACTGAAGGGAATAGGTTCATGATTATCCAGTTGAGAAGAGATTTTCTTAAAGGTGTTTATATTGTTTGGAGTTTTTCTTTTCGTATTTTCTGGAGTGACTAAACTGTTCTTAGATGCTCAGATAAAGCGGTTGAAGGACAAATCTTGTATCAAAGCAAAACTCACTTGTCTTGTTTTCTGTTGTTCTATTTTCTTCCCTGCAATTATTTCATACCTTTTTTAAAACAAAAATCAAATCTAGTCAATCCTGTGCTTTAAACCTTCCTCTGGTTCTTGCTCTTATTGTAAGAAAAAGCTTGAATTTGCTTAACAGGGCTTTCAGGTTGTCTGTGATCTGGTATTTCTCCTTACCATTTACTTACTCTTCTCACCAGTCCTAAGGAGGAGTGAAGGCCTTTCTGAAAACAGAAGGCCTCACTGTGGAACTCAGTTCTTTCTGTTCTGTAGGCCTGATCTTAAGCAAGTGACTCAACCTTTCTGTGCCTCAACGTTTTCATCTGCTCTTTGGAATAATAACCGAACCTATTCATGGGGTGGTTGTGAGGATTAGATGAGAAAACATATGAAAAGATCTTAGAACAAGTCTGACATACAAGAAGTGCTAAGAAAGTGTTTGCTGTTGTAAATTTTATTTCAGTTCTTCTAAGAGGCTAGCTCCTTTTCCTCCAGGTCTTTCTACCAGCTCTTCTTTCTTTCTAGAACTTTCTCCCTTTATCACCATTATCTGTATAATTTTAATACCTTCTTTGTATTAGGGATCTCAAGAGAAGCTGAACCAATCAGATGTATATATAGATAAACAGATCTATTATAAGAAATTGGCTCATACAATTATGGGGATAGGCAAGTTCCAAGATCTACAGTGTGCGTTGGCAAAGCTGTAGACCAAGGAGAGCTGATGGTTACTTTCAATCTAAGTCTGAAGGCCTGGGAGCCAGGAGAGCTCATGATGTGGTTCTCATTCAATGGCTGATAGGTTTGAGACCCAGGAAGAACTGATGTTTCAGTTCAAGCCTGATGGCAGGAAAGAAGCTGATGTCTCAGTTCAAAAACAGTCAGGCAGAAAAAATACTTTCCTCCTGGGGGATGGTCAGCCTTGCCTTTGTTCCGAGACTCTCCTTTTTTCCTGGCCTGTGAGCTCTCTGAGCACAGGGATGTGTTTATCTTATTTTCCACTGTATATTTAATATCTAGTACAGTGCCTGGCACATGATAGGCATTCAATAAATATTTGTTACATAATTAGTCAACTAATTGAAAATTATAAACCTTTTCCATTTCTGATAATGTAGATATTCAAAAATATCCAAAATACTATATAAAATACTTTAAAGTATAGTAAGTAAACTATCTAAACACAAAGATGATTCTAATTATATTTATGAGAACTATTTAATAGTAATCACAGATTCTGAGTCTGATACTAAATCTGTCTTGGTGATAAGCATCTGGCAGAATGTGCTGATGTTTACTGGCAGAAAGCATTATGCATTTTAAATTCAATCTAGTATTTATATCATATGGTAAAATGAACATAAATAAGCTAATTTTAGTTTACCTTGGCAAATACGTGATTCATTCAATATATTTACATATGTAAATCAACTAGGAAGTTTAAGACAGTTTAAAAATAAGCATCATAATATAATCTTAAACTTGATAAGCCTTTCTACCTTCAGCAAGAATCCTTTCTTTAATAATTCTTGAAAGATGGTATTTGTATCATCTTTCCCCCAGTACATGTTGGGAGATATATTAGGATTATATATATATATTTGTACCAATATAACACACACACACACACACACACACACACATATATATAGTTTAAAAATATCTATATATATTTTTACTGTCCTCAAAACCTTCCAGCTGCCAAAGGCTTGTTTGGTAAGCTTTGATTTTATGCTCCTCTTGGCTTTAGACTTTAAAAATATGGACAATTCTTGTTATTTGCAGTAGTTATATTCTATAAAGTCACTGTGAGCATTTAATTAGTGAATACTGAACCAGCACTCCTAGCAGAAAAACAGGATCAGGTTCCTTCATGTCTTTGATTACAATATTTTTGTCATACAATCAATACATAACTTTGTTTTATGTGTGTTTCTGTTTGAAGACAACTTCTTGAATATACATTGTTGATTCATTAACATTAAACTCATGGCTAACAGTGTGGCAACTCATGCCTAATTCATCTAACACATGTATTTTCTCAATAAAACACATCATAGTCTTTCTGCACTTAGTAATACTAGACAGCATTCAGCCTACGCTTAGGGGCCATTTAAAAGGGCAAAATCACCAACAGACAGTTTAAACAAGAAGGAAGAGTGTTACTTTATTTGACCTCAGTTGGGAATGTATGTGTCAAGCAACTCAAATTTTTTCAGCTCATCACATGCATGTGAATGACCACAAAATCTCTGTATTGCTATGGTGGTTACAAATAAATTTTAATGTGTAGGCAAATTTGCAAATATAGAATCTGTGGGGATCAATCGTACCCATATCTGTGGATGTTTCTTAAGGAGTTTTAGAAGGGATTTTTAATCAATATTACAAAGTTAGCCTTACAGTCTAGCTGTTACAGCAAATAGTTTCAACACACTGTTATGTATGATATATATGCAGTTATGTCGGGCTTGTTAAAATTCCCCTTTACTGTGAAACTGAATTCTGCTTTTCTTGTTCAGTACTGGGGATAGGTGTAGACTATGGTTATGAAAATTCTAGTGCGATTAATTTAAAAATTCTGATGAAAAAGCTATCACACATTATTCTAAATTTGATTTTCAAAAACTTAAGTCATTTTCCTTATTTTCTATTTTAAAGATGAAAAACACTAAGGGTTAGACAGGCTAGGTGACTTGATCAAGGCCATTCTTCTAGCGAAGACAATTCCAGGACAAAGCTAGGTTTTTCCATAGTCTATTCTATGCTTATTTTCTTCACCTTGCCACTCTGTGGACAGATAACCAGCTTATTCCAAGTCAAAGCAGTGGCCCCAATCTCAGTAGCTTTCTATTGTAGTGGTTTCCAAAGCTTAGACTATATCAGAATCAACTGGAGGGCTGTTTAAAATACAGATTTTTGGGCCTCACCCCCAGAGTTTCTGATTCTGTAGATCTCAGCTGGAGCTTCAGGACTTGTTTCTATAAGTTCCCAGGTGATAGTGATGCTGCTGGCCCAGAGACCACTATTGGGAATCACTATTCTATCTGAACCAATTTCACTGGGTGACATTTCCCAGGGAGGCTGGTGGAAGAAGAGAGGGTGGGCTCCTTATTCTGCTGTGTTGTCACTAAGTTCTGCCACCTGTCTACACATGCACGTGCAAATGCTTTCTCTATGATTGCATATTTGATTCATTGAGCTTTGAAATATTTATTTAATTCCTTTAAATCACCTGAGAGTAATTTTAAAAATTAATGTTTCTGGAATGTAGCTTTCAAAATGGGACTGGCCAGGAACTCCTAATTAATGAAGCTATTAATCTCATGATATAATATAGGTCAAAGACAAACCGGTAAGCTTTTCGTTATGCAAATTTCAGAAGTTTAATTGTCTTACTAAGTGAGGGTAAGATCGTTGTTTAGGATTGTACATGACCCACTTCTGAGAATGTCTCTCCAGAACTCTCCCCAACGGTAACATAAGCCTGTACCCATATTTCTACAACATGACTTTGCTCCCTGCTCATTTTTGGGAGGAGAATGAGTGGACACCTGACCAAAGGGCTGATCAGGTCCCTGCTCCCAAAATTTTGAAATGGAGACAGAGGTATTTGTTGGATTAATTAGTTTCAGAAACTGACGTTTATTTGCAGGAGCAGGGGTGCCAGTCATTTACCTTTAGGTGCAAGGTAAAGCTGAGAAAGTAGCATGGAGATAGACACACACACATACACACACGAACTGGGCCCCCAGTGCTTTTCCAATTGCTGGTTCCAATTCCTAATGCCTCCTGACTGGAGATCTGCAAGATACTACTGATACTTTTTAAGTTTCTCTCTGTGATTTTTTGCTAGGTTGAATGGGTTTTTCTTTTTGTACTCTAAAAGCACCTTGACTAAGACAGTTTGTTAAACACGTACTCTTACTGACTTTATAGCACCACTTTTCCACAGGGACAGTATTGTAATTGTCAATGAATGGAGAATTTGTAGTGCCATCTCTTCTGGGAACTAGTTTACTGGACCTCAGGCATACTACTTCCCTGTCTCAAATCTCTCATCTCTAAATAGAGGAGAGTTGGATTAGATTATTTGTGAGGAGCCCTTTCAACTCTAATATTCTTGTGCTTAAAGAGAACAAAGTTAATGGAGTTTGTCTGTTCTTGGGCTGGAATCGTAAATGAAAGCTTTATAATCTTAGAGGCTGAGTATTGGCAGGGGCAGCAGTAATCAAGTGAGGGATACTAAGGAGAGACTGAATTAAGGAAAGAGTCAAGGCTACTTGAACATTATCCCTGAAAATAGGGAAAACTTCTGGATAATTCCAAATTTATTCTTTGCTAAACCTCTGTGCATTTTAGCACGAGGTACATATTAGAATCACCTGGGGATAAAAAAATAAAAATAAAAAAACCACTAATAACAACTAGTGCCCTGGCCACACCATGGGCATTTAAATGATAAATTCTAGGGGCTGAAGAGGGGCAGACATAGGTAGATTATAAAACTCTCCAGGGGATTACAATTTTAGGTAAAATTGGGAATCTCTATTTGTGTTTGTTTTAAAAAGTATGTAATTAACTTTAAAAGCTCACAGCTTAATAAAAGCAAGATTAAGAAGTGGGAACATGGGCCGGGCGTGGTGGCTCATGCCTGTAATCCCAGCACTTGGGGAGGCTGAGGCGGGCAGATCACGAGGTCAGGAGATCAAGACCATCCTGGCTAATATGGTGAAACCCTGTCTCTACTAAAAATACAAAAAATTAGCCGGGTGTGGTGGCAGGCGCCTGTAGTCCCAGCTACTCAGGAGGCTGAGGCAAGAGAATGGAGTGAACCTGGGAGGCGGATCTTGCAGTGAGCCGAGATTGCACCACTGTACTCCAGCCTGGGCGACACAGCGAGACTCCATCTCAAAAAAAAAAAAAAAAAAAAAAAAGTGGGAACATGCTAGTAAAAGTAGAGTTCCTCTAGACATAAAAAAGAAAACTTAAAACATAAAAAAGAGAAAAAAGTTGAGAACTATAAATGTCCTGTGGTCTGAAGACTTTTATAATAGTAGTCTATGTTTTAAAATTTCTTAAAAATACCAGGGTAATATAAGATAATGAAATATTTGACTCTCAAAAATCCTGGAGTTACCAAGATAATGTGAAATATGCTTTGGCATATCCTTTTGAAGAATGTAAGTAAATTAGCATATCTGTAAAAAGGTTTCTATTAAAAATGGTTTGAATAAAAAAGAGAAAGCTTCTGTGTCTAAGGTAAGGCTTCTCTATGCTAAAATTCAGTAATGAAATAGTCTTAATCTCAATGTGTCAGCAAAGCGGTTTGCATGGAGCTGAGCATGGTTTTGCATGGAACTGAGTTTGCATAAAACTGAGATAATGTAGGACATCTTAAGGACTCACAAAAAAGGACTCAATTTTAGCCTTTGGACGTTCAGGTTTCATTGGAAGAGACCAATGACCTAAGAGCAAATGTTGTTGTCCATAGTTTATGCTTTTCTTCATTCTCATGATTCAGCTTCTCTCTGGTTTCTTCATGTCTTTCCACCACTTACTCTCTTTCACTTTTGGTATCCCCTTTACTTAATAGATTCTCCATATTGTTTCTTGGATGCTTAACACTTCTTTGTTTGTCTATTGACCTAAAGGTCCTTCAGTCCTTCTTTTATTGACCTACTATATTTTGGGCATTAGGGGCACAGCAGTGAATAAGGAGAATATTTCCCTTCTCTCATATAATTGACATTTTTGTCAAAGAAAAAGACAACATGAAAATGATAAGTAAATAAGGTGATTATAGAATATGATACACACTAAGGGACACTAAAAGGTGGATATAATGGAGAAAGAAAATGGTGAGTTTCTTTAGATCACTGATTCAAAATTTGGCTGCAATTACAACCACCTGTAGAGGGTTTTGTTTTGTTCTGATTTAATACTGATGCCAGAGTCCTAGTCTGAATTACTTCTCAGGGTTCGGAAGTAATCAAGTCAGCTGAAGTTTTTATTAGCTTCCTAGGTCATTCTGATAAACAGTGAAGACTGAGAATGACTGCTTTAGAGGAAAACCTCTTGAAGAAGATATTTGAGCTGAGTTCTGAAGGTAAAATAAGCCAGCCATGTAATACATGGGGGAAAGGGGAGGAGATGTTTCCAGAGACAGGAAACAGCAATAGCAAAGGCCCTGAGGTGGAAGAGAATTTGACATGCATGAGGAACAGGAAGGAGGCCGGCATATCTGGGGCACAATGAGTGAGGTTGGAGAATGGAGATACAAAGAGGCAGGCAGAAAGTAGCTTATGCTAGAGTTTGAATTTTAGTTTATAAGGAATGAGAAATCATTGAAGAATTTTAATCAGGTAAGTTACCCGATCTTCTGTACTTTTAAAAAGAACACTCTGAGAAGCAGGATGGTTCCCTTTGTAAGTGATCTGACCTTTTTCTCTAGCTGCCTTTTGACTCAGCATTCCCATTACTCAGTATATACCCAAAGGAAAGTCAATTGTTCCACAAAAAAAAAAACACATGCACTCATATGCTCGCACAGCACTATTCACAATAGCAAAGAAATCAATCTAGGTGCCTATCAACAGTGTACAGATAAAGAAAATGTGGTACATATACACCATTAAATACTGTGCAGCAATAAAGAGACTGAAATCATGTTCTTTGCAGCAACATGAATGCAGCTGGAGGCAATTATGCTAAGTGAATTAATGCAGAAATCGAAAACCAAATACCACATGTTCTCACTTACAAGTGGGAGCAAAACATTGGATATACATGAACACAAAGATGGAAACAGTAGATGCTGGGGACTGCTGGTGGGGAGAGAGAGAGGGAGCAGGAGCTGATAACTGTCTATTGGGTACTATGCTCAATACCTGGGTAATGGAATCAATCATATCCCAAAACAGCATCATGCAGTACACCCATGTAACAAATCTGTACATGTACCCCCTTGAATCTAAAATAAAAATTGAAATGACTTTAAAAAATCTTTTAAAATAAAAGAACACTCTGGCTGCTATATGGAAAGTGGATTTTGACAGGGCAACAGTGGTGATGGAGAGACTGGGTAAGGAGGCTGTGGTCTCAGTCCAATAGAGAGATGATGGTAGTTTGGATAGGATGGTGGCAGTTGGGTGGAAGGAGAGCACTGGTGAAGGAAATATTGTGAAAGAGGAACTGATAGGACTTGCTACATATCTGATATCTAACTTCCTAAGAAAGAGAATCAGAGTAGTGAATCTGTCATTCAAATATTGATAGAACATTTCCTATTCCCAATACAGAGCATCATGCCATCTTATAGGCCACCAGTTTTCCTTGTGTCTAGTCAATAAATGAGTACTCTAGGATCTGGAGCTCAAATGAGTCATGGATCAAGCTGTAGCTCATATGGGACAAAGCAAATTAATTGATACAAAATGAAAAACTTTATATGGAGGCAGTTTATAGGTGTGATAGCTAGTCAGACTTTCTTAGATTCTTTTTTAATAATCACTTTTGTAATAACAATTGTTTTATTAAATGACAGAACTCAGATGAAGGTGTGTGCAAATAAGTTTTAATTACCTTCAGATAAAACATGCATGTTTCTAAGGAGGCCAGATGTCTTTGTCCATTTCCTGCTGATGCAATGAAATACTACAGACTGGGTAATTTATAAATAGTAGAAATTTATTTGGCATATGGTTCTGGAGGCTGGGAAGTTCAAAAGCATGGTACCAGCATCTGCTGAGGGTCATTCTATGGCAGAAGGCATTACATGGAGAGTGAGCATGTGAGACACAGAGAAAATGGGAGCAAACTTATCCTTCTTGTATAGGACCCACTCCTGAGATAACTAATCTACTCTCTAGATAATGGCATTAATAATAATCACCTCATAAAGGTCCCACCACTTAATACCATCACAAGGACAATTAAACTTCAGCATGCATTTTAGAGGATACATTCAAACCATAGCACCGAGGTTTAGTTGACTGGGTATATGTTTGGCAGGCCTTAGGCTGTCCAGCTAATCTATAACTTTGTAAAGTGCACATAGTAGGTTGGTTCAAAAGGAAGAAGAAACTGTTAAATGATTGTTGTTGGATTGTTATAAATCAAGTTGGGAAGAAACAACTGAGAATATACATTTTCTAATTTAGCTTGTCATATGCAAAAATTCACATATGTTCAAAGAAACCTTACAAATGATAATATCCCACCTTATAAATGATATCCCTATAAAATAACACCTGGAAAACATATTTTAATGTTTTCACTGAAAACTCACCAAATGTTTATTTTCAGTTTCCAAATCTTAAAGTACTAATCTATGGCCATTTATTATTTGTACAATTTGAATGTGAAGGCCAACTACTTTTGCCTGAGGCCACATGGGCAATGCATACAGTTGTGAGTGTGCAGAGATTCAGTATCTTGATTCATTGACCTATGAAGTAAGAAATCCTTGATTTTCTTTCTGTAAGTAGAGGAAAAGGGGAGAAAGAGAAAACATGAGAGCCAGAACAAAAATAATGTCTTTCAGTATTTCTTTTTCCCCATGGATTTCTAAATTCTCTGAAATGGATATCTTCCATGTGTTCTTAAAAAAGGATTTTTGTTAGCCAGAGAAACTTTCCATCAGCTTTCTTGCTTGCCAGCATTATTAAGACCTCCTGACATGATGTGTGTTAGCCCAATAAAAACAAACTCTACTTCTAAAAGTTTAGCTATATGTAGAAAAGCAGCTTAAATCATATATTTATTTTGCTGCTTGTATTTTAACCTGACTTCTTTCCTTCCTTTTTCAAGAATTATTAAGATTTATTACTTGGAAACTATACTAAGCACTGAACTAAAAAAGAAATATTAACAAGTTGACCAAGAACTATGTACGAATTTCCTTCTAGGTTGAGCCACTGACTCACCTTCAGTCTTAAGTCATTTTGCCAATAAATAGGAAAATCAATTACATGTGGAAAGTTGTAGAGCTCAGATAATTTGACCAGCAATAGAGAAGTCAACAAAATTGATAATAGGACTATTTCCTTTCTCTTTGGTCTTCCCCTTTCCCTGTCCCCAAATGAATGTTTCAAGTTTCTTTTGTGGCAGTATGCATCTTGCAGTTTCTTTTCTTTTGCTCTTGCATGTGGCATTGCACTTTGTGTCAAGTTCTCATAGCACTTCCTTCTTCTCCTTCCCAAACTTGCTGAAATCTCAGTACACCAAGAAAACTCTTGAAAATGAATTGAAAAACATTTCCTGTCTTATTCAAGCCCCTTGGATGTGGTTCACACAGAGTGTGAATAAGATGATTTCATAGTACAATCCTAGGCTGTTCTAATCATAAAAGACGTCTCATTGTGTGACACACACATACCACAGAACCAGTAATTTCAGCATCATGGAAAATACTTTTACAGGTGGTGATTAGCCTCCAAGTTTTCTTTAATAGCAAAAGGTCAGAATGGCCTGTATAATTGTTTCCCTTCAAAGAAGTCAGAGGGATAGAGCAGTAAGAGTATAGAAGTAGAAAAGAAGATGCTCTCCACTCCCGAAAGAACCCATTCCCAGGTAATAGATATCTGCAGCCAACTTATTGCTGATAATTCAATTAAAAGAGAGTGATTTCCTTATATGATACGAACAAAGGTAAAACAATTAGCGATATGGGCATACAGACTGTAATAAGTTTAGATTCAAATTTGGACTTTAAGCTATCATATAAAGACCAAAAATTCTCAATGAGTGTTGAAGACCTGGTATCAAGACATAGAAATTTGTGGGCAAAGGACAGATACTTTTGAAAAGAAGACACACATGCTGTCAACAAGCATATGAAAAAAAGCTCAACATCACTGATCATTAGAGAAATGCAAATCAAAACAACAGTCAGATACTATCATCTGCTTTTATACTGTTGGTAGAAGTGTAAATTAGTTCAACTTTTGTGTAAAGCTGTGTGGCAATTCTTCAAATAGCTAAGTCTCAGGATACAAAATCAATGTACAAAAATCACAAGTATTCTTATACACCAATAACAGACAAACAGAGAGCCAAATCATGAGTGAACTCCCATTCACAATTGCTTCAAAGAGAATAAAATACCTAGGAATCCAACTTACAAGGGATGTGAAGGACCTCTTCAAGGAGAACTATAAACCACTGCTCAATGAACAAATGGAAGAACATTCCATGTTCATGTGTAGGAAGAATCAATATCGTGAAAATGGCCATACTGCCAAAGGTAATTTATAGATTCAATGCCATTCCCATCAAGCTACCAATGACTTTCTTCACAGAATTGGAAAAAACTACTTTAAAGTTCATGTGGAACCAAAAAAGAGCCCGCGTCGCCAAGTCAATCCTAAGCCAAAAGAACAAAGCTGGAGGCATCACGCTACCTGACTTCAAACTATACTACAAGGCTACAGTAACCAAAACAGCATGGCACTGGTACAAAAACAGAGATATAGACCAATGGAACAGAACAGAGCCCTGAGAAATAATGACACATATCTACAACTATCTGATCTTTGACAAACCTGACAAAAACAAGCAATGGGGAAAGGATTCCCTATTTAATAAATGGTGCTGGGAAAACTGGCTAGCCATATGTAGAAAGCTGAAACTGGATCCCTTCCTTACACCTTATACAAAAATTAATTCAAGATGGATTAAAGACTTAAGTGTTAGACCTACAACCATAAAAACCCTAGAAGAAAACCTAGGCAATACCATTCAGGACATAGGCATGGGCAAGGACTTCATGTCTAAAACACCAAAAGCAATGGCAACAAAAGCCAAAATTGACAAATGGGATCTAATTAAACTAAAGAGCTTCTGCACAGCAAAAGCAACTACCATCAGAATGAACAGGCAACCTACAGAGTGGGAGAAAATTTTTGCAACCTACTCATCTGACAAAGGGCTAATATCCAGAATCTACAATGAACTCAAACAAATTTACAAGAAAAAACAAAGAACCCCATCAAAAAGTGGGCAAAGGATATGAACAGACACTTCTCAAAAGAAGACATTTATGCAGCCAAAAAACACATGAAAAAATGCTCATCATCACTGGCCATCAGAGAAATGCAAATCAAAACCACAATGAGATACCATCTCACACCAGTTAGAATGGCGATCATTAAAAAGTCAGGAAACAACAGGTGCTGTAGAGGATGTGGAGAAATAGGAACACTTTTACACTGTTGGTGGGATTGTAAACTAGTTCAATCATTGTGGAAGTCAGTGTGGCGATTCCTCAGGGATCTAGAACTAGAAATGCCATTTGACCCAGCCATCCCATTACTGGGTATATACCCAAAGGATTATAAATCATGCTGCTATAAAGACACATGCACACGTATGTTTATAGCGGCACTATTCACACTAGCAAAGACTTGGAACCAACCTAAATGTCCAACAACAATAGACTGGATTAAGAAAATGTGGCACATATACACCATGGGATACTATGCACCCATAAAAAATGATGAGTTCATGTCCTTTGTAGGGACATGGATGAAACTGGAAACTATCATTCTTAGCAAACTATCGCAAGGACAAAAAACCAAACACCGCATGCTCTCACTCATAGGTGGGAATTGAACAATGAGAACACATGGACACAGGAAGGGGAACATCACACACCGGGGACTGTTGTGGGGTGGGGAGATGGGGGAGGGATAGCATTAGGAGATATACCTAATGCTAAATGACAAGTTAATGGGTGCAGCACACCAACATGGCACATGTATATATATGTAACAAACCTGCACGTTGTGCACATGTATCCTAGAACTTAAAGTATAATATTAATAAAAAAATTAAAAAAAGGTAAAGTGAAGTATAGGAATTGGAAGTGAGGTAACAGAAACAGTAAAAAAAAAAAAAAAAAAAAAAAAAAAAAAAAAAAAAAAAGAAGCCTGCAATGTAATAATTATGGTGATATCAATGAAAATTGAAACTTTTACTAAAAGCAATGACAGCTATTCTTGTAATGATAGATGACTTTGGAAAGCCTATGAACTTCTAAAATATGTTTAAAAGCATTTGCTAAGGTCAGAAAAATTTTAATGCCACATTTTTTGGTAAGTTTTGTTTACATATTTACATTTGAAAAAATATGCATGAAACCTCTATTTTGGGTCAGACAATGTTCTACCCTCTAATGTTACATTTGATTAAAATACATATTATAACTGAAAGCTACTTTATTTAGAAGATTGAATGTCAAGGTTTTTTTGTGAGTTATAGCTATGAAAAGTAATTTACCCAAACTGATGGTGTGTTTTTTCACCTTTAATGTCTATATCACTATTTTTAATTTATAATTTTATTAAACAATTTTTATATTTATTTCACCATATAAATACAGACTTAATTTTCATTTTAAATTTCTCTTATTACATATTAAAAGCTAGTACCTAAAAAGAACTACTTTTCTCCTATATTGTTCCATGTATGCTGTGTCTTAATTACTTTACTCTTCTTTTACTTAAAATAAATTAGAGAACTCTGAATATGTGAAGAAATTTGCAGTAATGGGTAAATAAGACGTTCAAATTATGCTGGGCATATGAAATAAGCTTAATGAGAACCTAACAGTGCGGAAGTAGGAAAAATTTTAAGTACGCTCTTTATGGATCAAATAAACTACAAAGGGAAGGAAATATGAAGTGCTGAAAGGAAACTATAAAAAGCAAGGGCAGATAAAAAATATGAGCTTTAAGGGAGTGATTAAATAGAGCTTTAAGGGAGTGATTAAAATAGCATACAAAGGTCGAGAAGAATCCTTTTTAGGATAAAGATAGAAAAATATTAACAGTAATTCTTAAAATGGCAAAATATTCAGTTAAGCATTTAACTATCAACTGTGACAACTTGGAGTTATGTTAATTTATAGGGATTCGTTTATCTATTTATCCACTTACCAAATATTTATTTTGTTTTTGTTTGTTTGTTTGGTTTTGTTTTTGGAGGTTTTTTTTTTTTTTGAGATTAAGTTTCACTCTTGTTGCCCAGGCTGGAGTGCAATGGCACGATCTCGGCTCACCATAACCTCTGCCTCCCGGGTTCAAGTGATTCTCCTGCCTCAGCCTCCCAAGTAGCTGGGATTACAGGCATGAGCCACCACACCCAGCTAATTTTGTATTTTTAGTAGAGACAGGGTTTCTCCATGTTGGTCAGGCTGGTCTCGAACTCCTGACCTCAGGGAGTGATCCTCCCGCCTCAGCCTCCCAAAGGCCTGGGATTACAGGCATGAGCCACCGTGCCTGGCACTAAATATTTATTTTGTCACTACTCTTTTATTTTCTATTTTGTTTCATCCAACATATATTTCAGTCTTCAAAAATAATGCCAATTAAGTGTAACTTAATGTATAGAATTAACTAAAATCTAACATTTATATAAAAACATAGAATGGTGTTATTATGTCCTTTTCTTTTTTATGGACATTCATTAAGTAAAAACATCTCTTAAAGGAGAGAGTGGTTTTGTATCTTGGAGAATTCTTTCATAGAAAACACACACTTCCAAAATAAATACTTAGGCCCCTTTAAAGGATATTTTAAACATAGAAAAGGCAGAATATCAATGCAAAAGGCTAATATATTTGGGCACATAAAAGTTAAACAAAAACCTTTTCTACATTAAAATATTTAAATTCATTATTGACAAGCTGAGTAAAAATGCTTTCACAAATAAGTTGACTGATTGATTAATATTCTAATTTATAAAGAGCATCTATCTATCCATTCATGCATCTATGTATCATCTATATAAATCTCTCCAAAATGTGTCTTATTCTGTTTTCTGTTGCTATAACTGAATATCTGAGACTGGGTAAGTTATAAAGAAAAAAATATTTTTTACAATTCTGGAGACTGGGAAGTTCAAGGTTGAGGGGTGGCATCTGGTAAGGGCCTTCTTACAGGTAAGGACCCTCTGTAGAGTTTCAGGGTGGCACAGGACATCACATAGTGAGAAGGCAAGGCTGCCTGAAGCCTTTAGGGCCCAATGCCTGCACTGGTGAGCCCAGGATGCTGGAAATGGAGTCAAAGGAGATTATTCTCCAGCTTTAAGATTTAAAGTAGTTTTCCCTGTTGGGGTTTAGACTTACTTGGGACTTGATACTACTTTCTTCTTCTCCTCTTCTTCTCCCCCTCCCCCTCCCCTCTCTTCCTCCTCCTCTGCCTCCTCCTCCTTCTTTCCTCCTCCTCCTCTTCTTCCCCCTCTTCTTCTTCTTCCTCCTCTTCTTCTTCTCCTTCTCCTCCTTTTCTTCTTCTTCTTCTTCCTCTTCTTCTCCTCCTCCTCCTCCTCCTCCCTTTTCTTCTCTTTCTTCATCTTCTTTTTTTTTGTTGTTGGGGGGATGGCTATTTCTCCCTGAAGGAATGGGAATGCTTGTTCTATTCCTGCCTCACAATCGTATTTTTGGAAGTAGATAACTTGTTTAATTTCAAAGGTTCATAACCGAAGGAGAATTTACTTCAAGATGAATTGTCACTTGAGTATCACCCATATCTGATGCAGATGAAACTCTGGACTTTGAACTTTTCAGTTGGTGCTGAAGTGAATTAAGACTTTGGGGATGTGAGGGTAGAATGAATCTACTTGTATGGGAGAAGAATATGAGTTTTGGGGGGCCAGGAGCAAAGTGTTATAGTTTGAATATTTGTCTCCTTTGAAACTTATGTTGAAACTTAATCCCCAATGTAACAGTATTAAGAGGTGGGCCTTTTAAAAGTGATTGGGCCATGAGGGTTCTGCCCTCATGAATGGATAAGTAGGTTAATGAATTAATAGGTTATCATGGGAGAGTGATTGTGTTATAAAAGCCAGATTAGCATGCTCTAGCCCCCTCATCATGAAGCATCCTGCATCGAATAAATGGTCAAGAACAAGTATAAACAATTCAGAAAATAATTTATGTCTGTTATAGACTGAATGTTCATGTTCCCTCACATTCAAAGATTTAAACCTAATCCCCAGTGTGATGAGGAGGTGGGGCCTTTGGGAGTTAATTAGGTTAACTAGGTAATGAAACCTTCATTAATGGGATCAGTGACCTTGTAAGAAGAGACACAAGAGAGATGATCTCTCTCTCTCACTATGCGAGGATACAGCAAGAAGTTGGCCATCAGCAAACCAGGAAGAGAGTTGTTACCAGTAACTGAAGCACTGGCACCTTGCTCTTGGACATCTGTCTCCAGAATGTTAGGAAATACATTTCTGTTGTTTTAACCACCCAGTCTATGTTATATTGGTTACGGCCACCCAAACTGATTAAGATGCTAAAATGTTTTAAAATTTCTTTGAAACAACTTTCCCATAAAACTATTTAGTAATGGACATCAAGAAGTTTTAAAATGTTTATACCGTTTGCCGGGCGCGGTGGCTCACGCCTGTAATCCCAGCACTTTGGGAGGCCGAGGCGGGTGGATCACGAGGTCAGGAGATCGAGATCATCCTGGCTAACACAGTGAAACCCCGTCTCTACTAAAAATACAAAAAATTAGCCGGGCGTGGTGGTGGGCGCCTGTAGTCCCAGCTACTCAGGAGGCTGAGGCAGGAGAATGGCGTGAACCCAGGAGGCAGAGCTTACAGTGAATCGAGATCACACCACTGCACTCCAGCCCGGGCAGCAGAGTGAGACTCCATCTCAAAAAAAAATAAAAAACAAAAATAAATAAATAAATAAATAATTAAAAAATAAAAAATAAAAATAAAATAAATAAAAATAAAAATAAAAATGTTTATACTGTTTTACTATGTATGCCAGGAGGCAAGCACAAGAGCAGGCTTTTTTTCATATATTTTGTAAATAAATAAACAGAGATGTGAAGTTTTCCGAACTTTCAGCTATCACTGAAAGCCTTATACAAAGAAATGCAAATATTTATGTACAAAGACCCTATCACAGTGGTGTTTTCAATAGTAAGAAACTATAAATAATCTAAATCTCTAATGAAAATTAATAAATAGAATAGTTACATAAAACGAAGTAAACATGTAAATAAAATATAATGTAAATACTAAAAATAAAGATTTTAAATTTTTTATAGAAAATACCAAACATACAAAAGTATGGAGAATAAACACATAAAGATCTCACATGTAGTCATCATTCAGCTTGAACAGATATCAACTAAACACTAGCTTGTTTTTATTATTTGCTTATACATTGGCCTCCCCCTGCTTCCACCTTGATTATTTTGAAGGAAATCTCAAGCATCGTATTACTTCACCATAAATATGAATGTAAAGTTTTTGAAGTATTTATAATAAAAGCTGAACATTTTTTATAATATAACAAGAGAAAAAGCAAATTATAAAATGGCATATGAAATAGTATTTCAATTACTTTTAATGTGTGTGTGTTTTTGTGTGTGTGTGTGTGTGTATGTAGCAGAAAAACAAATTTGTGGTAATAGACCAAAATTTTAAGATGTATTTATCAGAGAGTTGAGAATTTATATTTGGTTGTATTTTTTCCAGTTTTTAATAATGAATATGCATTTTATGATTAACCCCAAATATTACTATAAAAATAAGTGGGTATGTAAATTTGATATGGTTTAAATGTATCCTCGAAAAGCTTATTTGTTAGAGGCTTGATCCCCACTGCGGCAGGGTTGAGAGGTGGAATATTTGGGAGGTGATTGGGTTATCGGGACTCTGCCCGCATGAATTTATTGATCCATTCATGGATTACTATATTAATGGGTTGATAGGTTAATGGGTTAATAGGTTAATGGGTTATAACAGGAGTGGGTGAGTTATGAGAGTGAGTCTTTTGTATAGTCAGTTTGACTGTCTCTCTAAGTCCCCTCACCATGGCATTGTGCCATCTCAGGACTCTCCAGAGAGTCGCCACTGGCAGAAGGTTCTCCAGAGGCAGTCATGTGACATTGGAATTCTCAGCCTCCAGAACTGTAAGAAATAAATTTCTTTTCTTTATAAATTATCCAATCTCTGGCATTCAGTTATAGCAGCAGCAAACAAGCTAAGACAAAATTATACTTTAATAAAACTGTTAAAAATAAAATAAGTGGTTATCTTTTAGGTAATGCCATTCAATGAAGTTATAAATATGAGGAAATATTGTTAAAAGAGGAAGTGAGTTTAAAAATGTATAACTTTAGCTGTCATTTAAAAAGTGAATAAAAATACTTTGTGTTTTTATAAATTAGCTCATGCTTCCTCCTTTTTGGGAATAACAGAATCTAAGGTAAATAACACAAAATTAGCTTCCCCATTATAGATAAACTGTTCTTCAAAACTGAGGAATAAATATATACATTCATTTTAAGGCTACTATTGGCCCTTAATGCCATCAAAGACCACTAGATAAACATATTGATCAAGCAAAGCTCAGTTAATTAGACTTACTACACTAAAGGAGAACATCAATGTGTTAGAGATTGTCAATAAATTCTCTAAAGAAGGAAGTTACAGGAAGAAAAATATACAGGGCATTGGGTGGTTTTAAGGCAGATTTTGCAAGATTGGGATTGGTCAGGGTTTGGAGCATAATAACTTTGGTTTCGTGGGCATGGCAAAGAAAGGGTCCAGAAATGTGCTATTAGTCTTAAACACTAAGCTATTTTTGTTGTTTCATAGTTTTATCTTCCAGAGCATGTATTTACTGCAGCAAGTAGCTAAGTGACTTATGCCTAGTTCCAGTTTTGTGTAGCACAGAAACAGGAAAATATCTTTGGTCCTTGAACTTTCTATCCCAGGAGCAGTAAAGTAAATTGGGTTCATTTCTTATTTTAAGAAGTTTAAAACGAATCCAAGGACAACACAACTGTGCTCCTCTAATTTTTTTTGTTCCATAAAACATTATAGTCTATCTCCTTTTAATTTTGTTTTAAAAATTTTATTAATAAAGACAGGGTATTATTATGTTGCCCAAGCTGGTCTTGAATTCCTGGCCTCCAGTGATGCTCCCACCTTAGCCTCCTAAAGTGCTGAGATTACAGGTATAAGTCACCATGCCCAGACTCTATTTCCTTTTTTAATAGTCAAACTCCCATCATTTTATTCACTTAATCAATTGATCTCTTATGTTTGCAGCATTGTGCCAGGTGACAGGTACAAAAAGTTGAATGAGCATGATCTTGGATAAGACAAGCATGCAAAGAAATACATGCAAGAATTTGTAAGATGCTGTTGAAATATTATGCAGAGGGTACATAAAGCACAAGGAGGAAATAGTGAATTCTATTAGGATATGGGGTGGTTGGACAAGATTTTATACAGAAGCTAACCCTTGATCTGAGTTTCAAAGAATAAGGAGGAAGGGAAGGAGAGAACAGAATGGAATTGTAAATTAAAAAAAAAACAAGTGTGAACGTTTGGGAAACTGCTAGCTAATCAGAATTACAATTTAAAAAATCTATAAGTATTACTTAGGAATATTTCACTCTTGCTTATGTTATGTTTTCTTTTCAGAATGTAGGCCTTATTTCTCTAATTAAACTGAAAGGATCTTGTGTATATAAAATGTCTTTTTATATACCTCATGTCACTTAGATCTGTGTCTACAGAATGTGGAAAAAATACTTTGATTGGTAAATGATAACTGAGAAGAGTAGGAGAAAAAATATTGTGATCTGGACTACTTATTTTAACCAGTTTAACAAATGACTGTTATTTATGCAAGATTTTCACTGGACAGAATATACTTAGGTGATTCCCACAGGAGTTCAAGCAAGTATTTCTCGTCAACTCTACAATTTATAATTGTTTCCAACATTCAGGGTCAGATTATTAATAACATTATTATTAATAACCAAACTCATAACAAGAGTACTTGCCTGATATTGATGCTCAGTAATTTTGTGTAAAAGAAATGGATGCATATGTAAATCACATTCATATTACCAAGGGTGAAGAGAAGTCAGCTAGGCATTTTGGGGAAAGCTTTATTTTTTACATTAATAAAACAGAACTCTGTGAGCTTTCCTCTCCTTCTTTCCAGTTTGTGATGCTGGTTTGTGATTTATAATGATAAATCTTATCCAAGAGCAAGGTAGGCTTTCCTTTTGAGCAAGTATTTTTCTGTCTTTCAGAAGCATTCTAAAACATTTCTTCACTTTCTTGCTAATTATTCTGTAGCTATACTACCTTTGCCTAGAAATACTACATATGATCTCTTATATAACATTTGAAAAATGGTTATTGCTTTTATTGAAGCATATTTATGTTTATACCAGATCTCTTATAGTTTGTAGTGGTTTTGACTTTGAGTCTCTTTTACTTGAGTCTCTTGTTTTTTCAATCTCTACAATCCTGTCACTTGAAAATAATGTTAATTTTGCTTCTTTTTCTGCAAGTTCGATAACATACTTTTCTTTCTTTCTCTTATCCTTCCTCCGCCCCTCCTCCTTCCCATCTTTCTTCTTCTCCTCCTTTCTCCTTCACTGCCTTTCTCCCCTTCTGTTTTTGTCTTAGAGTGTTGAAGTTAATTAGAAGCTGTTTATCATCTGTATCACCTGTATTCTTAAGCTTGATGCTAGATCTTTTAGTTATAAATGTATTTACAAATAACCAGAAAATGTCCATCTTTTGCTATTTTATGAATGATTTTAATCCATAATGATTATTAACTTTTACCAAATGCTGTTTCAGCAACTACAGCAGTTATGTATCAATATGGGTTCAGGCCTTATGCTGGTCTCTCCATGCTTTAAGGAAGAGAAATAACTCTAGTTTTAACTCTGTGTGAATGAGTAGATCTATTTCAAATTGGGGGTGGGGGGATATTTAGAAATAGCATTGCTAGTCATAGGTTAGAAATTTACTTCTGACACATTTTATTTACTTTGGATAATATCCTTTACTATGCTTTTTGAATAGAAGGCTTAATTCAATTTAATTTCCTTTGTGGGATGTGGGGATGTTACTGTAAGATATCTGACTTGGAAAAGTAGTAATAGAATCATCATATCCAACAGATATAGGCACTTTAGCATTGGTTTCTTCTATAACACAAAGGAGTTAGACAAAACAATCCCCAAAGCTCCTTTAGTCCTAACATTCTGTGATGCTCCCGTGATAATTTAATTCAATTACCTCCTTTCACAGAGAAGGAAACTGAGTCCCAGAGAATAAACATTGGTCAAGACTATACATGGTACTTAATTGGCAGCATAAACAAACTGGAAGGCACAATGCTAAATTCACAGCTCGTTTCGTTGTTTCTTAGAGTGTGTTTGAGAGCCAGCCACTTAACTGAAGACAGGAATTCCAAAATATTTATCTACCAAAGAGTTGGCTCAACTTTTCACCATAGCATGACTGAGTGAACATATTTGAGTTATCAGTTCTCCTATTTCATGACATAGGTATGCTACAATTTACAATTTTAATTTTTTTATTTAGGAAATTATAGATAAATAAGTAAATGTAGATCTCACTATTATTTCAAAATGTTCACATAAAAATCTGTGGAACTTGATTACTGTATTGCCAAATTAATAGACAACTAAATATTAAATTAATCCCTAAGTTTATTATTTATTTTGATGGCGCATATAATATGTTCTTTTTATATCTGTAGACTAGATAACTTGTTTTCATAAAATCAAACCATAGGAAAGTCAAGATTTCCTTTTCCCATCTTCTCTTTATGGCACAGTCAAGGAAGCATATCTATCATTGATATATTTGCAAACATTTTGTGTTCAATATGGTCCAACATTTTCCTAAATTTAAAGTTAAGTATAACATAGTGCCAAAGCATACATCTTTATTATCAGTAAATATATGTCAATAAATATTATCAATATTTGGCAATAATAACATTGTATTTATATTTTTCAAATTGATTTGACTTTACCATTTTACTGTCACAGTATATTCTTTCCTTAGAAAGGGTGAAAGGGCTTTATAGCCTGGGAAACTGAGGCATGGGAAACTGAGGCACAGAACTTTGGAGTCACTTTCCATCCCACACGTTTTGTTGTTGTTGTTGCTTTTTTTTTTTTTTTTTTTTGAGACGGAGTCTTGCTCTGTCACCAGGCTGGAGTGCAGTGGCGCGATCTTGGCTCACTGCAAGCTCCGCCTCCCGGGTTCACGCCATTCTCGTGCCTCAGCCTCCCGAGTAGCTGGGACTACAGGCACCCGCCACCACGCCCGGCTAATTTTTTGTATTTTTAATAGAGACGGGGTTTCACCGTGTTAGCCAGGATGATCTCGATCTCCTGACCTCGTGATCCACCCGCCTCGGCCTCCCAAAGTGCTGGGATTACAGGCGTGAGCCACCGCGCCCAGCAACGCTTTCTTTTTTTTTTTTTTAATGCAAGTAGAGAAAAAGCTCTCTAGTAATAGTAACACACACACACACACGCGCGCGCACACACACACACACACACACAACCAAAACCCTACTCGTCTTGGTTCTTAGCTTGGTGCTTCTTTCCTTTAGCCTCAGTGCAGAAAGCGCCATGTATTTGAATATTCAAGTCATTCACCTTTTGTAACTGCTTGAGAGACAATACTAATGAAAAAATATGTTTCACGAGCCATGTTTTCACTCCTGAAACATTCAGTGTCGTTTATTGCTTTCCAAGTGTGTGGTTTGAAGACACACACGCACATATTTTCTTTAAAAATCAGTAGCTTTGCTGAAAATAAATCTGGCTCATAAAAATATAGAAAAAACTATTATTTCTTGGCAGCTCTGAATGTATGGCTTTAATTTCAATAAGAGCTCTATCTTAGATTATTTATTTATTGATTATCTTGGTCGTTCAGTAAGAATTTTCTGAGCACCTGTATCTGCCTATTTTAGGTGAAGCGGATATGGCAGGAAAACAATTTCTGTTTTCATGGAGTTTACATTTTAGTTGAAGAAGATAGGCGATATATAAATAAAATAGTAGAATATATAGTTTGTCACCTGGTAATAAGTGCTTTGGAGAAAAGCAAATAGGAAAGGAAGGTAGAAAATTGTTAGGAGGAGAGTTAACAGCTTTAAAAAGGGTTGTGGGGAAGGCCTCATTGGGAAGGTGATTTCAGAAAAGCCTTGGAGAATGTGAGGAAGCTAGCTCTTCAGATTTCTTGAGAGGTTCTGTTCAGTTGAACAAAGCAGCAACAACATAAATGTTTCTCTAAACCTTCAGGCTGATTCACTTTGACAGATACGCCTTTCAGATGATTACCAAACCATTTGAAACTAATTTCCTTCTCTCCCAGAAAATTGCCCAAGTGACTGAGAGCTTATATTTTCCTGGAACTGAAGACGTGAATAAGGATTGATGTAATTTTCATCTGTAACATTTCCAGAGAGGAATTGGGCACATCTTGACATTTAGGGAACAGTAGTTAGTAGTAAATGTTTCTCCAGAGTTTTTAGACTCCATCGTCACTATTTATTATAGATTAGAAATTCATTTTGGTGGTCTGCTGGTCCAAGACAGTGAATCACAACCCAAATATCAGCCCCTCCCCATCAAAAGAAGAGATTATTCTGTTTCTGGTGTCTAAGGATTATTAAATATTTGAGATGAATTTATATTAATATGTTACCTTAAATACAAACAATCAACAAAAGATTAAGCTGTCTGTTTTGTGATCTTATTTATTTCTTCAAGAAACAATGAAAACTTCTCATTTGGTTTTGGAACTTACTATCTGGAACTTTATGATACAGGATATTGTATGTTAGCCTGAGTCCACCTCCCCCCTTGAAAAAGGATAGTCAAATAATAAACTTTGCCAACTCTGAGGCTCTGTGTATTCCTGCTCAGAGTTTCCAGGAAGAACAGCAGACTCCTAAGAACATTAATGAAAACAACAACAACAACAACAATAACAGCAACACGTGGAGGTTACATTCAGAGAGAGATCTGCCATAACCAGCACAGCAGCTGGTTGAAAGCTACAGAAGAGACTGAACTGATTCAATGCATGTCAAGAGTTTTTTTGTTTGTTTGTTTGTTTTATTTTAAGTTCTGGGATACATGTGCAGATGTGCAGGATGTGCAGGTTGGTTACATCGGTAAACATGTGCCATGGTTTGATAGGTGGTTTGCTGCACCTATCAACCCATCCCCTAGGTATTAAGCCCAGTGTGCATTAGCTATTTTTCTTGATGTTCTCCCAACCCTCACCCCCTGACTGGCCCCAGTCTGTGTTGTTCCCCTCCCTGTGTCCATGTGTTCTTATTGTTCAGCTCCCACTTATAAGTGAGAATGCAGTATTTAGTTTTATGTTCCTGCAACCCAAAGGAATATATATCCTTCTATTATAAAGATACATGAACCTGTATGTTCATTGCAGCACTATTCACAATAGCAAAGAGTTTTTAACTATGAGTTGCTTTAAACTTCTTTATCAAATAATTAGGATTGGAAAATATCATCATCTAGAAGTTTCTGCAGATGTCTACTCACAGTAGACTGTGTCTTCGTAAATGGATGGGCCACCTCAAAGATTTTGGTAAGAGTGGGCATAAATGGGCATGTAAGTGATCACATTTTTTACTTCACTGGCAAATAAAAATGGGGTTACTTATTTGCCTCCTATGGAAATTTAAGATTCTACTAATTTGTATGCTTTCTCTTAATTATTTACTACTTTTCAATAGGAGTGAAGTACCTGGAGTCACAGGCCTAGCTTTGGTTTCTTTGGGACAGCTTTTCAAAAATGGTGTTAATCACTTAAAAATATGTCTAAGCTCTTACAGTGCTAGGCATGGTAGGAAAAATACAGCAAGTCATTTATTGGTCATAAAGACCTTACAGTGAAATGGTGAGTGGAGAAGGGAAGAAGTTTGCAGACTTCCTTCTAAATAAGACTCAGACAGAAAGCAATGGAAGTTCAATGGAAAGGAAGGTTGCAGTGACATTTGTTTTTTATTTTTTCTTATTTTGCAGTGACATTGATTTGAAAAAGACATTTGAGAAATATGTAGAATGTGCCTGGGTTTGCAGTTTGCTTCTGGTATTCACTAACGATGTGATTTAAGGCAAATTTCTCTCACTGGAGTGCAGTGGTATGATCATGACTCCCTGAAGCCTCAAACTCTTGGGCTCAAGCAATCCTCCCTACTCAGCCTCTCAAGTAGATGGGACTTACAGGCACACCATCATGCCTGGCTAATTTTTTAAATTTATTTTTTGTAGAGGGTCTCACTATGTTGCCTGGGCTAGTCTCAAACTCCTGGCCTCAAGCTATCCTCCTGCCTTGGCTTCCCCAAATGCTGGGATTACAGGCATAAGCCATCACACCCAATCTAAGGAGTTTCTTAACCGATCTGAGCCTCATCATTTCTTCATCTGTAAAGCAAGCACAGTCTTTCCTAATGTGCATTGAGGTTACAGGTAATCAAGAGTGCATGCTAAGCACTTGGCATTTTGTCTGGGACAAGGTAGGTGATATTCTCACTATTAAGAAGATCAGGAAGGGCACCCCACAAGCTTGAGGTCAGAATGCCTAGCAATTGGAATTACTCAACATCTGAGTTAAGGCTGGGCTCTAACACTAGTTAGCTGAGCACCAAGGAAAACTCAGCATAGGATGGATATTGTGTGCTGATGAAATGCTACATGGGGTGGTGATATTTACTGCCCCAGGTTCGTCATGGTGTGGAGAAGGTAAGGTGTGATCCTAAATATGAAGCCCCTTTAAAAGGCAATTATCAGCCATACAAATCAGGAACACTAGCATATAGAGAGCAATTTGAAATTTGTATTTGGCAGGTGTGTCTTGGAGAATCTCTAGGGAAAATATGTCCTCTTAAAAACCTTAGAGGATCTGTGAAAAATATACCTTGCTGCCCCATCTGAAGGCTTCCATACCTCCTCTTCTTTCCTCAAACCCTCAGATGTGACATGGATTGCTTCCTTCTGTCTCTTCATTACCGGGGATAGTATTAATTCTTTGGTGTTCTTTATTATCCTTATTTTTATTATTATGTGAGAAATTTATTAGTAAAATTTTCAGTAAGTAGGATTACAAGCTAGTCTACCTGTGGATAGAATTGCAGCATATATAATACAGTGAGATAGTAGGGAGGGGAGATAAGGAAGCAAGGAAGAGAGAAAGAGGGAGAGAGTGATTTGTTTAAATTTTTAAATTATTTTATTTTATTTTATTTTGAGACAAGATCTCGTGTCTCCCAGGCTGGAGTGCAGTGCTGTAATTGGCTCACTGCAGCCTCGACCTGCTGAGCTCTAGCAATCCTCCCACCTCAGCCTCCCTAGTAGCTGGTACTACAGGTACATGCCACCACTCCCGCTAATTTTTTGTTTTTTTTGTAGAGACAGGATCCCACGATGTTGCCCAGGCTGGTCTTGAACTCCTGGGCTCAAGCAGTCCTCCCGCCTTAGCCTTCCAAAGGTTGGCATCAGTCACCACAATTCAAGAAAATGAAATAAATTAACAAAATTATTAGGCTAAACCGTGATTTTTTTTCAGATACTGAATTTAAGTTTCTAGGTGTGTGCATTAGTAAGATCTAAAAACATTTCTCTTTTATAGGAAAAGAATTGAAAACTTTGAGAAAAAGATAAAGTGCCCAAATCAAAGCATGCAGAGCTAACAAATGGTAGAGGTGGCAATTGAACATAGGTCTCTCCATAGGCAAAGCCTATGTATGCCCTTTCCAGGGCACCAGGCTGCCTCCCTTAGCCTTGGCACTTGACTTTGATACTGGATACTCTTTTTAAAGATGATGTTATGTAAGTATACAAGGGTTACTTGTTTATTGCTTTTTAATTCACTCTGTACCCCGTATTTAACTGAAACTCTGACTTTCAAGGAAGTGTTATCTGTTATTAACAGATGTCAGGGTATAACAAAAATAAATTATTTTTATTTAGTAGTTTAGGTAACTTCCTGCCTTCAACATTTAATGCTTTGTTCAAACTTCTATGTAGAGAAGAATCTAGTTCACAGATATTTTTCATAATGATCATTCAAAGAGGTGGTGTTCACAAATCGGTGGTTATCTCAATTAGCTACCATCTTCCTCCTTTATGAGCATTTCCCTTCTCCTTTCAGACAGAAATAATATCTCTCTCCTTGGTGCTCCAACAGCACTCTGTGCCTCTTCAATGGCAAAACTGCATTTGCTTTGTCTTCTTCCCTTGGCGGCTATAGTTTTGATCCAGACTGTAAATTCCCCACTAGATCATGAGTTCCTGTATCCTTCATTTGTAATATCTTAACAATATTCCAAGTATTTATTAGCCTAATTAAATTTTATGTGCCGTATTTTTAAACTGTTTCAGAGGAATTAATTTTAACAATGACTGGGTTATTTTGGTCAGATAATTCGTGAATAATAAGGAACATTAAAGCACTAACTAGTCCTGGTAATGGAGAGGCAGAAGGAAAGAATTTGGTGCTGGACCTAATGGCTGGAAGAAAGGATGAGCTGTGGAAAGGTTTTAGAAAGGGCTGCAGAGTACATTTTCAGGTTTTTATTTGCTAACTCTTTTTCAGCTATTAGGTTGGTGCAAAAGTAATCGCGGTTTTTGCCATTGAAAGTAATGGCAAAAACCGCGATTACTTTTCTGTTAACATAATATTACAAATATGAAAGTGTGGATAATCAAAATAGATAGAGCTATAAACAATTTGATAGAAATTAATTTCTGAATCATACCTTCCTTCTCTGCTGCGGATACATAACAGTTGGTAGAGTTTATTTCTGTGGGAAAACTTGTACCTATGTTCAGCCTGTGACATGAAAATCTCAGGTACTGCATCAGCAATGCATCATCATCTTTTTCTTTCTCCCATTTTTATTGCTTTTCTGATCCTGTCCTGAATTACTGGCAATGCCTCGAACAACTTTAAGTCTCTTGCCGTAACTTGGACTTAAACGTGCTACAGTTAATAAAAAAGTCTTTAAAGAGCATTAAGGTCTTAAATAGCAAAAGCATTTTGATATTTCAGGGCTATTGCTAACCAGGGGAATCAAAGAACATATGGCAAAAAGCTGTGCTTTTTCACATTCTGAGTAGGACGGGGCAGGGGAAATTGTGAAGAAAATGAGATAGGCCTGAAGACGTCCTGTGATTCCCTCACTCCTGGCAGCCCAAGTGGGCCCTGGAACTCCCAGTTACTCCCCAACCCCCACCCTCACAACAGCATCCTCCCCAATGTCTTTTGGTCTTAGAAATAGATCTGACAAATATTTCCACTCTGAGGTATCCATGTTAAGGTCATAATGTATAAACACGATGAGGGAGTGAAAAGTAAACAAGCAAAGCTACAGAAGTTTTAAGCCAACAAATGAGCATCTAATTGTGGAACGTGGGGCACTAAGAAGCTGGTTGAGGGAGAATTTGGAGAGTGTCAGTTCTTCCTACAAAAGGTTGCCCTAATCCTAGAGGATAATATTCTGATCTTCTCTGAAGAAAGTATACAACTTACAAGAAAATTCAGAGGGCATCAACTCCACCTGGAAGAAAATCCAGCTGTTTTTAAGTTCTGATGTTTTGTTTTGATTTATCATTTTTTCTTTGGCAGTGATTTATAGTTGTAGAATGTTTAGAATTGGGTTAATGAGTACAAAAATTCAGTTAGATAGAAGGAATACGTTCTAGTATTTAATAGTACAGAAGGGAAATTATAGTTAATAATAACTTATTTATATTTCAAAATAGCTAAAAGAGAAGAAGTGTAATATTCCCAACACAAAGAAAAGATAAAAGATAAATGTTTGAGATGACAGATATCCAATTTCCATGATTTAATCATTGCATGTTGTATACATGTATCAAAATATAACATGTAACTCCAAATACATACAAGTATGATATATCAATTAAAGAAATCCAAGAAAGGGGTGTCTCCATTTTTAGGACAGTTCAAACCAAAATGTTCTTCAGCTGAAGTTGTCTGCTGTGGTGGGACTTGGGGAGAGACTAGACTGCAGGGAGGAATGAGCCAGTGGTGGAGGCTGGGGGGTAGACAGGAAGCTATCACAGGAGTTCTCAGCTGGGGAGATGGGAGTCAGCACTAGGAAAAGTCACAGGAGGATCAAATTATTCTCTTCACCTATCTCTGGCTCCTCCAGCTGCCCCCATCCATCAGCTGGTTTCCACAAATAACTGGCCCTCTAGAATCTTACTTAAAAAATGTTCTCAACAAAGGGTTCCTACTCCCACTCATATTACTTTGAAGAGATAAGCTGGAATGTTTTACAAACAACCAACTGAACAGGTTGAAAGAGCAGATGTTAAGCTGAAATGTTGCAATGACTAGTTTTGGTTCTTGGAACACCAAACACTAGATGACATCAAGTGTGTATTTTTAGCCTTATTTATAATGTGACAAGTCACATTTCACTCTCTCCTCATTGTCAAAGGCTATTTCCAAAGGATTATGAAGGAAGATCTGACTTGCCTTAAAGCTTCTTTGACTTTGAACACAGCACATGTTTTCCATAAGGAAATCAATAAAATCTGAGAGTAGAACTTGAATAATATATTTCATTTCTAATGCAGCACTCACCTAGATAATTTATAGTGTCTCATTTTAAACTTTGCAAAATCACTTGGATGTGTTCTTGTTCTTCTTATTTTTTATTGTTCATTAATTCAACAACTATTTATTGTGCACTTGCCATATAGCAAAGGGACACATATATTCATAAATTGTTGGAGATAAACAGATAGCTCTGATGAACTTCATACTTTGAAGGAGGAGACAGCCCCATGAAGAAACAATGAGAAATACAGTCTGATCATTAATATAAAGAGAGGTGTGAACAACATGTGAACCTGGCTTTTGAAAGGAGAGGCAGGAGGAGCCAGGGAAGGCTTCATGGAGAAATCTGGTTTTGAAAGACATAGAAATTAGATAAGTGAGCAAAAGAGGTTCCAGGTTGAAGGGCAATATGTGCAAGCCTGTACCTCATATTCTAACATCACAGCATATGTACGACACTGTATCTAGCACAGTTGTACATTGTGTCATCAGTCTGTACAATATGCTTTTGTACTTGACTCTATAAATCATGAAGCTTGACAACAGTGGTGCAATTTTTTTGTTGTTCTTGTTTTGTTTTTCTTTTTTTCCTTGTGGTTAAGTTGGTGATCTCAAGCTTTAGCCTGTGAATGAATCAACCTGATTGATTAAACATGGGTGACCCGGGCCATATTCCCAAAGGCATGATTCAGTTGATCTAGGTGGGGCCTGGGAACCTGTATAGTGTTTTTAAAAGCCCTCTAGTGATTTTAATTAAGATCATCAGAAGATTATGCATTGAGAAACACTAGATTAGGGAGGATAGAAAGTAAGGAATTTCTGTTTCTTTTTTAGGTTTTTATTTGCAGAAGGAGAAAATGAGGAAGAGAAAGGGTTGGTAAACAGTGTAGGACAAAGGAAAACAGAAGTAGCTGAGAGAGGAATTGAGAGGTGTTGGCCAGTAGGAATCTAGGTATCAAGAAGATAAGCTGCTGATTGTCAGCGTTTGGGAGGGAGATTTGCACAGGAAGGTACACAGTGTGAGAAAATAGCAATAATACTACGTAATGTAAAAATCTTAACACAGAAATGGGCTGCAGCTATGCCAAGATAAAGCATCCTTTTACAAATATAGTAGAGAACCGTGACTGATGACAAAAATAAAGGTTGGATAGATTGTGCTGATAGTTTATTTGGATATTAAATAAAAGGTTGGCCTCAGAAAGTTTTTTGTTGTGTTCTGGCACCATCTCTGCCAATTGTGTTCTGGAAAATATCTCTTCGTGTTTATTTTCTCATCACAATGAAAAGAGAGCAATGATGTTACGGACAATGCCATGGCTCACTGGAACCTGTTTGTGTTGAAGCAACAGAGATTATCTTGATTTTGCAGTTTCCTAATATCATTTATTTAATTGCTGGTTACACCATTACTCGTGATGCTGCATTATTCATTGTGACCCCATGAATATTGGCTTCCAATGACACTCAAAGGTTATTATTGTGCCGAGTTAAGTGCCACATATGTACTTGTGATGACTACAAATGCAAGTTTTGTGCAGAGTATTCAGAAAAAATGGAGAACAATAATTCATTTGCTATTCATGTTAAGTTTACAGACTGGAATGTTAGAGCATAAACTAGAGCAATGCAACAACCAGCCATGTTTTCTCTTTAACTTGTTAAATTGTAATGATGGATTCTGAGAATGTGATCCCTTTCTATGTGGCTCCCACCTGTGCCTTCCATTCACTGCTGCTCTTGGGGAGAAGATGTGAGAGCCCAAGGGCAGGGCAAAAAGAGCAGTCCCATTTGCACAAGAAATGTCCATTTCTCATCTGTCATGGATTAAAACTGACCCAGGAGAGACCTCTATCATTGTACCAATCAGCCAAGAGAAGAGAACAATAAGAAAGGTCCATTGGCTTTGCAGAGCAACAGATTCTCCAGAGCACTGCTGGATGCAGGGTATGGACCCTGAAGATAGGTGGAATGACTGCTTTGAGTGCCAGTGGGTGAGGGACACATAAGCTGAGAGATCACTGTTCCCACCATCCTTAGGTGCTATAGACAGTATGTGGCATCAGGGTTGAGATACAGATAGGCAAGAGCTGATGCATGGGACCACACATCTGGCTCAAACCCAAGTACCAGCAATGGTCCTCAGTAGCTTGGAGCCCAGAACTTATCTTTTCAGTGGGGTAAGAGCCACCCAAGTTAGCCATTCTGATGGTCCCATCTCACATAATCCCATGAAAGAAATACTGCAAGAGTCAGCAGGAGTGATCCACTTGTCAGGCCACTGTCCTGGAACCTGCATCTGAACCATTCTCCTGGAGCCTATTAGCATGAGTTCTGCTGCTCTTCAGGATCTTGTGCAGAGGAGAGGGTTGCAGAGCATTTGGAAGAGAAGAAATGGGGTTTAAGATCAGGACATCGTGCCCAGACAGCATTGGTAGAGCTGATTGAGTTCAGGCAACTGAGGGTACTTAGAAAATGCTGAGGAAGTCATAAAAAATACGTAGTCTCAAACAGGGGCCCTCCTTACCCAGATCTCAGGGCAGTACTGCTGTCTGGATTCATAATCACAATTCCAGTTATAAACTTTGTGATCTTGAAAAAGTTATTTAACTGAACCTCAGTTTCTTTATAGATAAAATGGGGGTTATGTCTTACAAAGCTGCAAAAATTATATGAGCTAATTTATAAAGTGTCCAGCATAGTAATGCTTGGTAAGTTTAGCTATTGCTAGCTACTCATACCTCAGCCAGGGACGTGGGTGGGGTCTGCCTGAGTTGTTTGGGTCTATAAACAACTTGTTGCATTTGGGCAAATTCTTCTATATAGAAAGTATTAGGTTGGTGCAAAAGTAATTGTGGTTTTTGCCATTAAAAGCAATGCCATTAAAAGTAACCTTATACTATTTGTTTCTGATTATAAAAATGATGTTTGTTTTAGGAAACTTGAAAACTATACAAAAACATTAACTCATTCAACTTATTGAACAAATATATGTATATATATTTTTTCAGACAAAGTCTCGCTCTTGTTCCCCAGGCTGGAGTGCAATGGTGAGATCTCGGCTCACTGCAACCTCCGTCTCCCGGGTTCAAGCAATTCTCCTGCCTCAGCATCCTGAGTAGCTGGGATTACAGGCACCTGCCACCACACCCGGCTAATTTTTGTACTTTTAGTGAAGACGGGGTTTCACCATGTTGGCCAGCCTGGTCTCAAACTCCTGACCTCAGGTGATCTGGCCACCTCGGCCTCCCAAAGTGCTGGGTTTACAAGCGTGAGCCACCACACCCGGCCTCAACAAGTATTTTTTTGAGTACCTGCTATGTACTGTAGGACTGGTTTTAGACACTGATGATCCAGTAGTGAACAAAACCAATAAAGTCCTGTCCTCTTGGAGGAGAGACATACAATAAATTATACACATATCTAATATAGTATATCATATATATGTTTACACATATATGCATATACCTCTGTGTGTATGTATATGTTTGTGTGTGTATATGTTTGTGTGTGTATATATGTGTGTGTGTGTGTGTATATATATATATAACATAGGTGTTCATATGGTATGTCAGATGGTGATAAGTACAAACAGAAAAATAAGTCAGGGCATGGGGCATATGGAGTGCCAGAAGGTTTAGATATAGGAGTTTTAAATATAGTGGCCAGAAGAGACCTCACAGAAAAGGTGACATTTGAACACGTTCTTGAAGGAAATAAGGGAATAAATCATGTGTCTTCATTCAGGCTGCTTTTTCAAAAATACTGTAAATGGAATGGCTTATAAACCAGAAAGATTTATTTCTCACAGTTCTGGAGGCTGAGAAGCCCATGATTATGGCACCAGCAGATTTGGTGTCTGGTGAAGACATCTTTCCTCACAGAGAGCACCTCTGGCTGTGTCCTCACATGGTGGAAGGGGAGGGCTAGCTTTGTGGGATCTCTTTTATAAGGGCACTAATTTCAGTCATGAGGGGTCTGCCCTCATAACCTAATCACCTCCCCAAAAACCCACCTTCTAATACTATCCATCACCCTGGGGGTTACGATTTAAATGTATTAATTTTGGGGGGACATAAGTGTTCAATCTATAATGCTATGAGTATAACTGGAGGAAGAGCATTCCAGGCAGAAGAATGTAACACCAAGAGTTCTGAGGCAGGATCATGACTCACATATGTGAGGAACAGCATGGCAGCCAGTATGGCTAAGGCAGAGTGGTGATCAATAGAGTGATGAGTGATAAAGACAGAAAGAAAAGGCAGTGAAGGAAAGCAGATCTTGTGGGGTCTTGTAGATCATTATAAAGACCATTGCTTTTATTCTAATTAACACGGGAAGTCATTGTTGGAGTAGATTGTCCTCCATGGACGTCTTACGCACCTTCATACTTCATTGCTAAGTATGCCAAGAATGCAAGTCCCTGAGCACTCTTCATCCAGACCATTTCTCAGAGTCGTGTTTGTAATGAGCAACCTTGAGGGATGCCTTCTTCCAGAACAAAGAGCAGGCTTGCTTAGTGCTTGCTATAAAATGAATGCATTCCATGAACTCATTGTCCCTCTCTTATAATGTACCCCACTGCATATACACATATTTATTTTGGCCCATTGCCTTGCTGTCAAGGGACCTGGAGAGTATGGAGAACTGATGTTTGCAGCTGATGCTCATGCTGCCTGCTGGGCTCTGAGTAACAAAATCCTTTATGTTGGACCTAGGAGTCTTTTTGTCTTTGCTAGCATCCCTGAAACACTAATAGGCTAATTTATTAACTTTGAAGTAGGGTAATATAAATCTCATACTCTTCACAGTTCTTGACAGCCATTGTAAAATTTTGATCAATAAAATGACATGATTTGCCTCATGTTTTAAAAGGGTCACTCTGGCAACTCTGTGGAGAATAGACCTAGAGGGAGATGGTGGAAACATGAAGACCAGCAAGGAGAGAACTACAATAATTCAGGTGAGAAATGGTGGTAGTTTAGATCAGGGTGGTTTTGTGATGTTGGTAAAAAATAGTCCCTTCTGGATGTAGTTAGTCAAACAGAATTTCTGACAAATTAGATATAATTTGTATAATTTGTGAATGAAAAAGAATAAAGATTGACTACAAGATTTGGTTCAAGAACTTGTATGAATTTTTTCTTAACTGAGATGAAAAAAAGGGGAAGGATTTTATTGGGAGAATGGTAGAAATTAAGCTGCTATTTCTTCACATGTTAAGTTTCAGTTGCATATCAAGCATTTAAATGAGTGTTGAGTAAGCAGTTCAGGTGGAGTTTAGAGTTCAGGGCAGAGGTCAAGCCATGAGATATAAAAGTGTAAGAAGAAAAAATACTTTCATAATCACTATTTCTAGAGACAGACACTTAACTTGCTGATTTACTTCCTACCAGTCTTTTTATGTAGGTGTATTCTTTGAGCATGGGAATATTCAAAAAATGTATGACCTTAGGTAGAGGCAATGACATTTTATCTCTTAATTTGATTAAAAAGGCATTGCTGAAACTTGAGAATAATGGAGAGTCACTTTTTCATAGTAATAGACATGCAGAATTTTAAATGATCTGGCAGAGTGTCACCTGGAGTTGTGTTGCAGATGTTCTGCCACACAGATTTGGCTGTGTCTACAGTTGCCACTCTGAAGAAGTTAGATGACTTTTTAACTTGGACCAGACTCAGTGATTCAAAACAGTTTCTTGGCCACATCCTTTCCAATTGAAGCTGAAAATGGGCAGATGTGGAAACAACCCTGGACAAAGAGGTAGCATACTTTTTCTACCCTAACCAGCATGTTGACAACTTGTGCCATGTTCATTACCCTGTTGTGGGTTCTCAAGTAAATTCCTTTTAGTAGAATTCAAATCGTGATTGTAAAAATTCAATCTAGAAATTCTAAAACAGCAGTTATTCTGAGCTCCCAATGTGGGTAGAGAAGTGATCAGTGTGGTCTCTTGACGCTGAGGCCAGCTTTGTTACTACGTGGCTGCTTTGGGCAATGTGGTGTATTGCTGTGTTTCTCAAACTTGAGACAACATCAGACTTCTGGGAGAGCTCATTAAAACACACAAATCCCTAACACCACCTCCAAAGTTTCTGATTCCACAGGCTTGGTGTGGAGCTCAGGGCTATGCATTTCTAACAAGCTCCCAAATGCTGCTAGTACTGCTGCTGGCCTGGTGACCAGCCCCGGAAAGCCACTGGTTTAGTTGTTAAGAACACTGGCCCTGGAGCCAGACTACCCAGGTTCAAATTAAGCCTTCATCCTGGGCACGTTTCTTAACCTCTCTGTGCCTGGTTTCCAAATAGATAGAATAAGGATAATTATAATATGTATCTCATGAGTTTATTGTGAGGATTAGGTAAATGAATGAATATAAAGTACTTAGAACAGAGGTTGGCGCATAGTATGTGTGTATATATGTACATATATATGTTTATATATATGTTTACTGTTCTTATTGATTTTCCTTGAAAATAGTTACAATGATTCTCAGTTTCTGGAAAAAAAGCCTCATTTTAATGTCTGCAATTTTGGTTAAGGTTTATATAGAGGGCATAATGGGAAATACGAACAAATTGCATGAAACAAGATGAGTGGTAGAAAACTTAAGGAGAAGTCAGCTATATGGACAACCAGTCATAGGGAAAAAGTTGGGAGAGCGAAGTTCAAGTAGAGAGAATTTGCTTCCCTTCCCCACTCCCTAGCTCCCCAGCTCATGTTAACAATGGTAGAACAACAAACACACACACACACACTCTCTCTCTCTCCCCCTCTCTCAATCTCTCTCGCTCATGAAATATTCTGCCTTTTGCATCCAAGCTGTTCATACGGTGATCATTCAGTCATTTCTTCCATAAACTTGCCTTTTATCCTATAGTTGAAGTGACCGGCTTCACTTCAAGCTCAGGTTTGTTGATATTTAAGCAGCTTAGAAATCTTCAGCTATGGTATCCCTGAGGCCTTTTTGCTCAATCATCCCAAAGCCAAGAAAGCTTCCGCATTGTGTTGTAGTAATTTTTTCAGAATTTAGGATATGAATGCAGTTTTCTGAACACTACATTACTGTAATATGATTTGGGCTATATGATTTGAACCCAAATTTAGGTTCCCTGTACAAATCTGTCTGTTACTTCCCCAAATAGAAAACAAAGGGTTGCTCTGATAAGAGCTGTGAACCACAGCGAGAATATGTGGCATGGATAGGCCTGTCTTAATGGGCTCTCCCAATCCCATGGGGCTCCCCATGGCTCATTGCAACTTCTGACATAATTCTGGGCAAACTTCAGTGTCCACATTGACCTACCCAGCCCTGTAGGAATTCCTTCAGTCATTCATTTCAAGGACATTTTGTTCACCTCATTTTAGCAACCCACTTTTATGCCAATACTCTGGACCTTCAATTAACTGTAATTGTTTTATCTCTGAAATCTTGAACTTTGACATTCCATCCTTTGATCATAACTTTTGACCCACTTTACTTGCTCTTTCATCTCATTGTAGCTTTGATTGTTATCTGCACTCCCATTTTCTTGGCTCTCTCCTGTCTTTCTCTATCCACCCAGAACTCTCTAGTTAATCATTTTAACCTCCTTCTCAGTAACTCCTCAAGCACTTTCTCACAACTACTGCCAACCCTCAAACCAGGGCCCACAGAACAACCCTTTCTCCCTGGATTGCCATGTGCTGAAGAAAGCACACAAGTGAGTTAATTAGTGTCATCACACATTTGTGATTTACAGTTATGGCTGAGCCCTTGACAGTGAATAAATAGGGGCATGGACTTCAGTCACTCATGTGAGTTGCTCCACACCGTGTGCCACAGGGGAGTAGCAGCAGGACTTCCTTTATTTAATGATGGCTAATACTTCTCCAGAGGAGAATTCTAGAAAAGCAGCTAATGGAACAATAAAATTAGTCACACGAGCCATGACGTTTTTGGACAATTCAATAAAGCTCACTGTTTTCATTGCCAGACTTTCCCCTGCTACCACACAGGAATGTGACAGCTGGCTTTCTGGACCCTGATCAGAGAACTGTAGCCTTCTCTAGTTCCTTATGTCATTGTTGCTTCTTTTGAGCAACAGGATCCTACTTACAAAGCTACTTAGAAATCAAGTAATCATTTTACTATAGGTATGAGGCTTCTCAGGGCCCGAATTGCCTACCAGTGGTAAAGGGCTCAGTAAGGTTACAGATTACTGCCACCTTGGTGTTTCTGATCATTTACCCACACCTCAACTCTCCACAGCCTGTATTCTTGATTAATTGTTTTCCAGATGCAGTGCCCAAACGATAGTTAGAATCCTATCTTTAGGACCCCCCTTCACTGAGGAATCTTGGAGGAATTGTGGTTCCTTCCCTAGGTGACCAACCATGTTCATTTTCCCAGGATCGAGGAGTTTTCCAGGATGCAGGACTCTCAGTGCTAAAACCTGGGGAATCCTGGGAAAACCAGGATGATTAAGTCACCTTGTTTATGGCTGCTTCCCTGTTACCCCTAAACTTGCTTATATCAGAAAAATATCACTTAACAGCCTTGAGAAGGAGCATTCTCCAGAGGCTACTTGTAAGTCAGCCAGTTCTCAATTAGAGCGGTTAATTCTAAACTAAGTCTTTTTATGTACTTAATAAAAATTATAAAAATAGTTCTTAGTTTAATACTTAGATGTGTAGTTGCAAATACTCTCACCAAATGTTTTACTTCCTTTATGCTGGGAGTAGCCCCCTATTTAGGAGGTTGGTGTACGTACACAACAAAACCTTTCTAAGGCACAGGCTGTCCATTCTCTCCCCTTGTTCCCACTCCACCCCACCCTGCTTTCCCTCTGCTCATCTTTGTCAGCTGAGAGGTCCACTGAGAAAAAAAACAAAATGGCGGGTCAGCAAGGTTGCTTCTTTGGCTCTGTTCCACCGTTCTGCAGTGTCAATCTGTGACTCTTTTTGTCTTCATGGCTTGCCCATGCCCTTATAGCTTATTTTCCTAATCAAAGAATTGTTGGATATGCCATATGGGGCCATGACGCTCCTTTTGGAGAGAAATGTATCTTTCTTCCAGTCTGATGTAGCATCTATTTTCTTTCATGGTCCTTCACTATTCAGCAGGTGTGTGTCCCAAGACAGACATAGAAAACATGGTCATTTCTCTAAATTACTGAAGATGGTGTTCCCTCCCCTATAAAAAAAATTATTTTGATGTTTTCAGTGGGCCCCAAGGAAAAGAGTAGAGAAAAGCCACCTTTATTTACTGTATTCACTAGAATTGTTACTTTGGGGAAAAATATCAATTACACATTTCTCTATTTCCTCATGAATATTTATTCTTTCTCTTCTCTTGGGCACAAGTAGTGTATTGGGGACCCACACAGGGATTGGCTTCTTAAGGACTCTGGGCTCACACCTCAACCTGACAATCTGGGGATCAACTAAGCACAGCTTCCATCTGTTTCCTTTCATCACTGTCATCATTCTGCCACTTCCTTTTTCCCATAGGAAAAAAAGGGCATAACATTTTATGAAAATATAAATGACAGTTTAAAATTATTTAAACATCAGTGGAGAGTTCTGAAAAATTTTTAGTGTTTTTTTTTTCTTTGAGATGAAGTCTTGTTCTTGTCCCCCAGGCTAGAGTGCAATGGCATGATCTTGGCTCACTGCAACCTCTGCCTCCTGTGTTCAAGTGATTCTCCTGCCTCAGCCTCCCAAGTAGCTGGGATTACAGGCACCCGCCACCACGCCCTGCTAATTTTTGTATTGTTAGTAGAGATGGGGTTTCACCATGTTGGCCAGGCTGGTCTCGAACTCCTGACCTCAGGTGATCTGCCTGCCTCGGCCTCCTGAAGTGCTGGAATTACAGGTGGGAGCCACCGCGCCTGGCCTTTAGTGGTCTTATATTAAACATTTTCCCCACCACTTAAAAACAAAGACAGATGAGAAATCCAAGTTTCTCTTTACCCTAATGAAAACATTTTGTGGAAAATCAGTAAAATTTTTCTGTATTTAAGAAAGTTAAGAGATGGCATTCTCTCTCTTTTAGAGACTTAAAATTTCCATTTAAAGAAGATTGTGATAATTTCTACTTGTTTCTTTGTGATTGCCAAATAAATTTTTTGTAAAAAAGCCTTCTTTCTATGTAGCTGAATACACATCTTGGATTTAATTAAGTTGTTATAATTTAAAAATCGAATTTGTCCTCCCTTAGAAGTCTGAATTTTACAGGTCTAAACACTAGCTTCCTAAATGTCAACTACTACTGCACATTTATTACTGCATGATGTAGTAGTAATTCTCTTTCGAGCTTTCAAAGGCTCAACTCTGCTCTGTAACTAATGAGACCTAAACCCAGTGTTTCATGCTGCATTATCAAAACTGAAGGTTTATTTTATTTGATGGGGAAAAAACAAATGAGGAAAACTTTGTAAGACTAGTCTAACTCTGAGACTGCAAACTTAGCAAACCTAGTGACATTGAAAATAAGAGTAAAATCATATCTTTTCCTCAAAATTACTTATCATCAAAAAATTTTTCTATGCTATGTTTAATATATTTAACCCTTTTTGAGTGCATTCCAGGAAATAGAAATGAAAGGTGAAATGCAGAGCCCTTCCTTTAAGGAGCTCAATACATTATTTCCTATGTGACAATGGCCACTCGGTGCTCTGAAGTTTTTGGGATACTCTTCAACTCAGTTGTCCCCATAAGTTCAACCATAATTTGGAAAATATGATCACTGGATTTATGATAGACATACAGCTTTTCATGTGAAAAATAATCAAAACTCCAACTCATTACTCGACACTTTGCAGAGGGCTGTCTTCTTGTATCCTCGCATGGTGGAGAGCAAACAATGAGGGCGAACTCTCGTGTCTCTTTTTTTAAGGGCACACTAATCTCATTCACGAGGGCTCCATCCCCAACACTTAATCACCTCCCAAAGGTCTCACCTTCTCGTGCCATCACATTGGGAGTTGGGATTTCAACATATAAATTTTTCACTGGGGGGGAAACATTCAGTCCATAATAATATAAAGCTCTTAGATCTGGGATACGGTGAGTCATCAATAAACTATTAGCTTGTATACCAAAATGCCTAGGCTGCATCTTTGCCAGTTTATATCAAAGCATCTTAAAATTCTTACTGTTCTTCTACCCTTTTGTGTTTTACTCTTTTCCATATCAGGAAAGCACCAACCTCCATGTACTTATTCAAACCAGAAGCCAAGGATAATCCTTTAGCAGTGTTGATCATAATCCTGAAAAGCACAATCCCTAATGCCATAATCCCAAATGTGAAAATCCCAAAAGATCAAAATTCTTAACGTCTAAAATCCCTAAAGTCTAAAATCCCTCAAATCAGAATTTTGAAAGATTGAAATGCACATGTTGAAATGCTAGAAGCCGAATTCTGTGTTTTTGGTTGTATGCAAAATAGTTGAGTCATGTTAGTTGCATTATGTTGGAGGGAATTATTCCCTTGCTGTTGTCCTTATTTGGTAATGAAGTATGATTTAAGGTGATGTGTATGGGTGCCAAGTTCATGAGTGGTGGACTTATGGATTTAATTTTAGGTGTCAACTTGACTGAATTAAGAAATATCTAAAAACTGAATAAAGCATTATTTGGGGTGTGTTTGTGAGGATGTTTCCAGGGAGATGAGTGTGAGTCTGAGTGGACTAGGTGGAAGATCTGCCTTCGGTGTTGGCAGGCACCATCTCGTCCACTGGGGGCCCGGAAAGAACAAATACAAAAGGCAAACTGGACTGTCTCTGAGAGCTGGGACAGAGTTTTCTCCTGCTTCCTGAGACATCAGAACTCCAACCTTGTTGGCCTTTGGACTCCAGGACTTACCCCAGCAGCCCCTTGGGTCCTGAGGCTTTCGGCCTCAGACTGAGAGTTACACCATGGGCTTCCCTGGTTCTGAGGCCTTCAGACTTGGACTGAACCAGGCTGTTGGCATCCCAGGGTCTCCACCTTGGAAACGACATGTCATGGGACTTCTCAGCCATCATAATCACATAAGCCAATTTTCCTAATAAACTTCCTCTAATATATCCATATACATATTCTATTGCTTCTTTCTCTCTGGAGAAGCCTGACTAATACAGATTTGTACTGAGGAAGGCAAATATCACTTTTTTTTACGGTATTCCTTACAACACAATGGAAGAAATCTGTGAAATTGTTCCCTGGCAAAAAGGCTGTGATAAGTTAAATATACAAGGCTAGTAAGTGGTGAAAAGTAAAAGTTTAAAAGTTAATTGTTATCAGTTCTGCAAAAGCAGAAAATTGCTTAATTGCAATGGTTAAGCAATAACCACACTTTCAAATGGATAGCATACACTTAAAAAATTTGTAGACCACAACCACTCTCCAAATACAAGTACAGTGAGTGTTGCACAGTTAAAACACAGGCAAAAAATAAAAGAAATCTTCCCTGCCAAATTGTTCAACCATGTACAACTTCTGCTGCTTCATAGTAGACCAATCTTCTGGGCTATGCATTTCATCTTCACATCATTTCTAATACTGGAAGTATACATTGTGTAAAGACTTTTAGAGAGTTCTAATTCATTTTGTTCATTTATTTCAAATTTGACTTCGCAAAGTGCATTATCACAAGGTTGACCATGCATAACCATTGTGCATGTATGAAAAACATGGAAACTTCTTCAATAAATAAAAGATGTCTTTTTGTTCTATATCTGCATTTGTGAAAGATAAAATTTCTCAAGATCTTGGCTCTTGGGCGACTGCATGTGCAATCATGATCCATTGAGGTTTTTGATCAAACTCATCACAAGACTTAGGTTTTTCATTATGGTATTTCAGATGACTGCAATTATTAATATAAAGCTGGGTGCAGACAATTACCAACCATAGGGATATGTGTTTATATATTTGCTTTTTGACCTATTTCTTTATGAATATGGTTCATCTGCTTATAATTGTTAAACTTGTGTGACTGTTGTTAGTACACCTGAGTGTTTATGCTTGCAAAAATATGTTATTGTTGATAATTTTATTATGTAAAGCAGCATATGAAGAGTTCTGTCATGTTTTTATGTATTTTTCAAACAAATCTCCTTTTAAAAATTTAAATGTTTCCCGCTTGTAATCCCAGCACTTTGGGATGCAGAGGCAGGCAGATTACCTGAGGTTGGGATTTCGAGACCAGTCTGACCAACATGGAGAAACCCTGTCTCTACTAAAAAACACAAAATTAGCTGGGCATGGTGGCACATGCCTGTAATCCCAAGTACTCGTGAGGCTGAGGCAGGAGAATTGTTTGAACCCAGGAGGCAGAGGTTGTGGTGAGCTGAGATTGCACCATTGCACTCCAGCCTGGGCAACAAGAGCGAAACTCTATCTAAAAAAAAAAAGAAAAAAAAAGTAAATTTCTTTAAAATAAAAAAAAAAAATTTGTCCGGAATTATATTTTAAGGATTTTGATCTTTCAGGATATCAGCATTCACAATTATAGCCTAAATACATCATCTCGACCTCCTTCATCTTTGTCCCAATATTCTAGATATCAGTACATTCTCTTAGTTTTCCAAAATTGCAAGAATTCACTCCTCTTTATTTTCACTTCCAATCCTTTAACCAAGCACTTGTTTGCTCCTCTCTGGACCATTGTAGAAGTCTTCTAACTGCCCCACTGCCTCCTCTTTTACCTACTGTCCTCCCTGCAACCCTGCTGCTGCTTTCAATTCATTGTCCATACTGCACATACGGACATTTAAGCATGCCAGCTCCCTGCTTAAGTTCTTCAGTGGATTCGTATCTCACTTATATCAAAGTTTACCTTCTTTCAACAGTGGAAAGGTTCTGGGTGGTCTAGCCCTTGCCCGCCTTGAGAATGGCATCTATCGCTTCCACCGTTTTGCTCAGTTTGCTCCTATGGCACTTCCCTGCTGGTTCTTAGAAGAACTCCAACCCCTTTCTATTAAAGGCCTTTGAGTTTCTAAGCCTAAACATTCTTCCCCTAGTTCTTCATACATCTTGATCATTTTCATTCTTCATGAATAAGCTTAGGTGTTACCTCTTAGTGAAGTTTTTCCTGGTGCCACTACCTAAGACCATCCATTCCAGCCTCATTATTTTCTATTGCATCTCCCAATGCATTCCCTTCAGGAATTCTTTTGTTTATTTATTTCACTTTTATGTGTATTGTCTCTTGATTTATGTGTGACATAGAAGGGCAGGGACCATGTCAGTTTTTTTCACTATCGTAGTCTTAGTATCTAACATCATGTCTAGCAAATAGTATCCATTCAATAAATGGTGTTAGAATGAATGAATGAATGCCTTGGTATCCTCAAGATGCTATTAAGGCTCTGGATCTCATGAAAATGAATCATTTTTGAATGGAAGAGTAGACATCTATCCCAAGTGGAGAGAATACTGAGGCAAGGCTAGTAATTAAATTGGGGGAATGCAGGTGGGTTGCCTACTAGATGTGGCTAACTAATCTGTAGGTATGGGTGAGCTGGGAGTAGAAGGTGGGGAGCTGATCTAGTGCTGGATCAAAGGGACTGGACCCTATAATTAGAAATCCAAAGAAGATGGTGAGGCGAGGTGCATGTGTCCTTCATGGATGTAGATGAGAAAGATGCTGTCATTGGAGAGAGCAAACAAGATGACTTAGGGAGCCATGACATGCCTGCTTAAAGCAATCAAGAAGCCCAGAGCATTGGAAGTTATTTCAGCCCTGAGAGCTGAAAGAGGTCCAGTCAGTAATGGAGCCAGTCAGGCACAGTAGCTGTGTAACTCAACGTTATTGTTCAAACAAGCCAATTTGGTATTTCCTGGGCAGCTCTCCCTTAGGTGTTGTCGCCTTGTCCTAAAAGAGCTGTGTCTGAAAAACAAAATGGTAAATCCTCTGGCAGGAGGTAGGGTGTTGATTTTTAGAGTCTTGACTCGTTTTTTAAAAACTGAATAAAGTGTCATACAAATATTAAAAACTATATAAAATAAAAAGTAAATATTCATCCCAGTCTTTATCTGTAGATACCACGTCTTCTTCCCAAGATGAAATCACTAGTACAAGATTCATGTTTATTTTAGTGGAGATAATCCATTTCACATGTAAACAAGTATATATTCTAGGTATCAATATGTTACCAGAATAAAAACAGTATTCTGCACCTTGATTTTTCATTATGGCAGTAAGCATAGGTATACCTTATTATTTTAAACAGTGACCAATTCTATTGCATAGATGAGAACTCACAATTTAACTAGACACTTAGTAATAGTCATTTAGGTTGTTTTCACTCTTTTGATCTTATAAACAATGCTAAAATGAATAACTTCAATATATATCAGTTCCCAATATAAAAGAGGTTAACTTTATGGAGGTAGCTTTTCTGGGTTGAAAGGCACGCACATTTTAAATTTGAGTAGTTTTATTGCTAAATTACCTTCCTTAGAGGCTCTTTCAATTTCCACTTCCCCTGGGAATGTATGAAAATAACTGCTTTTCTATACCTTTGCCAGAATTAAAAAAAAAATAAAACTCTGATCATTGCCAATCTGATCAGTGGAAAATATTTCTAGCTGCATGTGGTTAAGAGCTATTTGAGGTTTTATTTATTTTTTTGTTAATTTACATTCCTTCTGATACTGTTGTTAATGGCCCTTGCTGAAATTTCAGTTGGGTTGTTGACCTAACTTCTGCAGGACATGAGAGAAAATGGGAACAAATAGATTTCTTATAGATTTATAACAGTTCATTATTTGTTAATAAAGTTAACATGTTGTCTGTGATATTTGTTATAAATATTTCCTCTAGTTTTATTTTATCTTTTATACATTTTTTCTTAGCCTTGACAAATTTTTTTGGTAGTTGAACTGACTAAACTTTTATTTGGCTTCTGGGTTTTGTGTCAAACTTTAAAAAACGATTCTTCACCCCAAGTTTATCGTAAAATCCTACCTTCCATGTTTTTATCTATAAATTTAAAATTTTATGTTGTTTATGATGACATGTATTAATCACATTTTGTCATTTATTTGAAATGCCACTTTTATTAAATAACAAGACCCTTAATGTATTAGATCTATTTCTTGATTTTTCTTTCCTTTTCCAACTATCAGTTATCATAATTATAAGTAATTGTAATTTGTATAGTTTTGTACCTTTGCAATATTCATGTTTGGCTTAATTATTATGATTTCGTAGTATATTTTGACTTCCGATACACTGAATCCCTCAATACTCTTCCTTTTCAGCATTTGTCTACTGATGTTTCTTTCTCATTTTTGTATCTTTCTTCTTGAAATAACTTGCTGGGCATTTTTATGGTGGTAAAGGTTCCTGAAGACACAGATTTTACATTTGTTCCCATTTTCTCTCATGTCCCGCAGAAGTATTTTAAAGTTTATTCCAGAGAGATGGTGCATGCTTGTATTTAATTTTATTACTATGGGTTTAATATTTTTGCTGACACTGTAATTGAGGCTATTTCCTAACACTGTATTTCTAACTGGTTCTTGTTTTTATATGTGAATTCTTTTGATTTCCATATGTTAATTTTATATTCAGTTACTTAGCTGAATTTTCTTGTTATTACTTTTTCTTTTGGTTCTTTTTTTTTTTCTTTGGAGCACTGGGTTTTTAACCAAGATGTATATCTAAATTACCTGTAATTAGAGAAATATATAAATGCTTGATTCCTGCACTTGGAGATTTAGTAAGCCTGGATGAGTTCTGAAGATCTATATTTTATACAGTTTCATAGGTAATTCTCAGAACTTCTACACAAGAACATAATTTTAAATTAAGAAAACGTAAGCTAAAAATACTAAGTCCTGGCAGATTGGTATTAGAAATAACTGTAAAATAGGAAATCTATGGATTTTGAACATTAAATATGTGCACAAAAGTCTGGATTATAAATAAAATAGTTTTCCTCTCCCTTCTTTCTCCCTCCTTCCCTTCCTTCCATCCTTCTTTCCTTCCTTCTTTTGTAAAAAGAAACCACCAATAATACAATCTTGAGGTACAGATATAAACAAAGTCTCAGCAACATGCTCTGTTAACTTTCTTTTTTCTGTTTGTTTTAAATTAATGTGTTGATTTTATGTTCTGAGAATTTGTTTGCATTTCTTTATATTAATGATCGTGACATGGTTTTTCTATTTACAAGCAGATTTTATGTGAAAACAAAAAGGAAACCCAGGTTGTTCAGCTCATTGCTTAAATATAGAATGTGCTACAATAGAACTGCTTTTCAAGAGAATTTCACCTATGAACAGGCCAGGCATGGTGGCTCACGCCTGTAATCCCAGCACCTTGGGAGGGTGAGGTGGGCAGATCACTTGAGGTCAGGAGTTTGAGACCAGCCTGGCCAGCATGGTGAAACTCTGTCTCTACTAAAAAAAAAAAAAAAAAAAAATTAGCCAAGTGTGGTGGTACATGCCTGTAATCCCAGCAACTTGGGAGGCTGAGGCAGGAGTATTGCTTGAGCCCAGGAGGTGGAGGTTGCAGTCAACTGAGATCATGTCACTGCACTCCCGCCTGGGTGACAGAGTGAAACCCTGTCTCAAAAAAATAAAATAAAATAAAATAAAATAAAATAAAATAAAATAAAATAAAATAAAATAAAATAAATAATAAATAAAAAATTTCACCTATGGACACAGTTTTTTGTTCAACAATACAAATGCACAAATTCCTACTCAGCAATAAAAGTTCCAATAGCTGTACATTTTCCCTACTCTAAATCCCTTAAAATTGTTTTTAAATTAATGTTTCATTTAGGATTGTTTTATTTGTGTTCTTCATGCTACAACACAACCTTCAAAGTCAGCCAAGTATATAACATTAACATGCTTCCTCAAAACATCAACTTAGGTAAACATAGAGCTTCTAAATTTCTACAATGAAACATCAACATTCAAAGGAGCACGATATGGCGACAGTGGCTTCAGTCAATTTCTATACTAAGCTTTGGGAATGTATAAGTTGAATGAAATACAGTTCCCACCCTTAAGTCTATTAAGTAAGAAGATATGTAAACAAGTTAATGATAATTGCTTGTTGTGTAGTGTAATAACATTACTATGATAAAGTATTTTGGTATTAGAAAGAAGGAACTGTTTTACTCTATTTGGTAGGGAGGGAGTGAGTGAAGACATTGGAGGAAGTGACACTTGATCTGGGTATGGAAAGATATTAATAAATACGTAACTGTTTGACAGATAGGGATAGTGGGAAGCAGCACCATGGTGTGGGGTGTGAAGGTTTTCAAGACTTGTGCAAAAGACTAAAAGGCATGAAACAATGTTATGTGTTAAGGTAAATATTCATTCACTCTTTTTTTTTTTTACTTGAAAAATATTTATCAACTTTCTGCTTTTGCTAAACATCGTGTTAAGGGATATAAAGATAATATAATAAAGAAGACTCATGTCCTGGAGGGAGAAGGCAGTAAGAGATATGCATGGAAAAGTAAAAAGGACCATTCTAAGAAATCTAGATTCTTATCCTGATAGGGATAAAAAGTCACTGACGAGACTGATTAGGTGATATAGGGCATAACTGGATTCTTAGAAGATTATAGTGGAAACAGTTTGGATGATAGTTTACATGAAATGGGGAGAAGTAAAAGACATAGAGCTCATTTGGGGAACATTTCAAGTCAAGTGAGAGAGAATTATGACCAAGGGACAGTTGAAATGAAGGTAAGTTGTTTGGCATACAATTAGAGGTAGAATCAACAGGATTTTGGAAAGGGAAAGGAAAGAATTTTGGACTTAAGGTATAATAGATAAGGTATTAAAAATCAAGACAGGCTGGGCGTGGTAGCTCACACCTGTAGTCCCAGCACTTTGGGAGGCCGAGACGGGCAGATCACTTGATCACTTGAGATCAGGAGTTCGAGACCAGCCTGGTCAAGATGATGAAACTGCTTCTCTACTAAAAATACAAAAATTAGCCAGGCATGGTGGTTGGCACCTGTAATTCCAGCTACTTGGGAGGCTGAGGCAGAAGAATCGCTTGAACTCAGGAGGTGGAGGTTGCAGTGAGCTGAGATTACACCACTGCACTCTAGACTGGGCAATAGAGTGAGACTCAGTCTCAAAAAAAAAAAAAAAAAAAAACCCAAGACAGAGAAAATAGATTAGGAAGTAAATTATGGGTAAATTAAATGTTTGGGGGACCTACTGAGTTTACAGTATTTGTGATACATCCAGTAAGCCATTAGACAAGTCAGATTGTCGCAGTGAAGTGGGCTAGAAATACTGGCATCAAAACCCTATGTACATAACCAATGGTTAAAAGACATGAATAAATGATATTGATGAGGAAACCGGAGTAAAAAGAAAAGTGAACTAAATGTAGGACTCAGGAGAAGATTAGTGCCTAAACCCTATCCTAGCTAAAGAATATCGGAAAGATAAAAAATAGGGCATTTAATGGCATAAATCAGTTTTCTTTTTATAAAGATATAATCCCAAAGTCATCTTGTAGTTGAGCAGATAATACAAATATAGCATAATTTTCAAATTCAAGAGGTACTTTATTTTATCAGATGGAAAATATGACTTTGTTTTTTTTTTTTTTTGAGACAGAGTCTCGCTCTGTCACCCAGACTGGAGTGCAGTGGCGCGATCTCAGCTCACTGCAACCTCTACCTCCTGGGTTCAAGCAATTCTCTGCCTCAGCCTCCTGAGTAGCTGGGATTACAGGCACCCACCACCATGCCTGGCTAATTTTTGTATTTTTAGTAGAGATGGGGTTTCACCATCTTGGCCAGGCTGGTCTTGAACTCCTGACCTAGTGATCCACCCACCTTGGGCTCCCAAAGTGGACTTTGATATTTTTGAGAACTATAAAAATATCTTTTAATACAACCTTTCCTGAAGAGGCATTATTTTGTGTCTACCTCCTTGAGAAATCTCACATGCCCAGAAAAATCAGTATTTTGCTCTAATTCCCAATTTTTGGTAATATTATTATGCAATATAATTGGCAAATTCTTTGCAGTAGCTTGGGTAAAATTTCCCTTACATAAGCAAATAACTCTTAAAAATTTAGTGGCAATGGTTTTTAAACATATGTTAAGAATTAGCATTTATTTCTTTTCTGTTTTTTCTCCCTCCTTTTAACAAGTAGTCTAGTAATAATGGTATTGTTTCAATAACTTTAAAAACAAATGGGAAATAAAAATTTAAAGCCATTAAGAGACTTCATATAATTTTGCGTATCATTTTGGAATGTGGAAGACATCAAGGCAGGTTTGGAGAACAGGATCTGAAACTGGCTATCCCCTTAATGGGAGACATCTGTCCCATCCACAGATGTAGTGCAAAAGTCAAGTTCACTAGGTGGACAGAGGCACAAGTAGGCAAAAACTCCAGAGCATTAAAGGCCCAGTCACAAATAGCATTGACAAAAAGCAAAAATGAAGATTGAGTTGTATTATATGTATATTACCCTATATATATTAATTGTTCTTCATTTCTTTTATGTTTTTTGATATATGTGGAAAAGCAGAGGCATTTAAAAGTGGGATTCATTCATTCATTTCTTCATTTACTATTTACCTAGGTACATAATATTAATTGAATAGCCTGTTTAAAGGCACTTGGGATATTAAGATGAATGCCAAAATATCTGCTTTTAAGGGATGACATACAAAATATTTTTTGTGGATTCCTACTCTTTCTGAAATCCAAATAGAAACTAAAATTTAAAAAGTGAAATAATCCTAGATACAGAAAGTATCTAAGACTATATAACAGACACTTAAGTGCTTACCTCTCAGAATGTACAAAAAATATCATTGTACTGTATTTGTTGCAGGTTGTTCTGCTTAAATACAATAAAGATTCAGTATGACCTTTCCTATCCCATTTTCCTCCCTCCATCCCCAGAGACTGGCACTGTCTTGAAGTTGGTGTATATCCCTCTAGTCCATGTTTTTATACTTTTACACTCATATGCATATGCCCATAAAGAATACACAAGGTCTTTTGTTTTGTTTTGCATTTGTAAGCTGTAGAAAGATAGTATTACATTATACACATCTTCTTTGATATTTGTGTTTTCACTCTCAACAGTACATAATTTCAACACATAAAGAATCAGTTCATTTGTTTTCTCTATTATTTAGTGTTCTATTATAGTCATGTAACATAACTGATTTTGTCATTCATTCTCAGTTAGACATTTACTTTGCTTCTAGTTTTTGTTTATTATGAACTTGACCACATAGATATCCCATACATGTCTTCTTATAGAGACAAGAAAATTTCTAAGATTTATACTGAGAAGTGGATTTTTTGGGTTTCAGACTACATTCGGTGTCAAGAGTACTAGATATCATAAAAAACATTGTCACAGAAGTGGCTGAGAGTTCCTGTTTCCCAGTTACCTCTCTATACTTGCTGTTATCACATTTGAAAATTTTGGCTTGTCTATTGCTAAGCCAAAGTGTCTGGTTATTTTATTTCTCATTTATCTGATTAATAATGATTTTATACATATTTGTACAAATTTTCATATGTTTATTAGCATTTCAGTTTTGTCTCCTTTTTGTAGACTGTCTTAAAGAATATTAGGAGTTCCGTATGTATTTCCAATACTATTCTTGTTGCATGCTATGTGTATTGCAAAAATCTTCTCTCAGTCCATAATATATGTTTGAATTTGGATAAAGACTATAAGAGGAGTTTGATAAACCAAAAAATAAATGATCCCAAGGTATTTTGGCCTGAGAAATCATCCATTGTCAGGGGTGAAGAGACAGCCTGATATATCCACCAACTAGTCCCTATTCCCTCTGTTCACAGACTCTCCAAAACTATCTGCCTTGAGTCCACTAAGACTAATCTCATTGTGCCTCTTATTATTGTTTTTGTCAGTTATCACAAGAAGCACCAGATACCAGGGTCAGTCTTTATTTTCACACTGTGCCAAGCTCTGCAGATCCCCTATTCTCTATTGTTCACCTTCCCAACCCTGAAGTCTTTACACTTTGCTCTTTGGAATTGATGGTTCATCATTAGCAAGATTCATAGCCTCAAACGTTTTGGGAAGCCCCACTCACCTCCTCTGGATCTTACCTCAATCTCACTAATTCCTGTATGCCCCCTGAAGTCGTGGCTGTTGGAGTCCTCTCACAACCCTGGCATTAGCATCTTTCTTATTTTCCTCTGAACTTTCTATGTGTTCAAGTCTGCTTTTGGTCTCTCAGTAGCACTGTAAAGTTTTCTACAAATATTTCTTCAATTTATTCCTTGATATTTCATATCATAATGTAATATAAATTTTATAGTCTATTTAATTATAATTTTCACACTTTCTTGTTTGAAATATAAGGTCCATTGATTTCTGTATAGTTATTTTGTATCCTGCCACCGTACTTAATTCTTTTATTTTTTGAAATAGTTTTTCAGCTTTTCTGTTGAGTTGAAGTCTCATGAAGATGAAAGTCTAGGCCCCCCACTTGGCCATGGATAGGTGTGGACCACAGTTTGTTTGCTCTGTTGGTACCTCTTGACTTTTTTACATTGCTGGCTTTTTCAGATCCAAGTGTGGGATATATGAGACAAAAAGAAAACTCAAGGGACTCACCACCATGTTGTTCCTCAGGTCTTTAGCTCCCTAGCTGGTCTGCTGCCTTCTTTACCACCTTTACTATGTTCATTTTACATAGAGCATTCAGAATTTTTTGGCCAGGCATGGTGGCTCACGCCTGTAATCCCAGCACTTTGGGAGGCTGAGGCAGGTAGATCATGAGGTCAAGAGATTGAGACCATCCGGGCCAACATGGTGAAACCCTGTGATTACTAAAAATACAAAAAATTAGCCAGGCGTGGTGGCACATGCCTGTAGTCACAGCTACTAGGGAGGCTGAGGCAGGAGAATCACTTGAATGAGGGAGGCAGAGGTTGCAGTGAGCCAAGACTGTGCCACTGCACTCCAGCCTGGCGACAGAGCAAGACTCCATCTCAAAAAACAAACAAACAAAACAAAACAAAACAAAACATTCAGAATTTTAATTTACACTGAATGAAAGAAATAGGGTAAAGTATCCATTCTTCTAGTTTTAACCTCTTTGAATTACTTTGCTTTCAAATTGCCTTTTCTTTAACGCATATATTTGGGTCTTGTTTTGTTAACCAAATTGAAAATTGATTTCTTTAAATGGGAAGTTGAGCGTATTCACATTTATCGATATAACTAATATGCTTTGTCCTGATACTTTGTATTTATGTGTATTTTGTATTTGTTTTTTTCTGTATGAGATGTACATTCTTTGTGCTATTTATTATTTGTACAGTCTAGGAAGGTTTGTGTTTTTATTCTAGTGGTTACCTTTGTATTTATTATTTTTATAAGTGTCTTTAGTCTCTGTTTTCTTATCTGCCCTTTAACTATCTGGTTGATACCATTTTTTTCCCCAGTATCCTTTAGTGCCCATATGTTGCTTATATAGCACCAAGCTTTTCCTATTTTTCTCTTTCCTTAATTGTTGTACTTGGTTGTTTTTTAGTTGCTTAATTTCTACTTTTCACAGGATATAATATTTATACCTTAATTTTCTACCCTTATCCTACATTTTTTTCAGTCTTATGTGTACATTTATATATTTTAAAATGCAGCTGGGTGTGGTGGTTCATGCCTGTAAGGCTAGTACTTTGGGAGGCTAAAAAGGGAGGATTGCTTGAGGCCAGGAGTTTGAGACCAGCCTTGGCAACATAGCAAGAACCTGTCTCTACAAAAATGTTTTTTAATTAACCAGGCTTGGTGGCTTATGCCTGTAGTCCCAGCTACTTGGGAGACTGAGGTGGGAGGATCCCTTGAGCCCAGGAGTTCAAGGCTGCAGTGAGCTATGATTGTGCCACTACACTCCAACCTGGGCAATAGAGCAAGATTCTGTCTTTAAAAAAAAAAAAAAAAAAAAAGCTCATTATCAGTTCTTCTAGTACAGCTTTCCCAATCATCACTTATGTGAAATTCATGCTCTAGCAAATTCCTCAAGAAGGGATGCCATGTGTGGAATCTCCTATGTTCTTGTATGTTGAAAATATTTGTACTATTCTTGCTATTTGAAGAACAACTTGATTGGACATAAAATCCTCATTTCACATTTTCTTTCACTGAGTATTTTTATAAAGATTGATTCATAGTTGTCTTGTTTGGTATTTGGTTTTGAAAAGTGTAATGGCAATCTAATTCTTTTGACTTTTTAAGTTATTTTAGATTTTTGCTTGGTGGTCTTGAGAGTCTTGTCTTTATTTTTGAAATATAATAATTTTACTAAAATAATGTCAAAGAGTTAATCATTTTGGGTTAATTTTTTCCAGGTACCAGGAGAAACTTTTCAATGTGTAGATTCAGATGATTTTTTTTTCTGGAAATTTTTCTTGGACCATAATTTATTGCTTAGTATAGTAACCGATAGGTGGCCTTCTAACCCATGCTCCCCTCACACCCTCCCCACTTAAGGTAGTCCCTACTGGCCATTGTTCCCATCTTTGTTTTCAATGTTTAGCTCCCGCTTATGTGTGAGAACATTCAGTATTTGGTTTTCTGTTCCTGAATTAATTTGCTTAGGATAATGGCCTCCAGCTGCATCCACGTTGCTGCAAAGGATGCAAGATTTCATTCTTTTTTAATGGCTGTGTACTATTGATGAATATGTACAACATTTACTTTATCCAGTCCACCATTGGTGGGCATCTTCGTTGATTCCATATCTTAGTTATTGTAAATAGTGCTGTGAGGAAAGCTCCTAGAGCTGATAAACAACTTCAGTAAGGTTTCAGGATACAAAATCAACGTACAAAAATCAGCAACATTTCCAAACACCAATAAGGTCCAAGCTGAGAGTCAAATCAACAAGTGCTATTCTTTAGAGCCTTTGGGAACCTGCAATTCATTCTCTTCAGAAAGGGCAGGACATTTCTATGTGTGTGTAGAGCACCTTTCCACATTTTCCGGTATTTCTTCTTTTATTCTTGTAAGCAGTAAAGGCTCCCTGTAAGTGATCATCACAATTATCAGGGAAGCTAATTTGGTATAGGCAAAGGTAAGAAAATGTAACACAATGACACTTTTCCTGAGGTTTATAACACCTAAGAAAAGATAAGGTTCATGAACTATCTTGGTTTCTTCTCTTTTTGCAAGAATGTAGTATATTAATTTGAAAAAAATCCAGAGTAATTCCACGACCAATTTTCTCCATGTTGTCAGTTATAACTGAATCAGTCAACTAGTCCCTTCTTGATGAATCATGTTGTTTTCTTGGCTTTTGGGACCCCACCCTCTCCTGGCTCCCCTTCCTGCCACTCCCTCTCATCCCCTATACTGGGTCCTCTTCATCTGTTTATTCTTTAAATGTTGGACCTGCCCAAAACAGGTCCTAGGAGCCTTCTCTCTCTCTGTCAGACATTTATCTCATGACTTCATGTAATTATCCATATATCAATGAGTTCTAAACTTAACATTTTCTACTCTGATCTTTCACCTGAACTCTAGACATGTGCATTCTGTTCCCTATCTAGCATATCCATTCTATTAAGTATCTGAAATTCAACATGTCTGAAACAGGTATTTTCCTCCTTTCTGCTACTCCACCCAGTAGCACCACTCTAGCAGCTTACCCCTTCCAGTATTTCCCACTTACCCAGTGTTGTTCATGCCAAAAATATTGAAGCCTTTCTAGTCTTTCAGTCTTTGTTCAGAGATATGGATTTTAAGATGTGTCTGACTACCAAATTGACAGAGTGAACTTGTGATGGTTAATTGTACGCCAGCTTGGCTAGGCCATGATTCCCAGATACTTGGTCAAACATCAGTCTAGATGTTGCTGTGAAGGTATATTATTCAGATGAGATTAACATTTAAATTGGTAGACTTTGAGTAAAGCAGATTATCTTTCGTAACGTGACTGAGCCTCATCTAATCAATTGAAGGCTTTAAGAGGAAAATAGATTGAGGTGTCCTGAAGAAGAGGGAATTTCTGCCTCAGACAACCTTCAGACTCAAGACTGTAACACCAGCTCTTCCCTGGGTCTCCGGCCTGCTGGCCTGTCCCACAGATTTTGAATTGCCAGCCCCTGCAATTACAGGAACTAATTCCTTAAAATTAATCCATCAGTCTCTCTCTCTCTTACTCTGCAGACACACACACACACACACACACACACACACTATTGGTTCTGTTTCTTTGGAGAACCCCAATATGGAATTTAGCAGGTTGGTGGGACTGCCCATTCTCCTCTACTCCTTCTGGCACTAGAGATTTCAGGTCAATGGACATCTCACTAAGGGTTGGTGGTTGATAGAAATTTCAGCCCTGACACCACTTGCACTTCACTCATTGTTCTTGGGGAAAAAAATTTTCCTTGTTATCTTTCTGGTTTTTTTTGTTGTTGATGATGGTTTTTTTTTTTTCTTTTTGGGTCATTCTGCTACCTCCTTTTTCCTCTCATATAGTCCCAGTTGTTTATGTATTCTTAAAAACTCGCACTGTTAGTATGCTTCCGAAATTTCTTAGTTTCTTTTTGAAGTCTATGTTTTTGCTTCTATGTGAACTAAAAAAAAGTAAGAATAAGACGACAGAATAAAAAAGAACAAGTCCTGGGTTGCCAGAGACAAACCAGGGAAAAAGGAAATAAATATGAAAACACAAAAGATGTAACTCCTTCACAGTTGTAAACATATAGCAAAATAATAATTATGCCCAAAATACATCCAAAGTCTTATTTTTAAGGTCTCATAAAGTTGATCGTAGTTATTAATCAAATTGCTGCTGTGAAGTATTGCTGTTGGGAAATATTTTTTGCTATCTCCCTCGGTGTGTTGGTCTTCAGCAGTTTGAAGCTCACTTGGTGCTATGTTCAAATAAACTTGAGAAGAAAGATTCCTTCCTGGGAACTTATGAATCTGTCCTGGGACTTGTTTTGACTGAATTAACTTAGATCATGTGTTGGTCTTTTAGCCAATACTAAGTCTAGACTGGGTAGCAGCAGCCCAGAGTGGAGCCTTACTTGAACTAGCTGGACTGAGAGTGAAGGAGAAATAAGTATCCCGGTGAAATTTGGGATGCCATTCTCAGAAGAGAGAAGGAAAGGATCGATCATTATGGGAAGATAACACACACACAGACACACACACACACACACACACACGTATAAATATAATAACTTACTAAATGGTGTTCTCTGGGTATTTCCAACTTTCTGATGAAGATAATCATATTTTTGAAAGTATAACGCTTTCATTTTTCTTTTATATTTCTTGTAACATTTAGCATATGTTAACCTTACCCTAGACTCTCAATAAATAGAACACTTTTCTATAGTTTTTAATACATAGATTTAGTATCTCAAATAATTATTTATTGTGAAATGTTTAATAGTCTAATCCAAACTGCAGCTTATGGAAAGAAGTAAATGCTGATCACATTGCTGTGAACGTTTGTGACTAAAATATTCCTTAGTTTGTTATCTATATGATTCTGTCCATCTACTCATTAAACAAAGTGAAAGGGTATCTATCTAGTGCAGCATTTTTCGACTTCAACGTGCTTATGACTTACCTGAATTATCTGGGATCTTGTTTAAATGTAGAGTCTGATTCAGCAGATCTGGGATGGTCTGTAATCTGGATTTCTACTAGGCAATACCTATCCTACTAGTTTGAGGACCACACTTTGAGTAGCAAAGTCAAGGTGCCATATGCCTCAAACTTTTATTGTGCAATTAAAATGGTCACTCATGGCTGGGCATGATGGCTCACGCCTGTAATCCCAGCACTTTGGGAGGCTGAGGCAGGCAGAAAACCTGAGGTCAGGAGTTCAAGACCAGCCTGGCCAACATGGTGAATGGACCCTGTAATATCTATTGTTCTTCCAGGTACGAGACTAGATAATTAAGAGAGTCTTAGAAAGATTTTCAATATCAATGTTGATCAGAGAACTTTAGTGTCTGAAAGTTTTCTGTGTCCACTCTGATTGAAGAGTACAACAGCCTTGGACCCAAGCATCCTGGGTTAAAATCTAGTGCTGTGTCTGTAAGTTTTGCATGTATCATTAAGTTTTACATGCAATTCTAAGGATAATCTAACAGTGTGAGAGAAGACAGCTTTCATCATCCTTGTGTTCATAGTGGACAATATACCCTTCTAATACAGTGAATTAATATTTTTATAAATCTAATCATCTTGGGAATAGCATAATTATATTAAAAATTTTGTGTTAGATGTAAACATTTGTATATAGTTCAGTTTTCATAGACTTGTTTGGGCAGGTCTTCATGTTTCAAAATTTTGGCAGACTCAAAAAAAGGAAAGAGGCTGTGTCTCAAATTCTGAGAGGTTCTGCCTAAAATGCAGTTGCTATATATTTATCCTTTTTTTCCTTTTTGTGCAGATAGGGTCTTGCTGTGTTGCCCAGCTGGTCTTGAACTCCTGGGCTCAAGCAGTCCTCCTGTGTGTGGGGATTATATGTGTGAGTCACTATGCCCAGCCATATTTATTTTTAATAACATACATTGACTGGCTGTAGTCACCCACACCTGTAATCCCAGCACTTTGGGAGGTTGAGGTGGGTGGATCACCTGAGGTCAGCAGTTTGAGACCAGCTTGGCCAACATAGTGAAACCCTGGGTGTGGTGGCATGTGTCTGTAATCCCAGCTACTTGGGAGGCTGAGGCAGGAGAATGGCTTGAACTCTGGAGGCGGACATTGCAGTGAGCCGAGATTGCACCACTGCACTCCAGCCTGGGCGACAGAGTGAGACTCCATCTCCTAATAATAATAATGATAATAATACACATATACCAATGTAGCTAGTAGCACTTCTACTTTTTTTTACTTTAATCTTTGACTTGGCTTTCCCATTGAAGTAAATAAGATTGAATAATGAAAATTATGCCTAGAGGGGGAGTTTCTCAGCCGTAAATCAAATTCTTCGTAACTAGGAGATAGCAAGTAAAGTGTTACTTTGAAATGATTTAACAATTCTAAGAGAAAAATACAAGCTCATGAAAGAGACTTAAAGTTTCTAAATTACCAAGTCTCTCTTAAAAGTGGAAATAATGTGATGTAAGTGTAAATGAATCAATGACATTTGGACTTGATTTCACTTAAATTGCATGTGATTGCCCAGAAATGAAATTTTGCCTAGAATAATATTTTGAATTTTTGTGATAACTTTTGGACTTATGCCTAAGAATTATGCACATATCTTTAGTGATCATATTTGAAGAATAGAGTTTACTTCCTGATGTTTTCAAAATTATAAATTTAAGGTCACTTTGAACATAAACTTGTAAAGATTAACTTGGGAAAAATGTGTATACATTTACTCAACCGGCAGATCAAACATAAATATTAGTTAAGGAAATGTCTTTTTTTTTTTTTTTTTTTTTTTTTGAGACGGAATCTCGTCGCTGTGTCGCCCAGGCTGGAGTGCAGTGGCGCGATCTCTGCTCACTGCAAGCTCCGCCTCCCGGGTTCACGCCATTCACCTGCCTCAGCCTCTAGAGTAGCTGGGATTACAAGTGCCCGCCACCACGCCCAGCTAATTTTTTTTTTGTATTTTTAGTAGAGACGGGGTTTCACCGTGTTAGACAGGATGGTCTGGATCTCCTGACCTTGTGATCCGCCCGCCTCGGCCTCCTAAAGTGCTGGGATTACAGGCGTGAGCCACCGCGCCCGGCCAAGGAAATTTCATCTTAAAAAGCACTGCCTGTTTTCTGATTTAGCAGGTTATTTTTCACGAGTTAATTGTTATCTTTAAAATTAGCTTTCTTAAAACTAAGAGCTAATAATATATAGTTGTTATATGAAAATGTTTTTATTGGAAAGAAGAAAACATGATCACTTGGGTCTCTTCCTGTCTTCCACAAGATGACCATTATCAATAATTTGATTAACATTTTTTCTATTTTTTCTATACACTGAGATTCTGTAAATATATTTTTATTCAGATTATTTTCACTTAGCTTTTTAACCTAAACATTTTCCATGTTACTAAACATTTTTTGATGATAGTTGCTTTGTAGATGGCTATATACAATTGTGTCCTGTAGTTGTATCATATTTTATTTTGGCAGTCTCTACTATTGAATTGTTTCCAATTTTATCATTTTATAAATATGGCTATGAAAAATATTGTGCACTATAATATTTTTGTATATAAAAACCTTCTCTGTATTTAGAAGACCCAGAAGAACATTTAAATTACTGGATCAAAGAATAAAATATTCATCAATTTCTTGATTCAAGCAATCATTTTTTCCCCAATTAATTACACTCCTATTAGCAGTGATTCTTAAATTAAAACAAGTCTTTATGACAGGCAAAATGCTTTATCTCATTATTTTAATTTTTGTTTATAAATCTGAGATCTTAAAAATTTTTATTTGCAGGCACTCAGAAGGAATTAACTCTTATTTTTATATTTTCTCTCTTATATTTAAAAAGTTCTCAAAGATAAAGAACGAAACTGAACTTTCTTGGTTAGGCTGTAGGGAAGAAGAGATCTATGAATTTGTGTGTGTGTGTGTGTGTGTGTGTGTGTGTGTGTGTGTGTGACAGGGTCTTGCTCTCTCACCCAGGCTGGATTGCAGTGGCGTGATCTTGGCACACTGCAGCCTCTGCCTCCTGGGTTCAAGCGATTCTCATCCCTGAGCCTCCAGAGTAGCTGGGATCACAGGCACACGTCATCACACCTGGCTAATTTTTGTATTTTTGGTAGAGAAGGGGTTTCGTCAGGTTGGCCAGGCTGGTCTCCAACTCCTGACCTCAAGTGATCCGCCCACCTCAGCCTCCCAAAGTGCTGGGATTATATGCATGAGCCACTGTGCCCAGCCAGATCTATGAATATTTAATGTGTCTTCTTTTATTTAGATCTTCTTTAATTCCTTTCAATAATGTTTTGTAATTTTCAAAGAATATGTTTCATATTCCTTTTGTTACTAGTGTGCAGAAATACCATTGCTTTTTATATATTTGTCTTGCACATTCATAATGAAGTTCAACATGTCCCTCTGTCTTCTGTATTTGCTGCAAATTGGTAGCAGGCTTAAATGTCTTGCAGCCTCAGATTGTCAATTTGTTCAGACTGGAGGGTATTGTGTTCTTTCATCAGATCACCATACTATTTAGTTTTGTTCCTTTTTGTTAGCAGTTATTGATGCTCAGTGCCTTGACCCATTAACTTCAGCTGGGGTTGAAAATGGTGATATTCTAATTGTATTATGTCTTTTTTATTTTTTAGGTGTAGTGATGTTATAAAGAGCCTTTTCCTCTCAACTGCTAGGTTGCCCAGTGGTACAGTTCATGTGAAAAAGTCAGGATAGACTCTTGAGTCTTTACCTTTATAAACAATTTTCAGTATAATGAATTGCTAGCTTAAAGATGACTACTTTGTTGGTTTACTTTTAAATATCATTATGAACCCATTGATTTAAACATTTTTCATAGGCTTTGATCTGTTGCAATTCTTCACCATATTAAAGCTTAAGCTGTTTCATCTTTAATCAGTGTGAACCTCTTTAAGTTGGCTCCTGAGTCTTTTTGACATAACCCTTGTAGTATTTAATATTTTCCTTACTGTCTAGTAAGACAAGGTGTTCTAGGCTCAACTAATACATTACTTGGATTGGAAACAGCCATTTTTCAAGAACTTACGGTTTTGAAATGATATTTCAAGATCACAGTTAAGATACCAGGGATGTTCAATTGTTCATGAGTTAGTTATTGTAAATCACTTTTGGACTTTTTAAGTTGACAAAGCTAGAAAGTTTTATGTGTGGGCACACACAAAGTTATATTTAAGGATTAAATACATTATACTTTTATAACAGCTTTTTTTTTTTCTTGAGAGCAGGACAGTTAACACTATTTATTTCCTATGATGAAGTTCTGTTGAGATCATCTGAGCATCCTCTGACCCCCTGTTTTTATTCATGCTCCTGAAAGTCCCATATTAAGATTTTTCTTGGGTTCCCAACTAGCCTAAACTGAAAGTATAAAATCATAAAGATAGATGTTTGCAAGTTTTGCTATTTGCATAACAGCAAAACAACATTTACTTAAATTAGAATTTAATTAAGACTACTACAAATTAAGATTACGAGTGTTTAAAGTCCAGATACTTTGAGATAAACTCACTTTATTACAGAATATTTACCTGTTTTGTTCAAAGGAATCCAGCTTTGTTAGTATCCTATAGGGTCCCTCTGATTTAGGAGTGTCTTAAAAATAGCTATGCAACTTTGAAAACACTACTTTATCAACGTACAATAATGTAACATACAAAGAAATTGGATAATTTGGGGGGCCACAGAGATTATTACTTTCTACCTAGTACATAGTTTTTGCTTTTGTAAGTAAAGCTCTTTTGGTGAAAGATAGTTTGGCTTAGGCCTATCTCAAAATCATGAGATATTTAACCTGGGTTTATTTTTCTATTTTGGAGTTGTGTGTTTATTCAAAAGATGGTTTATGAAATAAAGCCATTTGTTTCCAATTGTGCAAGTCTTAATCCTGTAATTAATAACAGATTTTTTTTCAAAAAAGAAAAGAAACCATTCTCTTTTGCATTAAAACTTTTTCGGTAGCCTTTCAAATATTTTGGTGCCATTTAAATATTCTCTATTAAAACAAGTCACATTAAAAGGGCTTTTCTGCAGAATAACCATCCTTTCAACAAATCTATGGTTAAGATCCCACTCCCTCATTGTTTTCTCCTAAGGAATAGAATGTTGTTTATATCCTAAAAATTACCATGACATGGTGACATATGTACCTTAATTTCTGACACAACCTAGGTTATTCTGAATGATTTGCTGGAACTTCCAGGCATATTTTTTATATTAAAATATATACTTGTGGTGTTGCAGATAGGCGGGAATCTAAATGTATAGGGCATGCCCAACTGCATCAGACAAATCAGTTATATGTTTTTCTCCTGTTTTTCTTTTCAACCTCAGCAGTTCAAAAAATTATGGTAAAGATGTTTTTAAGAGAAAGTATGGCTAGTCAACAAAGTATACAGCCTGTAAATAGCAAGTTTGAAACTTCCACTCTTAAAGTTCTTTTAATTCTTCTTAAACTTACTTGCTAATTTCAGTTTTTTCTACCTCTTAGGATTTCAAAGGACCCAATGCGTATGTGATTTGATGTATAAGAACTGTTCTAAATGATTGTTCTTCATCTTTTCCTGAAGATATTTAAGTAGATCATTAATTCCTTAACTGTCAGCTCATTAAACAGTGGGTTATTACTAGGCACATGTATGTAACCTTTGATTCTCACCATTGTAAAACAGGATGAATTTTTTTTCTTTTTTTTAATTGCCTATGTGGCACTTATCTTCTTCAGGCCACAGTTTTTTCATCTGATCGATTAAACAAATGTAAGCCTGCTGTATTCATTTTGGAAGGGGGAGTTACATTTACCCAGGAACTTTAGTTTAAGTTTTATCTTTCCAGGACAAAAAATTATATTGGATTCCCTCTGTGATAGCTCTTTCTTTTCCGTCTCTAGGGTGAGAAGAAAAACCTGGCCCTTGTTCTTAGCCACTTTAATGAAGCATCACTTGCCACAGAGAGGGGAAAATAGCAATTTGCATTCTGAGATAATTTAAGACTAACCTTTAACTATATGTGCATTAATGTATGGCTAAAAATATGTATCAAGATTTTAAAATTATTAAAGGAAGCTTACAGATGGTAAAGAAGATAAATATTTGAAAGAAAAATTAATCTTTGAATATATAGTCTGCTCTTAACAAGAAGCACTACGTGATTTTATTCTTTGATAGCAAAGGTTGTTATAATTATTAAAACACTCTCACTCAAGAGCCTGTTTGTGTGTGTATGTGTTTGTGTGTGGGTGTGTGTGATTTTTTTCATGCTTTTGAATCCATTTCTAACAAAATTTGAAGTCTCAAAAGGCTAAAGTTTCTAATATTTATTACTTACTGCTGAGTTGGATTTTCAACCTAAGTCAAAATTATAACTGTTTCCTATAACCGTTTATTATCTTTAAAACTGTTAGAACTTATATATGGCCTCCTTTTGAGCAACAAATTTGCCTCAAAACCAGAATAATAAAAACTATCAATATGTTTTTTACCCCAAAAGACTACTAGACACCACCAATACTTTGCCCTTTCTCTTCATAAGGAGGGATAAGAAAAATGATTGTATATGTATATATGATTGTGCCATAATTTTAATTAGCTTAACACTACTGTCAAAACTGTCCTGTTTGCCAAACTCAAGATAAAAGAAGCACTGACAAATCAAAAAGGAAAGCTGATCTCTCTTATGGTAATTATATACAAAATGAATATATTTCAATAAATGTGTACTTTTGGACAAATGAATAGGAACAGTTAAGGTAATGCATAAAGACTGCCAGAATAACTAAGTTGATTTGAAACAGAGTTACTTTTTAAGTTTAAAATTGCTTGCCAATTGTGACAATCATAACACACATTTTATAGGATAAATTAAAGGACCTTACAGACTCATCAGTAACTTCATCAATAATATATTCTTATTTTTAGAGTAATCATTTACTAAATACTTAAAATATTTATTCATCTGAAACTTCAGTGCAGGACTTCACTCTTCCCCATTCTGATTTTGTTCATTATTGTAATAAAATCACCAAGAGTATTTTAGTCCTGTAAGTAAAAAGTGGTTCTGCTTTTCCTTCACACTTGCATAAAGTCCTCTGCTACAAGATTCAGAGTATTCTAGAAGAAATATCAAAAGAATGATGACTTCAGTAAAGGATTTTACTGCATGCTCTTAACAATGGGTTCTGCATGGAATAGCCTAAGGTGCACATGCTTCCTCCTCCCGTGAGCAGACTGAGGATTTCTAACACTCTTGGTGCAAATACAGATGATGATGTGAAATAATTCAAGATAAAATGAATAAGAAGTAATTACCTCAGTCTGAATGACACTGATGAGAAAATTAAGTTGTGATTGATGTTTTAGTTTTTAATTGAAATATAACAACGCCCATCTTTTTTTTCTTCTTGATCTATCGATGTTAACAGAATAAGTATACTTCTACAAACTGGAAAAACTCTTTAAATGTTATCTTTTTCAATTGACACGTTAGAATTCAAAGAAGTTTAAAAAAATCTAATATACAAAATAACTAATAAATCATCGGAAAAATTTAAGGAAGATGATTTTGCCAAACTAAAAAACACATTATTGTTGTGTTGACCAAACTGCTCAGAACAATAGTTAAACATTAGGCAGAATGCCTCCAATGTGTCCTGTTGCTTTTTATTACAATGTGGTTATTTACATAGTTTCAACATAAATCTTTCTTCTTTACAGGATATAATTGAACAAATCAAATTTATAACCATGAGTGTTACAGAAATGCCACAGCTACAGATAAATTTTATTAAATCAAGCATGCTAAGTCCAATATTGAAGAACAGGGGATATTCTTCTTGAGGCTACTGTGTACTCCCTGGTGCCTGCTCTATGATTTATAGGTCCCAGACTTACCAGGTTGGAAAGAATATCACTTCTGGTAGGACAGGAACATTGACACTATGGGAATCTTGAAAGAAGAAAAATATCTCTACATTTATAAGTACTTCAGGCAAAACTTAGTAGGAGTGTATTGGATGTTGCCTAAATACTAGCCTTGGAATACATATGTTTATAAGGGTAATGAAAGTCCTTCTGGCAAGAAGACTATGACCTTGGGAGCTTCACAGATCCTCCAGGGAGAAATAAAATACGAAATTATAGTTTCCTATGGATTTAGTTTGTTAACCATATCAACCAGTACATTTTTAAATAAATAAAACCAACTAAATAAAGAAAACATCAAATTAGTGATATTGAATTAGAAAATAGCTAAACAAATTTGTGTGGTTAAATCTTCACTTTGGAGATGAAATGACCAGAAACAGACACTGAGTGGGCAAAATGGACACCTTGCCCTGCTGCCATTGTGGTTACACACCTCAGATAACAGTTGGGAAGAAAGATATTTTATATCCTCAGATAAACTTTAAAGAGCAAAACATCCCACAGAGCACTAATTCCTCAGTAGTGAAGCCTTGAGCCCTTTCTTAAGTTGCTACCTCTCTGACTTTTGAAATACTGATAACTAGAGATATATGACGACCTTTGACCCTTGCAGATATAAAAATCAAGTGAATGAATTTTTATTTTCCAACCTTGAACAGACTAACTTTGGTAACATTTTTTGTTTCTTTATGGGTTTTTACTTTAAGTACCTTCTATATGTTTTTTTTTTTTTTAAATAGCCAGTTATTCTGAAACCTGGACATTTTTTGCAAAACACTGCAAGAGAAAAATATTTATTTTTGTAAAATGCTTCATGTGTCCTGTTTTTTTTTTTGTTGTTGTTGTTGTTGTTTTCCACAGAGGCCACATGGTGTGCGGCACAGTGAGGGACTAGTATCACCTGCAGATGGAGCAGGAACCAAAAAAGTTCTGTCGGTTCAACTGAAATATTTTACTATGAGTTTGCTTTTGTTTAGTTTTACAAATCTGTCTTATACCTTCACAGTGGATCATTTAACCCTTGCTTCTGAATTTTTCCACTGAATTTGTTTTAGTAAAATTACTTACCAAAAATAGACACTTGGTTAAAATAAGATCCCTAACAAATGGATCTTTAGATTCATTCCTTACTGTTCCCTTAAAAATATAAACACACTTTATGATCTTGCTGTGAAACCATTTTTTCTTAATACTGTAGTTTTCAATTTTCTAGTTTTCAAGTTTCTGTTTCTAAAATGGCTAGTTTTCTGGTTGGTTAAAACAAGTCAGAAGAATGAGATATGGCTGGTGATTTTCTCTTCTCTTACGTACATTAAAATATTTGACAGCAATATTGGTACGCTTTGGTTTCAAAGTATGCCTGTCTTTTCATGAGAAGAAAAAATAATTTTGGGGACTATACTGCCTCTCAGTGGTTCATTTAATATTTATTTCAATCACAAAATATTTTATGAGATGAAAAACCTAAAATTTTCAATAATAGATTTCTCAGTGTTTTTACTTCGATTAGTTCATAAGAAAAACAGTAATGTGAGTTATCTTGCAATATATGTTTGTCTACCCCCGTTGATTGGACACCAATAGCCATGATGTGTTACAAAGAGTTTCAAGGTCTACTTTCCCCAAAGAAGGAATGAATTAGTCTATATGCAAAGGAGGCATTGATGTATTCTGAAAGAGAAGGTGCCAAACCAGGCTGAGTAAAGGGCATAATCAGCTTGGAAAAGTTCATTGTTATGAGTTATGAAAATTCATAACTCCAGATATTACCAAGTGGCCTTTTTTTTTTTTTTTTTTTTTTTTGAGACGGAGCCTTTCTCTGCCACCCAGGCTGGAGAGCAGTGGTGTGATCTCGGCTCACTGCAACCTTCACCTCCTGTGTTCAAGCAATTCTCCTGCCCCAGCCTCCCAAGTAGCCCGGATCACAGGCATGCGCCACCACACCAAGTTAATTTTTTTTATTTTTAGTAGAGACAGGGTTTCACCATGTTGGCCAGGCTGGTCTGGAACTCCTGACCTCAGGTGATTGACCTGCCTCCACCTCCCAGGGTGCTGGGATTACAGGCGTGAGCCACCTTGCCTGGCCACCAAGTGGCTTTTTGATCTGTATTTTGGTATCCTAAGAATAAATCTTACAAATGAGAGAGTTTAAAGTTTACTTTGAAACCTCTACCTGTTAAGTTGGCTTAGTTCAACTTGTGTGTGTGTGTGTGTGTGTTTCTATAAACAGGGGGCTATTCCAAGAACCTGCAGAAGGACGGAGTTGAGTACAATTTGGTTTCAATCATCAAAAAAATTATTATTCATTATAACAAAAAGGGAATACTCCACTTTTGTCCCCTTGACATTACTCAGCATTTGTTGATGAATTGAATAATCAAAGCTGTCAACTATTTCTCCTTTTAGTAGTAGTATCTTTATAATTTGCTGTAAGATGTTATGCCAAAAATAGTGATGAAAAGAGTAGAAAAACAGGTTTCTGAAATCTATGAGTTTGCTGTATATAGGGTGAGGACCCACAATTTGGTGTCTACAGTTTTTCAGAAATGCCTCAGTTTTTAAATTGATTTATAATATTAATGGGCATATTGATTTATGATCTTGTAGGCTAATTTATTCAAGACTGTCAATGACTAGAAGTTTTAAAACAAACTAAACTGGAAACTTGTAATAGTGTTGAATAGATAATCTTATTTAAGTTTTTACAATCTCACTTTCATACAAGTTCTAGACTTTTCAAGAAATAGGAAGCTTTGAAGAAAAGGAGTAGGAAAGAGGAAATGCACTGATTATTTTAGCAGATATATTTCTTGGCACTAGGGATCAATATGTTAGGAATAAGTAAGTCTTGGCAGAGGTTGCCAGAGAGCAGATGTTAATACCTTGTCTAATAACCGAGAACATAGAGTATCGCTTGATGATAAGGCAAGGAAAATTCAGCGAAGGAACATCCTAATTTGACTGAGTGGTTACCCAAAAGATAATGAATTTTAAGCTGCCAGTAACTCAGTTTACTCTGAATTAACAGGAATGAAACTTCCCCTCATGGGCACTTAAGACAAAATAAGGGCTATGTGAAGTTTCACTATAGCAAGCAAATAGACTTGCATTTTTCAATACTTGCGTGTTGTGACAATAAATTTACATCTGCCATAAAATATTTGGAGTTTTAGAAGATGGATCAGCATATAGATAATCTCTGAAAACAAAAAAGCTAGACAACATCTTGCAGAAAGGTCTAAGCAGAAGAAGTGAGTAGGAGACAGAATTCCAGGGCTTCTAACATGTATAGTACAGAACTAAGAGAGTTATATGAACCTATATGAAGGGGGAGGAAGTGGGGAGGCGCATGGACCTTCTAAGGCATCAGCAATGCTTTCTCCTTTTATCCTGGGTGGTAGGTATGTAGTGTTTGCTTTATTATTAGTAGTAGTATTTTTAAATGAGTACACATTTTACGTAATCTTCTGAATGTTAATCATCTTTCATAATAAAATGAAAAAAATGCCAAAACAGTAGAAACATTAGGAAAAAATTAAGTTTTACAAAAAAATGTTTAAAAACAGGGTAGCAGCAACAGCTTATTGAGAAGGTAGATTGTCCTAAGAAGTCAGCTTTATTAAGGTGTAATTCACCTACAAGAAAATGCACCCATTTTAAGTTCTATGAATTTGGCAAATATACAAAGCAGTGTAACTACCACATTTAACAGAACATTTCTATTACTTCAGACAGTTTCCTTGTGCCCCTGTCCAGCTAATCCTTACCCCTCTTCCCTGACCCTAGGCACCCACTGATCTGCTATTGTACTGTAGGAATTATCTAGAATTTTATATAAATGGTGTCATGTTATGTAAATGGTGTCATGCATTCTTTTGTATCTGACCTCTTTGGCACAACATAATCTTTTTGAGACCTATTCATGTGGTTGTGTAGATTAGAGTTTCATTCCTTTTATTGTTAAAAAGTATCTCACTATGTGGCAGCTATGGAAATGTACCACTCAGACCTCCTTAACAGAACCAGCTACAGCAGTTGCCCCTCTGCATCTACCACCATATTCTAGTTATGACTACACTTCTCTAGGAATGTTCCCAGCAGAGGACTAAGAATAGTGGAGGATTACTGTTGTCCCATTTCTGCAGAATGTAGGATTCCTTTAATGAGCATTTTTGGCTCAGAGAATCCCTATTTGTCACCCTGAGAGAGAGAGAGAAAGGAAGGAGAAGGAAGGGAGGAAGGGAGAAAAGGAGGGAGGGAGGGAAAGTGTAGACCAGTTCTAGAGAAAACATTTTCAGACAATGGTACCAAAGTCAGAAGTCAGAATAATTGCCATGTTAGGGACTATAGAGATTAATAGAACAGCAAATTCATTTACTTTCCTGAAATTTTGTGGAAAGCTATATAGAGATCAACCATCTTTATCAAATTTACCTGACTTCTTTAATGGAAGTATGGGGGCATCACAGGATTAGTGCCCTTTGTAATTATCCCTTATTGTTTTGATTCTTTCATAACTGGTTTTATCCATTTTATTTGAGCTCTAAGGCCAAGCAATGCATGGATCTGTTTCAGCTCAGTGTGTTTTTCCACTGTGGTCTGAGACTGGCCCCCTCTGCCATACCCTTTTTCTTTCAAAGGCATATAGTATGGAGCCCCACATACACTCTGTCTGGAGGTACAGAATATGGTAGTTTAAAAATTGCACAGCGGGTCTCTCCCCAGGGGATACAGGAAATCAGAAAAAAAGTAAGAAAATATGCTCTTCAGTTATATAGCCTGTCTGTAGGGGAACCATACAGGAATAGGAACAAGATGGATCCCAAATACCAACACCCTATCTTTATCACCAAATAGAAGCAAGAAATGCCCTAGGAAATTGCAGAATAAGTAACACCAGTTCCTACTTCCAAGATTCCCTAAGCCGGTTCATTTTAAGCCCTTTGACAATTATTTCCTAGTCTCTGGACTTTCATGCTTCCTGTATTCCTACTGAGAGGTGACGTGAAAAGGAGTCAGAGAGAAAGAGGGACAGACACAGAAAGTCAAAGAGAAAGTTAAAAAGAGAGGAAGAGACAAAGGAGAAGTCAAAGAGAAAGAGAGATGGAAGTAGTAAAGAAAAAACAGTGTACCCTATTCCTTTAAAAGCCAGGGTAAATGTCTATCTACCCAGCCAAGGCATATTCTACCTATGTGGATCTTCAACCCATATCTGCCTCTCAGACAGTTTGCGAGAAATAACGAAATCTAACCTTACTTTACAATCCCAAATAGACTCTTTGGCAGCAATGACTCTCCAAAACCACCGAGGCCTAGACCTCCTCACTGCTGAGAAAGGAGGACTCTGCACCTTCTTAGGGGAAGAGTGTTGTTTTTACACTAACCAGTCGGGGATAGTACAAGATGCCGCCCGGCATTTACAGGAAAAGTCTTCTGAAATCAAACAACGCCTTTCAAATTCTTATACCAACCTCTGGAGTTGGGCAACATGGCTTCTCCCCTTTCTAGGTCCTGTGGCAGCCATCTTGCTGTTACTCGTCTTTGGGCCCTGTATTTTTAACCTTCTTGTCAAATTTGTTTCCTCTAGAATCAAGGCCATCAAGCTACAGATGGTCTTACAAATGGAACCCCAAATGAGTTCAACTAACAACTTCTACCGAGGGCCCCTGGACCGACCCGCTGGCACTTCCCGTGGCCTAGAGAGTTCGCCTCTGAAAGACACTACAACTGCAGGGCCCCTTCTTCGCCCCTATCCAGCAAGAAGTAGCTAGAGCGGTCATCAGCCAAATTCCCAACAGCAGTTGGGGTGTCCTGTTTAGAGGGGGGAATTGAGAGGTGACAGCGTGCTGGCAGTCCTCACAGCCCTCTCTCGCTCTCGGCGCCTCCTCTGCCTGGGCTCCCACTTTGGCAGCACTTGAGGAGCACTTCAGCCCACTGCTGCACTGTGGGAGCCCCTTTCTGGGCTGGCCAAGGCCGGAGCCCACTTCCTCAGCTTGCAGGGAGGCGTGGAGGGAGAGGCGCGAGTGGGAACCGGGGCTGCGTGCGGCACTTGCGGGCCAGCTGGAGTTCCGGGTGGGTGTGGGCTTGGCAGGCCCTGCACTTGGAGCAGCCAGCCAGCCCTGTCCGCCCCAGGCAATGAAGGACTTAGCACCCGGGCCAGCGGCTGCAGAGGGTGTACTGGGTCCCCCAGCAGTGCCAGCCCACCAGCGCTGCACTCGATTTCTTGCTGGGCCTTAGCTGCCTTCCTGTGGGGCAGGCCTGGGGACTGCAGCCCATCATGCCTGAGCCTTCCCCCACCTCCGTGGGCTCCTGTGCAGCCCAAGCCTCCCCGACGAGCGCCACCCCCTGCTCCACGGCGCCCAGTCCCATCGATTACCCAAGGGCTGAGGAGTGAGAGCGCATGGTGTGGGACTGGCAGGCAGCTCCACCTGCAGCCCTGGTGCAGGATCCACTGGGTGAAGCCAGCTGGGCTCCTGAGTCTGGTGGGGCCTTGGAGAACCTTTATATCTAGCTCAAGGATTGTAAATACACCAATTGGCACTCTGTATCTAGCTCAGGGTTTGTAAACACACCAATCAGCACCCTGTGTCTAGCTCAGGGTTTGTGAGTGCACCAATGGACACTCTGTATCTAGCTGCTCTGGTGGGGCCTTGGAGAACCTTTATGTCTAGCTCAGGGGTTGTAAATACACCAATCGACACTCTGTATCTAGCTCAAGGTTTGTCAACACACCAATCAGCACCCTGTGTCTAGCTCAGGGTTTGTGAGTGCACCAATCGACACTCTGTATCTAGCTGCTCTGGTGGGGCCTTGGAGAACCTTTGTGTCCATACTCTGTATTTAACTAATCTGATGGGGATGTGGAGAACCTTTGTATCTAGCTCAGGGATTGTAAACGCACCAATGAGCGCCCTGTCAAAACAGACCACTAGGCTCTACCAATCAGCAGGACGTGGGTGGGGCCAGATAAGAGAATAAAAGCAGACTGCCTGAGCCAGTAGTGGTAACCCGCTGGGGTCCCCTTCCACACTGTGGAAGCTTTGTTATTTCACTCTTTGCAATAAATCTTGCTACTGCTCACTCTTTGGGTCCACACTGCCTTTATGAGCTGTAACACTCACTGCGAAGGTCTGCAGCTTCACTCCTGAGCCAGCGAGACCACGAACCCACCAGAAGGAAGAAACTCCGAACACATCCGAACATCAGAAGGAACAAACTCCAGATGCGCCACCTTAAGAGCTGTAACACTCACCGCGAGAGTCTGCGGCTTCATTCTTGAAGTCAGTGAGACCAAGAACCCACTAATTCCGGACACACTACAATTCCTGCATCTTCCAGAATCCTCTTCTGATATCCTAGCTTCTTGCAATAATGCTGTATTTTCTCTCATCTCTTTCTTCTCTTAATAGTTTGTCCAGAGTGGGTGTTGTTCCTTTTAATTCTTTTTAATTTATTATTTTATTTTTTTCTTCTCTTTCGCTAGATTATCCCCCAAAACTAAGTAGCCTTTGTTAAGATTTGGGTAATAGACTGTTTTTGTCATGCTACCGCTTTTCTCCTAACTTGTGTTTGGAAAATCAGCGAGAGAGTCAAGAAAAAGGTGATTAGGGCCAGAGAGTGATTTTGATCTGCCCTTGCATCCGTGTCAATAATTTTTCAGAAAGTCTCAAGAAACCACTGATGGAAATCAGTGGGTATTCACCCATTTTCTAGATACACTGTAGCAATTTCTTCCAGCTCACCATTAGCTGAAAGACTTCAAGTATGGTCAGTATGGTCCTCAGCAATCCGTTCTGATGAGTCTCTAGTGCCCTCACATATTCCATGTAGTAAGAAGGTGGTAGAGAGCCAGCTTCCCTTGGCCACCATACTCCTTGATGTACTTGCTGCCTCAAAGAAGCAGTCTGCAGGTTGCAGAATTCCATGCGGTAGCCAGTACTCAGCTTCCTGTGTGGGGCTGTAAACTGAAGACATGCTGTTTTCTGCAAACTTTAGAAACAAAAAGAAGTCTTTAAATAAGTAATAACAGCTGATGAGAAAGGCATGTGAATTACTCAGGAGTCCTCGATAGCTTCTCATTGATATCAGGTTTGCAGGCAGCCTAAATAGGAAGGGCCAATTTTCTTCAGTTGAGACAAGAAAAATGTAACTTATGTGGCATCTTGGTCTCCCTTCCTGTGTTGACATTCACCAGCTTAACACCTTGTTTGTTTACCTTTTTCCAGGTGACTAATGTAGCCAATATCCATTCCATCGCCTTCATATGGGGACACAATCTTTTGTCCAAATTATGCATTATTTCCTGATCGGGTCTCTTTAGCATGCCTGCTTCCCAGCTATATGGTGTGTGATGAGGAGGAACACTTGGAGATGGAATCTGGACTAAGAAATAAAATGGACTCAGGGTTAGAATGCCAGGCACACAAACCTGTGTCCTCAAACACAGCCGGTAATTCATTCCCAGCTAAAGTAGTTAGAGGGACTTTGACTTCGTTACTCTTTACGGGGGAATCTACTAATGAAAGAAACCACTGTCTAAAGATCATTCCTTCTCTCACCTTCCCCAGAGTCAGGTTGAGTCACGAAGGACTAAGAGTTTGCAGAGAGAGCAGAGGAAACAGGGCAGTAGAGAAGAGAGGAGGGAGGGTCTATGGAAGTGAAAACGCCTTTAATTCTTACGTTTCTTCTTCTGTTTTTCTGAGTCTTTTCGTTATCTAAATTGTTTTAAATTTTTTTTTCTTAAGATGTTTTTCATTCTAGTAATTCATTTGCTTTCATGATGCCTGTCAAAGAAGACTTGCAAATTTATTTATTTAACCACATCAGAAGATCTGCCCTCAGGCCAGTAGACTGGATTCTCATGTGCCCATTACAAATGTGAGAAAAGTTCTTTAAGAGGAAGACCTGTAAGCAATATCCCTGGCTTCTTATACTTTCCAACCATATGGTGACCCTGATAGGATTTTAGATACTTCATGATTTACTCGTGCTTATTCAACAGCAAAATCTTGAATTTGGAGAGGGTGGTTGATCTGGCTAGTGTCGCAAAAGAGCAGAGAGCTAGAATGAAGACTTTTATAATTCATGATCTCTTACCTGACTTTTGTGTGGCCACAGACCTTCAGCTGGTCTGCTTAATTCAGGAACTGTCAGATGTTCTGCCCTCTTCGCCAGAATCATTAGGAAAATCGAATTCAATACAAAGCCTCCTCCCAACTCAGAAAACCTCTCCCCAGTGACAGAAAAGAAAGAAAACAGTTTTATAATTAAATAAGCAACAGAATGTGATGTGCATTATAGGCAATCTGATAAAAGGGTTGCAAAGATTAAAAGAATTTTCACCCAGATATTATTTACACGTTCTCAAGATAAGCAATAACTGGTACTCAAGTAAGAGGACTTGAGTGCACCATTTGTTGCATATAGCTCAACCTAAATTCACCTGGTCATTGTAATTACTCTCCATGCTAGCTAATTGGCTTTATCCAAAGAGAAAATAAACAACTATTTTTATGACAGCTGGTAATGCTCAAGGTGCCTCCAGCTGAAGTTAGGCTCCTAGATGACCCCAGGTATTTGATAAAGACATTCCTGAGTTATAAAGCTGGAAAAAAACTTGTTTAGGTATTTAGGTTTTAAAAAGGATTGTCTACATTTCAAAGGGGCAGTAAAATAATTTACAAGTTTTCCAAAGAAAATGCTCTGAAGGGAAAGGATAGGGAAAGGGAGTCCTTCCCTTTTTGCACTAGAAAAAATTTCTATTTAAATTTTTTTTTCTTTTTTGAGATGGAGTCTCGCTCTGTTGCCCGGGCTGTAGTGCCGTGGCGCGATCTCGGCTCACTGCAACCTCTGCTTCCTGGGTTCAAGCAATTCTTCTGCCTCAGCCTCCCAGGTAGCTGGGATTACAGGCATGTGCCACCATGCCTGGCTAATTTTTGTATTTTTGTAAAGACAGGGTTTCACCATATTGGCCAAGCTGGTCTTGAACTCCTGACCTTGTGACCCACCCGCCTCGGCCTCCCAAAGTGCTGGGATTACAGGCATAAGCCATTGTGCCCAGCCTAAAAAATTTTATTTCCTATTACAGTGTTATTCACCAAGCATCCCCAAATGTTAGCATTTTACATAACCACAATAGAGTTATAAAACCCAGCAAATTAACATTAAGGTTAATTAATATTAACATAACAAACAGGAGGGAGACTGTCCAAAACAAAAGGGTATTTATTCGGAAATAGGCATTGTGATGGGAATATGTATGCCATAGTAAATTATGTGTGTTCTCAGGGAGGTAAAGGAAGACAAAGATTTTTTTCTTAAACAAGACTGATTACATAATCAGCTTGAAATATATATTCTTTGTTACAAGGATCAATAGCAAGAGTGGCACCAGTCCAAATTTAGATAGGCATTTTCTTTTTTTTGTTTTAATTATACTTTAAGTCTAGGGTACATGTGCACAACATGCAGGTTTTTTACATAGGTATACATGTGTCATGTCGGCTTGCTGCATCCTTCAACTCATCATTTACATTAGGTATTTCTCCAGACAGGCCCCAGTGTGTGATGTTCCCCACCCTGTGTCCATGTGTTCTCATTGTTCAATTCCCACTATGAGTGAGAACATGCGGTGTTTGGTTTTCTGTCCTTGTGATAGTTTGCTGAGAATGATGGTTTCCAGCTTCATCCATGTCCCTGCAAATGACATGAACTCATCATTTTTTATGGCTGCATAGTATTCCATGGTGTATATGTGCCACATTTTCTTAATCCAGTCTATCATTGATGGACATTTGGCTTGGTTCCAAGTCTTTGCTATTGTGAATAGTGCTGCAATAAACATTTGTGTGCATGTGTCTTTATAGCAGCATGATTTATAATCCTTTGGGTATGTACCCAGTAATGGGATTGCTGGGTAAAATGGTATTTCTAGTTCTAGATCCTTGAGGAATCGCCACACTGTCTTCCACAATGGTTGAACTAGTTTACATTCCCACCAACAATGTAAAAGTGTTCCTATTTCTCCACATCCTCTCCAGCATCTGTTGTTTCCCGACTTTTTAATGATCGCCGTTCTAACTGGCATGAGATGGTATCTCATTGTGGTTTTGATTTGCATTTCTCTAATGACCAGTGATGGTGAGCATTTTTTCATGTGTCTGTTGGCTGCATAAATGTCTTCTTTTGAGAAGTGACTGTTCATATCCTTTGCCCACTTTTTGATGGGGCTGTTTGTTTTTTTCTTGTAAATTTGTTTGAGTTCTTTGTAGATTCTGGATATGAGCCCTTTGTCAGATGAGTAGATTGCAAAAATTTTCTCCCATTCTGTAGGTTGCCTAGACAGGCATTTTCCAGGCAGATGTCCTCACAGAAGTAATGTTTTGTGTAACGTTGCGATGGCCTTTGTGTAAGGTTGTGGGTTTTGAACTCTTTTGTTATAGTTCGTGTTATCAGGGACTCATGTATTAGAATCCTCTCTTTATGGCCTTTTCTGGCTATGTTTATCAGGGCTTTTAACACAAGTGACTCCATTTTGTTTCTGACAACTTTCATAATATAACACTGTTAGAAGAAAGGGGTCCCGATCCAGACCCCAGGAGAGGGTTCTTGGATCTCATGCAAGAAAGAATTCAGAGTGAGTCCACAGTGCAAAGTAAAAGCAAGTTTATTAGGAAAATAGAGGAATAAAAGAATGGCTACTCCATAGAGCAGTGTCGAGGGCTGCTGGTTGCCCATTTTTATAGTTAGTTCTTGATAATACGTTAAACAAGGGGTGTACTATTCATGCCTCCCTTTTTTAGACCATAAAGGGTAACTTCCTGACATTGCAATGGCATTTGTAAACTGTCATGGCACTCGTTGAAGTGTAGTAGCAGTGAGGATGACCAGAAGTCAGTCTTATGGCCATATTGGTTTGGTGAAATTTAAATGGCTTCTTTACTGCAGCCTGTTTTATCAGCCAGATCTTCATGACCTGTATCTTGTGCTGACCTCCTGTCTCATCCTGTGACTTAGAATGCCTTAACCTTCTGGAAATGCAACCTAGTAGGTTTCAGCCTCATTTTACCCAGCTCCTATTCAAGATGGAGCTTCTTTGGTTCACACACCTCTGACAATACTGCTAACTAATCTACAGATCTATTCAAATTTAATAAGTTGTGCCCTTAATGTCCTTTTCTGGTCATAACCAATTCAAAATTATACAATGCATTTAGTTTTTCAATGTCTTTTAATATGAGACATTCCTTTAATATTTCTTTGTCTTTTATGACCCTGAACACTTTGAACAGTAAAAGCTGGTGGATTTGTGTTTGGATTTGTCTGATGTGTCCTCATGATTAAATCCAAGTTATGTGTTTTTTACAGAAATGCTACAGAAATGATTCTGGGTCCTTCTTAATGCATTACTGTTGATACTAAATTTAGTCACCTTAATTTAATTTACTGTGGTCTCTGCTAGGTTTCTCCATTACAAAGTCACTATTTTCCTTTTCTACTTGATAAGTACCCTGCTGGGAGATAACATAGAGATTATCAAAATATCCTCTTTCCTTTTTTAAACATATAAACATGAAAGTTCACTTCCATTTAAATTAAAAAATTACAAAACACAAAAAGGATGGCTGACAAATAATATTGTGTGTGAAAAATTTCAGAATTAAATCACATTAAATAAAAGAAAGTCTTAAATTTGAATTTTACATCATTTGGTATTTCTGATTTAGATATTCAATTCAACCAACTACAGTTTGGAGTCAGCAAAGAGCCCAGTAGAGATAGTCAAACTGGTCACAAACTAACCTAGGGAAGTCTGGTTAATACAGAGTTGTTATATAAATATAATACCTGGGAACTTGTATAATCTTGGGGCCCACCCAAGACCTACTAAATTAGAAACTCTGGGTTTGATGCCTAGCAATCTGTTTTGTTTTGTTTTACATTTTAACGTTTTATTTTTATTTATTTTATTTTATCTCATTAAAAATTTGTTTTTTGAGACAAGGTCTTGCTCTGTCACCCAGGCTGGAGTGCAGTGGCACAAAGACAGCTCACTACAGTCTTATCCTCCTGAGCTCAAGCAATCCTTCTGTCTCAGCCTCCCATGTAGCTGGGACCACAGGCATGCACCAAAACATCTAGCTAATTTTGTTATTTTTTGTAGAGATGGGGTCTTACCATCTTGCCCAGGCTGGGCTCGAACTCCTGGGCTCAAGCAATCCTCTTACCTCAGCCTCCCAAAGTGCTGGGACTACAGGCATAAACCACTGCACCCAGCCTTTATTTTTATTTTCTATAACTTTGACATTTATTTCAGATTTAGGGGGTACATGTACATGTTTATTACGTGGATATATTGAACGATGCTGAAGTTTGGGGTATGATTGATCCTATCAAGCAAGTACTGAGCCTTGTACTTAAACCCAGTAATTAAGTTTTCAACCCTCCCCCACCCTGTCCCCTCCCTGTAGTAGTCTCCAGTTTCTGTTGTTGCCATCTTTATGTCCATGTGTACCTATTGTTTAGCTCCCACTTATAAGTGAGAACATGTCGTATTGATTTTCTGTTCCTGCATTAATTCACTTAGGATCATGGCCTCCAGCAGCATCTATTTTGCTACAGAGGATATTATTTCATTTTTTTAATGGCTGCATAGCATTCCATGGAGTATATGTACCACATTTTCTTTATTCAGTCTACTGTTGATGGGCACCTAGATTGATTCCATATCTTTGCTATTGTGAATAGTGCTGCAATGAACATATACCTGCATGTGTCTTTTTGACTGAATGATTTATTTTCTTTTAGATATGTAGCCAGTAATGGCATTGCAGGGTCAAATGGTAGTTCTATTTTAAGTTCCTTGACAAAGCTCTAAACTGCTTTCCATAATGGCTGAACTAATTTGCATTCTCACCAATAGTCTATAAGCATTCCTTTTCTCCATAGCCTTGCAAGCATCTGTTGTTTTTGAACATTTTAATACGAGCCATTTTGAATGGTGTGAGATGGTATTATGTCCGGAATTGGTGGGTTCTTGGTCTCACTGACTTCAAGAGTGAAGCCATGGACCCTCGCAGTGAGTGTCACAGTTCTTAAAGATGGTGTGTCTGGAGTTTGTTCCTTCTGATGTTCGGATGTGTCCAGAGTTTCTTCCTTCTGGTGGGTGCGTGGTCTTGCTGACTTCGGGAGTGAAGCTGCAGATCTTTGCCGTGAGTGTTACAGCTCTTAAAGGTGGCACATCTGGAGTTGTTCATTCCTCCCAGTGGGTTCGTGGTCTTGCTGACTTCAGGAGTGAAGCTGCAGACCTTTGCAGTGTTACAGCTCATAAAGGCAGCATGGACCCAAAGAGTGAGCAGCAGCAAGATTTATTGCAAAGAGCAAAAGAACAAAGCTTCTACAGCATGGAAGGGGACCTGAGCGGGTTGCCGCTGCTGGCTCCAGTGGCCTGCTTTTATTCCCTTATTTGGCCCCACTCACATCCTACTGATTGGTTCATTTTACAGAGTGCTGGTTGGTCCATTTTACAGAGTGCTGATTGGTCCATTTTGACAGAGTGCTGATTGGTGCACTTACAAACCTTTAGCTAGACACAGAGTGCTGATTGGTGCATTTACAATCCTTTAGCTAGACACAAAAGTTCTCCAAGTCCCCTACCCGATTAGCTAGACACAGAGGGCTTATTGGTGCGTTAACAAACCTTTAGCTAGACACAGAGCGCTGATTGGTGCATTTACAATTCTTTAGCTAGACAGAAAAGTTCTCCAAGTCCCCACCCAATCCAGAAGCCCAGCCAGCTTCACCTCTCAATCCCCCCTCTAAACAACTGCTGTTGGGAATTTGGCCAATGACTGCTCTAGCTACTTCCTGCTGGATAGGGGTGAAGAAGGGTCCCTGCTGTTGTAGTGTCCTCCAGAGGGGAACTCTTTAGGCCAGTGGAAGGGCCAGGGGATCGGTCCAGGGGTCCTCAGTAGAAGTTGTTAGTTGAACTCATTTGGGGTTCCATTTGTAAGATCATCTGTTGCTTGATGACCTTGATTCTAGAGGAAACAAATCTGACAAGGAGGTTAAAAATACAGGGCCCAAAGTCGAGTAATAGCAAGATGGATGCCACAGGACTTAGAAAGGGGAGAAGCCATGTTGCCCAAATCCAGAGGTTGATATAAGAGTTTGAAAGGTGTTGTCTGATTCCAGAAGCCTTTTCCTGTAAATGCCAGGTGGCATCTCATACTATCCCTGACTGGTTAGTGTAAAAACAACACTCTTCTCCTAAGAAGGTGCAGAGTCCTCCTTTCTCAGCAGTGAGGAGATTTAGGCCTCGGTGGTTTTGAAGAATCACTGCTGCCAAAGAGTCTATTTGGGATTGTAAAGTAAGGATAGATTTTGTTATTTCTTGCAAACTGTCTGAGAAATCCTTTAAGAGTTACACTGTTAACTTTTAGCAAACTTTACTTTTGCTGAAAACCTTGTAGTTTGGGGTTTTAATTATTCTTTGTTATTAATAAAACCTTGTTCAGCCCATATTAACTTAGAAATGGTATAGATAGCTCCTTCCTGATTCTGTAAGTACTTTAAGATTTGGCTGAGTGCAAACAGCTCGCATGTTTAAGCAGACCAACTATTAGGCAATTTTCCTAATTCTGCTTCTGTTAGAGTTTCCTTATCACTTACTGAATACCCATTGTGTCTTTTTCCCTTAGTCACCTGGGAGGAAACATCTATCATCCTGTCCTGAAGGGAGTTCCTCCTTGGTCTGGTCAGACCTTTGTATGGTAATTAATTAAGATTTAGATCACCTATTAGGAAACCTGCTGAGTTAAGGATTTTTGATAGAAAGGCTATGGATTGTCAGTGACCTCAGTGCTTTTGGGCTATGCCCTTGTTTACACTGACAACAAGGTGGTATTGGAGTGTTATAGGGTTACAGAGAAGACCTTCAATTATCAATGATAGGTTTTAAATTTACCCTGGCTTTTAAAGGAATAGGGTACACTGTTTTTTCTTTACTACTTCCATCTCTCTTTCTCTTTGACTTCTTGTCTCTTTCTCTCTCTTCCTCTCTCTGTCTCTCTTTGACTCCTTCTTTGTCTCTTCCTCTGACTTTCTGTGTCTCTCTTTCTTTCTCTCTCTGACTCCCTCTCTTTGTGTCTCTGTTTCTTTCTCTTTCTCTTTCTCTGACTTCCTGTCTCTTTCCTTTCTGCTGCCTCTGCCAGCTGTTATGCTGCTGTTCTCCCTTCTCCTTCCCTTTTTGATGGCTTCAGCAGTGTCAGACTGTCACCCCCTTGGGTTTTTGCACTGCATGCAATAACTCCATAATTTCCTTGTGTATTTATTGGGAGTTCCCCCAGAGATTAGGGGGAACCCTAACCCTTTCTTTCCATATTGCAGCATGGGCATGTAGGATTAGATAAGCATACTTGCTATCTGTATACACATGTATTCTTTTTCCCTTTCCCAGTTCTAAGTCTTGGGTAAGTGCCACTAGTTCTGCTAACTGGGTGCTGGTCCCTGGGGGAAGAGGCTTACTTTCAAGTATAGCTACATCAGTAACTATGGCATAACCTGACCTTCATATCCCATTCTCCACAAATGAACTTCCATCGGCATATAGGTTAAGGTCAGGATTAGCTAAGGGGACTTCTAAGAGATCATCTCGGGTGGCATAAGTCTGGACTATAATTTGTTGGCTGTCATGCTCGATTGGTTCCTCATCCTCTGGGAGAAAAGTGGCAGGGTTGAGGGCCATGCATGTTTGTATTTGAAGCACCAGTCCCTTAAGAAGTAGTGCCTGGTATCTAAGTAGGTGATTGTCTGATAGCCATAAACTTCCTTTGGCACCTAGTATGCCATTTACATCATGAGTAATCCAGACAGTGAGATCCTTTCCTTGTATTATTTTGATAGCCTCTTACACTAAGACAGCCACCACTGCAACTACCTGTAAACAATGAGGCCAGCCTTTTGCTACCACATCAATTTCCTTAGGTATGCCACTGATGTGGGGTTGCCCCACTAGTCTGAGTAAGGTCTCCAAGAGCTATCCCTGCTCTCTCTGTGATGTATAAAGAGAAGTGTCCTGTGGGAAGGCTTAAAGCTGGAGCTTGTACTAGGGCCTGCTTTAAGGTTTTGAAGGCTGTTTCTGTCCCTGGTTCCTATTCTACTAGATGAGTATTTGCTCTCTGGGTCTCCTTGATTAGAGTATATAGGGGCCTGGCTATCTCGCTGTATCTGGGGATCCATAGTCGGCAAAAGCCGGTGATTTCAAGGAACACCCACAACTGTTTTAATGTCTTAGGGCAAAGACAGGCTGTATTCATTCCTTGCTGAGGGCCCTGGTCTCTCTGGCTAAGATTAGGCCTAGATATTTAACCTGCTGTAAACAAAGCTGGGCCTTCAACCTAGATGCCTAGTACCCTTGATTAGCTAGAAAGTTCAAGAGATCTAGAGTAGCCTGCTGGCATGAGGCTTCCGAACTGGTAGCCAAAAGTAAATCATCCACATACTGAAGGACCAGAGTGCCTGAACTTGAGAAGTGGCCTAGATCTTGGGCCAGTACCTGACCAAACAGGTGAGGGCTATCCCTAAACCCTTGGGGCAAGACCATCCACTTAAGTTGGGATGTGTGGTCTGTGGGATCCTCAAAGGCAAAGAGAAACTGGGAGTCATAGTGAAGGGGAATACAGAAGAAGGCATCCTTGAGGTCCAGAACCATGAACCATTCTGCTTCCTCTGGTATTTGAGAGAGCAGGGTATAAGGGTTGGGTACAACTGGATACTGAGGAAATACAGCCTGATTGATGAGTCTAAGATCTTGCACTAGTCTCCGTTGACCATTCAGCTTTTGTACTCCTAGAATTGGGGTGTTGCAGGGACTGCTGCATTTCCTTACTAAGCCTTGAGCTTTTAAATATTTAACAATATCCTGTATTCCTTTATGAGCTTCAGGCCTTAAGGGATATTGCCTTTGATAAGGAAAAGTGGTGGGGTCTTTTAGCCTGATTTGGACTGGGTGGGCATTTTTTGCCCTTTCAAATTGTCTTTCCAATGCCCAGACTTCAGGGTTGATTCCCTCCTCAAGTAGAGGACAACAAATGGGTACCTTGTTCCCCATATTCATGTAGATAATAGCTCCAGCTTTGGCTAATATGTCCCTCCCTAATAAGGGTGTGGGACTTTCAGGCATAACAAGAAAGGCATGTGAAAAGAGCAAAGTCTCCCAATTACAACTGAGGAGGTGGGAGAAATACCTGGTTATAGGCTGTCCCAGGATTCCTCGGATGGTAATGGACCTTGAGGATAGTCATCCAGGATAGGAGATTAACACTGAGAAGGCTGCAGCAGTGTCCAGAAGGAAGTCAATTTCCTGGCCCTCAATGGTTAAACACACCCAGGGCTCAGTGAGGGTGATGACATGAGCTGGCACTTGCCCCAGGCACCCTCAATCCTGTTGTTGGATCATCTGGTTGGGGGCTTCTGACCCAGAGAACCTTTGTCTTCTGGGGCAGTGCACCTTCCAGTGATTGCCTCAGCATAGCAGACATGGATGAGGGGATGGCTTGTTTCTCATTGGACAATCTTTTTTAAAGTGTCCTTGTAAGCCACACTGATAACAAGCCCTACCGGGTGACTGGCCTGCTCCATTTTCTGTCCTCTCTGAACCACCAAGGTTTGTTTGTCTGAGGGCCATGACTAAGGCTGCGGCCTTTCTCTGATCTTGCTTTTCCTTTTGAGCTTGTTCCTCTTGGTCCCTATTGTAGAACACCAAGGTTGCCAGGTTTAATAAATCCTTCAAATTTTGTTCAGGGCCCAGGACCTTCTTTTGAAGCTTTCTCCTGATATCTGTGGCTGATTGGGTAATAAACTTATCTTTTAGAATCAATTGACCCTCGAGTGATTCGGGTGACAGAGGAGTATATTTTCTTAAGGTCTCCCATAGCAGCTCGAGGAAGGCAGAAGGATTTTCTTCCTTTCTCTGAGTTATGGTGGACATTATTATTCAATGATGATGGGCTTTTTCCTAATTCAATTATTCAATTAATGGGCTTTTTCCTAATTCTCCTTAGTCCTTCTAGAACACAGGTCAACAGATGTTTATGACTCCAGTCCCCATGATCTGAGTCAAGGTCCCAGTGGGGATCCGTACTGGAGATGGCTTGCTGACAAGTAGGGAATTTGCCCCTTTCTTCAGCTGTCATTCTATCATTTACTTGACTAAGATACCAAGTATCTCCAAACTCTCAGGCTGCAGCTAAAGCTGCATTCTTTTCATTAAAGGCCAGGGTTTGATCTATCAATAGCATGACATCTCTCCAAGTGAGATTGAAGGTTTGCCGTAGACCCTGTAGGACATCTATGTACCTATCAGGATCATCTGAAAACTTCCCCAGGTCTGCCTTGATCTGCTTTAAATCAGAGAGGGAGAAAGAGACGTGTACCCGGGTTGGGCCAAATTCCCCTCCCCCTATAGCTTGAAGGGGACATAACCGATAGCCCGGGGGTTTTTGTGGTCCTTTGGAGATTTCCTTGCTTATTTCCTTCTGGGCAGGGGAGATTAGAGGAGGCTTATCATTAATAGGAAGGGGAGCTATAGGGAGGCTAGGATATGGGGGTAAGCTGTGTGGTCCTCCTGTAGGGTGCAAATTGCAAGCTTTGCATAGTTGTATATTCCCCTTCAATGAAAAGAAAGCTTGGACATAAGGTATTACACTCCATTTGCCTTCCTTCTTACAGAAAAGGTCAGGCTGCAGGATAGTATTGTAATTTGTACTTCCCTCAGGTGGCAATTTTTCCCCATCAGAAAGAGAATATTGGGGCCAAGCCATAGTGCAGAAAAAAATGAGCCACCTCTTTTTCAGGATTTCAGGACCAATTTCAGGTCAAATTGGTCCCAATGGCTTAGAATGTATTTCAAGGTTGAGCCTGTTGATGCCTGAGTGTTTCCCATCTGAAAGACAAAACCACCTGTGGTTTTGTTTTTTTTGTATTCCCCCCTTGCCCAAAAACCTGCAATGGTCCCTGGACCCTGCTGATCAGAATAGTTGCACTCACTGACACAGCAGCAGAAACCCAAGAACCTGCAATGGTCCCTGGACCCTGCTGATTGGAATAGTTGCGCTCACCAACGCACAGCAGAAACACTAGTTTTCCTCCAAGACCACAAGGAGGACCAAGGAAGGTCGGATTTGGTGGCCCTTACTGATGCATTCTCGAAAACCTGTTAGAGTGCTAAGCATTCTCCTGTTAGTATTGGAACCTTACCCCTGTCCTATAAAGATGTTATGCCCCAAAAATCAAGTGGAGGGCCATACCCTGAGGGAGCGGAGGGATCTCCAGAGTTGGAAGAGTGATGCCTTTTGGAAGAGTGATGCCTTTTATATGAATAGGAAGGATATAATTTCTGAGGCTCCTCATATCCTAGCTTCAGGAATAGCTTTTGCTAGGTCTGCTTATCTGAGGAGGGATCTTAAAATTCCAGATAGTCCCCCCTACAACAGGGCTTTGGGCAAAAATTATGTCTTTCTGATTGGTGAGCCCGGGTGTCTAAACAAGGTAACAGAGTCCTGAAGTTTATACTAGAAATCATTCTTACAGGAGAAATTAGAAAAGCACCAGAGACAGGGAGTGGTTTTTAGGAGCATGACTAGCCTTGGAGAACAGAGGCGAGAGGAAGTTTGTCTGGTAGGCATTAGGACCCAGGGGGCAAGGGTCAGGATAGGTAGGATAGATGGGCAAGTCTTGCTTTGGCAACATGCCTTTAAGAGTTCTGCTCATGGTCACAGGGTCAACCAAATTGTTGTCGGGACCCTGGAGCTGAATGGCTTTCCTCTCTGTTGACCCACAGCTCAGCCCAGAAGTACAGGAAACGTGGAAGCTGGTTCCAGGCAAACCAACGCTCCCAACTCCAAAGAGTCAGGGTTTGTTAGCGAGCCCTTTCCCAAAAAGCCTGACACCCGTGTCTTTAGTCCGGCGGCCGCGCCAGTCGCTTTTAACTGGCTGACAGGTGCCCAGTATTTAGCCCCCGAATTCTAAGGAAAAATAGGACAGAATAGCAAGTGAAAGGAGTCCGGTGGTACTCAACTCTTGGCAATAGGCAATAGTCTCACCGCTTGGCGACAGGCGATAGTCCCTTCATGGTCTTCAAAATGTGTCTCGAATTGGTGGGTTCTTGGTCTCACTGACTTCAAGAATGAAGCCACGGACCCTCGCAGTGAGTGTTACAGTTCTTAAAGATGGTGTGTCTGGAGTTTGTTCCTTCTGATGTTCGGACATATCCAGAGTTTCTTCCTTCTGGTGGGTTCGTGGTCTTGCTGACTTCAGGAGTGAAGCTGCAGACCTTCGCAGTGAGTGTTACAGCTCTTAAAGGTGGTGTGTCTGGAGTTATGCACTCCTCCTGGTGGGTTCGTGGTCTCGCTGACTTCAGGAGTAAAGCTGCAGACCTTTGCGATGAGTGTTACAGCTCATAAAGGTGGTGTGGACCCAAAAAGTGAGCAGCAGCAAGATTTATTGTGAAGAGCGAAAGAACAAAGCTTCCACAGTGTGGAAGGGGACCTGAACAGGTTGCCACTGCTGGCTTGGGTGGCCTGCTTTTATTCCCTTATTTGACCCCACTCACATCCTGCTGATTGGTTCATTTTACAGAGAGCTGATTGGTCCGTTTTACAGAGTGCTGATTGATCCATTTTACAGAGTGCTGATTGGTCCATTTTGACAGAGTGCTGATTGGTGCATTTACAAACCTTTAGCTAGACACAGAGTGCTGATTGGTGCATTTACAATCCTTTAGCTAGACACAAAAGTTCTCCAAGTCCCCTACCCAATTAGCTGGACACAGAGTGCTGATTAGTGTGTTTACAAACCTTTAGCTAGACACAGAGCACTGATTGGTGCATTTACAATCCTTTAGCTAGACAGAAAAGTTTTCCAAGTCCCCACCCGACCCAGAAGCCCAGCTGGCTTCACCTCTCAGTATCTCATCTGATTTTCATTTTTCTGATGATTTATGGTGTTGTAAATTTTTCATATGATCAGTGGACACTGTTTAGAATTGTCTGTTCATATCCTTTGCCCATTTTTTAATGTGGTTATTTGTTTTTTGCTTGTTCAATCATTTCAATTCCTTATAGATTCTAGATATTAGACCTTTGTTGTATGCATAGTTTGTATTGTCTCCCATTGTGTAGGTTGTCTGTTTACTCTGTTTACAGTTTCTTTTGCTATGCAGAAGCTCTTGAGTTTATTAGGTCCCACTTGTCAATTTTTGTTTTTGTTGCAATTGCTTTTGAGGATAATCATAAATTCTTTCTCAAGGCCTGTGTCAAGAATGATATTTCTGAGGTTTTCTTCTAGGATGCTTATAGTTGAGGTCTTTCATTTAAATCTTTAGTCCTTTTGAGTTAACTTTGTATATGCTGAAAGGTTGAGATCATGTTTCATTCTTCTGCATATGGCTAGCAGCTATCCTAGCACCAATTATTAAATGGGGAGTCCTTTCCCCATTGCTCATTTTTTGTCTCCTCTGTCCAAGATCAGATGGATATACATGTGTATCTTTATTTCTGGGTTCTCTATTCTGTTCCACTGGTGTATGTATCTAGTTTTTGTAACAATATTATGCTGTTTTGGTTACTGTAGTCTTTTTTTTGGTTGGGTGGGGGGATGGAGTTTCGCTGTTGTTGCCCAGGCTGGAGTACAGTGGCTCCATCTCAGCTCACCACAACCTCTGCCTCCCGGGTTCAAGTGATTCTCCTGCCTCAGCCTCCTGGTAGCTGGGATTACAGGCATGTGCCACCACACCTGGCTAATTTTGTATTTTTAGTAGAGACAGGGTTTTTCCATGTTGGTCAGGCTGGTCACAAACTCCAGACCTCAGGTGATCCGCCCACCTCAGCCTCCCAAAGTGCTGGGATTACAGGCATGAGCCACCGCACCTGGCTGGTTACTGTAGTCTCATAGTGTACTTTGAAGTCAGATAATCTGATGGATGCCTCAGGCTTTGTTCTTTTTGCTTAAGATTGCTATTTGGGCTCTTTTTTGATTCCATATGAATGTTAGAATAGTTTATTTCTATTTCATCTTCTGTGAAAAATGACATTAGTGTCTTGATAGGAATTATGTTAAATTTGTAGATTGCTTTGGGCAGTATGGCCATTTTAACAATATTGATTCTTCCAATCTATGAGCATGGAATGTTTTTCCATTTGTTTGTGTTATCTGTGATTTCTTTTAGTGGTGATTTGCAGTTCTGCTTGTAGAGATCTTTCCCTTTCTTAGTTAGCTGTATTCCTAGGATTTTGGTGGTGGTTGTTGTTGCAGCTATTATAAATGGAATTGCATTCTTGTTTTGGCTCTCAGCTTGAACATTGTTGGTGTATAAAAATGCTACTGATTTGTGTACATTGATTTTGTTTCCTGAAACTTCACTGAAGTCATTCAACAGTTCCAGAAACCTTTGGCACATTCTTTAGGGTGTTCTTGGTTTAAAATCATATTGTCTGTGAAGAGGGATAATTTGAACTTTTCTTTTTTTATTTGGATGGCTTTCATTTCTTTCTCTTGCCTGATTGCTTTGGCTAGCACTGCCAGTACTATGTTAAAGAGGAGTGGTAACAGTGAGCACTTTTGTGTTGTTCCAGTTCTCAAGGGAAATGCTTCCAGTTTTTGCCCATTCAGTATGATGTAAGCTGTGGGTTTGTCAGAGATGGCTTTTTATTTTGAGTTATGTTCCTTCAGTGCCTAGTTTCTTGAGGGTTTTGATCATGAAAGGATGTTGGATTTTATGCAGCTTTTTCTGCATCTATTGAAATGATCACACTTTTTTGTTTTTAATTATATTCATGTAGTTCAGGCCAGGCATGGTGGCTCATGCCTATAATCCCAGCACTTTGGGAGGCCGAGATGGGCGGATCACGAGGTCAGGAGATCCAAATCATCCTGGCTAACACAGTGAAACCCCGTCTCCACTAAAAATACAAAAAAATTAGCTGGGCCTTGTGGTGGGCTCCTCTAGTCCCAGCTACTCAGGAGGCTGAGGCAGGAGAATGGCATAAACCCAGGAGGCAGAGCTTGCAGTGAGCTGAAATTGCGCCACTGCACTCCAGCCTGGGTGACAGAGTGAGACTCCATCTCAAAAAAAAAAAAAAAAAAAAAAAAGAAGAAGAAGTTAGAGTTCTCTCACTGTTATAATTTTTGCAGAGGTAGTTTCAGGCATTTTTCAAGGTAAAAGTTGTGGGAGCCAAGGGCCTTCTAAACATTTGCTGAAAATCATTGTCATGAGAGAGATTGATTAATAAGAGAAAAGACATACAAATTTATGTAAAATGTTTACATGGGAGCCTTCAATATGTAGATTCAGATTCACAATGGGGTATAGAAGTTTATATACTTTCTTGAGGTTACAGAAAGAATGGGGACTTGGATCCTGGTAGAACAGGTTATGGGATGGGGGAGAAGAGGATTTCTATTGAGGAACAATGAATGATTACTAGGGGGAAATGACTGGATTGAGGAACAGAAATAAACTTGTAAATAGTTGTCTTAGTTTTTTTTTTTTTTTTTTTTTTTTTGAGACTGAATCTCACTCTGTCACCCAGGCTGGAGTGCAATGGCACGATCTTGGCTCATTGCAACCTCCGCCTCCCTGGTTCAAGTGATTCTCCTGCCTCAGCCTCCCAAGTAGCTGGTATTACAGGCACCCACCATCATGCTTGGCTAATTTTTGTATTTTTAGTAGAGATGGGATTTTACCATATTGGCCAGGGTGGTCTAGAACTCCTGACCACAAGTGATCTTCCTGCCTTGGCCTCCCAAAGTGCTGGAATAATAGACATGAGTCACCATGCTCGGGCTTCTCTTTGGAATTTAAATGATTCTTGGAAACAATTATTATCTTGAAAAAAGGTCTGTTACAATGTGGTTACATTTTTGGTCTTCTCTCCTGTAATGGATAATGAGATAACAGGGAGAGGAACAAAAACAATTGTTCTCATTGGTGAGTCAGTCCTATCTTTATGTGGATAGGGGAAGTCTCTGCCACTTGTTGATCTCTAAAGATTGTTGTTGATCTTTAGAGTTTTAATTAAGAATACTGATTATACCAGTGAGCCATATTTTAGAATAAAATAGTTTTATTTCCTTCAAAGTTGAGCTCTCTTTTCTTTCAGAAGCTTTTTCTAATTTCTCTAGTCCTCATTAATCTCTCTTTGAATTCCTACAAGCTCTTTCCAGAATTTAGTAATTATTTATATATATTTTCAGGGCAAATAGAACAATACTTAGAAAAATGTGATTAATCCAAATTTATCATTTTCTAGCTGTGTAAATTTGTTCAGAGTTTCTGGACTTAGTCTCCTTACCTTTAAAGTTGAGGAGTTACATAATTTCTGATGCTTGGTAAAATCTTAGCAAAGTATTATACAAAAAAATGTATAATAATAGATATGGTGTAACTTGCTACTGCTACAGAATCTTTTAAAAATTTCCTTTGTGAGGGATTCTCCAGTGACTTGTCAGAAAATGCTAAAAGCCTGGAGAGAAATAGTAAATAGTATTTTGTATCAGTGATAAGAGGTATAGAAATAGTGCTCTTTTTCTAGTTTTTCTCTTAAGGAAGGAAATGAACCTATTTGTATGTGAAAATCAGCCTTTTAGTAATGTGGTAATACAATGATTTTTTAAAGTTTGAATCAAATTATAGGAGTCATGAAAGAAAATGAAATTATTGGTAAGACATCTACCAAGAAAATATAGCAGACTTTTAGTCTGTATAGTTACTTAAAATTAATGTTTATAAGCCAAAATATTTCTTTATTTTGTTTGCTTATTATTCTTATTTCTTTTTTATATGCATTTACCAAGTTAAATTTTGGTTTATTTATTTTTCTCTGACAGGCTATTTTAAAAAAAAAACCAACACAGGTCTTATAACATAAAGACAAAAATATTTCTTCTAGATACTTTAAGCTCTACACATAAACTTATGATTCATTTTGAGTTAACTTTGTGTAAGAAAATTGAACAATGTGTTGTTCATGAATGTTTAATTTTTTTAGCACCATGTATTGAAAAACCCATGCATGTTCTCACTGAATTGCCTGTGTACCTTTGTTGAAAATCTATTGACCATATATGTGTGGATTTCTAATCAGTTATAATAATTATGCTTATGCTGATAGTACTCTCTTGATCACTGAAGCTTTATATTATAAGTATTGAATTCAAGTAGAGTGAATCCTTTAACTTTGTTCTTTTTTTCAAAATTGTTTTTGCTCTTCTAAGTCCTTTGAATTTCTAAATTATTTTCAGAGTAGTCATTATCTACAGATAGGCATGCTATGATTTTGACTGGGATTGCACTGAACCTATAGATCAATTTTTGGAGACCTAACATCTTAACAGTACTGAGTCTTCTGATCAATGAACGTCATTGTTAACCTTAGTAACAAACAGAGAAAAAGACTGTCCAAAAGAAAATGATATTTATTTGGGAATAGCCATTGCAATGGGAATATGTATGCCATAATAAACTATGTCTGTATTAAGAAAGGTAAAGGAAGACAAAGGTTTTAAAGGAAAAGTGAGAAGGACTACACAATTATTTTGACATAATTATTCTCGGCTACAAGGGTGGTTTCAGTCCAAGGCTGTGAAACCGCCATTGCAAGATTGTAACTGAGACAGTGAAAGAGATCTGACCTAACCAACTCCATCTTGCTTCTAGCCTCCAAGCTGTCCTAGTTCATTCCTGGGTGTGGGCTGAACTGACTTTGGGAGGAACTTAGTTTAAGGTTTGAAACAAAAATGATAACAGCCCTTCCCCAAGGCAAACCTCCTTCTTGGCTGGGGACTAGACTGACTTTGTAGGAATAACGGATTAGCCACAAGATTAGAAATTATGGTTTAGGAGTCATGCAGCTGGACACTACAAGATTCTGATCCTCCCTAAGCTGCTGCTAAGATCAGTGCTTCAGATATTTTGCAGACCCTGCACTTGATGGATCAGCTGGCACCACCCAGATCAATAAACTGGCTCATCTGATCTTGTGGCCCACCCCCACCCAGAAACTGACTCAGCCAAGAAGACAGCTTCAACTCCCTATGATTTCATCTCTGACTTGAACAATCAGTACTCTCCGCTCACTGGCTTCCTTCCACCCACCAAGTTGTCCTTAAAAACTCTCATCCCCAGTCGGGGATACTGATTTGAGTAATAATAAAACTCTGGTCTCCCAAAGAGCTGGCTCTGCATGAATTACTCTTTCTCTATTGCAATTCCCCTGTCTCGAGAAATCGGCTCTGTCTAGGCGGTGGGCAAGGTGAACCCACTGGGTGGTTACAGTGGGACAAGCAGTTGCTGGGCACATGTCCTTATGAAGTATTTGTGGGTGTAAGATTGTGATGGTCTTTGTGCAAGGTTGTGGTTTTTGAAATCTTTTGTGATAGTGTGGTAGTTGTTATTAGGCATTTCTGCATAAGGACCTTCCCTTTGTGACCTTCTCCAGCTCTGTTTTACAGGGTTTTAAACCAAGTGCCACAATTTTAATTCTGACAACAACTCTTTTTTTTTTTTTTGAGACAGTCTCACTCTGTCACCCAGGCTGGAGTGCAGTGGCAGGATCACGACTCACTGCAGCCTCAACCTCCTGGGCTCAAGCGATTCTCCCACTTCAGCCTCCTGAGTAGCTGGGACTACAGGCACGTGCCACCATGCCCAGCTAATTTTTGTATATTTTGTAAAAACAGGGTTTTGCCATGTTGCCCAGGCTGGAATTCTGACAACTTTAACGTAGTATTCTTTTGATGTAGTTAGGTCTTTTTAATTAGTCTCAGTAAATTTGTGTAGTTGTAAGCATAAATATATATATATAGAATTATTTTGTTAAACTTATTCTTAAGTATTTCATATGCTTTGATGCAATTGTAAACAGTATTAAAATACCTAATTATTAATTACTAGTAAATAGAAAAATTGATTTTGTATATTCTACCTTTTAAAACTCTTTTTTGTTTGTTTTTTGTTTGTTTGTTTTGAGACGAGATTTTACTCTGTCACCCAGGCGGGAGTGCAGTGGTGTGATCACAGTTCTCTGCAGCCTCTACCTCACAGGCTCAAGTGATCATCCATTTCAGCCTCCTGAGTAGCTTGGACTACAGATGTGCACCACCATGGTTAGCTATTTTTATTTTTTGTAGTGACAGGCTTTGCCATGTTGCCGAGGCTGGTACCGAACCTCTGGGCTCAAGCAATCCTCTTGACTCAGCCTCCCAAAGTGCTGGTGTTACAGGTGTGAGCCACTGTGCCAGTCTATTCTGCCTTTTATTCTGTATCCTTGCAAAACTTACTTGTCAGTTCTAGTAGGTTTTTCATACATTCCTTTTGCATTTCTACATAGATAATCACTCTGAGAATAAAGTTTTGTTTCTTTATTTTTAATATACATGCTTTTATTGGTCATTTTTCTTTATTCATTTCATTGGATAGAATGTCCAGTTCAATGTTGGATAGAAGTGATGAGCAAGAACTTATCTCAAAAAAAAATTTTTTTTAAGTGTGCCCACACAGAAAACTTACAGCGACCAGTAGCATCAGCAGGGCTTCCCGTTGCTGCCTGGCGTGGAGTAAGGGGGTGGTTTGGTATTTCAGGTTGCAGCCCAGTCTTGGATATACGGGAGATAAAATGAAAACCTCATAAAGAGAAATACAGCAAGATCTAGGAATAACTGTTTTACACTATGTAATGCTATTGTTTTCAGGTAAATTATAATGCCTGCAAAGTTTTGGAATTATTGTGAACAATATGTTAATACTCTATATTGTGTCATATAATATTTGTGATATAGATTATTATTTTAAGATGAGTAGATTCTGTGTTACTGGCCTCATGTTTAAAGCCTTTTTTTTTTTTTTTTTGAGACGGAGTCTCACTCTGTTGCCCAGGCTGAAGTGCAGTGGCACAATCTTGGCTCACTGCAACCTCTGCCTCCTAGATTCAAGCAATTCTCATGCCTCAGCCTCCTGAGTAGCTAGGATTATAGGCATGCACAACCACACCCAGCTAACTTTTGTATTTTTAGAACAGATGGGGTTTTGCCATGTTGGCCAGGCTGGTCTCGAACTTGGCCTCCCAAAATGCTGGGATTACAGGTGTGAGACCGTGCCTGGCCTTGTTTAAAGCCTTTCTATGTGAAGGCATTGACTGCAGTTTAATTAAATAATAATTATGTCCATTATAGGTTTTTTTTCCTGTGGCACTGTATTTTTATTATAGGACAAAAGAAGTATAAGTAGAGAGAAAACCATTTCAATATAAAGTACAACCTTAACATATAGAACATGTGTCGTTTTTGTTTTTATTTTTTTGAGACAGTGTTTTACTCTGTTCCATATGCTGGAGTCCAGTGGCACAATCACACCTTACTGCAGCCTTGATCCTCCTAGGCTCAAGTTATCTTCCTGCCTCAAGCCTCCTGAATAGCTGGGACTACAGGTGCACATCACCATATCTAACTAATTTCTTTTTATTTTTAGTAGAGACAAGGTCTTGCTATGTTGCCCAGGCTGGTCTTGAACTCCTTGCCTCAAGTAAACCTCAGGCCTCGGTCTCCCAAAGTATTGGGATTACAGATGTGAACCACTGTGCCAGGCTGGAACATGTGTTCTAAAAAACTAATTTACAATCATTGTATGTACCTTTCGGTAAAAAAATTAGTCATTAATAGGGCCAACTGTTGGCATCTTATTTAGCATCTGACTAGAATAAAATGGCCTTCATCACATCCCTCTGTTCAGAGTCTTGAACAATCTCTGAGCCCATCTAGATCCTGAGATTTGAGCCTTTCTGATTCTTCAAGTTTATGGGTGTTTGTGGAATCAATGGTGATTGAAGGGTCCCTAGACATGTGGGAAAATCTTCAGCATCAACAGAGTTAAGAGGGTATTAGGAGCTTTGATGTGTCCCATAAAAATGATGGGGAGATCCTGGAAGGGAAATGATCTCAACCCTGGGGAGAAAGCACATCAAGTCTAGGAGGGTAAGAAAGAAAAGAAACTTTTTATCTGAGGAATCTGAGCCTCCTTTACTTATAAGGCCCAGAGATACATTGAAATGTGACGCATGTGACAACAGTCATGTATCACTCTCCCCTTGGGCTAAATAACTCTTGATGCCACTTGTTATATGGGTTCTAGACTGACATCAGTTAGCCATAAAATGCCATACACTGCCCAGCACTTTGGGAGGCCAAGGCAGGCAGATCACGAGGTCAGGAGATTGAGACCATCCTGGCTAACACGGTGAAACCCGGTCTCTACTAAAAATACAAACAAACAAAAAAAAAATTAGACGGGGATGGTGTCGGGCGCCTGTAGTCCCAGCTACTCGGTAGGCTGAGGCAGAAGAATGGCATGAACCCGGGAGGCGGAGTTTGCAGTGAGCCGAGATTGTGCCACTGCACTCCAGCCTGGGCGACAGAGCATGACTCTGTTCCCAAAAAAAAAAAAAAAGAAGCCATACGCTAGATGCCACAACACATACCCCCTACTTCAACAATGTTGAACCACTAATCAATGTTACTAACCACTAATCAATGTTACTTTTGCAAACCAGTAAGAATTCCTGTCAGACAACTTTGTATCAGACTACTGTTTGTCCCCTTTTGCCTTTAAAAACCTGATTTTAACAAAGGCCATACAAAGCACTCCCCAGGGCAACTTGGAATTGCTTCCTGCACAGCTGTCCCTAATCTTGGCTCAGATAAACTCCCTATATTAATCTTGCCTCAGTTTCTTTCTTTAGGTCAATATTTCCGGTGCTGTGAGCAGGATTCAGACTGACTCCTCCCGAGCCATCTAACGCTCCTCCCAGACCTGGTACTTGGCCAGCTCTGAAACCCCTGTTGTCTTCTGTCTCCAAGAGAATTACTGAATGTAAGCGGTGAGACCTGCTGAAATCCAGACCTTTTCCACCCTTTGGATGAAGGTCTTAAATTTATTTGGGCTATTCTTTGCAAACCTCCTTTTCAGAATGGGGATTCCATTTTGGCCTAGAGGGTAAGATATTTGAATTTCAGGGGAAAAAAAAGAAAAACTGCCTTTCTCTGCCTCTGCCTTGCAGCACGAAAGTTTGGGTCAAGATATTGGCAGTCTAGCATCAATGGTTTGTTGTGTGTGTGTGTGTGTGTGTGTGTGTGTGTGTGTGTGTATGCATGTGTTGCCTAAAATTACATAGCATGTTTTTAAAATTTCAGCTGCTTTCTATTGTTTATAATTTGAACATTAAAAAATATTGTGACCAATTCCTGTTAGTTTTAAACTGAAAAGTGCATGAAAGCAAGTTCTCTTGCCCAGAAGATAGGAGATTTGAAAATATTAGTTTTTTAGAGAGCTCTTTAACCCCTCAAAAAGGCCAGTAAATGCCCAAACGGCCTGCAGGCTTTTCTTGGTCTCTTGGAGATATAAATCTTTATTTTATTTTTAAAATTTATCTATTTATTAATTTATTTAATTTATTTTTAATTTTTCTCCCTCTCTATCATCTTGTAGTACCATGTCTTTAAAATGTTAACATCCAGAGAATTAACTAAGCAGCATTCTAGCTGAGATCAGATTTGAAATAGAGTTAAAATTCTTTAAAACTACCACAAAATTCCTTTCCTCACTGGATACCTTTAGGTAGGAAACAAACATTTATAAGAAATTAATTTGAATTATTAAACTAATTTATTTGTATGACTCTTGATCTTTTGGGGGTACCCATTTGTAATCTTTTCTACTGAAGGAAACCACATTATTCCTCTCTAAAGTAATGAGGATTGGTAATCTGAAGACAATTAAAAAGGAGGGGAACTCTCTCTGCCTTTCCTCTGTTTGCCTAAAGGCAGGACATAAATTATTCTTTATTGGTGATAGCTACTTATCAACCCATGAACCCTGCTGGTGATGCCAGCAGGGCCAGGGAATCTGGAAGCAAACTATACTCCTCCCATAAATTTACTCTCCCACATTTTTCCACCTTTTGGCATTACCTCCATGGGCAGCTTTTGTTTTCCTGTTTTACCAATTGTCTTATTAAATCTGCTGTCAGGACTTTGTGTGTAGATGAACAGCTGAGAACCTGAGACCTTAGAGAATATAGCCAGCTAGCTAGACTAATGAAGAAAAGAGAGAAGATCCAAATGAACACGATTAGAAATAACAAAGCGGATATTACCACTAACCCTATGGAAATAAAAATAATGATCAGAAACTACTATGAATACCTCTATACATACAAACTAGAAAACCTAGAAAAGATAAATAAATTCCTGGACACATACACCCTCCCAAGACTGAACCAGGAGAAATTGATTCCCTGAACCATCCAATAATGAGCTCTGAATTTGAATCAGTAATAAACAGCTTACCAATAACAACAACAAAAAAGCCCATGACCACATGGATTCATAGCCATATTCTACCAGAGGTATACAAAAGAGCTGATACCATTCCTACAGAAGGAATTTCAAAAATTGAGGAGGAGGGACTCCTCCCTAACTCATTCTATGAGGCCAGCATCATCCTGATACCAAAACCTGGCAGAGATACAACAAAAGAAAGAAAACTTCAGGCCAATATCCTTGATCAACATTGATGCAAAAATTCTCAACAAAACACTTGCAAACCAAATCTAGCAGCACATCAAAAAGCTAATCCACCATGATCAAGAAGGCTTCATCCCTGGAATGCAAGGTTAGTTCCACATATGCAAATCAATAATTGTCATTCATCATATAAATAGAAATAAAGACAAAAACTAGATGATTATCTCAATAGATCTGGAAAAGGCTTTTGATAAAACCCAAAATGTTAAAATAATTCATGTTATAATTCCATCTTAAAAACTCTCAATTAACTAGGTATTGAAGGAAAACACCTCAAAATAATAAGAGCCATCTATGTCAAACCCCCAGCCAACATCATACTAAATGGGCAAAAGCTGAAAGCATTGCCCTTTTAGACTGGCACAAGACAAGGATGCCCTCTCTCACCATTCCTGTTCAACGTACTATTGGAAGCCATGGCTATAACAATAAGGCAAGAGAAAAAAATAAAGGGCATCCAAATAGGAAGAGAGGAAATCAAACCATCCCTGTTGGCAGATGACATGATTCTGTATCTAGATAACCCAAAAGCTCGGCCCAAAAGCTCCTTCAGCTGACAACTTCAGCAAAGTTTCAGGATACAAAATCAATGTACAAAAATCACTAGCATTCCTATACACCAACAACAGTCAAGCTGAGAACCAAATAAGGAATGCAATCTCATTCACAATGGCCACAAAAAGGATAAAATACCTAGGAATACAGCTAATCAAGGAGATGAAATATCTCTACAATGAGAATAACAAAACACTGCTCAAATAAATCAGAGATGATACAAACAAATGAAAAACATTCCATGCTCATGGATAGGAAGAATCAAATTGTTAAAAGGCCATTCTGCCCAAAGCAATTTAGAGATTCAATGTTATTCCTATCAAACTACCAATGACATTCTTCATAACACTAGAAAGAAACTATTTTAAAATTCATATGAAACCAAAAAAGAGCCCAAATAGCCAAGGCAATCCTAAGCAAAAAGAACAAAGCTGGAAGCATCACATTACCTAACTTCAAACTATACTACATGGCTACATGATGCAAATCAGCATGATATTGTTACAAAAATGAACACATAGACCATGGAACAGAACGCAGAGCCCAGAAATAAGGCCGTATACCTACAACTATCTGATCTTCAACAAAGTTAGCAAAAACAAGCAATGGGGAAATGACTCCTTATTCAATAAATGGTGCTGGGATAACTGACTAGCCAAATGCAGAAGATAGAAACTGAACCCCTTTCTTATACTATATATAAAAATCAACTCACGGTGGACTACAGACTTAAATATAATACCCCAAACTATAAAAACCCTGGAAGACAACCTAGGCAATACCATTTTGGACATAGGAACAGGCAAAGATTTCATGAAAAGATGCCAAAAGCAATGTCAACAAAAGCAAAAATTGACAAATGGGATCTAATTAAACTTAAGAGCTTCTGCACAGCAAGAGAAATGACTATCAACAGAATAAACAGACAACCTACAGAATGGGAGAAAATATTTGCAAACTATTCATCGGACAAAGGTCCAATATCCAGCATGTATAAGGAACTTAAACAAATTTACAAGAAAAAAATAACAAACAACCCCATTAAAAAGTGGGCAAAGTACATGAACAGACACTTTTCAAAAGAAGACATACATGTGGCCAACAAGCACATGAAAAATAGCTCAGTATCACTGATTATTATAGAAATGCAAATCAAAACCACAATGAGACACCATCTCACACCAGTCAGAATGGTTATTATTGAAAAGTAAAAAATAACATGCTGGCGAGGTTGTGGAGAAAAGCGAATGCTTATACACTGTTGGAGGGAATGTAAATTAGTTCAACCATTGTAGAAAGCAGTGTGGTGGTTTCTCAAAGTGCTAAAAACAGAACTACCATTTGACCCAACAATACCATTACTGAGTATGTACCCAAAGGAATATAAATCGATCTACCATAAAGACACGTGCACACGTATGTTCATTGCAGCACTATTCACAATAGCAAAGACATGGAATCAACCTAAATGCCCATCAATGGCAGATTGGATAAAGAAAATGTGGTACATATACACCATGGAATACTATGCAGCAATAAAAAACCCAAGTTCATGTCTTTTGCAGGACCATGGATGGAGCTGGAGGCTATTATCCTTAGCAAACTGAACAGAAAACCAAATACCACATGTTCTCACTTATAAGTAGGAGCTAAATAATGAGAACTCATTGCCACAAAATGGGGAACAACACACACTGGGGCCTACTTGAGGGTGGAGGGTGGGAGGAGGGAGAGGATCAGAAAAAATGTGTACTAGACTTAGTACCTGAGTGATGAAATACTCTGTACCACAGAACCCCATGACACAAATTTACCTATATAAAAAACCTGCACATGCACCCTGTACCAAAAATAAAAGTTAAAACAACAACAAAATGAGAGAATATGGTGGGTCAGATATGGGAAGTACACCATTTGTGGCTAGTGAAACTTTCCTTTTTTGGAGCTGTCCTGAGGGTGGTTCTGGATCTTCTGAGGACTGAGTTACACCTCTTTAGAGACACCTCATGTGCCCTTGGTTAACTCATAACATTTTGTGGTGTTACTATATATATATATATCTCTCTCTCACATATATAGTAACATTATATATACAATATATATAAAACTCATAACATTTTTGTGGCACTATAGATAGGTACAATGTTTTCATCCACAGTTCTTTGCTCATAGCCCTTGTAAGTCTTTTGTTATGTTTTTTTGTTTTTGTTTTTGTGGGGTTTTTTTTTTTGTATTTTTGTTTTGAGATGGAGTCTCACTCTATCACCCAGAATGGAGTACAGTGGCGTGACCTCAGCCCACTGCAACCTCCACCTGCCAGGTTCAAGCAATTCTTCTGCCTCAGCCTCCCAAGTAGCTGGGACCACAGGTGCGCAACACCATGCCTGGCTAATTTTTGTATTTTTAGTAGAGACAGGATTTTGCCACGTTGGCCAGGCTTGTCTCAAACTCCTGGCCTCAGCTGACCATATGCCTTGGCCTCCCAAAGTGCTGGATTACAGGCATGAGCCACCCCACCTGGCCTGTTACAATGTTGAGTGTCTTAGCCTAAGGGGCAAGGCCTCAGGAAACAAAATCTCTGGACCTTCTCCTGCCTTCCTTTTACCTGCCCCAAGGCAGGACACTAATCTTCTGCCACCTTTCTGACTGTGGGTCTTAAGACCTTCCCCAGAAAGGGTCCCACCCTACACCCTGGGGAAAGGAATGCTGACATCGTGAAGCTTCCATAAAAACCTAAGGGGACTGGGTACAAGGAGCTTCTGGATAGCTGAACCCACAGAGGTTCCTGTAGGGTGGTGTGCCAAGGGAGAGCATGGAAGGTCTGCACCCCTTCCCCCATGCCTTGCCCTACACCTGCCTTCATCTGTATCCTTTGAAATATTCTTTACAATAAACAGGTAAACATAAGTGTTTCCTTGAGTTCTATGCACAACTTTAGCAAATTAATGGAACCCAAAGAGGGAGTCATGGAAACCCCAGTTTGAAACCAGTTGGTCAGAAATTCCAGAATTGGAGGACACCCAACTTGTGTCCACTGCTTGGTGTGCGGGGAAAATCTCCCACGCATTTGGTCATAGAAGTCTTCTCTTGTATTGATGATTGTTGTTGTGGTGGTGTGAGAACAGATCAAAAATCGTTTTTCCAAAACAACTTGGTTAAGGCTTACTGATTTTAGTGAATCACTTGGAAAGTTACTTTTGGTTTAATAGAGGGGGAAAACAGTACAAAAGCAGGAATATTGGCTATTTGTCCTGGCTAAAATAATCTGATCAGAGATTTTGAAAAGATATTTTTTAAGAGCTCTACAGTTAAAGGCTAACTTAATTAAAAGATATGTAGAATATATATGTACACACACACACACACATATTTGAGGCCTCTGTTCTCATTCTCTCTATAAAACCTTCTCAAAAGACTGAATTTCTTTCTTCTTAATCTCTTGCTAACTATATGCATACCTTCAGTCTGCCTCTCTTTTGCTGACATGATTTCTGCCAAAAATAATGTAAAACTTCATTGGCTTTTTGGAAAGCTTAAATTCTTCCTCTGTGTTTTGAAATGTAAATTTGCTACCTTGCCCTCTAAAACTTGGTAAAGGCTTCAGTCATGTGAGACACATAAACCTTAACTTGTTCTGTTTACAAAGGCATAGTTTGAATACAGCTGTCCTTTTAAACTAATGAGTTTTACTTTTCTCATGGCTAAAATTTAAAAATCAAAGCTATAAAACCTTTTTATTTTATGTATACATGTGTACAGGTCTATGTTTGCATATTGTGTTCATGGTACTAGTCTGAGGGACCCAGAGGCAGACAACAGCGGAAGCTTGGGGCACAGTGTAGGTGAGCATGACTAATTCCTGCTGATTAGGCTCTCCCACTTTGTGGTTGGAGGTCATGCTCATATGCATGGCATAGATGAGGTCTAGGGAGCTCAAAGGTTAATGACAGTGGGAGGCTTTGGCACTATGTAGGAGAGTGAATATTCCTGCCAGCTATGCCTTCCCGCTTCATGAGTGAAGGTTGCATTTTCACCCATGGTCAGCATCTGCAACGGTTTATTACCAGTATGGTACTAAATTGACTTATAAATAAATAAGCACTCATAAATTAATATGCCCAAATGCTTTTCAGGTTCACGTGCGCTGAATAACTCTTTTGGTAAATACAGTTACTATTAAACTAAAGTAGTTTAGTATTGTTATTTTAATAAAACAACTATGTCCTCTGAGTTATCCAGAAAATATACATATTTAACTTCAAAGTTCTCGCTTTTTTCATACTTGCCTAACAAACAGTAACATAAAAATGGCAAATAGGAAATTTAACTTGAGATAATGGCTGTATTTGTCTAACATGAAAATTTCCAAACAATTGTCAAGAATGAATAAATTAAATAGATGTAAATGGAATAAAAGTTATAAATTAACTTTTAACAATAATTATGTTTTATAATATGTTTGCTTAAAATGGTTTTTCAAATATTTTTAATAACTATACCCTCAGAATTTTGCTAAGCTATATTAAATGATGAATATTTGTTGTTTTAGCAGTGGTGAATCTGTACAGGTCTGCAGCAACTCGATTTTTGCCTTCTCAGAAGGAAAAGTTCAGCCAAGGAGCATAAGGCAGGGTGAGAGACAGACAAGTTTTAGAGCAAGAGTGAAAGTTTATTAAAAACTTTTAGAGTAGGAACAAAAGGAAGTAAAGTACACTTGGAAAAGGGCCAAGCAGGAGACTAGCGAGATCCAAGTGCTCTGTCCAACCTTCGACTTGGGGTTTTATACATTGGCAAGATTCTGGGCTTTGCATTTCTTCTCCCTGATTCTTCTCTTGAGATGGGCTGTCCACATGTGCAGTGGCCTGCTAGCACTTAGGAGGAGCTGCATGTGCAGTACGTTTACTGAAGTTGTGTGCATGCTCATTTAAGGCATTTTTCCCTTACTAGTTGAGTATTCCCAAAGGAGGGTTAGACACCAGTTAAACTCCATCATTTTACCTCTTAATGTGCATGCTTAAGCCTACTTGCCCACCTCCTGAGATTTTACCAGGAAGCTGGTAATCACCAGCTTTAGGTGTTTTCTATCTATTGGGAGACTGCCTTTCCCTAGTACCAACTGTGACCAATTATTATTTTAGAGAGAGAGTTTAACAACCACCTGACCATCACATGATGGTCTCTTGCCATTCCTGCCATGATGGGTGGGCTCTCCTGCCCTGCTCATGTCTGCCTAAGCTACCTACTCTAACAGTTGAATATCTAAATCACTTCCATATAAGATATAATTCCAAGACATTAATAATTAATTATGAGCTTAAGTATTTATGCTTTTGACTTATTATTTCAGAGACACAAAAGTTATTTTGATCTGTTAGTAAAAAGTCCTTTTCCACATTAAAAAAATTGTTAAATTAGAAAGCCTGTGTTTTCAAATATTATAAAATTTTTATTCATAAATTCTTGGCATGTGACCGACAGTTAAAAATTGCTTATTTCTTAGGTTTTCACTATGAATTGAGTTATTAAGAGTTAAAATTCTGGCTATTACATGTTAACTGCAACTAGATGTAAAAAGAGAAATAATTCCATATACAGAAAGTATGAGAAAATAAGATGTGTCTTTGGTAAGGAAGATTATAAGAAAGACATGAAGATGTGTTTTTTGTTAAACAAAAAGTAAGTTTGCCCTTTTAAAGGTTATGTAAAGGTTGTATTATATTCAAGGAATAAAAGAATAGAATGATAACTGAATATAGAAATATAGAAAGTAGTGAAAAGGAATAGAAAAATTATAATAAGTTATAAAAGATTTATGAAAGTCTTATCTTGTATCTTCAAAGCTGATTGAGATTGGATGGATCTGTTTATAACATTTTATTAAAATTAGCCTTAGCATTAATTATACAAAATTTCAATAGTATTAATAAGAAATAATAAAGGATTTTTAATTTACCTTTTCAGTAAACTGTAAAAACAAAAGAGAAAGGAAGAGACAGATTCTGTTGGTCTGATACTGTCTTTATTACGTCTTTTGATTGTTTGGAAAACTGAATTCCCTCTCTATTAAAAGGTAAACTTTTTGGCTTTTGGAATTTTTGAATTATCACTTTGACTAAATGAATGACTGTTATTTCATAGTAATCAGTCTACTTTGAAATCAAGTCTTTTTTAAACCTTTGACACATTTGGAAGGCTTTCCAAAATCAAATTTCAAAGTCTAAAATTAGGTTTGTTGATCTTGAACTAACTATTGGACATTCAAAAAAAGGGAGTCCAAGAGGGACACATTAGGCTTACTGGGATGTTAAAATTATATGGGAAGCATTGTCAAATATGAAATAGTGTTTGAAATACTTTGAATTATATTTGTATGAATATGTAATTAATATGTGTTCCAAAATTGCATGAGATTTCAAACAAAAATTCTGCTGTGTCTTGGTAAGCACAGTAAATTACTTTATTCTGATGCTTTATTTTCCTTTAAAAGTTCTTTGCAAATCCTAAAGTGTTGTGTCTTCAAGAAAATTTATGAAAAGAACCACGACAAGAACTCTTGAATATAGATTTCTGATAACTTTGGAGATCATACCATTGGACTAGATTTAAAAATTCAGACCTCTAATGAAAAACTGGTGGGTTTATGAAGATTATTAATCCAACATCAATCAGAACAATAATTAATTACATGGGACTGAACTGATGAAGGACTGACATTTCTAACGACATGACATTATTTCAAACACTGCTGGTTCTTTGATTGTTTTGTTTTCCAGACCTAAAAAAACTTTTTTTTCTTTTAAGCTGTTCATAGCTTACAGCAACTTGGTAAAGTTTACTTTGGTAAACAAAAATGGAAACATTTACTTCTTCTTCCCACCTCATCCCTCCAGAATTCAGAAACTATTAGTGAGTATTCTTGTTTTATGGCAATATAGTTATTTCTATAAGTTCAACAATAATCTGTTTTCCTTTTATAACAGGACGCATTGGAAACATTGGCTATTTTTACCAACGCTTTGACTGGAATGGCATCTTTTCAGATATGGCCAGATTGCTTTGAGGGATTGAAGTTGACTTTATAGAGCCAGTAGAGTTTGAAAAAGACTGGCCTCCTAACCTGTGTACATGGTTCCCTTATGAGGTTCTCAACCTTGCAGTAAGTAATGTCACTTCCTGACAGGCCCAGGAAATTCAAGATGTTTTGGGACCTCAAGAAAATAGAAATTCATCCAACTTGTACAGATATGACAGGCACAATCTGATGGTAAACCTTGGCTTGGCTTCTGAGCCACAAGAGGCTTTTAAAAGTCTAATCTGAAATTCCTTATGAAAAAGTTCCAGCAAAGCCAACTTAGAAGGAGCCTATGTGGCTGATCACTCTTATTGCTGCTCTTTATGCAAATAAACAGGCCAAGTATAATGAGACTAACATTTATTTAACAAATAAATTAGTTCGATTATAATTATTTTTGTTAGAAGGGTGACTATAGAGAGAAAAATTATGTTTCAGAAGAAAACTGTAATGTATTCAATATGTATTCAATATTAGTTTCTAGCCCAGTTCATTTTCTGTGTGGTTTTATTATCTATTTGAAATCTGGACTGAATCCTGAGTTGATTTTGGCTACAAGAAGTCTCTAAAGAAAAACCTGAATTTAATTTTCTTCATGATGTTTTAAGTTGGCTCTCTAATAGAACAGGTTTTTTCTTTGTCTTTTTGTCACCCTGGCATACAAATTATCTTTTTGATTATAATCCTTAAATGCATATATTTCTATCATTCAAATTATTAAGGCTAGGTATCTCTTATTGTTTTACTTCTTCTAGGAAAACTAAAAGCATGCCATTTCAAAGACTAGAGATGATTCAACAAGTGACGGCAACTGAACTATATAAATCAATGCCTTGACTGAGATCTCGTTTTTTTTTGTTTTTTTTTTTTTGTTTTTTTTTGTTTGTTTGTTTTTTGCCGTCCTATGATGCCATTTCAATTTGGCTTTTGGGTACTCTCAAATTTTGTCACTGAGATGCCTTCTTCTTTCCCCTCAACATGGGGCAGGACTATTCAGGAATGGGCCTTCCCAGCAATGAGGGACACCTTGACACTCAGACTTTGATCATCAGTGCTTTCAATAAGAAAGATTTTTGATCAAAAGTGGGAAATAAGAAAGAAAAGAAACTTCATTTGAGAAATGCTAGCCCCCTTTAATTGTCAGACCCAGAGAACCTTTGAAATGTGACAGCATATGACAGCAGTCATGCCTTGCCCCCTCCCCCTGAGCTAAATAATTATCTCTTGAAGCCACTAGCTATGTGGGTTTTAGACTGACACCAAGTAGTCATAAAATGTTACATGCTGGTCACCATATAGTTCAACAATATATATCCGCTCACTAATTAACGTTACTTCTGTAGCCCAATGAGAATTCCTGTCAAACACCTTGTATCAGCCCATTCCTTGTCCCCTTTTGCCTTTAAAAATCTACTTTTAATGAAGATGAAACAGAGTACTCCCCAAGACAATGTGGAAGTATGTCCTAGGCCAGTGTCCTCAACCTTGATCCAAATAAACTCTCTGTATTAATTTTGTCTCAGTTTCTTTCTTTAGGTCAATAAAGGCATGTGGAGAGCAAAGTTTTCAGTGGGAGGGCAGCAATTTCCATGTACAAGTATTCTTAAGACAAATGTCTGTTTGGGGGACTGTGCGTATAATATTTTTTAGTGAATTATGGTTTTCCTCTTGGTTTTCATGAAAATAATACATTGTTTCTTATTACAGTATTTCTCTCACATTTAGTAATAGCTCCTACTCTCACATGTATAATTATTACTAACCTTTTAAAAATATAAATTACTGATTAAATTTATCTCAACAGTTCTTAAAATACCAGCCCATAGGAGTTGGTTATTAGATTACAAGTCACTAGAAGGGGGACATCATGTTTGTTTCATCTTAAGTATCCATAGACACTAGCAACTATGTTTGCATATATTAGCTAATGAGTAGATTTTGGCATTAATATCTTATTGTTCTCATTGATGGGAATATCACCACTCAGAGGCTCTGAGAACAATATCATGAAAAGTTGTTATTCCTCTCTAGATTCTTAAGAAAAAAGAAGTATAGATAAGAGTAAAACATATGTTCGCTCGAGTTTTATGTAAAGACAAAAACATTTTACTAACGAATTTTCTTGAGCCATACTCTACTGAACATTTGTGGGGGTGTCACTTTTTCTATAGTAGGCTTATTGTGGTAAGATAGATTTTTTTAAAGGAACAGCTGCATAAAAAGAATGAACATGTTTAAGTATGTGATGCATTCTGCCTTGGAAATATTTTACACCAACTACCATAGACACTGGAAAGATAGACACTTACCTGCTTCACTTCATTCTTACATGAAGTGGGGTATTATTTATAATAACAATCATGTTTTATTTCTTTGTTTGTTTGTTTTAGGTTTCTTCTTTTTTTGTTTTGTTTTCTTTTTTCCACATAAGTAAGGAAACAAGATCCTACTTTATGATTTTTCCTGTGTTGCATTAATAGGTAATATTTCTTTGATTTCTAGATAGAACATTATGCTTACTTCTTTTCATCTGCATTTTACTAGTCTTCCTGGTTACAACTGAATTATAAGCGGAACAACAATATCAACTGATTATTTCTTCTATTTTTTCATAATATCTTTTGATAATTCCACCATCTTGGTCCCAGAGAGCAATACAGGGATGACTAATAAATTATGTCAGGGTTAATCAAATTCAGAAGAAAAACCATGGAAATTGGCTTTAAATTTGGGAGTGTATAAAAGAGAGTCATGAGATCATATATTTACATGCACAATTTTATACCTATATGATAAAAATTATATATTAAATGTGTTTTTAAAAATCAGGAAAAATTTTTCCACAGTGACACAACTGGAAGGTTAGGTCTGCGGAGAAGTAATCAACCTTGGAGTGTCTGGGTACCTGTTTCCCTTATACTTTTTTTTTTTTTTTTTTTTTGAGACAGAGTTTCTCTCTTGTTGCCTAGGCTGGAATGTAATGGTGCGATCTGGGCTCACTGCAACCTCCGCCTCCCAGGTTCAAGCAATTCCCCTGCCTCAGCCTCCTGAATAGAGGGGATTACAGGACCTGCCACCACTCCTGGCTGATTTTTGTATTTTTAGTAGAGATGGGGTTTCACCATGTTACCAGTCTGGTCTCAAACTCCTGACTTCAGGTGATCCACCTGCTCGGTCTCCCAAAGTGCTGGGATTATAGGCGTGAGCCACCGTGCCTGAATCTCTTATACTTTCTTGAAGGAGGTTAATTTTGACCAGAATCGTAAAGAATGGCAGAGAAATAGTAAAAGTCATTGTGTATAAGATATTGGACAATATAATTAGAAAAAAATGAAGTCATATTGGGAAAAGAAAAATACATTTAGCTTCTCAGAAGGCGAGATTTGAGCCAGATATTAGATGGCTAAAAATATTAAAGGCAATGTTCATATTAAGCGAAGCATCATATCAGGACTGTCACCATCTGCTGGCAGACCTTCTCCTTTCAGCATCCCTTTCCTGTGAGAGATTCCTGGGTCTTGGCTGATGCCTTGTATGTTGTACCAGTGACATTAAATTGTGACCAGGCTAAAGGGTTGCTATTGCCTCTTCACACTACCTGGTCCTTCCTCCTTCTGGTTACCGTTAGTGGAATAAAACTGAAATGTACTTTCTATGCTGCATAGATGATTTAAAACTACTTTTAATTAGTGATATGGATATTGTAGACTAGTTGTTCGTACTGGTCTCTCCAAGTTCTGAAAATTTTTCTCTTAAGGAAGTAACAGTTCATGTGGTCATAAGCAACTTGAGTTCTTCTCTTTTGAGGTTCTGATACCAGGCTAGTCTTAGACAAAACGTTACCTGAATTACTGGAAGAATTTTACTGTAGTGCCAGTTGTAAAGAGTACAACTGTTTCCTCTCCAAATGACTCGGATGTGGGGTATTCTTGAAATATTACAGATTTCACTGGCAGTTCTCCTTGTCTAATCCTCTAGAGACTATTACAGGACTCCAGCTAAGTTCAATGCCACAGTTGTCTGACTTGTCTGTCTTGCCCTGTTACGGTAACCAGGCAGTGACTTCCAATGCTGTTCCACAGGCCGCAAATATCTCAGAGTAATCTAGGCAATTTGAAGCCTCCCTGAATAGCTCTCCCATGTGAACAACGGCCAGTCATAGGTTCCCAGGTATCTCTGTGGGGTTTGGTAAATGACCCTTAAATAACCCCACATGCTAGGCAGGACCTTTTTGAGACTGTCATAAACAGGTGTGATTTAGGTGTGTGTCCAGAGACAGGGAAGGGAATGCTTGCCATCTCTGCAAGCTGGCTTCAGCAGAGTGGGTTTTGGCACAGGAAGTGACAATAGCAGTCCCAGACAACATGATAACAAAGCCATTTAATTCTGCTCATTTCCTTTCCTGCCATTTGCTGATCTAATATTGCTTCTAGGTTCTTACAGATTAAACTTTGGGGTTTTCTTCCACCCCCAGTAGGATAAATTCTTTTTTTTTTTTTTTGAGACGGAGTCTCCCTCTGTCGCCCAGGCTGGGGTGCAGTGGCGCGATCTCGGCTCACTACAAGCTCCACCTCCCGGGTTCACGCCATTCTCCTGCCTCAGCCTCCCAAGTAACTGGGACTACAGGCGCCCGCCACCACGCCCGGCTAATTTTTTGTATTTTTCTTAGAGACGGGGTTTCACCGTGTTAGCCAGGATGGTCTCGATCTCCTGACCTCGTGATCCACCCGCCTTGGCCTCCCAAAGTGTTGGGATTACAGGCGTGAGCCACCGTGCCAGGCCCCCAGTAGGATAAAATTCTACTCACTTCTTTGCAGCACTGCCATGAATTAGATCAAATACCTAACCTTTGTCTTATTTCAATACGATTTGACAAAAGAAGAAACTGAAAACTTAGGCTCTGAATATCTCCTGAACCAGCAGCATTTGCCTAGGAAGGGTGTGAGTAGAGTCTCTTTGGCCTCTACCACATTATGTGGTCTCTGTGAGTTACTTCTGATAGTTTTTGAAATTGAAGTTGATGGTTAATTCTCTTTGTTCAGTAAAACATCTACCTTAGGATGCTGGGGAGAGAGGAGGGACCTTGGGAGACCTTCTGTCTAAAAACTTTGTATGTGCTCGTTTTCATTATAAACTTGTGGAAACTCTATCATCTTGAGAGTACATTATGGAGGTAGTTGGAGTCTATTTCCTCTTCCCAGGTGCCTCCTGGATTTCAATTAATTCTCCCTTTTGGAATTGACCAGCAGCCGTGGTGAGAGATTGCTTAGAGACATAGCCTTCAGATCCCAAGCTTTTCATTTGAAACAGGTCAAGTTATATTCATTTGTCCAGAAGCTGTTGTTGCAGATGCCACTCTGTAGCTGAGAAAATTGCTCCTGAGAGATTAAGTCCCAATTTCTCCCATAGTCTGCAAGGCCAGAAGAAAACAAAAGGAAAATGTACGGAGCTATCCTTGCCCAATGGCAGAAGATAAACCTTTCTTCTCTGGAAAGAAAAAGAGTCTCTAAATACAATTTCCTGCCTTTTACACTCATGGGTATTAGCAAAGATTTTTTTACAATTTCCTCCACTAATTTTCGACAACACTACAGCCTCCCTCCAGAAGGAAAGTTATTATCTGTTATTTTTATTGGTATTTTTCTGCATGAAATTTCATTTGCCTTTGGATAATATATTCAATTAGGAATTCTTCCTTAGCTACTGTGGTCATGATATTTTATTCTTTTATTTTTATATATCATTAATATATATACTTTGAAATATTCCTCATTATATATGTATTCATAATTTTTGTTAAAATACTTTAAAATTAGACTAGCATTAAAGTTCTCATATTTTTCATGTACCTGAAAGATAGGAAAACTGTTAAAATATTTATTAACACATGACATTAATTTTTATAGCTTTATGTCATAGCTTGTTTATGTTTAGAATAAAATTTCTCAATTTTGTATTTTGGAATCCTTTGACTCACATCAAAGGATTCAAAGATTAAAAAAACAAAAATATATTGTCTTACAGTTTTACAGGTAGAGTGATTTTTGAAACAAAAAAAATGAAATTGAGCTTTAATTTACTTTCGTTTATATACAGCTGGTACCTAAGTCATGCCATCTTACCTAGAAAATGAACATGTTCCATTTCTGCCAAGCAAGTTGGCAATAAAACTCATTGATTGAGAAGAAACATTTCCTCAAAGAATGTGGAAAATTCCAACATATGCTTATGAAATCGAAACTCTGTTGTTTGCTGGAGTACTTTACTTCTAGAAAAATGTAGAAAGGACTATATTTATAATGAAACAACTCATGGAAAATGGAGTATGAACTTTAGTTAATATTAAAGTTCATGTTTTAATGTTGGCCATCAATTTTGAAAAATATACAGTATTAATATGTTAATAGAAGTTGTTATTGGGTACAGGGTATAGGGGAACTCTGTGTACCACCTTTGCAATTTTTCTGTAAATCTAAAATTGTTCAAGAAATGTATACAAACAGTTTTTAAAAGGAAAAAGTTAGAACTTTGGGAATGACAGAATGAGAACCTTGGCAAATACTCAGCTCCTTGCAAACTATAAAACTTCAATATTATCAAAAACATCTGCAAGCCAAATGTCAAAGGGTGGCATATAAAGTGTCCAACTTCTGAAAGTTTTATTCTTCTCTCTTTTCATTGAGTAAAACAAGATAAAGTTTAAAGCCAGCCATAGAACAATGCTGATGGCTTCTGGAAAACAATCTGACAGATGATGGGGTCAGTTTCATTGTTTTCTCATTTCATACAACTGATATTTTCTCCCCACTAAACTTAAGACTGATGATCCGAGGAACATGTGTCACTACCAGAATGAGAAAATCTTCAGAGACAAACACTAGTGTCCAGCAATAAAAGGACAAAATCTTAGGGTGCTCTTTTTTGATCCACATCTAGCTCTCCAGGTGCTTGTGATCCTAGACTGCCCTCTCCCACTGATCATCAACAAACAGCTGTGTCTCATGAAAAGTCCCATGCTCCAAAATTACCTCTTTTCTTGTTATCATCTATAAAAATGATAATAGCCAGTAATGGTGGCATATGACTGTGGTCCCAGCTACTCGGGAGGCTGGAGTGAGTGGATCAGCTGAGCCCAGGAGGTCAAGGCTGCAGTGAGCTATGATCATGTGACTGCACTCCTACTTGGGCAACAGAGTGAGACCCTATGTCATATATGTATATATGTATATCTATATATATATTCTATATATATCTATATATATTCTATATGTATCTATATATTCTATATATATCTATATATATCTAGATATATATATAGATATATATATAGATATACATGTATATGTAGAATTGTAGAATTGTAGAAAATGAGTTTTGAAACTAAGAAATAGATTTACTGACCTACTTTTCTTTACCTTATACCTTCTTGGGTAATAATGTATCCATAGCTGTATGAGTATTCAATGAGAGTTAATTTTTAACATTTGGACCTCCTGTTAGAATTCAGAGTATTATAATGATATAATGAAACTCTTTAAAGTACTAGAGTTAATTGCAAAATTAAATACAAAATATAATCATATGTATGAGATACATATATATGTATATGTGTATATATAAATGATAATGTATATAATAGTGACAATAAATAACAGTCTCTGAGTGCTTACTATGTGCCAGGCAAACACCTATGATCTGATTAGTTTAACTTAGTTATCATGTCACATATATTTTACCTTTCTAAATAAAAAAGTATTAGGATTTTCTCTAACTTTCTTGGGAAAGAAATGAGAATATATTACAGTGATAATGCCTGTTATAACTTCTCATGGGTATATTAGTTTCCTATCACTGCTGTAACAAATTGCCACAAACTTAGTGGCTTTAAAAAAATAAAAATGTATTACCTTACCATTGTATAGGTCAGAAGTCTAAAATGGGTCCCAAAGTGTCAGCAGAGTTCTGTTTTCTTCTGGAGTTTCTAAGGGAGAGTTTGTTTTATTTCTTTTCCGGATTCTAGAGATTGCCAGCATTCCTTGCCTTCTAACCTCCCTTAATCTTCAAAGCTAACGGGCTAGTCAACTTTCTCATATTGCAACACTCTGATATTATTCTTGTCTCTCTCCTCCATCTTCTGGCGATCCTTGTGATTATATTGAAACCACCCGGATATTCTGTCAGAATCTCCTTGTTCTAAGTGAGCTGATTAGCAATCTTAATTTCATCTGCATCCTCAATTTCCTTTTACCATGTAACAGAAAATATTCACAGGTTTGGGAAATTAGGATGTGGACATCTTTGTGCTTTGTGGGACCATTATTCTGCCTACCACAATGGATATTTCCACATTTGAGAGAATAAACCCCAACCACTTGATGTCCAAGTTTTGAAAAGTTTCCAGACACCTACATTTAACTTCTTTGATTATATTAATTGGCCCCTTCTTCTCTACATAACTACCATACAGTTTAATTTCATAAAATTCCTTTCTTTTCCTCTCCTTTATATTTGTGGTTTGAAGACAGGAAATCTTGTTTATCGTAAACTTTATGCCACCTCTTGTCTTGGCCTTTCCTATCACTGGCCTCTCTCAGAATTCTAATCACTATTACAGTTAACGGATTTGATATTTTCCATTTCTTAGACCTTTTAGGCACTAATGAATGAATTAATTAAGCCATTATTTAATTTATTAAAATATTTATTAAGTACATACTATATGCTAAGTACTACACATTTAGGAGTCACAAGGCAAAAATCTTATAGTGCCTTCCATCAGTGAATTTACTATTTGGAAAGACAGATACACAAATAAAACATGATTAAAGGGTTGCCATTTCATAAGCTGCAGGAATGTCAATTAGCCAGAACCATAGATTATGAATGCTGTTATTAATAGTGCCTCTTTCACTCTCTGAAGTGTTTTTGTTTAAATGATAAATTATATTGCCTGTGTCAATTGAAACACTTGACAACAACGTATGACTGTCTCATTTTCATTCTTATCATGAATTATGTTACCAGAAGTTTTGTTCTTTGTCAACGTGACAAGTGATATGTGGTTTTTATTGTAAACTTAATATACATTTCACTTATAATTTAGTGTGGGCGGTCTTCATATATTATAAACCCAGATGGATTTCTTGTATTTCTCATTTTTTGATCTGCCCAAACTTTCTATGAATTTTTAAAAATGATTTTTGTCTTATTATTGATTTTTGGTAGCTAAATATTATGTGGATAATTATTTTGTTTATGATGTAAATAGCAATTCTCATTTTTTACTTCTTTTGGTTTTTTTTCGGGTTGAATTAAAAATTGTATTCATGTACATGCATTGATTTCTGTTAGGCTCAGTTGTGATTGACGGGAAATTTGTCATCATGAAATCATTTCCCTAACCATATATTCAAATTTCAAGCCCTAGAAACCAAACACCACATGTTCTCACTCATAAGTGGGAGTTGAACAATGAGAACACGTGGACACAGGGAGGGGAACATCACACACTGGGGCCTATCAGGGGGTCAGGGGCTAGGGAAGGGATAGCATTAGGAGAAACACCTAATGTAGATGACAGGTTGATGGGTACAGCAAACCACCATGGCATGTGTATGTTCTGCACACGTATTCCAGAACTTAAAGTATCATAAAAAAAAAAAAAAGGAAAAAAAAGCAGAAAAAAAAATTTCTAGCCCTAGAAGAAGTTCCCAAGGTCGAGTTTTAGGAATTTGAGTCAGAAAAGCTTTAAAGAAAAGACTAATAATCACCACATGGTTTATGCAGAGAAATGGTGGTTGATCGATCAGGTTAATTAACTATAATTTTACAATGTACCAAAGATAAAAATCTGTTTCATATTTAGGTCTTTGAAACGTCACAAGAAATTAATTAGTTCATTTGTATAACAAAGACACAGTTTATGTTTATGAGAAAATCATGGTTAAAAGTTTGAAGAAGAACAATGGTGCTTAGCAAAAGGGGTCCAGTTCTTTCCTTATGATCCATATTATGTTGCTGAGTGTCTGGAGTCAATTACAGATCATCTCTCTGGTACTGCCCTGAGTTAAGAAGGACTCAGAACTAAGTGTGGGAGAAACCAATCTTGTTTCCGAGAGTATCACATATTGACTTTGTTCACCTGGGTTAGACATAAAACTTAAAAATGAATGTGCATTTTGATGTTGACTTAAAAGGAAAGACATCAAGTCTTAACGTGAGACCTGTTCCCACTGCAATCAGAGAGAGACGCTTCCCCCAGAGTTGATTACCTGAAGTTCATTTAGATTCACAGCCATTGGTTGAATTCCAATTGTAGAAAATGAGTTTTTGAAACTAAGAAATATATTTACTGACCTAGTAATTTTTTTGCCTTATATCTTCTTGGGTAATAATGTATTCATAGCTGTATGAGTATTCAAAGAGGGTTAATTTTTAGCATTTGGACCTCCTGTTAGAATTCAGAGTATTATAATAATATAATGAACCTCTTTAAAGTATTTGAGTTAATTGCAAAAATTAAATATTAAAATATAATAAAAACACTAAAGCTGTAAAGATCAAAAACCAACATGTTAATGTGTAAATGTACCAGCTATCAATTAACCAAGTACTGAATTAATTAATTAATTAATTAATTAATTAATTTATGATGGAGTCCCACTCTGTTGCCCAGGCTGGAGTGCACTGGCACCATCTTGGCTCACCGCGGCCTCCGTCTCCTGGGTTCAAGTGATTCTCCTGCCTCAGCCTCCCAAGTAGCTGGGACTACAGGTGCACACCAGCACACCTGGCTAATTTTTGTAGTTTTAGTAGAGATGGGGTTTCACCATATTGGTCAGGCTGGTCTTGAACTCCTGACCTCAAGTGGTCCACCCGCCTCAGCCTCCCAAAGTGCTGGGATCACAGGTGTGAGCCACTGCCCCTGGCCACTGAATTTATTTATTTGTTATGAAAAGAAACACTTGCTAGATCATTAACAAGAAAAGTCCAGGAATTTTAAAGGGAGGGAGTCTCCTGTGGTTACATAAATTATATGTGAAACTTGCACCCTGAATAGGGTGACAGGAGTCCATAAATTGATTTTGTATTGGTTATAATGAATTTTATTGTTTATTGCTCAGTATAAAGTGTTCTGTTATGTTCTGTGGTGGACCAGCATCTTAGATTTGCTCACGTCATATCTGTTTATCACCCTAGTTGGTTAGATCTAGTTAGAGTGAAATATATCATCCTACTTAGACATAGTTCAAGTTGTAAGTGAAAGACTTTTCTTTTATATTGGTGTATAGAAAGGTAGAGACAGTGTATGGCTTAGCTGAACTGAGGTGGTGAAAGTGTGCTGCACTGTGAACGCAGAGTGGTGCTTCTCAGTGGCCCTCTTTTGCCTTTTCAGATGTCAGGCCCTCTGACTGGCTTTAATCAACTAGTAAAACATCATGAACATGATCCAACTAATTTGTGATGTGCTTTATATACATCTTGATTTGGATTGATAACCATTTGTTTAACATTTTTGCATCACTATTCATGAGTGATGATGTCCTGTGATATTCCTTGGAATGTTCTTGTCAGAATTTGATATTAACTCCATACTGAACTCATAAAATAAACTGAGAAGTATTTCTTATATTTTTTGGATAATTCGTGGTAATATTGTTGTTTCTGTTGAGAACAGGCCCCCTAATCTGGCCATAAACTGGCCCCAAAACTGGCCATAAACAAAATCTCTGCAGCACTGTGACATGTTCGTGATGGCCATGACACCCACGCTGAAGTTGTGGGTTTATCAAAATGAGGGCAAGGAACATCTGGCCCACCCAGGGTGGAAAACTGCTTAAAGGTGTTCCTGAGTCACAAAAAATAGCATGAGCGATCTGTGCCTTAAGGATGTGTTCCTGCTGCAGATAACTAGCCAGAGCCCATCCCTTTGTTTCGGCCCATCCCTTTGTTTCCCGTAAGGAATATTTTTAGTTAATCTATAATCTATAGAAACAATACCTATCACTGGCTTGATGTCAACAAATATCTCTGTTAGTGGCTCTGAGCTCTGAAGGCTGTAAGTCCCCTGATTTCCCAGTCCACACTCTATATTTCTGTGCATGTGTCTTTAATTCCTCTAGCACTGCTGGATTAGGGTCTCCATGATCGAGCTGGTCTTGTCAAGTGGTGCCCATACATGGGGCTTGAACCCAGGTCGAAGGGTCGCCAGAGCAATGGTTGGAGAACATGGAACTAAGCTGGAGGACACCCGAGTACTCTTAAGCAATCCCCGTGGTGAGTAAGAAGGGGAGCTCAGAAGCATCTGGGTAACAATGGGACAAGTGCAGGCTCTGGTTCATTCCACCTTGGAACCTTTTCACACTGATGATGAGGAGGAAGGAGAGTATAATGAAGTAATATAGCAAGTTTGTTTGCCAGCTAAAGCTAAAGCGGCAAAGGAGGAAGAGGTTTGTCCCTACCCTTCTGCGTCCCCTCATTATTTTGAAGAAATAGAGTGGCCTGACCCTACAGATCTTTCTTTTTTGGAGGAAGCTGGGTGAAAAGTAGTTGCCCCAGTGACTGTTCGAGCAGCTCCTCAAGAGACTGCTCTCAGTTATATTCAGGCAGGAATCCAGCAAGCTAGAAGAGAGGGTGATATAGAGGCTTGGCAGTTCCCTGTTAGGATACACCCCCCAGATCAACAGGGAAATATTATAGCTACATTTGAGCCTTTTCCTTTCAAATTACTCAAAGAATTTAAACAAGCTATTAATCAATATGGACCAGGTTCTCCTTTTGTAATGGGGCTGTTAAAGAATGTTGCTGTCTTCAGTCAGATGTTGCCAGCAGAGACGGTAGGATTACTTGTAGGTAGGTCTAGTTTAAATGTAAAAGGACAACAAGTACAAACAGGAGTCATTGATTCAGATTACAATGGGGAAATTCCAATTGTTATGTCTACTTCTGTTCCCTGGAAAGCAGAGCCAGGAGAGCATATAGCACAGCTCCTGATTGTGCCATATGTGGAAATGGGGAAAAATGAAATTAAATGAACAGGAGGATTTAGAAGCACAAATAAACAAGGCAAAGCAGCTTACTGGGCGAATCAAATTACTGATAAATAACCTACCTGTGAAATAACTATTCAGGGAAAGAAGTATAAAGGTTTGGTATATACAGGAGCAGACATTTCAATAATTTCTCTGCAGTACTGGCTGTCCGCGTGGCCAACTCAACCCACTAAATTTAACATAGTTGGAGTTGGTAAAGCCCCTGAAGTATATCAAAGTAGTTATATTTTGCATTGTGAAGGGCCCAATGGACAGTCTGGGACTATTCAACCAATTATAACTTCTGTACCTACAAATTTATGGGGAAGAGATTTATTACAGCAATGGGGAGTACAAGTTCTAATTCCAGAACAATTATATAGCCCTCAAAGTCAACATATGATGCATGAAATGGGGCATGTCCCTGGTATGGGACTAGGAAAAAATTTGCAAGGTTTTAAAGAACCGCTTAAAGCAGAAAGACAAAGTTCCTGCCAAGGTTTAGGATATCATTTTTTATGGTGGCCATTGTTAAGCCTCCAGAACCTATACCTTTAAAATGGTTAACAGATAAACCAATTTGGATAGAACAATGGCTGCTAAGCGAAGAGAAACTGGAGGCTTTAGAGGACTTACTTATTAAACAATTAGAAAAAGGACATATAGCGCCAACATTTTCCCCTTGGAATTCTCCAGTTTTTGTAATTAAAAAAAAAAAATCAGGTAAATGGAGAATGTTGACATATCTTAGAGCCATTAATTCAGTTATACAACCTATGGGAGCATTGCAGCCAGGACTGCCTTCTCCTGCTTTGATTCCAAAAAATTGGCCTTTAATCATCATAGATTTAAAAGACTGTTTCTTTACTATCCCTTTAGCTGGGCAAGACTGTGAATGGTTTGCACTTACAATTCCTGCAGTAAACAACCTTCAGCCTGCTAAGCATTTTCATTGGAAAGTGTTGCTACAAGGCATGCTAAACAGTCCAACAATTTGCCAGACTTACGTAGGGCAAGCAATTGAACCTACTCATAAAAAGTTATCACAGTGTTACATTATTCATTATATGGATGGTATACTTTGCGCTGCTCCCGCTTGAGAAATATTACTCAAACGTTATGATCACTTGCAAAATTTGATTTCTCGTGTTGGTTTAATTATAGCTCCTGACAAAAGTCAGACTACTACTCCTTACTCCTACTTGGGGACTTCAGTAAATGACACTACCATTGTGCCACAGAAAGTAACCATACATAGGGATCAATTGAAAACATCAAATGACTTTCAAAAATTACTAGGGGACATTAATTGGATATGATCTGCTCTAGGCATTCCTACCTATGCCATGAGTAATCTATTTTCTATCCTTAGAGGAGATTCTAATCTCACTAGCCCTCAACAATTAACAAAGGAGGCTGAGACAGAGTTACAGCTGATTGAGAAGCAAGTGCATAAGACTCAAATAAATAGAACAGAACCAGAGAAGACTCTAGATTTGCTAATTTTTCCAACTCAGCATTAACCTACTGGTGTTATTGTCTAAGAGCAGGACTTAGTAGAATGGCTTTTTCTTCTACATACTAATTCACGGACTCTAACTCCTTATTTAGATCAAATCGCTACTATGATAGGAAATGGGAGAACTTGGATTGTTAATTTACGTGGATATGATCCTGGAAAAATTATTGTCCCTCTCATGAAGGCACAAATACAGCAAGCCTTTATAAATAGTCTTACTTGGCAAACCCATTTAGCTGATTTCATGGGTGTTCTTGAAAATCACTTTCTGAAAACAAAATTATTTCAATTTTTGAAATTAACTAATTGGATTCTCCCTAAAATTAAATTTAAACCAATTGAAGGTGCTGAAAATGTTTTTACAGATGGGTCTAGTAATGGTAAATCTTCTTATTCTGGCTTGAAAGGTAAAGTTTTTCAGACTCCCTATACTTCAGCTCAAAAAGCCAGGCTTGTAGCTGTAATTGAGGTATTGACTGCTTTTATTATGCCTATTAATGTGATTTATGATTCTTCATATGCGGTTCATTCCACACAATTAATTGAAAATGCTCAGTTATTATTTGATACAGATGAATAACTGATGACTTTATTTACCCAACTGCAAACAGCAGTTAGGAGTATAATGCACCCTTTTTAATATCACTCACATTAGGGCTCATACACCTCTTCCAGGACCTTTAACTGAAGGGAATCAAATGGCTGATCACCTAGTTGCTACTGCAGTATCTAATGCCAGACACTTTCACAATTTAACCCATATTAATGCCTCTGGTCTCAAATGCAGATACAGCATTACCTGGAAAGAAGCTAAAGCTATTATCCAGTGATGCCCAACTTGCCAAATGGTGCATTCCTTATCTTTTACAGGAGGAGTTAATCCTCGAGGATTGGAACCTAATTCTCTTTGGCAAATGGATGTCACACATGTTCCCTCGTTTGGGAGACTAGCTTATGTACATGTATGTGTGGACACCTTTTCTCATTTTGTCTGGGCTACATGCCAATCAGGAGAGTCTTCTGCCTGTGTTAAGTGTCAGCTTTTGCAGTGATGGGCATTCCAGCTTCTATTAAACAGATAATGCCCCAGGCTACACTAGCCAAGCTCTAGATACATTTTTCTCTATATGGAATATTAAACACATTACTGGCATCCCATATAATTCTCAAGGACAAGCCATAGTAGAAAAGCCATAGTAGAAAGAATGAATCTCTCCCTAAAATGACAATTGCAAAAGCAGAAAGGGGGAAACTAGGACCATGGGACACCACATATACAATTGAATCCAACATTATTAATTCTAAATTTTTTTAGCCTGCCTAAAGGCCAGATGCTATCAGCAGCTGAACAGCATCTACAGAAACCAGCTACAAAAACTGAAGCAGAACAACTGGTTTGGTGGAGAGATCCGACAACAAAAAGTTGGGAAATAGGTAAAATAATAACTTAGGGTAGAGGTTATGCTTGTGTTTCTCCAGGCCAGAACCAGCAGTCGATTTGGATACCATCAAGACACCCGAAAACTTTATCATGAGCCAGATACCCAGGAAGAGGTTTCGGGAGGATCCCAAAGACCCACCGGTGGCAGCATTGTCCAAATTGACACTGAGGAGGACCCCAACTGTCATGAGCAACACCCGTCGAATGCAGCCACCTACCTGGGGACAGATCAAGAAGCTGTCACAGATGGCAGAAGAAAACCTGAGGAAAGCGGGACAACCAGTCACAATGAGTAATTTAATGATAGCTATGATAGCAGTGATCACCATTGCTGTGAGTATTCCTTTAGCAAGGGGCTGACACAGAAAACAATTATACTTACTGGGCATATTTATCAATGTTGGCTGGCAATAATGCCTGGATGTAATCACTCTATGGCACAGTTACACATGCTTTCTGATCTCAGTATTTACCATAATAAATCTGCTCCTATAATTGAGGCATACCATCCTCAAAAACCTATTTGTAAACAGAATTGGACCTGGCCAGAAATAATGAACATACTTGTTTGGGAAGATTGCACTGCAGAACAGGCAGAGGGGCTGTGCAACGATTCCTATGGAATCATTATTGATTGGTCCCCTAAGGGGATGTTCAGCTTGAATTGCACCTCTCAGTCTGTGTGCCATGGCCACACTATGTTCAGCTGGTCTAAACAAAATGGTCATATGGTAGAAATAGTAAGAAATATGGCAAGAGTTCCTATTATTTGGAAACATGATGGTATAGTGGCACCTCAACCTCAAATGATATGGACCGCTGTAGGAGTTAAACTAAAGATTTGTGGAAACTATTAATGGCTCTTAAATAAGATCAAAATCTGGGAAAGAATAAAAAAGCATCTAGAAGGACACTCTACAAACTTGTCTTTGGATATTGCAAAATTAAAAGAACAAATGTTCAAAGCATCCCAGGCACACATGACCTTAATGCCAGGAACTGGAGTGCTTGAAGGAGCTGCAGACAGATTAGCAGCTATTAACCCATTAAAATGGATAAAGACACTTGGAGGCTCTGTGATTTCAATGATGATTGTGCTTTTAGTCTGTGTTGTTTGTCTTTGTATAGGAAAAAATAGTTGTGATAGTGGCATTGTTTTCCATTATTACTCTTTTTAATGTCTTTATGGAAGATAGCTGGATTCTCACATTTAGTCTGTTGTGATATTTTGTGTCATGTAGCTCCTGGAAAATTCAACTGTATACTCATGGGTGAATTAGATTTTTTTAAAAAGTCAGAAAGAATCATTATATTATGTGCACTTCCTGAATGTGTCTCAGAGACCCATAAGCATTGCAAGATCACACTTTGAGATCTGCTGCTCTTATCTACCTCAATCTTAAATTGCTAGATTTTAGATTTTTTTTATGACCATGCCAGAATTTGAACTCAAATCTGCCACGTTGAAGATACCACACTCACTCCTTCTCTCAAAACATGCTGGTATCTGGAAACCTCATAGATAATAGTGATAACAGGAAACTAGGGAGAAAGCAGCAACAGACAATAAAAGATCACAGAAAACAGAGCAATGCATGGGATATGAGGTAGAGGCTGCCTGCTATGCTACCTAGAAAAGATGACAGATTTCTCAAACTAAATACCTGAGGCATATTCTATTCAAAGTCCAAAATTTGCTGAATGACCTCAATCTCCCATTTTTTAATATTAATTGCTAATGTCTTGTCTTATTCACTGGACAACAGAGGGAAAGGTGTATGAGCAAGGGCCAGCCCTACAGTGACTGCTGTTATCTTCCCTGAATAGCTCACATATGTTTAGACTTTAGAGTGACTAATGCTTATTTTCTCAATGTAAGCACATTCTGCAACTGTAAGAATTTGACTTTTACTTTCTCAAATAAAAAATAGAATTAAGACATTGTACATCTAAAATAGAATTGGCGTTATGCATTTCTTTATATATATGTATTCTATATACACACAATTAGAAAGAAAATATTGAGAAAGAATTATTTTGATGATTATTCTAGTGATTGATCAACTTCCACTTGCTCAAGGGGTAACTGTTCTGTTATTGTCATGACTAAATTACAATAACTCAAGTGATTCTTGGAGACATGCTAATTTTTAAATATATGTCAGGGAAACCAATATTATGGTTCTTGATAAAAATGGTGTAGAAAAAATAATACTCTGCAGTCACACATTCAAATTATATAGTTTAAAGTAGGAGACAAACATGAGCTTTAAAGACAATAAGATCTGGCCGGGCGCGGTGGCTCACGCCTGTAATCCCAGCACTTTGGGAGGCCGAGGCGGGTGGATCACGAGGTCAGGAGATCGAGACCATCCTGGCTAACACGGTGAAACCCCGTCTCTACTAAAAATACTAAAAATTAGCCGGGCGTGGTGGCGGGCGCCTGTAGTCCCAGCTACTCGGGAGGCTGAGGCAGGAGAATGGCATGAACCCAGGAGGCGGAGCTTGCAGTGAGCCGAGATCGCGCCACTGCACTCCAGCCTGGGCGACAGAGCGAGACTCTGTCTCAAAAAAAAAAAAAAAAAAAAAAAGACAATAAGATCTTTTAGAGTTTATCTAATTCTTCAGTGGCTCAGTTTTTTCAACTGCAAAATGAGAAAGCTAATCAACAAGCTACAGTGTTACTATGAGAATAGGAGGGCATCTATCCCATAATACCATTTAATAATGTCTAGAATAGTTGCTGATTATTATTTAATAGAGAGGTAGTCAGCATCTATTCCATGAGAGAAAATGAGAGAGATGAGGAAACAAAAATTAAACTTAATTTAATTTAATAAAATAAAACTAAAATAAAACTAGCTATAGAAGTTAATTTTAAAATGACACATTTGCTAAATTGAAAGAATCTTTCATTGTAATTATCATTGACCAGGAATGAATATTTTATTCAAGAATTTTTTAATATGCAAATGCGAGTCACCATAATGTTCTGAGCATGATATTATCTGAAGGTGGTCATGACACTTGGCACACCTGGTGATAAGGAGAAGGTGGGAATAGCCATACTGGCCATGCCAGATGGGCCTAGTTTTTAATTGCCTGCCTTTGCATATTAAAGGTTGCCAGCCTGGCTCTTTAAGCTGCCTTTCTGTTAGAAAAGAAATGACTCACAGGTTGTTTCTATTAAAAGAAAAGTTTCCACCTAGAATCTTTACCTTATCTAGCTGCCTAAAATTAATTCTTAATAACTCCTGTATTATCGCCATCATGGGCTATACTGTTCTGGGGTCCTAGGTAAACTTGAAAGGCAGTCTAGGCAACAAGGACTGCAATTCCTGAGCAAGTCCTGGTGCTATGCTGGATTTGTAGTCTGGGTGCACATGACCCAGTGAAACACCAGCTGGGGTGGCCAAAGGAGTGTTTGAAACACTTCTCCCTCAACCCTAGGCAGTGCAGCTTGCAGCTCCAGGAGAGACTAGTTCCTTGCACTTGAGAGGAGAGGGGAAAGAAAAGAAGACTTTTCTTACAACTTGGATACCCGCTCAGCCACAGTAGAATAAAGCACTAGGCAGAGTACTGAGGCATCCATTCCAGGCCCTAGCTCCACTCTGGGCCAGAAGGGAACCCACTGCCTTGAAGGGAAGGACCAGTCCTGACAGAATTCATCACCACTGACTAAAAAGTTCTTAGGCCCTGAATAATCAGCAGTGGTAGTCAGGCAGTACTTGCAGTGGATCTTAGGTGAGACTCAGAACTGTGTTCTGGCTTCAGGTGTGACCCAGCACATTCCCAGCTGTGGTGACTACAGGGAGGAATTCTTTCTGCTTGAAAAAGCATGAAAGAAGAGAAGAGGACTTTATCTTGCAGTTTAAGTACCAGCTAGGTTACGGTGTGGTAGAACACCAAGAGGATTCCTGGGGTCCCTGATTCTAGGCTGTGGCTGCTGGATGACATTTCTGGACCTGCTCTGTGCCAGAGAGTAGCCCACTGACCTGAACAGAGAGTCTTGGGGCTAGAAGCATTCACCACAAGCTGAGACTCTTTTGCCTGTGGAAAGAATAGGGAAGAATGGGAAGGACTTTGCCTTGTAGCTTGGGTGCAAGCACAGTGACAGTAGATTAGGACACCTGTAGACAGTAGACTCCTAAAGCCCTGCCTCCCAGACAGCATCTCTGGACCCACCTGGAGCCGAGGGTATCTCACTGCCATGAAAGGATAGACACAAGCCTGGCTGGATTTGCCACCTGCTGATTGTAGAGTCCTAGGGCCTTGAGCAAACATAGGTGGTAGCCAGGCATGTTTACCACAGGCCTTGGGTGAGAACCAGTGATTTGCTGGCTTTGGGTTTGACCCAGTGCAGTCTCTGTGGTGGTGGCCACAGGGGTGCTTGTATCACCACTACCCTAGCTCCAGGAGGCTCAGCACAGATGGAGACTTTGTCTGTCTGGGAGAAAGTAAGGGAAGAGAACACGAGTCTCTTGCCTTAGAGAATTCTTCAGGATCTTATTCAAGACCACTGAGGTTGTATGTCTACAAGTCTGTAAGAGAAACCGTGTTAGAGGGTTTGGGGTGCTCTCTAATGCATGTATGGCTGCAGTGACCAAAACCTTATATCACAATACCCAAGTTCCTTCAAATACCTGGAAAGCCTCCCCAAGAGGGTTGGGTACTGATAAGTGCAAATTGTGAAGACTATCTAACTTTTCAATTGCTAGACACCACGAACATCCACAAGCATGAAGACCACAAGGAAAACATGACCTCACCACATGAACTAAATAAGACATAGTGACTAATCCTGGAGAGTTGGAGATATGTGACTTTATAGACAAAGAATTAGAAATAGCTATAAGTGGAAGCTAAATTAAATGCATGATAGATAACACAGAGAAGAAATTCAGAATCTGAACAGATAAATTTAATGGACAGATTAAAATAATTAAATAGAGTCAAGCAGAAAATGTGTTGCTGAAAGATGCAATTGAAATATCAAAAAATGCATTAGAGTCTCAACAGCAGAACGGAGCAAACAAATGAAAAAATTAGTGAGTTGGAAGATAGCCTATTGGAAAAACCACAGTCAGATAAGACAAACAACAACAACACAAACAATAAAAAGAATAAAGCAGTCCAGCCAGAGCAATCAGAGAAGAGAAAGAAATAAAGGGCATCTAAATCAGTAAAGAGAAAGTCAAACTGTCACTGTTCACCAATGATATGATTATACACCTAGTAAACTGTAAAGACTCATTCAGAAAACTTCTAGAACTGATAAATGAAGTCAGTAAAGTTTCAGGATACAAAATCAATGTACACAAATCAGTAGCACTGCTATACACCAACAGTGAAACAGCTGCAGAAAAAGTAAAATGTTTAGGAATATATCTAACCAAGGAGGTGAAAGGCCTCTACAAGAAAAACTACAAAACACTGCTGCAAGAAATTATAGACAACACAAATGGAAACACATCCCATGGTCATGGAATATGGAATCGATATTGTGAAAATGACCAGACTGACAAAAGCAATCTACAAATTCAATGCAATTCCCATCAAAATACCACCATCACTCTTCACACAACAAGAAGAAGCAATCCTAAAATTCATATGGAACCAAAAAAGAGCCCATGTAGCCAAAGCAAGACTAAGCAAAAAGAACAAATCTAGAGACCTCACATTACCTGACTTCAAACTATACTATAATATTATAGTCACCAAAACAGCATGGTACTGGTATAAAAATAGGCACAGAGACTAATGGAACACAATAGAGAATGGAGAAATAAAGCCAAATACTTACAGTCAACTGATCTTCATCAAAGCAAACAAAAACATAAAGTGAGGAAAGGACACCCTATTTAACAAATGGTGCTGGGATAATTGGCAAGACACATGGAGAAGAATGAAATTGGATCCTTGTTTTCCATCTTACACAAAAATCAACTAAAGATGGATCAAATACTTCAATCTAAGACTTGAAACAATACAAATTCTAGAAGATAACATTAGAAAAATCCTTCTAGACATTGACTTAGGCAAAGGCTTTATGACCAAGAACCCAAAAGCAAATGCAACAAAAACAAAGATAAATAGATGGAACTTAATTAAACTAAAAAGCTTCTGGACAGCAAAAGAAATAATCAGCAGAGTAAAGAGACAACCCATAGAGTGGAAGAAAATCTTTGTAATCTACACATCTGACAAAGGACTAATATCCAGAATATACAAGGAACTCAAACAAATCAGCAAGAAAAAAGCAATCTCATCAGAAAGTGGGCTTTGTTAAGGACATGGTTAGACAATTATCAAAAAAAAAAAGATATAAAAATGGCCAAAAAACATATAAAAAATGCTCAGCCTCACTAATTATCAGGGAAATGCAAATAAAAACAACAATGCAATGCCATCTTACTCCTATAAGAATGGCCATAATAAAAAAGTCAAAAAATAATAGATGTTGGCATGAATGTGATGAAAAGGGAACACTTTTACAGTGTTGGTGGACATGTAAACCAGTACAACCACTATGGAAAACAGTGTGGGGATTCCTTAAAGAACTAAAAGTCTATTTACTGTTTTATCCAGCAATCCCATTACTAGGTATCTACCCAGAGGAAAAAGAAGTCATTATACGAAATAGATACTTGCACACGCATCTTTATGGCAGCACAATTTGCCATTGCAAAAACATGGTATCAGCCCAAATGCCCATCAATCAATGAGTGGATAAAGACAAAACGTATACATATATTTATACTATTCAGCCATAAAAGGAATAAAATAATAGCATTGGCAGCAACCTAAATCAAATTGGAGACCATTATTCTAAGTGAAGTAACTCAGGAATGGAAACTGAAACGTTGTATGTTCTCACACATAAGCGGGAGCTAAGCTATGAGGATGCAAAGTCATGAGAATAATACAATGGACTTTGGGAACTCAGAGGGAAGGGTGGGAGTGGGTTGATGGATAAGACTACATTTTGGGTACCATGTACACTGCTTGAGTGATGGGTGCCCCAAAATATCAGAAATCACCACTGAAGAACTTATCCATGTAACAAATCTGGATAAGGATCTGGGGAACAAACGGCACCTGTTCCCCCCCAAATCTGTTGAAATAAAAAAAAATCATTGGGAAAAAACAAGGATAAAGCACACTTAACAATCTCTAGAAAACCGTTCCAATCATGCAAATCTATGTTATTGGTCTTAAACAGGAGGGAGAGACATAGGGAAAGAAAATTTATTCAAAGGTTTAATAACAGAAAAAGTTCCAAACCTAGAGAAAGACATCAACATTCAATATAAGAAGATTGTAGAAAAACAAGCAATTTTAACCCAAAGTAGGCTACCTGAAAACAGAATAATCAAACTCTCAAATGTCAAGGATAAATAAATAATTTTAAAAGCAGCAAGAGAAAAGAAACAAATAATGCACAATGGAGCTCCAGTATGTCTGGCAGCAGAACTCTCAGTGGAAACCTTACAGGCCAGGAGAGAGTGGCATGACATATAAGGGGCTGAAAGAGAAAAACTTATCCTAGAATCATATATCCAGTGAAAATATCCTCCAAACATGAAGGAGTTATAAAGACTTTTCCAGACAAACAAAAGCTGAGGGATTTCATCAATACCAGACCTGTTCTACAAGAAATGCTAAAGGGAGTTCTTCAATCTGATTGAAAAAGATGTTAACAAACAACAGCAAATCATCTGAATGTTCAAAACTCACTGGTAGTGGTATATAAACAAAAATCCACAGAATATTACAACACTGTAATGATAGTGTGTAAACTATGCATATCTTGAGTAGAAAGACTAAAAAATAAACCTATCAAAAATAATAACTACAACAACTTTTCAAGACATGGGCAGTACAATAAGATATAATACAAACAGCTAAATGTTACAAAGCATAGAGATGAAGTCAAAATCTAGAGTTTTTATCAGTGGTTTTTTTTTTTGGCCTATTAGTTTGTGTGTTTCTTTATGTAATCATTGTTAAGTTGTCATCGATTTAAAACAATGGGTTATATTATTTGCAAACCTCATAGTAACCTCAAATCAAAATGCATTCAACAGACCCACAAAAAATAAGAAGCAAGAAATTAAAACATACCATCAGGGGCATTACCTTCACTAAAAGGTAGATAGGATGGAAGAAATGAAGGAAAACAAGACCAAAAAACAACCAGAAAACAAATAACAAAATGGCAGGTGTAAGTTATTGCTTATCAATAATAACATTGAATGTAAATGAAGTAAACTGACCAATCAAAATACAGAATGGCTGAATGCATTAAAAAAAAAAAAAACGATGATCCCAATGATCTGTTGCCTACAAGAAATATACTTAACCTATAAAGAAACACATAGACTGACAATAAAAGGATGGAAAAGATATTCCATGCTAATGGAAACCCAAAAAGAGCAGGAGTAGTTACACTTATATCAAACAAAATAGATTTCAAAAGAAAAGCTATATAAAGAGACAAAGAAGGTCACTATATAAAGATAAAAGGGTCAATTCAGCAAGAGGATATAACAATTGTAAATATATATGCACTCAACACTGGAGCACCTAGATAAAAAGGAAATATTATTAGAGCTAAAGAGCAAGATAAGCCCCAATAGTAGCTGGAGACATCAGCACCCCACTTTTGTCATTGGACATTATCATCCAGACAGAAAATTAACAAAGAAACATTGGACTTGATCTGCACTATAGATCAAATGGACCTAATAGACATTTAGAGAACATTTCATGCAATGCTGCAGAATACACACTCTTCTCCTCAGCACATAGATCATTATTAAAAATAGACCATTTGTTAGCTCATGAAACAATTGTTAAAAATTCAAAACAACTGAAATTATATTACATATTTTCTCTAACCACAATGGAATAAAACTAGAAATCAATAACAGAGGAATTTTGGAAACTATACAAGCACACAGAAATTAGATAATATGCTTCTAAATTACCAGTGAGTCAATGAGGATATTAAGAAGGAAATTGAAAATTTTTTTGAAACAAATGAAAATGGAAACATAGCATACCAAATCGTAAGGAATATGGTGAAAGTAGTACTAAGAAAAAGGTTATATTTATAAGTGTCTATATAAAAAAATGTAGAAAAACTTCAGGTAAAAAAAACCCTAATGATACATCTTAATGAAGCAGAAAGTAACAGTCAACCAAATGTAAAGCTAGTGCAAGAAAATAAATAATAAAGATCAGGGCAGAAATAAATGAAACTGAAATAAAAAATAGAAATGATCAGTAAAATGAAAAATTAGTGTTTTGAAAAGATAAAATTGACAAACCTTTAGCCTGACAACTAAGAAAGAAAAGCAAGATATCTAAATAAATAAAATCAGAGATGAAAAAGGAGATATAGCCAATACTGCAGAAATTCAATGGATCACTAGAGAATACCATGAGCAACTACACGTCAATAAATTGGATTATCTAAAATAAATTAATAAATTCCTAGACACATGCAACTTACTAAGACTGAATCGTGAAAAAAATCCAAAAGCAGAACAGACCAAAGTCAGTAATGAGATCAAAGCCATAATAAGACGTCTCCCAGCACAGAAAATTCTTGGGACCCAATGGCTTCACTGCAAAATTTTACCAAACATTTAAAGAACTAATATAAATCCTACTCAAACTATCCCAAAAAATAGAAGAGGAAGGAATACTTCCAAACTTACTCTATGAGGTCAGTATTACACTGCTACTAAAACCAGAAGAACACACCTTAAAAAAAAGAAAACTATCAGGCAATATTTCTGATGAATACTGCTGAAAAATCCTCAGCAAATTACCAGCAATCCAAATTTATCAACACATTAAAAAGATCAGCATAATCAAGTAGGGTTTATGCCAGGGATGTAACAATGTTTCAACATACACGAGTGAATCAATGTGACACATCATATCAGCAGAATGAAGGACACAAACCATATGGTCATTTTAATTGACTCTGAAAAAGCATTTGATAAAGTGCAATGTCCCTTCATAATTTAAAATTAAACCCTCAAAAAAACAGTGCAAGAAGGAACATACCTCAACACAATAAAAGCAATATTCAACAGAATCACAGCCAGTATCATACTGAATGGGGAAAAACTAAAAGCCTTTTATTTAAGATTTGGAACACAACAAGTATGCCCACTTTTACCACTTTTATTCGATATAGTACTGGAAGTCCTAAGTTAAACAGTCAGACAAGAAAAATACACAAATTGCATCCAAATTGAAAAGGAAAAACTCAAATTATCCTTGTTTGCAGATGATATAATCTTATATTTGAAAAAATACTAAATACTACACAAAAACCTGTTAGAACTGTTAAACAAATTCAGTAAAGTTGCAAGATACAAAACCAACATACAGAAATTAGTAGCATTTCCATATGCCAATAGCTAAAAATCTAAAAAAGACATCAAGAAAGTAATCTCATTCACAATAGCTACCAATAAAATAAAATACTTAGGAATTAACTTAACCAAAGAAGTGAAAGATCTCTGCAATGAAAACTATAAAACATTGATGAAATAAATTTAAGAAAACATTTAAAAAATGGCAAGATATTCCATGTTCATGGGTTGGAAGAATCAATGTTGTTAAAAAACGTCCATATTACACAAAGCAATTTATAGATTCAATGCAATCTCTATCAAAATACCAATGGCATTCTTCACAGAAATAGAAAAAAGAATCCTAAAATTTATATGGAACTACAAAAGTCTCAGCATAGCCAAAGACATCCTGAGCAAAAAGAACAGAACTGGAAGAATTACATTACCTGACTTCAAATTACACTACAGAGTTTAATAACCAAAACAGTATGGTTCTTGCATAAAAACAGACACATAGACTACTCAAACAAAATAGAGAAACTAGAAGCAAATCTGTACATCTACAGTGAATTTATTTTAGGCAAAGGTGTCAAGAACTTACATTGGGGAATGAACAGCCTCTTTAATAAATAGTGCTAGAAAAACTGAATATCCGTATGCAGAAAAATGAAACTAGACTCCTATCTATCACCATGTACAATAATCAAATAAAAATGGATTAAAGACTTAAATCTAAGACCTCAAGCTATGAAACTACTAAAAGAAAACTTTGGGAAAACTATCGAGGACATTGGACTGGGCAAAGATTTCTTGAGCAATACCTCACAAACACAGGCAAACAAAGCAAAAATGAACAAATGGGATTACATCAAGTTAAAAAGCTTCTGCACAGCAAAGGAAACAATCAACAAAGTGAAGAGATAACCCACAGCATGAGAGGAAATATTTGCAAACTATCTATCTGACAAAGGATTAATAATCAGAATATATAAGGAGCTCAAACAACTCTATAGGAAAATAATAATCTGATTTTAAAATGGGCAAAGATCTGAATAGGCATTTCTCAAAAGAAGACATACAAATGGATAACAGATATATGTGAAGGTACTCAACATCACTGATCATCAGAGAAATGCAAATCAAAACTACAATGATACATTATCTCGCCACAATTAAAATGGCTTATAGCCAAAAGACAAGCCTAAACAAATGCTGGTGAGAATATGGAGTAAAGGGAACTCTTACACTGTTGGTGGGAATGTAAATTAGTACCACCACTATACAGAACAATTTGGAGGTTCTTCAAAAAATTAAAATTTGAGCTACCATATGATCCATGCTAGGTATATACCCAAAAGAAAGGAAATCAATATATCAAAGAGAGATCTGCAATCCCTAGTTTGTTGCAGCACTATTTGCAAATTGTTAAGATTTGGAAGCAACCTAAGTGTCCATCAACAGATAAATGAATAAAGAAAATGTGGAACATATACCCTATGAAGTACTATTCAGCCGTAAAAAAGAATGACATCCTGTCATTTGCAGCAATATTGATGGAACTGGAGGTTATTATTTAAGTGGAAAAAGCCAGGCACAGAAATACAAACTATGCACATTTTCACTTGTTTGTGGGAGTTAAAAATGAGAACAATTGAACTCAGGGAGATAGTAGAATGATGAGTACCAGAGGCTGGGAAGGGTAGTGGTGGGGAGTGGTAGTGGAAATGGTTAATGGGTACAAAAATACAGTTAGGTAGAATGAATAAGATCTTGTATTTGATAGCACAATAGAGTGACTACAGTCAACAATAATTTATCTTACATTTAAAAATAACTAAAAGAGTATAACTAGATTGTAATACAAACAAAAAACAGAAATACTTGAGGGGATGGATACCCCATTTACCCTGATGTAATTATTATGTATTTTATGCCTATATTAAAATATCTTATGTACCACATAAATATGTACACCTACTATGTACCTACAAATTGTAAAATAAAGCAATTTTAAAAATGAAGCACTAAGCAATTGCAACTAAATTGGGATACAGAAAAAAAAAGTCTGTTAACATTATTAATAGTGTGTGGAAGTTGTAATACAAATAGAAACTAAAGAAAACCAAATATTATATGCAAGCATTTGGGAAGTAAAGATTAGAATAGATTAGAATAATAAGAAATATAATATAAATTATATACATATATAATTATATAAACATATGTAATTATATAGACATGTATAATTTATAATTATATAAAATTATATAAAGTATAATAAATAATAAATTAAATAGTAAGAATGTATATGAGTTAACAAGAAACTTTGGTAAGGTAGTTCAATTGAAGTTAAGTATAAAAAGATAGTATTTCTCTGTTCTAGCATTAAACTTCTAAAATAAAATTAGAAAATCTTCTATTAGCAAGAGAAAAATAAAATTAAGAAAGTCATGTAACTTATTTAGTGAAAAAAAATTACCTCTTTTTGAAAGGTCAGAAAAATAAGGTATGAGGAGAAAGACATTAAATGTTTTTTGATGGAAAGAAATTATAAAAATTTATTTTTAGATTACCTACATTTACTAAAATTAAAATTTAATGCACAATATAGATTTTCGTTTTTATTGTTCTGGTGTTGGATAAAATAATCTTATAATTTATAGGGAAAATAAATGTTTAAACACAGTTAAAAAAAACTACAAAATGACAGTGAGAATGAAACTGTTTTACCAGAAATTATAACATGTAAGGTGATTAGGAAAAAAACACATTCAAAAACTATATTATTCTGCAACCAGATTACATATAAACATGTATGCTAAATTGCAAAGAAACACATTTCTCTACATCTGTTTGTATGAATACATTGTCATAGTTTTTGTATACATTACTTTTTAACATTTTCTGTGCTGGTACAAACAGATGGACTAAAAAGAGTAGGTCTCTCAGATACAGAGCACAAGACTGCTAAGTGTTTCTGAGAATGTTGTAAATTTATGTTACTGTTCGGTGAAATCCCAGGAAATGAGCAGGTAGAGTTAGCAATGAGCTACCTGTGCCTCAGCCCATGTTTGAGGAATTCTTCACAAGTCTGGAGCTGTAACTTTACTTTTTTGCAAGCTCCTGGCTTCAAGGGAAGCAAATGTTATGAAGCAACTTACAACTTCTGCTACAGTTTTAGAGTCATGTGGACAATGAAGATGATTTTGCAGTTTACCTCATGTTCAGTGTGAGGCCACATCTTATTTAGATGGAAAAATGAATCTATATTGCTCACCTGTGAAGCACTGTGAAACCAACCTGCAGCAATTAAACCACGTAAAAGAATGCCAGAATTCATGGCTTTTTAACCATATCATGCACACTGTTTTTGGAACATGCTTTTGTAACAGGCATTTTGTGTCAGTCTGTATAGCTGAAGGAAACTCTGGCAGCTTTGTTTTCCAACAGGGTGTAAATGCCCCTCACTGCATCACATCGTCAAATCTTCCTCACTGAGTGTTTTCCACAGACCTGAATTTGGTGTTCGGCACAATGCTGCCCTGCCTCTGAAAAGGTGATTATCAGATTACTCAATATTATATCATACTCTTTGTGGTATATAAGATAAGAACCTCATTTTATATTATCCATGTCTTGAAGCATTGAGTAAATAGAAGAATTACATATTGTTCCAATGCCACAAAGAAGCTCAGATGCTACAAACTTTGAGATTGATGTGCTCCCTGTGACATGAAACACATATTGAATATTATCATATAAAATTATAGGCATAACTGTGAAAGTTTCTTTACAAGTTGGGTTTAACTACATATTAACATATAACCTGGTTGAATAATAAATTTTTTGAAATGGTTTAATACTTTTTGAATTGTTTTAATATAAATCATATAATCAAATCAATATTGGTTCAATCTGGGAATAGGCAAAAGTAAGCAGTGAAACAGACTAGAAAATACAGGATCCCAGAATGCATGATGAAATATTAAAAACATTGTATAGATTCATCTGAATTTCTACATGGAAGAAACAAAATTTGGACCTAATTTTATAGGATAAATAAAAACAAATTCTACAACTACTAAAGATGTGAACAATAAACCAATAATAGCTAAAAGTATTGCAAGAAATATTAGGAGCTAGCAATCTACCTAACTTGCCTCTGTGGTGAAAATGAGGGAGTAATTTCCATTGCTATTCCTGAGGTTTCCAATATTCAGGCAATGTGAAGCCTCCTATTATTGACTTTCCAATTGAAAAGGATGCCTTGTGGGAAGTCATAGTCTTCCAAGCATCTCTGAAGGGGTTGGCATGTAACTCACTGAGAGCCCTTTAGTGTGGCAGGCAACACTTCTTTGGGGACTGTAATAAAGGAAGGTGTATTAGTCAGTTTTCACACTGCTATAAAGAACTTCCTGAGACTGGGTAATTTATTAAAAAAATAGTTTAATGGACTCAGAGTTTCCCATGGCTGGAGAGGCCTCAGGAAAGTTACAATCACGGCAGAAGGCGAAGGGGAAGCAAAGCACATCTTATATGGCAGCAGGTGAGAGAAAAAAGACAAGGAAAACTGCCAAACACATTTAAAGCATCATTTCTTGTGAGAACACACTTACTATCACGAGAACCACATGGGGGAAACCATCCCCATTATCCAATCACCTCCTACCAGGTCCCTCCCTGAACACATGGGGATTATAATTGAGATTACGATTCAAAATAAGATTTGAGTGGGAACACAAAGCCAAACCATATCATTTCACCCCGGCCCCTCCCAAATCTCATGTCCTTCTCATATTTCAAAACACAATCATGCCTTCCCAACAGTCCCCCAAAGTCTTAACTCATTCCAGCATTAACCCAAAAGTCCAAGTCCAAAGTTTCATCTGAGACAAGGCAAGTCTCTCTCACCTATGAGTCTAAAAATAAAAAGGTATTTAGTTACTTCCAAGATACAATGGGGGTACAGGCATTTGGTGTATGTTCCCATTCCAATGGGAGAAATTGGCCAAAACAAAGGGGCCACAGGCTGCATGCAAGTTCAAAACCCAATGGGGTAGTCATTAAATCTTAAAGGTCTAAAATAATCTCCCTGACTCCATGTCTCACATCCAGGGCATGCTGATGCAAGGGATGGGCTCCCACAGCTCTGCGGCTTGAAGGGTACAGCCCCTGTGGCTGCTTTCATGTGCTGGCATCGAGTGCCTGCAACTTTTCCAGGTGCTTGGTGCAAGCTGTTGGTGGATTTACCATTATGGGGTCTGGAGGATGGTGGCCCTCTTCTCACAGCTCCACTAGGGAGTTCCCCAGGAGGGACTCTGCATAGGGACTCTGACCTCACATTTCCCTTCCTCACTGCCCTAGCAGAGGTTCTCCATGAGGACTCTGCCCCTGCAGCAGACTTCTGCCTAGACATCCAAGCATTTCCATACATCCTCTGAAATCTAGGTGGAGGTTCTCAAACCTCAACTCTTGCCTTCTGTGCACTCACAGGCCCAACATCACATGTAAGCCACAAAGGCTTGGGGCTTGCACCCTCTGAAGCCATGGCTTAAGCTGCCCCTTTTAGCCACAGTTGGAGCTGGAGCAGCGGGGATACAGGGCATCAAGTCCTGAGGCTGCACAGAGCAGCAGGGCCCTGGGCTCAGCCCAGGAAACCATTTTTTACCATTAAGCCTCCAGGCCTCTGATGCTATAAAGATCTCTGACATGCCCTGGAGACATTTTTCACATTGTCTTGGCTATTAACATTTGGCTCCTAGTTAGTTATGCAAATTTCAAATTTCCTGAATTTCTCCCCAGAAAAACGGGTTTTTATTTTTGACTGCATGGTCAGGCTGCAAATTTTCCAAACTTTTGTTTTCTGCTTTCCTTTTAAACTTAAGTTCAAATTTCAGATCATCTCTCTCAATTTTAAAGTTCCACAGATCTCTAGGGCAGGGACAAAATACTGCCAGTCTCTTTGCTAAAGCATAACAAGAATGACCTTTGCTCCAGTTCCCAATAAGTTCCTCATCTCCATCTGAGACCACCTCAGCCTGGACTTCATTGTCCCTATTACTATCAGCATTTTGGTCAAGACCATTCAACAAGTCCTTAGGGTTCCAAACTTTCCCTCATCTCCCTGTCTTCTGAGCCCTCCAAGATGTTCCAACCTCTGCCCGTTACCCAGTTCCAAAGTTGCTTCCATATTTTTTGCTGTCTTTATAGCGCCTAACTCTCAGTATCAATTTTCTGTATTAGTCTGTTTTCACACTGCTATAAAGAACTGCCTGAGACTCGGCAACTTACAAAGGAAAGAGGTTTAATTGACTCACAGTTCTGCATGGCTGGGGAAGCCTTAGGAAACTTACAATAATGGCAGAAGGCAAAGGGAAAGTAAGGCACATTTTACATGGTGGCACGCAAGAGAGAGAGGACAGAGAAAACTGCCAAACATTTTTCAAACATCAGATCATGTGAGAACTCACTCTATCACGAGAACAGCTTGAGACAAACTGCCTCCATGATCCGATACCTCCCACCAAGTTGTGCCCTCAACACGTGGGGATTACAATTCAGATTACAATTCAAGATGAAATTTGGGTAGGGACACGGAGCCAAACCATATCAGAGGGTGATTTTAGTTAGTGTGTAAAGGTAAGAGCATACAGCTTTAAAACAGTAGGCCTTGGCAGAAGAAGAGATGCCAGTGGCCCAGAATAACACAGTAGATGTGGTACTTGTTAGCCACTTTCATCCTATCTATGCATTCTTCCCTTTTCCCCTTTTCCTTTATGCTAATATCTTAATATCATGATGTTGCTTCTAGCTTCCTCTGATTTAAAGCATGAGGGTTTTGCAACTCCTACTGGGAAAGCCAGTGTTGTTACTTTGAAAAAAACCTACTAGATGTAATTTCATTTTAAGTTTCTTCTGTATTTCAATATAGTTTAGCAAGGGAAGAGATTGAGTGATGGGCTCCATATAACTCTAGAACAAGTAGTACCTGCTAGTTCATCTCTCAGATCAGGTTTATCTATTTCTGCCACCACTCTGAGAAGAGTGTGGTGAAGTCTTCGGCTCCTTTTCTGTTTGTGAGGGTTTAGGTTGTCGTCATTGGTTTCTTCCTTTTGCCTTCTTTAGGCTGAGAGGTTAATGGGTTATCTATTTTTTATAGTAAATCATCTGTCCTAGGTCACTGAGGAGGATTTCAGGGCCTGGGAGAGGGAATGCTGGATCATATTTCTAATCTCATGAGAATCCTCCATACTGTTTTCCATAATGGCTGTACCATCTTACAATCTCATCAACCATGCACAAGAGTTCCAATTTTTCTACATCCTTGTTAACATTTGTTAATTCTATTCTTTTGATAGTGGCCATCTTAGGTGATATTTTGTTGTGGATTTTGATTTGCATTCCTCTTATGGTTAGCGATGTTGACTATCTTTCCATATGCCTGTTGGCCATTTGTATATCTTCTTTGGAGAATTACCTATTCAAGTCCTTTGCTCATCAGATTATTTGTGTTGTTCTTGTTGAGGTTTTGAAGTTCCTTATACATTTTGGATATTAATCTTTTATCATCAGATATACAACTTCCAAATATTTTCTCCCATTTTGTTGGTTGGCTTTTCACTTTGGTGATTGTTTCCTTTGTTGTGCAAATTGGGTAAAGTTTGATGTAGTCCCATTTGTCCATTTTGCTTTTGTTACTTGTGCTTTTAGTGCCATAGCCAAAGAAATCATTGACAAATCCAGTGTCCCAATACTTGCCCTATGCTTTCTGCTAGGAGTTTTATAGTTTTAGGTCTTACAATTAAGTATTTAATCTGTTTTGGGTTAATTTTTCTATATGACATCAGAGTATTTTTAAAATTTTTTCATTGTAAAATCAAATGATATAGTAGATTACATGAAACAAATTTATAGTTAATGAATTATCATGATATGAAGACCCTTGTAAACCACCACCCTGGTTAAGAAATAGAACTTTGCCAGCCACCCATGTGCCCACCCTTGTGCTACAATCAAATCATAGTTACTCTGTTCTTCCATGTGTAACCCTATCCATAATTTCGTGGTAGTAATTTTACTGCATTTCCATATAGTATTATCACCCACCTATGAATCATTAGAAACTCAAATTTATTCTTGCACATTTTAAAACATGGTATATCTTTTAAATCTGTTTAATCTACAGGTACACTGTATTTCTAATTTATCTGTTGAAGGACATGAGCCATTTAAGGACATGAACCATTTGACCTGTAGCTTCCCAAAATCTGGATTTTGCTGATTGCATTTTTTTTTTTTTTTTTGCAGTTTACCATGTTCCATTGTCTCTGTATTTTCTGTGAATTGCCAGTTGGAATCCAAAGGCTTGATCAGATTCAAATTTAATCACTTTGGCAAGAGTATACACAGTGGGGTTTTCTTTCCTCAGAAAGGATATAATTGTCACTTTTTGTTTATGTTAGAAACCATTGAGACTCAAAATATAGATTTATTCACTGGAGATTGCAAAATATTTTAATTGTATTATTTTGTTTTTATACATTACCTGGATGATTTATACAAAATGGTTACCTTTATATATTATTTAGTTATCCAGTGGCACACATCTTATAAGAAAGGCAGGATAAATTGTCAATCATTTCCTTTTCTTTACCTACTTTTCAAGATAATGAATGGATTCCCTGCTATCTTCATAGTGCAACCAATTAATTTAAAATAATATATTAGTATATACTCAAGGATTTCAGCCCCTTATATTGGTTAATTCCTTATTAAAGTAGTTCAAATTTTCCCATTTAGGGCCAGTGGATGCTCTTTTCAGTCATCTTGATATGAGCCTGGAAATCTTTGACCACTTCCTTGCTGTCTGATATGTTGGTATTTTCCTGGCTCACATTATGTATTCCCAGCACAGGTCTGGGATTAGCTATTTATCCCCAAGTACCAAATTTCCATTTACTATCTGGCTTACTTTGATGAAAATGATGTTTCAAAACTATTATCTGAGCACAAGTTCTTTTCAGTGAACACAAATAGGAATGTTATATAAATATTTAAAGTAATTCTTAACTTTACTCTTTTTTTTAGCTTAAATGCAGGAACAAGGTTTTTACCTGATCTCTTTTGTATCACATCTCTCTTTTTTTCACAAAAAGAATTTAAGAATATAGAGACTTAACAGACATACAATGAGAAAATTAAAAGAGCCACAATTTCGAATACTTTCAAGTTTGCTTTTTCTCACTTAAAAATTAAGCAGTCTCAGAACAACAATATGAATACTATCACCACTAATTTTGATTATCGAAAATAGTTAATTTTGTCTTTTACTATTTTCTTTTTCCCCTAATCTAGTTGCACTTTGTCTACAGTCAGATAAAAAATGCCCTTACATGCTATTCTCTCTCCTTTAACAATGATTCTCCTTTATAAATGTATTAAATAACAATATATTTAATGATGTCAATCAATACCTATGTTGATATCTCTTTATTAATTTTGGTTGTATGAAGGTTATTCTCTACTAGATTCCTTTTGAAACGGAAAAGGTTCCCTTTCCCCCTCACAGGGTGTGCGATGGGGGTGTGGCTTGCTTCTTCAGTGCCCCACTGCTCAAACCCCTAGGGGAGCATACAGACATGCAGGCTGTGGGGCTCTGACCCCATGGCAGTGTCTAGGAGAATGTCTACAGCTGAAGCTCCAGTGAACGTGTGTTACAGAATGCTCTTTTAATTTGCAGGCTATAGGCAGCTTGTATTAACCAGCTCAATTAGACCGTCTACCTTGTTGCAAGGACAGAGGACTTTCTGTATCCTGGGTTCTTGCCTTGGTGTACTGGAAGAATTGGATCATGAGTGCAGAGTTTTATTGAGTGGAAGTAGCTCTCAGTCAATGGGGGAGCCGGAAGGGAGATGGTTTTCCCCTGGAATTGGGCCACTCAGCAGCCCCGGCTCTGCTCCAACTGGCCTAGCCAAACTCTGTCTTTTTCCACCAGTCAATGGCCTCCCATCCTGCCAGTGCCTGTCAGCATGCTCTTCCGCCAGCGTGCTCTCAACAACCTGCCACTTGTGTCTTCTTCCGCCAATGTGTTCCTCTCAAACTCCAGCCGCTTCTGTCTGCCCTAGGGTCTTGGGGATTTTTATAGGCACAGGATTGGGGCATGGCAGGCCAGGGTGATCTTGGGAAATGCAACATTCGGGTGCAAAGGCGGAAGTGTGTTTTCATTTAGGTCCGTGGGGGTGGAGCCCTAGCCAGGGACTGTGCCCTCCTCTACTCAGCACTTCCCTTCCTCACTTCTGTATCATCTAAAGGGACCACACTCTTCCCTTCCCACCACTTTTGGATTACGTTGGAAGTGCTCCTGAGTACAATATTTACTGAGTTCTTATATGTTGAAAAATTGTGAATATTGAATTCTTACCTCACATTTACTTTTATTACATATATAGATACACTATATTTTCTTCTGGCATAAAGAATGTCTATTAAATTACAATGATAATCTAATTAGTTACCTTATAAGCCAAGTGATCTTTTTGTCTGGATACATATTTATTTCCCTTTTCTTTAGAGTACAGTAATTTTATAAGAATATGTCTTGGTGTTGACCATTCTGGTTCATATTCTCAGGTACATGGTGTGGTCTTCAATTATGTATTTCCAGGTCTTTTTTATTTTAGCAAAGTTTCTTGAATTGTAGTTAATATTTTTTTCTGCTGCCTTCTGTTTTTGTTTGTTAGTTTATTTTGTTTTTTCTTGAGGCAGGGTTTTGCTCTGTCATCCAGGCTGGAGTGCAGTGGCATGATCATGGCTCACTGCAGCCTCAACCTCCCAGGCTCAATCAATTCTCCCTCTTCAGCCTCCTGGGTGGCTGGGACTACAGGCATGTGGCACCATGCCTGGCTAATTTTTTTATGTTTTAGTGGAAACAGGGGTCTCACTATGTTGCCTAGGCTGGACTTGAACTCTTGGACTCAACTGATCCTCCAGCCTCAGTCTCCCAAAGTGCTGGAATTACAGGTGTGACCACACCTGGCCAATTTTTTTTTTTTTTTAGTGACTGCTTTATCCATGAGGTGGCTCTTCTTTGCTTATCTTCAAAATTTGTCACTTTCTCTTGAATACCATTTATCTCTTCTTTTTTGATATTTAAAATTTTATTCCTTTTCATACTGCATTTTTTGTTGTGATTTGTTGTGTTTTTCTCCATTCCTTCTATTTTGGTTTTTATGTCTATGTTTTATTTTATAGTTACTTTGTATGAGATTTGACTTTGATACTTTTCAATTTGGATTTCATTTGGTTCTGAACTTGTAGAAGGAAACAGTTCAGATGTCTTCTCTGATATCAGAGTTCCCTCTTCGGTTTTTGGAAAGTGTTAAAATAAAAAAGTAGAGTGGCTTGCTTTCAGATGTTTTTCAATTCAGTAGCCTTTCCCCACTTTTATCTGGACCTCTGCTTATGGCCTCTTGTTGTTCACATCCTCCTCAGCTTGTATTTCACTCCCATCAATTTCTGCTCTGTGGGGTTCTATCCTTCATGGAAGCCAGGGCTGGACAGATCCAGGCTTTATTGGAGCCAGCTGGTTCCATTGTTTCAGACTGGGCCTCTTGAAGGCAGCTGCTATTGGAATGGACAAAACCCTTCCCAATTTACCTACTATTCTCAACTTGGCCTCCTGTGTTTTTCAGTGAATACTTGTTAACCAATTTTTGATAGCCTTGTTATTTGATCTGTCCGACAGCCTCTGCTTTCCTCTGTATTCTCCTACCTAGATGCTGATAACACGCCAGTTTTATGCCTATTAATACACTTTGTTTCCATTCTTATATTTTGAGATTTGTGGGAATACTTTGTCAACAAGTTTTGTTGTACACATTGTCAATTTCATTTTAGTTTTGATATGTAGTGCTCAATTTGTTTCTATGTAGATGTCAATAAGTCCTAAAAACTGCCTGCTACTTGTTACCTCCATTTTTCCAAAATTTCTGATCTTAACCTTTTAACTGAAAACTGTATTTCACAAAAATTACTAGTATAATTGTATTGATATAGATGGTTTTATTGTTTTTATATCTATATAAATGTTGTTTTCTAATTTTAAATTTATTTTCAACACTTAGCTGATTTATACAGTTCAAGAATCAAATTTATACAAAAAAGAAAACATGGAAAAGAGGTGGTCACATTCTTGTTACTCTTCACACTTTTTCCTGCACCCCTACAACTATATGTAACTTTTATTAATTTTATGACATTTGACCTTGCTATTTTTCTGTTGCTCATTTTCCCAGTATTTCTTTATAAGAAAATACAATTATATATTCTTGTTTTTCTTATTTATTTCTTATAAGTAAGCTATTATCTGCATAATTCTCCACATTTTATTTTTTACCTAATTATATACTCTGAAGAAATTTTTAAATAACTACCTAGCTTCCACTTTGTTTGAATATCTGCACAATATCCTATTGCATGGAGGTGCTGTAGTTTCTTTAACCAGTCACCCATAGGTGGGCATTTGAGTTACTTATTACGTTTTTCTATTAAAAAGAATGTCATGAAGTAAAATTTAGTTATATGTACATAATTTCATAATTTAGATTTGTATAACGAATTCTCGGAAATGTGTTGTTTGTATCAAAGTGGAATATATATTTACATTATTAGGTGTTACAATTGTCTTTCCTATGGTTTGACCATTTTGCACTACTGTATTAGTGCAAAACTAATGCTGCCTTTAGAATGAGTTGTCAATCTTTTTTATTTTTCACAATTAATTTGGAAAAAATTACATTTCACTGAAATATTATGAGCCTATTATACATGATATTAAACTTCTTTTAACATGTTTAAAGGCCATTTGTGTTTCCCTTTGCTTTGAATGTGCATTCATAAACCTCATTGATTTCCTGTTGCATTGTTGGTAGTATTATTCTTAATATACAGAACATTTATATATTAGGGAACTATCTGTTCTTCTGTAGTACACATTCCACACATTTTAAATGTTTTTACATTTGTCTTTTTCTTACTGGGAATTTTGCGTTTGGATGAACTCTTTAACTGAGGAGGTCAACAGACCTGAAGCTCTGGACCAGCAATCTCGGCTCATGTGATAGTGAGCAAAGAATTGCAAACTAACACCAAAATGTAAGCTCAAAGCAAAGTTTATTGAAGCACAGTAATACATTCTCAGAGGGAGAGCAGACTAATTTCTGCAAAGTGAAATTAGCCCCTCCTTACAAAACTCAACGGGCTTCCATGAGAGTTTTTTGGAGAGGAGTTGAGGTTTGGGCTATGTCAGTGACAGGACGATGTTATTTGATTAGCAGTTTATGGTTACATAGCTAAAATTAAACTGCATATGTTCTTACCCATAGTTTGTTAGGAAAAACCCACTGGAGGGATAAAACCACATGTAAATTTTATTATAATTATGTTATAATGAGCTTGGGGTGAACTTGAGGACACAGTTCCGTGCTACTGGGTATGCACCACTTTAGGGGATTTCCACCTATTCCCTAGTTTCTCCTTCTCCAGGATGTGCTGGCCACAGACTTTACCAGTAACTCGATCCCTTAGGGTGGAGTTAGGGCAGTTCTGGGGCTGAACTTAGGTGGACCATAGGCTGCTGTCTTAGTGACAGCCTTTTTGTTCTCTTCTTTTACCGCCTCCTAGCTGTTAATGTCTATCTACCTAACATTTTAAATATATGTTGTATTAGTCCATTTTCCCACTGCTGTAAAAATACTACATGAGGCTGGGTAATTTAAAAAGGAAAGAGGTTTAGTTGACTCTCAGTTTCACATGGCTGGGGAGGCCTCAGGAAACTTACAATTGTGGTGGAAGGCAAAGGGGAAGGAAGGCATGTCTTACATGGTGGCAGGCAAGAGACAGCACGAGAGTGAAGGAGGAACTGCCAAGCACTTCTAAAACCATCAGATCTTGTGAGAACTCACTCACTGTCATGAGAACAGCATGGGGGAAACCACCCTCATGATCCAATAACCTTCCACCAGGTCTCTCCCTCCACAGCTGAGGATTACAATTTAATAGGGGATTTGGGTGGGGACACAGAGCCAAACCATATCATATGTAGAACTTGCTTACTGTGAGTTTAAGGTTTTTTTTATTTTCTTGTAAAATGTGTCAATCTTTTTAATAATCACTTCCAGGTCTTTAAATAACCATTAAAACAAACTTCTCCTTTGTTATAACAGAGTTTACTCATATTTTTTCAAGTACTTGCCTGGCTTGCTTTTGGTTTGTTTATTTCTATTGTGATAAAATATACCTAATATTTATCATTTTAACCACTCATAAATGTTCAATTCAGAGACATTAAATACGTTTACAATGTTTTGCAACCATGACCACTATCTATACTCAAAACTTTTTTTTATCATTCCCAATAAAATTCTGTGCCCATTAATCAATAACTCACTTTCCCAACCTCTCCCCAGGCCCTGGTAACCTCGATTTTATGTTGTGTCTCTAAATTTATCTATTCTAGGTAGCTCAGTTAAGTGAAATTATGAAATATTTAACCTTCTGTGTCTAGCTTATCCACTAGGCATAATATTTCCAAGGTCCATGTTGTAGGAAAAGAATTTCATTCCTTTGTATGACTGAATATTGCAAATACATACTACTCTATTGCAAATATATGCCATTTATGTTTATGCATTTCTCAGTTGATGGACACTTGGCTTGTTTCCAGCTCTGTGGCTGGCTTTTGTGGATAATGCTGCAATGGACATTTGAGGTTTCAAGGAATTTGTCCCTTGGTTCGAGGTTATCTAATTTTTAGGCCTACAGCTGTTTATTATATTCTCTTATAATCCTTTTCATCTCTGTAAGACCAGATAGTTTTGTCCCCACTCTCTCTTCTGGTTTTAGTTATTTGTGTATTCTTGTTTTTTTGGATTTGTTGTTCCAACTAAAGGTTTGTCAATTTTGTTGGTTTTTTTCAGACATCCAACTTTTGGTTTCTCTGTTTTTCTCTATTTTTTTTAATTCTTTCTTTTGTTTATTCACATTCTAATCTTTACTACTTGTTATTTCTGCTAGCTTTGAGCTTAATTTGCTTTTTTCTCCCCAGTTCCTTAAGGTATAAATTTAGGTTGCTGACTTGAGATTTTTCTCCTTTCTTTCTTTTTCTTTTTCTTTTCTTTCTTTCTTTCTTTTTTTTTTTTTTTTTTTTTTTTTTGCATTTCCAGCTATAAATTTCCCTCTTAGCACTGCTTTGCTGCAACTCATAAGTTTTGGTGTGTTGTGGTTTTGTTTTCATTCATCTCTTTGTATTCTCTAATTTTCCTTATAATTTTTTTTTCTCTGAACTATTGGTTGTTTAAAAGTGTGTTGTTTAGTCTGAGTGCAGTGGCTCATGCCTGTACTTTGAGAGGCCAAGAGGGAGGATTGCTTGAGGCCAGGAGTTTGCAACCAGCCTGGACAATATAGGTATACTCTGCCTGTACAGAAAATTAAAAAATTAATTGGGCGTAGTAGCACACACCTGTAGTCTTAGCTACTCAGGAGGTTGAGGCAGGAGGCTGAGGCAGGAGGATTGCTTGAGCCCAGGAGTTTGAGGCTGCAGTGAGCTATGATTGCACTACAGCACTCCAGGCTGGGCAATAAAGCAAGACCTTGTCTATAAAAAATAAACAATAAATAATAAATAGAAACAAAAGTTGTTTAATTTCTACATATTTGTGAATTTTCCAGTTTTCTTTTTGTTATTAAGTTCTAACTATACCATTCTGATCATAGGAAAATACTTTTTATGATAAGCTACCATATTTTAAAAAATCTATTAAGACCTATTATGTGGCCTAATATATAGTTTATCTTAGAGAATATCCCATGTGCACTTGAAGTAATGTATATTTTGCTGTTGTTGAGTGGAGTGTTCTATATATATGTCTGTTAGGTCTAGTCAGTTTATTGTGTAGTTAAAGTTCTCTATTCCTTCATGGATCTTCTATCTGGTTGTTTTATTCATTCTTGAAAGTGGTTAGGATTTCAACATATAACTTCTGGCGGGGGGGCAAAAACATTCAATGTATAGCAACGTTTAAAAGAAATATTTGTATGTATGTGTCCTGCACATATCATTAAAAGAAGAAGATTCATACCCACTATGTAAGTTCAGTTTGGTGTTACTTATATTATAATTTGCATTTCTTTAGGAGGAGATAAAGATAAATTGATCAACCCTACCTGTTAGGGATCACAAAAAGCAACATAGAAGGAATTGAACTGAAAATTAAAAGGAAAAATGAATGTTTGACAAGGAGATGGGATCAGAGAAATTGAGTGGTTCATTCTAAGAGGAGAGATGTGACAAGAGCTCTAGAAGCCTTATTGGTTTGTTGTTGTTGTTCTTATACAATCATTTCCAGCAATTGAGGTCAACCCGAATTATAGGGTAAAAGAAGAGACACTGTGAAGATGATCAGAAACATACACCATCCTATTGAGGAATTTGGATTTTATCTCAGAGGAAATGAAGAAAATATACTTGCTATAAAAGTGTTTGAGATTGTCTGAACTTAATAGAACTAAGTTGTGGGAAGGGGCATCCAAGACTCCATAGATATTAGTCATATATTATGACACTGTGTGGTGAAACCTTGTGAAGCTTAAATAAGCACACTGTCCTGAACTGTTTGCATGGTGCCTCAGAACTTCACACACCAAAAGCCACAAATGGGCAAATCAAACATTATTTCTCTTTCTTCCACAATGTCTCTTTCTGTTCATTTATGTGTGTGCATGTGTGGTGTGTGTGAAGGCAGATGTCTTGCTATCTTTACCTTAACTCTATTCCTCCCTTAGTTTTTGCCATAACTGACCACTCCTAAAGTTACTTTCCAGATACCATTGCTGTTGGTGGATTTGAGAATTTCCCTTTCCTAGTATCTTTAGGCATTAATTAACCAATTAACTAGGCCATCCATTAATTTATTTTAAATGTTTATTAAGCACTGCTACATGCACAGCTTTGAGCACTTAGGGGTTGCAAGGATAAAAAAATTAGGGTGTCTTCCTTTAATAATCTTACTGTCTACTTAAAAAGGGAGGCACACAAATGAGTTAAATTTAAGTTTTATAATTGGGCTAAGATGATAAGTCTCATTTTATCCAGGACAGCTCCAATATATGCACATTATTATTAATAGTAGTGTCTCTTTTACTTTAATAGTGTTCTTCTTTCTTTATTTAATTTTAGCATGTAGCTTTTTTTCTTATTATACTTTAAGTTCTAGGGTACATGCGCACAATGTGCAGGTTTGTTACATATGTATACATGTGCCATGTTGGTGTGCTGCACCCATTAACGCGTCATTTACATTAGGTATATCTCCTAATGCTATCCCTCCCCCCTCCCCCCACTCCATGACAGGCCCCGGTATGTGATGTTCCCCTTCCTGTGTCCAAGTGTTCTTATTGTTCAATTCCCACCTATGAGTGAGAACATGCGGTGTTTGGTTTTCTGTCCTTGCAATAGTTTGCTGAGAATGATGGTTTCCAGCTTCATCCATGTCCCTACAAAGGACATGAAATCATCCTTTTTTATGGCTGCATAGTATTCCATGGTGTGTATGTGCCATATTTTCTTAATCCAGTCTATCATTGATGGACATTTGGGTTGGTTCCAAGTCTTTGCTATTCTGAATGGTGTGCAATAAACATACGTGTGCATGTGTCTTTATAGCAGCATGATTTATAATCCTTTGGGTATATACCCAGTAATGGGATGGCTGGGTCAAATGGTATTTCTAGTTCTTGATCCCTGAGGAATTGCCATAGTGTATTCCACAATGGTTGAACTAGTTAACAGTCCCACCAACAGTGTAAAAGTGTTCCTATTTCTCCACATCCTCTCCAGCACCTGTTGTTTCCTGACTTTTTAATGATCACCATTCTAGCTGGTGTGAGATGGTATCTCATAGTGGTTTTGATTTGCATTTCTCTGATGGCCAGTGATGATGAGCATTTTTTCATGTGTCTGTTGGCTGCATAAATGTCTTCTTTTGAGAAGTGTCTGTTTATATCCTTTGCCCACTTTTTGATGGGGTTGTTTGTTTTTTTCTGGTAAATTTGCTTGAGTTCATTGTAGATTCTGGCTATTAGCCCTTTGTCAGATGAGTAGATCACAAAAATTTTCTCCCATTCTGTAGGTTGCCTGTTCACTCTGATGGTAGTTTCTTTTGCTGTGCAGTAGCTCTTCAGTTTAATTAGATCCCATTCGTCAATTTTGGCTTTTGTTGCCATTGCTTTCGGTGTTTTAGACATGAAGTCCTTGCCCATGCCTATGTCCTGAATGATATTGCCTAGGTTTTCTTCTAGGGTTTTTATGGTTTTAGGTCTAACGTTTAAGTCTTTAATACATCTTGAATTAATTTTTGTATAAGGTGTAAGGAAGGGATCCAGTTTCAGCTTTCTACATATGGCCAGCCAGTTTTCCCAGCACCATTTATTAAATAGGGAATCATTTCCCCATTTCTTGTTTTTGTCAGGTTTGTCAAAGATCAGATGGTTGTAGATGTGTGGTATTATTTCTGAGGGCTCTGTTCTGTTCCATTGGTCCATATCTCTGTTTTGGTACCAGTACCATGCTGTTTTGGTTACTATAGCCTTGTAGTATAGTTTGAAGTCAGGTAGCATGATGCCTCCAGCTTTGTTCTTTTGGCTTAGGATTGTCTTGGCAATGCAGGCCCTTTTTTGGTTCCATAATGCTCCAATTAAAACACGCAAACTGGCAAATTGGATAAAGAGTCAAGACTCTTCAGTGTGCTGTATTCAGGAGACCCATCTCACGTGCAGAGACACATATGCTCAAAATAAATGGATGGAGGAAGATCTACCAAGCAAATGGAAAACAGAAAAAGGCAGATGTTGCAATCCTAGTCTCTGATAAAACAGACTTTAAACCAACAAAGATCAAAAGAGACAAAGAAGGCCATTACATAATGGTAAAGGGATCAATTCAACAAGAACAGCTAACTATCCTAAATATATATGCACCTAATACAAGAGGACCCAGATTCATAAAGCAAGTCCTTAGAGACCTACAAAGAGACTTAGACTTCCACACAATAATAATGGGAGACTTGAACACCCTACCATCAATATTAGACAGATCAACGAGACAGAAAGTTAACAAGGATATCCAGGAATTGAACTCAGCTCTGCACCAAGCGGACCTAATAGACATCTACAGAACTCTCCACCCCAAATCAATAGAATATACATTCTTCTCAGCACCACATCACACTTATTCCAAAATTGACCACATTGTTGGAAGTAAAGCACTCCTCAGCAAATGTAAAAGAACAAAAATTCTTTTTTTTTTATGCAATCAAACTAGAACTCAGGATTAAGGAACTCACTGAAAATGGCTCAACTACATGGAAACTGAACAACCTGCTCCTGAATGACTACTGGGTACATAAAGAAATGAAGGCAGGAATAAAGATGTTCTTTGAAACCAATGAGAACAAAGACACAACATACCAGAATCTCTGGGACACATTTAAAGCAGTGTGTAGAGGGAAATTTATAGCACTAAATGCCCACAAGAGAAAGCAGGAAAGATCTAAAATGGAATCCCTAACATCACAATTAAAAGAACTAGAGAAGCAAGAGCAAACATATTCAAAAGCTAGAAGAAGGCAAGAAATAACTAAGATCAGAGCAGAACTGAAGGAGATAGAAACAGAAAAAGCCCTTCAAAAAAATCAACGAATCCAGGAGCTGTTTATTTTAAAAGATCAACAAAATTGATAGACTGCTAGCAAGACTAATAAAGAAGAAAAGAGAGGAGAATCAAATAGATGCAGTAGTGTTCTTCTTTTAAGTGATAGACTATATTAAGTTATAACTAAAGAATTCAGAGAAGCCTGAAATATAGGTGAATAAAAATAAATGTTTAAATAATTCAATTTTGATTGACTTTGGAGTTAATACTCATGCATTAAAGAGGTCCAATATATACCTTTAATGATACATATGATAGATATGACATTTACTTATGTCAGTATAATGATATATATACTTATATCATTAAAAGTATATATTGGACCTCTGATATGAGTGTATTCTATTACTAAAAATTACTTCCCGTAAGTACCAATCCTGTACTTACTATTTACTATGTCCTGACACATCACAGAGAAAATCTCTAGTAGTCCTTGTATCTCTGAAGAATTTTCAGGTGATCAGCTGTAATGTGGCAGGGTCTCTCTCAGCCTGTCAGGTTGCAGCAGGCAAAGTCCAACATTTGTATTTTATGTTCTCTGCCACCCTAGGCTAAATTATTCATGTGAATTAGTCCTAAAGATTTACCACTGAAACACATGAACAAAGTCACTATATGTATTAGTCAGGGTTCTCTAAAGGAATAGAACCAACAGGAGATAGATAGACAGATAGATAGATAGATAGATAGATGATAGATAGATAGACACATCCACACACACACAAACACGGGTATATCTATATATCTATATATAGATATCGATCATACATTATATTTATATATCCATATCTATATATACATCTATATATCTATATACATCTATATATCTATATCTATATATCTATTATCTATTGTATTATATATAACATATGGATAGATACATATATTTATATATAGTTATAATATATAAATTTCTATATATAATTTATTATATATACATATATAATATATAAAGATAATATATAAATTTATATGTTATATACACACATATTTATATATATTTATAATATATAAATTTATATATAATTTATTATATATACATATATAATATATAACTATACAATATATAAATTTATATATTGTATATTTATAATATATAAATGTGTGTCTCTATCCATATATTAGCATGTATATATGCATGTGTGTGTGTGTGTATATATATATATATATACATATATATATATAAAAGTGTAAATTGGCCCATGCAATTATCTAGGCAAAGAAGTCCCACAGTATGCTGTATATAAGGTGGAGAACCAGAACCAGGAAAGTTAATGTTCTATAAAACCAGTCTGAGTCTGAAGACCTGAGAACTGGGAGCAGGGAGGTGGTGTCTGGTGTGAGTTCCAGAGTCTAAGGGCATAGGAACTAGGAGCTCTGATATCCAAGGGCAGGAGAAGATGGATGTCTGTTGTGGTTTGTTAAGTGAAGAAGAATTTAAGTTAGGTTTGGTGTAGTCAGGTACAGCACAATTAGACTACAATTACTTGCAGATTCCAGAAAGAGGAGTGTAAAATGCCTTGCAGAGCCAATGGAAAGGGTGAGGCAGTCAAGGACACTGTCTCTCACCCAGCAGATGAAAAGCAAGTGAGAGATGGAGGGACCTATGGGTAGAACCCTTTATTGGGGTTCAGGATTACCTAGATGAGTTTTCCACAACAGAGTTGGATTGGTTAATTTGAAGGAAGCATGAGTTTAAGTGTGAGAACTTGGGTTACATGATTGTGTTCACCAGACTTAAAGCAAAAATAAGGCAGCAAATGGGACCACATCTATGTTGAAACAGAAACTGGGTGGAGACTGTCTCAAAATATGTAGGACATTTGTGACAAGCTGGGGACGGACCAAGAAGGTGGTGCTGAGGCAGCACTAATATGAATTAGCGTTACAACAATGTCCCAGCCCAAGAAGAGAGTGAATTTACCTTTCCTTCACATTTTTGTTCTGTTCAGTCCATCAGTGGATTGGATTCTGCCCACCCACACTGGGGAAGGTGATTTTCTTCATTCACTCTACCAGTTCAAATGCTGATTTTTTCCAGAAACACTCTCAAAGACATACCTAGAAATACTTTTTTACAAGCTATTTACTGTTTACAAGCATCCCTTAGCTCAGTCAAATTGACACATAAAGTTCATCATCATACTATGTAATCCTCTAAGAAAACAGATAATTGCACTGAGCTTCCAGGCTTAGTCTATGGAAAAATTCTAGTTCTATGCTTAATAGAACTCAGACAAGTCGCCTCATTCCTTGTTTTTTAATCCAAAACTTGTTTCACCACAAGAAAGTTTTGTTAACATGTTTAATAATCCATGATAATGGCATTAGCCTGGATTTTGACTTAATATCAGCAAGCTAAAAAAAAAAAAAACCTGTTCTTAAAATATGTTGCAACCACCACCCAATCACAAAAATTTACTTCATGACTTATTCAGTGCTGTCATTTAGGTTCATTTAGGTTTCATTTAGGTTTAAGTCTCAATAATAAAGTTGTTTTGGGCTGATGATGGTATCACAGGGTGAAGAAACACTGTAAGAGTATTACATTGCATGATAATAATGCATGCACGCCCTCATGAATTATGAGATCTGTTCCAGTCTGTGTGCTTGCAAAACAAGTTACTACTGACACTGTAACATTTGAATTGAAAATTAGCTTCATGTTGTGAAGATGATCATATCACCTGAGAGAGTTCCCAAGTCTACAATTGCTCTACTAGTTACTATTCAGTGTTTGTGAAAAATTTTAATCTCAGTACTGTGAAGAAGCTGGAAAAAGGGATATTATGGGGCTAAAAGCTCTCTGTTTGGGGCTGCTTTGTGTTCTTTTTGTCTCTCATTTTTACACACCCATGCCAGACAACATTGAAGAAAGCTGGAAAATAATGGCCTTGGATGCCATCGCTAAAACCTGTACATTTACGGTAAGGTTAACATTTATTTTTTCTGCTGGAAATTGGGATGACTTATTGACTAAAAATGGGTGCTTATGAACTCTTTTATTAATAGTATTAATATCACCATTTTGAAAGAACCATTGCTTGTTTGAGTAAATTAATTAAACAACATTAAGTAAATAAAACTCCCTATATCTGTGAGTAACAGTGAGACAGAATTCTCAATTCTAAGACTTTATGTCTAAACGTGACATGTATAAAATAAATTTATTGTGACATGTATAAAATAAATGGTATTGCTAAAGGAAAAGGCTTTGAGGTTTATTTGAGAACTTGACTTAAATTTGAACTTTCAGGGACAACCTAGTCCTGTAATTATCTTTTAGTTGTTTAGATACACATTATTGATATTTGTAACTCTTTGATATTAATTTAAGGCTCTTATTATTTAATGGCTTTCATTGTCCATCCTCAATTCTAAATTGCTGGTTTTCAGGCATTATCTGACTTGGCATGTGCAGAATGAATTATAAATTCATGCAAAAATAGCTCCTTTAAAAGGGAGAGATAGGGTTAGAAACTAATATTTTTGAGTTCTTAAGTTGTATAGGCTTTGTATAATATGTACTTCCATTGATTCCCCGCTATCCTGCAATTATTTTTATCAGGTTTTGGGGTTGGGGAAGAGATTGAGAAGAACATATGCAGGTAAAAAGTAACAACTCCATAATTTGAACTCTAAACTGTCTCATTTTGAAACCCATACTCTTTCTGCCAAGCCAGACAGCTTCCAGAAAGGGTAACAATAAGAGGCTCAAAGGAGAAGGCCCCAGAAGATGATCAGAAAAAAAGAGAGCAACCCATGGTATAAAAAGAAGAGGCTGGCTTATGATGCTTTGTACAGCAAACAGTATATTTGCTTTGTGAAACCACAGTCAACTCCTTCTGATGTCTGCTAATATTTTCCCCTGTAATCACTTCTAGAGGCTTACCTTCTCCATAAATTTTCTCCAATGCTCTTACTTCTTGAGTAAGCATAAGTGGGTAAGCAAGTGTCACTTCCACAGAGAAAATACTATGCTCCCTTTCTTGATTATCTAATTTGTATCTCAGGGCATTAACTTGTTTAAACCCTACTACAACCCACTGAAGTATTATTATTACTGTCATATAGACAAGGAAATTGAGCTACAGAGAGTAATTTTCTCAATGTCTATCAGCTAGTAAGTAGTAGCATAAGATGCTGGTTTAAATGGATGCAAACTTGGCTTTGACATTTACTGGCTACAACTTAAGAGTTTCTGCATACTTCCTCATCTTTAAATTATAAGGGTTAGCATGGTGGCTCACGATTGTAATTTCAGTACTTTGGGAGGCCAAGGCAGGTAGATCACCTGAGGCTAGGAGCTCAGGACCTGCCTGGCCAACATGGGGAAACCCCATCTCTACTAAAAATACAAAAATTAGCCAGCTGTTGTGGTGCACGCCTGTAATCCCAGCTACTGGGGAGGCTGAGGCAGGAGAATCACTTGAATCCAGGAGGCGGAGGTTGCAGTGAGCTGAGATTGTGCCATTGCACTCTAGCCTGGATGACAGAGCAAGACTCCTTCTCAAAAAATAAAAATTTAAATTAAAATTAAGAAAATAAAGTATAGTGGCTAGATGTTCTCAATTGCCCTGCAAATACCTTAATTTCCTTGGAATAATTGTAATAATAAAGATTGTTTAATGTGTTATTAACCATGTAATATTTAAGTTTTTCTATGAGTAAACTGTCCAGTGACATAACACAAAAGTCCTCTAGAAGCTGGTCAGGAATACCAAAGGCAGCTTTTTTCAGTGACATCAAATATGGAATTTAAAGGTTAGGAAAGTGCCCTAATCTTTTTGGAGTTGAAAGCCAAAAAATTTGGATTATTACTAGTGTGTTCATATGAAGATATTTAAAACTTTGGATTAAATAAAATGAACAATGAAAAAAGAAAACATGACAGCATGCCTACAAAATTTTTTTTTCTGAAAAAAATTTACAAATCAAAAATAATTACAGCGGCATAAAAAACTGCTAGTAAATTAGTGGGTTTTGAATAGGACAGCTCTCAGTCTAAAATACTAAATATTTGAGATTTTCCTTTTTTATATACGAGGATTTATCTTTTTTTTTTTTTTGTCTTTTACTTCAAGTTCTGAGATACATGTGCAGAACGTGCAGGTTTGTTACATAGGTATACATGTGCCATGGTGGTTTGCTGCACCTATCAACTCGTCATCTAGGTTTTAAGCCCTGCGTGCATTAGGTATTTGTCCTAAGGCTCTCACTCCCCTTTCCCCCTGCCTCCCGACAGGCCCTGGTGCATGATGTTCCCCTCCCTGTGTCCATGCGTTCTCATTGTTAGACTGCCATTTATGAGTGAGAACATGTGGTGTTTGGTTTTCTGTTCCTGTGTTAGTTTGCTGAGAATGATGGCTTCCAGCTCCATCTATGTACCTGCAAAGGACATGAACTCATTCCTTTTTATGGTTGTATAGTATTTCATGGTGTATATGTGCCATATTTTCTTTATCTATTCTATCATTGATGTGCATTTGGGTTGGTTCCAAGTCTTTGTTATTATAAATAGTGCTGCAATAAACATATGTATGCATGTGTCATTACAGTAGAAATATTCATAATCCTTTGGGTATATACCCAGTAATGGGATTGCTGGGTCAAACGATATTTCTGATTAAAGATCATTGAGGAATTGCCACACTGTATTTCACAATGGTCGAACTAATTTACGCTCCCACCAACAGTGTAAAAGCCTTCCTATTTCTCTGCATCCATGGCAGCATCTGTTGTTTCCTGACTTTTTTTTTTTTTTATTATACTTTAAGTTTTAGGGTACATGTGCACATTGTGCAGGTTAGTTACATATGTATACATGTGCCATGCTGGTGCGCTGCACCCACTAACTTGTCATCTAGCATTAGGTATATCTCCCAATGCTATCCCTCCCCCCTCCCCCCACCCCACAACAGTCCCCAGAGTGTGAATGATCGCCATTCTAAACACTTCTCTAGTTCTTTTAATTGCGATGTTCGAGTGTCAATTTCAGATCTATTCAGCTTTCTGATATGGCCATTTAGTGGTATAAATTTCCCTCTTAACACTGCTTTAGCTGTGTCCCAGAGATTCTGGTATGTTGTCTCTTCATTCTCATTGGTTTCAAAGAACTTTGTTATTTCTGCCTTAATTTAGTTATTTACCCAGTAGTCATTCAGGAGCAAGTTGTTCAACTTCCATGTAGTTCTGAGATTTTGAGTGAGTTTCTTAATCCTGAGTTCTAATTTGACTGTGCTGTGGTCCGAGAGACATTTTTTTTTTATTTTCATTTTTTTGTATTTGCTGAGGAGTGTTTTTTCTTCCAATTATGTGGTCAATGTTAGAATAAGTGCTATATGGTGCTGAGAAGAATGTATATTCTGTTGATTTGGGGTGGAGAGTTCTGTAGATGACTATTAGGTCCCCTTGGTCCAGAGCTGAGTGCAAGTCCTGAGTATTCTTGTTAATTTTCTGTCTCGTTGATCTGTCTGATATTCACAGTGGGTGTTAAGGTCTCCCACTAGTATTGTGTGGGAGTCTAAGTCTCTTTGAAGGTCTCTAAGAACTTGTTTTATGAAACCTGGTGCTCCTGTATTGGATGCATATATATTTAGGATAGTTAGCTCTTCTTGTTGCCTTGGTACCTTTACCATTGTGTAATGTCCTTCTTTGTCTTTGATCTTTGTTGGTATAAAGTCTGTTTTATCAGAGACTAGATTTGCAACCCTTGCTTTTTTTTTCCATTTGCTTGGTGAATCTTCCTCAATCCCTTTATTTTGAGCCTATGTGTGTCTTTCAATGTGAGATGGGTCTCCTGAATACAGCACACTGATGAGTCTTGACTTCTTATCCAATTTGCTAGCCTGTGTCTTTTAGGGCATTAACCCATTTACATTTAAAGTAAACATTGTTATGTGTGAATTTGATCCTGTCATCATGATGCTAGCTAGTTATTTTGCACAATAGTCAATGCAGTTTCTTCAGAGTGTCATTGGTCTTTATATTTTGGTGTGTTTTTTCAGTGGCTGGTACCAGTTTTTCTTTTCCATATTTATTTCCTTTCCATGTTTCTTTCCATATTTATTTCCTTTCCATATTTTCTCCTTATTTCCTTTTGTAAGGCAGGCCTGGTGGTGACAAAATCCCTCAGCATTTGCATGTCTGGAAAAGATTTTATTTCTCCTTTGCTTACGAAGCTTAGTTTGGCTGGATACAAAATTCTGGGTTGAAAATTCTTTTCTTTAAGAATGTTGAATATTTGTCCCCACTCTCTTCTGGCTTGTAGAGTTTCTGCAGAGAAATCTAGTGTTAGTCTGATGGGCCTCCCTTTGTAGGTAACCTGACCTTTCTCTCCGGTTGCCTTTACATTTTTCCTTTGTTTTAACCTTGGAGAATCTGATGATTATGTGTCATGGGGTTGCTCTTCTCAAGGAGTATCTTAGTGGTGTTCTCTGTATTTCCTGAATTTGAATGTTGGCCTGTCTTGCTATATTGGAGAAGTTCTCCTGGATAATATCCTGAGGTGTGTTTTCCAACTTGATTCCATTCTCCTTGTCACTTTCAGGTACACCAATCTAACGTAGGTTTGGTCTTTTCACATAGTTCCATATTTCTTGGAGGCTTTGTTTGTTTCTTTTCTTTCTTTTTTTCTCTAATCTTATCTTCACACTTTATTTCATTAAGTTGATCTTCAATCCCTGATATCCTTTCTTCCACTCGATTGATTCAGCTATTGATACTTGTATACGCCTCACGAAGTTCTTGTGCTGTGTTTTTCAGCTCCATCTGGTCATTTACGTTCTTCTCTAAACTGGTTATTTTAGTTAGCAGTTCCTGTAACCTTTTATCAAGGTTCTTAGCTTCCTTGCATTGGGGTAGAACATGCTCCTTTAGCTCAGAGGAGCTTGTTATTACCCATCTTCTGAGTCCTACTTCTGTCAATTCGTCAATCTCATTCTCCATCCAGGTTTGTGCCCTTGCTGGAGAGGAGTTGCAATCATTTGGAGAAGAGTCATTCTGGTCTTTGGAATTTTCAGCATTTCTGGGCCGGTTTTTCCTCATTTTCATGAATTTATCTACCTTTGATCTTTGAGGCTGATAACCTTTGGATGGAGTTTTTGTGTGGGGGTCCTTTTTGTTGATGTTGATGTGGTTGCTTTTTGTTTGTTAGTTTTTCTTCTAACAGTTAGGCTCCTCTTCTGCAGGTCTGTTGCAGTTTGCTGGAGGTCCACTCCAGACCCTGTTTGCCTGGGTATCACCAGTGGAGGCTGCAGAACAGCAAAGATTGCTGCTTGCTCCTTCCTCTGGAAGCTTCATCCCAGAGGGGCACCAGCTTGATGCCAGCCAGAGCTCTCCTGTATGAGGTGTCTGTTGACCCTTGCTGGGAGATGTCTCCCTGTCAGGAGGCACAGGGGTCAGGGAACCATTTGAGGAGACAGTCTGTCCCTTAGCAGAGCTCAAGCACTGTGCTGGGAGAATTCTCCTTCTCAGGATCAGCTGCTCTCTTCAGAGCCAGCAGGCAGGAAAGTTTAGGTCCGCTGAAGCTGCACCCACAGCTTCCCCTTCCCCCAGGTGCTCTGTCTCAGGAAGATGGGAGTTTTATCTGCAAGCCTCTGACTAGGGCTGCTGCCTTTCTTTCAGAGATGCCCTGTCAAGTGAGGAGGAATCTAGAGAGGCAGTCTGGCCACAGCCACTTTGCTACATGGTGCTGAATTCCAACCAGTCCAAACCTCCCGGCCTCCTTAGCACTGTCAGGGGAAAACCACCTACTCAAGCCTCAGTAATGATAGACCCCTCTCCCCCCACCAAGCTAGATCATCCCAGGTTGACTTCAGACTGCTGTGCTGGCAGTGAGGATTTCAAGGCAGTGGATCTTAGCTTGCTGGGATCCTCGGGAGTGGAACCCTCTGATCGAAACCTCTTGGCTCCCTGACTTCAGCCCCCTTTCCAGGGGAGTGAAAGGTTCTGTCTCACTGGAGTTCCAAGCACCACTGGGGTACAAAAGAAACTCCTGCAGCTAGCTCCATGTCTGCCCAAACAGCCATCCAGTTTTGTGCTTGAAACCCAAGGCCCTGGTGTTGTAGGCACATGAGAGCATCTCCTGATCTGCAGATTGCAAAAACCATGGAAAAGCGTAGTATCCGGGCTGGGTAGCACAGTCCCTCAACGGCTTCCCTTGGGTGGGGGAGGGAGGTCCCCTGGCTCCTTGCACTTCCTGGGTGAAGCAATGCCCCACCCTGCTTCTGCTCGCCCTCTGTGGGCTGCACCCACTGCCTAACAATCCCAATGAGATGAACTGGGTACCTCAGTTGGAAATGCACAAATCACCTGCCTTCTGCATTGCCCTCACTGGGAGCTGCAGACCAGAGCTGTTCCTATTCGGCCAGCTTGCCAGATATTTGAGATTTTCAAGGGCAAGAAGGTTATGCAATAAGATCTTTACAGTATTATTTGGAAATAATATTTTTAAATAGTCTATTTCTTTTTGTTTACCTTGCTTATTTTTTCTTCCTTTTTAACTTTCTTTTTAAATATATTTGGTGTTATTTAAATATCTAAATATTTAATTTTGTTTGTTTTGTTCTTACAGGCTATGTGTTTTGAAAATATGCGTATTATGAGATATGAAGAGTTTATATCCATGATATTCAGGCTGGATTATACCCAACCACTTTCAGATGAATACATCACAGTGACTGATACAACATTTGTTGACATTCCAGTACGATTGTACTTGCCAAAAAGAAAGTCAGAAACCCGAAGGCGAGCTGTAATATATTTTCATGGTGGTGGTTTTTGTTTTGGAAGTTCCAGTAAGTTCATTGTATAAGGAAAAAGTGTAGCTAGCTCTACATTTTTGATATAAGAACTATTTTATATAAATATACACACTTATACATACATCTATATATATACTTGTCTGGATATGGATAAGTATAGATATAAATATGAGACATCTAATAAAGAGACATAGACATATGTTTGGCAAATAATATTATGGGGATTTTAAATTCAGTTTTTGTTTTTTTTTTATTATCCTTAGCTTTCATATTGAATGAACATATATCAAAGGAAAATAGGATATAAAGTCAGTTATTAAACTTTTTTCTTGGGATCTGAATTCAGGAGCAGAAACATTGAGGGATGCAGATGTTTTAATTAACAAGTCAAAAGCATTTGCTATTGGTTGCTACAAGATCAAGTTTGCAGTTACTGATAACATAATAGAAATACTGGTAAGGCTTAGAATGCAGTTGTTAGTATTGACTCTAAAAAGAAAACACAAAATAGTACTATGTAATAATAAACTCTTCCCATAAAATCTCGGTTCCCTACTTGTCTTTTTAGGCATTTTTCTTACAGTGATTATTCAATAAATGTTTTTGTGAAGAAAAAAGACACACACATAGTGAATGAGAGGGACATCTGATGATCTCTAGAGGGATTATTATCCAAAATGTTCTAATCCATTTCTTTTATGTATTTTTTACCTTCTTAATGTTTTCAATACATTAGATTTCATCTATATTTCATCTATAATTTAATTTATATCATGCGTTAAAATGGTCGAATAACCTGCTTTCTTGATAAGATAAATACCAAGTTTGCCTCATTTCTCTCCAAAGAAATGCATTCATTCCACTGAAGTTTTTATGAGGTGTATGAAATATCCAAGTGTTCATATACATATTACCTAGGACTTGAGTAAGCACAAAAGAAATGGCCACTGACAGGAAAATATCACTTTGATTGAAAAATACTAAGAAGTATTCCTGATTATTAGGGTTATATCTCTTTTTACTGACATAGGCAATGATTGTGATCAGTAATTTCTAAAACTGTGAGAATTATTATTCAGGATATGACATTCCAACATTCTGCTTAGCTAAATTCTAGATGTCTTTTGTCAATATTTTGGTTTTATATTTACACATTATTTGTTTTCAGATCTCCCAAACATATGTGAATACACTGGAAAAGACTTAGATACTTTCTAATTTTCACCAAGAAAAAATAGACATTATAACTATTTTCTAGTATTTGCAAATTTTAATTTTCTTTCTTTTCCCCCTAGGCTTCCCTTTTGTCTTCTCTAAAACATAGCAAAGTTGCTTTGAGAACCAAGAAATATAGGAAAATGTTGCTCTAGTAGACTTTTTACATACTTTTGTGATCTTTGTTTTTCAACATTTATCCTCATATCTTTTTGTTTTTCAACATTTATCCTCATATCTTTTTGTTTCTATATGCATTCTACAGACACTATAACAATAAAAAGGCATGGAATAAAAGAAACAAGACCAGAGAGATTATATCAGCAAATATTCTATGAGTACAGACAGTTTGAGATAAAAATGGGAAACAAACAAGCAAACAAAAATATGGCTTTAATTCTAAGACAAAAAGGATTGGGAGATAAAAATGAAGACATAGATTTGAAATACATCACTGAGTGGCTTTAAAGGTTATGAAATGAAACTGGAAATAAGACCTCAAGGTCTCTGGATGAAACGGACTCCTTGTGGCTGATAAAGATACCCAAATTATGACACTAAGAGCTCAGTGTCCATAATGAGTGAGAAAAGGGTGGCCACACTTCACTTTGTTCCCAGAGAAGGCAGCTCCAAACATCCTGTTTGCGCCCCTGAGCTAAGATGTTTCCAAGCTGAAACACTTTGACTAGAAAACTCATCCCACCAGTTGCCTGAAAGGGGTATCTAACAGACTTTTGGTTTGGGGCTTGGAAACTACTCAATCAGGAATCAGCTGTTTTAAACTATTTGAATAAGTTTGAATCCTTTATTTACATATATATACCTGATTGTGATTGAGGGATGCCAGCTGATTCTCCATATTTAAGCCACAGACCCTCTTTTTGGTCTCTGGAGCACACTTTTGTTTTACATGGAAGGCTATGTCTCCCTAATCTGCAGATTTTTTTTTTAATAGAAATTAAAGCTCTCCCATTTTCTTCTGAAGATCTCATGGTCTTTCGTTAACAAGGTGAAGTTCAGAGAGTTCTTAGGTCTTGTACATTTTGGTCTTCATCTATGCATGGCCTTTTCTTGAAAATTAACTTAATCTTTAATAAAACATTATTTTTTTTCTATTTAAAAGACTAGGTGACTTACTTTCCTGTTTTCCAGGTTATATATACACCCTGTGGTTAGTTTTCACTTTGCAGTTTTGTTAATGTGCAAGAGAAAGTCCAGAGAAGTCTGGAATTTGATCACAACTCTAGAATTCTTTGGATTTCTAGGATCTTGTGGCAAATAAAACAGCAGCAGATGTTACAGAATTTGCCAAGGTGCTTGGCCAGGGCCCTGGTAAATAGGATATGTGGGGACCTGGGGAAAGATGTGTGTGTGTGTGTGTGTGTGTGTGTGTGTGTGTGTGTGTTATGTGTCTGGGGAAAGTCAATAGCTTGTACGTCAAGCATGTCAAAACTCATATGTATATCAAGTCTTCACACTGACCTGCCAGAGGCTCTCTCATATCTAGTTATTATTCCTTAGACTCTGTCTTAATGCCAATGTTATTGGACTATTTTATTATGTGGCATCTTCAGAGAAGACAAGAGGTTTTGAAGAACGATGTTTAGAGACTCAATACATACTATTACTTTCTTTTTCCTCCGACTTCTGAACCAGTTAAAAAATTACACACAGAGTTCACATAAATGCAAGTCAAACCATTACCATTATTTCAGATGAAGTAAAATGCACCAGGATACAAAGGGTCCTGGGAAGGGTCATTGTGTACAGACAGCAGATGTCAAGACGATATTACAATAGGCTGAGCCTATTCTGGTTGATCCTCCCCAAAATAATCAATTGGTGAAGTCATCCTTTTCCTCCTGGAGAGAGTGGCTGAAAAGACTAGGAAGGGGAGAGTGTGCCACGTGGATTAAGGTCCATCTGCTTGGAAATGGGGGGTGGAAATAAAAGCTCCTATGTGATATTCACAAACCACAGTTATTTCCACATTCATATCTGTAACTGTTTCTATAGCTTTTTAATTACAGGAAATACTTTGATGTTTATTTCTTCATTTCAGAACAGAGGGCTTTTGACTTCCTGAATAGATGGACGGCAAACACACTTGATGCTGTTGTTGTAGGCGTGGAGTAAGAATGATTTTTTTCTGGCTACTATGATTTTTGCCTTTACCATGTAGAGGTTTGATTTCCACATCAAGTCAGCTATGCTTCAAATATAATTTTTTAAATTAATATATTTTACTTGTCACCATTGCAACATAGACTGCTCCTCAAAGAGGTTCAGTGTCCTATTATTTTTCTGTGATTGTGAGACTATCTGAATTATACCCCAGAGTAAGCAGTTTTGGAAACACTTGCTCTAGACACGTAAGACTCAGGTCCTATAAGGCCCTAGTAGTGTCCCAAGTAACATAGCTGGACAGAAGGAAGTATATTAACTATTACACATTTGGGATACTGGATTGTATTTGAGCAGGCAAGAAAAGTTTAATTTCATAGCTTTTGAAGTAATCTAAATACTATTTTATATCTGTTTTGATATAATAATATGTTTGTGCCTGGCTTATACATTCTATCAAATCCCTAAAATTTGTGTTGTTCTTTGTCCAAAAAGTATAAATCCACTGCATTTTAAATAAAGATACCAACATCTTTTTGGTACACATCTATGTCTAAGCTACAAATTACTTAGAGTTTTCTAGATAGTTTATAATAAAATTCCAAGAACCCTATTACCAACATTTCATATTGGCTATAGAAATATACATGTTTTAGCATTCTGAAGATCAAAAAGAAAAAGCTCTATGAATTGACGGCTAGATATATTTTCCTGTCTTACTGGTCTACATACACTGGGGAAAAAATAATTTGTGCCCATGAAAAGAAGAGTGTGATAATTTGCCTTACAAATGAATTTACCAGAAATAAGCAAGCTCTCTGGCATATTTAAATTTTATTTATATATCAAAATTTTTATCTAGTAATAACTACTGGGTATTATCCATGATGAAGTATATGCACCGTCAGCTTATAAAATTTTTACCTAAATGTCCTTGATAAAATAGGACACTGCCTACAATATGCTCTCAGATCTGCAGCCTATTGTGCTTTTTAAACAAGCGTTTTTAAAAAAATGTTTGGATTACAAGTTACATTGAGAATATGATGTAAGCTATACACCATCTCCATTCTAAAATACACTTGGACTAAAATTTTTGCTTACAATTCCTAGGAAGTTCATAACACTCCCCTGACTCCTCACAAATAATTCCATTCATGGATTTTAGGTACAAGATTGAAAATCTTATACTTTATTAAAATAATTTTCATTTTAATCAAGAGTTAGTAGAAAACTTAGGCTTGATTTTTAGAAGACTGAACGATAAAGACTGGCATTAAATTGCATCTATTTGGTATTTGAGAATTAGATGGACAGATACAACCATAAATGCTTTATTATTCTTTCTTTAAAGCTATAGGCTGGCTCCTCGACACCACTTTCCTGCTCAGTTTGAAGATGGCCTTGCTGCAGTCAAATTTTTTCTTTTGGAAAAAATTCTTACAAAATATGGAGTGGATCCCACCCGAATCTGCCTTTCGGGAGACAGTTCTGGGGGCAATTTAGCAACAGCGGTCACTCAACAGGTACATTATATTTGTTTTTATGATAGGAGGCAGAAATTGAGGCTCATTTTTTTTTCTATAGATAATTCAGTTCTTCCCCCACCATTTGTTGAAAAGACCATTCTTTCCCATTGAATTACAGTAGCACTTGAGTAAACATTTATTTAACCTTAATGTGACTATTTCTGGATTATTTTGTTCCATTGATCTACATGTCTAACCTACTGCCAATACTACACTGACTTCAACTGTTCTTCTTTAAAAAAAAATCTAGTATTCCATATCTTTCCCATTAAAATATTAGATTATCTTATCAATTTTTAAAAAGAAAGACTAACTGAATTTTTATTAGGATTGCATTGAATCTATAACTTTGGGGAGGATTGACGTGTCAACAATATTGAGATTTCCAATTAATGTACATGGCATGTCTCATACTTTATTAGATCCTCTTCAATTTCTCAGCAATATTTTACTATTTTCAGTATAGAAATCATGGAAATCTTTTCTCAAATTTTACCCTGAGCTATTTTTTAAAATTTTTATTAAAATACTATTTTCTGAATGTTTATTTGGAACATATTGGAATTTGTAATTTGTAATTTATTTCTATTCTATATAGAAATACAATTGATTTTGATATTGGCCTTTTCCCATCATATCCTCAATAAACTCACTTATAACTCTAGTGTTCTGTGTTTTTTTTTTTTTTTTTTTAGTTTCCTAGGATTTTCTATATTTTCAATGACGAGAGACAGTTTTAGTTCTTGCTTCCCAGTACTTGTTCCTTTTAATTTTTCTTTTATTATTGCACTGTCTGGGGCCTCTAGTAAAATATTTAATATAACTCTCTTGCTTTGTATTTTTGGAGGAAATTTTTCAATATTTCATCAATAAATATAGTATTAACTGAAGGTTTTCATAGTTAGCTTTTGTCAGATTGAGGAACTTATTTCTACTCCTAGTTTGCTGATAGTTTTTGCATAAATGGGTGTTGAATTAGTCAAATGTTTTTATTCCAACTATTGAGATGATCATGTAATTTTTCTTATTTATTATTTTAGTGTGGTAAATTATGCCAATTGACTTTTAAATGTTAAATTATGCTTACATTCTAGACATGAGCCTTACTTGGTCTTGATGAATTAAAATTTTTATATGTTGCTGCTTTCCATTTGCTTTAGTTCATTAAATGTTTTGTATTTTTGAGATTAATCTTTATTTTTTAACACTTTTTGTCAGGTTTTTTTTTTTTTCTTTGAGATGGAGTTTTGCTCCATCACCCAAGCTGGAGTGCAGTGGCGCGATCTCAGCTCACTGCAAACTCTGCCACCTATCTTTGTCAGGTTTTGAGAGAAAAATTACACTAGCCTCATTAAATAATTTGGGAAGAATTCCAACTCTCTTATTTTCTGTTTTTTTCTCTTTTGTAAGGTTGTATGGAGGTACAGTTGAAAAGGAAAAATCATATGTATTTAAGATGTACAACATGATGTTTTGATATATGTATGCATTTTTAAACAATTAACAAAAGCTAAGTAACGTAATCATTACCTCACATAGTCACCATTTATTTTTTCTCTATGGTGAGCATGTTTAAGATCTGTCTTAGCAAATTTCGAGTACGCAGTATTATTAACTATAGTCAACGCACTTAATATTAGATCTCCAGAACTTATTCATCCAGCATAACTGAAACTTTGTAACCTTTCACCAATATCTCCCTGTTCTCCCCATCTCCATCCCCTTTCATCTATATCCCCAGCTCCTCATAACCACCACTCTACTATCCACTTCTAGGGGTTTAAGTTTCTTAGGTTCTACATATAAGCAAGATTATGCAGTATTTGTCTGACTTGTTTCATTCAGTGTAAGGACCTCCAGGTTCATCAATGTTGTCACCAATGACAGGATTTTCTTCTTTCTGGAGGCTTAATAATATTCCATTGTGTGTGTTTGTGTGTGCGTGTGTGTAGATACACACACACACACCAAATTTTCTTTATCCATTTATCCGGCTGACAAACAGTTTGATTCCATATCTTGGCTATTGTGAATACTGCTGCAATGAATATGCGAGTACAGATATCTCTTCACGTTACTGACTTTGTTTCCTTTGGATAGATACCTAGAAGTGGTATTGCTGAATCATCTGGTAGTTCCATTTTTAATTTTTTGAGGAAACTCCATACTGTTTTCCATAATGGATATACTAACTGACATTTCCAACAACAATGTAAAAGGGGTCCTTGTACATATGCCTACCCAGTTCTATTTCCCATTTTTTAAATTGGGTTATTTGTTTTCTTGCCATTTAGTTGAATTCTTTATACATTTTGAATATTAACCCCTTATTGAACCCATGATTTGAAATATTTTCTCCTATTTTGTAGAGTGTCTCCTCACTCTGTTGATTGTTTCGTTTTTAGTGCAGATGCTTTTTAGTTTGAGGCAATCCCATATATCTATTTTTGCTTTTGTTGCCTGTACTTTTGGAGTCATACCTCCCAAATTAGTGCTTAGACTAATATCAAGTCATTTTTCTCTAAGCCTTCTTCCAGTAGCTATACAGTTTTTTATTAAGTGTTAGACCTTTGATTCATCATTTTGAGTTGATTTTTGTATATGAAATGAAATGAGTGTCCAATTTCATTCTTCTGCATGTGGATATATGAGAATTCTCAACATTATTTATTGAAAAGACTGTCTTTTCCTTTTGTGTGTTCTTGGCGCCTTTGTCAAAGATCAATTGACCATTGCTATAGCTTGGTTTTTCCCAGTCAAAGCTCATGTTGAAATTTGATCCCCAATGTGGCAGCATTGAAAGACTGAGCCTAGTGAGAGGTGTTTGGGACAGGAGGGTGGATCCTTCGTGAATAGATTAATGCCCTTCAGAGAGAGTGAATTCTTGCTCTCCAGGGAATGAAATAGTTTGTCAGAGAGCAGATTATTAAAAACAATCTGGCTTCCTTGGTTTCTCTCTCTTGCTTCCTTTCTTGCCATGTGATTTCTTTGCACATGCAGATTCCCGGTTCTCTTTCAGCCATGAGTTAAAGCAGCCAGAGGCCATTATCAGATGCAGATACCCAATCTTGAAACTTTCAGCCACTAGATTGTGAGATAAAAAATTTTTAATAAATTACCCAGTCTCAGGCATTCTATTGTAGTAGTGCTAACTGAACTAAGACAACAATTTATTTCTTAGCTCTTTATTCTGTTCCATTGGTCTATATGTTTGTTTTTATGCCAGTACCATACTGTTTTGATTATTGTAGCTTTGCAGTTTATTTTGAAATCAGGCATTATGATGCCTCCAGGTTTGTTCTTTTTACTCAAGATTATATTGGCTATTCAGTCTTTTGTGGTTCCATATAAATTTTCTATTTCTGTAAAAAATACCATTGAAATTTTGATTGGAATTGCATTGAATCTGTACATTGCTTTGTGTAGTATAGACATTTTAACAGTATTAATTCTTTGGATCCAGAAACATGGTTAATCTTTTCATTTACTTGTGTCTTCTTCTATTTCTTTCATTAATATTTTATAGCTTTCTGTGTATAGATCTTTCTACCTCCTTGGTTAAATTTATTCCTGGTGTTTTATTTATGTACTTATTTTTGATGCTATTGAAATGGGATTTTTAAAAATTTCTTTTTAAGATAGTTTGTTGTTGGTATATAGAAATGCAAGTGATTTTTCTATGTTGATTTTGTATCCTGCAACTTTACTGAATTTATTTACTTGTACTAACAGATTTTTGGTAGAGTCTTAGGGTTTTCTATATCTAATATCATGTAATATGAAAACAGACTTTTTTTTTGTTTTTTGAAACAGAGTCTCCCTCTGTTGCCCAGGCTGGAGTGCAGTGGCGTGATCTCCGCTCACTGCAAGCTCCACCTCCTGGGTTCATGCCATTCTCCTGCCTCAGCCTCCCGAGTAGCTGGGACTACAGGCACCCTCCATCATGCCTGGCTAATTTTTGTATTTTTAGTAGAGACAAGGTTTCACCATGTTAACCAGGATGGTCTCGATCTCCTGACCTTGTGATCTGCCAGCCTCAGCCTCCCAAAGTGCTGGAATTACAGGCATGAGCCACTGCACCCGGCCCAGACTTTTTTACTTCTTTCTCATTTGGATGCTTTTTATTTCTGTTTTTGTTTTTTTTTTGTTTTCTTAATTTCTCTGACTAGGTCTTCTAGTATTTTATTAAATAGGTATAGTGAGAATGGGTATCTTTGTCTTGTTCCTGATGTCAGAGGAAAAGCTTTCAGCTTTTTATCACTGAGTATGATGTTAGCTGTGAGCTTGTCTATATGGCCTTTATTATGTTGAGGTACTTTCCTCTACATATAATTTGTTGAGAGTTTGTATAATGAAAAGATATTGCATTTTGTCAAGTCATTTTTGCATCTGTTGAGATGTTCATGTAAGTTTTATTCTTCATTCTCTTACTATGGCATATCACCTTGATAGATTTGTGTGTATTGAAACATCCTTGGGATAAATCCCACTTGAACATGGTGTATGGTCCTTTTAATGTGCTGTTGAATTCGGTTTGCTAGTATTTTGCTTATAATTTTTGCACCTATGTTCATAACGGAAAATTAGCCAGAATATCTTTGCCTTTCATGACCTCAACATTTTTTAACAGTGCTGGGGATTTTTCTGTGATGCTTACTCCTTACGTCAGCTTCCGCCACCTGTGCATCCAGGTTCCTAAGTTCACCTATGAGTCTCTGTTCATCACTTCCTCCACCTACGCATCTATGTTCCTAACGAATAGTTTGCCAGCCTTTTCTTATCTTTCATGATCTTGCCACTTTTCAAGAGTGCTGGTTTTTTCCTGATGTCTACTCCTTATGTCAACTTGTCTACCTTTCTATTTAAAAAAAAAAGATGAAACTAGTCTTCTTCAGACTTTTTGAGAAACACTGCTCTGTACTTTTTAAAATATGACTTTAGTTATAAAAACTTGAGCCAAAAGCTTACTCTAGGTGCCTATTTATTTTTTAAAATTTCTTTCCTCTTAAGTATTATAAGATTCAGGATTAGAGCACTAGAAGAAGTTTATATACGTACATATTTTTATATACATATACACTTGAAATATACGTTATACATACATAAGTATATATGCACATACATACATATACATGTACATATACATATGCTTATACGTATATATTAATCTATGACATCCATACACACAAAACCCTATTGTGAAACCAAAATTGTAGTGATAACAAAGCTTCACCTTTGGTTCTATACCTGGGCCTCCCTTCAACCCAACCTGTTCCATTTTAGTTGCCCTTCATGTTTAGAGCTCTAAGTAAATTTTCTTAGGAGAAAAATAAAAGAGGACTTCATTGCCAAGAAGAAAGTTTGCAAACCATTAGACATGTTGATTCCTTAGGACTCTTCCAGACAGAACTTATTTGCTATTTACTTGAAATAATGTCATTTATTTGAAAGATCTTACTGGAGTAAAATGAGGAGTATGATGGAGGGTAAAAATTGGAGAATGCCCTGCTTAGAGATTATTATACTAATTACTATGTAAAATTGTATAGCAGTCTGGTCTAAAATTTCATCTGAAACCGGTTTGGGGAATGTAGAGATTCTGAAAGCTGTCCAACAATTACCCAATAGTGATTAAGCAACATCTTACCATTCCTCTAATTTCTTGCACATTTGTAACATTTGCTTGGCTTTGCAAGTGTAGCAAGCACAACTGAAACAACAATTGGGCTTGATGTATTGGCTCACCTCTGTAGTCCCAGCACTTTGGGAAGCCCAGTGGGGAGGATTACTTGAGGCCAGGAGTTCAAGACCACTCTAGGAAAAATAAAAATAAAAATAGTCAGAGGTAGTGGTACACTCCTGTAGTCCCAGCAACTCAATAGACTGAGGCAGGAGGATTGCTTGGGCCCAGGAGTTCGGGGTTTGCAGTGAGCTAGGATCACACCACTGCAATGCAACATGGGTGACAGAGGAAGACCCTAATTCTAAAAAACAAAAAAGAAAAGAAAGAAAGAAAAAAGAAATAACAATTGGATGTAGCCATACAGATTTGTGAATATGTGATACCCTACCTTATAACTTTTCAGCAGGACAATACTTAATAACACAGGCACCAAACAGAGACGTGATTCTTAGTAAAATCTGTAGGGCAGCACAAAAGTGCACAAAAATCTAACACCATTCTATTTCTTAATTAATTATATAAGAACTTAGTATCTATTTAGACATTCTGATTTATCTGTTCAAAGGAAACAGTGTAGTATGCAGATGAACAGGCTGCAGAAGAACTCAGTGTACTTAATGAGCATTTAAAAAGGTGATTTTCTTTATCCTTTCCTATTTACTTTTGTGATTATACTTTATTTGTTCTTCATGGACTGCTAAACTTTCTATATGAATTACATATTCATTGAAAAGCTTTATTCCCTGTACTGTGTTTATTTTGGGTCATAAGAATCAACTTTTACTTTGAAATTATTATAGAGCTCATTTTTTCCAATGTCTCATGATCCTGTGATTGATAATATGTTATAGATTATGGCTTTAAAAATTCGGTATCAATAATCACCAGAGGGATATATTTTAAAAAATGACTCATCTGTTTCAATTCACATTATAAAAGGATTTTCTCATGGATTAGGACGCATACATTACCCTGTCATTTTCTCTTGTGGACTTGGTCCACTTTTCAATTGTATTCTTATTATTGAGAAGAAATGAATATATTTAACCTATTATTGCTAGATTTCCTGGCAACATCACATGATGTGTTCTAAAATCACTGATGTGGCTTGCTGGTCACAACGATCTGGATGATCACTATAGCTTAGAAAACTCTTGTGGACATGGTGCCTTAATCTTTAATTAAGAGGAAAAACTATTTCTAAACTTTAATCATATCACTTAAATCCAATTTCATGGCCACATTTTATTTTAAAAGAATGTATGCATTGCTCTTATTTAGGATCAGAGATATTCTTTTTACTTTCATAAAACAATGGGAATTGATTTGATATTTTGAAGTAATTAGTAAGTCCTACTCTCTTAGATATTCTAAAAAATAAGTATTTCAATGTAGGTAATTTAAAGAGGAAGCTGTGATATGCAATAGCTCTACTTATTTAGGTTTATAGCTTTGGTCTTTCTAAATATACTTTTGCTTCTAATTTGTATCATTTGTCATAAGGTGGTAATAAAGCCTTATGATCTTATTTATAATAATATTTCTATGGCATCCCATATTTCTATGGCTATATACGATATTACATATGTGACACTTCTTTAAAAAATATAAAAAACTTTAAAAACAGTTTAATAGCAAATATTAATCAGAAATTATAATTAATGGTGATGATTTTTAGAAAAACATGATTGACATGCAGCATTCTTGGACATGGGATGATGGGATGATGTCCCATACACAGATAGTATGTATGTTAGTTTCTGTTATTTTGTTTGTTTACCTCTGTGTAATCACAGCATATCAGTGTTATAGAGGTCACCTGAAGTCCATCAGAAGCAGAAATATCTGTCTTCTTTTACTTGCACCTGGAAGTGGTATCACTGTGAGTCCTGCACTTCTGAGTGATATAATCTGTTTTACTGTCACACTTTTAGGACATAAAGTGGGAAGTGGGATTTTAGGGGAAGAATAAAGATCAGGAAAGGACAGGATTAATCTGCAAGGAGGAGAGCAGGTTGATTATCTTGGACTCTAGCCCATGTGGGAGTTTTGCAGTTTCCAGCATGGTTGGAACATGCGTGCTAGGATGAGGCCAAAAAATCCTCCCATATTGGAATTTCTTCATGGTGGTTCATAGTTTATTCAGATACTCATTGGCTAGTTGTGTATTGTTGGAATCAAGTTTGGAGTTGTTAGGGGTAGTTGATAGAAAGGAAAATTAGTGGGGATAGCAATCACAGTTTCTATGAAGTTGAGTGCTCTGGGTTGAAAATGACAGATATGAAGTTTGGTGAACAATACTTACCATTAGCAATGTAGGAACTCCTCAAATAACAAGTTAATATTTTGTCTACATCCATCCTTCCATGGATGACAGGCTATGGATAAGTTGGTGTGGGCATGCAGGAATTTGAATAACACACACTCAAACCAGGGAGCTAGATGGTAGGGTATCTTGTGAACAAGTAACTGGATTGAGAAGGGTAGTAGATGATGGGGGGCAAAGTGCAAGGGCCGTAATATGTTCCCTTGGCAGCGGAAACTATTATTCTCTAGGAAAGTGCCATGCCCTTTGAATGGTCACAGGGCACTTGGGAAATGGGAGAGGATTCAGTAATGCCTCAGACTGTCTGGAGTTGACTTTATGCCAAGCGCAGGTGTCCATGGCAGATTACTGCTTTGAATGGGCTTTGAAGCAGTTGAGTCATAAAATGACACAGGACATGAAGTCATGGATCATCCCTTCTCTGACTTTGTTACCAGCTTCCTTTCAGCCACCACTCCCAATTCATGCTGTCCAGGAGGGATGTTTGTGAATGAAAAAAACTGATGTAGGAGTGAAAATCGTGCTGGTCCACATGTTTACTCCAAGCATTTTAGCATGGCATAGAAGCTTTTCATGAACTGGGTCCCAAATTTTGCTCTCAAAAGTATAGACTTAGGAGACCAGTCTTCATCATGGTATAAATAAGTTACTTTCTTGATGACAATAATACCGGTGGCATGGCCTATAACTTGAAAAACACGGCCTATAACTTGAACCAATTAGAGATTCAAACTGGGGGACTTAATAAGGGAGGGGCAGAGCAAATAATTTATATGAGACAATTTTACTGTAAATACCATAAGTTTAGGATTAATGATATTTAATTATAAAAGGAAAGTTCAAATGCATACTATCCATTGTGTTTTCATGAAAATAAAGTTCATTGTTGAAAAAGATTAAGAATAAGGATGGGCTTTATTGAAGCTCTTCCACAACCTTTAAGTTACTTAGCTATCCAAAGGTCTTTATTATATTGGAAATATAATAAAAAGGTAAATAGAAATTTGAAATACAGTTACCAGTGTCTAAACTCTAAGGACATTACCGTGAGCCAGATATGTTCTCTCAAATTTTGACCTTTTACTTTTTCATTCTTGTTCTTTACAAAGTAATAATATCCTGAGATGAATGTCACATTTTTTTGCACTCAAGTACATATTAGTTACCCACAAAATCAGAAATACATATCCATTTCTTCATGTCCATTTTATAGAATGCTCCATTCTAGGCTTGTTTTGGTTTAGTATTAATGTTTATGTGCACTTTTGAACTTTGCTTAGCTGGCTGTCTTTGAGACCATATAGGTCTAGGAGGAAAGAACTAAGCTACAGATACGTCAAACAGATATGTCAATAATTCAGCGTTACTGTTGGGACCTACTTGTTTTATACTTGTTACTGTTTCTCGGATCCTATTATTCCTGGCTCCAGATATAGTGTCCTGTTAAAAGAATTATACATCAGATATTATATAGTTTATAATATTATGGTTTCCATATTATTAAAATATTCATTTTTCTATTATTTTCCCATATGATATTAATGACTTTATTATCTTAGGCCCAGTAAGGGGTACAATGACAACTTAGGTATCATGTCAGTGTTTGTGAAATTCAAAACCAAGTAGAAAGATTAATCATGTACATTTTTGTATAATAAAGGAAAAGTGACGACTGGCCTTAAAGAGGTAATAGAGATTTGGGAATTTAAATAAGAAGAGTTTCCTTTGATCAGGTATTTACATGCAGAATCACACATATATGCTTTTGAGTATATATAAAATGTGTAGAAAATATCTGAAACACACCTGATAAATAACATAGTTGTTAAGACTATGGCAAAATTGCCAACCTCAGAGAATCTGACTCAGGTGCTTTTCCAATATCTTGAAGAGAACTGACTTTAGCATGGGTTTTGAAGGAAAAAAGCCTTGAATGGCAAAGTAACAAATGACATAATGGGGAACATAGAGATGGGAAATACTGACACATTTGTTGAAGTGACTTATTTCATATGGCATTCCAGAAAGGAAAGTTAGGGTCAGGCAAGGTTATTGATGGACACTTTTTGACCTGTCCCTGTTTATGTGTTCTCTGTTTGTTTTTTTCCTAGATTAGCGAGATTGAGAGTAGGATGACTGAGGGTGGGCTATTGATAGCAATCTTTGATTAGTAAATTATCTACCTAAGTGCATGGCAGAGAGATTTGGGATCTAGGAAAGTTTCTGTAAGATAACTTTGTTTTGGCTCATTTTCATTCTACACTTATTAAACCTCTAGCATCTTGGAAGTACACTGTAGAGATGGTAGGATACCATTTCCCTTTCTGAGGTACCTCTTGGATTTCAATTTAGTTTTTCCTTTCAGTTCAGCCAGCCACTGTGGTGACTAGGTGACTTAGAGGTACATCCTGTGGTCCTGAGCTTTTCACTTGTAGCAGCAGCAGGTATTTTCATTTGTCCAGATCCCAGACTCTAGCCAAGGCAATAGCTCTTGGGAGATTAATTCAACGTTGTCTCCTGCAGTCTGCAGGGTCATAGGTGAGACCTCAAATGCCTTTCTCTTTGAAAAAGAAAAGGCACTCCTTATCAACTACTTCACATTTTATCCTTGCATATCAGACTTGTGCACATCGATTTTTTCATAATTTTCTCCCTTTGTTTCTCCAACACTGCATCATTCTCATAAGATATCTGTTGATTGGCCTTTTTGTTCTTCACCTTGGTCCATGTGCTTTTGCATTGGGATAATGTTTCTTAAAAATTATGGTATGATGTTGGTAATGTCCACCTTGTTTCCAAAGAATATATTCTAAAAATGTTTAAGATTTTTTTTAGATTCTATAATGAAATAATATGATATAATAGCTATATTTATTTCTTCCACTCACTCTGGTTACTTTATTTAAGAAGGATTTTTACAAACCTATATGTACTGCCAATTCCCACTAGAAATATCTTTAGAATTGGATCATTTTCATTTGTGATCTTTGACCAAAAAATCCTGTGTATCTCTCTCACCTTGTACATTCTCTTTCTGTCTCTTTCCTTCTCCTCTCTTATACTTTCTCCTTTTTTCCTCACACACAAAATCAATATTTTTTAAAAGCTTAAATTTAAATTGGTTTGAATTTTTTTATGCCATGGTAATATATTATAAATATTATAAAAATAATTATGATATATCACATCAATTTATGTAGATTTGTTTATCTTATGACTGCTAGATAATTAAATTTTTTTCTCCTGGTATTTTGGAAATGTTTGCATTACAGAATATTACCATATATTTTCAGGTGCAGAATGATGCTGAAATAAAACATAAAATCAAGATGCAAGTCTTACTTTACCCTGGCTTACAGATAACAGATTCTTATTTGCCATCTCACCGAGAAAACGAGCATGGTATAGTTTTGACCAGGGATGTAGCCATAAAACTCGTGAGCTTATATTTCACCAAGGATGAAGCACTTCCCTGGGCAATGAGAAGAAACCAACACATGCCTCTGGAGTCAAGACATCTGTTTAAGTTTGTTAACTGGAGTATTCTTCTTCCTGAGAAGTATAGAAAAGACTATGTATATACTGAACCAATTCTTGGAGGACTTAGTTATTCATTGCCAGGACTTACAGACAGCAGAGCATTACCCTTGCTGGCCAATGATTCTCAGTTACAGAATTTGCCACTAACCTATATTCTTACTTGTCAACATGATCTCTTAAGAGATGATGGACTTATGTATGTTACAAGACTTCGAAATGTTGGAGTCCAAGTTGTTCATGAACATATTGAGGATGGAATTCACGGAGCTTTATCATTCATGACTTCACCATTTTATTTACGTCTAGGTCTTAGGATAAGAGATATGTATATAAGTTGGCTGGATAAGAATTTATAAATATGTGATGTGTATGTATAGCCCTTACATAGTGGATTGTAATTTGTGATATTTTGTGGTTTTGGAGCAAAGAACAATGTCATTTGAGTTATCTAAATCTACATTTGCAATATTTGTAGCAGTTAATGTGTGTCCTTGAAGAGTTATTAAATTTTCTGACTTGCAGACCCTGAATATGTAAAATGTATGTAATCCTGCCTATTTTCTCCTTACTTATAATTTATTATAATTATGTTGGTTCTAATAAGAACCAATGCTTATTAAAGTTGAGAAGTAAGAGTGGTTATTGGCAAATTAAGCAAGATACTTTCCAGATAGGCACAGAAATTGTTGTAGTGAGTGGGAAGAGGAAAAAACATGGAACAAACTTGCTGCTAAAAATATATGGAAACCACCGGACTAAATAAACCCTAAGGACCCTATATTAGTTTCCTGTGACTATTGTAGCAAATTACTACAAATTCAGTCGCTTAAAACAACAGATATTTATTCTTTTACAGTTCTGGGGTCCTAAAGCATGAAATTAGTATTAACTAGGCCCAAACCAAGTCACAGGCAAGAGACATGACTCCCTTGGAGACTCTCTAGAAGGTGCTCTTTGCCTCTTTTAACCTCTGGTGGCTGCCAGTATTCTTTGACTATTGTTATATCAGTTTAATCTTGAAGGCCAGCATCTTCCAATCTCTTTCTGCTTCATCTTCACATTGCCTTCTTCTCCGCCTGTGTCTAATCTCCCTATGGGCTTCTCTTAGAAAAACACATGTGTTTACATTTAGGAGGGTCCACCTGAATAGTCTAGGATAATCTCTGCATCTCATGATCCTCAATTTAATTGTATTTGCAGATTTCCCACCCTTTTCTATATAAAGTAACCTTCAGAGATTAGGATGTAGTTATCTTTTGGGAGGCCATTTTTTTAAAAATATTTTCAGTCAAATTTTATTTTTTAAAGGAGGCAGCAGATCAATATTATAATTCAAGAATCTGATCTAAATACGCATTCAATAATGAAGAACATTTGAGTATGGACTAAAAAAGCTTCTCCAAAAAACTTTCAAATATATCATCTCGAATTACCTAAAGAATAAATCACTTCTGTAGCCCTTTTGTTGAGTGGAATCATAAACAAAAAACTGAAAATTTATTGCTATGAAAACAGATCCATGGTACGATGTTATAAATTTTGAGTATTAAGCATAGTCAGTTGAATCCAACTAAGAAGTTAAAAATGTAGTAAGAAATGTGTATATGTATGAGTACGTGCATGTGTGTGGGAAAAATCTACCATCCAATTGACCCAAAAACAACTTACTCAGTTGGGACCAGACATTTTTCTCAATTCTCCATTATTCAGAAGGCAATTAAGAATTACAATTTCAACAGTCCACAAACAAGATTTTTTTAATGTAGAGAGAAATTAATTATGTTCAAAGAGCCCTTTTTCTTTCACTCAATTTCAGTACCCCAAAGCTAAAAACGCAAACATGACTATGACAAATGAAAATAAGTGTCATGGGAATCTGTTTTTTTCCTCTGAGAAATAAAATCGAAATGGAGATTTGATACTATATGCTATACTACATACACTAAGAATATTGTATTTTTCATAATTCTGATTTAATCTCCTTTAAACTTGATATATTTTAAAATTTGTAATTTGTTTTTCATGATACTGAATCTGGTTCCAGTTCTTTTTCATCATTTAATATACTGGCTACCCGTTCTAATTAGGAAAACAAGTCCTAGAAATCTCTTCATTTTGACAGCATGTGCTGATTTGTAAGCAAATCATTAAAAATGCAGCTCTCTAGGAAGCACATTTTGTTGACTGTCCTATTGTCTGAACATTTTCACAGTGATTCCTGACTAAAAATCCTTTTAATTTTGTAAGCACTACACTAGTGTGTCATGTCACTAGTATGTACTTTCAAGCCTTTAAACAGAAAGGATGGCTCACAGCTAGATAATAACTAAGTTTGTTTTCGTTTTTGAAAAAGTTTGTATCTTGCAGAGCAGAAAAGCACTTCTTTTTTTGCTACATAAGTATGTGGTAGAAATGTATGCTAAGGTAGGCCAGTCAATCCTTCTTTATTTATTTTGTAAATTTGGTCCCAGAATATTTCTGGAAGGAACCACAGCTAGACTAGCTTCCATTGCAGTCCCTTACCTCACTAACTTCTTTTGTGGCTTTATCCAGGCACTGTTACTGTTTGTATGCTAAAGGGTTCATTTCACTGGGTCTTACTTTCAAAGTTTGTTCCCTTTTGTGTGGTGGCATGAGCATTGTGATCAAGCCATTAAGTTTGGAAACAACTGAATGAAAGTCATCTGTTATAATGTATTTTATTTTATTTTTAAATTTCATTTTAAATTGACAATAATTGTACATATTCATGGGATACATAGTGATGTTTCAATACATATCATGTATAGTGATTATATCAGGGTAATCGGCACATCATCTCAAACATTTATCATTTCTTTGTGTTGGGAATGTTCAATATCTTTTTTTTAGCTGTTTGAGATTATGTAATATATTATTGTTAACTATAGTCATCCTACAGTGGTATAGAAACTACCTAGCTGTAATGATGTATCTTTTAACAAATCTAATTTATTTCTTGACAGTATAGGGGAAGACTTGATTACACCCCATGGCATTACAGCTAAAAATTCCAACGTTTTCAGTCTCTTTGTAGCTATGTTATCCAGACATTGATTTGTATTTACATCTCATCTTCCTTTCTAAGAGAAACTGATGCAGAACCTGGGAGTCAAATTTAATATTCTCTAGGTACCAAGGCAAGGGTTTATGTTACAGTTTGTGTACTAGTCCAAGTCCCAAGTTGTGACGATACAGCTCCATAACCTACCTTTATACCACCCAGGAAAAGTATACAGAAGAAATTCTTGACTTCATCTATCCGAATTTCTACAAGTCATCTGTTATTTTTACTGACAATCTGCCTGTGTCTCCTGGAAACATAAGGTGTAGGTTTCTGACACATATATCTAACATGCAAAGAAGTAACAATTTCCAAAATACCTCCAAACAGCGCCACATCCTAAAGGAAATTTCTAGGTTTTTCTGCTGAAATAACCATTCCAGCATTGTGTTTGTTTGCTAGAGCTGCTATAACAAAGTATCACAACCTGAGTGCCTTAAATAAACAAAAGGAATTTATTACTTCGTGGTTCAGAAGGCTAGAAGTTGGAGATCAAGGTGTCAGCATACCATGGTCCCTCTGAAGGCACCAAGGATGGATCTGTTTCAGGACTCCTGGCCTGTAGCAGCATAACTCCAATCGTCACATGATATTCTCCTGTTGTATGTGTTCTTCCCCAATTTTCCCTTTTTATAAAGATAGCAGTCAGATTAGATTAGGGCCTATCCTAATAACTTCATTTAACCTGACTGTCTTTGTAAAGACCCTATCTGCAAATAAAATCACATGTAAAGTATTGGGGCTTAGGACTCCAACATATAGATATGTTTTATATATATGGTGAGATATATATATATTTATATATGGTGATATATATATTTATATATATGGTGATATATATTTATATATATGGTGAGATATATACATATTGTGAGATATATATATATAAATATATATGTATTTGGTGGAACACAAAAGAACATCTAGCAAGTATCATATGTTCCAATTTCTTAAAAGTAAATAAAGGCCTTGTGCCATTGGTGGTGTTCTGAAAGGAAGAGTCCATCAATTTTCCTTCTGTGCATTTCTCTCTGGGGAACAGGATACCAGCAAAAACTGAGCTGCTAGCTGAATACAGCATAGGTCATATCAGAGCCTGCCGTGAGCTCAGAAGTACCCTCATGGATCATGTCAATGGTAGAACATAACACTCTTCTCCTGTCATGTTTGAGCCTATTGTACCCTCACCATCTACGAAGAAAATCACTTGCCTTGAGACACAGCAGCTCCTTTTAAATCTAGTTCTGATTAATGCAGAAAATTGTTCCATTTGGATTATGTGAATCCATTTGGATCATGTGTAATTTTTTCACATAGCTCTCTAGAGTCTTTTCAAACAGTCTCTCACTGATAGAACTTACCAGAACAACTTTTCCTAGCATGGGCCTTGGTGAGACATTAATGACACTAATGACACCATGGACAGTTCACAGAAGTCTACTCCAAGCCTCACTGTGGACAGAAATATCCGCATTTGTAGGAAGATTATCTGGGTACACCTTTGTTTGACTCCAACCCCAGCAGGAGTTCCTCTCTCCTTTTTATTTATTTTTTTAAATCACTTTTGTTGTATTTACAGAAGTAACACAGCAGAAGTATATCCAAGATTACACACATCAAATAGATCGCTAGGCCCACCGTGCAATAGGTAAAATTTCTCATGACACTTTAAGGCCAATGCAAAATTTATACATATATATGTATATGTCTGTGTGTGAGACAGCATGTGTGTAAAGAAGCATTTAAAACATATATGCAAATCATGAAATCTATTTCAATCTGTTATCAGAAACGACATCCGTAACCTAGGTTTTGTGTGGCAGTGGCGGGGCGCTGGACTGCCATCTACCATGCCAGCTCCTCCTCCTCTGCCACTGTTCATGGCTCCCCAAACAACCGGGGGAATGGGGTCAGCCTCACCTAGGCCTTCGTGGGGTCCACACGCTACTCCCCTGGCTGCGATGGACCACCCTACTGGCTCCCATGGGGTCCTCAGTGAGCCAAAGGCTGGGCAGCAGCCTTTGCAGCTGTGTGCAGCTGCCCACTTTTTCAGCCTGCTTATAATTATAATAAAGAAATACATATATAAAAATAAGTATAATGTAAATTTCGCATACCTTCGAGCCTGTTAATGAATATGGAGAATTCAAGTTCACTGCCATGTGATATACTTTCAGCTTTGATGTGAACTCAAAGAGAAGACTGCTTTCAATTGTAGGCCTATGATATTTGCTTGATTATTTTACTTCATCTCCAACCAAATTCTTTTCACTAATTTTTGTGCAGCTTGCACCGAATAAGGCAAAATTCAGTCTCAGTACTGAGCTACTGCAGTGGTTCAAAAAGATCTGTGTCCTCAATGTGTACTGTTTTCCCTATCAGTTTTCACAGGCAGTGATGTGCATGACAGGGTGAATTGTATAGGATTTTATATTCCATCAGTTTGGTGTATATATATATTTGGATATATATGTATATAAATTTCTGTTAGAATGGATGTGATAATGGACAAAAATAAATGTCTATTAGAGTGTTTCCCTAAAATTAAAATATGGCTTATACTTTTCCACTTAAAGAAAACAAAATGAAAGGTAAGTAAATAAAAAGCTGATAATTTTTGAAGACGAATAAGACAAATAACACCACACACCCGTCCCCAGACTCAGAGAGAGAATTAAAAAAAATATTGGGAATGAAAAAGAAGACAGAAGGTATTGAAATAATTGTGTGACTGCCATGTGCTATTAGGGGCACATATATAAAACCTAGAGGGCGTGGGTGAGATATAAATAGGGGGAAAAAATGACACTCCCTATAGTATAGTTTGAAGTCAGGTAACTTGATACCTCCAGCTTTGTTCTTTTTGCCTAGGATTGCCTTGGCTATTCAGACTCTTTTTTGGTTTCAAATGAATTTTAAAATTGTTTTTTTCTAGTTCTGCAGAGAATGTTATTGGTAGTTTGATAGGAATAGCATTCAATCTGTATATTGCTTTAGGCAGGAGGGCCATTTTAATGATATTGATTCTTCCTATCCATGAGTATGGGCTGTTTTTCCATTTGTTTTTTTTTGTTTGTTTGTTTGTTTGTTTTTGTTTTTTTTTTTGAGACGGAGTCTCGCTTTGTCACCCAGGCTGGAGTGCAGTGGCGCAATCTCGGCTCACTGCAAGCTCCGCCTCCCAGGTTCACGCCATTCTCCTGCCTCAGCCTCCCGAGTAGCTGGGACTATAGGCGCCCGCCACCACACCCGGCTAATTTTTTGCATTTTTTTAGTAGAGACGGGGTTTCACCGTGTTAGCCAGGATGGTCTCGATCTCTTGACCTCGTGATCCGCCCGCCTCGGCCTCCCAAAGTGCTGGGATTACAGGCGTGAGCCACCGCGCCCGGCCTGTTTTTCCATTTGTTTGTGTCATCTCTGATTTCTTTGAGCAGTGTTTTGTAATTCCCATTGTAGAGATCTTTCACCTCCCTTGTTAGCTGTGTTCCAAGGTATTTTATTCTTTTTGTGGCAATTGTGAATGGGATTGTATTCCTGATTTGGCTCTTAGCTTTGCTGTTGTTGGTGTATAGGAATGCTAGTGATTTTTGTACATTGATTCTGTATCCTATAACTTTGCTGAAGTTGTTTATCAACTGAAGGAGCTTTGGGCCAAGATTATGGGGTTTTCTAGATATAGAATTATGTCATCTGCAAACAGGAATAATTTGACTTCCTCTCTTCCTATTTGTATGCCCTTTATTTCTTTCTCTTGCCTGATTGCTCTGGCCAGGACTTCCAATACTCACTCTGCTGAATAGGTGGTGAGAGAGGGCATCCTTTTCTTCTGCCAGTTTTCAAGGGGACTGCTTCCAGCTTTTGCCCTTTCAGTATGGTGTTGGGTGTGGGTTTGTCACAGATGGCTCAAACAGCATGGTACTGGTACAAAAACAGACACACAGACCAATGAAACAGAATAGAGAGCCCAGAAATAAGGTTTCACACTTGTGACCAACTGATCTTCAACAAAGCTGACAAAAACAAGCAATAGGGAAATGACTCCCTATTTAATAAAATGGTGCTGAAATAACTAGCTAACCATATCCAGAAGATTGAAACTGAACCCCTTTCTTACACCATATATAAACATCAAGTCAAGATTGATTAAAGACTTAAATGTTAAACCCAAAACTATAAAAACCCTTGAAGACAACCTAGTCAATACCATTCTGGACATAGGAACAGGCAAAAATTTCATGATGAAGATGCCAACAGCAAACGTGACAAATGCAAAGATTGACAAATGGCATCTAATTAAACTTAAGAGTTTCTGCACAGCAAAAGAAACTATCAACAGAGTAAATAGACAATCTACAGAATGAGAGAAAATATTTGCAAACTATGCATCTGACAAAGGTCTAATATCCAGCATCTATAAGAAACTTAAATTTACAAGAGGAAAACAAATAACCCCATTAAAAAGTGGGCAAAGAATATGAACAGATACCACTTTTCAAAAGAAGACATACATGTGGACAAAAAGCATATAAAAAAAGCTTAATATCACTGATCATTAGAGAAATGCAAATCAAAACCACAATGAAATATCATCTCATGCCAGTCAGAATGGCTATTATTAAGAAGTCAAAAAAAAAAAATAACAGATGCTGGTGAGGTTGCAGAAAAAAGGGAATGCTTCTACATTGTTGTTGGGAGTGTACATTAGTTCAACCATTGTGGAAATCAGTGTGGAGATTCCTTAACGAGCTAAAAACAGAACTATTATTTGACCCAGCAATCCCATAACTGGGTATACACCCAGAGGAATATAAACCATTCCACCATAAAGACATATGCATGTGAATGTTCATTGCAGCACTATTCACAATAGCAAAGTCATGGAATCAACCTAAATGTCCACCAGTGACAGAATGGATACAGAAAATGTGGTACATATATACCATGGAATACTATGCAGCCATAAAAAAGAATGAGATCATGTCTTTTGTGGGAACATGGATAGAGCTGGAGGCCATTATCCTCAGCTAATTAATGCAGAAACAGAAAACCAAATGCTGTGTGTACTCACTTATAAGTGAGAGCTAAATGATATATAACTCATGGACACAAAGAAGGAAATAACAGACACTGGAGCCTACTTAAGGGTGGAGGGTGGAAGGAGAGAGAGAAGCAGAAAAATAACAATTGAGTACTAGGCTTAGTACCTGACTGATGAAATAATCTGTACAACAGACCCTTGTGACATGAGTTTAGCTATGTTACAAACCTGCACATGTACCCTTGAACCTAAAATAAAAGTTAAAAAAAAAAAAACAAGTAATTACTGGAAAAAAAATCACCATAGCTGCAAAAAAAAAAAAAAAAGACCTTCCCTTAATTTATAAAGCTGAGAAAAACTGGAAAATTAATTAGTAATACATCACTGGAGAAGGCATCAGCAACAGATGGATTCATTGTAATATGAGTTTTATCAGAATAGCATGAGTTATTTAAAACTAATTAATTCTACTGTAATTGAAATTATTCCAAGTGACAGAAAAACAATAAAAACATTCCAATTCTTTTTAGGAAGCAACCCAGCAATGTATCAAAAGAAAATACAATTTGAGCAGGCAGGCATGCCATAGTGACTCAGTACCAGAATATATATCAATATAGTTTATTACATCAAAAATTTATAGATTTAGCAGAGCACAAACAAAAAAAAAGTAAAGGAATTAATGGAGAAGAACCATACGAATGAACCAATTAAGGAAAAGGCATGATAAAATTAATAGCTGGTCCTAATGTATATAAATCTGAGGAAACATGAATAGATTAAAATTCCTTAACATGATGAAGGTGAAATGACCAAGCACAATGGAAAGGGTTATCATAAATAATGAATCACAAAACAATTTCCTGTTGAAATTGTAAATAGGAAGTGATGACTATTATCACTCATATCTCTTGAATTCATACTATTTCCAATTCAAATGAGTTTATCAACCTTCTTATCTTATATCTTCTTTTCTTCACACTAAGATTCCTGCTTCTCATACACACTGGAGACAACAGAATTATATTGTTTTTTCACCTGCTTTATCACACACTACACAGAAGACATTTTTAGAATTACATACCAATACATCCAGCAGTGTGATTATTGAAAATAGTTTAAAATGTTTTGCATGCGTTCTCTCCATTTGCTCCCCATTTTGTAAAAATAAACTTTTTATTTTGAAATAATATTTAGATTTTCAGAAAAATTGCACAGATGTTACAGAGAATTTCTGTATTACTTTCACCCATTTCCCCTATTGTTAACATATTGCATAACCATAATACATTTGCCAAAAATAAGAAACCAACATTAGTATATTACTGTTAACTAAACTCCAGACTTTTTCAAAAATTTCAATATTTTTTCCAGTCATGGCCTTGTTCAATTCTAGAATTTAATCTAGGATGACCCATTGTTTCTATTTGTCACATCTGTTTAGACTTCTCTGGTCTATGACAATTTCTCAGTGTTTGCTTATTTTTCATGACTTCATAGTTTTGAGGAGTACTCATCAGGTATTTTGTGAAATGTCCCTCAATTTGTATTTGTCTTATGTTTTCTCATAATCAGTCTGGATCATGGGTTTGAACGGAAGACCCCACAGGAGCAATGACCTTTTCATATCACATGAGGGAAAACAATGCTAACACCATGACTCATAGCTGATGATATTAACCTTAATCATTTGGCCAAGGCAGTTTTTCCCAGGAGTCTCTACTATAAAATTACTTTTTCCTCCATCTTTCCGTATTCCTTAGAAGCAACTCATTAAGTTCAGCCCACACTCAAGGAGCAGGGAAAATTAAACTTTATCTCCTATAGGGTAAGAGCTACATAAATTATTAGGAATTCTTCCGTAAGGAAGACTTGTCTCTTCTCTTTCATTTGTTTATTTATTCAATTATTTATTTATATCAATGTGTCGAGATGTATTTATATATAAAATTTCCTTTTGGTCTAAAAATTGCTATATAATATCTGAAGACAATCAGATTTTTCTTTCTTCTATTATATAAGTTATTCGGTTTTTTTTTTTTATGTGCAAGGGATTTTTTTTTTTTTTTTTTAAAGACAGAGTCTCGCTCTGTCCTAGGGTGGAGCGCAGTGGCACGATCTCGGCTCACTGCAACCTCCGCCTCCCGGGTTCAAATGATTCTCCTGTCTCAGCCTTCTAAGTAGCTGGGATTACAGGCGTGTGCCACCACACTTGGCTAATTTTTATATTTTTAGTAGAGACAGGGCTTCACCATGTTGGCCCGGTTGGTCTCCAACTCCTGACCTCGTGATTCATTGGCTTCAGCCCCCGAAAGTGTTGGAATTACAGGTGTGAGCCACTGAGCCTGGCCTGTGCAAGGGATTTTTTAAGTCTAATAATCTTACTATTAATAGAATATGTCAGTATTGGCTACTATGCTTTAAATTTTTTCCCAGTTATGTTGTTTACCTCATTAATACGCAGTTTCAAATCTTAATTTTTTTAAGATTTCAGGAATATCTTGAAATATAGTTTTTAATAATTGTTCCATTCCCTTGCTTTGTTTGGTTTTTCTTTCATGTAAAATACCATTCTATCTATGTTGGATGTTCTTTCCCTGTCTTCATCATTTGCTGTTTTTTTAAAAGTCATTCTAATTTTGATCCTAATTTCTTTTTGCATTCACTTACATGTTTATATACTATAAAGTTCACCATATTTGGTATACAATCCTGTGTGTTTTGAAGAATGTATACCATCATGTAAATTTCACCATAATTGAGGCACAGAACAGCTTCATAGCTTGAAAACATTTTCTCCTATGTATCCCTTGTAGTCAAACCCTTTTTTTCACCCTCAGCCCCACAGAAACTGCTGATCCATTTTTTCTGTAAATTTACCTTTTTCTGGATTTCATAAAAATGAATCATAGAGTATGTAGCCATTAACTTCCTTTTATTTGAAACTTCTATCTCATTTTCACACTGTATTTCCCCTATGACATTTTCTGTATTCCTTGTAGCTTTATATAATTTTTATTCTCCTTTGTGCCCATTTTGGTCTAGTCTTTATTTTTGAAATGGTGTTGTTTGTTTGTTCTTTCATTTGTTCAGGGGGTTATTTATTGTGTTATTGACTAATTTCTGAGTTTTCATAATTCTGGTTTATGATGTTCTTTCACATTGCAGGTTATTGTGTTAATGACTTTGGCTAATTTTAAAACATTAGGATATAGTTTTCCTCTGCTTTGTGGGCTTTAATTGTCTATAAAGAGGTTATTTTGCTTATTATTTTGCTATTATAATAACTCTGAATGATATTTAACCTCAGTTATTTCTGAGGCTCATTTTCACAGGAAATTCATTAGCTTAGAAGTTAGTTCCTTAGAAAGGAACCATGATTTTGTATATTTTCTATTAATAACTTCCTCTTCTGTTGTTCTTATGAAATATTCCATTTTATTCCCACAATTTAATCCACTTCTTTCCCCATTTCCTGCTTAATTTAGATTCTTAGTTTCTTCTCAGTGTGGGGTTCTTCCCTGGAAGAACCTTTGATTGATTAGTGTTGAGGGACAGTAGGGCCCAGCCTGTTCCAACCCCTTCAGGTCACACTGCAGATAGCTTACACAGCATAAGACTATGCAAACCCCAGCCAGTTTCAACTGTTTTCTCAGATTTGTAACCACAATTTCAGGTGAATATTTGTTGGTTAATTCTTATTCTGTCAAATACTTCATCGCTTTCCTCTGCTTCCACCTGCACATAGGGAAGCTTATACCACACAGGCCTTGTAGTTGTTGGTAAATTATTTCCAACATAGATACTTGGAAGTTGGTTTGTTGTTATATTTTTGCCTCATATTTTTCTTCATATTATGTTGTCCATAAGTTTTTGGTTTTGTTTTATTTATTTCTCTGTGAGTTCTTGTAAGGAGATTTGGGGATTTTCAAAAGCTGAGAACCTGTGTAGAAGATTTTAACTCATTTTTTTTCAGTAACCGATAGAAAAACACAAAAATTAAGTAAAAAAAAAAAGTTTCAATAACACAGTTAATACAACTGACTTAATTTACACAAATTGAACCCATACCAAATAATGTCATAATACACATTCTTTTAAAGTACACATGAAACTTTTTTTTTTAAATTCTTGGCCATAAAGCAATTATCCTCAAATTTAAAAAGATAGAAATGCAGAGGTTAATAACAACTTCAGACTTAGGCTGGGAATTACAGCATTGGTTCTCAGGCCTCAGACTCAGGCTGAATTACATTATCGGCTTTCCTGGTTCTCCAGCTTGAAGATGACAGATAGTGGAACTACTACACCTCTCCAATCACATGAGCCAATTTCCACAATGTTTCCTGTTTTATACATACATATATCTGCATCTACATTCAGTCGTACACCCATAGCAATGTTTTGGTCAGTGAAAGACTGCACATATTGATGGTGGTCCCAAAGGATTGTAATATTGTATTTTCATTATACAGTTTCTAGGTTTAGATGTTGATATTGTTTGGCTCTGTGTCCCCACCGAAATCTCATATTAAAGGAGGGTCCTGGTGGGAAGTGATTGTATCATGAGGCAGACTTACCCCATGCTGTTCTTGTGATAGAGTTCTCATGAGATCTTGTTTGAAAGTGTGTAGCACCTCTCCCTTCACTTGCTCTCTCTCCTGCTCCACCATGTGAAGTTGTGCCGGTTTCCCCTTCCACCATGATTGTAAGTTTTAAAATATTCTGTTTGGGCCAGGCGCGGTGGCTCACACCTGTAATCCCAGGAGTTTTAGAGGCCTAGGCGCATGGATCACCTGAGGTCAGGAGTTCGAGACCAGCCTGGCCAACATGGTGAAACCCCATCTCTATTAGAAATACAAAAATTAGCCAGGCGTGGTGGTGTGCACCTGTAATCTCAGCTACTTGAGAGGCTGAGGCAGGAGAATTGCTTGAACCCTTGAGGCGGAGGTTGCAGTGAGTGGAGATGGTGCCAGTGCACTCCAGCCTGGGCGACAGAGTGAGATTCTCATCTCAAAAAAACAAAACAAAACATAACAACAACGAAAAAATTCTGTTTGTTCTTCCTTACTCGAAGGTTTGTTATTTGAGACATACACTGCGTTTCTTGAACTGTCACATGGCCTTTTTAAAAATAAGGTATTCAGCTCTTAGTAATTGTGCATTAAATGTTTGTTTACTAACTGCCTAGCAACGTAATAAGGCTGTTGGATTTGACAGAACTTGCAGAAAATAAGTGCTGATTGTTTCTCAGAGCTCGCCTTTGTCTTTCTGCTAAGTATATTTATTTAGGGTCTGCCCATGAAATGAAAACTGAACAGTGGAATGTGTACTCAGGAAGTTATGTAACACTTTATGGCAGGGCTTAAAACAATGAAAATTCAGCCACTGCATGTTTCAAACAAGTATTTGCTGTGTTGCCAAAGTAGAAAGAGCAGAAGAGAAACATCATGGGAAGAAAGACTATTTTGTTTCTGATTGCAGGGGTCCTTGGGGCATATTATGTTTATACTCCTCTCTCAGATAATATTGAGGAACTCTGGTGACTGGTGTGGATAGCTACACCTGTGAAAATGGTAACAAATTTGGTAAGTTCAGAATTTCATTGTCTCTGTGAATATTTAAGTTTAATCAGGAGAAAATAATTACCAGCTATATTATTTTTAAAACTTTCTGCTGTCTTGGAAATTTTGCTCTTAAAGTTTGCTTGACGATTTTCAAACCTTAAAAAAAAAAAAAAAACTTCATTCTTTAACACAAATCCCTAACAGAATAAGTATGAAGGAAGTATTCAAGTAATTTTAATTTTAAATATTAGAAAACAAAATATGCTGGCTGAGAAAAACAATCTTACTGTGATTTTCATGGCGTGAATACTGACAGAATGAAGCATTTATGAAGTATAAACTTCAGAAAAGGTAGAATTGAGCAGCACTGTGATTAGTTATAGAAAATTCTACACAACAATCTTGGATTCAGGCATGAAAATGCATTCTCACTGAAATATTCTGTCAAAAGGTCAACTGGTAAAAGGTCAAGGGAAATTGAACACACAGCATGATTCTCAGTTGAAGGAGAGTGAGCCGCTGAGGCGACAGGGCAGCTCCCTGGCTGGCGGCCCCCAGTGTCCACACTGGCCCTCGGAGACCTGTGGTTTTTTTCTAGTGAGGCTAACTACTTGGATATGAAGCCATTCATGATTTCCTGGAAACTTCTCTGTAGCAAACTGCCTTCTTGTAGCAAAATAAAAAGATAATTCAAGGAAACTTAGCCTGGATATTTAACACTTGGCTCACACTCTGTTTCCTTGCATATATTTTTTAGGTGTTTCAACATTCTCTACTGGCATTTAATGCAGCTCTGAATAAGTGTGATACATGCCTTATTCTCAAGGTTTTTGTTTGTTTGTTTTTCTATTTTTATTTTTTTTTAGAGACAGAGTCTTGCTCTATTGCCCAGGCTGGAGTGCAGTGGTCCAATCTCAGCTCATTGCAACCTCTGTCTCCTGGGTTCAAGTGATTCTCCTGCCTCAGCCTCCCAAGTAGCTGGGATTACAGGCGTGTGCCACCGCACCCAGTGCATTTTTCTATTTTTAGTAGAGATGGAGTTTCGCCATGTTGGCCATGCTGGTCTCAAACCCCCGACCTCAGGTGACCCGCCCACCTCGACCTCCCAAAGTGCTGGGATTACAGGCATGAGCCACCACGCCCAGCCCTCTTTGTGGTTTTTGTTTGTTTGTTTTAAAGACAGGTTCTTGATCTCTCTGTTGCCCAGGATGGAGTGCAGTGGTGATCATAGCTTCCTGCAGCCTGGAACTCCTGGGCTCAAGTGATCCTCCCACTACTTGGCCTCCTGAGCAGTTAGGGCTATAGGCACATGCCACCATGCTTAGTTATTTTTTTAAACATTTTTTGTAGAGATGGGGTCTTGTTCTGTTGCCCAGGCTGGTTTTAAACTCCTGGCCTCAAGCAATCCCCCAAACCTTTGCCTCCAACACGCTGGGACTAGAGGCATCAGCCACTACATTCAGCCCCACATTTTCATTTTCTATTAGTTACTTAATTTTCTAGTCATTTTATTAGCATGTAGAGTTGGTCCTCTGTATATACGGGTTTTGCATACCACATATATTATATTTTTCATCCTCAAGTTTAATTTTTAAAAATCTGGGTGTAAGTAGACTCACTCAGTTCAAACTTGCTAAATGGTCCAGTGTATGTTGTTGCTGGACTTGGGTCAGTTTCACTGGAATACAGCTTCAAGTCTTATTTTTAAAAAGTTATTCTGGAATTATTTATAAAAATATTTATTTTGGGTCATTGTTTTGCTTAATTATTTGTATTTATTATGTGTATATATATATTTATATACTAAAATAATGTCATTTCTCTTGAAAGTGCTTAGTCTCTTTTTACATTTCACTTCCTTGTGTTTGCTTTTTCGTTTCTATCTTATATAATACCTTAAGTTTCTTTACCTTGGTTTTATTTCTGAAGTTATTTGTCTTTTTTGCCTTATTCCTTTTCTGAGTTCTACCAAGGAGTTCTGGGAACTGCTATTTCGTGACTTCCTCTTCAGGAATAGGGTGGGGACAATTTAGTATTGAAAATAGACAATTTTGTTATTTCTTTTGTACTTATTTAATTTGCATTAATAGGAAAGAGGTTCAGCTAGCTGTTTGATCACCCAGCCCTTTAATCCACATGTTTCCAACTTAAGATAGGAAAGCAAGTTTTTCTCATCCTTGGAATCCCAACATTATAGGTCCATTAGGATTCGGCTCATATTCACATCCAGAAGTCCCTTTTCTTTCATGGATCCTTGTACAGACATCTTTATTGCTTTACCAAACTACATGCATTTCTCTGATTACAATAGAAGTGTCCTTGTGGCGATTGCTTTGGCCTAGCATGAGATTTTCCCCTTTGGCCGAACTCTACTCCCCTTTCAGTACTCATATCAGAGCTCACCCACTCCTTTTCACTTCTCATCCAGGCAGCTAGTTGGCCCACTGACCACTGCCAAAGTTCTTTGTACATATCTATGAGATATGCAGTGATGTTGTTTTGTAATTGCTAATACATCTATTTTTCCTTCTTGAATCTGAGCTTCTTTAGAAAAGAGAACTTGTCTTACTTATCTTTGTAACTCAAACTGTCTAGCATGGAATCTATCAAGTTGTAATTCCTCAGTAATTCTTTACTTTTTTTTTTTAACCTAAGGCAACTATGTGGCAACACCACTAAACCTCCAGTATTTCCAGTTGTGCCATTCAGATTCACCTGTGAGACTACGAGACAGGACCATTGGGAATACCTATGCATAGTTCTGTGTTCATAAGCAACGCTGGCATTTGATATTTGTAAACTAGTACTTTTTTTCCTATATCTCCTTTTAGGCTTTGTTAGTTGAACTCTTGCGAATCAATCATTTCATGAATACTGCAATGTTCTTTGTGAGCTTTCAAGAAGTCCCACCTACATCTGATGAAAATGTCACCATGATAGAGACAACTTTCAGTAATATTCCTGTCCGTGTATACATGCCAACACTAAAGTCAGAGATACTAAGAACGGGCTTAGTTTATATTCATGGTGGTGGTTGGTGTATGGGGGATGCTGGTATGTGTTCCATATTAAAAGTTTTAGTTTATCATATAACATACATTTTACTGAAATCTTGACTCCATCATATCAAGACAAACATGTTAGATAACAAAACACTTCAGCTGTCCAAAATTTATTTCTTTGGAGCTATGTAGATTTAAAAGAACTATTTTAAATCTCATTCTGAAAGAGGGCATAATAAATACCAAAAGCTGTAGCAAATCTCAGGTAAGAAGAGAATGTGTTTCACGCACTTAGACATTTATTATTAATTGCAGATTTGATAGAAAGTTGCAGTAGAAAATAATGAGGTGAGTTGAACAGCGGATTAAATATGAGGAAATAGAAATGGTAACTATAGTCTTTTTATAAGCTTAAATATTAAGGAAATGAGAAAGAAGGCCTTAGATTTTAAAAATAGAGTTGAATAGGGGTATTTTATTTTGATTTCATATTATATCATATATTTTGTTTAATGCACTCATGTATTTATATAAATATTTATATTTTATATCTAATTTTATTTGCTATAAAATCTAAAATTATTTTATTTGTATATAAATATATTTTATATGTTTTCTATTATACATATTTTATAATTATGTATGGGAGGTCTATGAACATGATTATAAGCTGAAGTTAAGATGGTGGTAAATTGAGGTACATTGGAGAAACGTGGGGAGTGGTAGCTAGAGGAAGGGATGGGGGTTTATCTGACCTAGAGAATGTGGAAGCAAATTGGATTCAATGCAGATGGGAAGAATTGGCAAAACACAGGAGGAGGGGCATATCTTCATTTGTGACAGAAGAAAAATAGGTGCTGATGGGTATTGATGTAGATTGGGAATGTAAATTGGAGCAGTAAATGGAGTGATTCTATCATTTTCTCTAAATTCAGATAGTAAAGTCATCACTTAACAATGCAGTGATGTTTCTAACACAAAACCTGAGTATGACATACCAGTTTCCATGAGTCTCTTCTGCCCAAAGCATTTCTTTGAAAACTTTTACATCAAAGTATCTGTGAAGGATGAAAATATGTTTACTAAAGTAAAGGAATTAAATAAGAATAAACTTAGAAAAAAATAACATTTGTCTGATACTTTCTATTTCAATATTAAAGAAAACATAAAAATATGTATTCCAATAAAAAATATGAGCATGACTTTTTATAGTAAACGTTAAATAAAAACTTAAGACTTAGTGTGTATTTGACATGTCAATAATACTCGGCACCTAATTTTGGAAACATCACAAGATAATAATATCTACTCCTCTTTCCATGGCCCCCAAGAGATAGGCTTTGTAAGAACCTCATATCCTGTTACTTCTCCTTCACCACTGTATGATTTCTCCTGACACTTGTTACTACCAAATTCTATTTATCTTTTAACAATTTTCTTATCTGCAAAAGGAAGCATTTGCTCAAGCCCCATAGCAAACACGTGTGACCCATCCCCAATCCATACACATACCAAAACAAAACAAACAACAAAACAGAAGAAAACACATTCTTTCTTGTCTGCCAAGAAAATATGAATACCTAATTCAAGTCTTAGCTCTCTCTACTTCCTGTTTACTCTTCTCTATCTTTCTCTGGGAGTTTCTGTGAAGTCTAATTTGATTTCCAAAGAGCATTTTCTGTACTCCATTAAAGAAACTATTATTTTGCATTATTGCTTTTGGTTTGTATGCCTGTCCTCCCTACCCCTGTCTCCAGTAGACTGTGACTTCCTTAAAGTTGGAGTTAATATATATGTGTTTGTACTTTCAAGACCTAACACCTGTTAAATGAAGGAGACAGAGATTAATCTTGAGGAGAGAAAATTGGCTTAAACGATCCAGTGTAAAAATGTAGGAATGGATGAAAAAGCTGACAATGCACATGTAAAAGGAACACTGGGAAGAATTCATGTTCTATAATTAAGATAAAATATTAGAAATATTTTCTCTAGAGTATATCAGTGAGGAACAAGGTGTACTATTAGGTTTTCTCTTGAAAAAAACACTCATCAATTCATTTGGCTGCTTTTTTTTTTTAAATTTCAGCTTTGTTTAATTATGACTTTCTGTCAAGACGAACAGCTGATAGACTTGATGCTGTCGTTGTATCAACCAAGTAAGAGCACTCATGGTTTGTTTGGGTTTTGGCCAGATGCTTTATATAGGAAAATGCTCTCAGCTTTTTTGGTCTTTCTTTGGTTATGCCAAGAAATTGAGAAAGTGAGCACAGAGAAAATGAGGTTGAGTGTTACAGGAACAGACACGGGAAATAATAAATCAGATCAAACAGGAATCAGAAACAGGAAGTTTAGAAATAATTAGAATACAATTAAACTATTGGATCTTATGGACAAATTACTTCTGCTGGATTTCCAGCCTAGTTTTCACTAGCAGAGTTAATAAGAATGAGGGCTTTGAAATCAGAGAATCAGGTTCAAATCTGGGTTCTAAAATTGATTCTGCGACTTTGTACAAGTTGAATGTGATCTCTTTAGCTTAGTTTCCTCATCTTTAAACTGGGAATCATATAATATTTTCTACATAATAGGGTTGTTTTGAGGATTAGATGATAAAGCAAAGGTACTACAAGGTATGTCAGAGTAAAATCCTTCACTAAAAGCAATTAGCCACCAAATTGCACATGGGAACACAAGCAAAATCTATTCTCTAAAAGCATTCTAGATCAATAATTACTGGAAAATGGACCCAATAAAAATGAGTAGAAAAATGAAGAACCCATATGAAAAAACACAGTAGTGACCATATGCCAACTGAACATTAGATTAAAGTAGAATCTAACAGTTCTGAAGATTTGCTTACCATTTATTGGTTACCACCAAAGCGTAATGATCACAGAAAAAAAACATTCTGGAAGAAATTTATCTAGGGAAACGTAACACCTGCTTGTGTTTGTTTTTTCCTTAAACCTAATCCAAGTTTTGTATTAATGAATTTACTTGTGTATATGACCTTTGTAAAAGTTTTCATATAGGGCATCATCATAAGGATGAAACCTGTTTTTGGATTTCTGATGACCCAAAGTATCAGGTTTGCTAAAGCAAAAATTACTTTTGATTTTAGGGTTAGAGTGAGCAGAAAATCATATACTTTTTAACTAAAAATAGTTGACTTAAAAATTGTTATCCTGCCCACAGATACAGAATAGCACCTAAATATCATTTTCCAAATCAATTTGAAGATGTATATAATGCACTAAGATGGTTGTTATGCCAAGATATTCTTGAAAAATATGGTAGAGAGCCTAAAAGAATTGGCATTTCTGGAGACACTGCTGGTGGAAATTTAGCTGCAGCAGTGACCCAACTGGTATGATGCTCAGATTTGTTTTATTTCTTAAATATCCTATGCTTAAATATATTTATTTCAGATAAAATTTTTAGAAAAAAATGTTAGATTCATAGATACCATATAGTTGCAGAAGGAATTATACTTTTCATATATTATTCACACTATTTATATGACATATAGCTAAAATTACACACCTACGAGTTGTCAATTTAAAGTATTCCATAATTATAACTAGCCTACTATATTATGGATAAAATTGTTTTTGTTACTGTTTTTTTTTGACATAATAAACCAGGCAGTGATGTCTTAGAAGCAATGTTTCTATAGGGAAAAATAATTACATAAACTTTGCAAATTAATGTCTATAGTTTAATAACTGATTCTGCACTTGAATAACTGACTTTGATAATAAATGTCACATCTAAATTTACTGTGCAAAAAATATTGTTTTTGCTGCTTTTATTATTTATTTTATATACTTTGGAAATGTATAAATTTTGGTTATTGGTACATTCACGATAACCTTTTTCTGATTTCTAGCCAAAGGAAAAATACAAATTTTGTGATTCATTCTAATATACTATAGAACAGATACATGCAACTTCCCCAAAATTGAACCCTATATTGCCTACACATTGTTGCTCTGAGAGGCCCCCTAGTGCAGTACAATTAACCCTTCAGGAGACACAGATTATTGCAGCTGAAGCAATGTCCAGCTGTGACCTTAGACAAGCCACCTAATCTCTTCAAACATCAATTTCTTTTTATTATATTACATAATAAGTCTTTCCTCTTACAGAGTTTAGACTTCTGAAATGATGAACCAGTTAATTCTGACCCATAATTATTAAAAATCTAGCTAAAATATCTTGTAAAGGGCTAATAAGATATAGAAAACTTCTAGGCCAAAAATTTTAAAAGACTAAAAAAGAGAAAACTTCACAAAAAATAATTCTAGCACTCAACATCCTCACTGCCCTAAAGGCATATGGTAGTCAAAAGGAAACAATTAAACCAAGATGAGCTTTGGGAGTTTCTCAGGGTTATACATTCAAATCCTTGCAGATATGAGTGCACTCATAAATCACTCCTCTCTTTAAGTGATGCCCTGTAGAAATACACTCTCAGAGTCAAAGTGAACCTGATGTAAAACAAAACGCACTTCCATTTAAAGCCTTGCTGCACATCATCCAGATGGCTAGAGGAACCTCAAGCTTTGAATTTAAATTAAATTAAGGTAGTATGAGTGGTAATTACTACTGTGTGATTGACTGAAATACATAAAAGACATTGCTGGAGAAATACGGTACCATCATAGTCTTTAAATTATTCTTGCAAATACCTTGTGAAATTGAATGCCCAAAACACTACAAAATATACTTGGGCAAACAAGTAAGCAAGAAACAATGAAGGAAAGCAAGTTGAATCAGCAGACAATAGAAATACTCTACAAAATTTAGATATTAGAGCTATCAGCCATACAACATGAAACAACTGTCCTACTTTGTTCAATGAATTCAAAATGAGGGTTACGAATTTCAGCAGAAAATTCGAGGTTTTAAAAAAAATTCTAAAACAAAATAATAAACTTATAAAAATTAAAACCTTAAAAATGGCATAAGTAATTTTACACAGCTGAAGAGATCATTTGTAAATTGATAGATGGGAAAGATGGGTCATATCAACTCAGGTAACAGGCAAAATGAAGCTTGAAGAGCCAAAAAGATAAATAACACAAAAAAGAAGATTAAAGATATAGTAGATACAGTCTGAAAATCCAATAGTGCTTTAAATGTTATACCAAAAAGAGAGGTAAGAGAATGGGAGAAAGAGATATTGAAAAATATAACAGTAGGCTGGGCGCGGTGGCTCACGCCTGTAATCCCAGCACTTTGGGAGGCCAAGGTGGGTGGATCACCTGAGGTCAGGAGTTCAAGACCAGCCTGACCAACATGGTAAAACCATGTCTCTACCAAAAATACAAAAAAATAGCTGGGTGTGGTGGTGGGCGCCTGTAATCTCAGCTACTTGGGAGGCTGAGGCAGAAGACTCTCTTAAACTCGGGAGGCAGAGGTTGCAGTGAGCCAAGATCGTGCCACTGCACTTCAACCTGGGTGACAAGAGCAAAACTCCACCTCAAAAAAACCAAAAATTTATATATATATATAAATGTTGACTTATTTTTCCTTCACAGCTCAAATAAACAGTTCTTTTCCAAATATGCTTTTCTCATGTCCCCAGTGGAGGTAGGAAAACTGCAGAGTTTCCATATACTAAAGTAAAATATTGGCTGGGTGTGATGGCTCATGTCTATAACCTAGCACTTCGGGAGGCCAATGTGGGAGCATCACTTGAGGCCAGGAATTTGAGACCAATCTAGGCACAATAGTGAGACCCGGTCTATAAAATAAATAAAAATAAACAATTGAATATTAAAGCATAGCTTGCTTTCTTTGAATTGTTTCCTGCTTAACATTATAGGATTAAATAATGGGTTGTATCTTCCTTTCAATTTTTTCTCCAACAATATTATTATCCTTTCCAAGATCAAAATGTACTCCAGGAAAAATGCTTCAGTTTTCCTGTTTAATAAAATAGCTAGTATTTTTTATGTGGAATATTTCAATGAACAAGACAATAGATTAAATGCAGAAAGACTGTTCAAGGCTCAAGGTCCAGGGTGCTGGGAGTATGGTCTAGAAGGGAATGTACATGCCCCCTTGCTCTGCTAGTCTATGCGCTATAGTGAAGCCAGCAATCAGAGGAAGACCAGACAGTCCTTTTAAGTGTAGGGGCTTGGGATGGAGGCCTCAACTGCCTAGATTTAAGGAGGGTTCTGATTGCCAGTGTTACAGGTTTGGGCTTAGAGAGTGCTGACGTGAAGCAACTTGCAAATGGTGAAGAGGGAGGGTACACTCTTAGGTGACTGAGAAGGGCTAGAGATCTACGTGAAGCCAAGAGAGGAGAATATCAGGAAGGAGGATGGACTTATTAATTTTCCTTTTTGCATATAAATGTTTTATAATTTTATACAACAGAACATAAGATTTCAGTAATGTAAAATGAAAATGAAATGTTAACTTGAAAAACTATATAAAATTGCAAAAGTAATGAAATCAAGACAATCTTGTAGTATTAAATTTAAACATCATTTTAAACTCATATTTTCAAAATCTATCTTTTCTAGCTCTGCAAACTAAAACGGCTTAGTACCAATGAGTACATATAATGCCAAGATTTTTTTCTCTAACATTTGCCACTAAAGGAATCCAGGACTCCTTGAAAAAATTATTTACTCTAGGATTCAGCCAGGAAAGATTTACATACGTATAAAAAAAAGTTATGACAGTAAATATAGGAAGGTGTCAACATCAGTGAGCGTAGCAACGTAGGAATGTGATTTATTATTATTGTTAGGGTTCACCCAACTGTACTGTTTCCCCCTCCCATAGACCTAAGCCCCAAAGGCCAAAAGTAAAACCTCCTACCCCAAACCCACCTGTAACTGTCTGACCAGTTCCCGGATGCAGTCAAGACGTCAAGACGTCTACCTTACACAACAGAACTGGCAAGAAAAACATCCCCAGGAAGCGGTCAGACACCTGGCACAAAGGACCCCACAACTCTTTTCTTTTTCCTTCACCTTGACCCAGTTCTACACCCTATAAAACCTTGCTATAGCCTGTAAGCGGGGCTGCCTCCTCTGCTTTTGTCAGGAGGTAGCCCGGCAGGACTGACAATAAAACAGCTTGCCTGAACTTAGGTCTATTGGCCTCATTCCTTTCTCGGCTGTCCTTCCAATTATCCCTTACATCTTGGTGCCGAAACCCGGGAAGGTCGTAGAGCTCGGCCTCCCTTTCTCCCTGTCTCCTTTCCTCCCCACTTCCCCCGGCCAAACTCCCCCTTCCAGAACGTGCTGGAGACCCAGAGGATTTCCTACTCCTTTCCATCGCTGGCAGACACAACCAACACCAGGGCCACCTCAGGAGTGAGTAAAGGAGACTTCTGCCTTCTGTCCGGAACCCTTGTCCACTCTTTCCTTCCCAAAAGATGCAGCACTGGGCCAAGGGTTTTCTCCTCCCAGCCTCCAGGCCCTTGGTATATGCCTTTCACGGATGCTTGAATAGGGAATTATCGCACCTCTCCGACTTGAACCGCAGGACAGGGGACGCCTTCTCCTATCATTCTAGTCTCTGGCCACGTCTCCCATCTCCACCTGTTCCTCATTCATTCTACCATGGGAGCCTCTCAGTCCAGTCCCTCAAAGACATCTCCCCTCCGATGTCTCCTCCGCAATCTTAATGCCCTTGGCCTCCATTCCGAAATTCGACCACAAAGGCTCATCTTTCATTGTAACACAGCCTGGCCTCAGTATAAATTGGACAATGGCTCCCAGTGGCCTGAAAATGGCACATTCGATTTTAACATCCTCAGGGACCTAGACAACTTTTGCCATCGCAATGGAAAGTGGTCTGAAATCCCTTATGTTCAGGCCTTTTTTGCCCTCCATAGCTGCCCCTCCTTTTATCAGTCCTGTTTCACTTTCCAAATCCTCCTCGCCCACTCCAAGCCAGGCTCACCCTCAGCTCCCCTTCCTTCTGGCGATTCCTCCTCCTTTGACCCTGCCGACGTCTCCCCCCGCCCCTCCCAGTCAACATAATAATGCTCTGCCCAATCACCACGACCCTCCGCCCTATGCTCCAGCTCCTGCCCTCCCTCTTTTCTCCCTCTCTCCAACCACCCAGCTTCTGACTCTGATTCATCCGCATCTCCACCTCATACTCCACCTCATACACTCTCAAACTCAGCATGCCCAACAACCAGCCCCCATACTTCCCCTCCGAGAGGTGGCTGGAGCCAAAGGCATCATTCGAGTCCACGTTCCCTTCTCCCTCTCTGACCTCTCCCAAATTGCAAAACGTCTCGGGTCGTTTTCCTCTGATCCCGACACTTATATCAAAGAATGTAAGTACCTTACCCAATCTTATGAACTCACTTGGCATGATCTCTACATTATCCTGTCTTCTACCCTCCTTCCAGAAAAGAAGGAAAGAGTGTGGCTTGCAGCACAGGTACATGCCAACAATCTTCATCGGCAAGACCCTACTAAGCCCATAGGGGCTGCTGCAGTTCCCCTGGAGGAACCCCCCCTGGAAGTACCAACCCACAGACCCTGGCCAGGCATCTCGTAACCATATGATTACTTGCCTCATCGCAGGCCTTAACAAAACAGCCCATAAGGCCGTAAATTTTGAAAAGCTCAAAGAAATCTCCCAAAGAGCCAATGAAAATCCTGCTGAATTTCTTTCTCGTCTTACAGAGGCCCTCCAAAAATATACTCACATAGACCCCACCTCCCGGGAAGAAACTATCATTCTTAATACCCATTTCATCTTTCAGTCTGCTCCTAACATACAGCACAAACTTAAAAAGGCCGAAGATGGCCCTCAAACTCCACAACAAGATCTCCTTAACCTGACTTTCAAAGTCTTCAATAACAGGGAGGAGCAGATTAAATTAGACAAGGCCCAAAGAGATTGTGCTAAATACCAGCTTCTGGCAGTGGCTATCCATCAACCTAGCCATAGTACCCAAGGGCACAAAAAACCCAATGGAAGTAACCCTCCTGGGCCTTGTTTTAAGTGCAGCAAAGAAGGTCACTGGGCGTGGGAATGTCCTAACCCAAGGACACCAAAAACTCCTTGCCCAGCCTGCCAACAGACCAGCCACTGGAAGTCTGACTGTCCTTTTAAAAACCAGGCTAACAGACCAACTCCTTAAAGCCCTGGCAAGGCAGAGAGTGAAAGATCACTCACCCTACCACAGCTCCTTGGTCTGGCCACTGAAGAATGACAGAGCCCAGGGCCCCCAGTCTCATCTGCCATCACTGCTTTGGAGCCCAGGGTAACTCTGCCAGTAACAGGTAAACTGATCTCCTTTTTAATCGATACTGGGGCCACCTACTTGGCTTTGCCTGAATTTTCAGGACCCATTCATCCCTCTCAGGTCTCTGTCATAGGGGTTGATGGATTCGTCTGTCATCCACACGCCACTGAGTCCCTTACTTGTTCCTTGTTTAATACTATTTTTTCACACTCCATCCTTATCATGGCTCATTGTCCCACCCCCATTCTAGGCCGAGACCTTTTAGCTAAATTCAAAGATTCCATCACTTTCTCCTGTGTCTCTCAACCAGAGTCCTTTCTGCTCCTCTCTGTTAGTCCAGCCCCTGACCCTTCTCCCCAGTACCCACTTCTCTCCTCTCTCATCAACCCAGTGGTGTGGGATACCACCACCTCTTGTATTGTGGGATCTGGCCAGCAGCCCACAATGCAACAGGGCTCTTTCTTTGTTTCCAGGCGGATCTGCATGTCGAGAAATAATAGACACACACAAGATAGTGAAAGTCGGGTCTAGGGGGGGTCACCACTTTCTGGTCCTGCAGTGCCAACAATGCACTGGATATACCAGCATTTATTATTAAGTTTAGTGAGGGTGGGGGTAGGTTACTGAGGGATTTAGGGTCATTTGATTATGCGATGAGATGGTCACATGGGGATGAAGTAATTCTTTAACATAACATCTGTATGCAGAAGTACAGTATACAGAGATAAGAATTTACAATATAGTGTGTGCATAAGTAATTTCTAACAGAGCCTTAAAACAGAAATATAGTCTTTCCATACCTATGATTAGCCAGATATTAATCAGCAGTAACAGTTGCAGCAAAAGCTGGTTACAAACAATCCATAGAAACAGGACGTAAAGGTAGACAACCAGTTAGACCAGATATTCTCAGAAGGGAGTATGCCTTAACCCTAAAGAGGCCTAGAAGAGCTGTGGCAAGATGAGGGCAGTTATAGCCCTATCTTACCATATGGACAGGTGCCCCTCATGCATCCGTTTATAGGCTCTCCACAGGGGTCACATTCCATTCCCAGAGCTATGAACATCTGCTTTTCTCAGATAGAAAAGCTTTTCTTGGTGATGTGAAACCTCCCTGACTGCAAGTCTGTTCATAGGCTTTCTGCATGGGGAAGCACATCACGCGCTATTGGCTCATTCTGGCAGTCCAACCTGGCACTGTCTTTACACAATCCTGCATGCAATTTTGTATTTACAATAATCAGGGGCATTTCATCTTTTATTCCGTAGCAATAGTTTCAGGGGGTCTCCCTACACTCTTCCATAGCTGCACACCATAACCCCATCAAAATCCAGTTAAAGGACCCCTCCAAATTTCCCAGCCTTCCCCAATACCCTATCTCCCTAACCCACCAAAAGGTCCTCCAACCCATTATAAACAAGCTGTACTCATGTGATCTTCTTAGACCAACACATTCTCCATATAACACCCCCTTCCTCCCTGTTAGAAAACCTGACAGCTCATACCGACTCGTTCAGGACCTCCGAGCCATCAATCAGGCTGTACTCCCTATTTACCCCTTGGTCCCTAACCCCTGTACACTTATCTCCCTCATCCCTTCCAACACCACCCACTATACAGCAATCAACCTACAGGATGCTTTCTTCACCATTCCCTTACACCCTAATTCCCAAGACCTCTTCACCTTCACCTGGACAGATCCTGACACTCTTCAGTCACAACTCACATGGACTGTCCTCCCTCAAGGCTTTAGATACAGCCCTCACATCTTTGGACAAGCTCTAGTCCAAGACCACACCACCTTAAACCCCTCCCCCAGCTGCCTCCTCCAATACATTGATGACCTCCTTCTTTGCAGCCCCTCCCTAGAGGACTCCAAACTCACACCATCACCCTTCTAAACTCTCTTTCTAGCAAAAGATATAGGGTCTCCCCACTCCAAAGCCCAGCCATCTGCCCCGACAGTAACATACTTAGGAGTCCAACTCTCCCCTGGGGCCCAAGCCATGACCCCAGCACAAGCAACCTTAATAAACAGCTTGCCTCTGCCTTCCTCAAAAAATGAAATTCTCTCTTTCATAAGACTAGAAGGTTTCTTTAGAATATGGATTCCCAACTTTGCCCTCCTGGCTCAACCCCTCTACGAAGCAGCCAAAGGCCCCCTCAATGAACCCCTAAGCCCCATACACAACATACTTCCCAGTTTCTGTAAACTCCAAACTGCTCTCATCACTGCACCTGCCCTGTCCTTACCCGACCTCTCCCAACCCTTCGTTCTCTACACTGCCAAAAACCAAGGAATAGTTCTTGGGGTCTTAGGGCAACAAAAGGGAAATCCTCCTTCCTTTGACCCTGTAGCATATCTCTCTAAACAACTAGACAACACTGTCAAAGGGCAGCCAACCTGTCTTAAAGCATCATCAGCAGTGGCCGTTTTGCCTCTGGAAACAAAAAACTAACATTTGGCCAAAGCACCACCATTCACAGCCCTCACAACTTACAGGATCTCCTCTCCTCCTGAGCATTAAGCTCCCGCTCTCCTTCCCAAATTCAGTCGCTCTATGACCTCTTTATCAAAAATCCTGTATTCAGCCTTGCCAAAAGTGCCCCCCTCAACCTGGCATCCCTACTTCCCATATCCTCTTCCCCTCCTACTCATTCTTGCACTGACATTCTGGATCACTTGCAGCCACACTTCCCTAACATCTCCTCCAAGCCTCTCACTAATACAGATGACCAACTAGTTATAGATGACTCCTCTTCCAGAGCCCCCGGCTCTCCCAAAATTGTTGGGTATGCAGTAGTTACCTTAAATCATGTAATTGAGGCTAAACCCCTACCCCCAGAAACCTCCTCCCAGAAGGCAGAACTCAGCTCTCACAAGAGCCCTAACCCTCTCCAAGGACAAACAGGTCAACATATACACAGACTCCAAGTATGCCTATCACATTCTTCATTCTCATGCCGCCATCTGGTAAGAGAAAAAATTCCTTACCACCAAAGGAACCCTCATTACTAATGGCCCCCTTATTTACCAACTCCTTCAGGCTGCACACCTCCCAACTGAAGCAGGAGTCATACACTGTCGAGGACTGTAAGCAGGTTCAGATGAAATCTCAAGAGGAAATAGGCTGATGAGCACCAAAACAGGCCTCCCTTTCTCCTATCCCTGCCCCCATCCTCCTTGTCCCCCCAGCAGTCCAACCCAGATACTCTCCCACCGAAAACTCTTCACTACTACAGCAAGGAGCCTCCCTTCAAGGGGACTGGATAATCAAAAACCAAAAGCTCATTCTTCCCCAAGAGCAAACCAAGGAAATTCCAATATCTCTTCACCAATCCTTCCATATCGGTGGGCGCCCCCTGTACCTACTCCTTCACCCTTATTTCTCCTCCCCTCATCTATTCACCTCACTAAAGGACATAACCTCAAACTGTCATATATGCTCTGTTACTTCCTCCCAAGGGGCCCTCTGCCCTCTCCTCATCCCTACACATCAGCTCAGAGGAACACTCCCAGGGGAGGACTGGCAAGTAGACTTCACCCACATGCCTCCTGTCAAAAAACTAAATATTTTCTTAGTCTCATAGACACTTTTTCAGGTTGGGTAGAAGCATTTCCTACCCCTTCAGAAAAATCTCTCAAATTCTCATAACAAAAATCATCCCTAGATTTGGTCTCCCTTGTTCCATACAATCAGATAATGGGCCTAGCTTCATCTCCCAAATTACCCAACAAGTCTCTCAATCCCTTGGTGTTCAGTGGTGCCTCCATATCCCATACCAGCCCCAGTCATCTGGAAAAGTCCAAAGGGCAAATGGAATTCTCAAAACTCAGTTAACCAAACTCACACTTGAGGTCAAAAAACCTTAGACCTCCATTTTACCCATAGCACTGGCTCATATCAGAGCCAGTCCAAAGGCCCCCTCCTTCCTCAGTCCATTCGACTAAATGTATGGATGCCCTTTCCTCTTACAAAACAGACTCCCTCCTGAGTCTCAATTAGAATACCTCCCAACACTCTCCCTCATCCATCATCTCCTCTGCAAACAAGCTGACCAGGCCCCCTCCAAAACCCCACCAAGGCACCACTGACCAAACACTCCTTCCAGGAGAATATGTCTTCCTAAAAACCAACAAGTCTCACGCCAAAGTGCGAAATCCCTTTCCAAGTCCTTCTCACTACCCCCACTGCAGCCAAACTTTCAGAACACAACTCTTGGTACCATCTTTCCAGGTTAAAAAGAGCACCTGCAGCTGACCCGCCACCAACTAACCAACCAGCTGTTCCCTGCAAATACTCCAGCACTCTTCTTGGACCAATTCGACTCTGCCTAACGCCCATGCCTGAAGACCCCACTCTTCCCTCATGAACCATAGCAGATAAGTTATCACCCCTTACCATTAAGTATCCAAACCCTTATTAATGGAAATCATTCATTACGCTGCCCTTGCAGGAATCACCCTACTTACTCTACTCTTTACCATAGGAATATATACTGTCTCACCTCCTGGGTGGAATTTCAGACAAAAAAATTCAATATTCGTAACCTCTTGCCTCATAATCCTCCTCATAGCAGGTATAATAGCCACCACCAACAGATAGTGGCCCCTCCTAAATGTCCTGTGTTTGCCCATCCTGGCATTTCACAATCTTCCTTCACTGCATCACAGAAAACCTTTCATGGTCCTACCCAGAACATCCCACCCTCACAGCATTCCTTGACTGGATCACCAATCTTATATTTCAAGGGGATTTACAGGAATTTACTCCAGATGAAGCCGAATTCTTTACCTTTACACTTGCTCTCTGTCTATTTACTCCTTCTTCCCTCCTCCTTCTCGCTACCGCTCCACCTACAGCGTACCATTCAACAGGCACATATGATACTCAGTCAAACTAACCCCTCCCTGGCCAAGGCCTGCTGGTACACCCCTCAGAAACCATATCAAAAGATGTCTTCCCAGGTCCCCTCAAAGACTGGGTTCTCAGCAATATGACCCTCCACCCCCGCTACCAAAGTTTTGGAGAAGTAAATGCACTCAAAAGTTACAAACTCGATCTTCCCACACATACTGCAGAACACAAGGTTATCTTAGGAACACTTACCTCAGACTCAGAACTCAGCCAACCAGCATCCCTACGCATAAAGCGTGAACTTTCCAAAGGAGTGCCCCTAGGCACCCTCTCCTCTAGCTTATGCAACTGTACCCTAACACTCACTCCCCCGACAGGCATCCAAACAATAACAGAAAAAAACCCCACACAAACTCTCAAAATCTCCAACCCCCATCAGACCCAAGTCATGGGAGAAACATCAGGATTCTGCAATAACTGACACAGGCCCTGCATAGAAATCGCAGAGGGGAGCACTTGCCTAAACCCTGTCCCCACTTCCCAATGCATGGAAATCCCACTGCCTAACACACCCTCAAACAAACTACTTATTGACACAAAACGCTTCTTATGGACTCAGCCTGGGTGACAGAGGGAGATTCTGTATCAAAAAAAATATATATATATACACATATATATGTATATATGTGTATATATATAATTTGTTTTTTCCATGATAAGCTATTTTAAAACAAAGATTCTGAATTCTGTATGTTTTCTATGGATAATTTTGTTAGAGTTAAAGAATTTGTTCCCGAGTTATTACTCAATACATGCTGTTTATTGGAATACAGATAACAGCATGATCATTGACAAACTTTGCCCTAGTTTCCTATTACTCATTAAACCTTGAAGCTGCACTTAACACGACTGTATCTGGATGACAGATAAAATTTTGACCTTATTATGCCAACCCTTAAACTAAGTGAGCAACTCTGTTTTCAAAGCTTTTGGGTGGAGCTGAAGCACACTGCTTATTAAAGTACACTATTCAGGCATATCATGTAAGTTTACTTTCTGTGTTTCTAGAGACCAAGAAGCGGGACGTACACCATGGGAAGAAAATCGCTGTACCTTCTGATTGTGGGGATCCTCATAGCATATTATATTTATACGCCTCTCCCAGATAACGTTGAGGAGCCATGGAGAATCATGTGGATAAACGCACATCTGAAAACTATACAAAATTTGGTAAGTTTGGAATTTTATGAATTCAGATGTGCATACACCACCATTTGACCCAGAGAATTAAGTTTTTCAAGATTCTATTCTTTTGATTTATTGACTTATTCATCTTTTAAAATAACTGCTGTGGCCTTTGACAATGTATTACTTAGAAATGTTGTTTGTTTTTTGTCTTATGTGTTGGAATCATGTTAAAAAATATCAAGAACAGCAAGCAAGGAGTCATTTGAATAGGTTTTGCTAAAAAGTACTTTGTTTAGGTAGCTTTAATGTCACGATAGTGGCTCTCCTTTGAAATTCTTATCTTAGGTATGGTTTGTTCCTTAAATTTTATACTCAAATTAGAGATCATCTGATTATGCAGCACTGTGTTAGTTACAGATTTTTATGCACTTATCTTTGGGATTCAAAATATAGACTAAGGACACGTAAATAAGTTCTCAAGAAAAGATTCAATGGGCAGGCTGGTTGGTACATGCCTAGGGTTAACCACGAGAGGGCACAATATGCACAAATGAGAGGGGGAGGGAGACCTGGGTGTCCTGGCAACTGGGCAGCTTGGATGCTGGCAAATTAAAAAGGTGTAGCTGTCTCTGGATCCTTGAGGATATTTTACTATTACTTCTTTGGTTATTTTATTATCTTCATTAAAACAAATCTCTTTTCAGAACTTAAACCAGATGAATGTTGTAACTCCTGGATTAATCTTTTATTTTGCATTTATTCAACAATTCAACTGTCTCAAATCCTATTAGGCAAACAAGTAGTCTGTCCCCACACAGTTGACATTCTAGTGGTGGAGAAAAAAATAAATTAGAATTAAATGAATAAATGATTTTAGTTCATGAGAAGTACCTTTAAGGAGGTAAGATGGAAGAAAAGAGAGTAATTTGGGCAGAAGGCAAGAGTGGGCTACTGTATGCATGGTGAGAAAAAGCCATTCTGAAGAGGAAACAGCTACTTAGGGACCAGAAGAATGAAAAGAAACCAATCATTCTAAGTGCTAAGAAAAATGTTTTCCAGCAGAGACACCAACAAGTACAAACACCCCAGCTACAGAATATTGACAAGTCCAAGAAATCATATGAAACATTTGGGTTTAATGGGGAAATTGTTGCAATTAGTTTGGAGAGGTTAGAAGCCATATCATACAGTGCTTTGTGGGCACTGGTAGTAAGTTTTGATTTAATTCTGTATGTGATGCAGAGCTATTAAAGAGCTTTAAGAAAGGGACACATTTTTTTCCCTCATATTTGCTGTCTGTGCTACAACATGTGAGAGGTCTTTGATTTTTTTCTTGGAGTCTTTATATTAATTTTTATTTATTTAAGCAATTATATATATATTCTTCTCTGGTAGCCTTTTAATTAATTCATTCATTCATTTACTTACATTCTGTCTGCAATTTATGAAAGTAATGTATTTTCAGAGCTCTCAGTAGATATACCTTTTAAAAGTTGTTTTAATGCCCTTTCTTATTCCTGAATTATCTGCTTGTTTGTTTGCTTGCTTTTTTGTGATCGTTTATGCTCCTGGTTTGTCCCTTTTTTCCTGATTAGTTTTGCTGGCTTCTCTGAAATATCTGGCAATCTTTGAGTGTTCATACCCTTTATTAAACGATTATGTTATGAACATTACATCAAGAATCAAACTACTGGATTGAGAATCCTGGTAAATATCATTTACTAGCTGTGTAGGCACGGACGACATATTTAACCTTCCTGGGCTCTCTTTCCTCATATCTGACATGGATAAGAAAATGTTATCTTCCTCCCATATAAGCAAGTTGTTACTATTACTGAGATGACTACAATAGAGTGCTCAGAACACTGACTCATTCTACAGTGAAAGGATGGGCTGCAGGCAGGCAAGCTGCCCTCCCTTTTTCTCCCACTCATTCCTTCCCTCCCAACCCTGACTCCCAGCTCCCATGTGCAACCAGCTCCATAGCCACGCCTCACTGCACCTCCCTATTTCTAAACTAAACCAGTTCCTCGACCTGCCAGGGTTTTTCCTTTTCTTATTTGGTTAGCAAAAGACTTAGGAAAAGGTATTTATTTCAAGCCTCAGACAAAATTGCTTTTCCAGTTTCTACTCCCAAGTAGCTTTTTGTAATCACCTGCTGTTCGCTCCCAAAGTACTTTGTACAGAGCTCTGTAATAGTATTTACATTGTTTTGTAACCATTTATTTGTCTTTCACACTTAACTCTGAGATTCTTGAGAAGAGCATTTGTCTGGTTCATCTCTGAAACCGTAAAGCTTGGTAGAGAGCCTGACACATTTTAGTGACGTAGGAACTAAATTAGTAGCAGGGGTCAAAATAAAACTTCATCTTTGCCCTCTGAAAGTTGCTGAAAGTCAACTGACAGGTCTGGTTAATAGAAGAAAAAGGCATATACATTTTTAGCATACATAATAGACTTACAAAATATAAAATCTCAAAGAAATGGCCAGATGGTTGACACTTTTTTTTTTTACTATCTTGAGGTTACAGAAAGAATGGTGGCTTAGCCAAAAAATGATATGGTGGCAAGACAGGTTATGGGAAGGAGAGAAGAGGAGACATGGCTAGCAAAAGTGGTCTTGTTATATAGATGGATCCTCACAGGCAGCAGACCTCAGAGAGAACAGATGGTAAAAATTTCTTTCAGACTTTTAAAGGTGTCAGATTCTCAGTTGATTTTTCCTAGATCTGGACAAATGAAGGCTCTCAGAGAAAGCCTGCATCAATGCAGATTTTCTCTACAGATGCAAATCACCTCCACAAAAGAAAAGCTTTCCAGCTATTCTTGTATTTCCAGCCCTTCTGAAAAGCCACCTTGCATTATGTCAAGGAGATATATTTTGGGATGAAATATTTTTATTTCCTTCACAGTATATTCCCTCTTTTTTAAGAACCACCCTAGGCATAACCTTTGCATTTCTGGTTTCTTTTAAAAGGACCAAGCAGGATTCATGCATGAAAATTTAGTTCATTCTATTTGAGTTTATTAAGGGTTAATGTCTACCTATAAGTCCATAGATCTCTTTGCCATTTGATACTTGAATTTCAGGATGTTTGTGAATTTCATTTTTAGGCTACATTTGTGGAGCTCCTGGGACTTCACCATTTTATGGATTCCTTTAAGGTTGTCGGGAGCTTTGATGAAGTCCCACCAACCTCAGATGAAAACATCACTGTGACTGAGACAAAATTCAACAACATTCTTGTTCGGGTATATGTGCCAAAGAGAAAGTCTGAAGCACTAAGAAGGGGGTTGTTTTACATCCATGGTGGAGGCTGGTGCGTGGGAAGTGCTGGTAAGTGAATGCTTTGAAAAATCTCTGTCACTGAGGTAGTTCGCAAACATTTTACTAAGTCTTCAGTAGGTACACATGCCCTTCGGCATGGACATTACTGCCTCTTTTATCTTCTCGTGCTTTGTTCTGGCAAAGTTTTACTTTTCCCTGAAGCTTTATATCACTCTTTTCCACATATGCATTTCCTCATCAACCCAGGTAGAGGTGAGAAGAAACTTTTTTTTTCTATTTATCGCAATTACTCTAAGAAAGCCTTGTTATTTCTATCATTCTCCACTTGATATTACAGAACCATTTAATGTTTTCATCCATTTACTCATATTTACTATATGTCTGGTAATATTTTTATATCTTTGAATATATTTTTGAATAGACAAAATTTCCTCACGCCTGTAATCCCAGCACTTTGGGAGGCCAAGGAGGGTGGATAACTTGAGGTCAGGAGTTTGAGACCAGCCTGGCCAACATGGTGAAACCCTGTGTCTACTAAAAAAATACAAAAATTAGCCGGGTGTGGTGGCGGGCACACATTATCCCAGCTACTCGGGAGGCTGAGAAAGGATAATCGCTTGAACCCAGGAGGCGGAGGTCGCAGTGAGCCAAGATTGCACCATTGCACTCCAGCCTGGGCAACAGAGCAAGACTCTGCCTCAAAAGAAAAAGAAAAAATCCTGTCTTCCTGTCTTCTTGGATCTTACATTCTAATGGAGACAATCTTTAATCGATAAATAAGTAAATAATACAGTGTGTTTTAAAGTGATAAATGTAGGAAATAATAGGCCAGAATGTTAGAAGAAAAACCTTAGACAAATTAAATTTAACAGAGTTTAATTGAGCAAAGAACTACTTGTGGATCAGGCACCCTCCTGAACCAGAATAGGTTCAGAAAGTCACCAGCGCTGCCTCCTGGTGGAAGAAGAGTTATAGGTAGAAAAAGGAAAGTGACATTCAGAAAACAGAAGTGAGGCACAGAAATAGGCGGATTGGTTACAGCTCAGCGTTTGCCTTATTTGAAACTGGTTCCACAAGTTGGTTACCTTTGGCTGAAACTCAGTGATTGGGACAAGAGTAGGTTACACATCCAATTAAGTTACAACTCACTGTGTATCAAGAAACCTTTAAAATATGGAAAGAGGCAGCTTTAGGCTAAACTTAGTTTGTTTGGCAAGAGTAATCAAGATTGGGTGTGAAGGTTGTATATTTCTTGACGCATAGAATTACAGCAGAAAGAGAAAAACATTTAGAAGTGGAAGCACTGGGATAAAAGTCCCAATTATGTGAGAAAATCACCCAACCCACCTGAGTCCTAGGGCTCTTGAGATTCATCTGTTTACCTCCAATGAATACAGTATAGATTAACTGGAGGAGTGAAGATTGGACTGGGCCTACTAAGTTAAGAACTCTGAACTCTACAGAGGAAGAATAAACTAGTCCTGAAAAGAAAACGTTACAGGCTTGAAATTAAGCAAATTTGTCCATTGATGTGGGAAGTTAGAGGAGAAAAAGACAGAAAATTAAAAAAATAGAGAGATCTGAATGAGTGCCTCATTTCTGACAGGATGACTGGGAGGGCGAGAACAGATTTCTGGGGAATGCAAACAAAATTGTTGGGTGAAGGAATAAGCAGACAGCAAAGCACTGAGGTGGTCAAAAATGTCAGAAAATGAAAAGAAAGCCGAAGAAGGTGAGAACCTCAAGAAAGAGGAAATAATAGAAGTTCTGCATAGTGTAGAGATGTCAAGTAAGTAGGATGGAAGTATGTCTCTTGGATGTTGAACTTTCTATGTTAATATTGTTGAGGAGAGACTTGCTGACATGATGGGATATTCACAGAGAAACACATTACGGCAAGCAAAAAGTGAGAGGGAAGAAAATAAAATGGTTAGAATAATTGCTGGCCTTAAAAGGACTTAGTTGTGAAATAAATAAGCAAGAAAATTATAGATTGAAATGAGAGTTAAGTAGGAGCATTTTCTTTTATTTTTGTGCAGGAGAAATATAAACAAGTTGGTAGACTGAAATAAATGAAGGCAATAAGTAGAAATATGTTAGCCAAGTAATGGGCTGGGAGTGTTGACTGATAGATACACATCCCAGAGGAAATGAAAGGGAAGAAGATTTAGAGCACTAGTAAAATAATTGGATATAGATAGGAATGTTGGAAATGGAAAAAAAAGAGCATTACGTCTTCCTCTTAGACAAGAGAAAAAGAGGCAAAGAGAGGCCTCAGCTAGATACATTCTTAAAGTAGTAGTACAGATGCAAGCAGTAAGTTCCAGTGTTTGTTTAAGGGGACCTAGTTCTATTCCACTTATATTCAGGTGCCTTTTCTATTGTCCCATGCAGACTTAGGTGATCCTTCTATATTGCAACAATTCTGTCTATATCTCCTTGGCTCACATATCTGACAATGTATTGATCAAGTTAGCGACTTGTCTTTTTATCTTTGTATACCCATCATCTAAAACAGAGCCAAATCAGTACCTCCTTCCAGTATACACAGTTGGGTTAATCTAGAGAATGAGTCTGACACAGAAGGATCAATGGCAAAATGTGCAGGACAAAAGATAAAAGGGAGGAAGAGCATTAGGAGGTTCACTGGGAAACTTGAATTCCACTGAGTCATGAATGGATGGCTTCTTAAAAATACAGTGTTAAATTTGTCTCTCGTATTTTAAGGTAAAATAGAACTGCCAGAACGTGAAAGAAGTGCAGCAGGATTTTTGTGAAGGAAACAGCCTTGTCTTCATTTGTCTGTTTTACTAATATGTTGCTTTTATCCTTTTATTTCAGCTCTAAGTGATTATGACTTGCTGTCAAGATGGACAGCAGACAGACTTGATGCTGTTGTCGTATCAACCAAGTAAGAGCTGTGCTGTTTGGTTTTCTGGCCAGATGTCTGACATGCCAAGATTTTCTCAGCTTTCTTTTTTTTTTTTTTTTTTTGTGATGGAGTCTCACCCTGTCACCTAGGCTGGAGTGCAGTGGCAGGATCTCGGCTCCCTGCAACCTCCTCCTCCCGGGTTCAAGTGATTCTCATACCTCAGCCTCCCGAGTAGCTGGGATTACAGGCACGAGTCATAACGCCCGGCTAATTTTTTTATTTTCGGTAGAGATGGGGTTTCACCATGTTGGTCAGGCGTGTCTTAAACTCCTGACCTCAGGTGATCCACCCTCCTTGGCCTCCCAAAGTGCTGGGATTACAGGCGTGAGCAACCGCGCTCAGCCGATTCTCTCAGCTTTCTCAGCCAATGCATGATTATGCCAAAAATAAATGTTTCTCAGATGACACTAAGTAGGCAATTGCAAGTGAGTGCTAGGCCTAACCTGATTAGAGTTGAGAAAAAAAAATCTGTATATGTGTGTACACGTGTTATTTCGGCAAAAAGAAACAGCAAAAAGTAAAAATTTTTTTCACATAAATTCAAACTGTATCATTTATGGATATAATTACCTGGACGGTATTTCCTTTCAACCCTTAATTCCCAGTCTTTAAAAATGAGTGCCCTGGAGTCACAGGATCATATGTAAAAGTGCATCATAAATAATTTCCATCTCAGATGGTCACTGTGAAGAGTAAGTGATAACATCCTTGAAACAGAGTCCAGTGTATATAGCACTTGGTGAGCCTAAAATGTAGGCTATATAATTTTAAATATTTAAAATATAGCCTATAGTTTAGGCTCAACAAGTGTTATACACTGCGCTAAGTATATTAAAAAATGTATTATCGAATTAAACAAAAGAGATGAGTTCATATAAAATTATGTTAGATAAATAATCCACTTATGGAAAGAGCACTTAGGGACAGTAAAATTAGGGGTGGATTGCTGGGTAGACTCATGCCAGAGCAGTATATATTTAAATTGAAATTTCAGAAAGTAAATGAACAGTTAAAAAAATAACATACTCATCACCATTTGTCAAGTTAAATCATTATTATAAAGTTGGGACATAATCTTGATCAATATTTGGTTGTATGTGATCACTCATAAATATAGTGGCTAGAATAATATTTTGTAAAATGCAATTAGAAAATCCAAGCTTATGCTGTTTTGCATTCCAACTTTATACTTAAAGAGAATTTTATTAAACATGGCAAGTCAAATTACAGTATAAGACCTACACCTGTGTTTAATTCATTGAAATGACTAATAAATCACTAGTATATGAAAGATAAAATATACTCTAAAATATTTATGCAAATATATGCCTTGCCTTCAAATATTCTCATTTTATTTATATTAAAGATGAAGAACTCCAGTATTCAAAGATAGATAATTTTGGTTATATTTAAATTAAAATGGCCAATAAGCATCTTTCATGTACTTGAAAGATAAAATATACTTTAAAATATTTATGCAAATATATGCCTTGCCTTCAAATATTCTCATTTTATTTATATTAAAGATGAAGAACTCCAATATTAAAAGATAGATAATTTTGGTTATATTTAAATTAAAATGACCAATAAGCACATGAAAAGATGCTCATTATCATTAGTCATTAGAGAAATGCAAATCAAAACCACAATGAAATACCACTTCACACCCACTAGGATGGGTATAATATATATATTTAAAAAGATAATAACAAGCGCTAGTGGGGACATGGAAAAATCAGAATCCTCTATACTGCTGGTGGGAATAAACACTTTGGCAGCTCCTTAAAAGGTCAAACAGAGTTACCTTATTGACCCAGTATTTCCATTTCTAGGTGTATACACAAAGAGAAATGAAAACATGCCCATATAAAAACTTGTATGTTCGTAGAAGCAGTATTCATAAACCTTAAAAGTGGAAGCAACCCAATGTTCATTAACTGATAAATGGATGAATAAAATGTGGTATATCTATACAATTGAATATTTGAAATTCAATTTAATATTTAAATAAAATGTGGCATATCTATACACATATTCAGTTGTGTAAATATACCACATTTTATTCATCCATTTATCAGTTAATTATTCATTTGTTAATAAAAGGACTGCTACAGCATGGACAAATTTTGAAAATATTATGCTAGATGAAACAAGCCAGTCATAAATGGAAAGTTTTATAATTCCATTTATATAAAATTTCCAAAATAGGGCAAATGCATAGAGATAGAATGTAGATTCATGGTTGCCTATGATTGGGTTTGAAGGATGGGGAGAAATGAGAAGTGACTACTAATGGGTATAGGATTTCCTTTTGGCATGAGGAAAATCTTCCAAAATTGATTGTGGCAATGGTTGCACAACTCTGAATACATTGAAAATCACTTAATTGCATACTTATAATGTGTTAATTTTATGGGTTATGAATATCTCGGTAAAATGGTTATATTAAAAATTAAGTGCATACTTTTAATGTGTTAATTTTATAGGTTATGAATATCTCAGTAAAATGGTTATATTAAAAATTCAGGCCGGGTGCAGTGGCTCACGCCTGTAATCCCAGCACTTTGGGAGGCCGAGGCAGGTGGATCATGAGATCAGGAGTTTGAGACCAGCCTGGCCAACATGGTGAAACTCCATCTCTACTAAAAATACAAAAATTAGCCGGGTGTGGTGGTGGGCACCTGTAATCCCAGCTACGCAGGAGGCTGAGGCAGGAGAATTGCTTGAACCTGGGAGTGGGAGGTTGCGGTGAGCCAAGATCGTGCCACTGGACTCCAGCCTGGGCGACAGAACTAGACTCTGTCCCCCCCCAAAAAAAAATTAAGAAATTATGTTCATCAAAAGACATTAATAGAAGTCTTAAAGTTTGTTTGTGTATATATATGTGGGTATAGACATATGTATACTATAAAAGTTTTTAAATACATATATACTTTTTCAAATCCAAAATATAAAAACACCTACCAATTAATAGAAGTATAGGCGAAAGACTCAGAAAGACAATTTACAGAAAAGGATATCGAAATCATCAAACAATATATGAAAATGTACTGTATACATCAGGAAAATACAAATTAAGACTATTATAAGATACCTGTATATACTCGAGATTATAGATAAAATGAGAAAGACATAAAATACCAAGTGTTGGTAAGGTTTTGAATCAACAGCACTTCCATAAGCTCTAGTTTGAGAATAACTTGGTAAACTACTTAGAAAAACTCTTTGACATTATTAAGTAAAGCTAAGCATATATGCATACCTCTGTTATTATCAATAGCACAGGTATATATCAACAGGAACACAGCCATATGGCCCCAAAAAACATGTACTAGAATATTCATAGCGGCACTGTTTGTGCCCAAGACTGCAAGCAGCCTAAATCCCCATAACATTTTTTTACTTGGAAAAATATTTATTTAGTATTTATTGTTTGTTTAATTATTTATAAGAACATTTAATATGTGATCTACCCTCTTAGTGAATTTTTAAATTTGCATTATTTTTGACTGTAGGTACAATGTTGTACAGCAGATCTGTAGAGCTTATTCAACTTGTTTGACTGAAACTTTATGCCAGCTGGTTAGTAACTCCCCATTTCCTCCTCCCCACAGCCCTTGCAACCATCTTTTCACTCTGATTCTATGAATTTGACTATTTTAGACACCTTATATAAGTGGAAACATACAGTATTTGTTCTTCCATGACTGGCTTATTTCACTTAGCCCATCAACATGTTAATGGGTAAATGATTTGTGGTATATTCAAACAATAGAGTACTATACAGGAAGACAGAAGCAATGTGAATGAGGCTCAAAAACACAATGTTGAACAATTGAAACCAGATACATAGGAGTATATGCTATATGATTTTATTTATTTAAAGGCCAAAACTAGGTAAAATTAATTTATGCTGTTATGTCAAATTAGTGGATACGTCAGGAATTAAAGAGAGTAAACAAAAGGTTTCTGGGATGCGGGCAATGTTATATTTCATGATCTGAGTGCTGGTTATATGGCTGTGTTTAGTTTGAAAATTAAAGAAATTATATACTTATGTGCACCTCCAGCATGTATTACGTTGGTGCAAAAGTTATTGCGGTTTTGTCATTACTTTTGCACCAATAATATATTACAGTCTAATCAAAACAAACAAAAAAATGTGTAAACTATGTTTTCTCTCTACAGCTACAGATTAGCACCTAAGTATCATTTCCCAATTCAATTTGAAGATGTATATAATGCCTTAAGGTGGTTCTTACGCAAAAAAGTTCTTGCAAAATATGGTGTGAACCCTGAGAGAATCGGTATTTCTGGAGATAGTGCAGGAGGGAATTTAGCTGCAGCAGTGACTCAACAGGTATGTTCATAATTTCTATGCTTTTTAAAAATAGCGTTTCTACGCTGTTTTAAAAACATATTTATAAACATATTTAATGCATGTATTAAAATATGAATGCAAATAGGAGATATTAATTTTTTGAAACTATTAAAGAGAATATTGAGAACAAATGACTAAAACATTATAATATCAATCTCTGCTTCTGTCATAGATTTTTTTTCTTTCTTAAGGGAATGTTAATTCTTTGGATAAACCATTCATTTAAAATTATAGCCTGCATGTGGTAGCTCAGAACTGCAATCCCAGCGCTCTGGGAGGCCAAGGCAAAGGGATCACTTGAGACCAGGAGTTTGATAGCAGCTTGGGAAACACAGTGAGACCCTGTCTCTACAATAAAAAAAAAAGAAAAAAGAAAAATTAGCCTGGCATAATAGTGTAAGTTTGTAGTCCTAGCTACCTAGGAGGCTGAGGAGGCTGAGGCAGAAGGATCTCTTAAGCCCAGGAGTTCAAGGTTACAGTAAGGTGTAATCGTGCCACTGTACTCCAGCCTGGGTGACAGAATAAGGCCCTGTCTCTTAAAAGCATAAAAAATAAAATAATACATGTCAGTAAAATATTATATTAAGTAGGTGAATGAGATCATGTAATTGTGAGACTAATGACCCTATTACGCTATTAGAGGTTCAGACCAATTCATATAATCTTCGATGGTGTATTCCTTTATTACCATAATAATCATCCTATTTTAAGAAAATTATCAACACATTCAAAGATTCCCATGCTACTTACAAAGAAGAAATATGAAGAATTCAAAAGATTTTTGTATGTAGATGTAAAATCAGATCTTTTTATCTGTCATTTAATAATGGCAATATAATAATAATAACAAATGGCATTTTTGTCCCAGATTATATGTAGAATAGATTTTGTTTTTATGATGAAGGAGAAACACTGCTATTGATTGTTTAAACATCTAAACTCTTTTCTCATGTAGTAGTCGCAAAGGAACTATTTTCCCATGGAGTAGCAGTCAGGAGAAGAAGCTACCTAAGACCTTCTCTCTAATGTTAATTCTTTGGATAAATCATTCATTTAAAATTATAGGCTGCATCTGGTAGCTCAGAACTGCAATCCCAGCGCTCTGGGATTATGTAGAAGTAGAACATATGTAGAAGGTTAGATTTTATTAGTTGACTTTAGTTACAAACGAGGGTTCTAAAGCAATTTTAAAACATTGCTGTTATTTGTTTTGTTGATTATATTTATTTATAATTTTTCACACTAAAAGCATTTTGACTGCTAGAATCTGTTGGACAATATTCTCAAAAGTAAAGAATCATAGTTGCACTTTGTTTCAACCACAATATAGAACAAGTATTTGAAACTTCACAGATAGATTTCTAATCATTATTATGGATTTCATAATGTAGCAGCAAAAGCATTAGACTGGACATCAGGAAACTTGGAGATGCAGTAATTTCTAGATTTGATATTGGCTTAATCTCTCTAAATAAACATTCATTTCCTCACCTGTAAGAAAAATGAAGTCTTTCAACTTTAAAGAGTTGTTTGAGAGTCATATGAATAAATTTATATAAAAATACCTGGCAACTTGTAACGATCTTTACAAATAGGCTCCACAATGGTCTATTTTGATAATTATAGTTAAAATGTGGATAAATACTACAATTTGCAAAATATTTGGGGTTACATCTAATAATATCTGTACTTTTATTTAGAAGTTCTATACATCTTTTATAGTATATTATACACTTCGAAAACACAAAATTATTTTTTAACCTATACGTTTTCACAATTTAAAACATATTTTGTAATATTTCATTCTTATAAGTCTCCTTTTTTCCTCCCTGGTATTGGTATATCCCTCTTTACAGACCACTGATTATTACAAATATTAGCACAACAGACTTGATATAAAAGATGATGTTAATAGACCATTTCACACAGAAGGCTTGCCCAAATCTCCTAAAGTAACATGTCGCTTTAGCATCAAAGCCATGTCAGAAACCTCTATTAAGTGATCCTTCTTCTTCATGGCAAAGCTTATTGATATACTGGTATATTTTAATAAAATTTTTTTTTGAGACAGTGTCTCACTCTGTCTCCCAGGCTGGAGTGCAGTGGTGTTTTCTCAGCTCACTGCAACCTCCACCTCATGGGTTCAAGCAATTCTTGTGTCTCAGCCACCTGAGTAGCTTCAATGACAGGTGTGCGTTACCATACCTGGCTAATTTTTGTATTTTTAGTCAAGACGGGTTTTTGCCATGTTAGCCAGCTGGTCTCGAACTCCTGACCTCAAGCAATCCATACTTCAGTCTTCCAAAGTTCTGGGATTACACAAATGAGCCACCATACCAGGCCTATTTTAATAAAAACTCTTACATGAATAGAAGATAATATTTATGCAATTCTTCTGGTTATCATTCCTAGCAGAAAGAATAGGAGATTAACTTTCTAATGATCACTTAGATCTTTTTGCATTATCCATGAAGCGTATATGACAGATGGTTTTCCTTAAGTTGAAAATATTGATGAACATCTAGTTCTAGAAACCCATTTTGAATGTTAGAAAGTTTGCTGTGATGGTATGTTTCATTTATTACTTAAGTCTTTTTGAGATCATGAATAGATAGATAGATAGATAAAAACAAGATAGATAGACAGATAGATAATCTTATTAGGGATATTTTATTGTTTTAAATGAAAATGATTTATGCAAATCATCTTGTTTCTCAGCTCCTTGATGACCCAGATGTCAAGATCAAACTCAAGATCCAGTCTTTAATTTATCCTGCCCTTCAGCCTCTTGATGTAGATTTACCATCATATCAAGAAAATTCAAATTTTCTATTTCTATCCAAATCACTCATGGTCAGATTCTGGAGTGAATATTTTACCACTGATAGATCACTTGAAAAAGCCATGCTTTCCAGACAACATGTACCTGTGGAATCAAGTCATCTCTTCAAATTTGTTAATTGGAGTTCCCTGCTCCCTGAGAGGTTTATAAAAGGACATGTTTATAACAATCCAAATTATGGCAGTTCTGAGCTGGCTAAAAAATATCCAGGGTTCCTAGATGTGAGGGCAGCCCCTTTGTTGGCTGATGACAACAAATTACATGGTTTACCCCTGACCTATGTCATCACCTGTCAATATGATCTCTTAAGAGATGATGGACTCATGTATGTCACCCGACTTCGCAACGCTGGGGTTCAGGTGACTCATAACCATGTTGAGGATGGATTCCATGGAGCATTTTCATTTCTGGGACTTAAAATTAGTCACAGACTTATAAATCAGTATATTGAGTGGCTAAAGGAAAATCTATAGTAAAACATGTAGCTATAACATTTTAAAAATAAAGTAAATCTCAAAACCTCAGAAAATTTGCATTAGAAATTGGTCTTTCTTAGAACGGTCTAGTTAAGTTCCACATGTAGCATAATTCTTAAATAGGCAGTTTTCTGTTTTTTTTTTCTTACTGTGGGATTTCATTTCAATTTTCTACATTGTCTATCTGCTTTTTCTGAGATTTTCCTTCTTACACTGTTAATCTTATTTTAAAAAATATTACATTCTTGTATACTTTATTTTTGTGAGTTGGCTACTATTTACGATGCAGGAGAATAAATGTGAGCAAATATTGCCCGTCTGAGTAATGTCAAGATTTTATTCAATGTTCATTTATAGCGTGAAACATGCCTAATCGCAGATATGAATTAAGTGCCAATTCTTTTCAAAAGCAATTGCCTCAGTGAAATGTCAACTTATTACCACTGTAAATTTCTTTATGAAACACTTTTAGAATTCAGGTACCAAGTGTTAAACTAACCAATGCTAAAAAAAAAAAAAAAAAAAAAAAAAATCACTGTGGTACTTTGGGGAATTAGCTGCTTTTTATTTGAGGAAAGGTAGAGAAACTGAAGTTTAGTAAAGATAGAAGAAATATTTGGGATGAACACTGACCTAACAGCCAAAGACTACAGATGTGGAAGTCACTGACCAATGATAGAAAAATCAGAGAAAATTTTAATCTCTGAAAAGCCCATCCCAATATTACAGGGAGAAAAATAAATAAAATGGAATATCTTTAAGGCTGGGCAGAATTACTTGTATTAACTATGAACTATGTAGTGTATTCTAATTATAAAGAAGCCCAACTACAGGCAGTCTTCAGATGGCGCAGAAGCTCCACACCGTTATCAGGGACTAAAGCTTTTTCTATCTTTATACTCACTGATATGGTTTGACTGTGTCCCCACCCAAATCTCATCTTGAACTGCAACTCCCACAATTCCCACACGTCATGGGAGGAACCCAGTGGGAGGTAATTGAATCATGGGGGTGACTCTTTCCCATGCTGTTCTCATGATAGTGAATAAGTCTCACAAGAGCTAACGGTTTTAAAAATGAGTTTCCCTGCACAAGCTCTCTGTCTCTTTGCCTGCCGCTATCTATGCAAGACATAACTTGCTCCTCCTTGCCTTCCACCATGATTGTGAGGCCTCCCTAGCCATGTGGAACTGTAAGTCCATTAAACCCCTTTTGCTTCCCAGTCTCAGGTATGTCTTTATCAGCAGCATGAAAACAGACTAATATACTCACCATCCTCAGTGTCTGTTTGTGTGTGCATACTTATAATTGTATTTTTGAGTACCATCTAAATATTATATCTAGGCAGAGAAGGGATATGGCAGAAGAGCTGTATTTGAGGTAATTTTATTTTATCAGGAAAACAGTAGTAATCTCAGAAGATCCAACAAAGAGACTTCTTATATTTCATTTTCTAGGACAGTGTCACAAGGAATTTTGCAAAATAGAATTTTAGTAGTTGGGCAAATTGTACATTCTTATTTTAAGAAATAAGGCAATACCCTAGCCAGAGCAATCAGAAAAGAGGAAGAAATAAAGGGCATCCAAATCAGTAAAGAGGAAGTCAAACTGTCACAGTTTGCCAGTGATATGATTATATGATTATATACCTAGAAAACCCTAAAGACTCATCAGGTCATAGATCTGATAAATGAATTCAGTAAAGTTTCAGAATACAAAATAAAAGTACACAAATCAGTAGCTCTGCTATACACCAACAGTGATCAAGCTGAGAATCAAATCAAGAACTCAACCCCTTTTACAACAGCTGCAAAAAAATAAAATTAAATGAGATACTTAGGAATATACCTAACCAAGTAGGTGAAAGATCTCTACAAGGAAAACTACAAAACACTACTGAAAGAAATCATAGATGACACAAACAAATGGAAATACATCCCATTCTCATGGATAGGTAGAATCGGTATTGTGAAAATGACCATACTGCCAAAAGCAATCTATAAATTCAATGCAATTCCCATCAAAATACCATCATTATTCTTCACAGAACTAGAAAAAAAATTCTAAAATTCACGTGGAGCCGAAAAGGAGCCTACATAGCCAAAGCAAGACTAAGCAGAACACAAACAAACAAACAAACAAACAAAAAACAAATCTGGAGGCATCACATAACCTGACTTCAAACTATACTACAAGGCTATAGTTACCAAAACAGCATGGTACTGGTATAAAAACAGGCATGTAGACCAATGGAACAGAATAGAGAACTGGAAATAAAGCCAAATACTTACAGCCAACAAAGCAAACAAAAACATAAAGTGGGGAAAGGACAACCTATTCAACAAATGATGCTGGGATAATTGGCAAGCCACATGGAGAAGAATGAACCTGGATCCTTATCTCTCATCTTACACAAAAATCAACTCAAGATGTATCAAAGACCTGAAACCATAAAAATTCTAGAAGATAACGTTGGAAAAAACCTCTTCTACCTATTGGCTTAGGCAAAGTGTTCATGATGAAGAACCCAAAAGCCGATGCAACAAAAACAAAAATAAATAGGTGGGACTTAATTAAGCTAACACACTTCTGCACAGCACAGCAAATGAAATAATCAGCAGAGTTAACAGACAACCCACAGAGTGGGAGAAAATCCTTGCAAATTATGCATCCAGCAAAGGACTAATATCCAGAATCCACAAAGAACTCAAACAAATCAGCAAGAAAAAAATAATCCAATCAAAAAATGGGCTAAGGACATAAATAGACAATTCTCAATAGAAGATATACAAATGTCCAAGAAACATGAAAAAATGCTCAGCATCACTAATTATCAGAGAATGTGAATCAAACCACAGTGCAATACCACCTTACTCCTGCAAGAAGGCCATAATTTAAAAATCAAAAAATAATAGATGTTGGCATGGATGTGGACAAAAGTGTAAAAGAAAACACTTTTACACTGCTGGTGGAAATGTAAAGTAATACAACCACTATGGAAAACAGTACAGAAATTTCTTAAAGAACTAAAAGTAGAACTACCATTTGATCCAGTAATCCTGCTACTGGGTATCTTCCCAAAGGGAAAAGAAGTCATTATATGAAAAAGACACTTGCACACGCATGTTTATAGCAGCACAATTTCCAATTGCAAAAATGTGGAATCAGCCTAAATGTCCATTAACCAACAAGTGGACAAAGAAAATGTTATATATATATGTATATACATATACATATACATATACATACACACACACACACACACACACACACACACCATGGAATACTACCCAGCCATAAAAAGAAATGAAATAATGGAATTTTCAGAAACCTGGATGGGTTTGGGGGCCAGCAATGTAAGTGAAATAACTCAGGAGTGGAAAACAAAATATCGTATGTGCTCACTTATATAAGTCAGAGCTGAGCCATGAGGACACAAAGGCCTAAGAATGATATAATGAACACAGGGGACTTGGGGGGAAAGTTGAGAGGGCGGTGAGGGATACAATACTACACATTGGGACAGTGTACACTGCTCAGGTGATGAGTGCAACAAAATCTCAGAAATTACCACTAAAGAACTTATCCATCTAACCAAATACCACCTGTTGCCCCAAAACTTTTAAAATAATGAAAAATGAAAAAAAAAGTCCAGGGGATAAAAGTTGGAAAAAGATAAAAGCACTTAATCTGTAAAACAGGCAAAAAATAAAGAAAGAAAAGAAAAGAAAAGGAAAGGAAAGAAAGCAATAATATAGGCAACTAGTAGAATATGCCACACATATCTACAGCAGGAATTTGTTAAAAAGCAATCGTGGAATAATGATTTTCTGAGTAAATAAGGACAGTTGTAGGTTAATATTAAAGGTAATGAATAGAAACATAAGTTGGATTATGGTCCCAAATTGACCGTTTCTGTACCATGTACAAATAATGTGTTGGCTGCTTTGAAATAATCTCTAGAACTCATCCATGCCTGGCGTGTGCTATTGTTTTATCTGATCCTTCTTCAAGGGTAGAAAGCAGTGACACTAACATGGATACTAACAAGCAAACACCTTCTTGGCCAGAAAGTTGGGTTTTTAACTGTTATCTGTGACATTTGTACATTAAGCAAATATTTTCTTTGACACTTTGATATTCTGCTTTTTGTCCTAAAGGCAAAAAGCAGACAGGAGAAGCAGGTCAGAGTGTCAGCCTACCGAGATCTATGAAACTAACATTCTGAAAGTTGGAACTTTATCTTCATAAAGGTGATAATGTTTTTAGATTAGTTTAATTTTTAGTAAAATTGAGTGGCAGTGATATGATTTCAAAACAGGGGGATTACTTTGGGAGAAAATCCAAAAATTCCAATGATCTGGCAATTCTATTTCAGGTGTTTTTCTCAAAACAAACTGAAACATAGGTCTACAAGACAGACTGGTACACGTAAGTGTATTTTGGCTTTATTAGTATCAGCAAAAAATTGGGGGGGTGGAATTCTCTAACATTTTCTATTTTCCTCCTCTTCAACTTCTAACAACTGAAATTTAGTACTTACTTGAGGACGCTGCTTTCTCTATATTCCTTACATCACAAGGGCTAGGAGTGAGGTAGGGATTTGCCTTACTTACTGCTCCTTGAAGACCATTCCTTCTACCGCCAGTTTTGTTCAGGGGTTAGCAACCTACAGCCTACTGGCCAAATTCAACCTCTTGCCTGTTTTTGTACAACTCTAAGCTAAAAATGGTTTATACATTATAAAGCACTGTGGAAAAAATAAGAAAAATAAGAAGCAGTGATGGTAGCAGTGGAGAAGGAGGAACAGGAGGAGCAACAGCAGGAGCAAGAAGAGCAGGAGGAGGGAGGAACAGGAGCAGGAAACAAAGACTATATGTGACTGGCAAAGCCTAAAATATTTATTACCTGACCCTTTACAGAAAAAGCTTGCAATAGACCTTACCACCACTACTCAGTCCTTTCTGTAGTCATCTCCTGAGCCCTGTGTTACTCTCCCTCATATCTTAAGAGATTTTGAGCTCACTGACAATATCTCACAATTACATTGGTAATCTCCGTATTTATCTAGATGATCCGTCGAGCTACCTAGAATCCCAGCTGTTTGGCATTCTCTCCCCTAATAATCTTGTTCTTTTAGTGGATAAAAAACTCTCATGGTCAATCCTAGAATGTGTTATGATCAATTACTGTGCCTACTCTATAATATCAATACCAAACATTCCAGTTCACTCCAGTTGGGTCTCTAATTTTAATAACATTTAAGAAATACTAGAAGTTAAAATTCATTGACTATATCCAACACTTCACTCTTCCTCATTGCCCTAACGTAATTTTTTCTCTTCCTTACCCAGAATATGTTCTGTGGTCAGTTAGAGCAATGCCTCCCTTGCACATGCCATCAACCATCAACCCCCTTGGATCTCTACTAATGTACTTGTTTATCAAAACTCCAACCTTGAAGACATTCACCCACTGCCTACTCTTCACATGTACCTATGCAGCTACACATGGTTGGAGAAAACCAAAAAAGTGCTGAAATTTCCCACTTAAATGAAGTCTGTAAACCTCAATTATGCCTTTACTAATGCCTAGCAATCATACTATAATTTTCCAGTCCCTTGAGACTTCTGTTCCTAACTCTCATCAGGTCTCCGATACCTCCTCTGCCATCTTTGATCACAGCTGATAACTGTGCTTCCTATTTCACCGAGGACACAGAAACAATTGAAGAAAATGTCCACAAGTTCTCACCCTATATCGACCTCTATAGTCTATTTCACCTTTTATTACTATAGATGAACTAAGCGTTTGTGCTTCTGTGTAAGGATTGTTCCTCTCAATATGTGCACACGTAAATGACTCTTGATTTTGATGTTTCTTCCAATTTGTTGTGTATTAAGAATCATCTCAAAGGGTTCTTTTAACAAATGAATTTTGAGATACCACTACCCAGAACTTTCCTTCATCAGGAAGCCCTTAGATGATTCCAAACAAAGAACATTCTAAATAAAACCAATCTGGTGACAGAGAAAGATAAATATATTAACCACTTCAATTGATAGAAATAAGAATTTTGTTCTTCAGACTGGAAAGAAGGAAGGAAGCATACTGCCAAGAAAACCTTGACACTTGCCCTGAATTTGGAGGAACAAACAGGAGTCTCCAATGAAGAGGATAGCTATGGGAAAGTATTTGAAACAGGAGAAACAATGCTTTGGAGATCCTGGAGGCAGTAAACCACATAGTTCATTTCATCCTTTGATATCTTTCCTGGAGAGTAGAAGGCAGGGAAGCTGGCTGGAGAAGTGAAGTTCTGAGGAGCCTGGGCTGCTGAGCCATATACACTAAAGGTTGCTCTGATTGATGCAGTACGTGATATGATCTTTAGGAGAACAGTGTGGTAGGTGGACTGCAGAGACACTAAATGGAAACAGGATGAGGCCCTGGCTATACCTGCAGTGATTGTGTGGCCTGAGAAGCTGCAAAAAAACTAGGGGAGTGTCTCTGAGGAATTTGTAGGGACATAAGAATTTCAAGAGGAAGGGGGTAATTGGTTCTGTCAATGCTAAAAATAAGATGTGAAAAAGTGTCAGATAGTCTCCTAAAAACCTGTGGCTCATGCAGTTACTTTCTGTAACTTCCTTTTTCCTTCCCTGACCTTAAAATATAAGGGTGAAGTCAAGTCATTCCTTTATGACATAGGGCAGTGGTCTCATATTACTATCACACGAGAGTTTTAAAACATCATTTGCTGAAGCCACACCTTGAGCTATTATTATGTCTCAATCTCTGAAGGTATGGCCTAAGCATCAATATTTTTTTGAAGCTCTTCACAAGATTTCAATGTACAGGAAGATCAAAAAACACTGACTTAGAGAGTGAGGAACATTTCTTTTCACGTACAGAGTTCCAACACCATTTAAGTGTTTCAATTTCCCAGTAGTAATATTTATCACCCACCAATAATATTCATCAGATTTTACTTTAGGAAATATATATCTTAGAAAATCCTACAGATAGATAGATAGATAGATAGATAGATAGATAGATAGATAGATAGATAGATAGATGGATAGATAGATAGATAGACAGATAGACAGATAGACAGATAGATAAAGATATACACATACATATATGTATATATGTATATATCATAGAACTAAATGAGTATATAAATATGTGTGTGCACACATTTAGTTTTCACAATTTCATTAGGTAAACAATATATGTAGTATATATAAAAATATACATATATTTTTTGACATATATAAAATATATATAAGTATACATATATATATATATATATTTTTTTTTTTTTTTTGAGATGGAGTCTCGCTCTGTTGCCCAGGCTGGAGTGCAGTGGCGCAATCTCGGCTCACTGTAACGTCCGCCTCCCGGGTTCAAGAGATTCTCCTGCCTCCGCTTCTGGAGCAGCTGGGATCACAGGCGCCCACCACCACACCCGTCTAATTTTTGTATTTTTTAGTAGAGATGGGGTTTCGCCATGTTGGCCAGGCTGATCTTGAACTCCTGACCTCAGGTGATCCGCCCTCCTCAGCCTCCCCAAGTGCTGGGATTACAGGCGTGAGCCACCGCTCCCGGCTGACAACAATATTAATAGGTATTTTGCAGAGAAGGAAAAGGAAGAAATTGAATTTACATGGGTTTCCAAGGTCCCATGGCTAATAAGTGGCAGAGCTGAAAGCCAACCCCCATAGGCCAGTTTCAAAGGCTTTGCCATCAATTGCTTAAGGATTTTGGAGACTACTTTTTGCTTTCTTAGAAAGGGTGGTAGGAAAACAAGGGAATCTGAATCATACAAATACCAGATTAAGTATAAAACCACTAACTAGGTAACCTCAGGAAAATCTCAAGATTCCTGAGACTGCCGCAAAGATCCACAGCTCTGTTGTTAACAGTGTGCAACGTGGATAATCAAGAGTTAATTATGCTTAGTTTCTTTACCATATAAACAAATCAATACCCTTCTGATGTACCTCAATAGTGGAAAAAGCATTTAACATTTTGCAATGAATCACTGCAAATTGGTATGTTGCTTGGGCCCTAAGTGTATGTGTTGGGGAGCGGCAGGAGGGAATTTGAGCTGCACAAATACCCAGTAAATCAAAAAGGTGCTCAGGCATTTAGAAACTCACCAGATGCCAGAGGGGGCATGACACGCAGGATCCAGGAGAAGATTTTGATTTCCTCTGTGCTCTGAGCTCTTTAACCTGGACCTGAGGAATATCTGCCCAGCAACCCGTCAAAAGGAAGCAGTGGGAAAAAAGCACACGTCAAAAGGAAGCAGTGGGAAAAAAGCACACAGTTGTGGCTGGTGACCATTTTAGCTCAAAAAAACCACAGCTGCTGGTTGTTACCAAATGCCAAAAAATCACTAAACCTTGTTGATTGTCTCATATAACTTATGTCTAGCCTTCTAGCCTTTAAAATTTTTCATTTACAGGAGGAGCAGGATTGAAAATAAATAAAATTAAATTTAAAAATAAAATAAATTTTTCATAGCTTTCCCGGAGTTTTTCAAGTTTATTTTATATTATATTATTGTTAAATGGGGTCTAATCTTGGTACCAGTACTTTAAATTATTCTCTTAGAATAAGTATTCACAATTTCTTTCTCTTGATGCCAAAAAGAGATTAATTAGGGCTGGAATTATTTCCAATGGCATTTCAAAAATTCTTAGCTCCTCCCTCTCCCTAGGCTTAAGCATTGTTATAAAATTAAAAATAGCCCATTTTGGAAAGTCCAAGATTCTTTAAAACTGAAGTCTCTTATAAAAAATCAAGAGGAGGCTTCTCTCTCATTTGCCAATTTCTTTAAAACAAGAGGTACCGTTGTCAGTACTTTTAAAGTGCTGAAAAAGACTACAAGCCTGCAAAAGAAGGCTGAGTGTTTCATTCTAGGGCTGTTTTTTCTTAGTGAACATCCATTGACTTCATTTTGGAGGTTGTATCTGAGAGAGCCCTCTTTCTTACAAGTAAAGTAAAACACCAGTCAGCTGAACTCTTCATCAAAGATACTCTTCATTTATCTCTTGATGACACAATGTCACTCTTCCCTTTCAAGCTGAGCCTTCAGATTCTCCAAAGGTTTCGACCTCCCACAAAGTCTTCACGAGGTGACTCGCTCTTTAAGGAGCCCTGCTATTATGCCATATGGTGTTATGACTCAGCAAACCTGCAGTCCCTTCTACTTCCGAGACCTGGAGAGACATGTTCTAACTGCTTCTGGATGAACCAGGCATACCAGTATTAGTTCATGCCATCCAAAAAGAAACTTCATGTTCTTTTTAACTCTAAATTACTAAAGCTAAAAGTTATAGTCTTCTGATCTTCAAGAGTTCCCAAAATTATGCTCTCTGGTGATTAAACTCCCTTCCCTAAAAAGTGGCTCATCCTAATAGTGCAATGTTCACTATGTGTCAGCTTTAAAATTCTATGCCTGTAAAATACTCGAAGTTTAGAGAATGCATCTTTTTTCAAACGCTTCTTAACTTTCTGAGGGTGAGGACCAATTTAACAGGATTACATGTAAATTGGCCTTTCAGCTATGACCATTTCAAATCTTGGAAAATTTTTCTCCTGCATATGCTTTATCCTTAAGTAAAGATACATAGTATCTATTTAGAGATCTAATCACAACTTTATAACCTTTAAAATATTTATTCTATAAATTAAATACCAAATATGAACATATAGCGTGTACACATATGCATATATGTACATATGTATGTGTGTGTATATATAGGTATACCCATATACATAAAATCTCAAACAAAGAAATTGTCAATAAGATTAAACTGTGGCTCCCTGGAGTATAGGAGAAGTTATATACATGAGCTAGAACTCAATCAGTAATTTGGAATTGAAGATTGGCTTAGGAAATAAGAAACTTCATACTTTATACTAATTTAAGTAAAACAGTGCTTGAATATATTTAAGTATATAGACTTAGATGAATTCTATTTTTAATCTAATTAAATTAGAAGTAACATGCATTAATATATTAGATAAATCATTTATTTACAGTGAATCGAAGTTGGACATATTCCTTGAAAATATTTTGAACATTATTTTAATGATTAGGAATTCAATTAAAAAGTGATTTTACTTTATTTGCTAAAGAATGACTTTCAATAGTTTAGTCTCAAAATTGTTACACATGATTACCAGTGTGAAATATATGAGCAAACATAAAAATAATACCTCCCTGCCAAAAACAGCTCCTGTTAGAAAATATTTTATTAACTAATCAAATAATCTTCTGGTAAATACAGAGAGATGTTTAAAAGTTGCAATCGAATTACAAGGACACAACAAAACTAAAGGAAATGCAAGAATGCCTGAACCGTTTATTAATAAAATACTGATTTATACAATTGATATTAAAAAATGACAGTTATTTTGTCATTTTCTTTTGAGAATAAGCAAATTATGCCTGTAATCTCAGCACTTTGGGAAGCCGAGGTGGGCGGATCACGAGGTCAGGAGATGGAGACCATCCTGGCTAACATGGTGAAATCCTGTCTCTACTAAAAATACAAAAAATTAGCCAGGCATGATGGAACGTGCCTGTAGTCCAGACTACTGGGAGGCTGAGGCAGGAGAATCACTTGAACCCAGGAGGTGGAGGTGGCACTGAGCAGAGATTGCGCCGAGATTGCGCCACTGCACCTCAGCCTGGGCAACAGAGCGAGACTCTGTCTCAAAATAAATAAACAAACAAACAAACAAACTATTATTTAAAAATTAATTAATGTAAAATAATGGATTAGAAATTATTACAATTTACTTCTTCAGCTTAATCATGTATGACTTCAGTACAGTTTTCTCTTAGAAGAAAATAAGAGAGAAGATGCGTATCGTCAAATGAGTTTAGATTTTTAAGTGCTCAATTTTCCAATACGGTGCAAAGAAACTGAAATTGCTTTCAGTCAGAAGAAAATAAGATAAAATTCAGTAAAAAGGAAATAAAGCCAAATGCATTAGTTGGAACGGAACTCCACCAGTTAGTGACTACAGCTAAGGATTGTTTTCTTTCATACGTTCTTAGTCTGCCCCCTTGTGGGCTCCAGAAAGCTGTTACCCAGCATAAGCTAACGTGATAAAGTTAGATATCCAATAAAATCATGTTTTAATAATTCCTTTAATGTGGTTTAGAAAAATGTCTAAACTTGCTTTAGTTTATCAAACAAAAGCATTTAAAATTATAAATAAATATCTCAAAACTTACACCTCTAAATAAATTGAAAGAAGATATTTCCTTTAATTCCTAAAATTCTTTTTAAGAATGAAATTACCCATCCTGGGCAACATAGCGAGAGTCTGTCTCTAAAACAATTAGCCAGGGATGGTGCCATAGTCCCAGCCTCTCAGCAGGCTGAGATGGCAGGATCCTTTGAGCCAAGGAGTTTCAAGTTTCAGTGAACTGCCATCATTATGTCACTGTGCTCCAGCCTGGGCTGAGAGAGGGAGGCTCCATCTCTCAAAAGAAAAGAAAAAGAAAATAAATTACTATATAAGCCTCACAGAAATTGGAACTATAAAGCAATTGTCAAAAAATGCTATCTGAAACAATCTAGCTGAGGTGTTTTTTTTGCATTTATTTAATGTTCCATGTATAGAATGGAAAGCATTTATGACTTCTTTGTAAAAATAAACTGCATTACTATTATCGGAGAGACGAAGAAGCACATTAACTACAGTATCTTCTTGTAATTGAAAATTGCTCCGATGGAGATACTGCAAGTTTGAAGATCTGAACTTCATTGCCGATGTCATTGTCATTCCTTGATTTGCCTAAACTTAAAATTTCAACATTTGTAGATTAAAAGGTATCCTGTGATAACCATCTCCTGGCATATTTTATAACTAATAGATAAATATTGTTGATGTCTTTTAAATTAAATTCTTAAATTTTTAGTATTTAAACAGGCAATCACTAGGTAACTATAATCAATATGCTTGATTTTGTTTTTTATTACATATTCCATATGTTTCATTTTATCTTCTACATTACACACAGTCCTTCCATGAATTCAGGCATATGTTGTTTTTTCATTTTTGGCAGTACAATACACTTTTGCTTTCCATGTTTAATTGGATGAGTAGATTCTTACAAAAAATAAGACAAAGAATAAACACTAATATTTCGATTAATTATAATACCATTTTCTCAAGTAGTGTTCCAGGATTCAGTATGACCATAACCTTTAAGTAAAGTTCACTACATTGTTTCAAGATAGAAAGCAAAGTAAAACCAGGTGGTACAAACTAAGTTACATGCTCATACAGGCCCACGCGCATGTGTGCACACACACACACATACACACACACACACAATTTTCTTACCAACACATCTCTCTGTAACTCTTCGGTGATCCTGGACAAGGTTCCCACGCCTCTTTGGATTTAGTTTTCTCGCCTATGAAATGGTACTACATCAGCTGGTCAATGTTTTTTTGAACTGAGGTCTACAGATCTGCTTATATGTCCACAAGTGGTCCAGGAGAACTTTAAAGTACAGTTTTCCCTCAGTATCTCTAGGGAATTGATTCCAGGACCTCTCACAAATACCAAAATCCATTGACGCTCAAGTTCCTGTTATAAAATGGCATAGTATTTGCAAATACCAAAATCTATTGATGCTCAAGTTCCTGTTATAAAATGGCATAGTATTTGCATATAATCTAAGCAAATCCTCCTCTATAGATTAGATGCAAATCCTCCTCTATTCAGTCATGAATCACTTAACCATAGGGATACATTCTAAGAAATGTTGTTAAGCAATTTTTTTGTTGCGTGAATTTCATAGAATGTACTTACACAAACCTAGATGATATAGCTGACTATACACCTAGGCTATATGGTATAGCCCTATCACTTCTAGGCTGCAAACCTGTACAGCATGTTAGGGTACTAAATACCACAGGCAATTGGAATACAATTGTATTAGTGTATCTAAACATATTTAAACACAGCAAAGGCAATGCCACGCACTATAATGTTAAAATGGCTGTGATATCACTAGACAGTAGAAAATTTTCAGCTTCATTAGAATGTTATGGGGCCACCATTGTATATGTGGTCTAAAACATCAATATGTAGCACATAACTGTACTTTAAATAAGCTCTAGGTTACTTATAATACCTCATCCAATGTAAATGATATGTAAATAGTTATTATACCATGTTATTTAAGGAATATGACAAGAAAAAATGTCTGCATATGTTTAGTGCAGATGCGATTCAAAAAAAATGTATTTTTGATCCAGGATTGGTTGAATCCACAGATGTATAACTCATGACTATGAAGGGATGACTGTGCTTTGTTTTTATAATTATGGTAATATAAACACATACACAAATTGTGGATCATTTAGATGATCACTTTATAACTGGGCACAGCCATGAAACCAAAACCTAAAGTCGAGGTTTTGAATTTTTAAAATTGAAATATCTTTGTAGTCCTCATAGGTACTCTTGATAGTCCACAAGTGCCCAAATTTGAGAAACATTTCTCAAATTCCTTTCAGCATTTAATATTGATTTAAAAATATGATGCTCACTTGCTTTAAATGAAGCTACCAGCAGAAAGCAGCACACTGAAAAAAAAAAAAGACAAAATTGCTTTTCCTCTATTAGGTTTGCGTGCTCAACTCCTATAAGCATCTTGAAAGAAGTAGAGCGACTTAGACGATAATGCATTTCATGTCTAAACCAAGCAGTAACAGTGTTTGTGAAGGAAAACCTCCAGGAAGAGCTTGCTAAAATTTCTAACAAAATGATGTTAATCTATAGTGCTCTTTGTCAGCGTGTAACAGAAGAGATGTCATAAACTCCGAGAGAAAAGAAAAGTCAAAACATTAAAAGGACTCGTGACATCAATGATACAGAAGCAAAGAATGTTAAGCATTTCAAGGAAATACACTCCACAAACACAAAAGTCACTCCCTTGTGGTTTCAAAATAATTGAACCTATGCAAAAATGAAGTTATTAATGAATGGACTGAACATTATTAAGAGCAATTTATCAAAAGAAAGATAGATTGCTGATCAGTTGCAGAATGAACATACTCCAAATGTAAAGATGGTTCAGAGTATTTGGACTAATCAATTGTAATAACTCAAAGCAGAAGGAAATAGATGGCAAGTAGAAAGACTAATATCTGTTGAGCTTCTAATGTGTGTTTACTTTAATCAAATAATTACTAAGATCATCTACTAATAACAATCATGGGTTCAAACTCTGTCTCTGCTAACAAATAGTTCAAAGCCCACAAATTTGTAAAGATCACTAAAAAAAAAAAAAGCAGAATTCAAAAATTGTCAAATACAGAATTCTTATTTTTGGGAGCCAATATAATTAGTTACCAATATTTATTTTTTGTTTGTTTTTGGGGGTTTTGTTTCATTATTTTTTGTTTTCTGGGTTTGTTTTTGTTTTTGTTTTTGTTTTGAGACAGGGTCTCACTCTGTCATCCTGGCTAGAGTGCAGCAGTGCAATTATGGCTCAGCCTTATCCTCCCCAGGCTCAGGTGATTCTCCCGTATCAGCCTCTGGAGTGGCTGGGACTACAGGCGTGTGCCACCATGCCAGGCTAACTTTTCTATTTTCTGTAGAGACCAGGGTTTTGCCATGTTCCCAGGCTGGTCTTGAACTCCTGGGCTCAAGGGATCCTCCCGACTCTGCCTCCCAAAGTGGAGGGATTACAGGCTTGAGTCACCAGGCACAGCCAGTTACCAACACTTAATTACTATATCGATGCTACTTTTGTGATCTAATTATTTGAGTTTTATTTAATTTGATCTGATATGTTGAGTATAATACAGACAATCATGAATTTGTTACCAAAATATTTAATGATTATACTTTTTCATTAAAAAAACTAATTTAAAATTCATAACTGAATAAGCATTTGTCATAAAATACATCATTATCCTATAATTAACTTCTTTCTTTTTAGCATATATGTGTTATTTCTAGACATATAACAGAGGGGATATGTTTTAATATTAAAATTATAACTTTAATTTTTTTAAAAAAATCATATTTCTTTATGAATCAGTCTTTAAAAATTTTAGACTCTTTATGGCCCCATATATTCATTTCTGATCAAACACACCGAAAATAAAAACAAAAACCCAGATAAACGCCAAAACTGCCCATCTAAGTTAGATCTGCCCCTTTCTCTCTTGCCAATAATGGAAAAATCACCAGCTTTCACAACTTTGCAGAAAAGGTCAAAAATAAACAAAAGAACAGGCCATGTGTTTTATTATGATGTTAACACAAATAAAAGAGAAAGCAAACATTTCTCCCTCTGCTTTCATAGTACACAAGATTAAAAGCAACAGCTGGCTTTGCCTTTCTAAAACTATCTATCATGTTCACAATTGCCTAACACTGACTTAGAGATAAACTGAGCTGAAGGTATACAGAGAGAAGGGTACTATCATAATTGTGCCATGACTTCTGGCTGACTGAATTCTGTGAAACCTACAGCACACCCTCTGATATTCTCCCTCACCTCAGAGCAGTGTCTCAACACTTTACTAATTAGTGTACTAGCCTTGTGATTTTGCCATATCTAGGTGTCATTCATACTATTAATTTTCTTAATGTTTTCTATTAATTATTATAAAATTAAATACATTTGTTCTTAAGAAGCCAACTTTATGTTATATCATAAATAGGAAAGCAGTGTCTCCTGTCATGAATGTAATAGAAACAAAATACTAGTACATACTATCTGACTACTCTTGCCTATCAAAACTCTGAGCCTAAGACCTCATATATCTTTTATAAAGGATAACAGCAAGTGTTACAGAATACTAAAAACTTGAAATAATCAAATAAGAGTTTCTTCTTGATGTATTTCACATTGGTTGAAAGGTAATTGTAAAAAGGAAATGCAAGATTCGAGTTTGGTAATAAAAAAGTCAGGATTGATAATGTTTTAGATTCGTACATTTCCAGGCACTTCAGAAAAATACCAATTTTATGTCAAGCTCCAAGACAACCCAGAATATCCCATCAGGCCTCCCCAAGGTTGGAGTGAAGTCTGCTGGAGGCATAATAGGTTTCATTCTCCACAGACTCAATTCTCCTTCTGTCCGTATCATTCCTTTCTCCTGATATACAATTATCTCACCATGTTTCCTTCAAGTTAATAGGCTGTTAAATGTATACTGGCTACTATATTAGAGTAAGAGCAACTTATTGGGTATAAATAAAACTATGAAATTTGACAAAAATATAGTTTGGAATTTGCTGTTGTTTCCAGGTTTACTTCCATCCAATACTAGGCTGAGGTCAGTTATGTTTATTTTGTTTGCTTGTTTTCTCCCCAGTTGTATCAATTATTGAGCATTTAAGATCCAATTTTGTTTGCCTCCAAAGTTTGCCATTGATCAACATATAATTCAATTTCTACAAACAAATGATAAAACTTAACCGAACCAACTATGCCCAAACCACATCAGTTAACACCACTTGTCTGAATAGAATCCTTTTCATTCTCTAAGGCTCAACCCCAAAACATTTTCTCTTTACTTTCTCAATAAGAACTTTATTTCATTGTTGCAACACTCAATTTTTGTCCTTTTTTAAAAAATTATTTAAAAAATTATTTTTTATTTCATATTTCCCTGTAGTACCTATTAGGTTTTGTATTAGAAACTAAATTAATTGCTGAATTCATTTATGAATAAATAAATAGGAAGTGACTATATTTGAACCAAACACTATTAAAGACTTCCCAAACAATTATGTTGATTATATTAAAGAGAATATATATCTTGTTTTTTGCATAACAGTATACTGAATCTCTAATGAAAACAAGCTTTGAAAATATATTTAGGAGATTAACTTTACATTTTAAAATCCAATGTGTAGAATTTTTACAAATATGACAATATTTTGTATAGAAATGTACTCCCTCCCTCAAAGGAAGAATGGAGAAAGTCACTGCTTTATCCTGATTCCATTTAATAAAATTTATATCGGTCCTCAGAGAATTTAATTTATTTATTTAATTATTTATTTAATTTTATGTTAGTATTAAAACTAGCATAACTATGTCATATAATAGCAACTTATAGTCAATGTAGAGACTAAAGCTTTTAGAGTTGTTTTATAAAAGCAGATCTAACAAATACTTTTAAAATGTTTATCTTTTTAACTTAGCTATAATTTATTACTGAGTAAGATATAAATCAAAGTTAATCATTCTCTGTATTTTTATTGTTTTAAAAGGCATGTCTGAAATGGCGAATTATTTTCTCATTAGAATTTTAATCAATTACTAAAGTTCCATTTTATAATTTATTTATTTTTGTAGTCAATATTTAATCTGCTATTATGTGTTAGGCACTTCAAGTGAATAATGATTAATCAGTTTTCGTCCTTTCTGTTTAGTTGGGACTCTTGTTTTTAAGTAAAAGAAACACGTTTAATCATCTAAATAATAAAGCAGTTTAGTGGGGATTTGAAGGAATATGGGAGAGCAATTTCTAAAATATGGAAAAACAGCTCAGAGAAAACCAAAGGCAGAAACTGCCTAGAGCCACAGCTCATGGAAAAGTGAAGGTAACAGCTATCAGGGACCCAAGCTCCTATCTCCTAGAGGGTGATTCCTCTACCTTGCTCTGGATTTCTGATTTAAAATCAAATAAATGACACAGCAACACCCTTTACCTCACAGAAATCTTGATACATGCTTTGACTTCTGCTCTTGATGATGCCTCATTTTCTCAGTTACCCCGTTTGAAATTTCCAAAGAGAAATCTAATATCTAGGCTTACTTTTCCAAACCAGATTATTTAATTCAGAGGTCAAACCATGAGAGCCCACCCCTAAACATCCTGCACAATAAGGGCTTACTTGCTCAGCACACCCTGTGGGTTAGCAGGATCTCTTAAGTGTGACTGAGATTTCTTGAACATTTTCCTCCAAAAACTTTGGGTTTCTTGAGGTAGATAAGTACATCATCCAAAGTATTCTTTGCATATTCACAGGTAGAACCAAATTTCACTTTCTAGTTTTTTCAAATAGTATGTTAACATAATCATATATGTTTTCTTATCTCACTTTACAAGTAAAATTCTTGTCAGATTACATACTGAATTCTATTCCTTAAGATATATTTCTTTTTTTCTTTTTTCTTTTACTTTAAGTTCTGGGATACAAGTACAGAACATGCAGGTTTGTTACATAGGTATACATGTGCCAGAGTGGTTTGCTGCACCTATCAAGCCATCATCTAGGTTTTAAGCCCCACGTGCATTAGCTATTTGTCCTAATGTTCTCCCTCCCTTCGCCCCCAAGCCCCTGACTGGCCCAAGTGTGTGTTGTTACCTTCCCTGTGTCCATGTGTTCTCATTGTTCGACTCCCACTTGTGAGTGAGAACGTGTAGTGTTTGGTTTTCTGTTCCTGTGTTAGTTTGCTGAGGATGATGGCTTCCAGCTTCAACCTTGTCCCTGCAAAGGACATGAACTCATTCCTTTTTAGGGCTGCATAGTATTCCATGGTGTATATTACCACATTTTCTTTATCCACTCTACCATTGATGGGCATTTGGGTTGGTTCCATGTCTTTGTTATTGTAAATAGTGCTGCAATAAACATTCATGTGCATGTGTCTTTATAGTAGAATGATTTATAATCCTTTGGGTATATACCCAGTAATGGGATCGCCGGGTCAAATGGTATTTCTGGTTTTAGATCCTTGAGGAATCGCCCCACTGTCTTCAACAATGGTTGAACGAATTTACATCCCCACCAAGTGTAAAAGCATCTCTTTCTCCACAGCATCACCAGCATCTATTGTTTCTTGACCTTTTTAATAATCGCCATTCTGACTGGCATCAGATAGTATCTCATTGTGGTTTTGATTTGCACTTCTCTAATGATGAGTGATGTTGAGCTTTTTTTCATATGTTTGTTGGCTGCATAAATGTCTTCTTTTGAGAAGTGTCTATTCATATCCTTTGCCCACTTTTTGATGGGGTTGTTTGGTTTTCTTTCTTGTAAATTTGTTTAAGTTCTTTGTAGATTCTGAATATTAGACCTTTGTCAGGTGGGTACATTGCAAAAATTTTCTCCTATTCTTTAGGTTGTCATTCACTCTGATGATAGTTTATTTTGCTGTGCAGAAGTTCTTTAGTTTAGCTAGATCTCATTTGTAAATTTTGGCTTTTGTTGCCATTGCTTTTTGTCATGAAGTCTTTGCCCATGCATATGTCCTGAATGGTATTGCCTAGGTTTTCATCTAGGGTTTTCATGGTTTTGGGTTTTACATTTAACTCTTTAATCCATCTTGAGTTAAGTTTTGTATAAGGTCTAAGGAAGGGATCCAGTTTCAGTTTTCTGCATATGGCTAGCCAACTTTCCCAGCACCATGTATTAAATAGGGAATCTTTTCCCCATTACTTGTTCTTGTCAGGTTTGTCGAAGATCAGACGGTTGTAGATGTGTGGTGTTATTTCTGAGGTCTCTGTTGTGTTCCATTGGTCTATATGTCTGTTTGGGTAGCAGTACCATGTTGTTTTGGTTACTGTAGCCTTGTAGTATAGTTTGAAGTCTGGTAACATGAGGCTTTCAGCTTTGTTGTTTTTGCTTAGGATTGTCTGGGCTATATGGGCCTTTTTTTTTTTTTGGTTCCATTTAAATTTTAAAGTAGTTTTTTCTAATTCTGTGAAGAATGTTAAGGGTAGCTTGATGGGAATAGCATTGAATCTATAAATTACTTTGGGCAATATGGCCATTTTCATGATATTGATTCTTCCTATCCATGAGGATAGAAAGTTTTTCCATTTGTTTGTGTCCTCTCTTATTTCCTTGAGCAGTAGTTTGTAGTTCTCATTGAAGAGGTCCTTCACATCCTTTGTTAGCTATATTCCTAGGTATTTTATTCTCTTTGTAGCAATTGTGATAGGGAATTCATTTACAATTTGGCTCTCTGCTTGTCTATTGTTGGTGTACAGGAATGCTTGTGATTTATGCACATTGATTCTGTATCCTGAGACTTTGCCTAAACTGCTTATCAGCTTAAGTAGTTTTTGGGCTGAATCAATGAGGTTTTCTAACTATAGAATTATGTTGGCAAACAGAGAAAATTTGACTTCCTCTCTTCCTATTTGAATATGCTTTCTTTCTTTCTCTGGCCTGATTGCCCTGGCTAGAACTTCCAATATCGTGTGGAATAGGAGTGGTGAGAGAGGGCCTCCTTTGTCTTGATCTGGTTTTCAAAAGGAGTGCTTCCAGCTTTGCCCATTTAGTATGATATTGGCTGTAGGTTTGTCATAAATAGCTCTTATCATTTTGAGATATGTTCCATCAATACCTAGTTTATTGAGAGTTTTTAACATGAAGGGATGTTGAATGTTATCAAAGGCCTTTTCTGCATCTTTTGAGATAATCATGTGGTTTTTGTCATTGGTTCTGTCTAAGTGATGGATTATGTTTGTTGATTTGTGTATGTTGAACTAGCCTTGCATCCCAGGGATGAAGCCAACTTGATCATGTTGGATAAGCTTTTTGATGTGCTGCTGGATTTGGTTTGCCAGTATTTTATTGAGGATTTTCATATCAATGTTCATCAGGTATATGGGACTGAAGTTTTATTTCTTTGTTGTGTTTCTGCCAGGTTTTGGTATCAGGATGATGCTGGCCTCATAAAATGAGTTAGAGAGGAGTCCTTTTCAATTGTTTGGAATAGTTTCAGAAGGAAACTATTCTTTTTACCTCTAGTAGAATTCAGCTGTGAATCCGTCTTGTCCTGGGCTTTTTTTGGTTAATAGGCTACTAATTACTGCCTCAATTTCAGAACTTATTATTGGTCTATTCATGGATTCAACTTCTTCCTGGTTTAGTCTTGGGAGGGTGTATGTGTCCAGGAATCTATCCATTTTCTAAATTTTCTAGTTTATTTGCATAGAAGTGTTTATAGTGTTCTCTGATGGTAGTTTGTATTTCTGTAGGGTCAGTGGTGATACCCACTTTATTATTTTTTACTGTGTCTATTTGATTCTTCTCTCTTTTCTTCTTTATTAGTCTAGCTAGTGGTCTATCTATTTTGTTTTTTGTTTTCAATAAAAACAGTTCCCGGATTCATTGACTTTTTTGAACTTTTTTTTGTGCGTGTGTAACTCTTTCAGTTCTGCTATGATCTTAGTTAATTCTTGTCTTCTGCTAGGTTTTGGATTTGTTTGCCTTGATTCTCTAGCTCTTTTAATTGTGATGTTAGGGTGTTGACTTGAGATTTTCTAGCTTTCTGATCTGGGTATTTAGTGCTATAAATTTCCCTCTTAACACTCTTTTAGCTGTGTCCCACAGATTCTGGTACGTTGTGTCTTTGTTCTCATTGGTTTCAAAGAACTTCTTAATTTCTGCCTAAATTTCATTATTTACCCATGATTCATTCAGGAGCAGGTTGTTCCATTTCCATGTAGTTGTGTGGTTTTGAGTGAGTTTCTTAATCCTGAGTTCTAATTTGATTGCACTGTGGTCTGAGAGACTGTTATGATTTCCATTCTTTTGCATTTGCTAAGGAGTGTTTTACTTCCAGGTACGTGGTTGATTTTAGAATCAGTGCCATGTCCACTGAGAAGAATGTATATTCTCTTGATTTGTGGTGGAGAATTCTGTCGATGTCTATTAGGTCCACTTGATTCAGAGCCTAGTTCAAGTCCTGAATATCCTTGTTAATTTTCAGTCTCGTTGTTCTGTCTAATATTGGCAGTGGGGTGTTGAAGTCTCCCACTATTATTGTGTGGGAGTCTAAGTCTCTTTTGTAGGTCTCTAAGAACATGTTTTATGAATCTGGGTACTCCCATATTGGGTGCATATATATTTAGGATAGTTACCTCTTCTTGCTGAATTGATCCCTTTACCATTATGTAATGCCCTTCTTTGTCTTTGTTGAACTTGGTTGGTTTAAAGTCTGTTTTGTCAGAGACTAGGATTGCAACCACTTTTTTTTTTTTTTTTTTTTTTTTTTGCTTTCCATTTGCTTGGTAAATTTTCCTTCATCCCTTTAAGCCTATGTGTGTCTTTGCACATGAGATGGGTCTCCTGAATACAGCACATCAATGGGTCTCGACTATCCAATTTGCCAGTCTGTGTCTTTTAATTTGGGTATTTAGCCCATTTACATTTAAGGTTAATATTTTATGTGTGAATTTGACCCTGTCATCAAGATGCTATCTGGTTATTTTGCAAACTAGTTGATGCAGTTTCTTCATAGTGATATTGGCCTTTATATTTTGGTGTGTTTTTGCAGTAGCTGATACCGGATTTTCTTTTCCAAATTTAGTGCTTCCTTCAGCAGCTCTTGTAAGGTGGGCCTGGTGGTGATGAAATCTCTCAGCATTTGCTTGTCTGTAAAGGATTTTAGTTCTTCTTCACTTATGAAGCTTAGTTTGGCTGGAATGAAATTCTGGGTTGAAAATTCTTTCCTTTAACAATGTTGAATATTGGCCCTCACTCTCTTCTGGCTTGTAGGGTTTCTGCTGAGAGGTCCACTGTTAGTCTGATGGGCTTCCCTTTGTAGGTGACCTGGTCTTTCTCTCTGGCTGCCCTTAACATTTTTTTCCTATATTTCAACTGTGGACCATCTGATGATTATATGTTGTGGGGTTGACATTCTCATGGAGTATCTTAGTGGTGTTCTCTGTATTTCCTGAATTTGCATGTTGCCCTGTCTTGCTAGGTTGGGGAAGTTCTCTTGGACAATATCCTGAAGTGTGTTTCCCAACTTGGTTCCCTATCTCTTTCAGGTACTCCAATCGATCATAGGCTTGATCTTTTAACATAGTTCCATATTTCTCTGAGGTTTTGTTCATTTCTTTTCATTCTTTTTTTCTCTAATCTTGTCTGCATGACTTATTTCAGCAAGATGGTCTTTAAACTCTGATATCCTTTCTTCTGCTTGGTCCATTCGGCTGTTGATACTTGTGTATGCTTCATGAAGTTCTCATGCTCTGTTTTTCAGTTCCAATAGGTCATTTATGTTCCTCTCTAAATTGGTTATTCTAGTTAGCAGCTCTTGTAACTTTTTATCAAGGTTCTTAGCTTCTTTGCATTGGGTTAGAACATGCTCCTTTAGCTCAGTAGAGCTTATTATTACCCACCTTCTGAAGCCTACTTCTGTCCATTTCTCCATTTCATCCACTGTTGAGTTCTGCACTGTTGCTGGAGAGGCATTGAGATCATTTGGAAGAGAAGATGCACTCTGACCTTTTGGGTTTTCCGTGTTTTCTCATAGATTCTTTCTCATCTTCATGAGTTTGTCTAATTTCAACCTTTGAGGCTGCTGACCCTTGGATGAGGCTTTTATGGGGACTTTTTTTTGTTGTTGATGCTGTTGCTGTTGCTTTCTGTTTGTTTTTCTTTCCATGGTCAGGTCCCTCTTCTGCAGGGCTACTGCAGTTTGCTGGGGTTCACTTCAGGCCCTATTCACCTGGTTTATTCTTGCGCCTGGAGATGCCACTTGAGGAGGCCGGAGAACAGCACAGATGGGTGCCAGCTCCTTCCTCTAGGATCTCTGATCTCAAGGGGCACTGACCTGATGCCAGTAGGAATGCTCCTGTATAGGGTGTCTAACAATCCCTGTTGGAGGGTCTCACCCAGTTGGGTGCCATGAGGAGCAGGACCCCTTCAACGAAGCACTTTGACTGTCCCTTGGTGGAGTGGGTGTGATTCACTGGAGGAAAAACCATTCATCTGGGCTGCCCGGATTCCTCAGAACTAGCGGGAGGAAAGACTAAGTCTCCTGGTCTGTGGAGACTGTGGCCACCCCTACCCTAGGTGCTCAGGCCCAAGAAGATCAGGAGATCAGAGTTCTGTCCCAGAACCCCTGGCTGGAGTTGTTGGAATTCCTGCAGAGAGGCCCCACCCAGTGTGGAAGGAAGAGTCAGGGTAAGGCCCAAAGAGGCACTCTGGCCGCAGTCTGCCATAGCTGGTGTGTTGAGCTGTGGGGAATACTGCTTGGGACCAAGCCATCCAGCCCTCCCTGGCTCCACCAGTGGAAAAGCAAGGCCTGGAGCTATAGAGATGGCTGCTGCCCTTCCCCCACCCTGGAAGCTTAGTGTGTGAGGCAGCTATCAGTCCCAGTGTTGGCTGCTGCCCCTCCCACAAGGAGCACGAATGGCTTAGACATCAGGCAGCTGCAGTTGTGGTTCTGGCCGCCCCTCCCTCCAGGAATTTGACAGGCTTAAGCAGACTGTAGCTGACTGGCTGTTGAGAATCTGTGTGGCTCTGTGGTTGGGACCCTAGGCCCCGGTGGCATGAGCTCACAAATTGGATCTTCTGATCCACAGGTTGCACAGTGCTGTGGAAAAAGCACAGTTTCCCAGGCTGGGTAGCATGCTCACTCACCACCTCCCTTGGCTGGGGGATGGGGACTCCCCTGCCCTGTGTGGCTCTCAGGTGGGCCGCTGCACCACACTGCTCTTCCTTCCTCTTTGTGGGTTATGCCAGCGTCCTAGTCAGTTCTGATGACAGAGCCTGGATACCTCCGTTGCCAGTGCAGGATTCGCACGCTGCTATGGTTCTTTTCTATGGGAGCCTCCATCATCACTGCTTCTAGTCGGCCATCTTGGCCTCGCCCTTCCTTAAGATATTTTTCTACACTTTGTTATGAAAAGCTTTAAACTGTTTTCTAAGATTTTATTTCAGTTTTATGTATCTACCTTTATGTATCTACCTTCATAATATACCAGTGCTAATGTTTTTCTTTCAGTTATGCTCTAGTTAAGACTGAGAGCTAAGACCAGATGGTTTTTTTCTCAATAAAGAAAACCAAGCAATACACCATGATTTTTATATTTTGGAGAAATACTTGTAACATAAAAGTTATTCATCTCTAGAAAGTTTAGAAAAATTCCATGCAGTTTATTTTTGAGCTTTCTTTTTTATTGTTCTTGTCACGTCCTCTCTTTGACGCTGTCATTTTTGCTATGTTGGGTTTTTTTAAAGTAGTTTTCCATTTCCAGTTGGAAATAAACGTTGTATTTCTTAAGTATAGTATTTTCCCTGTCTATTGTATAACCTTTTTCTACCTCTTATTTAATGACATATCATATCCTATCTTTTATTAATTAGGTGATTTTTGTCTAGCCAGAGATTTAAATAACCTGATTTCATTAGCTTTCAAATTATGTTTACTTCTGCTCTTTATTTATTGCCTCTTTCTGGGTTCCTTTTTTGCTCTTTATTACAGATAGAAATACAGTGACAGTGTTTACATTTCATCTGTTTTACAAATGGAAACACCTTGGTCAATACGCTACTCCTTAAGGAAGATTTGGTGAAAAGGCCTACCTTCTGTGTAATGTTATGTTTTTATTTTTAGTTTTTATCATTTCTTTTCCAACATTTAATATGACAATTTTCAAACACTCAGAAGAGAAATTGAAAGAATTTAATATAAATACTCATATACCCACCACCTAGATTCAGCAATAAACATTTTATTGCACCTGCTTCATCAACTCTCTATTTGTCTAGCTATTCTCTATCAATCAGTCCGTCTTTTTTTTTTTTTTTTTTTTGAGACGGAGTCTTGCTCTGTCACCCAGGCTGGAGTGCAGCGGTGGGATCTTGGCTCACTGCAACCTCTGCCTCCTGGGTTCAAGCGATTTTCCTGCCTTAGCCTCCCAAGTAGCTGGGATTATAGACACCCAGCACCACACCTGGCTAACTTTTGTATTTTCAGTAGAGACGGGGTTTCACCATGTTGGCCAGGCTGGTCTAGAACTCCTGACCTCAGGTGATCCACCCGCCTCAGCCTCCCAAAGTGCTGGGATTATAGGCGTGAGCCACCACGCCCGGCCCCATCTTATTTTTTATACATTGCAGACATCAGTACATTTAATCCCTAAACATTTTAGTATGCATTTTAGTAAACAGAGTACGGTATTTATTTTTGCTCCTGCTCTTTTTGAGGTAAATTTATATACAAAGAAAGAGAAAAATATCATATATATAAGTATATACCATAAATATATCTATGATATATAAATATATCTATGATATATATAAATATATATCATAGATATAAATATATATCATATATAAATGTATATATCTTTATATACATTTATATATTTATATATTTATATACAATTATATATTTATATATTTATATATAATTATATATTTATATATTTATATATAATTATATATTTATATAAATATATAAAGAGGAGTTTATAAAGTATTAACTCACACAATCACAAGGTCCCACAATAGGTCATCTGCAGGCTGAGGAGCAAGGAGGGCCAGTTTGAGTTCCAAAACTGAAGAACTTGGACTCCAATGTTCAAGGGCAGGAAACATCCAGCTCAGGAGAAAGATGTAGGCTGGGAGGCTAGGCCAGTCTCTCTTTTCACATTTTTCTGCCTGCTTATATTCTAGCCATGCTGGCAGCTGACTAGATTGTGCCCACCCAGATTAAGGCCGTGTCTGCATTTCCCAGCCCACTGATTCAAATGTTCATCTCCTTTGGCAACACCCTCACAGACACACCCAGGATCAATACTTTGTATCCTTGAATCCAGTCAAATTGACATTCAGTATTAAGCATCACACTTAGGCAACCCCAACCCTCTCTCTATCAAGTTTCAGAAAATTACTATCATCACCTCCCAAAAAGTTTTCTGGTGCCTCTTTCCAGTAAATCCCAGTCCCATGGCCACAGATCCAGCCTTTGCTCAAATGATTCCACAATAAATTTGTGTTTCTAGTAGTTAGTAGTTAGAAATCTTTTAATTTGCCCTAGTTTTCATCACAAATCAAAGTGTTGTTTGATAAAATACTGTTAAATTTCAATAATAGGAGCAATGTTATAGTAGTTTATAGTCTAAAGCATTTCAAATGTCGTAAACTATCTGATTTGATACTCCCCTACCCCTACCAAGCAAATTTATTTTACAGATGAAGACCTGATTACAGATGAACATCTGAGGCTGGTAGAGGTGGAAAAACACATTTGAGTGCAGTCAGAACCTAATCCCAGATTTGAAGATTCTGAAGCCAATGCTCTTTTCTGTTATTGCATATAGTGTAGTGTTCTAATTTTATTTTATTATGAAATGAGAATGCACAGATTGGCCATAAAATATAGAAACATAGATAAAGTTTCTTTTTTTTTTTAACAAAATGAACCTACTTATTTTTCTCCATAATGTGCCAAAAAAGAAATTTTACTCAGTAAAAATGAGACACATGACGTGAGGCAGCACATCACAGACACATGTGCAGGTTTGATGGAAATACTGTGTGGATGGACTGTCTTCACGGTGGTTTTGCACAGCACCTTGACCTATGCATTGCTAGTGAGGCATAACGCACAGGACATGTCACTAATGTTATGAAACATGTCATGCATTACAAGGTGATATCAATAATGTATATATATATTTGAATCTGTTTCTAAGTTTCACAGAAATTCTATAGCATTTACACCTCTGACTATTAAGATTATATTAACAGCAACTTTCCTTGCCATAATATAAATAATGTTTATAAGTGATTTTTATGAATAAAAAATGATTTTACTTTACACATATCAGCTATTTTCCTGTGTCAACCCAAATAAACCTCTAGAGATGTCTACCAGTGGCTAAATTTTGTATCTTTTGTAGAGCCAGGGTTTCGCCATGTTGCTGGGGCTGGTCTCCAACTCCTGGCCTCAAGCAATCCGCCCACCTCTGCCTTCCAAAGTGCTGAGATTACAGGCAAGAGCCACTGTGCCTGGCAAAATTTGATTAATACTGATTTTAGTTTAAAACATGGTAGAAATGAAGTATATAAATGTCGACTTTGGCTTACAAGTAAATTTAATAAGCTACTTCTCATTCAGCATCTGATTGGAAGAGGTGATGCACCTTCCCCATAGATCTGTGATTATTTTACTTTACACAGAGCATTGAGCAAATATAAATTTCTCTGCAACTTCAAGAAATACCACTAGATGAGGATGAAGAAATTGCATCATATAAATCCCCAAGAGAAGGATAACAGAAATGGAGAAAAAGAGATCTACATGGTTTTGGAATATAGTAAGACTTGAGAAAGCTGAAACAGCACATGCCTATTAAAGGCTAGAAAACATGGCCATAGAAAAACCAGATTGTCTTAGGAGTTTGATATGCAAGGTTTTTTGAAACTCAGTGGTATTCAGACAGTGGGTAAGCTACTTAGGAAAAATCAATCAATGCTGTTAACTGTTGGCTTGGTTCTAATATTTTGCCAAAATGGGCATATCTGATGCCATGGTATTTAAAAGCAAGCAGTGCAAGTAGCCTGGAGCTGTGGTGATTCAGCACATACATTCTCAGTTAATTTTCTGTTATCTGTCATTCATGGGCCTGTTGTCACCAAGACCGGTGACCACTTATTTATTTTAATTTATCCTGAAAATTCATATCCAGTCTTCTGTAAATTTAATATCTTATGAATGTTTTCATCAAATCCCTATGTTTTTACACCCCACCCCCTCCACCTAACCATTGTTTCTGTGTGTGTCCGTGTCCTGATCACCTCTTCTTATAAATACTACAGTCACATTGGATTAGGGCATACCCTAGTGACCTCATTTTAACTTAGTTTTTTCTTTAAAGATTCACTCTCCAAATGCAATCACATTCTGATGTACTGGGGATTAAGAATTCAGCATGTGAATTTGGTGGTGGTGGCGAATTCAGCCCCTAAAAGGGAGAAAAGATAATCAATTCACCAATGAAAGTAGGTGTATTTCCACACATAAAGGCCCTACTAAGTGCCCAGCACATTCAATAAAAAATACTTACCCTAAGGTATATTAACACCAAACTTAAAACCAGTAGGGGAAGAGAAACTAGATGAAGGTGCAAAAATTATTGCTTGTAAAAGACCGAATGGCATTGAATTTTTAAATTATTATTAGAGATGAGGGTCTTACTATGTTGCCCAGGCTGTTGTCTTTTTTGTTTTGTTTTTTGACACAGAGTCTCCCTCTGACTCAAACTCCTAGGCTCAAGTGATACTACTGCCTCCCAAGTAGCTGAGACTACAGGCATGGACCACTGCACCCAACATGGCATTGAACTTAGCAAAGGTTTGAGAGCTTAAATACAATGGAAGTTGCTTTTTAAAAATCTGAAGTAGAATCATTTTCAATCAAATATTTACCTTCTGAGGTACGTGTATATATATATCTATATATGTGTGTGTATATATGTATATACACACACACACATTGGTACTTAGTTACAATACATTGGTAGATACTGAATGGAGATCCAACAAAAATTGCAATCTAATTTTGTAGGGATGATGAAAGAAGATGTTGTGTTTAAATATCTATAAGAGGTTATATACTTATCTTGAAAAGAAAGTCAAACAATAGCACCTAAAATTGAAAAATTAACCGAGGCAGGTGGATCACCTGAGGTCGAGTTCGAGACCAGCCTGACCAACGTGGTGAAACCCCGTCTCTACTAAAAATACAAAAGTTAGCTTGGCATGGTGGCGGGTGCCTGTAAGCCCAGCTACTTGGGAGGCTGAGGCAGCAGACTCGCTTGCAGAGGTTGCAGTGAGTTGAAATCGTGCCATTGTACTCCAGCCTGGGCAACAAGAGTGAAGCTCTGTCTCAAAAAAAAAAAAAATTAATTTCCAAATTTAGAATTAGGGAAATACATACTAGTGTTTTCTTATCTACACATACTATATATATAATATATATATATATAGTCCTATTCAAACATATTTTGAAATAGTATCTGTGCAAAGTACTCTTCTGGCCATGACCAGGGGTAGGGTACAATATAATATATGTGATATAATCCTTGGCATTAAAAATGTCTATTCACATATAGTTATCAATTGTCTTAAACTCAAAATTTTTGATTGTATAATTGTATTTAGATGTCTACATCAGTGGTACTAACATAAGTATTGGCATTTAGCAGCAGAAGATATTATTGCCAGCTAATATTCCGATGTAGGATTTGAAACTTGAAGAATAGACAGAATTTTGACTGGAAGTGAGGGAGAAAGAATTCTCCATTTGTGGGGGGAATTTTATCATGGATTAAAGAAAAAAAGAGTGTACCATCCAACATGTAGTTGAGACTAAGTATGCAAAAGAAGAAACATAGTTGGTTAGAAAGATGGAGTGTGATAGATTGGTTGGGCTTCTTGAAAGTTAAAGGATTTGTACTTAATCCTCATATAGTAGGTAGCTGCTGAAAGTTTTTAAATAGGAGAATATATGATAAAAGGGGTTGCTTTAAGTTTCTTAAAATTTATTTTGAGGATAATTTGAGCTAGAAATGAGAATCTTACTAATTTTTTATTAATACATGATTGCCCATATTTAGGGGATACATGTGATATTTTGACACATGCTTATGATGTACAGTGATATGAGAAAATCTAAATCAAAATGAGAAAGTGGAAAAAATGTGTGTGTGAGTGTATTTGTGTGTATAGAAAGACAGATTCTTTCAGAATGAAAATATCATTCCATCCCATTTTTACTTAAAACATTTCTATTGTTTGCTCTGCCTTCATAATATGAATGTCTTTAACTGTTCCCACATGGTCTTGCACTAGGCAGCACCGAATGTGAGAGCCCAGTCTCTCATAAATTGCTGTACTTTGAAGAGTGAATTTTAAAATGTTATTTCTAACCTATGTTATTTCTTATATTCAGCCAATAGAAAAGCAGCAACAACAGAAACAAATTTATTATTTAAGGAATTAAATAGTATATTTAATAAAGAGTTTAAATATATCATTTTTTGACTGTAGAGTTGAGAGTTTAACATAAAAGTTGTTTGGAATGTTATGTTGCAGTTGATATAAAAACATTGGTCAAAGTTTTTATTTTTGTAAAATAAATAAAAATACTCAATGCTTTAAATCAATATGATTTGCTGAAGTTTATCATATGTCCTTTGGAACTTCTAATTAATGTATCCAAGAGTTTAATTCTGAAACTTACAGAACAAAGAAAAATGCTTTTAAAAATATGAAACAGAAAAGTAAACCTAAGATTCAGTTTAATAGCATTTCCATTTAATTCAAGTAACATTTATTGGGCTCTATGTGCCCATAATATGAGAGGTGCTCTAGAACTTTAACAATGACAAAATTAAACTTACTATATTCATACAGCAGAATGTGTTATTTGCCCTATTAAAAAGTGCTAAGAGAAGGCTAAGCTTTGAATTAGTTAAGATGAGGAAAGGTTAAGAGCACAGTACAAAATAGTAGCCAATAAGACAATTATTAACACATTTCCTCTAGAAAATAAATAACAGAGTTCATAAATCAAGGTTCTGTAATGTTGAATGGAAAATAATTTGTATGTGCAATTCCATCTGTGTGTGTAAATATATTGCTGCAAAATGAATCAGAAAAGTGGGACATTTTAAAACAGTTAATAGATTTCTCTATGAGTCTGGCCAAGAATCAACATCAAATAAATTATATCTTGGGCCATCAATGTCATAAGAACAAATATGCATGAATTATGCACTTGTTGCTCAAGTTGAGCTAACAGGAGCTCTACTCTAGCTAACATCTTCCTTACTTCCCCACCCACACGCTCTGTATCCAAACATATGCATGAAGACTTGGGCCACACAATTATCATGAACAAATATTTATAGAGAAAAAAAGACTTTTCTTCTCTTGATATGGAGAAAGAGATTGCAATGATTAATCCAATTTGAAATAAGACCCAAGAGGGATAGGAAAAAATCGAGTTAACAGTATAAAACTAAAATTGTAAAAGAAAAAAAATACACTGACCTGCCCCTACCTATAAAATATTTTTAAATATGGGAATGATTAATCAGTTGTGCCTCTTTCTCTATGTTTTATTTCTAGGTAGCAGTACTCATACGTTTACTTTTTAAAAAGGTTAGATGTATTTGAATTCTCCTTTCAACAGCCCTCAAAGTATAGAGACCAAACAATGAAGAGAGCCAGACATTCTGGGTGTCAGCGATGGTAAGAAATCCTGTCTGGAAAAAGGAATGGAGGCAGGAAATAACACAGACATAGAGTGGAGTAGGTGTTCATTTATCATTGTCCAGCTGGCTCCCTTGAAGTTAAGTAAGGTAAAATTAATCAGTAACTTGCCCATTAAAGAGTTAGCATTAGGATTAAAATAACTACAGCAAGTCCAGATGTCCTGAATCTCCTGGTTACAAATATTCCAATTTCCTGTTAGGCTAGGCAGAAACTATGGTAGTGATATTTCTGGAAGCAGAGGGCCTAGAACAAAAACCCAGTTCTATCTTTTACTGTCTCGGTCACTTTGAGTAAGTTACTTAAGCATACTAAGTCTCTGTTTCCCTATCTATAAAACATGGATACTCTATTAAATTTGAACTTATTTTCAGAAATTAAAATATTGTAAATAAAGTGAACGGCACTTAAGTCATAAAATGAAGGAATCATAACAATTTAAGAACTGATTGAATGTGCAGGGGAGATAGGGAAGAGAAATCAATAATGTCTGCTATCCTCTTAGATTAGAAAACCAGATAAATGATGATGCCATTCATCAACATAAGGGAAACAAAGAGGACAAGTATGGTGTGCATGTGAGCTGAGGAACGGTGTGGAGAAGAGAAAGATGATTCTAGCTTTAGGCATATTGTGATTAAGGTGCCTGTTTATAAGGTATACTTTTAACTACCTACTTCATCCATATCCCTTTCTAAGGAAAACTACATTCATATACCATACTACTCTATGCCCTGCCTACAACTTAGTCAGAGCCACAGAACTAGCTGGGAAATGTAAGCTTGAACAATTAGACCACTCATTCAAAAACTGGGAATTAAGTCATTTAAGCTAAGAAGTGCTGAAGGAACATGCAGTCCTATTGGCTAAGAGAACCATTTGAAGCCCTGCAGAAATGGGTAAGCTAAGAAAGCCACTAGAGAAAGAATAATGAAGTAAATATTGTGATGACAGACGAATGATAGATAGATGGGGCGGGGGAATATACAGACAGGCAGACTAGATAGATAGACACTAGTTTCCATTCATTAATTGCCAGCTTTTAAAATTCTAGCTTTTCAATGAAGTCTAAATGTACTTACATTTATGTTTTCATTCATACGATAAGCCTCTTTTGTGAATAGAGATGTCCTGACTATAATACTGTGGGTGAATCTATCTATTTAGTTGGTATTTCTTATTTTCTATAATCCCAACACACTCTAATACAGTTATTACTACATATGGTCAACAAAAATCACAGATGACCAATTTTAGCAAGCTTGGGATGATGATATTGCAGAGAAGTTCACATCACAATTATGAACTTTGGGATGATGATATTGCAGAGAAGTTCATATCACAATTATGAACTTTATACTTAGATATGTATGCTCCTCATATCAGCGTAGGCCTGACATGAAGGACCATGTTTATTTCACAGATTAGAATTTTTTATTTTTTTTTAGACAGGGTCTCACTCTGTCACCCAGGCTGGAGTTTAGTGGTGCAGTCTTGGCTCACTGCCACCTCTGACTCCCAGGCTCAAGAGATCCTCCCACCTCAGTGTCCTGAGTAACTGGGACTACGGGCATACACCACCTGACTAATTTTTGTATTTTTAGTAAGGACAGGCTTTGATCATGTTGACCAGGCTGGTTTCAAACTCCTGACTTCAAGTGATCCACCTGCCTCGGCCTCCCAAAGTGCTGGGATTATAGGTGTGAGCCACCATGACCAGCCAACAGATTAGAAAATTATATGTCACTCAGTCTAATCCCCCTACCAGAAACCCAAGAAATTGCATCACTAAACAGACACTTTGCTTCTGAAAACAGTTACAATATAATGCTATACAAAGTTTAATTAAAAAAGCACATCAAAGATATAAACTATAATGTTCTTGGAAACCAAGAGTCACAGAATGATTTTACATTATTCTAAGTCCCATATTTAGTATTACCATGTCAATTAGTCTTTGAGAAAAGGTGAGAGTCTTCTATTAAAAGTCTAACTACATTTACACCCTCAGTTCAATTCCTCTGTGGGTGGAAACTGAGAGTTTCAGGTACATTATTAAGGAAATTTTTAAGGCAGAGACTTGTTTGACTCATCTATCTTTCCCTCATGACAACTGGCATAGTGCTTAGCCATAACAAGGATAATTCAATGTATCATTAATTTTTTCATTAGTTATCAAATGCACACAAAAGGCAGTACCTTTCTATTTCCCAATTTACTGGAGGTGGTATGTAGTATGCTATAATTTACTAGAGAAATGTTAGTATGTTTTGTAAATAACACTCACTTTTAAGAACTTTGCTGGGCCCAGCACGGTGGCTCACGCCTGTAATCCCAGCACTTTGGGAGGCTGAAGCAGGCGGATCACAAGGTCAGGAGACCAAGACCATCCTGGCCAACATGGTTAAACCCCGTCTCTACTAATAATACTATATATATTAGTCTGGCATGGTGGCACATGCCTGTAATCCCACCTACTAGCAAAGCTGAGGCAGGAGAATGGCTTGAACCTGGGAGGGGGAGGTTGCAGTGAGCCAAGATTGCACCATTGCACTCCAGTCTGGGCGACAGAGCGAGACTCCATCTCAACAACAACAACAACAACAACAACAAGAACTTTACCAATCAAATACACATAGTCTACAATATACATCTTTGGTTTGCGTAATTAGGCAAGCCATTCCATCACTTGCCTTACTTGGAACTCAGATTTGTGAGAGTAACAGGAGTCCCAGACTTCATGGCCTTGAAAGGAGAATATCACAGGGTGTGAGCTTGGGAATTTAAAGATATAAGAAGTTAGAGAACAGCCTCTCACAGGACATGAAGACATAGCAACTGTGAAGTACAGGAAGATAAACTTTGTTAAAGGAAAAAGAAAGAACATGAAAATGCAAGTGAATAAAAGATCTTTGAAACTTTTATGCAAAATTTCAATTATTGATTGATAATATTACTATGTGAATGCTATTATTAAGAAAAACTCAAAAGGCTATTCTACCAGTAACGATGGATCTTTATCTTGGTCATTAACAAGAGTTGCAATTTTTAGCCTGTAATATTATATCTCAGAGATTTTTAAATCTCAGAGGAAGTCTGCAGATCCAAAAAGAAACATCATATTAATAATTAAGTTCATTCTATTTAGTATAATTAACTCTAATCCAGACTTGAAAAACATTATGCCCATGGGACTCCACCACATAAGGCCTGACCTCTGGTACATGAGAACTGTGTAATGGCCTCTATGCATAGACATGTAGACGTTGTTTTAGATAAAGGTTAATCAGCTATTTTGAAATATATTGCTGATTTATTGTAGGTCTGATAACATCCTGTTTTATAACTAAATATGGCCTAATACAATTTTTGTAAGGAAAGGGCATTGAGAGGTTAGCTGGGTATGTGACCCATATTCTTACCATTCGTCATTACATTACTGGCCTGAGCCACCCTGGTGACAGGGCAGAAAAAATCAAAGCATTTATCCCCTTTATGAATGAAAGAATGCCTGCAATATGACATAGAATAGTGGAATTTCTCTAGTTCAGGAAACACTTGGAATTAAACATGGGCTTAATTTAGTGCTTCAAGATAAAGACCACCAATTTTTCAAAATAAAACACCGGATAAGGCCACCATCATTTACTCCCTAAGATTTTGCCTGGACATACAGGGACAAAGAAGGATTTTTCTTTCTTACATGGGTACAGCTGTAAGCACAACAATGCAACATCCCTTTTCTAGTTTGAGTCAGCCCTGTATAGCACTTATAAGGCATTTGTGGCCAGAGTTATCAGGCCAGCTCATTTTACATTTCATTTCTTTTTCCTCACAATACTTTCACAGTTTGAAATGAAACACATTAAACTGGCAGACATTTAAGAACACAGCCATATAAATGATAGTCAGTACATTAAACACTATTAAGATAATATTGTATTTGATATTATGATTACATCTAACAGCAATATGTAACTTTAAACTAAACTAAGGCAGGTGCGAATCTGAATGTACATAATTTTCCTTCCAAGGATGGTGCAGCAGTCATTTATGTCATGACATAAACAATACTCTTAAATTTCATGATTCAAATAGGCAACACAATTTCAAGTCATTTATTACTTAGTTCCTAAAAGGCAACAATAAGGCACTGAAACAAAATTATCACTTTAAACTTAGTGATCCCAATCATGAATCATGTTTTCTTATTTGGCAGATATTTTATTAATCTATATTTAGCTTATAAATGTGCGAAGGAAACAAGGAATAAAATAAATCAATACTCAACACTTATTTAATATAGCTTTTTCTCCCTTTAGGCCTAGATAGGCAGTTTAAGTCTGTCTGCATTAAGAAATTTAAAAACTCATTGCAGCCTGGGATGAGGGAAAGGGTTGTCTTTGAATTTAATGAGCTGAAGGATTAAATAATATGATTTCCTTTGGCTTAAAAGGAAAGCCATTAAGAAGATTGAGGAGTGTGCTACGTTGAGATACTATAGAGAAGAGGAGGCAGGGTTCTCTTTAAAGATTCCCAAACCTTTAACATGACTCCTTCTAATGTCCACAGCCATAATTGCACAGATCCACCTGAATCCTCTATCCAAATGGGAGACATTACTTATTCCTTGCTCACGAGTGCATACCTGTGAGAAAAAGAGGACTTCTAGATACTTTTAGAACATATGCTATAGGGCTTAATATCACTATTATTGTTTCTAATTTACTTCAGGGAGAGAACTTGAGTGAACTCACCAAAGGAACTAAAGAATGTTTCAGCAATCATTTCTGCAAATACTTGTTTAATTACCAGTCGTTCTCAAGAAATATTTGTTTCACGACTCACAGGAAAAAATGAGGCAAAGATGAGTGAAAATTTTCACAATATTGTTTTGTTATTTTTTTTTCAACTAGATACTCCTTTGCAGATAAGGCAGGGTACTTCCTTAAGTCATGTTCGTGTCCCCTAATACTAGTACAGTTTCTGCCAAAGAGTAGTTTTAAAATGTGCACTTGTTGGAAAAGTAGTCTTTGAGTGTGTGTGTGTGTGTGTGTGTGTGTGTGTGTGTGTGTGTGTGCACGCACATTGGATGTGTTTGTCTTATATATATATTTCCCATAGGCAGTAATAATGACAAATGCAAGGATTTATGGAGTGGTGTACTGATAAATGTTTAACAACCAAGTCTTTGTAAAAAGTAGGGTCTGAGGAGAGAATGGTGCTGTTTTATAGGGTTTTAAAACAAATTTGCTTCATATATGAGAAAATCAAGGCTTAGATAATGACATGAATTTTCAAGCTGTCATATTACATTTTATTTGATTTAGCAAATCAATAAAAAGGGGAGACTGTCAGCCAGGAATTATGGAAAGAAAAAGGAGATGTTTCTTGTGGTATGAGACCTTGTTGAGAATTGTTAAAAGTTTTGAGTATAAAAAGGTTGTAAGTTTTTTGAGGTCAGGTTTTATGCCTGCCTATTTATCCTTTTATTTCACATGTTGCCTTGAACACAGCAGGTGATCAATATGTGTTTTTCTTAATTGATTATTGAAAAGAAGGTAGGATGTGAGACAGATAATGAAATATTAATGTCTGAGTTAAAGCTATGGAAGAGAAATTAGAAGAGAAATATCAGATATTGCTTTCTGAAGGGCTTTTTTAAAATTATACTTTAAGTTCTGGGGTACATGTGCAGAACATGCAGGTTTGTTACATAGGTATACATGTTCCATGGCGGTCTGCTGCACACATCAACCTGTCATCTACATTAGGTATTTCTCCTAATGCTATCCCTCCCCTTGCCCCCCACCCCACAACAGGCCCCAGTGTGTGATGTTCCCCTCCCTGTGTCCATGTGTTCTCATTGTTCAACTCCCACTTATGAGAACATATGGTGTTTGGTTTTCTGTTCCTGTGTTAGTTTGCTGAGAATGATGGTTTCCAGCTTCATCCATGTCCCTGCAAAGGACATGAACTCATCCTTTTTTATGGCTGTGTAGTATTCCATGGTGTATATGTGCCACATTTTCTTTATTCAGTCTAAAATTGATGCACATTTGGGTTGGTTCCAAGTCTTTGCTATTCTGAATAGTGATGCAATAAACATATGTGTGCATGTATCTTTATAGTAGAATGATTTATAATCCTTTGGGTATATACCCAATAATGAGATTGCTGGATCAAATGGTTTTTCTGGTTCTAGATCCTTAAGGAATCGCCACACTGTCTCCCACAATGGTTGAACTAATTTACACTCCCACCAACAGTGTAAAAGCGTTCCTATTTCTCCACATCCTCTCCAGCATCTGTTGTTTTCTGACTTTTAATGATTGCCATTCTAACTGGCATGAGATGGTATCTCATTGTGGTTTTGATTTGCATTTCTCTAATGATCAGTGACGATGAGATTTTTTTCATATTTGTTGGCTGCATAAATGTCTTCTTTTGAGAAGTCCCTGTTCATATCCTTCACCCACTTTTTGAGGGGTTGTTTAATTCTTGTAAATTTGTTTAAGTTCCTTGTAGATTCTGGATATTAGTGTGTGAAGTGCTTTTCTAATCACTGCTTCTCTTCCTCCTCTCATAATGCTTGGTATTTAACATTCCAGAATCTAGTGCTATTGGAAACAGTTTTGTTTTATTTTCCCTGTATTCTAATCTCTACTATAAATTAGTATTTCACCAGTTCCTGACAGATAAACGTACACATCTTCAAAAAATGTTGAGTGAAAAGGGGGGAAATAGTAGAATAAAGGGAAGGGCCATTTTCACTCAAAAAGTATGCTTCAAGTTTGAGGATGACAGGCTTTTTCAGTGGCAAAACAAATTGATGCAGCTGTTGCATTTTACTGCCGTCACAGTGAACAAACACAGACTTTTGTTTAAAGTAAACGGTCTTTGGGCAAAAGTTTCTGTGTTTCGAGGTCCTTTGGCAGGGACAAGGCTTGTTATATCCCTTTCCCCAAGAAGGGTGCATGGTGGAAGGTCAAACTGCTGTATTCTCTCTCTCAAGCTTGCTATTGTTTTTCTTTCCTTCTTTTTTTTTTTTCATGTTTTTTAGAATAGACATTGTTAGGTCCTAGCCTGGGGATGGGTAAGAGTGATTTTCTCCTTTAACATCAGGAAACAGTGTATACATACAGCTCTCAGGGAGGGTTCTCTGCCACTCTCTCTTCACCTAGGGTGAGTCCTCGCATTTCCATTGTGCACAAGATATTCTTCATTTTTCCCAGAGTCAGCCTTCCCAGCCGTATCCCCTCTAACCACTCTGAGGCTGATGTCCTTGTTCTGATGATGAGGGATCTAGAGTGAATGACTTAGAAGCATTTTTCTAGATCTGACAGTCCACACATGGCATTTTGACTGGCAATAATTCTTTCAAGTAGTACAAATTATGTTAGGATTTAAAGTTAGATGAAAGTGAAAAAATACAACATATGGACACATAAATAATAAATATAGGATGGGGAGATATTTTTTAAAGCAGAGAATGAGGTATTTCCTTAACACTTTACATTGCTTATAATTGTCAGACTGCTACATTCTGAAAACTCTTTATTTGCTTTATTACAATACTGACCTAATGGTAAAGCCAAATTTTATCAGCTTTACAGTTAACAAATCAGCATAAAATATAAGTTTAAATGTAGTCAGTATATTAATGATTATATCATAGCGATAAAGATACTAATACAAAGGAATCATGTCACTGAGTGTGTTATTAACAGGGGCAGGTAATTTTCTTCAATTCATAACACAGTCACAAACCACTTAGCTCACTTAATGAACACATACTCTTGTACTCCAGAGAATTTTGAAAACCTCTCAATTCAATTACTAGGATGCTCAATGAGATTCAATCAGACTGACTTCTTGTTCTTATTTCAAGGGCAAATAATATATTCAAGCAAGTAAAATGAAGAGTGGTTAATTAGTAGCCAATTGAAAAAGTACATCAAGACAATAAACTAGCTGCTTTTTTGTTTCTATAAATAATGTAAAATATTCCAGGAATCAAGCAAATTTGTACAAAATACAGTAAATGTGACTGGAAGAGACTGAGTAGTCGAGTAATCAATTAGCAAATTAATAAATTACTTTAATATTTTAGGCAAACTCTTTTCTTTAAATAAAAAAGATGCCTTGATCAGCAACAGTTAAGAATGAAATCTGGCCTGGTGTGATGCCTCATGCCTGGATAGCAAAGTGCTATCCAGTGGGAGGCTGAGGTGGAAGGATTGCCTGAGCTCAGGAGTTCGAGATGAGCCTCGCTAACCCTTTCTCTACAAAAAACCTAAAAAAATAAATTAACCAGGCGTGGTGGTGTGCACATGTAGTGCCAGTTACTCAGGAGGCTGAGGGCAGGAGGATCGCTTGAGCCCAGGAGATCAGGGCTGCAGTGAGTCATGGTCGCGCTACTGCACTCCAGCCTGGGTGACAGAACAAGACCCTGTCTCAAAAATAAATAAATAAGTAAATAAAAATAAAAAGATAAAGAGAGAGAAAGAGGAAATGAAATCTGTCTCTAATTGTACACAAATGCCTGAATTTCATATACCGCTATTTCTATTCAAGGAAACAAAACAACATTATTTGTATAGAGAAACACCTGTGATTAAGGTTCAGCACATATTATCAAAAATGAATTAGCTGTGGAATTTGCATATAAACTGAAAGATAAAAGGTGAATTTGCTGTGTTTCTAGGTTAATTGTTAGTACTTCAAGGAACTTAGAATATTTTAGCTGTAGTCAGATGCTTTTAACAAATAATGTGTTTTAATTTAGCAGAACAATTCCTTTGAGTTATGCCCAGTACCAATAGATATGACACATATTTTTCTTAACTGTATAATCAGAAAAAAGTCAGTAATGCAAAAATTTCCATTAATAATGTAGCTCTTAAATGACAAGGATTTTCATAGGAAAAGGAAGTAGATTGCTTGAGTGCCTATTTTGAATAGACCATTTTCCGTGGTAAAGTAAATTTGGTTAATATAATTTATTGATTTCTAGAAGCCGGAAGAATTTTGAGACATGCACAAATACCTTCTGCTGTGTTTTTCCTTTTGCTGTTTGTCCTTTATTATTTTGCTACATGAAACCATTCATTGAAAAAGGAAGTAACCATGTAATCTTGCTTATATCTATCCAGAAACACCAAAATATCCTCCCCAATAATCTTGATTTGTTTCAACTTCTGGGGGTTGTTATTATTATTATTTCTCCTTACGGGTTTAGAAGAAAGTCCTCGAATTAGATTAATTGCCCTCTTCTTTCTCTGCTTGTGACCCTTGAAGATTAGCATGACCCTTAAACCAGTTTTGTTTTCCACACAGATTTTTTGGGCTGTTAAATGTGGCTTGTAAACATTCCCAGAGACGTTGCTAGGAGAATCTTTCTATAAATACTTTAACTATTTATTTTTAACATGTTTGATTTTTATCTAAAATGCTCTATTCTTTTTGGAAGTTGGAAGATTTAAATTATTAAATTTGATAATCAATAAGTTTTATAACTAATAATTAAATTTAGTGTTAGTTTTAAATTTATTTTACTAAACTATATAAAATTGCCATATATAAGGTAAAAATGTTCCAATATCAATAATTTTATGTTTCAATCTAATATTTTCATCTTTACCATGAGTGACTCAGGAGAATAATGGAGAAGAGTTTGGATTCAGGAGTCAAACAGATAAGGCTTCAAATTATACAGCCAAATCATGTATTAGCTGTGTATTTGTGGATCATTTATTTAATCTTTATTAGGCCTTGATTTCTTCAACTGAAAATTAGTGATATTAATAATATCCACTGCATTAAATTATTGTGAATATTAAAAGAATCACTGCATACACTGTGTTATTATAGAGTGAATGCTGAAAAAATGTTAGTAGAAGTTATTATTAATTTTTTTTAGACAGGATCCCACTCTGCCACCCAGGCTGGAGTAAAGTGATGCCATCATAATTCATTACAGTCTTGACATCCTGGGCTCAAGTGATCCTCCCACCTCAGCCACCTGAGTAGCTGGGACTACAGGTGTGTTCCACCACTCCCAGCCAATTTTTTTGATTTTTAGTGGAGGAGGTCTTGCTATGTTGCCCAGGTTGGTTTTGAATTCCTGAGCTCAAGTGACCCTCCTGCTTTGGCCTCCCAAAGTGCTGGGATTATAGGTGTGAGCCACCGGACCCAGCAGAAGTTATTACTAGCATTGGATTTAATTAATATTTATATTATATTTCCCACCTTTTTCTTTTTCCTCTTGAATTTCCTGATTAGTTTGCCTGGTTTACATGAACTGCTCTTCAATTTCAAGCCCATTGCATTTTCAAACATTATATAATTTGATACTATGAACATTATGAGTTTGATGGGTAGGAATTATTATTCCCCTTTTCCAAACAAGGAAATCAGGTTATGTGATTTTTTTTCAAAGAGCACACAAACTAGTAAAAGGCAAAGCCAGGATTAGAATTCACTAATCTTTTTATCATGTTGGCTTTTATAAGGACCTTTAAAATGGATATTTCTGGGCAGCAAGTATTCTAACATCAATGGCACTGAATTACCATTATCATTTTAGAGAAAGTCTTCTCTCATTCGTTATAAATTTCTATAATAGCCAACAATTATTTAGCAACTAATATGTACCTCATATTATACAGCATACGTATATACTAGTACCTCATACTATGTAGCATATGTACTTCTGCTATATACATAACAATTCATAAGATTGGTAACTCTCATTATCCCTGTTTTACAAACACAAAAACTGAAAGCTAGTGAGTAGTGAAGTCAATATTTGAAACAAAGCAGTATGCCTCCAGGACCTATGCTCTTAAACACTGTGCTATACTACCTCTTAGCAAACAGTACTGCAAGCTTTTAAAAAATATATATTTTAAAAAGTGTTCATTGTTGTACTTAACTTTTTTTTTTTTTTTTTTTTGAGACAGGGTCTCACTCTGTTTCCCAGGTTGGAGGGCAGTGGCACAATCATGGCTCACTGCAGCCTCGGCCTCCCCAGGTTCAGGCCATCCTCAAGCCTCCCGAGTAGCTGAAACTAAAGGCACGCACCACCATGCCCCAGCTAATTTTTGCATTTTTTGTAGAGACAGAGTTTTGCCATTTTGCCCAGGCTGGTCTCCAATTCTTGGACTCAAGTGATCCGCCTGCCTTGGTCTCCCAAAGTACTGAAATTACAGGTGTGAGTCACCATGCCCAGCCAGTACTGCAAACTTTCACTGCCTTTCAAACTTCCACTGATTCTCAAGCAGTGCATCTCAACATGTTATATGTAAAAAAAAAAAAAAAAAAAAAAAAGACAAAACAAAAAAACTTTGCCCCCTCAAAATTTGATGTGCTATACTGAATAGAAATAGTTTCTGAGGAGGTTTCTACTCTCACAGGCAGAACTGGCTACATATTTAGTAGAGCCCAGTGCAAAAGAAATATATGGGGTCCCTTGTTAAGAAGTTATGAAACATTTTAATTAAGAATGTGACAGTAGAGCATTAACTCAACTGTGTGATCTTTTTGAGTGTGAAGCACTGTGAGACTACACAGTAGCATACCATGAAACCCACCCTGCTCACAGGGTCATAATCCTGAATCCAGCCTTGTTCCCGTGCACCTATCATTTTGCAGACCTGCATAAAGCTTTGTAGCAGAAATACTGGTGACCTTTTAGTAAGTCTTTCCCAGAAACACTCTAGTCTCTCAACTGAGAGCATTCTGAGGAAACAGGAATAGGACTTGGGAGGGAAACAAGGCTACCAGGCTACAGTCTAGATGACGTGTACTATGAAAAAGGAGAAGCATAGACCAATTTTTGTCTTAGCAGCCAGAGTGAGATGGTAGTCAGGAAGTGGGAAGAAGAAAGAGGAAGCTCTCGGGAACTCCCACCACCCCACAAAGGGGGAATTACTCTTTTCTTCCATCAGAATGGTGGCAGAAACCTGTGAAATACATCCATTTGTCTTTGTTTCTTGGAAGGGGTTCATGTTAATTTATGCCTAAAATTAACAAGCCTGGCATTGGTTATTCAAATGCTTTTTGCCCTTTTAAAAATATAGACAAAAATAATGTTTTAACCTTTCTTCCTTCTAAAAGTAGAAAAGAGTTGCATTACTGAAAAATACCTGTTATTAATTCTTAGACTTTGTTGTGCACAACAGTATTGTCATTCAATTCTGTAGGCAGTCAAGAATCAGAGTCGGTGCTTTTAGAATCCAAGTACATAGGCTTAAGCTCTGGTCCCTCCCGTTATTGATTCTGCAATCCTGAGAAAGTTAATTGACCTCTCTGAGCCTTAGCTTTTTAACCTGCAAAATGAGAAAAATCTTAAATAATAACAACCTCAGAGGATTACTATATGCATTTGATGCATAAAGGTACTTAGTGTAATACCTGCCTGCCACATCACAAGAACTCAACAAATTATAGATATTTTTATTTCATGTAAATGCACGTTTGTATAAATATTCATACATGTATAAATATATTTTACACATGTATATAAAGTGTGTAATATAGACACATATGTATGTATATATGTATGTGTATATATACATACATATATTTTGAGTTTCTGAGTTTTTAAGCTGTCAGATATTGGTGAGGAGAAATGCTTAGTTAGGAGGATGCCTGTAACAGAGCTTCTTTTTGGGCTTCTGCCTGTCATTGCTAACTCAATATTCAACTTACATAGCATTTAAATTGAATTACTGCTGCCTGCACAATTATGGGCTTTCTTAGTATAATCCCTATGCTTCACATCAAGAAGACTGAGTGTTTACTTGAATCTAAACCTAATATAATGCTTGGAAAAAGCCAGGTGTGCTTCCTGTCTGAAATGGTGGTAATGTACTTCCAGATGTTTTTCAGAGCATTGATTGGGATATATAAATCGCCATCTATTAAGGTTATTTTACTTAGCATCTCTCTCCCTAATCCCTAGCTATCTGATGTATCTTTTATGTGTTTCTTGATTTTAAGCACAGCAAATAAAATGGAAAATAACTTGAAGCTCTAGTATCTTTTTGCTAGTACACCAACATAGCATATATCCAGGTTTCCCTTTAAAATTTCAGTTTTATAGTTCCCTCAAAGTTATTGAAAACAGAGGTTTCATTATTATATTCTCAATACAGAATTCACTAAGAAAATTAATTTTAAAAAAGAAGAAAAGCAGAGGCAACTGTATTCCCAATATAAGCAGTATTTACCACTTCTTATTGTGTAAATATGCAAATAAAATGAAAATAAGGAATGCTCCTCTGTTGCTTTGGTAGTGGATAAAATAAGTTCAACAGTGTTTTTCTAAAAATCTATTTGGTAAATGTGTTTCCTGTGAAATGAGTTACTTGTTTTTTGTCATTCAATTGCAAAACTGCATGTGAAAATAAAATAAATGTGAATGTGAAAATAAAAGCCTCACAAAAATTCCTCTGCATGAACATCTCTGACTGGGAGGTTTGACTGAATAAATTATTCCTGGGCTTTTGAATTATTAATCTTTGCTGCAGGATATACAAATAGGATATGCAAATAGGACACTGTAATAACCATGTCCAGTGGCACAACACTGGGTCAGAAGCTATATCCAGCTGCTGGCAGAGTTCCTGTCAAGGGATCAGGTCTTCCAACAGAATGGTAAGCTACATGGCAAATTGTGCCTCTCAGTGTATAAAGTAAGGCCAGATTTCCTTCTAAAGGTGACCTGTGAGCAATTAAGGTTTTCAGTATTAAGTGTTTAAATTAATTCTTTATAAATAGATGTAAAACAGCAAAAGAATTGAAAAAAAAGTCATTTTTATCTCTACGTTTATTTTTCAACAAATTAACTGTCTTCTTTTAGTTGTCAAATACTAATTTTATTTTATGTAAAAGGATTTATTGTATTTGCTAACATCTCAACAACTTATATTTCAACAAAATAGTAATTGGATTTACCTAAATAAATATAACTACTTATGGGGAAAAATTAAAGTTCCTAAATGATTTGAAACAATCATGTATTTTATACATACACACACACACACACACACACACATATACATATATATATATATGTATATATATATATTTTTTTAAGACAGAGTTTCACTCGTGTCGCCCAGGCTAGAGTGCCTGAGTGCTACAGTGACACATTTACAGCATGTGTTGGCTCACTGCAACCTCCGCCTCTGGGGTTCAAGCAATTCTCCTGCCTCAGCCTGCAGAGTAGCTAGGATTACAAGCGCCCACCACCACGCCCGGCTATTTTTTTTGGATTTTTTAGTAGAGATGGAGTTTCACCATGTTGGTCAGGTTGGTCTCAAACTCCTGACCTCAGGTGATCCACCCATCTTGGCCTCTCTCCAGGTGTTGGGATTCCAGGCGTGAGCCACTGTGCTGGGGCATAATATTTTTACGTTTAGAAAATAATGTATTTGGGGGAATTTTCAGGCATCCTAAAAATTAAATTTAACATTTATGTGTGTAAAAATGATATTACCCAATAATTAATTTACTTAGGAAAAATGAAAAATTGCAGAAACCATTTCTATTCTACCTTCCATAACTTTTCAAAATGTGTGTGGTATTCTTAAAGAAGTTAATACACAATTTGTGCCATACTATTACTTTTTAATATCTTAATTTCTGGTGTAATGTATGGAATACATAAAAATAAAGTTACAAATGTTAAATTATTATATCTTTTCAGTGTGAATATATATTTTTGCTCACATTGTTTAGTAATCAAAAAAGTAATTTGTTAAAAAAATTCTCATGTTACCATGTAAATTTGCCTTAAGGTAGCACTTAAAAGTAAACATTTTACAAATGTTATTTGTTTAATTGTGATGACTATAAAAACAAACAATTAAAAAGCTAAGAAACTATCACATATATATTTTAAAGTAAATTTCAAAAATGCAGATTTTCAAAAGGCTGAATATATTTAAAGTAAAAAACATTTTCCAATTAAGTATTATTTGTCTGCTTATGTGAGTAAATTAGATATTGCTTCTAGTTCAATAATTCTAACAGTTTTAGATATATTTTTGGACTGGAAACTAAAGATTTCACTTTAATTTCTGCTCTTAAAAAAAACCTGTTCAAAATAATTCATCCAAATCAGTTACAATTTATTTATCACTATTTCCATTTCCTAAAAATTAAGAATATAGCCACTAGATAGCAGAAGAGAGAATATGAATTTTTCATGAGGGAATTTTCTCTTTAATTGGGAGTTTTGCTTAAAGGAGCAACTTACTTCATATGTTTATAGAATTGCGATGCCACACTAAAAACATACCCAACTATAAATATATCCAATTTGAAATATAGTATCTTCAAAATTTTGTATCCTAGTGAAGTTAAATTGGTCTGCAAATATTGCACAGCTCATATTTATAAAATCATAATCTATTAGAATTATGAACTTAGAAAAAATGAAACAAATGTATCAAAAAATTATAAAACATCATTAAAAAATCTCATTTTTATGAATAAAAATTCAGGTAAATATTAAAATGTAAAAGGGTACCCAAATATTAGGAGTGGTCTGTTTACAGACCATTTTTATTTCTTATTTTTGCCTATTTTTTGATTTTATGAGTGTTACACCTTAACAATAATTTTACACATACATTTTTAAAAAGTTGTTTCAAAAAAATGAAGAAACAACTGTATGAGAAGCAAGACAAATATGATAATTTAGTCATTCATTTTTCTTATTTCAGTTCTACTCCTTCCCTACTACTCCTTCAATCCCCGACCTTCTGGGCTACTATAAAGCAGAATGCTCCTTGACTTTCATGTGACCCGTCACCTGCCTGAGTGATAGCTGCAGGAAATCAGGCTCTAGTTGCACAAGTCTTTGTGGCTATATTTTCCTTCCATTGCAGTCAAATCTTTCTGCTGTGCACAATACATAAGCTATTAACATTACCAGTGGTGACTAGGCAGAAAGATAAACGTTATGACCAGAAAAAAAGGAAATGCAAAAGTGAAACAAATTTCTTGTGTCAAGGAAACTTTCTATACCTTAATTTTCATTTGAATTTGTGCACCAGCTTTTTGAGTACCCACAAAATAACAAGAGCTCAGAAATAAGGCCTGAGAAGGTCCAACATTTAAAACTTGGGCAAAGAAGGATTAAGCCACAAAAGAGCTTGAAAATGGAGAAAGGAGGAAAACAAGGAGATTGTTGTGTCATAGAAGATAGGAAGAGAGTGCTTCCAGAAAGTGTGGACTTAAAAGCTACTGAGAATAAATAATAATAGTAAAAACTGACCATTGAGCTAAAAAATAAAGTTTGTTAATATGTTAAAGCCTATTGATATTTTTGCTATATTTCTAGAAATTTAAAGTTTTTAATATTATCAAATAGATGCCAACTTTGAGAGAAAAAATGATAGGAAATTTAGATAAAAGGAGAAAGGAAATAATAAAAACTACCTGAAATCTCATCATTAGAGATAAAGCTATTAACATTTTGATGCACGTCTTTCTAGACTTCTTATGCTTATTAATTTCAGGTGTCATTTCTTGATTAAATACTTCGGTTTTAAAATTTATCCTGGTAGATATTTAATTTTGCCTTATACAAATGTGTTTCTAAACTACAGCTACTACTACTACAATTACCAGTTTTTAATACTTATCATATTATATTATATATAGTGTTGACTTTCACAGTGAAATAAGCAATGAGCTTAATCTGATGGTCTTGCTACTTATCTGGCCTTGGAGAAAATATTTATAAAAACGCTTTGTAAATAGTCAGGTGTTCATATTCATCTCTTCACTCAACAAAGATTTATAGATCACCTACTATCTGCTGGTCACTGTGCCAGATGTGGACAATAAAAAATGAGTAAGACAAAGTTATACAAAATTCTAAGAAGTTTAGTATACAATGAAAGCATAAATGGGAGGACCTATTTTAGACTGAGGGTCAGACAGCCTACCTTGGGAAACCTACACTTGAACAGAGGCCTGAAAGAAGTATAGATATATGACAAATACGTGATGGGCCAGGAATCACAGGACAAAAACAGCAGTGAAAAGAGATTCAGATAGAGGGACTGCATGTTAAGAAGGCTCTCTGTGCATTCAAAGAGCAGGAAGAAAGATGAATTAGGAGGAGAGTAATGCCAAGCAAAATTGAAGTGGGTGCAGGGGCCAGATCATGCAGACCTTGATGTCCCCATTAAGGATTTTAGACTATATTCCTTGGATAGTGGAAAGTCAATTAAGGGTTTTGATCAAGGAAAGCTATATGATCTGATTTTGAGTTGTAGTTTTTCAAGACTGTTTAGCTATAATGGTAAAGATGAATTGATGAGGGCCAGAGAGGATGTGAGGAGACAATAGGAGAATATGACATAGAGCAAAATAGAGATAAGAGTGGCCTGGACGAGAATGATAATGAAAGCTATGGAGCAGTAATGATAGATTTGAGAAATACCCAGACATTACAGTAAACAGACTTGGTAGTTTATTCATTACTGGTGTTGAGTTTTAGATGACTTTGAGGATATTGCTTAGATTTTCGTGGTGAGCACCTGGATACATGGCAGAACCATTTACTGAAATAGGTGGATATGCTGCAGGCTTGGTAAGGAATTTGGAGAATTTGGTGTAGGATTTCTAGAGGCAGAGACACCTGAGAGAAATCAATCAATGGCAATAAACAATTACAGTTTGTAAGGCAGATACAAGCTGGGCTGGAAATCTGGGAGTTGTTGATGTATAGTTGGTCATTAAACCTCAAAAGTGAATGAGATCATTTAGGAAGAATCTATGGAAAGAAGGAGCCCAGAAATTAGCCTTGAGGAACTCAACATTTATTGCTTGAGCCAAGAAGACTTGAGCCCCAAAAGTGCCTGCAAAGAACAACCAGGGAGAAAGAAGGGAAACTAGGATATTGTCATGTCTCAGAAGGCAAAAGAAGAGTGTTTCCAGAAGACAGAGTATGAAAAACAACTGATAAATAAAATAAGATTAGTGAAAAATGATTATTGGAATGAGCAATGTGGAGGCTACTTGGAGGACTGGTAGGTCCGAAGCCAAATTGGAGTAAGTTGAAAGGGAATGGGGTGTCGAGATGTCAAAACACTTAATGAGATGGCTTTTTCCAGAAATCAAACTATGAAGAGGAGAGGAACACGTGAAACTAGGGAGAGTTGTTTATGTTGCTCCTTATTTTAAGATTGAAATGATGAGAGTGTTTAAATTCTAATGGAAAAGAGGACATGAAGACTGACGATGAGGAGAAGAATGCTGAAGAGTCAGAAAAGAAGAAATAATGGTACCATGGGAATACTGAGAATTTGGGAATTAGCTGGATCTAGAGTAAGCTCAACAAATGCTCTCTATCTCAATGAACTAGGAGGTAAAACCATTTGCTAATAATGAGTAAGGTAGAGTAAATGAAAAAAGTTTTAAGAGATTAAAAAATATGAAATTGAGAAATATAGGAATATGCTGGCAATATGAGAGAGCGGTAGAATTAGGTGACCTCAAAGACACAGTGAAACCAATCTGCTTTATTCTTCAGCAGCATTCATGTGTCTGCTGCTTGAGAAAGTTTCCACTCAGCTTTGTCTGGAATTGGACTTAGTGGCAGGTTGCCATAGAGAGATTCGAGAGACTCCGAAAAATGTATAATGTTTTAAAGTAAGTGATTAAAAATAACTTTTCAAAATATTAAACTTATATCTACAATTCTGTGACTTATTTTCATAAATAAAACACTCTCAAAATAACAATGATCTTTAACTAAAGTAAACCACTTGAATTTGACAAAAATACATGAGTTTTCCAGATGCCTTATCATAGCAAATTCTACTGAATTTTGCATGCTTCTCATAAAAAGCAGTTTAGGTGCATTTATTCTTATTTTGTTCTATTTACCAAAATTCTATATTGAAAGAATTGTTTGTTTGCAACTAATACTCAGAAGCCTACTTGACAAAGAGGTTTTTAGAACATTTTGTTTTCAACCTTGGTTTTCCTCACTAGAAATAAGTAACATTTAATGTTTAACAATGGCAATCCAGTACTTTTTTCAGATAATTAAAGTTCTTGAAATACCCTATCCAATCACAATCTGGCCTCTTGACAAGAGGAAAAAACAGTAGGTTAGCAAGACTCTTGAGGTTTGAGTGAGTCAGGTTGCTTATTTCCATGGTACATATTCAGAAGGCATTACAATAAAGGTCTTTCAGTAAGCATATGACCTAGGCAAATGCCATGGTCTTAATATTGGTGTCTCCTCAAAATGTATGTTGGAACCTAATAGTATTAAGAGGTGGGGCCTTTTGGAAAGTGATGAAGCCATGAATACTCTACCTTCATGAATGGGATTGGTACTCTTGTGAAAGAAGTTTAACGGAGCTGCCTTGCCCCTTCTGACATTGTTGTGGGGACACAGCAGCCACCATCTTTGAAGCACAAGGTGACTTTTCATCAGACACCAAATCTGCTGACACCTTGATCTTAGACTTTTCAGTCTATAGAACTGTGAGAAATAAATTTCTTTTTTTTATAAATTACTGAGTCTGAGGCATGGCATCTTTCAATAAATCATGACCAATGTTAATATTACTAAGATTTTCAGTTTCATATTTTGAATTTTTAAAAATTAAGTTTTAAAACTGAAGTTGTATCATAGTTTATGAATTTAATACAATAAGCAGAATTCTTTGGCAATATGGAAACAAGTAAAAGCTTAAAATAGTGAGACTGAAGTTCTAAAAATTCTTATTTCCTCTTCTAGGTTATGGTTTAACTCAGCAGAATTTGTTGAACAACTACGACATGCTGGGGATCATGGTATGTTTAGAGACACAAAAGTGAATTCAAAATCTTCTCTTCAATTATTTTATCATACGTTCCCTTTGTTTCTTTGCTATTTGCCAAGCCCTCTATTTGTGTTTCCACCTTAATGCCTTCACATGTGCTCTTTCTTATGCCTGGAACACTTCCTGCAAATATAGATATGTCTCTTTCACTTTCTTCATTGAGGTTTTTGTTTAAATGTCATCTTGTATAAAAGCCTCTCCCTTATCACCACATATAAAAATAAGTCACTGCCACCCTCCATCCCAAAACTTTCTAATATTTTTACCTTCCCATATGTTTTTATTCATAGCACTTATCATTATTGGTATCATTCATTTTTTACTTCCTGATTATTCTTCCCAAGAGAGTATAAATTGTTAGAGATTAGGAACTTTGATTTATTCACTGCTGTTATCTCCCGTGCCTGAAATTATATTCAGCACATAGTTGAAAGGTATTCAAAAAATTTGTTAAAATAATACATTAATGACATATATATATGTATGTATGCTTTCCTTACTGATGTAACCTACTTTCTATAGTTCACCATTCAAGTGTTTTTCATTATTATTATGTTCTGCACAGTTTTGTCATTAGTCACAGTCTAGTGTTTAATCCTTATATTTTCTCTCTCTTCTTTAGGCATGGAATGCAACTTGCAAAAACTGGCTGGCAGCAGAGGCTGCCCTGGAAAAGTACTACCTTTCCATTTTTTATGGGATTGAGTTCGTTGTGGGAGTCCTTGGAAATACCATTGTTGTTTACGGCTACATCTTCTCTCTGAAGAACTGGAACAGCAGTAATATTTATCTCTTTAACCTCTCTATCTCTGACTTAGCTTTTCTGTGCACCCTCCCCATGCTGATAAGGAGTTATGCCAATGGAAACTGGATATATGGAGACGTGCTCTGCACAAGCAACCGATATGTGCTTCATGCCAACCTCTATACCAGCATTCTCTTTCTCACTTTTATCAGCATAGATCGATACTTGATAATTAAGTATCCTTTCCGAGAACACCTTCTGCAAAAGAAAGAGTTTGCTATTTTAATCTCCTTGGCCATTTGGGTTTTAGTAACCTTAGAGTTACTACCCATACTTCCCCTTATAAATCCTGTTATAACTGACAATGGCACCACCTGTAATGATTTTGCAAGTTCTGGAGACCCCAACTACAACCTCATTTACAGCATGTGTCTAACACTGTTGGGGTTCCTTATTCCTCTTTTTGTGATGTGTTTCTTTTATTACAAGATTGCTCTCTTCCTAAAGCAGAGGAATAGGCAGGTTGCTACTGCTCTGCCCCTTGAAAAGCCTCTCAACTTGGTCATCATGGCAGTGGTAATCTTCTCTGTGCTTTTCACACCCTATCATGTCATGCGGAATGTGAGGATCGCTTCACGCCTGGGGAGTTGGAAGCAGTATCAATGCACTCAGGTCGTCATCAACTCCTTTTACATTGTGACACGGCCTTTGGCCTTTCTGAACAGTGTCATCAACCCTGTCTTCTATTTTCTTTTGGGAGATCACTTCAGGGACATGCTGATGAATCAACTGAGACACAGCTTCAAATCCCTTACATCCTTTAGCAGATGAGCTCATGAACTCCTACTTTCATTCAGAGAAAAGTGAGGGGCTTGTGAAACAGATTGTTCTACAGATGAATCTGTAAGCCAGTTACAGTTTGCTTTAACTCATAGACATCAATCAGAGAGTGTCACAGATTTAACCTTGATCTAAAGACAAGTTGTACCCAGAGTATGTGAAAAGAATGGGACGACAAGAATGTACTGGTTTCTTCCTCTAAGAATTGAAAGGAGTTGAACTGCCTTATGTTTGGGCATGTAACTCCAAAATACTAGGTATTATAAGGCTTTCTCAATCAGTGCAAAAATGGAAGATATATAAAGCAACAAGTTGTCTACATTTGATCATTGGTCAGATTGTAAAAAAAAAAAAAATTGTTTTGGCAACATTCTCTATGTTATTCTTATTCACATGATCCTAGAACTTTATGTGAGAACTGAATAGCAGAAGATATATTATTAAATAGTTTTTAGAAGTTGTGCTGTTAAGCAAATGTAAAGTCAACAGTAACAATGATTAAGAAAGGAATATAATGAGTTCAAAGATATCTATCTGATATATTTTTTATATTCATCATGAATCGGGGTAGTCTTGTAATTTATCTAACCTTTTTGTTGTATGGGTTTATAGTGGAAAGAATCTTAATTTAAATAAAAAGAACCTAAAGAGATAATTCAACAAAAGTAGAGAATATGTTTGAGCTTGTCAGAGAATTTAGGTATCAAAATACTAGAGAGATACACCAAGGATATTTGAATAAAAAAAAATTTGTAGAACACGAAATGCCTATCAGGAAACCCAAAGCAAAACAGAACAAAAAGTGACTACATCGTTTTAAATGATGATTTTGCCATCTGGTATTTTATTATCATAATTTGACCACCAGTGCATGAAAATATATTAAAGTTCATTAGCCTTCTGCTCTTGATTTAATAGTGAACTTTAAAATATATTAATATCATAAACCAGCAAATAAGGAGAAATAAACTGATAATACTAGATTCATTGGGATAGTTTTCCCTTTTGGAGGGAAAGTCACAATTTTTCTCCATGATCCCCCATTTTTTGTAAACACTGGAATAATTTACAAGGATAACTTTATTGTAGCGAGAGCAAATCACATCTGGAGTGAGCCTTGTTTTCATGAAACATTACCATAAGACCATTGGAGTAAATATTTCAAACAAAATGTACTTCATGAAATTACAGAACATAAAAATATTTATGTGCATATTAACCTGTATTATCCCAGGAGGGTTAATGGGCCCCATTTCCTGCACAAAACAAATGCAGGGAAAAAAATGGGTGCTGCATTAGCTTTTTAAAGTCAAACAACTATCACATAATAATTCCTTGATATGCAACATAAAGTACCTATGGCCACATATCTAAGTTCCTTTCCTTGATGTCATTAGCTATAAGGAGTGAGTAATGTGAAGGACAAAATAAGCATTATGAATACAGAGACATAAAATTCCACTGTCCCTTCCTTTTCTGAAATACTCTGGGAGGTATTCTGATATTTTTAAATCCCCCAATTTTCCCAGTTGATATCTCTAGACTTCAAGCAACTGAAATATTATAAAAATGCATTAGTCACAAAAGATTTATTTTCTTACATCACACTAGGCTTTAAGATATTTTCTGCCATGCCTTGCCTTTAGTATCAATATTTTAAAAATTTCACTGTAATTTTATAACTGCCTAATAACAAACTGAAAACAGAACTTCTGAGTTTCCTTATCAGAAAGGGCCACAGAAAAGGCCTTAGGAAAGAAAGATTCACTTACTTCTGCAAACTTGGCAATCTGTAATTTAACTTTAATTTGTATTTTATGCATGAATTTTACTTGTAAAGACAAAATTAAATTTGCTTCCCCTACATCCCAACTCCAAGAAGTCACAGGAATAGACTCTTTCTAATAGTGCAGTGAAATATTTTTTCAAACCATAAACTCATATATATATATATATATATACCTTGTAAACAAGAGGTTAAGAAATTTTATAGCACATTTTAAAATTATTTTCCTCCTCAAATCTATTGTGTGGTAACTTAATCTTTAACAAACTAAAATTATAAGAGCTATTTCATTTGCTTTTTGTACTGGGTAATTGTAAGAATCACAAACAATAAATCATGAAAATCCTTTCTGGGTTTGTGGTTTCTAAAGGAAATAACATTGAGCTTTTGTATTTTGTCTTTTAATTGGCTCCCTGGTATCTTCAGAATGATGTCTAGATTCTTCAGTCTGGACCCACCTACTCTTCTCACATTATCTCCTATCACTGTTGTCACAAACCATACCCTATAGCTAAAGATTGCTACTTTAGTTTATCATATTCAGAACTTTCTTCACTTTGTTCACCTGTTGCCCGTCTTTGTTCCATCATACCTGAATGGTATAATAATTCTAAACAACTTTCAAGGTTCATCTCATCTGTCATTCTTTGTTGAAGCTTGCCCTTATATCCTCTCTTCCCCAAATCTAAAAGTAAAACTTTCTACCACTGGGGCTTCAGATACTTTTAATACTACTTATTTGAATTTCATTATTTTTATTATAGTTTATTATTGTCTTCATAGCTGAGTACTCTTAAAATTGCTGTTTATTATAAGTGAATGTCTTACAGAACAAACTCAAAGTCAATGCTTCTTTTGCATGTGAATAATCAAGCTATTTTTCTGTCATCATTACTTTAATAAGTAACATTATTTTATATGAAGAATAGAGTGTATATACATAAACCCATGTGCCAGCTGCCATTGCACTGCCTCACATTTTCCTTTAGATGTTTGAGCATAGTTTTAATGACAGTTTGAAATCTCTGTCTCCTAGTTCCAAATATGGGTCATCTTGGAGTTGGTCTTCATTGGTGCCTTTTCTCTTAAGTATGGGTCATAATTTTCCTGTTTCTCTATATGTCTAGTAAATTAGAATTTTACTCTAGATGATGAATAATGTGTGGCAGAGATTCTGGATTCTGTTACATTCCATCAAAGAGTATTGATATTTTGTATATACATTTACAAATGTACATGTACACAATAATAAAAATAATTTTTTTCTCAGACCTGCCTGCAGTCATGAAGGGTTTCTTCTTTATGTGCTTATAACAGTGTAGACAAGGGGACTCCCAGGCAAGATAGCCAAGTAAGAACAGCTCTGGTCTGCAGCTCCTAGCGAGACCAATGCAGAAGGCCAGTGATTTCTGCATTTCCAACTGAGGTACCCGGTTCATATAACTGGGACTGGTTAGACAGTGGGTGCAGCCCATGGAGGGTGAGCCAAAGCAGGGTAGGGTGTCACCTCACCCTAGAAGTGCAAGGGGTCAGGAACTCCCTCCCTAGCAAGACCAATGCAGAAGGCCAGTGATTTCTGCATTTCCAACTGAGGTACCCGGTTCATGTAACTGGGACTGGTTAGACAGCGGGTGCAGCCCATGGAGGGTGAGCCGAAGCAGGGTAGGGTGTCACCTCACCCTAGAAGTGCAAGGGGTCAGGAACTCCCTCCCTAGCAAGACCAATGCAGAAGGCCAGTGATTTCTGCATTTCCAACTGAGGTACCCAGTTCATATAACTGGGACTGGTTAGACAGTGGGTGCAGCCCACGGAGGGTGAGCAGAAGCAGGGTAGGGTGTCACCTCACCCTAGAAGTGCAAGGGGTCAGGAACTCCCTCCCCTAAGGAAAGCTGTGAGGGAACTTGCCATGAGGGACGGTGCTATCCGGCCCATATACTACGCTTTTCCCAAGGTCTTTGAAACCAACAGAACAGGAGATTCCCTCAGGTGCCTACACCACAAGGGCCCTGGGTTTCACACACAAAACCGGGCGTTCGTTTGGGCAAACACTGAGCTAGCTGCAGGAGTTTTTTTCATACCCCAGTGACGCCTGGGACACCACTGAGACAGAACTGTTCATGCCCCTGGAAAGGCAGCTGAAGCCAGGGAGCCAAGTGGTCTTGCTCAGCAGATCCCACCAGCACGGAGCCCAGCAAGCCAGGATCCACTGGCTTGAAATTCTCCCTGCCAGCACAGCAGTCAGATGTCAACCTGGGATGCTCAAGCTTAATGGGGAAGGGGCATCCACCATTAATGAGGCTTGAGTAGGCAGTTTTCCCCTCACAGTGTAAACAAAGCTGCCAGGAAGTTTGGACTGGGTGGAGCCCACTGCAGCGCCACAAAGCCACTGTAGCCAGACTGCCTCTCTAGATTCCTTCTCTCTGGGCATGGTATCTCTGAATGAAAGGCAGCAGCCCCAGTCAGGGGCTTGTAGATAAAACTCCCATCTCCTTGGGACAGACACCTGGGGGAAGGGGAAGCTGTGGGCACAGCTTCAGCAGACTTAAACATTCCTGCCTCCCATCTCTGAAGACAGCAGCAGATCTCCCAGCACAACACTGGAGCTCTACTAAGAGACAGACTACCTCTTCAAGTGGGCCCCTGACCCCGTGCCTCCGGAGGGCGTGAAACCTCCCAACAGGGGTTGACAGATTCCTCATACAGGAGAGCTCCAGCTGGCATCTGGCAGGTGTCCCTCTGGGATGAAGCTTCCAGAGGAAGGAGCAGGCAGCAATTTTCACTGTTCTGCAGCCTCTGCTGGTGATACCCAGGCAAACACGGTCTGGAGTGGACCTCTAGCAAACTCCAGCAGACCTGCAGTAGAGGGGCTTGACTATTAGAAGGAAAACTAACAAACAGAAAGGAATATCATCAACATCAACAAAAAGGACATCCACACAGAAATCCCATCTGAAGGTCACCAACATCAAAGACCAAAGGCAGATAAATCCACAAAAGGGAGGAAAAACCAGCACAAAAAGGCTGAAAATTCCAAAAACCAGAGTGCCTCTTCTCCTCCAAAGGATCACAACTCCTTACCAGCAAGGGAACAAAACTAGACAGAGAATGAGTTTGACAAATTGACAGAAGTAGGCTTCAGAAGATGGGTAACAACAAATTCCTCCGAGCTAAAGGAGCATGTTCTAATCCAATGCAAGGAAACTAAGAACCTTGATAAAAAAATTACAGGAACTGCTAACTAGAATAACCAGTTTAGAGAAGAACATAAATGACCTGATGGAGCTGAAAAACACACCATGGGAACTTCGTGAAGCATAAACTAGTATCAATAGCCGAATCAATCAAGTGGGAGGAAGGATATCAGAGATTGAAGACCAACTTAATGAAATAAAGCATGAAGACTAGATTAGAGAAAAAAGAGTGAAAAGGAATGAGTAAAGCATCCAAGAAATATGGGACTATGTGAAAAGACCAAACCTACATTTGATTGGTGTACCTGAAAGTGACGGGGGAATGGAACCAAGTTGGAAAACAAACTTCAGGATATTAGCCAGGAAGGAGAACTTCCCCCACATAGCAAGACAGGCCAACATCCAAATTCAAGAAATACAGAGAACACCACAAAGATACTCTTTGAGGACAGCAACCCCAAAACACATAATCATCAGATTCACCAAGGTTGAAATGAAGAAAAAAAAACGTTAAGAGCAACCAAAGAGAAAGGTCGAGTTACCCACGAAGAAAATCCCATCAGACTAACAGAGGATCTCTCTGCAGAAACCCTACAAGCCAGAAGAGAGTGGGGGCCAATATTCAACATTCTTAAAGAAAATAATTTTCAATCCAGAATTTCATGTCCAGCCAAACTAAGCTTCAGAAGTGAAGGAGAAATAAAATCCTTTACAGACAATACTGAGGGATTTTGTCACCACAAGGCCTGCCTTAGAAGAGCTCCTGAAGGAAGCACCAGGGAGCACTAAATATGGAAAGGAAAAATCTGTACCAGCTGCTGCAAAAACAAAGCAAAATGTAAAGACCATTGTCACTATGAAGAAACTGCATCAACGAATGGGCAAAATAACCAGCTAGCATCATAATGACAAGATCAAATTCAGACATAACATTAAACTTAACGGGCTAACAGAAAACCTAACACCACATATTTTCACTCATAAGTGGGAGTTGAACAATGAGAACATATGGGCACAGGGAGGGGAAAGTCACACACTGGGGCCTGTTGTGGGGTGGGGGGCAAGGGGAGGGATAGCATTAGGAGAAATACCTAATGTATATGATGGGTTGATGTGTGCTGCAAACCACCATGGAACATGTATACCTATATAACAAACCTGCATGTACTGCACATGTATCCCAGAACTTGAAGTGTAATTTAACACAAATTTAATTAAATTTTTCCCAAAGTCAGCTTGGTCTATGCCCAGGAATGACCAAGGATAGCTTGGTGGTTAGAAGCAAGATGGAGTCAACTATGTCAGATTTCTCTTACTGTCATAAGTCATCTATATCCCTACTTCACACCATTTTATTTCTCTCTTAAAAGCAGGTAGTGTTTGCCTTAGTATACATATGAATCCTAAGGGCATAGGGCAAAGAAAAGAGACCTGAGTGCAGGAGCCAGGCTGTGGAGCGTGTGTGTGGGCCTGCATCTGGGTCTGGGTCTGAAGCTGGAGCTGGGGCTGGGTCTGAGGCTGGAACTGGGGCTTGTTCTGACGCTGGATCTGGGTCTTGGCCTGGGGCTGAGGCTGAGTGAGACATGATCCAGGCCTGAGTCTGGTCCTGGGTTTGGGACTGGGCCTGGGACTTAGGCTGGGTGAGCCTGGGGCTGAGCTGAGACTGAAGTTGGGACTTGGGCTGAGCTGGGCCTGGGGTGGTAAGTTTCCACCTGTAAGAGGAAGTCAGGGCTGCTGCTGAGCTCCAGAGGCCTTGACCCTGATCAAGTCAGCAGATATCAAGAGTCCTATCTATACTTTCTCTAATAAGGTCACTGAACTATCAGTGAACTATCAGTGACCGAGAATTCTGCTCCTTTCATATGCAGACTTTCCTTTAAATTCAGAAATCTTGATAACTGGATTAAAATAAAAGTTTATCAAGAGAACAAAAGTGAAGATACAGCTTCAGTTTGGGCAGTCTTAACAATTCGTTTGTATGCAGAACACATTTAGGTTTTTTAGTTTTTTTGAACCTTGAAAACTTTCAGTTACTAGGTCTTACAAGTTTTAAAGTAATAGTTTTAACTAAATATTCCTTTTGTTTGTTACCGATATTTTTGGAATCAAGGGATTATTTCTGTAACTTTTCTTTCTAAAACTTTGTGGATCTATGATTCTATAAAAGTAGCTAATAGTTTTTAGTTATCCATGTTAGAGGCTGGGTAACATACCTTGAGAACAACTCCTTCAATTCCAGCTCTGCCTTTAACTTGATTTTCAGTGTATCAGTTAGCTCTCACAACCTCATTTTTGATATAATAGCATTGCCTCAGGGAATTGTGAGCAGTCCATCAGCTAATAAGAACAATATAGGAAATAGATAAGCTATAAAATATTCATTCCCTTCATAGGTCAAGGCATCCCTATCCTCCAGGTCTCACTATCAGAATTCTGTTCCCAGAAGACACGAGCTACTTTCAGCTGAGTTGCTTTCTGAGTTGAGTAAAAGTGGCTATGAGACTGTAAAATATCTCATGCTAACTTGTTGAAGTATAAGTTACTATTCCAATGTGGACTCATTTTGCTTCTTTGGTTTGGACTTGCTAAAAGAAAATAACCTTTATTTATTTATTTATTTATTTATTTTTATTTTTTTTATTTTTATTTTTTGAGGCGGAGTCTTGCTTTGTCGCCCAGGCTGGAGTGCAGTGGCGCAATCTCGGCTCACTGCAAGCTCCACCTCCCGGGTTCACGCCATTCTCCTGCCTCAGCCTCCCAAGTAGCTGGGACTACAGGCGCCCACTACCACGCCCGGCTAATTTTTTGTATTTTTAGTACAGACGGGGTTTCACCGTGTTAGCCAGGATGGTCTCGATCTCCTGACCTCGTGATCTGCCCGCCTCGGCCTCCCAAAGTGCTGGGATTACAGGCGTGAGCCACCGCGCCCGGCCTATTTATTTATTTTATTATTATTTTTTTTGAGACAAGAGTCTCGCTCTGTCACCCAGGCTGGAGTGCAGTGGCACGATCTTGGCTCACTGCAAGCTCCTCTTCCTGGGTTCACACCACTCTCCTGCCTCAGCCTCCTGAGTAGCTGGGACTACAAGCGGCCGCCACCACACCCAGCTAATTTTTTGTGTATTTAGTAGAGTCAGGGTTTCACCATGGTCTCAATCTCCTGACCTTGTGATCCGTCCGCCTCGGCCTCCCAAAGTGCTGGGATTACAGGTGTGAGCCACCGCACCCAGCTGAGAATATGTAAATTTTCAGAATAGAAATTTATCTAAATAATGCCCAGATGTACTATGTTTATAGGAAGCTGGCTGCTTCAGTGATGCAATAATAAATCTTACGGCACAGAACACTATATGTTACAGTAAGATTATCAGACAGAGACAATGAGTCTTGGTCATATTTTGTCTAAATATCAATAATATGGAGAATATTTTATCAGGAAATTTGCTCTTTCGTAACTTTCTATTGAAGTTAATAGTGTATTCAAATACAAACTTTGCTAGATTATTAATTCTAACTGTAAAAATAGTAATTTGATCAGATTTCTAAAGATAGCAAATTATTATCCTTTCCATGGCACATTTAAATCTATATAGACCAATACTTGAAAGATATAATTCTACATGGATATGTGTGTATAGTTCACATAAAGAAAAGGAAGAAGAAATGTGCTGTACAAAATTATTAGCTTTGTTACAGTAACTCAGGCCTGTCTCTTGGTTGTATTATTATCATCTCCAATGTACTGATGAGGAAACAAGCTTTAAGAGATCTAGTAGTTGGGTGCACTGGCTCATGGCTGTAATCCAAGCACTTTGGGAGGCTGAGGCAGGAGGATCACTCAAGCCCAGGAGTTCAACTCCAGCCTGGGCAAGAAAGCAAGACCCCATCTCTACAAAAATTACAATAAAAAGAGAGAGAGATGTAGTAAAGGAGTCCTCAAGGCAAGTGTCAGAGTTGGCTTTGAAATCTAGATCTATCTGGCTTTAAAGAAAAATGAACTCTCTGTAACAATCTCTTTTGAAATGAAATCCAAGTTATCATCTAAAAGTTTAAGTCACAGATATATAAACAAGAAAACTATTTATAAACCATAGAGGAGTATCACTTTCTTTTCTTTTTTTTTTTCTGAGACAGCCTTGCTCTGTCACCCAGGCTGGATGGAGTGCAGTGGCACCATCTCTGCTCACGGCAGCCTCTGCCTCCAGGGTTCAAGGGATTCTCCTGTCTCAGCCTCCTGAGTAGCTGGGATTACAGGTGCTCGCCACCACTCCCAGCTAATTTTTGTATTTTTAGTAGAGACGGGGTTTCACCATGTTGATCAGGCTAGTCTTGAACTCCTGGCCTCAAGTGATCCTCCCACCTTGGCCTACCAAAGTGCTGAGATTACAGGTGTGAGCCACTGTGCTTGGCCTGGAGCATCATTTTCAGTGGGAAAACACTGATATGGGGAGGAGAAATGTTTTTCCTTCTGAAAATGTAGTTTTTTTTTAAGATTTAACTTTTTGACAATATAGAGAGTTTAAAATTAATTTAATGAATGCTAATTTCCGAGCTTTCCATCCAAAGTATAGTAAGTCAAAATATATAAAAGTGCATATTTTAAAAACCCTCATTCAAGTTCATTTGTGGTAAACTTCAAAATTATTATCATAGGGTGAAAGAATGAGAGGGCAGCTGTTGAAACAGATGATGTCTCAGCTTACATTGTACACACTTCCTGTGGTTTTTTAACGGGTCAAAACTAAGAAATAAATATGGTGTGTTTGAAAATTGGCACATCCTACCAGACTAATATGTGTACACAGTACACTATTACCTCAACTTTAATATTCATTGTGTCCACAGCTGGGATAAATACTTGTGTTGGGTGACCATGGGGCAGAGCAGCCTGTGCTTTGTGTATATGAAGAGTTTTCTAGAAGGTGAACTCATCCCAATAAAAAACTGAGTCAAACAGGCAAGTTCAGCCTTATCTTATCTAAGAATAAAGCCTCAGATAGAGGAGATGGGCAATTCTGAGTGTAGCACAATGGAGCAAAGTGATTGTTCAAAACGTTTATCTTTGGCAATCTCAGGAAAATGCCATGGAAAATAACCTGGAGCAGAAGAGGGGAAGGAAGCATGAGCATGTGATTGTAAATGAGACACATCCCAGTGGCCTTACATAAATATACACCTGGGTAGAACTGTAGACATGCTGAGGAGGTGGACTTGGAAAATTATTGACATACACAGAAAATTTTGCTGTTGTCTTTGTCCATGATCTATTACAACTGAACATCTGAGACAGGGTCAGTTAAAAAAATGAAGGCTTATTTAGTTCATGATTTTGAAGGCCAAGAAGTCTAGAATCATGGCACCAACATCTGTTGAGGGCCTTCTTGCTCCATCATAACCCGGCAGAAGGCATCACAAAGCAAGAGAGCAAGAGCATGTGTGTCATGTATGTCAGCTCGGATCTCTCTTCCTTTTCTTATGAAGCTGCCAGTGCTATCACGGGGGTTCTGCCTTGATGACTTTATCTAATGCTGACTACTTCCCAAAGGTGCCACCTTCAATCAAGAATTTGGGGATTAAGTCTCCAAAGCATGATATTTAGAAAACATATTCAAACCAGAGCATTATGTATAGACAGAAATATACACATATTTAGTACATTTTAAAAGAAAGTAAGGCTCACTACATCAATCATACAATCATTTAGTTCCTACGTCACATTTGCTCATTAGACTTTGTCTATAACCAAGAGTAGTGAGAAGTAAATTAAGTTGCTGAGATGTCTTTTTGGTTCTAAACACATTCAAGATAAAATGATTTTAAATAAGTAGAATTGCTTGGCAGCTTGCCACTTCTGTAACAATTCTGCTTATTTAACAAATATTCTTTGGATGCTCCGTGTTTGCCAGAAATTTTGCTGTTGGTTAAACTATAAATAACAAATATTTTCCTCCATTAATTAACTCACGGTCTTTTAGGGAAATCAGGCGTGTAAATACACATACATAAAGTGGTCGGTGAAAAAACAGAGATGTGCCCAGGTTGCAAAAGAACAGGAAGAGAGGTTGCAATTCTTGCTCATTATGGCAGGGGATGATTTGGAGATGATACTAATTCTACTAGGTCTGGCATGGAGGGAGCGCAGCAACAGAGATGGAGCTGAAGCATAAAGGTGGAAGGTGGGCATTTGCAGGCAAACCAGTGAGGGAGCAATTTTTGTGTCACTGTGCCTTTTCAGATGAGAAAATTGGTAGTTAGTAGAAAAGTAATACATACATGTAATACTGTTCAGTTTACAATGGAGCATACCTGGAACCATTTAAGCGTTTTCAAACGAGCCCTTTTTTTTTTTTTTTTTTTTTTGTCATAAGGAAGGCTTAATCAAAGACAGAAAATAAAATTGGATAAACTTTTAAATAATTAATTTTACATACTTTGTCCTGCCAGCTTTCTTTGAATGCCCTGCCAGCTCTGTCATCCTTATTCCAATTCCAGCCATCTCTTAAATATTAGCATTCTCAGCTCCATTTTCTTTTCACTCTTTTTTCCCTCAGAAAATTTTATTCTCATACATGGATTTACATCTTACCTCTGAGTTTGAATTGGTTTCTATGCTACCTGCACAGATTTTCACCTGCCTTTCTGTGCAACTCTATATGAAGATAAATTCATGGGTTCAAAAGAGGGAGCTCAGTGTCTCCCTCAACACATTTTGTACCTTCTGCACATTCTCTTAGGAACAAAAATGCCATTTCTTTTGCTCCCTCTCCCTCATGTCTATATCCCCTTATTTGTCTAGCCTCTAATTTAGTTTTTGTATTCTTATTTCAATCCCTCATCATGTTTCACCTGGATCATCTATTTTTTTAATCAAATAAACATTCATGTGCATTTATTTATCTAATATCTATCCATGGCTTAGGAATTGTGCTTACAACTAGGGGAGCACATGAAGAAAAAAAAAAAGGAACAAATAAGTGATCCAAAAAGTAAAAGAAACAAACAGAGAATTAAAAAAATATGAAAAATTCTTGGATGGGGCATAAGAACAGCTTCTGTAGCCCATATGATGTCTTTGTAAGAATTAGTAAAAACATACCCTATGGAGAATGTAACCCCATGATAGGTGCAAGGCTTGGCTTGCAGAGCACTGACCCGTTTCCAGGCCCACTCTCCCCTCAGTTGGGCATGGACTGCACAACCTCTGTGAACCTTCAAGCATAGGTTATGATGGCAGCCCAGTGAAGGGATACTTTATGTAACTTCAGGATATGCAGAAGTTTGATTTATCTCTAAATCTCATTTCAACATTTTATAGATATTCTGTCAGTAAAAATAAATATTTTTAAAATATTTTTTATCATTCAAGTAGTGTACATTGTACTCAATAGGTAGCTTTTCATTCTTCCTACCCTGTCCCCAATGTTTATTATAACACTCTGTATGCCTTTGTGTATCCATAGCTTAGTTTCCAGTTATAAGGGAGTCATGCAGTATTTGGTTTTCAATTCCTGAGTGACTTCACTTAGAATAATGGCCTCTAGTTCCATCCAAGTTACTGCAAAAGACATTTCATTATTTTCATGGCTGAGTAGTATTCTACAGTATACATATATATATATACACATACATATATAATCACATTTTCTTTATTCACTCATCAGTTGATGGGCACTCAGGCTGATTCCACATCTTTGCAACTGTGCAATATGCTGTGATAAACATATGCATGCAGGTGTCTTTTTGATATAAATACTAAACACCTCTATCAAAGAAGGCCCAAAATGGCAGGAGAAACATTTCATATAAAACAATAATTATCAGGATAGTCACTTGTTATTGAGTACCTATATTGCATCTGATGTTGTAAATATATTCAAATATTTAATCCCTAAAGCGACCTTTAAAGTTAAGTGTTACCACTCTCATCTTCAGATGAGGCAGTGAAGTGTCTGAGGGATCTAATAAACTGTTCAAGTTACACACATGAAAATTTGATGTACACTTATTCTGATTCCAAAGGCCAGGCTTTTTTAGATCTTAGCACTGCTCTTATACAAGCAACAAATGAAAGAGGTTCAAGGAAAGAGAAATTTCACCCAATGTATTGAGGAAAAGGGTAAATATGGATGCTACTGCAATAGACTGAAAGGTTATATCCTCTCAAAATTCATGTGCTGAAATCTAATCTCCAAGGTGATGGTATTAGAATGTGGAACATTTGGGAAGTGATTATGTCATGACGGTGGGATGGGATTAGTGTCCTTATAAAAGAGGCCCCAGAGAGTTCCATCATCCTTTCCATCATGTGACAACACAGTGAGAAAATGGCTGTCTGTGAACCAGGAAGTAGGCCCTCAGCAGACAAGGAATCTCCCAGCACCTTGATCTTGGACTTCCCAGCCTCCAGAACTGTGAGAAATACATTTCTGTTGTTCATAAGCCACCAACTCTATGGTACTTTGTTATAGAAATCTGAATGGACTTAGACGCTATTTAAAACTGTTTGAAAGATTTTAATAAAGAAGAAGAATTAGCTTTAGTCTGTGTTGCTTTACAGGTCACAGCTTAGCCAGTTGGTAGAAGGGAACTGATGTGATGTTCAGCTCCACACAGTAACAAACTTTGTGTTCCTATGACTGTCTGAAAATTGCATGAGCTACCTTGAAAAGTAATGTACTCCCCATCACTGTCTATGTCCCGAATTGTTGGAAGTGCTGTAAAGAGAGTGCAAATCTTAGACTGGCCTGAATGACTTCTAGGTTCCCTTCTGCTTGAAGATTCTATGTCTGCAAGTACTGCTGGAAGCACAACAGAGGCTTGTACATAAATTAATTCCCAATTTTCATGCACCTGAGGTCAGTTTGAAACATTATTTTTTTAAAAAAAAGGCCGTGCACGGTGGCTTATGCCTGTAATCTCAGCACTTTGGGAGGCCAAGGCAGGCGGATCACAAGGTCAGGAGATCGAGACCATCCTGGCTAACACGGTGAAACCCCATCTCTACTAAAAATACAAAAAACTAGCCGGGCGTGGTGGCATTTGCCTGTAGTCTCAGTGACTTGGGAGGCTGAGACAGGAGAATCGCTTGAACCCAGGAGGCGGAGATTGCAGTGAGTCTAGATGGCACCCCTGCACTGCAGCCTGGGAGACAGAGCAAGACTCTACCTCAAAAAAAAAAAAGCCTTCTCATTTCTGTTCAAATTGCCATTGATCTTCTATTCAAATTGCCTTAGCTATTTACACTGCTTAAAATGCCACACATGGAATATTAACTAACCTTTATTGAGTGCTTACTACTTGCAGGATCTAATGGTTCTAATAGCTCCACAAACATTAAACCTTTGTATCCTCTTAACAAATTCACGAGGTAGGTGTTATTATCTTCATTTGACAGATGAGAACATCAAGGCAATTTGATGGTAAATATCCTGCTAAGAATTACAGAGTTAATAAATGAAGGAGAAACATAGTAGGAATGTAGATTTCGGCAATGTCATCCTCTCTCCCCTTCCTCCATTAAATCAGCATACTTAGGCTCACTCACACTACCCTGCTGAGTTTCTCCTTTAAGCAACTTTGTACCAGATACTTGTGCTGTATCTTGCAGGGCGAGTTATCTGCATTTGTTAGAGTTCAAAACTCTAACCTTAGGGAGAACAAAGATGGTGAGAGATTACAGGCAGGAGATAAGTTTTTCTTTTACTTTCTCTACACCATAGAATTTATAACAGGTTAGCATTTAGACAATTTATTATATATAAATCTAGCTCTGACTGTCAAGTTCCTTTTTACTGCTATGTTCATAAGACTTGATGATATTTATTAAATCTCTCAAGTCATCTTTCCTTTTCATCATTCTTCAGCACTCTGTTTTTAATAGCCAATGCTTAGTCAAGTTAATTTAAAGATTTACTGTCCAGAAGTTACAGTAAATTTTTTTTTTTTTACCAAAAATGGTGTGAGTAATGACCTGTTGTTGACATATCTTTCCTCCAGATTTTCTTTGCTACATTAACTCTTCAAGGTCATAACTAATGACTTTCTCATGACCTTGAATTTCCTGGATTTGTTTACTCAGAGCAACTGAACAGGTCATTTTTATACATATCTTAGAATCTCAATAATTAAAACTGTCTCTATTGACAGTGCCAAAGAATAGGAATAAAATTGATAAAGAATATTGAAAAATGTGGAGATATAAACACATTTTTACCATCTGTGCTACTACATGAAGCAATGCCACAGGCAATACTAATCAAAGTGAAATACAAATGCAAATTAAATAATGTGACATTTTAACAACACATTTCCCTTCCTTGAAAATGCCTTACCCCAATACTAAAATTAATTTGCATTCTTAAAAAAAAAAAAAAAGACTGGTGGAGGCAGCAGCATAGACAATAGGAAATTGCCTCAGGATTTGTAATTTATCTTGAGTAGCACAAACACACACACACACACACTCTCTCTCTCTCTCTCTCTCTCTCTCTCGTGAAAACCAAGAAAGAATGCTATATTTATTTTTCTTGGTTTATATATCATATATCTTAATTTATTTATCATTACATAAGTCAAAATAAAACAATTTTTGTATGCATTAAAAACTCTAGCTTTAGGCACCATACCAAGAGAATGGTTGACAGTGACTCACAGGCATAAGGCTCAATTCAAGACAGAAAGAGCCAAGTCACAATACTGAAAAATAGCCAAGAGTCGGGGAATCTAGGAAATATCAGAAACCAGAAGATAGGTACGTGGTTATGACTCAGAGAGCAATCTGCTGTTACCTATGCAGGCATCACAGCAGTCAGAGAACTGGAAGAAATCAGGCAACATCCTATTGTAGGATCAAAGGGCAGTACCATGCCCTATATCAAATCGAGGCTCTCTCCAGTACATTTACATAACTGGGAGCAAGTTATTAAACCTCTTTCAAACCCATATTCCTCAGATATTAGATAGGGAAAATAATTCTCCTTTGAAGGTTGTTGTGAAGATTAAATGAGAAAATGAAACTCAAGTGCTACACACATCGTGTAAACTTAATAATGGTTATTTTCTGCCGGGCACGGTGGCTCACGCCTATAATCCCAGCACTTTGGGAGGCGGAGGTGGACGGATCACGAGGTCAGGAGATCGTGACCATCCTGGCTAACACGGTGAAACCTCGTCTCCACTGAAAATACAAAAAACAAAACAAAAAAAATTAACCGGGCATGGCTGAAATCCCAGCTACTCGGGAGGCTGAGGCAGGAGAATGGCATGAATCCGGGAGGCAGAGCTTGCAGTGAGCCGAGGTCACGCCACTGCACTCTAGCCTGGGTGACAGAGTGAGACTCTGTCTCAAAAAAAATAATAATAAAATAAATAAATAAATAAATAAATAAATAAGGTTATTTCTTTTACCAAGACCAAACCAAAGAAGCAAAATGAGTCCACATTGGAATAGGAACTTATACTTCAACAACTTAGCACGAGATATTTTACAATCTCATAGCCACTTTTACTCAACTCAGAAAGCAACTCAGCTGAAAGTAGCTCATGTCTTCTGGGAACACAATTCTGAATATTTTATAGCTTATCTATTTCCTATATTGTTCTTATTAGCTGATGGACTGCTCACAATTCCCTGAGGCAATGCTATTATATCAAAAATGAGGTTGTGAGAGCTAACTGATACACTGAAAATCAAGTTAAAGGCAGAGCTGGAATTGAAGGAGTTGTTCTCAAGGTATGTTACCCAGCCCCTAACATGGATAACTAAAAACTATTAGCTACTTTTATAGAATCATAGATCCACAAAGTTTTAGAAACAAAAGTTACAGAAATAATCCCTCGATTCCAAAAATATCGGTAACAAACAAAAGGAATATTTAGTTAAAACTATTACTTTAAAACTTGTAAGACCTAGTAACTGAAAGTTTTCAAGGTTCAAAAAAACTAAAAAACCTAAATGTGTTCTGCATACAAACGAATTGTTAAGACTCTGCCCAAACTGAAGCTATATCTTCACTTTTGTTCTTCTCTTGATAAACTTTTATTTTAATCCAGATATCAAGTTTTCTGAATTTAAAGGAAAGTCTGCATATGAAAGGAGCAGAATTCTCGGTCACTGATAGTTCACTGATAGTTCAGTGACCTTATTAGAGAAAGTATAGATAGGACTCTTGATATCTGCTGACTTGATCAGGGTCAAGGCCTCTGGAGCTCAGCAGCAGCCCTGACTTCCTCTTACAGGTGGAAACTTACCACCCCAGGCCCAGCTCAGCCCAAGTCCCAACTTCAGTCTCAGCTCAGCCCCAGGCTCACCCAGCCTAAGTCCCAGGCCCAGTCCCAAACCCAGGACCAGACTCAGGCCTGGATCATGTCTCACTCAGCCTCAGCCCCAGGCCAAGACCCAGATCCAGCGTCAGAACAAGCCCCAGTTCCAGCCTCAGACCCAGCCCCAGCTCCAGCTTCAGACCCAGACCCAGATGCAGGCCCACACACATGCTCCACAGCCTGGCTCCTGCACTCAGGTCTCTTTTCTTTGCCCTATGCCCTTAGGATTCATACGTATACTAAGGCAAACACTACCTGCTTTTAAGAGAGAAATAAAATGGTGTGAAGTAGGGATACAGATGACTTATGACAGTAAGAGAAATCTGACATAGTTGACTCCATCTTGCTTCTAACCATCAAGCTATCCTTGGTCATTCCTGGGCATAGACCAAGCTGACTTTGGGAGAAATTTAGTTTACAGTTTAACCTTAAAGCAAGGATGACAATAGCCCTTCCCAAAACTAAATCACCTCTGTAAAACGAATGAAAGGCCACAAGGTTAGGATTCTGAGAGAGGCCTGAACTCTGTTGAAATATGGGCATAGTTTCTATAATCCCTAATGCTCAGGAGTCATGTGTCCACAGGTTACAAGATTTGTGACTTCCCCAATTACTCCTACAGATAAGATCACTGTTTTGGAACCTAAAGCTGGTTTTTTGAGATGTCTCCCAGACTGACGCCACCCAGACTCCTGGCTCTTGACTCAACCAATCCTGTGGACTCAGCACACAAGGACTGTTTTCCATACCCCTACGATTTCATCCCCAATCAGTCAACATTCCCCATTCCCTAGTCCCCTGCCCACCAAACTATCCTTGAAAACACCTACCCTCTGAGCCTTCAGGGAGATTGATTTGAGTAATAACTCTGCCTCCTGCAAGGCGTGGCTGGCCACGCATCAACTAAACTCTTTCTTTACTATTAGTACCATGCCGTGGTCCCAGAGAATTTATTTTGTCTGTGCAGAAGGCAGGAAGAACTCATCTGGCAACTATAATTTTTAAAAACCTAGTAAAATTAGGCGAGTCTTTAATTTTCAGCAAATTGTGGTAGAGGGAACACCACTGTCTTTTTGTTCTCTGTATTATTTTTCTTTTCTTTTTTTTTTTTTTGAGATGGAGTCTCACTCTGTCTCCCAGGCTGAAGTACAGTGGCGCGATCTCAGCTCACTGCAACCTCCGCCTCCCAGGTTCGAGAGATTCTCCTACCTCAGTCTCTTGACTGGCTGGGACTACAAGTGCGCACCACCATGCCTGGCTAATTTTTGTATTTTTAGTAGAGACAGGGTCTCACCATGTTGGCCAAGCTGCTGTTAAAGTCTTGACCTCAGAAGATCCACTTGCCTTGGCCTCCCAAAGTGCTGGGATTACAGGATAAGCCACTGAGCCCAGCCTTCTCTGCATTTCTTTTCTACATGTGAAAACTTCATGACTAAACTTTCCTCATGGATGTTACATTGTTTTTACTCAGCTTTCTACCTGACTCTCTACAAAGGTGTTGGCCATTTTCATGAGCCTGGCCATCCAGATAGAATATGTAGTTTATACCATTCCAGAGGCACCAATTATTTTCTGCTTTATTTACTGCACAGTTTTGGGATCCATGCATGTGATGAGGGAGGCTGAAAGCTCCCATTTCCAGGCACACAAACCTTGAAGGTCCAGTCCTATGCTGTGTGAGGCTCCTCTTCCTTGCCTCTGGTAAAACTCCTCTCTTTTGACTGAGTAAACTACCCTTAAATCGTCATGTGTTCTTCCTCTTCAGTTGTTAAACTCAAAGTTTGGTGATCTTTGCATTTAGAAATGTGTTATGTAAATATCTTTTATTTCTCATAACTCCGGCTCTTGCTCTAATAAACTTTCGCTTTCATTATTTATACATATGAACGAATTGACCTTTTTTCCCAACTCTATCAATTCCTCTCTTGAGGCAATTCATGCCCACACTACATGATGAGCATCAAGACCTTTTGGGAAGACGGTAGCAAACTTCAGATATCATCCCCCAAATTTATTCTATCACATTTGTCCCTCAATTTCCCCTTTAAAGAACATTTATTTTAATCCATTTCTAACTGTTAGAATTTGGGATCTATTGTCTTTGTTTAGAGTTCATTTCTCTAAAACCTCTCCCATGACTGGCTAAGATTTTGTGGATAATTGAAAGTTTTCTCACCTCCCTCCACTGGAGTTCACTGTGTATTTATGCAAAAGGCTCTCTTTCCTCCCGTTGCTATATCCCCAAACTTTCCTAATTTATCCCAACCTCAGGATGTTTAGCCTGGGCTGGGCTTTGCAAAAAGATTAAGATCATTTATTTTTTGTTTTTTAAGTCAGGAGTGCATTTGGGTTGATGGCTCAGCTCAACTCTCCTACATACTCTGTTTTGACAACACTTACGATTAGAGATATCACAGCCAGAATTGGCTTTCTTGCACTTAAAAGAGGTTCAGTGTATCTAGCATGCAGATTCTACAATACAAACAATAAAATCAACTTCAGTCTCTCTCCTTTTACCCAGGACATCTTTCACTTCCAAAAATAAGTTTGCTCTAAGCAAACTTACAAACTGCAAGCCGTGTTACAGGTGTGTATGGTGTAGGAAATCTTTGATATTCTGATTAGATCATCCAGGTAGAGTTTGAATTTTCAATCACAGTCAGTGGTGCAAAAGTGGACAGTTTACAATTTCATCATCATCAGTAACCTTACTCTCTACTTCTCCACCCTTCCTCCTGCTCTCCAGTTTCTACTAAAGGTCCTGAATATAATCTGAACAATTAAAACTAAACTCAGCTGCTTACGAGATTTTCTCTGTTTCTGATGAGTAAGTAGCCAATTCCAGACTGTTTTCATTCCCTTCACCTTTTTTCCTCTAGAAGATGACATAAATGATTTTGGGAGAGGGGGTTCAATTTCCATCAGTATACACTGAGAAGCAGGTGTTTCTCTTTCTTTTTCTCACTTTCTCTGGGTCCTATAGCGGAGGTCTAATGCTATGTGTTCAGCCTCCAGCCTGCCTGCACCCACTGCCACAGCATCCACATCCCCCTCTACTTTTCCTCTGTCGTGACTAAGCAGGCCACTCTACATCCTGTGTATTTTACCCATAAAGTCTGTCCAAACCACTAATCAGCTCTCTTGTGCCTCTCTCAAGGACACAGAAAACTTTCTGAAATTCTGTGCTAGTGCAACATTGTGAGAAACTTGAAATAGGTTGTACTCTCCATCTCTGATTAAACATCTCTGACTCTACTCTTCAATTGCTAGACAATGATGACTTTGGTTGACTTTATACTGAGATTTACCTTCAAGGCTTGTACTCCCTCAGGCTTCATAGAAAACTTGTATCCTTTGTTTCAAGACCTCTGCCAAATCTATCTGGCCTCTGCATTTTACACTATCCAGAGCTTGGCTGGGAGTGAGGGTAGGACACAATGTGCCCTCTCAGTTACTGTCACTTTCTAAACTCTATCCTCTTCGCCTCTGCTAATGCTCTTCCCTCTCACTTATTAAATCTCATCGCCATTGGTGTGGGAAAATACTCTTATCTCAGCATGCATTTTTTCCCCCTAACTTTATCCTCAGGACTCCATCTTCAGCCATCTCCAGAGGCTTAGCCTTTTGTAGCTCAAAAATCCTTTGTGTTCTCAAAAAGCTTGGCTCTTATAAGACTTGGCTTTCAAAATGCCTGGCTCACAAGATTTAACAGATTTCCTAGGAACTCAATTGATTTCCTCTTTCTCAGCCGCATTTGCCCTCCCTGGAGAGGATAAAAGCTATTTAACTTGATGGGTGGAGATCTGAGCAACAACCTAAAAGTGTAGAAAGAACAAAACAGTTATTATCTCCTCCAGGTTTTGTCCCACAAGAAACACAGTGTCAGGTACTTGGTAGCTGCTCAAAAAAGTATAGTTTCCCCAAATTTTCCTCACACTATTAAATAAGACATCTGCATTATTCTTAAGATCTCTAATGCTTATAATAAGAGTCAAATGTCCATTTCTTTCCTAAACATTCTCCCAGAAAATGGGGAATACCTTTTTCTACTAGATGGTCATTTATCCTAATCACAACCCCTAAGCTTATAAACAAACAAATTAAAAGCAATGTCAACACAGAAAAAGAAAAAAATGCATATTCTAAATGTCACAACTGAAAACTTATAGTAACTTCAAATCCTACCATGTCCAGTATATAGTTTGTGTGATCTATGGTTAGCTGATGGCTACAAAGGCTACAGTGCATAGATAATATGGTCTCTTTTGAGGTGTGGTCTACTTCCTTTTGTCTGTTATCCCCATGTATTGATCAGTTTTTATTACTCTTACTTATAGCATTCTAAACGAAGTGAGAGTAGCTGTCTATCTCCTGTAGTGCTATGTATTTCCAGTCATCATCCAGAACAACAAAAACTGTATCTGGTTTGTATTAGTTAGGATTGAAGCTCAGTTGCGGTCACAAAGGGCTCAAACAATACTGTGGTTCAAAGGAGTTTGTTTCTTACACTACAGTCCAGCACGAAACAGGCAGGGCACTACAGGTAGGTAACACTGCTCCATGAGGGGGTAGGGGAGAAGGGAAATCTCCTTTGCCCTCTGAAGGTTCACTGAAAAATCAACTCACAAAAAGGCAGAATAATTGGAGAAAAGGCAAACAAATGTTATTAATGTGTACACAGGGAGAATCACAGAGTGACTACCCATGCCGCCATCTATTTCAGAAGCTTATATACTGTCCTGGCAAATCAAGTTATGGAAGGCGGGAGAAGAGGAATGAGATTGAGAAGATTTCTAGGGAGAATGAATGAATCAGGGAGCAGACATTGCACATTATCTTATGAAAGGGTCTGTTCAAGCGTGGCTACATTCTTGGTCTTACAGAGAACAGGGGAGAAAATTGTTCCTTTTGGTGGATCTGGATCTTACTTAGGCAGATAAAAGATTTGGGGAGACAATGGTGGGGGAAGGTCAGAGAGACCTTGAGGCTTCTTCAATTCAGCATGTCAAAGCACCATACTTTGGGGTATGGTTTCTGACACACAACAAGGTCATTCAGGGACACAGCTTTCTTCTGAGAACTAAAAATAAAATCCTACACCCACCCCCTAACCCCTAACCAACTGATTGGACTCACTCTCAGCCAAGGGGACTCCAGAGAAACCTTAAAAACTGAGTTCCTGGCCATAACTGGACAGGCGGTTGGATATGCCTATTTATAGCCCCTTCTTTTTGTGGTTTAGACATACAAGTGAGCAGCATTAATGTAAAAATAGAGATGATAAGACAGGCAGAATGGGCTCTTTCTGACAAAAAGACACCAAGTTATAAACAAGACCTAAGGCCATTGCAGGCAAAAGTTACATCACGCACCCCTACACTTAAAGAATAAACTATGTACTCACTGCCACGAGGATTTTCTTTTTCTCTAGCAGCTAAATAAGCACAGGCCTTGAGATAAACAGTATTGAAACAATTGCAGCTCATCCACTTCCAGGCACTGACTCACTGATTCCCCTGTTCCACAAGCCAGAACTATAGCTTTGATTAGACCAGAGACTGATTTCAGTAACTTTCTCCTGATAAGAGACCACCCACATGGACAGGTTCTGGCTTATTTACCGAGGCTTTGCACTGAATGCCTTCATGTTCCCGCTTCACATTTTGACATATAGGGCCTAACTGTCATGCATTTAAATGTTAAGTCTCTACCCCAAAGTGAACATGGGACAAATGTAACATATATGTTTGTTCAGTTTGCATGTGTTAAGACCCCCTTCATGAATATTCAGAGCTATAACCTGTTGGATAGACTTGATCAAGGCATTCTGTATAAATTCCTATTTCATCCTTCCCTCCCCTCCCTCCAAGTGCCTGCCAATGTCCTCTGCCAGGGGCTATGCTTTCCAGCCTGTCAGAATGGCCACCTTGCAAGCTGTAACCCTTTATAAGAAATAAAGTCTCCTTTCCAAATTTATAGATATTGTGATTTATAGATTTTTTTTAGTTCATGCTTCTATCCGGTTGCTTCACCAGCCTATGCAATTGTATCCACATCTAAAAGGACAAATATTATTTACATCCTTTGATACAGTTTGGATACTTGTCCCTGCCCAAATCTTATGTTGAATTGTAAACCCTAATGCTGGAGATGGGGCCTAGTGGACATTGTTTGGATCATGAGAGTGGATCCCTCCAGGCTTGGTGCTGTCTTTGCTGTAGTGAGTGAGCTCTCCAGAGATCTGGTCATTGAAAGGTGTGTGGCACCTCCCCCAACCCTACTCTCCCTCTTGGTCCTGCTTTTACCATGTGATGTGCCTGCTCCCCCTTCACCTTCCACCATCATTGTCAGCTTCCTAAGGCTTCCCTAGAAGTTGTGCAGATGCCAGCACCATGCTTCCTGTAAAGCCTGCAGAATCGTGAGCAAATTAAACCTCTTTTTTTTTTTCTTTTTTTGGTGGTGGTGACGGGGAGTGTGGGTGTTTGTTTGCTTTTATTTTCCTGCCTTCTGCCTTTTGAAACCTCTTTTCTTTATAAATTTCCCAGTCTCAGGTATTTCATTATTGCAATGCAAGAATGGCCTAATACACTCTCCACATCCACATTATCAGTTTCAGGAAGGAGAGAAGGGAGAGTGCAAAAGGCCTCCTCTTTTAACCACATGAAGCACATGTCCATTCCACTCCTTTCCATTTGCTAGAATTTAGTCCCACCATCAATCCTGACTGCAAGTGAAAATGAGACATATAGTCTCTAATTGGTAGCCAAGGCCCCAGCTAAAACTCAGTATGTTCTATAACTAAAAGAAATAAGAGGAAGATTTCTATAGCAGGACAAATAGAAGCCTCCGGCCCCAGCTGTTGGTGTTAACAACTGAAGTCCAGAAGTTTTCTTCCTGCTTCACTCAGCAAGAAAAGGTCTGAGCACAAAAAACTGTAGCTTAGTATTTGTCACCCTGGTACTATTGACACTGTGGGTCAGATAATTCTTTATTGGTGGGCTGGAGGATATTCTGGGCATTGTTATATATTTAGCAGCATCCCTGGCCTCTACCCACTACACGCTAAGAGCACCCCCTACTCCAGGTGTGACAACAAAAAATGTCTCCAGATATTGCCAAATTTCCCCTGGGATTAAACTGGTTCTAGCTGATGACCACTACTCTACCTATAAGATGCTATCTCAGGGAGTCTATTCTTTTAAGGAATCTCCCCTTTGTTTTTAAATATGATATCCCTGAATGCTAGAATCTTCCATAGGTGTCAAGTTAATCCTATTCCCCTAGCCTTTTGACTCACTCAACAAATAATCTATTAAACACATACTAAATAAAGACTTCATGCTGACTGATGAGACGATATGGAGAGGAATTAGGAACCACATCCTTAGAGCTTCATAGTTTCATAAAGAAGATAATACATGCAAAGAATTATATGGGCTATAAAAAAATAGATATTGACATATAATAGCAATAATACACGACAGAAAGTGAGACATGCCCCTCATATTACTAACTTCTTTAGAATGTTCCTAAGTCCAGCGTGGGTCAATGCACAGTTTTTATTTTATTTGCTGTTGGGATGATTAACACATAAACCTTGTGTTTTTCCTACATTTGCATCTTAAGATGTTCATCTTTAACCCTCTGGAAACTGGTCTCATTAATCCAGGTATTCCCTCACTGCTGTTACATATTGATTAGTAAAATAAAAAGATGTGGTTGTCTGAAGATCTACTTAAGGCTACAATGCTTCATATTTTAGTCTGGGGTCATTGGTTGTAAGTAACAGAGACTCACATAGAGTATATTAGGTAAAATCCAAAAACCTATTAAAAGAGTATAGGGTCTATTTTTCACTATATATATAGATCTTTAAAATATAAAACAAAATCCTTTCATCTAGTATCAGGATTTTTTTTAACTGATGGTAAATGTTAATTACTGTAAGAAACTTCCATCTTTCATTTAATTTTTATCACTTTAGAAAATCTAATCAGTATCTTTACACTAATTTTACTTGTCTTGTTAGATGAGTTAGTAAGGCTGGTAAATAATTTATAATAACCAGGTCTTATTAAAAATCTAATCCCTTTAGGTATCTAAATTTCTTGTTTTTTCTCTTCTACCCTAGATGTCTGTATTTTGAAGAATTAGACTTTGGAAGTACAGTGGACATAAAACCACTCTTTTCCACTCTGCCTCACTCAACCTTAACAAGTCTGCCCATGCCCTGTAATTAGAGATTCTGCTCCCAGATAAACTCCTAAATGAACAAGGACCACATGCTATGTCCTGAATGTAGATTTTCTTTCAAAATTCTTATGTTGCAACCTAATACTCAGTGTGGTACTATTAAGAAGTAGGGCCTTTATGAAGTGATTAGGATAAAATTGATATTCTTATAAAAGAAGGTGGAGGAAGCCTCTAGCCTCTTCTGTCACTGGCATAATCTATAAAAAATGAACCTTCACTGGACACCGAATCTTAATTTTGAGCTTCCCAGACTCCACAACTATGAGCAATACATTTCTGTTGTTTATAAATTATTCTAAGGTATTTTGTTGTAGCAGCCTGATCAGACTAAGCTACCACACGATCCATCTCTTTAGCCACAGCAGATAGAAGGAGGGTTTAACACCAGACCAATAATAGGGCAATTAATTAGTTTCTTTCTCAAAGGAAGTTCTTGAAGATTAAATAAGGATGATCCCTTATTTTCTGCTACGTAATGAGCAAAGAAGATGTCAATCTAAAGGATAGAGCAAAATAAGAGACTTCTTAGGGGACCAGACATACACTCCTGGAAGTTTGAATTATATGTAAATGTAGTGACTCAAACTGTTTCTTACCTGGAAGACTGAGAAGACTAAAAGCTTGCTAGATTACTCCATATCAGCAAATATATAAGAAGCAAAAGCAATGTAACTTTTATTAGCCTGGCAAAGACATGCAAGTTTTTCATTGATCAAGGGGAATTAGGCTTGAACCATTTTACTAGTCCTCAGTTCAGAGACTCATAACCTAAGTAAGATGATCATAGAAGCACAAGTTGGAGCTGCTGAGTGGCTCAAAAACTTCTGCTTGAAAACACAAGACCCAGATGACTCTGCATCAAGGAGACTTCCTACAAGTCATCCAAGGAACTCATACTTGTTGCCCATGCAGGCCACTGTAAGGAGACTTGTTACCTACATGACGTCAAAGACCAGGGACTACAACAACATGAGTTAAGTAAAAGATAGTGGCTATTTTCTTTTAATCCCATCTCTCCACAATCTGACTTTAGAGGAATCTGAGAGCAGAAGAGAAAGGAGGGTATAATCTTAAGGCAGAAAAGGCTTTGAATTAGAATTTTCAGTGAAGTTTTTCTAATAACTGAATATGACCACACTTATCCACATGATAGTGGAGACTGACAGATATCAGAAGACTTACCCAAAGATGTAATTTCCAACATGTCCCAGCTAGTAATTTCAAATGGGAGCAGCCTGAAAGCTGAGTTTAGACAATTTTGACTTCAATAACTCCTTAGAATTGTGCATTAGAAGGAGACAAAATAGGGATCTACCTGACAGGGATGCAATAGCCTCTAAGACTGGGATGGGTTGTTGGAAAAAAGAATAGTATTAAATACAATTATAAGACACTAGATCATTTATAAAGTATGGTTAAAAAATCATGATACCATATGAAAGACCTTGTAATCATCACAGAACTGACTTTTGGAGTCCAAATGACTCCTGAAAAATCTAGAAATAAAATAGATATTGACCATTATATACTAAACAAATGGCCTAAGTCCGACCAATATACCTTCTTGTTAGTATGCCCTGGGCTTTCTAGTAGAGACAGTAGTTATTGTTAGTTTCAAAGAACGGCTATTAGGAGGCCAGAATAGATATGAAGAATTTAGTATTCATTTGTTCAGAATAATTTTTTCCTATCCTAAAACAACGGATTGGGGTTTCTCCAGATACCATTTACTACCAGTGACTGATTTACAAGTGTTAGAATATTTAGATAATGTGATTGTATTTGGGAAGACTTTGGAGAAAAAAAAAAAAAAACGAAATCCTTAGAGTGATAGACTATCTCAATGAGTCAGAATTGAATATGTTCCCTAAGAAGTAGGGTTCTGTTCTGTTATGCCTGCGCCTATTCCTCCGCTAATTTTACAGTAGATATAGTCTCTCATCAGAGCAACTGTTGTCCTTATCTGCTGGCCTCCTTTCAGGAGATTTAGAGAAGTAAAGATGCTTTGAAAGTTTAGCTGGTGTTTCATGCTGTCAGTGAAAGATTACACCTGGATCCTCATTCATTTGACTTGTAAGCATTTGATTAGCACAAAGCTCCCTCCTATGTGTTCAAAGATGCCCACAGTGGCTGTGGGAGAGAGAGGAGTGACCCTATCACCTCCAGGGAAGCTTGGAGTAGGTAGTCTAAACCCTCAACCAGGTGTTCTCCCTCTTAGCTGACTATTAGAACAACCTGGTGAGGTATTTTTTTTTTAATTCAGAAATTCCAATTCAAGTAATCGATTTTCCTTTTAAGGCTTCCCCAGGTGACTCTAATATTTAGTGAGATTAAGCATGTTTGTCTTAATCAAACATCTCAATTTAAATTCTGCTGACTTTAATAACCATTGGACATCACACATTGATGGTGGCTCAGAAGTTGAAAGAGTGGTAATATACTTTTAAAAATTTAATAATTGGAGAATGGAAACTCTGGCATTTGCTAGTCCTTGACTAAAAGCTCAACCTCTTATTCACAAAGTAGACTTTTTATCAAAGAGGTGGGCTACATGAATAAATTTAAGGTGTATGTGTTTGAAAGACCATTTTAAGAGTTGACCAGTAACAACACTCTTACTTCTTATTTATGTCCTGTTCTAAATTGGGTGGGACAGTACTACAAGGTTCACTGGCTATGAGAGTTGTTGCTGGCCAAGGTTAAACCAGAGAAAGCAAATGCTCTGTTAGGCAGGTATCATCCTCAGACACTGATACCCTCTTTAGTGAAGTAGTAAAATCTATTTGGGATGATAATTGAATGAGCCTCACACAGTTGGGGTGGACAGACACATGATTGATAATCTAGTGCTTCCACCAGAGATTCTACTAACAGCAACTGAGAATTAAGCAACTTGAAATCTAGCCTCCTTCTAGGTGGAAATGAAGGACTGATAATAGGGCCTTTGAGGCAGATTTGGAGGTATGGATCAGAGTGGAGTGAGAAAGGTAAGCATTCTAGCAAACCGTATCTACATCTTCCTCAAAAGTAGGAGAACCTTATTCAGAGCATGAAATAAATGATCACCAATTAATGGTATATGATATAGTGTCATCATGCCCAAGGCAATTGTTATGGAAGCAGTTGGTCTTGGCCAGAAATACTGCTCCATTGTGCTGAGAATGAAGCATAATAATTTCCTCTAGGGAGGAAACATGCCAGAATCAATCATATTGTAGGATACAGCAGCTAATGTTCACACAAAATGTGACTATTTTCTCAGAGAAAAATATTATCCAGCAAATCAGTGTATCTGGGAATGACTCAGCCATTACACTCTATAATCAGTATGCATTGACTTTCCTGTGTTTAGAATCAGAGAGACAAAATCTGGACAACTTTCTCCAAGTCATGAATCAGTTTATAATTTCTATGCCCAGATAATTCCAACCTGAAATTTTCCACTTGTTTTCTTTCCAACCAAAGCAATTTTATTTTATTTTTAGTCAATCTGGAAATATTTTTATCAATTAATCTCCACCAAGTATAAACTTGGTGGAGATCAAAAGTTCCTATCATTCCATAGGAGGTCCATGCCAAAGAGACTTAACAAGTTTATTAATCATATGGGAACTCTCCTAGGAGGCAGAAAATACAATAGGTTTTCAAGTCAGGGCATCCAATGGCACTAAGAGTGTTGCTACTAGATTCCCTCTTTGACTCTTAATGGAATTACCAGAGCCTTATGCCCCTCCATGGCTGTTTGTAGGCTGCTTCTCCTAAGTTGCAGGAGAAGCTATAAGGGGTTTGTCTACCATCTTTTATGTTGATTTATCACAGCAATTATATAGAAAAACATTAAAGATGCCCTGTTACAAAGCCTGTAGAATTTAGTTTCAAATAAGCATAAAATACTTGATAGGTAAAATGGAATCCCAGGTCTGAAAGTATATCAACTGGGTTTTCATCTTGCATATATGGTGGAGCCAGAGACCCAGAGACGAGGAGTGGAGCTATCAAGCAGTTCTTAAAAACCATTTGTCAATCAGGAAGCTTCACAGAAGAAGATCTGCAACCCCACTCCCCTGACTCCCTACCCACAAACTCCCAAAATTTACGTAAAACTCATGACTCAATGGTCCAAATGAGGGCAAGAAGAGTTCCCATTTTCTTCTCCATTAGCAAGGAAGAGGAGAAAGAAGATGTTGTCCTCTTCTTAAGAGTAGTTCCAGTGTATCCTCTACTTTGAGTAAAGGTGAGAAACATACTGTCATAACACCGAGATGTCATGAATGCTCCTCTAAAGACCTTATTCTCCAAGCAGAAGAGTTGAAGCCCACTGGATCAACCCACTGCATGCAGGACAACAATGAGAAATGCATCATGAGAAAAAAGTTGGCTTCTCATGTAGAAGGAATCTGGATATTCACCCAACATCATGGTGGCAGCAAGAGCTCTTTGTGCCATCTCACGTTTCCATGCTGCCTGGCATGCTATTCATGAGCACTGGTTCTGTGTAAGCAATGGTTGCAGACATTGGTGATGAGTAGATAAATACTCGTTAAGTCCCTGACTACTAGTGGATCACATTATAGAGAGGGAAGAAGTAAAAGTTATTATAAAATGTGCTATACCAGCTATAGCAGAGGTATTGAAAAGACACTAAAGAGAGCAGAGAAAAAGGGAGATTTAACTGTATATGGGAAAGAGGTAGAAAGGTTTTACAGGGAATGCCTCATGATGTAGCTGTCACTTGAACTGAATCACAAAGGAACAATATTTCCCAGATATACAAAGAGAATAATATTCTATGTCCAAAAACAAACAAGCAGGATTAATGTGCACTAAAGAATTTGGCCTTGCCCTAAAACAGGTCTGGCTTTTGGGAGATAATCTGTTGTAGCTGACAGGAGTGTTTTTCTTGAGGATAGAAGTTGATTTCCATAGTCTTACAGCAGAAGCTGGCTACATCAGGACCAATCATGTGATTTAGGATAGGGACTTTGGGCTCATGGTATCAGTCAACCCAGAGACTGAGATCAACTACATAGGCAATTGACAAGCATGCCTGCAGAATGAAGCCCCAATAAAAACTCTGGGCAGCAGAGCTCTGGTGAGCTTCCCTGGTTGGCAGTATTCCATGCATGCTATCAAAAACTGATAATGAAATATGCATCTTGAGTAAAACAAAAACTTGATGTTTGGAATTCTTCCAGACACTGCCCTATGCAGCTCTTCCTTTGCTTGATTTTTATCTGTCCCCTTTCCCTGTAATAAACCATTAACATCATAGCTTTCAGTGAGTTTTGTGAAAACTTCTAGTAACTTTTCAAAACTTAGAGTGGCTTGGAGAACCTCCAAAACTTGTATTTGGTGTCAGAAGTGAGGGTGGTCTTGTATGGACTCTTCACGCTAACTCTGTAGTTGGACTCTAGTTGGACTCTAGCTCCTTTAAAACTGTGTCAGAAGTCTTGTGAATATATGGCAGTATGTGGACTGTGCCCTCAAACCTAACAGTTTGGCTCATTCTGAATAAATATCCATGGTAATTTTTGAAAATTCTGAATTATCTCAGTACTTCAATTTGGAGGGGAGGAGTGAGACATGTAGACTAATGATGACAAATGAGTCTGGAAAGGAAAGGAGTGATTATTTTATGAAAGGTCTGACTCACTGTAATAACTAGTTGGAATATATGAGTCCCAAATTTGAAGTCAAACTTAGGTCAAATCCTGACTCTAACACAGGATTAACCAAGGGAAATTATGTATCCCCTGTTATAAAGTGGTGATGAGGATGAAGGTGAAGGTATGTATTAGTCAAATAAAGAGCCAAAAGTATTTCTACAAATGGGATACTTGGATCTAGGACTAAGAATAAATCACCAATAAAGAGGAAAAATTAATATCCAAGAAACTGGTTAATCGTGATGTTTTATTAACAAGTATATACCTCTCCATTATGTCTCCTACGGACTGCTCATATTGCTAAAATTCATTTCAAATAAATGCTCCTGTTCTGGTGGATTGGGAGTAAGCTTTCAGAATAGTTTTGAAGGAAGATTCCCAGGAAGTTCTAGTTTGATAGACTTTGCTAGAAAATCCAAGAAGTTTGCCACCCACTCTGACTATTATTATTATTAATTTTTTTTGAGATGGAACCTCACTCAGTCACTCAGGCTGGAGTGCAGTGGCACAATCTCGGCTCATGGCGACCTCCAGCTCCTGGGTTCAAGCAATTCTCCTGCCTCAGCCTCCTGAGGAGCTAGGACTACAGGTGCGTGCCACAACGCCGGGCTAATTTTTGTATTTTTAGTAGAGACAGGGTTTCACCATATTGGCCAGGCTGATCTTGAACTCCTGACCTCATGATCCTCCCGCCTCGGCCTCCCAAAGTGCTGGGATTTCAGGCGTGAGCCACTGCACCCAGCCCACTCTGATTATTTAATCATGTTATTGATAAATTATTTTGCTAATCTGCATCTAGCCACTTTAAGATAGGTTAGATCTATGAAACAGACTGCATTTCCTAGTTTCAGAGATAATCATCTATTGTCTTTTTCACTCAGATTTATTTGCCTGTAAACAAATGCCGAAGTATTCTCTCTGTACATTTTCTATACAACATACTCTTATTTTTTCATTGTTGTTCTATTTTATGATTGCCCTTTAGTATATGTTCAACTGTGAGCTTCCTGCTTGGCCAAATGATGATAGCAGAGCCCAGAAATACTTAGTTTTTGCAATGAATAAAGCTTGGAGACTCCTTGGATGGGTAAAAGGAGTGGAAGTGTGTGGATAGAGAGTCTGATAATAGGCAAGTAAAGAAGTTTTCCTTGGTTCCAGCTTGTATGGTTGAGTAGATGGTGAAGCCATTAGCCAGCAGGGGTAATACAGGATGAAGTGCAATCCTGGGTGCTCCATAATACGTTCAACAGGCTACATGGAATTTGAGGCATCTAGGCGAAAATTTCAAACAAGTGGTGACAGCACAGAACTCAGGTTCTATCAGAATTTGTAGACAGATAAATTGAGCTCTCTCTCTCTCTCTCTCTCTGTCTTACTCACTCTCTCTACCTGCCTACCAATTATCTATCCATCTATCTCTCCACCTACATACCATATATCTTTAGTAGTATATTATGATTAACAATCATCATTACAGTTTCTCTTATAATTCTAATAGTACCAAAAGCACTACTAGTAAATAGTCAATTTTTATTATTTTTAATGACGTACGACTTTACATATAGCAAAGTGTGTACATGTGTACTATTATTTTTTTAAATATGTATATAATCCCTAACCACTTCTCAGAGAAAGATGAACTACTTCTACCATCCCAGTTCCCTGACGTCCCTTCCAATTCTATACACAACCCCTAAAAAGAGGGAACTCTTAATCTTATTCTCTCCTCGTCATCTGTTTCAGGCAGATTCTAAGGTGGCCACCCATGATCGCCACTTTCTTGTATTCAAATTTGTGTAATAACCTCTACTGAAGTATAGGAGCAACCTGTGACTGCTTTTTAACCTAATATGGCAAAGGTGAGGAGACTTCTTCTCCAGTACAATATGCTATATAAAACTGTCTTGATAGCAGGCTTATTCTAAAGTCTTTCTTTACTAGCTTGATGAAGTAGGTGGCCAAAGTGAAAAAGCCAGCTTGGGAAGGAAATGCAGATAGCACTTAAAAACTGTGAGCAGGGGCCGAGTGCAGTAGTTCATGCCTGTAATCCCAGCACTTTGGGAGGCCGAGGTGGGTGGATCATGAGGTCAAGAGTTCGAGACCAGCCTGGCCAACATGATGAAACCCCATCTCTACTAAGAATACAAAAATTAGCCGGGCCTGGTGGCACGTGCCTGTAATCCCAGCTACTTGGGAGGCTGAGGCAGGAGAATCACTTGGACCCAGGAGGCGGAGGTTGCAGTGAGCTGAGATCGCGCCACTGCACTCCAGCCTGGGTGACAGAGCCAGACTCCGTCATGAAAAAAAAAAAAAAAAAAAACGTGAGCAGGATCTAAGAACTGATGGTGGCCACTAGCCACTAGCCAACAAGAAGCCAGGGCCCTCATTTCTACAACCAAAGGAAATGAATTCTGCCAACACTCTGAATGAGTTTGGAAGAGGATTCTGTCCTAATCAAGCCTGAATAAGAGAAAATATCCTGGCTGATATATTGATTGCACTCGTGTGAGATCCTAAGCAGAGGACCCAGGTAAGCTGTTGCCAGACTTCTAGTCCCTTTAAACTGTGAGACTATAAAACTGTTTTGTTTAAAATCACTACATTTAATTTGTTACTACAGCAATAGAAAATCAATACATCATTTATTAGTGTTACTTGTTCTTGAACCTCATATTGAAGGTTCTGTTATATAGTCTTTACTCTTTTGTGCCTAAATGTCATTCACACAACATAATATCTATGATGTTCGTGTCCATGTTGTTACATGTAACAAGTTTGTTCACTTTTGTTGTTATATAGTGATCCATTGTGGTATTGTTTGGCTCTGTGTCCCCACCCAAATCTCATCTCTAATTGTCATCCCCATGTGTCAGGTGGAGGAACCTGGTGTGAGGTAACTGGATCATGAGGGCGGTTTCCCTCATGATGTTCTCATGATAGTGAGTTCTCATGAGATCTGATGGTTTTAAAGTGTGTGGCAGTTCTCCACTTGCTCTCTCACTGTCTTGCTGCCATGGGAAGAAGGTGCTTGCTTCCCCTTTGCCTTCTGTCATGATTGTAAGTTTCCTGAGGCCTCCCAGTCATGCTTCCTGTTAAGCCTGTGGAACTGTGAGTCAATCAAACCTCTTCTCTTCATAAATTACCCAGTCTCAGGTAGTTTTTTATAGCAACGTGAGAACGGACTAATACACATTGTATGCTAACAAAACAATGCATTGCTCATGATCTGGTTTATTATCCAATCTAGTTTTTGGTTATTGTGAATAAAGCTTCAGTAAACACTCTGATCTTTTAGCAGATGTGTTCTCATTTCTCCTGAAATAGGATAAGTATGTTTCTCTTTACTGAAAACTTCCCAAAGTCATTCAAAGTAGTTGCATCATTTACTTTCCCACCAGCAACTCACACAGCATACAGTAAACATTTTTTTAACTTAATTAAATTACTTTTGCACAAACTATATTGCAGTTTTGGACATAAAGTAGTTTCTTTGTTGGATTTTGCTAAAATCGACTTACCTGTCTACATGATGTTCCTGGAAACTTAAGCAATAAGATTTTGCAAAGAACAGGCTAGTTACCACATCCAACATTGGCTATATTATATAAAACAAATGCTCAATCTTAAAAAGCATACTTCTACTGTTTCATAATTGAATTAAAATGAATTAACATGTACTTATATACAAAAATGATACATTTTAATACTCTTATTATTTTTATATTTAATACTCCATCTTCTGCAAGATGGTATTTTGAGATTGTTTTTTCCTAGAATTATTTTTCAGCTCCTTTTTCTTCCTCATTTAATAAGCCAATAATTTCTCTCATTTCTACCACCTACTTATGTTTCTTTTCTTTTTCCCCAAGAGACCCTGATTTAGTTTAGGCCCTCATAATATTACCTGGATTATCGCAATAGCCTTTGAACAAATTACCGCCTCTAGCTTCGAAATTATTCTCCACATTCTGCCCACCATCTTCTTATCTTTTTATAATCCAAATCTAATTTTAGTTCTGGTGAAATGTTCTCTTTTTTCCAGAGTTGTATTTGCTCTCTTCCCTGTGATCTTATTGCATTTGTACACAACTTTATTATTACTCATCTTTAGAAAATTGTCTTTGTGTTTTCAGTTTCTAACTGTGAACTCCTCAAGAACGTGGAGGCTCTTGCTAATTTGCATATTAGCTCAACTTATTACTGATTCCTGCACAAAGGAGATGCTCAAAATATTTGTTGAATTGATCTCTTCTACTAATGAAGATATTAATGTCTTAAGGGAATTGAGGATATTTAAAATGTTCTTCAAATAAATATTTAAATTCCAAAATATCTAATGCCAAGTAAAAGTTTTCCCTATAAATGATGTGGTTGGGCATTATATTGAGACTCTTTCTGTCTCCGTTTCTATAGAGTTTCCTAAAGGCTGAGAACAAAACAAAGAGAGCAAGAACTTGCAACTTCCAAAGTGAGGCTAAACTCACTGTACAGACCTAAAATAGGAGGGGCCCATAATTGACGTTTTGACCATTAGCTTCTCACCCACCTTATGGGTACAAAAGAGTTAAGTTTGAAGATGCCAGGGAGTTAGGGAAAGAATTGGTTTTTGACAGTTATCTGGAGGAGGAAGATATGATGCTCCACCTCACTCAAGCCCAGTGAGAGGACTAAAGTCCACTTCAAAGACTAAGTGGAGAGCCTACATGGGTCTGGTGTTGCTTAGGAACACAATCAAATTACCTGATTCATGTCTGAGAAGAAAGTGACTGGAGAGAGTTGGCTGAGATGACTTCTGACTCTAGCAGAGAGAGTTTTATAATAGCCATGCTCCCAACAAGTGCTTGCTCTTCTGGAGCAAAAAACCTAAGCACAGACATTGGTGTGTGATCTTTATTCATGGGACCCTGTCCAAGGGGGTTCCTGCTAGGGGCAAAATCTGACCCGAGAGGCAGAGGGAGATTATAAATTATCAGCTGAAAAAGAAGCACTGTCCTGCAGTAAAGCTGCTGTTGAAGGGGCTCAGTCAAAACCAGCTGTATAATTTCTGGGGCCCAATGAAAAATGAAAATGCAGGGTCTCTTGATCAAAAATTATTTAAAAAATGCAGAGGCAACAACAGAGCATTAAACCAAGCCTGGGACCCCTCTAAGCCTGTGGTCCTGAGATTCTACATAGGGCTCACACCCATGAAGTTGGCCCTGACCTGGTTGTGCAGTCACACAGCTCACAAAAGCCCTCAAAAATGACCACAAGAGAAATGGGCAGATTTGAACTACTGCCGCAGTGGCCCCCAACCCACCAAATGAATGTCAGATTGCAGAGGTATTGGTGAAAGAAAACACCTTCTGCTCTTTTCCTCTTTCCTCTTCTTCTCTTGAACCCTCAAGTCAGAGGCAGCCTTGTGGGAAGAAGAGTAGAAACCTGGTAGGGACATGGACCAGAATGTGTGTGACCACCTCACCACTTCTCCCCACTGCAGACTTCTGGTGGGAAGCAGACAAAATAAAGGGAAGAAGTTTAACTTTAGGTGAAGTTAGCAATTTTAAGTATTACACAGAGATAGGTGATTTAATTACTGAAATGAAACAATTTAGGGGGGAAAGGTAACTAGAAAACCTTTCTTCTTTTAATTTCTGAGAATTTATGGGACTTGCCCAAGATTTTTTTCAAGGTGGTGATGAAGAAGATGCCAAGATAGTGGATTTGCAGGGCTGTGATGGGAAAGAGTAAAGTACCTTTATAAATGTGCCCAAAAGAGTTCTTCTTATTCACTATAATGATAATGACTATTTTTATTTATATACTCAAATCTCTCTGGGTAAACACACACATATCTACACACAAACATTCATGCTCACATATATGAATTGATGTTGAAATATACATACATTTGAGGTAAAGAAGTTGAACTTGTGACTTAATTGAGCCATGTCTCTGAAATACATCAATTATAAGCCACAGCAAAAATATTGCTGATGAAAGAAACCAAAAACAGAATGTGTGCTTTAAATTTTTGTTCTTGTTCTACTTACATTTGAGAAACTAGGAATATAAACCTGGCAGATGGGGGTGGGGGCATAACTCTAGACAAAGTTAGAAATGCAGATAAGGTATTCTGGCCAAGTCTTTAATTTTGGAGGTTATGGTTAAATCATCTGCAATGTACAGTTAAGAAATGTGCTTTTACTGCCCTCAAGTGGTTTTAAAATTGTCACTGCAACATTTCTGACGACTTCAAAGTGAATGTTTCAAAACCCTAAGCAGTCTTCACATTTTCCAGGCTATCTGACAAGGGAATCTGAAATAATAATCTTTTATTCTGAAATAGTTTCTAAATAAGCAAATAATGAAATGGGTCAGGTAGATTTATGTTGTTGTGTTGAAATATATGCACTAATACAGATTTGTAAAATTGTTTCTCTTCTTTTTTAAAAATGTAACCGTACCTTATACATGAACTCTCAGCTGGTCAGGGTTTGCGTAGGAAGATAGTATGACAGTTACTTCTTCTTCTAAATTAAGCAGCTGAAAATTATATAAATATTCAGAGAATGTAAGCTTCAACATCTTTGTAAGTGCTGTTTCTCTGCTTCCCTTTCTACCTCACAGGAGAACACCTGAGTAGAGCAGAAAGCTTGCTGGGCCAGCCCTGCCTGCTGGCTCTTTGCTAGACTGGGTGGGTGGCCCACCGTGTTGCTGCCTTGGCCCCTCCTTGTCGCTTTCGGATGCTGCCAACCCCTTGTGATATGGTTTGGCTGTGTCTCCACCCAAATCTCACCTTGACTTGCAATAAACTCCACGTGTCAAAGGTGGGGCCAGATGGAGATAATTGAATCATGAGGGCAGTTTCACCCATATTGTTCTTGTGGTAATGAATAAGTCTCACGAAATCTGATGGTTTTATAAATGGGAGATCCCCTGCATAAGCTCTTTTACCTGCTGCTATGTAAGGCATGCCTTTGCTTCTCCTTTGCCTTCCACCATGATTGTGAGGCTCCCCAGCTATGCTGAACTGTCAGTCCATTGAAGCTCTTTCCTTTATAAATTACCCAGTCTAAGGTATGTCTTTATTAGCAGTGTGAGAACAAACTAATACACCTTGAGTCTCAGTCATACTCTCCTCCACCAGCCCGTAGTTTAAGAGATTACTTGCAGTTTCTGCTCTTGGCACATTTATTCCTCACCATTGTGGGCCATTCCAGGCCTGCTGGTTCTTGGCTCTCATCAGCCTTCTTCAGCACCCCCAGGGAAGCACAAAAACATGTCTATATATGTTCACACCAAAAGACAGCCCATGTTGGTGCAAGGTTTCTATCCTGAGCTTTCCTTTTGCTGAAACCTCCTACTGTTCACATGTTCGCTGATCAGAGTCCCCTGGAAGTCTTGTCAACACACGTTTCTGGGCCTATACCCAGAGTTTCTGATTCAGTAGCTCTGGGTGAGTTCCAATGACTTGATGTTCTAGCAGGTTCTCAGATGACGATGCTACTGGTTCTGGGACCACTTTTTAAGAACCACTGGCCTAAACCAGTAGTTCCTCCAATTGTTCACATAGAGTTACATGTAAAATATAATAAAATAGCTCATATTTTTGGACCACAGTTGACCATGAGTAACTGAAACAACAAAAAGTGAAACAAGGAATAAGTGGGGACTACTGTAGATGGTTCAAATTTTTCTAATGTGTAGAAAAAAACATAGAGTAACGAGTTTCTCTTTCATAGACAACTATGCGCACATTTTTGAGCACACATAAGTTTGTTCAAACAAGTTGGGTAAATACCTAGGAATGTGATTGCTGATTGTAGAGTAAGAAAATATATATGTGTTTTGTATATACATATAACACATCTTTCTCCATGTATTTGTCTTCTTTATTTTATTTGTTGATATTTTGTCATTTCCTACACACATTTTCTATACATATTATATTAGATTTATATCTGTGTAGTTGAGCTACTGTAAATGGTATGGATTCTTTTTCTAATTTTAATGTTTAGTTGTTTATTGCTGGTATATAAGAAATGAATTGACTTTCAACCTTCTATCCTGTGACCCTTTTATATACACTTATCAATTACAGGAATTTATTGTCATTTCATTGGTATTTTAAAATAGAAAATTATATCATTTGTGAATATAGACAGTTTTATCTCTTTCCTTCTGATTGGTGTCCTTATAAGAAGAGGAAATTCAAACACACAGAGATACTAAGGATGCACACAGACAGAGGAAAAAATCACGTGAGGACACAGCAAGAAGGTGGCCATCTGCGAGTCATGGCGACAAGCCTAAGAAGAAGAAAAACCTGAAGGTACCTTGAGCCTGGACTTCTAACCTCCAGAGCGAAATAAAATTCCCTTGTTTAAACTACCCAGCCTATGGTACTATGTTATGGCAGCCCTAGCTAACAAATATAGAACCCTTAACATATTTATCATAGGTATTTTAAATTTTCTGTCTGAAATTCGAACACCTGTGTTACATTTGAGTCTGGGTCTTATGATTGCTTTGTCTCTTCAGACTGTGTATGTGTGAGTGTGTATGTGCACGCACATGCGTACACACATGTTTTGCCTTTTTGTACATCTTGTAGTTTTTGCTGAAAGCCAAACATGTTGCATTGGGTAATTATTTTGCTGAAAGCCAAACATGTTGCATTGGGTAATTATAACTGAGATAAATTGTCCTTTACTGTCAGGATTTACATTAATCTGGCTGGAATCTAGGCTGTGTTTAATCTCAGCTGTAGCTGTGGGTGCCAGAGGCTTCATGTTCTTCTAGTCTCCTTGCTTTTGTCTTCTTTCTTGACTTTAGGATTCCCTAAGTACTCCTCCTCACAGAGAGTCTGCATCTTGCAGCTCTTTCCGATGTAATCCAGTGTTACTATATTGCAGTCCTGCTGGTATGGTGGTAAAGTGTCAGTGAGAGGATGCCTTCTATATACTTAGGATGAAAACGCACTCTTTTAGTCAGCCTGTGTCTGTGGGCTGTGACTTTCATAAGCATTTCTCCAGTTGTATAGTTTTTGTACCCTCTTAGTTGAGGCAGAAACACTAGAGGGAACTAAAGTGGGAGGAATGCTTTTTTCCAGCTTGGATAAGGCTCAGGTAAAGTCCTTTTCTCCGCAGCGTAGTCCATTATGGAGGAGGCTGTGGGTATATTTTACATTGACTAGTTTTTCTTTCCCCTGCTAGTGCCACAAGGGAAACTTTCATGAATATTTACCATGAGAACCTGGAGGGGTTCCCAGAGGTAAAAACCCATAAAATTGTTGAAGCCTCTCTAAGATTGGGACCTCTAGGAGTTTTTTGCTCTCAGATAATCCATACTCAACCTCTAGGAATTTGTTAAAATAAATATTTTAGTTTTTCTGCCAGCTTATGGTGCTAATGGCTTCTGCTCCAGATAAGTTGCTCCACTGTGACTGTCTGGATTCACGTATGTATTATTTTTCTACTGACCACTATAGCAAATTACTACAAACTTGGTGTCTTAAAACAACACAAATATATTATCTTAAAATTCTAGAAGTCAGAAGTCTGAAATCATTTACATCAAGCTAAAATCAATTAGTCAGCAGGGCTATGTTCCTTCTGGATGCTCTAGGGGAGAATTCATTTTCTTGCGTTTTCCATGCATTAATATAAGGCCAAGCACTTTTCAAACTGGTATCACAATAGTTCTCTTCTGCTACCCCTTCCAAATTTGAAGACCCTTATAATTATATTGGGTCCAACTAATATTGCAGGATAATCTCCCTGTTTAAAATATCAGTTGATTAGCAACCATAATTCCATCTACTACTTTAATTCCTCTTTTCTTTGTCATATAGCATATTCATAGAATCCAAGGATTACGACTTGGATTTCTCTTCAGCCATTATTTTGCCTATCACTGCCTGTCCAGATTTCAGTGGCAGGTTGCTCTGAAACCTTAGTTCTTTGATAGGTCTAAGAATAGTTGTTGATTCTTAGTTTCTTCAGCTTTTTGTTATTTAAGGATAGGAGTGATGACTTCTAAGCTTTTTTTTGAGACGGAGTCTTGCTCTGTCACCCAGGCTGGAGGGCAGTGGCATGATCTCGGCTCACTGCAACCGCCACCTCTCAGGTTCAAGCAATTCTCCTGCCTCAGCCTCCTGATAGCTGGGACTACAGGTGTGTGCCACCACACCTGGCTAATTTTTGTATTTTTATTAGAGATGGGGTTTCACCATGTTGTCCAGGCTGGTCTTGAACTCCTGACCTCAGGGGATCTGCCCACCTCGGCCTCCCGAAGTGCTAGGATTACAGGCATGAGCCACCACGCCCGGTCGACTTCTAAGTTTTTTAGATGGTGGGGCTAACACTAGAAGAAGTAAGCACTTTTTCATACTAAATCCAGAGTTCTTAACTAGCAGTAACTGAATCTCTCACCTTTTTGTCTCTGGCATTTATTAGATGGACAAGTTTTGAGTGAGAGGATATGGAAGGAAGGTAATCTCTCCATTAAAAACACTTTGCTTTAGATTTGAAGAACTTAGAGCAAAAGATGGAATATAATAGATTGACATTTCACAGAGGTGTCTAAGTAGTCCTTTGAAAATAAATGAGGACAATTACAGTAGATACAAAGAAGACTGTCACTGGATTATGATTTGAAAGCTGTGCCCTGTATCTGGTGAAGTTTCTCTTTAAAGAACATTTTGTGCTTCATCAAAACCAAACCAAATCTAGTCAATCCTATTTCAATTAATTTGGTTAGCCATGAATTTTTTTTTAAAATAACACCTAGAACACATTATTCTAGGGCTACTAAAATATACATGTACATCACTTAAACTACTTTCTTTCCATCATCAAAGAGTATGCTTAAATACAACTCCAAAGCCAAGGGTTTAATCCTAATCTTTCAGAAATTTTTTTTTAAGTTTTGAAAATTACCTACATATTATGATTTCCTAGATATTGTTGATGAAATGTAAATGATGGGGAGGACAACTGCAAAATGACATACAGGTGTCCTGGAGGACTCCACGTGACTTTATCCCAATATATGTATGCATTATTAATCACCAGGATCCACAATTTTGTGATCATAATGTTAAGACTTTTTTGAATCTTTTGGGCGAAGGTTGATATGCAATTTTTATTTCCCTCTAACAAAAAGTCTTAAAGTCTCCTCTCTCTTGTCTTTTTACAGTATAACCAGAGTAGAATGTGGATTTAGGAAATATGATAAGTTGTGTACCATCTGGTTCTTTACCATAGACTATTTCCCATGCTATTATATCAGAGGGCAGAAACTGGCAGCCTCAAATAAAGTTTGTTCTGTAGATACATTTTTTGGGGGGTCAGATATTTTATTAGAAAAAATTAAATTAGTTTTTAACATTTAAAAATCAAAAGATTTTCAATTTTAAAAGTCACATTTTTGGCTTTTTTAACTGGGAACATATTTCCACCCATCAAGAGAAAACTGATCTTAAGAGAAATGTCTGTCTTGGGGAGGAGTGCAGGATGGCAGACCTCTTTATTTCGGCAAAATTCCTACCACACTCTATTGTATTACACCCAGTATATGCATGAATTTTCCCGATAGACATTTGAGTTTGCACTCCCTGACACTTTCCTCTGCTACTTCAGTTACTGGCTCTTATCACTGACATTTAAGAATCTCTTTATAATGGCCTAGAGAATAAAGTTGCATAGGATGCCTATCCATGGAAATTCCAATGTTCATACAGAGCTAAATCTGTTCATCAGTGTTTATAATAATTGCTATGCTTTAAAATTTGTAAACCATAGTTGAAAGGAAGTCTTGCAGCCAGATGATATCTGATTCATTTTTGTAGTATGATTAATTGTGCTATAAAAAGTATTTTTTAATCTAGTCAGGATTCTTTAGGCTCAAGAGACAAAGAATACTCAAGCCCAGATGAATTTAAAACTAAAAGTTGAGTGTTACGGTTGGAATCTAGGAGACCTTTAAGAAACTGGTAGTGAGACTAGCAGAATTAAAAGATAGGCAGGGGCTGGCTGGGTACTCTGGGCTCTCTTACTAAGTGTCTCTGTTTCTTAGTGATTTTTTTTTTTTTACAATGTCTCTTCTTTTTTACTCACTCTTCTTTTAAATACTTTTTTGCCTCCCAATTTTAACCTTCACAATGCCACACAATGTCCATCCCAGCCTATGACTTTTTTGGCGACGGTTGGTTTTTTGAGAGGACTCTGGCCTAGCTCATCTTTTGCAACCAGCCAGAGGAACTGTAAGACAACATGCAGCTTCTGGATTGGTAGCCTTTGGATAAAAGCGTTACTTGTCCAATCAGTCACAGCCAATGATGTGTTAATACCATCATAATCACCATCATGTCATCTCTTATCATTACTGTCAATATCATTGCTAACACGTCGTAGATGCTTACTATGTACCAGACAATCTCCTAAACACTCTAGACCTGATTCATTTAATCCCAATTACAATGTGTGAGGCAGACACTCTTTTGACCATATTTTACGGATGAGGATATTGAGCATGGTTGTGGTGCTCAGCAGGAACTTGAAGGCAAGGGCAGCATCCCTTATTGCTAGCTGAGGGTGGGACAAGCGTAATAGATGTGTCTAGAAAAAACTATTTTCCCTTTGGGCTTGCAAAATAGGAGGTTCACAGAGAATTACAGGGTAATCCCTTCATTGAGAAATTACTAAAACTGGTTTGCAATTTGCTTTGTTTGCACAGTTGTGCATCTCTCTAAATGTATTACAGGCTGGTACAGTCAGCACTCGCAACAGGACAAATCCAGGGTCAGACTTTAAAGTATATAGAGCTTTTTCACTCCCATTCCCTTTTCTGTGCTCCCAGATTCCACGAATCCTTTCTTTCCACTCTCTTCCCCTTCAGTCAGTCTCTGCTGTTGCTAGCTCCTCATGGGTGAATTCTTTAGTTCTTTCCTCTAAAGACTCAATCTCACCCACAGGTTTCGACAACATTGTGAACACGGGACTCGGCAAGGTCAAGCAGTGACCAGACTCGGGGAATACTTGAGAATAAATGTTTGCTGCCCAACCTGAAACACCTAGGTAGTCACAGATTTTGTGCAGACTTGGTGCTTAAAGGCCAGTTGCAGGCCCTGTGGTAAATTTCAGGAATAAAGGTAGGACCTCAGCTGAGAACCAGCAGCCAAATACAAGTCAAAGTGCAGCATAATGAGAGATGCACAAATATCGAAGCAATCCAAGAAGGAGAAATTAAGTAATGGCAGGTAAATTAAAAGTCAGAGAGAGCTTTGGAGAGAGTGAGCATGTTGGGATAAACTTTGTCAACCTAGAGGATGTGGCTTCGGTGATCTCATAACCATGCGCCGTTGGGGTGTTATGAATCTGTACACACCACAGGTGGAGGTTTAAAGACAGCTATGTGCTCATTGAACTACTGAAAGCCACACAACCCAGATTTTCTTCCCCCAGGGGGTCTCAATGGAACACCGTTCCTTCTCTCTTCCCTCCTTCCCTTTCTCCTTCCCTCTCTCCCTCCCTTCCTATAATTGCCCTTTTCAGTCCTTTTCAGGTACCAGGTACTTTTCAGGTGCTAGGGATCTAGTAGTGAATAACACCCTACCCTCGAGGAATTCACATACTAGAAGTAAAGAGAGACCATAAACAAAAGTCCTACTGGAATTTCTATTTGCCAAGATTTCCCCGATGTATTTTTTGGATGTCAACCTAAGCCTGACCAAGAAACCCTCATTAAAACAAAAGTTACAGCTCCAGCCTCTGTGTGGCTAGTGGATAAGCCTCAAGGCAACTCACAGCTCCCTCCTGAAAGACTTGTTTGCCTCATGGTTTTTTATGGATGAATCATGCTTCCTACTAGACTCCTGAGATTTTTTTTTAAACTCTTGTCTTAATGTTCTTTTCTTTTACCTCTTTTCTTTTTATCCTAATCCACCTTCAGAAAATAATAAGATACAAGTCATGTATAACTTAAATGTATGTAAAACTTTAGTTTAAATAAATGTACCATCTTTCAGGGACACAGCCATCCTACTTCTTAGTTTGAAAAGTTGAATGAAAGTATTTTTTCCCTATTAGAAACATTTTAAAAGTAAGGATCTAAATGAAGTAACTACTAAGAATAAAGCCTGTCCAAATATACACCTTTTTTTATTATGTGGAAGGCTGGAATTTATTCAATGTTTCCTTCGGTTTTAACCAGAAACAAAAAGTACCTCATGCCTTCCAAAAATGCTCAAAGATAACGAGGAATTACACTGCCTCATCCTAATTCTCTCAAGCTTAAATTTCTTAATTACAGTTGTTTGCCAGCAGTTCTTTATTAGTATAGAGTCAGCTTCCAACAAAGGAGGAATCATTAGTGCAGCAAGATAGCTGGCCTCTTCGGGAGGAAACAGACAGCTGAGTCCACAACCAATTCTCAGTAAAGGGACACTGCATGGGTAGGAAAATGGTTGAAAGTAAACTTAGGTAGCTGAAAAGAGCCATGTCTGCCATGGCCTCGTGTTGAAGTTAGAGCAGAGCACACCTATTTATTCTGACAATTTAAGACCTCATTAACTAGACACTGCTTAGGGCAAATTAATCGTGTTGAAAGAGAAACACCCATCAATACATTTATTAAGTGTACCCCTATTATTAGAATCTTTATATTTTATATTCTGGGTAGGGTGGAGACAGCGAACTTGCTCTATAAATGATTAGTAAAGTGTTTTTTGTATATTTGAGTCAGACTAAAAAGTGTCCAAATATGTGCTAATGGTAATCCAGTCTCTAAAAATAAACTATGTGCCTGTTGCTTACAATGCTGGCTTCTTTGAGATCTATTTTACATGGTTTTTCCATGCCCAGAAAAAAAGAGGTGAGGCTGTTACTGCAAACACATTTGAAAATCTATCTGATGATTTTGTAGGGCCCAGAAAGCACCTAAACATGACTCACATATTACCAGCTTCAGAGCAACTGAAGTGATCGTAGCGATTGTTTTTTAACTCCCCACAGATGTTGGAAAATTACAAGGCTTGTGCTTCATAAAAATATCACTCTACCTACGCCTGGCTTCTGCCTTTATTTTAATGAATGAGAATGTGTAAAAATTTGGAATTGTGCATGTTTGAATTCCATAGGCAGTGATTAAGATTAACTAATTGATTGTGCAAAGCTTCAGAAAACTGAAACCAACTTGCTATATTTCATGGGCTTCTATCAAAACAAAATAAAGATTTGTTTGGCCTTTTTTTTTTTCATTTTCTGCTTTTATTGCCTCTTTCTCCTTACATTTTATCAGAAGACAAATATTTTGGGGGCTTGAGGAGAAGAGAAAAGGGCAAAGTTTTCCATGTTCTAACATTTTCTTATAGAATCTGACTCTGCAAAGCAGAGAAGTGATTCAGCTAACCTCCCTCAGGTTTTCTTTCCTAAATTTTATGCATGAGAAACTGATGCTCAGAAAGATGTTCACTGGTTATTCCCAGACCCAGAAAGCAAAGTCTATTTTCTTTATTCGAGCCATGTAACTACTACCAAAATTTTTCACTGAGTATAACCAAAACTAACTTCAGATGAGTTAAATCCAAAAGGAATTGTCAAAGTTTATTGTATACTCACAGAATTTCCGGAAAAGCTGGAATGTTAGACTCTGAAAATGAGTAGGAACCACGAAAAGCTGAGTAGCAGGAACACGACCAAAATTATTCCTCAGGAAACGTTGGGATGGGCGTTATTGAGAGGTGACAGCGTGCCGGCAGTCCTCACAGCCCGCGCTCGCTCTCCGCGACTCCTCTGCCTGGGCTCCCACTTTGGCGGCACTTGAGGAGCCCTTCAGCCCACGGCTGCACTGTGGGAGCCCCTTTCTGGGCTGGCCAAGGCCAGAGCCCACTCCCTCAGCTTGCAGGGAGGTGTGGAGGGAGAGGCGCAAGCGGGAACCGGGGCTGCGCGCGGCGCTTGCGGGCCAGCTGGAGTTCCGGGTGGGCGTGGGCTTGGCGGGCCCCGCCCTCGGAGCGGCGGGCGGGCCCTCCCGGCCCCGGGCAATGAGGGGCTTAGCACCCGGGCCAGCGGCTGCGGAGGGTGTACTGGGTCCCCCAGCAGTGCCAGCCCACTGGCGCTGCGCTCGATTTCTCACCGGGCCTTAGCCGCCTTCCCGCAGGGCAGGGCTCGGGACCTGCAGCCCGCCATGCCTGAGCCTCCCACCCACTCCATGAGCTCCTGTGCGGCCCGAGCCTCCCAGACAAGTGCCACCCCTGCTCCACAGCGCCCAGTCCCATCGACCACCCAAGGGCTGAGGAGTGCGAGCGCACAGCGCGGGACTGGCAGGCAGCTCCACCTGCAGCTCCGGTGCGGGATCCACTGGGTGAAGCCAGCTGGGCTCCTGAGTCTGGTGGGGACGTGGAGAATCTTTATGTCTAGCTCAGGGATTGTAAATACACCAATCTGCACTCTGTATCTAGCTCAAGGTTTGTAAACACACCAATCAGCACCCTGTGTCTAGCTCAGGGTTTGTGAATGCACCAGTCCACACTCTGTGTCTAGCTACTCTGGTGGGGCCTTGGAGAACCTTTGTGTCTAGCTCAGGGATTGTAAATACACCAATCCGCACTCTGTGTCTAGCTCAGGGTTTGTAAACACACCAATCAGCACTCTGTCTAGCTCAGGGTTTGTGAATCCACCAATCCACACTCTGCATCTAGCTACTCTGGTGGGGCCTTGGAGAACCTTTGCGTGGACACTCTGTATCTAGCTAATCTGGTGGGGACGTGTAGAACCTTTGTGTCTAGCTCAGGGATTGTAAATGCACCAATCAGCGCCCTGTCAAAACAGACCACTGGGCTCTACCAATCAGCAGGATGTGGGTGGGGCCAGATAAGAGAATAAAAGCAGGTTGCCCCAGCCAGCAGTGGCAACCCACTCGGGTCCCCTTCCAGGCTGTGGAAGCTTTGTTCTTTCACTCTTTGCAATAAATCTTGCTGCTGCTCAGTCTTTGGGTCCGCACTGCCTTTATGAGCTGTGACACTCACAGCGAAGGTCTGCAGCTTCACTCCTGAGCCAGCGAGACCACGGAACCCACCAGAAGGAAGAAACTCCGAACACATCCGAACGTCAGAAGGAACAAACTCCAGATGCAGATGCGCCACCCGAAGAGCTGTAACACTCACGGCGAGGGTCCACGGCTTCATTCTCGAAGTCAGTGAGACCAAGAACCCACCAATTCCAGAAACATTATGGCTGCACTGCAGAATACCAAGTATTGCCCCTACCAACCCCGGACATTGCCTATCATTAGCGCTGTCACCAGCACTGTTCAGACTCTGGAACTCTTGTCTCTGCTACCTGCACTGGGACAAAAATCTCCTTTGTCCCTGTATCTTTGCATCACTTGCTCCAGAGTGGATTTCCTGGCAGGTTATATGCCTTTATCCTCGGTACTGCAAAATCTGCAAAAGCAAGCGCCTATCATTTCTTACTTTTGTGGACACCGAAAGTAATGGATAATTCCTTACCCCATTCCTTGCCCAAGAAAGGAAGGGACTGCATGTGATAGGCAGCCAACACCACCAGTGATATCAGCCTAACATATCATGTTTATATTATTCAGTTAGAAAAGGAAAAAATGGCCACTTTTAAACAACATTTATATAATAAACAGTTAAAAAAAAGGAAGAAGCTGCACAACCCAAAGAATGTAGAAGAAAGAGCCCCTCTGCTACATCTAAACCAAACCTGTTACTACTTAGCCATGTTACCTTGAACAGGACCCTTCACCTCTCTGCTCCTGTTTCATTGTCTTACAAATGAGGGGTTGGACCAAGTGATCTTAAGGTCCCTTCTTTTTTGATATTCTCTAACTAAAACATGACAGTATCAAAGGGGGAGACTAGGTGGCTTAGTCTGTGGCTTTGCCAATCAGATCTCAATTGGAAGAAACAATCATGAGGTTGAAAGCAGGTTTGTGCAAACAGACAAGAAAGAAAACCAAGGTATTTTTTAAAAATTGTATCATTTGTGCTCTGATCCAGAAAGGGAAATGGGTTTTATTGTTTGTTTGTTTGTTTGTTTGTTTTTTGGAAATGGAGTCTCGCAATTCTCCTGCTTCAGCCTCCCAAGTAGCTGGCACTATCAGTGCACGCCGCCACGCCTGGCTAATTTTTTCTTTTTTAGTAGAAATGGAGTTTCACTGTGTTGCCCAGGCTGGTCTCAAACTCCTGAACTCAGTCAATCTGCCCACCTCGGCCTCCCAAAGTGCTAGGATTACAGGCGTGAGCCACGGCACCTGGCCAAGGGAAAGATTTTAAAATTCATCTCAAGGGGTGTAATATTTGTCACCAACTAGAAAGCAGAATATCATATCAGAAAAAATCACTCTCACCTTTGTCCATATGCTGGAAGGCAACTGGAGTAGCCATCTGGATTCATTCATAAAAATTTGCTCTGTTAAAGCAAAGTGGATACAAGAGCACTTGGTAAGCCAGGACTGTATTGTTTCTGCATCATTAAGGTTACTCCTGTTGTCATTTTCATTGAAATCATAGGCATCATCTGGCAGGCTTTTTTTTTTTTTTTTAATTAAGGGCTAGGGTTTTGTGGTGTCAACCAGGCTGGAGTGCAGTGGCATGGCCATAGCTCACTGCAGCCTCAAACTCCTGAAACAATTCTCCTGCTTCAGCCTCCCTAGTAGCTAGCACTACAGGCGTGCACCACCACACCTGGAAATATTTTTTCATTTAATATTTTATAGATACAAGGTCTTGCTGTGTTGCCTAGGCTGATCTCAAACTCCTGGCCTCAAGTGATCCTCTCACCTTCGCCCAAAGTGCTGGGATTGCAGGTGTGAGCCACCATGCCTGGTCTGGCACTGGCAGGCTTTGGTTTCTAATGCCTAACTTGCCAGCTACTTCCTCTAATCTAATTTTTTTCAAACCCAAGAAGCTCTGAAGATGAGACAAAATAATTTTTTGAAAAATTTTCTTTATAAACACACACATACATATATCAAAAACAGAGAGCCTGGTCATGACATAACATTGTATTGAAGGGGTTCTTTTTATTTTTCTCAGATCTTAGGTTTATTCATCTTTTATTTTTCACCATAGAAATCCTATGACTCATAAAAACACAGGGCCAGGAGTCCTGTGACTCTATATTTTCATAGAGAGAACATGATTTGGAAGACCAGACTTAATAATTTTACTCTGTCTCAAATTTTGAATAGTGTTTGCTTTAAAAGGCATCTTATCACCGAAAGCAAAGTGAGAAAAATGAAGTCAACATTCAGTGACAATTCTTGCCACTCAACCCTTTAAAAAGATAACCAACCACATAGTTACTGAGGGGTCCTTCATTATTAGGGAGTAAGGGGAATAACTTTCACATCTCTATAGTATTTATGGATCTGACATCTGGATAATAAGGTGTTTTGTAAGTAAATCTTTCGATAACGTTGTTTTAATTTTCTGAGAAAAACTCAACCTTATTATCAAAACGTATTTCACCTGACTATATTTTTCCCAAATATAAAATTTACCAATAGGAGCAATCAGTCAGTACATACTAGGTCTTACTCATTAGTATATTAATACCAATTTCACAACACTGCATAAACAAATCAGCTTCATAGAATAAAATTCTAAAATATTCTGATGTAAATTAGTAAATGTATGCAGGGAATTATTTATTTACATATTAACATTAAAACATTTGAAAAGATTACACATCAACTTGAAGTACAAACACTCTGCAGATCATCTTACATTTTCTCTTGTGCCTTCTCAGGCTAAATGTTCTTAATGAAAAATGACAAGAAAAAGGTGAATAGTCAGCAGTGTTAATGCTAATTTTTGAGGTAAAGGAGACAACTAGCTTCAAATAATATTTGAGTGAAAATGACTATTTCCTCAATCATTAGTCATAGGGAAAGGGGAATGAGAACACTAAAAAAAATTATTTAAATAGCACTTTATATTCAAATATTTTAATTAAAAATTCATTAAATATTTAAAACTAAAGAAGTAAAGCATTTGGAACCTAAGCTCCAGGCAACTAAAATTTGGTCAAAGTATTTCATGTACCTGTCAAATTGCAGATAAAAGTTGTAGTTTCTTTTTCTTTTTTTGTATTCATCTTTGGCATTTAAAGTAGATTAGCTAGTTGTTGGGTGTGGACATCTGTGCCTTGTGCTTTTCTCCTGGAAATCAATATTTATTTAATAAACCTTTTTTCTTTAAAGGCAAATTATCATCTGTTTTTTCAGGGTGGTCCCGGTACTTTCCAGTTATAAAATAAAATCGGCTGAGATTCAAGAAGTTCATTTGGCTTGAGGTTAAAAAGTAGATTTTGGTCCTTTTGAATTGAAACTTGGTTAGTCAGAACCTCTAATCATTTCCCTCTAAAAAACCTAGGGTTATTTTATTTTAGAAGGAGACTACTATTGAATCCATGAGTCACTCTAAGGCAAGTCTTAATATTAATCTTTAATTCTTTATATTCAATCTCAAAGGGCTGGGCACGGTGGCTAATGCCTATAATTTCAGCACTTTGGGAGGCCAAGGCGCGTGGATCACTTAAGATCAGGAGTTCAAGACCAGCCTGGCCAATATGGTGAAACCCCGTCTCTACTAAAAATACAAAAATTAGCCAGGCATGGTGGCACGTACCTGTAATCCCTGCTATAGGGAGGCTGAGGCAGGATAACTGCTTGAACCTGTGAGGCAGAGGTTGCAGTGAGCCAAGATTGCACCACTGCACTCCAGCCTGGGTGACAGAGCAAAATTTAAAAAAAAAAGAAAAAAAAAACTCAAAGGGATATTCTGTTCTGTTCTGGGATCCCCAGTCTCCACTCTACACATAATATTGCACATTTCAAACCAAGATTAAGAAGGTGAACGAACTCAGCATTGGCAGAAAAAATCCCTTGACTTTTGCAAAGTCAAGCCAATTCATTCTGAGCCCATATGAAGAATATGTTATTGTTCTGATTCGTTAAGCCAGGTTTTTTCCATTATTTTAAAAGTACACCTTTAATTAATTAGAAAAGCATAAAATTAAATTTTAAAGCATTTTGTTTTAGGCAATCAATTCATCTTTAGAAATGCATAAGAGAACGTAAAGATTGTCATCCTTCATTTTACAGAGGAAAGTGATAATAATCATTTGCTGAGTCATCAACACTACAAAATAAAGCCCTGGAGAAAAGGTTAGCATTTAGACAGTCTTTGCATCTGGGGTAAGTTTAGAAAACTAAAAAAGCTGCATTAAAACAAAAAGAAAGAAAAAAATTAAAAAAAACTAAAAACAGACCAGATGTTGACTGCTGAATGTCAATGGCAACAAGAGAAAAACAACACATGTGGATTTAATGTTCTTTCTGCAGATAGAATCTCAGAAAAACATATTCTCTAAGAGATCAGACCAATTCTGTTTGAATGTAAACCGCTGCCTAACACACCCTACCACATTCCTATGCCTGGAGAAACAGGAAGGATGAAGATGAATAGGCCTAACATGAGCCCAAACTTCAAGAAGAGTCAGAAAATTGCCAGTGAATGAAATAAGTAAGAGCTCACACTTCATGGATATAACTCACCACTGCCATCACACCACATTTTCATCTGCCTGTAGAAAAATCAACTAGGTATTGCATGATCTAGATATCAGTTATTGGGATAGTCATGAAAAATATTAGTCTTGCTTTCATGTAATTTGCAGAGAATCACACAGTTGGAACATTAAAAATGGGTTCGGGCCTGGCACAGTGGCTCACGCCTGTAATCCCAACACTTTGGGAGGCTGAGGCAGGTGGATCCCAAGGTCAGGAGATCAAGACCATCCTGGCTAACATGGTGAAACCAAATCTCTACTAAAAAAAATACAAAAAATTAACCAGGCGTGGTGGCAAGAGCTTGTAGTCCCAGCTACTCGGGAGGCTGAGGCAGGAGAATTGCTTGAACCTGGGAGGTAGAGGTTGCAGTGAGCCGAGATCATGCCACTGCACTCCAGCCTGGGTGACAGAGTAAGACTCCATGTTAAAAAAAAAAAATTGTGTTCAATATTAGCTATGTTTATTTTCAGTCTCTGAGTCTCTGCAAACCTGTTCCCTCTTAGGTGATCCCTGCCTTAAATAGGGTCATCCACAACCAACCAAATTCTAAAACCCTTTCAGAAGGTACAAAAGGAAAAGCCCAGAATAGATTTCTGAAGCTGAGACTCTTCATTATATATATTATTTCTGCCTCATAACTCTATGATGCTGAATTGAAATTCTCTGGCCCTTTTTCTCAACCATATTCCAATAACTGATAAGTTGAGTCACAGGGTAATGATACAATAAACAAGAGTGGAAACACAGAGTTCCTTCCTAGGAAGATTTCACAGTCTAATGCATGAAGACAGGAAGGTAATTCACTATGATAATACAGTATGGGGGAGTGCTGAGAAACAGGAATGCACAAGAAACTGAAAGCAGAGAGATGTGCACTTAACCCAGACTTGAGCGGGTACGATGGGGGTCACAGAAGTCTTCCTTAAAGATGTGACCATTTTGCTAAATCTTGAAGAACTAGTGCAAGTAAGCCACGTAAAGAAATAAAGGAAAAGGCATTCTGGGCAGAAGGAATGGCCCAAGCAAGAGCTTGTAGGCCCAAGAAAGCCCGAGAAGTTCCAGGACCTACAAGTTGTTGAAAGAGAAGAGGAACTTTGTTTTGTTCACAAATGTGTCTCTAGTGCCTCGAAAAGTGCTGGGCACAAAATAGGTTCAAGGCCTTGAATGCTTGGATAAATGAACCCAACCATTAATTAACACTGTTGGCTTTTGAATGGAGAGGCAATGTTAGAGGGGCAGAGGCAGATGGAAGGAGATTATTCAGGAGGCTTTGGCTCTAGTGCAATGTGATGGAGGACTAGACAAAAACAGTGGAGGCAGACATGGGGTGAAGCAGGAGAAGTGGAGGTGTATTTTGGAAGTATAGCAGAAAAGACCTTGTATTTAGGAGAATGAAGGGATTGAGGACTACTCCATGGCTGAAGGCATCCAGGGAGTTGTGTTTTATTCAAATCTAACAGTGGGAGTGACGATGGAGATAAATCAAAATAAGCAATAGTTATGGAGCATTAGCATTTAAGTGTAAATTGTTTAACTGATGTCAGTATTTCTTCTAATCTTACTATAATTTTGTGTCATAAGACAAGTATGTCAATATTTTGCTTAACTCTTTTAGCGAGTTTTAAAAAATTAGCGACTATAATTGTATTTCTTAGTGGCTTAGCAGAGGGTTTTTACTTTCTCCTTTTTATATGTTTGAATTGTCTGAACTTTTCACAATGATCGTGTAATTTCAAGTTGGTCACATTCACCACACTTTATGCAATATATACATCTCTGAAACTCTTGCATAATAAATACTTGCAAAATCCAAGACTTACTTCGTTAGAGCAGAGCCAGTATTTCTGTCTGACACTTATAGTGGTGCCACTGTGGGCAACAGTACAAACACAATTATAATTCACTATCATTTTCAAATTAACATTATTTTAAAATTTATAAATAGACTTTTAAGTTATTTTGTAGTAACAAAAATTTATGCAAGTCAAATACACATAAAAGGCAACTACACTGCACTTTTACAGGAAAAAATGTATTTGCTTTTTGTACAGTTATATGTTTGAATAGAATATACCCTCATATCTTTGATTTATAATTTTTATTTGCACAGTTTAGACTCTATTCAGGCAAGGATGCCCTATCCAGGCATGGTAAGCCACCTATTGACTGATAACAAGTTGTAGGTGAATCACATAAGAGAAGAATAAAGCCCAAGATCTCCTTGACAAATCAAAATTCAAAGGGAGGGTAAATATGCACAACTATTATGTATTCATAATAATTAAAAATAAAATATTTTAAAAAGGGAGAGTGTTATATATATCTATCTAAATTTCTATATATTAAGTAAAAAAAGTATGACTACTTTTGTATAATCTTTAAACAATACACGGAATTTAAATGTTCTTATTATCTCTGTAGTTTCTATCTCATCCAGTCTCTGAGAAACTGAAAAAATGGAGAGTCTTTAACTGAAAGATGCTAGAGTCACCTCAGTGGCCATTTGAAGACCCACTGTATCTTCTGTGCCTTGAAAAGAAACCCTGGGTGATCTGTTCTTTGTCCACCTTAGTTGTATATGGGGTGAGGGGGGTGAGAGATGGTTTGAACATTTTCATTTAGCTGCATTGGATATAACTGAAGAAATAAAAAAAAATAGATGCTGAATGAAACAAGAGGAACAGACATCCAGAAGTGAGGCACCTTGTGACTGACCGCTACCTGACCTGACACATCACACGCCATACACACAATAACTGGTTTCCACTTCTACTTCCTCCTTTAATAGAACATAGAAGTCTTTTTTTCTTATCCTGGTTCACAATCATCAAAGTATTTTTTGGCTCTTTTCACTGGTAAAAAGTATCTGTAATCTCTCCGATAAACTAAAAGCACTTTCTTCTTCAAACAGAATGTTACTGATGTGGGGAACATCTTGAGAAAATGCTCTACTTTCTAAAGTAGCCTTGTGACTGGTCTCAAGACAGAAACACTTAAATAGAATCCTATGAAGAGCCACCATCCTCCACACACATATCTTTTCATGAAATGTGGGAAGTGGGAGGCAGGAGAGGGCTTCAGAAACATTTTTGTGAGATGGTTTATGGAATGGAGTTTAGGTACACATAAACCTAGACAGACATACAAATATATACTTGTTTACCCAGGTTGAAATTCTGAACCTTCTGAAGTCTGTCATTCATGAGAAGGTATTTAATTATTCATAGACTGGTTACAAAATTTGTACTTATATTTCAGGAAATGTAAGTAGAAAAAGACATGGTTCTGGTGTTAAATAAAACCCTATCTGTGCAGAAGACATTTGATTCATTGTTCAAAACAAATTCATGCCTACAAAAATATGACTCCTGTTTAGGTGCCAAAGCTGGTCAGAGGCTGGCTTACATGCTGCATAAGTGTTTTTTGCTTCCACCCTGCTTGGATGTAGTCTGATAAATAACACTGCATGTCCATGGGCTTTAACTATATTATTAATCATCATTTAGAAAATGTACATATTTGTGTACATTTATTTCCATAAATTTCATTTTTCCCATTCATCTTCCTACATTTATTAAAACACTAAAATTTTAATATAATATGAAAAATGTACATTAAAAATATTAGATTGGGGCTCCTTGGTGCTTTCCCTCTGCTTACAATTAGTGCTTTAAAAAGAATAAATACTCATAATTACACATTTCTGGCTTTTCTGAAATGCTTGTCATTATTTTCATGCCACAATGTGATTTATAGCTTAAGTGAATAAGGTCCATTAAAGAGTTGAGACTGATCAAAAGCGGGAGATTTGAGTATCCAGAGGTTGTTTTCAACTTCACAAATGCCATACATTTGTTCTTTAAACCCTAAATTCCCTAATTTTCTTGCTATAGCATACAAAAAGAATAGAAATATTCAATAATTGGCCCCTTAATTATATAAAAATAGTCCTTCTCCAAAGAAGCATAACAAGGATTTTAACATAAACTTTCTCGTAATCCCTCAACTTCTCTACTAATGTATTACCAAACATAAAATTTCAGGGCAGCCTTTCTGACTACATTGTTTAAACCAATTCAACATAGCATATGTTCTCCACACACAAAAGTATAGGAAATACAAGTTGTTAATAAGATGTTGTGTTATATGACAGGTTGCCAATGCTCATGCAATACCCACTGGATAACAGCTATCTAACTTTAAGATATTAGATTTGTTTTAAATCAAAAGAAACTTAGCCTAAAGTCATTTATGCTGACCTAGATGCAGCCACAGAAAATCAGCAAGTGAGAGATAAAGGAATGTTTGGTACAAATAAGGATAATTACCTGCAAATTAAGAGGTAATCAGTTTTCAACACGAAGAGCCAAAGGACTACTCTTGTATTACTATCTCCACCATTCTCTCCCAGAATCCTAACTCCGAAACTGCAGACCAAAAGTCTATGGGAAATTGGTAATTTAATGAGACAATAAACATTTCAGAACTATAATGACAGTAGTCTGCCTCTTTGAAGGAAGATGTAAAAGGATATTTTCTGTGACTGCTGAGATAATAATCGTGTTTGAAGTCTATTGACTTCAAGGGATTTCTGGTAGGTGCTTAGCTAGCACCTACCACCAGAATTCCCAAGTACACCAGGAGGGGCTTAAATATAAAGTATTTGATTGTTTTCTCATGTTAAGTCTACAATATCAAGACATAAAGAGTGTTGTTTTGAAGAAATCAAGCAACTGAAAGCATTTCAGGTGTTTATAATAAGTCATCAGAATTCATCTGTGTGATAGGCACAGTTTTACTCTTCTAATCAAGATGTTGTTGATTTTCAAGAAGCTAATATAAAATACAGCATAATTTCATGCAATTTTTAAGATGCATGCCTCTATCTTAAATATCTAGATAAATGGTATATCGGATACACTTTTGGCTGCAATTAAGGAAAGCTCTAACAATGGGGTTAAATTATAAGGAAATTTCTATTTTGCTTAACAATAAGTCTAAAAATGTGTTCAGTATCACAATAGTATAATCAAAGTCTTTGATTATCATAACCTATGGACTTGATCACTTTGATGTGTTACCTTTTCACTTCCATGCTCATTACTTCATGGTCCCAAAAGGGCTGCTGAAGTTCCAGGAATCATATCCAGCAGCAAGGCAGGAAGATGAGGTAAAGAATGTCATTAAGCTTCTCTCCTCTTATGCTACTATCTTTAATAAAAAAAGCAAAGGTTTTTCCAGAAACTCCCTCTTAAATTTAACTGGTCAAGACTGTATCACATGGTCACTTTTAGTAGTAACATGATTGAAAATAATATATTTGGCCCTTTCAGCTTTTATAGAGGAAAGTGGAAAGGGGCAAAGGTGTTGTTAATGGCTTTTATGTTAGCCAATCGCCAAGGTCTGCTAAATTAGAATAAGGTAAATGCCAATAGCCTGATAATAGGGTTTTGCTAATTGAAATAAGAAATAAGGAGCTCCAGTTGCACAATCGGTTAGCAAGTTGTACTTATATAAAATAAGGAATAAACAAATCTTTTCTATACAGGATGGAGGAGTTAGAAAAAGAAGCTATTAGCTTTCCTGTAGCTCCTTTGATCCCTTTTATGTCCTGTTACCACTGGGTTTGAACCGGTCTCCCTCAAATTGGTATTTTATTTTATTTTATTTTATATTTTTTGAGACAGAGTCTCACTCTGTCGTCCAGGCTGGAGTGCAGTGCGCGATCCCAGCTCACTGCAACCTCTGCCTCCCGGGTTTCAAGCGATTCTTCTGCCTCAGCCTCCCAAGTGGCTGGGATTACAGGTGTGTGCCACCATGCCTGGCTAACTTTTTTATTTTTAGTAGAGACGGGGTTTCACCACGTTGGCCAGGCTAGTCTCAAACCCCTGACCTCAAGTGATCAGCAGCCTCCATTTCCCAAAGTGCTGGGATTACAGGAGCGAGCCACCATGCCCAGCCTAATTAGTATTTTAAATACTATGTTTTAGCATAGTTTATGTAGTAATAATAGATTATACCTCAAAATAATTATGTTATACAAAACAGCAATGTGAATGAGCAAAATACAAATATATAAAATAGCATAAATGAATCTCACATTCTTGAGTAGGAAAGAAAGACACAAACAAGTACATGTTATGATTTCATTTACATAAAGTTCAAAGGCAGGAAAAATTAATGTGGTAATAAAAGTCAGACAGCAGCTTTTTTTGTGGAGACAGAGTGTGACTGGAAGAGGATATGAGGGAGACTTCTAAGATACAGTATTATTCTGTCTCTGGATATGGGTCCTGGGTTTTTTTTTGTTTTGTTAAGATCTGTTAAGCTATACATCAATGGTCTTTGCATATGTATATGTGCATATACAATATTTCAATATAATTTACTCAAAACAAACAAAAATGTAATAAGAGAATCATTTGCTTTGATTTATTATGGCTGAGTACCACTAAAATAATAAGATTTAGAAATTTTAATATTTAGGTATTTGGGGACCTATCTCCATATATTGCCTGTATAAGATGAAAGCTAGTTATCTCTCAAATCTGATGGATTGATTTCATCTCAATTGATTGTTCAAGGTGAATTATTTGGATGACATAAAAATAAATCAATAAATACACACACATACGTTCACATGTATATGGATGTCTGTTTAGGAATTGTTAAAGTTCTGCTCTAAATGTTTTTCGTTCCCACAGAATATTCACAGAAAACTTGATCCAGTTGAGGTTGCACGTTTTAAACTTTAGCTCCAAGAGGTCCGCAAACATACTTTCTTGTATAAATTTCTGTGCATAGTAGTAGTATCTTCTACAGAAGGAATGGTGTTTTCTGCCAAGTTGAATTAAGTGCACAGAGCATGACTTTTCAGGAAACACTGTAACTATTTTATTACATGGTGAAAACACTGCTACTTATATTTTCACTGCAAAAATACAGTAGTCTTCAAATATATTCATGACTTACATAGAAAAGGGCTAGAATTCAGTAGCCCTAGCCAGTGTCAAAGTAAAAGTTCATTTTATACCATTTTATGAAAAATAGTAATTAATTTAAATCTCCAGAAAAATATGCCCATTTATATGTAGACATAAACTAGCAAGGAAAAGTATATATTACAAGATGTATGATAGCAAGGAAGCAAGTCTTCTAAAAACTGGGTCTGATTCTGTAATCCACACAGAATCTTGTATGAATTAACTATTTATCCAGGAAGGAAAACTAAGAGCTACATTCTAGTTTTCAAAGATAGAAAAAAGTCTTAGGAATCATGGGGAAGAAGAAACTGCTGAGATGTGAAATACAGTGTGTTAAAGAGTATTCTGTAAAAGACAATGTGGTAGAAGATAAATAAGTAGATTTATAATTTGTTCCTATGAACCTTCTGTACTTGAAACTTACTAAAAGTCATGTTTTAATTAACTGGACAGGGATCCCTTTCTTCTCAGCATAGCTCCAAATATGTCCTTGGCATATTTAAAACTGCATAAAATAAGCAATAATGCCCTGACAATTCTGGCTTCAAAAACTGGCCATTTTATCCCTGAGTAGTTTTCCTGAAATGAAGGGCCAGCACTCTCAAGGCAGGCTTTTGACTCCTGTACCAAACTATAATTCACTTCTAACCTATAAACCCAGATAGAGAGTAGTGGAATGAAGGAGAGCTTTCTAATATTATATAAATCTATAAAATAGAGGGTCTTTGGTAGGAGCAAATACACATCATAAAATTATGTCTTCTACCTTTAGCAGCTGGAAAACATTACACACTACCACAATTCAATGGTGCCCTTTTAATTGCACATGCTTAAACAAAATACCACATTATAATTACATTTGGCATTTCAAAGAGTCAAGAGTTCAAAACTGGAATGTGTTAGAATGAGAAAAATTATAACCAAATATCCCACATCAGGATGCAGCTTTTTGGACAAGCACAGTAATTCAGTTTCGGTATTTCATAAAAAGTGGTTTATTTCACTTTGCAATTTTCCATTTATTAGAAAATATCATTCATACAAAACAATATATAAATGCATATATTGACTTAAATAATTTTAGTAAATGATGCACCTATGTGTCCACTGCTGAGATTAAGAAATAGAGACTGGCCAGTTTTTTCCAAATCCTCTATACATCTTCCCAATTATATCACCTTCCCACCCTACAAACAGAGGTTTTCATCATTTTGACTTTTATAATAATCATCCCACATTCTTTTGGCTTTAAATGATTTTACCACTTATGGGTGTATTTCTCCTATTTTTGAACCTTATGAATATGAACTCCTACACTATAATGTCTATGTCTTACTTATTTCATTCAATATGAGGTTTGGGTAGATTCACTGGGCAAAGCTCACATGTAACTGTCTCTCATTCAGTTTCCCTGCTGAACAGTGTTCCACCTTAAAACCAGTCTAAAATGTATTTTCCATTCTACCATTGTCGGACATTTTGGTTATTTCCTGTAATATGTTATTAATTTTTATACATTTATTCCAGGAGTGAAATCCTTAGATCATATATTATGAGCATATTCAAACTTCCTATGAAATGTTGATCTATTTTTTAAATGTTTGGGCCAATTTATACATCATACCACCAATATTCATAAGTTCCTGTTGCTCCACATATATGCCAACATGATAGTGTCAGATTTAGTTTTTCACCTAAAAATTGGGTAAGACATGGTAACTCTTGTGGTTTTAACTTGCTTTTTTATTGCTAGTGAAGTTAGGCATCTTCTCATATTCCATAGTTTGAATGTAAGTGAGTAGAGTACAATAAGATATTTTGAGAGAGAGAAAGAGACCACATTCACATAACTTGTATTACAGTATAACATTTAATTATTCTATTTTATTATTAGTTATTGTTGTGAATATATTACCCTGCCTACTTTGTAAATTAAACTTTATCATAGGTATGTATTTATGGGAAGGAAACATAGTGTGTACACACACACACACACACACACACACGGTTTAGTAGCATCCTCAGTTTCAGTCGTCCACTAGGGATCTTGGAACATATCCGCTGAGGATAAGGGGGAGACCACTGTATTGAGAATTTTGTGTTTCTTTTGAATTGTTAAACATGTTAGTCTTTGTCTTGCTTTTTTGTTCTGGAGACTTCTTTTTTAGGAACTTTTAAGTATAAAATCAGCTTCTTTAATAGACAGAGGACCAGTTGAGTTGCCTATTTATCTTGAAATTCTCTATTATTATTCTTTTGATATCTTTGGATTTTGTAACGAAATCCTCTCTCTCTTTCCTAGTATTGGTAATTTACATCCTCTATTTTTTTCTTTGTTAATCATTGTAGATATTTATTAAGTTTATTGGTCTTGCTTTTTTTTTTTTAAAGCACAATTTAAAAAATTTGTTCATTGGCCAGGCGCGGTGGCTCACGCCTGTAATCCCAGCACTTTGGGAGGCGGAGGTGGACAGATCACGAGGTCAGGAGATCGAGACCATCCTGGCTAACACGGTGAAACCCCGTCTCTACTAAAAATACAAAAAATTAGCCAGGCGTGGTGGCGCCGCCTGTAGTCCCAGCTACTCAGGAGGCTGAGGCAGGAGAATGGCGTGAACCCTGGAGGCGGAGCTTGCAGTGAGTTGAGGCCGGGCCACTGCTCTCCAGCCTGGGGGACAGAGAGAGACTCCGTCTCAAAAAAAAAAAAAAAAAAAAGAAAAGAAAAGAAAAAGAAAAATTTGTTTATTGTTTTCTGTTTTCAATTTTAACAATTTCTGTTCTTATCTGTATTACAAGATGCATTGCTTAACGACAGGGATATGCTCTGAGAAATGCATTGTTAGGCAATTTTGTTGTACAAACATCAGAGTGTATTTACACAAACTTAGATGGTATGACCTCCTGCACATCTGATATAGCACTAGGCTATATGGTATGCCTATTGCTGCTAGGCTACAAACCTATACAGTATGTTGCTCTACTGAATACTGCAGGCAACCACAACAGAATGGCACTTGTGTATCTATGTTTAGATACACAGATGTAGCAAAGTTCATGCAATGCACTGGGACCTACAATGTCAACTAGGTGATAGGAATTTTCCTGCTCCATTATAATCTTTTGGGACTACTGTCGTACATGCAGTCCGTCATTGACCAAAATACTGTTGTGACACATAACTGTATTTTCTTCTGCTTCTTATTTTACTATTTTTTTATAGTTTCTTATACCGGAAATTGAGATTACAGAGACTTTCCTCCTTTTATAATGTATGTATTTACTGTTACACATCTTCCCTTTGTGCATTGCTTTAACTAAATTTGACTTAATTTGTTATGTTGCATTTTCATTCAAAATATGTTCTAATTTCTCTTGAAACATTTTCTTTGACTCATATTATTTTGAATCATGAGCTTTAATTTTCAAATATTTGAAGGTTTTGTTTTTTTCTTTTGTTATTTATTTCTAGTATAATTCCATTATGGTCAGAGAACATACTTTGTATGATTTCAATTACGTTTGTTAATGTGTGACTATGAGCCAGAATATCATCTAACTTGATGAATATTCCATGTGTCTCTCAAAATAATGTGTATTTTGCTATTTTTGGATAGAATTCTATAAAAATCAAGTAGATAAAGTTGGTTGATGGCATTGTTTTGTTCTTCTATATCCTTGCTGACTCTGTTAACTAGTCCTTTCTATTACTGAGAAAGAAATGTTGACTGTCCAACTATATTTGCTGATATGTCTATTTTTTCTTTCAATGCTGTAGATTTTTGCTTTGTGCGTTTTGAAGATCTGTTGCTTAGCTCATATAAATTGATAATTCTTATGTCTTCTTGGTAAATTAAGCCTTTTTATTATGTAATGTCCATCTTTATTCCTGGTAATCTTTGCTCTGAGTCTGCTTTGTGATATTAACATAGTCACTCCAGTTTTTGTTTGATTAGTGTTTGTGTGGTGATATGGTTTGGCTGTGTCCCCACCCAAATCTCATCTTGAATTCCCACATGTTGTAGGAGGGACCCAGTAGGAAGTAATTGAATCATGGGGGCAGGTCTTTCCCGTGCTGTTCTAGTGATGGTGAATAAGTCTCACAAGATCTTATGGTTTTACAAGGGTAAGTTTCTTTGAACAAGCTCTCTCTTTGCCTGCTGCCATCCACATAAGATGCGACTTGCTCCTCCTTGCCTTCTGCCATGATTGTGAGGCCTCCCCACCCATGTGGGACTGTAAGTCTATTAGACCTCTTTCTTTTGTAAATTGCCTAGTCTTGGGCTTGTCTTTATTAACAGTGTGAAAAGGGACTAATATATGTGGTATATTATTTTTCATCATTTTACTTTTAACGTATCTGTGTAACTATATTTTAAGTGGCTCTCTTTGTAGCATATAAGTAATTTTTAAAATCACTCCAACCATCTCTGTCTTTTAATTGGTGTGTCCAGACCATTTATGTTTAAATTAATTATTGATGGGTTTAGATTTAGGACTATCATTTTATTTTCTGGTTTTCTACTTATTCCCCTTGTTTTATATTACTCTGTTTCCTATTTTAAGTCTTCTTTTGGGTAAAAGAATTCAAGATAAGAAGACTAACTTATTACATTTGCTTTGGTCTGAATATTTGTTTCCCCTCAAAATTCACATGTTAAAATCCTAACCCCCAAGGTGATGGTTTTAAGAGGTAGGATCTTTGGGACTTGATTAGATCACAAGGGTAGAGCCCTTATGAATGAGATTAGTGTACTCTTATTTAAAAAAAAGGCTTAAGGGAGGTTGTTTGCCACTTCCATCATGTGAGGATACACTAAGAAGGTGCCATCTATGAGCCAGGAAACAAGCTCTTAGCAGACACTAAATCTGCTTCCCCTTGATCTTGGACTTCCCAGCCTTGAGAACTCTGAGAGATAAATTTCTGTTGTTTATAATCTACCCTGGTTTATTGTATTTCTTTAGAGAAGCCCAAATGAACTATGACAACTTTTCATTGAAATGTTGCTCTTTCTTTTCTTCTCCCTTAATTCCTGGAGTTTCAAGTGTTTTGTTTCAGAAACAATTTCCCTTCTATCTAAAAACCTTCCTTTGGAAATTCTTTTAAAGCATGACTGATAGATACAAGTTCTTTCAGTTTTCTTTCATCTGAGGACATTTTTAATTTTATATCTAAATGAAATATCCTATCTAAATGGAATATCCTTCAGTGGTGAACACTACTGAAGGATATTTCATTTAGGTATAAAATTCTGGATTAAACTTAATAAAACATTTTCTTAATTAGGAATTGACAGTTTTTTCTTTCAGCATTTCTTCTTGTCTGCCATGATTTCCGATGAGAAGTATTGAAGTTTTCTAAATCATTCTTCCCGTATAGTTAATGTGTCACTTTTCTTTGGCTGCTTTAAGCATTTTTTCTTCATCTTCAGTTTTCAGCAGTTTTATTATGATATGTCTGTGCATAGATTTCTTTGAGTTTATCCTATTTGGGATTTGCTTCACTTCTTGTATACGTTTTCTAAAAAATAAAGTTTGGAAGATTTCTGTCATTATTTCTTTATTTTTTTCATCATTACCCTATCTTTCTGAAACTCCAGTGGCATGGTTAGATCTTCAGGTATCATCCTATTGGTCCTTGAGATTTTGTTCTTTTGTAAGTTATTTTCTTTGTCTTGTTTGGGTTAAATGATTTTTTTCTCCTGATCCATCTTCAAGTTCACTGACTCTGTGCTCCGTTATCTCCATCCTGCTGTTGAACTCTGTGAGATTTTTATTGGAGGATAGAAGAAGGTGTTTATTGTATTTTCCCATCCTAAAATTTCAGTTTGGTTCTTTATATCTTCGATTTCTTTACTAAAGCTTTTTGTTTAACCTTTGTTGAAAGAGTGTTCACAGTTGCTTCTGGAAACATTTGTATAATAGCTACTTTAAAGTCTTTGTCAGCTAATTCCAACATCTGTTGTCATCTCAGCTTTGCTGTCTGTTGATTGTCTTTTCTCATGTGAATTGAAATGTTTGTGCTTCTTTCTATGCTGAGTCATTTTCGACATTTTGTGAATTACTTCAAGAGACTTTGGAGTCTTGTTTAAATTCTATGCAGATTGTCAATATTTTGTTTCAATAGGTTTGGGCCACAAGTTTTTGTTTGTTTGTTTGTTTGAGATGGAGTTTCACTCTTGTTGCCCAGGCTAGAGTGCAGTGGCATGATCTCGGTTCACTGCAACCTCTGCCTCCTGGGTTCAAGCGATTCTCCTGCCTCAGCCTCCCAAGTAGCTGGGATTACAGGTGTACACCACCGTGCCAGGCTCATTTTGTATTTTTAGCAGAGACGGGGTTTCACCATGTTTGTGAGGCTAGTCTTGAACTCCTGACCTCAAGTGATCCACCCTCCTCAGCCTCCCACAAGTTCTAACCCACCCCCTATAGACTGTGGTTCCAGTGTTAGTTCAGTGTTCAAAACCTTTGTTGTGCTGTTTGCTCTCTCCTGGGTATGCACTCCACAGTGTTCAGTCTGGGACCTAGACTATCTGTTAGTTCAGTGCTCATAGATCTTTGATGTGCTGTTTGGGGTCAGATCTATGCATGTGCAGGTTACATGAAAGTCCTATCATTCCTAAAGGACTTTCTTGGGTCACTTTTCTGAGCTCCTTTCTCTCCACAGTCTCCCCAGTACTTTGGCTTCCTGTGGCTTCATTTTTTGGTGGGCTTTCTCATGAAATTACTCTTGTCAAACTCTGTAATGCATTTCTATGATGGAGCACACATTTTCGCTCTGCTGGAGCAAGGACTGAAAGATATAAAAAGCAATGGCATTTGCCCCATCCTTTTGAAAATGCCGCTACACCTGATGGAATCAAAGGTGCTCCTCCCTGAGAGCTTTGGTTTTTGAGGTTTTCCGTAGCTTCTATCTCCATGGTTTTCCATGACTGGGATTAAGGTAGATTCTTCCTGAGAGGATTTCTCTCCATTTCTGGAAGTTATATGAGTGCATTAACAATTTAAGGTCACTTAAAGTTAAATTCTTGAATTTGTTCATATCACATAAGTAATATGAATTCTAACTTCAAATTGATATAAGATTAGACTTGTAGTTATAATACTGTAGGGTGTTAAAGAAAAGACTTATTCTGACACTTGTTAAAACTATAAGGAAGACTTTATCAGAGCTATTGTAATTGATGTCCTGAATATTGTAATAGGTGGTCGAGATTGGGTTCAACTCTGAATGCAGCAAAAGCTACAAGGTATCTATAGCCTATGAGAAGAGTGAGGCGGTCATGAATGGAGAATTGCTAAGAGGAGACATCAAAGGTAGGGAATTCTGGCTAAACAGTCTTAACAGGATTCTTACTGATAACAGGTCAGGGTGACCAGGTATGAAGAGTGGAGGATTCTCTCTAAATTGACTTGGCAGGATTTAAAAACTGGACCATGGAACAGGGAAAAAAGGAATGAAGAATTCTTGCTAAAACTGGATTCAAAGAGCAAGAATCAAAGACAGGGTCCTAGGATGAGGCCTGGTTCAAACGAGGATTCACAGGAGCTGTCTAAAGTTTGGTCAAAAAGAGGGTTTACGGACTTGTTTTTAAGTCTTTCTTCCCTTTCAGTGCCTAGATTCAAGATAATCAATATATTTTGAAACTGAGGGAAGAAGGGTTTGTTAGTTACATCTCCTTTCAGATTTCTCAACTTGCTGAAATAGAAGCTTTGTTTCCAGTCTCCAATGCCCTGAAGGCCATAAAATGGAAAGTTCAATTTTTTTTTGTTATTTAAAAGCCACCTGCATTTATTAGCTTTCAAAGTTTCAGCCTTCAAATGGATTTTCGCTTGGGTATTTTTTACTTCTGCAAGTTCAACTCCACATTTAGGATTTTAAATTTTAATTTATCTGGCATTTGAGTTGTTATCATTGAAAGAGTCTATCTGAGAAACTAACTCACCACATAGTGGAAACAGAACTTTCTATGTATGTTTCAATAGTGAATTCTTTTTATATTTCCAGAATAATTGCTTAGTTGGTAATATTTGGGTTCTAATTTTTCTTTCTTCTAAATGGTAAAAAGCGTTTTGACTTTTTATCACAAAGGACAAACATAAATTAATTTTCTTTGTCCTAGCCACAATCAAGGAAAACAATTTTGGCAAAATTTCTTTCTTTTTTACTGCACAAAACAATTTACGGATTTGATGCTATTTCTATCAAACTACCAATGATATTCTTCACAAAACTAAAGAAAATTATTTTGAAATTCATACAGAACAAAAAAGAGCCTGAATAGCAAAAGCAAGCCTAAGCAAAAGGACAAAGTTGGGGGCATCATGCTACCTGATTTCAAACTGTACTACAGGGCTGGAGTCACCAAAACAGCATGGTACTGGTACAAAAACAGACACATAGACCAATGGAACAGAATAGAGAGCCCAGAAATAAGGCTGTACACCAACAACCATATGATCTTCAACAAAGCTGACAAAAAAAAAAAAAAAACCAATAAGGAAAGGACTCCCAATTCTATAAATTATATTGGGATGACTGGCCAGTCATATGCAGAAGAATGAAATTGAATCCCTTCCTTACACTATATATAAAAATCAATTCAAGATGGATTAAAGACTTAAATGTAAAACTCAAAACTATAAAAACTCTGGAAAACAACCTAGACAGTACCTTTCTGGACACAGGAATGAGCAAACATTTCATGAGAAAGACACCAAAAGCAATCAACAAAAGCAAAAACTTGACAGATGGGATCAAATTTAACTTAAGAGTGTCTGCACAGCAAAAGAAACTATCAACAGAATAAACAGACCACCTACAGGATGGGAGAAAAATATTTGCAAACTATGCGTCTGACAAAGGTCTAATAGCCAACATCTTTAAGGAACTTAGACAAATTTACAAGAAAAAGACCAACAACCCCATTAAAAAGTGGGCAGAGACCATGAGCAGATATTTTCCAAAAGGAAACATACATGCAGCCAGAAAGCTTATAAAAAAAATAGCCAACATCACTGATCATTAGAGAAATGCCAGTCAAAACCACGATGAGATATTATCTCACATTAGTCAGAATAGCTATCATTGGTCAAAAAATAACAGATGCTGGCAAGGTTGTGGAGAAAAAGGAACACTTATACACTGTTAGTGGCAGTCTAACTTAGTTTAACCACTATGGAAAGCAGTTTGATGATTCATGAAAGAGCTAAAAACAGAAATACGATAACTGGGTATAAACCCCAGGAAATACGAATCTTTCTACCATAAAGACACATGCACACATATGTCCATCGCAGCACTATTCACAATGGCAAAGACATGGAATCACCCTAAATGCCCATCAATGGCAGATTGGATAAACAAAAGGTGGCATATACACCATGGAATACTATGCAGCCATAAAAAGAATGAGACCATGTTCTTTGCAGGAACAGGATGGAGCTGGAGGCCATTATTGTTAAGAAACTAATACAGGAACAGAAAACCAAATATCTCATGTTCTCACTTATAAGTGGGAGCTAAATGATGAGAATACAAGGACACAAAGAGGGGAGCAACAAACACTGGGACCTACTTGAGGGCAGAGGTAGGGAGGAGGGAGAGGATCAGAAAAAAATAATTATTGGGTATTGGGCTTAGTACTTGGATGACGAAATAATCTGTACAACAAACCCCTGTGACACAAGTTTACCTATGTAACAAACCTGCACATGTAACCCTGAATCAAAAATAAAAGCTAATAAATAAATAAATTTCTCTCTTTTTTATTTTTCTTTTTTAATCCTAATATAGAAATAGTATTCTAGCATCTAACTTAAAATTCCATCATTTCACAAGTGCTAAAACCATACTACGTCAGATACTACTCTCAGCCAATTATTGAATAAGAAAGTATTGACGTTATTTACCATATTAATATACTTAAACCTAATTTTAGATGTCAAAAACAAAGTTTGAGAGAAGCTTATCTTATTGCATAGTAATTAATTTCATCAACAAGTATATCCAATGCTCCAATTAGTAGCTAGAGACAATATAATTTGAGTTGTTGTTTCTCAAATTAAATTATAAGCTTATTTGTCAAATTGCAAAAGGTATAAAACATCATTTTATGTTTCTGAGCATCTGATATTTCTTAAAATATAAATTATTCATTTTTATAGCTCTGTAAAGCTGTAAAACTGTAAATAATAGTTGTAAGGCTATTTCAGCTATAAAACTTATAAAATAGAAGGATATGTTTTTAAGGCTCTATTTTTTTTAAATCTCATTTGTAACCTGTTGTTAATCTTTATGATATAATCTTTCTATTTTAAATTCCTCGGTTGTTCATGGAAAACCACTTTTTAATAATGCAGAAAAGACTAAAGAGTGAGTTACCTATAAAACTTATAGGAAATTCCAATCAGTTTAAACATTGTAATATATGCTTGTGAATAGTTTGCTAGAATTTTTCACAGATTGGCACTCAAACATAAAATTACTTTTCATTTATATTTTGTTTATAGTATCATTAAAAATTCTCCCAATTTTGGTAACTTGCAGGCAGTTAATTGTGGGAATGTTTGAAAGTGTAGAACTGTAAGCTATTCTTCTGTAATACATGATTTGTACTGATTTGAATAGGTGTATGTAATAAATGAAAATGTAATCCTTACCATGAATAACATTTCTCCACTCATATCATAGATATGATATAAATTATTCAACTAAATATTATGATGAAATACAAATCTTATGTCTTAACATGTATAACAACATATTAACATTTAACAATTAGTGATAGAAATGTTAAAAGAAGGTTGAAATGATTAATCTATTGAATGCTTGGTTTGAAAAGGCTAATGAATTTAAGACTTCGGTCTTCTTTAATGGTAAAATGACAAATAATTCATCAATCAATTTTATGTAGCAAAAATTTTATGCCATATAGTATAATTGAAGATTTTGAACTATGATTATTGGAATATGGAATAACTAGTAAGGTTATTCTGATCTTATTAACGGCAATAATTTGATATATATCTTTGTCTTTTCTCTCTTTTCTTACTATATAATTATTATACCAGATAACTTATTTCTTAACTACTTTCAGCTAAATATGGAAATCTAGGAGTAAGCTGGTGAAGGAAAAGTACTCACAAACCCTAGGGATCTAATACTTTAAGTGCATATAATCAATAAAGGCAGCGAAATCCTCAGGATTTAGGGATTTAGTAATTTATGTCATTTTTTAACCTTACTATGTAAGGTGACTTTAAACTTATGAAGGGTTTCAGTTAAACGCAGTAGAGTTTAAGCTGATGAGTATTAAAATCATTCCTTTATGTAACTATAGCACTTCTTCCAAAACAAGGAACTATATTAGTGCACTAAAGGAGACCAAAGGGACATATATTCTGCTTAATGACTGTGAGTTCATAAGCTTTGCAGGAAAAACAAACAAACAAACAAACAAAAAACAAAAAACTTCTGAAAGATGGGAGAAATTTTAGGATTTCTGTGATTAGCTTCCATGTAATTGCTTAATACTTTCTAATTTTTTTCTTTGTCTAAAAAATTAAATTTCATCAGGTTTGTCAAAGATCAGATAGTTGTAGATATGTGGCATTATTTCTGAGAGCTCTGTTCTATTCCATTAGTCTATATCTCTGTTTTGGTACCAGTACCATGCTGTTTTCATTACTGTAGCCTTGTAGTATAGTTTGAAGTCAGGTAGCGTGATGCCTCCAGCTTCGTTCTTTTCGCTTAGGATTGACTTGGCAATGCGGGCTCTTTTTTGGTTCCATATGAACTTTAAAGTAGTTTTTTCCAATTCTGTGAAGAAAGTCATTGGTAGCTTGATGGGGATGGCACTGAATCTATAAATTACCTTGGGCAGTATGGCCATTTTCATGATGTTGATTCTTCCTATCCATGAGCATGGAACGTTCTTCCATTTGTTTGTGTCCTCTTTTATTTCGTTGAGCAGTGGTTTGTAGTTCTCCTTGAAGAGGTCCTTCATATCCCTTGTAAGTTGGATTCCTACATATTTTATTCTCCTTGAAGCAATTGTGAATGGGAGTTCACTCATGATTTGGTTCTCTGTTTGTCTGTTATTGGTGTATAAGAATGCTTGTGATTTTTGCACATTGATTTTGTATCCTGAGACTTTGCTGAAGTTGCTTATCAGCTTAAGGAGATTTTGGGTTGAGATGATGGGGTTTTCTAGACATACAATCGTGTCCTCTGCAAAGAGGGACAATTTGACTTCCTCTTTTCCTAATTGAATACCCTTTATTTCTTTCTCCTGCCTGATTGCCCTGGTCAGAACTTCCAACACTATGTTGAATAGGAGTGGTGAGAGAGGGCATCCCTGTCTTGTGCCAGTTTTCAAAGGGAATGCTTCCAGTTTTTGCCCATTCAGTATGATATTGGCTGTGGGTTTGTCATAAATAGCTCTTATTATTTTGAGATACGTCCCATCAATACTTAATTTATTCAGAGTTTTTAGCATGAAAGCTGTTGAATTTTGTCGAAGGCCTTTTCTGCATCTATTGAGATAATCATGTGGTTTTTGTTTTTGCTCTGTTTATATGCCGGATTACGGTTACTGATTTGCGTATGTTGAACCAGCCTTGCATCCCAGGGATGAAGCCCACTTGATCATGCTGGATAAGCTTTTTGATGTGCTGCTGGATTTGGTTTGCCAGTATTTTACTGAGGATTTTTGCATCGATGTTCATCAGGGATATTGGTCTGAAATTCTCTTTTTTTGTTGTATCTCTGGCAGGCTTTGGTATCAAGATGATGCTGGCCTGATACCAAATGAGTTAGGGAGGATTCCTCTTTTTCTGTTGATTGGAATAGTTTCAGAAGGAATGGTACCAGGTCCTCCTTGTACCTCTGGTAGAATTCTGCTGTGAATCTGTCTGGTCCTGGACATTTTTAGGTTGGTAAGCTATTAATTATTGCCTCAATTTCAGAGCCTGTTATTGGTCTATTAAGAGATTCAACTTCTTCCTGGTTTAGTCTTGGGAGGGTGTACATGTCAAGGAATTTATCCATTTCTTCTAGATTTTCTAGTTTATTTGCATAGAGGTGTTTATAGTATTCTCTCATGGTAGTTTGTATTTCTGTGGGATCGGTGGTGATATCCCCTTTATCATTTTTTATTGTGTCCATTTGATTCTTCTCTCTTTTCTTCTTTATTAGTCTTGCTAGCCATCAGAGAAATGCAAATCAAAACCACAGTGAGATATCATCTCACACCAGTTAGAATGGCAATCATTAAAAAGTCAGGAAACAACAGGTGCTGGAGAAGATGTGGAGAAATAGGAACACTTTTACACTGTTGGTGGGACTGTAAACTAGTTCAACCACTGTGGAAGCCAGTGTGGCGATTCCTCGGAGATCTAGAACTAGAAATACCATTTGACCCAGCCATCCCATTACTGGGTATATACCCAAAGGAATATAAATCATGCTGCTATAAAGACACATGCACACATATGTTTATTGTGGCACTACTCAAAATAGCAAAGACTTGGAACCAGCCCAAATGTCCAACAATGATAGACTGGATTAAGAAAATGTGGCACATATACACCATGGAATACTATGCAGCCATAAAAAATGATGAGTTAATGTCTTTTGTAGGGACATGGATGAAGCTGGAAACCATCATTCTCAGCAAACTATCACAATGACAAAAAACCAAACACCACATGTTCTCACTCATAGGTGGGAACTGAACAATGAGAACACTTGGACACAGGAAGGGGAACATCACACACTGGGGCCTGTTGTGGGGTGGGGGGAGGGGGGAGGGATAGCATTAGGAGATATACCTAATGTAAATGACACATGTATACATATGTAACAAACCTGCACACTGTGCACATGTACCCTAGAAATTAAAGTATAATAAAAATATATATATAAAAAATTTAAATTTCATCTATTAGGATAATATATCTATGATGATATATTTAAATTTTATGATAAAAATCAGAAAGTAGAGTTCATATCTTACATCTAATTTAAATTCAAGTTTTATAGAGCATACATCTATAAAGCAAGATGAATATTTGCTTTGAGAGGTACAGAGTATTAGACCAGATGTTTCAAAGATTTTTTTATTACAGAAAAAGTGTTATTCACTTACAGTATGTTTCTCCATTTTCAATTCTTTGCTCTCTGAAAAATGTCTTGTGAACCAGTTAAGGCAAAAATTGAACCCAGACTTCTGTTTAATAGGTTTTTAATCTTTTGATTTTTTCAGACAATAAAATAAGAAAATCATTTTTGTAATCTCTGTAGAGTCTTTCCCTTGTCATGGTGAAACATTTCGGTTAGTAAATTAATACAGTCTGCGTATCTCAGAATATGTTTTACAAATATTATTTGAATCAGCTGCATATGTATAAACAGTTATTCTTGTCTGAAATCAAGTGTTTCTGTCTACCTAATATGAGAAGAAACATTTAAGTAAATGTGTATTTCTGTCATAGAATATATTGTATGTATACTTTAGAGAGATTTTTAACTGAAAGCTCAGAGTATTACTATATTTTAGCTGTATGAACCTCAAAATCAGTAAAACAAAAATATGAAATCTCAAATTCATCTTCTAGTTTATTATAATTATTATAAGTAATTAACATTTAAATTCTCATTTACTCTTTTGCTGTGCTTCAATTCCCATTTAAGTTATTATATATATTTATGAAATGCTGCCCGAACCACCAAATAACGTTTCTGCCTTTAAACTTGGCTTCATTTCCCTTCATTGAAAATTTAGCTCTATCAACAAAAGATTGCAAATTACCCCTTCATTCCCCAATGGTAATTTGTTGTATCTTTTCATAATCCAAATTCTTCCAAAGATTCAGATATGGATATTTATCAATTTCCTTCCAATGGGAACTGTTTTCAATATGACTAAGCTTTCACATCCCAAGAGTTAGTTTGCTGTTCAGCCTTATTTTAGTTTATTTTATGTAAAAAGATCTCTTTTCCTCCTCCTGTAACTATTGTCACCTCACCAAATTCATCCTCACAGAAGCAATAACAGAACTAAGTGTCTTTTATCTGCACTTTCAGGAGGTTCCTGTGTCATAAGAGAGCTCTCCAGGCTAATTAAGAAAACAGCTTCAGTTCCTATCATATCTCTTCCAGAGCAGTATTTTTTCCTACACGGTTCCTTCTGAATCCCTTATGAAATTGCTTTCCAAGTGTCTTCACTCAACTTGTATTTCTTTTCTGCTTTCTGGAATTTAATTGCTAACACTGAATTGTAAGAGATGCAAAGGATGGGGAGAACATAAAGTGAATCCAAAATGAGTTTTGAAATCTGTTTCAAAACAGATTCCCTGCCTAGCAGATATTCCCAAATTGTGTACTGCAACATCAGCTTGCTGCATTTATCCCAAAGATTCACACTGTTGACTTATCCTCACCATAACTCTGATATTTTCTTCATTTCAATGAAAAGAGTTAAGGATTCTTTTCAATTCCCCTTCCCCAGGTCTCCTCTCCTGTTATTCCAGAGACTTTACTTCCAAATCAGTGTCATCCTCATCAGTTCCCTTTTTACTCTCTGCTCTTGGTGCACAAACCTTGATTATAAAAGGCGTTAGTTAGGTTTACCTGATCTAAGTTTATAAAACCAAGTGTGAATCCTAGCATTCTGATAAACTGTTTGACCCTGAACAAACTGGCCTGGGTTGTAGAATGGAACACAGCAGGACAGTTTATTCCATGCTTGCCTTTCATCTCCAGAAACTATTAAAAATGAAATATGATTTTCCATTTGAGCAGAGTTTGAAATCACTTTCACTACTTACTTTCCCTACCTCTTTCTGGTAAAGACTTCCTGATGACAGGAATTTAAGAATTTATTCTCATATGTTATGCTCTCTTTTCTAGCACGATAATCCTCAGCTTGGATATTCCCACTGAACCCCTGCAAAATAATATGGTCTAAGCAAGAACATCCACAACTGTATCTACCTCTGTGTATGTTGCAAAAGGCCCTTTGGCATATAAGCGTTCTTTGGATGGTTGTGGGTCACGTGAGGGGGTATAGGGTAGCCCAGTACTGAGCTAGGTGAGTAGAAAGGAATTTTTTTAAAAAGCAGTTTGGGGAGCTAAATTTAAGGGCTTTATTTTTTACTTTCTATAGCCATATTGAGTTATAAAAATGGGACTCAACTTTCTAACAGGAATTTTTTTCTACATTAATATTTGTAGATTTGGGAGATTAAGTAAGAAAATAACAACCAGTAAAATTTGGATGGACTGAGTACAAGTATTGTTTATTTATTGGCTGGCCAAAGTACCTATGGGTTGTATAGTAAACACACTATTCTAACTTTTAAGTTACGATCATGAGTTTATTTTACTCTCTCTCCCTCCCTCTTTGTCTCTCTCTCTCGATGAATAAAATTGCCAGAGAAATCAAGGTGCAAGATCAGAAAAGGACCTGAGAATCTCTGACTAAAAAAAAAAAAATTTCGTCGTTGTTGTTTTTTTTGAGACAGTCTCGCTCTGTCACTCAGGCTGGAGTGCAGTGGCGCGATCTCGGCTCACTGCAACCTCCGCCTCCCGGATTCAAGCAATTCTCCTGCCTCTCAGCCTCACGAATAGCTGGGACTATAGGCACGTGCCACCACTCCCGGCTAATTTTTGTATTTTTAGTAGAGACGGGGTTTCACCATGTTGGTCAGGCTGGTCTCCAACTCCTGATCTCGTGATCCAGCCACCTCGGCCTCCCAAAGTGCTAGGATTACAGGCGTGAGCCACCGCGCCCAGCCGTACAATATTTTTTAGAAGGGTAGTATACCCATTTTTTCTGAGGGAAAGAGGGGCCCATCCCAAAAGCAGTCACTTATCAGATACTGAGGGAGAGAAGGGCTGTGGGTCTATGAGGGAATAAAAACTTGCACTCAGGAAGCTGACATGGATAAGGAAGGGGAGAGCAGCTTGCTAAGGTCTGCAATATTTTGGACTCAGATAGTAAGATGCTGGAGGGTCTATTCCACCAAAAAAATTGCTGCTAAAGGCTTTACTTTTGTGCTCATACTGTCTGCCAAAATAAGAACTCAGCATTGGCCATTGCTTCAGCTGTACCAAAGAGTCTAAACATAAAACAACAAACCTAGAACCTTCTGAAGAAAATATGACAATGTATTTTTATGATCTTGTGTTTTTAAGACTCTAAAGGAATATCCATGCAAGAAAAGATTTATAAACCAGATGATGCTTACATCAAGAAATTTTAGGCCGGGCGCGGTGGCTCACGCCTGTAATCCTAGCACTTTGAGAGGCCGAGGTGGGCAGATCACGAGGTCAAGAGATCGAGACCATCCTGGCTAACAAGGTGAAACCCTGTCTGTACTAAAAATACAAAAATTAGCTAGGCGTGGTGGTGGGCGCCTGTGGTCCCAGCTACTCAGGAGGCTGAGGCAGGGGAATCGATTGAACCCAGGAGGCAGAGGTTGCAGTGAGCCGAGATTGTGCCACTGCACTCCAGCCTGGGCAACCGACAGAGCGAGACTCCATCTCAAAAAAAAAAAAATTTATTCTTCAAAAAAAACAACAAAAAATGGATGTTGATAAGGTATGTTGTGTGGGAACAGGGGATATGTGGAAAATCTTTGTACCTTCCACTCAATTGTTCTCTGAAACTAAAATTGCTCTGTAAAAAAACTGCTCAGTAAAAAATAGTTTATTTTCTCAAAAAGGGCCCCACAAGGAAAGTGAAAAGATAAATGGGAAGAGTTATTTGAAATGCATATATCCCACATAGAATTATTATGCACAATTATAGTGAACTTCTACTAATCAGAAAATACACACAAACACACAAACCAGAGAAGAAATGGACAAAAGGTATGAATAGAAAATTTGTGAAATAGGGAAACCAAATGGCCAATAAACATAGCACAAAAGATGCTCAAAGAAACTCACTGAAATGTAGGAAAATGCTAATTAAAATTACAATTTGAAATTACACCAATAATGCTGATAAAAATTAAGCAGTCTTGCAATACCAAAATAACAAGGATCAGAACAATGCAAATTAATGGGAATTCTCATCACTGCAATGGAGCACAATTTGATGAAATTTAGTAAAGTTAAATATATAAACACCCTCTTATAATCCAGCAAATTTCGCTCTTTGGTATATGCCTCAAAAGACTTCTTATATATGTGGGCAAGGAGATTTGCACAAGAAAACTTATAGCAGCATTGTTTGTAGTAATAAAAACTTGGAAGGGAAAAGTGAATACTATTTATCAGTGAAAACGAAGAAGCCCCACATGGATACATTTACAAACGTAATGTTTATCAAGACACTGCAGAAGACTAGGTAACTGTGTTTCCATTCAAATGAAGTTTAAAGATATGAACATGATAAACATGTTGTTCAGGGATATAGACATATGAATAAAAGTCCACTAGAAATACATAGGGAGCTTGAACAAACATTTTAGGAAAGTTGTAGCTCTGGTGGGGATTGCAGGAGCAAGCAATCAGGGCAAAGTCTGTAAAGATGTTTCAACACTATCAGTAACGTTTAATATTCGTGGCTTGAGGGTAGAAAACAAGTGTGTCTTAATTCTTCTTTTCAACTTTTCTTTCTTACAGCTAAGTATAACTGAGCTTTTATATTTATCCAAGCCGATAATCTTTACCTCTTAACTGATACATTTTCTGTTATTTTTTTCTCTTTGCTTTCCTTTGTTCTTATTTCTGCTTCTAGGGTGTTTTTGTTTGTTTGTTTGTTTTGTATTTTTTTTTGGAGTGACATGTTCTAAAGACAACGTTGTTTTATTTTTCTTTGCTTATTTAAGTTCTTAGCATTTATTAACTATACTTTTTCTAACTAAATCTTTGTTATTTAATATTTCAGTCTTCCTCCTAAACATGAAGAGGACCCTATCATATATTAACTACCAATTAAGCAGACCCTTGTTATTTGATTGTAAAGTAATTCAGTTGTTCATTTATGTATTCATTTATTCATATTTGTAAACAAATACTATAAAGTAGATTTTGCATAACAAAATATAAGGTTTAGCAGTACAATTTATCAATGTCTTCATATGTTGTTTTTTCTTATATCTCACAACTTATTTTGGGTTCACTTTTCTTCTTGCTATATGTGTCAGCTCTTTATTATATACCCAACTTCCATTTCCCTATTCCTTATATGCAACATAACCTTCATTTCCAAGAAAGTGATAGGAGGTGGAGGGGAGGAAGCTAGGTACCTCTCCATATGACAAATCATGATGGATTTAAACCAGTTGAGGTCATCCCATTACCCTTGATGATTATCTAAAGCTGGGCATTTGCATTGACAATGGAGAGAGAAATGTGTCAGAATGTAATTTAAAGAGGCCTTCCCTTCCTGATTAAATTAGGTCTCTGAAAGAAAGCCTGTTGCCTCTTTCTACCTTTTTCCTGCCTTCAATGTGGAAATGATTCTAGAAATGCAACAGCCCTTTTGTATCCACGAGGTGATATATATGAAACAGTAAAATGTACATATCATGCATGGTGTTACAGAAAACTAATAAGACCTTGGGTCCTGCTGACATTATGAGTACAAATGTATTCCCATCAGGCATCTGTGTCAGCATTCTCATTATAGTGATATGAGACTTTATCAGACAGTTCAATATTGTTTTACCTGGAATAACTTGATACTATTGTATTTAATTTTCTATGTGATCTTTTTTCTTTTTTCTTTTAGCAAAATATATACAACATAATATTTGCCCTTTCAACCATTTTTAAGTGTACAGTTCAGTGGCATTAAGTACATTCACACTGTTGAGCCACCATCATGGCTATGCATTTCGAGGACTTTAGTTTTCTCAAACTGAAATTCAGTATCCGTTAAATACTAACTCCTTGTTCCTCCTTCCCTACCAGCCTCTAGTAACCACCATTCTACTTTCTGTCTCAATGGCTTTGACTACTCCAGTAACTCATCTAAGTCTAATCATACAGTATTTGTCCTTTTGTGACTGGATTATTTCACTCAGCATAATGTTGTCATGGTTCTTCCATGTTGTAGCATGTGTCAGAATTGTCTTACTTTTAGGGCTGAATACTATTCTATTGTATGCATACTGTAGTAACATTTTGTCTGTCTATTCATTCATCAACAGATGCTTGGATTGCAGCTACATTTTACTTTCCTACCAGCAATGCAGAAAAGTTCCAGTTTCTCCGTATCTTGGTTAGTACTTGTCATTTTCTATTTTTCTTATAGTAGCCACCCTAATGTCTATTATACTTTGTAGCCATTTATATTTAATTCTTATCATTAAATTTCTTTTTGTATTTGTAATATTTGCTTTGTACGTTAATTTTGTTTGGGGAGGTATTTGGGTATTTTGTGTGTGTGGGTTTTTTTAAATATATTCTACCTCTACCCATCTGCACACATATTGCTGGTTAACAGATTTGGTGTAGCTCAAGTCTGAGGGTTTCCAATCCAGAGCCAGTCTTAAAATAGTGGCTCAGGGCATGGCCCCATGATGAATCGTGGCCATCATCCACCCTTGCTTCAGTCACTGGTCATAAGGAAGCCAGTTGTCCTCTCACCTCCCCAGGCTCTCGGCTCTCTAGAAACCAGAGCTCTAAGCATACCTTCTGTTCTTCCCCCCACCCCTCCCTGCCATCTCCTGGCTTTTACAGTGATCTTGGTTCCATATAACCAACTTCTATGGTGCCTTTGTCACTATCGTCTTACGGGAGAGTCTCACTCCATCGCTATTACCTGTAGGATGTCTCCAAGTTAAGCAAGTCTATCCTTTTTCATCTCTACTTATTTTTTCCCTTATTTTTAAAAAAATTGTCATATATTTTTTGTTTTATCTATAGCCTAGTTGTGCTGTTTTCCTTGTCTACATTTATATTTTTGCTGCATGTTTGATGTAGTATAACCATTTGAGTATAATAAATTATGAAATTCCTGAACCACCTTAATGTGCAGTCTCAAGATAAACGGAAGCAATTCTTTTTCTCTCATTAAGGCTACTTTGAGTTCACTGTAATAAATATATCTTTCTAGACAGTATACTCGCCTTAAGGCAGAAGAACATGAAGAGCTAGGTCAGTACCTTGTCATTAAATGCAAAGGTCTCTTGATTTTTGAAACCTCTTGATTTTTGAAACCTTACATTTGTAGTATTCTTTAGTTTGTTCTTCCTTTTTGGTTCCCATGAATCATTCAATACCTTCATGCCTGTTAGGGCTTCATCTAACTTCCTTACTTTGTTTTACCCTCTCCCCTTTTTAAAATAATCTTCAAGCTGCCTTCTGGTTTCTAAATTCACTGCTTACCCTAAACATTAATACTCATATGCTCTTATTTCTTCCTTATCTTCTTGCTTGATTTGTGATAGGTTGTTAATACTTTTTCACTTTAGCATTTGGATTATATTTTTATTCAAAATTTAGATTTCTCATCTGCTGATGGGTTTCCTAGCATCAGTTCCCTCAATTCTCTCTCTTGGTATTATAGAAGGGATCTAGAAAGAAGGTTCAATGACAGAAAGCTTCCCTGCAGGAATAGCCAGGATAAAAAGTATTTAATTTAAACAATTTTACAAAATATTCAATCATTTTGCCTCTTTCAACTTTCTTTATATATTTTGTTAATTGTACTTTAATAATTTTCAATGAGTACTTGTGAAAACAATGAGTTATGTCTATGCTACATTTATTTATGAGTGTATTATAAACAGCTAGAAAACACTTCTACAAAAAAGATTAAGGAAAATACATGTGAGAATTGTAGGGAATTGATTCATTCATCCATATACATTTAATGACACTTATTCCTCATGCTTTGGAAATACAAATATGAATAAAACAGAGTTTCACACTTCAAGGAACTCACAGTCTAGCCTAATGACAGACACACAAGCAGGTAATTTCACATGTAGTGTGATAAATACATAACAGCAGGAGGCATGATGGAGGGATCTGCCAAACTTGCCCAGAAAGGCCTGGTAAAACATTACAGATAAAGGCTTTGCTCAGCTGCATTTTATAAGGTGAGTGGACCTGAGCACACATACAATGTAAGCAAAGGCATTCTAGGGAGAAAGGATCAGCAAAATATTTAAGGTTTATTTTCTGTTCAGAGGATGATTATAGGAATGATGTATCAAATATGTGGTGTTAACGTTAAGAGATTAAACAATAAGTGAGGGCTTGGATGAGATTGTCAAAGGCCCTGTGTACCTCACTGAAAATTTTTAATTTTATCTTGATGTCTGGAAAATTTGGCTATACATAATAAAATGCATATTTGAGGGCAATGTCATCCTTTATATAAGAGTGGAGATTAGGAAAAGAGAGCTGCAGAGGAGGAGCCAATGTAAATAACCTAGTCCTTAGTGAAGAAAATGGGCAGAATGTGATGGATTTGTGAATTGTGGCTGAGGTTGCACTGTTGGACTTTTTGGCTGACTGTGTAGTGGTGGTGAGGGAGAAGTACAGCAGTGTCCTTTTAGAAGATTCAAGAATTAAGAAAAAAATGTTTTAAAGATATAGAAAAATACTAAGGCAGAAGGGAAATACTTACAGGACAGGATTGCCAGAGAAGGCCTTAAAAGATGAAATCAGTCTCCATTGAACAATTTGGTACCATCGTCTTTAAAGTCTATGAGAATAGACTGCACCCTGTGATTGCAGGTGTGCAGCCTGCATGGCTAGGTGCAGTCAAGAGCAGCAGCCCTGAGATGTGTGGGAGCTATAACAAATAGTTTTTGAGGGGACCATGTTTGCAAAAACAATTTGATTTAAAATGTATTATAAAACTCAAGGGCCCATGTGGAACACAATAATTTATCAATGAAGAGGTAGAATAAACAGTAGAAAGGAGGTACTTACATATGTAGTTATTGTCCAGTCAGCTAACTTAAAGATTCTTTATAGTAGCCAGGCACTATCTCTTTCTGTTCCTATCTACAGACCATCTCTTTATTATAAAATGGATATGCTATTATAAAATGTACCATTTACAGCTCATTTAATATCTCCCATAATAAAAAGAAAGACAGCAATGCTGTTGCTACTCATAATGCCATGGTTCTTCCAAACATTTTATATTGAAATAATAGAGATTTCTTTCCTCTTTTGTTCCCTAATACCATATTTTAATGATCTTTGCTCATGGTACTACATTAATCATTGTGCCACCTATAAATATTGGTGTCTGTTAATTATTTCAAAAGTTGTGACCCTGCATCTTTGATGATGACCACAAATGTAAGTCTTACCCAGGGTATACTGAAATGTGAGTAATAATTAGTTTTCTAATTAAGTAAATTCATCATTCAGAAGTTTATAGTATAACTACTGAACAACATCTCTTCCATTCATCTCTACTCTTGAAATCTTTTGGCTGTAAATTCTGTGTTTGTTATCTCTTTCATTGTTGACTGCACCTCTGACTTTCACACACTGTCACCAGCAAAGAGGATAGATGAGGGGTTCATGAGCAAATTGGGAAAAGCAGCCTGATTTGCACAGGGAATATCTATCCTTCACAGTACATCTTAAGAGAGTGAATCAGGAGAGCACAATATTACTACATACATTAGAGACAAGATAGGACATCAACAAGAGTCCACTGGCATTGCAGAAGACTGATCTCAAAAGCCCCTGGAAGAGATAGGTGCAGCTAGCTACCCCAGAGGACTGTGGAGGAGACGACGTGACCATCCTAGGTGCCAGAGATAGGGGATGCACATGGTAAAGAATTCCAGCCACCACCTCTTGAGTGCTGTAGACAAGAGGCAGTACTGCAGTGGGAATAAATATGGGTGAGAACGAACTTACAGACCTCCCGACACAGCTCGAGCTTAAAAATTAGAAAATGAACTACTGGAGCCCAGAGGTCTGAACAAATCTTATGTCCAAGATAATTGAGAGTCACCTCAAATCACCATTCTTGTACACCAATCTTGCATTATCTCATGAAAGAAATTCTTCACCAGCTAGTGGAAGAAATTTGCCAAGCAGGACACCTCCTGGCTTATAGGCATGAGTCTTGGTGTCCATTGGTATATTTTGTCAACCCCATAAGTGAGACAGAGGGCCAAAGAATGTTCCAAAGGGGAGAAATTGGAAAGCTGGTCCAGGCTTGGTGTACCCTGCCCAGACTGTACCGTAGGCCCTGGCCGGTCCAAGCCACTCGAGAGAGACTTAGAACATTTCACATTTAGTACATCCAACAATCAGACCCGTGCATGACCAGATCTGGGCTCAGGAAATCCCACCCAGATGGCACTGCCAATTCTAGATAATCCCAAGAATAAGGCACTCAGAAGCATAGGCAGCCTGAGGCATAGGTTCTAGTGCAGCAACCTACTCAGGTCTAATGGTGGCTCTAAGTAGTGATTCTAATTCAGAACATACATATAGAAGTTTCCCTTAGAATTTTTTCTTGCATTATAGTTAAAAGCTTAACACTTAATAAAGTTAATAGCTGTTAAACATTTTGCACGTGCAAGCATTCTGTTGTCAACCTTTAATGTATTTTCTCTTCAAATTCACTAATAATCTCATGATTATTATTATTGTTAGCTCTATGATATATAGGAGGAGAGTTACTTTAAAAATTGAATACTCTGTCAAAAATCATGCAAATAACAAATATCTGAACCAGGAATCAAACCTGAATCTATGTAACATCAATGCCCATGCTCTTAATGATGCTTCTAAACTTCCTAATCTTTGAGGTAGAAAGTAAAAATAATGAGTAAGATATAATAAGCATGGCAAGAAAGGAAATCAAGCTAAATTTTCTCTATTTGCTCTGAAAATGGGAGTTGGGTTATCTGCCAAGAATAAGGAACAGATGGTACAGAGTGTTTGAAGATTTACTGCTGTGGAATAAACTAGGAAGAACGTTTGTTAAGCAGCATTGAGGAACCAAATGAGTCTGAAAAATCATAAATACAATACATATTGGCATGATCTAGATGTTTTTGTGGCTTTCTGCATCAAGAATTTAGTGCTATGAAGAACAATGAGAAAAACACAACTCTAAGAAAAGTGAATGGCAGGGTGCATATATTGGTTGGTGCAAAAGTAATTGCGGTTTTTGCCCTTGAAAGTAATGACAGAAACCACAAATACTTTTGCAGCAATCTAATAGTGGAAATACGTGTGGGAACTCAAAGCTCCCCTCCTTCTCTTCCAATCCATGTGGTGCCATACTCCATCTAGAACTGGGAGGGGTCTTATATATACAGGGATATCCTAACCTGCACATCCTTTCAATAAGCATCTCTTAGCAAACTCCTCTCACAACTTGAGCTAATACACACCAGTAGTGCTATCAGGTCTTGAGAGGAGAGATCTGTGGAAGAAGGCTACATAGGACCTTGAAGCAGGATTGAGGCTGTTTTGGCAAGACATTCCAGGATCCTGGGTCCTGAAAAGCAATATAGAAAGGGCCTTTCCAAATTTCTCTCCTTGTGCACTTAAGTTGCTGTGATTGTCCGTGTTTTATGGCAGTACTCCTTAAGGATATATAAGTTAAGATACTATGAGTTGTAAATAACAGAAAACTCTATCCATGGTAAATTAAGCACAAACAAACCCAAAATTTATTGACTCAGGGACATGAGCAATTCAAGGTCAGATTTAGGTGAGACTTTATTCAAAGTTCAAATGGGCTTCAGCTTTGTCATCTTGGTGCTGGTTTCATTCTCAGGTGAGGCTTTCATGGGGCTCATGTTTCCTCTTTTAAAAGCCTTTGGAAAACAAGAGTTCATTTCCCTGATCTCTTGGCCAAAGAATGAAATTGTGTGGACAACTCTAACTGACCTGACTCCAGTCATGTATCCTTTTTCAATCAACCTTTCTCTGGCATCAAAGATAGGCTGTTTGCCACAATCTTAACTACTCTTGGGAATGAGGGAGTGCTCAACCCCAACAAGCCACTAAACTGAGAACCTCAGTGTCCTGTTAGAAAAATAGAATGTTATATATATAATTGAAACAGAGACTGTTTTTCACATTTGTTGTATTATGAACAATCACCTTACATGGTAATTTGTTGTTTTGTTATCCATGTAAGCAGAACACAGGGGTTTAAAATAATATAAAAAGACAACCTGCATTAAACTCAAAACTATTTTTTCAATGTTCTTTTAAAAACAAGAAGATTTTAGAGGTCAATTTTGGAAGTAAATCTTTTTTCCATGCATTTAGAATAGCATAGCATCTGGCCTTGATTAAGTAAGCCAGTTGTCTAGGGACAAAGCAGAGAGACAGGAAAACTCAGTGGTGGGAAAGAAAAAAGAGTGCCTCCAGCAATAATCCAAGACTCCTCCTTTTTCACTAGTCTCCATTGCTTTGGATTTGTGGTTTCTGTGGATTTAACTTTTTCAAGTGGCAAATAGTTTTTATGCATCTGCTATAATCTTTCCCTAGGTAGTTTTACTAATTTTTTAAACAAAATTTTCTTTCTAGGCTTCTAGATCCTGATTCCTAAAGTGACTGAGCCCATTGTCCCTGTACTTTTCTAAGGGCAGTATTGCTGAGCTTGTCAATTAACATTAAAAACTGGGAAAGGGAGTACTAAGAAGTACCCAAGTGGATCATGCAGGTGACAAAAGTATTATTTCCTGTACCCACTGTAACAACAGCTCTGCCCCCACCTGTGATCAGGATCAATTACCCACAGCAAGATGCTGACTTCTCTTCTTCCCTGCTTACTGCAAGGAACTGGGGAGTGATTCCATGTAGCTCCTTCCTGTTATGCTTGAAGTGAATCTCTCACCATGTGCATTTAATCATCTTCTTAAACTCTTAAAAGTCAGACTCATGTTGCTGCCACTCCATCATGGTAACTACTATTCATGCTATTCATCACGGTAACTACACTGGCCTGTATTCTGAAGGTTACACCCTGCCACCTGACCTTTATTGTTTATAATTGTTATCATCCCCCATTGCAATTGATGAGTCTATTTCTGCAAATGCTACTGTCAGCCTTGGCTTAGAAAGGAGTGCCTCCACTGAACTTATTAATGCTGGAGCCCGCCCATCAGCACCTTCCTTTGGGTCATTGTGTGGACCAGAGTCCTCTGGGGGCATTCATAGTCACACAAAATATGTCTACTCTAAATTGCCTACTTCTCTGGGCCTTTCAACTCCTTCTTTCAACATCTGTCATGGCAATTCTGGCATTTCCATTTTACATAATGTAGCCATCATTTTTCCATGCTTCCAAAAGCCATCTGGATGTGTGTACCATATCCCAGGGTGTTAAACTCTGTATTTAAGAACTGTGTAGAAGTGTGTGTGTGTGTGTGTGTGTGTGTGTGTGTGTGTGTGCATGTGTATTATTTGTTCTAAATGTATTTTCTGTCCCAACTTAGACCAACAGCCTCAGAATCCATATCAATGAGTAGTCAGGGAAAGACCTCGTTTCTCCACTAGCAGTCATAGAGTATCTTTGATTATACTAGAACAAAACCATAGTTATTAGCCTAGCGGACAGAAGAGGAGGTTGGGGAAGATACCAAACTGGCAGGCTGGGGGAAGTGGGGAATGAAACATTGTCCATAAAGAGAAAGGCCCCTGCAGCATCTTTAAGAGGGGGAGTGATAGCATTTCTGTAGGCTCAGACTCCAGAAAAATTTGGGTGACTAAATATTTTCATATGTGTCAACACAGACGTCCTTATCCCATGTACCAGATTTTCCATTATTTCCCAAACAGGACTCTCAAGTATAGCATAGCCAACTAACCTTGGCTATAACTTTTAAACTTTTTTTGGAATTTGGCTACTAAGAATAAAAAACTGGGCCTGGGACTCAGCATTTTCTATTTTTTAGTACAGGATACCCAAGCCTTTTTATATGCTGCCAACAAGACCCTCTACTTTCACACTCAAATTTAATTGTTAATTAATGACTCTCAACTTTTTGTTATCTTTTCCCAGAACTTCAACTGAGTTTGGCAATATCAATTTAATTTCATTGTCTTCATAGGTACTACTTTATTCACATTTATCAAATATCTGATACATCTACCAACTAATGTATTCTCCTCCATTGATAGAGCATCTCAGTTCACCCTGGTGAACAACTGCACTGCTGCTTTGTCCCAGGTGATTATTTGTTCTTCCTGTATGAATAATAGGTCAAGCTCCAAAATCTTAGTATCTGCTTTGTTATACTTTCTTACCATGGACCATCACCTGTCATAGGTAGAGTTTGCCAAGAACAGACATTAAAATGGATAGTAAGAGGGGATTGAGATGGCAGATAGGAGGCTGGACTAGCTTGCAGTTCCTTCTTGGTCAGACAGAGCAGCATGTGGAGACTCACATTGTGAACTTTTGCTACAAGAACTACTGAAGGAACATGCCAGGAAAGCTGAGAGAATTCACAGACCCTTTGAAGGAACTGGATCACCGCTGCAGGCTCCCTGAGATGCCAAAAAACAGTGAGTGTGTTTGCATTCTCAATAGGGAGGCTCATGATCTGGGGTAAGTTCTCAGCCCTGATCACTGGCTGCCTGGAAATAGACTTGGTGCTGTTGGGGAGACACAGTGGGAGTGAGACTGGCCTTTAGGACTGTAGGCTGTGTGGGAGTAGGATGAGGCCTATGACTGCCAGCTTTCCCCCACTTCCCTGGTGACCTCTATGACTCAGAAGAGGCAGCCATAGTCCCTTTAGGAACATTACTCCCTTGGACTGGGAACGACACCACCATCCCCAACAGCAACTGTAGCAGCAAGCCCTGCCCAAAGAGAGGCTAAGCTCAGACATGCCTATTCCTGCCTCCACCTGATGGTCTTTCTTTACCCACCCTGTTAACCAAAAACAAAGGTCATAATCTCTTGGGAGCTTTATAGCCCTGCCCATCACCTGAGAAACCTGCATATTTAAACAGATATCTCTAGGGCAAGTTTGCATTCTCCCTATAGGACCACAGCTAATGAACTCTTGAAAGTGCCGCCTCCTGGCTCGAGGCCAACCAACACAAAACCAGTGCACTAAACAAAAACACAACCAAGGATGCTTACAGAGTCCACTTCACTCCTCTGCTAACTTCACCAAGGCAGGTGCTGGTATCCATGGCCACAAGACCTGAAGATGGATCATATCACAGGATTCTTTGTAGATACTCCCCATTACCAGCCCCAGAGCCCAGTAGCTCCACTGGGTGGCTAGATCCAGAAAAGCAAAAACAATCACTATAGTTAGGCTGTCAGGAAGCCCCATTCCTAGGAGAAAGGGGAGAACACCACATCAAGGGAACACCCCATGGGATGAAAGAATCTGAACAGCAGCCTTTGACTCCCAGATCTTCCCTCTAACAGAGTCTACCCAAATGAGAAGGAACTAGAAAAACAATTCTGGTAATATGACACATCAAAGTTCTTTAACATCCCCAAACGATCATAACAGACACCAGCAATGGAGCCAAACCAAGATGAAATATCTGAATTGCCAGAAAAATAATTCAAAAAGTTGATTATTAAGCTAATTGAGGAGGCACCAGAGAAAGGTGAAGTCCAACTTAAAGAAATAAAATCATGATATAGGATATGAAAGAAAAATTATTCAGTGAGATAGATAGCATAAATTTAAAATATCACAACTTCTGGAAACCAAGGACACACTTAGAGAAGTGTAAAATGCACTGAAAAGTCTCAGTAATAGAATCAAACAAGCAAAAAAAAAAAAGAACCTCATAGTTTGAATACGAGGCTTTCAAATTAACCCAAATCATCAAAGACAAAAAAAAAAGAATTTTTTCTTTAAATGAACAAAGCCTCCAAGAAGTCTGGGTCTATGTTAGATGTCCAAACCTAAGAATAATTGGAGTTCCCAAGGAAGAAGAGAAATTTAAAACTTTGGAAAACATATTTGAGGGAATAATTGAGGAAAACTTCCCTGACTTTGCTAAAGATCTAGACATCCAGATACAAGAAGCTCAAACAACACCTGGGAAATTCATCACGTAAAGATCATTGCCTAGGCATGTAGTCATCAGGTTATCAAAAGTCAAGACAAAGGAAAGAATCTTAAGAGCTGTGATGCAAAAGCACCTGGTAACTTATAAAGGAAAACCTATCAGATGAACAGCAGATTTCTCAACAAAAACCCTACAAGCTAGGAGGGATTGGGGTCCTATTTTTAGCCTCCTTAAACAAAACAATTTTCAGCCAACTATTTTGCATCCAGTGAAACCAGGCTTCATAAATGAAGGAAAGATACAATCTTTTCCAGACAAATAAATGCTGAGAGAATTCACCACTATCAAGCCAGCACTACAAGAACTGCTAAAAGTACCTCTAAATCTTGAAACAAATCCTCAAAATACACCAAAATAGAACTCCCTTAAAGCATAAGTGTCACAGGACTTATATAACAATAACACAATGAAAAAAAAAACAGATATTCGGGCAACAAATAGTATGATGAATAGAATAGTGCCTCACATCTCAATACTAACATTGAATGTAAGTGGCCTAAATGCTCCACTTAAAAGATACAGAATGGCAGAATGGATAAGAATTCAAAAACCAAGTTTCTGCTGTCTTCAGGAGACTCACCTAACACACAAGGACTCACATAAACTTAAGGTAGAGTGGGGGAAGAAGATATTCCATGCAAATGGATACCAAAAGCAAGCAGGAGTAGCTATTCTTATATCAGACAAAACAAACTTTAAAGCAACATCAGTTAAATAAGACAAAGAGGGACATTATATAATGACAAAAAGACTAGTTCAACAGGAAAATATCACAATTCTACATATATATGCACCTAATACTTGAGCTTCCAAATGTATAAAACAATTACTACTAGACCTAAGAAATGAGACAGATGGCAACACAATAATAATGGGGGTTTCTAATACTCCACTAACAGCACTAGACAGGTCATCAATACAGAAAGTCAACAAAGGAAAAATGGACTTAAACTATACTCTGCAACAAATGGACTTAATAGATATTTACAGAGCATTCTACCCAACAACTGCAGAATATACATTCTGTTCATCAGCACATGGAACTTTCTCCAAGATAGACCATGTGATTGGCCACAAAACAAGTCTCAGTAAGTTTAAGAAAATCGAAATTTTATCACGTTCTGTCTCTGACCACAGTGGAGTAAAATAGCATTTCCCCTTAAAACTGGAACAAGACAAGGATGTGAACTTTCACCACTTGTATTCAACTCCAAAAGGACCCCTCAAAACCGTGCAAATACATGAAAAGTAAATAACCTGCTCCTGAATGATCGTTGGGTGAACAATAAAATCAAGATGGAAATTTTAAAATTCTTCGAACTGAACGATAATAGTGACAAAACCTATCAGAACCTCTGGGATACAGCAAAAGCAGTGCTGAGATGAAAGTTCATAGCAGTAAATGCCTACATCAAAAAGCCTGAAAAAGCACTAATAGACAATCTAAGGAGAATGGAACTGGACCCCCATCTCACACCTTATACAAAAGTCAACTCCAGATGGATTAAGGACTTAAATCTAAGACCCAAAACCATAAAAATTTTAGAAGATAATATCAGAAAAACCCTTCTAGATATTGGCTTAGGCAAACACTTCATGACCAAGAACTAAAAAGTAAATGCAACAAAAACAAAGATAAATAGATGGGACTTAATTAAACTAAAAAGCTTCTGCACAGTAAAAGAAATAATCAGCAGAGTTAACAGACAACCCATAGAGTGTGAGAAAATCTTCACAACCTATACATCCAACAAAGAACTAATATCCAGAATCTGCAAATAAATCAAACAAATCAGCAAGAAAAAAAAATCCCATAAAAAGTGGGCTAAGGACATGAATATACAAATGGCCAATAAGCATATAGAAAAATACTCAACATCACTAATTATCAGATAAATGCAAATTAAAAACACAATGCAATACCACCTCACTCCTGAAAGAATGACCATAATCGAAAAATCAAAAAAGAATAAATGTTGGTGTGGATGTGGTAAAAAGAGAACAATTTTACACTGTTGGTGGGAATGTAAACTAGTACAACCACTATGAAAAACAGTGTGCAGATTCCTTAAAGAACTAAAGGTAGATCTACTGTTTGATCCAGGAATCCCACTACCAGGTATCTACCCAGAGGAAGAGAAGTCATTATAAGAAAACGATACTTGCACATGCATGTTTATAGCAGCACAATTCGCAATTGTAAAAATATGAAACCAGCCCAAATGCTCATCAATCAATGAGTGGATAAAGAAAATGTGATATATATATATATATATACACACACACACACACATGCATATATATACACACACACATATATATACACACACACATACATACATACACACACACATATATATACACAAACACATACATACACACACACACACACACACACACACACACACACCATGGAATACTACTCAGCCATAAAAAGGAACGAAACAATGGCATTTGCAGCAACCTGGATGGAATTGGAGACTATTATTCTAAATGAAGTAACTCAGGAATGGAAAACCAAACATCGTATGTTCTCACTCACACATGGGAGCTAAGCTATGAGAATGCAAAGGCATAAGAATGATACTTGGACTTTGGGGACTCAGGGGAAAGGATCAGGGGTGGCAAGGGATAAAAGACTACACATTGGGTACAGTGTACACTGCTTGGGTGATGGGTGCACCAAAATCTCAGAAATCGCCACTAAAGAGCTTATTCATGTTACCAAACACCACCTGTTCCCCTAAAAAACTATTTAAATAAAAAATAAGACATTAAAAAATAAAAAATAAAAAAGTTAAAAAATTGTGATGACTTTCAAAATATGAAAGCAAGATTTACTTTTAATAAAAACGTTACACACACACACAAACATACACAAAAAGATGGCTATTAGCACATAGCATATTAATTAAGGAGTACACTTAGGATCAATACCTGTGTAAGAGAAGGGAGGAAAGCTGGATTGGGCAGAGGGTTGAGCTCTGTCACAATCTCAATAGAGGCCCCAGTTGACTTCTTGGTAAGCATTTGAATGAGGATGGTTCCTCAGAACCATGCTGAGTTGGAGTGACGGAGGCAAGCATTTATGTCTTTCCATTGATGAGCTGTTGGATGCAGGCTATCCATGGAAGGGATTGTTGCTTTGGATGAGGTAGTTTTCTTCAGTCAAGAAAATTCCCAATAAGGGTGAATCACAACAAACTATCTTCCAGTAGCACTCTCAGAGTTTAGGGAACAAAATGCTTCATTCCTGAAAAGCAATTGCTGACACATCACATTGTGCACTACAAAGTCCAAATAAAATGTAACTGAACATTGAATTAGATATATGATCTTTCCAATTATGTCCTGAGTAGTTGACATTTGGAAGTAGATTATATAGCACTTCTAGTCCTGGTAACCAGAAATTGTTTAAATCCAGAAAAGGAAGATTTCGACAAGAATTTTTATGTCCTTTTTCCTTCCTGTAATAAATATTCCAGTAAACCATTGCCTCTATGGGATGTTAGGAGTGAGAGATATTCAAACTACACAAGATAAAATTTTTGCCTTAGAAAAAAATAACCATGGAAATATGCCCAACTGGTGATGTCTTCTTTCCCCAGAAAAGATCAATTAACATAAGGGAAATTTAGGAGCAAATTCACTGCACATAAGTTATATAATAAGGTATTATTTTATTTGCTATGCTAACATATTTCAAAATTGATACAAGAAAATTTAAATAAATTAATCTAATTTGGATCTCTCTTTAAATTATAATTCTAGCCAAAATATGAAAAAAATTAATGTATCAGCTCCTTTGTGGTTTTGGTATTTGCACCATGTAACTCATTGTTTCTCTATGACCTCATGGTATTTAATCTTCTGACTTCATAGTCAGATTCTATAACAACTTAAATGATATTAAAAATAAAATATTAACACTAAAAAGAAATATTAGGATTGTATAGTACAAGAATTCTCATTTTTTAAATTAAAAAACAGAGATTATGTTAGGCAAAATCCCCGGAGTAAACAAAGATTTGGAGGAAGAATTTGGACTTTGGGAATAGAAAGAGTAAAAGATTTACCTCTGCAAATTAGGGATATTTTTCTAATTCATACTCTTCTTTTTTAATATAGTGTTGCACATGTTCTTTTCTGCTCATATACTAACATTGTGAAAAATTATAATTTCACTTTTAAAAGATAAAATTCTTTTCTTAAATTCTTGATAACTGCCTAAACAAACAACAGCAAAAACAATAAATATAAAATCTAAGGGGATAATAAAATTGTTATAAAAGATTCATATTTGATCATATTTAATTTAATGACTGACTTCATAGACTGCATTTAAAAACTACAACACAACAAATTTAAAGAAGGGACTCAGACTTGTTCTAAAATAGTTGTTTAATATTTTCTTATCTTCATCACTCTTCTTCTCACCTTCTTCCTTATTAATAGCACATCAGGAAAACTACCTCAGATCAAAGAAGAGTCAGGGAACTCAGAAGACAACTTTCAAGATATCCACACAGTCGTCTAGGTAAAAGTAATCATAACTGTTAAATTTGTGAATTATCTAATGGAAAATCCTTTAAGCAACAACAACAAAAAGTTTCTATGTCAGGGCTAGAGTTGCTTTCTACCTTTAAAACAATGAGACCCAAACATTTCACACATATGTTTAATAAGAAATATTAAGTGTATAATACCCCCTCTACAGTGGTGCTGATGTCTTTCAGAAACAAACATTGCTTAATTATTCAAAGGCTATAAATTTGGGGTGGCATATAGTACAAAGAGCAAAATGAATACCCAAGTTAATAAACTACCCGATAATCTCTTCAAACAAATATATTGCACCTGTTTTTACATTTAATCTCCAGAGTACATGGAAATGGCAGGAAGTAATATAGGAACTTCTACAGTAAAATCTCAATCTCTCTCTCTCCTCTGTCTCTCTCTCTCTCTCTCTCTCTCTCTACATACATATATACACACACATATATATGCATATATGTGTAAGATATATATATCTCACCCTAGTCAGAGCCTGCCTATCTTCTAAGGCCTATTTTAAGTCTAATCAGTTCCTTAGGCTTGACTTTCCACTGACCCTACTATTGCACTTCAAGTCTATGCCTTACCACTTTTTGATTGTCCTGCCAGACTTCCTCACAATTTTCAAGGTCCCTCTTGCATTGATTTAGTCTGTACTACACTATAAGTTCCTCGAGAGTTGTGACTATGCTTTAGGCCTGTCTTGGATTACTAATAATACCTTCCAATGTTACCTCACTTTTCTCCTGCCAGGTCAGAGAATATTTAAATTTTCTTAGTGTGACAACCTTGGTCATAGCTAACAGAAGGAAGTCAAGGTGGGGGAGGGCTGTCTCAGAAGTCAATAAAACCTGGGTCACCTACAAAACATAAGCTTATGATAAAGATATCTGTTCATTTTTAAACTATAAAGGTATATTGGGGATGATAAATTTATTCTAGCAAAATGTCTATTCCCTCTATGATATTGGTCATTTAATTTCATCTCATTCTGTTTCATTTGCCTTCAAATCATAAAACTCCGGTTTCCTTTCTGCTGGTGTAATTTTCTCTCATTATTTACACAGGATGATTACATATTTACTCTAGAGGAGAAAGAATATATATTGAAAGACCTTTGTCATTGAACCAGCTATGGAGCTTTAATCTATTAAGAATAGCCTTTGAGTGCTGTAAATGCTTTTTATCTTTGTGTGAATTACTGTTTGGCATGCCAAGAGCAGACATCAAAAGGACCCCTAAGTTCCCCAACACATAAGTGGCCAAGCCTTTTTGGAGTTTTCTGGTAATTCGTTGACAAAAGCCTGTTCCAAAGGCAGTCGTTAGGATTGTTCTAACTATAGGAAACACTTTGCAGGTAGGAAGGCTTCGTGGAAAGCCCTCCCCTACTGCAGCAGCACACCTCAAGTACGAGTTGAATGACATACTCCACACATTCCTGCTCCATAGTCTTCAACACTCACTAGCGTCTATTTTCTTCTTCTTCTTCTTCTTCTTTTTTTTTCTTTTTTTCTTTTTAAGGGACAGAGTCTTGCTTTCTCTCCTAGGCTGGAGTGTAGTGGTGTGATCATAGCTCACTACAGCCTCAAACCCTTGGACTCAAGCCCAGGCAATCCTGATGCCTCAGCCCCTGGAGGAGCTAGGCCTACAGGCACATGCCCATACCTGGCTAAGTTATTATTAATTATTATTATTATTGTTTGTGTTCTTTCTGACAAAATCCTTTCAGGCAATAATAAGTAGGGGCCAGGATAATTTATGTTCATGAGTTCAGAAAAATGCTACCTAATTTATGTTATCTGCTCTGAACATATCTGACAAGAAAGTTTTTCTCATGAGGATCTATGCCTCTCCATTCCATTCCTCCCTTGACCTGTTCCTTGCTTGTCTCGTGTCTTTTGCCTGAAAATCAAATCACCAGAGTCTACTCTGTTAATAACAATCATCATCATGGTAGCTCCTATGAACCTATCTCTATATTAACTTTATCATAATAGGCATAAACCAGAAATAACCCAGGATGCAAAGTAAATGAAGCCTTACTCAAGGAGTATGTACTGTATGATTCTATTAATATCAAATTCTAGAATAGACAAAACTAATCTAGGTATAAAGAAATCAGGACAGTGCTTGCCTCAAAGAATGAAGGTAGAGATTAACTAGGAAAGGATGGTAATATTACAGATGTTAATAGGGTTATTGGTTATACAAGAATATTAATTTGTCATAGCTAAGCAAATATATACTTAAGATTTGCCCATTTTGTTGTAGGTTTTATATTAAAAGAAAATACGACAAACAGACATCCAATTCTGGTTAATAGTGTATCTGAAGTATGTAGAGGAAAGTGCCATTTGCTTTGAATTGCATCACAAAGTAATATTTGTTAGGTGATGAACTTTAGAAGAATTGCTGTATAGATATGAAATAAAGCTAATAAAATAAGATGTTAACAACAAATGGCGTAGCCCTATGGGTGTTCACTGTAAAGTACTTTCAACTTGTGGTATGTTTGAAATGTTTCATAAACTAATCATAGTGGGAAAGGGAGTGCTAGTTAATTGTTCTTGTCAGTTTATACCTAGTAAGCCTTGCTAAATTTCTGAGAATTTTTGTGCAAATACCATTGTTACAGGAAAGGGATCCCGATCCAGACCCCAAGAGAGGGTTATTGGATCTTGCATAAGAAAGAATTCAGGGCAAGTGCACAGTGCAAAGCAAAAGCAAGTTCATTAAGAAAGTAAAGTGGTGAAAGGACAGCTGCTCCATAGACAGAGTAGGATGTACCTGAAAGTAAGAGGAAGAACACATCCACCCTAGGTACAATGATTGCATATATGGGGAGATGTGTTCTGCTACAAGGGTTTGTGATAAAGGATTAATTTCATTAAATACTGTATTTTGCAAGAAACGGTATTATTTTCTTTAAAGCAAAATTAGGAATGCCTTTGTTATGCAGATATCGGGATATCTGGACACTCCCAAGTCTGGGTCTGTTTTAGTAAACATTATTAATCTGTTCCCTTAACCATAAACATCCAGAGGCTAGGAATGCCTAACTTTCTGGGAATGCAGCTCAGCAAGTCTCAGCCTCATTTTCCTAGCCCTCACTCAAAATGGGGTCGCTCTAGTTTGAATGCCTCTGACACTATTATTCTTTGGCTTATAGAAATTTTATGACGAAACAAGACTCCTAGCATCTCTCAGAAAAACAAGGACACTAGGTATAAGAATGATAATTACATTATATGATTTATCTTTTACTACTATTTAGAATGACTTTATTATGTGTTAAATGAAAAATTTAAACTTGACTATTAAATTTAAATCAAAATAACTTGGCCTATGAATTAAGTCTAATTTTTGTGATGAGTTAGAATTTACCAAATAACATGTACTAAGTGCAACCCTAAACTTTGTTTTTTTAACAGTTGTAACTCCTGATACAGAAGGTCCTGGCACCATCTGGAGTCATGACTAATCTCATGCATTTTCCGTAGAGGACAGAATTAACACACTGATCATAATCTCTTTAGCCATAATCTCCTTTAATCTTTTACAATCTCATTAGAACGTCCCCCAAACTCTGTAATGGACCTATTGTCAACTTCATTTAATGTATCCTTTTGTAATTCGTTATCTTAAATGGAAAATTTTATCATTTTAGAAATTTGGAAAATGTAGAAAATAATGTGAGCAAATGATTTAGCTCATATTTTACCAAAGAAAGTATTTTATGTATTTTCTCTTTTTAAAGATCTATTTTTACTTGGAGATCTTTTCTGGGTATACTTTTGCATCACTGTTTGATCTTTTCCCCTAAATGTTATCTGAGCATTTTCAACATGATCATACTTGTCATTATTTTTTATTATTATATAGTGTTTCTTGAAATAAAGGTATTGTTATTATCCTTCTACCATTCATTTATTTTGTCACTCATTAAAATATTTATGGAATGCTTCCATGTGCTACATACTGAGAAAACTCAGGCAGCAAGATAGAGATTATTTCTATCTTCATGGAACTTATAGCCTAACAGAGTTCATTGACATTTTAAAAAGCTATGCCAGTCAATAAATAAGCACAAATTGTGTTATGCACCATAAAAGGAAAAAAATTACAAAGTTGTTTGAGAAAGGATATTGGAGAGCCTAATATTTATTTGAGTTTTAGGATACATTACAACGAACCAAGTAACTTTTGGGTTTTACGTCTGCATGTTTATTTCTCTTATCTTTCAATAGAATTATAAACTGGAAAGGTGAAGATTTTTTTGCTTATCATGTTTATACCTCCATGTGGCAGTAAATGTGGTATATTGAACACGGAATACTAAATAAATATGTATTCAATAAATTAATGATTTTTCTATAGGTATTTGTCTCCTTTTGAGGTTTTCTTGTTTTTGTTGGTGCTTGGTTTTGGTTTTCTACTGTTTTTCGTATCTTTTATCACATAAAAATCATGGCGAACCCTAAATGGTTTCATTTATAAACATAACTTTTAAGCACAAGGTAAATGTTCTAAAGAAAAAGAAATGCCCAAATGTGTTTTCTCATGAGTTTAATATTCAAAGTTCAATTATATGTTGAAAGATATGTTTCTGTGGTTTAGTGACAGATTAAAATATTGGTTTATCTTTATTATAAAGGAATAAATCCTATTAGATATAAACTCTTTGAAGCAAGAGGCTATGCTTTAAACTGGTTTCGATCAATATCCAGTGCCTTATAAAAAGAAGGTACGACCGGGCGTGGTGGCTCACGCCTGTAATCCCAGCACTTTGGGAGGCAAAGGCAGGCGGATCACGAGGTCAGGAGATTGAGACTATCCTGGCTAACATGGTGAAACCCCGTCTCTACTAAAAATACAAAAAATTAGCCGGGCATGGTGGTGGGCACCTGTAGTCCCAGCTACTTGTGAGGCTGAGGCAGGAGAATGGCTTGAACCGGTGAGGCGGAGCTTGCAGTGAGCAGAGATCAAGCCACTGCACTCCAGCATGGGTGACAGAGCAAGACTCCATCTCAAAAAAAAAAGAAGATACCTGGTAATCAATGAAGGGGTAAATAAGTAAATGAATGAATGCAAAATGGCCTTCTCTTTCATCAAACTTTATGTTCTCAAGCCACACGTTTCATCTAGACTCCACAATGCTAGACGTTTTAGGGGGAGTTTTTCATTTTTTTGTTTTTTAATGATATTCCTAAGGTTTGAGCAGAACACCATAAAGATCATAACATTAAAATGAAATCAAAATTGGCCTTTTGCTTCCATTTTAGGGTTAACAGAAACACTGCAAGTTAGACTGCAAATCATCTCCCAATCAAATAAAATTCTTTGTTTTTCTTCTTTAGCTGTTATGTTTTATCTACATCCTTCTGCTATTCAGATGTTTTTCTCAAGTGACTTGGAGATTGTAGTTCTCAGAAAGATCTATTTTTACCAGTATGAATGAATTGTAGCTTAAGCTGCTTCCTGGCTGAGGAAGGTAGCTATTAAAACACTAACCAATAGAGGTTGGAATATGCCCAGTGGAAAGTGAGTGTACAGGAAAGCAAGCAAGAACACTGTCAGAAAAAGGAACATTTTAGTGCATTCCAATGAGGTCAAAGATGCCACTAGGGTTTGAAAGGAAACCAGTTGTGATGAGCATCAATGACTCATGAAAACCACAATTTAGTTTACTTTACAGCTCCTGCTGCTGTTTCAGATGACTTAAGTCCTAAACTAATTAAGGAAAGTCACAGATTTCAGTACGGCCAAAGATAGGAATTGACCTATTTCCATTGACTTTCATTTCAGTGACACGATGATTGCTGGAGGCAATCCAACTTCTGTGGGTTTGACCTTTGTCATCAGAAAAATGAAAAAAATTAGATTTAATGATTTACAGGCTCCAATGCAGAATGATTGCTCCAAAAATAAGGTTTTCTAAAGAGAAAGAACTTTAGCGACATTCAAAATATTTCCAATTGACATACAGAAAAGTCTTGCTGTGCATTTGGAACTCTCTATTTCCACACATATCAAGGAAGGTTCATGATGCCAGAGTTGCATTGGAGGTTCCCAAAGACCTCCTGGTTTTCCATATGGTAGAACCAGAACAGAAAGTCTTTTTCTAAGCCCTGGGAAGCAGAGTAGCTTAAAAGTCAGCTAACTTCCATTCTAATAGCAGCTTCTGTGGAGTGAGGACATCACAATGTAAAAATGTAATCATATCTTTAAATTTTCCTTCTGGAAATAAGGTGTACAAAATTGAGCAAATCATTAACAGTACATAAATTGTCCACTGACAGACTTTTTTTTTTTTTTTTTTTGATTTGGAGTCTCACTCTGTTGCCCTGGCTGGAGTGCAGTGGCATGATCTCGGCTCACTGCAACCTCTGCCTCCTAGGTACAGGCAATTCTCATGCCTCAGCCTCTGGAGTAGTTGGGATTACAGGCACCTGCCACCAAACCTGGGTAATTTGTGTATTTTTAGTAGAGACAGGGTTTCACCATGTTAGTCAGGCTGGTCTCGAACTCCTGACCTCAGGTGATCTGCCTGCCTCGGCTTCCCAAAGTGCTGGGATTACAGGTGTGAGCCACCACACCCAGCCCAGACTATGAATTTATTAGGAAAAATAACATTTATAACAGTCAACCTAAGAACTGCAATATTACTAGCAACTTATATTCATCCTGTGCTAACCTAGATCCATGCTTATCCACTCATTCTTCTGTCAAAACTAACGACTTTCTTGAGAATTTTGTGGTTTTCATTTTCTTGTTTTATTTATTTCTATATTATTTATGTCTTGCTCTAGCTATATATCATATATATCTATATCTAAAGAATATATTGTTTTTTTATTTTTATTTTTATTTTTATTTTTTGGAGACAGAGTATCACTCTGTCCCCCAGGCTGGAGTGCAGTGGTGCGATTTCGGCTTATTGGAAGCTCCGCCTCCTGGGTTCATGCCATTCTCCTGCCTCAGCCTCCCGAGTAGCTGGGACTACAGGCACCCGCCACCACGCCCGGCTAATTTTTTGTATTTTTAGTAGAGACGGGGTTTCACTGTGTTAGCCAGGATAGTCTCGATCTCCTGACCGCCTGATCTGCCCACCTCGGCCTCCCAAAGTGCTGGGATTACAGGCGTGAGCCTCCGCTCCCAGCGTGGTTTTTGTGTATGCTGTTTTTAGTTTCCCAGAAATACTTTTTTAAATTCAAATATTGTGTACTAAGATCCCTACCTGTCGAATTTAGTTGTAGTTCATTAATTGTTCACTGCTGTATAATATTCTACTGTGAGAATACACTGCACTTCATGTATTCATTTTCTCATGGAGAGCATTTGGGGTGTTTCCAGATCGGTTGTTTTCCTGTGGCAGAGAGAGTACAGAGAGTACTGCCATCAATAGTTTTGTACAGGTATCCAAGTACCTACAGTTAAACTGTAAGTAGAATGGCTGAGTCATAGGGTACACAAATGTTGAACTTTATAGACAATACAAGTTGTCTTCCAAAGAAGTTGTACCAATGTGTACTGCCACCAACATTGTAGAAGAGATTGTATTGATCACCACTCTCTCCAACTCTTAGCAATCAATGTAAGACAATTTTTTCCAATCACATATTGGATATACATGTTCTTCATGTTAATCTTCTTTGGGTCATTATATATGTTATGAATATGTTCTTCTAGTTTTACCTTTTTTTTTTTTACTTTCTAAAAGGCATCTTTTGATGAACTATGCTTTATATTAATGTAATATAATTTACCAAGTCGTTTTCTTTCCTGGTTATCGCTTTTTGTATCTTGTTTTCAAAAGTCTGCTCCATCCAAGATTAGAAATATTTTATACTAGAATTTCTTCCAAAATCTTTAATTTTGCTTTTGACCTTAATACACGTGGAGTTGATTTTGGTTATGTGACATACCATGAACTGAAGCCATTTTTCTCCCTCCATATGGCTTATCAAGTATTTTCAGCTCTGTTTTTTTTATTGTGTTTTTTTGTTGAGACCACATCTCACTGTGTTGCCCAGGGTGGAGTGCAGTGGCACGAGATCTCAGCTCACTACAACCTCCACCTCCTGGGTTCAAGTGATTCTCCTGCCTCAGCCTCTGGAGTAGCTGGGACACTACAGGCGTGGGCCACAACGTCTGGCCACATTTTGTTTTTGTTTTTGTTTTTTTTTTTGTAGAGAGAAGGTTTCACCATGTTGACCAAACTGGTGTCAAAACTCCTGACCTAAGTGATTCACGTGCCTCAGCCACGCAAAGTGCTGAAATTATAGGCATGACCACCATGCCTGGCCTCAGCTCTCTTTTTTAATAGTCCTTCCTTTTTCAATAATCTACTATGTCATCTCTGTTATATTTCAAAGTTCCATATATGCTTGGATTGTTTCTAAGTTATTGATTGATTTCTCTATCCCTGCATCTATACTGTATTCTTAATTGCTATAGCTACATTGTAAGTATTTTTATCTAGTAAAACAAGTCTCCCTTTTTCATTTTTCTTCTCTAACAGCATTTTGGAAATTTAAATGGAAGACAAGAGGGCAATTATAAGCCCTCTCATCTTCATTTAAATTTTAGAATTATATTGTCAAGTTTTTAAGATAACCTTGAAGGAATTTTTAATTGAATTTTAAAAAGTGGTTAAGTTAAAATAAGGTCTATAGGGTGGGCCCTAATCCAGTATGACTGATGTCTTTATAGGGAGAAAATATTAGACACAGATCATGTAAAGACACAACAAGAAGGTAGCCTCTGCAATCCACAAGCCAAGGAAGAGAGGCCCAGATCAATTTTTAAAAATTACCATCTTTATAATATTGTGTTTTCGGTGCTAGACCATAGTATATCTGGCCAGTTATTTAGGTTTCTTTAAGGCCTTTCATTAAAGCTTTATATTTTTATACTTTTCTATGAATTATTCTTGTATATCTCTTGTTTGACTATACCTGTGTACTTTAAATTTTGTTACTATTGAAAATGGTGTTTTTAGGTTACATTTTCTAATTATTTTAACTATATCTTCCTATCTCTACTTTTTTCAATTTTAAACAATCTAGTCTTAAACCACTCACTGTATTTTGAGCTGTGAATTAATTTAGCAGCATTCAAATAAATACATTAGACTTTCCCCATCCTGTGTACTTCCCTTTTTCACCACTCTATTACTCTTCTCTAACAAGGCAAAGTCTTTGATGCTCAGCAGGTTCTTGTTAAATGCTAGTCACCAAGCTAACATTGTCAATGTTTTTCCTAGGGTCACTCCCAGAACACCAACATTTTCATTAAATAAGAAAAAAATAACATTTGCCTTTCTCATCTCTTTAGGGAGAAAAACAACATAAAGATGTTTTCAATTTCCTCATGGGCAAATTGCCCCATCCTCATCCATCCCAATACCAAATTTTACTGCATCCCAAAGGGACATTTTATAGTCCTGACATGATCAAATTAAAAAAATAAGGGCTAGAGGAGGAAAATAAATTTGAAATCTTCCATTTATTGTATCTTCTGCTTGGAGAGAAAACATACAAATTATTGCATAAGATGTCTGAGAAGCTCAGTCATAAATAAATGCTTAACAATGCTTATCTAATGTTTCCCAAATGTTACCTAACAGTATAATATTTTAACCATATTAAAATCCTTCAAGATATTCTTTAAGAAATAAAAGAATAAAGAATGAGGAGTTCATGTCTGGCAAAATGTCCAGTCTAATATTAGGTCCTTGTGGTCAAGCTATATATTAACTGTAATATATAATATGAAGAACACTGAATATATTTTACATTAAAATAACAGAAAGTAAAATTCTCCGTTAGATGCAACTCTTACTGCAGAGGGAAAAATAACTTGCTTCCATTTTTTCATTACCTCAAGAATATTAATGACATTGTATCCAAGCAACAAGATGGGAACACTTATTATCTTATCATACTTGGATGATTAAATTTGCTGTCATATAAAAAAGAGGTATATTAATACCAAAAGACAGCTTTCTTACATCTAAATAGGAAATATATATATATATATATACTTCCCATATTTCCAATATATATAAAATAGTCTCTAATCAACTGTTCAGTTTTTGATGCACAATAATGAAGTGTAGTGATAGGCACCCAATCTGACCAAATCTTTAAGATATCTCTTCTATTAAAATTCAAGGTTCTGGCTGAAGAAGTAAGATTTAGAAAGGAGAGAGGCAGATAGATGGGTCCTAGAAAGCAAGCAATGAAAAAAACTAAAATCTATCTTAGTGTTTATAGGAAGAAGTGGTAGTGTTTTCTAGGGGCCTGTTGTGTGCATAAATCTCTATGATATTTGCTTGGATTTTTAAAATCCATTTTAAATTTATTTTAATTGTGGAAAATAAATGTAGCATAAAATTTACCATCTTAGCCATTTTTAAATGTACATTTCAGTGGTACTAAGTGCATTCATATTGTTGTGCTACTATCACCACCATTTACCCATGAACTCTTTTTTCATCTTACAAAATTAAAATTCTGTACCCATTAAATAATTATTTCATATATCCTCCTCTCCCAAACCTTGCAATCACAATTCTACTTTCAATCTCTATGAATTTGACTACTCTAGGTACCTCATTTAGTGGAGTCATGCAATATTTGTCCTTTTGTAACTGGGTTATTTTATTTAGCATAATGTTTTCAAGGTTCATCTATGTTGTGAGAAATGTCAGAACCTCCTTCCTTTATATACCCTATTGTATTCATCCATTCATCTGTTACTGCACACTCATTTTACTTCCACAAGTTGGTTATTATGAATAATGCTAGTATGAACAGTGGTGTGCAAATATCTTTGAGTCCCTCCTTTCGATTATTTTGAGTATATATACCCAGAAGTGAAATTGCTGGATCATAGTCTAATTCTATGTTTAATTTTTTTGAGAAATAACCATACTGTTTTCTATTTTTCTACAGTGTCTGCAGCATTTACTTTCCCTCCAACTGTGCACAGGTTTCCAGTTTCTCCCTGTCTTCACCAACACTTGTTATTTCCTGCTTCTTTAATAATAACCATCCTAGTACATAGGTGTCATCTCATTTACATTTCCCTAATAATTAGTGATGTTAAGTGTCTTGTTATCTGGTCATTGGTCATTTGTATGTTTTCTTCGATGAAATGTCTATTCAAGTCCTTTGCCCATTTTAAAATGTCTACTTTTTGTTGTTGATTTGTAGGAATTCTTCATATATTCTGTATATTAACCCCTTATCAGATCTATGATGTGCAAACATTTTCTGCAATTCCAGGAGTTGTCTATTTGCTCTATTGATTGTGCCCTAAATGCAGGGCACAGACGTTTTAATTTCGAAATAGTCTAATTTATCTTTTGTTGCCTGTGCTTTTGGTGTTATATGTAAGAAGTCATTGTCAAATCCAATGTCACAAACTTTTAGCCTATAGTTTCTGCTAAGACATTTATTGTTGTAGGTCTGTTATGGGCTGAACTGTATTTCCCTAAAATTCATATGTTAAAGCCCTAAGCTTCAGTAACTCGAAATAGAATCATATTTTAATATAAGATATTTAATTTTATTTATTTATTTTTACTGTTATTTTATTCATTTATTTTTTTGAGACAGAGTCTTGTTCTGTCACCCAGGCTGGAGTGCAGTGGCATGATCTCGGCTCACTGCAACCTCCGCCTCCCAGGTTCAAGCGATTCTCCTGCCTCAGCCTCCTGAGTAGCTGGGATTACAAGTGCTCGTCACCACTAATTTTTGTATTTTTAGTAGACATGGGGGTTTCACCATGTTGGTCAGGCTGGTCTCGAACTCCTGACCTCATGACCCGCCCGCCTCAGCCTCCCAAAGTGCTAGCTAGGATTACAGGCGTGAGCCACCGTGCCCAGCCAATATAAGATTTTTAAAAGGTGGTTAAGTTAAAATAAGGTCTTCAGGGTGGGCCATAATTCAATATGACTGATGTCTTTATAGGGAGAAAATATTAGACAAAGATCATGTCAAGTCACAACAAGAAGGCAGCCTCTGCAATCTGCAAGCCAAGGAAGAGAGGCCTCACCAGACACCAAACCTGCCGACAACATAATCTTGGACTTCTAGTCTCCAGAATTGTAAGAAAATGACTTTCTGTTATTTAAGCCCACCCAGTCTATGGTATTCATTATGGCATCCCTAAAAACTAGTACGGGATGTATGGAGTTAGTTTTTTTAATTAAACTTTTTGTTTTGAGATAATACAGATTTACATGTAGTTGTGTATCCTTCACCCAGTTTCTTCTAATGGTAACAGGTTATAGAACTAGAGTATAAATATCACAAGCAGGATATTGATACTTAGACAAGACACATGTTTTATTCAGATTTACCCAATTTTACTTTCACTTGTGCATATGCATGTGTGTGTATATATATACAGTTCTATACAATTTTATCATATGTGTGTATTCATTTATTAACCACCACAGTCAAATACTGGATCCCTTGTGTTGCCCTTCCATAACCACAAATTCTTAACATATGGCAATGGCTTAACTGTTCTCCACATTTATAATTTTGTCATTGTAAGAATTATATATAAACAAAATCATACATTATATAGGCATACCTTGAAGATACTGCAGGTTTGGTTCCAGATCACTACAATAAAGCAAATATCACAATAAATCAGTTCATGCAAATTCTTTGGTTTCCCAGTGCATATACAAGTTCTGTTTACATTATACTATAGCCTACTGAGTGTGCAAAAGCATTATGTCTAAAAAAATATACATACCTTAATTAAAAATACCTTTTTTAGTTAAAAGTTGCTAATGATTATCTGAGCCTTCAGCAAGTCCTAATCTTTTTGGTGGTAGAGGGGCTTATCTCAGTGTTGATGGCTGCTGACAGATCAGGGTGGTGGTTGCTGAAGTTTGAGATAGCTCTGGCAATTTCTTAAAATAAGGTAAAAATGAAGTTTGCTGTGTCACGTGACTCTTCCTTCCATGAACGATTTCTCTGTAGCAGAATCCTGCTGCTGCTTTATCGACTCAGTTTATAGAATATTCTAAAACCTTCGTTGTCATTTCAACAGCGTTCACGGCGTCTTCACCAGGAGTAGATTCCATCTCAAGAAACCACTTACTTTGCTCATTCATAAGAAGCAACTCCTCATTTGTTCAAGTTTTGCCGTGAGACTGCAGCAATTCAGTCACATCTTCAGGCTCCACTTTAGTTTTAGTTCTCTTACTGTTTCCATCGCATCTGCAGTTACTTTCTCCACTGAAATATCCAACCCCTCAGAGTTATTCATGAGGGTTAGAAGCAACTTATTCCAAACGCCTGTGGATGTTGATATTTTGACCTCCTTCTATGAACCATGAATGTTCTTAATGGTATCTGGACTGGTAAGTCCTTCTCAATTTACTTCTTTCAGATTTATCAGAGGAATATGATCTACAACAGCTGTAGGCTTACAAGTGTATTTCTTTAATAATAAGACATGAAAGTCTAAATTACTCCTTGATCCATGGACTTCAGAATGGATATTTTGTTAGCAGACATTAAAACAATGTTAATCTCCTTGTTTGTCTTCATCAGAGTTCTTGGGTTACCAGGTCTATTACCAATAAGCAGTAATATTTTGAAAGAAATCTTTTTTTCCTAAGCAGTAAGTCTCAACAGTGATCTTAAAATAGTAAACGGCCGGGCACGGTGGCTCACGCCTCTAATCCCAGCACTTTGGGAGGCCGAGGCGGGTGGATCACGAGGTCAGGAGATCGAGACCATCCTGGCTAATGCGGTGAAACCCCATTCCTACCAAAAATGCAAAAAAATTAGGCGAGCATGGTGGCGGGCGCCTGTAGTCCCAGCTACTCGGGAGGCTGAGGCAGGAGAATGGCGTGAACCCGGGAGGCGGAGCTTGCAGTGAGCCGAGATCGTGCCACTGCACTCCAGCCTGGGTGACAGAGCGAGACTCTGTCTCAAAAAAAAAAAAAAAAAAAATTCAGTAAACATGCTGTTAACAGAAGTCCTGTTATTCAGGCTTTGTTGTTCCATTTGTAGAGCACAGGCAGAGTAGATTCAACATTACTCTTAAGGGCCCTAGGATTTTCAAAATGGTAAAAGAGCACTGGTTTCAACTTAAAGTTACCAGCTGCATTAACCTCTAATAAGAGAGTCAGCCTGCTTTTTGAAGCTTTGAAGCCAGACATTGACTTCTCCTCTATAGCTGTGTTAGTCTTCAATAGCATCTTTTTCCAACAAAAGGCTATTTTGTCTACATTGAAAATCTTTTGTTTAATTTAGCCTCCTTCATCATTAATTTTTGTTAGATCTTCTGGATACTTGCTATAGCTTCTCCATCAGCACTTGCTGCTTCACCTTGTACTTTTATGTTGTGGAGATGGCTCCTTTTTTCAAGCCTCATGAACCAATATTGCTGGCTTCTTCTGTGGCTTTCTCACCTCTCTCAGCCTTGACAGTATTGACAGTTATGGCTTGGCCCTGGATTAGGCTTTTTGGCTTAAGAGAATATTATGGCTGGTTTGATCTTCTATCCAGACCACTAAGACTTTCTCCATTTCAGCAATAAGGCTTTTTCACTTTCTTATAATTCATTCATTCACTGGAGTAGCACTTTTGATGTCCTTCAAGAACTTTTCCTTTGCTTCCACAACTTGACCAGGTGTTTGGCATAAGAGGCCTAGTTTTCAGCCTGTCTCAGCTTTTGATATGCTTTCCTCACTAAATTTAAATATTTCTAGCTTTTGATTTAAAGTGAGAGACATGCAACTCTTCCTTTCACTTGAATACATAAGAGGCCATTGTAGGTTAAAATTGGCCTTATTTCAATATTGTGTCTCAGGGAATAGGGAGGCCTGAGGAGAGGGAAAGAGATGGGAGAGATGTGAGAGTAGCCTTATCAATGGAGCACTCAAAATGCATACATTTATCAATTAAGTTTGCTGTATTATCTACAGAATTTATGGCACCCTGTAACAATTACAATAGTGACATCAAATATTACTCATTACAGATCACCATAACAGATATAATAATAATGAAAAAGTTTGAAATATTCAGAGAATTACCAAAGTGTGACACAGAGTCACAAAGTGAATACGTGCCATTGGAAAAATGGTATGTCAGACTTGCTTGATACAAGGTTGTCATAAACCTTCAAGTTGTAAAAAAATCTCAATCTGCAAAGTACAATAAAGCAAAGCACAATAAAACAAGGTATGACTGTATAACCGTTGGGAGTTTCTCTCAGTATAATTCCTTTGGCATTCTTCCAGGTTGTCATTTGTATCAGTAGCTCATTCCTTCTAACTGTTGAGTAATGGTCTATGGTAGGTATGTAACAGCATTTAATTAGCCATTTACCTGTTAAATTACATCTGGGTTACTTAGAGTTTTGGGCTATTAGCCTTATATCAACTATTTTATTCTTTACTTTTGTTTGTTGCCCTGTTCCTCTTTTCATGCCTTCCTGTGGGTTAATTGAACATTTTCTAGTTTTCCATTTTGATTTGCATATACTGTTTTGTGTTGTATCTCTCTGTATAGTTTTCTGAGTAGCTGCTCTGTATGGAGTTCTTAAAATCAATTTTCCTAATTGCCTCTTAAGTTAACTATTAGTATTCCTATATCACAGATAAGAAAACTGAGGCTGAAACAGTATGTAGCACATCCCAGATCACATAACTAGTAAGTGCAGAGCTAGAATCTGAACCTAAGTCTGTCTTACTTCAGAATCTACTGTCTTGCTACCATTGGCCGCAGGGCAAAGTGGGAAAGCCTCACTCATTATAAGCCATCTTTACTAGGGAGGAAATTGACAAGATTTGGAAGCACTGAGTAAGGATCCAAAATGTCGTATCTCAAGGCTTTTGCTCTTGTTCTTCCTTCAGTCTGTGATGCTTCTTCTTTAGTCTCTTTCTACCTATCTAAACCCAGCTTATTGGAATGCAGCCACCTCTATTAATCCTTCCTCAATTGCCTTACCTCTCCACTGTAGAAAACGATTGTTTTCCTTTGGTTTCTGCATAGCAGTTTATTTATACCTCTCTCCTGTCCTGGATTCTGGCTAGCTATTCATATACTCCTTGCTTCCTGTCTGATTGGAAAAGCTTTGAGAAAATGAACTAAGACATAATTAATCTTTGTCATCTCTAGCTAGAACAGTATCTAGCATGCAGTAGTTGATCTAGCAAATATTTACTGAGCTCAGTGAAACTGAATTAGTACTTACAAGTTCTGAGTAAATCTGCTAAGTTATTTGGAAGGAGAGTTAACAAGAACCTTCCTAGATAATTAACAGATAATTACCTCCTTGATAGAGTATATCTTTTACTTGTGTCACTGAGAATTTTCAAGAGTTGATAAGTAGAAAGCAGATCAATTCAATTAATTAACAGGTGGGGAATTCCTCGCTCCTATTTAGAAAATTCTTCAGGTTATAAAGGTTTCATTTAAAAAATTGTGTAAAGCTCAAATATCCTGGTACCCACAGAAAGAAGGAAAGAGTTTTTTTTTTTATTTTAATCATTGTTGATCAAACATGGTGAAATATCTCTTTCAGGATTATCTTTAAATTCAGAAAAAAGATAAGCTAGCAAGTGTTTACCAAGATCACATATTTAAAACCTACTCTAGGGGGAAAAAAGTCATTTCATCGACATAATGACCCTTTTATACGTTTAAGCAGTGCTTTGCTTTAAAAGCCATAAAAATATATGTACAGTAATACAGTAATATACTCATCTCTCATTCTAAAACAACTACTATAAACCATGATTTGTAAGAGTTTTAACATAAACACTTTACTAGGAGGGCATGAATACGATTTATATTGCTGTACTATTCCTTCCTAAGTGCTTCTTGAAGTCCATTTTCCTCATAAGTTGTGACTTCTCAAGTAGAATAGAAGTACTATTGAATGTTATTAATGCAACTCTATTTTTAAAAAATAAATTAAATTTGATTTTTTGAATATGACTAGTCAAAAGAGGAAGAATTGCATGAATCTTTAATTTTAATTTAACTAGGAATAAATATATACACAGTGATTACTCATCCTTAAGATTAATAATCATAAATCTTCAAGTTAAAGAGATCTTGACCATAGCTTAGTGTTACCCAGATGAATTAGTCTGACTGTACACTGCAGAGAATTATAAAATGATCCAAGATTCATAAGTATGCACAGTGCTTTACAGTTTATAAAATGCATTTAAATGGTCATGATGGGAGAGCACAGATTTGGAGACTAAAGTTAGGGAAGTTGTTTAATATCTGGGCAATTTCATTTCCTCTTTTCTAGCACCTAATCATCAATGGTTCATTACCTACAAGGTATGAACATACTATTTTACAACATATGTGCTCTTCTCTTGCTCCAGTGACCTTTGTCTGTCTCCCCTCATGTACCTTGTATTTCACCGCCCATTTTTCAATTCATGCCATGTTTCAAAACGACTTCACTTTGCCCTCACTTTGCTTCTTTCCATCAAACTAAAGACTGTTTGTGTCCTAAAGAGAAGCCTGAGTTTCATGTCTCTTACAAAATTATCTAAACTACTCCAAAATTTCACATGCTGTCTTTCTTCTATGTGCCACATATTCATTCATCAAGCATTTGAGTTCATAGGTACTTTGCTACCTACGGTAAGCTGTATTCTCTGCCTGCAGCATTTTCAACATTTTTTAGATGCATTGCTCATAGTAGGTGAAATGAAGCAAATACACTCTGCATCCAACCAACATTATAGACATATGTATAGCCATAATATTTCTGCATCCAACCAACATTATAGCCATGTATATAGTTAGGGAACATCCAGGAGGGACTCAACTTCCTATTTTTGGTTGTTCTTTGGGGTAACTATTTCTCAAAAACTCCTAGTTAGCATGAATCATATCACATCCTCCACTAGAATATAAATCCACAAAAATAAATACTCTTTTTTTCTTACTGTTGTACTCCAGATAACTAGAGCAGTACCTGGTCCAGTGTAGGCACTGAATTATGTTGGTTGCATGCAGAAATCTTAGAGTTATTTGCTTCATTTTGCCTACTATGAGCAATGCATCTAAGAAATGTTCATGACATATTTGACAAATGAATTTTAATAAGACAGATATATCTTGGTCCTAGATATTTCAATCTTCACTATTATCTGTACTTTCACTAAGGAGCAAGACATAAGTAGGATTTAAAATGTGCAGAGAAGAAAATGTAGCAAAAGACAAAAGCATAGGTCTTGGATGGCTGTGCTCCTTTTTTAAATCCTCTATCTGAAAAAATTTTGACATGAAAATAAAAATTAAATTTAATTCTTCTTTTATTGATTATTTTTTATTTCATACATTGTTAGGTTAAATTGTTATCCTTAGCTTTAATATTTTTACTTTGAAAGATGCTATTGCCAAAAATAAAAGCTAAATAGTTTTTCAAAGATAATTTTTCTTTTTATCAACATGAGACTTAAGACACTCTTCTTAGTTGAATAATCTCAATGTCGTTTTTCCTCTATGTGTCATGCAGGACATGAATGACAAGGGACCAGCAACAGAAGTCTTGCTAAATAGGAGGGAGTCTGACTGCATCCTTATCAGAAAGAGGGTGAGCTGGCAAAGTCAAGAAGCAAATTTAGGAAAATTAATTGAACAATAGCGAAAATGCAAGTTCATTAAAGTTTAATAAAGGCAAAAGAGAAACTGGTAATTCCCATTAATAAACAATCAAGTTGTTGGGTTTGTTGGGTTTCGTTTTTTTTTTTTTTCCACTTACTTTTGTTTTTGTTTTTGTTTTAGATGGAGTCTCACTATGTTGTCCAAGCTCGACTAGATAGACTAGAACTCCTGGGCTCAAGTGACCCTCCTGCCTCAGCCTCCCAAGTAGATGGGATCACAGGTGTGTATCACTGCATCCAACTCATATAATCAAGTTCTGAGCAACTTATGCTCTCAAATATTATTAAATGATACTCCCAAAGGAACTCTTACATGCCAGACTTAGATTTCCATACATCTGCTCAAGATAGAACATTTGAATTTGACACATGGCTTGTTGTCTGACAGCCAAAAATTCAGTTTTGGCAGCATCAGTGTCTTTGTCCACAGTAGAACAACATTTATGCCATTATTTCAATATATTATTACAATGTCTTTTCAACATTGTTTCTTATAACCCCAAAACTTTTCAAAGGTGTTGCTTGTTTAGGAAGGTGGGAAAAAGGGGTAAGAGTGATGAAGTAGGAAGTAGGGATTTTTAATTTTTAAAACATAAACTTTTTAATTTATGTTTAAGACAACACAAGATTTTGTTTTAAAAAGTTGTTGCTAGAAAAAGAGCTTGAAAATTACTGCTTTTTAAAACAAGAGTGAATATGGAAATAATAAGTGTTGATACTAATGATGAAAATCATAAGTATCATACATTTAAAATTGTTGCAAATATAGAAAACAATAGACCTGCCAACAGCAAAACATTTTTAGCCTACAATACTCATTGCTTTTAAGCTGGGAGACTATCTATTCCTCGGCGGAAGAATGGGGAAATTAAAGAACATGAATAAAATGCCACGAATATACTGTGACTGCATTTAACAAGGGAGGTGTGATGAGGAATTTAAAAAAAAATTTTTTTAGCTTTTTTGGAAACAAAGTCCCATGGTTGAAACACACAAACATGTTCAAGTTTGCTGCACATTTTCAGGAATACAGTGTATTCGAAAGAAAGTGGCCTGCACTATAAATCACGCAGGTAGGAATTGTTCTGAGCCCAAGAAACTTCAACATCTCAGAACTGGCTAACAACTTTTAAATCCTATAAAAGAAAGTTTTGACTCGGGTCTGTTTTATGACTGCCTCTGGGACCATGACACTGATATGCAGGATTTTTCAGCCTTGACACTATTGACATTTAGGGTAGGAAAATTCTTCATCATGAAAGGAGTTGTCTGAGCCTTGTAGTATGTTTCAAAGCATCCTTGACCTCTACCACTACATTCCAGTAGCATCCACCCTCTCCCACCCCATCTCCAACTTTCTCTCCACCCTGAAGAGTGACAAAATGTCTCCAAACAATGCCAAGTGTCCCATGGTTGTATATTGCCTCTCTAGAGAACTACTGATATAAACCATAGGACCAAGCCTGACAGAAGAGCATAACCACAAAGTGATGCTAGGATTACTTCACATGCTTTCTGGACTAAAGAAATCCAAATGAAACATTATTGGTTAAAGTAATTGTGTTTCAGTACCTAACACTTTCTCAACTGTTATAGTTTAGGTCTTGCTTTCCAAGCATTACTAAATGGGCAAATTCAGCTGAGACCATTATGTTAATATTGTCGACTTTGTTAGTTTATAAGACATAATTCTACTACTATCTTGTACTTCAGTTTGGTGTTTTATGACCTATAAATATAACATCTAGGTGAGAGGTTTATACTTTCATGTAAGTGTCTTTGAATGTACCTTATAGGTAAAATTAGTGCTATAAAATATGACCTCTTGAATTTCACTGGGTTTTAAATAAGGATTGTTGATAACTTGAAAACTCTTGTCTTTAATTTTTAATAAAAGTTCTAAGTATGTCAAATTAAAAATTGTGGTAGCTTAATTTTTATTCTATGAATAATTTACAACACAGATGGAACTCATTGACAGCTCTTAGGACCTTTTCAACAAATATTAAGTTAGCATCTACCAAATGTGAGGCATAAGAAATGAAGTGCTGAATGCTAATTTAATGCCTCTTAAAGACCTCTCTGTCTGAAGTTTGTGTGTTTACCATCTTTTTTTTTTTTTACTACTTATTATGTATAATTTTTACTAACTCAGACTGTTGCTGTTTGTTGCTACAATCACTTGGAGATAAAACTTACTTTTGTAAGTTTGAGAACTAAATCTCCATATCTAATCAGGATCTCTTCTAGGCTCCAGAAGTTCATCTCCAACTCTTTACGAGGAAGTTCAGTTTAATATTTTTATTTGCACCTGAAATGCAACAAATAAAAACGATCTTTATTCCACTCTTCATCCCCTGAGCTTCTATCAGATAGGTATCTCAGAATTTCTAGTCTGTGATACTGTGGGAAACAGAAATCTTGATGCTTTTTATTGCCACTCAACAGACCAGGTCTGGATCTGATCTATTGCAATAATTTTGTCTTGTCTACCAGCGCCTATCAAAATAAACTATACTTTGGTTGTCATTCAAGGCCTTTCTTAGACTATAAAAAGCCTACCTTTATATTTGGTTTGTCTTTTGACCCTTGACTCGAGCCAGGCTGACTTCCTATTTTCTGAATCCACCATGTACATTCCTGCCTTTTCACTTCTCTCATCAACACATTCCAAAACGGTTGCTGACATGAAGTCATCCAGATTTTGGTTTATAGCAATTTAATCTGTTTTCTGAATTCAGTTATTCTATATCATTTAACGTAAAAAACTTTATGTCGGTCCTGCTTAAAATCATCTAGTGCTTTCCACTGCAGTTAAAATATACTAAATAATATGGGTCATGACAGCTCCTTCAAATTTAACTGGGCATACTGTTTTTGTCTACTAGGGCTGGAAGTTCTAAAGTTGAACCATTCTCTCTTAAATCATTCTCAAATAAACTGACCACCTTTCCCAAAGGCATGTCTAAGTAATCAGCTTGTACTTCTCTTTCTGTGTAGACTATAATTCCACAGTTCATCATATGTTTCCTCTTTGTCATGCTTCAGTTCAAATTCCATCTTCTCATACAAGACTCTCCTGATTACCCAGTGTAAAATTCCTGCCTTCGCCCTGTTTTACTTTCTCTATAGAATTTATTTCCATGCATAATTAATTTGTGGGTTGTTTTTTTTTCTCTTTAACACAGGGAAGTTACTTCTCTGGCTTACTCTTTTATCTCCAGAGGTTTGAACAAACTTACAAACAGTGGTAGTTTAAAAAATATTTGTAGAATAATTGAATGAGTAAGTTCATGTTAAAAGTAGACCAAAGGTTTCCGCTTCCATGAATAGCCAAGCTGTTATTATATCAGCTTTCTTGTAGATAACTATAAACTATAGACACACACACACACACACACACACACACACACACACACACACACACACAGCATTGCTCTAGATTTCACTCCAGTCCGTGCCATAAAATTGACTAAAACTCTGATAGAAACTTGTAGTCTTGCATGAAGTGCCAGATGATGATTTTGAGTCAACATGAAAAGTGAGGGAGAAAATTTTCAGAGAGAAGAAATCCATCAAGGAAGAACTTTAAATGTAGTGCCTAAACTCTGCCCAAATTTCTTGATGTGCCCTGAACTATGAATATGCAAGACATAGGCAAAGCAGTCTACCTAAGTCTGAAAGAAATGAACTGAAAAAGCTGCCACCCACCAGAGGGAAGACAAAATTGGCCAAGGCCTCTGTTGCAACTGAATCACAATTGACCTTCTCTCTACCCAACCTTGGTTCTCATACATCCTTATGGATTGTTCCCAAAAGCACTTTTGTTATGGATTTGTTCCCAAAAGCACTTCCTAGTAAATCACCTGCATGCTAATCTTTACCATAGAGTTTGTTTCCAGGGAATTGAATATAAGATAATAACAGACATTTGAAAGCAGACCCCACCATTTACTATCGAAGCTGCTTCTTTAATTCTTTGGGTAAGTTTGAAGCTTTCATGGATTTTATGAAGATTTAATGAGGAAGTAGACATGTGAGTAATGTTATATGTAACACTCTCCACAGAACTAAGCCTTATTTAAGACAAAAAATTTACAAAGGTGTTACTTAACTGGTGTTTTCTATGTTGATCAACTAAGACTCTATTTTTTAAGCACACTTTTTAATCTGATGTCATTATACATTAATGTGAATTAAATGCAAAAATTATAAGTGTACGGCTCAATGCATATGCACAGCTATGAAACTACCACTCAGAGAAATCTATGAAACATTTTTCAGCACCCCACTCCTCACTTAATACTGCCACCAGAGACAACAATTACTCTGATTTTCATCACTATATATCAGTTTTTCCTGTTCTTGAACCCATATGGGTGCAATTGTACAGTATATGCTATTTTATGTCTGGTTTTTCCCACTCAACATAACTGGGTTCACTTATGCTATTGTGGAAATTAGTAGTATGTTCTTTATTTACTTATTTATTAATTTATATATATATGTATATATATATATTTTTTTGAGACAAGGTCTGGCTCTATCGCCCAGGCTGGAATACAGTGGCATGATTTTAGCTCACTGAAAACTGCACCTGCTATGCTCAAGCCATCCTCCCACCTCAGCCTCTCGAATAGCTAGGACTACAGGTGCATACCACCATGCCCGGCTAATTTTTGTATTTTTTTTGTAGAAACAGGGTTTTGCCATGTCGCCCAGGCTGGTCCCAAACTTGTGAGCTTAAGCGATCTGACCACCTTGGCCTCCCAAGTGCTGGGATTACAGGGGTGAGCCACTGTGCCTGGTCTAGCAGTTTGTTCTTTTTTTAATCATAGTGATTCTTATAAAAATATATCACAATTTACTTACCTATTTTACTCCTTATCACTTGTTGATTCTTGTGTTTGGCTATATAATAAAGCCACTGTGAACACTTTTGTACATGTCTTTTAGCAGATACATGAACTCATTTATCTTAAATAGATGCCTAGGAGTGCAATTGCTGAATTATAGGATAGGTTTATTGGTCAAATGTATCTTGATAAAACCTGCCCAATATTAGGATTTGAATCAATACACTCTGTTAAATAATATACATATATACATATATATATATGCTACTAGTTAAATTAAAATATATAAAAATTACAAAGATTATGAATGAAACCTGTGAATGCTCAGCAAGACTGAAGTGAAAAGCAGAGAAAATAATCATCTAAAAAATGAATAGAAAACACAAGTTCATTTCTCTTGTTCAATGTAGCTACACAAACACTGGGAATCAGTCTAACCAGCATTTTGTTCTACAGTTCTTCGTCAGACCTGCACGTTTGCTTTTAATTTACAGATAATACATAGAAAGACATATTGAGTATGACACCTCAGGTTGTCCTGAAGGTTGGATGAAGTAGTTGAAAACCCTGTCACTGATCTGGCTACAATGGGCTGGGCAGTAATGATACAGCAAAAAGAAAAGAAATAAAAGTATAACAGAATTAGAAGACCCTCACAATGGTTGCACTGTGAGAATATTCCTTGTTGAACATGAAAACAACTTATTAAATATTAAAATGGCAGCATATTAAAATGGCATCATCTTGAAGAAGACATTTACAAAAATAGAAGCATGGTTAAGGGAAACCAATAAGCAGAAATGGAGCCATTACCAGGGTTAGGACTGCAATCAGCAAGCATAGGAGTTTCGTTACCAGAATCTGGAGAAGCTAGCCCAATAAAAACTGTTGTCTTCAGTGGATGAAATCAACCAAATGGTCGCACTGTGGCAAGGAGAGAGTTGGAGATGTAAATATCCTAACCTCATTCACTTTCTGCCTTCTGAACAGCTGGAACTTCTCACTGGCAAATTGCGTGTGTCACTTCTGAATTATTTTCATAGCCAATAATTTTAAAGCTAAAATTAATAGGTCATAGGGTATGGATTTTTAAATATCTTAATATGTTGTCAAATAGTCTTAAGGGATGGTTACACTGTTATATGCACTCAAAAGGATATTAGGACAGTAGCATTTGTAATAACTGGACAGGTAGAACATTTTCTCTTATACTTTAATAGACCATTAGTTTTTCTCCTGTGAATATTTTCTCTGTATATTCTCTACTTCTTTTAACAGTAGAGTGCTAGTGTTTTCCCTAATAATTTGCTAGGGCTCTCAATCTATTAAGAATATAAATATTTATTTATTTAAGCTAGATTTGCTACTCATTCAATCTTTTAAGATTTTTTTTCCTACTGACAGTGCTTAGGGAGTTATTTCTCTTTCTGAAATCATTTAAAATTGTGTATTTCCTGGTTTACAGTACCATAGCGATTTTTCTGACTCAGAACTTCTTAATCTATCTGACACCTTTCAAATATTTATATAACAGTTGTACCATTTGGGAACATGATTTCTCTCTTCATTAATTTCTTATATGTGTTATCAAAATGCTGTTTTTTTCATCTTTCTGCCCTTCCTTCCTTCCTTCCTTTACTTCCTTCCTTTCTTCCTTCCTTTCTTCTCATACAGGTAGGATCCATTTTTTGTAGAGTGATTCCTAGGATTTTTTTTTTGTTTTCATTTGTTTTTTTCTGTAATAAAGAAAACTGTGGCTGGGCATGGTGGCTCACGCCTGTAATCCCAGCACTTTGGGAGGTGAAGGTGGGCGGATTACCTGAGGTCAGCAGTTCAAGACCAGCCTGGCCAGCATAGCAAAACCCCATGTCTACAAAAAAATACAAAAGTTAGCTGAGAGTAGTAGTAAGCACCTGTATTCTCAGCTATTTGGGAGGATGAGGCAGGATAATCACTTGAAGCCAGGAGGCAGAGGTTGTAGTGAGCCAAGATCATGTACACTGCATTCCAGCCTAGGCAACAGAGCAAGACTCTGTCTCGAAAAAAGAAAAAAAATTGTGACAAGCATGCTGTGAATTTTTTTTTAAAAGGTTAAGGTAAGATAGGAAAATAGGAGCCAGTTGGGTAAATAAAATTCCAAGTAGAGGGAATATCATATGTGATAGTCATCTAATGACAGATAGAATGGTACATTATTTTAAAGCTATAAAAAGGACGGAATTGTTGAAACAAAATGACAGAAGAGCAATTAAAGTTGAACCTGAAGAGGTAGGCCAAGGCCAGGCCACAAAGGGCCTTTGGTCAATTTATGGATATAGATCTTTATTTCAGAAACAAAAGAAAAGCATTTGGGAGTTAAATGATGAATAAAGAATGATATAGTTCAATTTTTAATTTGAAAAGAACTTTTGTTTGCTGAGCCCCATAAAATTTTTGACGAGCCTAGTTAGGCGGCAACTGCAGCAATTCAAGAGGAAGGCTTAGGAAGGTAACAGTGGAGAATAAAGTAAAATCAATAGAATTTCATGCTGAAGTGGATAGAGAGCATTAGAGAACAGAACCTTCATTGAACTTAGAAATACCCATGGTCTTTTGTGTTCTTTCCTCTGTTATGTGATGTTCCATAAGAACTAGGTCCATTTTCGTATTCAGGTCCATTTTCCAGCCCTCTGTTTTTTTGTTTGTTTGTTTGTTTGTTTTTAACAAACACTGCACACTGCATTCACTCAGCTCACTTTGACTGGTCAGCCAACAGGAGGCCTTAAGGAGATTGAAAGATGAGAGAAAAGAGAAATCAAGGAAATTTTTTCTTCCTTCTCTTCCTGGAGTGGTATCTTCAGTCATGAACGTGTTTCCCTATGACTGTGGTGTACGTTAAACAGGTCTAATGTGTTTCTAGCTTCCCCAAGGACTTCAGCCCCTAGAGTTCCATAGCACGTCCTCCCTTGGACCTGCAGCCTAAGGTCAATACTAGCTTCCCGCTATTGCTAACTTCTGGTTTGCCTACATATGTTCTACTTGACTTTTCAGCTACTTCATCACTTATGTAACCAAATCGCCTCTATATTAAATACTTAGAGAGGTTTCTATTTTCCTGCTTGAAGTCTTAGTGATATAAGCCTCAAAGCTCAAATCTAGAATTAAGAATTATAAGTGTCAAAGATCTACACCTCAGGCTTGACTCTCTCTGCCCATTTAAGTCAATGTAGAGGTGCACTGTACGGATTAAGAGAAGCAGTAGTGTAATAAATTAAGCACTTAAGCTCATTTGGTTCACCAGGCAGCCCTCTAGCTCACAGTTCTTTCTTTATAAAACAGAAATGTTTTTAAAAAGTAAGAGTCATTTTTATATACCTAACCAGTAGGGAGGCCAGTTTTGATACGGAATTTAAAATTTGTAGCTTTATGCTTACCCTTTATAACATGCTAATTATGGAAAGTAAACATTCTGAATCAGGTGGTCAGTTCTATACAATTTTGATCTCTTTCAAAATACTCTTTCAACTTACAGTTGAAAATTGTAAATAATCATATAAAATAATTATTTTATCAAAATTTATGTTAGTTCAACAGTCAAGCATTTATCAAGTACCTACTAAATTAGAGACACAATAGCACATTTTTTACATGTATTTGATTTCATCTCCCTTGTTTGTTACAATAAAAAATTTAGAAACTGATACCCAGAGAGGTTGATCGAATTGCAGAAAGTCATTGCAATAGACCTTAAAGTCACTCTTGTGATATGCTATAGCCAATCTGTTTTACTTTTGGCATGCTTTAGACCAAATATATCTTCTGGGTTTTTGTTTGTTTGTATGTTTCAGTTGGTCCGGATACCAAATAGACATCAAAAGGAAATGACATATTAGATCATGCAACTTAATGAAAAACAGCAATATTATAATTAAAATATTTCAACATATGGCGGCAAAGTGGAATTGTCTAAGAGATTTTACATCACATTGAAAGACTAAATCTTTTTCTGCACTGAAGTCTAGCAGTTTGAGCAGATTGAAAAAGTTTCTGTATCAGATGGCTTTCTAAGTTTCATGCATAGAAACCAATTCTGGCTAAATTATTAAAATAAAAATTTGAAAGAAAATCATCTTCATACGATCTACAAAAGTTCAGTTTTTAAAACCTTTTCAGCCAGACCAGGATAAACTTTATCAAATAGCCCTATCCAGGAAATGGCACTTCTATGTAAAGAAACAGGACATGTTGTTTTGCCTTAACAACAAACTGTAGGTGAAGGGAGATTAATAGTTCAGAGTCCGTGAGTCGGGGGCACCAGGAGCCTGTTTCAATCCAGCCATGCTGGTGGTCACCTTGCCCCTTAGGTAAATGTTTATGTCAACGCATTTAAAGAACTGTAATAGTAGTGGAATGAATTTGTTATAGGTGATGATGATCGATCCTGAGGAATAATTGCCTACTATCATGGCACCATGAGGGACCACTGTGACATGATCAGATGATAAATTTAATAAAATAAAATCTTTTTAGTGTCTGTTCAGGTTTCATCAGGAGCTTATATTGGAAACAGTGATGAGCAGAAATGACTAGTACAGCAGAGGCTGTTGCTCTGATAAGGCACATGTCTGGTTGTGTGGGGCTTATCTGGTGTCTGTGGTTGATGAAGACATTATCTTCAGTTCCTAGGAGCGCACTGGCATTCACTGGTCTCCAAATACATCTTCGAAGATGGTTCTGAAGTAACACTGGGTCTCAAGCCTAGTGCAGACGGAAGAATATTGAGTACATAATGATATCCATGTCCTGATCTCTGAAACTTCTGAATATGTTACCTTACATGGTGAAGGGGATTTTGCAGATGTGGTTAACTTAAGGTCATTGAGATAGGGAGACTATCTTGGATTATCCAGGTGGGCCCAATCTAATCATGAGTCCTTAACATTGGAAAATCTTACCTATCTGCGGTCAAGAACAGATGTGTTTAAAGAAAAAGGGTCAGAGAGATGCAATGTTGCTGGCTTTAAAGACAGGGGAAGGAGGCCATGAGCGGGAAAAAACAAAACAAAACAAAACAAAACAAAAAAAAACAAACAAACATAGGCAGCTTCTAGAAAGTGTAATCAGCAATGAAACGGATTCACTCCTAAAGCCTGCAGAAAGGAACAGGTCTTGCCAACATCTTGATTTTAGCCCAGTGAAACTAGTCTCAGACTTCTGACATACACAACTGTAAGACAATAAATTTGTATTGTTTTAAGCCATTAAGTTTATAATTTGTTACAACAGTGTAGTGAGTTTAATGGTGATCACTCCAAAATACAGGTCCTCCTCCTAATTCCTGGAACCTATGCATGTGACTTTATTTGAAAAAAGAGCTTTGTGAGTGTAAGAATCTTGGTGGGTTAACCAGATGGGTCCTAAATTCAATGACACGTGTCCTGATAAGAGACACAAAGGAGAGGCACAGGAAGAAGAGCAGAAGGCCAGGTGAAGACAAAAGCAGAGATTACAGTTCTACAGCCACAAGCCAAGGAATGACTGGAGCCACCAGAATCTGAAAGAGACAAGGAAAATGTTTCCATAGAGCCTTCAGAGGGATGTGGCCCAGCTGACAGCTTGATTTTGACTTCTTGCCTGTAGAACTACAGTAGGATACATTCTTGTGGCTTTAAGCCACTAATTTTGTGATACTTTCTTACATCATCCCTAGGAAAGTAATACAGACTGCAATAAAAATACACCTTGGTAGCAGCAATGCCAGGACTCACTCCGAAACAATCTGGAAGTGATGCAGATCCCTGGCCTTGGGAGGACACCTGAGTTGGCTCCAGTAATGAGGCAGGCCCTTACTTGGTCTGGCCCATCGCACATAAGAAAGTGCTGAGGTGATTCTTGGACCTCTCAGGAGACGGCATCGCTAAGGCAATAAAAGACAGGAGTTCTTGTCAACATGGAAAGGTGGTTACTAAAGCAGTGACAATAACAAAGCTAGACAATAATAGCTAGTGCTTACTCATGTGACGCACTATTCTAAGCACTTTACGTATATTAATCCACCCGTTCTCTACAACAAATTTCTTAAGTAGGTAGTAAAAATACTCCCCATTTTGTAGATAAGGGAACTGAGGCACAGAGAGATATAACTTTCCCTTTGCTGTTTTTCTGTATTGATTTATGAAAAGTTATATATTAAAAACTTTATATATTGTATATAAACATGTTTTGCAAGCTTTTTTTAGTTTGTCTTTTGACTTTTCTCATGATATGTATTTTTAATATCCTAAATATTATTTAGTTACGTGTATTGGTCTTCTGTATTTTGTATATTGCTTAGAAAGGGCTTTTTGTTTTTAAGGGTTAAAAAATAAATCACTTACTTTAAGAAAAATATTTACATTTTGGTTCACCCAAAATTGTTTTATAAAGCTGGGGATAGGAATCCAACTCCCCTTGTCCCCTGCCAAATAGTTGATCAGTTTATCCCTAATGATCCTTCGTCTAGCAATCTGGATATTTCTGGAGATTCCTCAAAGTCTAACAGTTTATAATTCTAAAAGCTAAGGATTATAATTAATCTCAGACAAATCATTGGGCATAGCAAAGACTAAGTTTTGGATTTTAAGCAGATATGAACACTTTATTAACAGATTCATCATGTGGATGGGTTGGGAATACAGACTCTTTCTAGTAATGGCTGCATTCAAACCCAGGGAGTCCTAGCCACTAGGCTACAGTGCCTCTAAAGTGAGCTAATTTGGGCCGGGCGCGGTGGCTCACGCCTGTAATCCCAGCACTTTGGGAGGCCGAGGCGGGTGGATCACGAGGTCAGGAGATCGAGACCAACCTGGCTAACACGGTGAAACCCCGTCTCTACTAAAAATACAAAAAATTAGCCAGGCATGGTGGCGGGCGCCTGTAGTCCCAGCTACTCGGGAGGCTGAGGCAGGAGAATGGCATGAACCCGGGAGGCGGAGCTTGCAGTGAGCCGAGATCTGGCCACTGCACTCCAGCCTGGATGACAGAGCAAGACTCTATCTCAAAATAATAATAATAATATAAGGTGAGCTACTTTGAGCCCTCAATAATAACAATAGTAATAAGAGCTAACATTTGCAGAGTGCTTAGGGACCAGACACTGTTCTAAGCATTTTACACATATTCATTCATTTTTATCTATATAATAGCTCTATAAGAGACAGCCTATTGATATCTGCATTTTGCAAAGGGACAAACTGAGGTATAGAGAGGTTAAGCAACTTGCTAATGCTCTCAGCAACAAATGCAAGAATTTCAGCCCTGATTTCCAAGCCATGGACTTAACCATTTAGCTATACTATTTGGGGAAATTTTATTTGTATCCTAAATGTAAAGGAGGTGAAGTCTTTTTTTTCATTAAAAATTCAAATTCATCTTGACAAACTGTCAAGACAATCTCTGATAAGAATTCAAACTTAAAGAAAAAGCTGAAAGTCCTAGGGACCCAAGGATCCATTAGTGTCATTCAGTGCTCTGCAGAGTTTAGGTGATATTAACAAGAGATATCACAGAGTAGTTGCTGGCAAAAAATTTATTATCTAATAGATCTAGTGTTGAGTCAACAATTTACTACAAACCAACTGTATGACTTAGGGCAAGTTATTTTCCTTTTAAATATCAATGTTTTATTTGTAAAATGTGAATAATAATACCTATTTCCTAGATTTGTTTCAAGGTTAAATAAGATAATTTATTATTTAACTACTTATGTCACTACTCACAGTGAATTATAAAAAGACCTTAAGAAATGTCAACAACTATTTTTAATAGTTATTATTATTAGCTGTATCAGATAATTTTCAATAATTGGTCAGGTTGCACATGAATTTTATAACATTTTTGTGCACCTATTATACATGTACCTGGAATTGTAGGAGAACTTGAGAATACAGATGTAAATAAGAAAACATTCATATTTTCAATAAGCTCAGAGCTTATGAATTTAATTTTTTTAAAAACGCTACAATATCAAACTTCAACAAAAACACTAAGTAGGCATTGATGAAATGCTTAACAGTAGCCAGTATTTTCAGCTTTACTAATAATTTTACAAATTTATTCAAAAAGTATTTGAGTTCCTTCCATGGGACCAGTTACTGTGCTAAGAGGCTGGTGAAATGACACAAAAATGATAAAAACAGTATTTGTTGACAGAGGAAAGAGAGCAATTGGAAGATTGTGATAATTGCTAATAAAATAGGTACTTTACAAGAGGGAGAAGGAAATTTAGCCTACTTTTTGCATCGTAAGTGTTTCATTTGGAAAGTAGGTAAATTTTAACTTCTCTTGTGATAGTCCAATAATTTTGACTGTAGTTGTTTGCTTTGTATGAGGAGGTGATGTAGATCCATGGTGATGCCACCAGAAAGTAGAACCTGGAAGATGCATTGCCTATGCACTGCTTTGGGTTCTGGGACTAGAGCTCACTGCACCGCCCTCAACCCCCTGAAAAATGAAAATGACACGAATCCAGTGGCAGACATTTAACTATTCACTCTGTGAAGTTTTCTGGAAAGCAGTATTTATGCTTTATTTTATATTTACATTTATTTATCGAAAAATCAATAGTTCACCTGTGACAGAACTACCAGCATTGCCACTCTCTTTTGTCTCCTTATAGGTTAGAGGCATGAAGACACAGAATGGTTTTAGGCAGGTTTATTTCTTAGAAGAAATCATGGAATCATGGAATCATAGACACCCACCTATGAGCAAGATTGACCAACATGGCTGCAATGAGTGGAATAATTCATAAAATAGCCTGTTTGTTTTCTAACTACTTTAGTAATAATAATGTAGTAATTCTGATAATAATAACTTTTATGTAGCAGTTACTCTCTGCCTGGAAGTGTTTTAGACAATACTTGAATTCATATATTAACCCATTTAATTTCCAAGATGGTCTTATGATTTAGACACTACTATTACCCTTGATTTACAGATAGAGAATCTGAGGCACAGAGAGGGTAACATGTCAAACATCACACAGCTAGTAAGTGGCAAATATGGAATTTGAACTTGATGGTCTCAAGAGTCTATATTCCCAACCCATCCACATGATGAATCTGTTAATAAAGTGTTCATATCTGCTTAATATCCAAAACTTAGTCTTTGCTATGCCCAATGATTTGTCTGAGATTAATTATAATCCTTAGCTTTTAGAATTATAAACTGTTAGACTGAGGAATCTCCAGAAATCATCCAGATTGCTAGACGAAGGATCATTAGGGATAAACTGATCAACTATTTGGCAGGGGGCAGGGAGAGTTGGATTCCTATCCCCAGCTTTATAAAACAATTTTGGATGAACCAAAATGTAAATATTTTTCTTAAAGTAAGTGATTTATTTTTAACCCTTAAAAACAAAAAACCCTTTCTAAGCAATATACAAAATACAGAAGACCAATACACGTAACTAAATAATATTTAGGATATTAAAAATACATATCATGAGAAAAGTCAAAAGACAAACAAAAAAAGCTTGCAAAACATGTTTATATACAATATATAAAGTTTTTAATATATAACTTTTCATAAATCAATACAGAAAAACAGCAAATAAAAATAGGTAGACATAAACATGCAGTTTGCAGAAATACTGTTGGAAACAGATGACAGATTTTAAAATGTCCAACCTAAATACAAAAATGAGGCTTGGTGGCACATGCCTGTAGTTCCAGCTACTCAGGAGGCTAAGGTGGACGGATTGCTTGAGCTCAGGAGTTCTAGGCCGCAGGGAACTAGGATGATGCCATTGCAATCCAGCTTGGGCAACAGTGAGACCTGTCTCAATAAAAAATTTAAAAATAAGTAAAAATTTAAAATTCCCAACTGTAATTATAATTAAAGCAATTTGAATTAAAATAGCAACATATAACCATTTTTCACAGATTGTAGAGGCAAAAATGTTTTAGATGGTATAAAGAAAGAAGCATTCTAATACTTTCATGGTAGTTGAAGACAGAACATTTTTGGAGGACATGTCAGCAGTATTTAGTGAAATTTTACTGCCTTTACACTATTTCCAATACAATATTGAGTAGAAGTGGTAAGAGCAGAAAACCGCCTGTTGTACCTAATTTTAGGGGGAAAGCACCCAGTCTTTTAACACTGAATATGTTAGCTGTGGAATTTATTGTAGTTGCCCTTTATCAAGTGGAGAATATTCCCTTCTCTTTCTAGTTTATCGAATGTTTTTATCATGAAGTGGCATTGAATTTTGTCAAATGCTTTTTCTGCATCTATTAAGATGACCATGTGGAGTTACTTAATTCTACTGATGAGCTATATTACGTTAATTGATTTTCAGATGTTAAACATTATCAAAATTAAAAGATTTATTCAAACACACTTAGGTTCTTTGTGGAGAACTTCAGAGCTCTTTTTTCTTATAGACTTTCTCTCCCCATGGGCTAAATCTCTGAGTTGCTTTCTGCACAGTGAACAGGGTGGTAGCCTCTTGTTTTCCTGGCTTGACTGTCCCAGCTTGGAACCTCTGTACTATGAGTGAGCTTGGGTGAAGGCAATTGGCTTCCAGTATTCTCAGGCAGCTGCACCTGGGGACCTACCTCATACTAGCAGGGGCTGTGTGAAAAAAGGGAGCTCCTCACCTCCTGACCATACTCACCATGAATTTAGTCTCTCTCATTTAGAGCTGGAGGGGGTGAGACATGTTGGAGGCCTGCCCCTCTATTCAATAAGCAATCACAGTAACGCTTTATTGGAATCTGAAGGAAGAGGGAGCTCCATCTCTTTGGACACACTGGCCAGGAGAGGAGCATCATGCTAAGTAGGTGTGGGGAGGAAGGAGAAGAAAGGACTGTAACCCCTTACCTCAGAAAATGCCGTTATTTGTCACTCTGTTCTCTGTGCTCCACATTGTATTCACTGTCACCAAATCATTTTAGCTGTGAAACGTTGATATGTGTGACTCTTTCCCCACTTGATTGAGCTCCTTAGGGACTTGTTTACCTGGAAACCCCACTGGAGACTAACACATAGTAAATGAGGGAGAATATTGATAAAAATGGCCAGAATTTCCAGGATTTTCACAGAATAAATATGGGTTTGATTGCCTTGAAAAGAATTCATTTACCTCCTACAAAGAAAATGAGTTTAAATAGATGAAATTTTTGAAGAGCATGTACAGAGACCAGACTGTTACTATACAAAGCTGCGGAGAAATGGACTAAGGAAATTTAAAGGCAATGCAGGTAAATGAGGGGAAAGTCTGCCAGTAATGAAAATAAATTACAAATATAGGGCCGGGCACGGTGGCTCACACCTGTAATCCCAGCACTCTGGGAGGCCAAGGCAGGCGGATCATAAGGTCAGGAGTTTGAGACCAGCCTGACCAACATGGTGAAACCCCATCTCCTGTCTGTACTAAAAATACAAAAATTAGCCAAGTGTGGTGGTGTGTGCCTGTAATCCCAGCTACTCAGGAGGCTGAGGCAGGAGAATCACTTGAACCCGGGAGGCAGAGATTGCAGTGAGCAGAGGTTGCAATGAGCCTAGATCCCACTACTGCACTCCAGCCTGGGTGACAGAGCAAGACTCCATCTCAAAAAAAAAAAAAAAAAAAAAAAGAAAAGAAAGAAGGAAAGAAAAAGAAAATGAAATTGCAAATATAAATTGTTCATCAGAACACAGCTGTCCTCATTCATAAGGTCAGCAAATCTACTTCAATTGACTTTAAAACTAAAGGAGACTCATTAAATTTAGAGTCATTGCGAATATCTTTCAAAATAAGAACAATTGCCCATTCAAAATTGTCAAAGAATAAAGCTATTAAGGTCTGTCTAATCAAGTTTGCAGGTCTGCATGTATGAGGCATGAAAAAGATATTCTTAACCCAGAAATAGGACCTTTACAAAGATTACAAAAGAGAATATGAAAAATTTTAGAAACAACTAGTCTTTCCATGAATTCCAATTGAGTAATAAACATTAAAATAAACAATAATCTTTATTGATAGAGAAAAGGGCTTGGCATAAAATCTTACAGTTCATCTAATCCAAACTTGTCCAACCTGCGGCCTGTGGGGTGCATGTGGCCCAGCATGGCTTTGAGTGCAGCTCAAAACAACTTTGTAAACTTTCTTAAAACATTATGAGGGTGTTTTGTGTGTGTGATTTTTTTTTTAAAGCTCAACAGCTATCATTCGTGTTAGTGCATTTTATATGTGGCCCAAGACAATTCTTATTTTTCCAATGTGGCCCAGGGAAGCCAAAAAACTGGACACCCCTAATTCTAATCCAAAGTTGTCATGAGGGAAATAAATGAAGGAAATTAAATTGGAAGATATTATAACTGAACCAAATGTACAAAGCTAGTATTGGAGCACATAGAACTAGAAGACATAAATTTCCAGTTTAGTTGAGACTATTTCTCCTTGTATTCATATGACGTTGTTGTGATTGTTTATTATCTATTCACTAGTTAATCATTTATGGAGTATCTGACTGGGGACAGGCTGTTAGTATCTAACTGTTATGGATTGGGGCAGTATGTAAGGAACAAAGAAAATTCTTACCTTCATGGAACTGATGTTCCAGGAGGGGGATACAGACAATGAACAAAGACAAATAAAAATATATCAGGTATAAATCCTACAGGCAAATAAAACAGGAAAGAGCAATAGAAAGTGCTCGAGATGGGCAATTACTATTTTAATCCAAATTACTATAACTCATAAAGAAAAATTACTCCTTTTGAAATTAATGAATCTCATATTCCAGTCTATGTATGTCTTCTTATTCTCCCTTCCTCTTTCTTTCCTTTGTTCTTTCTTCACCAAATCTTTCTTCATCATTCTTCTCTCAAACAGCTCCATAACATAGCAGAGAATACAAATAATATATTTTATTTATTGTGTGTTTTTCTGGCTTCTTTATTATACTTTAGTTTTTAGGGTACATATGCACAACGTGCAGGTTTGTTACATATGTATACATGCGCCATGTTGGTGTGCTGCACCCATTAACTCATGATTTAGCATTAGGTATATCTCCTAATGCTATCCCTCCCCCCTCCCCCCACCCCACAACAGGCCCTGGTGTGTGATGGTCCCCTTCCTGTGTCCAGGTGTTCTCATTGTTCAATTCCCACCTATGAGTGAGAACATGCAGTGATTGGTTTTTTTGTCCTTGCGATAGTTTGCTGAGAATGATGGTTTCCAGCTTCATCCACGTCCCTATAAAGGACATGAACTCATCATTTTTTATGGCTGCATAGTATTCCATGGTATATATGTGCCACATTTTCTTAATCCAGTCTATCATTGTTGGACATTTGGGTTGGTTCCAAGTCTTTGCTATTGTGAATAGTGCCACAATAAACATACATGTGCATGTGTCTTTATAGCAGCATGATTTATAATCCTTTGGGTATATACCCAGTAATGAGATGGCTGGGTCAAATGGTATTTCTAGTTCTAGATCCCTGAGGAATTGCCACACTGACTTCCACAATGGTTAAACTAGTTTACAGTCCCACCAACAGTGTAAAAGCGTTCCTATTTCTCCACATCCTCTCCAGCACCTGTTGTTTCCTGACTTTTTAATGATTGCCATTCTAACTGGTGTGAGATGGTATCTCATTGTGGTTTTGATTTGCATTTCTCTGATGGCCAGTGATGATGAGCATTTTTTCATGTGTCTTTTGGCTGCATAAATGTCTTCTTTTGAGAAGTGTCTGTTCATACCCTTCGCCCACTTGTTGATGGGGTTGTTTGTTTTTTTCTTGTAAATTTGTTTGAGTTCATTGTAGATTCTGGATATTAGCCCTTTGTCAGATGAGTAGATTGCAAAAATTTTCTCCCATTCTGTAGGTTGCCTGTTCACTCTGATGGTGGTTTCTTTTGCTGTGCAGAGCTCTTTAGTTTGATTAGATCCCATTTGTCAATTTTGGCTTTTGTTGCCATTGCTTTTGGTGTTTTAGACATGAGGTCCTTGCCCATGCCTATGTCCTGAATGGTATTGCCTAGGTTTTCTTCTAGGGTTTTTACGGTTTTAGGTCTAACGTTTAAGTCTTTAATCCATCTTGAATTAATTTTTGTATAAGGTGTAAGGAAGGGATCCAGTTTCTTTCTGGCTTTTATCAAGAAGGATATTTTGATGTTTTTAAAATGAATATACTATCAGAAGATAAGCATTGTGAAGAAATTTACAATATGATAAAACAAAATGAAAGCATACATGAAGTCCGGTACTTTTGCTAGAATTCCACGAATTTGGCTTTAGCTTTTCTAGTGAACAGAGAGGGGAGATGAATTAGCTATGAAATTCAAATGGCTACAAGGTGAAACAAATCAATTGCTTGGTGACACATGGCTACTTCTGATAGAATATTGCCACTGCTGGCCCTCCTTAAGAGAACATGTCACAGTAAAGTTAACCTTGTTCCCAATGTCATCTTTCTTCATTTGGTAGTTTCTGATTGAAAGAATTTAAGTGTGAAATATCCTAAAATACTGGATCTCATTATCTTCTTGATGGTGTCTACTATATGCCCAGGGAAATGTTACCTACTGTATTATAATAATCAACATGCACTATCACAAATTAAAATTACAGAGAAAACAGTGTTAACTATGGGCTGATATCATAGGCAATTTTTGTAGAAAGTATGATTTAAATTAATTTGCTAGAATTGGGAATGTGAAGAGAAAAAAGACAAAGGTTATCCAGGATCCAGTTGAGGATGGCAGCAGTAGGTTGGTATCATGATTTGTTTTGGAGACAGTAAGGAAATCATATTGACTTGAGCAGAAGCTTCATTTTATGAAACAGTGGGAGAAAAGTTTGTGACAGATAGTAAATGCTCTAGTTGTAGAGGGTAAGCTTGAATAGTATAGACTTGGTGCTTTAAGCTTCAGATTTTAAATTTGGTGTTCACTGGGTAGTTCAGGAGGCATGTAGACCTCCTAAAATTATTTATAATTGTGAATGAATATGTGAACTTATCCACATATGCATGATATGTATGCTCATCTTGAGAAAGTGCCTGTCTCATTCATCACTTTCTGAAAGGGACATAACCTGCTTATGCCAACAGCCAAACAACAAAAAGTATAGAAACATTGCCCCACAGTCACTGATTAACCATGGATGCTCATTAAGACTGCTGCTAGGCTTTGAAATCTTTGGGGCTACTAGCATAAAGTTATTTCCATTCCAAATTCGTGGAATTTTTGCAAAAGTACTGGACTTTTATGGCATGCTTTCATTTTGTTTTATCATATTGCAAATTTCCTCACAATGTTTATCTCCTGATAATATATTTATTTTAACAACATCAAAATGTCCTTAACAAAAGTCAGAAAAACACATGATAAATAAAATCTATTATTTGCATCCTCTACTTTGTTATGGAGCTGGAAATCTTGGAAATCTTGATTTGATGGGAAGCAATGAAAGCCCATAGTTTTATTCATTTTGCTCATATAATATCAAAAGCAGTAGTTCCAAAACTTTGGCAGATAGAATTTTCCACACCTTCACAGTCCTTCCTCCACTCAGTTTATTCTCCTAACTGGTTGATTCAAGTCTTTGTAAAGTCAGTACCTGTTTAGGGATTGTGTGGTCACAGTAGAATGTCATTCTAGGGCTCAGGAACACATAACCAATAATAATCATGAATTTCCAGTCCAATCAGATGATTTTTATTCTTATATTTGTCACAAAATGAAGCCATTGCAATATAATTTGAAAATTACCAACACCTTCTACCAAATAGAACTTAATTCTTCTTTTGCAAAGTCTAATGACCATAGAGAGATGATAAGGCAGCTTTTTAAAGGCTTGGGGTAGTTGAGATAGCAATAAAAAGCAATAAATCAATGTTAGGTAAACAGAAGAAATAAAATGAACTAAAATTGTTTTAGGATTTTGGAAGTTTAGTTTTTTTCATACCAAAATCTCTAGGCATATAAAATCTCATGTAAATCAAAACTAATTTACTCTGCCAACTGGGTCTGTTTACTTTGGGGTATTTTACACATTCTCCTCATGTTTCCAATTACAATAAAAAAGCTAATTATCTTTAAATTAAGGCTTATCTGACAGCTGATTTTGCAGTAAACTTACAACAACAAATTTATGTTTTCCCATGGCAATACCACAAGATATGGAAACATCATAATATTGTGTTAAGATATGACTGCATGTTCTTATAAGATGTAAAACTTTGTTCTTGACTATATATCACTGTATAAACTTAATTATAATCTTTAAAACCTAGAACTTGGATGAATACGTTTTGTGTATTCAATAAAGACTATTGGCTCATTTGAAATGTCCTGAGTTGTTTCTGTTTCCACAGAAGCTTGTGAAAGAAAAGTAACTGGATATATATGTTCATCTTCAGCCTTCTAAGTCCCTGCTCAGTCATTGAAAGAGCTCCTGGCCAGAAGGTTGTATATGGTACTAGAGCTGAATACTATATCCCTTGCTCTTAGTTCCTGGCACTGTCAATACATCAGCCAGGTGACCTTAAAATTATTCTATTCCCTCTTACTGTATCGCTTTACACAACCCTTTTCTGATCCACCTACATGATACTTTTCTGTCCAAAGCCATTATATTTTATGTTCACTGGGCAGCATTACTAGTCAAGGCCTGTGATGGCTAACCTCTAGGGCATCTTCCTAATGAAATCTATTTCCTAATTGATTTATCAAGCCATATTCTTTCCTTCACCTCTTTACTTTCTTAGATTTGTGTGTATTTTATCACAATTTTATTTTAAAAATCTGTTTGCCAATCTGAATGACCAAATATTTCTTTTTTAAAAATATTTCAGGCCAGACATGGTGGCTCACACCTGTAATCCCTGAACTTTGGGAGGCCAAGGTGGGTGGATCACTAGATCAGGAGATCAAGACCATCCTGACTAACATGGTGAAACCCCATATCTACTAAAAATACAAAAATTTAGCTGGGTGTGGTCGTGGGCACCTGTAATCCCAGCTACTCAGGAGGCTGAGGCAGGAGAATTGCTGGAACCTGGGAGGCAGAGGTTGCAGTGAGCCCATGGCACTCCAGCCTGGGCGACAGAGAGAGGCTGTCAAAAATAAATAAATAAATAAATAAATAAATAAATAAATAAAATTATTTCAAATTTAAGCATTTTACCAATATTTCCAAAACCATTTAATGGTTCCCCATGAAGAAAATAAAAACAATGTAAATGACTTAGCATTGCTTTCATGGCCTTCCAAAGCATGATCTCATCTTATTTCTCTGAGATCTCCCAACTTGCTATTTCAACTCAGGCTATTTCAACTCTTTGTTTCCCAAATATGTCATTTACTTCCATACTACCAATCTTAGCTAACTCATACTCCTTCATTTTGAAAATCCCCCTTCTCATATTGTAGGATAGAGGTAAAATGTTCCTTCTGCCCTGAATCCTTGTAGAATTCAGAAAGCTCCAATTACATCAGACTTCTCGACAAGCCCAAGCTGCTGCACAGAACATCACAACTAATTCAAATAATTTTCTTTTGCTATCTTTCATTAACCAATCAGAGTACATCTGGGCCCTCCCCTGCAAACAAATTTTTTGAAAAGCTTGATCTATCTATCTATCTATCTATCTATCTATCTATCTATCTATCTATCTATCATCTATCTATCTATAAAATTCATATATATTTCCCTCTGTGTCTTTCTACTTTCTGGCAGAGTGTTTTACATATAGTTGTCACATAAATGTTTGTTAACTTGTATAATGTACCAGGATACCAGGACTAGTAACTTTAGCACCTGGATTATTTTAAGACACTACTTGAAGGTTTAAAGTAACAACCCTTATGACAGTACAGCAAATTGGCAAACAAGCAAAATAGGAATAAATTAGCTCTGTGCTAACTAAAAGCATTTTAAAAATTACTAGTGTTAAATTACAAAATAATCAGTTTGTTAAAATAAAGGCTTTGTCAATTTTAGACAATGGAATGATATATTTAGTAAATTTAGCACAATTGTTAAAGGAAAATTCCAGATTCATGGAAGGTTATAAAATATGACTGTCCAAAAATTGGCCAGACCACATTATAAATAAATGGATTTACTTTGGCTCACAATGTTAGTTCTTTCATGCTGCTGTTCTGTGTTACTCAACATTAGTCTTTGCAGGAATATAATAAGCTAGTTTTTGTTAGAAAGTCAGATTATAAAGCCAGTAACTGTTAGAAAATTTGGTTGGTCTCTGTGGAAACCAGTGTGTATGACTGGCATAAATGTTGTTAATGAGAATGACTGTGAAAATTTGACATTTGGTGTGATTTTCTGGCTTAACGTTAACTGAATTCTGTCCCATTCTACTATTTCATGTATATCACTTGTGATTAAAAAAATAATAATCACAGTATCCCTTCCTTTATTCCCTTCCCTTTGTGGCAATAGGAAGATTTTTTTAATTCGTCATATTATGACCTCTAGGTGAAAAAACTGAGGATAGAATCCCTTGGTCCTTTGTTATTGGACTCCATTTCATCAGAAAATTTGGGTAGGATAATTTATTTAAAATTTTTAAATTGTAACTATTATAATAGTTGTAATGTATTTACTTAGTACAAGAGTCTAAAGTTTACAGAACTTGTACCATAAGTTCTGTAATAGGAGGCCTTCCAATGAAAATTCTTTCCCCCATAAAATTGTCATCCAAACACCCACTTCTGGCTGGCAACCGAGTCACCAGTTTTCTGCATAATTTCCCCAAAATGTTCAATACAAATAAGCAAAATGTGTATTTATTCTCATTTTATACTTTAGTTATACTAATCATAGCATCCTATACACATTTTGTTTGCCTTACTTTTTTTCCACTAATTTATCCTGAAGGCTATTTCATTTCAACATATAAAAGTCATCTTTTTCTGTATTTTCTCCCTTTCCCATTTTAAACTAGGGATTGTGTCATGCATATATAAGTCATGTTGCATGTATACATGTATAGAGCATATGCATCTATATAGCTTATGAAAGCTATGTAGAGTACTAATGAAACAACCACCTGTGCAGCTACTTCTTGGATTAAGATATGATACTACCAATAAATTTAAAGCCCATTGTGCATCACTCTTCATATTTCCTTTTATTTACCATCCAGAGTGTTTAAAAACTTGAAGTTTTATATTGAATACTCTCTTGCTTTTCTTCAATCTTACCACACATGTATGTAGATAATTACTTATTTTCATATTACATGTGTTTGAGCAATAATAGAAATCATACCACATGTATTTTTCTATGGCATATTTTTCATATTATGTGTGTGATTAATCTATGTTAATGCATATAATAGTAATTCATTAATTTTCATAATTACAGAGAGGAGCCTAGCTAGGATTATCCATGCTCCTATTACAGAACATTTCAATTTATTTTTACAATATTTTGCTGTTGTAAAAAGAAACAGTACTATAAACTTTTTTGTGTGTACCTCCTGCATATGTACCAGAATTCCTCTACATGTACCTAATGGTGAAGTTGTTGAGTCAAGGGGTATGAGCACCATCAACTTTTCTAGATACCAAATCTTTTTCCAAAATGTTTATGTGATTTTACACTCGCCATCACCTTTCTCTACATTCGCACAATACTTTTTAGTTTTGCCAGTCTAGTGAGTGTAAAACTGCATCTCATTTAATTTTCTTTTTCATTATTGTATGTTAAGTTAGGAATCTTTTTATGGGTTTGCTGGATGTTGATTTTTTTCTCTTCCTGGAATTACTTGTTCATGAGATATACCCACAGAAGACAGCATAAAACATACATGCATAATTTAAAGAATAATTATAAAGCAGACTCTTGTGAAACTACAACTCAAGTAAAACTCAAAACATTTTCAGCATTCCAGAATCCTTTCATGTCCACTCCCCATTGCTCCTCATTTATCATCCCAGAGGTAACCATCGTCCTGATTTTTATTGTATTACGTTTTTTTGCTACTGTTTGTCATTGTATCATTTATATATATATTCCTAATCAATACAGCTTAGTTGTGTCTATGTATAAATATTATAAAAATGCAACTATACTATATGAATCTTTTGCATCTTGTTCATTATTTCACATGCTTGGAAGATACATGCACATTCTTACGTGTAACTTCAGTTCATTCCTATTCAACGCTGTATAACATTCCATAGTAGAAACATAGCACACAATTTTTTCATTCCATTCTTTTAGAGACATTTTGATTGTGTCCACTTTTAGTTATTTCAATCCTATACAGATATTCTCATTTGTATTTCCTAGAACAGACAAAAGATATTTACTTCAGGAATATATTAGGAGTGAAATTGCTGAGTAATAGGGTATGACAATGTTCAGCTTATTTAGGTAGTGCCAAATTATCTTCCAAAGTGGTGGTATCAAAATTATATGTACTGCGGTAGTCTGTACCATTCCCTGTTTCTCCAATTCTATATTACTTTTTGGTCAAACTGTTTTCTTTTGTTTTTTCACCAATCTAACAGGTATCTAATGGCATCACTGTAGTTTCCATTTTCATGTTTCTTTTTAGCAGTACTACATATTTTTAGTTGCCATTTAAATTTCCTGTCTTGTAAAAGCCCCTTTTTATTGAGTTATCTTTTACTTAAGAAATTTAGAAATTGTTGACGAGTTATTGGGTGCAGCACACTAGCATGGCACATGTATACATATGTAACTAACCTGCACATTGTGCACATGTACCCTAAAACTTAAAGTATAATAATAATAAAAAAAGAAATTTAGAAATTGTTTATATAGTCTAGATACGAATCCTTTGTGAGTGTATCTGTTATAAATATCCTCTACCACTCAGTAGATTATCTTTCATTTTCATTATGATCTCTTTTGATTTAATTAATGCAGTAGAATTTGTCAGTTGCTTTCTTTATATTTAATTTTATATTGTGTTTCATTTTTTAAAAATCCTTTCTTATTTTGAGGTAATACAGGAATTGTCCTATACTACCACATAAAATTGCTATTAATCTTCTATCTGGAATTGATTTTTGTTTATAGATTGAGGTAGGGATCAAATTTTGTTCTTTTCCATTTGGATACCTAATTGTATTTTTAGTAAATAATTCATCTGATCCCCAAGACTTGACATGTGATTTGCCATGTACTTCTCTCATACATCCAGTTTTCATAATCATGTAGATCTATTGGGAACTTTCTTTCCTATTCCAGTGGTTTATTTGTCTATGCTTTGCCTGTCTTCGTTTTTATTGCTTAAAAAAAAAAAAACCACCTGGACACCCTGAATTTATTAATGTAAATTCTCCTACTTTCTTTATTCTTCCTACAGTGTGTTATGGCTGTCTTTGGTCTTTTTCATTTCCATAAATTAATTGAAACTTTCTTAATATTAAGCCATTTATACATGAACATATCTACTTACTCATTTAGGTTTAGTTTGCTTAAATAATTTTTAACAAAATATTTAATAAATTTATCTATAAAATGTTTCGCATTTTTTGGTTTGGGTTTTTATTACATTTTTAATTTAATACTTTTAAATATTAAACATTTGCTGATGTTCAGAAAGGCAAATGACATTTAATATACTGACACTTTCTAAAGTAACTTCTTTAAATAATCTCATTATTCCAAATGATTTATTTGTACAGTATATTGATCTTCTTCATTGACAATTATATTATCTGCAAATAATGACAGGGATTTTTTCTTTCAAAATAATTCCTCCCTTTATTTATCTTATTGTACTGGCTTGGATACTAAGATATACGTTGAATATTAATGATAAAGTGAGAATCCTTTCCTTTTCCTGATTTTAAAGGGGATGCTTTTAATGTTTCATCATCAAATTTGAAGTTACTATAAACTTGAGAAATTACCTAAAATCAACTTTTTAAAATTATCTTTTAATTCTGGTTTTCCACAAAAATTAATGTAATTTTTTACATGAATTAATTTTAAGTGTTATTTAATGGTCTTCCACATTGAGATGATCAAAAAGAAGATTACATTGTTTTTCTTCTTCCACCTGTTAATGGAATGATGTTAAACCAATTTTCATTCCTGAGATATGTTCAAACTGCTCATAAGGTACACTGGGGAAGAAATCCTCTTCCATTCCTTTTTTTTCTTGCAGTGCCAAGGTACAGTATCAACCCAGCACTACATTAAAATAAATTATTTGCTGGAAGTATTTAAGACCTTACTGGGGTAGTTTAAACTTGGGTCACATACCTGAGGAAGAGCTACCTTATAATTCCATTTTCTAAGAGGAGATATTTTATTATTTGGTCTATAACTAAGGTCAATATAGCAATGTTGGCTATGTTTACAGGGTCTCCCACTCCCCATCCAACCTAGTAACAGTTTTATTACGGTTGTGGCCCATTTTTATGAGAAAGTCTGATTTAACTCCCCAAAATGTATGGTTCTGGCCTTTTTTTTTTCTATTTTACATGGTTCTTAATACTGATGCTCCAAGTCATTAAGGAATAGGAAGTTCTTTAGGCAACCACTACTTTTAGTGCTTGTTTATGTCTGAATTTGTGATTTAGCTTCAAGTTTGACTTCTAAAGAGTTCTTTTATTGCAAACTTAACCCTGTATCTAATATGCATTTGACATTAATTCATTATGCTTACTTGCTTTATAGTGGATTTCTTGGATAAGCTTTCCTGGATATCTGGTGTACCATATTAAGGGAAATAAAAATTGCTTTTTATACAGACACATAGCATTCAATTGTATGCATGTAACATCATCTATATAGCTATAGGCATATGTAGTCATTCTTTTATTTTTATTGTTTATAAATGATACTATAAAAGCAATTTCACAAAATAGGAGTATGTAAGTAAAAAGTAGGAGAATTACAGGAACAAAGAGTTATACACATTTGTCACTGTGACAGATATTGCCAAATTACTCTCTTTAGAGATTGTACTACATTATGTTCCCACCAGCAATGTATGAAAATATCTGTTTCTCTTCACCCTCAACAAGAATATCTGTTATTACACTTTTGATTTTTACCAGTCTTACAGGGATTAAAAAAATGGCATTTCAGTTTTGGCTTATTTGCAATTCTCACATTCTAAGTAAAGGTGAAGTCTTTAAATATGTTTAAAAATCATTCAGAGCTTTTTATCTATAAATTTTATGTTCATAATTGTTTCTGTACTCTTTGTTCATTTTCTTTTGAATTGCTGGTCGTTTCATATTGATTTGTATTTTAGCTTATTGCTTGTGATGTGAGTTGCCAGCATTATTCTTCTGTTTTTGGTATTTTGAGCTTACCTGTTTTTTTTTTTTTTGTCATGGGGAATGATTTTAATAAAATAAAAATTTTGCCTCTGGGCTATATATGACTATTGGAAGAGTCTTCTAAACTGGGGTATTACAAATTGTCGCTTTTATCATTACTTTTTTTTTATCAAGTTCAGTGTCACTTTTGCTCCCTCTTTAAAACTTATAAGAATACAAGTTCAGGATATATTTGGCTATTTATCTAATTTCCTATGTATCTACTTTTTCTGACTACTATGTGCATCCCAAATAGGAAGCATTCTTATGCAATGGTTCCATTTCTTCGATATTTAAACACACTACAGTATTCCTGGAGCAACTGATAGTTCTTTCAATGGCCTGGTTCATATGAGTTAGATGAAAAAGATGATCAAAGAGTCTAGGTGTTGTCAATAAATATTCTGTTAGCTACAAGAATCTAATTCAAAAAGCACCAAGTAACAGGATAGTAATCCCCCTCTTATTCAACAAGATTGGAATAGGCAACTAACAAGTTAATCAAAAAAGTTAAAGAGAAATATCATTTTTAAAGACATATCACTTAAACTGGTAAAGCTAAAATATATATGAATGTAAAGTCATTGAACAACATTTTGACTCATTGCAAAGAACTTGAATTTGATCACAGCTTGCTTGATTAGAATTTCATCATCTTAATGCAGATACCAGAAGCCTAGTAGGCAGCATTGACATTTCCCTGTTTAGTCTATTTTAAAGTAAGTGTGTGTTTGTATATGTGTGTGTGCATGTGTGTTAAGCACTCTGGGTGCCAAACTCTTCTAGAATTTTCAGCTTTATTTCAATCATTTTTTGCTCCCCATTCAACATTTATTTTATGCATATGTTAATATTAGAAAGTAATCCATTAGCTTTGAGATTGCAGAATTATGTGAACATCTATCAACTTATATAGTAGGAATGAAGAATGTTGGTTAATTGGGTGACTTTGTTAAGTGGGATTAAATTAAGTACACTTCAGTTGCATCTGTTATAGGGAGTAATGGTTAATTCGGTGAGTTGATCAAGTAGAGTTAGACAGATTAAATTATACCTTCCATTTTTACCTTTCTTAGGAATAATAGACATATTTTCAAATCTTTTAGTCTTCAGATTTTTAGCTTTTCGAGAAAGAAGTAGATTGTAGTAATGTCAAGTTATTGATATAATCATATTCTGGAAAGTAGATCTAAAGCAATGTTGGCCAAAAAATATGAAACAAATGACAAAAATTCTTTCCCCCTGCAGAATTGGCACTAGTTGATTTAGGATGAGTTTTTCTAAAATCTTTTCTTGCATTTAGCAGAACTTTGGCTATAGTCAGTTAACAGAAGTTGGCAAAATGGTTGAGGTTCTTAATTAGAAACATCATACACTTATCTTGGCTTTGTTCTCACCTGGAAATCAGAGAAAACATAACCTCATGGACAGCTGTAAGCCACTAGTTCAACTGAAAAAATATACCAGACAAGTGCCATTTGATATCTGTCAACATCCATCAACATCATCCTCATTACCATCATCAGAAATATCATTTACTGAGTATATGCCATATGTCTGGCACTGTACTCTGTGTTTTATTTGGTTTACTGTTTAAAAATTGCAGTGATAATGAAAGGTGCAGATTATTGTTCACATTTTCCAGATGGGGAGAAACTCATTAAGGTATCAGGTATAATTTTCCAAAAGGCATCCACTTAACATGTGGGAGAACAGGATTAATAACTGTCTAACTCTTTCCCAATCGGTAAAAATGTTTTCACTGATATAATTGTGTTAAAAGGTGTGCTTTAAAGCAACAAAATGAACTTAAGTAAGCTTAATTAAAAATTGGTCTTAATCAAAAGGATATTATCCCATGAATCAGCCAGACTAACTGGTCATAATTTTGAAAGAGATTAGGATCAGCAACTGCAAAGTCAACAGAAATTCAGTCTCTGCCTCGTGTCCTTTTTTGCATTGTTTTGCTTCATTCTCATCCCACCCTCACTCTCTCTCCTGCTTGCGACATGTTAGAAGCTTGTGATATGTCAGATATTCACCACTGATAAGTCAATGAGGGTGAAGAGAGGGTGACACATCACTAATAAAATGGGAAGGAACACAGAAAAGGCTGCTAGCAGCTCACCAAAATCTACATTCTCTTTTAAGAGTACAGTTGGACTAAGTGTCCCAGCTATTTTACAGTTAGGTATAGCAAAGTTATTAAGTTTCCATCATAGAATGTGAATAAAAATGGTATGTGCCAATTCCAGCCCTAGACCCTATAACACTCATTTATTTTCAACCCTTTTAGGCCTGACCAGAATGGATAAAACCCAAACAAAGCATGACCTTGGAAGGCATGTTTTAAAGTTGACAGAACATTGGCAGCTTGGATCTCTAAGCGACTAGGTGGAGCAGACCTCCCTTGTCAAATTTTCAGCCTACTCATTAATGTCATTTGGGAGAAATAAAGTTTCAGCATATTTGAGTAATACACTTTGGGGTCTAAATTTTATGCCAGTAAGTAGATCTCTCTGTTTATGCCAGAGAGAGGGCACATAGGCTGAGAAGTTTTACCTCAAAACTGTAAAGAGTAAAGTAGAAATTACAGGGGAACTATAAATAAGCCACAATAAAAAAAATTATTTGAACTTACCTATTTAATCTCAAATAGTTATTTCACCATGTCAATATAACTTTGTATGCACATCACCTTCTCTAATCATGGTTATAGCTGAAATCCTGATATCCTCTACTTAGACTTATTTTGCTTGGTTGGCTGTCACTCATATTGAGGGGATAGATTCTAGAGTTGTTTTCTTTGTCTCTTATAGGACATACTTTCCAAAGTCAGCCTATTTGGAAAATTTATACGAGATTATTCCAAAATATTGAGGATATATTCTTGTACATAATTCTGAAGTTCAAAAGAAATTAAAAATTAATTTAGCTCAGTGTTTTTCCCAAAAGAGCTTACTTACTATCCAATTGAGCAAAAGACACACATAGCATTACAAGGTTAGTTAGCATTATGAAATATTTTACGTGCTATTTTCTTGATGTATTCCATTAAAGATTTCAAAAGCATGTATTCTGGTTCCCACTTTATTAAAACAAATAACTTTTTGAGGAGTAGAGCAAGATGGTCAAATAGAAGATTCCGCCAATCATCCCGCCTGCAAAGACACCGATTTAACAACTGTCTAGTCAGAAAAACACCTTCATAAGAACCAAAAATTGGGTGAGCACTCACAGTACCTGGTTTTAACTTCATATCACTGAAAGAGGCACTGGAATCAGGTAGAAAAGAGTCTTGAATTGCCACCACCACTCCTCCCTCATCCCCCAGCAGTGGTTGCATGACACAGAGAGAATCTGTGCACTTGGGAAAGTGTGAATGCAGTAGTTGTGAGATATTGCATTGAGCTCAGTATTGCCCTGTCATAGCAGAAAGCAAAACTGGGCTGAACTCAGCTGAGGCCTGCCCACAGAGGGAGTATTTAAACTTACTCTAGCCAAAAGGGAATCACTCATCCCAGCGGTTGGAACTCAGTTCTGGCAAGCCTCATCGCCATAGGCTAAAGCATTCCAGGGCCCTAAACAAACTGAAAACACTCTATGCCATAAGGACTGCAACTCCTAGGTAAGTCCTAGGGCTGAACTGGGCTCAGAACAAGTGAGACACCAGCCAGGGTGGCTAAGGGAGTGCTTGCTATACCTCTGCCCAAACTCCAGGCTGCACAGCTCACGGTTTAAAAAGAGACTCCTTCCTTCTGCTTGAAGACAGGAGAGGGAAGAGTAAAGAAGACTTTGTCTTGTATCTCACATACCAGCTCAGCCACAGTAGCATACAGCACCAGCCAGAGTTGTGAGGCCCCCTTTCCAGGCCCTAGCTCCCAGATGACATTTCTAGACATACCCTGTGCCAAAAGGAAACCTGCTGCCTTCAAGTGAAAAAGCGTAGTCCTGTCAGGATCCATTACCTGCTTACTAAAGAGCCCTTGGGCCCTGAATAACTAGTAGCGATATCCAGGTAGGACACTGTGGTCCCTGAGAGAGAATCTGAGACTTGCTGGCTTCGCATGAAACTTTTTTGCGTGAGAAAAGCAGAAGAAAAAGTAAAGAGGACTTTGTCTTGCACCTTAGGTACCAGTTCAGCCACAGGGGTGTAAAGCACCAAGTGGGCTCCTGGGATCCTCAATTCCAGGCCTTGGCTTTTCTGGACCTATCCTAGGCCAGAGGGATCCCACTGCTCTGAATGTTGAGTTCTGGGCCAGGCAGCATTCACCATACGCTGACTAAAAAGCCCCTAGGCCTTAATGGAACATCTGCAGTAGCCTGGCAGTATTTTGTTGGGTCTGTGGGGGTGGTAACCATGGGGTGAGGCCTCTCTGCCAGGGGAAAAGGGAGGAAAGCGTGGGAAGGACTGTGACTCATGGTTTGAGTGCCAGCTCTGCTGCAGTACAATAGAATCAGGTAGACTTCTAAGGTTTTTGACTTCAGTTTCTGGCTCCTGGACGGCACCTCTGACTCCACCCTAGGGAAACTTGCTGCCTTGAAGGGAAGGACGCAAGCCTGGCTGGCTTTGCCACCTGCTGACTGTAAAGCCCCAGGAACTTGAGAAAACAGGCAGTGGCCAGGTTGTTGTTACATCAGGCCTTGGGTGAGAGCCAGTGATGTGCTGGCTTCAGGTCTGACCAAGTGCAGTCCCAGTGCTGGTGGCCACAGGGATGCTTGTGTCACACCACTCCCAGATCTAGGTGGCTCAGAACAGAGGAATAGAGGGACTCTGTTTGGAAGAAAGTAAGAAAAGAACAAGAGTCTCTGCCTGGTAATCCAGAGAATTCGTCCAGATTTTATCCAAGACCACCAAAGTAGTACCTCTACAAGTCTACAAGAACCAGAGCATTATGGGGCTTGGGGTGCCACCTAAGGTGGATACAGCTTAGATCACAAAACCCAAGTGCTTTTGAATACCTGGAAATCCTTCCCAAAAAGAATGGGTACAAGCAAGCCCAGACTGCAAAGACTACAATAAATAACCCAAATCTTTAACTCCCAGACACAGACAAACATCCATAAGCATCAAGACCATCCAGGAAAACATGATCTCACCAAATGAACTAAATAAGACACCAGGGGCCAATCTTGGAGGACTAGAAATATGTGACTTTTTACACAGACAATTCAAAATAGCTGTTTTGAGGAAACTCAAAGAAATTCAAGATAATACAGAGAGAGAATTCATAAGTCTTTCAAATACATTTAATGAAGAGATTGAAATATTCAAAAGAAGACATACATTTGGTTCTTGGGCATTTGGGTTGGTTCCAAGTCTATGTGGCACATACACACCATAGAATACTATGCAGCCATAAGAAAGGATGAGTTCATGTCCTTTGCAGGGACATGGATGAAGCTGGAAACCATCATTCTCAGCAAACTAACACAGGAACAGAAAACCAAACACCACATGTTCTCACTCATAAGTGGGAGTTGAACAATGAGAACACAGGGACACAGGGAGGGGCACATCACACTCTGGGGCCTGTCAGGGAGTCGGGGGCTAGGGGAGTGATAGCATTATGAGAAATACCTAATGTAGATGATGGGCTGATGGGTTCAGCAAACCACCATGGCACGTGTATACCTATGTAACAAACCTGCATGTTCTGCACATGTATTGCAGAACTTAAAGTATAATTAAAAAAAAAAAAAGAGAGGAGACAAAGTTAAAGTGTAGAGTTGTTATTAGTTTTTTCTTGTCTGTTTGTTCATGCAAACAGTATTAAGATGTTATCAGCTTAAAGTAATGGGTTTTAAGATATTGCAAGCCTCATCATAACCACAAATCAAAAAAAAATGCAATGGATACACAAAAAACTAAAATGCAAGAAACTAAATCATACCACCAGAGAAAATCATCTTTACTAAAATGAAGACAGGAAGGAAAGGAGAGGAAGACCATAAAACAACCAGAAAACATATAACAAAATGGTAGGAGTAAGTCCTTACTTATCAATACTAATATTGAATGTAAATGGACTAAACTCTTCAATCAAAAGACATAGAGTGGCCAAATAGATTTTAAAACAAAACAAAACAAAAAAAAACAAGATTCAGTGAGTTGTTACCTATAGGAAACACATTTCACCAATAAGCCAGGCGCAGTGACTCACATCTGTAATCCCAGCACTTTGGGAGGCCAAGGCAGGCAGATCAAGAGGTCAGGAGTTCGAGACCAGCCTGGCCAATATGGTGAAACCCCGTCTCTACTAAAAATACAAAAAAAAAAAAATAGCTGGGCATGGTGGTGCACACTTGTAGTCCAGCTACTTGGGAGGCTGAGGCAGAAGAATCACTTGAACCTGGGAGGCGGAGGTTGCAGTGAGCCAAGATTGCACTACTGCACTACAGCCTGGGTGACAGAGTGAGACTCTGTCTCAAAAAAAAAAAAAAAAAAGAAAAGAAAAGAAAAAGAAACAACTTACACATTTCACCTATAAAGACACAAAAAGACTGAAAATAAGGGGATGAAAAAAGATATTACATGTCAATGGAAATCAGAAAGAGTAGGAGTTATGATACTTATATCAGGCAAAATTGATTTCAAAACAAAAATTATAAGACACAAAGAAGGTCCCTATAAATGATGAAGGGATTATTTCAGCAGGAGGATGTAATGATTGTAAATATATATGCATCCAACACTGGATCACCCAGGTATATAAAGAAAATATTATTAGAGCTAAAGAAAGAGATAGACCTCAATACAATAATAGCTGGAGACTTCAACACCCCATTTTCAGCATTGGACAGATATTTCAGACAGAAAATCAACAAAGAAACATTGAACTTAATCTGAACTGTAGACCAAGTCTACCAAATAGATACTTACAAAACATTTCAACCAACAGCTGCAGAATACACATTCTTTTCCTCAGCACATGGATCATTTTTGTCGATAGATCACGTTAGGACAGAAAACAAGTGTTGAAACATTCAAAAAAATGAAATAATATTAAGCATCTGCTCCAATCACAGCAGTATAAAACTAGAAATCACCAACAAGAAAAATTTTGGAAAATGTACAGACACATGGAAATTAAAGAGTATGTTCCTGAATGACCAGTAGGTAAATGAAGAAATTAAGGAGGAAATTTAACAATTTCTTGAAACAAATGATAATGGAAACACAACATACCAAAACCCATGGAATACAGCAAAAGCAATACTAAGAGGGAAGTTTATAGATATAAGTGCCTACATAAAAAGGAAGAAAACTTCAAATAAACAACCTTATATAGTTTGAATATATGTCCCCAGCAAATCTCATGTTAAATTGTAATCCCCAGTGTTGGAGATGGGGCCTGGTGGAAGGTGTTTGGCTCACGGAGGTGGATCTCTCATGAATGGCTTGAGCCTTCCCCTTGGTGATAAGTGAGTTCTCACTCTAAGTTCACATGAGATCTGGTTGTTTAAAAGTGTGTAACACCTATGCTCTCTACCCTGAATTTTCTCTCTTGCTCCTGCTCTGGCCGTGTGACATGCCTGCCAAAATATAGAATCAATCTAACTGTCCATCAACAGATGAATGGATAAAGAAAATGTGGTACATACACACAATGGAGCTCTATTCAACCATGTAAAAGAATGAGATCTTTTGCAAAAACATGTCATTTGCAACAACATAAATGGAACTGGGGGGTCATTAAGTTAAGTGAAATAAGCAAGGCACAGAAAGACAAACTTTGCATGTTCTCACTTGTTTATGGGATCTAAAAATCAAAACAGTTGAACTCATAGAGAGTAGAAGAATGGTTACCAGAGGCTGGGAAGGGTAAGGGGTGGGTGCAGAGGAACTGGGGAGGGTTAATGGGTATTAAAAAATAGTTAGAAAGAACGAATAAGTCCTAGTATTTGCTTACCCAACAAAGTGACTGTAGTGAAAAGTAATTTAATTGTATATTTTTAAATAACTAAAAAATGTGATCAGATTGTTTGTAAAGCAAGGATAAATGCTTGAGGGCACGGATACCCCATTTGGCTTGATGTAATTATTACCCATTGCATGTATGTATCATACTGTCTCATGTACCCCATAAATATATCCAACTACTATGTACCCATAAAAATTAAATGTAAAAAATAAAATAAAATAAGTATCTTTTTGGAGTTAATATATTACAATATATATAAAATACCTGGAATATTAGTCTCCCAAATATTAATGGTGATTATACCATTGTGATGTGATTACAAGTAATTTTTCATGGTTTGTTTATTTCTATTTTCTAACTTTCTTCTTTAATACATTTGTATTACATGTATTATGAAAACATTTTTAATGTAAAAATATGTGGGCAAAAATGCGAGTTCTGTTCATTGCCTATGACTCACATCTAATGTATGTTTAAAAGATGGGTCAGGGAAAATGCCAAGTGCCAAGCTGTGTTTATTTTGCGATAAAATAAAGGGACATAAGTAGGAAATGAATAGAACAACTACACCTAAGAACTCCTCAAATATTTGAAAAAGGGCCGCAATCTGTGAGAAATTACCACCCTCATGAATACCTATTAAGATTTTAATACCAAGTTAACTTGCAAGACACTTTATTGTTTTGGAGATGAATTTCTTTTTACAAGTCAAACAGATTTTTTTTGTATATGACTCTGGCCCAGGAGAGGGCAGACCATCACACGTAAAGAATTTTAACTTAAGCTTTTAAAGAAATAATGTTTATGGCATGACTAAGTCCTTAAAAAAGGAAGTGGCAATTCATCCTCAAAATATGTCGTTTTTTTCTCTCAGTATTTCCATTTCCATTTGTAATCATCTTCAAACACAAATACTCCTTTCTAAGTAAATTGTTACTGTGGTAACTTTGGTGTCATGATTATTCTTCCTTAAAAAGTTTACATTTATTCTGAAATTACACCTTTTTCACTGAGTAGTGAATGCCTTTTAAGATGAAAGTTTGATGCTACTTATAAGGGAAACAAACAAAAAGAAAAATACTATGGAAGTGAATGGGTCTTATACTTTTTAAAGTTTTATTTTGTTTTTAATTGATACATAATGATTGTACATATTTGGGGGTAAAGTATGATGTTTTGATATATGTATACATTGTGTAATACTAAAATCAGGAAAATTAGCATAGCTATCACCTTAAATATTTATCATTGTTTTGTAGCAAGAGCATTCAAAACCCTCTCTTCTAGCTATTTGGAAAAATAAATACATTATTTTTAGCCATGTTAACTATAATCACCAATAGAAAACCAGAAATTATTCCACCTAACTATAACTTTATACTCATTAACTAATCACTCTTCCTCCCTCCATTCTCCCCAGCCTCTGATAATCACTATCCTACTCTCTGTTTAAAATCAGATAAAGACACATCAGCAACAACTACAAAAAAACCCAGAGGCCAATATCCCTGATGAACATAGATACAAATATCCTCAACAAAATATTAGCAAACCAAATTATAGAACACATTAAAAATACCATTCATCATGAGCAAGTGGGATCCATTCCAGGGATGCAAGAATGGTTCGACATACATAAATCAATAAACACGATGTATAACATTAATGGAATCAAAAACAGAAACCACATAATCATTGCAATAGATGCAGAAAAAGCATTTGATAAAATAATTAATGTAATAAAATATATAATAAATAAAAACTCAAAAGCCCTCAACAAATTGGTTATAGAGGGGATGTACCTCAACATAATAAAGGCCATATATGGAAACCCACAGCTAATATCACACTGAGTTGAGAAAAGTTAAAAGCTTTTTCTCTAAGATCTACAACTAGATAAGGATGCCCACTTTCACCACTTCTAGTCAACATTGTACTGAAATTCCTAGCCAGAGCAATTAGACAAGAGAAAGAAAACAAAAGGGCATCCAAATTGGAAAAGAGAAAGCCAATTATTTGTTTGCAGATGACATGCAGATCTTACATAGAGAAAATTTTAAGTACTCCACATACAAAAAACCTCTTAAAACTGATAAATTCAGTAAAGTTGCAGAATACAAAAATCAACCTACAAAAGTAAGTAGCATTTCTATATGTCAACAGCAAACTGTCTTTTAAAAAATCATGAAAATAACCCCATTTACAAGCACTGCAAAAAAAATACCTAGGAATAAATTTAACCAAGGAAATGGGTAAAGACCTCTACAATGAAAACTATAAAACATTGATAAAAAAAATCGAAGAGGACAAAAATCAATGGAAACACATCTTGTATTCATGGACTGGAAAAATTCATATTATTGAAATTCAGCTTAAGTGTCCTTCAACAGTGGATTGGCTAAAGAAAATGTGGCATATGTGTGTGTGTGTGTGTGTGTGTGTGTGTATGTGTATTTACCATGGAATACTACTCAGCCATAAAAAATTACATAATATCTTTTTCAGCAACTTGGATAGAACTGGAGGCCATTATCCTAGGTGAAGTAACTCAGGAATAGAAAACCAAATACCACATGTTCTCACTTATAAATGGGAGCTAAGCTATATGTACGCAAAGGCGTACAGAGTGGCAGTGCACATCGGAGACTCAGAGGGAGAGAGGGAAGGAGGGAGGGATGAAAAATTACCTGCTGGGTACAATGTATACTATTCAGGTGACAGGAACACTAAAAACCCAGACTTCACCATTATACAATTCATCCATATAAACAAAACCACTTGTACCCCTGAAGTTCTTGAAATTAAAAAAAAAAACTTAAAAAATAGACATAAAAATAAAAAATTTAAAAGTCGGTCCAATACTTTTAAGTCAGCAAAGAAATGAATGCCAAACTAATTTATTTAAAAGAGAGAGACTGATGATATAAAGTTGAATAATCCAGTGAAATTAAACTCCTTTGGGTGACAAGTTAAACCCATTCACAACACACACTTTGTCTATAGAACAAACCTGCACATGTACCCCTGTAACTAAAATAAAAGTTAAAGAAAAAGAACCTTGAAGACCTTATCTTGACTTACCGTATTCCTGGAACTAGCACAGAAAAGGTCTTCACAAATGCTATATGAATGAATCAACAAGCCTAGAAAAATAACCCCCTTGCATGAACTTTAAAAAAAAAGTTAAGACCATTTCCATTTCCAAACTATATAATAATTTAAAATTATTAAGTAAGTTTTAAGATTTGAGAGACAATTTCTTTCTTCTAGACATTTAAAATATAAATTCTCACCATGTTAATATCTTTTTAAGTATCAAATGACTTTATTAAGCATACTAAAGAAGAGAACAGGAATATATGTTAAACTGGCTAAATAACTATATTATATTGTATTTGAGGTATTCCACTAAGATGGTCTACCAAGAATTCATTATAATCTTTTGTGCCCTTTTGCCATCTGGTTTAAAGTACGTTTGAGGCCAAATCCCAAAGTACAAAATGCCAGGCTGATATTCAAAATAAGTTCAAGATTTTAAAAGTTATCCAAAAACTTATTTGCCTTTGCTTTTTCCATTCTTTGTTTAATGAGCTGATATTAAAATGACCTGCCATTATTAAGATAAGGGTTTAAAAATTGTAAACATATGTGCTAATTAGCATAAAATTAAACCCTGAAATTAATGGAAATCCAAGGAAGACTGGCTGCCAGGACATTTATTTTTCTGAAGTTTTATTTTCTTTCCTATGCTTCTGCCAGAGAACATTTACTAGTAACTGAATAAATTGCTCTAACGATTTCAGGTTTTGTTATGATACATAATTTTCAAAATTCAAAGAAAAATTTATGGGAAGAAAATAATAATCTCCTAAACTCCAAAGAGATTAAAATGTGTTTACATATTTCATTAGGTTAATAAAAAGTTTTGTCAGTAATTACATGGAATGAAACTATTTTTCTCCAAAGTTTGAATAAAAACGAGTCTCATGCATTATATCTAGAATCATTATGTATAGCTCTATTGTTTTATATTATACTAGACAAATTTTTAAAATCTCATGTCCACATAATCTCACCCTGGAGAAACAAAGATTTCTAATTCTGAAATGGAAATTTAAAAAATAAACAGGATTAACTTTGAACTCCAAATAGGAAAATAAGCCTCAGTTCAGCTATTTTCCAAGTCTGGATATGGTTCAAAAGTCACAAGAAAAGTACAGCTAACTTAGACCCTTGATTTTATGATCCATTTGATTGGTTTTTGGTGACTTATTTAAAGGCATAACAACAAATCCTTTCATTATCTTTTCATGTAGTTTGAGAACTTTAGCAATAAAAAGGGAGACATGGTGTACTGTTCAGGCTCTCTGAACACTCTCAATAGTGAAAAACAAAGAAAGCTAAATACGTGGTTACAAAAGACTTACAACTTATGAATTTAGCTCATATAAAATATTTGGCTTGTTATATTTATTCATATATTTGGGAGCTAGATGGCTTTTCCTTGCCCTGCCTCCACGGACTATAAAATGTGTCAATTGTTCTAGTCTTTTAATCTTCCTGCAATTATTGGTTAGCAAACAATTATCCAGTTTTAAATCTTGAAGCACTCCTAATGGTAAACTTGTCCCCTCCCTCAGCTTGTAGATAGAAACTAATGTCCTAAAAGAACACACAATTTCATTCTGTGGTCTGAATCAAAAATTTATCGTACTAAAATCAGACACACTAACTCATAATAATTTGTTCAATAATAAAGACTTCAAGAATTCTCTGTGAGCACTGTCACAAGGATGGACATTCAGGCTGAGGAGAGGCAGACATGGTTAGCCACTCTGTTGGCCATCTGGTTACCCACGGTCCCCACCCATGCGCAGCTACATTCCCTGAGGTTTAGACATGTCTTTTTTCATGATGAAATTGGGGCTGAGATTCGCATTATTTAGTGCATTCTGGAGAAGGGCTCTGCTCAACTACCTGTACTGGAAGCTCCACACAAGTGTTATGCAATAGAAATATAAAGTGAGTCACAAATAGAATTTTAAATTTCCTACTAGCCTAATTAAGAAAAAAAGTAAATATAAATAGGTAAAAATATGTTTTCAAATATAATTTATTTGCCCAATATATCCAAAATATATTTTCATTGATTTCAACCTGCAATCACTATAACATTTTTTGAATGAAATATACACATTATTTTTTATCATACTATTTTCTAAATCCAGTGTGTATTTTACACTTACACCTCATCTCAATTCAGACTAGTCATATCCCGAGTGCTCAGTGTCCCCTGTGAGTAGTGGCGAGAGTATTAGACAGTGCAGTTCAACATTACTACTCTTCCACTTACCTACACAACCTCTAAAAATAAATGATTAAATAATTATAAACATTAAGAATAGCTTAACATGATAAATACAAATAAGCCGATGGCCAGTTTTTTATATTAGATCACCAGGGTGTAGTATTAATAGTTAAGTGTGTACTCATTAATTACACGACCTTGGGCATATTGCTTAACCTCCTTGTGCTTCAGTTTCCTCATCTACAATATAATAGAAATAGAATATTACCTACTTCTTAGGGTTGTTGGAGGATTAAGTAAATCAATATGCTTAAAGCACATAGAACAATGCTGGGAGAGGCAAGTTCTGTTGGAGGATTATGTAAATCAATATGCTTAAAGCACATAGAACAATCCCGAGAGAGGAAAGTGCTCTGTAATTGATGGCAGTTATTATTATTAGTAGTATTACTTCTATAGAACAGTGATTCTCAAAATATGTTTTAAAATACCACCAGCATTACCTGTGATCTTTCTACAACTGCAGAGGTACTCCGTGAGAATTTTTATTCTACTAAGATTCCCAGATGACTCTTATGCACAGTAAAATGTGGGTAGAAATAGCCTAGAGATTAAGGAGAGACATCATTAAAATGACTAATATGGTATCTAGAAATAACAATTTGTGCTATAATTTGTAAGAAGAAAAACTGTAGGAAATAGAGATATTAGGCAAATAGAAAGCTATAGAAATATCAAAATATAAAAAGGAAATTTGATATAGACGCAAAGTAAAAGCACAAGGAATTCTAACTACACTAACCTACTTCCATTTTAAAGATTCATTACCAATAAGACTAACTCAGTACAGAGAAGGAAATAAAAGACAACAAAGGTAGAAACAAGTATCCCATTTTGGGATCTTTTTGTGTGTCTAACAACCCTCTACAATTAGTTACAGCCTGTTAATAGCCCAGTGAGGATGTTAAAACAGGTGATTTTTCCCCATTTGATAAATGAAGAGACTAAGACCTGGAGAAATCATGGCTTTCCTATATTACAGAGAATGAAATGGCAGAGTTAAAATAGGTATGACTAAAATGGCATGACAATGAAACAGTCATGACTGAAATCTTCTCAATCAAAACCTTGTATTACATGGGTGTATGGAGAATAATAATACTAATAATAATCATAATAAAAATAGTAGTTAACCTTGTTAAAGGATAGCTACTGAACCTCAGGGCTTGAAATATGTTAACTAAATAACAACAACAACCCTATGAGACAGGTGCTATTATTACTCCTATTTTATAAATGAAGAAATTGATGCATAATTAATTCTCTAAGCAAATTCCCATGGTTAAGTCACTGAGTCCAGCTTGTACTTAGGCAGTCTGGCTCCTGAAACCATTATTATTATTATTATTATTATTATTATTATTATTATTTGAGACCGAGTCTTGCTCTGTCACTCAGGCTGGAGTGCAGTGGCACTATCTCCGCTTACTGCAAGATCCTCCTCCTGGGTTCATGCCATTCTCCTGCCTCAGCCTCCCGAGTAGCTGGGACTACAGGCGCCCGCCACTACGCAAAGCTAATTTTTTGTATTTTTAGTAAAGATGGGATTTCACCATGTTAGCCAGGATGGTCTCGATCTCCTGACCTCTTGATCCACCTGCCTCCGCCTCCCAAAGTGCTAGGATTACAGGCGTGAGCCACCGCAACTGGCAGAAACCATATTCTTAACAATTATAATATATATAATGCCTACTTAACTTACCAGTTAGGGCAGAGAGGTTGGTGAACTACACAAGACATAATTGCCCAATAATGTAATGCCCAGAATTTAGTAATAAATTTTCAAATAGTTCTTGACTTTATAAAATACATTATTCAGTTTCTTTTAACCCAAAGATATTTTTATGCATAGCTCTTTTAGAAAACATCTATTATATAAAGCAATATATGATAAATTGGCTATTAAAGTTAAAACTATGCCAAAAATGGATATGAAAGTGAATCTTTGAAAAGCATTCAAAGTTTAACTGAAAAATCCTAAGTCTATCTGAAATAACTAATAATAATATTTTGTTGAACCTCTATCTGCAAGGGCTAGGTGTAGTGGGGAAGGATGGTAAGAAAAATTAACTTTGTCAACTAGTGGATTTTCAGGCCATTTTGACACATTCGGTCCATTTCAGTGACTTAAAGACCACATGAATTATTAAAATCTAAATCTTCACTTCTTCACAGCAAAAGGAACTGTCAAAAGAATAAATAGACAACCCAAAGAATGGGAGAAAATATTTGCAAACTATGCATCCAACAAAAGTTTAATATCCAGAATCAGTACAAAGCTTAAATCAACAAGCAAAAAACCAAATAACCCCATTAAAAAGTGGGCAAAAGACATGAAGAAGACTTCTCAGAAGAAGACATACAGGTGGCCAACAAACATATGTAAAAATACTCATCACTAATCATCAGAGAAATGCAAATCAAAACCACAGTGAGACACTGTCTATCACTAGTTAGAATCATTATTACTAAAAAGTCAAAGAACAAGAGATGCTGGAGAGGCTGCAGAGAAAAGGGAACACTTAAACACTGTTGGGAGGAATGTAAATAGTTCAGCTATGGTGGAAAACTGTTTGGAGATTTCTCAAAGAACTTAGAAGTATCATTCAACACAGCAATCCCATTACTGACTGCCTAACCAAAAGAAAACAATTTATTCTACCAAAAAGACACCTGCATTTGCATGTTCATTGTAGCACTATTCACAATAGCTAAGTCATGGAATCAACCTAGGTGTCCATCAGTGGTGGACTAGATAAAGAAAATGAGGTACCTATACAATGGAATACTATGCAGTCATAAAAAAGAATAAAATCATGTCTTTTCCAGCAACATGAATGCATCTGGGAACCATTATCCTAAGCAAATTAGCAGGAACAGAAACCAAATACTGCATGTTCTCACTTGTAACTGGGAGCTGAACATTGGGAAAACATAAAGATAGCAACAATAGACACTGGGGGCTACTAGAGTGGGGAAGAAGACAGAGGAGTAAGAGTTGAAAAACTAACTTGTGGCTACTATGCTCAGTGGGTGACAGGATAATTCATACCCCAAACTTCAGCACCACACAATATAGCCAGGTAACAAATTTGCACATGTACCCGCTAAATCTAAAATAAAAGTTGAAAAAGAAAAAAGCTAGATAAACATATATATTGTTGAAATGTGGCAAATATTTTGAAAACATTGACTGGTATTTAAGATATCAATTTAAAAAAATAAAATACTTGATTTATTGGGCAAGATAATTTTATATTTGTCTTTTGTTTTAAAATTCAGTTACTGTCATAATTTTTAAAAGTTGACAGAAAGAAAAAAAGAAAAACATCTCAATCTTCTTTTATGTAATAAATCAATCGTATTAAATCTCATTATTTTTTGTTCCTGCACCTATATATTCGAGTGATAAAGTTGATAAGGACAGAGAAGTCTATTTATGTTCAGTTCATCTCTGTCAAAAGCAGGAGATTACAGCTCCCCTCTTTTGATCACCACAGATGACCTTGAATGCTATGACGCAACCATTGCCCAAGTGGTGGTCCTTTTTATGAACTTGTAAACCCCAAATATCTGAGACAGGTGTCTGTTAATTTAGAAAGTTCATTTTGCCAAGGTGGAGAACACACACCAGTGACACTGCTTCAAGAGGACCCGAAGACGTGTGCCCCAAGGTGGTCAGGGCACATCTTGGTTTTATACATTTTAGGGAGACGTGAGATATAAATCAATATATATAAGATGTGCATTTGTTTGTCCGGAAAGGCAGGACAACTCAAGCAGGAGGGGGCTTCCAGGTCACAGGCGGGAGAAAAACGATTGCTTCTTTTGAGTTTCTGATTAGCCTTTCCAAAGGAGGCAATCAGATATGCATTTATCTCCATGAGCAGAGGGATAACTTCGAATAGAATAAAAGGTGGGTTTGTCCTAAGCAGTTCCCAGCTTGACTTTTTCCTTTAGCTTAGTGATTTTGGGGGCCCCAAGATTTCCAAGATTTATTTTTTTTCACATTTCCCCATTTCCTTTTTAAAAATTTTTTGGGGAAAACAATTTAGAAGAAAACGAGTCTCTGGTTTCAGGTTTTGTCTGATCTCTCAAGATTAGGATGGTTTTTTCCTAGACAAGTAGGTCCCAAGTTATTAGGAAAGCTAATTTTTAGCAAGTTGAGAAGTTTCATGTCCTATGAAGAGGAAATAGGGGGAGGGAGAAAAACAACAACAAACAAAAGAACAATCCTGGAAAACTGATATAGGCCACATTACTCTGAAGTCCATACATCAGTAGGCAGGTATGAAAGTAGCTTATGTAAGTAAAAAGGTTGCTGTTATTTTCTTCTGAAGTTTAAGTTGTCTAGCTTCAGTTTGCAGGAGTCAGTTTCAGTGACTCCAAATTAGGAAAAATGGGGGAAAAATTAAAAACATTATTTTGAAGACTTGTAGCCAAGGAAAATTAGAATTCAGTCCAAACTGTAGAAAATAATAAAAGTTGAGAAACATTAGGCAAGACTAAAATCTAGAAACAGATGTACTATAGTTTTTGAAACATAATTTTTATCTCTCCAGTTTCCCATTTTTACTAAAGACACATCATTTTAGGACTGATCTGTTTATTATACTTGGCCAGATTATTTGCATAAAGTGCAGCAAGAATAATTATTTTTTACATAGGCTTTATAAATTGGCTTTAATGGAACTTTGTTCCATAGTAGGAATATCAGATAAGACTTTTTTTAAGTCTTAAAGTCTTTTGATTCCATCAAAGCCATGGATTTATACCATCAAATACCTATGATTTGGGTGAATTCTTCTCCTCTTAAGATCCCAAGATAACTTGGGGCCCTGGGCCTGTCAGAAAGTTACATACTTTGCTTACCACAGGTCAGGAACCCTGTACAGTGACTATGTAGACAAGATATGAAGCCAGTTTCCCAAGAGGCTTTTATTGGCTCTATAAGTCAAGTTTGATTCCTCAAAGGAAAGCACGCCATTCCTGTCAAAGCCTTGGTAAAATAACCAGTTTCTCCCATTGTGTCCTGTTACAAATGAAAACAGATTCTTATTGCACTTATGCAAATAACTATATTGCCATAAGTTAAGAATACTCATAAATAGTTTCCAAATTTTGGAGGAATCAGGTAGAGAGAAATAAATATGCTTCAAATTTTGTTCATAGGAGTATACTTAATTGTTAAAAGCTGTCAATAGCTCAAAATAAAATTTTGCTTGACTCTGAAAAACAAAACAAAGGATCAGCAACATTTTAAGCAAAAAGTTAAAAAGATTACTTGTCTTCTATTAGTTCTGTGTGGTTAATTCCTGTGTTGCTTGATATTTACAAACATTTCAGCTCTTCATGAATCCTGAAAATTTTTGCTCTATTCTGATGTCACAGTTTCCAAAGTTATCAGAAATCTGCATTCATGAACACCTGTTAGAGTTTTACAGCTGATTAAAAAACCACCTTCTAAAGAGGACCAAAACAAGACAACAATTGTCCATGGATGACAAAAAGTTTTTAGGCAGCCATAGTCAAAGACACAATTAATGAGGAAATTTGTTACCTCTGTGGCACACAATAATTTAACATAAAAATTATAATTATTACTGATAATGTACACTAAGTCATATCAGAATTATAAGAGTTACCCATAATTTTGGAACACATAGCAGTTACATATTTATACAAATACAGCCCAAAGAAAACAAAACACCATTTCGTATTTGACAATGCTTCCTGTATAATTTTTATACCAAATAAGCCAAATAGGTCATTTTTGGACTCTAGGAAAGCCAATATCTCAAAATTAATTAGGTCAGACAAAGACATAATTTATAATCTGATTTTGGAAAGTTTGTCAAATATCAAAGGTTTAAAACATTTGACATCATAAAATAGGATCACAGGTCATTGTCAAGTCATTTATTTAAACAAAGTGATAACTCAAAGATTTCAAAAAAAGGTGAAAACCTTCATTTTTTAGAGAGGAGAATTAATTTTCCAAATAATAAGCCCTAATGAAAACAGCATAAAGTCAATTAGATTTGTATTCCAAAATTTTATAAACAATCTGTAAAATTTTAATCTTTATAACTTCTATAATATACCTTTTATAACCTTTATAACCTTTATTAAGGAGTCAATTAATACTTCAAGAAAACCTTGTTAATCTGAAACAGGGGTGCATATGCTGGTCTTGCATCAGTGTGCCTTTGACATTAATGGTTAATTTATTTAATTATAGATAAACTAAACTTATTTTATCTCTCAAAATTGGCCTTAAAATTTGACATTCCCATATATTCTGCAATAGTCCCTGGGCCTTGAGGAGTTGAATAGCTTTAATTTCTGACCATGTGTCTCAGGAATCTAATTTATTTTGATTGGCATCTTCTACATGGCCTAAAGATGAGGCTTTAATTACTGTCAGTGTTGAAGATTTCACAAGACTTGGTGTCATTTTTAGACCCAGAAATCAAAGTCCTGTAACTCAATGTCACAAGGACTTTAAAAGCACATACAGAAAGATACACGGCTGTAATAACATTAATTAATTTTTTTAATCTCAGTTTTTTTTCTAAGCAAAACCAAACTTAATAATAATGGCATAGGAATTATTTCAATAAAATGTAAAATCTGTTAGGCCAGTTACCAAAAGGCAAAAGGAAAGACCTTCTGCAATGCAAAGAATATTATTTTGGAAGAAAACATGTCCTTTAAACTTTTAAGAAAACCTTGTTAGCATCAGGCCACAACAAACAAAACTTGAGGGGAAAAAAAACTTCTATGAGTTGAAATGAGTTGAAGGAGACCATTGCTATTTCATGCCCTTTAAAAAGAGAGAGAAAACTGAAAACAGTGAGATGCAATACAAGTTGAACATAGGGTAAAAAAAGAAAATTAAAATCTCTTATAATTTCTTAAGAGCAAATCAATTACTTAAGAAAATTTTATTGCTCTAATCAATTATTTAGTGTATAAGTGTTTTTTCACATCAAACCCAATATCTAGAAATACCATTATAATTTCCCTTTAGTTACAGACAACTTGATCATATGAAAGTTTTTTTTAATAAATCCTCTTATTGTGACTTAAACAGACCATTCATGACATGCTTGAACTTTCTGGTTTGTCCTGAACATCCCTTCTTCTTAAACAGCCAGGCATTTTATTCTAGGACTAAATTTACCATACAAGATTCTTTCTCATATAAAATTATTTCTCTTTAAGCTTCCTTACCAAAAAATATATCTTTATTTCTATAACTTTCTTTATGTCTCTTATTTCCTGGCTCCTTTTACATTGTTTTATTCATAACCTTTGAATAAGCTTTGAATTAGACAAAAATTGTTCACCTTTTTAAAAAGGGCACTTGGTTTTTAAAAAGAATATTATTCTACAATATATTTTTATTGGAAAATACCCAGATAATGAAATGTCCATTATATAATTTAATATAATGTTCAATTCTAAATTACGACAAGTTTGTCTACAAGTATCCCATTACATTTACCTAATTATTTTATTTTAATCATTTACCTAGATTATTTATGAAAACTGCAGTAGTCATTGTTTAAAGTTATGAAATTCACCATTGCAAAATTCTAACTGAGACAGTGAAAAAGATAAGAACTAACTGACTCTGTCTTGCTTGTAATCTCCAAGCAGTCCTTATTCATGCCTGGACTTTGGAAGGAAAAACAAAGATGATAACAGTCCTTTCCCAAAACAAACCTCCTTACTCTTTGTGGGCTAGGCTGCCTAAAGCCACAAGAAATAATTCAAGATGTAGCTATTTTCATTAAACTTATATCAATGTCTTATTTATTAAAAATTACACAAGCAAGGATCATTCTGTTTGGGGCTGGGTTTATAGTTTTGTAACCCCTACACCAAATTTTGACACCTTATAGTATTTGGCAGGGATAAGTATGAAATTGCTTGATTGATAAATGCAAACAAAAATGTACGCTGGAAATTCTTAAGACATTTCTGATTGATTTATTAAAGATTTTACTTAAGTTACATAAACTTGAAGAAGCATTTGATGAGTCCTTTCTTTTTTCCTGATAAAGTATTTGATTCAAGTATTTTATTTTTCTTAAGCCAATTAATTAGAGCTCTGTTATATATTTTCAGTACTGAAACACTGAGTACACAACACATAAATATATAGACATATGAGGTGTGCCCTTAGAAGTACATTTTATAAATTCATAAAGACATTTTGTTTCCCATCTTAGACTTTCAAATTCTTGATAACCTATTTCAGTAGGTAACCTGTATCAATTATTGATAACCATAGGCAGTTGTCAGCTAAATAGTCTTAAATTTGCTTATTAAAGGAAACAACTCAGGTGAAAATCAACTAGCAAAATTCACATTACAGGTTACGGAGAGAAAAAGTCTAGTGTGATAGAAGGAAATTAAAATGAATTTAATTGCCCATTAAACATAAAATTATAGAAATTATAAAGGCCTTTTAAATATATACACACACACATATGCAAACACACAAAGATCCTTTAGCTTTTACTTCAGAACTTTAGTCATGAGATAAATACAAATTCACTGGCTTGCAAATAAAAAACCTGTTGGATCAAAACAGTGGTTTTTTTATCTTAATGGAAAAATAACAGCAGATTTAAAGCAGGCAAAAAATAAAATACAGAAAAAGAGAACTTAGGAACTCTGTAGTTTGCAGCAATCTTAGGGCTCTTTTCCCTTAATGTAAATGGGCACAAAGACCATATTACTTCAATTTTACATAATCTCTGGCAAGTAGAGGTGCCATAAAACCTACAGTGTGCTTGCAAGGGGGTCATTCTCCTCATTTTCTCCTCATTCTTAGATTATTTGTTTCTCTTTTTTTTTTGTTAAAAGGAGGAACTGAGCTGTGGCCTAGAGTTTTTGTGTGGTGTGTTAATGTGTGCTGCTTGTGGGCAGGACTCCACAGTGTGTCACCACTGAGTCATTTCCACCCTCTTACAGGTCTCAGTTTCTCTCTCTCGGAGGTCTGTGCCCTCTGAGAGGGCTCAAAACACCAGGTGATCAGCCCTTATATGTGTTTTTTGGAGGATCCCTTTTTTTAAATTAATTTTTTTGGGGATTTCCCTTCAGGGTCACTGCAGAGGGTTAACCACCAAGGGGCAACTTTCGGCTCCCTTTCTCTTCAGAGCTGAGAAAACTCAGTTTCTCATTTACCTATTAACACAACAATTCAATTCCTCACATAAATGCACACAGACAAGCTGAATCAAGATTAATTTTAGGATAAAAAGCAGTAGAGAAGACCCTTTAGAATGCATCTCCCAACTAGAATTAGGATCCTTAAACAATAACTTCCTAGGAGAGAAAAAAAGGGGAAAAAAACAGCATACACCACTTCGTGCAAACTGTTCTCAGCCACCCCTACTTTGTAGCTCTCATCCGCCATTACACATGCCAAGGTCAAGTCTTCTCACAGTACAAGGTGATTTCTGGTACCCCCAAAGCCAAGGAGATCAGGTCATGCAATACAGGAAAACAGAGCTTTAGACCTAAGAAGAATCTGCCCATGACTCTTGAAACTTCACAAAGAAGACAAAACACCCCAAAACGGGTGAGTGGCACCTTTGTTCTGAATTCTTTAAAGGAGTTCAAGTCATTAGAAGCCTTCTCTAGTTTTTGTTTGTTTGTTTGTTTTTGTACTGCAGATGGCAAAAAGGGAAGGAGGTAGGGTGGAAGAAAAGTAAACACAAGAACTTTTTTTTTTTTTTAAGACAGGAAGCAAACACAGAAACCAAGTGCATGGGTTTTTTTGTTTTTTGTTTTTGTTTTCCTTGTTTGCAACTGCAAGGAATTTTGGCCAAATTAGAGAGGTTTTGTTACCCATAATTTGGAATTCTCACTTAGATCTGACCAAGTCCGTTAGAGTTGGTCAAATCTGATGAGAAAAAGGCTGGAACAAACAACAACAACAACAGAAACCCACAATATGATCACTGAGTGCCATAATGGTAAGGAGAAATTAAGACCACCTGGTTGTTAAACTTCAGCCAAGATAAAACCCCAATTCAGCTACTTACCTAGGGATGGGTCTCAGGCTGAAGACTGCTTTCTACCATCCTAGAAGGAGGGAAAAAAACCCTCAAACTCATCTTCCTTGCTGGGAGTGAGTTCAAACTCATAAAGGAGTTACCTGCCTTCTATCATCATGGAAACAAGAAATCTTGCCTTTTTTGTTGGAACCAAGTAAAACTCCAAAAACAAAAAAGTCGGGGGGTGGGGGAGTTGTACAGCAAAATAAACTTTAGATCTTGACCGAATTTTGGGAGATCAAGGATTCTCTGGAGGGGTAGGTACTTCCAGACCTCAGCAATCGTCATATTTGTTTGAGCCATAAAGTTAGCTCTTGCTGGTACCAAGCAGCGAAAAATTTGTCAAAGGTCAGGAGCATCTCCACTCAGAGTCCCTTTGTGGTTACCAAAATGTGAACCCCGAAAATCTGAGACAGGTCTCAGTTCATTTAAAAAGTTTATTTTCCCAAGGTTGAGGACACGCACCTGTGACACAGCTTCAGGAGGTCCCAGTGACATGTGTCCAAGGCGGTCAGGGCACAGCTTGGTTTTCTATATTTTAAGGAGACATGAGACATCAATTAATATATATAAGGTGTACATTGGTTCCATCTGGAAAGGCGGAACAACTCAAGCAGGGAGGGGGCTTCCAGGTGACAGGCAGGTGAAAGACAAACGGTTGCATTCTTTTGAGTTTCTGGTTAGCCTTTCCAAAAAAGGCAATCAGATATACATTTATCTCAATGAGCAGAGAGATGACTGAATAGAATGGGAGGCAGGTTTGCCCTAAACAGTTCCCAGCTTGATTTTTCCCTTTAGTTTAGTGATTTTTGGGGCCCCAAGTTTTCCAAGATTTATTTTCCTTTCACAAGCTCTATTCATAAATGATTCTGGAGGGACTCCACTGGGGCTCCCCCTGATACATTTGATGTTACAAGTATCTTCTTCCCCCTCCACCCCACAGGCTTGCTGCTAGGTTATTCTCACTGTTCCTATGGACAGCTCTATTGAGGTATCAGCAAGATGCCTCAAGCCCCAGCTGCCTTGGGCACCCTCCATCCACAGGATCTCATGAATTCGTGCCATTTCAATGCATGGCTATGCACACTGGCTACAGGAGCTCTGCTACATTTTCCCTGCTTCTCATCCCGGTAACATCAGCACTAACTTGTGGTTTGGAGCTGAGATTTTTTCAGACAAGAAAAAGTCATTCATTCCACATCTCTTGATGGTAGAGATCCTGCACCACAATTGTGTAGAAACCAGAGAAACAAATTAACTGTCCACATTACTATACTCCATGAGTAAAGGAGAAAGAAAGGGCTAGTAATGCCCTCTTGAGCTCTGCCCAAACTTTTGCTTTTCCTCTCCTGGTATTTCTCCTTTTTGGTATAGTTGCTATATTTGAGTGGATTGTTAAGTTATTCTGGTATTCAAAGCCTTTTGTTCTCAGCCTTGCGCTATCTTCAGAGAAAGCCCATAATAGAGTCAGCATGAACCCAAGCATTCAGGAAAAAAAAACTAATAACAACTCTACACCTTTTACCATTATCATAGTAAAGGCCCAAATGATGAAGAATTAAAAATCTAGAAATGTAAATATAAATTAAGAAAAAAAGTGTACTTTTCAATAATATATACTGAATTAATAGATATAAATACTGATAAATGAAGATTAACACTATTTCAAGTACAAAATACTTTATTCAACACATTAGAATTCCCGTAATAATATTCAATAAATGAAACTAATACTTCAATTGCTCTAATTTCCTTTTTCAGAAGGATTTGGAAAGAGACTATGAAAGAAGTTCTAGGCTGGGTGCAGTGGCTCATGCCTGTAATCCCACCACTTTGGGAGGCCAAAGTGGGCAGATCACCTGAGGTCAGGAGTTTGAGACCAGCCTGGCCAACATAGTGAAACCCTATCTCTATTAAATTACAAAAATTAGCCGGGCATGGTGGCAGGCGCCTGTAATCCCAGCTACTTGGGAGGCTGAGGCAGGAGAATCTCTTGAACCCGAGAGGCAGAGGCTGCAGTGAGCTGAGATCATGCCACTGCACTCCAGCCTGGGCAACAGAGCAAGACTCCATCTCAAAGAAAAAAAAAGGAAAGAAAGAAGTTATAAAGCCAACCAGCCACTTTCATCATTAACTTTAGAGATTATTGTTATTATTATCCCCATTTTATATCTAAGAAATATGATGTTTGGAAATAATGTTCTTGCTCAAGGTTCTATGAAAGCCAGAATCTGTCAAATTATGACAGTAACTGAAGGTATCTTGATATTAGCTCATATTAGAGATGTCCATGGTATATGTATAATCTCAATTTCATATAAAAATATATGAGTTTTCAGCGCATTTACCAAAATTAGGTGACAATTGCTTCAAAGTAGCAATAGATTCAACTACTCGTGTGTGTCTAAGGTCAGAAACTGTCAAAGGTCAATGCCATAGAAAATTAATTCCAAATTAAACTGAGAGAAAGCCAAGTTGAATAAGCTCCACGAAGGAAATCAAGCAGAATTATTTGGTGCCAAGATATTTGGCAGCCTTCTCAGGCATAACTGCTTCTCTTTCCTATTTCTCTCAATTTATTCCACATCATGTAACTTTATAAATGCGTGAGCAAATGTCCCCTTGCCGAGGTGCAACATTGCTCTGGGAAGTATAATTGGCACAATTCAGTAAACCCTAAGACCTTGGCAAGATGCATGCCCCTGGCCACTGCTATGTTACTTTGGTTCAACTCTCTATTGGAAAATATTGTAACTATTTATTATGAAAGAAATAGTTACTCATCTCACATTCTTAAGCAAACATAGGCCAACTAGATATTATAATGCAGTTGTATGGGATGTGTCCCAAAGTAAGAATACTGATTTGCTGTGGGTAGGGAGAAATGTTAGTTATGAAAGTATCACAGAAGAATACAGAGGCCAAACTATACATATTCTAATTTAGTGGTGTTACCCTTGTGTACAGACCCTTGCTACTCAAAGTATCAGCTATTAGCACCAGCATTACCTGGAGCTTATTTGAAACGCAGAATCTCAGCCCCAACCCAGAGCTACTAAATGAGAATCTGCATGTTAGCAATATCCCCAGGTGATTCAAAGGCATATTCATTTGAGAAGCACTGGTCCAGATAACTGTACTGTGTATACCATTCACCTTCTTGCTACAATCTTAATACTACAGTCAGAAGTTGTATCCTCTAAAAATGGCTGTTTCTCTAGGCACCAAGTTTTAAAAAGACTATTAAACGTAATCAAAATACAAATATTTTCTGAAATTCGCTTTTCTAATTTTTATTAAAATTGAGTAAATATTTTTACATTGTCAAATTTTATATTATAAAGAATGAGAGAAATACTTTTAAACATATTTTTACATTCATTCTAAGGCAGAGATATATGATATATATATCACAGATATATGATATATGATATCTTTTATCTGATCTTTTATCAGATATATCTCATATCTCTGTGATATATATTACATATATATTACATATCTGATAAAAGATTATATGGCATCAAAGTTTGAAATACTTATAATGAAAAAATTATCCTTTAAGTATTATCTGTGCCTAGAAATAAGATAGTTAGTGGGGGGCACAATAATGAGGCTATACCCCAATATCTTGGAAATACTATAACCCTCTGAGTGGTATATATATTATATATCAGCTCATCAGATCTGAGCAGAGATACAAAAATTATGGAATGGCATCCGGGCCTTTGAAGGCTTGGCTGTAGTCTATACACTGAATCTTCCAGAATAAGTATTGGTCAGCCTCAGAAGTAGAGAAGAAAGAGAAGGGGAAGAGATGGAGAAGAGGAAGAGAAAGAGGAAGGGAGATGGGAGGCAGTTACTGGTCTTGCCTATTCAAACATGATCCAAGGGAAAAGGTATTTTCCAGACCAACTGAACTATGGAGTCCATGTAACAGCAATATCTCTTGTGAAGACTGGTTTCTTAGCAACAAATGTGTTGATAATCTGACTTCTGTAATTTGCTTAAATGGAGAGAACAGGCAAATAGGAAAATGTTCTGCCCTAAAATTATCCTATCTACTGACTTGATGTAGTGCTATTTAAATTAGTTAATTTTATTCCGGTTAATATACCTCAGATTATTATAAATCAGCTAGAGTGAGTAATCAATTCTTCTAATCTTGCTAAATCTAGGACAATGGTAAGAATATATAGCACAACCAGCAAGTATCAGAGCTGGAATCTGGACCCAATGTAAGTTCTCCCCTTTCCTAAATTTGTTATTCCTTCACTAGAGGTTCCTAGATTTTTTTTAAAGGACTTCTTTGAAAATATGATAAAAACTAGAGATGAGATGCACCTATGCATAGACAACAACTAAAAAAGGTCATCATTTCAGGGGATTCATATTGCTTGAAACTTATCTACAGAACCTGTCATCTTCAAGAAACTTCTTCTCTGATTCAATAAAAGACATTCACAGAATTATCAGTAGAATAATTACCGAATGCTCTCTTGCTTACAGATACATATGTGTACACACAAACGAGAGATTCCATTCTAAGGAGGCCCCTTTTGTTTAGATAAGCATAATGATGGTTTTATGTGTGCAAGTCTGGAGATAACTTGTTTAGAGTAGCACTGGGGCAGAGAGGATGATCTGTAATGGAGACATGTCCTAGACAGGATAAGCAAAGTTAGGCTGGGCAGCGTAAAACCCTCACAGCTTGGTGCTTTAGCTGTCTTAATATAATGAGGGCTTCTTTTTCCACAAATCACCTTTTGAGTTTGAGCAGCTCTCCAACTCAGCAGTCCAGGCCACTTCTGTCCTAGGTCTCTACTGTCAAAAACCAAGGTCTTCTCATGATTGCCATAGCTGTAGAAGAGAGAATAAAGGGACTCATATATACAATAAAATGCTTCCACCTGGAAGTAATGCATTTCACTTCTGTCACAGTCCTTTGACAAAAACTAGTACCATAATCCCACCCAATCCAAAGGAGCTGAGAAGTAAGGGTTACCAAATATCCAGAATGATAAGAAAACCTGACAATGATGAGTTCCAAAAATGTTTACTAGAAGACATGTCAAATAGAAGAGCCTCTATTGGTTTACTGGAGGTGTTCAATATCAAACTTCTCATTTGCCTACCCCATGTAATCTTTGATAAAATATATACGCTTCTCATTCTTCACAAGTTCTTGAAGAATTGCTGAGCTCTGCGTATCAGTGGGGCATACACTAGGTACAGAAAGCTCCACCCTAGAGGGCAGAGATGGAGAACAGTGAGCAAAAGACTGACATTCAATGATAGAATGCTATTAAAGAGGCAGCTTCCTACAGTGGAAAAAAACTGTCAGAGACATGCCTTCCAGGCTATAGTGTACTATTCTGAGAAAGTTAAATGACTTGCCCATCTGTAAAATGAATAAGTGGGATTTGATAACTTATAGTGTTAAATTGTACAGCACTAGCAATAGATGCAAAAGCAATTAAAGAAGAGAGAAATCAATTAAACAAGTAACATTATTTTTAGCAAGTAACCTCATTTTTTAGCCTATCTGACCAATCTATTACTACCTCTGTTGATCACTTCTATGAAAGAGATTTTATTAGGTAAGATATATCAAGAAAATTTAATTTTGCTTTTCCTTAAAATACAACACTAAGTATGAAAAACAGTCTTTAGACAAAATAGGATCTTGACTTTTAGTGATTTTTATTTTTTTTAGAGATGGGTTCTCTTGCTGTTTCCCATGCTGGAGTGCAGTGGGGCAATCATAGTTCACTGCAGCTTCAAACTCCTGGGCTCAAATGATTATCACACCTGAGCCTCCTGAGTAGCTGGGACTACAAGCAAGTGCCACTGTACTTGGTTAATTTTTAAATCTTTTGTAGAGACGAGGTCTCTCTTTGTTGTCCAGACTGGTCTTGAACTCCTGGCTTCAAGTGATTCTCCTTCCTCACCCTCCTCAAATGGTGCGATTACAGAAGTGAGCCACCACACGTGGCCTCTTTTTATGCATTTCATTTTCATTTTATTTTCTGAAAAATACACTAAAATAAGTAATATTTGGTGCCATATATTTATTCCACTATTTAGTAGATGTATTTAGGATAATTGCATATATAAACATGATTATGTGTTAGAGTTTGGTCAGAGTTTACCTAATTCACAGCATAATTATGAACAGCACTCCACTTCATTCTCAAAAGTGTCTCAGTTTGGACAGTAAGTTGTATGTCACCCAATGTATGTGCTATATGATTTTCAACAACTGATTTTTGAGAACACTCAACATCAAGGCTCTTATCTATTGCTGTTATTATTATCAGCCCTCAAATTAACTGAAATCTAACACTGGAGACAATTAGAATTCATGCAAAATATCAATATATTTGTAATCTTTGTATTGTTCCCTCAGGGTACAAGGTTTTCTATGTTCACATCACCAACTACAGCAATCAACATGAGTTATTGTTTTCTCTTGGGTCATTTACAAGAGGAAATCCTCTGAGGTGAACAATCACTCCTGATTTCACAAGGGTAAGTAGAAGCCAGTAATAACAAATATTATCCTGTGACATTTCAACATTGGTCTGAATAAAATACCTGATACACAGAACACTGAGAAACACAAACACAGTCTATGGATTTCTTTGCCTTTGTCATGGAGGAGTTCTTACTTCCCCTAGAATAACTCTTCTCTAACTCAAAGTGAAAAATAAAAATAAAATTAAAAAGTTTACATGACTCTCAATTCAAGCCTAACGTGGATCTCCTAAATGACCTTCTTTATAACTACTATTAAAAAGAGCAAGTTTAAATTTGCTTTCAAAGAGTGATCACCTCTTTTGGTTTAAAAATTCAATACATTTTTAATATTTCTTTAGTGTTGACTATTTTTTCCCTGGTGCTAATTATCTTATGGTCCTCTAACTCATTATGCTCTTTGATGATCAACAATTAAATCAAGTTAAGACTACCAAAAGTTAGTAATAACAAGTCAAAAATCAATGCCAAACTAGTATGACCAAAAATCAAACTTTGGGTCATGTATGGTGGCTCGTGCCTGTAATCCCAACATTTTGGAAGGCTGAGGCAGGTGGACGCCTGAGCTAAGGAGTTTGAGACCAGCTTGCAACATGCTGAAACGTCGTCTCTACCAAAAAATACAAAAAATTAGCTGGCCACAGTGGTGCATGCTAGTAGTTACAGCTACTGGGGGGGCTGAAGAAGGGGGATGGCTTGAGCTTGGGAGGTGAAGTTTGCAGTGAGTGAGATCACACCATTGCACTCCAGCCTGGGTGATAGAGTGAGACCCCAACTCAAAAAAAAATGACACTTTGCATCACCATCCTGTTTTGCTCCACTAACTCTCATGAGTTACTCTGTGTGAGATTCTACAGAGATAGAAATCCTTTACAGATAGAATTCCTTTACAGAGAAGTTGCTCTATTTGGGGAACATAGGTTAGTTATCTTAGCATGAGCCTGATATCACAGTCAGAAAAGGCAGTGATGTTTTGATTATACCATTGAAATCACATTAATTTAATTCAACTAAAATCTAGAAGGGGGAACTATCTGCCACTTAGTAAATTTTACAAATGTTTTAATAGCAATATTGTCATATTTGGTTTATTTTAATATCCATACATTGCTGATAATTTCTGGGCAATACAGAAAGGCCTTTTTCATAGATCCTTGGTGTAGAGTTTGACATCTTTCTGCTAATACTGAGTTTTGTTCTACCTATACTGAAAAGATTTCTAAGATAATTATCACTGAATTCAGGAGAAGGTACCAAATGAATCCAGGAGGGAAGCCATGAATAGTTTCCCATGATTACAAAAGAACTTGTGTTTCTTTCTTCACTGCCTCCGGAGTAAATGAATACCAAAAGCAGAAGGGGACCTGAGATATTTGTAGTTAACTGGGCAGTTAGTGGTAGGTTGTATTATTTTGAAGCAAATTGCAGCTAATACTCTATCTGTAAACATTTGTTTGTATCGCCAAAAAAAAAAGGACTCCTTTAAATGTAACCACAGTTCCATAATTATACCTTCAAAATGGCAATAATTTGTTAACTCTATCAAACTTCCTAATTAGCTCATTAAAACTTTTAACTTTTAGTTTGCTTTTCCCAGACCCAAATAAGGACCAAAAATTACAATATATGTCTAATAAGTCTCTCTTAAACTCTCTTTTCTCTCTCTCTCTCTCTCCTCTTTTTTTTCTCTCTCTCTCCCCCTACCCATCTTGCTAATTATTTATTGATAAAAAGCAAAATGTTCACATTCTGTAGAGCATCTTACAGTCTGGATTTTGTCAGTTGCATCCTGTGATGTAACTGATGTGCTTATAAACTCCTAATATTTAACCTTCATTAACCCTTTGGTTAAAATTAAGTAAAATTTATGTAAAAAATGACTAAGTGCTTGTTTTTGTCCCTTTTTTTATTTATCTTTTCTTGTCATGCATTAGGTACTGGGAATTGATCCCAAAATTCTTTATTTTCAATCCAGGTTTCTTTCCAATACACCTGCTGGTGCCCATTAGCTTATATATTTTTTTTATTCATTGTCTGGGTGTCACACAGAGAGTTGCTCTGGAAGGTATCTGGAAGAATATAGTTTAAGAGAGAATACAGAACTGTAGGCCTAACCATCATAAAATGGTTCCTCATATTGGGAAATATAATGAATCAACAGTGAGGAGCTCTTGGTGACCATGTCAATATTTTTTCATCATCTTATAGTAAAATACCGAGGCCACATCACATAGTGGTCTAGAGAATATCTCTTTTAAAAGTGTTCACAGTAATATTAGCTGTTTAACTTTGGTGAATTTTTTTCCAGACATTATTTTGCAAAATATGGCCTCCCTAATTAATGAGGTTTTTTTTGTTGTTGTTCTGGCAATTTCTTTCTAATATATACATATATATGACAAAATCTTTTTTAAAAATTGAAAAAAGGCTTGGAATTTATACAATTAATATAATATTGGCCTGGGTACAGTGGTTCACACCTGTAATCCCAGCACTTTGGGAAGCCAAGGAAGGCAGATTACTTGAGCCTAGGAGTTCAAGACCAGCCTGGGCAACATGGTAAAATTCCATCTCTACAATAAATACACACAAAAAATTTTAGCCTGGCATGGTGGCATGTGCCTACAGTCCCAGCTACCCAGAAAACTGAGGTGGGAGGATTGCTTGAGTGAGAGGTTGGGGCTGTAATGCTCTATGATTGTGTCGCTGTACTACAGCCTGGGCTACAGAGTGAGACCCTGTCTTGTGCTCTCTCTCTCTTTCTCTCTCTCTGTATATAACTATATTTATAGTATTTACATATATAATTTATATATATAATTCATACACATATTTATACATATATAATTTTAATATATAATTTATATAATTATAATATATATAATATATAATGTTTATTACAGGATATGAATAACCACAGTGATATTAAAACTTAAAAAATATATTTTAGAAAGGTTTTACATGACCTCAGTAGTATTAATCAATGAAACTGAACTATTAATATTATCCCATTTCTTTTCTGTTCCTGTCTCACTCAAAGAAATTACTGGATCATGTTCCAAATGACCTGCATTCTCATCTTCTATTTACTAACCCTGGAAACAGAAGGTCACCTTAATTCTTGATACTTCTGGAAGGCAATTCTGATAGGTTTCCTGAGTTTCCGCATGTCTTACAGCAGAAGCACCTATGGTCTTTGTTGAGCCTTAAAAGATGATCTTTTCAAGGACATTTGTATAGTGAACAACCTTGGAGGTTAAAGTCTCCTTCCAGAACAGAGGGAAGGTTTGTTTACTCTCCAGTATAATAAAGATAATGATTTACGCTGTGCAAAACTTGGGAAGGTTGCTTGTGCAACCCATTGTAAAATATTAGGGTTCCCTAAGTTTTGGGCTTCTCAGCTGTGAAGCAATAGGTCACTCCAGTAGCAGAAGGGAACTTGATGCAAACAGAAAACTCATGTTTCTTGCTGTGTTGTGAGTAATGAAATGCTTTGTTTCTGATCCAAGAGTCTTGTGACTTCGGCCTGTTTTCATAAAACTATGGTGGGTTAACTTGCCAACTTGCAGGTCAAGTAAAACCACAGTCCTTAAGAGATGCTACAGTTTGCTGTCTTTAGAATTAAGGTACTGGCCTATGTGTTGGTTTAAATTTACTTTTTAGTTCTGATTCAACGCAGAGAAATAAGACTCTTGGTTCATGTCCTCAAGGACTTATAAACTTCTGAGGCTGAAAAATGTATAAAGAAATGTTGCAGGAACTGCTCCTTCAGCCGAAGTGAAAGTCAATAATCTCTGACCATGTCTATGACCTGGTTGGAGAGCTGAATGGGTTGGAATGTGACTGCACAGAGTAAGTACATGACGGCATGTTTGCCTCTTGTTTGGGCTGAAAAGAAGAGATTGAACATTGTCATCTGACATAACTGGGAGGACAAGAGAATGAAGATAACCCCCATGGAATGTAATCTGATCCCGGTGGTGAAATAGGTTTCCATAGTTATTTTCATAAAAAACCACTGAGGTATGGGAACACAGCAGAACTGTTCATATACAGTGACAAAGCATAAAACAGAGCAGTGAAGATGAGAATTCTTTCTCCTTGTGCACAGCACTTCCTTCTCCTAGATACCACGAAAACTCAGTCTGGTACATCTTGGTACAGTCTGAAGTAGCTGCACCAGAGCAACAGCAGAGACCCTGGTGCTCAGCAGGAGATGGTACATTCCCAGTGGACACAGCAGTATCCAGTGTCAGCCTGGTGGGAGACAGTAAATGTCCCTTGTGAAGCCAGCTTGTAGGTACATGTGGATCAACCCTGTCTACTACTAGAAATGTTTGAAAGACAATTCCCAGGGCACTGAGTTACTACTTGAGCAGGTTGGGTCAACATTAAAGCAATTTTGGTCATTTTCATTTATGTGACCCATTTATCTCCATGGTTAGTGAGGCATGAGGAAACTCAAGTTACATTATAAATAGAGTGAAATAGAGTGAGTGTCATAACAGAACTTAGTGTTATGGAAACTGAAAATATTTGAGCTAGATCTTGAGGGATGAATAGGCTTTTGCTAAGTGGGTAATAAAATTAAAAGAATCTTTTACAAAGAAAACAATTGCACAAGTCTAAATTCTGGATTATATATTTCAAGTTAAATTTTGAATTGTAAGAGCCAAGTTATCAACGTTTTCAAGATTAAATTGTAAGTACCCAAATAATAGAACAAATACATTCAAAAGAAACATTTTACATACACAAGCCTGGACTTCTCACCTCAATAAATGATTTACAGTGATAGGGTTTGATGCCTTACAAACTCAAATTTAGTTTAAAAAGATTCTTCAGTTATGTATTTTGTTAATGCCTCTCCTCATAGCCTGTATACATATGAGAATTCATTCTGTGCATATGTGCCAATAAATTTAATCTTCCATTTTTTTCCCAAAAATGTTAAATTATGTATCATCATACTTTATTTTTCAAGCAATATTTAGCCAATCAATTAATTTTATAAATCAAATGAAATATATACATATTCAAGGATATAGTTTCTTACCTATAAATTAGTCACCTCTATTATCGGTGTTTGATCATCAAGCAAAGCAAGATAGGAGAGCTTGAAGGAATGAATAGCTGAGATTCCTCATGTTTAGGCAGACATACAAAAGCAACAGCAGAAATGTCTCTGAACAGATTCTACATCACATTTGATGAGGAATATGGTGTGAATTATACTTTGGCTGGTCTTAATTGCTTGATGTCCTAAAACTTTTTGTCTCATAATAATTTGAAAAGTACAATATGACCTAGAGAAGTGAGGCATTGTGAAGTCTAACAAGATCTAAAGAGTTTCCTATTGATTTCCCATCTCTTCTTTGATCTTTTATGTGGTGGTTTGTAGTCTTTCATTTTTTTACCATAAGCTATCACAAGCATTATCTGGTAAGTAATATGATAAATTATACCTTAAATTATGTTATTGAAAATTACCCTTGCTATGTTAAATGACTCTGCTCCATTGAAATAAGGCATTTTTATTTTTTTAAGTGGCAAGGCTTTAAAACTAGCTGATACAAAATATCCAACAGTATAAATATTTATCTTCTGGGTGAGACCAAGTGATCTATTATACTTTGTTTCATCTTTGACATTGACACCTGTAGTTGTTTTGCAGCCAACTGCTGTGGCGCTTTTCATGACACCATAATTGAAGGTAATATACATGTGGAAGTTAGTGGCAACAACATCTCCCATATCACATGCTGTTCTTACGTTGCAACTTTGACACTCCTGCTATTAACAGGTGAGGTCTATATTTTTTTCCCTTGAATCTGGGAAGACTTGTAAATACAGTGGAAACAATGTTATGTGACTTCTGTGTCTACATTTTTAAAAGGCTGTGTACCTTCTGCCTGTTTCTATTGAGATGTTCTCTCTTGGAATGCAGTTACCATATTGTGAGGAAGCCAGCCATATTGAAAGGTCCAGTTGAGTTTCCATCTGACAGTATCAACACATCAATCATAAGAGTAAATGATCCTTCAGGTAATTTTAATCTTACCACTCTCAAGTCATTCCTAGTCCTTGAGACTTCCTAGCTGAGAACCCAGATATGAGGCAAAGTCATCTCCACTGAACCCTTTTAAAATTCCTGACCCACGGAAACCATGAGCATAATAAAATGGTTGTTGTTTTATGCCGCTAAATTCAGGATTGTTTATTGTGCAATTATAGTAACTGGATCAATATATTGTCCCTAACATCCTAATAACTCTTGAATAAACAATGTATGTATTTGGGGCTTGTATGACATATACTAAAATATATTTTTCTTTAGACCTGGTGCAGTGACTCACAGCTGTAATCCCAGCACTTTGGGAGGCTTTGGCGGAGGAACACCTAAAGCCAGGAGTTCCAGAGGAGCCTAAGCAACATAGCAAGATCCTATCTCAAACAAATAAAAAATTAGCCAGGCATGGGGATGTGCACCTATTCCTAGCTACTTGGGAGGCTAAGGTGGGAGGATTGCTTGAACCCAGGAGTTCAGGGCTGCAGTGAGTTGATTGTGCCATTGCACTCCAGCCTGGGCAAGAGAGCAAGACATAATTTCTTTCTTTTTTTTTTTTTAGGAAAAAAAAAAGACAATTTTCTTTGATTTGAACTAAATTATCTTTCATGGTCATAATCAAATTTCATAATACTTTTTAGTACGAATATTCCAAGCAGAAACAACTGCAAGTACAAAAGCCCTAGAATCGAAGCAAGACTGGAGAGTTTAAGGAACTGAAAAGGGCCAGTGTGGCTGCAGTGTAATGAGAGAAAGAGAGAATGGTAAAGGTGTATGAGAGACGTCTCATCATGTTTGGCCTTACAGGCCATGGTGAGGTATTGGGATTTTATTCTAAAAATTCTAGATGATTTGATGCAGCACTGCCATGTGTACTGATTCCCATTTTATAAGACCATTACAGTATGGAGAATGGCCTACAGTCTTCAGGGGGAGCAGCATAACCAATTAGAGAGCCAAAGCCAGATTATAGGTGAGAAAAAAGGGGGCTTGAGAAAGGATCGCAGTAGCAGAGCTGTAGCAAAGTAGGTCTATTTGGTACAGTGTTTGGACTATAGCGACTACAAGAATATGACATATGTCATGAGCAAGTTTGAGGAAAGGAAATTAATTAAGGATCATACTTAGATTCATGGCTGCAATAACTGAATATGAGGGAAGTAACAAAATTGAGGAAAAGCTAGGCAAAAGAAAAGATTTGAAGTAGATGTAATCAAGAGTTAAATTTGAGGTGTATTTGGCAATTCTGTTTTTAAATTCTAATGAAAAGAAATAGGCAAATAGACTCACAAACATTATAATACAAGCTACTAGGTTGACCTGGTCAGAGTCCAGTTCATACAAAATGAAGAAAATATACTTTTGGTGTAGTAATCGTTTTAGGACCAACTACAATTTTCTACATAGGCTGTATATCTTGTTCTAGTTCCTCTCTCTAAAATGTATTGGCTTGATGAGTAGACTGAATTCATTTAAACTGTAGTTATTTTATTGTTTTTATTTGTTTGGTACATCAGTTTTTTTCATCAACTGGATTTCCTTTTCCTCTACAACACAATGATAGGATGAAAAAAGTAAGATGTTTATAGTGCACAATAATCTTAGATAAAAATGTAAGTAAAAATCTGTCAAAACTGATTAACTATCATAAGCTTTTGGCATATTTGAAACACTATTGAGAAGAAGCATTTGAAGTTCCTAAGGTCAGACCCTGGCCAGATGATAAAATTATAGATAGGAGCTATTTTCCCATATGTATGAGTAGAATATGAATAACTCATAAACAGGAGCCTCTCCTTTAAAGAATTTTATTATTGGCATTCTTTTATAAAAAAAGTAGACACTTAGGGGTGTGCCCTTAAAAGTACTAAAATCTTCCATCTGTGGAAAGTTTAGTAGTACTATTTGGAAATAATTTTTCTTAACTAAAGAAATTAAATATATATATATATATATATATATATATATATATAGTTCTCATTGCTGTTTTAAAAAATAAACAAAAAAAATACTAGTGTAATTCAACTGAATGTTTCATTCTCATTCTACAAACACAATCACCCCAGTTTGTCTGAGTGGGAGATGTTTAAGGCTACCCATTCCTTGCATTATTTCAGTTGTCGTGTAAGAGAAATAATTCACTCTTAAGCTGCAGGTAAGTGAACAGTGTCCCAGCTTGATTTTCATACTATGCATTAGAACTGGTCTGGGTAGTTAGCTTGCACATCCAAACAAGTGGTTATAGTATCGATTCCTTTAAACAAACTAGTTATTTCAGCTTAGACTGTATGTGTTTTGTATGAGTGTGATTTACATGTGTGCTCATACACATGAGCATGCAGGCAAATGCAGAGGCATACAAAATTGACATGTTTCTTAGACATCAAGTTTTTTATGATCACATACCTATGGAGGAGTTAAAGATGTCTTTCTTTAGTCCTGACTTTCTCATCACCTTTGTTTATGAGTTTTCATCACTGGACTATAAATTGTTGCTGGCAGGAACTATATCTACTTTAGCACTTAGCTTTGTTTAGTACCTGGCGCATAGTAAGAACTAAATATTTGTCAAACAAAACATTCATTGAAAGTAACACAATTGCTTCCTCTAACCACTGTCTCTTTCTTTTCCACCCCTTCACACACCTTGCAAGATCAATCTTCACTCATTCATTATTTATCCATTTTTAGGTGACATCCTTCTCATTCTATTGAAACTGTTTACATCTAACAAAAGTGAACAATAATCATTTGTTTGCCTAATTCAATAGCTTCTTATTAGCCCTCATCCTGTTTGACCTCTTTGCAATATTTAGCAGAGTTATTATCCACACATCATATTTGAAATTCCTTTGTCTTTTATGGCTTCTGTCAACCTATTTCACCTGTCTTCTCTGCCTATGGAAAAACACCTCTACCTCTTTGTTTATCATTACATTAGGTAGTTACTAAGGTTTTGCCCTCAGGCCTGTTCTCTTTACATTCTGCTTGCTCTTTCCTGATATTTTCATCCACTTCTAGAGCTTCAGCTCCTGAAACTATATTGATGCTGTCTAACTCTATACTCAAGTTTTGATATTATATCCTGAATATTGTTCTTTGCAAAATGAACATCTGCATTCAGAAGGGGCTTGAAACCACTTTAGTTTTAAAAACAAACAGAAAGAAAAAAACAAATGGACTTTAGCTAGCTTAGGCAAAATCAAAGAGAAAACGAAATATTTACTGGGGCTGTTACTGGAGAATGCCAAAAAGCCTAAGGGATGGGATGTATGGCCACCACAAGAGGCCACAGTCCTGAGAGAAACTCAGGAAATCTTTCATCTCTCATTTTCTCTCTCAGAGCATCTGTTTACACTTTTTTTGTACACTGGCAGTTAGCTTTTTGTACTCGTTAGCCCACACATTGGCATGTAACCAACAATGGTCCCCAAGTTTGCAGAGCCTCAGTTTCAGAACTCAGAGAAAGACCTACTTTGTTTTCTCTGTTCCACTTTAATAATATAAGGCATTGACTCCTTAGGATGTCACATCCTAGGATGGGCGAATTTCTAGGAAGATATTACCCCACCCCATCCATTCTGGATATATAAAGGGATCCTTGCACAAATGACAGCTTCTTCAAAACCATGTGAAGTGAGAAGAGACATGTTTTAAGAACAGGAGGTGGTAAAGAGATAAGATTTTTCATGGCTAGACTAAATAATAGGTTTCCATTACCATGTCCCATATGCACATGAAAGTCGTGTGCCAAACTCATGAGAGTCCACCAACTCAGCCCCACCCCCTAAAAGAGACAGGGAGAGAGAGACAGAGAGATCCAGATCCCTTCAGTAAGAAGATAATCCTACCCAGTAATTCAAGGTGGGAATTGCTGAATTGTCTGAGACTCCTTCCTAACTACCTATATCCAGACATTTTACGGTCTGTCAGCTTTAGCACTGAACTGCTTCATGGCTCCATGTTGCCCAACCCCCCACAGTAATCTTCCCTTCACAATAACCTTCTGACTGGTCTCTTCAACCTCATCATTTCTTTTTCCAACCTTGGCCCATATTAGACCACCACATTGCTTCTTTTTTTTATTTTTTATTTTTTGTTTTTGTGGGTTTTTTCTTTTTTCAACTTTCTTATTTTTTTCTTTTTTAAAGAGACAGGGTCTCCCTCTGCCGTTCAGCTGGAATGCAGTGGTATAATCATAGCTCACTTCAGCCTTGTCCTCTTGGGCTCAAGTGATCCTCCCCCGCCTCAGCCTCCCACCTCAGCTGGGACTAGAGGCATGCACCACCATGCCCAGCTAATTTTTAAAAATTTTCTGTGGAGACAGGGTCTTGCTGTGTTGCCCAGGCTGGTCTCAAACTCTTGGCCTCAAGCAATCCTCCCACCTTGGCCTCCCAAAGTGATAGGACTATACCACATCCAGACCTCAACCTGTATTTTAGATTGAGGGGGTACAAGTGCAAGTTTGTTACATAACTATATTGCATAATGCTGAGCTTTGGGGTACAATTGAACCTGTTACCCAGGTAGTGAGCATGTTACCTAACAGGTGGTGTTTCAACCCTTGCCCCCTTCTGTTCCCACTGTTGTAGTCACCCGTGTCTATTGTTCCCATCCTTATATCCATGTGTACCCAGTGGTTAGCTCCCACGTATAAGTGAGAACATGTAGTATTTCATTATCTGTTTCTGCATGAGTTTGCCTAGGATAATGGCCTCCAGCTCCATTCATTTTGCTGCAAAGGGCAAGATTTTATTCCTTTTTATGGCTATGTAGTATTTCACGGTGTATATGTGCCACATTTTCTTTATGCAATATATGGTTGATGGGTGCTTAGGTTGATACCACATCTTTGCTACTGTGAATAGTGCTGCGATGAACATATGGGGGGGGGTACATGTGTCTTTTTGGTAGAATAATTTATTGTCCTTTGGATATATATTGAATAATGGGATGGCTGCGTCAAAGGTTGTTCTATTTTTAGTTCTTTAAGAAATCTCCACAACTGCTTTCCACAGTGGTCGAACTAATTTACATTCCCACCAATAATGTATGAGCATTCTCTTTTCTTCACAGCCCTGCCAACATCTGTTACTTTTTTAGTTTTTAATAATAGTCTTTCTGACTTGTGTGAGATGATATGTCATCGTGGTTTTGATTTGCATTTCTTTGATGATTAGAGATGATGAGCATTCTTCCATATGTTTCTTGGCCACTAGTATGCCTTTTAAGAAGTGTCTGTTCACATCTTTTGCCCACTTTTTAATGGGGTTATTTGGTTTTTTGCTTGTTGACTTAAGTTTCTTACAGATTCTGCATATTAGTCATTTGTCAGATGCACAGTTGGCTAATATTTTCTCACATTCTGTAGGTTGTCTGTTTACTCTGTGGATAAGTTTCTTTTGCTATGCAGAAGCTATTTCCTTTAGTTAGGTCCCACTTGTCAATTTTTGTTTTTGTTGCAACTGCTTTTGAGGACTTAGTCATGAATTCTTTGCCACAGTCAATGTAAAACAGAAAAAAAAAGGTATTTCCTAGGATTTCTTCAGGATTTTTATAGTTCGAGGTGTTACATTTAAGTCTTTAAGCCACTTTGAATAATTTTTGTATATGGTAATAGGTAGGAGCCTAGTTTCACTTTCAGTATGTGGATACCTAGTTATCCCAGCACCATAGGAAGGAGAAATTTCCCCATTGTTTATTTTTGTCAACCTTGTCAAAGATCAGATGGTTGTAGTTGTGTGGCTTTATTTCTGGGTTATCTATTCTATTCCATTACACCACCACATCAGTTCTTTATTTAAAAACTATCACATGTTAATTCCTTGACGGTAACAATAGACACTGGGGACTACTGGAAGTGGGAGAGAGGGAAGGAGCAAAGGCTGAAAAAGTGCTTATTGGGTACTATGCTCATTACCTGGATGACAAGTTCAATCATACATCAAACCTCAGCATCATGCAATATATCCATGTAACAAACCTGCACTTGTATGCCTTAAATCTAAAATAAAAGTTGAAATTACTTTTTAAAAATCACAGCCTATAGAATAAAATACAAATAGTTCAGCTTTATGTCTAGATTGTCTTTATCCAGAGAATTCTAGTATTTTCTTTAGGCATTTCTTATCTATCTCATGAACTGTATTGTTTATTCGGCCACCTAGCCTTTTGTATGTGCCCATTTAAAACCATGAAATGGCCTTATTCCCTTGCTTATTTAACAAAATCTTTCTCAACCTTCCGGACTTACCTCAAGATCCAATTCAAATATCATCCTCTCTGAGAAGCCTGCTTTGACACTTTATATCACCACGGGAATTAATTTTACCTACATTTCTTTAACCTAGTACAAAACTTTTAGCATTTATTTTCTACATTTTGTTATTTGCTTTGCGTATTAGCATCTGGGAAATCTGATGCATTTTATATTTTCCCCATCCTTTAGAACCTCATATAGGGTCTGAAACAGAGAATGAATACATAAATATTTGTGAATGAAAAAAATACGATTTTTATTATCAACCATGAATATAAAGTGGGCTCCTTTTTGGTAAATGGACTTCTGAATTGTGAGGAATCTATGTTCAGTAGGTTGTCTTATACAAAATTGTTCAACTTAAATATTGTTGAATTCTTCCTTTGTGATCTATAACACTGCTGAAATAGCACCATCACCAAGCAGTTTACTCTGTAGTGCTGAGAATGTCATATAAACAATTAACAGTATACAAGTCAGATTACAAATTCTAGAGGTACAAGAAAATGCTTATGGGATACAAGAGAAAGAAACAGTTAATTTTGGCTGGTACTCAGCATTACAAATAAAACCACATAAAACAGACGGGGACACAATCTCAAATGGCATTCAAAATGGTCAACTAAATGAACACTGTGGGTTTTTAAAATTCTGCATAAATGTGGTACATGGTGAACAAATTCTGTCCTCTAACTACTAAATTACTTTTTAAATTAACCACTGCAGTCGTGATTTATAAAGCATTCACAAACACTCACACATGCAAGACTGCCAAAGGCAGTAATTTTATTGGCTGAGCATTCAGCCCTACTTTTACATTAAAGGCAAAGATTAACATGTGTTAAAGTGAGGGTTTGCTAAGGCTTAACTATGGGTATCAGATTGCCTAAATAAAGCAGTAAGTCAAATACCAGGCCAAGCCAAAAGTGTTTGTTCTTCACTTAGGCTTCCAATCCCAGGCATCATGTATTTAAGAGCAAGCTCAAAGGCAAGCTTTTGGAAAATAGACCACAATGTTGGCATGCAAGGCTTTCCCAATTAAACAAACTAATTCCCAAGAACAAAACTACAATAAATTGTCTGAGAATTCCAGAGAACAAAGCCTAGCGTGGGATGACATTTTGTTTTTTCTCATTTCATTACTTTTCTTCCCTATCCCTCTCGTTAAGAACTGGCATTAAATGCTCTGTGGGGTTTGATCAGAAATACACAGAGAATTTAGACTTGCTGTAAAAGCACTTGTTCTGCAGCCTCCTTAGGTTTGGTAGTAGCTGTCTGAATGAGCAGTCTTGGTGATTCTAAGGAAAGTCTAGTGGGACTTTGACATATGTCCCCCTAAAATTCATATGTTAAAAATCTAGCCCCCAAGGTAATGGTATTAGAAGGTACGGCCTTTGGGGAGGTGATTAGGCTCCACCTGTATGAATGAGCTTAGTATCTTTATAATAGAGGCCCAAAGGAGTTTGTTTGCTCTATCCACTAAGTGAGGGCACAGCAATGAATCACCTATGAACCAAATAGCAGCCCTTTAGCAGATTCTGAATTGGCTGGCACCTTGATATTGAAGTGCTCAAACTCCAGAACTATGAGAAAATAAGTTTCTAAATTTGCCATCTTCAAAGAAAATCCAAGTGCCAGTAAGCTGTAAGGAAAGTGGTATGTTATTTATTTAATTCATCTAGTAAACAGTGCTTCAGAGAACAGAGAGAGACATTTTCACATTTGTCCCACCAAAGTGAAGTTGGTTGGCTGGACTTGAAAAATTTTTAATTTTACTTTAAAAGAAAAAAAAATATATCTTTTCAGGCTGTCACAATTAGCTACCAAAACATAATTTCATTAGATTGATTTTGCTATCAAACATTTAGTAAAAGATGCTTTTTTATTCAAATTATCCATTGTTGGACTGTATTATTTTCATTTTCATTATTTTGAAAATGCATTTATAGTTCATGCATAATGAATGAGTGACTAATAATACACAGATATATTCCTAAGTGCTTTCATTCTTGATTATTTATGACATTTATTTTTTATTCATCTGGCAGGGTAAAGAGCTCTAGGGAGCAAGATGACCTTCTCATACATGACCAATAAGAGATGAAAATGCATTTTATGTGAGTAATCTCTCTATTGATCAGGAAAGTATCAAGGATTATTTCAAATACATCATTGTTATTCAGCCAGTATATATCAGTATGGCACAGTGGCCAGCATCAATTTTCATTGGTCAGTACCCTGATAAATAGTTATAATAATCAGAATGGACATACATATACACACATGACAGTTATTTAGCTCACATTATATTGTGCCTTTTCATTTTTTAAAATAAACTCATTTTCAAGAACAATTTGAAAGCAAGATTCATATTACCATGGACACTAATAGCTTTCACTTTTTGTGTCTATTCCTTTACCTCCACCCTCATGGTAACACCCATCCTATCATTGTGACATTCTGTGTTCTCCCCCTATCAATTCGCGGAAGCAAACTTCACAGTCTTTTATATTTTTACTTAATCTGTTAAAAATCCCAGTATATTTTTCATATGTCATAACATTTTTTAAACTATATATTTGCCACTTTCAAAGAAGATCCAAATGCCAGTAAGCATAGGGAAGGTGGTATGTTTTATTATTTACTCAATCAACATATGCTGAGCATCTACTATGAGCCAGGCACAACGAGAAGTGTGATGGCTGGTTGGAAGAAACAGATTGGAGCTATCAGTTGGGTTATGGTGGAATGTCTGGTTATTGAGTCAACTCATGTACTTTAATAGGATCTCTGATTGGCCCATTTTGGGAAACCAGAAAATGTTGAGTGTAATCCTGCCATCATGATTTTCAAATTAACACATTTTCTTCCATCTCTTTTATACCTCTTCATGGGATGGTAAGTCTGACAGCAGCCTGTTGTGTCATTTCTCAGAGCAATACTTTTTCTGATGTTGACTCTTACTTAGGCCCATATCATATACAATTCATTAATAACAAGCACCTAGAATATAAATTATCATAGCAAAAACATCAATGTCCTCTCTACTTTACAGATGAAGTCACTCACAATCCAGAGACCTGATAACCTTCCTAGAGTCACACATCTATTAGCAGCAGGCTTGATATTCTTATCCTGATTCATCAGAGACTTCACTAGAATGAGCTCAGAATTAATATCCAAAGGATCATTTTTTTGTCTATTTAGTTCATATTAGTTAAGCTATTACTAATTAATTGATTAAACTAATATTGATATCCTTTTTGTTTTTAACATAAATTTTCACTAATTTGTTTTCATTTATCCTTTTCCTAAGATTGCATGGCCACCATGCTCTAATTTTCAAGGGAATGATATATACTTCCTATATGTACTTCATAATACTTCTTAACTAGATGTGAGAAAATAAGTATACCTCTATGATGGCACTCAGAGAAGACAAGATGGAATGAAAACTTGCTAACTAAAAATTGTTTATCTTATTTTCCAAAAATATTGATCTTAATAATTCATATTTTAAACACTAGAAAGTAAAATGACCTCTATAAAATTATTCCTGCAGAACTAATATTTTTTAACTCAGGGCTATTTCAGAATGAACGCTGGTTCCAATTGCTTTCCTTATAATATATACTCTGTTTTATTAATGGCTTACCATCTTTCTGCCAGAAAGTATAGTACTTTATGTTAGAATAACAAACAGAAGAGGAACTGGTTTCAACAACCATTAATTATTGCTCAAAACATTATAATTAACCATACTCCATTTGTTCTCATATATAAACATAATAGAAGGGACAGCTAATGACATCTCAAAGGAACAAATAATTCAAAACTGCACCTAATAATTTATTGGCGTATGTGGCTTAACTACAAGGGAAATTGCATTCAGTGCTTGCTTGAAAACATTAGCCTCTGGGCTGTAGAGAAAGAACACTAAAGGAGAGGTAACCATGAACATATAATATTGTTTGGACTCTGATTTTTTTTTTTTTTTTTTTTTTTTTTGAGACGGAGTCTCGCTCTGTCGCCCAGGCTGGAGTGCAGTGGCTCGATCTCTGCTCACTGCAAGCTCCACCTCCCGGGTTCACGCCATTCTCCTGCCTCAGCCTCCCGAGTAGCTGGGACTACAGGCGCCCGCCACCACGCCCGGCTAATTTTTTGTGTTTTTTAGTAGAGACGGGGTTTCACCGTGTTAGCCAGGATGGTCTCGATCTCCTGACCTCGTGATCCGCCTGCCTCGGCCTCCCAAAGTGCTGGGATTACAGGAGTGAGCCACAGCGCCAGGCCCTGGAAGGTGATTTTTAACTAATGGGATTTACATGACCAGAGGGAGAGAGACTCATAGTTTAGGGAAACTTCATTGTTTCCACAAAATTTCTAAAAAAAAAAAAAAAAACTTCTCTCTTAATCCCTAAACTGTCTGTCTGAAAGTCATAAGTACTATTTGTAGCTGATCCTACCAGCCAGAAATTTAACATCTGCCATTTTTCTACAGAGCTCTGCACATAAAGTATTTTTCTTATTTTGACAAATCAGTACTTCTTATGTAGCACTCCCTGATGACTCCACCTATCCAGGACTACATGTGGCCTTTTCTCTTTCCCATATTACTTAATTTTGTGTACAATGAGACCAAAGTAATTTTAAGAAAAACGTATGCTTTTACAATCACTAGAGGTATTAGAAATTTAGCTAATGAGTTATTTTTCAACATTAATGGAGCTCTAATAATAATAGAGTTACTCTCCAACACTATTATCACCATTTTTAAACCACTAATGGCATTATTTTAATTTGTATTTTAAAGATGGAACAATAAAATTGTTCCCTGCCAAAAATATTAATTTGTATACTTTTTATTTCATCATAAATAATGAAAAAGTCAAATGTTTTCACTAAATGGTTTATACATAAAATGTGGCTTTTCGTATCTATAGGATTCATCATATTTAATAGAATAATTAATAATGAATACAGCAGAAAATTTGAAGAATCACTTCTCTAGGACATTAGATGATTAAGTTTATTTTTTAAATTCAAGATATAATTTAGATATGAATTAGAGGGTATAAAATAAGGAGAGAAGTAAAAAAAGGTTTGTACATAGTAAAGACTTGTAACAAAGAACACTTTTATGAACTGTTACTGTTTAAAATTTACAAAAATAAATTTTGATGGAAATCCCTATGAATTTCACAGGTTGGTATGCTGATAGGTCAAAGGGCTAATCCATATTAAAGTTATGTGATTTGAAGACTTTGTTATTCGCAGTGAATTCATGAAAATGGCTCAATAGAATTTCAAGCCAGCAAAACTTATACATTTATTAATTAATCAGTCTTTTATTTCAATGAATTTTATTGAACTTCACTACTATGGGTGAGGCACAGAGATTGCCCCTCTAAAGATAATGTCAGTTAGGACTCTCCTCTGCCCTCTTGCAACATACCCCTGACTAGATCCCATGCTTCCACCCCTGCTCACCATAATTTATTTTTCACACTGAAGCCAAGCTGATTTTTCTAAAATATGATTCTAATCATTTTACTCACACCTGCAACCAGCTGAACACAAAATACAATGTAAACTCCTTAACCGGGTTTTCCAGCTTCTTTATGATCTGACCCCTGCTTCCCTGTAGCCTCGCCACTATAGGCCCTCTGCCTCCCTGCTCACTGCACCACAGCGTTTTGCCTTTTAGATTTTCATGGACATCAAGCTCTATCTTTAAGCTTTATTTTTATTTTTATTTTTTGTCTGAAATGCTCAAATGTTCACCTCCACATTATTGGCCTGGACAACTCCTACTCATTCTCAATCCTCAACAGAAAGACACCGTCAGAGCAACATTCCCTGAACTGTCAATCTGAATTAGGTCGTTCTGATTTGTAATCGATATATGTGTCTCTCTAGTTATTTAATAGAAGTCTCTCTCAGGAGACCGTCCACTCCATGAGTGCACAAGTCTTGTCTATCATATTGACCATTGTGCACACAGCATTGAGCATAATGCCTGACATATAGGACACATTGTTGAAAATTAATTATTACATGTTTGATCAAATGAGTGTGTGAATGCTCTAATGGTGCCTGGATACATGCAAGCTCTTCTTTTAAAGGAATTAAAATTAATCCACCAATCTTTAATCTTCGTGTCCAATTTCTAAATTGAGATATGTGAATATGACAAAAAGGGGGGCCTTTTTAGAAAGACTGGTATAAATTGGAAAATTTTAGAAAATTAGAAAATTTGACTAAATTAGAAAATTTGACTAAAAAATCGAAGGAGGGAAAAAACAAGGAAATTACTAAAGAAACAAGTTAAAATAAGGTTAAGTGGACTTCTAATTTTATTATAACCGGCGTACTTACAAGACTGAGTTCGTTTAAAATTGTTTACTGATAGATAAAAACAAGCCCTTATTGTTTTAATTTCATTTATTGCTGAAAGACATTGAACATATTTTCATGTCCATTAACTATTTGTAATTTTGTTTCTGTTAACTGCTTTCCTTTGTTTACTTTTTTCTCATTGCTCAAAGTGATTTTATATGTTACAGAAATTAGCTCTTTATGTGTTTATAGTGTTTCAAATTTTTTCCTACTCTTAATTGTATTTTGACTTCATTTGTGATGTTTTTGTCATACAATTTTATGTATGTAGTTTGTTAACTTGTTTCCATTATGAATTCTGGGCTTTCCCCACTTGAAGATTATAAAAAATATTCCTGGCCAGGCGCGGTGGCTCACACCTGTAATCCCAGAACTTTGGGAGGCCGAGGCAGGTGGATCATGAGGTCGGGAGATCAGGACCATCCTGGCCAACATAGTGAAACCCCGTCTGTACTAAAAATACAAAAATTAGCCAGGCGTAGCAGTGTGCACCTGTAGTCCCAGCTACTTGGGAGGCTGAGGCAGGAGAATTGCTTGAACCTGGGAGGGGGAAGCTGCAGTGAGTTGAGATTGCGCCACTGCACTCCAGCCTGGGCAACAGAGTGAGACTCCGTCTCAAAAAAAAAAAAAAAAAATTCCCCATATTCTCTCCTAGTATGGTTTAAAATCCTCATATCTTCAGACAATATGTTTATTAAATTCACTGAAGTTTACTTTATATACAGAAAACTGCATTTATTTTAATTGTGCATTTTGAGTTTTGATTGTTTTGTACACCCACGGAAACCACTCCCACAGCAAAGGTACATAACATTGCCATCATCCCCTACAGATACTTTGTGCCTGTTTAAGTCAATCCTTTCTTATGCCTCCATACCAAGCAACTACTGGTCTGCTTTTTGTCACTAAATTTAGTTTGCATTTTCCTGAATTTTATATAAATTAAATCATATAGTATGCATTCTTTTGTGCTGACTTCTTCTAATAGCAAAATGATTTTGATATTTATCCAAATTGTTGTATATATCCACAGTTTATTCCTTTTTATTGTTGAATACTATTCAGTGTGGTATATGAATGCCACATTTGTTTATCCATCCACCTACTAATTAATATTTGGGATGTTTCTACTTCATAGCTATTTTTTTTTCTTTTTTTTTTTTATTATACTTTAAGTTTTAGGGTACATGTGCACATTGTGCAGGTTAGTTACATATGTATACATGTGCCATGCTGGTGCGCTGCACCCACTAACTCGTCATCTAGCATTAGGTATATCTCCCAATGCTATCCCTCCCCCCTCCCCCCACCCCACAACAGTCCCCAGAGTGTGATATTCCCCTTCCTGTGTCCATGTGATCTCATTGTTCAATTCCCACCTATGAGTGAGAATATGCGGTGTTTGGTTTTTTGTTCTTGCGATAGTTTACTGAGAATGATGGTTTCCAATTTCATCCATGTCCCTACAAAGGACATGAACTCATCATTTTTTATGGCTGCATAGTATTCCATGGTGTATATGTGCCACATTTTCTTAATCCAGTCTATCATTGTTGGACATTTGGGTTGGTTCCAAGTCTTTGCTATTGTGAATAATGCCGCAATAAACATACGTGTGCATGTGTCTTTATAGCAGCATGATTTATAGTCCTTTGGGTATATACCCAGTAATGGGATGGCTGGGTCAAATGGTATTTCTAGTTCTAGATCCCTGAGGAATCGCCACACTGACTTCCACAATGGTTGAACTAGTTTACAGTCCCACCAACAGTGTAAAAGTGTTCCTATTTCTCCACATCCTCTCCAGCACCTGTTGCTTCCTGACTTTTTAATGATTGCCATTCTAACTGGTGTGAGATGATATCTCATAGTGGTTTTGATTTGCATTTCTCTGATGGCCAGTGATGATGAGCATTTTTTCATGTGTTTTTTGGCTGCATAAATGTCTTCTTTTGAGAAGTGTCTGTTCATATCCTTCGCCCACTTTTTGATGGGGTTGTTTGTTTTTTTCTTGTAAATTTGTTTGAGTTCATTGTAGATTCTGGATATTAGCCCTTTGTCAGATGAGTAGGTTGCGAAAATTTTCTCCCATGTTGTAGGTTGCCTGTTCACTCTGATGGTAGTTTCTTTTGCTGTGCAGAAGCTCTTGAGTTTAATTAGATCCCATTTGTCAATTTTGGCTTTTGTTGCCATTGCTTTTGGTGTTTTGGACATGAAGTCCTTGCCCACGCCTATGTCCTGAATGGTAATGCCTAGGTTTTCTTCTAGGGTTTTTATGGTTTTAGGTCTAACGTTTAAATCTTTAATCCATCTTGAATTGATTTTTGTATAAGGTGTAAGGAAGGGATCCAGTTTCAGCTTTCTACATATGGCTAGCCAGTTTTCCCAGCACCATTTATTAAATAGGGAATCCTTTCCCCATTGCTTGTTTTTCTCAGGTTTGTCAAAGATCAGATAGTTGTAGGTATGCGGCGTTATTTCTGAGGGCTCTGTTCTGTTCCATTGATCTATATCTCTGTTTTGGTACCAGTACCATGCTGTTTTTGTTACTGTAGCCTTGTAGTATAGTTTGAAGTCAGGTAGTGTGATGCCTCCAGCTTTGTTCTTTTGGCTTAGGATTGACTTGGTGATGCGGGCTCTTTTTTGGTTCCATATGAACTTTAAAGTAGTTTTTTCCAATTCTGTGAAGAAAGTCATTGGTAGCTTGATGGGGATGGCATTGAATCTGTAAATTACCTTGGGCAGTATGGCCATTTTCACGATATTGATTCTTCCTACTGGGTACATAAAGAAATGAAGGCAGAAATAAAGATGTTCTTTGAAACCAACGAGAACAAAGACACAACATACCAGAATCTCTGGGATGCATTCAAAGCAGTGTGTAGAGGGAAATTTATAGCACTAAATGCCCACAAGAGAAAGCAGGAAAGATCCAAAATTGACACCCTAACATCACAATTAAAAGAACTAGAAAAGCAAGAGCAAACACATTCAAAAGCTAGCAGAAGGCAAGAAATAACTAAAATCAGAGCAGAACTGAAGGAAATAGAGACACAAAAAACCCTTCAAAAAATCAATGAATCCAGGAGCTGGTTTTTTGAAAGGATCAACAAAATTGATAGACCGCTAGCAAGACTAATAAAGAAAAAAAGAGAGAAGAATCAAATAGACACAATAAAAAATGATAAAGGGGATATCACCACCGATCCCACAGAAATACAAACTTCCATCAGAGAATACTACAAACACCTCTACGCAAATAAACTAGAAAATCTAGAAGAAATGGATACATTCCTCGACACATACACTCTCCCAAGACTAAACCGGGAAGAAGTTGAATCTCTGAATAGACCAATAACAGGAGCTGAAATTGTGGCAATAATCAGTAGTTTACCAACCAAAAAGAGTCCAGGACCAGATGGATTCACAGCCGAATTCTACCAGAGGTACAAGGAGGAACTGGTACCATTCCTTCTGAAACTATTCCAATCAATAGAAAAAGAGGGAATCCTCCCTAACTCATTTTATGAGGCCAGCATCATTCTGATACGAAAGCCGGGCAGAGACACAACCAAAAAAGAGAATTTTAGACCAATATCCTTGATGAACATTGATGCAAAAATCCTCAATAAAATACTGGCAAACCGAATCCAGCAGCACATCAAAAAGCTTATCCACCATGATCATGTGGGCTTCATCCCTGGGATGCAAGGCTGGTTCAATATACGCAAATCAATAAATGTAATCCAGCATATAAACAGAGCCAAAGACAAAAACCACATGATTATCTCAATAGATGCAGAAAAAGCCTTTGACAAAATTCAACAACCCTTCATGCTAAAAACTCTCAATAAATTAGGTATTGATGGGACGTATTTCAAAATAATAAGAGTTATCTATGACAAACCCACAGCCAATATCATACTGAATGGGCAAAAACTGGAAGCATTCCCTTTGAAAACTGGCACAAGACAGGGATGCCCTCTCTCACCACTCCTATTCAACATAGTGTTGGAAGTTCTGGCCTGGGCAATCAGGCAGGAGAAGGAAATAAAGGGTATTCAATTAGGAAAAGAGGAAGTCAAATTGTCCCTGTTTGCAGACGACATGATTGTTTATCTAGAAAACCCCATTGTCTCAGCCCAAAATCTCCTTAAGCTGATAAGCAACTTCAGCAAAGTCTCAGGATACAAAATCAATGTACAAAAATCACAAGCATTCTTATACACCAACAACAGACAAACAGAGAGCCAAATCATGAGTGAACTCCCATTCACAATTGCTTCAAAGAGAATAAAATACCTAGGAATCCAACTTACAAGGGATGTGAAGGACCTCTTCAAGGAGAACTACAAACCACTGCTCAAGGAAATAAAAGAGGATACAAACAAATGGAAGAACATAGCTATTTTTAATATAGCTGCTATGAGTATGAATGTGCAAGTCTTTGTGTGGATGTGTGCTTTCATTTATCTCAGGTAGGTAACTGTCACTGAAATATATTTTTAAAAACTTTTAAGTTAACTTTTTAATAGACTGCTAAACCAATTGTACAATTCTCCATTTCCACCAACAGTAATGAGAATTTTACTAGTACTTTTATGGTTTGATTTTATTTTCCTTTTAAATCTTTGACATATCAATAATTTATCTTGATAGAAATGAAGAGGTAAAAACATTACACGAGTCCAACAATCTAGGCAATTTGTCCCAATACCATTAACTGAATAACTACAGTTTCTCTACTCCTTTGAAATGGGGCAATTTCTGTATTTGTTATTCTGTTTCTTCCTCTTCACGTACCATTTCTATATTATTTTAATGGTAGATTTATTTTACAGGGGTGCTCTGGCTGCAAAAATAATAAAGGCTAGAATAAAGCTGGCTTAAGCAGAAAAAAAATTCATACTATCATATAATGGCACTTTCAGAGTCTTATGAACCTAGACTTTGTTTTTTTTTTGTTTGTTTGTTTGTTTGTTTTTCAGTATTTTACCCAATGATGTCATCAGAGACCCAGTTCTTTCCATTTCTCAGTTTGGACATGCCCATGGTTGCCTTCATCTTCAAGCAGAAAGTGAGGTGGTTACAGCAGTTTCCAAAATCGAACTGACACCAATTAATACCCTGAAGAAGAATGAAGCTGTCTTCTTTTACCTGCTAAAAAACAGTCAAGGCTCTCTTCCCATGTCATTTGTCCTAACTGGCTAACATTTGTCATTCCCTGAATCAATCATAGACAAATAAAATGGAGATACCATTATTGGCTTAAATTAAGGATCTTCAGACAGAATGGATGTTGAAAAAAGCCACTAAATCTGCCATATCTATAAAAAAAAATTAACATTTCAGGACAATTTCCACCTCAACTCTTCACTAGCTTTCTTAGCTATTCTCATGTTTATATTTCCCTATACACTTTAGGATCAGATTCTTAAATTTTTAAAAGATCTTATTTTGCTTTTGTATGGAATACTACTACATGCACTATAATATACAGACAGTTGACATCTTTAAAATATTGAGACATTCAATCCAGGAAGAAAATAGGCTTTATCCTTTATTCTGGTTTTATAATTTATCTTTTACTAGAATTTTAATATTTTCTTTATATAGACTGTTAATTTTCATGTTACAAAGGTTTTAATATTTTTGTTATTATTATAAACAGGATATTCCTCCATCACATAATGTTATTTACTATTTGTATATATAACAACTATTGCTTTTTTTTTTTTTTTTTTTTTGAGATGGAGTCTCACTCTTTCACCCAGGCTGGAGTGCAATGGCACGATCTCAGCTCACTACAACCTCCGCCTCCCAGGTTCAAGCAATTCTCCTGCCTTGGCCTTCTGAGCAGCTGGGATTTTAACCGCATGCCACCACGCCCAGCTAATTTTTGTATTTTTAATAGAGATGGGATTTCACTATGTTGGCCAGGCTGGACACGAACTCCTGACCTCAAGTGATCCACCTGCCTTGACTTCCCAAAGTGCTTGGATTATAGGCATTAGCCACCATGCCCAGCCATCTATTGTTTTTTAAAAATTAATTTTGAAATCAGCTATTTTACTCCATTATCTTATTTTGTCTTTTATAGATTCTTAGACATTTCTTTTAAATTTTCTGGGTATAAAATCATATTATCTGCAAATAATTTTAATTATATCATCGCACTTTTACCTTTTATATTATCCTTCTCTTTTCTAATTAAATTTAACATTCTACCAGAGCAACATTAAATCTACTAGTAATATTTATTGGATGCTTCTGGTATTTTATAGTTAAACACATGATTCCATGTTTGTTAGAAATACATGTTTTTCCATGTGAAGAAAATATTCTTCTTGGTCAATTACCAAGAATAAAGTTGAATTCTATTAAATGCATTTTCATTTGCAATTTTTGATGGAATATAATGAAGAAAATTAATAGATTTTCAAATATGAACCATCCTTGCATTCCTGAGATTGAATACTGTTCTAGATAACTCAATTAATATGCTACTGCATTCTCTCTGAGATTAATTCTTTAACACTTGTATTATTGTATGTAAGTAGAATTACTGTGAAATTTTTTTCTTACAGAATGTTAAAATTAAAGTTTTTGATGAAACACCAAGATAAAATATAATGTACTAGACATTCCTCTATTCCAAAGTTGGTGTTTATATCTCATGCAAAAATTTATAATGAAAATATCCACAGAGTTGCTACACAACTCTTTAAGCCCTGGATCATCTTTAACACTTTTCAGCAGTTGAGAGTTGGTAATAAAGAGAAAATTTTGTAGAAAGAAATTTTGAGAGCATCATCAGGTTTCTAGGAATCCTAATGTCACAGTGGGGAAGACTTGGGTAGTATCTCGTTCTCACCTCAAGGGCAGTGAGAGAGGTTTTGAAGAGGCTACCCTGTAAAGCTTTATTGGTATCTCCCCAAGTTTGTGACTCATGCCTTGTAAAGCTCAAGTGATACTTGGCAACAGAATAGAAAGCTAAAACTGAGAAGTTACTTCCTTTCTCTCTGAAAGTGGGTCAAATATGGGTTAATCAAGGCACTCACATATAGATTCTAAGTAGAAATGTCAGCCTGGGGTTATTTCAAGTGGGATCCACTTCAGGAGGGTTGCCTTTTAGGCTGAGAAACAACAAATGGAAAAGGATGTGGACTGTAAATCCAAGAGGAAATTCTATGTCATGGGGCTAGGCCTGACAAAGGAACAACACTGCCTATGCTCCAGGAGTTTTAAAAAGGTACTCTTGCAGAGAAATCGTCAAAGAACATACACAAGTACCCTAAAAGTGAAAAACATTGTTTGCTTTAAATATCTGTATGCCCAGAAGTCATGAAGATATCTGTAAAATATGAGCTTTCTTACCTGCCTTCCCTCTTCTATCATCCTTAACACCTCCCCTAATCCCACCCCGCCAACTTTGACACTGAGAGTGTTAAATTAAGAGATACTAGATAGGACAAAAATAAATGAGAAGGAGAAAAAGAAATTTCAGCTCAAAGGAAACCCCAGCTGGAAGGGAAAGGAAAAGATTTAAGTCAACTTCAAAGCTTTGGTCATTACATAGGACTGGAAGTTTCAAAAATCTGCAACTTAAAGGAATGGTCAGAGAGATTTTTTTTTTTTTTTTTTTTTGAGACGGAGTCTCGCTCTGTCATCCAGGCTGGAGTGCAGTGGCCCGATCCCGGCTCACTGCAAGCTCCGCCTCCCTGGTTCACGCCATTCTCCGGCCGCAGCCTCCCGAGTAGCTGGGACTACAGGCGCCTGCCACCACGCCCGGCTAATTTTTTGTATTTTTAGTAGAAACGGGGTTTCACCGTGTTAACCAGGATGGTCTCAATCTCCTGACCTCGTGATCCGCCCGCCTCGGCCTCCCCAAGTGCTGGGATTACAGGCGTGAGCCACCGCACCCGGCCAAGATTTTTTTTAAATTTATGAGTAGAGACAATATCCTAAAACCAAGAAACATACCTTTCCCTTTACTTAGAGTTTATTCTTCTTTCAAAAAGAGAATTTGATTGAGTTAGTTGCAGTCATTGCATCCATTAAGGGTCTCAGCTGGGCGAAGTTCTTGCAAATCTTCTTAGGCATTGTTGGTTCCCTCTCTTCCCAGCACAGCCCATAAATAACCATGAGGATAAAACGATGGAAAAGAAAAAAGAGTAAAAAATAAAATAGCCTATCAAAAGTACATAAAATGAGCTCCTTAAATCATAAAATCGAAATCACAATTTCATGTGTTCTTAAATAAAACAAAAATTACAAACCTCATCAAGATGGAAACAGAAAGCTACTGCTACTAAGTCTATCATGTAAACTGTAACCTCTCGTAATTTGGTCACACCAAGCCTATGGCTAATGTCGCTGTCTCAGATCCAGACATCTGTGGCCAGGAGAGCCAGGTTGCTTTCATCTACAGTAGTCAAAGCTAGAACCATAACATTTTAGTAGTAAAGAACTAGTTGTGATAACATTCTACAGAAAGGATTGTACACTTTTTGAAGGAATTTGTGCATCTATTCTAGAAAGCAAAATCTGCTGTTCTGGAAATTTGCCATAAGGTGTATACAATTGTACTTCAGCCACACAATCTGAATGGAGAGATACATAATTTGACACTCTGAGGCTGAATTCTGCCCCAAACTCTGTAATTAACTATGCAGAATAGTGAGCATACATTCATAAAAATATATTTAATTATTTATTTAAACCACATTAGTAAACATTAATTTACTGTTTGTTATAAATGTTACTTAAAGTCATTTAGAGGCATAATTTTAAAGTGCAATTTAACATTAATTTCATATCCTTTTTATCTTTTTCTTAATCATTTCGCCCTGAATCATAAGTGATATTACAAAGATATAGTGATATTTTGTTCATTCATCTAGCACAGAATTTTGCAATGGCAGCATGGCTGACACTCTGAGCTGGATAATTACTTGCTGTGGGGACTCTTCTGTGATTGTAGGATGTTTAGCAGTCCACTAGATGTCAGGAGTAACTGCCCTTTAACTACCACCAGTTGTGACAACCCAAAATTTCTCCAGATAATTGTTGAATATACATCCCACTCCCAGTTGAAACCACTGCTTTAGCAGAATGTTAAGGCTTCCCAGTTTACACATCTTGCAGTAGCTGCCATCCTAATCCTAGGGAGCTCATTGGTTATCACTGATTAAGACGTAAGACTAAGCTAACTGGTCCTTGGTTTACTTTTATAACCTATTCCATACTCAAACACACATAGCAAGAAAGAAACAGGAGATTGAGATGCCTCTAGGAGCATCCTTGTACAGTTGACGCTCTTTATGAGGGAGAAGAGATAGGTTCCTGGACTCCCCGCATGTACCAAAATCCCACATATACTCAAATCCCAGTTAGTCTTGTGGAAACTGCGTATAAGAAAAGTCAGCCTGTCATATACTGAGTTTCCAGTCCAGCCTTTGGTTGAAAAGAAATCAATGTATAAGCGGACGCGTGCATTTCAAACCTGTGTTCAAGGGTCAACTGTATTTGTGCACAATTCCAAAGTAGTATAAGGAAGGAGAATGTCTCAGCTTGCTTACCCCTCATCCCCAAAGCAGAACCTGATGCTAAAGCTTTTATGAAAATGGATTATTCAGAAAAAGATCCCAAAGATAACAATTATGTTTGTTTCTTCAGTTGGAAGGTGTCATTTTCTTGCCAGCGGACTTAACCTGATACTTTCTCTCTTCCTTTAAAATCAGTTACGGGCTCTGCATTATATATGTAGTTCCATGTTAGCTCCCAATAACCAGATCCAACTAACCAACTCTTAACTATTTGCATAAAATGCTGTTTTCGGTGACAAATTTCATCAGTTCGATAAACAGTGTCTCATGCAAAACAAACCATTTTGAATATAATAAAGCATTATTATTATTTCTATTTTTACTTTTTGAAAGAGAGTCTCACTTTCGTATCCCAGGCTGGAGTGCAATGGTGTGATGTCGGCTCACTGCAAACTCCGCCTCACGGGTTCAAGCGATTCTCTTGCCTCAGCCTCCCTAGTAGCTTCGATTGCAGTCGCCCGCCACCATGCCCAGCTAATTTTTGTATTTTTAGTAGAGATGGGGTTTCACCATCTTGGCCAGGCTGGTCTCGAACTCCCGACCTCAGGTGATCCACCCTCCTCGGCCTCCCAAAGTGCTGGGATTATAGGCACAAGCCACCTTACCCTGCCAAAGCATTATTTTTGAATTGAGATTTACCTTGGTTTAGTAACAGGCTGTTATTGGAAAATCATGACCGCAGTTCACTCTAGATGGAACTGTTAGCCAGGAAGTCACCAATATTCCATTTCTCATTCTCGGAATGCTTTATTCATTCCCAGGGGGGTGATTTTATGCAGTGGCAGAGTCGGTCTGATCTTCCTCTTGCTTCCCTTTCAAATTGCAGCATGAATAATATTATCTGATCTTTAGTGGTGGTGGTTCATGAAAATCATACTTAGATTCTTAATCCAGGAAGACCTTTTATTGAAACGTTTTGCTTTTCAAACAAATCTTTGCATGACTTCACATTTTCAGCTTATTTACTAATTCCTGTGTATGGAAGAAAGAAGAGAAGAATTGAAGGGGAGGATAAAGGGTTAGATTCCTTTCTGTTCACTACTAAAAAATAAAAGTCTACCTTATAATTCCTTTGATACATATTTGACATAAATAAGTGCAATGTGATAAAGAGTAATTGTGACAGACCAGTGAGAAATCTGGCTTCATTGCCTTTTGAAAACATTTAATGTCTCCTTGTTTTCTTTTTTCATAAATAAGTGTCAATAATTTTCATTAATTTATTCAATAAAATTTATTGAGCCCTTGACATGTGCCAAACATTATGTTTTGTGCTGAAAACACAAGGGTAAATGTGAAAGACTTTATTATTGTAGTCAGAGAAGTTACGTTAATACTAATGTATTAATATTCAAAAAGAACTCATCTGATAAGCAAAATATCATGTAAACAAGTTTAAAACTCAAAATATAAATCAAAACATGAGAATTTAGCGATTAAGAAAATATTCTAGGATTACAGATTGAATAATATGATGTAAATTTATGTGCAATAAGACTTGTCAAAAACACATGAAAGACAGCCTGAATGAGTGGTCAGAGATATTATTTCCTTGAATGGGAAGGCTTAATATTATATATACCCACATCAATTTATACAATTTAAACACATAAACTCAAATTTTCTAAAAAATAGGAAAAAAAATTTCTACTGGTTTGGTTATATTCAATACAATGTTATTTCAAGAATATTTTTGAAATATTCATTAAGTCTAAAATGATATACATCCTTTCATTCGGCATCCTTCCAGATAATTGTCTTCAATAAATAAATTTCAAAGTATGGCAACTGTATTAGTTTGTTCTCATGCTGCTGATAAAGACATACCTGAGACTGGGTAATTTATAAACGAAAGAGATTTAATCGACCCACCGTTCCACATGGCTGGGGAGACGTCACAATCACGGTGGAAGGTGAATGAGGAGCAAAGTCATGTCACACATGGCAGCAGGCAAGAGAGAGTTTGTGCAGGGGAACTCTCATTTATAAAACCATCAGATCTCGTGAGACTTATTCACTACTGAGAGAACAGTATGGGGGAAACTGCCTCCATAAGTCAGTTATCTCCAGCTGGCCCCACCCCTGACATGTGAGGATTATTACAATTCAAGGTGAATTTGTGTGGGGATACAGCCAAACCATATCAGCAACATATATGTACAAGAATATTCCCTTCTGCTTTGTTTTGACAGATAAAAACTCAAAATTTCATCATTAAGGGAAAACAATTACAGACCCATTTAATGGAGTAGCGTGCAGCCATTAAACATTAAAAGATAGAACTAAATGTAGCAGCATGAAAATATGTTAAGATACACTGTTAAATGTAAAAAATCAAATTTCAAACATTATGTTTTGCATGATACCTTTCTATAAAAATAAGACAGTAACAATATAAGCATTGTGTATAGAAAAATAGCTGAAGGACTATATAGCCAGCAACAAAAGAGATGGCATTATGAAGGATTTTTACTTCCTAGATTACTTCTTTCCATAATATCTGAATTTAACTTTTTCTAACTTTTATAATTAGAAAAAATAATGGCAAGATGAAAATTCATGTCATTATTAACATTGTCTTTATTGGGATTTGACACTAGAAAAATTATGGATCAATTTTGCTAATCCTGTTTTTTCATCAGTTAGAACTTCTAAGTTGAGTTGGACTAGTGCTGTTAAATACTGCTATCTCAAGTAGTTTCTTAAATCGTTTTTCATCCTCTTCCCTTAAAGAAAACATGAGCAGCTATAGATAGGGTGAATTTGTCTAAACAAAAATGATTCAAGAACCCACACTATGAGACTTACACTCATGGAGTATTTGACATCTTTCTCAACAAATTTACCAAGAGTTTAACATTTTTCAGTTTCACTTTTTAATGACAGTATTTGTGTATAATTGCATTGTAAAGGACTATGATGAATTACTAGAAATTTTTTCTTTGCTGCTTCTGTGAATTTTTCACATTGGATTTTGACATTTTGTTAACTAATTATGTTGAAATAAGAAATGCAAGTTAGTAGCTCTGCTTAACCTATGAAATTCCATTCTAATTGGGTAGCTGTTACAACAATTACAGGGTGAAAAATGTGATTATCACTTCACCTCAGATTCAACTGAAAATGTGAGAGCCATTAATCAGGCTATGACCCTTCATACAGGCTAAAACAACTGATTTGGAGATCTCACTTTCTTTTCTGTGTATTCAACTATACTTTTTTTTTTAAGTTGTGGTCAGAGTTTACTGTCATATCTACTATCATATATTGGGAAAATGCTTAAGTTATCTAAGTCTTTTTATCTAAATAAGAAATCTGTTCAGTGTTGAACACCAATAATTCAAGAATATCTATATGGAAGAGACTTATGAGTGCATTCCGGCTTGAATGGAGAATCTTGTTTAGACTGCATGACATGCACACTGCATGCTTTTTCCTTTAGAGTATATATTATATATCAATAAAATAGAAAATTTTAATGATTTTATTCATACTTTAATAATATTTAGAAACTTTCCATGAAGACATCAAGGCAGGCATAGGGAGAATGGAAGTAAATGGAGCTAACTATACCTTAAGACACCACTTGATGCCTCCACTTACTAACATGTGCCAAGAAATAAGGCTAACACTTCAAAGAGCATACAGAACAGAATTGCAACCTGCTCTCCAGAGAAACTTAAGAAACAGTATTTGATATCGATGAATTATAAATAGTATGCTTTGACTTGATGGAAAAGAACATTAGCAAAATAATTGAGGGATAAACATTTACGCAGTGCTAGATAATAATAATGAAACTCTGAATTTATATAAATTTATAATGTGTATCCTTTGAGCTCAAAACAAAAGACTATTTCTAATTTTGTTTTTATAAATGATTTACCAAAGGATCAAGCACCTGGGTTGCTTAATAGTGTGTCCACATTGCCACTTTCCAATAACTGAGAGCTATTTAAGAGGATAAACACATAAATGGAAAAAGCAAAAGGCAGGTCAAAAAAATCATAATGGTAAACTTTCCTAAATGGAGAAAACTAAAGAATTATTAAAATTACTCAGTTAGAAAATTGGCCAGGCACAGTGGCTCACACCTGTAACCCCAGCACTTTGGGAGGCAGAGGCGGGTGGATCACCTAAGGTCAGGAGTTTGAGACTAGCCTGGCCTACATGGTGAAATCCCATCTCTACTAAAAGCACAAAAATTAGCCAGTCTTGGTGCAGACACCTGTAATCCCTGCTACTCAGGACGCTGAGGCAGGAGAATCACTTGAACCTGGGAGGTGGAGTTTGCAGTGAGCCAAAATCACACCATTGCACTCCAGCCTGGGTGACAGAGTGAAACTCAGCCTCAAAAATAAATAGAAAAAAAAAAAGAAAAGAAAATTGGTTACAAATAATCTTTCTGTAGTGGGTGATATAACTGAAATTTGAAATGGTGTTTGGAGATGTCAGGAAACAAAGCAAACCTGCAGGCCCTTCTCCATGTCTGTTTCTATACCATAGGGGTTCTTGGATGCCCTTATTCTTTATTCTCAGATCCAGATTGCTCAAGGATAATGAAGGACTAAGTAGAACTACGCAGTGGACAGTGACTAACATTTCAGTGCACCTCAAAGCACTATACGACTTTCTTTCAATATACCTAGAATAAGCTGTGTCCTCTCTTTCCAAAGACTGTTTTATGCTAAACAGGGTGATCTTTTTTCTCTAGTTTTTGTTACTATGTACTAAGATTTCATGGTTTTTCTTACAGCCCTTTTTAGCTTGGCAGTGAATTCTTTGTGGAACAAATCTTCCCCTTTGGGCAACTTCTTGATTATTCACTGTGACATGCCCGCCTAGAGATCACACACCCACTTCTAGATCATGATGCGGATCCCAGGACCTAAGAATTCCATGTTTATGTGCTCCTGAGTTTTCTTTCATGCTCCATTCTCCCTAAGGCAGACTGAATCATTATGTGTGTATCCCTAGATCCAAGGAGACAGAACTTGGATGGAGATTACACAGGCATTCACAGTACAAGACAAAGTGAGGTAGCATTCTGGTGTAATACAAATAAAAGGGAGGTAGATGGCATGCCAAGTTCTGGCTCTCTCCATGCCACCATGTTCTGGTGTGGAACTCCAACCAGAGAATTCTAAGTTCAACCTGGCCTTCCAGGTCATTATGAAGATATATTCATACAGGAAGAAAGAAAATACATATTTTATTTAGCATTTTATTAGGATGAATTATTACTTTAAATATTTAGACACATAGTATAAGGACATGCTAATAGTGGGTTATTTTTTGTTTTTTGGGTATTTTTGCTCTAGACCCTATGAATATATGAGGCCAAGCCACTAAACACCCCCCATCGCTAAGATGGCCACAACACCAATATCACCAGGGATCTTGAATGTCACCACAAGATCTTGAGCTTTCAGAAGATTCAAATACATACCCTAATAACTGAAGTGCAAAGCAGAGTTTGCGAGGTGGAGATTTAAGCACAATGCCAAAGTAGTACAAGGTAGGAAAATGTCTCAGCTTGCTTATGCCTCACCCCCAAAGCAGAATCTGAGACTAAAGCTTTTATGAAACTGGATTATTCAGAAAAAGATCTCAAAAAGTAGAGAAGTTAAAAAAAGAATAAAAAAAAAAACGGAAAGAAAGAAAAGTCAAGCTAAAGCTGTCTTGGTGAGCTGGTTCCCTGTGGGTCATTCAGGCTCAATCCTACTGGGGACTTGCTGGCTACTGTGTAAAATGTGCCTCAGATTTGTCCATCTAAGGAACATTTCAGAGGAGTATTTATCCACTAGCTCCCATCCTACCAGTATTCCCCTGGGTGTTAACTCTTTTGCTCTTTCAGATTTGTGTACGTGTCAGTATGACTGAGTAGTCTCAATAGTCTGCAGAAGTCCTATCTGGTAGAGGCAGAGAAGGCTAGAGTAAAAAGCAGCAGATATGTACTGCATTTGATGTGAAGTGCTGTCAAGTTGCATCTGTGAACAACTGGTGGCCATGGCAATATCCAGAGTGAAAAGATAGGCTGAGAGAATGTGAGGTAAGAACAACAGTACCTGATATAATAGGCAACAATTTCTTCAGGGAGGGATCAGCAAAAATTGTGAATATGTTTAAATCTGACTCCAGAGAATGACTAGATGCCAACTGTTGGAGATGGAGGCTACGTCAATTTACTATGGCTGTGTATTAGTGTGTTTTCACACTGCTATAAATAACCACTGGAGACTGGGTAATTTATAAAGAAAAGAGGTTTAATTGACTCACAATTCCACATGGCTGGGAAGGCCTCAGGAAATTTACAATCATGGCAGAAGGCAAAGGGAAAGCAAGGCATGTCTTACATAGTGGCAGGAGAGAGAGTGAGGGGCAAGTGCCAAACACTTTTAAAGCATCAGATATTGTGAGAACTCACTCAGTATCATGAGAACAGCATGGAGGAAACTGCCCCTATGATCCAATCACCTCCCACCAGGTTCTTCCCTTGACACATGGGGATTATAATTCAAGATGAGATTTGGGTCAGGACACAATGAAACCATATTATTTCACCATTGGCCCTTCCCAAATCTCATGTCCTTCTCACATTTCAAAATGCAATGATACCTTCCCAATAGTCCCTCAAAGTCTTCACTCCATTCTAGCATTAACTCAAAAATCTGAGTTCAAAGTCTCATCTGAGACAAGGCCAGCCCCTTCCACCTATGAGCCTGTAAAACCAAAAACAAGACTAGTTGCTTCCAAGACACAATGAGGATACAGGCATTGGGTAAATGCTCCTGTTCCAAATGGGAGAATTTGGCCAAAACAAATGGGCTATCGGCCCCATGTAAGTCTGAAACCCAACAGGGCAGTCATTAAATCTTAAAGCTCCAAAATGATCTCCTTTGACTTCATGTCTCATATCCAAGGCATGCTGATGCAAGGGGTGGGCTCCCACAGCACCAGACAGCTTTGACCCTGTAGCTCTTCAGGGTACAGCCATGCTTTCGTGGGCTGGCATTGAGTGCCTATGGCTTTTCCAGGCACATGGTACAAGCTGTCAGTGGACCTACCATTCTGGGGCCTGGAGGACAGTGGCGCTCTTCTCACAGCTCCATTAGGCAGTGCCCCAGTGGGAACTCTGTGTGGGGATTCCAACCCCACATTTCCCCTTTGCACTGCCCAAGTAGAGGTTCTCCAGGAGGACTCTGACCTTGCAGCAGACTTCTGCCTGGACATCTAAGCATTTCCATACATCATCTGAAATCTAGATGGAGATACCCAGAGCTCAACTCTTGGCTTCTGCACACCCTCAGGCCCAAAATCGTGTGGACGCCACTAAGGTTTGGAGCTTGCACACTCTTAAGCCACAGCCCAAGCTGTACCTTGGCCTCTTTAAGCCATGGCTGGAGCTGGAGCAGCTGGGACACAAGATATCATGTCCTGAAGCTGAACAGAGCAGTGGGCCCCGCCCAAAAAAACATTTTTCCCTCCTAGGCTTCTAGGCCTGTGATAAGAGGAGCTGCTGTGAAGATCTCTAAAATGCCCTGGAGACATTTTCCCCATTGTCTTGACTGTTAACGTTTGGCTCCTCATTACTTATGCAAATTTATGCAGCCCTCCTTAGAAAATGGGTTTTTCTTTTCTACCACAAAGTCAGGTTGCAAACTTTCCACAATTTTATGCTCTGTTTTCCTTTTAAACATGTTCCAATTTCATATCTTACTTTCAGAAAAAGCCACGTCATATCTGGAATGCTTTGCTCCTTAGAAATTTCTTCTGTCAGATACCCTAAATCATCTCTCTCAAGTTCAAAGTTCCACAGATCTCTAGGGCAGGGGCAAATGCTCTCAGTCTCTTTGCTAAAGTATAGCAAGAGTAACCTTTGCTACAGTTCCCAATAAGTTCTTCATCTCCATCTGAGACCACCTCAGCCTAGACTTTATTGTCCATATCACTATCAGCATTTTGGTCAAAACCATTTAACGAGTCTTTCGGAACTTTCTCACATCTTCCTATATTCTTCTGAGCCCTCCAATCTGTTCCACACTCTGCCTGTTACCCAGTTCCAAAGTCACTTCCACATTTTCAGGTTATCTTTAGAGCAGTACCCCATTCTCCCAGTACCAATTTTCTGTATTAGTCTGTTCTCACACTGCTATAAAGAACTACCTGAAACTGAGTAATTTATAAAGAAAAGAGATTTAATTGATTCACAGTTCCATATGGCTGGGGAGGCCTCAGGAAACTTACAATCATGGTTGAAGGCAAAGGGAAAGCAAGGCATGTCTTACATACTGGCAGGGGAGACAGAGAATGAGGAGTGAACTGCCAAACACTTTTAAACCATCAGATCTTGTGAGAACTCACTCACTATCATGATAACAGCATGGGGGAAATCATGCCCATGATCCAATCACCCCCCACTAGGACCCTCCCTCAACACATAGGGATTACAATTCAAGATGATATTTGGGTGGGGACACAGCCAAACCATATCAGGCTGCCATAACGCAGTGCTACAAAATGGGTGGTTTAAAACAACAGAAACTTATTCCCTCACATTATTGTAGGCTAGAAGTCCAAAATCAACCTGTAAGCAACATTAGTGTCTTCAGACACTAACTATGAGGGACAATCTGTTCCATGCCTCCTCTCTCCTAGCTTTTGATGATGGTTGACAATTCTTGTAGGTGCATCACTTCAACCTCTGTCTCGATCTTCATATTGTGTTCTCCACCTACGTTTGTGCCTTTATATGGGTCTGTTCTTGTAAACATACTGATCAAATTAGATTAAGGGCCCACTCTATGCTACTATGATCTCATCTTAACCAATCATATCTGTAACTATCCTATTTTCAAATAAGGGGTCCTGGGGCTTGTGACTTCAACATAACTGTGTTGGGGCACACAATTCAACCCGTAACAGAGGATGATCACTATACACTGAGAGATTTCAGAAAACAGTGGTGCAGATTTTGAAACTATTCAGGAAATTGCGGTAAAATGCTGTAACCGAAACTTAGGGTAGTAAAGTGGGAATGGAAAGGTTAATAAGGCCTGGATCAAACCATCAGGGTTTAGAATGCAACAGTGAGAAGTGTGAGCTTGGTCCCACAGGAGCCATCAAAATTTCCCGTCTGCAAAAGGAAATGTGGTCTATGTTTACTTCAGCAGCCTTAAACTTTGGGGATAGGGATTGGAGAAGATTCAATTAATATTTTTTAAAATGTTTCATGTCTTTTTAAAATTAAGGACTTTCTACAATCCTCTATAACTTTTTTAAGTTCTGCAATTTATTTCCAATGGTATCAATGTTTAAAAATAAACTCCTCCTGAGTACTCCTGTTGCAGAATACTAGATACCCTTTTATAAAAGAATAACACAAGGTCAGGTGCAGTGACTAATGCTTGTAATCCCAGCACTTTGGGAGGCAGAGGCAGGAGGATCATTTGACCTAAGGAGTTTAAGATGAGCTTCGGCAACATAGGGAGACCTCATTTGTACAAAAAAATTTCAAAATTAGCTGGGTGTGGTGGCACATGCCTGTAGTCCCAGCTAATTGGGAGGCTGAGGTGGGACGATCATTTGAGACTGGGAGATCATGGCTGCAGTGAGCCATGATTGCCACTGCTCTCCAGCCTGGGTAACAGTGTGACCCCGTCTCAAAAAAAAAAAATCATAAAGCAATAATACAGAAGAGCAGTGTTGTTTCCACATCTTTCTGTTTCTTAAACAGCAAGGTCATTAACAGAGAAAAAATAAAAGTATTAAAGCTTTTTGATAAAACTCAGTATCTTTTCTCAAATATCATTGGTCAGATAGAAAATCTGCACTTAAAGTCTTAAAATTATAATTATAATATGTCAACAAATTAAAATTACACAGCAAAGGTAATATGTAATTAGTATTATATTAAATTAGTATTATAGCATTATATTCATGTTTAAAACTATTAGAGTTTTAATATGTACACTTCATGATTTATGGGAAAACTGACTTTAAAAAAACAAGAAATATCCATAGAACATATTGTTAATCTAAATTAATTCCAGTGGATAGACATATGGTGATTGACTCTAGGTGCCTTGAGTGTCCATATAGTAATAATTTGGGCTCAGCAACTTGCTGGAAACTGAAGTCTGTTAGTTAAAAGGCAGGAAAACACAATCAAGCTTGACTTGATCGGCATCTTCAAGGGGACCTGACTCTCATGAGCTTTAATGTCACCCCTTTTAGGGTCTTCTAAGTCGGTCTTCTTGGTTGGAAACAAGAGTGTCTATGCTCTACCCAGGGTCTGGTTTACAACTATCAACAATAAAAGCAAAGAAATGGGCTTGATGTCAAAGGACTAATCCACATGTGAGATTGGCCTGCACAGTAAAAAAGGGGCCATTTCCATATTATCACAGGCAGGAACAGCCAGACTTTGACGAGGCATTGAAAATTTGAGGCCTCTTGCTGCTCGCTATTCTACTCTTGTCACAGACATTGAAGCAAGTGAGGTTGGATAAATGCAAAGCCAGGCCTCATGTGGTGCTCTTCCATTGCACACATGTCAATATGTGAAGATTTCTGCTTGAGAGAAAACCATGAAAAATGGAAATTCAACATATGGCCAATGAGGGCTACAAAAATCATGGAGAGGAATAGTTGCACTCAAGGCTTTCAGTGGCACTCTTAGGTAATTGCTTAATTGAAATTTTATTCCTGTCATTGAACCTCACAGCAGGAGTGAATCTACAATTACAATGCAAGTTTTGATATTTCATTCCTGCTCTTTATACCAATGGGGGAAGAAAGGGCATTAATTAAGGGATAGCAACAAAACAAATTGCCCTTGAGAGGAAAAAAAGGGAGGGCTGTGAGAGTGGGTATGAATGTAAATAAAAGGGAGAGGAGAAGCAATATAGAAGGATTTTCTTTGTCCTTTATATTGCCAACAGCAAGATTAAAAAACAATTTTAACTGAAAGAGTTTATCCTTTATGGGTAGTTATGAGGAGCAATGACTAGAGTAAAATTTTTAAAAATCGGTTATAATCCAGATTTTCTTATTGGCAAAACAAGTGCTTTGAGCAATTCACTCCACTACTCAAAGCCTCAGTTGTCTATAACACAGAGATAATTGTAAATTGTCTACTTTGTAGGATGGTTGTGATAATAAAAGTGAGATACTACATGGTAAGGCACGTTGCAAACTGTAAAGCTTCTGTACCAGAAAATTGATAGTATAAAGAATTAACTATTAATTTATTTTCAAATAGTGTGGGGGAGGGAAGAAGGAGCTGAGAAGCAATCAATGCACTCTTTATTAGCATTCTAACAGAACTTTAGTTTACAAAACAAGCATGTAAAAGAGAAACTTAGTCTTTCTGTTACCAATAATAAACCACAATAAAAAATAATAATGGTGTTTAACTTTAAGACGCTTTTGGAGCGTAGATAGGTCTCTAATGTAAATAACTAGAAATAGAGTTGAACCGGTTAACAGTGTCTCATCCTAACTCTCTGAATCTGATACTATTAAAAATATAGATTTATTGTTTTTATTTGGGTATAACGTCATATTGTTGTGCAGCTCTTATTAGTCTTAAATTGCTAAAGTCAACATCTTCAAAAAAGGTCTGCAAATAAGTCAAATTTACGGTTTAAATAATTTTCCCAGTCCATTTAAAAAGTAATCTCTTAGGGAATGGACAAGAAAAAAAGTAGATTTAGATGAATAATTACATATAGTCAAGCCAACTAGGAAAAAACAGATCTCAGCCAACCTAAGTGTCTTTATTTTTTCTTATTATAATAAATATATCCATGGTCTGAAGAACATAAGAAGCAAATAATTATAAAAAACACAGTTCATACTGAGCTCATTATAATTCCACTGGCATATGATATTGAGTAATACCTTATTTAAATAACCATGTTCATGTGTTTCTACCCATGACAGAATCAACTGGATCCCTACATAATATCCATTCTCCCCTTCCTGCTTTAGGAAAAACACAATATTGTTTGGAGCAGTAAGATACCTGACAAAAATATTTTATTTCCCAACCTTTCTTGTGGTTACTAGTTTACATATGACTAAGTTCTGGCCAGTGAGTTATAAGTGGAAGTTTTACGGAGGCACTACTAGAAAGGTTCCTTGGGGGATAATAGTTTCCTTCTGTTGTTTTCTTCTCCTTCTAACTGTCTGGTAATGGATGTGAAGGTTGTTGCCCCAGCAGCTGTTTCAAGCAATAAATTACCTTGAGGAAGGAAACCATTTAGAATTTGATGGTAGAGAAAAAAATGTAGGTTAAGAATGAATGTGGTGATTTATAGGATCACCATACCAGCACTGGGATATTCGGTTTGATGTTGGAGAAAAATAATGTTTTTCTTTTTTTAAAAAAATCTGTAACATTTTTAAATGCAACCAACTTAATCTTAACTAATATTCCACAACTAGAGTAGATGTTCCCTGAAGTCAGAGGCCTTTGCCATTTTATGCAGAGCCCAGTACACAGGAAGGCCCATAGCAGAGGCTCAAAAATATTTGCTGAATCTGAATGCATAAATCTGGTCCTTTCCCTCTGACCTACAATGCTTTCTTCTTCTTGTTCTCTACCTCTTCTTCTCTTTTCCACTTTTCTTATCATAATGTTCCAAATTACTTCCTCTATTGCCTTTTTATCTTCTACCAATTCTTGTTCTTCAAATAGGCCATTCTAGTAACCTTGACCATTCTGGTGTCCCTTCTTATATAATGGATGTCTACCCCAATGAAAAATGAGCAAAATATAAATCCAAAGAAAATGAAAATTATTTGTTATTCTCTTTTAAATTGGGCTTTAAAAAATACACCAAAATGATGGGCCTGTATCATTGTTTAAGGATGCTATTCCTTTTAAAAACTATAGTTCTGTCTTCCCAACTGTAAAATAATTATTTACTGCATCATTATAAATATTTTCTAATGGAACTATAATCTAAAAACAAAGATCTAAATTTTATAAGATTCCAATTCATGTAGATTTGAAATTGTCAAGCTTTGTATTTTGGTTGGGTCAGTGGAGGATCGATTTGCAAGAGGGTGTGAAATGCTTATGACAGCATTACAAATCCAGTTGGAGTACAGATGTGATGCAAAATATTAAAATTCTCAATCAATTAAGATACAGAAGTCATCCCCTAATTTCTAAAGTAAAATTACAAATGGGAAAAGATTTCATCCTCGAAAAGGGGAAACAAATTAGGTGTCTTCAAGCTATTTTTTAAAGAAAGATGATTCTTTGTCATTCAAATTGTCTAAACCCAGGCATTTTTTGTTGTTGGAATTTTTTTACAAGTTCCTAGGATGAGGCATGATAGAATAAGCTGAATAACTGAGTTAAATTAGAGCATATGTCACTATAAGGATGTAAAAAAAAAAAGAAAGAATGAGAATCTTTTACTGCTAGTCTGAAAAGCCAAAGAATGTCTTTTTTATTTTTTTAACTCTCACTGCTTTTAAAAAATTTCCCTCATTTTTACTTTTTAACAGTTTTCATGCAATATGCCTACATGTGCTATTTTAGTATTTATAATTATGGATAGTAGTTCTTTGAAAATCTGTATCTTGATATCTTTCTTCAGCTTTGGAAAATGTTTGCCAGTGTCTCTTCAACTACTACTTCAGCCCCATTCTCCTCCTCTCCTTCTCTTCTAAACATATGTACACCATTTTCAATAATCTTATGTCTCTAGTCCCTTTTCTGTATTTTCCTTCTTTTTTGATCTTTCTACTTCTGTCTAGTTATTTTCTACAGATCTATTTTCCAGGTCTACAAACTTCTGATTTTTTGTATCTAATTTGCTGTTAGCAGTGCCCATTGAGTACTAAATTTCAGTTATTTTGTCCCTCAATTCTAGAACTTCCATTCAATTATTTTATATATGTTCTCATACTTTTCTAAAACTCTTTTTGTTATCTATTTTGTTCAATGTATTAAATACAGTTACTTTAAAGTCTATTTTACAATTCCAATATCTTGATTATCTTTGGGTCAGTTTCTAGCACCTATTTCTTCTCTAGATTTTTGGTCATTTGCTACTGTCCTCTTGTAGACTTAAAAAGATTTTTATTGAATGCCAAATATTAAGAACTCACAAGGTAAGAGTCCTGGATGTCATTATCTTCCTCAAAGAAGATTTAATTATTTGGGCCGGTAGTTAGAGTAGAGACAGATTCCCTTGGTCTAACTCGGGATGGATATGGTAGGAGAATAGGATCCAGACATTTTAAGGGCTGTAATATTTTTACCTTGCCCTTATTCCTGTAACTGTGGAATGTCACCATAACCTCTCTTCCTTGGCAGGCTCTGATTTCCAACTTGTGTTTCTCCAGCCTTTTTAACCTGCTTTCTTCTTAGTTTCTCAGCATCTTATGCCCTGGCAGTTTAATGTTTGTCAAATGCCTTAAGACAAGAACTTTGGCCTCATTTCTCTACAAGTCTATTTTCTCTAGAATCTTTGTCCTTTAAGTCAAGCCTGCCTTGGCGGTTATTACATTTTTATCTCTTAATCCCAAGGGTGAGACAAAAGTTCTGGCAAGCCACTTTCTGGTTGGACTGTGCCCCACAGCATGACATGGCAAATAATGGCCAATGCTTCAATGGGAAAAGGCTGCTAAGAAACTACAGCTCCCTTTGACATATTTTCCTTCTTTTGGGGATGTGTATCTCCAATCCTGTCTGTCTTCGTTGGTCTGTATGCCTAAATCAGCTAAAATTTTTAAATGGAGATTTGTAGTAGGTTTTTACTGAAGGTTTTGTGTGATACAAGCTATTCTATCAGAGGTGGAGGATTTTTTAAATCAGTTCTTTAACCTTTCATTTTCCCTCCAGGCCTGACTTTTTGTTATTGAATTATATTATATCAAGTTGGAATTTTTCTCAATAATACTAGTGAACATTTTCTTCTGTAAACTTTAGAAATATTGGCAAATTTACACGAAAAAAATGAACTTAGTTGCATTATCCTAGTGAGTTAAATTGTTGTTATTATTTATGTGCCCAGAGAGGAACATAGAAGAGAACTGGTGAAACCTGAGCATTTTTGTTTTGTTTTCTTTAAATAGAAATCCCAAAAGAATTAAATTACATTTTAGCCAGTCTCTTACATCTATTTGCCAATGGACAAGTCCAAATACAGAGGAGTTTTCTTTTTATTTGGACTGATAAAATTAGCCTATCTATAATAGGTTAATAAATAACATAGATTATTTATATTTCTATATTTTAGCTGATGGCTTCACTTACATTTATTGAATACTCATCTATAGGAGATAAATTCACATTTAAAAAGATGTCTATGTCAAGTGTCAAAGAGAAGAGAAGATCCACGGGAAGGAAAATTTGTCCCTGCTAATGTAACGTGCCTCCTGTACCAGGAAAAACAGCAGGATGGGGGTGGGGGTGGAATGCATATACATACAGTGGCATCTCAAAACTGCTATGCATTACAAAATAAGTAACCATGAAACACGCATTACAAGAAAAACTATTTAAAGATATAAGAAAACTATGGGAGAAGAAATGTTTAAAAAGATAGAAAATTGTTCATGCAGTTTTAGGGGTAAAAGTTTTATGGATGTTTCTTGCATGACTTTAACTTAGATACAAGAATATAGTTTCATAATGTTTCTTGGTATATTTAATGCTTTACTCCTACACAATTCACTGAAATGACATATCTGGCATTTTGTGGCTTAATTTGAGAACATAATGCCCATTCTAGTTCTTGCTGCAGAAATGCTTTAATATTTTATGTTGTGCTGACAATACTAAGGTGCTTGTCTCAAAGAACTATATTTTGCTGTGTTTATTGACCTTTCTTTTCAACAATTCTAAATGGAAGATACAGAATGGAAGTTCCTTGTTCTCATGTGATAACTGTTAAGGTTAGACTGAAAGAGAGATGTATTATTAACCTACCTGAAGATAACTGGGAGTTGACATGCAGACAGTCACACACAAAGTTAGGAATATGGCTTAATTTTTAAATTTATAGTTCACCGTCTTCCTTTTGAATTCCACAGAGCTTATTTATCAGAAATAGAAAATAATCAAACAAAACAGATTTTATTTTTAATATGCCCACTGGCTTAGTCAGACTTATTCTGGAATTAAAAGATTAATAAGAATTGAAGGTTTTCTCTTACTCATCTTCTAGTAATGAGTTATTAGTATAATTTCTGATCAATAAGAATATTTATTCTCTTTTTGCTTTATTTGCTGTTGGAGCAAATGAGTGATTATCTACTGTTACAGCAGTGTTCAGTCTAATACAGCTATAGATGTATATCTATATATTCTTCAAAGACTGCCAGAAAGATATATACACCTAAACTGATAAGGATTATTTAAGGATTATTAAAAGAGAAACCATAAACAACTATAAAATGGAAAATGAAAAGATACAACAAAGGTGGACATGAAACAATACAACAGAGAAGAGTTTTCCAGTTCATTTTAGCCAGTCAGAAAAGCTACCACAGTGTGACATTTTGTACAGAAGAAAATTAACTTTTTGATCATCTGGCAAAGCAGAGGCACTCTAAAAGCAATTTTGATTCATTTGTAGATGTTCTAATTTTAGGCTCTCTTTGTATTATTTAATTTGCTGCTAAAGCATAATTAGAAACTAATGTACATTTTCTCTTCTGCTTTAAGAAGCTTGACATTTAGCACTTAATTTTAACATACAGTGTCACTTCCTTTTATAATCATTATACTTTAAAAAATTCTGCTTTCACAGAATAAAAATAAACACAGTATTGTTATTGCTAACAACTCAAAGGCAACAAAAGATTCCAAAGTCATAGATATTCATACATGAAAGAAAAGTTGCATACTGCTCTTAAGAAAAATGAATTTATTGCTGAAAATATACAAATGGCTCAATATATATTATTTTGCTGATCCAGCAGCTTGTTGCTATAAAAATACTGACAATTATTAATCCATTGCTTTCCCTTCTGCTAGTGGAGCTATTATATCTTTCTATGAAAGTCACAAGTGAGAGATGAATTTGACATCCTTGGTAGGAAATTGAATAGAAGCAAGAAATCAAGTAGAAATTTAAATCTTTCTCCTGACTCTCACAGGAACACATGAAAATGACTTTTATAATGGCAAGATTTTCTTAGAACATTAAATTGTTATTTTTAAAACATGTTTACTGCAAACTAATATCACTCAAGAGATTTTAAAAATTCACGCCTTTTGAGAATAATGCACATTGTCATTCTGAATAGGCAAGCCATGCTTAAAAATTATCCTAAAGAACAAAGAGTAGAACAAGGGGAAATATTACAATTTGTTTTTCATTACAAAATCTTCCCAGAATTTAAGTTAATTTAAAATTAAAATGACTTTATTTTCATTATTTTAATAATCATTGCCAAATATTTACCGAATGTCTACCAACTACAAAACAGTGAAGTGAGTGTTACCAGCCTAAGGAGATATGATATAGTCTCTACCTACAGGGGCACATCATTTTGTTGGAAAAGATAAAGTAAGTTTAAAAGGATAGACATTCCCATTACCTATATGCTTCTCTTGTCCTCTTTAAAACCATACAACTCATAACTCTTTGGGCTTTAATTTAATGTCTTTTTGGATTTCTTCTTCTTGATACAAGGTAAGAAAATGGAAGAGGTAGGAAAACCTATCGCAAATCTCAGTGCATCAAATCTCATTAGAGAAAAATGATGAAACACTGTAAACGAACTAGCTTCTAATTTTTTACAGCTATATCATTTTCAGAATGTGAATCACACTGTCACCTAGCAACTATTTATTTGCTCTAAAATTTTTTACCTAAAATAGACACTTTTCCCACAATTAAACTCTATTTTAAGTCTATCACACCTAATTCATTTTCCCATGGATGTCCCAATGGGAGCCAAAATAACTTAAAGTAGAACAGATACGTGACAGAATTGCTTACAGTGGGGTCTCAAGCACCAGATGCTGGGTGGTACTCGCTAACTCAACATGTTATAGATGTTATTTTACAGCCCATGTTCATAATTTGAAGAAAATCAATAGGGAAATATTACTGGATTAAAATTCATCACGGTAGGAGCCTAACCAAGAGGAAACCTTCGTAGGTCCTTCTTTGTCCTTTGCTCTTCTGGGCTTCCCTGAAAAACACTTTTCACATTTTATTGTAATACTCTGCTTATGTTTCTTTCTTCCCAACTAAGCTTTAAGCTACTTAAATAAATAGAGCCTATCTTGCTTACCAAGAGGTAGGCAAAATGCTAATGTTGGAGAAGTTTTTTTAAATGCTTAAACAAACGAATGGGATAAGGATCTAGGATTGTGTGCTATCTATCGGAGAGGTAATGAGCAAGTAGTAAATAATGTCACAGGATCTTGAGGGCCATGATTTCATATGGCTTGCTACAATCCGGGAACAAGGAGTGTAGAGACTGGTGTTCATGTGGAGATGGACAATCACTAGCTACAATCTTGTGACTGGTTGAAAAAAAAGTTTTTATTAGTGCTGAAACTCAGAATGAACAATTTGCAAGAAACCCTGGCATTCATAACTTGGAATTGCTTGAAGTTTTGCTTCATCACAAATTTGAATCTCATGTACTATCAGTAAGCTGGTGAGTCTCAGCTAGTAATGGAGCCTAGCCTTCAACTTCCTAGCCAATGTTTTGTCACAGTTGTGAGCACTGGGACTTTGTAAGTGGAGTATTTTATGAATTCTCTTCCCACATCCATTGTTGTTAAGGAGTCCAAAATAGGAAACATTGTAATTACGGCTATGGGGGCCCCTTCAGCATCTGAACTGCAATTCTTTCATACCCCCACATGAGTAATAACTGCAGCAGTGATTCTTTGACTTTGGAAAAAGTAGTATAGGACTTTCAAGTATTATAGATCACATATATGCATTACATTAGCTCTAATAACCTCTGCTGTTTTCAAATAAATATGATTATACTGGTTCTTTCTATAACTCCCTGTGAGATTTTTGTTCTCCAGTTTCCTTTATAAAAAACAATGTGCAATATACTGTACGTATTTAAAGTATACAATTTGATTAGTTTTGACATCTGTACACACCATGAACCATCACCACAATCAAGATAATGAGTATATTCATAAACCACAAAGTGTTCTTTAGTCACTCCCACCCAACTTTTCCTGTCCCTCTCCCATCTCCAGACAACCACGAATATGTTTTCTGTCACTGTAGACTAGTTTACATGTTCTAGAATTTTATATAACTGGAACTATACAGTATGTATTATTTCCTGTATGAATTAATCACTCAGAATACCTGTTGTAGCATATATCAATAGTTTTTTATTGCTGAGAACTATTTTATTGTATGGACATACCACAGTTTGCTAATCCATTCACCTGTTGATGCATATTTGGGTTTTTTCTAGTTTTTGATACTACAAATAAAATTGCTATGGCTATTTGTATGGGAAAATACTAAAGAGTGTAACAACTGGATAATACTGTATGTATATGTTAAACAGTTTAAGAAACTGGCAAACTCTCAAAGTAGTTGTATCATTTTACATTCCCACCAGGTTTATGATATTTCCAGTTCTTCATTGCCAACATTTGGTAGAGTAAATCTTTATAATTTTAACTATTTTAACAGGTGTCTCATTGCGGTTTTCATTTCATTTCTCTACTGATTAATAATGTTAAGCATCATGTTGAAAACGTATTTGTCATAAGTATACCTTCTTTATGTATTTGTCATAAGTATAACTTCTTTATTTATTTGTCATAAGTATACCTTCTTTGATGAAGTGTCTGTTCAAATATTCTGCCTAAATTTTATTTTTATTGCTATTTTTCTCTTACTATTGAATTTTGAGAGTTCTTAATGAATCCAGGATACAAATTATTTATTATATATATAATTTGCAAGCATTATATCAATTTCATAACTCATTTTTACACTCTCTTTACTATGTCATTGAACGAATTTTAATTTTGATGAAGTCCAATTTACTTACGGAACATATTTTTGATGCCATATCTAAAAATCATAGATTATTGCTTGACCTAAGATCATAATGTTTCCTTTTACATTTACTTCCAGAAGTTTTATAATTTTAGTTTAATTTTACACTTTGGACCATGATCCATTGTGTGCCAATTTTTATATGGGCAAGGTAGAAACTGAAGTACAGTTTTTTTGCATATAAATATCCAATTATTTCAGCAATAGTTGTTTAAAACACCATTCTTTCTGCACTGAATTACTTCTTAACCATTGCCAAAATAAGTGGCATGTATGGGTCTATTTCTACACCATCTAATATATTCCATTGACCTATTTATTTATGTTTATATTTATACCAATACCAACTATTTTTGATTACTATGGCTTTATAATAAGTTTTAAAATCAGGTAGTGTTAGTTCTCAAAGTTTGGTTTGTTTTGTTTTTTAAGTCATTTTGGCTGTTTTTGCTTCTTTGAATTTCACTATAAATTTTAGAAACAGCTTGTCAGTTTAAAAAAAAAACCTTGAGATTTTGATTGGGATTACATTGACTATATATGCATGTATATTTGTCTGATATATATAAACAGAGAGAGAGAGAGAGAACATCTTCTAACCCATGGATATGGTTTATCTTCATTTATTTAGGCATTCTTCAATTTCCCTCATTAAATATTTTGCTTTTGGAAAAAGTAGAACAAGAAAGGGTTAAAGTATTATAGATCACATATATGTATTACACTAGCTCTAATAACCTATATTGTTTTCAAATACATATGACTTTATCAGTTATAAAACTATAAAAACAATGTTATACAGTTTTCTGTGTAGAAGTTTTGAATGTCTTTTGTTACGTTTATACCTAAGTATTATATATTTTTGATGTTATTGTAAATACATTATTTTTGTTTTATTTTCTGGATGTTTATTGCTAATGTAGAAAAATAATTTTCGTATATTGATTTTGTATTCTTCAAGCTTGCTAAATTTATTTAACACTCAGTTAGCTTTTTTAAGATTCTATCAGATACATATTTTTATATTTGTTTAAGTCAACTATTGTGTCATTATGAAATGAACATTTTGATGTCTGGTAATATGTTACTCAGAAATCTACTTTGTCTGATGTTCATAAACATTCTAAGCTTTCTTCCAATCTATGTTAGCATGGTATATCAATTTCAATCCCTAAAAGAATTATGTTAAAACATATTTGTCTTTATTATTTAACTGTACTTCCTATAATCAGTATATAGGATCATCTTGCTTTTCTATCCATTCTTAAATTTATCATTTAGTCTGAGTATATAGGCCATTTACATTTAATGTGATTATTGATATGGTTATGTTTAAATTTACCATCTTGCTATTAGTTTTCAATTTTTCCCATCTATTTATTTCCTTTGCTACTTTTTCTGCTATCTTTTATATTAATTAAAAGTTATTTTGTAGTTTTCTTTTTATTTCCTACCTTTCTTATTAGCTATGCCTATTTTGACATTTCATTGGTTTCTTGGGGATTGACTAAACATTTTTACATTATCACCATCTAATTTTAAGTGATATTATATCAATTCCTTTACCTGTAACATAAGAACCTTGCAATACTTTGTCACACATTTTACTTTTACATATTATAAAGCCTACAATACATTGCTATTATTTTTAAAGTCAATTATATTATTTAAAGCTTTAAATAAGAAATAAAAGGCATATAGATTTATCCATGAAGTTACTATTCCCCATGCTTTTCTTTCATTGCATTGATTCATGTTTCCATCTGGTATCAATTTCCTTCTGTTTGAAGCACTGCCTTTAATATTTCTTGTATTGCACATCTGCTTGACATGATTTATTTCATCTTGGATATGTTAAACAAAGTCTTCATTTCACCTTGCTTTTTGAAAGATATTTCCTGGGTATAGAATTATAGTTTGCAAGTATTTTGTTCTTTCAGTATTGAAAGATGTTGTTCCACTTTCTTCTCACTTCCATTGTTTTTATTGTTGTTATGTTAGAGAAATCTGTCATACTTACCTTTGTTTTTCTGTATGTAATGTTTTTCTCTGGTTTCTTTTAAGACTTTTTTCTTTTAACACCAGTCTTGAATAATTTGATTATAATACACTTTGGTATAGTTTTCTTTATATTTATTGCACTTCGGGCTCACTGAACTTTTCATATGTGAGGATTCTGGAAATTTTCCAGTCACTTTTTTCTTCAAATAATGGAATATGCTTCAGAGACTCTAATTGCATATTAGTAGACTTCCATAAATTGTCCCAAAGATCACTGATCTTCTCTATTTATTATTATTCTTTTTTCTTCAGAGTTCCATTTTTGATAGTTTCTACTGCTGTCTCTTCAAGTTCACTAATATTCCCTTCTACAATTTCTAAATTGCTTCATTCCATCCAGCGTATTTTTATTCTCACAAATCAGTTATTATATTTAAAAGTTCAAACTGGGTAGTTTTAAAAACCAAATAGAAGCACTATTTGTCTACCAAATAGAGACATCTTTCATGTCTCTATTTAACTTTTGAACATATGTAAACTAGCTATAATAAGAGTATTAGTGCCCTTGTTTGCTAATTTTAACATTTGTATTAGTTCTGGACCCATTTCAATTTATTGCGTTTTGTCCTCAATGTGGCTTGCATTTTCTTACTTCTTTACAAGCCTATAATATTTGAAACACTTTTTTGCTAGTCATTGTGAATTTTACTTCAATGAGTGTTGAATATTTCTGTTTTCATGTAAATATTCCTTAGCCTTGTTCCACGATGCAGTTAAGTTACTTGGAAATGATTTATTCCCTTTGGATCTTACTTTTATGATTTGTCAGACAGAGTCAGAGCAGTGTTTAATCTAGTACTAAATAATCTCACTAGGCAGGCAAGTCTGTTTTGTGTACTCTACCAAATTACCTTTAAATTGTGGGTTTTTTTAATCTGACTGGTGGTACACTGTTACTTCTAATACTAGCAGGTGATTCCTTAACCTTGGACAGCCTCTTTGCGTACATTTGTTAGTCAGTATTCAGCTGCCTAATTCAAAGGGTATCTTTTACAGATTTCTGGAGTTTTCTGTTTGTTGCTCTCTTCTGTCTGGTACTCAGTCCTTCAAACTCTAGCTGCCTCAGTCTACCCATACTCTCAGCTCTATCTTCCTACACAGGAAATCTACTGGTATTCTACTAGTTTTCTCCCCATTGGCCTAGAAACTCTCTTAAGGAAGTAAGTGTTGGCATGCATTGGGCTCACCTTTTTTTTGCCTACAAACTCTCAGATACCTGTCCTTCCGGGGGGACTGTTTCAGATGAGAGGGTAAAACGTGTCCCTGTTAGTCCATTTTAACTGTAAGTAGAAATGTCTCTTCACAGTTTTAGTCACATTTGGAATAAATGGTCTTTAAAGGTCAGTGCAGCCATATAAATCAGTGATTCTTTCACAGGTCAGAATATCTATAGCTGTGTGAGTTCAGCAGTCCCAAATTATGTGCTACTCAATAGGCTACTCTCAACTCCCTGTTCTTGTTCTTGGCCTGAAGAGCCCTAGCTTCAGCTCACACAATTTCTTGGGTGATAAAATCCAGCTACTACCATCACCGCTACAGATCCATAAGGCTCTACGCAGCAAGTAGAAACCACTGTTCCTAACCTCTGAGGTCAGAGCTTTGATGACTGTGGCTTCTCTATTGCCTGTGTGGAAGAGTGGAAGAGCTGGGCAATGCAACCCAGGAACTTGGGTAAGCTCATACCCCTGGAGTGGACTCTGACCAGTGAGAGACAGCTGAACTATCAGATAAATTACCTGTGCTTCTTCTACCTCATGCCCATCCTCACCCAAGAGCTCCCACATATAGTGATTGCATCAGGCTTTTCCAGAGATATCCTATATGATTGAACAACATATTGCATTTTCCTGTGAAATTACTGACCTCTGGATTCATGCCCACCCCGTTTCTTGCCTCATTTCCCTTTTTTCTTCATTTTTATTGCCCTTGCACATAGCTACACTACCCCCACCAAATAACATTTCTGCATAAGTTTTGGTTCACACTCTGTATTCTAGGATACTCAGGCTAAGAGAGTGGAAAAATTAAAGAATATAGAAAGACAATAATCATTCCATTAGGTAATATGACTTGTTCCTTTTTTATACAAATTTAAAATGTCTGGTTTGGCATTGTAAAGGAACAAACAAAAATATTTTAAGTTAATATGTTGAAAATTTATCTCAAATTTCCAGCTCTAGGAGAAATATTATAAGAAACTATTGGTCTTGCTGAAGGAAAAACAACAAAACCCAAATCCTCAGTTCCAGACCAGCTGCCAAACAAGGGCAGGCAAAGAATTTCATATGTAGGTACAATGTCATTGTGGAGGCTGGAATTTTACGGCTTTTATCCAGAATATGATTTGGAAGGTCTGTGGGAGAATAATGACCTAACACGTAAAACAACCTGTAGTTTGCCTGCAATTGTAAACACCATCATGACTTTAAATGGAAGAAACTGAAAATGTTTTTGCCTCAGTGCTCTGCCCTGTGTCATAGCTTTGTGACTTGTTTAAACAAGTTTCCTCGGCACAGTGGAGTGATATTAAACATGTAACACCTAGACCAAGTTACAGGCTGTGCAATGGTAGGAAAAAAAGATCATTTGGTAAGTATGAATTAGAAAGCGAGTAAATAAATTTTAACAGTTTATGTTGACAGCACATTTCTAATAAGAAACTCCTGATAATGTGAGATTTATTCATAAAATGCTGTATCAGCACAGTGGAAGTCATCATTAAATACTTATTTTTAAACTTCCTTTTATAAATTATTCTTATTTATTCATAAGAATCAATAAAGTGAAATGTTGGGAGCTGGAAGAAAATGCTACCTAGTGTTAACACGATTTTTTTTTTTAAGAAACTTAAAGTATTGTGGGTTGAATTACATTTCCCAGTAAGACATGTTGAAGTCGTAACTTCAGTATCTGTGAATGTGATCTTATTTGAAAAAAGGGTCTTTGCAGATATAATCACATTAACATGAGCTCATACTGGATTTGGGTGGTCCCTAATCCACTGATTGGTGTCCTTAAAAGTAGTGCAGAGATAAACAGAGACACAAGCAGGGAAGAGGGCAATGCGATGATGGAGGCAGAGATTGGAGTGATGCAACTTGAAGCCAAGGAATGCCAAGGATGCAGCAACCACCAGCAGCGGGGAGAGATATCTGTAACAATTTCCTCCAGACCCTCCAGAAGAAACCAAGCCTGCAAAACTCTTGACTTTGCACTTCTGGCCTCCTGAACTGTGACATAATACATTTCTGTTGTTTTATTTCATTCAGTTTGGGGTAATTTGTTACTGAACACAACAGAATTTTATGTAGAACAGAAAAATATTCTTGTAATCATCAAGTCCAATGGGCTGTAATTATTAAAACCACAATTTTAAGTGTACTTTTCTGCATAGTATTAAAAAGTTGCTGAAAACATATAGACAGCTGTTTTCTTATGTGTACTAGTCTGCTTGGGATGCCATAGCAAAATACCACAGGCTGAGTGACAACAGAAATTTACTTTCTCACAGTTCTGGAGGCTAGAAGTTCATGATCGAGGTGTTGGCAATTAAAGTTTCTGGCGAGGGCTCTCTTCCTAGCATGCAAATGGCTGCCTCCCTGTTGTGTCCTCACATGTCCCTTCCTTCGTGTGTGTGCCGAGAGACAGACAGCACTTCAGTGTCTCTTCCTCACCTCTGCTGGATTGGAGACCCACCTTTATTACTTCATGTAAACTTAATTGCCTCCACAAAGGCCCTATCTCTAGGTACGGTCACATTGAGGACTGAGGCTTCAACATATGAATTTGAGAGGCACACAATTCAGCCCATAACACTGTGGTTATTTTTTATTTACTTGTTTCTTTATTTTTATTTTTGTTTACCCATAATATGATCCCTTCTTCCTGTAACTTTTTTTTTTTGGAGTCAAATCTCCCTACAAGACTTGGTTTATATGATTGTTGTAGGAGTAACCAAACCCCCACACCAGGGATGGAATATTACATAGTCCTAGCTACTCAAAGGACTTTATCTTTCTATCCAGAAATGAGCATGAGGTTTAATGAAAGTGTTGGTTGGGACTCTTTACAAAGACATAGTGACCACTACAAATCATATTCCCTGGGGTTGCTAAAGTTAGACTTTACATGATGTGGAGTGAGCCTGCCAGAAGATAAAGCCACATAGAAGAAAGTAAAACCAACGAGAGGAGTGACAGACGACATCCTACTAATATTCATTCAATGTAGTCAGTCAGAAGGTAGTCCCATTATATAGACTTTTGAGTTACCTGAGTCAATAAATTTTCATTTTTGTTTAAACCATAATAAGCTGACATTCTATTTATCCTACTAGTGTCCTGACTATAACAATTCTGAAATTTTAGAAAACTTGTGAATATATAATAATCCTCTATTTTCAGAACAATGATGTTAAATCATGTGATAGGCAGTTTCTAAAATAAACTCCAGTGATCCCCACTTTCTGTTATGTATTTCTCTATACAATCTACTCCTTTTAAGAATAATCCAGGCTGGGTGCAGTGGCTGAGGCCCGTAATCCCAGCACTTTGGGAGGCCGAGGCGGGTGGATCACCTGAGGTCAGGAGTTCGAGACCAGCCTGGCCAACATAGTGAAACCTCGACTCTACGAAAAATACAAAAATTAGCTGGGCGTGGTGGCATGCAGCTGTAATCCCAGCTACTCTGGAGGCTAAGGAAGGAGAATTACTTGAACCTGGGAGGCAGAAGTTGTGGTGAGCAGAGACCGCAAGACTGCACTCCAGCCTCTGCGACCGAGCAAGACTCTATCAAAAAAAAAAAAAAAGAATAATCTGAACTTGTTGATTCACTTTTAATGTTTTAATGAACAGAATCAGCATAAGAAATTAGAATCTCACTTAGGTTATGTTATAAAAGACTGCATCTTCTGTCTTGAGTGTTCTGTCTCTTGTTATTTATTGGGTCATTTACCTGGGTGAAACCAGCTGCCATGACATGAGGCTCACTTATTAAAGGACCACATGAGTGAGACTGAAGGTAGATTTTCCCCACACTCCCCAAATAGTTGAGCCTTCAGATAAGACACAGATAAGCCAACCTGATGCTTAGCTACAACTTTATGAGCCAGAAGCACCCAGCTAAGCCACACTTAGATTTCTCCTGCACAGAAATTGTAAGATTACAAATGTTTCAAGCTGCTGTGTTAGGGGTTAATTTGTTACACAGAAATAGATGACTAAGACAAATCACTTTGAATAACAAATTATCAAAGCTACTGGAAAGAAATAATATGCTATAATATATTATTCACAAACAGAGATAGAGCCATTGACCATTTATTAGTTGCTTTCTAGACAGGACACTGATTTTCATTAACACTGAGGATCTCACCTTATAATTACTAATAGGAACAAAGCATCAAAGTATAGAGCCAGAAGAACAGTTTGTGCTTGAAAAACTCAAGTGTGAATGCTGGGTCAGCCACTACTAACTAAATGGTCCTGGAAAATCATTTAAAATTTCTGTGCCTTGGTTTTCCTCATCTATATAATGGAGAAAAGAAAACTTAAAGAATTTTCTGGCGATTATAAATTATGTATGTAGGGCACTGAATCCATGACTGGACATACAGGACAGAGCTCAGTAATAGATGACTATTATTTCTTTGACTATCGGAATTTGTCTTCAAGGTGAAAGATCAGGTTACCAATAGGAATGCATGCCTGGATGTGGTCCCAAGTTGTGACTTCTAGCTTGTTAGCATTGTTTTCTAATCAATTTGCTTGCCCAGACCACAGACCTTATAAGGGCTCACAGACAGCAAGCATAGGAAGGTGTGACAGGCTATTGCGCAATTCAGATTCTCACAGATGAGGTTCCTTGTAGCCCTCCTTTGAAACTGAGAGAGGAAGTATAGGTTAAAGAAAATATCTATGCAATGTGTGAACTTAGTTTTTCCCCATAACGGGACTTTTCTGATGGTAATATTTAACCAAATGTCCCCAGCACCATTTAATATGCCCCTTTTGGTAAAGGTGTTAAGGCAATGTCAGCTTTGTTTATCTGCTTATACCACAGTTGACTATGATATTTTCTATCAGTCTAAATTACAGTAATCTTTATATCCCTGGAGGCCAGTTAGGCAGGCTTACAAATCATCAGTCAAATGGGAAAATCAGTACATCTAGAGGTTAAAGCCATTTATAGTCTGGAAAAATCAAAGCCTATTATTGATTTAGAAAACCCCTGGAGAGTCCTATATATGTTTTGAGTTTGTGAAATCGGAATTATACATTAAATCAATAGAATTATTGACTGTAGCAAACATGAGGTTATTTCTCAATATATTCAAGGCTTAGAAGCATGGTGCCCACTTTAAAAATCCATAACTATAGAGAATCTCTCAAATGGTACCTGTATTGAGTAATAAATAAAAAATTAATAATTATTACTATGAAGCATAGCTATAGAGTTGCCATGAAGATGATAGCTGAGTACATCAGGTGTAGGATATAACAAAGGATTTTGTTGTTTATAAACCCAGTGTTTGGTGTTTATTTTATAACACAACCTATAACTCTCTATATGTATTTGTGTGTATTTAAAGCATGTAAGAAATAACACAGAATCCAAGGCACCCAAAACTCATTAAAAAATGGAAACAAGGATTCATATGCCGTTATGAAATTAGGCAATCCTAATCCTATTTTAACAGATCAGAGATAGGAGCATTAAAATTATAATTGTCATTTTTTTGATTTCAGCAATATATTCTCATCATAGAAAAAATGGAAAATACTCAAAAAGAATTATTTAAATCATTTATAATTCCAATATCCAGGGATAACTTATTGTAATTTGGCATATATCTCTATAATCTTTCTAAATGAATACTATATCTATATATTTATAGAAATATGTAACACATATTTGAGATTATACTAAAAACATAGTTTTGTGTGCATGCTGCATTTTTACTTAACAGTAATATAATGCCAAACTTGGCTTAACATTTAATATGTCATTAGGCCAGTATATTGGACACACAAATATAGGCTAGACACTGCATGATTGTAAAGGATATCTTTCAAATAGAATATAACATGCCTCCTGGAGTTGTGTAGTATGACAGCCTATCTTAAACATTCTTAGGAAACACTTGAAATGACCATATGATTGCTCATTACATGACTATGCCATTCTTTATTAACTATTAGCCTACTCTTAGATGTTTAATTTCTGTTCATTTTTGTTGTTGTAAATAATGCTATGTGAAGTTATCTCTGCAGAAATATTTCTATTCTCCATTCATTCATCCAAGGATGTCCATGGAAGTAGAATATACAAGTCGAAGGATATGTACATTTTAAAGATTCTCTATAGATACTGAAATATATAACAAATGCTTCAAATAACTTCCATGGTCAGTTTTCTCATTCTTAAACCTCTATGTACATCACAGTTCTCCTGGTTTCACTTCAAACTAGAAGAAAAATGTACATCTATGACATGGTTTGGGTGTTTTGTTCCTTCCAAATCTCATGTTGAAATATAATCCCCGATATCGGAGGTGAGGCCTAGTGGGAAGTGTTTGGGTCATGGGGGTTGTGCGTCCCTCATGAATGGCTTGATGCTGTCCTTGCGATAATGAGTGAGTTCTCACTCTGAGTTCATGGGGAATCTGTTTGTTTAAAAGAGTGTGGCACCTCCCCCTTCTCTCTTGCTCTTGCCACGTGAGATGCTGGCTGCTAGTCACCTCCCACCATGATTGTCAGCTTCTGAGCCCTCACTAGAAGCAGATACCACCCCACCACCATGTTTCCTTTAAAGCCTGCAGAACTGTGAACCAATTAAAACTCTTTTCTTTATAAATTATCCAGCCTCAAGTATTTATAGCAACACAATAATGGCCTAACACAACGTACAACTCTCTATATGTATTTGTGTGTATTTAAAACATGCAGGAAATAACACAGAATCCAAGGCACCCAAAACTCATTAAAAAATGGAATCAAGAATTCATATGCCATTATGAAATTAGCCAGTCCTAAAATCTGACCTCTCTGCATTTTCACATTATTCTCCTCTCTCTATCCCTGCCTTCCTCCCTCCCTTCCTCCAACTGTCAGAATTGTCCTGTAATCAAACATGTTCACATCACAGCTTTTCATTTTCTATTTCCAATCAATTGACCAGTCTAGACCAAGTAGCATCTTGGATCCATATTACATATTCCTAGACAGTAAGCCAGATTTTTTTTTCACACTAGTTGTTTCTTCTCACTTAATTGATAACAGTGAAGAACCTCAGATGCCATGACAGGGAGAGAGTAAATGGAAACTGGATAAATTGAACCTGGGTCTGGGACTTTTACTTCAATGACAGCTGCCTATTTGTATATGTTTTATGTATGGGAATTTCTTGTATGCTTCCAGAGAAAGGGAGAGAGCATAACAGAGAATGTGTGGGAGAGAAAAGGTAAATAAAATAAAAGAGAGGAGGCTAGAGGGGAAAAAAGAAAGAGAAAAGAAGGGAAGGGATGGGAAGGAAAAGAAATTGATGAAAAAGGAAAGGAAAGAGAAAAGGATGAGAAAGAGAAAGCAAGGGGAGGGAAAGGGGAAGAGAGAATTCTGTGGCTAAAAAAATCACTTGAAATCACTATGTACTACACCTTTTTTCTTGTATCCCGATGGAGAAACAGAACTTTTTTGTATCCTGATGGAGAAACAGAACTTTTTTCTTAAAAAAGAAAGTAAATCTAAAATGTGGATATATGGATACCCAGTATCACATTCATTTCTTTATAGAATACTACCTTTGACAGCTTTTAAAATTCCCATTGACCTCACATTAAGATCTCTCTCTATAAAGGGTTCCTTTAAGGAACATCTTGGTTGCTGTTCCCAGAGACCAATACTTATCTATGAAGCCCCAAAGAATAATAATATGCAACCACCCAAATATCTAAAGAGTAATGCTTTTGCTGTGTCAGCCATCTTAGGAATTATGGGACTTTAAAAATATTAGCAACACTGAGATTTTCATGAATTATATAGATAACTTTATGATTATAGAAACATGTTAAAAGCCAAAAATAGTCCAAGAAGCTATTATGTCTTCTGGGCCACAAATCTGGCTGGTATTAGGGATGACAGTGGAGACCAGTAAGTTGGATTTAAATTAGATATACAAATAAATGTTTATACTTGAAATATTTTGAAGAAACAGAAGTAACTGCAAAATTATGAAGTGTGCCTGAGATAGTGTCACAATAGAGAACAAGGAAGCTTAACAGTGCAAGGTTGAATGTAGTGAATGGAAAAAAATAAAATAAAACCATTTCATGTCTTTATTCCATCAAGCTCAAACTGCTTGCTAAACTTCTTACACCATCAATACACAGACCTACCCAGTGTTACTTTCAATGTAATGGCAATAAACTTTCAGTGACATTTGGTGAACTCCATAAAGAAGAGTTTGTTGGTCTTTACCTACTTACGTGAATAATATAATCTCTTCATATTTACATGATAGAGAACTAGAGCCAAAATCAACAAAAATAAGCAAATAAAAATGTTATTTGTGTTTTGACACATGGTTTAGTTGTCATTAAAGTTTGAGGGTGGCCGGGCACGGCGGCTCACTCCTGTAATCCCAGCACTTTGGGAGGCCGAGGCATGCGGATCAAGAGGTCAGGAGATCCAGACCATCCTGGCTAACACGGTGAAACCCCTTCTCTACTAAAAATACAAAAAATTAGCCATGTGTGGTGGTGGGCGCCTGTAGTCCCAGCTACTCAGGAGGCTGAGGCAGGAGAATGGTGTGAACCTGGGAGGTGGAGCTTGCAGTGAGCGAGATCGTGCCACTGTACTCCAGCCTGGGCGACAGAGCGAGACTCTGCCTAAAAAAAAAAAAAAAAAAAAAAAAAAAAGAAAGAAAGAAAGAAAAGAAAAGAAAAAAAAGCTTTGGGGCTTAAAACTTTTAAGGGTGTTGGATTTTGTCTTGACATACTTTGCTCATAGAAATAAAAGTGTTATTGATGTTTGACATTGCCCTTTCGGTCAGCATGACTGAGAGTTCTCAAGACTGCTCCAGAGCCTTCCACTCAGATGATTCCTTTTCTCCTTTTGTATGTACTCATGTGAAAAACAGCTCCTCTTGCTCCCTTTTCCTTCCTCTTTTCCATTCTCATCCTATTCTACTTCCCCTTCTGCCGGAGTACATCTCTAAATACTGTTGGAGGAAGGGAAATTAGAAGTTCCACCTGGCTGCTTCTCCAGCTATGAACAAAAGGACTTCCCACCCAGTCATCTCTCAGGAAGGTGCTGCTGCCACTTCTCCATTACGAAGGTGGAGGGAAGAACACAAGGTCTACTCACTCAGAGCACCTCTATACTTAGCCCAGAAGATTTAGGCAATTATTCATTGAAGGTGTTTGAGTAATTGTGACCAAACTATAAAGAGCTGGGTGGTGGCAGTAGGAGAAGAGTGAGTGATTGAGTTTTGAACCCCTGATCAAGTTATTTTGTCCCTTTATATCACACAACGGGCCCTCACTGCCCAGACTTTTCTTGTTACTCTCGGAGACACCTATTGAGAGTATACCATAGATAGCACATGTATTAAATTGCTCTTACTTCTCCTTGAACTGCTACAGTCCTTTCTTTTAGTAATATGGCCCATCCTCTCTTTTCCTCTCTCCCTGAAGCAACAACTTTGTAACTAGTCACCATCAATCCCTTTGATGTCTTGCACATTCCACAGCTCAGGCATGGAATAGTGCTGGCTTATCTCCCCTCCACGTGAGACAAGGGTGGGACTCTGAGTCATGGTCCTACGTTTTTCCTCAGAAAATGGTGGAATAAGTGCTGGTTGCCTGGATGGATGGAAGGAGAGTAGAAAAACAACAGGGTTTTTCATTCTGAACTTCATTTAGTACTCTCTAAAATCAAATACAAAATTTCTTTTGACTCCATCCTTTCTCAAAATAAATCTATACTTCTTATTACTTTGATATTATCTCTTCCATGTAAACAAATACCCCAAGCTTATTATGTGAAAGCAAGCCATGAGTTATTTAAGAAAGTATCCTCTATTAACTTGACAATGAAAACCATTATCAAATAAATTATTTCTCTCTAATCTGGGAGGCTAAAAATATTTTCCTTCCTCACCTGGGGATAATTAATATATTTTATATAGGGAGAAAGGCACCGAAATAAATCACATTATTAAATTGCGACCAAAATTTCATTTTCACAATAAAGGAAAAGATTTTGATTAAAACTTTATCTTGAAAAATAAAACCAAAATTATAAAAATGTGATAAAATATAATCTGATATTTAATCAAACTTTGTTTATAACTGCAAACATAGTTCAATTCTTGGAAAAGACAAATATATTTGTTTTTTTGCTGACAAATCTATAGTATTGCATGTTACCACATTCTACACCAAACATTTGATTATTTTCAATACAATTAAGTGGATTATTTTTGCAAATATATATGTGTATGTATATATGCTCAATCAATTTTTGCAAGGACCTCTCTTAGATCATCTTAAATTCTTGAGTTTTCAAATCATTCTCTTTTGCAACTTCAGTCCTGTCCACATCCTTAGTTTTTTTTTTGTTTTTTTTTTTTCCTTCTCAATTGTTTGCTCATTTGCCAATGGCATTGAATAAGATCTAAGTATTTTTCTATCAATTCTTTCCTGGACTTCATGGAATTCTGTAACTTTTGCAAAACATTAAGTCTCATTTGGTAATAAATTTGCAATATATTTACCTTGCAAACATCCAGCAATAGAGGTAAAGTAAACCACAAAGAGATAGAAAGTTGCATGCAGGAGATGTCTATACAGATTCTACTGTTAAAGCAAGATACTTAAAGGGTATTTGAGAGAGAACTGAAGTTTCATGTTAGTTCATCCATGAATTTTCTTTTTGATTCTCTATGCAACCTTGTAATACAGGTCCCTAGAAAATAACTACACAGATAAACAAGGACCCTGTGTATAAGAAAATGAGGTTTAACTCAATTGGCTTCCCAAGATCTCTTAGAGAATTAAAAAGAAAAGGAAAAACTATTCTATGCTTCTTAATTTGTTCTTGTTTTACAAATCTTGATAAAGTCATGCATATTAAGCAGTCAAAATTCCTATGGAATCATTTGTAAAACTAATAGTGCAAGCAATTAAATATATCTGGATTTTACTCTGGGTACTAATAGGACTGGTTCCAGGCAAAGCTGTGATGTGAAAGGAAGAGATATTCGTGTTTACCCTCCTCCAAGTTTGTGTTAGGTAAATTTTCTTAGATGCTTTGGTACTTGTACTCTTTCTTTTCTGAATTTCCAACACTGTTCTCTTGGTTATCTATGATCACATGACGAACTACACCACAACTTAGTGGCTTAAAATAATATTGCATTATTATTTCTCATGATTCTGTGAGTTTATGAGTCTAGTTACGTGGTTCTCACTTGAAGTCTTATATGTGACAACAGGCAGATGTTAGTTGGGGCTACAATCATCTGGAGTCATCCATAATGATTCACTCATACGGTTGGTAATTAATGCTGCTACCAGCTGGTAGCTCAATTGGGACTGTTAAGCAGAGTACCTACCCTTGGCCCCTCTGTTTGGTTTAAAATCCTCTCAGAATAACAGCTTCCCTGCAGGAGCATCCAAGAAGTAAACACTCCAAGAGACTCAGGCAGAAGCTGTAAGACTCATCATAGTGACAGCATCAGAAGACACAGAATGTCTCTTTTGCTACATTCTGTTGGCCAAGCAAGTCATCAAGGCCAGCTCAGATTCAACAGGATGAGGAGGAAATTAGCCTACAACTTCTGATGCAAGAGTGTCACATTAGGAAGGCATGTGGAACTGGGGATGCTATTGTGGTCATCTTTGGAAAATATTATCTTCCATGCCCTCCAAGTTGCCTCCAGAAACCAAGGTTACCCAGAGTGTGAACTTGTTCCAGATCCTGCTTCCCCCAAGTGTACCCCATTATGAAAGCCTGTTTTCATCTTCTCTTCACTCAAAATGAACTTTTTCTATGTTTATGGCCTATAACCATGCTTTCTTCTGGGAAACTGAAAAATAATGTAGATTAATGTGTTAATGACTACTGAGCTATTGCCTAACACTGGTAACATATTTGTCGTCAAGTCATAATTTTGTCACGGTAAATGACTTAACTCAACATAAATAATTAAGAACAATTTTTGAATATTTTCAAAATGTATGATGAATAATAAATACCTTCTTATGGGCCATGTAGTAAACTCAGTGATATATGTATATAGTAACTCCTTTACTATTCATTGCAGTCCTGTAAGTTAGATATTATTTGCATGTTCATTTAGCAGGTAAGGAAATTAAGGCTTAGAGAAAGTAGAAGCCTTGACAAGTATTTCATCACTAGTAAAGGACAGGGTTTGAATTTCTTCCCAGATGTGTATGAGACCCAATTGTTCCTCCAACCACTAAGAATATTGCCTCCCATGCTAACAAAATCTGTCTCCAGTCCCAAGAATATAAAACCTTTTTGAACTTCCTTTTCTTCTAGTGTTTTACAAGCCATCAAATTTTCATCTTTTTATGGGATTTTCAAATAATATACAAAATATATATAATTGTCCTTAACTTTTAATTCATCTTGCCCCTTATCACAAACACAGTATAATACATAACAGCTGAATGAGAAAAATAGTAAAGAAGGTTGATTCTGCTTATTATCTGGTCAAAATAATAAACATATATACATGTACACACACAAAGTAGAGTCTAAATTTGGAGGGTTTTCCAAAATATCTTACTTCAGTCAGAGTAGGAATATTTTCCTTTTACTTGAATCATACCTAGGATTTAAATTTGGTTCAAGTTAAAATATGAAGTGATCCCATTCATGATATTTCTTTATTAGAAAGTATAAGGGACAAATACAAGAAATGCCAAAAAATGAGCTTCTTTCTCAACTTGTAGGAACTTCTCAGTTCTATTGCTATTGCATATATTTATTATTTTCTGGCAGCATCTCTTGGAGTTTGTTCTCTCCTTGTCCTTAGTTCCTATACGTGCAGCTGACTCACCCTACAGTTCTAGGGTTGAAACATAACCTAGAGCCTTCCAAAAGAGTGACCATTTCCATGGCTACAACAATCAATTTAGGGGTAGGTATGTGAAAAAACAAAAAACAAAAACAAAATTTAGAGTCCTCACAAATATTTTTGCAAGTACTCTTAGGTAAAAGACTCCCCTTTGCTCTGAGAAAGCTAATGATGTGGATGATGTAAGCCCAGCATTACACTGGGTGACCCCTAGGCTGTGGTAGGTAATCTGCATTAACTCCTTCTTATCTTTGCATGCATGCCCTTTGCATTGTGACTTTGCTACTTGTGGCAAGAGATGAAGTCCTTAGAAACCATACAGAAAGAGTCTGCCATAAATAAATTATTCAATAGAAAAGTAAAAAGAGATAAATAGAGATTTTAAAGCTATAGGGACCTTAAGATTTCATTTAAGCTTCTAGATCTAGTGACACATGAAGTCCATCCTGGACTTCGTAGATACATAAGTAAATAAATCTATTTTTACATAAGCTATTTGAAATGGGGTTTCTGTCACTTGTGCCAAAATTGATCTGGCTTACATTTCAAATTATGTGTCCTTACGAATTTCAACTTAAAAATTGTAAAATTTGAGATATAGAAATAATAAAATATTTGAAATAAGCTTCAAGTAGTAGTTACTATTTCTACTCCTTAACTATTAAATATAATAGCTAATATTTATAAAAATACATGGATATTATTTAAAATTTGTTATATATAATTATTACTTTTTATTAATATTAGGAGATCTAATAAACTGTGTAGCTAGTATCTAAAATTCCTATCTTATATTATTTGTAGTTACTATATGCTCAACTTCTTGACCCATTATCAACTATTAAAATACTCCTAAATTATGATAATTCATACTTTTCCTATTTAATATATATTAAATACGGCTGTTTTCTTTTTTAAAATTTTTCAGTGTCTTAACACATTTTATCATTCAACAAACATTTATTGAGTATATTTTTAAAATGTTTACTGATTATATATCATGTGCTAAACACAACTCAAGATATTGGAAACTTCTCAATGAATAAAATATATAAAGCCTACGTTCTCACAGAGTATATGTATTGGGGATGAGAACAACAAGCAAATAAGTAATTAAATAATATAATTTATTTTGACAGGTGTTAGAAAAACAAGGGAAGAAAATGACAGAAAGAGAGGTGATATTTCGTGGGGCCAAAAAGTCCTCTCTGAAGTGGTGACATTTTAGTAACATAAACTTGAATTATGGGAAGAAGGTGGCTATGGAAATTTCTGGCTAAAATGTTTTAGGCAGAGGGAATAGCAAGTTATTTAAAATTAAAATAGAAAAAATAAGTACATAGATAAATTCGGCATACAGAAATACACAAAATGTTCATCACTTTTATCTTTTTTGAAATTACTATTTTTAAAAAATATAAAATGTGGGGTATAATGTGATTAGATAACACTCCAAGATATTACAACTAGGTTGATGTTTAATAAAATTATGTAAAAAATACATAAGAATATTAAGGGGAGCATCTGCCCAGGGATATGGGGTGGCAGCCTAATGAGACATGTTGGAGCCTGAATGGGGTGAGCAGAGTATCTTCACGAGGAAAAGGTCAGTGACAGCAACATCCCTGCACAGTGTATCAGAGCCCAGAATGAGTGAGGAAAACATGTAAGTTTGGTGTGCAGTGGTAGCACTAGGAAGTTGAATACACAAGAAGCAATGATCAAAAAAATACATTAAGCATAATAAGAGCCTAATTTCTCAAATGTCAGACAAAAGGGTTACAGACAGGAAAAAAGAAAAAGCAAGAATGAACTCTGTGGTGTTGGATTTTGCAAACAATGGCATTATTGTGAACTATTAGATAGATGATAGCTAGCTAGATAGATGATAGCTAGATGATAGATAGATAGATACATAGATAGATAGATGATAGATGCTCCATATAAATGTAAGTGTGTGGGGTGTGTGTGTTTGCATATGTGTGTGTGTGTGTGTGTGTGTGTGTGTGTATTCCCTACCTCTCGCAGCTTGGGATCGTTAATCTCCAATAATAATGAGCACACCTCACACTCAGATTCTGATTTCTAAATAGCATGGTCCACTCAAGGGAAGCAGAACTCCTTGGAGAAGTGATTCATTTAGGGTTGGGAAAGAGAAGCTGTAATATGAGCGTGGAATATCTTGTCAAAAAGAAATAAATTCTTAGAAAATGATAGAGAAATGTCAAAGGGACACTACAGAAGTTACCTTGAAAGGAAACCCACTGACCAAATCTGGGGAAATTTTAACATCAAAGTAAATAATGAGAATATTGGACTGTGACCCATTAAATAAAATGAGAATCCATTAATCCATGCGGATATAAATTAATTAAAATTTTGATGAGAAATTGAATATTTGCATAGCCTCAAAATACCTCCCCACAGAAAATATTTATTAATTATAAAAAGAAAGAAAGTATGGTGAGAAGCCTGGAAGATACCACCTAAATCAGGTAATCAAAGTTAACTTCACCAGTAATGGAATAAATCAAACTTATGTGTCACCTGATGGGATGAAAGCATTCAGAGTCACTTTGTGATATTCATGCCCAACTTGCATAACTTTAATCTTCTAATCATGAGGAAACATGTGATAAACCCAGTGGAGAAACATTCTACCAAATGACAGTCCTATAATATCTTTAAGAATGTCATGGTTCTGAAGTCAAGGAAAGACTAAACAACTGTTCCAGAATGAAGGAGTTCAAAATAAGACGACAACTAAATGTTGTACATAATTCTGTACTGGTTCTTTTCTTATAAAGTACCATATTGAAATGAAGTAGCATATTGAAACTGCTGGAAAAACGTGAATGGAATCTAGGGCTTAGATGGTAGTAATGTATTAATATAAATTTCCTAAATGTGGTTATGTAATAGAAAGTCTTTGATCTATGCTAAAGTATTTAGGGGTGATGAGGCATTGTGATGTTCCCTCACTCTCACATGGCTCAGGAAAGTGTTATTTAAATTATTCTTGCAATTTTTATAAGGTTGAGATTTTTTTCAAAATAAGAGCATTTTTTAAAACTTAAGTGACAAGGACAGAATAATTCAGCAACACTTAGTGATAACAAGATAAGAGTAAGTATTACAATGAGAAATTGAAGGACCTAAAGTAGAGCCGCTTACTCTGCTAGTATTATTATATTATCAATACTAGTTTAGGTCGTCCCCAGGCAGGCCTTTAATTCTCAGTGTCAAGAAATTAGAAATTAATATAAGACCCTAACATCTAGAATATGGAATACACACACACATATTTAAAATAAATCTTATGTTTTGTACTTTCTACCTAAAATATGTGGTGTAGTGATTCTAAGTCAACCATATTTTGTCTTTGAAAATCCTGAGCCCTCCATGAAATACCTAGGTATACATACTAACAGATTATGTGTAAATGTGTATTCTAATATAAATTCCTGGACATACAGAAGTCCCAAGTAGGCAAAAATTAGGTAAGTGGTTCTCCATACAGAATTCCCTCGTATACATAATAGTTCTCCTAGATGTTCTACCTGTGAGACTATATTTTAAAATGCTGAGCTAAATTGAATGTGATATAAATATTTACATAATGAAATTCCCAAATTAGGTCTACAAAACTTAATTATAAGTGAAGATCTAATACAAACATTCTTTGGATTTTAGTGCCAGAGTAATTCTTTGAAGTATAGTTAAGAATAAAAGGAAAGTAATTAATAATAAATCACTCCACCCTCAAGAGTCATAAATCTATTTGCACTTTAAAATCTTCATTCTTATATAAAGATTATAATCTTAATGTTTCTTTGGAAAGTGACAAAATTTACATAAAATCAAAAGATTAAGTCTTCTTAACTGACTTTGCTGTCCTTGGAAATGGGAGGTATCAGTTTTAATGGGAGGAAAGACTAATTGATGGATTAATTTCTGTTTGTCTAGTCCTTTGAAGATTGTTACCCAAACGCAATAATATTAAGATTTATTCATCACTATCAAGAGCAAAGCCTATCATAGATATAAATTCCCCATAATCAATCTTTCATTTATAAATGGAATCAGATTAATTCTATTAACAAAAATTAAAATAAAATGTAAGATTCCAATACCTCCCCAAAAGGACAGCAGCAATTAAGTCCAGTAATTGTGACAAGTATAAATAGTGCTATTGTCTTATTTTATTTTCTGTTGCTTAGAGCAGAACATCTGAAACTAGGTAATCTATAAAGAAAAGGAATTTATTTCTTACAGTTATGGAGGCTCAGAAGTCCAAGGTTGAGAGGCTGCATTTGGCGAGGTCCTTCTTGCTGGTGGGAACTCTCTGTAGAGCCCAGAGGCAGCTCAGGGCATCACAAGATAAGGGGGCTAAACGTACCAGCTCAGGTCTTTCTTCTTTTTATGAAGCCACCAGTCTCACACCTATGATAACCCATTGATCCATTAATTCATGAGTGGATCAACTCATTCATGAGAGCCCTCATGACTCAATCACCTCTTAAAGGCCCCACATCTCAATACTGCCACAAAAAAGTTTCAACATAATTTTCAGAGGGAACAAACATTCCAATCATAGCAGCTATGTTCCTTAGTGAATTGTTTTATCTGCAGATAATATAAGCATTACAGAATACATCAAAATGTATCAGATTTGCTGACTCCTTATTTCACGCTTACATTAGACTGTGTCATTTTCTTAACTTTCATAAATGCAGATTGATGCTTGGTCTGAACATAACTTCTGAAAGCATTCAAAGCTTATATTAATTATAAAACATTCCATTTAAATTAAATCTTTATACTACTTTAATTTCTTAGAATTGATTTGGAGACATTGGAGGAAAATATATACATATTCCCTGGAGCTTCCAAAAATAAAATCTAAGTATTACTCCTAGATAGCATTTTTCTTGGTTTACCATGACAATGAATAAAATTCCAAATTGAGTCATAGATTATAATGTGCTCTTGGAATAGTGCTAACAAATTTATAAAAATAAAAAAAAACCCAGGCCAACACTATTTAAAGTAGCCATGTGATACCTCTTATTTTACTTTAGATGTTTACAGGACTATGTAAACTGAATGACAAATTATTTTATCTAAGACCAAACTGAATTCTCGGCTCCTTTCAGTGGAATTTTATGCGATATCTGAATATATTTTCTGTTACCCAGACCAATCAGAACTGTTTATTGAATGTCTTTCATAATCTCAATGTACTGCTAGATGTTGGGCAGGATATAAGAGAATTTTAAGCACACCACCCTGTTCCAGAAAACTTTCAAAATACTTTACAAAGATAAATTTTAAAAACAAGTTAGTATAAATTAAAAATAAATTTAAAAGAAGACAAATTAACAAAGGTAGAGACACAAGATGTTACACAATCACATGCAAAAATGTAAACTTCCTCCCCAACCTAATTCCATGCAGACATTCCCTTATTCACTCACTCCAGTCATACCAGCCTCATATCTGATTTGTCAACATGGGAGCTCTTGGGAACTTGCTTTTCCTCTACTATGTTCCTCCCACTTGGAATGCTGATCACCTCAGTTATAACAGCACTCTACATTTATTCTATGTATTGCCTACCTTTACTGCCTTCAAAGCATTTGCGACATTGGAAAATTATTATTTATTTGATAGTTTGTGTGTCCATTGTCTTCGGAACCTATTAGAAGGTCATCTCCATAATGACAAGGACTCCCTCTTTACATTTGCATCCTCAGTACTTAGTACGATATCAAGGATATAGTAGGTGCTTAATAAATATTTGTTAAATGAATACATTAAATATAGAAATGCGTTATTATTTTTCTGAGCTCGCAATAAATTAAAATTAAAACATTTTTGTGGGCTCCTAAAGGTATTGTGGGTTCTTAGACTCTATGTCTACTGTGCTTATAGAATAAGTTTACTCTTTTTCCAACGGTAATTTAGATGTCACTTCATCCCCCCAAACACTTTTCTGATCCCAATAACTGTAGAAATGAACACACAACATGCATTACTCTTTTATCTTCTCCACTTTGATAGCACTTTCTATGAGCCCCCAATAAACTTCATAATAGACTAGAAGCAAAGTCTGCATCTAATTCATCTTTCTACTCCTCAAAGCTTCCACCATAAAGCTTGACATTTTTTTTTTTTTTTTTTTTTTTTTTTTTTTTTTTTTTTTTTTTTGAGACTGAGTCTCGCTCTGTCGCCCAGGCTGGAGTGCAGGGGCGCAATCTCGGCTCACTGCAAGCTCCGCCTCCCAGGTTCACGCCATTCTCCTGCCTCAGCCTCCAGAGTAGCTGGGACTACAGGCACCCGCCACCATGCCCGGCTAATTTTTTGTATTTTTGGTAGAGACGGGGTTTCACCATGTTAGCCAGGATGGTCTCGATCTCCTGACCTCGTGATCCACCCGCCTCGGCCTCCCAAAGTGCTGGGATTACAGGCATGAGCCACCATGCCCAGTGGCAAAGCTTGACATTTTCTAATTAACAATAAATGTATTTTGATTTCATATTGGATTCCTATACTAATAATATCAGTTCTAACAGTTAAGGAAGTTTCATGAAACGAAAACTACTTTAGATGGCCCTAGAGGCATTGACGATTCATGTCATAAGTGATAAAATGTTGAACACCTTTGGTAGAAACACTTCGTTGGTCACACCTCCTAAAATAATAGATAAATTGGGACCAGATGACAAAGAACCATGCATTTTTTTTTTATTATTATACTTTAAGTTCTGGAGTACATGTGCAGAATGTGCAATTTTTTTACCTAGGTATACATGTGCCATGGTGGTTTGCTGCACCCATCTACCCGTCACCTACATTAGGTATTTCCCCTATGCTATTCCTCCCCTAGTCCCCCATCCCCCGGACAGGCTCCAGTGTGTAACGTTCCCCTCCCTGTGTCCATGTGTTCTCATTGTTCAATTCCCACTTACAAGTGAAAATATGTGGTGTTAGATTTTCTGTTCTTGTGATAGTTTGCTGAGAATTATGGTTTCCAGCTTCATCCATGTCCCTGCAAAGGACATGAACTCATCCATTTTGATGGCTACATAGTATTCTATGGTGTATATGTGCCACATTTTCTTTATCCAGTCTATTATTGATGGACATTTAGGTTAGTTCCAAGTCTTTGCTATTGTGAATAGTGCTGCAATAAACACACATGTGCATGTGTCCTTATAGTAGAATAATTTATAATTCTTTGGGTATATACCCAGTAATGGGATTGCTGGATCAAATGGTATTTCTAGTTCTAGATCCTTGAGGAATCGCCACACTGTCTTCCACAATGGTCGAACTAATTTACACTCACACCAACAGTATAAAAGCATTCCTATTTCTCCACATCCTCATCAGAATCTGTTGTTTCCTGACTTTTTAATGATAGCCATTGTAACTGGTGTGAGATGGTATCTCACTGTGGTTTTGATTTGCATTTCTCTAATGACCAGTGATGATGAGCATTTTTTCATGTTTGTTGGCTGCATAAATGTCTTCTTTTGAGAAGTGTCTGTTCATATCCTTTGCCTACTTTTCCAGGGGGTTGTTTGTTTTTCTCTTGTAAATTTGTTTAAATTCTTTGTAGATTCTGGATATTAGCCCTTTGTGACATAGATAGATTGCAAAATTTTTCTCCCATTCTGTAGGTTGCCTGTCCACTCTGATGATAATTCCTTTCGCTGTGCAGAAGCTTTTTAGTTTAATTAGATCTCATTTGTCAATTTTGGCTTTTGTTGCCATTGCTTTTGGTGTTTTAGACATGAAGTCTTTGCCCATGCCTATGTCCTGAATGGTAATACCTAGGTTTTCTTCTAGGATTTTTAAGGTTTTAGGTCTTACGTTTAAGTCTTTAATCCATCTTGAATTAATTTTTGTATAAGGTGTAAGGAAGGGGTCCAGTTTCAGTTTTCTGCCTATGGCTAGCCAGTTTTCCCAACACCAATTATTAAACAGGGAATCTTTTCCTCATTGCTTGTTTGTGTCAGGTTTGTCAAAGATCAGATGGTTGTAGATGTGTGACATTATTTCTGAGGTCTCTGTTCTGTTCTATTGGTCTATGTATCTGTTTTGGTAACAGTACCATGCTGTTTTGGTTGCTGTGGCCTTGTAGTATAGTTTGAAGTCAGGTAGCATGATGCCTCCAGCTTTGTTCTTTTTGCTTAGGATTGTCTTGGCTATGCGGGCTATTTTTTGGTTCCATATGAAGTTTAAAGTAGTTTTTTCCAATTCTGTGAAGAAAGTCAATGGTAGCTTGATGGGGATAGCATTGAATCTGTAAATTACTTTGGGCAGTATGGCCATTTTCATGATATTGATTCTTCCTATCCATGAGCATGGAATGTTTTTCCATTTGTTTATGTCCTCTCTTATGTCCTTGAACAGGTTTGTAGTTCTCCTTGAAGAGGTCCTTCACATCCCTTGTAAGTTGGATTCATAGGTATTTTATTCTCTAAGCAGCAATTGTGAATGGGAGTTCACTCATGATTTGGCTGTTTGTCTGTTATTGGTATATAGGAATGCTTGTGATTTTTGCACATTGATTTTGTACCTGAGAATTTACTGAAGTTGCTTATCAGCTTAAGGAGATTTTGTGCTGAGACGATGGGGTTTTCTAAATATACAATCACGTCATCTGCGAACAGAGACAATTTGACTTCCTCTCTTCCTATTTGAATACGCTTTATTTCTTTCTCTCACCTGATTGCCCTGGCCAGAACTTCCAATACTATGCTGAATAGTAGTGGTGAGAGAGGGCATCCTTGTCTTGTGCCAGTTTTCAAAGGGAATGCTTCCAGTTTTTGCCCATTCAGTATAATATTGGCTGTGGGTTTGTCATAAATAGCTCTTATTATTTTGAGATAGGTACCACTGATACCTAGTTTATTGAGAGATTTTAGCATGAAGGGGTGTTGAATTTTGTCAAAGGCCTTTTCTGCATCTATTGAGATAATCATGTGTTTATGTCATTGGTTCTGTGTATGTGATGGATCACATTTATTGATTTGCATATGTTGAACCAGCCTTGCATCCCAGGTATGAAGACGACTTGGTCATGGTGGATAAGCTTTTTGATGTGCTGCTGGATTCGGTTTGCCAGTATTTTATTGAGGATTCTCTCATCGATGTTCATCAGGGATATTGGCCTGAAATTTTCTTTTTTTGTTGTTTCTCTGCCAGAACCGTGAATTTCAAGTAGAGAATTTGAGTGTTTTTGTTTTTCGTTTGTTTGTTTGACAGAGTCTTTCACTCTATCATTTGGGCTGGAGTGTAGTGGTGCAATTTCAGCTCACTGCAACCACAACCTCCTGGGCTCAAGTGATCCTCCTGCCTCAGCCTCCAAGTAGCTGAACTACAGGCATGCACCACCATGCCTGGCCAATTTTCCTTTTTTTTTTTTTTTTTTTTTGGTAGAGATGGGGTTTTGCCATGTTGCCCAGACTGTTCTTGAACTCCCTGCGCTCAAGCTATGCACCCACCTCGACCTGTCACAGTGCTAGGATTACAGGCATGAGCCATCATGCCCAGCTGAGTATTGGGATCTTGATGCAGTAATCTATGAGGAGAGCCTGTAGGTTCTTGACCAGGAAAGCAACATGGTGAGGATGTTATTTTAGGAAGATTTATCTCTGAGTTGGGCATTGAAGAGATTAAAGCAGGAAAAGTCTGGAGGCAAGGAAACAAGAAAAATTGTAGAAATGAATTAATATGACTAGACTATGCACCAAGATATAGTTTCATTCTAGTTTTTGTTTTACTTTTTACTTCATTTAATGGTAAATACAAGGCATTTTATTCAGGATATTCATTTTCTAAGCTATTTCTTTTTTCAAAAATTTATTATCTTGGCCAGGTGTGGTGGCTCACACTCGTAACCCCAGCACTTTGGCAGGCTGAGGCAAGAGGTTTGCTTGAGCCCAAAAGTTTGAGACAATCCTGGGCAACATAGCGAGACTCTATCTCTACAAAAAAAATAAAAAATAAAAAAAAATTAGCCAAGCATTGTGGCATGTGCCTGTAGTTCTACTCGGGGGTCTAAGGCTGGAGGGTTATCTGAGCCTTGTAGTTCGAGGCTGCAGTGAGCTATGATCATGCCACTGTACTCTTGCCTGGGTTATAAAGTGAGACCATGTTTGAAAAAAAAAAAGTCATGATCTTAAATGTCTTGACACATGTTTCACCAGAAACATTGCCTATTTCCTTCACACATGAAGCAACAATGTATTCTTAAATTTTCAGTCCAATTAGTCAACAAACAAGCAATTTTTTTTTTTTTTTTTTTGAGATGGAGTCTCGCTCTGTCGCCCAGGCTGGAGTGCAGTGGCGCGATCTCGGCTCACTGCAAGCTCCGCCTCCTGGGTTCACGCCATTCTCCTGCCTCAGCCTCCCGAGTAGCTGGGACTACAGGCGCCCGCCACCACGCCCGGCTAATTTTTAGTATTTTTAGTAGAGATGGGGTTTCACCGTGTTAGCCAGGATGGTCTCGATCTCCTGACCTCGTGATCCACCCGCCTCGGCCTCCCAAAGTGCTGGGATTACAGGCGTGAGCCACCGCGCCTGGCCCAAACAAGCAATTTTTGAACAATCTTGGTAACTTTTTTTGACTGAGGCCACATCAGATTCAAATGCAAAAGCATAATAAAAATAACTGTTCTATATGTGGTACTTTCTAATAAAAAACTTTAAGTTACACTATTTTATTTATTACTATATCAACAAATTATTGGTATTACATAAAACCCATTTTATTGAAGACAAAACTGGTAAGTTATGAAGCTAAGAAATGAACCTAGTGTATCTGACACAGAGCCCATTTGCCTTCTGTCGACATTCTCAAGGAAGGTAAACATATACATAAGACCATCATACTAGAAAGTAAGAGAGCAGATGCCACAAGGTCTAAACCCCTGCCCAAAATAAGATCTCATGAAAACACTGAACATGGAAACATGAAAACTTTAACTGGACCTTGAAACTGTAGCTTGTTCAGAGAACATTCTGAGTAGAGTAAACAGCAGGAATGAAGAGTGGAGATAAGAATCATCTTGTCCTGTATCTAGAAAGGCTGTGTAAATGTTAACACCAGATGAGAGGTTTCATGTTGAGTCATAGAGTGAATTGAACTGGATCAGTCAGATATGGTAAGAAAGAAAAATGAGACATGAAGAATGCTTCGAAGAAGTCTAATTTAAAAAACAGGCCGGGAACGATGGCTCATGCCTATAATCCCCATACTTTGGAAGGCCAAGGCGGGAGGATCACCTGAGGTTAGGAGTTTGAGACCAGCCTGGCCAACATGGCAAAACCCTGTCTCTACTAAAAGTACAAAAATTAGCCAGGTGTGGTGGTGGGCGCCTGTAATCCCAGATACTCAGGAGGCTGAGGCATGAGAATCGCTTGAACCCAGGAGGTGGAGGTTGCAGTGAGCCGAGATCGCACCACTGCACTCCAGCCTGGGCGCCAAGAGCAAGACTCTGAAAAAAAAAAAAAAAAAAACGAAAAAAAAACACCTGAGTATGTGGGAGAATCACCATCCGGGAAGAGGAATATGGACGGAAGAACACAAAGAAAGGAGGGCTGACAAGAGAAAGGATAATGACTTTAGTTTTTAATATGCTATATCCACATGCAGTTATTTTTCATATAAAGTTCCTCAGTAGACAACTGGGGCTGGCAAAATTCAACTGAATTATAAACAGAGAGACTAGAAGCTCTTAGAGTAACCCGTTACTAAAGAGAGTGCAGACTGAGCCATGCTGGCATCTATCAAGGAAGCCTGAAAAAATATGGTTACATCTTCAAAAACGCAATACTTAGAGAAAAAAAAAAACGTGAATTATATGGGGCATAGATAGTCATGTATATAAGGTCAAAAAATTGTAGGGCAAGTTAAAAGAGGGATTAAATACACTTGTGTAAAGGTATGATTTCCCTGAACTTAAAATAAAAGTTGGAAATTTTTAAAAAGGTATGATTTTCCTGTATTATTCCCCATTTACTTTGCATACAAAAAAAGAAAAAAGAAACTGAGATTTTAAATTTTGCTCATTGTAGTATATACCAGTATACAACAACCACTTGCACCACAGGAATTTCTGTGTGTGAATGGAGGAGGGGGTCACTGGACAAGCTTACAATGTGCAAGAAGTAGTAATAGGCCTTTCCTTTGTGCTACTAAATTTAATTCTCTCAAAAGCTTGTGATCTGGCTACTATCATTATTTTCAAGTTGGAGAGGTAAGTGTGGAGCTCACACTAGTTGTTTACTGGATTGGAGAGCCACTATTCAAGCCCAGATTTGCCTGACTCTGGAACAGGCACTTTTGTCTACTATATTGTAAATTTCACTAAAATTAATGGGCTGAATTAAGTCTGGATGCTGGAATACGAATGAGTAATGGAATGTGTTCAAAATTATAGGTCACATTTCATCACCATGCAGCAAAGGTGGGTTCATCACCATGCAGCAAAGGTGGGTTCCTCACCAACTCTCATCACTATTGCTCAATAACAGGAAATTAAAGATATTTAGCACATTTTTAAATAAATAAACTCAGCTTAATTCCACTTATCTTTTTCCTCCCAAAACTTTGAGGTATGTATCTACAATGTGCAAGGCTCTAGGCCTTCTCTTGAATTCATTTCATAAGCAAGTGGAAGTCAGATGTAAGTTGCAAACAAATAAAAATAAGTAAGAGATTTTATTTCTCTCTGACTTTCATCAGCCTCTGGTGAAATCTTATTTAAGTATTTTGTGGTAAACTCATTCCTTTCCTATCTTGAAGATGACGAGCTTTTTAATCATCATTTTAAGAAGCCAACTCATTCTTTAACAAGAACAGTTATAGAGAGGCCAAGAGCAATAACTCTTATCATTTTATTCTGAGGCAGTGAATGTATTTTATACCATCTTTGGACACAATGTAAATCTCAGAATCAGGAGCTAGACTGTTTGTTTAAATGAATTAACTTCATACTCAAGTAACTATGATACCTTGAACCATAAATTAAGCTGATATAAAAGAACTCAGCAGAAGAACATTCCGAAACTGGTTATAGAACCAAAGAAGAGACTGAGATGTTTTACTTTTAAAGGAAGTTATTTTAACAGGATCTAATATACTTCATTTTCACTTTTTGTACAGTGTACTTTGGGACTTGGAAATTGGAAGAAAACTATATGACCATTACTAGAATGCTGTATCAATCCTCCTTACTAACAGCACATTAAAAACTTTTTCCCTTCAAAGTTTATGTAAGAAAAACTGAGTATGATATTTTCTCCTGAAATAAATAAAAAAAAGAATACTTTTATATTAGAGAAATGAATAATTACATATGTAGATTTGAACTATCTCTTATAATTGAGATTGTATTATTAAGGTCCATTAGTAAAGGTTTTCTTGTTACCTCTAATTTGTGTGTACAGAGAAGATGAAGGTATGTCCTCATGGCCCTCCCCCTATATGCTTTACATGCATTGTCATGTTTCCTTAATACAGCTACTAGGGAATAGATATTACTGTTAATTCCAGGTGATAAAGAAACTGAAGTGTAGAGGGTTGTCACTTGTCCACTCAACTTGTAAGGGCCCCAGCAGGAATTCAAACCTAAGAAAACATACCTCCTTGATGGGTTGGCAAAATTACTATGTTTACAACATTCTTTTTCTTTTTTAATCAACTTTATTGAAGTAGACTTTACATAGGACAAACTATATTCATTTTAAGTGTCCAGTTCAATGAGTTTTGGCAAGTGGATGTGGCCATGTAACCATCATTACAAGAAAGACACAGAACATTTCCACCACTCCCAAGAGTTCTCTCTCACCCATTTGGTGTCAGTACCTCATGTCTTCTTCCTTTCTGGCAACCACTGATTTGCATCACTAGCTACATTTTTCATTTTACTGCATGCATGTTTTGTTTGAAACAAGGTCATTTTACATAAAATGCCAAATGCATTTTTCTTCCTATTTAACAGTAGTTTGAAATGATGGGGTCCTTATATTAATATTTGTAAATATTGCCAAATAAAACTCCTAACCAGATACATAGCAATCAGTTTAGGGTTTAAAGGCTTGATGGCAATAAGAAAGGGAATAAAAGACTATATAAGTTTATTTTACAAAACTTGACTGAATGAAAAATCAAGTAGTAAATAATTTTTAAATAAAATAAATAGAAATAAATTTAATATGGTCTTATATACCCCAAAGTGATAGTACCCAACTTGGAGAGCGATCAATATGTCCAAATAATCTGAATCTCAGTCATGTTATCACCAGTCTTCTTTCTGCCTGACATCGTACTTCCTGCCTCCTTTACTCTCCTCGTGTCTTTCAACTTCCCTGCTTCCTTCTTCATACATAACCTGAGGCTCTCCAGCTACCTTCCTTCTTGGACCTATGAGTCACTTGTTCTGACCTGTGACCCAGGCAACAATTGAGAGCAGCAAATTGCTACAGGGCTTGACTAGCCCGAATGATGTCTTCTTAGTCCTTTACTATCTGATTGTTGTGGTATAATTAAAAGAAGTAAATAATTAGTTACAAACAGATGAACCACTTCAAGAGGTAAAGAAATTACAAACAATGTTCAGATATGCAAAACACACGGCATTTTTTTTCCTATAACTCATCTGATTTTCCTTTCAAATTCCTACTTCTTTCAATAGTAGAAGGGAAAACAAAACACTCTTCAAATAACCTGGGCTACACTATTTTTTTTCTTCCTTTTTAACTTGTCTCTTCTAATTGATTTTGTCTTTCTCAAGTAGGTCTTTCAGATGCTTTCTCCTTCATGCTTTTTGGAGAGATGGTGTCTGGATAACAATGGGCTTTCTTAGCCATATGGAGGTAGCAGAGAAGGATGCTCAAAGCCACCAAGTTTTAGAAAAGTGTCTATCTACACTAGATGTTCTTTTCTATTTTGATTATACTTGTCTTTTTTTTTCACAGCCAGATGGAGCACATAGGTTGAGCTCTCTACTGCCTCTTCTGCATATTATCTCTCACTTCTTCTCTAGAGGATTAAGCTTTAAAAGAGTGTCCACTCCACACTGGTGAAGGAACACTACAATAGAGTCAGATCACTGACACCAGATCTCTCAGTGAAGCTAAAGAAAATTAGAAAATCCTCTTACATTGTAGCAACACTAAAATATTAAGGCTGTTGTTTTGCTAAGAACACAGAAACAGAATTTTGCAAGTCAAAATTAGTACTGATGTTCTTTGTCTTCTCTGTCTCTCTAATTATTGTTTTAGTCTCTGATATAGCAATGCTGATCTTCCTTGAGATAAAGTGAGGCTACCTGAAGGACTGTACCCCAAAAAATTAAAGAAAGAAAATCATAATAGACATATTTAAATGTATTGCCATGACTTCAACTATAAATGGGGGAAAAAAAGAATTCAAAACACACACATTTTTGTTTAATATTGTTTCACAGTGCCCTTTCTTATAATGTCAAAACTTCCCAGCCAGGCATTCAGAATTTTCCAGAAAATTATCCATTTTTTCTTGCACTATTTTCCTGTAAAATACATGTTCTAAACACAACAACCCTTGTTTTCCTAAACGATGTCTACTCTTTTGTTTCTATGTCTTTTGCTCATACTATCCCCACTATCTAGAATGTCCTCCCTTGATAGACATCTTTGGAAGCCTGTTCACTTAGGCCTAACTCAAATCCCATCTCTCCCGTGAAGCCAAGCAATATTGTTAAGTCTCTATCTTGTTCTACTTCATATTTCTATTATACGTTTTATCCCTGGTATAACAATTTATCTTTTTCTATATGTATTAGAAATTTCTCAGTGGCTCACGTCTGTAATCCCAGCACTTTGGGAGGCCGAGGCGGGTGGATCACGAGGTCAGGAGATCGAGACTATCCTGGCTAACATGGTGAAACCCCGTCTCTACTAAAAATACAAAAAATTAGCCAGGCGTGGTGGCGGGCACCTGTAGTCCCAGCTACTCTGGAGGCTGAGGCAGGAGAATGGCGCGAACCTGGGAGGCAGAGCTTGCAGTGAGCAGAGATCGCGCCACTGCACTCCAGCCTGGGCGACAGAGCGAGACACTGTCTCAAAAAAAAAAAAAAGAAATTTATTCATCCTTCTGCCTTTCCCACTAAAGTGAGTAGTTGCAGGGTGGGAACTACAGCTGGTGACAATTCACCCTGGCCTCACTGATAATATTCAGCTCAATGCTTTACATAGTGCTTGGCATGTGGTATGTAATCAAATCTGTGATGTTGGTCGAATGACAATTAAAACAAAATGTTATTTCTAGGTGGGCCCAGTGGCTCACACCTATAATCCCAGCACTTTGAGAGGCCGAGGCGGGCAGATCACCTGAGGCCAGGAGTTCGAGACCAGCTTGGCCAACATGGCGAAACCCTGTCTCTACTAAAAATACAAAAAATTAGCCGGGCATGGTGGCAGATGCCTTTAACCCCAGCTACTCAGGAGGCTGAGGCAGGAGAATCCCCTGAACCCAGGAGGTGGAGGCTGCAGTGACCTGAGATCGCGCCATTGCACTTTGGCCTGGGAAACAAGAGGGAAACTCTGTCTCAAAAAAAAGAAAAAATGTTATTTCTGATAAAATTCAGAAGAATTGTGCCTGGCCTTTTGGGATCAAACAATACCTTATATATAAATCCCATACACAATCTATATAATACAAAGAACTTTACAAAAGACAGATTTTTAAAAATGTACTTTTCTAGTAACCAGAAGAGATTAAGAAGGTCTATGTTCTAGTAACTAAAGGAGATTAAGGAGGTCTTCGTGTTTAAATTGCTACATTTTTTAAAAAATAAAAAATGCATTTTTATACTAGTTGGAAAATTGCATGAAATTAGGTGTTTAGATCTTGATACCTAAATATTGAATCAATTTAGATTATTTATATTGTAATTTCAGAAGAGCAACTACAGTGATCAAAGAGTCAAGGATAGTAATTCAAATTAAAAGCAAAAAAATTAGCAGATGCCCTCTCTCACCGCTCCTATTCAACATAGTGTTGGAAGTTCTGGCCAGGGCAATCAGGCAGGAGAAGGAAATAAAGGGTATTCAATTAGGAAAAGAGGAAGTCAAATTGTCCCTGTTTGCAGACGACATGATTGTTTATCTAGAAAACCCCATTGTCTCAGCCCAAAATCTCCTTAAGCTGATAAGCAACTTCAGCAAAGTCTCAGGATACAAAATCAATGTACAAAAATCACAAGCACTCTTATACACCAACAACAGACAAACAGAGAGCCAAATCATGAGTGAACTCCCATTCACAATTGCTTCAAAGAGAATAAAATACCTAGGAATCCAACTTACAAGGGATGTGAAGGACCTCTTCAAGGAGAACTACAAACCACTGCTCAAGGAAATAAAAGAGGATACAAACAAATGGAAGAACATTCCATGCTCATGGGTAGGAAGAATCAATATCATGAAAATGGCCATACTGCCCAAGGTCATTTACAGATTCAATGCCATCCCCATCAAGCTACCAATGACTTTCTTCACAGAATTGGAAAAAACTACTTTAAAGTTCATATGGAACCAAAAAAGAGCCCGCATCGCCAAGTCAATCCTAAGCCAAAAGAACAAAGCTGGAGGCATCACACTACCTGACTTCAAACTATACTACAAGGCTATAGTAACAAAAACAGCATGGTACTGGTACCAAAACAGAGATATAGATCAATGGAACAGAACAGAGCCCTCAGAAATAACGCCGCATACCTACAACTATCTGATCTTTGACAAACCTGAGAAAAACAAGCAGTGGGGAAAGGATTCCCTATTTAATAAATGGTGCTGGGAAAACTGGCTAGCCATATGTAGAAAGCTGAAACTGGATCCCTTCCTTACACCTTATACAAAAATCAATTCAAGATGGATTAAAGATTTAAACGTTAGACCTAAAACCATAAAAACCCTAGAAGAAAACCTAGGCATTACCATTCAGGACATAGGCGTGGGCAAGGACTTCATGTCCAAAACACCAAAAGCAATGGCAACAAAAGCCAAAATTGACAAATGGGATCTAATTAAACTCAAGAGCTTCTGCACAGCAAAAGAAACTACCATCAGAGTGAACAGGCAACCTACAACATGGGAGAAAATTTTCGCAACCTACTCATCTGACAAAGGGCTAATATCCAGAATCTACAATTAACTCAAACAAATTTACAAGAAAAAAACAAACAACCCCATCAAAAAGTGGGCGAAGGATATGAACAGACACTTCTCAAAAGAAGACATTTATGCAGCCAAAAAACACATGAAAAAATGCTCATCATCACTGGCCATCAGAGAAATGCAAATCAAAACCACTATGAGATATCATCTCACACCAGTTAGAATGGCAATCATTAAAAAGTCAGGAAACAACAGGTGCTGGAGAGGATGTGGAGAAATAGGAACACTTTTACACTGTTGGTGGGACTGTAAACTAGTTCAACCATTGTGGAAGTCAGTGTGGCGATTCCTCAGGGATCTAGAACTAGAAATACCATTTGACCCAGCCATCCCATTACTGGGTATATACCCAAAGGACTATAAATCATGCTGCTATAAAGACACATGCACACGTATGTTTATTGCGGCATTATTCACAATAGCAAAGACTTGGAATCAACCCAAATGTCCAACAATGATAGACTGGATTAAGAAAATGTGGCACATATACACCATGGAATACTATGCAGCCATAAAAAATGACGAGTTCATGTCCTTTGTAGGGACATGGATGAAATTGGAAACCATCATTCTCAGTAAACTATCACAAGAACAAAAAACCAAACACCACATATTCTCACTCATAGGTGGGAATTGAACAATGAGATCACATGGACACAGGAAGGGGAATATCACACTCTGGGGACTGTTGTGGGGTGGGGGGAGGGGGGAGGGATAGCATTGGGAGATATACCTAATGCTAGATGACGAGTTAGTGGGTGCAGCGCACCAGCATGGCACATGTATACATATGTAACTAACCTGCACAATGTGCACATGTACCCTAAAACTTAAAGTATAATAAAAAAAAAAAGCATTTTTGATCTCAAAAAAAAAAAAAATTAGCACACACTAATTTATATCTTAAAAGCACAGCTCAAGCTGAGCATGGTAACATGTGCCTATAGTCCTAGCTACTTGAAAGGCTGAGGTGGAAGGATCACTTGAGACCAGGAGTTCGAGACCAACCTGGGCAACATAATGGGACCCAGCATATCTTTTTAAAAAGTGCAACTCAAGGTATCTTAACATACTTGAAGAGTAGGAAGGCAAGAGGAGACAATATTTTTATAAGAACATAATTAGGAATAATTTAAATAGCCAAACATGGTATGATGTACTACTTGGTAGAAAGTGATGGCAACAAATTTTAGTGCAATGGGTAAAATGAAGGTAAAAAAAATTAATGTATCTGAATAGAGCATATCGTTATTCAGAAATACATTGACATTAACATTGGCATAGTGATAGCCAGGATGACTGAATGAGCCCAATGCCTCCCAACCACAGATCCATGGATAAAAGATACAGAAAGTAAGACCAGAATCATGAGAAATTTAAAGGGGGAACTAAAAATAGCTCAGGAGTTGTAAAAGTGTTCAGAACAAATCACAAATAAATAGAAAAAAACAATTTTGTTATCAAAGATAGACTTTTTAAAGCTGTGGTGCGTGCTTACCATATTACCCATGAATATTGTCAGCAGCCATTACTTTACATGTCTCTCTAAAGCAGCATTGAAAAAGCTGTTCTGAGTCAGAACATTTAGCAAGAAATGTTCTCTCTGACAGCAGTGCCAAGGGACATCTTGTTGATGGATATAATCAATCACAAAGTCCTCTATTCCCACTGTCATGCTTCATCCAATCACTAAATATTATGTGTACTTTTGCTATGTGCAAGACGTTGTTCTAATTTTAGTACACCATAAGAATGAATCATAGCATCTGCTCTTAGGAACAATCTACTCCAGAGGACATATAGATACCTCTATTATAGGAGCAGAAGAAGTATGTGCCACCCAAATTTCTTTCAGGAGTTCGTAGAGGAAAGATTACAAAATATTCTAACCCAGTGCCTTATATACGATCAATATTTGTCAAATTGGTTAATGAATTTATGAATCCAGTAATTTTCCTGAGCTCCATATAAGTCTATTTGAGATTTTCATCCTGTATTATGTTTGTGGCACAAGATTTAGAGTTACCTCTCTATATAATATGTGTGTATATATGTGAATAAAATGACATCATTCAAGATTCTGTGAATAACATCCTTTTTATGAATCTTGGTCTATTACTAAACGTGTACACATGATTTTATGCACTTTGATTATATACATCTTTAGCTTTAATTACTCAGAATTTTAGATATCATAATTTCCCATATTCTCTTCAAAAATCTTTCTATCTCCTGGTTGCCCTCCCATCCTACTGGCTTCAGTTTCTCAGTCTCCTTTGTGGCCTGTGTTTCTTCCCTATCTTCCTTATAATTTGGTCTTGCCAGGTTTCTGTCCTGAGCCTCTATTGTGTTCACTATGCATTTTTCTCTAAGTGACAACATTTGGTCTCGTGGTTTCAATGACCCACTAGTCTCACACTATTACCACATCTAATCCCCTAGCTTAGATATATCTTTTAAGCAGAGACTCAAACACTCAACTCTGTACTGAAAAGCGACATCTGGATGACGTGACTCAACTCTGTACTGAAAAGCGACATCTGGATGACGTGACACACAGGGATCTGAAACTGAACAAGTCCTATTAATTCCATCACCTAAATATTTCCATAAGCCACACATCCTGCTCATTGCTACACCTTTAGTTGAGTCCCTTATTACTTCTCAGAAACATTAATTCAACATCACTTCTCTGACTTTTCTATCTCATGCTTGCTCCCCTACCAGCACACCAGGATATATTCGCCACACCACTGACAGACTGATCTTTAGAAAGCTAATCTTATTTTGTTACTTCCCAATTAAAAATACTTTAGTGATATTACATAAATTTTAAAATAATTAGCATGGTATATGCCAACATTGATGACCTGGCCAACAACCACCTTTCTACTTTTACCATTGATCATTCCTATTATTCTCTATAAACCAACTAATAGTAAACTTGCAGGCTTTCAAGATGTCCTCTCTTCATTCTGTGCCATTAGAAATGTTTCTTTCTCTGCCCTTTCTCTCTCATTTATCTGGTTAACACCAACTAAAGCATTTCTCCTAATACATTTCTCCTAATACATCTTCAAAAAGCAGTCTTTAACCATTAAAAATTTTTATATATTGCACCAAATATATTAGGCAGGTTGCAATCTTTGATGTAGGTATGAGTGCTTCTCTAAGTTCATTTTAAGAGTTTAAAGTCTTTTTCTTGCTACTAGGAAATCTGAATGAAAAGATAATACAGATTAAAATTGTCATAGCTGTCTATATTGATGGTTAAGAGTTACTGATCTAAAGACATAAGTTTGAATCCTGTCTCTCTCAAGTACCAGTTTGGTAACCTCAGGCAAACATTTATTTTAATCTCTCAGTTTTGTACTATCTAAAGTGGTTGTAGTTAACTGCTTCACAGGGTTTTTATGATACTAAATAAAATGTCATATATGAAGCATTTACATGAATATAATTATCCCAGAAAAGCCCTACACATCATCTACTATATACATTATATAATCTTTTATATTTAAAAGTGTATATCTGATATATTTATGAACAAAATGATATGGTGTCTGGGAATTGCTTCAAAACAATCCGGTGAAGAGAATAATCAAAGATGTGGAGGTATAGAGGAAACATGATTGTTTTTGAGTTGCTAACTCTAAAGCTTGTTGGTGGTATGAGGAGGGTCCATTACACTAACCTGTCTGCAAGAGTATGTGTTTGAAATTTTTTAGAATATAAGTACTTTTAAAAGTATGAAGATTTGCGGTTTCTTTTATTAGAGCCAGATGAAGTGTTGGCTTGCATGTAGAAATCTCATCATATAAAAAGTATGTATCTTTGACTAAAATCACCCTCTGTAAAATGAGAAGCTATGCTTTGAGAGGTATGAGAGAACTGATATGATTTAGGGAACAGAAAATTCAGAACTCCAATCTCATGCTTAGTCCAAGGACATGCACCATAATGTGCTCTGGCTAGCAGATATACCCAGAATACTTAAATTCTCTCTCTCTCTCTCTCTCTCCACGCACCCGCCCCCCCCACCGGCTTCCTCCCCTCTCTCTCTCCCACCCCCAGAATAAACTGTTACATTCATTTAATATAAACGCATGTATAATATCACATCAACATATACGGTTTTATATTTTTTTCTTTCAACTTTTATTTTGGTTATGGGGGTACACGTGCAGGTTTGTTACATTGATTCATCCTATCCGTGAGCATAAAATGTTTTTCCATTTGCTGTGTCATCTCTGATTTTTTCAGCAGTGTTTTGTAATTCTGGTTGTAGACATCTTTCACTTCCGTAGTTAGTTGTATTCCTAAGTATTTTAGTCTTTTTATGGTTATTGATGTGCCTCTCAGCTTGAACATTATTGGTGCACAGAAAGGCTACTGATTTTTGCATATTGACTTTGTATCTTGAAACTTTACTGAAATTGTTTATCAGTTCTAGGAGCCTTTAGACAGAAATTATGGGTTTTTCTACTTATCGAATCATATTGTCTGTGAAGAGAGATAGTTTGATTTTCTTTCTTCCTATTTAGATGCCTATTATTTCTTTCTCTTGCCTTATTGCTCTGGCTAGGACTTCCAGAATGTGTTGAATAGGAGTGGTGAGAGTGGGCATCCTTGTCTTGTTCCAATTTTCAAAAACAAGGCTTCCAGATTTTGCTCATTCAATATGTCAGCATACATAGTTTTAGATAGCAGAATTGTATTGTATTCTCATTGGATTTGCAAGTGCCCTAAATTTATACATTGTGGACCCTTAAGTAATTAATATAGAATTCACGTACATATTATAATAATTAAGGCCGGGTGCGGTGGCTCACGCCTGTAATCCCAACACTTTGGGAGGCCGAGGTGGGTGGATCACGAGGTCAGGAGATCAAGGCCATCCTGGCTAACACGGTGAAACCCCGTCTCTACTAAAAATACAAAAAAATTAGCCGGGCGTGGTGGTGGGTGCCTGTAGTCCCAGCTACTCGGGAAACTGAGGCAGGAGAATGGCATGAACCTGGGAGGCAGAGCTTGCAGTGAGCCGAGATCACGCCACTGCACTCCAGCCTGGGCGACAGAGCAAGACTCAGTCTCAAAAAAAATAGATAAATAAAATAAAATAAAATAAAATAATAATTAAAGAGTACCTTTCTAACAATAAATATGTAAGTAGTGTTATATAAAAGAAGAAGAATTTAATTGGGTGTCAGTACACTAGGATTTTAAGCTTGGTTTCAAATTCTCCTACCTGCATAACTATGACTACATAACTCAAACTCTCTGAGCCTCAGTTTCTTCAACTGTCAAGTGGATACCTTAATTTAAATGTTGCTTTGAGGAGTAAATGCAAGAGAGTGGGAAGAAATATTTTGTGTACTTACAATGTGCTAAGTATTTTAACATTAAAAAAAAAATTAAGCCTTCACAGGTATTTTGGCTGGGTGCAGTGACTCAGGCCTATAATCCCAGCACTTTGGGAGGCCAAGGTGGGTGGATCATTTGCAACCAGGAGTTCAAGACCAGGCTGGCCAACATGGCAAACCCCATCTCTACTAAAAATAAAATAAATAAATAAATTATCTGGGCAAGGCGACACATGCCTGTTATCCCACCTACTCAGAAAGCCAAGGCATGAGAATCGCTTGAACCCGTGAGGTGGAGGTTGCAGTGAGCTGAGATTGTACCACTGCACTCCAGCCTGGGTGACAAAGCAAGACTCTGTCTCAAAAAAAAAAAAGAAAAGAAAAAAAGGAAAAAATAAACCACCTTCACATGTATATTGTCCTCTTTTAAAATTAACAAAATTGGGGTTCAGGGAGATTAAATAATGAGATAACATGGGTATACACAGTGAGCAAATAGTACATAGTAGATGCCTACTAAAGACTTGTTCTTGTCATATTACCCCAGTTCTCTGTTTATAATTTGTATTCAAAACTGCTTTAGAGTAAATTAATTTTAACAGCCAAACCTAAAGAATATTATGACAGGTCTTTCATCAGATAATATTCTTCTGATGCTTTTTGGTTTTTGTAGATTCTCTTCTTTCAGTGGTTTCTAATATTACATTGTGACAAAACTATGAACTGACCACATAAAAAGTTAAATTCTTATTCCTTAAAGAACAAAAAGTAGATCTACCATTTGATTCAGCAATCCCACTACTGGGTATCTACCCAAAGGACAAGAAGTCTTTATATAAAAAAGACACATGCACACGTATGTTTATTGTAGTGCAATTCACAATTGCAAAGATATAGAAGCTACCTAAGTGTCCACTGACAAATAAATGGATTTTTAAAATGTGGTATATGTACAACATAGAATATTACTCAGCCATAAAAAGGAATGATACAATTTCTTTTGCAGCAACTTGGATGGAGCTGAAGGCCATTATTCTAAGTGAAGTAATTCAGGAATAGAAAACGAAATACTGTATGTTCTCACTTATAAGTGGGAGCTAAGCCATGAATACACAAAGGCATACAGTGTGATACAATGGACTTTGGAAACTCAAAAGGGGGAAATCGGGAGGGAGATGGGGATTAAAAAAACTATATATTGGGTACAACATACACTATTCGGGTAACTGGTGCACTGTAATCTCAGAATTCACCGTTATATAATTCATTCATGTAACCACAGACCACTTGTACCCCAAAAGCTATTGAAATATGAAACTACATTTTAAAAATAAAGTTAAATTCTCATAGGAAAATTTAAATATAGATTTTACAATTATATATAATAAAAGTGAATATTGGAGATAAGTAGGAAAACTAATATATATGATTGACAATATTATTTGTAAAATAAATAAGTTAAGGAATAAATGCTTTACTGAATATACAAATAAACAGTCTGTGATGTTGCTGTGTCTTGAGTGTATACACCTTTATTAAAAATAAATGGCTTATTTTCTAGAGTCAAACTTCTTTTTAAAGAAAAAAGTTTATGATTCATATAGTCTGCTTTTGTAAAATTTAGGAGGTCTTCATGCTCGGGAATTTTAGTTGGAAATGGGACATGAATTTTTTTGAGTGAAGTATCCATTGGAATGTGACAATTCACATTTAATATCTCTATTTACTTACATTTGATGGCCCAATTCATGTAGACTCTGGTCTTTATTGGGAGTTCTGGAGATTTTGGCTTTAAGAATGACTTTGTTTGCAAACTGGAAGTCATATTATACAGGCCAAAATAAATGAAATTACTCCCCAGGACTTTTGGAAATCGCTAAAAATTTAAGGATGCTTTTCTTTGTGTTTATGAAATCATGAACACAAAAATGGTAAAAATAAAATTTTACATACTTTAGATTTTTCAAAAGGTTTTTCTGTTTTACTTTGCTCAATCTTGGAACTTAAAACTTTTAAAGAACTTACACATATACACCATAACAAGGAATAATACATAAATAAGGATAAATATGTTCAGTAGAGGTTCATGTTTACATGAACATTTCCTAGATCATTTTTGACCTCATTTTCTTCTACTGACTTCATACATGGATTCCTTTGAATACAAATTCCTCCTGTTTGTTCAGTTATCAATCTGCTCTCACCAGTGTATATCCTCTGCTAACCTCTCTCTTTTTTTTTTTTTTTTGAGACGAAGTCTCACTCTGTCGCCTAGGCTGGAGTACAGTGGTGCGATCTTTGCTCACTGCAACCTTCACCTCCCAGGTTCAAGCAATTCCCTGCCTCAGCCTCCCGAGTACCTGGGATTACAGGCACCCCGGCCACTGCACCTGGCTAATTTTTGTATTTTTAATAGAGACGGAGTTTCACCATATTGGCCAGGCTAGTCTTGAACTCCTGACCTCGTGATCCACCCACCTCGGCCTCCCAAAATGCTAGGATTACAGGCATGAGCCACCATGACCAGCCATCCTCTGCTAACCTCTCTATGTCCCTTGACTCAAGCATTGATGCAAGTTATTCTACTTCATCAGGCAAAGCATCTCAAATGAATTTTTGCAAAAGATTTAGGGGGAAAATGACCTTAAAACTGAATATCAGACATCACTTCTAAATTTTCTTAACTATGAATCTTAGTTTGTAGTTTAAAAAATATGAACACAATGATGAGTGAGTAAACGCAACGAGAGAGAAAAGGATATATGAAATGAAAGCTGTGAGAGCTCTGACTTCGTTAGGGAAAGGGGAAATGTAATTTAAAGATACAATATAAATAATATTACGGATTATCAATGTGCTATTTATCCATAAATTATATGTTTCTTATTCCTCCCATGCCCTAAATCTAGTCTTTTCTATAATGCTAATAATAGGGTTGCACTATTACATAACATTTAGGATAAAGACAAAATGTAATTACTTGTTATCCTATTCCACTAGTCCTCTTCCTTTTCTTCTTCTTCCTCCTTTTTCTTATCCTCCTTTTATTTCCAAAACAGTTCAATTCTAAAGCCATTCTATGTCGCTGATAAAGACAGGTGCCTGCAGAGGTCAAGGGAGGAGTTCCCTGAAGAAAAGTATTCTGGTGCTTATGTAGAGGAAGGATAAGGGGAAGATCCTTCTGTGAGAAGAGCCAAGCATAAGGTATCATAACCCAAGAATGTGAAAGATGGTTCCACATTGAAAAACAGCCTGGGAAGAGAGTTCTATCAAGGTGAAGAAGCCAGCTTTTAAAACTTATTATTATTTATAGAAATTTACAGGATACAAGTCCAATTTTGTTACCTGCATAGTGGTCAAGTCAGGGAAGTTTTTTTAAATGCAAAGCACAATAATTATTGACTACATTTGAAAAATGTTCGATCCTCTACAATATGTTCTTCAAAATTGTGGAGAGAATTTTTATCCGGAATATAGAAAGCACCTCTTACTACTTAATAAAAAGAAGACAAACCCAAATTAGCAATAAGAAAAAAAGTGAACAGCTCCTTCACCAAAAAACATATGTGGATAGTAAATGAGCACATGCAAAGATGCTCAGCATGATTGTCAATAAGAAAATACAAATTAAAACCACAATGAGATGCCACTCACTACACACTCACCAGAAAACTGAAAATTTCAAAGACTGATCATATTCAAGTATCATTGAGGATGTGGAGCATTCAAAACTCTTATATACTTCTGATGGGAATGAAAAATGGACAGTTACTTTGGAAATGAGTTTGGAAGATTTTAAAAGTTAATAGGACTCAGTCATTTCACTCCTAAAAATATTCACCCAAGAAAAATGGAAGGATATGTCTATACAAAGACTTGTACACAAATGTTCATAGAGGCTTTATTTGCAATAGGCTAAAACTGGCAACAACTTGAATATCCATCAGCAAGTGGATTGATTAGTAATAGTATAGCCATATAATGGAGTATTGTTTAACAGTAAAAATAATGAACTATTAATATATGCAACTAAATGGATACAAAATTATTATGGTGAGTGAAAGATACTAGATACAAAAAATAAACATATGTATAATCCCATTCATATGAAATTCTAGAAAATACAAACTAATATCACAGGATGCAATGAGAACACAGAATCACTTCAGTGATGTTTCTACTAGAGATGCATAGTCTGAATCCAATCATGAGAAACTACCAAACCCAAATGGAGAAAAATTCTATAAAACAATGGCCTGTAATCTTCAAAAGTTCCATGAAAAGCCAAGGAACTGTTCAAAGAATATAAAGAAACATGATAATTAAATGCAAAGACAGACATTCTACTGGATATGTTTGCTATAAAGGCATTCTTGGGACAATTAGGAAGTTGAATGGGATGTGAGGATTAGATTAGACTGAAATAATTGTTCAGTCTTTATTGGAACTATTGATAATACTTGAATGACATCTGATTCAGTGGTAGTAAGGTATCAAAATATATTGCATGATTTTATTTATGTCATAGATATATTTAAAGACTAGCCCAGTTTGAAGAAAATGCTAGAATATCAGGGGAAGGATGGGGCATCAGGTTGGCAACTTACTCTCAAATGCCCCGTAGGAAAAATGAAATTGTTCTTTGTAATATAACGGCTAATTTTTTCTAAATCTGAATTGATAGATATTATTATTGTTTATGTCAGCCCATCCCAATCATTTTAATGCTATACAGTATTCAGAGTCCTTTTATATAATAAGTTTTAGATTCCTTTAATAAAAATTTCAGAATTTTGCCCTACTGCCCCTACTTGCTCCTCTCTAAGATTGTATCTAAATGTGTAGAAGTAGGAAGGCTTAGGTAGGGCAACCACCAAATTAATAATTATACGTAGACAACAGACACAACTCAGGGCCATCCTGGGAAAACCAGGAGGGACGGTCAATTTAGACTTGTAATGTTGGGAATTAGACATTCTCAGTTTCATTCCAGATCCTCGGCATCTTTTGTACTCAACGTCAATGACACTCTTGTGCTGCTTGCCCTGTTGGCAGTAACAACCTGGGCAATCCATGATCTGATCTCTCTTGAGTCCTGTCGGGTTCTTGTTGTTTCACCTCCACTTGGCACCTGCCCTACTTTGGTCTTAACAGGTACTAAAGAAATCTCTGAGATCTGCTTGGCTGCAATCTCTCATTTGGACCAGACCCACAGGATTTCTTTTAGAAACTCTGCAGCCCTGTCAAGCTTCCCAGCCAGAAGTCCTACAACCTAGGAGTCCTGCCTGTGCCATAAGCAAACATGGCGTGGCTCTAGAAAGCGAAATGCTGGGCCTCTCTCTCTTTTCTTTTTCTCCTAACATCTCTGGACCTCTTTGTTACATTATCTAACATATATTCTCTTTTTTTGGACTTCAACCTCGTGGCTAAAACTTAATATCATATATGGGTACCTTCTCAGAGTTAAGGGAGAAGATCTAAAATCTGATTATTAGACATGACCCATGATATTGTTAAATATGAACGAAAGGAATTTGGAAATTACTTCCTATCTCTAAAAAAACCTATCTTTTAAGGCTTTTGTAATGCTGCAAAATCCCATTTTAAATGCCAGATGTTGAATGTTAGCCCTTGGTTTCTTATGACAATCTTTCTGTAACAGTTCCAACATGACTCTTTCTTGCGGCAGGCTTGGGAAAAGGTCATCGTGGAAAGAAAAAAGAAAAAGAATACTATATATATATATATATATATTTATTTATTTATTTTTTTTTTTTTTTTTGAGACGGAGTCTCCCTTAGTCGCCCAGGCGGCTGGAGTGCAGTGGCACGATCTCGGCTCACTGCAAGCTCCGCCTCCCGGGTTCACGCCATTCGCCTGCCTCAGCCTCCCGAGTTGCTGGGACTACAGGTGCCCGCCACCGCACCAGGCTAATTTTTTGTATTGTTAGTAGAAACGGGGTTTCACCATGTTAGCCAGTATGGTCTCGATCTCCTGACCTCGTGATCCACCTGCCTTGGCCTCCCAAAGTGCTGGGATTACAGGAGTGAGCCACCGCGCCCGGCCGAATACAATATTTTTCTAATGTTACATAATACATTTACATTAAATGCTAAAGTCTTGTTTCACGTAAATATTGCAAGTCCAGTAACTTTTCTTAAATTTCTGAGGATCCTCGAGGTATTTGAGGGGTAGATACAAGCTTTTGATATTCATCTCATGCCACTGAGTACACACTTTTGGTACCGGGTTAATTATCCATCTCCTCTTACTCTCTTGGCTTTTAAAAGCTGTTATTTCTCTACAATCCACCTTAACCAGGGGCCCTGAAAATTCTCCAACATTCTGCACAACATTGCATAAGGTTGTTGTAGGTAATAGACTTTCTGAACTTTCAAAGTGAAAAACTTGAAGTTGAATAAAAGCATACCTGTTTCTACACTTTCCTGTTCCTGCATATTGTGTCTAGCCATCATTCCTCTCCTTGGGAAATGCTCAGTAACTGTTGGGAAATGCCCAGTCCTTTAAATGTCAATCCCAGCATCCAAGAATTCAAAACCTTTTTTAAAATTTAGATGGGATGCTTGTTTATTACTCAAAGCAATTCCTTCCTTTTTTTTTGGTCTCAAAATCTCCCAATCATGAAGGTTCTTTGGCCTTCTCTTACATCCCCAAAATGGCTCATTAATTTCTCCTCACCCCCACAAGATGTACAAATCTCTCTCTGGATGAACTCTGCTGGAGGTCTACAATAGAGAAACTCAAAGCTATAATCTAGCCTAGAGACATACTTTGCTGGTCTGCAGAATTTGCTTGTTTTCAATTCCTGTCTCATGTATTTTGGAAGCAGATAGTTTATTTTATAGTTTTATGGGTCCAGAGATGAAGAGAAATTTTGTCACAATATGGATCATACTGAATCTCATTCATATCTGATTTAAATAATTTAGATGATAATATGTGGGGCTTTTGAGCTGACAAGATTTAGATGAGAGTCTGGACTTGAGCTGATGCTGTAGTAAGTTGACACTTTTGGGGATGTCAGGATGGGGTGCATGTATTTTCCATGTGGGATGGATATTAGTCTTTGGGGCCTATGGTGGACTACGGTAGGCCAAAAAAGCACCTTTCCCCCCCAAAAAAAGATATTTATTTAAAATCCTTGGAAAGCCATTAAAAAAATGAAATCATATCTTTTGCAGCAATAGGGATGGAACTGAAGGCCCTTTTACTAAATGAAATAACTCAGAAACAGAAAATCAAATACCACATGTTCTCGCTTACAAGGAGGAGCTAAACAATGGGTAGACATGGACACACAGAGCGGAATAATAGACACTAGAGACTCCAGAGGGGAATCAGGGGTGAAAATTTACCTATTGGGTACAATGTTTATTATTCGGGTGATGGGTTCACTGAAAGCCCAGACTTCCCCACAGTGCCATATATCCATTTAAGAAATCTACACTTGGGCCAGGCGTGGTGGCTCATGCCTGTAATCCCTGCACTTTGGGAGGCCAAGGCAGGTGGATCATCTAAGGTCAGGAGTTCGAGACCAGCATGGCCAACATGATGAAAACCCATCTCTACTAAAAATACAAAAAATTAGCCGGGTGTGGTGGCGGGTGCCTGTAATCCCAGCTACTCAGGAGGCTGAGGCAAAAGAATCACTTGAACCTGGGAGACAGAGGTTACAGTGAGCCAAGATCATGCCATTGCACTCCAACCTGGACAACAACAGCAAAAACTCCGTCTCAGAAAAAAAAAAAAAGAGAGAGAAATCTACACTTGTACCCCCTAAATACATAAAAATAAAAAAGAGTCTTTTCACATGTGATTAAGTTAAAGATCATGAAATGAATTGATAAACCTGAATTATCTTGGTGAACTCTAGATCTCATGGCAAGTGTCCTTATCAGAGAAAGACAGAGGGACATTTGGGGCATACAGAAGAACAGAATATATAGACACAAAGCAGAGAACAAGATGTGAAAGAGACTCAGAGATTGGAGTGATGTGGCCACAAGCCCAGGAATGCTGGGACAGCCACCAGGAGCTGAAAAGGCAAGGAAAAGATTGTCTCCTAGAACCCCAGGGGAAGAACAGCCCTGGAAATTTCAGACTTCTAGCCTCCAGAACTGCAAGATAGTAAATTTATGCGGTTGAAAGCCACCAAGTTTGTGGTAATTTGTTACAGCGGCCTTAGAATACAAATATAGTGTCTGTGTGTGTGTGTGTGTGTGTGTGTGTGTGTGTGTGTATGTGTGTGGTTTTATTTATTTATTCAGAAACAGGGTCTGGTTCTGTTGCCAAGGCTGGAGTGCAACGGCACAATCATAATGCCTATTCTCCATGGGAGCTGTGCCCAGTCAATTACCAGGAGCTACAATATAGCTAGCTACAGGAGTATAACTTATCAATATTTGCTTTTGCTTTAAAAAATAAAGATTCAAATATGAAAATTGTATGCATCAATTTTTATAAAAAGACTGATATAAAAACTAAATATTGGAGGAAATATCATTATAATATTCTTTGAGGAGAGTGAAAATAATTATTAGAAAATAAATTATCCTGAACTTCATTAGATTATACACAAGATAAAAGCATCTCACATAAAGTATCTCTTAAATACAAACATGGTTGCACCTATACAGATAGCCAAAAATTCATTTTCTATGGTGTATCCTAGTGTATTATTAGAGACTTGGGGACATTTGGAGGACATAACAGATTACTCATTCATTTATTCTTCATTCAACTCTCATTCAGTGATTACTAACAAAAGGCACTGTTAAAGGCCATGGATTTACATGGTGAGCAAAACTAACAATGTCTCTACAACAAGGCACCTATATTTTGGTAGAGGAGTCAGACAAGAAATAGATATATGTAATTATGAAAATAAAGCAGGATGAGCAATGTATAGACAGGGGATACCATCTTCAGTCAAGACTTTTAATTACCCTCAATGTCCATTTCCCTGAATGTTAGCAGGGAATGGGTAGCAACTGTATTTCTTAGCTTCTTTATAGCTAAGATTGGCCATTTCACTGCATCTTAGCCAATAGAACATGAAGAGACATGCTTAATAAAAGTTACTCTTCTTCCTCTTTTCTCCCATGGCCTCCATGGAATGGCAGAGCCTCCACATAGAATGGATCTGTATCCCTGAGAGATGCTTGAAGAAGGTGCCTCCCTCTCATTGATCACCTGTCTATTTCTCGAATGTTATATGAGAGAGAGAAAAATGCATTTCTTTTTTGAAACTCTCACTATTGGGTTGCTTTTTAATAATAGCCAAGCCTGTACCTTATCAAATAAATATTTTAATTAACATGAGCGTGGAAGGGCTTTCTGAGCAGAGACCAAATGAACTAAGGAGAAAAAAGATTGTGGAGAGGCAGCATGGTACATTAAGAGCACAGCATCTGTCCTAATTTATGTTGCTTCAAAAACAAGTCCTGACATAGCGACAGGTACTTTTATGAGAGGTGATCCCAGGAAGCACAGATGAAAGAGTGAGGAATGAAAGAGAATAAAAGAGACAAAAGTGTGCCAATAAGTGGGTTACCCCTGAGAGCAACAGGAGCTCCATCCCATTCGGAGCCCTCTGAGAAACTCTGTAGAGCATACCTCACAATAGTTCCCCTGGAAGATGAGGGACCAGGGTACTTATCCACCATACCCATCCCCCATACAGAGTTTCCTCTGAGGCATTAAAGATTTGGCAATTCTGAGCTTCCCTGCATGAGAGCTGAGCAAGCCGCTAAACAATAGCGAGAGAAAGTTCTCAGGCCAACTAGTATAGATATCTAAGTGCCTATGGTGGGAAGTTATAAGCATTCTGGAATTTACCACCTCCACTGCAGATAAAATCAGAGGTAGGCCAAAGAACAATGTGGCAGGACATTAATGATGTCTGATACAATATCTGAAGCCAGACAGCTAAGATTCCTGTGTGAACAAGGACATATTGTTTAACCTCTCTATGTCTGTTTCCTCTACCTGTGAAGTGAAGATAATTATAGTAACCACCTCCTTATAGGCTTGTTTTATTATATATTAAAAGAGTTATTATGTATAGTAGTTAGAATAGTGCTTATCACATAGTAAGCATTATTTAAATATTAGATTATTATCTGAGGTCAGAGCTCAATATATTTATTAAGCCTAAAACCATAATCTGTTTACTGTTGAATCCTCAGTGCTTATCACAACCAGTATCCTCAAACAGCTACCCAGAAGAATTGTTTAAGATTGTCCAACGATGAAGTTTACATGGGGACAGTGATTGAATTTGATTCATGAATGGCCTAAGATATAATTTAAAAGAATTTCACCAGCCTATTTTCTTGGGTAAGTAACTTTCTTGGGTAATTTTCACATTTCATAGAAAGCTTAGCTATAAATAAAATTCACAGAGTTTATTGGTAAATAGAAGAAAATCAAGGACTTAAGCAGCTAGTTTTTAAAGAAGTCATAAGTGCCAAGAGATTGTGCTAGCAGTTACAAATGGTGTCATTTGAGGCAGGACATGGTGGCTCATGTCTATAACCCCAGCTCTTGGAGTCTAAGGTGGGAGGATCGCTTGATGGCAGGAGTTGGAGACCAGCCTGAACAACAGAGTGAGATTCTGTCTGTATAAAAAAAATTATAAAAATTAACCAGGCATGCTGGTATGCACCTGTAGTCCTACTTACTTGGGAGGCTGAGGCAGGAAGACCACTTGAGCCCAAGAGTTCGAGGATACAATGAGCTATGATCACTATGGCACTCCAGCCTGCATGACAGAATGAGACTCTGTCTCTAATACATTAAAATTTTTTTAAATGGTGTCCCTTGAAATAAAGAATTGAGGCTGAATTTGAAGATCTTCAGAATACTCCCCAGAGAACGTAAATGTAAAGAAAGACCAGGGAACTTTTGCTATGCCTATGGGAAAGGTAGAGTACTAGAAATAGCAAATGAGAGAAGAAAAAGTCAGTACTCCATACCAAGCAATTAGAGCCATCAATGGACCATAGAGAAAAGAATACACTGAAATGAGAAGGGGAATAAATTGAATGTTTATTGAATGTAGGTCTCAAAGCCTTGCATTTAGATTTACAGAAGCACTTTTACCTAATCCTTACAATAATGTATTTAATAACTATTACTATCCACTAAGTCATGAGAGTCAATCTCACTCCAAAATCCATTCTTTTATCAGACAATGTAAAGAGAGAGAAGGTATCATAAAGTCCCTAATCATGAGCTGTGCACTACATCCAGACTATCAGGACAAACACTTGAAGAATTTGCAAAAGAGCATCAGGACAAGAAAGATCTAACCGCAGGGCTGCCAGCTCTATAAATTTCAATTGTTTGAAGCAAGGAAGGAAATATCAATTGCCTTAGTCCCTCTATAAATAACATGATTAAGATAAGACTTTATAGTATTCCACAAGACAGAGAAAATAATATTATCCTACCAGATTACCAAGTAGATTTCATGTTCCAGAAACCCATTATGAGATGTCCTGCCAAGTGACAAAATTAGAACCCAGGTTCTCAAAGAAAGGTGAGGTGGTGAAAACTTTGAAACTATGACTAATTTCAAAGAAAATAATGATGAGGATAATATGCTGCACCTTGGCCTGGTTTGGTTTTATATTTAACTTACTTCAACAAAGTATTGGGTTTGAACGACAAAGGAAGCCTTAATTTTTACATTTAAGAAGACTGCATAATATGGATAAACATCTTGGCTTTTTGCTTTGTTTTATTTTGCTTTTGTTTTTCAGTCAAAGGTATGCTGCTGACATTTACAAATAAATTTACAAATACACATCTTTGACTGATGTGTTGGATTATTTAGAAGTTCAGAGGTAACTGTTTACTTTGTTTATACTTTTTATTGTTACTGAGGTTTTTTAAATTTAATTTTACTATTTTCCATCAGTGGGAAAAACATACATATAAATGAGTGAAATCAAGGTCTAAACATCTCTGGTAAAATATCTTCAAAGATGCTAGAGTAGAGTGAAGCTCCAGTGTTTTATGTGTAACTGTATCCAATAGCAATATGGATTATCTCAACAAGCACAGAGTACAAAAGGGAAGTAATTTCCTTTCATACACTACCTCTGGGAAATTTCTCTGGATGGTTTGTGTGTATGTTTTAATTTGGCAATAAATTTCCTGTTGGCATAATTCTCATCATCTTAATTCACTTTGTAGAGGGCCTAGCCCAACCTAATATATATAGTGAATTTATTTTAAAAAAAAGTATTACCTGGGTTTCTATTAACAACAACAACAACAACAAAAGGTTTATTGAGTTGAACTATATAAAATCACTGATATTGAGCTACTTTTGTTTCAAAATTACATTTTCATATGCTTCAGCCTAACATACTCCTGGTACTTTTAGCGGTATAAGAATAAATGATGGCCAGGTGTGGTGGCTCACAACTGTAATCCCAGCACTTTGGGAGGCTGAGGCGGGTGGATCATTTGAAGTAGTCAGGAGTTCGAGACCAGTCCGGCCAACATGGCGAAACCCCATCTCTACTAAAAATACAAAAATTAGTCAGGCAGTGGTGGCACACGCCATAATCCCAGCTACTTGGGAGGCTGAGGAAAGGAAATCACTTGAACCTGGGAGGCAGAGGTTGTGGTGAGCCGAGATCCCACCACTGCACTCCAGTCTGGGCAACAGAGCAAGACACTGTCTCAAAAACACACACACACACACACACACACACACACACACACACACACACGGTGTCCCCATTAACATCTCTACAGCCTTTTAAGACTTTGAAGTATATTCTGATTATAAAAGATAAAACACAAATATAACATGAGATATCATTATCTAAAATTTTTGGACTCAGTAATAATGTTATTACGAATATACCTCACATTTGGAGGAGCCGTTATGGGGTAAGGATAGGTTTAAAGAAAGAACTGGTTTGTCCTATAAAGTCATTACAACACTTTAATATTTTTATCCTTTGATTTACCATTATTTGTACTTTGTGATAAACTTCTATAGAATTATCTAGCATAGAAATTAGCTGATGATTGACTGAATTCATCAATTCAGATCAGTCATTTTCCATCAATATTACATCCTGAGGAGGGTTAAATTCAATTTCTCAATTTGACCATCCATATCAGTTCTATAATCTTACCAAAAATACCATTGTTTTGTTCATAGTAGGGCAGTAGATATAACTTGCGAAATAAGAGTCAAAAGATACCGGCTCATTACTAGAGTTTCACTCAGTCATTAACAATTAGTCCAGTCCACCATCATACTGTAGGACCAAAGTGACCCACAGTGATGCCACTCAGGTTTGCAGCCTTCCATTCAACCTTGCCAGGTCCCAAAAGCAATTTTACCATCATCTGGTATAATTGAGCTAATAGAGAGTATCAGTTCTTTTACTGAACCTCCCTCAAGGTAGTAATGTAATATTTGACTTATCTCATTGCATAATACATCCACTCATTCCCTTACTCAGCTACTGTTACTCCCTAGCTCTATTAACTGTTTAGCTTTGTCCAAACTTTTTCACTTTTGGAAGAGACATGAGATTTGGCCACTGTGCAGGTCCATATTGCTAACAGCAATAGTAGTCTAGCAAGTGTTTCCCCCATTCCAGCCCCCTACCATCCTCTCTTATTTATTTAGGGTGGGATTACAAAGTCACATAACTAGTAGGTTATCTCAAACACTAGGCAATACAGCTACATTTTTTACTGACCCTAATTTTGCTCAATAGGGTAAAGGTACCGCCCACCCCATTAGGGCCTTAGGAATTGTGACATAAAGGCGTAAAGGTATAGTTACAGTCTTTTGTTTAGAGATCTTTCCCACTTCTGGCACTCATAGTCCCAGGTCTGTATCAGGTAGGAAAAAGGAAAGTTGGAGTAATGGTGGGGAGGTTGGGGTGGGGTCGGAAATAGTGTAGTCACACCAGCATCCTCTCTCATATATTTCTCCCCAAATTCCCCAGAAAAGTAGAATTTATCTAGTGGAAACCCTCTCTTGGACCTCCTCATGTTAAGTGTGAAAACACATTCATGAAGATGTGTAAACCAACCTTTCTTGCTTTTACCTACTCCATTTTAGCAACAAATTGTCCAACTGCCTATTCTAATTCCCTATTAAACTGCTACTCAGAAGATTATATCTCTCGGCCTATTGTTGGACATTATGAGCTGTAAAATGTGTTCCTTGGTCTGAAGAAATGTAACTTAGCAGTCCAAATTGGTGCAGTATCTTCTGTTCCAGTCCTTTTATAGTATTTTGAGCATTTGCACCTACCACTGAGTATGCAAAGCCTAGCCAGAGTGTCTATTCCTGTCAGGGCTCATTTGTAGTCTCCAGGGGCTACCAGCATCAGTCCTACTTGCCAGCTATGTGCAGGGCCTTCCCCCTGGGGACTCTGACCCAAAGCTGTTAACAGTCTCTGTCTTTCTTGTTGGCAGACTGGACAGTTCTTATTGTCAATTTCTTCCTCAGAGTGTATAAAAGGAATATGTCTAAGATTTGGCAGATCTCTGCATTGCTGCAGCTCCACTGTCCACACATTTCATGGATCCAGGTGGCCTCCTCGAGCAAGTATACCAGGATATCTATTTGCCACTTCCAATCACCTTCTGATCCTGGTGGGGTCTTCAGATTGGCATCAGCATATCCCACTATAACACAACCCTCAAATTCCCATGGTGATTTCCTTAGGGCTATGCTCCATATGTGTATCCCTTTAATAGGCTAGTTTTCTATTGCCTCTATGCCTAACCCTATGGCCAGGATATTGGCCATCATATATGACTCAGTAAAAACTCAAATATAGAGACAAATAGCATGCAATTCTGCCTGCCGGCCTAAGTTATTTTTACCTCTTTCAACTAGAATATCAGCCTTCCAAATAAAGTGTTATCCACTCACATTGGAACTGCCAACTATAAACCAAGGGGCTCTTTGTTGATCAATCAAGAGCTGTTAATAGGCACCATCTAAGTGGCAATAGGATTTGGCAGGTCTTCAGGTGGTTTCAAAGTCAGCTCTAGGGGGAAAGATATTCATGGCACCTCCTCGAATTCCCCCATTAGTAGCATGTTCCCGTATAAACCATTTTCATTTTATTACAGAATTTTTCTGGGCATTGTCTTCTCCATCAGAATGTTTCTTTGACATCACTAAAGACATACGGGTATTTCAGGTTACAAGATTATTTTTGGCTTTGCAGACATAGGAGGTTTTCATTCAATTTCCCAATTTGACCATCAGTATAGGGCTGTCTTAAGTGGCACACAATAGCAACATAGCTGTCTCTCAGTGGATATTTTTCAGGTCCAAAATCTCAGTGGTCATTACTAGGAAGCACTTACAGTCTTTTGCCATAAGCCCCAATATGTGTTTCACACAGGCTTATTGTACTGAGAATGTATCCATACCAGCACTCCAGTTTCCGGTCTATATTTCAAATTAACCATTTTTCTGGGTTCCCGCAAACTTATTGTTCCTATTTGGTATGTCCAATCAATATAGGAAAATGGGCAGATTGATATACCTTCTGTTTTACAGTAAGTAAGAGAAATATTCCCCAGTCATACAGAATATCCATCTTTAATAATACATTCAGATAAAGGAGATGCAATCACTCCACTTAAAGTCCATTCAAACATTTCAATTCTTATATAACTTTCCATCTTTAGTTTATTTATTTATTTATTTTGAGACACAGTCTTGCTCCGTCACCCAGGCTGGAGTGCAGCAGCTCGATCTCTGCCCACTGCAACCTCTGCCTCCCAAGTTCAAGAGATTCTCTTGTGTCAGCCTCCCGAGTAGCTGGGATTACAGGCATGCACCACCATGCCTGGCTAATTTTTGTATATTTAGTACAGCCGGGGTTTTGCCATATTGGCCAGGCTGGTCTCGTACTCTTGACCTCAAGTGATCTGCCCACCTTCGCCTCCCAAAGTGTTGGGATTATAGGCGTGAGCCACTGTGCCTGGCCTCCAAAATTCTTGAGTTGTTGTTGAGTTATAGAATTTCATATCTTCTGCATAATAATCCTGTGTTAGATGTGATTTACAAATATATTTTCCTATTCTGTAGGTGGGTTGTCTTTTCACTCTCTTAATAGTGTCCTTTTTTCTTCTTCTTCTTCTTTTTTGTTTTAATAGATAGAGACTTGCTTTATCACCCAGACTGGAATACAGTGGCACAATCTTGGCTCACTGCAAGCTTTGTCTCCCAGGTTCAAGCAATTCTCCTGCTTCAGCTTCCTGAGTAGCTGGCTTTATAGGTGCTCTACAACACCAGGCTAATATTTTGCATTTTTAGTAGAGAGGGAGTTTCGTCATGTTGGCCAGGCTGGTCTTGAACTCCTGATCTCAAGTGATCTACCCACATCAGCCTCCCAAAGTTCTGGGATTACAGGCATGAGCCACTGCACCTGGCCCCATCTTTAGTTTATTAATCATTGCATTGCTATATCTTCCCAATCTAACTGTAGGCCGGGTAAGCACTTCAACAATAGGCTTTTGGCCTGTAGTACATGGAGCTTCTATGTCAAGGAATCCTAGACATGTTTCTTTTCTACCCCCTGGCCATTTTACTCACTCAAGTGCATATGGCCTTTGTTCCCCAGCTGGGGATTGGGCTAAGGAATCCAGGCCTTCTCAATAGTCTTTATCTTGCTTAGATTGTAGAACCATCATTACAGGCAATTGAAGGTTAGCTTTCTCATTGTCATTATTTTCTTGTGGCTTTTCATACTACTCTAAACTAGGGTGAACAAAGCAAATTTATTTATGGTCTTTCAATGTTGGGGACCCGTAGGGGTTCCCACTGGTCCACTCTACTTCCAAGAGTGTTGCATTAAGACTTTTATCTTCATCCTATCAATGTCTGATTTATTCATCTAATTTCTTAATAACTATTTAAATATTTCTTTTCTTTTCTTTTCTTTTCTTTTTTGAGACAGAGTCTAGCTCTATCACCCAGGCTGGAGTACAATGGCACAATCTCCACTCACTGCAACCTCTGCCTCTAGGGTTGAAGCGATTCTCCTGCCTCAGCTTCCCGATTAATGGGGACTACAGGCACGTGCCACCATACCCAGCTAATTTTTGTATTTTTAGTAGAGATGGGGTTTCATCATATTGGTCAGGCTGGTCTCAAACTCCTGACCTCAAGTGATCCACCCATCTTGGCCTCCCAAAGGGCTGGGATTACAGGCCTGAGCCACAGTGCCCGGCCTATTTAAAGATTCAACCATCATTCTCAGCAAACTAACACAGGAACAGAAAACCAAACACCACATGTTCTCACTCATAAGTGGGAGTTGAACAATGAGCACACATGGACACAGGGAGGGGAACATCACACACTGGGGCCTGTCGGGAGGTTGGGGGCTAGGGGAGGGATAGCATTAGAAGAAATACCTAATGTAGATGATGGGTTGATGGGTGAAGCAAACCACCATGGCAAGTGTATGCCTATGTAACAAACCTGCACATTCTGCACATGTATCCCAGAACTTAAAGTATAATTTAAAAAAAAAAATAAGATTTCTACCTAGCTGGAATGAGTCCCTTGTCTCTTACCCCTTTGTTTTGCTCATTCTCTTAAAAATCATTCCAATCTTCTTTGTTATCTGTTGTTTCAGCATAATTATTTTCCTTTGAAAGTAGCTCTGAGGTTATTGGCTGTAGGTTAGACCAGCCAGAATCTAAGCATAAAGATCTGCCCTAACATGCTCCTTCACTTTTATTTTTATTTGTTCCTATTAGTAGGGGCTCTGCAGCCAGAGACTGTAATTTGGGCCAGCCAGAATCTAAGTTTGGCCCAGTGTCAGGACCCACTTCAAACATTCTCCCTTACTTTTGTTTTCACTATTACTGATAGTCATGACCAGGGGATGGTATGGTTGTTGTTTTTTTCTACTTTGAATTTCCTTACGTATGCAGTGAACCAACTGTCTGGGAGGTGGAGCTATTATTTCAAAATTCCATTAATAAGTTTTGTCTCCAATAATGAACTGAGGTACATAAGTAGTTTCGTACCGTAGCTGACCCTGTAGTCATCCAAGAATCAAAAGTTTGTTATCATTTGCCCTTTCATTCTTTCTCTTCCCAAACTACATATTTCAGTGACTCAGGATTATTCTAGTGAATCTCACTTCTTCTGACACCAAATATCTATATTAAGCCAAACTTCAAGTTTTGAGGACACAGTTCGCTAGACTGACAATTGTATGTAAGACTTCTGACACAAGGTACAAGTTCAGGAGTTTCCCAAAACCACCACCAGTTTTGACAATTTACTAGAAGGACACATAGGACTCACTGAGAGCTATTATGCATACAGTTATGGCTTGAAACTGGGAAGGGATGTATTAAGATCAAACAAGGGAAGAGACACACACAGAGCACAGTCTAGAGAGTTCCAAACACAAGACTTCCATTGCCCTAAGGAAAAATTACCCTCCTGGTATCAGTGTGCGACAATATGCTTAGAGAATTGACAACCCAGAAAGCCCACCTGCACTTCAATGCCCAGACTCTTTATTGGAGTTTCATGACTTGGGCATGACTGATTGATTAATTGGTTGCCCACATGGTTGCTCTCAGTCTCTATCCTCCTACTTCTCAGAGCTCAGGCTGATATCACATGGCCCAAGAGGCCCACCATGGGTCACCTCATTAGCCTAAGCTAACAGGTGTGGTCAGAAGTATCCACCAGGAGTCACCTTGTTAGCATAAACTAGCAGATGTAGTTTACAAGGCTCCCATGAGTAACAAAGACACTCCTATCACTGGGGATATTCGTAAGAGTTTAGAGATTATTTTCCAAGGGCCAGGGCCAGAACAAATTCTTTACTAAAAAATATACAATTTTAAAATAGATAATCTATTGAATTTCACCTTTGAAATTGTGTTTTTATGAAATTTTAGCTTTTCTTTAGCCCTCTAGGGTACATGAATGCAGTTTCCAATTGGGTGTGAGACACACTGCTAGTTGACCATGCAATATCCGTTCAACCTTTCATCCTTATGAACAGAAGAGAAAATGGAGAAATTAACACAGAAAAGAAAAATGCATAGAAAGAATCAACAAAGCCAAAAACATATTACTATTTTTTTGGGAAAACTGGCAACTTTAACAAAGAAGAAAGAGAAAGAGAAGGAGGAGAAGGAAAGGGAGATCGAGGAGGTAGTGAGAAAAAGAGGTAGGGAAGCTTAAATAATTAACTTTAACAACAAAAGAGAGACATAACGGATGCAGAAATTTTTAAAGATAATATAAAGATGTTATGAAGAGCTTTATGCCAGTAAATTTGAAAACTTACATAAATTGGTCAAATTCCTGGGAACTGAATTAAAAAAGAAAGAAAATACCTTAGTCCCATAACCATTGAAGTGTTTGAATCCCTAGTGAAAAATCTTCTGACAAAACAAAAACAAAACTAAAACAAATTCAGATATGGCTTTTCCAGCAAGTTCTACCAAACACTTTAAAAAAAGAATGAAAAAAAGAAAACCTACAGTCTTAGACACACTGTGTCAAAGTATATAGAAAAGAAGGAAACATTTCAGTAAGGACAGCATGGGTTCAAGGAGACAGGAATTTAGCTCCACCTCTTGTGCAAAGAACAGTAAAAAATCCGTAGTTCATCTTTAATCTACCACAAAGTGGTTTTCTAAAGCATTGTTACAAGAAGGAGAGTCTTACTGGATCCTTTCACCTCTAAGAAAAAAAAGAAAAGAGCAAAGTAGAAGTATGCTTATATACAGCAGTAGAAATTTAAACTTATGGTGTAATTTATTTTATTAATGGTGTTCTAAAATGAAATATTCAAACAATGAAATGGCTAATACATAGATTATGGAGGGTAAGAGGCCAAACTACACGTATATTGGAGGGAATTCACTCTCATTCTACATGTCTTAACTTGTACTGTCGTCATAATGGATTCTTTTCGTGCTTTGCAATCTTTGCCTTTGCTAAGTTAGCAAATTCTTTTTAGGAAAAAAATGTGTGCATTTCCACATAAGAATACTTTTTATGTAAGTCTTTAACACATTTACATAGGTTTTTATTTTCTGTTTTAGACATTGTTTTACACACAATAGACATTCAGTATTTGTTGAAATTAATGAAAGAATAGAGAAACATGAAAAGGGTCTGAGAAGACAATAATCTGCTTTGTAATTTATAGACAGCAATTAGGTCAAACAATTATAATAATGATGATTACAAAGAACAATATCTGAGGTACACGCAAAACCTGATGAGGGTTATTTGCCAGTTTTCCTGGCTATTTCTACACCCCTTGATCTCTAGTGAATGTTTCTACTTATAACTACACATTCTGTAAGCTTCACCTGTTGTATTTCAATCAACACTGTAAAAAATGAGGAGAGTCTTCTTGCTTCAAATTTGGTTTTTAGTTAATTACGTGATGTGTATATGATTTTTGTTACCTTTTCTGTATAGAAATCAGGAGAATCGAAAGTATGTTGATGGTAGAATTGTGGTATGACATTTTTACTGACTACTACTCATAAAAGTTTTATCTATGAGCTCTATGGGTCGTTCCTGGCTTTTGAAAATTTATTTCAAGGAACTGTTTTTGGAAATGAATTATAAGTATACAGTGTGCAATCTTATGTATTTGCAACTGTCTAAAATGTTATGATACCTTCCTTCCTCCTTGCAATCTGGCATTCATCCATTCAAGACATTTTAATTGAACTCTTACAATATTCTTAATACTATGATAAGCCTTGAAGGTAAACTGTGACTAAAAATGTTGCCAGATAAAATACAGGATTCCCAGTTAAATTTGAATTTTAGATAAACAGCATTCTTGTACTAAAAATTATTCTATGTTTATCTGAAATTCAAATTTAGCTGTGTCCTGTAATTTTTTGTTTACTTGTTTGTGATAAATACGGCAGCCCTAGTAAATACAGCCCCAATTTACTCTAACTTCCTTTCCAGTTGGCAAGGAAGGCACTAATCAAATAATCCTCCAGATAAATGAAAAATTGCAACTGAGATAAGTATGAACAAGAATAAATTCAACACTGAAGAAGAAAAAAATAATTGGGAGATAAACCTGGTCAGAAAGGGGACTTCAAAGGAGACTTCTCTGTGGAAGGGTCAATGGATCCCAAATACAGCCAGGAAGGAAAGAGATGCTCTAGCACTTTTTCTTTAAATGACAGTTTTATATTCAACTTTAATGTTACAAGCAGTAGAAAGCCTAGCTGCTCACAAAGACGCAGAAAACATTCAAAGCCTTGTTTCAGGACCCACCCACAGTCTTTCCAATTTGCCATCTGACTCATAATGAAGCCAGAGGCTGCAAGTTTTAGATGTATGCAAAAGTGGTACATTTCAATATTCAATTCCAATTAATGCGGACATTTTCTGGGGTCGGAGAAGGAAAGGTTATTTGTCCTATTAGGCCTCTGGCCCTTGCGCCTACCAGAAGTGAGAGGAACCATGCCTGTTTTTAAATAGCAGGGAAAACTTTTTCAGCACAGGCTGGTGGGAAAGACGCAAATCTCTACTCACCTGGGAGTTGTCAGACAGGAGTGTTGAAAGTGACTACACCCTGCAGTGCCTCTGGCAGGATTAGGGCTCTCGAACTTTCCCAGTGGCCCAGCTTGTGATTCCTTCTTGCTTTCCAAATTTCCATATGCATGCAATATTTAAAAATGGTCTTGGACAGTTTGTATTAATTACTCAGCTTTTGAATATGCTCATTGTTTAACATCGTTATAATAATAGTCCTACCTCAGGTTTATATGTTTATGCCCATATATTTGGGTTCCTTTAATTATCTTATTCATCTTTATGATGTCTGCAAAATAAAAGGGGAATGAGTGTTATTATACCAATTTTTATGGACACGGGAACCTGAGCATAGTCTCTACATGAGTTGCCAAAGTCATTTTTCTGACACAATCCACAACTGGACTGACGGCTTATTTAGACTCTTAGCTTTGTCTGGAGCTGTATCAAGTTAGTTAGAAGTGCAAAGTCCAAGTTTATTGACTGAAAACAAAAACAAAAACAAAAACAAAAAAACCTTTAAAAGACAGCACTGACTGGCTGCGGTGGCTCACGCTTCTAATCCCAGTGAGAGGTGACAGCGTGCTGGCAGTTCTCACAGCCCTCACTCGCTCTCGGCGCCTCCTCTGCTTGGGCTCCCACTTTGGCCGCACTTGAGGAGCCCTTCAGCCCACCGCTGCACTGTGGGAGCCCCTTTCTAGGCTGGCCAAGGTCAGGGCCGGCTCCCTCAGCTTGCAGGGAGGTGTAGGAGAAGAAGCGCCCGCCGGAACCGGGGCTGCGCGCGGCGCTTGCGGGCCAGCTGGAGTTCCGGGTGGGCGTGGCCTTGGCGGGCCGCGCACTCTGAGCAGCCGGCCTACCCTGCGGGCCGCGGGCAATGAGGGGCTTAGCACCCGGGCCAGCGGCTACGGAGGGTGTACTGGGTCACCCAGCAGTGCCAGCCCACCTGGCGCTGCGCTCAATTTCTCACCGGGCCCTAGCTTCCTTCCCGCCGGGCAGGACTCAGGACTTGCAGCCCGCCATGCCTGAGCCTCCCACCCCCTCCATGGGGCTCCTGTGCGGCCCCAGCCTCCCCAAGGAGCGCCAACCCCTGCTCCACCGCGCCCAGTCCCATCCACCACCCAAGGGCTGAGGAGTGCGGGCGCAAGGCACCTGGACTGGCAGGCAGCTCCACCTGCAGCCCCGGTGAGGGATCCACTCGGTGAAGCCAGCTGGGCTCCTGAGTCTGGTGGGGACGTGGAGAACCTTTATGTCTAGCTCAGGGATTGTAAATACACCAATCAGCACCCTGTGTCTAGCTCAGGGTTTGTGAATTCACCAGTTGACACTCTGTATCTAGCTACTTTGGGGCCTTGGAGAACCTTTATGTCTGGCTCAGGGATTGTAAATACACCAATGGGCACTCTGTATCTAGCTCAAGGTTTGTAAACACACCAATCAGCAGCCTGTGTCTAGCTCAGGGTTTGTGAATGCACCAATTGACACTCTGTATCTAGCTACTCTGGTGGGGCCTTGGAGAACACTTTGTGTCCACACTCTGTATCTAGTTAATCTAGTGGGGATGTGGAGAACCTTTGTGTCTAGCTCAGGGATTGTAAACGCACCAATCAGCGCCCTGTCAAAACAGACCACTCAGCTTGCTGTAAAATGGACCAATCAGCAGGATGTGGGTGGGGCCAGATAAGAGACTAAAAGCAGGCTGCCTGAGCCAGCAGTGGCAACCCGCTAGGGTCCCCTTGCACACTGTGGGAGCTTTGTTCTTTCACTCTTTGCAATAAATCTTGCTACTACTCACTCTTTGGGTCCACACTGCTTTTATGAGCTTTAACACTAGCTGCAAAGGTCTGCAGCTTCACTCCTGAGCCAGCGAGACCATGAACCCACCAGAAGGAAGAAACTCCCAACACATCCGAGCATCAGAAGGAACAAACTCCAGACGCGCCACTTAAGAGCTGTAACACTCACCGCGAGGGTCTGTGGCTTCATTCTTGAAGTCAGTGAGACCAAGAACCCACCAATTCCGGACACACCGGCACTTTGGGAGGCTGAAGCAGGAGGATCACGAGGTAAGGAGTTCGAGACCAGCCTGGCCAACACAGTGAAACCCTGTCTCTACTAAAAATACAAAAATTAGCTGGGCGTGGTGGTGGGTGCCTGTGATTCCTGCTACTCAGGAGGCTGAGGCAGGAGAATTGCTTGAACCTGGGAGGTGGAGGTTGCAGTGAGTCGAGATCATACCACCACACTCCTGCCTGGGCGACAGGGTGAGACTCCGTCTCAAAAAGAAAAAGGAAGGAAAAGATAGTACTAAATATAGATAAAGAAGTCACAAAATATGCAACTAGTTAGATTAAACCCATCAAAAATAAACTGACGCATAAAACTATTTTTAAATCCCACCTATTAAATTGTGAAGTTGTATGATTGCCATTATCATGGTAAACAGAATTATTATTAGCTGCAACACTTTAGATCCCAAAGGTGGCATATGCTCTCAATTTTACCAATAAAAAAATCTGCAAGTGTGGAAATAAGTAGGTTTTTTCCTCCAAAGATTATTAAGTATTTTTGAATTATAATAGAACAGTGTATACCTTCACATTAACCCATGCCTGAGGAGACAGAAAATGAAAATAAGGTGTATCTTTAATATCTCAGCCTCTTTTTATAGCACTTTATTTCTGAATAACATTATTTTTTATAATTATATATATATTTTATTTTATGGTGGTTTAATTTATGTGCTTTTGGCTCAGAACTGATGTACATATCAAATGTATAAAAGATCTATGGATTTCATAGTTATATAATGCTGTATTTTTTTAAGCAAAGGCTTTATTTTTTCTAGGAAAATTTAGGAACAGTAATACATGTAGTCTTTCAAAAGAGCAAGATTTAATTTTTTCCATTTTTTAAAGGCTAGAGAATTTCCTCCTTATTACTGGAAACTCTACTATTGAAAGCTCCTCTTCATATGTAGGTTTCTATCTTGTTTCTGAGGAAAATAAACAGGTAATTTCAAAAAAGAATGATTATTTGCAGGGCACTGAACCTCAAAAATGATTTTATGCTTTTTAAAACTACCTGTGTTCTTCAATACTGCCCCAGACACTGGAGCAGAAGGAGCTCCAGGGCCTCCTCTGCAGTCAAAGCGACCCCACTTTTATCTGTACCAAGAAAGGTTTCAAATAAAAAGTGTTCCCCTAAAAGAAGCACCATTAAAAATTTCAGGGCAGAAGTATATCTCCCAGGTGTTATCAGATCATGTGTGTGACTTTTTCAGTCTGCTCATGAGACAGGCCTACCAGACTTTGAAATTACTTCAAACTTGAGGATCCTTTTGATAATGAACACATCTGTGATTTATGAGAATGTGGTTGTACTTCAGATGGGCTGCGATTTTTTTTAAGCATGGTATAGAGCTACTACCTACCATCTCTGCAGATTTTACAGAATTATCTGTGGCAGGATGCGGAAGATGCAGAGCACCTCAGCCCTAACTTTGTGACCAGCTAAAAGGGTTCCAGAAACTTTACATAAGCAATTCCAGTCAATCTTTGCTGTTATCCCATAACATATTTTGGTAATAATCCTATTACTATTTTCAGACCCTTCTAGAATTAAACCACTTCTGTGACTGGATGGTCGTGGAATCTGTGATATTTAACACTACCTCTCTCTTCCTACCACTTAAACTCATTGCAAAGAACAGAAAAAGTGACTCAATTCTGAATAATTAGTTCTTTATAAGATATGCTGTCACATAGGCAGAATAATATTTTAGATGTTTTTACTAATTCATAAGACATTTCTAATAGGCAGCACTGCGGTAATATGCTTACTAAGTTCCAGTTTTGTTTGACCTGCCAGAAGTAAATTGTTCCTGTAAAGTTTTAATAATCCATGACATGTAACTCAGGATTTTTTCTAAAGGTTGTCATTATTAGCACTTATATAAATCCAGAAAACATTTTAACGTAAGTTAAGAGCCGTTAGGACCTAGGAGGAAAAACGACTCTTAGGGCATTCCTGACATTCAACGAGGATATTTTGAAACAATAATTCCTCCAGACTAACAGGCAGAACCCACTGCAGCCCTATGCTGTGGTGTCTGGAAAAATTCTTTTCATTAGTTCTGTAGATCACAACAGAAGAGGCCTTTCTCACACAGAGACATCTACTCAGCTTGCTTAGTTTTTGATCTCCTTTCTTCAATTCAGATGGATTTTGTAGGAACTTGCCATGTGTCACACTTTACCTTATAAACAGTAATGTATCTCTGGAACAACTCCAAAGAAACTATGAGAACATGTGAAATAGACTAGAGTTTATTTCAAGAAAGGTGCTTTGTAATTATGAAGTATTATGATATGTTGTATGCTATAAACATCTGAACACATTCTGAAGTTGTAGATGTTCATTTCTTTGGAGTGTGAGACTGCCATACTCACCTTAATAACTCATAATAATTCTGTAGATATTAATATTTACCCTATTCCATTGACTATTATTTTCATTGAAGGTGTGTTTTCAGTCCGAGAAAAAAATAAAAATGACAAACCAGACATTCCCATTTTACATAAAATCATGGTGTTAAAGTGAATCAACCATAGAAAGATATTATTTATAAAACCTCTGAATTGTTCTAGATAGAGAGATCCAAAAAGAAAAATCAGACAAGTCATGAAAATAACACTCAACTAATATTCTGAGGCCCAAAGAAAATTGACTTGGGTGATTTAGGGTGCTCTATATTACATTTCTGTATCTGTTGGATTTAGGTTTTTTGCCAAAAGTATCTATTAGAGGCAACTCTTGTGATTTCTTAGTTTTAGTGACTTGGGAATAGGAAAGCAGTAGAAGTAGTGGGAGATAATGTCAGCCTTGGTTAGAAATTCTAAAATCTAATAAATGGAAACAAAGCAGTTTTTGAAAATTATGCCTAAGGCCAATTTTTTTATTATGAATGAAATAAGTAACTTCATTGAAAGTTTTGTAAAGCATTCAAAATGTTTTCTTGATGTAGTTAGCTTCTTGAGAATTTATGTATTTATTGTTGTTGTTATTTTACTCTATTTTTTGATTGCTGGTTTGTTTGTTTCCTTTGAATCAAGATACATGCTGAATCTCAATGATGGTAAGCCATGAGATTTAGAGAGCTATACCACGAGCAATCTGATTTACCCAGTTTCCAGAATGTTTGCCTGTTTGCAGCAGTCTGCCTCAATACTGAAGTTTAGCATACTTGAAAATTGCAAACCTTTAGCTAAAAATAACCATTACACATTCTCACGTTGAAAGGTAAGCCTGGGTATTGAAACAGTCATTAGTGTAGAGAAGGAGTGCCTCAAAAATACTCAAACAGCCCTTTCAAACAGTCCATTATTTCTAACTTTTCTATTCCTGTCATCACTACCAGTATCTCCCAGATGACAGAGCTTATAATGCAAAGGGTTAATTCCCTACGTTGCTTGGTCTCCTAAGCAATCAGTTACTTTTCTTTTTTAGTTGTTTCCAAATTAGCCTAATCTTTATCACTTCTTTTTCATAATATTGTAATAGACTAATTGTGTTCCCTGTCTATCTCTTTTGACCAAAGGGAAAAGTTTTGCTTGCTGATGTTACAGTGACAAGAAAGGAAAGAAAGAAAGAAAGAAAAAGAGAGAAAGAAAGGAAGGAAGGAAGGAAGGGAAAGAAAGAAAGGAAAGAAAGAAAAAAAAGAAAGAAAGAGGAAAGAAAAAGAAGGAAGAAAGGAAGGAAGAAAGAAAGAGAGAGAGAGAAAGAAGGAAAGAAAGAGAAAATGTTGTTTGAGGTCCTAATAAAGTCCTCAGTCTAGTATTCATACATTTTATCTCTCCAAGCCTGACTCTGTGATCTTTACAGCTGTCATGCCTCCTCATCTTGCACTCATTTCTGTTTTTTCTTGCTTTTGTTCTTACCTTCTACACCTTTGAATGTTCAGCTTCTCTCTGTAATCAAAATTCTAAAATGCTAAGGTTCAAGTAGAGTTAAACTTCTCCCCGAAGCCTTCTTCAAAAATTTACCCTCAAGAATCTTTTCTGTACTATTTCCAGGACATTTTATGACATGGATAGTGTCAATATACCTGATATTTACTAGTTTTCTGTATTTAAGTTAAATTAGGGATAAGCTGATTCTTATATGTTTTTCTATTCCACAAATTAGTTTTCTAAATTACAGTTTATGACTCATTTATAAAATCAATTTAGTTCACCAAGAAGTTTATTTTTTCCAATGAAATAGATATGAATAGAAAATACCAGAGAGTGGTACATGGAGTAAAGATGAATATTGATTTGTAACTCTTTTGTTTTTGTTTTTGTTTTTTTCTTGTGTGTATATGCACACTCTTCTGTTTTGCATCCCAATGTACAAATGTATTCTTTTACCATGAATCATGGTCGTAAATATTTTTTAAACTTTACGAAAATTATGTCTATACTCACTCATTCATATGTACAGTTATTTATGCATTCAACATGTTGAGTATGCTGGAAAAATAAAACATAATAAAATAGTCTCTATCTTGGAGGACCTAGGATTCTCTTAGGATAGATTGATAGGTACACAAACAATTGGAGATGATGTGCCTAAATTCTGATATGCAGAGAACAGATAATTCTCTGGGAAGATGAAAAAAGTAATAGCAGTTTCTTAAGTGTCTCATGTTGGCACTTATTCTTCATTTTCCTAGTCAGAAATCAGCATGCTACATTTTAATTTAAATACTGTAAAGATATTTGTTTAATGCCTAGTTTCTTCTCTTTTAAATGAATTATATGGTTATTGACAAGTAATGAAGTTTAAATGAATTATATGGTTATTGACAGGTAACAAAGCTATCATATAATATAAAATTCTGTTTGGGCAGGTTGCAAAAATAATAAAGCCTCTTCAACAGGCTTGAACTATTTTTTTTAAATGATAGATTCATACTTCAGACAAGCTGTATCTACTTAAAGGAAGAAGTTTGTGTGGAAAAAAATTGGCCTTCGTAAAGTTCCTCTTTACACAAAATAAGAAAACTAACTCGTAGTAAATCACCTTATTCTTTCCTCATATTATTAATATGCAAGTATGTTGCAATATAATATAAAATTTCAACAGTAGTATACATGTGAAATGCCGTATTGATGCCTAAAAATCATATAAATCAATAAAAAATATTTGATAAGCACAACAGATTTAAAATAATTTAGACTGACATTCTATTTTAATTTTTTCTTTCCCAAAATTCAGTGCTCTTTCGTTTGATTGGGTCTACATTAAGAGCCAAATAAAGAAACGTTTGTATAAAAGGATTTTTAAAACACTTGAGAGTCTCTTTGACATAGCAAACATTAGAATCACAATCAAATTAAAAAAGAAAACAGTGGATTGCCATTCTGCAAATGTAACCAAAACATGCTACTGATTTCTAAATAGAGTGCTTTCTTGAAACCTGAAGAAACACACCTCAGATGTGTAACCTATCTGCTCCTCTGAATTCTTAGTACATGCATTTTAAATAAGTGGTATTTTATTCTTTATCCAGCCCTAATTAATTTATGTCATTATTCTTGATTTGAAGTCCATTCGAAGTTTTTACATATCCTAGTTTCAATACGTGATTTTAAAGTTAAGGAGCTTCTCCAAACAGTTAAGTGCATACCCACACTGTCTTTCTCCACATGTTACATTAACTGGAGCTCTTTTCTATGTTGTGCTGCATGACGCTTTTTGTGCAACGCATTTCCAATGGCTTAATCACTCTATAAAGTCATGAGGAACTGTTTGCTTTATTTTGAGGAATCGTGGTTCAGAGTCCAAGCCACTGGAGTTTATGCCCATATTAGGAGGTTGATTGAATAACCTTAAAAAAAAAAAAAGGATTCTCCATTTTATTTAGCTTTCTGAAACAGCTTGAAATTTTATTAAATTTTCAGTACATCATGTTTAAGCTAATAATAGGTATAAGCTCCAGGAATGAAACTCCAGTTCATTAGTTTTTCTTTCAAACAATCTAGTTTTATTTTCTAAGAAGTCCTGAGTTTCTCATAATTAATATTATCTGTGTGTGAGTGTGTGTGCTATAGAATTATGAGAATTTTTATATGATTGACATAAACTGATTTTACAGATTGAAAATATTTACTTCCTTGATAATTACTTCCTTGGAGATTGTGTAGCATTTTTCAATGTAATTGATCTGTCTTAATTCTTATATCTCCTCTGGCATACAATATATTGTTAGTTCATCCAGATCAAGACATGATAGCTAACAACTGTATAGAGTTTTATACTTTCTTTTTTTCTTATTTATTTTATTTATTTTTTATTATTGGGTTTTATACTTTCAAAGGCTTATCTCATACACTAATAGATTTTTTGATGTCCTGTTAACCACATGAAGAACACAAAGCGTGAAATATTTTTGTTGCCAATTTATAGATGAGAAAACTGAGGCCCAAAGAGGTCTTCTAACTCCAAATTCCATATTCTGCATATATATATATAACCTGAGTATATAAAATAGTGAAAAGTAAGAATTCTTAGAATTGCCCATGATTACTGTCAATATGTTGAGATTCCTCTTTTGAAAGTTCCATAAACTCAATCTCTGTCTTTAGAGCTAACCCCTCTCTTCTCCTTTACCTCTCCACTCCTGCTTAGGCTGCCTGTCTTCGTGCTGCTCGGCCCTGAATCCTGTTTCAGTAGACTTTGGGAACTCAGAGTAGGGAAAAACTCTGCAAAACTCAGTGTCAATCTAAAACCCGGAGTGAAAATCTAGTCAGGGAATGAATTATCTAGAAACTAAAAATTCTAGGGACTGCACTAGGTGCTTTCCATCTGGTAATTCTTTTATTACATATAACAATCTCTGACAGGTATTTTCAGCCCCACTTTAGGATGAGCTTAGATATAGAAATGTTAAATGACCTGTCAAAATTCCCTTGATATACAGGGAGGATTCTAGGATTCACCTCAAGGTCCATGTGACCTAAAACTTAGGATCATTTCACTACTTCATTCTCTCAGAACATGCATGCAAGAGTGCTTGTTCTCACAAGTGGGGTTTCTGAAGACGGTTTAGCCTTTTCTTAAGTTGTTGTTTTGTTGACCTTTGTTCAAGAGCATAAAAACATTCAGCCTTTTTTTAAAGCAAAAAGTTTACATCTGCTATTATTTTCACTTACGTAACTGGAAGACCTGACATATACAATGAGCTTTAGAAATTCATCACTCAGACCATAGGAAAGGATTTGCTCTGAGAAGCTGTGCAAACTGTGGTTAGCAAAGAGGATTGGATTGAAATCAAAAGCAATTTGTATTACAACTGTCAAAAAAAGTCCAGGTTAAGCTGCATTACATGATATTGGCTTATAGATTAGCTATACTCCATAGATGACATATTTAATTCATGACAGTGTTTGCAGCCCCTAAAGTAAGAAAAGAGCACGCAAAACATAAACTCGTGGATAAGGACAATCAGGGAAATGGGAAGGCAGAGTAGAAAATGCTTGTTAAAAATTTTCAATAAGTATCTGTCTTTTGAAAAAGTTTTTCAAAATTTCACACAATTAAAGCCACCTAAATTATTATTTAATTATATTTAATTTTTAATGCCCTAAATATATAACTCGTCTTTTTTTAAAGCAAATTATCTCATTAGTCTAAGAACACTCTTTAACTCGTATGTTTGTTTGGTTTTCAGTCAGATATGTTCAATTCCAAAACAATTCAGAGTAATTTTGATATAGACGAGTGTAAAGTCAAGGAGATGGACTTGTCTATAACTAGTCGTGTTCACAAAATAAATCAACATTCCCAAGTTTACAGAGACACATATACAAGTAATTCTTACCTTAAGAAAATCAAATATATAAATGTTTGATTTATGAAACAGACAAATCATGCCTTATGTTCACTATAGAAGGATCTATTGCTACTCTTTGTAACACAGATAACACAGATTTCAGTTATCAAGACAACAGAGATACTTACAATGAAAATTCCCAGGTTCTAGTGAATTTTTTTTTTTTGAAGAACATATATTCTTGATTATTGACTGCATTTTCTAGTTGTTTTAAATGAATTCTCTTCTATCCTTCTCCCCCAAAAAGTCATACTCCTACCTAAAGTTCTAAGTAAATTTGGAAGGTATCTTTGCATATGTGGCATTAAAATATGCACTGATTCTTCAAACTTAAAGTATCAGAGAAAATGTTCTTTTCCACAGAACAATAAAACCAAAGAACGGGCTACTTTGGGTACCAATCTTTAAAATGCGTGTAACTTTTATAGGAGCCAAGAGGAATTTCCCTGGGTCAGGCTGTTCCTCTCAGTTAATTGCCTTGGAATTATGAGCCTTCTTTTCCCTGCAGTGTAGAAATATTAACCCTTGCAATGACACTCTCATAAGCCAATTAATAACAACATCCTGACTCTTCGTGTTTTGTGATTAACCTTCACAAACCTAAAGGGGTTGAAAAATCTTTGAGATAAAGTAGTTTCCATCAAACATCTTAATCTACTGACAAATGGGACTAAAAATAACTCTGGCATAAAAGTTTTGGGGGGAAAGCCAAATAGAGTCTGTTCACTAACTACTACAGATCCCCTCCAAAAGACAATACACTTCCATACAGGACACAACCAGACCATTAAAATTACTGGTAAGGGCTGGGTGTTGTGGCTCAGCCTATAATCCCCGCACTTTGAGAGGCCGAAGTGGGCGTATCACCTGAGGTCAGGAGTTCGAGACCAGCCTGGCCAAAATGGCAAATCCCTGTCTCTACTAAAAATACAAAATTAGACAGGCGTGGTGGGAGGCACCTGTAATCCCAGCTATTGGGGAGGCTGAGGCAGGAGAATTGCTTGAACTCGGGAGGCAGATACTGCAGTGAGCCGAGATCACCCCATTGCACTCCAGCCTCGGTGACAAAGTGAGACTCTGTCTCAAAAAAAAAAAAAAAAAAAACTGTTAAAAAATTTTGCCATAAACTGAGAAAATCATTTAAATATTCTAATTATAAAACTATCAAAGCATTTTTTCTATCTTTAGGTTTATTTGTAGATAAAATATGATTATAATGGTTTGGTGCCAAAAGTCTCATAGCAAAAGATTATAAAGAATTTCTATGCAGACAAAAAAACATAATGATCATTTTTTTCATTATTTTTGAATTGACAATTTCAAAAACAATGTTGAGAAAATCAGTGTAACATTTGTTAAAAAAAAAAGTTAGACTCCTGCCTCACACAAGATGTATTTTTTAAATCCAAATGGATAAAAGAGTTAAATGTTAAAACAAAATAGAAGATACATGCTATCAACTATAAAAGTATTAAAATGAACTATAGGTATGCATATCTATAACTATGACTGAGGAAGGCTTGAAAACATAAATACCAGAATTCATCATAAATATTTATCATAAATTCATCATAAACTATAAAAAGTTTGCTTTGAAAAATGATTCCTTAAGCAAAATTAAGACAAATTATAAATTGGGAAACAATATGTAAAGCAAACATAAGAAAGGATAAATACTCATATGAGAGCTCCTATGAATCAATATTATATAAAATAACAAAAAATAGAAAAATTTCAAAAGAACAAAAAAATGCAAATTGCCAATAAATGTGTGAAAAGATGTTTAACCTCTTTGATAATAATGGGGATGAAAATTAAAAGAATGTCATATCTTTTTTGTTCCCACTAGATTAGCAACATATAAAGCTGATAATATCCAACATTGGAGAGAAAAATGGACACTCTTATAAACTGTTGGTGGGAGTATCATTTGGTAATACCTTTTTAGAAGGCAATTTAGGCCAGGTGTGGTGGCTCAGGCCTTCAATCCCAACACTTCGGGAGGCGAAGGTGGGAGGATAGCTTGAGCCTAGGAATTTGAGACCAACCTGGGCAACATAGTGAGACCTCATTTCTATATAAAAAAAGGTTTTTTAAAAAAAAATTAACCACAAATGGTGGCATCTGCCTGTAGTCCCAGCTGCTTGGGAGGCTGAGGTGGGAGGACCTCTTGAGCCCAGGAGTTCAAGAGACCTTGTCTACAAAAATAAAAAATAAAAATTTAAAAATAATGTAACTTACCTAGAACATTGGACTTAAATTTAAGACCTGAAACTATGCACTTCAAAGAAAACATAGAGAAACATTTGCCTTTATGTATTTGGCAATGTATTTTTAAATATAACACAAAGACAAGTAACAAAAGGAAAAATAAATTGGACTTGATGAAAATTTAAAACTTTTGTTCATCAAAGGACACTATTGGCCAGGTGTGGTGGCTCACGCCTCTAATCCTAGCCCCTTTGGGAGGCCGAGGTGGGTGGATCACTTGAGGCCAGGGGTTCGAGACCAGTCTGGCCAACATAGCGAAAACCCGTCTCTACTAAAAATATGAAATATTCGCCAGGCGTGATGACATGCACCTGTAATCCCAGCTACTCAGGAGGCTGAGGCAGGAATATCTCTTGAACCCGGGGAACGAAGGTTGCAGTGAGCTGAGATTGCACCAGTGTACTCCAGCCTGCGTGACAGAGCAAGACTATATCTCAAAAAAAGAAAATAAAAAAAAAGGACACTATTAAGAAAGTGAAAAGACAACCCACGCACAGAATAGGAAAAAATATTTGTAAATCACATCTAATGCAGTATTGTTGTCCAGAAGATATGAATTCCTATAACTCAACAACAAAGTGACAAAAAAATTTAACAGGCAAAGGATTTGAATAGACATTTTCCAAAGAAGATATACAAACATGCAAATGGCCAATAAGCACATGAAAAGATGTTCAATACCATTAATCTTTAGGGAAAGGCAAATCAAAACCACAATAAGTTTCCATTTCATACTGACTAGGATGACTATAATTAAAAAATGAAAAATAGCTATCACTTGGCAAGGATTTGGAAAAATTGGAAACCTTGTGTATTGCTGGTAGAATTGTAGATGACTAGTGCAATCACTGTAAAAAAAAAAAAATAGTACAGTAACTCCTAAAAAAGTTAAACACAGAATTACCATATGACCAAGCAATTTCATCCCCAGGTAAAGAGCGAAAAGAAATACTTGTATGTCAATGTTCACAGCAGAATTATTCACAATAGTCAAAAGATGGAAACAATCCAATGTCCCTTAACAGATGAATGTATAAACAAAATGTGGTACATAGATACAATGAAATATTACTCAACCATAAAGAGGAATTTTTTGATACATGTGAAAAAATAAATAAATCTTGAAAATATTATGCTAAGTGAAATAGGTCAAACATGAAAGGACAAATACTGTATTATTTCACTTATAAAAAATATATGAAATAGGTAAATTCATAGAGACAGAAAATATAATATAATTGACCAGAGATTGAGAGAGAACAGAATGGGGTGTTATTATTTAATGGGTACAAATTTTCTGTTTGGAGTGATAAAAACCTTGGAAATTGAGAGTGATGATGTTTGCACAATATTGAGGATGTAATTAGTGTCACTGAATTATACACTTAATGGGGACTAAAATTGGAAATTGTATATTATATATACCTTAGCATAATAAAAATAGTAAAAACTGTTTCACAAAAGACACTTAAAAGAATGGAAAATCAAACTACAAAACCGGGAGAAAATGTTTGCATAACATTTATCTGATAAAAGATGAGTGTGCAAAATATAAAAATAACTCTTAAAACTCAACCAAAAGAAAACAAATAACCCAATTTAGAAATAGGCAAAAAATCTGAATAGATACATCACCAAATAATATATGAAGATAGAAAATAAACATATGAAAAGGTGCTCAGCATTGTTTATCATTAGGGAATTACAAATTAAGAAAACAACGAGGCCAGGCGTGTTGGCTCACGCCTGTAATCTCAGTGCTTTGGGAGGCTGAGGTGGGTGGATCACGAGGTCGGGAAATCAAGACCATCCTGGCTAACACGGTGAAACCCTGTCTCTACTAAAAAATACAAAAAATTAGCCAAGCGTGGTGACAGGCGCCTGCAGTACCAGCTACTCGGGAGGCAGAGGCAGGAGAATGGCGTGAACCCAGAAGGCGGAGCTTGGAGTGAGCCGAGATCGTACCACTGCACTCCAGCCTGGGCAACATAGCAAGACTCTGTCTCAAAAAAAAAAAAAAAAGAAAGAAAACAATGAGCTATCACTAGACACTTATTAGAATGACGAAAATCCAAAACCCTGACAACACCAAATGTTTGCAAGGATGTGGAGCAACAGGAACTCTTATTCATTGCTGATGGGAATGCAAAATGGTACAACTACTTTGGAAGACATTTTGAGAGGTTTTTACAAAACTAAACATAGGCTTAACACAAAATCCAGCAATTGCACTCCTAGGTATTTACAAAAATGAGTTGAAAACTTCACAGAAACCTGTATGCAAACTTTTATAGGAATTTTATTCACCAAAAGCAGAACAAAACCAAGTGTTTCTTGAATAGATGATTAAACAAACTTGACATACTGTGCAATGAAATATTATTCAGCAATGAAAAGCAATGAGCTATCAAGCCATGGAAAGATATAAATGAAACTTAAATGCATATTGCATATTATTATTCCAATTATATGAAAGCCTAAAAAAGCAAAACTGTAGCAGTGGTAATCAGATCAGTGGTTACCAGATGTTCAGTGGGTGGTGGAGAAGGACTAGCTAAATATATAAAACACAGGGGAATTTTTAGGGTGGTAAAAATATTTTGTATAATACAATAGTGGTGAATGCAAGATATTAAGCACTATCAAGATCCATAGGATTTTATGGCAAAACATAAACCTTAACAGGTACAAATTTAAAAAAAAAATTAGTTTGGAGAATACAAGGATGGAATGCAGAAAGTGACAAAAGAGTCTAAGTATATGACAAGTTTATAAAACAACTTCACTGAAGGTGGTTAGGGAATAAGGTGCTGACCCACTTAACATTGGGAATGAGTGTAATCTGCAAAGTTAAAGGGAAATAAATTGTATGTACACTGTACTGTAGCTGATAAAGTTGTTTCCCTTAATGGTACAGATTAGCAATTTTGAAGTCACTAAACATACATACTAGAATTGAACAATTAGGCAAATTGATGGCAAATGGTTGGAATCAGACTTCTCGCTGCTAAAATGAAATTCTCAAATAAGCAAGGGAAGAAGACTAGAAGGATCCATATGGTAATGGATTAGAGTTGGATACATCAATAACAACTTATATTTAGTTTGCTATATCTGCTGATGTTTACCTGTAGAAATATTTATAGATTGATAGATAGAATTTTTTTTTTTGAGATGGAGTCTCGCTCTGTCGCCCAGGCTGGAGTGCAGTGGTGCGATCTCGGCTCTGTAGATGGATTCATATATATACATATTTCTCCTTGATCTGTCTGCTGAAAGAACCTGGAAACAATGGCACTTTAATTGCAAAGAGCACACGTAGTGCTCAGATCTTGGTTTTTAATACCATTAGAAAAGTGTAAAAGAAACCAAGGCTCCTTGGAGAATTGGCTGAATCTAGGAACAGTGCATGACATAGACAAGATAGGCCCCTACTGATATACATAAATGATTAAATAAATAAATAAACGGGGAAGAAGTGACAGGTCTCCTATGGTGAAGAATTTTTAATACCTTACAGATACACCACCTTAAGAATGCAGAGTGTAACTTTCCACTCCTTTAGTGTGAACTATATACATGGTGGCTATAAAGAGGATTATATAAAAAGAGAAAAAGGAATAACTTTATAGTGGAGAAACCTGACAGACCTCAAGCCCAGTGATAAAGGTTAACATCAAGAGTGGCAAGTCATACTGATAGTATGCATGCTTAAAGTATATTGTGAGAATGACATTATATCTTAGTGGGATTCCTCTCAAAAATAATTACCATAATTTAATTATGAGAAAAACATCAGACAAATCCCAAGTGGGAGACACTCTGTGAAATACCTGACCAATAATTGGCAACACCGTGAAAGCCACCTAAAACAAAAAAAAAGTCTGAGAAACTGAAAGCCAAAGGAGCCTAAGGAGAAATGACTATTAAATTTAATGTGATATCCTGAATGGTATGCTGGAACAAAAAAAAAAAAAAGAGGCATATTAGGGCACAGTTTAAAAAGAAAAGAAAAGACAAACCACAGACTGAGAGAAAATAGCTGCAAAACATGTGTCTGGTAAGGGACTAGTATCTAAAATATACAAATAACTCTTAAAAGACAGTGATAAAAGCAAAAACTGGATGTGGGATACACTGGTACTCTCTTTACTATCTTTGCAATACTTCTATAAATCTAAAATTCTCGTTAGTTGATGCATTTTCTTCCTAGCCTCGATGGTCTTTACAATTTGGCATGTTTTTGCAGTGGCTGGTACCGGTTGTCCCTTTCCATGTTTAGTGATTCCTTCAGGAGCTCTTTTAGGGCAGGCCTGGTGGTGACAAAATCTCTCAGCATTTGCTTGTCTGTAAAGGATTTTATTTCTCCTTCACTTATGAAGCTTAGTTTGGCTGAATATCAAATTCTGGGTTGAAAATTCTTTTCTTTAAGAATGTTGAATATTGGCCCCCACTCTCTTTTGGCTTGTAGAGTTTCTGCCGAGAGATCAGCTGTTAGTCTGATGGGCTTCCCTTTGTGGGTAACACCACCCTTCTCTCTGGCTGCCCTTAACATTTTTTCCTTCATTTCAACTTTCATGAATCTGACAATTATGTGTCTTGGAGTTGCTATTCTCGAGGAGTATCCTTGTGGTGGTCTCTGTATTTCCTGAATTTGAATGTTGGCCTGCCTTGCTAGATTGGGGAAGTTTTCCTGGATACTATCCTGCAGAGTGTTTTCCAACTTGGTTCCATTCTCCCCGTCACTTTCAGGTAGATGACTTGATTGTATATCTAGAAAACCCCATCGTCTCAGCCCCAAATCTCCTTAAGCTGATAGACAACTTCAGCAAAGTCTCAGGATACAAAATCAATGAGGAAAAATCACAAGTATTCTTATACACCAATAACAGAGAGCCAAATCATGAGTGAACTCCCATTCACAATTGCTTCAAAGAGAATAAAATACCTAGGAATCCAACTTACAAGCGCTGTGAAGGACCTCTTCAAGGAGAACTACAAACCACTGCTCAATGAAATAAGAGGATACAAACAAATGGAAGAACATTCCATGCTCATGGGTAGGAAGAATCAATATCATGAAAATGGCCATACTGCCCAAGGTAATTTACAGATTCAATGCCATCCCTATCAAGCTACCAATGACTTTCTTCACAGAATTGGAAAAAACTACTCTAAAGTTCATATGGAACCAAAAAAGAGCTGCATTGCCTAGTCAATCCTAAGCCAAAAGAACAAAGCTGGAGGCATCATGCTACCTGACTTCAAACTATACCACAAGGCTACAGTAAACAAAACAGCATGGTACTGGTACCAAAACAGAGATATAGATCAATGGAACATAACAGAGCCCTCAGAAATAATGCTGCATATCTACAACCATCTGATCTTTGACAAACCTGACAAAAACAAGAAATGGGGAAAGGATTCCTTATTTAATAAATGGTGCTGGGAAAACTGGCTAGCCATATGTAGAAAGCTGAAACTGGATCCCTTCCTTATACCTTATACAAAAATTAATTCAAGATGGATTAAAGACTTAAATGTTAGACCTGAAACCATAAAAACCCTAGAAGAAAACCTCAGCAATACCATTCAGGACATAGGCATGGGCAAGGACTTCATGTCTAAAACACCAAAAGCAATGGCAACAAAAGCCAAAATTGACAAACTGGATCTAATTAAACGAAGGAGCTTCTGCACAGCAAAAGAAACTACCATCAGAGTGAACAGGCAACCTACAGAATGGGAGACAATTTTTGCAATCTACTCATCTGACAAAGGGCTAATATCCAGAATCTACAATGAACTCAAACAAATTTACAAGAAAAAAACAAACAACCCCATCAAAAAATGGGCAAAGGATATGAACAGACACTTCTCAAAAGAAGACATTTATGCAGCTAACAGACACATGAAAAAATGCTCATCATCACTGGCCATCAGAGAACTGCAGATCAAAACCACAATGAGATACCATCTCACACCAGTTAGAATGGCAATCATTAAAAAGTCAGGAAACAACAGGTGCTGGAGAGGATCTGGAGAAATAGGAACACTTTTACACTGTTGGTGGGACTGTAAACTAGTTCAACCATTGTGGAAGTCAGTGTGGCGATTCCTCAGGGAGCTAGAACTGGAAATACCATTTGACCCAGCCATCCCATTACTGGGTATATACCCAAAGGATTATAAATCATGCTGCTATAAAGACACATGCACACGTATGTTTATTGTGGTACTATTCACAATAGCAAAGACTTGGAACCAACCCAAATGTCCAATAATGATAGACTGGATTAAGAAAATGTGGCATATATACACCATGGAATACTATGCATCCATAAAACATGATGAGTTCATATCCTTTGTAGGGACATGGATGAAGCTGGAAACCATCATTCTCAGCAAACTATCACAGGGACAAAAAACCAAACACTGCATGTTCTCACTCATAGATGGGAATTGAACAATGAGAACACATGGACACAGGAAGGGGAACATCACACACCGGGGCCTGTTGTGGGGTGGTGGGAGCGGGGAGGGATAGCATTAGGAGCTATATCTAATGTTAAATGACAAGTTAATGGGTGCAGCACACCAACATGGCACATGTATACATATGTAACTAACCTGCACGTTGTGCACATGTACCCTAAAACTTAAAGGATAATAAAAAAAATCTAAAATTCTTGTAAGATGAAAGTTCATTTTGAATGCAGTTTAAAATCCTATCCATTTTGAAACAATATAAATTTTATCTCAGAATAGACAAGCTGGAACAAAGCAGTGAAGTTCATTTATGCTGCATTATTCCTGAAGAATTCATAAGAGGTTCTGGCTTATTTTACTTTTCACCTAAAGCCAAGGTGTGTGTGTGTGTGTATGTGTGTGTGTTGGGGGTGAGTGGGGTGGGCAGAGGAGATGATGATATAAAACATTTCTTCCATTCTATGATATAGCTTTTTCACTTTTTAAATTTCTAAAGTCAGGATATAGTCCACAATTTATGGGAATATTGAATATCCTACAGATTTTGGATTTTGTTAAGTTCACTTTGGTTTCTTCTCTGAAAAGCTGTTATCAAATCAGTTGTGTATCTTACAATCTATGGTGTTTTATGATTGAAGATAAATGGTCTATGAACTCCATACAAGTGTAGAGAACAACACTGTTCTTCCCAAAAGAATCATTCAGTTCTTTCAGTTCATACGACAAAATAACTCTACAAGGAAAAAGTTGTATTTGTTTACTTTTATATTCATAATTCAACTTTGTGAATATATAGGTCAAGGTTTACTGAGTTCAGTTTTAAACATTACCTTTAAATACTGTCTTATATACATATACCAAGGCCTTCTGACTGTCACCAACCAAGTTAAAAAATACTTCAGGATGGGGTATTTGAATGCTATCCCATTTTTTTTTTGTTTCATATTAAACTTCTAGAGAATTGAGTGTTGTATTTGGATAATCTCAATACTGAAATCTGTCCCAAATCACAGCAACAGTGCAAAATAGGTAAAATTTCCTGTGTTGGTTGGCACACTCTCTGTCTTAGTCAGTTGGGCTGCTAGAAAAAATTACCATAGACTAGGTGGCTAAAACAACAAACACTTATTTCTCAAAGATCTGGAGGCTGGGAATTCCAAGTTCAAGGTGCTGGCAGCCCCCATGTCTGGTGAGGACCCTAGTGTTAATTTGCAGATGACCATCTTCTCATTGTATCCTCACATGGTAGAGAACGGAGAGAGATAGCAAGCTTTCTCATTATTTTTCATGAGGTCACTAATCCCATTTGTGAGGCTTCCCCTTCATGTCCTAATCACCTCCCAATAGCCCCATTTTCTAATATCATTATATTGGGGTTTAAGATTTTAACATATGAATTTTGGGGGACACAAACATTGAGTCCGTTGCACTCCCTTATGGCATATTACCATCCAGTCTCTCTTCTTTAAAGGCCTTCAGCTGTGCATGGTGACTTTTTGAAGATAGTCACCATAACTCTCCTCAAGGAAAGATTTTAATCTCCAAATTCCCTCCCTGAGTTTTTCTATCCATAGTTCCCATTCTTGTAGAGACTTCTTCATGCTTTCAGATGTTATAGACATATGATAATTGACAATGTATTAATGATAGTATATTAATACAAGGGTCAGCAAACTATTGCATGGCCCAAATCCAGCCTGTACCTTTCTGTGAATAAAGTTTTCTTGGAGTCCAGCCACATCCATTTGTTTAAGTATTGTCTATCACTGCTTTTGCTCTATAATGGCCATGTTAAATAGTTGGGATGGAGAACATACAGCCCACAAAGTCTAAAATATTTATTATCTAGCTCTTTATATAAAAAGTTTTCTGACCCATATTTTAATACAGTTGACTTGAGCAACACACATTTGAACTGCACAGGTCCACCTATATGTGGATTTTTTTCGATAAATATACTGGAAGATTTTTTGAAGATTTGTGACAAGTTGAAAAAAATATACATATAAACCTGTAGTCTAGAAATATTTTTAAAAAGTTTTAAAAAAAGGTCAGGTATGTCCTAGATGCAAAAATATATGTACATACTATTCATCATTTGCTATAATAAAATGTATACAAATCTATTATAAAAAGTGAACATTTATCAAAACTTATGCACAAACAGACTAGACATGGAACCATTTACAACTGAGAAAAATATAAACAAATGTAAGGTGTAGCATTAAACCACAACTGCATAAAGTTAACTTTAGTATATACTATATTACCGTAATAATATCATAGCCAGCTCCCATTGCTATTGCAGTGAGCTCAAGTGTTGTATCTGCTTAAAACACCATTTCATACTAATCATCTCTGCATGAGCAGTTTGTCTCTCCAGTAAATTGCATATTGTAGTAAAAGGTGATCTCTTGCAGTTCTTATAGTGTTAGTGTCTCATGCAATACCGTAAACCTAGAATAACACTATGGGACCAATACAAAGTGCCACTGGTGAGGAAGGAAGTGCTTCCAAAAAGCTGAGACTAGTCATGACATTACAAGAAAAAGTTAAATTATTTGATATGTATCATAGGTTAAGGTCTGCAGCTGCAATTCCCTACCATTTCAAGATAAATGAATCCACTGTCAGGACCACTGCAAAAAAAGAAAGGGAAATATATAAAGCCATCACTGCAGCTATACCAGCAAGTGACACAACCTTACGGTTTTTGTGAAATATCTTTTTACTCATAATGAAGATGCAGGTTTTATGTGGGTTCAGGATTGCTATAAGAAAGGCATACCTGTAGACACTACTATAATTCAAGAAAAAGTAGTCATTGTATGACAACTTAAAGCAAAAGAAAATTATAGGTTCTAGAGCTAGAGGTTTAATGCCAGCAAAGGATGGTTTGATAATTTTAGAATGAGATTTGGCTTTAAAAATGTCAAGGTAACAGGAAAGCATCTTCTGCTGAACTAGAGGTAACAGACAAGTTCCCAGACACTACTAAGAAAATAATTGAGGAGAAATAATATCTGCCTAAACAGGTTTTTAATGCACACACAAGTTTCCTATTCTGGGCTGGGTGTAGTTGCTCATGCCTGTAATCCCAGCACTTTGGGAGGCTGAGGTGAGTGGATCACTTGAGGTCAGGAGTTCAAGACCAGCCTAGAAAACATGGTGAAACCCCATCTCTACTAAAAATACAAAAATTGGCTAGGCATGATAACACATGCCTGTATTCCCAGCTACTAAGGAGGCTGAGGCAGGAGAATCACTTAAACCCAGGAGGTGGAGGTTACAGTTAGCTGAGATCGCACCCCTGCACTCCAGCCTGGGTGACAGAGTGAGACTCTGTCTCAAAAAATGAAAAAAAAGTTTCCCATTCTGAAAAAACAAAGCCACAATAAATGTATTATTAAGGAAAAGAAGTGAGCACCAGAAATTAAGAGAAGAAGAGACAGGCTAACTCTACTGAATTTTTGCAAATACAGTTGAGTTTATGATCAAGACTGCCCTTACCTAAAAGCTGCTAAACTCTGAGCCTGAAGGAAAAAAATAAACACCAGCTTTCAGTCTTTTGGTTGTACACCAACCCGACCTGGCTAATGAGAACCCCTGTTCGGGATCAGTTCCGTCAATGCTTTGTCCCTGAAATCAGAAGGGACATTAAATCAGAAGCACATTACCAGTAAGGAGCTGCCTTATTAAAATTATTTTGATATTGGACAATGCCCCTGGTCACAGAACCTCATGAATTTAACACTAAAGGCATCAAAATGGTCTACTTGCCCCCAAACACATCTTTAAGTCAGCTTCTGATGAGGGGGTCATAAAGACACTTAAGGCTCATTGCACATGGTATATGAAAAGGATTGTCAATGCTATGGAAGAGAACCCCAAAGGAGAGAACATAACCAATGTCTGGAAGGATTACATCATTGAAAATGCCATTGTTGTTATAGAAAAGGCTGTGCAAGCTGTCAAGGCAAAAATGAGAAATTCCTACTGGAGAAAATTGTGTCCAGATGTTATGCATGACTTCACAGAACTTATGACAGCCAATCAAGAAAATAATGAAAGATATTGTAGATACAGTCTTTAAAAAAGGAGGACAGGAGGTGAAGGGTTTCAAGATTTGGATCTTGGAGAAATTCAAGAGCTATTAGACACTGTACCGGAGGAAGTAACAGAAAATGACTTGATAGAGATGACTGCTTCCAAATGTGCTGGACAATGAGAAAGAAGACATAGAAGAAGCAGTGCCAGAAAAAAATTGATATTAGACAATCTGGCCAGAAGGGTTTCAGTTATTCAAGACTGCTCTTGACTTCTGTTGTGACATGGACCCTTCTATCATATAGGCACTGCAATGAAAGCAAATGGTGGGAAAAAGATTAGTAACATATATAGAAATATTTTTAGAGAAATGGAAAAGCAAAAAGTCAGACAGAAATTAAAATGTATTTCCATAAAGTTACACCAAGTGTGCCTTCTACTCCTGCCTCCCTTCCACCTTCTCCACCTCTTCTGCCTCTGCCACCACTGAGACAGCAAGACCAACCCCTCCTGATCTTCTTCAGCATACTGAACATGAGGATAAAAATATTTATGATGATCCATTTCTACTTAATGAATAATCAATATATTTTCTCTTTCTTATAATTATTTTCTTAATAATATTTTCTTTTGTTTACTTAATTGTAAGAATACAGTATATGATACATATAACATACAAAATGTGTGTTAACTGTTCATGTTATCGTAAGGCTTCTGGTCAACAGTAGGCTATTAGTAGATAAATTTTGGGGGATTGAAAAGTTATATGTGAATTTTCAACTGCAAGGGGGATCAGTGCCCCGAATGCCCACACTGTTCAAAGGTCAACTGTTTATTATTTGCATTGAGATATAGAGATAATTCAGCAGGTAATTGATTTGAAAGGGTCCTATTGCATAATAAGAGATGGCCGCTATATTCTACTTCACTTTTGCTTTACAAAGGTATTGTAGAAACAACTCATTAAGTAAAAGTGGTGGTAATAATGTTGAGATAAAGCTTATGAGACAGAGAATCCTGTAAGCACAGGCATTCAGTATTTTATCAAGATATCTGACAAATACATTATGCTCTACTTATGATCAAGATTGAGAAATGTTGACCAAATTGCAGTAAGGTCAGGCAAATTTCACAACTATTTTTTTCTAAATAGTTAATATGAATCTGAATAGTCATCTAGGAATGTACTTCAGATTCTGGCCTTATTCAACAATTTTATTAATGCCTATTATAAGGTCATTTGCTGCATGCTGATCAAACCTGTATATAAACAATTTGGGAGTAATAGATAATATGTTAACTGAAAGAATAGCAATATCAACAGATTAAAACAAGAGACTAATTATACCCAGATGTTATTTAACAGGTATGTAATGAAAAGTTCTAATTGTGGTACACAAAACCATTTACGCAACTATAAAATATGGGTCTGATGCCTTAGTAGCCTGGTGGGAAACATTTAAGTTTAGTTGACAGTAAACTCAATATGATTTCCCTTTGTATAGTAATTGCTAAGAAAAGTTAATTACGTTATTATGTATTAATTGAAATATGAGTCCAGAAGGGAGGAAAAATAATCATACAATATCCAGTTAATATGTTGTGTTGTATTTAGTGTTCAACTTACAGAGAAACTTTCACAAATTGGAATTTGTCTAAAGCAGACCACGTAGAATAATGAGGGACTTGACATTAAGTTACAAGAATAAAAGCAATGAGAAAGGGACAATTTAAGCTGTTGTTTTTAAATTTGAAGGGAGGACTCAAAGTTTTAAACTTGCCTGTAGCACTAATCTTTGGATCAACATTAAATAAATAAACAAGTAGAGTTGACTCAAAAGATAATCAGCTTAGTTAGCTGTATACTCATTATCAGTGGGGCCATAAAAACAGATGATGAAGGTAATTCAGGAATCAGAAGTTAGACTAAGTTTTTCCTAAGACACTTAGAAGATTCTAAGATTTATGATTCTTTAGGTTTTAGTTGCTATGTTGTTGATGATGTTTAAATGAAATGCCTCACTCCAAGTACCTTGCCATGACATTCTCAATTTTTTTATTATCTGTTACCTACCCATATATCCACCTTTGTCTTCTACTATGCCAGTCTTGAGTCTTGTGCACTTGGTGATATTTGACCATTTCTTACCTATAAGAACAGCAATTTCATATGGTTAAATGCAATAATCTAAATTTTCTCCAAAGATGACTTAAACTTTCCAGCCTCTAGGTATATATGATTCCATTTCTGTAATGTAACAGTCCAGAACACTCTCCACCTCCACTTATTCAAATACTACTTCGTGTTTAAAGTTCAGTTTGTCCACTCATCCATGAAGACTTCTTTAGTCATTTCAACCTCTGATTGTCCACCTCTGCACATCTTTAGGACTTCTCACCCAGGACAAATGATATTGCTTTATATGGTTATTTGCCTTCTGCTATTAAGCCCTGGCTCTCACAAGTGCCATACCCAGTGTTTATCGAGCTACAGTATGACTTTCCAAACAGTAGGGGCTCAATATCTAGCTGCTGATGATACAGTTGCAAAGTTCAGAAGTGGCCAACCACTCTGCATCTGAATAGAACTGATGCTGAATGAAAGGCTATCATAATTTCTCACAGGGTCTCTGACCCATGATTCACTGTAAAATGTAATTAACATACAGTTCTCATACTTTGTAGTTAGCAGAGACAAAACTGAACATTTGTAGGTACATGCATATTAGGAAGGCTTTGGGCAGTGCAGTTACCAGGGTTGTTCGTGTAGAACTATGAATTAAAGAGTTTTGCAAAGGCAGATCTAACATTCTTTTCAGCACAATGAGGTAAATCTTCCATTTGTACATTCACTCCCATTTTCATCTCTTTCTCTCCTTGAAATTTGTTTTGCAAGAACATTTTAATGCATTTATCTCCTTCCCTCAGCTTGTGAAATTACTCATGCCTGGGATGCATTATCGAAAGGTGTCCTGTTACATCCATGGGATTTGAGGCTTTATGAATCATTCCAACATCAGAAGAATGTTTGTATAAGAAGAAATAGATTTATATGAAAAAAATGTATAAAGAATTTTTAACAACCCTGGCTCTTGGTTTGGGCAGGCTTACAAGGGAGAATTTCTATGCATGCAGGCAGCAAATACATATAGTTGGCAACATTTAAATATTAAAATAGCTTCATGAAGGCAGGTGCTTTTTCACTGGGAATTTGCAGTGTGCATTTTCATCAACTGATCCTCCTCATTTTTACACATTGGAAAGGAATGTCTTTAATCCTCAGATTAGCACATGGCAGTCCTTTAAAACTGGAATTACAATTTCTCCAAGCACACGGACATACCTGGTATGGAAAAGGGATAATTATCTTTACAGAAAAGCTACTAGGATGATTTGCCTGAGGGTGGATATGAAATCCTCTGGACATATTTCAGAGAAACAGCAATTTTTAAAAACATGATAGTTAGCCACTCTCTACTTGAAATAATGAGGTTTGTTTTTATTAATGAGAAGTTCTGGAGTTCTGTTTTCATAATGGTCGAGACATTGTGTGTGTGTGCATGTGTGTGTGATCTCTAAAATTTTATTTATACTTATTAAAATTAGGTTTTAGGCTACCAAGAATTTTTGAGAACACTAGAGGCTCCCTGTCACAATAGGAATCATCGGAATTTCAGTAAATGTTATTTAGTCTAGGGAAGCCCTTTCAAATGAAATGGCTAACACTGGAAATAATGCTGGGCATAGGAAGAGTGTGGTTTGTGGTTAGAAAGCCGGCAACTTCTAGTTCTCCAAAAGATCCTTTTTGCTGTATTCCTGTTCTCCTCATTTTTTGAAGTTTCCTAGCATATTTGATTTTCAGAAACTTTTCACAAAAATACCTGAAATTCTTTCACATAAATGAAAATGAATCATTAAATGTAAAACAAAATATTTGAGCTGTAATGGAGACCTGGGTCCCATCAAATCCAACTCCTTTATAATTCTATAGAAATGAAGCACGCTCTACAGAAGTTAAGTGTACAACTGAATTATTGAAAAGCTGGACATGCAGACAGTGTGTTCATTCCTTTTCATCATTGCCCTTTTAAGTGTGTTTTATCAAATACTTCTTTCCTGCCCTGGGATAAAATCTTGGGCTTTTCCAACTACTCTCAGGTATTAATGAATAGTGTGAATGAATAGTCTAATTTTCCAAGCATTGAAAAGTTTAATATCCGTATCAGTTAGCTCTGGGGGCCATAACAAAATACCACAAACTAAATGGCTTAAAATGTATTTATCACAATTCTGGAGGCTGGGAATTCCAAGATCAGAGTGACAGCTGATTTGGTTCTTGATGGGGTATCTCTTCCTGACTTACAGACGGCCACCTTCTTGATGGTGGGGAAAGAGAGGGAGAGATCTTTCTCTCTCTTCCCCTTCTTATAAGGCCACTTATCAGATTAGCACTCTCTCTCCTCCATGACCTCATTCAGCCTTTACTGCCTCCTAAAAGCCCTATCTCCAAATATAGTCACATTGGTGGTTAGGGCTTCAACATCAAAATCTGGGGGAAGGGGACACAATTCCAACAATAACAATATCAAAGCTTCTGTCTCTCCTCTAATTCATAGCTGAGGCCTAACTAAGCCAGTTTTGGAAAGTGGTCACCTTTTTCCAGTTTTATGTTATTATTCATCCTAGCTTTTGTATTCCTCCATGGTCACAAAGCTGCTTCTTTCTTATGTGATGTGGAAGAAAGATGGGGAAAGAAAGAAGGGGAATTGGTATCATGTAGTTCTCCTTTCTCTATTCATGCACTTGAGCAGATCTCAAAAAGTCTGTACTTTTAGGGTGTCCTTGGGGGCTTTTCAAACAAACCCATCATTATGCAGGGTCCTCTTCTGCTGAAGACCACAATGCTACAGGGTGTCTCCTCTAGTTGACTGTGTATGACACCTTCCTCAGTCCCTGCTTCTGAGTTTCCTACAGAGACTTTCCTAGTTGTGTTGCCATGTTCCTCTAGTGACCTTCATAGTCAGGCTCCCCTTCCAGATAACTCAAATCCAGCTACCTTCTGGGAGCCGTGCAAATGTCTACTTTAACTTGTCAGGAAGAAATAACAATCAAAGCTAGCACTCACTATGTGCCAAACCCAGTGTCAAGCACTCACCATACTTCAACTCATTTCATTCTCACAACCCTCATTTGAATTATTTCTACAAAGCCACAGAAAAATTAGTCACGCAACCATGAACACTTAGTTAATAAGTGGTGGATGTGAAATATGGACTTAACCAGTAGAGACACAGAAACTACACTTTGAACCACTGCACCACACTGAGAGAATGACCAAGAGTGTTTCTTTTCCTCCAAATCTGTCTCATCACTCTGTCATCATAGGCAGCTCCAGCCTCAGTTTCCAGGTGTAAGTCAGGGACTCTTCCTCATTTTTTTCCAACTGAAGGAGCACAGACTAAGTCCTTCAAGGGTTTCATGGAAGTCTGCCTCATTCGATTTATCTGGAAAGCACCACCTGCTCTCCTCTATAATGAGAAGGAGAATAATCAAAACCATAATGTCTTTGGACAAGCTCACTGGATCCTTTTAATGAGCTCATATGGTATTGTTTGGCTAAAGATGGAAGATCCAATTTTAAGGCCCCACTCAGATGGCCTAGAACATCCCACTAGAACATAGGGGTATTTCATACCTGGTGCTTTAATCTTTGAGGCCCCACTGAAATTTGCCAAGGGAGGGAGCATACCATTTTGACATTCTATTTAATGAATTGCTCACTATCACACAATTATCTAGTTGCTAAGCCAGAAAGAAAGTAGTCACATAGCTACTAACAAAGTTAACAAATCTCTAGGAAAACATGGATTTTCTCAGGAATCAAAGCTAAAGGATAAAATGGCAATGTATGTGGGTATATTTCTGGGATGTGTGTGTGTGTGTGTGTGTGTGTGTGTGTGTTTAATCTGCTATCCATTCTGTCTTCTAACAATAGCAACCATATTTTCTTCTAATGAAGTACTCCACTTATACCTCAGGCTATGTGATCCAGGCAAAATTTACTCAGCTCCCATAGTTCTAGGGGTAGGTATCTGAACTCAGTGCAGCCAAATTTCATAGCCACAATAACCAGTTAAGGGATGTACAAGGGACCCAGTTTAGTACAATGAGAGTTTCCTTAGACTTATTCTGGAACTACTATAAAACAGATACCTTATTTCTTCTGGACTTGCTAAAACTGGTAGCCAATTTTTCTACCAATGGAGATGACCTACCTAGGTATGAAGCGCAAATATAGGAAAACAGCCTGAAAAGAAAGGGAAAGAATCATGATGGCATATCAGAAACTCTGAATCCAGTCATATCTGAAGCTAAATACCTAAAATCTTCAATTATATGGAATCAATACATCCATTTATCAATCAACTTGAAAATAAAATATCACAATAGAGTATTAATGGATGGTAAAGAGTTTTTACAGGGCCCATCATGGGGTGTGGACTGATCCTGTTGACACTCCTGAAATTATATTTCATATGTAGTTGATTTTCCTGCTTCTCTACCCCAGTCATTGTCAATGTCCTATCTGCATCACTTTGCAGTCACCTTTGTGCAGTCACGGGATTTTAAATACAAACACCTGAAACTCTGCTTGAAGGCTTCTGGCCATGAAAGACCTTTCTGCTTATGCATTGGTTAGGCCAGAATTTCTGAGAAGTTTATGCATCCTTGAAGTAGACTTCAAAAAATGACCATAAAAAAATTGGTAGATGAATACCCTAGTTTCCTCACACCTTATTTGAGATGACACACAGCCTACCAGAGGTCCCTAACAGAACTGAGCCACTATTTCCAGAGAGATAGCCTGCTCAATTATACATTTAATTGGCTTTCTTCCCTTACTCTAACTCATCACTTTCCACTTCCTTAGTGACTTCTTGAGATCACCTCCTAAGTAAACTATTTGCATTCAGAGTTTGCTTGTAGGGAAACTCAATCAAGACACCTTGCACTGGTTACGTGTCCTCTGACACACTTATAGGTGTAGTGGTGATGATTAGCACTGTCATTGTACATAAAATCTCTTGGACAAGGGAGTTTTTGGACAAGGAAGAATTTCTATCTATGCAGGCAGCAAATACATATAGTTGGCAACATTTAAATATTAAAATAGCTTAATGCAATCAGGTGCTTTTTCACTGGGAATTTACAGTGTACGTTTTCATCAATTTTGCCTGCTCATTTCTACACATTGGAAAGAAATGTCTTTAATCCTCAGATTAGCACATGGCAGACCTTTAAAACTGGAATTACAATTTCTCCAAGCATAGGGACATACCTGGTATGGAAAAGGGATAATTGTCATTACCCCTGAGCTTTCAAAAACACTTCAACTACCACTTCACCCAGGATCTAGCTCACTGGGGCAAGTGAAAGGCAGCATTGTATCCTTTTTCAATTCTGAGGTTTTCAACCATTCAATGCATAGGAGAATCTTGTCCCAAGACAACACATTGTCCCATTTCCCACAAACACACCAACTTTTCAGAAGCACCAAGATAGAGTGAGCTCTCCTATATAAAAGGATCACAGGGTTACCTTGAATTTCTGAACAGGAGAGGGCCCTTCCTTCTTATCTAAAGGAAGAGAAATGGTATAAGAATTGATTTTCACACAGGAAGGGGAATATTACACTCTGGGGACTGTTGTGGGGTGGGGGGAGGGGGGAGGGATAGCATTGGGAGATATACCTAATGCTAGATGATGAGTTAGTGGGTGCAGTGCACCAGCATGGCACATGTATACATATGTAACTGAAGTGCACAATGTGCACATGTACCCTAAAACTTAAAGCATAATAAAAAAATAAAAATAAAAATAAAGTTAAGTTTTACTTTACATATGAAAAGGTTATAGAAGAAATAAAATATTTTAGCTTAAAAAAAATTGATTTTCCATAAGACGTATTATGCATTCTGGGACAATTTTCAATGTAAAATAATTACTCCAGGACAACTGGTGTGAACTGAGACTGTCACATGCAACCTGGGACATATAAAGTTACCCTAGGTAAGACCCAAGGTAAAAAACAAAGCAGAACTCTCCTTAAGTGAAAAGATTTCACAAGTTTCCCCCAAATACCTCTGCTAAGCAGGACTTTAATACTTTCAAAGTGGCCTGCCCCTTTTTGTCAAATCTTATATCTTAAAATTACTTTTCCATGAGCCAACATGCTGCCAATACTACCATCTATTTTCACTTTCCTCAAACAAAACTTATGCTCCCTGAGAATATAACCACTTCACCCACCTTCCAGGAACATTTACATTTTAAAAGGGAATTTTGTTAAATTATGGAATGTACTATTTGGAAGAAACAGAATAATGTGGTAAGTAATTTTTTTTTTTACTTTTCAAGTATAAAAAAGGATATTTGGAAACAGGGAAACTTTCATATATTCTGCCAGAAAGAAAGTAAGCTTTTAGCACTAGATTTATTGTGTAGAGATTTTCAGTGGAGTGTCAAAATAGTTTCCCGCCTCATGTGGACTTCTTATTCCAAGCCCTACTATGTGAAGGGTGCACCCTGGAGATTACCAGGGAGAAGGCCCTACCTTGGCTCTTGTCTCCAAGATTCAGAAGGCAAGTATGGGTGGAGTATATCTACACAGTTTTTGCATTGGGATTTCAGTACCACCCTTCCCCAAACATCAATTAATATTATTATAATATGGTCAGATTTCAAAGAGTCATGGAGTTCCTTTATTTACTCTTGATCAGAGTGCCAATACCTCTGCAGTTTTTCATAAACTACATGCAGCAATTCTATCTTTGTATCCATCATATTGCCATAATATCTTCCAGCTGTTGCTTTTCTTTACACTTTATTGGACCAAAACAACAGAAACATGTTTGTATTAGCATACATACACATGTGAGCACATGAACACACATACTCTATGTCATTTAAGTGTAGGTTTTCAAAAAACTATGCAGTTTACTTTGACTTTCAGCCATACACAATTGCTCAGGTAATGTTTTGAAAATTTCTAATGTGTTCTTTTGCATCTCTGAAAAGAATAACCTTTGCCTTGAGTACATAACGTGTATAGGGGAAATTATAAATTCTTAACTGAAGAAATTCAGAGAAAAAAACACACTGTATCACTTAGGAATTGACTCTGGCTGCTAGGAACAGAGAACTGACTATAGTGACTAAAAATGTGGGCATTTTATTCTTTCATTAATGGAAGTCCAGAAGTAGGCCCTCCAGGGTTGGTATGGTGGCCCCAGAAAGTCACTGAGGGCCTAGGCTCCTATTATTTTTGCTCCACCATCTTTAATACATGGCTTAAATTTTCAAAGTCAAAAAATGGCTCATAAAGTGTTACCATCACAGTGGCATTCCAAGAAGAAAAAAAAGGTAGGGACCTCTTTTGAGTTTAGTGTTCCTCTGATAGAAAGAGTGTGATATGATCAATCTCTCTTAAATCCTTGTCTAATATGGCTATTTGCTAAACAATCCCTTTAGTTAACACTCAGCCTTGCCTTGGGGAAAAATTGCTTAGTTTCTACTGTAATTTGTCTCTCCCTTGTCTTCTACCTCTGAAGTGATATATAATATCTGGAGGAAGAAGTATGTGGCTTGGGAGACTTGGTGTCTTTAGCAAGAGAGTGCAATCACCTGGCTTCACAGTGGGCCTTCAATGACATCCATGGGTCTCCAGTGTCCAGTCTTTGACTTCCTACTACCTAAGTGTCTTGCTGGCCTCCAGGACAAAAGTTTGTAATTTTTTGCTACAGTGAAGCATGCTATTTCTTTACCTGCTTGATTCAGTTTTCTTCTTGATTCAGTTTCCTCTTGATTCAGCTTTTCCTGTATATAGACCCATCTACTATTTCTACCTCCTAAAACAGCCTCCTACATGGCAACCCACCCATCTCCTTTGCTCTCAACACAATGTCCACAGTACATACGAAATGAAAGAGCCTCTGGGATGACCCTACAAATTCTGTATGCATGACCACGCCACTGTGCCCTCATAATTGCACTAAGGCTCCCCTGCATTGGTCTAGGATACCCTACACAGCAATTTCTTCCTTAGGTACCCACAAAGGAAACAGAACAAGAGTGTACTGACTTGGTATTGTTATCATTTATCAAACACGTTGCTTCTCTGGATCAAAGCTGGAAAAGAGAAGTCTAGATATAGCACCTGATCTCTTGGAAATATTAACAAGACAAATATTAATTTGTCTTCCTAAATACATGAACTCATCAGCTTTGCACTAATAGACCTAAACTATCCATCTGCTGGAGGAAGACTAAAATGTATTACAAAAAGAAACCATTTATTGCGGTGGGAATGAAAAGAGATATTTCACTGCTGTTATGCAAATAAGATAATGCAGTAAGAAAAGTGTCTTGCAAGCCACTAGATTGTCTTGAAAAATGATCCAATAAACTTTTTTAAAAATCTGTTTTTCTTACCGTTTTGTATTTCAATAACCAAGCCTGGAAGATCAGTATCAGAGTTTTCTCCAGTGTAGAGAAAATGTCCCTGTCTCCATAAGGTTTGAGAGGAGATCAGAGTTATAAAAGAGTTTGGAACAGAGGGAGAAATTCCCAGAAGATGGCACAAAGAAGGGGAGATAGGAAGATAGAAGAGGAGAGAAAAAATATGTTGATTAACAGGAGAGCAAGACTATCAGAAATGTTTCCAAATCTTGAGCCTTTGGTTATCCACACCAATCTGTGATCTTGTCAGGTGGAAGAAAGTCTTAAGATTTACCTTTCCTAGTCACCTTTGGTTTCCATACAACTTAAACAGGTTGTATAGAAAACTTCTCTTAAAGTGGTTGAGAATCGGGTGTGGACTTTGGCAGATGGGATGGTTTTGGCAGGGACAAGGTGGCTTTATGGAAAGCGCAGCAGAGTAGACCACCAGATGGAGCCCAAGTGAGCATTACAACTTGACATCGAGGGGCCTATAGCAGCATCAGGAAATGAACTGGGTTATCCATTTCTTTATCCATCCACTAGACTCTTACCAAGCTGTCGGAGAGACTAGAGTGTGCACCCCTCCACCACAGCCACAAATCCATACAAAGTGCCGAATGAACAAGTAGTGACAAGGCAGAAAGAAGACACTGCTCTGTAGATACATTTAGGAAGAAAAGCTGATCAAACTAAGCTTTCTCTTTTTCCAGAGAAACAGTATTAATGATGTAGAGAAATCATATGAATTATCCAATTGAGCTAAGTTTTAAATTCGGCTTGGTATTTAGTAGTCTCTTCCCAATTCCTGGTGAGTATTGGTTGTCTTCGCCTCTCTGAGTTACAGTAAAGTTTTTGACTCCTGTTATATTAGGATTCCCTCTCCTCAATTAGACTCAAAATCCCATCCTATCACCTGCTTCCCGCATTGCAACGTCCTGGAAAAATAAATTAAAAGGACATTTTTACAGTAAACCTACTTTGCTTCCTAATTTTTGAAATAATCAAATCTGCTTCCAAATCCTCATTAGCTGTATTGATGAGCTGAACCAAACAATGAGGAAACATTCACAGCTATACCTGAACTTTCAGCGTGGGCCCCACTAGGAGAAATCTTTTTGCTTCTATGTCCTTACAGCATCATGTTCTTTTGCTCTATTCATACCTTCTAAGTGGTGGGTTATATAATCTTTTAAAATACGCATGTAGAACAATCCAACCTCTATGTTAGAGGAAAGTAAAATGATGTCCTCACAAAGGTCTAGTTATATCCTCTTCATTCTTCCTACTAAATACTCAATCTATTTAGACCCCTGAGTTCTTCTAATGGAGTGAGGGTATTATTGTATACACCAGATAGGAGTGGCCTCACTCTACTCCCCTCCTCCTTCCACCTTTTTTTCAACACATAACCAAGAGCCCTTCCTGCAGATTTTGTTTGTTAGGGCAGGTTGGTAATATGTTGACCACCTAATAACATTGGCAAGAAAATTGCATAAAAGTTGAGTCCTGCATATGATTTTACTTTATAGTTATGAAAGACTTTCCATGAAGTCAATTCTCACTGCCCCTGCCTCTTTTCCATGCTTTTTAAATGGGATATGAGTACTCACATATGTGGGAGTGGGTCAGCGATTTGAAGAAATAGCCGAGTAACATTTTCCCAAAGAATCAATTATACTTAAAGACTTGGATAAAAACCATTCTCAAAATCCTATGAACTTATGCCTAAGCAAGACTTTTAAAGAAAGTTCATCTTTGAAACACAAGACTTTGAGCTATAGTCCCAAACCATCCCATACCCTCCCCATCCCTCAAGACACATGCTGTCTCCATCCACTGCCAAACTTCCTCATTTCATACAGATAAGAAGCTTTGGATTTTTTTTTTTTGCATAAGTCCATGTAAAATTCAAGAGTTATCACATTTAAGAGTGAAATTGCCCTAAGGAAACTTTCTACTATTATAGTTTAGTAGTGAAGTAAGGAAAGTAGGGAAGTAAGGAAAGTCCGAATTTGGGGCAGTGTATGACTGTATATTTAAGATAATCTGGCATACAGGTTCTTGACACAAATTCTCAAAGGCAATCAGAGTTTTTGACTACTTAGATATGAATTATCAATATTAAATAAGCTAAGAAATACCAATTGGGTTTTGAAAGAAGTAAAATTGGGAGATTATATTCATATAAATTATGCTATTATTTGCCCCTGATTTTGTGTGTGTGCGTGGTGCGAGTGCATACATGTGTGTGAGTGCATGCACATGTGCTTGTGTGCATGTATGCATGCCTGGGTGTGTGTGTGTACACATGTGTGCATGTGCGTGTGTGTGCATGTATGTGCGTGTGTGTTCTACACTAAAGTGAAGTTTGTTCTGCAAGCTACTGGCTTGGTTAAAAAGGTTTGGAAACATGAGTGCAGTTCCAGTCATAACATTTAGACCTTCATTTCAATCCCATAATAGTTAGCTTAAGTAATGTCTAAATATTTCTTTAAGCCACAATATCCTATTTTCAGCAACGGACTCTAAATCATAATGCACTGTATTTGCCTCTTTCTGACTTGGAATAAGTTCCCATGTGGAACAGTTGTAAGCTCCTTTGAGATGTATCAACTGCACCAAGATATAAAGTAAGACTGGCAAAAGGAAATATGTTTGAATCCCTGCTCTGACAAAATAATTCAGAAAAATTTTATCTATATGCTCTGCATCTGATTTAGTTCTGTGTTGGCATCTGCTTCTCATTGAGCAGAATCACCTCTGTTGCTATTAAAAGGCCAAGAGCTGTCTTTGAAATTACAATGACGTGCAATTAAGAAGTTATTTCAGTTATCAGCATACAGTAACTCAACTAGCCATAGTTAAGAAAGTGTATAAATTCCAAAGACATTCAAAACATCTGGATTTGGATGCTTCTCCCTTTCCATAATTGATGTGTTAGCTGCTCATGGGTGAAAGAACATACAGCACATTTTAGGGACATCTGTTTCAAGTTAGGGTTAATTGATTTCCATTCATGTCTTTCTCTTTTTTTGCCCAAAATATATGAGAAAATACAGATCAGGAAAAAAAAATGCATTTCAAACAAGCTTTTGTATTTAAATGCACGTATTAAGAGAGAAATATACAATTAATATAAAACTTTCTGGACTCTTTCACTACACTATGACTCAATTGTGATAATTGTCCTTAAAATCATAACTAAGACATTGAGTAATTAGTATGTCGTCATCACTGTGTTTAGTAATTTACAATCGTTATCTTTTTTTTTTCTTCTTTCTTTTGTATTTTAGACAGAGTCTTACTCTATCACCCAGGCTGGAATGCAGTGGCGATCTCAGCTCACTGCAATCTCTGCCTCCTTGGTTCACAAGATTCTCGTGCCTTGGCCTCCTGAGTAGCTGGAATTACAGGTGCACCCCACCACGCCCGGCTAATTTTTGTATTTTTTGTAGAAACAGGGTTTCTCCATGTTGGCCAGGCTGGTCTCAAACTCCTGACCTCAATTGATATGATTTTCCAAATGAAGAAAGGTAGTCAGAGATGGAAAGTAATTTGCCCAAGGGCACAACTCTTAGCAAAAGGAACAGCTGGAATTCTCACCTAAATGGTTTGATACCAAAGCCCACATTGTATAATTGCACTAATGGGTTATAAAATGCAATAGTGACAAAACCATTATATGGCACCAATCCTGCTGTGTGCAAAGCCTTACATGAAGTACGTTCAAAAATTTTTAAACTTACGGAACTGACCACTTCACAGTCTGCAAACCATTTCATGACAAATTTTAACAAGGAACTGGGACTGAATTTTTTCCCAGTAGTGTCCATGACTTGGTAAATCTGTAAACCTCTCTGAATCTGGGTTTCCTAAGGTAAGCTGGCTATATCTATAATAGTAGGATTGCTATGAAGATACAGGGTATTAATCTGTATTAAAATGTTTTGCATACACAAAAGAATAATTTCCTGAAGTGTTAAGTCAAAAACTTACTTCCCCAGAAATCGTAACAGATGTTTTGAGTGAAAAGAGTTCCAGGTCAAATTTGTTTGGGAAACCCTGCATTTTGCTGTAACTATTTACATCTACTACCCACCCACTCACCCCACATAGAAGACATATGTTACCTTGTTTAAAACCTCTGCCATCCTTTTCTGGTAATGGGATTCATGCTATTGGGATATTCCTCCTCCTCTGACTCCACAGGCTGCTGGTGGAGCTGCTACTCACCCAGGAACTACAGCGGAGCAAATGACCTTATGCCCTGGAACATTTTATCTTGCTACAAGAATTGTGGGATATATCCAGGAGCAGAAGCTCACACCTGTAATCCCAGCACTTTAGGAGGCCAAGACGGGCAGATTACTTGGGCCTAGGAATTCAAGACCATCCTAGGGAACATGGGGAAAACCCATCTCTACTAAAAAATACAAAAAATTAACCAAACATGGTGGCAAGCATCTTTAGTCCCAGCGACTCAGGAGGCTAAGGTGGGAGGATCGCTTGAGGAGGAGGCAGAGGTTCAGGAGGCAGACGTTGCAGTGAGCTGAGATTGCACCACTGCACTCCAGCCTAGGCAACAAAGTGAGACTGTGCCTCAAAAGAAAAAAAAAGGAAAAAGAATTGAAGTCTAAGACTGTGAACCCAGACCTGTTGGTGGTCATACTCTGTCATTGCTGTAGAAATAAATTCATCTAACTTGCTTTTTGGCTTAAACTTCTTTGACTTTGAGGTATGTTGAATATACTCTTTGTAGAGATTCGCTATGAGAAACACTAGAAAATATTAGCAGATTTCAACAAAGTGTACGTTTGAAAAATCAGACATCTGTCTCTAGGAGTATGTTATAAAAGAAGAAAAGAAAAATCAGACATATGAAGTGGAAATAAAGTATTATTAATAATAAGGAAATTGACACAGTATTCTATGATAATCTTTTTAAAAATTTTTTATTGATACATAACATTTGTACATTCGTATGGGGTACATGTGATATGTTGTTACATGTATAGAATGTGTATAGAATCAAGTCAAGGTATTTAGGGTACTCATCACCCCAAGCATTTATCATTTCTATATGTTGGGATCATCAAGTCCTCTCATCTAGCTATTTGAAATATACAATACATTGTTTTTAACTATAGTCACCCTACTCTGCTATCAAACATTAGAACTTATTTCTTCTAACTCAATATTTGTACCCATTTACCAGCCTTTCTTCATCTCCCCCGCTCCCCCTACCTCATCTCAATGTTGACACATCCTTCCCAGCCTCTGGTAACTATTGTTTTACTTGCTACCTCCATGAGATTAAACTTAGTGAGGAAGGCATGTTAAAAGCTGACATAGGCCAAAAGCGAGGCTTACACCAAGCAATTAGCCAAGTTGTGAATGCAAAAAAAGTTCTTGAAGAAAATTAAAAGTGCTACTCCAGTGAACCCACAAATTATAAGAAAGTGAAACAGCCTTTTATGCTGGTAGAGAGAAAGTTTTAGTGGTCTGGATAAAAGATCAAAGCAGCCACAACATTCCCTTAAACCCAAATCTAATCCAGAAGAAGATCCTAATCGCTTCAATTCTATCAAGGCTGAAAGAGGTAAGGAAGCTGCAGAAGAAAAGCTTAAGCCTAGCAGAAGTTCATTCATGAAGCTTAAGGAAAGAAGCCATCTCCACAACATAAAAGTGCAAGGTGAAGCAGTGAATGCTGACGTAGAAGCTTCAGCAAGTTATCCAGAAGATCTAGCTAAAATAATTGATGAAGGTGGCTACAATAAATAACAGATTTTCAATGTAGATGAAACAGCTTTAAATTGAAAGAAGACACCATCTAAAACTTTCATAGCTAAAGACAAGTCAATGCCTGGTTTCAAAGCTTCAAAAGACAGGTTGACCCTACTTTTAGGTGCTAACTTTAAGTTGAAGCCAATGCCCATGTATCATTCCAAAAATCCTACAACCCATAAGAATTATGCTAAATCTATTCTGCCTGAAAGAGAAAGCCTAGATGAGAGCAATTCTATTTATAGTATAGTTTACTGGATATTTTAAGCCCACTATGGAGACCTACTGCTCAGAAAAAAAAGATTCCTTACAAAATATTACTGTTTATTGACAATGCACCTGGTGATCCAAGAGCTCTGATGGAGATGAACAAGGAGATTAATGTTTCCATCCCTGCTAATGCAATATATATTCTGTAACCCATGGATCAAGGAGTAATTTGAAGCCTTATTGTTAAGAAATACATTTTGAAGGCCTTTAGCTGCCATATATAATTATTCCCTTGGTGGATCTGGGCAAAGTAAATCAAAAACCTTCTGGAAAGGATCCACCATTTTAGATGTCATTAATAAAATGTGTGATTCATGGGAGGAGGTCAAAATAATAACATTAACAGGAGTTTGGACAAAGTTGATTTCAATTTTCATGGATGACTTTGAAGGGTCCAATATTTCTATGGAGAAAGTAACTGCAGGCATGATAAAAATAGCAAGAGAACTAGAATTAGATGTGGAGCCTGAAGATGTCACTGAATTGCTGTAATCTCATTATAAAACTTAAACAGATAAAGTAGTTGCTTCTTATGAATGGGCAAAGGAAGTATTTTCTTGAGATGCAATCTACTTGCGATGATTCTGTGAACATTATTGAAATGACAACAAATGATTTAGAATATCCCAAAATCTTAGTTGATAAAGCAGCAGCAAGGTTTGAGAGGATTGATTCCAATTTTGAAAAAGTGCTATGGGTAAAATGCTATCAAACAATATCATATGTGACAGAGAAATCTTTCATGAAAGGAAGAGTCAACCAATGCAGCAAACTTCATTGTTGTCTTCTTTTTAAAAATTGCTGCAGCTACCCCAAACTTCAGCAACCACCAGTCTGATCAGTCAGCAGCCATCAACATTGAAGCAAGACCCTCCATTAGCAAAAAAGATTATGGCTCACTAAAGGTTCAGATGAATGCTAGCATTTTCCAGCAATAAAGTGTTTTAAATTAATGTGTATATATTGCTTTTTATATATAATGTTATTGAATGCTTAATAGACTACAGTATAATGTACACATAATTTTTATTTGCACTGCAAAACCAAAAAACTTGTGTGACTTGTTTTATTGTGATATTTACTTTATTGCAGTGGTCTGGAACTGAATCCACAATATCTCTGAGATATGCCTGTATATAACCTTAAACATTAAAATAATTCCAAAAATATGGATATTTGGAATGATAGCGTTTCATCCTAAGCCCAACTTGGTCTTCATCTAATATCCCATGTATCAAATTATAAAGCTTAATTGGTAGAGTCTGCACATTTAATAAGGAATACTAAACTGAATGGCATCTTCTGGTATTAACTCACATCCCCATTCTCAGTAGCAGCCATGAGTTTCTAGAATTGGTGATGTCTGTTAACATGATTTCAATGAAAGCAACAGAGGATGCTACTCAAAATAGCTCTAAACATTAGACAATGTATAACCTTGCATATCCAGAGGATTTTATCATTGACCCAGGAACTATTCAACTTTTCTTTCTAATTCCTCAGCTTTGCCCTCAGGCTTATCTCTTCCACCTAATTGCAAGTGGCTGTAGCAGCTCCAATTATTGCATTCTCATCCCTCAAAAAGACTACAAAACTCCGTATCTTTCCCTTGTTCCTCTTATTAAGTAATAACAGTTTTTCCAGGTGCCTCCCAACAGGCTTTCCTTTGTGTCTCATCAGCTGAGTTACATCATGTGACCATTTCCATTTCTATTACTGGAAAGATAAATAACTGGTTTAAACTAACCAATATTTACCCTCCTATGGTGAGAGAAGTCAGACTTAAAGCAAATGGTCTCCCATTACTTCAACAACTCACAATTCTGTGTATACATGGAAGGAGCAGAAATAGGGGAGAGCAATGTCTATCACAAGTACCTAAAAAATAAATGTTTTGGGTGCACAATTACAAAAAGAAAAAAAAAATTCAAAAAAAGAAAATGTAAATTTAAAATAATCTCAGAGGAAAATTAAAATAAAATAGAAATTACCTTAAAATGTCAATAAATAAATATATTGCATTTTATATTGTCATTGGAAATTATGTTAAGGGAAAACTGGTGCAGCTAAAAAGAAAATATTTTTTGAAAAAATATCTTACAACAGCTAAATTAGGAGAAATGAGAGCTATATAAATTATCACAATTTAGTTAATATTCTTCTATCCTGCCTGTTAAAATGGGCCTCCAATTGACATTTAAAAAATATGCTTAATTAGATTCACAGATTAAAGTTTTCTACTGCAGTTAATTTAACTACTTTCTACGTAGATTTTATATATATATATACACACACACATATACATATGCGTGTATATCCGTGCATGTATATGCATATATATGTATGTGTACATATACACTTTTATGAAGAACTGATCCTGGTTCTATAGAAGGAGAGAAGCAGAGTCCAATATAGATTGATTTTGTTTATAAAAAGAATTTTTTACAAGATGTCTTTTATACACACCTGTGAAATATTTGTTGCTCTGTAAATGAATGTGTTGGCACTCTGCCCCACAGAGTTTTATATATTTTAAAACTAAAATGTCTTCCTAATTTTTTTCATTAGATAAAACGTTTCCATGCTATAACAACAACAAAAAAATTGTCAGGGGTCTAACTGTGCTTCTCCATGCCCGCTCCTAAAGCCTATATTTTGGGAGCAGAAATTTAAAAAATGAGTGCCTCCTTCCCGATGTCAGAGCAAAAGCCAGATACCTCAGAGAGCAACTCCCCACAAGGGTGAGGATGTGGTTCACTGTGTGTACAGTGCATCAAGGCAATTTCTGTGCTGTTTGCTTTCTTCCCAAACCCTGTCTCTCTCTGCTCCTCAATCTAGATACTCATGCCCCCCAGAATCAGAAAACACTCTGCTTTCCAGCAATCTCTCCACCATCACATATGGGCACACTCTCATGTGTGCTTAAAACTTTTCAGCCTGGTATACATTTTCTATGGACTCAGGCTGCCTTCCATAGACTTGATAGCTACCTAGGCATCAGGACTAAGAAGATACACATAACCATGGTATGATGTAAACGAAGAATGATCCAAGCACCCTTTCATTATTATTTAATAAGCATTTATTATCTGCCAGGAACTATGGATAAAGATATTAAGAACAGGTGTTCTTAATTAGCCAGGCATGGTGGCATGTGCCTATAATCCCAGCTACTCGGGAGGCTGAGGTGGGAGAATTGCTTGAACCTGGAGGCGGAAGTGGCAGGGAGCGGAGATCGTGCCACTGCACTCTAGCTTGGGCAACTCCGTCTCAAAATAAATAAATAAATAAATAAAGTGGTCTTTATACTCAAGGAGCATTTGGCTAGAAAGAAAGAGAGAAAATGATAAAAATAATTAAGTACAGGAAGATAATGAGGTGTCATGAAAGATGTACAATGTATAAGTAGGCCACCAAGAAGGAATTCTCTCTGAGGACTTCAGAAAAAAAGATTGAGGGATGATATTTTGTTCATTAATGATACAGGTTTATCATTGCAAAATGAATGCACTCTCTTAACGAAATCATAACTCCACATCTCTAAATAATCACCAAATAGACATAATGCTGGATTTACTCAGTCCTGCTTGGTTGCATAAGTTTGAAATTCACCTTCTTTCAAAGCAGTGTTTTTAGTCACTAATTTCACAATCTGTTAATAGTTTATCTGAAAGATAATAATCGTCTGCAATTGTTATTAATGAAAAGAGTTTTCTGTCACTGTTTGTTGAACAAGGAGAGATGACCCAAACCCAGGTTCAGTACACGCATGAGGTAGTCCACTGAGATCCATAGAAGGCTTTCATGAAATAGACTTGGAATCTGTACATTTTGCCAAGAGGCAATGAATTGAAAGGTATGTCGTTTAAAGTCCTATTTACTCTGCAGGCACCTTTTTGACTCACTGCTAAAAGTACCCATAAAAACTCCTCTTGAGCTAAAACAGTTTAAGTTGTCAACTGCACTAAGGAGGCCATAATCCATGGATCATGATCCAAACAGATAGTGAGAGCTCAGCCTGTCATATTGAAGCTTAGTAAGAAAATTTTGATTGTAGCTTGGTGAACTGATTAATGAACTAAAAAAAAATTCTTCTGAATTCTTAAAGGGGCTTCTCGTACTCTGAAAAGATTGATTCAGTCAATAATTTTCAATATTTACCCCAGCTTCTCATAAATATTTCTTAGCACTGTTCTTATCTAGACTAAAAACGAAACTAGTTCTTCCAGGCACCCAAAGCCACAAAGCTTCAGCTGTAGAAGGTCCAATTCAGTCATTCATTACCAGGCGCACATATAATGTGGTTAATCCGTCCTAACTGAAGGTTTTTTACTGCTTTTACTTTTTCTGCAAACTTCCATAGACTCATCAGCATGGTCCTGAATGAAATGTATTTCTCCACATTGATATCTCTCACTCGTACTTGTGATATGCGACAGGTGGCAAATAATTTACAAAATGCAAAGAGATCTGTTGCCTAGTAAACAATGCCTGGGACATTAACTTACTCATTTCCCAGTGTTGGGGATGTAGATTTGAGAAGTAATTACACACAAAAAAATTCTGCTTCAATTGAGAGGGTTCCAGTAATATCTGAATAAGTCACAAGTGACCACATCAATATAGAGCTCAATGTGTTGTTTAAGAAATAGTACAACTGAGAGGCCGGGCGCGGTGGCTCACGCCTATAATCCCAGCACTTTGGGAGGCAGAGGCGGGTGGATCTCAAGGTCAGGAGATCGAGACCATGCTGGCTAACACAGCGAAACCCCGTCTCTACTAAAAATACAAAAAAAAAAAAGAAAAAAAAAATTAGCAGGGCTTGGCGGCGTGCGTCTGTTAGTCCCAGCTACTCCGGAGGCTGAGGCAGGAGAATGGCGTGAATCCGGGAGGCGGAGCTTGCAGTGAGCCGAGATCGCGCCACTGCACTCCAGCCTGGGCGACAGAGTGAGATTCTGTCTCAAAAAGAAAGAAAGAAAGAAATAGTACACTTGAGAACTGAAGATGTTTCCTAAAGGAGAACTTTGCTCATTTCTAAGCCATCCATCACATAACTCATATGAGACTCATATGGTGTGCCTGGAGTATAATAGACCCTAGTAAAAAATTGACCTGCAGAACTATTCCAATTAGATCCTGTTGGCCCTTGAATCATTAATTCACTCAGCAAGTTTACATTCATTGAAGATTGGCCACATAATTTTGGGGGGCTCAATTCAAAATGAAAATTCAGGGTCCTTTTTAAAAAAGTATTAAGAAATTCAGAACAATGGCATCTGAGCATTAAAGCAAGAGTGTGCCCTTCTAAGTGCAGGATCCTGTGTAATTAATTACACAAGTCCCACTCAGAAACCCAGTCTTATATTCATTACCTATTGTGCATTGTGTTGAACAATGCATGGAACAAAAACATGAATAAGAAATAGTCAATGGCCAAGCATGGTGGCTCACACCTGTAATTCCAACATTTTGGGAGGCTGAGGCAGGAGGATCACCTGAGCCCAGGAGTTTGAGACCAGCCTGGGCAACATGGTGAGACCCCATTTCTACAAAAGATGAATAAGTTATCTTTATTAACAAAAATAAACATTTAAAAAATTAAAAATAAATAGATCTTGCCTCCAAGCAGTTTACAATCTAGGATCATACCTAAAATCTGTAAGTGTGGTTAATTACATTAAAAATATTCATTACTCAGGTTAGAAGAAGAAATGAAGGAGTATATCCACTTTGGCTACCTGGGAAGTGTATTCTCTCTATGGACAATTCCCTCACACTATGTAATGGACACACTTGTGTTTTTTATAAACTTCAGTGCATTTGAAAATGCTGTTCTTTATGACTGAACTGATTTCCATCGAATCTTTGCTTGGCTAATCCTGCCCATGCTTCAGGTCTCACAGTTTTACCAACTGAGAGATTGAATTAGATCGCCAGTTTCACTCTCATAGCTCTCCAGATCTTGCCTTCCAAGTGTCTATCATAAGTTTTTAGTTTTATATTTAAGTTGGTGTTTTTTGTTCTTTGTTTTGTTTTGTTTTGAGATGGAGCCTCACTCTGTTGCCCAGGCTAGAGTGCAGTGGCAATCTCAGCTCACTGCAGCCTCCGCCTCCTGGGTTCAAGTGATTCTCCTGTCTCAGCCTCCTGAGTAGCTGAGACTACAGGCACCCGCCACCACGCCCAGCTAATTTTTTGTATTTTTAGTAGAGACAGGGTTTCACCGTGTTAGCCAGGATGGTCTCGATCTCCTGATCTCGTAATCCACCCACCTCGGCCTCCCAAAGTGCTGGGATTACAGGCGTGCGCCACTGTGCCCGGCCGGTGTTTTGTTTTCATTTACTAAAAACTCCATGAATGCAGGGAAGCATCCTTCATTGCTGTTCACGGGCATCTCCCCACTTCCTATTTTAGGACTAGGCCCAGGGTGGCACTTAATAGGTATTTGTTAAATAAATATCATTAAATGAAAATCCTAATGGAAGTGGACATAAGCAATAAGAAGTTAAAAGGGAGTAAGTGTAAATAAAAAGACTGAACAAACCTGTAAGTTATTAGAAAATAGTTGGCCGGGCGTGGTGGCTCACGCCTGTAATCCCAGCACTTTGGGAGGCCGAGGCGGGCGGATCACGAGGTCAGGAGATCCAGACCATCCTGGCGAACATGGTGAAACTCTGTCTCTACTAAAAATACAAAAAATTAGCCGGGCATGGTGGCGGGCTTCTGTAGTCCCAGCTACTCGGGAGGCCGAGGCAGGAAAATGGCGTGAACCCAGGAGGCGGAGCTTGCAGTGAGCCGAGATCGCGCCACTGCACTCCGGAGTGGGCAAAAGAGGGAGACTCCATCTCAAAAAAGAAAAAGGAAAATAGCGAAGAGCCCAGTTTGTCTGGAAAGTGGGTTTTGACTTATACTAGGAAATAGAAGGAATTGAAGTGCTTGGTGGGGAAGCCATATTGTAGAAGGAATTAAATAGAAGGAATTAAAGTGCTTGATGAAGAAAGCCATATTGTAGAAATACTTGAGACTCTAATTGGGGAGTTTCTATGTCATTTAGTAAGTAATGAATGGGGAAGGTTGTTGTTAGACTTTTTTAACCAGGTAACTGTTTAAAAAAATATATAAGAAAATACAAAATTGTATTTTGAACAGAAGTGCTTCTAAGCAACTTACCGGCTTGATTGAAGCACTTTATGGGAGAGATGATTGTCTAGGCAGTATATTTAAAGAAAGTTAAGGCATGAATTTGAATTGAGAGAGAGGATTTGGGGAGGAGATATAGGAACAAAGATGAAGACAAGAAAAATACTTGAAATTTTGTTAATAGAGTGATTTAATTTAGTCATCTAACTTGTCAATTTTGGGTAAAATTAAAAAAAAAACAACCCTTCTCCTTTTTTTCTAATCTTCTGTTGAATTAATAAACTATTAACTACAGTACATTTGCCTAAAACAGGAACTTAAAAGTTGAGAAACATGCTTAAGTTCGGTCTACACTAACCACATGCAAGTTTCATTTTCAGTCATGTTAGCTAACAGAACTGCAAAGAGAGACTAAATCTTTGATAATGTGTTTTTTGGAGTGATTTTTTAAATGGATTATACAAACGTTACCATTCACTAGAATTCATATTACTTAGAGGCATCTGAGCACATTTTGAAATGAAGTGTTTCAGTAGAGAAAGAAAATCCTCACCCTCACCAAAAAGAAAAAAATTGGGGATTTAAAAAAAAATTAAAAAATAAAATAAGTCCATCCTTGGAAAAGGCTTTTTTAAAATAAATTAGATGTATGAAACAGAAACAAATGAAACAAAATTTTTTTGTGTGTTTAATCAGCATCTAAGAGGTTTATTAAATTGCCTTTCTAATGTTGATATAACGCAAAAGTGCAACCACTACTTCCATTAAAGGGAGAAAAAAATGCTAGAATAATGTAGAAAAGAAATTATTTCTGTGCACTCTATGATAGGCTGATCATTTCACATCTTGGCATATTGCTGTTGAATGTGGCACGTGAAGTTGGTCGATAGTAAAAAGATTGTTGAAACTCAACGATTACAGCACATGCTTTAAAACTCAAGGGTTTCTATTGCTGGGTTTGTGACTCAGATGTCATTCCTAGTAGGGTTATTTTGTGTTGCTGCTCAGTTTTTAAACTCTTACTACTTAATCTCTGAAGGTGAATGATAGTCTACTTCAGATCCTTCATCCATTCTGAGACTTTCTTTCAAACAAACTACACAAATGATAAATCAAACTAATGTATATTAGCAATCATTTATGATTTCAACATGCATCCTATAACTGTACTGAGTGGTGATGATGAAAATAATAAGAAAATATACCTGTCACAAGACAAAATTACCACAAATTTAATTAAGATCTTAATTAGCTTTTACTTGTGATTCTAGCATCAGGCAACACGTTGTTTTATAAAATAGAATGGATGTTTTGATGAGCCAAGCAGAGAAATTTGGCTTTATAGACAGAAAAGGGCTGAAGAAAGAAGAAACAGAACAACAACAAAAAAAATGGATTGGTTGCTTCAAAGTTAAAGGTTAAAGTGAAGGGGACTTCCTTGTCATGCCCACTGAAACTGGCCTGTTTGGGGATTTGAATATTATCTCTCTCTCTCCTGATTGCTTGGAAGGTTAGATAAACAACTTGGTTTCAGCTTGGTAGTATGGAGCTTTAACGTGATTAATTCCATTTTGGTTTGGTCTCTTGGGCCTAGTACAGGAGCTCAGTTCAAACCAATGGCCTCCCATAAATTGTATTTGACAAGCCCCAAAAATAACTTTTAGTGCTCTATTCTCTACTTTGATAATTATTCAGAAGAATATTCAATGCATGAACCTAACTATGTAAAGCAGCAGGCATGCAAAAATATTTTTTTTCTCATGCCAAGCATATTATAGACACTATTCCTGAGATTTGAAAAAAGAAACATATGTGCCACAGGTAATGTAAACAATATTCCTAGATATTTTTTGTTATCTCATGGTGGAAAAAAAATTGGCTTTGCTGCAAGCTGATTAGGAGATGAAGAATAAATATTCTTTTGCAAAGAAAGTCTGTTTATCTATCATAGTAATTGCATCACATTCACTTCTTTTTGTATTAAACTTTTGTTCCTTATATTAAAAAATCTCTTGGCAAAATGTTCCTAACTTTTCCCTTGCTTCCACATAAATAATTGAGACACAGAAGGTATATGGTCTGACTGACTTTAGGAAAAATATCTACCCTTAATAAATGAGAAAATTCATTGAAATGGCTCCTCACATTCAGTAGGATGAGTAAGCAGTCAACAAACACATTTTAGCTAGTGCTAGCATCAGTGAGGGCACCATCAAGCTTTGGACAAGGTAACACAATTTAGATTCTGACTGCCTGGCCCACAGTTTCCCATGTCTTGAAGAAGCAAATAGGACTTTCAATCAGTAATGTTAACAGCTTCTTTGACTTAGAAAAAAAAAAACTGTGGAAGAGAATATCAAGTGAAACAAAGCAACATTTATAAATGTGAACCTAAAGAAAATTTGGCTCTCTTTTATTTCCTATTGTTTTACAAGCATATTTGCTTTATTTCACATTGACTAGTCATGTTAAAAATTGAAGAAGCTCATCACTTTGTGTTTATGTTGATGTTAGAAAAAGACAAGACAAAAACTCTGTTCCATAAGCCAAAAAGTTGCTGATATCAAATATGCCTGTGTAATATAGGCATCCCCCTTAATATGGCCTTAAACATTTATGTACCGTTTAAATCTCTGTTACCTTGAGAACTTGGTTTTGGGGGTTTTCTGTTTTGGTTGGTTGGTTTTGATTGTTTTGGTTGAGTTTTTGTTTTTATTTTTTAACCTGTAAAATGAGTCACAGCTTCCTGACAAAAGAGAAGGAAAGACTAATGTGTTAATATTTTAAAAGAACACTCAGGTAAGTACTCTGCTTACCTCCCTGTAAGTCTTATGGGTATTGTAAACAGCAAATGGATTAAGAAGACTAGAAAGGCATAAAGACATGCTTTGCATGTGATTTTATAAGATTATTGCAAAAATGAACTCTCCATACACAGGCTAATTGGAGACATTACAGGATTGCTGAAAATGCTCTGAAGAAAGCAATCATGTCACATGGTGCAGTAAACAAATGCTGGACTTGTGGAGGTTTGGGGGTTGGGTTATTGTCAAGAAAGCAGAGTGCTGGCTGGCATTGATGTAACTGTAATTATTTATAATAGAGCTTCTCAAAAATTAGCTAGTATTCCTGGATGATAAAACATAAGACTGTTGGGTCCTATGTACAGTTTCTGATTCACTAGGTGTGGGTTAGGTCCTAGAATTTCTAATACGTCTCTAAATGATGCTGGTGTTTATCTAAGTGATGCTAGTGTTCCTGATGAGACCATTGAAAGAGGAGTTTAAACTAAATTAAGAGCAGGTAAGGAATGTAAATATGAGAAGCTGTCACAGTAGAATGTAGTGAAACTTTGACGAGAGAGAAGTATGCCCTGCCTAAAGTATTCAAGTTGAAAATAAAATAATAATACCAACAACAATTATAATAAATGCAGTTTTAAACAAAATTAAAGGATATGAGCCTGATTCATCCTGTCTGCTTCTTGAATTTCAAGATTTCTTAGGGTCCTTCTCTAAATTTTTATATACTCCAAGTACAAACTTGATTATGACTTTATTGAATTTAGTCTCTATATTTTCATAGCGGAAAACTGAGGCTCATGGAGAAAATTAGAAAATTTAGTGAGAAAGCCACAGTGAAAAATCTCAAAAAGAGGGACTTTTCAAAAATAATTACAGACACCTAGGAATTTAAGAGGTAGGCTGCCACTTGCTGCAGGAAGCTCAGGAGAAACTGATAAAAGTCCTGGACAACAAGTATTAATAGCGTGTTGTAAAAAGTATCCAAGGGGTGGCACTTAAGGAAAAGAAAGCCAATATTTATTGGAGGTCTATGATATGCTGTAATTTCTTCTAGGCATCTTTTGAATGTTTTTCTCATTTATCTTCACAATTATTCTATAAGATGGTATTGTTAGTACATTTTACAGATAGGAATCTAAAACTCAGAAACATTAAGAAGCTTGCCTGATGTCACATATCTAGTAAATGTGAGATCTGGGAGCTGAACAGAGGCCTGTCTTTCTCCAATGACCCATTTGGTTTTTGTTATATCACTGGCTTTTGCTCAGCCGCAAAATTGAGAACATGAGAGAACTGTTTCTACATGAAACCCCTCCCTAAGTCTACTTTTCAATCTGAAAAAAGAAATTAGCAAATTCTTTTCAGATAGTCAAATAACAGAAGCATTATCATCCTGGAAGACAGACAGTACTTTTAATTATTTTATCAAAATACTCTGGAGAAAGGAAAGTAAAATGCAAAGAGCATAAGTTTTAGCAGCCAACTAAGCTGAATTTAAATCATGGTTTCATTACTTCTTGTCAGTCTGCTTTTCTCAGTAACATACCAGGGTGAGGTAAATTATATCTAAGTAATATGAGAATAAACAGACCTATATGACCCAACTTAAATTTAACTGATATAAATAAAATGTTCAAGCATAATCGCTGCCATATTATAGATGTTATAGAAATATTATTTCCTTCTACCTTTGTCTAAGTTAATATGATAAGCCAAAACACTCAGAAAATGCTCTTACTACTTGTTAGCAACTCGCTTTTGTTTTTCTCAGCAGTCCCTTATCTGAACTCTTTTACTTTTGTTTCCTGTTCCATTGGTCTCTTCCGCTTTGCAATGCTTCTAATGCTTCAATCTTTTACTGACCAAAAATGCCTTTGTCTCATACTCTCTTATAAAATACATATTAGCCCAGATCCTAACATTCTCTAAAGAAAAGATGCTACTGAATGCAATGTTTAAGTAGCCTGAAATTGCATCTGCATTATCATATTTCATACTTTCATATTTTTGTTTATATTTCTTTGAAATTAGTTTTAGTCTTTCCTGTGTATAAAAATAAATATGCTCATTGTAGAAAATACTAAAAATGCAGAATTTTTTTAAAGTCTTCCAAAATTCTGCAACTCAGAAAAACCTCCACATTGTTAGTATTCTCAAAATTTTTTTTGTTTTGCAGGCTTCCTTTCACTGGCTTCCTTTCACTGTGTGTGTGTGTGTGTGTGTGTGTGTGTGTGTGTGATCAGAATTGGATTCTAAATGGGTTATTTCACTTGAAATAATATCATATTCTTTTTCTTTTGTTATTAGAAAATAATTTAATAACATAGTTTTTAATGTCTGCATAATATTTCATCATATAACTATCCCTGCTTTATTTGTTTATAATCTCTCCTGGGAAAAGCATTGCAATACAAATATCTATTTAAATTGCCATTGCTTGAAAAATAGAACTAATGAGAAAAGACACAATTACAATGCATATTCAGTCTCATAATTACAGAGTTTGTACAGCTGTGGCTTTGGCAACAGAAGAATTAATTAAAATATCAAAAATTCACTATCATTCACTAAGTGACTCATGAATAGTTTTACGAGTTTATATTGTATATTGTTCTTATGAAAATGTTCGTTGATATACCATTTTGTTATTGTTAGGAAGGAAATAATTTTCTATAAATATTTGTTGAGTAAACAGAAATAAAAAAGACTTTTGTATCTTTATATTCCTATGGTACTAAAAATATTTTCCAAGAAGGGAAATACCATTTCCTAACATTACAGAAAATACATATGATAGATGGACAGAGGTTTATATAGTCATTGAAAGAATATTTCAGATTTTAAATTTTAATTACTTTGTTCATATTCAAATTCCTCTATCCATTCTTTATTCACAGCTGCTATGTGAATCCAAGCAAATTTTTCATCTAGTGACCCTCTCCTGCAAAATGTTTAAAGACAGTTGAACTAAACAATTCTTATGTCCATGTCAGCCCTAAAATCCTACATTTCTGTGTTCTAAAAGGTTAATTAATATGGTTTCTAAATCAAAGCATAATAAAATTATATTAGGTACCTTGTTTTTGAGGATGAAAGAGAATATGCTCAAAAAGCTTTATTAATATTTTTCAGGTATACTGCTATATGTCAGCTAAAACTTTGGAAATTAAATAATTACATAAAGTATTATGATTATAACTGCTGATTATATAGAACACATGTAGGCACAAAACATGCATCTAAAAAAGATCTTGCTTACTTAAAAAAAAATCCTGTTTTTAGAGCACTATTCGTTTTGATAAGATAAACCATTTGTGTAAGGCACAATGAATGGCAAAATTCTTTTATCTTATCAAATAGAGGGTTACATAGGAAAGGATGCATTCTCCAGAATTTTGATAGTGTAAAATATTTAATACTGTAAGAGTTCTTAGTGGATCAGTAAAGACATACCATGAAAAGTTATTTTTGAGGAGTACTTAAGCAGTTACAGTGTTATCATATGAAGGCAAATTATAATATTCCTTCTTACTAGCCAGGCCTCCGTGTACTTTTTGATCTTTTCCCTAAATGCATTTCATATTCCTTGGTTATATCTGAAGAAAGCCAATACCTTAAGTGCAAACATAGGAGAAAAGTAATCGGGGCTTTCACTGGAATCCAGTAGATGAATACATTATTTATTGATAACCTTTGTTATGTGTACACAGCTGGGGATGGAGGTGTGGTCAAAGTGGTAGTAGAGATCACCAGAGGACACTTCAGACACCACTAGGACTGGTATGGCTTTCTCCTCTTCACTCCTGTTTTAAAGATTGCTCAGACTTTTTCAAGAAATGTGTAGAAATATGTTTGAGGCTCAGCGTGCTTCTCTTATTTTGCTGATAAAGAGTCTCTGGCATTAGCCAGACTTCTTGGAATAGTAATATTTTTTAATAGCAAACTAACATGTCCTCTAACAAAAACCTTCCCTTCCCACTTTTTTTTAACCGGTTTGCTGAGTTCCATGTTAGTATTCACTTTTTTCTTCACAAGAGCCTAAAATGCCTTGCATTTTGGCAAAGTGAAGTTATTTTATTTTTTAGCTTCTACATTATTTAAAACAAAAAGTGTCAACTGCTTGAACTTTCATTTTTATATCAATCAATATTTCCTGGTCTCCTTTTCAAACGAGCTGACTTTTCTGAAGATTTTTAAGAGGCCACCTGATTTCAGGACTAAAAATAAATAAATGAGAAGAAAGTATTTACTATTTTCAACTACATCTGTGGCAAAGAATCAAAATGTGCATATATCCCAACTGTGAAGTATCTCTAGTTAAAATATAAGCTGTTTAACATTAACTTTAATGTTAGCAACCTCACAAATGCCTTCTCTACAAGTCAGGGCCTCACAGAAAGCCATAAAAGGAAAGGAATATAATTTCTCTTGCTGGCACTTACTGAAAAGCTAAAATAGAATAGTAACAGAAATCATATTTGCCAGCCCTAACTGAAGGAATTGTGAAACATCTCAGAAGATTGTAAGTTATTATAAAAATGTTGTAATTACCATGCTATTAACTATGCCTTATAGGAGTTGAAACTTTTGTTTAACAAAAAATTATTTCAAGAACAGACAGCTAATTACTTACATTTAGAAAATATATTGCATACAAAGATATGGAGCATTTTAAAACGTAGCTTTAGGTTGAAATGCAGTAGTCCATTTTTTACTCCCTAATAAGAACTAGGATTTTTGAAATGATATTTTCAAGTATAGTAATAATATCTTTGAAATAATTCACTTATTTTTCCAGTTGTTGGCTTCAAAAGATTTTTAAAAACTGTGTCATTTATTTCATAAATTCTGAATTCTTTAAAGCAAACATGAGTGTGTGAAAGTTAGTTAAAGCACACCTACAGTAAGAAATTGCGTGATTCTTACAGTGAGTTATTGCTCTTTTTAAAAGTGATTCATTGACTATGGCTTGGGTAGCTTAACCCTTTGAAGAACACATATCTGCATATACAGATTACACATGTTTTGAAAAATGTGTAAGTTTTGAATTACAGGTATGTATGTGGAATTGTGAGGTCAATACAGAAAGTTTGGATAAAATGCCACTTTGGCAGAACGCTAAAGATTAGTGTCAGCTATGGGATCTTTTTGTTGATGTAATAATGCACATTTCAGTTCACCTTAAACAATGACTATCTTGCCTACTGCATTATGTCATTATATACTGCATTTATGGCTTTTTCAGGAATAACTGTGAAAGCTTTATTGAATTATTTTTCATTTCTTTTCTAATTACAATTTTCAATTTATGTCATATCCAAGGGAACATAACAAGAAACTAAATCAATTTATTTCTCTGTGTTTCTTTTTTAATAAAAAGAAAACTAAGCTTTTCTGATTTTTTTCTGAAATTGCTTTTTTATGCTTTCTTAAAAAAAATTTATCTTTAAATTTAAATTCAAATATGAAACCCCTTGCCAAGATACATGTTTAGCTTTTTTTTCCTTCAGAGAATTTTTTTCCTGGTAAGAATAATTTATATGGCTGAGGCTTTAGTCCCAAAACAGTTTTAAATTGAAAAAAAAGTGGCTTTTAAGAAACCGAAATGCCCATTTTTTGTCTTAAATGAATCTACCAATGCCTCCTTTCTCCTTTTTCTCCACTATCCTCACACACACACACTTCCACAAGTCTACCCCCACACTATTTTTCACACTGTTTCTTCCCTAGAGTAAGTCCTTTTCAGGCTGCCTGGTGGTTTGTCCACAGCCGAGGCAATGCAAATATCACCCAAATGAGTCCCTGAGATACATGTTAATAGAAGCTATACAATGTAATGTTAAGAACCAGTTGGCTTCTCTGTCTCCAAATACTGATCTAATACATGTTTGCAGATTAGATTTACAATGGATGAATTTACATACAGTTCTGTGCTCTGTAGAGAAATGTAGTTGCTTTAGAGTCGGAACGGCAAAATGTGGCTCTTCTGAACCTAGAAGAGAAAATTCTGACCCCTCCTCCTTCCCCATTTTAATGGTTTGACTAACCACAGACAAACACCCTTAGCATATTTGGGGAAGTAAGTTGTTATTTTATCGGTTTGAGGACTTCTCTAAACTTATCTTTTATATGCTCTCCAGCCCTAGGCTGTGATGTTTTCTGGTTGTCTTTAAATATCTGAAGAGGCAAAAGCTCTTGCTCTCAGTTCTTATTAACTTCTCGTCACAACAGGAATAGTCTGTTAATCTCATTTGCCTATAAACTTATTTTTTTCTTTCCTTGGTTTTCTACCCATAACATTCCCCAACTTAATTTACTGCTTGGAACTTCTATATTGAAGACCATCCATTTCCTTATCTATTCCCTGCTCATTCTTCACTGTGTCTATGGATATATCTGTTGCTCTCTATTCTTAAAAGGATGAGAAAATAAGAAATAGGAATAAACTGAGGGGTTATTTTAAATCTCAACCAATAAATTATTGACATTACACCTAGCTGATATAAATCTATACACTCATGGGTTCAAGAAATTTCATTTTCTTTTACGATCACGGTTTAAAAGTTTAATTCTAACTCTGAGACATCTTCCCATTGGGATGACAGGAAATTCAATCCCAGGCACTCTCGGTACTCCCCATCTTCTCTCCCTCCTCTTCCCCCAGGCCCAGAGTGTTAAGGAATAGAAGTCACAAATATGATGTGGAAACAGTAAAAGGTGGCACCTTTTCAAGACTGTGCCCCTCCTCTACATAGGCCCATCTGATTTCTGATCTTGCTTGGACAGATCTTCGTGTTTTCAACAGAAGGCATAAATGTTAATTTTTATGTGAATTCTCTCAAATTATAAATATTTATTTAAATGATGCCATTTAAAAATATATAGCTTTAAGCCAATTCAGCCCATTGGCCACCATTTTACAACTTCTATCTTGGACATGGTAAGTGCCATAAGGGCACTTGCCATCAGGCTGCTTCGGCCTTTCTGCCCTGCATGAAGGCAAGGGTCGGCCTGGCTATCTGTCTGATAACTTTTCAGAGCCCAGGGGCTCAGGGGAGATGCTCACTTAGATAGCCTCTACCCTAACATTTGGTGATTATCATTTATTACAGAGTACTTTGTGCTTCAGGAGTTCTCTAGTTCTAAAGGTTATTTGCACAAGCAAAACAATAAAAAATTAATTACACCAAATAGTAGGCATTGCATGGTTCTTATCGGGTGAAACTAGAGGAAGTATTTGGCATGTTGCTTTATTCTTTGCAGAGATTCCATAATTCCAACACTATGAGGAATATATTGGTAAAAGGAGAGAAGCTGGTGTCTGGCCCCCTAATACATGATGTGCTTCAAAAGTCCAGGCATGAGCAAATAGAAGATGTGTGAATCTGGACATGGATAAGGGAAAGAATGGAAAACAAAATTGCAAGAGATGATGTAGAGTAAACTGGATAGGATTTGGTACCAAAGATATAGACAGTGATTGGAGGACGGCAGAGTAGACACAGATGTCTACAGTTTAAGGACTCTATGGATAAGAGGATGAATTTTCCCTTCAACAAAATATTGACTAATGCCAAATTAGTTTCAGATGATCTATAATCAGTTCTATTTTCAACAAATCAGATCATGACTCTCCGCATCTTAAAAGTTTCCATTGGCTCTCTGATACAAATGGGACACATTTTAGCCTCTTCTACTTGGTCTAAAAAGTCCTTTAACATACAACCTCAAACTGCCTCTCTAGTCCTTACATAGCACCCTGAATGCTCAATATTCTACATCTGCTCAAACACACTATTTTTTTCTTTGCTGTTTCTAAAACATGCCAGGCAAATGTCACAAGTATGTTGTATTCTCTGTTAAATTGGCAGAATAAGTTCATTTAAATCAGTTTGTGCCTAAAACAGCTTTCATTTTAGCTCTTGCCTATCTTTCCCCTACCCAGATCCTTTGAAAACAACTTGAGATAGTGTACAGAATTATGGTCGTCCAATAGGTTTTTACTTTCTTAAGACTGATTATTTCAGTGAAAATAAAAATTCTCTACCATTCTTACTAGTTAAGTCACTTTGAACAAGTGATTGAACTGTTTTTTTTTTTAAGTTTGGGGTGCTAATTGTGAACATTAAATAAGACCATGTTTGTACATTAGATAGTCAAAAAATGTTAGATTCCAATTAACTGATCAGCAATTTGGCCAAAAGGAAATCGAGGCCACAAAAATACAGGAAATGGGAAAAGGGAGTGAAGGGTAGAAGAAAAAAAAGAGGAAATATAGATAGTTGTGTCCCTCCAACAAAGTGCCTTTAGATACTGTTTACTGGTAGACAGTAAATAGGCTCTTCCTAGAAAATTTAAAACATATATTTGTTAATTTATCAAGTGCTAGAAGTATAAATTTACTTAGTAAAATACTACTTCTATTAAAAAATTAGATAGCTTTGTAGATAACTTATAAAAATACTTGATTCTCATTATCTATTGTGTCAACAAATCTTTAAAATGAGTACCATTCCCTGTCAAAATCATACTAATGCCATAGTTTTGCATAAAGTAAACATTCCTGATGACAGATGGAGGGCAATAAATATGCTTGAGAAAATACCTTATATTTCAGCCGGCCACAGTGGCTCACGCCTGTAATCCCAACACTTTAGGAGGTCGAGGCGGGCAGATCATGAGGTCAGGAGATGGAAACCATCCTGGCCAACATGGTGAAACACCATCTCTACTGAGAACACAAAAATTAGCTGGGTGTGGTGGCACGTGCCTGTAATACCAGCTACTCCAGAGGTTGAGGCACGAGAATCGCTTGAACCTGAGGGGCAGAGGTTGCAGTAAGCTGAGATCATGCCACTGCACTCCAGCTTGGTGACAGAGGGAGACAGTCTCAAAAAAAAAATTATATTTCTATTCTTCCCAAAAGACATCTCAAAGGTAAACTGTGAATGAAAATCATTTTCTACAGCAGTGGTATGGTCTGGCTCTGTGACCCCACCCAAATCTCATCTCCAATAGTAACCCCCACATGTGAAGGGAAGGACCTGGTGGGAGGTGATTGGCTCATGGGGATGGTCTCCCCCATGCTATTCTCGTGATAGTGAATGAGTTCTCACAAGATCTGATGGTTTAAAAATGTGGAACTTCTCTCTTTCTCTCTCTCCTGCTGCCATGTAAGACCTGCTTTGCTTCCCCTTTGCCTTCTCACATGATTGTAAGTTTCTTGAGGCCTTCAGAGACGTGTGGAACTGTGAGCCAGTTAAACTTTTTTTCTTTAGAAATTATCCAGTCTCAAGTAGTTTTTTATAGCAGTGTGAATGTGGACTAATACAAGCGGTAAGCTGGATTTTGAGATAACTGACAGGAAGAAGTTTGGCTGGTAAAATGAACACTGTGCTTGTGATACCCTTGGTTGTTTTCAGCTACCATCAGTTATAAGACTTCAGAAAGGTCTTGTTTGTGCCTGTCTTCAGAAAAATAAAGAAAAGAAAGGAGGGAAAGAAGGGCAGGAAGGAGGAAGATAGGCTATATTGCCTTTGGTCTGGAATTTCAGCCACAATTCCAGCCTTGTATTTGCTAAACACCTGTTTCTGGCCTTCTAGTTTAATTCTCCTGCTGTCCTAACCACTTAGTGCTAGATCCATCTTTGTTCTCCCATCTCTGACATTGAACTTGGCTGAAATTTGTCATACTCTATTCTCTTTCCCATAACGGTAGTCTGTGTTCATTCCTAGCAAATGACTGTCTTGTGCCAAAGGTCATCCACCATTTAGTCAAGCTTCCCCACCTCAACAGAGTCTAGAGAATTAGATTCACAAATCCTCCCACTTATACCTCTATCGCTACTGTGCAACTCCCCATTCTATTCATAAAACTGGCTACTCATAAGAAGAATATCTTTAGGAAATGGTTTGTGGCTGTGGAAAGCTCAGAGATAGCCCTTTGGCTCAAAGGAAGAGTTAATTTAAGTCACTTCAAACAGATTACGTATCTGTTTTTTCCCTCTCTGTCTCCCCAGTCCATTTTCTATGATTAGAAAATAATGTTTAAAAGTGATTTGTGATTCAGCTCTTGCTGCAAAGTGGGTATTTGTAGTTACAAGTACAAATTGGCTTAACCAATTAAAGTCTTTGTGCAAAAAACCTTGGGATGAGAAGGTGCTTACACTGACAAACCAGTCAAGATAAAGCTTTTCAAAGCATCTGTCAGGAGGAGACATATGGAGTGAACACTGCAAATGAGGACAGCTAACTTGTCCTTGTCCTTCTCCTGTCTTTTCACTTTTCAGAAAGGTTCAGAGAAAGAAGGTACACAACTTTCACTATAATTCATTCCAGTGATTCTCCTAACATTGCGGCTAGGAAGTTTAGTTCTTTTAAGCGCACATCTCCTTTTTTCCTATAGCCATTTAGATCCATTTACCTTTCTGCTGAATTCAATGGCAGCTGTTCAGTCCTACGGTGTACCTGTTTCATGGTCTTTGCTAGTGTTTGATGTACTTACTATGTCTAGTTTATATCAACTTGTTCCTTTTGACTCATTTCCTTAGGTACAGTCTCAAAGTTTTCATCACTGTTCAGTTTTCAAGATGTTCATTGTAGTGATCTGTGTCCTTGTCTGTATCAATGTAGGATTTAGTTTGCATACATTAACGCAGGCTTAGAAAAACAATAAACACATTTTTCTTTTCTAATGTAATAAGGAATCTGGAAATAGTAACTGCTGCTGGTTCATCAGCTCATCAGCTCAAAAAATGTTAGGACTTGGCTCCCTCAGGTCCCCTAGATACTTGTGATTACATGATATCTGCACCATCTTCAGTCATCAGTCCAAATTCAAGGCAAGAGAAAGAAGGACAGGGAAAAGGTCAAGAGGCCCTACACCTGGTCAGGGCAGCTGAATCTGCTAGCCCCTTTAAAGAGCTTTCCCAGAACTGTATCCAATGACTTCACTTACATTTCTCTGGCCAACTATAATGGTAGGGAAGACTAGAAAGTTTCATATTTTAGGTAGGCTCCTTGACCTTCATACAAAAATTTTATATTTTGTTAGGAAGGGAAAGGAGAGAATTAACATTAGGTAAACAGTGAACAGCCTATATTATAATGTCTTTCTCTTCTACAGGATCATAAATCCTTATTCATAAGAGAAAAAGCACAAGTTTTTAGATTAAGGACCCATGGTGTAATGGTTAATTTTATGTGTCAACTTGACTAGGCCACAGTAACCTAATATTTGGTCAAACATTAGCCTAGATGTCATTTTGAGGGTACTGTTTAGATGTAATTAACATTTAAATTAGTAGACTTTGAATAAAGCAGATAATTGTTCATAACGTGGGTAGTTATCATCTAGTCAGTTGAAGGCCTCAATAGAAAAAGACTGAGATTCCCAAAGGAAGAGAGAATTCTGCCTCCAAACTACCTTCAGACTCAAACTGCAGCATCAGCTCTTTCCTGGATTTTCAGCCTGATGATCTGCCTTAGATTTCAGACTTCCCAGCCTCCACAATCAATTCCTTAAAATCTCTCTCTCTCTCTCATTCTCTCTCTCTGTATGTTTGCAGAAAACATACACCCACATACATATTCACGTGGTTCTGTTTCTCTAGAGAACTTTAATATACTGAGTTTGAATTTGGGATTCCAGACCAACTAGTTAGGTAAATTTGGACGGGTACCTAAGATTCAGAATCAGTTGGTATAAACTAGGAATACCAGGGATGTAAAGGCTGTGTTCTAAAACCTTGAATAGGTATACGGATGGTGGGTGGGAAGTACGTGGGAGGAATCTTCGGTCTTCTCATTTCATTGCTGTACTCTTGTTTCAACTGCACCTTCATTTCTATTTATTGGGATTTAAAAATTTGAGCTTCCCCATTAAATTTTATTTGAAGAAGTTGATCTGATTAAAATAACACAGCAACTGATCTTTAAGTTTCAGTTTAGTTCTGACAAATAAGTTTTTTAATTAAATGGATTTAGCTCAAGATATTCTGGGATCTCCAACTGGTAGGGTCAGTTGGGATTTTAAGCGTAGGAGCTGATCCAAAGTAGATGAGATCCCCTAAAATATTCAATGCCCCAAATGACAGTGTCCTAAGAGGTGTTGCTAACCTAGACTCAATTAGTATAAATATATGGGGGGTTCAGTCTAGTGTGTAAAGAACAATGGTGGGAGTTGTCTGACAGTGAAGAAAGTTGAAGTCGGTGTGTTGTGGTGTCATCGGTTGAAGTCATTGTTTAGTTTGGTCTGAGGCTGCACAGGTAATTCTCTGCCCTCATTCTGGAAGTGGGGGAGGTGGTCCTGATACATCACTCACTCTTAATCAGATTCCCTCAGGAGCAGAGATTACTCTTGACACCCAAGTCTGTTAACACAGTGAGTCTAGCGAGGACAAATAAGATCTGACACTGAGATCACACAGGGCCTTTTTATTACATAAAACTTTTTGCCCACAAGAGATATTCAATAAAAACATGTTAAATAAATAAATCCACTGTAACACCGTAACTTAAACATTGAGTCTAAAGGTCAGCACACTGTTTAATGTAAAAGTATATGTGTGTTCTTAAGGAGATGTTCTCATTAGATAGGGATTTGTCAAAGTTTCAGAGATTATTTCTTCTCGGAAGGAAATTCTTGTTTTTCAAGCTCTAAGAACCGCTCTAGAGAAAGATGTTAAATTAACAAGAAAATCGATATATGGTGTTTTAGACCATCTTACCACGTATTTTTCTCTTTTTTATTAGGCTACATGAGAACATCTCTACAAGGAGAAAAAATAATTTTTATCATAATATTAAGAAATACAATACAAATAGAGATTACTGTTGGAACTAACTCTATAATTGACCCAAATTAGTTCTCTGTGAAATTTGACCAATGGATTTTTTTTTCTATCGTTCAGTTTATTCTGTAATAGCTTTAGGAGAGCTATTACTGACCAAATGACTATCAAGATGTAGCTTTAATTTTATAACATAAAGTCTGTAGCAGTATAAATAATTAAGAGCTGTTGTTGTTGACATTGTTGTTAGCAGGCTCTAATTCCTGAGAATTCTGAGTACAATTCTGAAGCCTTGGACAAGTTACTTGGTTTCTATAAATTTCAACACTTCTTTCATGTGTTAAATAGAAATAATAATAATAGCACCTATTCCCTGATGTGTACTGATTTTGGAGATTAAATGAAAAAGTGCGTATAAAATGCTTAGCCAAGTGTCTAATACCTAATGTTTGAAAATTAGATGTTTTAGTCATAATTTTTACATTCTGATGGCTAGGTTTAATAGGTATAAATTGTTTTTCATTTTTAAATATAAGTGAAATGTTGTTAAGTGGTTAGCTTAACATAGGAGATTACAATCCTCTCCTATGTGCAAAACGTCCTATTCCTACATGAAAAATATTATCTAAACAGAATTATAGTCTTAAACAGCTCTTCTTACTTTGTCTTAGGGGAAATGTTCTCATGAAATGAAAAGTCCTTCTTCAGATCAATAAGTGTAAGATCAGAGAGGCAACGGGTCAGGAAAATCAGTATGAAGGATGAAAAGTGGGGAGGGAGACACTGAGGGACAGAGGAAAGGCGAAAAGACCAAACTGCTGAAAGTTTAGGGCAATGGCTTCTGGGTAACTGGAACTGAACTCTCAACACTGGGGCTGATTAACAATTGTATCACTGCTCTCCCCTCCCCAAAGACTACCCCACTGGGCATCTCTATTATTAGGGCTCTTCAGACTAGTATTCTCAGCATTATCTCAAGGTGATTTTCACATGAGCTACTTTCAAAGTGCCTGAAGTATGTTGCAACTTCTGTTATTTACTACTTATAATGTAGGAACTCAAACTCTATAGGATCACAATTAAGGAAGAAATGGGGGCAGTGAGATTAGGAAAGACATTAAACTTAGAAACTACCAAAGGGAAAATTTAGCTCAGTGGCCTAAGGATGTTTTCAATTGCTAAATACTGTAGGATGAGGCAACTGTTTTTTAGCCAGAGTCAAAGGGCTTAAAGTGGGCCTGAAAGCAGGGAGACTGCCAACCAGGAGAAGAAGGCAAAAACAGGACTGGCAGATAGAACTGAGGCTAGCTGGTTATATTAGTGAAGAGGCAGTAGTTCTCTCAAGGAAACTGCCACTGTTGGCGTTGGTTCAAGTTGAGAAGCAAGCCAGAATCTGAGCTGGAAATCTGAAACTCTCACAGACTTGAAGAGCATTTTGATCAATATCTCTCCTCTATTCTGCTATTATAGGAAGTCTGTCTCTATTGGTTTGATTATTTAGCTTTCATCACCACCCAAATAGCAATACCAGAATTGCTCACGAATCTATATTTAACTAACATTTTGTGTATTTTTTCTCTTTATTCTTATTTGACTATATTCTTCTATCAGTAGTAACGCAATTTTTCAGTTCATGTCTCTAAGTATATAACATTTCTATTTTTCAATTCTTTCCTTTTTGTTTTCACCTATCCTGGTAGAAACCTTCTCAGCCAGGAAGAGTGAAATTGCTCACTAACTGGGGAAGGCAGCTTTCTGCCCAAGTGGGTGTTTTGTTTTGAGATACCCTCAAGCAAGAATTTTGTAACAGACACAAAGAAGTCTCAAGGCAGATCTATTGAATAGTAACATTCAAACCTTCCTCCAGGAGGAATTCATACACATGCTACTGTTGTTTTCATTTTGAGTGACAGCATGATAAACTGGAAAGAACAAAAACTCTTCTGCCACACAGAGCCAAGATTGAATCCTGACTCTCCTATTTTCACTCTTGTAAACTTGAGCAAATGATTTCGCCTCTGGAGTATCAATTTTTTCTTCTGTAAAAGTGAGATGTTGTTCATTTTGGAGAACAGTTAGCATGAGGTAAGAAATTATAGGGGGAGATACAGCATATGATAAGCACTCAACAAATTGTCATTTTCATTATCTTTGTTATTACTAATCATACTTCCCATATTGTCAAGTCATTGTAAAATATTGATAATTTTATACATGTTCTATGAAATTATCGTACTTTCCATACTTGGCTAATTAGCAAACATCTTTTATTATTGGATAAAAGGTAAGGCTCTTCAAGCATAGAATTTACAGAATGTATGTGGTGGTGATGCTGATTTTCACTTTCAGAAATCTTGGTGCTCAATTCCTTTCTTTAAAATTCTGATAGTTAAATCAGTGCAAAGTAAGACATAATTTTGGCCAGGCACAGTGGCTTATGCCTGTAATCCCAGCACTTTGGGAGGCTGAGGCAGGCGGATCACCTGAGGTCGGGAGCTTGAGGCCAGCCTGACCAACATGGAGAAACCTCGTCTCTACTAAAAACACAAAATTAGCCAGGCGTGGTGGTACATACCTGTAATCCCAGCTACTCAGGAGGATGAAGCGGGAGAATCACTTGAACCCGGGAGGTGGAGCTTGTGGTGAGCCAAGATCGTGCCACTGCACTCTACCCTGGGCCACAAGAGCGAAACTCCATCAAAAAAAAAAAAAAAAAAGACATAATTTTTGCCCCCAGGCAAAATTAACGTAGGACGGAATATGGAGAAAACACAGGAAAGGAAAATTCAATGGATGCTATATATATATATATACGAAACAAAGTTAAGAGAAAGTTGGGTAGGTGGACCAGAAAAGGCTATGATAGCCTTTAAAAGATTTAACATAGAGACATGGGGAACAGAATGAGGAGAAAGAAATTTTGGGTGGAGGGACCAGCATGATAGTAGACGCAAGTCTAGGCAGGGTGTCTCATACCTGATATCTCAACAGTTTGGGAGGCCAAGGCAGGAGGACTGCTTGAGGCGAGGTGTTCAAGACTAAACTAGGCAACATAGCAAGATCCTATCTCTACAAAAATATTCTAAAATTAGACAAGTGTGGTGGCAGTCACCTGTAGTCTTAGCCGCTCAGGAGGCTGAGGTGAGAGCATTGCTCAGAATTCCCAGGAGTCCCTCGAGCACAGGAGTTCCAGGTTTTAGTGAGCTATGATCGCACCACAGCACTCCAGCCTCAGGCATATCGCAAGACTGTCCCTAAAACAACAAAAACAACAACAAAAAGATAGTAGATACAGGATACAATAATTTGTGGCAATTTTGGTGATAAAACTGTTGGCACATTGCAGAACAACTCTTTTCAAACTCTTAATAGATCAACCACCTTTCCAAATAAAATGTTATGTAGAACTCTAATGTAAAAGATTTCAAAGTTAGAATAGAGTTACTTTATAGGTTCAAATCTAGCACAATTACTCTACAATGTTCTGGCCTAATGACATCTAGACATTTGAACCCCAGGTTAATAAACAGCAATTACAGTCTCAGCATCCACTGTACTTGTAACAAAACTTTGTAAAACTTCTAATTAACTACAGATTATTAGGTTTCCAGATAATTCATTTGAAAAACCACTATGGTAGAGGATCTGAAGTACAAACTGACAGATTTTCCCTTAACTCAGTTAAAAATTTGAAGGTTTTTTAGTGTGGGAATGATATAGGATAACACTGCTCTGGAAAGGCTAATTTCCTAAAAGGAACAGGATGAACTAGACGAAATAAAGATCAGAGACAAGGAGACCTCATTATTAGGAGGCTGTTGAAATAGTGCAAAAGGGGTTGAACCATGGTGGAGTAAGAATGAGGTATTCATTAGCATTCTAGTTTAAATTAGAGCTTGATTTTAATTTTACAATGTTAATGATACTATAGCTATTATGACTTCTACATTTAACACATATAATTTTGTTGGTTTTAATCAAATTTTAGTTCTCTGAAAATTAACTGTATGTGGTTGAAAATGTTAATCTGAAAGAGTTTTTTTGTTGTTGTTTGTTTTTGTTTTTGTTTTTCTTTAGAGTTTTAGTTCTTTAGCTCTTGGCTTAGGTCAACTTTTCCAGCATGAGACACACTGGATGTAAATCACATGCCACTATTTAAATGTATAAAAGTATTAATAACTTGGTTTAAGTCCAGACCCTTTATTTTAAATTTCTATTTTCTATTACATGACTTAATATAGACAGGATTGTATTTTTTCTTAAAATCTTTTCTAAAGAGTAGGCTTTCATCTGATACTGAAACCAGAGTTTAGAGAGAAAAGTTTATAATAGCTTTGTTGCAAGGCTCTAAAAATCAAAGGCAAGTATTTCGAATACATAAATAGCTACGTCTAAAGGTTCTATCATACTTTATTTATCAATCATCACCAAGCAAAGTGATATTCCATGTAAGTAAAAATTCCAAAATAATGAATGTTTATCACTTTAGATGCCTTGTTTTTCCATTTCATTCACTTTGAAAATCTTCTAAAATGCATTCCACACTGCCTTGCTGTTGGAACAACAGTATCATTACAAAATTTTCTTAATACTCTTTTTCAAATTTCAGATTCCTTTCTGGGTACTATATAGTCATTTCTGTTTCCAAGGCACCTAATTTCTTCAGATTTCTCACTGGTAACCATTAGTTAGCCTTCACAGAACATTGAAACAATAAACATACAGGAAAGGTTGTTACAATTGCATATAAAGTAAAATTCTCATGCCTGTAATCCCAGCACTCTGGGAGGCCAAGGCTGGTGGATTACTTCAGTTCAGGAGCTGGAGACCTGCCTGGCCAGCATGGCGAAACCCTATTGAGAGGTGACAGCATGCTGGCAGCCCTTGCAGCTCTCGCTCACTCTCGGCGCCTCCTCTGCCTGGGCTCCCACTTTGGCGGCACTTGAGGAGCTCTTCAGCCCACCGCTGCACTGTGGGAGCCCGTTTCTGGGCTGGCCAAGGCCGGAGCTGGCTCCCTCAGCTTCCAGGGAGGTGTGGAGGGAGAGGCGCCAGCGGGAACTGGGGCTGCGCGCTGCGCTTGCAGGCCGACTGGAGTTCCAGGTGGGTGTGGGCTTGGCGGGCCCCACACTCAGAGCAGCCGGCTGGCCCTGCCGCCCCGGGCAATGAGGGGCTTAGCACCCGGGCCAGCGGCTGCGGAGGGTATACTGGGTCCCCCAGCAGTGCCGACCCACCGGCGCCACGCTCGATGTCTCGCTGGGCCTTAGCTGCCTCCCTGTGGGGCAGGGCTCGGGACCTGCAGCCCACCATGCCTGAGCCTCCCCCACTCTGTGGGCTCCTGTGCCAGCCCGAGCCTCCCCGACCAGCGCCGCCTCCTGCTCCATGGCGCCCAGTCCCATCGACCACCCAAGGGCTAAGGAGTGCGGACGCACAGCGCAGGACTGGCAGGCAGCTCCACCTGCGGCCCCGGTGCGTGATCCACTGGGTGAAGCCAGCGGGTGAAGTGTGCCCCTCCCTCCCCCAAACCCCCACCCCCACCACTCCAATGTATTCTAGTCTTCTGGTTACACCAGGAGACCATCTGCTCAGTCAATCTGCCCTCACTACCACTACCACTGCCCAAGTCCACCTGAGGTAGCCATCTGGCCTCTTTCACGTATGTTTCAACACCACTGTACTAAATGATTTCTATAGTCATCTTTAGTCCTGGCACCTTTTGATTCTAGGATTACATATTCAATACCCTTGATGGAGGAAAAAGGAGTCCTGCTTGAGTCAAAATGCTAAATCTTGGAGTTTTGATGTATAAGGATAATTTTATAACTGCTATAACCATTTATGAATAGAGGCTTTAGAAGTTGTTATATGTGTTTTTTTCCTATGTAAAGTACTATTCACTGTTTATTTGCACACCGAGTTAGAATCTCTAAATTAGGGGAACTAACTAGTAGTATGTTTACCTTATTTATTTTGCATATTACCACAAAATATCTACCTACCTCCAGTCTAGGAACAAAATAGGTGCTCCATAAATATTTAATAAGTGAATGGTACAGAGATTCCTATAATAAACACAATCAAACATATTTGTCTGCACAGTAAAGAGTTACTACTGAAAAACTTCTAAATCCTTTAACTGTGGCAGTGTCTGACAGCATAGCGGTCATTTCATTTTGTACTTTTGTTCACTTTTTATGTCAGACCCAAAAAAACATGGCAATAGTTAAAGTCAATGATGAGAATTTATACCTGCTGGTTATGAATCCTCAGAGAGTGGCCATGGAATGTTTCACTTATCTCGGGCTTTATCTCACCCACAAACCTAACTCTGTCTCCTTCCCTCAACTCCCAAAACTTGGTAATTTTCAGCCATTAGTTTATGATATGTGCTAAGATGATTTCTTTCTGTTTATTCTGCTTAGGAACTATGAGATTTATGGATCTGTAGGTTTACAGTTTTCAACAAATATGGAAATTGTGTCTATTCTTTCTGTCCTCTGTTCTCCCTCTTTTTCATTCTGGGTCTCCAGTTACCTATATTATCCCACAGAGTATTGAAGCTTTGTTTCTGTTTTTTAGTTATTATTTTCTCTGTGCTTCATTTTAGATAGCTTCTGTTGCTATAGCTTTAAATCTACTGATCTTTTCTTCTGAAATAAATTACTTACCACTGTTAATTTTATCCAGTGAATTCCTCATTTCAGATATTTAATTTTCATCTCTAGAAGTTCCATTTGTTTCTCTTTTACATTTTCTATTTGTGTCTCATAATTTTTATGTTTTCTTTTATATCCTTGAGGATATGGAGCATATTCATAATAGATATTTTAAAGTTCTTGTCACCAATTTTATCATCTCATTCATTCCTAGGATTGTTTGTCTCTGTTGAGTGACTTTTCCCAGTGCCAAACATTGTGAATTTTAATTTGCTGAGAGCCAGATTTTGTTTAATCCCTTTAAAGATTGTTAAGCTTTGGCCACATTTTAGAACTTTGGTCTTTTGAAGCTTCTTTCTAAGTTATTTTAGGAAAGGTCTAGAATAAAACTTACTCTGGGCAACTTTGGCTCCCTTTCTAAGATATGGGCCCTTCTGTGAAATTTACTGGATGTTTTTTGTATTCAATAAGGCATCTCTACTCTGGCTAATCGGAATTCAAAAACTACCAGTTCTGTGCGAGTTCTGTGAAGTGTTCATCTTACGTAATTTTTCTCTTCCTGGAAGATATTTCTAGTTTTGACTCATGGGACTTCACAGTACTCATGCATATTTGGTGTTCAGCCAAAGAATTATAAGGATCTCTAGCCAGATTTTGGAAGTCTTTCTCCACTTAGTTCCTTTATCTCAGGTACTTTGCCCCACAAATTCTAACTGCTGCAGCCTCCCAAATTGGGATATTTGTCCCCCCAATTCAATGAGATTCCCAGGCTTATTCTGGTTTCCTCATTCCTTTGCTACAGCTTGAAAAGTACCTTCAAACAAAATGCTCCTCATTTGTTTCTTTTTTCAGAGACCATTATCTGCACTGCCTATGGTCCAGGGTCCGTCTTTCGTTTTTTCCTTCCAACTTTTATTTTAGGTTCAGGGGGTACATGTGCAGGTTTGTTACATGGGAGAATTATGTGTTGCTGGGGTTTGGTGTACAAATGATTTAATCACCCAGATACTAAGCATAGTCTCCAACAAGTAGTTTTTTAGTCCTGACCCTTCTCCCACCTTCTACCCTCAAGTAAGCTCCGGTGTCTGTTGTTCCCCTCTTATAAGTTTCCAACTTATAAGTGAGAACGTGCAGTATTTTGTTCCCTTTCCCTGCATTAATTGACTTAGGTTGATGGCATCCAGCTGCATCCATGTTGCTGCAAAGGACATAATTTGATTCTGTTTTATGGCTGCATGGTATTCCGTGGTGTATTGTGCTGCATTTTCTTTTCTTTTCTTTTTCTTTTTTTTTTTTTGAGACGGAGTCTCCCTCTGTCGCCCAGGCTGGAGTGCAGTGGCACGATCTGGGCTCACTGCAAGCTCCGCCTCCTGGGTTCAAGCCATTCTCCTGCCTCAGCCTCCTGAGTAGCTGGGACCACAGGCGCCCGCCACCACGCCTGGCTAATTTTTTTTTGGTATTTTTAGTAGAGACGGGGTTTCACAGTGTTAGCCAGGATGGTCTCGATCTCCTACCCTCGTGATCCGCCCGCCTCCGCCTCCCAAAGTGCTGGGATTACAGGCGTGAGCCACCGCGCCCGGACTGTACTGCATTTTCTTTATCCAGTATACCATTGATGGCCATCTAGATTGATTCCATGTTTTTGCTATTGTAAAATGTGCTGCAATGAACATACATGTGCATATGTCTTTATGGTAAAACGATTTATATTCCTTTAGGTATATAGCCAGTAATGGGATTGCTGGGTCGGAAGGGTAGTTCTGTTTTAAGTTCTTTGAGGACTCTCCAAACTGCTTTCCACTGTGGCTGAACTAATCCAGTTTCTAAAAATAAATATTTTCTATATTTACTCAGTTTTCTAGTTGTTTATGGGTGAAAGTTAATTCTACACTCTGTCACTCCCCCAGGACCAGAAGCAGAAGTCTCCTGGTTTTCAAGCATGACTTCCTATTGTGCTTATGGTTTCACTTCAGTTGCTTTTAACACACAAGATCCTGTCTTACCACTGTGCTTATATGTATACAAAATTAAAACATTCCTGAATAAGTGATTGTTTTTGCTTAGGTTATTGCTTTTCCTATTCTCAAGAGAATCTAAAATATTTTTTGATCTAGATTTTTGACTGGAATATCAAACCACTTTTGAGACAAGAGGCTTTTGTATTTGAGATGGAGAATCAGGTGGAGACAGAATTAGAACTGTTCACTCACAGTTCCAATTATTAGTGGTGGTATCTGCAGATTCAGGCTGCCATAAGAATAACTCAAATCTCAGTGAGAATGAAAGTATGATATTATATAAATTTTTATTATAATTAGTTAATTATAAGATAAGAGAGAAAATTTTCTCTTGTTGGTTGCTTTCTCTTCTAGGTGTTATCTATTACTCTGTTTTCGGTGAAACCCAGGATTATGTGACAGAAAGTTTTTGTACGAAAACTCCTTGAAAATCAGTTTTAAATGTAGCTACAAAGTTAGGCAGTTACTACCATTCCAAATTAGGAAGAAGATGTAGCTGCAGATCTAGTTAGGCAGAAATTATCACTTATTTTACCTTTGAAGATGAGAAATATAGAACTATTACCAAAATTGATCTTAATGTAATAATCATCATGAAGCATTAGTGCACATATAAGTTAATAGCTTTGTTCCATTTGAATCAGAAAATTCACAGATTCTATGTAGTGCCAATAGTGCCAAGATTATATTATATCATTGTTTTAAAATTATTATTCATATCTCTATAATACAATTCAACCGGAAAAAAAATGATTATTTTTTTAGAGTCAGGGTCTTGTTCTGTCACCCAAACCGGAGTGCAATAGCACAATCAAAGCTCAATGCAGTCTCAAACTCCTGGCTCAAGTGATCCTCCCACCTCAGTCTCCCAAGTAGCTGGAATTACAGGTGCACGCCACCAAGCTCGGTTAAAATTTTTTATTTTTATTTTAGTAGAAATGGGGCTTTACTATGTTGCCCAGGCTGGAAAAAAAATGATTTTTATGTGCAGAATTAAGATATGCTGTGTGCCCTAGAGGAAGAAGAATACCCAAGTGATTTTTGGTGCTGACCTAAACCTTTATTCAAGAACACTCACCGTTTAATAATAATGTTTTACTGTATACATTTGTAAGTACATAAACCACATTTTAAAAAATGCTCATCTATTCCTAAAAATCATCCTAAGTAAAGTTACTAATTGAATCAGGTAAACAGCAAAGACCTTTTTGTGACATATTTCAGAGTGAAATACCCATGACTTTTAACTTTAAACATTTCGCAGCATAAACAGTGGTAAGTTTGCCTTAGACCGTTTGGAAAATTGCCTGGAAAGAGTTTGGGTCTTAGAATTTTGCTTCAACGTGAGATCTGTGAATTGGAGAGCTGTGAAACACTGTGCAGAGAGGCACCAACACTTTCCCGCCCCCTTTATAGTTAGTTGTAGGACTTCCTTGTAACAATACCCCTTTTGAAAACACTATTACAATAGATGATAGTGCATTGATTCAGTCACATTTCTAGTCTTTTGTAGTACAGTTAAAGATTGTATTGTTTTCTTGACCAAGCTAAAATAAAACAGATGCAAGTAAATCAGACAAAGATGTGAATTTGGCATATGAGTGGACACGGTAGAATTAATATTTATTCCTTATTGTTTAGTTAAGCAGTGTTAAACATATTCAGTTAATATGAACAAGGGGGTAATGCTTTCATAGTAAAAACTGCTAAATTTTGTAAATTTTGAAATTTAATAACTTAAACATTTGAAAAAGAGAGTAATGGACAGAAACATGATACTAAAATCTGGAACATCTACTAAAGAGTAGAATAGTTCATACACTGAATCACTCATTCAACAAATACCTGTGAATGCTCTCTGTGTGTGTGTGTGTGTGTGTGTGTAATTATAAATATTTTTGTGCTAAGTGGTATGGGGAATGCAAATTATATTAGGTCAAAGTACAGCCATCACCAGTCTAATATTCACTGTGATGGGAAAATAAGACACTATTAGTGCACAACAAAGTGGAATTTATTTATTTATTTATTTTTAAATTTGTACAGATTCAGGAGGTACATGTGCAGGTTTGTTACTTGGATATATTTCGCAGTGGTGGACTTTGGGCTCAGTCTCCTGCCTTTTGGAGTTGGAAGTGTTTAAATGTTAAACTCTTCTGGAAACACCCTCACAGACAGACCCTGAAATAATGTTTTACCAGCTATCTGAGCATCCCTTAGCCCACTCAAGTTGACACATAAAATTAACCATCACAAATGTTTTCAAAGGAGAAAAAACTAAATTTTAGCTGAAGAAAGACAAAAAGACGAAATTGGTTCTTAGGTCTACGGATTGTGATGATCTCGCTTTGCAAAAACATCTGGATATACTATGAGATCATGCTGGAAAATCCTCAGATTAGTTCTCAAGAATCTATGAGAGTTTAAATAGGAAGCAAATACTATTTTCATTTTAAGAAGGTATTTATTTTTCTTTTTAAAAAATATATTCTGGATAAATTTTTTAATATTGATGTCATAACCAAAATTTTACCAGGGTATATCATATTCTGTTTTGTCAGTTGCGCTTTTATTTTTAACTAGATACTAAAATGTGAGTAAACAAAATCTCAACTAAAGTTGATTTCTTCAGTTTTTTTTTCTATTTCAAAACAATTTTAAACGGAAAATTATGATAAATTTAGAGATATAATAATGTTAATAAAATTACCCAATATAAAGCCAGGTGCAGTGGCTCACGCCTGTAATCCCAGCACTTTGGGAGGCTGAAGCGGGTGGATTACTTGAAGTCAGGAGTTTGAGACCACCCTGGCCAAGATGGCAAAAGTCCATCTGTAGTAAAAATACAAAAATTAGCTCGGCATGCTGGCACATGCCTTAATCCCAGCTACTCAGGAGGCTGAGGCAGGAGATCATTTGAACCCAGTAGGCAGAGGTTGCAGCGAGCCGAGATTGTGCCACTGCACTCCAGCCTGGGCGATGGAGTGAGACTCTGTCTCAAAAACAACAACAACAATATAAATAAACCAATAAAGGAATACGGGATGTCAAATTATTTATTCATAAAATAATTGATTAATATTTGCAATAAAGGCAGGCAATCATTTAAGAAATATATCTTGATTTGTTTTACTAACTGATGGAGAATGTTCTTTCTTATTATCTTTTCCAAACAATACTTTATGTCACCATGGAGAAACAGCATGATTCACCAACAATTCAGTACGGTTTTTTTCAGGTTCTCTGTGTAATAGTTTTAGACCTTTTCAATTAAAACAGTTGAAATTCTTGCATGTAAAGTATGCTTTAAAATATTTCTCTTTCTGAATCTTGCTACCTAATAGCAAATGTAACTTTATAAGATATAATTTTAATCAATGCTCACCAATCAGGAATTGTTAATTTTTCCAATTTGCTATATATGCTGAAGAACGAGGGAATTTAGTCTTTTGAATGAAAAAAATTGCTTTCTTAAAAAGTCGGAGTAGATGATATTCTGTTTACTACATGAATAATACATATACAAATATGATAAAATAACATGATAAATATGACAAATATTTCATAAATAATATGAAAATTGTGATAAAATAATATAATATAAAATATAAAATATGTGTGGTAAATGATAGATCATATGTACAAATTGTCTATAGTTTTGAAAGGTGTTTATTATATTTGACTTTTATAAATTTTTTTTTCAATAATATGCTATGAATTTGAAATGAATAAGCCTCTTTGTATGTGCCAATCATGTATGTAACTATCATTTCTAAAGTGGAAATAATTTGGGTTTCTAGTTATATTTAAGGAGTTTTTACAAAATTTTGAAAGAATCCCCAAGTGTTTTCCTGAACTTTATCAAGAAACAGTAATCCAAAGTTAATTACGTGCAAGGCAAAGAACTATGTTCCAGTTTACATGCGATCAAATAATCAATAACTTAGAGGTGATTTATTTTAAATCCCCTCATTTTACAACTGTAAAGCTAAAGTCAAGAAAGGTTTGGTAATTTTTTTTTGTATTTAAAAGTTTAAACCTATAGAAGAGTTGAAGTAATAGTATAATGAACAACCATATAATCTTCAGTGTTTGATAACATTTTGACAAATTTCTTTGTTCTCTTTTCCTCACACACACGTGCATATATATGTATGTTGAATTTTTTGTTTAATTACTTGCTGTTAAACATCATGATACTTTACCTCTAAATGTTTTAAAATATACCTGTTAAGTAGGACATTTTCCTACAAAAGCACATTACTATTATTACCTCCAAAATTACTTAGTGTAATTCAGTTATAACATCTAATGTATCATTCATGTTCAGATTTTTGTCTCCAACATGTCTTTTATAATGTTTTTCTCTTTATACTGGGTTTCAATCAAAGTTCATTCATTACACTTGGTTAAGAATCACTGGAATCTTTTAATTTAAAACAATTCCTATTCTTTTTAGTTTTTGTTTTTAATGATACTGAATTTTGTGAGAGTCCAAGCCAGTTGTCTTATACAATGCCCCCATTTGGATTTGCTTGATTGTTTCTTTATGATCAGATGCAAGTTAACATTTTTGGCACAAATATTAGGCAATTAGTTGACACTAGATAGTTCTTATTGCATCAATGAGGAATCACATAAAGTTACATTGTCTTACTTTTGGTGATCCTAAATTATATCACTCAATTAATGGAGTCATCTCAAGATCTCTTCATTATAGGGTCTATTTTCCCTTTGTAATTTAAAAAAGTTATCTGTGATATGATATTTTTAGACTGTGTGAATATTCTGTTCTCTAATAAACTTTCACCAATTGGTTTGCAAATCTCTGATATTCTTGTCTAAGTTACATATTACTTTGGGGGTTGTATAATGATGATGTTTTAACTCTATAATTCTATATTTATTGTTAACATTCCTCTCTACGAAAGACAACTCCTTTTCTTGAGGCATCTTTATTTCCTTGTCCTTTCCCATCATTGTCAAGGATCACTTCAGCACAACTGTCTCCTTTCTAGAGAGCCTCGTCTCACTCCTCACCTTTAATATGGCAAATGCTCTAGTCTTCATCCATGCACCAACATCTACCATCCTGGCCATTTCAGACATGCCTTGAAAGCCACTCAGTCCCATTGGCTCTGAAGGGCTCTCATGGCTTCATGGCTTCCAGGTCCTCGTGGCTCTGAAGGACTGAGGAATGACTGGACGCGAGAGGTCCAGAAGAAAGGGTTTAGACTCAACCAAGACACAGTTTAATGAAACTGAAGTTTGGGTAGTAGGATTAAGGCTGACGGACAGATTATTTATTTACACTTTTAGTGAACAATTTCAAAAATAAGAAAAGCAGTAAAATAGTAAAATAAACCCTCAAATACCCATCATTCAATTTCGACAACTTTTAATATTTTGCCAATTTTATTGGATCTATTTTTCACTCTATTTTTTGTTGTCTAATGAAAATCCTATGCATGATGTCTTTCTATTCTTATGTATGTCAGTATTTATTAAACTGATAGGGTTTGTGTTATGCAGAATTCCAAGATCGTCCCCCTAGATTCCTGGACCCTAGAGTACACACATTTTATCCCAGTCATTCAGTCAAACAGTAATGTAGGCACTGCTCTAAAGAATTTTGCAAAAGTAATTAAGAACCTCAATCGATTGACCTTAACGTAGGAAGATAATCTGGGTGGGCCTGGCCTAATCATATGAGCCCTTTAAATCTCAGTCTAGAGGTCAGAGACAGAGGAAGTCAGAGATGTAATACATGAGGGGGATTCAACATGCAAGACATTCTCCATTACTATTAATAGCTTGAAGATAGAGGGGGCCAAGTGGCAAAGAATGAGTCCTCTAGGAGCTGAGAGTCGCTCTGGTCAACAGCAAGTAACAAAATGAGAACTTCAGTCCTAAAAGCATAGAGAACTGAATTTTGTCCACACCCTATATGAAATTGGACCCTAATCCTCAGATAGGAGTAGCAACCCCTAATGTTGCCTTGTGTTCAACAGTTTAAGATCCTGATAAGAGAACTCAGCCAAGATTCCTGATCCATAGAAAGTGGAGAAAATAAATTTGAATTTTTTCAAGTTCCTAAATTTATGGTATTTTCAAAACTATAGAAAACTAACAGAATTATAATAAAACTATATATTTGTGTATATAAAATAAAATAAAACTGTAGCAAACTAATTTTTAAGAAATATCACCACCATACCATCATCACACCTAACAAAATTAACAATCATTACTGGGGAAAAGACAGTCTTTTCAATAAATGGTACTGGGAAAACTGGATATCCATATGCAGAGAATGAAACTAGACCCCATATCTCTTGCCACACACAAAAATCAAATCAAAGTGGATTAAAGACTTAAATCTAGGATGTCAAACTGTGAAACTACAAGAAAACATTGGGGAAACACTACAGGACATTGGTCTGAGCAAAGATTTATTGAGCAATACTCCACAAGCACAGGCAATCAGAGCAAAAATGGACAAATGAGATCACATCAAGTGTAAAAGCTGCACAGCAAAGGATACAATCAACAAAATGAAGAGACAACCCACAGAATGGGAGGAAATATTTGCAAACTACCCATCTGACAATGGATAAAAAACCAGAATATATAAGGAGCTCAAACAACTCCATAGGAAAAAATCTGATTACCTGATCAAAAAACAGTCAAAAGATTTGAATAGACATTTCTCAAAAGAAGACATAGATTGATGGGCATTTGGGTTGGTTCCAAGTCTATGCGGCACATATACACCATGGAATACTCTGCAGCCATCAGAAAGGATGAGTTCATGTCCTTTGCAGGGACATGGATGAAGCTGGAAATCATTCTCAGCAAACTAACACAGGAACAGAAAACCAAAACCACATCTTCACTCATAAGTGGGAGTTGAATAATGAGAACACACGGACACAGGAAGGGGAACATCACACACCGGGGCCTGTCAGGGAGTTGGGGGGTTAGGGGAGGGATAGCATTAGGAGAAATACCTAATGTAGATTACGGGTTGATGGGTGCAGCAAACCACCACGGCATGTGTATACTTATGTAACAAACCTGCATGTTCTGCACATGTATCCCAGAACTTAAAGGAAAAAAAAAAGCTGAGATACAACCTTGGAAAAAAAAAGAAGACATACAAATGGCAAATAGACATATGAAAAGGTGTTCAACATCATTGATCATCAGAGAAATGCAAATCAAAACCACAGTGAAATATTATCTCAGTCCAGTTAAAATGGCTTACATACAAAGGACAGGCAATAACAAATGCTCCAGAGGATGCAAAGAAAAGGGAACCCTTGTACACTGTTGGTGGAAATGTAATTAGCACAACCACTATGGGGAACAGTGTGGAAGTTGAGCTAAAAATTGAGCTACAATATGATCCAGCAATCCCACTGCTGGGTATATACCCCAAAGAAAGGAAATCAGTATATCAAAGAGATATCTGCACTCCCATATTTGTTGCAGCACTGTATACAATAGCTAAACTTTGGAAGCATGTAAGTGTCCATCAGCAGATGAATGGATAAAGAAAATGTGGTGCATATACACAATAGAGTATTATTCAGCCATAAAAAAGAATGAGATCATTCAATTAATGGAGTGATGTCAAGATCTCTTCATTATAAAGGTCTATTTTCTCTTTCTAATTTAAAAAAGTTATCTCTAATATGATATTTTAAAACTGTGTGAATATTCTGTTCTCTAATAAACTTTCACTAATTGGTTTGCAAATCTCTGATATTCTTGTCTAAGTTACATATTACTTTGGGGGTTGCATAATGATGATGTTTTAACTCTGTAATTCTATATTTATTGTTAACATTCCTCTCTATGAAAGACAGCTCCTCTTTTTCAGGCATCTTTATTTCCTTGTCCTTTCCCATCATTATGTTCCTTCCCATCATAACATTATGTTAACATTATGTTAAGTAAATAAGCCAGACATAGAAAGACAAACATCACATGTTCTCACTTACTTGTGGGATCTAAAAACCAAAACAATTGAACTTACGGAAATAGAGAATAGGATTGTTCCAGGGGCAGGGAATCATAGTAAAGGGCTGGAGGGGAAGTGGGGATGGTTAATGGGTACCAAAAAAATAGAAAGAGAATGAATAAGACCTGCTATTTGATACCACAATAGGGTTACTGTAGTCAATAATAACTTAATTGTACATTTTAAAATAACTTAAAGAGTGTAATTGGATTATTTGTAACTCACAGGATAAATGCTTGAGAAGATACTTACCCCATTCTCCACTGTGTGCTTATTTCACGTTGCATGTTTGTATCAAAACATCTCATATAACCCATAAATATATATAACTACTGTATACCCACAAAATTTTTTAAATAATTTAACAAAAAAATGAGAAAACAATCATTGCTTACTATGTTTGATCTTTGAGGGTTTTTAAAAGACATAATAATCATGGCTGCTGTTTTATTTGTTAAGTAGGCTTTTATGAACCTGTCAGGAAAGTTAACAACATCATATAACCTTATAATTATGAGAGAGCAAATTCAAACAACTAACATGCAAATAAACTTTTGGATCACATCCCAAGAAAACTTGTAGTCTGTCTGTATTTCTCAAATTAATTAGTTGAAGAGTTGTAATCAAATGACTGTGGAGACCAAATTACTTAGAACATGTTAAATCATGTCATAGTTAACGTCTCCTCTTTGATGAGTCTCTGCCATTTTAAATAATTCCAATGAGTCACTTATTCTAAAAGTTGAGTATGTATCATTTGCATTGCATATTACTTATTCTCGCAAAGATGTTTTCCCTTTCCAGTCCCTTTTATAATATTCCCAGTGCAACCACCTCTCTTCTTGCACTTCAAGATTTGGTTTTGTAAATAAACTATATAAAGAATAAAATACTGAATGATGATATACCCAAGAGTTAATGATTTTTCATTCTGAGATGTTAGTTATATCACTTTCTGAACTTAACTCTATTTAGAATTTTGTTTCCAAATTAAAAACAAGCTGGTCATTTTCTAAATATTCTGCAGCTTCTGACATCAATTCCTTAGTGAGTTTTGATTTCTTGATGATTCTCAGTACCATGTTCACTGGATATTTGTCTGAGATTTTGATTATATATATCCCCGAAATCTTCATTTTCCAAACGAACTTTCTTAAGTACTATAGCTCCTACCCTAATGACCTCCTCCAGATCTTATCTCTTTTTAGAAACTTTCCCAGGTTTTGTGGAAAGAAATTACTGATGCATTTCACTCACTTTTAGTATAACAACCACTAATACATGCCTCCTGAAGTCACATAATTACTGATTTCCAAGCTTGTTTCTTGCAAGCTGTGGCCTATTCTGGTTTGGAGCAAATATTTTGCGTGTTTTTGTTGATAATTATAGAAACCATAGCAGTAGAAATTGCTTTGAACATGGAGCAATCAGCATAGCCACAAAAGGTTGGCTTGCTGCTAAAAGATTTAAATCAGTAGTTTACATTTGCAGGTCACAGTTTTTACAAAAGTTCTTCAAATCATACATCCAAATCATTCAGTAGCCTGGCTATGTAAGTTTTCAAAGGATATGTGTAACTATTGTTCAAAAATATGCAAGTGATGCTGTGAATAATAATTTTATATGTCACTAAAATATAGTAGCTTTGTCATTAGCATATTTCCTGTCTGTAAGTAATAGAAATAGAAAGGTGGTTATATAGGATTTTGTATTTTTATATAATCCTACTTTTGAAAAATAATCTCTCTCTAATCTGTATCTATAGAAGATAGATAATAGAAAGATATAGTCATGCATCTTTTAATGGTGGAGATACCATCTGAGAAATGCATTGTTAGATGTTTTGTCTTGTGTGAGCATCAGAGAGTGTACTTACACAAACCTAGACAGTATAGCCTACTACACACTTAGGCTATACGGTATAACCTATTGCTCCTAGGCTACAAACTTGTACAGCATGTTACTGTACTGAATACTGTAGGCAATTGTAACATGAGCTAAACATTTGTGTGTCTAAATATGTGTAAACATGGAAAAGGTACAGCGAAAATACAGTATTTTAATCTCATCGGAACACCATTGTATACGTGGTCCATTATTGTTATGTGATGCGTTTATATACACGTACATGTGAATCTGGAAGGATGTACATCAAAATTGAATAGTAATAATTCCCAGCTGATTGTAATAAAGAATGATCTTTATTTTCCTCCTCACAGTTTTTTTATTTTCTAAACTTTTATGATGATCATATATTGCTTCTACAACTCCCATCCACCAAAAAACTATATCTATAGTGTACGTATACATATATATATACACACACATATTTTGTATGTATATCTACAGAAAAAGTATTTTCAAAAAGCAAAAGTTTATCATGTCCTGACCTTCAAGAAACCTTTAAAACTACTGATTTACTTAAGAACACAAAATAAGGTCTTAGTTTCCCTAGTGTGTGCCAAGTATTTGAACTTTGATATTTTTGTGAGTTTTTAGTCACTGTGAAACATGTGAAGCTTTCTAAAAGCTGTGTAACTGCTGGTAGTTGGCTTTTGGGAAGAACAGATACATTAAGGTCCAATTTATAAATGTTTTATTATAAAACAGTACCTTGAAAAGCTCCAGTATGATTATCGAGGGCTCAGTCTGTAGTGACCACATGGGTATCTATACTTGCCATCAACTGTCAGAACTAGTCTTCAATGTCAAAGAGTTATTTCTATTGATACAGACCACTACCTCCAAAAACCAGAGACTAAATTCTTCCTAAGAAATACTGCTTCTCTTATTGATGATTAACAGTTCCACAACTGTGGATTCCACATTTTCAAATATGTATCTCATCATAACTACAAAGAAAAAGCAAATAAATGAAGCCAATGTATCGTTTTATGAGACCTCCCAACACTAATTGCTCCATTGTTCCCTGGCGCCCTTGTTATAAAAGTGGCTGCAACTATCTCATTTGCTGAGGCCACCACTGATGGCTGTTGCATTACCTTCTCCATGGCTAGACATAGCCAGTACCCAGCAACTTCCCTCTTGGGACTTTTTTCTGACCTGCCCCCCATTTAGAAACATATTCTTCTCTTGTACTGGTTTCATGCTGTTGAAGGAAAACATATCCTTTTTTTGTTTCACTATAGAAATAATAAACATAGCCCTCATCCAGTTGGCAGAAACAAAAAAATGTTTACCTAACTATATAAAATGCCTCTGCTCAGGAATTTGAAATGTTCTTACAGAAAAGGGTGTTTTTCACAAAAAAAGTTTTCTGTTTATGTAATCCATTTGCTAGGACATAAAGACTCTTGGAACTTACAATATCATTTGATTAAAATTGTAATGAATGTCCCAGAAGAAGTATTATATCTTTAAATAATTTCACATTTATAAACAAATAGAAAGAAAATGGAGTGTTGATCAGAAAATTTTAATTTAAAAAGTTATTAAAAGATGTTAAATAGATTAAAAATGGAAGACTATTTTTAAAGAATTTTATTTTATATTATTTATCCAAGAAGATTAGAAAGACTATTATTTGTATTTTATAATTCACTAGTTACATTAAACAATTTTTTTTTCAGTACCTAATATGCCAAAGAACTGAGCTGAGACAACAACAAAATGAAGCATACTTCCCTCCTTTGGAGCAGAGAGTAGATAGTATATTTTCCTGACTCTAAGACTTTGTGTTCCTGTTTGAACATGTCTCAAACCAGGATTGGTCTTTTAGTTAATGAATACATTTGAAAAAGTATTATTAATTATTCATGCATCTTACATTTGACTCCAGTCTTCTACTGTCCCTGATGATCTAGAAGCAGAAATCAGAAAGCCGATGCCACTTAATGCTGTGGGGATGTTCCAAATCCTATCAGGGACAAAAGAATGGGTGAGCTAGGTCTTGAGAGAATCCTGCTCTGCATGAGTTATTTCTATGGCTGCTGCATTCTAAATGACTAAGCATTTCTGACCCTGAAGAACCTGGCATGTGTCCTTATGACTCCATGTGAGAGGATTATAGAGAAAGGCATTATAGAGAAAGGGATATCAGGAAAGATTTAAAGATACTGGAGCTGTCAGATTATTTTTATAAAAGCATTGTTTTGCTTCCATTATTTCTTTGTTCAAAAAATATCAAATATCCAGCCTGAGCAACATAGTGAGACCCGTATCTCAACAAATAAATAAACAAATAAATAAATAAGCCTGGCATGATGTTGCATGCTTGTAGTCCCAGCTACTTGGGAGGCAGAGGCAAGAGGATTGCTTGAGCCTGAGAGGTTGAGGCTACAGTGAACAATGATCATGCCATTGAGAACTGAATTTTTAATTATATTTAATTTTAATCAATTAAATTTAAATTTAAAAAGGGAAACTGATTTTCTATATTGCTGCATATTTGAATGGTAACATTTTTTATATATTGGGTTAAATAAAATATTTTATTAAAATTTATTTCACCTCTCTCTTTAAGGTAGAGACTAGAATATTTTTAATGATATGTATGGCTTGCATTATGTTTTTCTTAGACAATGCTAGTCTAAGGACAATAAAAAAGCCTGCTTTTCTTGACATTCTACACTTCAAATAAAACATTCCCTTTCCTCCAGATTTCCTCCCTGTTATAAAAGACTTTTGGTTGCAAGTGACAGAAGTTTAATTCAAACTGGTTATAGAAAAAAGAAAGAATTTATTGGCTTAGTTAATGAAAACAAGCTGAAGAGGGATTCAGGCATAGTTGGAGTCACAGACTCTGATGATGTCATCAGAACTCTCTTCCTCTTCTCACTTTCCCTCAGGTCTGCTTTCCTCTCTGTTGGCTTCATTCTTTTACTGGTTTTCTCCTCACAGTAGTCCCCAGTTTTAGGCTTATATAATTCTTACAGCTAGCCAATCCCAGCAAAAGCAGAGCTTAAAATTTCCATAAGTAAGTCTTATTGGCTGGCTTGAATTACACGCTCCTCTTTGAACCAATCACTGTGTCAAAGGAAAACAATTAAACTTATTTCCCAGACATTGGTCATATGCTTACACCAATGTTGGTGTAGGAGGAAATTGATGCCACTCACCTCACATGCAGTGATACCAAAGAAAGGCCTGTTCCTCAGAGAAAAATCGTGACAACTTGTCACCAGAAGAAAGAGAATCATTAATGGGTAGGAAAAAGCACAGACACCCAAAAAAGCTGATTGTTCACACTAGAAGTTTTTTCTTCTTCTTCGGAAGACATATAAGACACCTGGTCAACGTAATGAAACCCTATCTCTACTAAAATACAAAAATTAACCAGGCGTGGTGGTGGGCGCCTGTAATCCCAGCTACTCGGGAGGCTGAGGCAGGAAGATCGCTTGAACCCAGGAGGCGGAGGTTGCAGTTAGCCGAGGTCGCGCCATTGCACTCTAGCCTAGGCTACAAGAGTGAAATTCAGTCTCAAAAAAAAAAAAAAAAAAGACACTGTTCCTTACAACACCCTTCATTTTCTGAAGCCCCTTTCCCTCTGGCTTCATCTGTTGTGCTCCTTCACCACCCCATTCCCAACCCTTCCAGTTTATGCCTCCCAAATAGGATACTACATGTAGCTCCGTGAATATGATTCTGTTTCTCTGACTTTCATGCCTTTTCCAATTTGTCCCCTCCCCTTTCAAACACCCATGAAGTCCTACTCATCCTCAAGTGTCAATTCAATCATTACACTTTCTGAGCCAATTCTTGATTTGGCTAGCCTAGGACATGTTCTGTAACTCTCCTTTGTGTTTCCTCTGAAACGGTACACCTTCTAGCAGATCAGTTTCCAATTAAAGTGTATAATTTAATTGTATGAAGGGACTAATGTATATTTTTTTTAACCTTGCTTTTTCCCCTTTAGAACCTTGCTTTCTTGCTCAGGCTGGACTTGAACTCCCAGGTTCAAGTGATCCCCCTGCTTCAGCTTCCCGAGTAGCTAGGGCTACAGGTACACACCACTGTGCCCAACGAGGGCTAATGTAAATCTTGAGCAATGTCTGCTTGAAGTGGTATATTTTAAATGATCGATTTCATATAGTTTAATGAAGGGAGTATTTAGAGGAGTTGCCATGATTAGTAGTAAATGAGGTATGGCAGAGATGAGCAATGGTGGAAATTGCTAATTGGATTACCACCCCTAGACCTGAAAGGCAAGGAAGAATCATGATATTGGAACCTAGTAATAGCTAATAGCTGAGACTGAGAAAGACAGAGAGTAGCTGTGGCTGTAGGTGGAGGGATACAGACACTTCCAAAACCATGCCCTGGCAGCATAAAGGAGATACAAATAAGCACTCCAAATTCTCTCTTCTCTATATCATGCTGATCCATCCACTAGCCAAAGTTAGCTGGAATTTATTTGTATTCCCAGTCCCTATCATAACTCCCTACATATAGCAGATACAAAGTATTGAATGAATGACTCTCCATAAATCTCCTATATTCCTAGTTTTTTAAAGTTCATTTTTCTTAGTAAACACAATGTAATATAAATGTACAACTAGAAGTGATTTGTTAACCTTTGCTATGTTTTCAAATAAATATATTCAAAAATTAGAAGAATATTTTTGTCCAACTATTCATTCACAAATTAGGTTTGAAAATGCTCATCACCATCGTTCTCAGGAAACATGGTCTTCTTGGCCCTGTATCTATGATATTCAATTAATCCTCACAGTACCCCAGTGGAGTTAGTATTATCATCCACTTTTATATGTAAGGAAACTAAGGGTCAGAGATACTTGAAAATAATCAGACTATGCTTTCCTCTTCAATTCTTTAACTGCACAAAAAAAAAGAATGTTAAAATATTTAAGCCATTCTCCTAATAAGTAAAAAACAAAATCAGTGAACCAGAAATATTTCTGTCACCACTGAGCTATGAAAAGAGCAGTTGAAATATTGCTACTTCAGTAGTTTTAAAGTGGCCATGAAAATATACCTTGAGAAAGAAATAGTGGTTAAAACCATAAATATATTTATTTTATTCTACTTGAAATCTGTTTCCAGGGACATATGCACAGATGCTTATTTTCTTCTATGTGATAGGCGCATAATAGCAAAATTTACAAAAAAAGAAGAAAAAGAAGAAGAAAGCCAATTTAGGACTAAAATGGTAAATGTGAATGAAAATAATGGGAAATATGAAAACTTTAATATTTTTCTAATCTGCATGGTTTTTGAAATTTCTTTGGAAGGTATTTTGAAAGTTCTAAATGCAAAATGTGATTATTACTATATTGTTACCTTTATCAAAATATCCTTTCATAAGAAAATAGTGCCCGAATTGTATTTAAAAAGAAGGTATTTTTGTGTATTAGATATATTAATCATAAACTATTTTTAATGCAATATATGATGTAACATGTTCATATATATTATAAACTCCTAACACATGTTTAAATATATTTTTTCTTGCAATTATGTACTGCTTGGCACATAGAAGAAACTAACAATGTGTTGACTGAGTTTATTCCAAATGCTATTAATAACCCAATAGCAATAAGCACTACTAAGGTTTAGATGGTGATCTCAAAAATCCCTGTCTACCAAAAGCAACGAAGGTTCTTTAGAGAAATGGGTGATTTCAGTTCTGGAGCAAGAAATACACAAAATGAACCTGGCTATCTTGTGCCAGAAATCAAAGACATTATCAGAGAATATTAGGGTCATCTCAAGAGGTTACCATAGCCAGCACGAAAAGCCCTAAAATGGAGGGTGGGGAGAATGGACCATCACCAAAAAAGAAAAATTATTGCAATGCATTCAAACAGAATGTACTTATAATCCTACATATCAATAAAAAGCTGACAATTATGCAATAAAGAAATGTTTGGTCCTGGTATTAGGTGATCAGGTAAAAAAAATAATAATGAGATAAAATAAAAAGAAAAGTTTGGAATGAATTAACAGGTAGTTCACAAAACTGGAATTGTAAAGGAGGATACAACATTAATATGTGTTCAATATCCACAGTAATCAGGGAAAAGCAAAATAAAAATATTAAGACTCCATTTTCTTGTCCATCAGATTGGCAAATCTTTAAAAGTTTAATTAAAGCAAATACTGGCAATCGCATAAAAAAACAGGACATGCTGGAGATTCAAACCTTTTTTGACTGGGCCATTTGGCAGTGACAATTAACATTTTAAATGTATATGCCTTCTGACCTAACAATTCTACTTTCCTGTATCTACCTCAGATAAAGACTTGTACTACTTTTAAAGAGACATTTAAAATGCTCAACTGATCACATTATTTTTAGCTGTGAAGAGTAACACAAATTCAATCAGTGAGGGAATTAGATATATATGAATCAGTTCAAAAGTATGTCTTGGGATACCTTCAAGCTACATTAAGCTTTTTAAAAGTCACAGTGAAGAACATACGGTGTGATGTTATTTACATTAAAACCCCACAAAATTATTTAACTCCTTATGTGTCTTACAGGTAATTATATAGGAAATAGTTAAGCAAGTATACACATCAAACTGATAGTATTACTTATTTCTAGGGAGAAGAATCATGTTAGAGGGAATTAAAATGGACTTTTGCTTTAACTGTATTTTTAATACTATAAACATAAGAAAGTGTTTAAGTAGTCTTTGTTTTATACTTCCAGTAACCGTATTAGGGGGTCATTTAAGGCCCCATTTACAGGTGAGGAAATAGGGCTCAAAAATATTGCCTGACCTGCTGAAGTTTAAACAATAGTAGAATTGAAAAATTAATTGAGGCTTATCTTAGGGCCTCTATGCAGACTCTTTTCTGTACATTGCAAGTAGAAATGATTTTATATTTTGCATTGGTGAAAACTTTTCTAGGGAGGTAACTGGGTTGGAAACAGAGATTTGGGAGCAATCAGTATTTGCCAATTAAAACCATGCAAGGATAGTGAGATTGTCGGGTAAGGAGAGCAAGCCCAGGACAGAATCCTGAGAAGTGGCAACATTTACTAGAGGAACAGAGTTAAAGACTCATAAATAAATCAGAGAAGTTGCTACATAATCAGAAGGTGAGAGTGAAGTCAAGAGCTGAAAGACAGATAACACTTCCTGGAGGAGGAAGTGGTCAACATTGGCGTGTGCCGAAAACAGGTCAAGTAAGAGGGCTTTTGGATTTTGGATTTGGTAACAGGGAGATCACTGGTGATTTTGGCAAGAGTCTTGATAAATAGGAGGAAGCAGAAACCCATGCAGGAGGAAGAAATGTGAGAAAGATAGGTGGACTTAGTATGGTGGTTCCTCAAAAAGTATAAAATTACAGTATGATTCAATTCCACTTCTGGGTGTATATACAAAAAAAAAATGAAAGCAAAGATTCAAACAGATATTTGCACACCCATGTTTATAGCAGCATTATTCTCAATAGCCAAAGATAGAAACAACTCAAGTGTCCATCATCTGATAAATAGGAAACAAATGTGGTATATACATACAATAGAATATTATTCAGCTTTAAGAAGGAAGGAAATTCTGACACATGCTGCAACTCTGATGAACCTAAGTGAAATAAGCCAGACACAAATGGACAAATGTCATATGGTTCCATTCATATGAAGTACCTAGAGTAATCACATTCATAGAGATAGAAAGTAGAATGGTGGTTGCCAGGTTGAGGGCAGGAAGGAATGTTCAGTTATTGTTTAATAGGTACAGAGTTTCATTCTAGAAGAATGAGAAAGTTCTGGAGATAGATGGTGGTGATGGTTGCCTAACAGTGTGAATGTACTTAATGCCTCTGAACTGTACATTTAAAAATGGTTCAAATGGTAAATTTTGTTAAATATATTCTACCATACACACATACAAAAAAGATATAAGGGCTCAAGTCAATGTGGGCAACTTTCTCAAAAAGTTCTGATGAAGAAAAAGAAAGTAATATGACAAGTCAGTCAGAGGAGGAATTTTTAATATGGAAGAAACTTGAGCATATTTATCAGCCTGGAAGGGATCATTAGAGAAGAAGAGAAGTAGAGATATACATCCACTATTCAGGCAAAAGGTACACAAATATTGAGGAAATACATTAAAATTACAGCAGACATTGAGGACTATGCTTCCAGAGTGTGACTGGGTCTTTGGGGACTGATAAGCCTAGTGTTTTATATAATGATACCCAAATGCAATAATATTTAAAATTTGTCTAAACACATGGAATCTAAGCAATTTTAATCACATCTACAACTTCTCTGTAGGGATTTCCTTATAAGTAGTTCACAAAATAATTCAAATAAAATTTGATATCAATGACATACTGGGGTTTTGTTCGTTTATTTGTTTTTGTTTTTTGTGTGTTTTATGGAGGGGGCAGCTTTCTTCATTTGGTTTATTTAACTTCCTGCAAACTCACATTAAGTATGAGTTTTGGTGAAATGGAAAATATTTCAGTTTCTAATCATCTCCTAATTACTCTTTGTTTGTTTGTTTTTGAGACGGAGTCTCACCCTATGGCCGAGGCTGGAGTGCAGTGGCAGGATCCCGGCTCACTGCAAACTCTGCCTCTCAGGTTCAAGGGATTCTCCTGCCTCAGCCTCCTGAGTAGCTGGGATTACAGGGGCCTTCCAACGTGCCTGGCTAATTTTTGTATTTTTTTTAGTAGAGATGGGGTTTCACCATGTTGGCCAGGCTGATCTCGAACTCCTGATCTCAAGTGATCCACCCACCTCGGCCTCCCAAAGTGCTGGGATTACAGGCGTGAGCCACAGTGCCCAGTCTAAGTACTCTTTAATGCCTCTTTGGACATAAGGTTAAATAAAAAGCAAAGAGTGTGGTGCAGTGACAGCATGATAGCTTCTAAAGTCCAGAAAGTGGTTCTTGCAACATGTGGAGGTTTGCATAATTACTGTATTGCGCTTGCAATCCATCTCCTTCTTCCTCAATGAGCAAGGGAGGTTGGGAGCAATTGCCACACATAAAAAATGAAGCTACACATTGGCTTCTATTATCTGGCAACCTAAACCCATGATAAATATATTTGTATATATCCTTTTATTTGAAGTTGGCAGTAGTACTTGCTTTGATCAACTTTTTTATGTCTTTTTTCAACCATTGTCCCTACTGTGCTTTAAATATTCTCATTTACTACTCCAACCTGTAAGAAACTTAGCCAGCTAAATGTTCAGTTTTGCAGGATCTGCACCTCTGCACCTGTTTTTTACTCTTGTGGCTGAAGTAGTGAAAGACCATAGTTCATGTGTAAGTAACAGTTTCAGTTTTGCAGTGCTTTATCTATATGTAACAGGCAACTATTCATGAGAAAGGAAGTTTGAGACTTGTAGGTAAAAAACCGCTACCCAAATTCCAGGAAAATGTCTGTTTACTGGAGGTTTTTTTTTTTTTTTCTTCCTTTAATAAGATGCCTGTAGTCAGATTACCATTTGGGTCATACTTCAAAGACTTTAAATTAATTAGACTTGTAAAAGCAAGTTTATTCCCATATATCAGCTGGACAGTTTTCTTCTGCATAGAGCAATATTTTCTGTGATCATTGAGCCACACAGGAGATGTTTCCTTATGTAAACGAGCACTACTTAATCAAGTATAGGTTTCTTTTCTTTTCTTTTCTTTTCCTTTTTGAAATGGAGTCTCACTGTGTCTCCCAGCCTGGAGTGCAATGGCCGCGATCTCAGCTCACTGCAACCTCCGCTTCCTGAGTTCAAGCGATTCTCCTGCCTCAGTCTCCTGAGTAAGTGGGATTCAGATGCCTGCCACCATGCCAGGCTAACTTTTGTATTTTTAGTAGAGACGGAGTTTCACCATGTTGGCCAGGCTGGTCTTGAACTCCTGACCTCAGGTAATCCGCCCGCTTCAGCCTCCCAAAGTGCTGGGATTACAGGCGTGAGCCACCGTGCCAGGCCAACTATAGGTTTCAATAGCTTAACTTTTCTAAAATTTGCTTACACATATAAACATGTGTATACTTTAATTATATATGTGTACAGGCACCAATTATAGCCTGTTGCTGTGATTTCAAGTGTAAGCTTTATGAATAATTTTCCATGCCCCATAAAATGGATAAAGCATAATGACTGTTATTTCATAACTTCCTCTTTTGGTGGACTATCCTTTTGCAGAGGAAAAAAAATAATGTAACTAGAGCAGAGAGTTGAGTAGAGAACTGAGCTCTTTGAAGTGCTGGTAGTTTGTCTCAACCCATGAAGCAGCTTAACAAGCAACTATAACTAAGCATAGAGGTAAGAACAGTTATTTGCTATTTTTCATTTTATTATTTGGATTGCTATTTATATAGCAACAGTTTAAATGCTGGCCACATTACAGTGTAGATTAGATAAACCTGATAACTCTTTCAAGTAAGTAACCGACATTTTAAATAAAAAGTTTAATACATTTACAAAGCTTCAGCTTCACATACAAGCTTTTAAAAACCTGGAAAAATTTAAAGTTTTCATTGATCTCCAGATTATTTTACCTGCAAAATAAAACGTTATCTTTCTTGTGTATTTGTAATTTTGCACACAATTTAGTGCTGAAGAGGCATTTGGATTATTAACAAATTTGATAACTTTTCTTCTTTCCCAGCTCTAGATTATTTCTAATATTCTCTCACAGATATACTTTTGTTCATTTTGCATATTATTAGTTGAGCACTTTCCAGAAAAAAAAGCATTCTTACATTTGTTTAAACCCACTGTGAAAATATATTGTATCATTTAAAATATGACATTTCAGTATTATTTTTATATCATCACTTTATGATATTTGTTTAGAAAAATTAATTTGTAGTGTAGACAGCATGAATTAAAATTTTAAATGAAATATGCAAATCTAATTTTTAAAATGTATTGTTTTCTAAATAAGTTTAATTTGTATTTATAATGCTTAAAATATAGTAAGAATGAAAACAAAGTAAGACATTTGGATTGATAATTGGAAATCAAACTAAACTGAAACTGATGTTATTAGTGAAATTCTAAAATAATCTAGATCCTAGAAACTTTTATTCTCATTTGCACTAATCCAGAATAATACCTACACATATTAACTGTATTTAATACAATTGTATTCATAATATAGCAATTTTTAAATCTTCCTTTTAAAAGCTGTTGGTTTCTTTATACTTTGGTAAAAACATTAAGGAGTGTTTAACACAGCTTTGAGAAGAAAAATCTGTTTAAGTGAACTACTCTGGCTATATATACACATATGGAGGTTTGAAGAGTTTGCCTCTGAGCATTTTCATAATTGAATCGTTTTGAGAAAGTTTCATACATCACACATTTACCGTGTGAGATTTGGTAAGTATAAATATCCCAAGACGTATTTGAAGCTTTCTTAATTTGGTTTGAAAAAATTAGACTAATCTCATGGCTTCCAAAAAAGAAAGTCCACACTATCCCTCAATTAATAGATTTAATTTTTGATAAATTTTGGTAAATGGTGCTGTTATTACTGGTTCTAGTATGTTACCTAGTACCTAGTTGGTTTTTTGTTGGTTTGTTTGTTTTACGTATTTTCATGCACTACACCAATAGTTGCTGTCTTCTTATTATAGGGAGAAGGAAAGCAGATTGTTACTGTTACAAACTCAGATGTGAATTGTTGAATCAAATTTGACATACTTAACTCGATGAAAATTTTAAAATTAAGTTGATGGTTGTGAGAAATCCGTTACAATTGTGCTTCTTCATCTTTATCACACACTAATTAAACACAACTGCTTGTCAGGTCTTGGGGCTCAAGCCTGTAGTCCCAGCTACTTTGGAGGCTGAGGCAAGAGAATGGCTTAAGTCAGAAGATCAAGGCTGCAGTGAGCTGTGATTGCACCACTACACTCCAGCCTAAGTGACAGAGCCAGATTCTGTCTCTAAAAATGTAAAAATAAAGAAACCTTAAAAATAAACACAACTACTTCCATCAGAAGTTCAAATGTCCACAATTTTAACTATGAGATATTTTGATATCATGAGCTATTAAGTGTTATATGTAGTATGGTAATATACTAAATAATGGCTAACAATCACAAGGAAACATAGCCCAAGGAAATTACAATATAAGTTGGTCATAAGTGTAATTCAGAACAGCAAATGAAGGCTAAAGCAGCAGAGAAGATACTATCTTTCTGGCAAGAAAGATTTGCTGTTGTTGTTGTTGTCAATAATTAGTAAAGTCTGAATGAACATCCTAGTTCTAGATTATGGAAAATAAGTTTTTAAGTTGTTCTCTCTTTGATAAAATTGTCTTTACATAAGAAAAAAATGAGTGCTCATCTGAGTTTCCATGATAATATTAATGGTAAATAAATATTAACAAATATTTAATATTAATTATTTAATATTATTGTTTATTCATCATAAATATGATAAATAATTTATTACTGGAAAATTTAATTTTGGCTTCTGAGCTGTAGTATATATTTTACTGTGTTTTAGTAGATTATGTTTATGTGACATGATTATGTAAGAAGTTTTCATTGAATCTAATAAAAATTGAGACTGGATGACTGCTGTATATAGTATTGTAAAATTTGGTCTCTGTCTTAATAAGACATAGTTTGATTGTGTGAAGTGGATGATCTTCTTGGGGGTCTATTAAACTATTGGGTTGAGGGTTGATGCTGCTAATCTCACAGTTAAATGGATGTTCTCCTCCTCCTTCACAAGATGACCTTCCCAAAGTTGCTCATCTATAGAAATAGAAAAGAATGATCTGCTTATAGAGGGCTCTATCCCACTCCAACAAATAAACATATATTATTTTTCAAATAATAATTACATTTAGGAATAACAGTGCTATTTGTTTTTGACATAAATTACTGAACTTCCAAAAGAACATTGAAACATTTAGTTTTTGTTTAGTTGTTTTGTTTCCTCTTCTTTTGGCCATTTTCCCATTTGCAAGAATAAAGAGAAGAAAGTTTGTTGCCTGAAAGAAAAATTACAGTTTGGGTGCAAACTCAGAGACATGACCTGTTATTGAAAAACAAAAATCTTTGTATCCCAGATAATGTGGGTCTTTCAGCCATTTAAAAGAAAATTTGTCCACTCCTGTGTTTGTTGACTTTCTATTTATTTTTAATAAATGTAAATTCCAAATGATTGCTATATTTGCATATTCACATATAATTAAAATATGCTAAATAAATAAGAAATTATTATGATTGCAAAAATATGAGCTATGACAGTACATGAGCTCTGTATGATAAAATATGTATCATTTCCATGATACATGAAAAGAAAATACCTTTTACAGATATAAAGAATAAGGGTAAGCCATTTTATATTTCTGAATACTTCCATTTAAAAAAATAAATGAAATGGAATCTAATTTACATATCTGCATTGTAGAAAATAAAACCACTGTTCATTAATTTTTAATCTTTAAAATATAACTTGTTATTTGAGAATTAGTATAGTTCTGTTATTTGTCTGACATCATTGATGCTTTTTATCATTTTTTATTAACTAAAATTAGGCACTTAGATTTAATGTTTTTAAAATTCCTTCCAGTTTTATTTTTATCTTTATATACATTTTCTAAATATAGGTTTTAACTTTTTATTTAATTTTTTTGCTTTTAATATTATGGGGGAAAATACCAGATTTGCATATTTAAATCCAAATTTAAATAAAAATGTCATTAGAATCATTCATTAATATTGCAACCTTGGAAAGCAGATGAAGAATGAAGTTAGTCTATTGGTGTTGCTCCATGAACCAGTATAAAATTTCATATCTCATTATTATTCTACTTTACAGATATTTCATCATGAGCCTTTAGTTTTTTTTTAATATGTAGTGGTTATCACATTCTCAAAATTTTTCTCACCTTGGGAAAAAATAAATTGCAATATGATTTTGAGAAAAATCACCACAGTTGTGATTTTGAAAAAATTAGTAAAATTTTTAAAAGTGTACCTTAATTCAATTTATTTTCTTTTGCACAAGAAAAAAATTTTAAGTAGGTTGCTTTTATTCTCGTTCTATGTGGGTGAATATAGCTGAATTTGAGGAGCAGCAAAAACATTTTCTATGCAATTAGGTGGCCTTCTGAATAAAATACAATCATATATCTGATGGCAGTGAGTTTTCTTAAATGCTCACAGAAACTCTTGTTACACTTCACCTACTTTAAAACATCTTATTTAGAAATAATTGGAAGCTCATATAAGTTGTAAAAATAAAAAAGTATAATGAACCCCTTATATCTTTACCTAGATTTGCTTAAATATTTTATCCCATTTGCTTTATAACGTGCTCTCGTATTTTTCTTTACATTTTTCTATGGTCATAATTTTTTTCTGAACAACTTAAGAGTAAGTCACACATAACAAGGCCTTTCAGTCTGAATTTTCCAAGAATAGAGATAATCTCTTATTTGTTTTTCAAATAAAAATTTTTAAAAAATTATTATTATACTTTAAGTTTTAGGGTACATGTGCACAATGTGCAGGTTAGGTACATATGTATACATGTGCCATGCTGGTGTGCTGCACCCATTAACTTGTCATTTAACATTAGGTATATCTCCTAATGCTATCCCTCCCCACTTCCCCCACCCCACAACAGTCCCCAGAGTGTGATGTTCCCCTTCCTGTGTCCATGTGTTCTCATTGTTCAATTCCCATCTATGAGTGAGAACATGCAGTGTTTGGTTTTTTGTCCTTGCGATAGTTTACTGAGAATGATGATTTCCAATTTCATCCATGTCGCTGCAAAGGACATGAACTCATCATTTTTTATGGCTGCATAGTATTCCATGGTGTATATGTGCCACATTTTCTTAATCCAGTCTATCATTATTGGACATTTGGGTTGGTTCCAAGTCTTTGCTATTGTGAATAGTGCCACAATAAACATATGTGTGCATATGTCTTTATAGCAGCATGATTTATAATCCTTTGGGTATATACCCAGTAATGGGATGGCTGGGTCAAATGGTATTTCTAGTTCTAGATCCCTGAGGAATCGCCACACTGACTTCCACAATGGTTGAACTAGTTTACAGTCCCACCAACAGTGTAAAAGTGTTCCTATTTCTCCAGATCCTCTCCAGCACCTGTTGTTTCCTGACTTTTTAATAATTGCCATTCTAACTGGTGTGAGATGGTATCTCATTGTGGTTTTGATTTGCATTTCTCTGATGGCCAGTGATGATGAGCATTTTTTCATGTGTTTTTTGGCTGCATAAATGTCTTCTTTTGAGAAGTGTCTGTTCATATCCTTCGCCCACTTTTTGATGGGATTGTTTGTTTTTTTCTTGTAAATTTGTTTGAGTTCATTGTAGATTCTGGATATTAGCCCTTTGTCAGATGAGTAGGTTGCGAAAATTTTCTCCCATTTTGTAGGTTGCCTGTTCACTCTGATGGTAGTTTCTTTTGCTGTGCAGAAGCTCTTTAGTTTAATTAGATCCCATTTGTCAATTTTGGCTTTTGTTGCCATTGCTTTTGGTGTTTTAGACATGAAGACCTTGCCCATGCCTATGTCCTGAATGGTAATGCCTAGGTTTTCTTCTAGGGTTTTTATGGTTTTCGGTCTAACGTTTAAGTCTTTAATCCATCTTGAATTAATTTTTGTATAAGGTGTAAGGAAGGGATCCAGTTTCAGCTTTCTATATATGGCTAGCCAGTTTTCGCAGCACCATTTATTAAATAGGGTATCCTTTCCCCATTTCTTGTTTTTCTCAGGTTTGTCAAAGATCAGATAGTTGTAGATATGTGGCGTTATTTCTGAGGGCTGTGTTCTGTTCCATTGATCTATATCTCTGTTTTGGTACCAGTACCATGCTGTTTTGGTTACTGTAGCCTTGTAGTATAGTTTGAAGTCAGGTAGTGTGATGCCTCCAGCTTTGTTCTTTTGGCTTAGGATTGACTTGGCAATGCGGGCTCTTTTTTGGTTCCATATGAACTTTAGAGTAGTTTTTTCCAATTCTGTGAAGAAAGTCATTGGTAGCTTGATGGGGATGGCATTGAATCTATAAATTACCTTGGGCAGTATGGCCATTTTCATGATATTGATTCTTCCTACCCATGAGCATGGAATGTTCTTCCATTTGTTTGTATCCTCTTTTATTTCATTGAGCAGTGGTTTGTAGTTCTCCTTGAAGAGGTCCTTCATGTCCCTTGTAAATTGGATTCCTAAGTATTTTATTCTCTTTGAAGCAATTGTGAATGGGAGTTCACTCATGATTTGGCTCTCTGTTTGTCTGTTATTGGTGTATAAGAATGCTTGTGATTTTTGTGCATTGATTTTGTATCCTGAGACTTTGTTGAAGTTGCTTATCAGCTTAAGGAGATTTTGAGCTGAGACAATGGGGTTTTCTAGATATACAATCAAGTCGTCTGCAAACAGGGACAATTTGACTTCCTCTTTTCCTAATCGAATACCCTTTATTTCCTTCTCCTGCCTGATTGCCCTGGCCAGAAATTCCAACACTATGTTGAATAGGAGTGGTGAGAGAGGGCATCCCTGTCTTGTGCCAGTTTTCAAAGGGAATGCTTCCAGTTTTTGCCCATTCAGTATGATATTGGCTGTGGGTTTGTCATAGATAGCTCTTATTATTTTGAGATACGTCCCATCAATACCTAATTTATTGAGAGTTTTTAGCATGAAGGGTTGTTGAATTTTGTCAAAGGCCTTTTCTGCATCTATTGAGATAATCAGGTGGTTTTTGTCTTTGGTTCTGTTTATGTGCTGGATGAACATTGATGCAAAAATCCTCAATAAAATACTCGCAAACCGAATCCAGCAGCACATCAAAAAGCTTATCCACCATGATCAAGTGAGCTTCATCCCTGGGATGCAAGGCTGGTTCAATATATGCAAATCAATAAATGTAATCCAGCATATAAACAGAGATAATCTCTTATATAATGGTTACATCAAATTATCTACTTCATAGATTTACATAGCTACAGTACTTTTATCTAATATTTGTCTATGTTCCAATTTTGCTGTTTATCAAATAATATCTTTTTAAATATTTCCCCTCCAGTAAATCACCCAGTCTGGAGTCAATTATCACACTTAGTTGTCTTGTCTTTTTAAAATGTATTATTGTTAAATGATAAGTAAAAATTGTTTATTTTTCTTGTGTAAAGCATGTTTTAAAACATTTATATATGGTGGCTAAATGTATAATGGATCGATTGAACTAATATATGCATTACTCAAATCCTTTTTGTGGGGAAAACATTTAAAATCTAATCTCTTAGCAATATTTAAGAATAGAATACATTGCTATTAATTATAGTCACTATGTTGTACAATAGATCTCTTGAATGTCATGTCTCTTTAGTGTCCTTTTGTCTGGAACATTTCCATATCATTTCTTTGTCTTTTATGAAAATGAAGATTTTAATGATTATGGCATATTCACTAACTCTTTTTTTTCATTTTATTAAAGTGCTCCTCATTGTTTATTTTTCTGACATTTCCCCATGATTAGATTACGGTTATACACTTTCTGCTGGAGTTCCTCATAGGTGATGTTGTTTCCTCTCCTGCTATCATATCTAGAGGCACATGAGGATCTTATGTCCCACATTGTTAATATTCATTTTTGTTGCCTAGTCAAGGTGTTGTCTGATTTCTCTATTGCATAATGATGGCTCCTCATCAAAAATTTCCTCTCAGATTTAACATTCATTGATGTTCTTGTCAAATGCAATCTTTACTATAATGGCTGCAGTATGATGGCTTTACAACTTCGGCACTCCCTCCACATTTACATTAGTCTTTCCCATTCTACTGTAAGCAAAAGAACTCCCATCTTCAACATCTATTTAATTATTAATTTATGTATCTGTTTGTTACTGGTATGGATTCATGAATTTCTTTTTTCCATGGCTCAACTATTTTGGTGCTCAAATTGTTCACATTTGACCAACGGAGCCCATCCATTCTACAACAAACCAACCTTCCTTCCTTCCTTCCTTCCTTCCTCCCTTCCTTCCTTCCTTCCTTCCTTCCTTCTTTCCCTCCTTCCTTCCTTTCTCCCTCCTTCCCTCCCTCCCTCCCTTTATTCCTTCCTTCCTCCCCTCCCTCCCTCCCTTTGTTCCTCCCTCTCTCTTTCTGGCTTCCCATTCAGGGTGATCACAACACTCGTTTTACATACAATTAGGTTCATTGTTTCCAATTTTAGGGTTTTTCCCTTTACATTTTTATTGATTTAATTTTATTTTTTGAGTCAATTAATTTACTTTAAATCGTTTTTTAACCTGTAGAGATTAAGTGCTGCTTGCCTTAGACATTTCTACTAAACAAACCTGATACACCCTAACTCAAATGTTATTGATACAGTTCAAAAATACCTGCTTGAGTTTGGGGTTGAGCTTTTATCTTTGTATTTCAAATCTCTTCAATCTACATTTAGTCTGAAGTCAAATTATCCTCCTTTGCATTCCAAAAAGTGACAATTTCAGAAAAGAAAGTAGATAGCTATAGTCACACTGGTAGTTCACTTACCTTATGGGTTTATTATTCCAGAGTTTTTAAAAGTTAAATGGGCATGTTACAGAAAAAATAATTATGTAAAGCAAATAAAGACAAGAGCAATCATAAATATATATAGTCTATAAGAGCTAAAAAAATTTTCACTCTTTTATATGTGATTCTAGAACATTCCTGCCCCCAATACTTCCCCATATTCTACTCCAGTATTCATAACTGAAAATAAACCCTAAAATTCATAATAGGAAGAGAAATTTGTGGTTGGTGTCGAAAGATTCATTTTCAAGTTCCATTTTATCACTTACTGACTGTGGATCTTGTATAAGTTACATCTCCTGTCTTTCCAGACATCCACCCTTATAACCCTAAATAAAAAACAAATTCATACCTCCTCAACTTTCTACCAATTTCTGGGCTCATACTCCACACAGATTATTAAAGCTATACACTCAGATGTTAAGAGGCATCTCGAACTCAACATGCCCCACATAAAACCCCTCATTTCCTACCCCTCTGTCTGCTCCATCACCAGTCTTCTTTGTTTACTAAATAATACCACCTTACCTCCATTATCCAGGCCAACAGTATCCTTAATTTCATTCTCTCTTTTCCTCACCTACACTCCATCTATCAGCATGCCTGTCTCTTCTGTTCCCAAAATATATTCCAATGCTGACCAGAATCACCTGTTTCACATCTTGAGCAAAGTGTAAGACACTGTCATCTCTGGTCTGGACGTCTCTGTTTTTGTGTTAGCCTATTAAGAAACCCTCTTTTTCTATTCTTGCATCCCAACCAATATGATCATTTAAAATATCCATCAAATCATGTGACCTCCTGCTCAAAATTCTTCAATTGCTTCTTATTTTAATTAGGATAAAATCCAGATTCATTACTAGAGCTTATATGTCTTTGTGTCTTCTCTCATATCCTTTCATCTCTTCATTCATGATATTCTGGCTCTACTCCTCATGTTCCCCCCAGAGTATTCTGAGCTCATTCCTGACTCAGGGACTTTCCACATGCCCTTCTCTTTTCCTGGCATGCCCACACATCTTAGTGTGACGCAATCTCTTCTTTATTCAGGTCTCTTCTCAAACATATCTCCTAATAGATGCTTCCCGTGGTCCACTACATATTTAATTGTAGTATTCCGAACCCCATCACTCTGTCATTTTACCCCATTTTAATTTTACTGATAGCACATAAAATGTTACACAACATGTTGATTTTTATTTCTTTATCCAATTATTTGTTATCTGTTCCTTTCACTAGAATGTAAGTTCCATGAGGGCAGAAACTTGGCCTTTGTTGTTCATGTTACCTTTACATTTTCTAGTAAAATAAATGGAGCATAGTAGGTGCTCAGTAAATAAACAATGATTAAGTAAAAGGTCTCAACATTTCTGATTAACATAATAGAAATAACTATCTTCCAACACTGTCTTCAAGGGGCCAGTACTGTAAACTGCCATGCAAATGTCAGGTGTAGTTTATTTTGTCCGTGTTGAGTCAAACGAACTGAGACCAAAAAGTGGTCCTTGGAGACAACAAATAGACAGAGTTCTCTTTTTTTCTGTGCTGGCAATTTTCCACTGAGCTAAAAAGAGATAAGTTCATAGTGACTGCCACTAACTTTTTAGAATCCTGGGGTGCAACACCTCTGCATTTCTTGCCCCATTGCCTTTGCCCTTGTCCTGCCTTGCCCTCGCCCCCAAGAAAAGCATGCACCCACTCTTCCTTGACAGTTAGGGTTCATTGTTTTCCTCAACCACATGGAAGAGTAATCTCCCTCCAGAATCCTTCCTGATTAGCCATCTGCCTATGCTGGCCTCACATCTATGCTTATTTTCAATATTGTTTTGTAATTACTTCCTTGTTCTATTTTTGATCTTGAAATGGATTATAAAACTACTCTAGGAAAATTCTTTTTCTTGTACATCCAAAATATCAAGCTTAGTTATATGTATTAACATATAACTAAGTTTTTGAGATTATAAGGCCCTAAATAATAATAAAACCAATGATAATGATGATAATTGCAATGTTAGCAACAATAATAGCTCTGCTATTTCGTGTTAAACTTTTTCTGTATCATCATATGTCAGGTGCTTCACATGATTAATGAATTTAATGCCCCCATCAGTCCTATGAAATAAGTACTATTATTTCCACTTTACAGATTTAAGGAAAAATATAGAAGTTCAGAGAGGTAGGTAGCTTAATAAAGGTCACACAATTGATCCTGGTGTGTCTATCTCTAAACTGGATCTGCATCATATTTATATATGGCCTATACCACTTAATTTCTGAGAAGCAAAGTAGGTAAATCTGTGGTTTAGATACAGTTAAGAATTTATAGATTATTATGATACAGTCCTAAGCCAGAAATCTTACAATTTGGTGGAGTAAATATTAAAAGAAATAGATTTTAAGACACAGCATTAAAAAATAGAAGGTGCCACATGAAAGATCAAAATAATTTAGAACTGTACTTCCAGGTGCATTGATGGTTACAAGGCTCCCTGGAGGTAGCTGGTTTAAAGCTGAACTATTGAAATTGTTTCATTAGGTGGAGAAAAGTTGTGATAATAAATTTTCAGAAGAGTCCAGAAAATTTTCAAAGAAATAAAAATATTCTAATATTACATTAATATAATATTGAGCCTTAACTTAAAATATTGAGCCTTTTTAATATTGAGCATTATCTCCTATAGTGCTACCACAGGAGATATTTGGTGGCTCTGACTTTATGGTTCTTCTCAGGAAGTGGGTTATGTGATGAGAGGATTTTTAACTCTTGCAAGAAGCTCTGTTTTCATTTTAAAGTGAGTTTATTCATGAAGTCATATATCAAGCACTATACTTTGGGCACTATTTTAGGTGCTGGGGAAATAGTTACGGACAAGATCAAGTTTCTACCCTCAAGCAGCCTTCAGTCTAGTGGGGAAAGAATGGAGTAAACTAGTAAAGAAACAAAATTTTAAAGGACTTCTAGATAGTGATAGTGACCAGAAGAAAATCCAGCAGAGTAAAAGGATAAAGAGAAGATGGGAAAATCATCTTTACGTAGGTGGTCTCCTGAGATGGCCTATTTGAAAAGGTAATATTTAAGCTAAAACCTGAACAATGAGACGATTGAGAGCACCATGCAGACGACTCCGGAAAGAGTAGTTCAGGAAGAGTGATTGACCAGCGCAAAGGCCAGAATGAGCTTGGCATATCTGAGAAGTAGAAAAGAGCCTGGGTCTCAAAGGATGGTGGGAGATGAAGCTCAGGAGCTGGAGTTGAGAAAGGGCCAAGTCACATAGACTGCAGACCAAGGAATGGAGTTGCACATATGAGCAAACATTTGCAAGGACATGCACGTGTGTTAATTGGGGATGGGAATGCAATGAATGAACCATTATCTCTGGCTAACATAGGCTTGGAAAAACTGTTGTATGAAGAGAAACAGGAATTACTACATAGGCAAAAGTTTCATAGGAGATAAATTATTACATTTAGGTGAATTTCAGATAAGCCAAGTTTACCTGGCTAAAAGTGAAAGGGGCTCAAGTATTATTTAAATTTGTAAACTCAATGTTTTCAGCAAAAATTGTCATGGAATAATTGACTCTAATCTTGGCCATTTGAAGATATGCACACTGATTTCTGATAATGGTGTCATCATGCAACCTAGTTTCTGCATGGATGAAGCAGAAAAGACTACAGAAACAACTATATTTTAGCCTCCAGAGACCGCAGATGTTTCCTTGTTTATTGTTCCCAAATCCCAGTAGCTATTGGGATTAGGTATAGCAATCCCTGGTAACATCAACCTGCTCCCCTTAAAAGTAGACGTAAATTACTCTGCCATTTTCCATAGTAATTATATTCCCTATGATTTATTTTTATTATCCTAAGAGATCTAAATGACTCATATCACTACATTTTAAATCTCTGTTAGTTGGACACTGCTTCCTTTAAGGGGTAGGAGGTTGAGGGCTGTGATTTGGAGAAAGAATACAGAATAGCTTACTGAAAAGACTCTTTTTAAATTGAGTAAACAAGCTCAATATTTATTTGTTAGGAATGATGGAAAAAATGGCCTTCCCTCATACTTAAGAAGTTAATAACAACAAGTATAGATTCTTCTATTTCTGGTTCAGGTTAAAAGCCGCCCATAAAAAACATTACCTGGCCTTGGACTGAGTGTGTACTAGAAGGATGACAATCATGTTGTCCCCAAGGCAGTTGGATGTGTTGTTGTAGGAGCCAGAAGCTTACTTTTGAGTGCTCCTGGCAACCTCCAAATAGAAAACCATTGTGCTGCTGGTATTACAGGGTGTGGAGGATTATAGATGACTTACGTGCTATTTAAGCAATGCATTCTATCTTATCATGTATATATGTGGGTATGATGACCACCATAGTATCGGATTATTGCAGAGTGTGAGGTAGTGTGTGGTTTTTAAGTGCGTGTGTGTGAGAGAATAAATGCATGAATATCTGCAATAAGTATTAGAGAGCACTCCTGAAATATAAGCCACTTCCTGACCTGGGCGTATTAACCAAGAAGCAAACCTATTAAAAGTATGAGAGCATTCGATTTTCTACAATAATAGTACACATTTGTTGACATGAACTAGATTCAGGAAGGGAATACAGAAAGAGCAGGCGGACATTGGGCCTATTTAATTAACTTGGGGCTGATGATCACCCTTCAGAAGAGGATGCTAAGGATGCCTTCTCCAGAGCCAAGAGGCCTCTCCTTGTGCCTTTATTTGGCCTTCCTCCTCTCATTGGTGACCCATCATGTTAGGAAAAAAAAAATATCTCTCAAAAGTGTAAATGTTATTCTTTCTGTGGGTGATGTCATCATTTTAGTGGCCCAAGCATTTGTTACTAAAATAGTACTTAGCAACACATAATCATTATTTTCTCCTCTTAAAATTCTGAGTGTGTTTGTTCTGATGAAGTCAGGAGACACATTTTTCAGGGAGGTAGGAGTAAGAGCTTAAAAACACGAAGTAATGCCTGGAATAATCTCTTGACTTGTGTTCCTTAAATAAGCAAGAAGACAACTAAATTTTCCTTCCTGTGGCGACAGCTCTGGCGGAATAAAAAAAATATTTTGAAATATAGTGCTAAAGGAAGTGGTTTTCATGCAACTGTGCATCTTATACTCTTCGTTAATGTGGTAGATACCATTTGCTTGGCTTCATTTGACTTGTCTTTCTCATGTTTTTGCTTGTAAAGTGGGTGAGAAAAGTTCGACCAAAGAAACCTGTGCACTGACCAATCAATAGTGATGTTTCTAAAGTTCCTGTTAATCATTTCAGGAAACATCTTGGGCTCCTTTTTAATTACATCCTACCTAATATAAAAACTGTAAAGGTATCTCTGTATAGCTATACCATCTTGTAGAAAATAGCTATATATTTCTTAAAATTTGTAACTTGATTTGAATCCTCATATTTTGAAGAGACTTGAAGCTTAACAAGAGCTTATTTTTTAAAAAACATATTCTGTATTTTAAAATTTCTAATTACTATTTTAAATAATGAAAATAGCTGTAATTTATCAAAGGCCTGATCAATGTTAGGATAATTCTCATGAAGTCATTTATTATCATAATTCCACAAGGTAGACATTTTAAGTTTGCAGGAACCTGAGACTAGGAAAAAATTGTCCAAAATCTTATGCCTAATAACAGATTCTAAAGCCTGTCTTTATGTCTAATAGCCAAGGCCATGGGAAATTACACTTAATCTTTTCCTGCCCTGATTCTTCTAAAAAGTGTGTGGGTCATGTGTAGGCCATTGCACCAAGTTGGTTGGCAGGGGGAGGTGGGTATGCCCTGTTGCCAAGAGCAGCCAACAACAAAGGCAGCAGGGCAAGGTTGCAGCAAAGACCAAGGTTGCAACATCAATAACTACTGCCAGTGGAAACTAGCCCATGTGTCATACTTGGTATGTATATATGTGTTGCCAATAACCCCAAAGTAGACAGTGTTTTCCTTTTAGTCACTGAGTAATCTAGTCATAAACAAAACAGATTTACTTCATCGGCTGCTTCTTTCATCATGGTAAGGAAAATGCCCAAAGTTATGCCACATATCATCTAAGCATACCTTCTTTCTAACAATTAATTTTGGCTGCCTTCTATGAATCTGATATTGGTGCCAAACATTCCCTTTCCCACAATTTCAAGAGTAATCAAGCAAAGTTGACACCTTCTAGTGTCCACGTGGGCTTCTTGGTATTTAGGGACCTTGGCAAATTATTTACAGCTTCTTTCAGACGAGCCTTCCAGAGCTTTGTAAGAATAAATAAACTTCAAAGGTCTCCGAAGGGGAAAAACTGTCCTGGCTAAGTCTATAATTTAGGCTATCTTTAGAGAGTACAACTCCATAAAGAGAGAGGTCCAAGAAACCAGCTTCTTTTATACAATTAACTTTTTCTTTACTTAATTGTAAAGACTAAATGACAAGTAGGAAAGTGCTTTTGCAGAAGTGTGGGAGTCTTAAAGCTGTAGAAGAAGAAACACTGTGCATGGGAGTAAGTATGTGGGTGGGAGTTATAGATTACTGCTCTTTTGCTAGTCTAGAATAACTATGCATAAACATCTTTATAGTAGTAACTTGAACAGAATCGTTAAACCTCTATTAAAGGCACTTGATACATCATTCAAAATAAGCACAGGTTACCTTATATCCAGAAACAGAAAAAAATCATTTTACATCCAGCCAAAAAAGATTTTAAAAGAGCCTTTGATTTTTGACAAAACAAGTGATAATAAAATTAAAATTTTATTTTATTTTCAAATATTAATTCAAAAGCTGACATGCTATACTTCTTGAAGTTATCAAAGATAAGCTGGCTAGCTTTGTCTGTAGATATCATACCCTTAAAAGATTAAGCCCAGGAAGTGAATGACAGTAACACCAAAGACAGCAACAGCAAGAGCATAGTACTAATGATCAGTCACAGATTTCTTCCGACCCTGCCTTTAGAGGCTATGTGATGGACACCTTGCCGCTTGACACAAATAGTCACTATTTCATGCAACTAGTAATAGAATTCTGTCCTTACAAATGAAGAAGAATTCAATGTGCACATGTAGCACAAATACTGTGAAGACTTTCAACTATAATGTGAGACATTTGAATTCAATAAAAAAGGGACAGAGCAATAAAATAATTGACCAGATACACACTCTCATTTTTCTCATTCACTAAATTTTGCACATTTATATTATTTACTTGGTTGATCATAATTATTTACCATTTCATATTCATTGTCCTTGTTATACTGCATATTGCAAGAGGCTTCAGGTCTAGTTTTTCTTACCATGTAGCCTCAGACTCTAGGAAAGACTGGAATTATGCCAGGTGCTCAGTGACTATTTGTAGACTGGATAGGAAAGTTGATAGCAATAAGGTTTAGAATGAAAATGCAGCAGTAACTGGTGAGCTGGTGACCTATGGCCAGAAAAGTTTGAAAAAGGAAAAGAATGCTCCACATTGTCTAAAAACACATTCATTACTGGGAGGGCTCGATGGAATCAGGCCCTGTCAGCAGTTACTCATTGCTAAGCCCATTGCAGAAACATGGGCATTCAGATCCATCCAGGTGGGGCCAGGAGGGTCAACTGGACTGACGGCACATTCACAAAGGCCATAAACTAAGATGTCTAGCATTATCTTCAAATGAGTTTCAAATGAGGTATGTTCTGCTAACTTGTTTGTGTTTATAATTTAACTATGTTAATTTATTGAACGAATTTATAAAATATATTGAATGTACAGAATAGCTTTTGTTGAATACACATAATTACATGTATGAGTATGTAACTGGTGAAGATATGTATATCTTCAAAAGGAAGTGGCCAAGGATACACTTTATCTCTCAGAGGCTCTGATGTCACTCTCAAGGGGGTGCTTATAATCACAATTTCTTAGCAAGAGACAGGGTATAGAATTTTAAACAAACAGCAACCTAAGCATTTTAGAATATGTAGGATTCTCCTTTGTGTGATCTTAACTCTTTGTCTTATCTGTTTTTAATCCTATGGACCACTAATGCTTACCTGGCATAAAGTGAAACATATTTTGGTTGCCTAAGAAGCACCACTTCCAAGCATGTGCATGACAAAATGTACCACCTTGCACCACCAGTTTAGCTATCCACAGCTAGTCCTAACTCCCTCATTTCTAGATGCATATGGGCAGCAGCCTACCCAAATCTAATTCTATATGAGATCGAGTTTCCTGCAGATAATTCTGTTTCTATTGAGCCAAATAAACTTTACTTGCCAAAGGAAAAAATGGAACAGGTCAATGGATTGCTACCTATTCTGGTTAATTTCCATTTCCTAAACTCTAGCTTCTTGCAGAGTTTAGGCAAGAAGCTGGCAACCTTGGCTGCGCTTTGAAATCATCTAAGGGGCTTAAAAAAGATACAGATGCTTGGATGCCCCTCCCAGAAATTTTGATTTAATTTGTCTGAGTTGCAGCCCGCCTATCCAAAATGTAGTCAGGGTTAAGAACCACCGCCCTAGTTTCAGCCTCCTCATTATGAGCATGGGGTCATAATTACCTCACATACCTCTTGTTTTAAGTTCAAGGAGATAATGTGTGACCTTAGAGTCCCTAACACTTCCATTACTCCTTTGCTTCATGAAAGACAAATAAAAAGGAAGGACGTGGGGTTGGCAAGTCTGGGAAGGTGAGGAGGAGGGATCCTTCTGCAGAGTTCTTCCAATGAGCAGTTCATTAGGGTTAACAAGCTATCCTTTGTTAAAGCAAATGCTCTTGAAGGATTAAGCCTCATTCTCGCCCCAGTGTGAATGACTTTAATCAGATAATCTCCTATCACCTAGTTGAGGATTTGTTACTGAAAGCCTAGGGGAGGCAAGGAGAGAGAGTTGCAAGGCCAGTTTGGGATTCACTGAGGCAAGCCAAGGAAGCCTCAGCCTCTAGGAAATAAACCTGACATGTAGTAAGCTTTCCATAATGACAGCATGAAAAATCTTACAAACTTTCTCCTCATGTTGCTAGGACAATATTTGTTAAAAGTGTTTTTCTGATCAAGCCTCTTGTCTGTCCAATAGCCTTTCATGACTTTTTTTCTGACTTTCTTTCTGCCATGAAGCTCTTAACAAGTGTCAGGTAATTTTACCATTTGCCAGCTGCTTGGGAGTCCGTGAGGAGCAAGGCCTTGCCCAGTCCTATCCTCCTTGCCATCTGCTTGGCACATGGTAAGCACGCAGGGTTTGTTGAATTTAACTGAATGGTTTCATTTGCTACACTCTTTTCCAACTGTGATTTTTCCCTCACGTCTGTCCCCAACCGCTAGACTATGAACACCTTGCAAAAGACTTAATAACTTCTTTATCCCCAGTGCCAAGCACAGCCCTTGGCACATAATCAGCAGTCAATGACTATGCGTTAAATGTATTAAGGAACAATAGCCAGTGCACTGATGCCTAAGTTAAGATATTAAAATTAATTTATGACTGTACTGCTCAGTTCCCACTGTTTTGGACAAGGCAAAGAGGAAAGAAGAGAAAAAGAAACAGATATATGAAACTCCCACCATTTATTAATGGGACAAATGTTGTTCTTATTCAAAGGTCTCTTTAGAACATCTTTCGAGACATGATTTGAAGGTAATTTCAGGAAACTCAGATAGGCAAGAAGGAACAAGAGAAGCTAACAAAAGATCCACAGAGAGAACTCACACAATGGAATGAAAAGAGAGGGATGTGGAATATCATAGAAACCAAAGGAAAGGAACCTCAAGAATACAATGAGTAAGTAGATAGATACAGCCAACATTTAGTAACATTGACACTGCTATTGGCATTGTCAAAGATTGGTTTACCTTTAGAAATAAATAAGACAAGGGCCATATTTTTTCATATTTGTTTTCTATATGGAACAGTGTTACTACGTAGAAATGTTTGGGTTACAGTACATAAAACAGTTTCACTACAACATTTATATTAAAAGCCCTATTAGATACTATTTTTAAAAGATTGCAAGGGAATTCTGGGCTAAATAACAACACAGAATTTTATGAAATGGTAGAAAGTGTTTTACAATGTTACATGTAATTACATATTATAAGCATAAATAGATAATATGTCAATTTTGATCTTCTGGCTGTATTCTATATTTATTTTTATATCCGTTTAGTTTATTGAAAGACCACGATTGCATATTTACTTGTCTTTAACAACAGTCCATAGTAGAAGGTATGCATACATCCCAGGTAGAGTGTTGATAAATATATTACACATTAGACAGATGAATTCAGGAGCTTGGGTACTGGCTGTGAAACACTGTGGGGCAGGAGGCTTGTCCTCTTGTTAGCTGCAAGGCTTTGGTCAAGGGCCAACTCTCCAGCTTCCATTACCTCATGAAAAATGAAGATTATATATAAATGACATGGGGGGGTGGCCTTTGTTTTATAAGATTGTCTTAAAAGATTAAATTTGGAAAAGAAATTGCATATATAGCACAATATTAACTATGCTTTTAAAAATGCATTGGAAAAGCCTAGAAGGAAATAAACTGTAATACAAACAGTTCCCTATCTCTGGGAACTGGAAACACTGCTGATATAAAAATATTCTACCTTCACTAATTTCGAATTTTCTATATTGTGTTGACTCCAAATAATAAATAAGTCACACACAAACAGGCATACCACATCTCCCTTCCCTCAAGGTATGTTATCTCAAGGATCATGAGTCTTATGGCTTCTCTTCAACTCTGAGATGTAAGGTTCTAAGGTTTGTTGTACCCCATTGCTGAGGGTCTTCAACCAAATCACATTCTGCTGCTGGGTCCCCAGCCATTTGCTGTCTGTTGCCTCCTAGACAGAGCCCACTTTTGGTTTGCTCTCATTCTCAGCAGTGGTGGACTTCATGCAGTCTCTTCTGAGATTAGACTATCAGCCTTTACACAGCAGTCAAGAGTTATCTAGTTATCTTTGTGAAAACAAAATTTAGATAATGTTCCATCACCCCACCCCACCCCTGCCTCTAACATAATCAAACACTTCAATGGTTCCCAGTGAGGAAAAGTATCATGGTTGTAGCTTTGCATTTTGAGTGTGATTAATTTGATGGAGATTCATTTTTTCCCTCTTCCTTGACTGTAAGCTCCTTGAGGTTAGGTAGTTTTTGTTCACCATTGGCTCTCTAGCCCTACCATCAACCCTGGCCTTAGGGCTCTTGCCATGCAGTCCCCACTGCTTTGAATGCTCTTTCCCCAGTTATTCCTCACTTCACCGAGAACCTTGCCTGCATATGACCAGCTCAGTCCTCCATCCTGTGTCACACAACCTTCTCTCCCAAATCCCCCCAACCTGCTTTATTTCATAGCGCTTATCTCCATCTGAAATTACCTCATATGTTTATCTTTTATTTTTTATTTTTGACTTATTTTTTGTTGCTTGTCTCCCCCTAGTAGAATGCAACCCCTTTGAGGGAAGTGATTTATCTGTGCTGTTCATTTCTGTAACCATAGTACCTAGAATAGGAGTTACCCGTGGCTTGATGCTCAATAAATGTTTGTGAAATGAATAGAGTCATTGTGTGAAAAGTGTTCTCTGTATGGAAAGAAGAAAGAAAGGATGAAAAAATAGAAACAATAAAAGAAGGAAAAAATGAAAGAAGGAAGAAACAGAGGAAGGAAGAACTATACTCTTGGAAATCTCATGTAGCACCTCCTCACATTAAACTGGGGAAACTGTTAGGCCTATTTTAGAGCTTCTTCTTGTCCTTATTGTCTTTAAGAAAAAAAAAATGAAAATGAATGGCCTGAGAGAGTCAGAAGACACTGATGTCAGTTCTGCTCTGCCATGGTGCCAAGTTCCTTATATAATGCACTCCTCTGGTTTAACAAGGGAACAAGGCCAGATGCTCTCTAACATTCCATTCAATGCTAAAATTCTATGATTTTGAACTTTTAATTTCAAAATGTATTTGCTTACTGTCTCTCTATTGCCAGATCCTAAATAATGATATTGAAGATATAGATTCAACTTTTAGGTAAAATAACTTAATTGAGAAATGCATAATATTTAACTGCTTTAAATTTCATAAACATTTAGTAGCAAATATATTGATTTTATATATTTTCACATTCATGTGCAATATACATGTTATACATACAATATATTGCATTATGTATCAAATATATACATAGTATCTATTAGAATACATATTTTTATTTTTAAATAATGAGCACAAAGAAATTGTGTTCTGTACGAAATATATAAAGGTCCTTGAAGATAAACTAAATTCATGTAATTCTTTCTCTCAAGTATATGTATTCAAATATCTGAACAAGTTTGAATTCTACAAAAGAAGGTCTCACCTCTCTCCTCAACCTTGTTGTGAAGTTTAATGTGATACATTTAATGCATCTACTTAAACTTGATTCTCCATACAAGAATGTTTGCAACTTTTGATTGCCTTTTAGAGTCATCTTCTCTTGACCATCTATATTTAAATATTGATTAGGAAGCACAGGACATGAGACTAGGTCCTGGTTTTGACACCATCTTTCAATCAATTATTTTTATCCTGGTATAATAAAAATAGCATTTTAAAAGAGTATACTTCCTTGAGAAATTTTTATTTAGGTGATTTGTTTGTGTGAGAGTGTGTATGTGTGTGTGCGTGTCAGGAAAGACAAGTTATATTGCAGAGGCAGTGAGAGCTTATTGAGCTATGAATGTGGTATGCAGAAGAAGTAAGTCACAATTCACACAGGCACTCACACACTTACATAGGTACCTTAAATATCCCCATTGGACTGAAAAAGATAAATGCTGCCATTATCTTTATCTTTATTATTGGTAAACAAGGAGCTGACATTATCTATAAAAACCATATTCCTTAACTGTATTTTTATTGAGATTCATTGGTATAATGAAAACTTGAATGGACTGAAATATTTCAGGAACCTGCAGTGAACACTCTTTCCTTTATCTGAAAATGTAGTTTATTTCATCTGAAATTGTTTTCTATAATTTCCCTCTCCACCCATAAATGACCTTCTTTTTATACTCATGGATATACTCACTTATGAACCTGTAGACTATACACTTCACAGAAATAGGAGAAACCATAATGCTCTCCTGGCACTGAGGGAATATCAATGGTATTCTAAATGAGGAACTATTAACTTTTTATTACAATAATGATTTTTTAGTAATTTCCATAGTTTGAAATGTGGTTAGGATGCTACTGGCAGTTGAAAGCTGACAACATGATTGAATAGTTTTAACATATGATCTGGTGTTTGTTACAGTGCTTTAAAATTGTAAATATTATCATTCATGTTATAACGTTATCCAGTGATAGTCAATTAGGCCAAATCAGTGGTAATTTAGTGTTATATCACAATTTATTTGGACTCGAGTTATAGATTGACCATTGCTTTGTGACTTTTCTTAGCCATTCTGTTTTTCTGTATCTAATGTAAAATAACATTTTTTCTCTTGTTTTTTATTTACCAGGATGGTTATTCTACTGTTTCTAACATTAAAGGATCATCCTTGTATTTCTTTGTATTCTGTCATGGAGTAAAAAACATGTCTCATCTCAGTTTCCATTTCTCCTTTGCTCCCAGAAGTCCCCCCTCCTCCAGTGTTGAAGTAGAAATATAATTTCCCCTTTTGCACCATAAGCAGGTTCAAAAGTCCTGTGTTTCACCATGTTCCTCCAAACAGCAAATTTTCTAACCCACATGAAAAAAGAACATCACAGTTCTAACTTGGAATTCTACAAGGGTTTGAGAACAATTGAAAATAAATTTCTACCACTAGGATTAGTCCTTAGTGGTTCGCAGGCATTCTAAGCAGAGGGGCATGGAAGCTAGCTAGGGCACCAACCTGCTAGCAGATGCAAAGTTTGCTCTACTAAGAAGTTAGGCCTTTAATATCACAGACAATGGGAGGCAAAATGAAGAAATAAAAAGGCAAGTGGCAAGCAATTCAGTAGGCTAAGCCAGGGATTTGAGAGTCTCCCAAGGCTCCTCCCTTCCTCATTCCCTGCATGAGTCATTTTTCCAGTCTGTCCACACCCATTCACCCCTCCATCCCACACTCTCATTCACCCTCCAAGCTGCCGTCACAGGAACTTTCTGCAATACAAGTCCAGACTCCATCTCTGGCCCTTGCTGCCTAAACTTTCCTAGTTCATTAGTTTTGGCAGTAAAGTTGAGACTTGTTAGATCAACACAGACCTACTTTTAGTGTCATCTCCTGCCACTCTCCTGTACTACCCTACCCTCGCTTCTCACAGAAAGGCTGAGAAGGCTGGCAGGCCCCTTGTATATACCCTGCTCCTTTCGTTTTCTTTGAGACAGGTCTTTTAATATCACCCAGGCTGGTCTCAAACTCCTGGCCTCAATCCTCCCTCCATGGCCTCCCAAAGTGCTGGGATTACAGGTGTGAGCCATGCCATCCAGCCTGCCCTGCTCTTTTCTCTTCTCCACCTGGACTCTACTCCCTTTTGATCTTGCCAACTTCTACACACCTTTCAAGGCACCAGTTAAATGTAAATCCTCCAGGAACCCTTCTTTTGCCATCCTCAGAGCCCTCATTGGATTGCTTCCCACATACAGCACTTATCCCTTATGCAGAATTAATCGGTTTGTCTCTCACCTAGTAGAGGTGTTATCCTTGAGTGTAGGGACTGTCTTATCCATTCTTGCATCACTGGCATAGTAGGCACTAAATGTAGTTGCTGAATGCTTAATAAGAGGAATGGAAGTCTTCGTAGCTTGGGGTAGATACTAATGGACAGATAGAAAGTTCCCATCCCTGTTCTCTGAGAAAGTGTCAGTGTTCTTTTAGTTCGCTTAAACTGTGTGGGTACTTGAGTCCTTTTAAACGATTAACGCTGGGAAGAGGCACCATTTAATTAATTAATTTGTTCTGGAAGGGATCTTTGTACAATTTTAACTCAGTGCTTTGTGGATCTAGCTAAAGGTCAAGAACTCAAGTCGGCTATTAGTGCCTCTGGAAGATATTTCTGCACTTTAGCACCTTTCTGATGTTTTTCCTTCACCTCGAGTTGGCCTCACTCTCTTCAACAAAACCGAACCTGCAGGAAGAATGTTGTACCATATCCAGCATTTTTGTCCCAACAAACATGGGACAAACGTTTTTCATTAGAATCATCCTTGAACAAGTTATCTGAATTCCTTACATTCAAAGGAAATCCTGCCCCCAGTCTCCAAAACTTCATCACATCACAGACGTTCAGGATTCTTTCCATTCAAAGCAAAGCCAAGTTACATCTTATAGCACCCAGTGAATTATGATATGGGGCTGCGGTTTATTTGCTCTGGCGACAATATGGCTTACTTGCCGTGGAATATCCCGGTATTTCAGAAGTAACATATTATTTTTAAAGAGGGAGCTTTGCTTTCTCTAAATCACATGGTGCAAAGTTGGGAATACAGTGGCCTGTAAATTACAAATATTATTTACAAACTAGAAGGAAAGCTGACATGTGAGTGTTTGTGCTTGTGTGACAGTTTCACTAAGGAATTCCAAAACTGTGGATAGCCTGTTACTTGAGAAAAATACACGGTGGCAGTCTTGCAGATGTTTTTCCCGCCTGTTAGCCCTCCAGGTTCAAAAACTGTTTGGTGCATTTAAGGCGGCAGTCTCACCAGATCGCAGGATTCTAGTCTAATTGGCTTCTAACCTTCAATCTAACCTTGCCGGCTTCCTTGCAAAGCCCGGTGCAAGGGCCTCTTTCAAAATGAACCCACTGGTGTGCCCAGCAGTCGGTAGAAGAAGCGGGAGGGCGTCCGGTCTGCACGCCCGCCGCGAGGTTACAATGCTGAACGCATGAGATGGAAGATACCAACGGGAGGCCGAGGGGATCCACGGCGCCCGCGCGGGCTCCGGCTTCCTCCTGCTCTCGGCGCCGCGGGGCGACCGCCCATGACCCGCTCTTGCGGGCTCTGTCCGGTTGACAGGCGACCCTGTGGCCCGGGGAAGCGCGGGAGGGCGCCGGCGGAAAGTTGAAGAGCGTTTTTCTCGCCGCCGCGTGCTTTAGGAGCTCGACGAGTCCGCCCTGGGCTTCCTGGTGGGGCTGGGCGGGCGGGGGAGGGGCCGCGCAGCAGCAGCGGAAGCCAGACCTCGGCGATAAGAGGCTGCACAGCGACATGCAACAGTCTTTTCACTGCAGCTGAATGAGTTGTGGCGCCTACAATGCTCCCATGACAAGGAGCTGACAAGTTCCATTTTCCGTCGCGGGCATCTTGGAATCATGACTCCCACAATGCCTTGGGCACTTGGTCGACAGTGGGGCCGCCTCTGAAAAAAAAATGTGAGAGGTAAGTTTCCATTTTCACAGTTTCCCCGCGCCGGTCCGCCGCGCTTCATTGTTCGGACTCCGGCGGGTCTGCCCGTGGCTGAAGGAGGAAGTGCGAGGAGGTGCTCGCCGGCCGCGGTTCTCCCGGGCAGGGGCGGGCCGCTCGCGGTGGTTGGTTTCGCGTCCCTCAGCACCTCCTGCCCGGGGGAAGGCGGGAGGGTGAGCCGCAGCCGCTCCTGCGCCCTTCCCTGCCGCGGGCTCTGCGGACGCTGTCACGGCACAGCCCGCGCACGGCTTGGCAGCCCAGCGGGACCCAGGGAGAAACAGGGGGGCGAGAAGAGAAACAGGTGCGTGCAAGTGTACTCACAACTTAATGACCTTTGTCGGGGGAAGGTGTGAGTCCCTCCGAGTCGAGCGGCGCGCGGGTCTTCCCGGCGGCTCCCGCATCCCTGCCCCCTGGGCTGCCATCCCGCCCGGTTTTCATCTGGGCCAAATATGTGCACGCAAAGGTTAATTCTCTGCTTGCTACCCATAAATTACGCATGACATGTTTAGCTGGGCTGCCTTATATGGAGAGTGCTGTATTTCAGGCCAGTTTGCCTTTTGCCAAGTTTACAGGGCGGAAGACGCCCTGTAGGAGAGGGCTGCCTCCTCCTTTTCTTCTTCTTCTCTTTTTTTTTTCATCGTTTTGTAGTGCGTCACTCAAAAACTGTAAGAAAAGTAAGTATAGAAGCTCTTTGGGTGGAGCCGCAGTTGGTTGAATTGCTTTCATGAAAGGTTGAAAAGAATGAAAAGTAGTTAGTACTTGAGTTCTGGTTTTTAGACAAAAGCAGGACAAATATGTAGCCCCCCCCCCACTTTTTTTTTTTTTTTTAAACGGAGCCGGAATCTGTTATTGGTAGTAATGTGTCATGTGAGAATACTTTGATTCCAGAGCCTGTAACACGAGCAGGTATATGGTGGCGCTTATGCCTTCCCCTCGCACAGCACTTTACAACTACAGGGGTGTTGCTGCCAGAGTAATATTGTATTCTTAAGGCTCTCTGGGGCCGGGAGAGTATGCGGCTGTTGGGATTCTGGGGTGTATTTCCGTGGAGTATGTCTCCCCAGGATTAAAGTTAAGAAGCTGCCGGAAAGGTTGTTGCCGCTGACTTCACTTTGTGTGCCCACCAGCACAGGCACAAGTCATAGCAGATGGATGGCAAACTCTGCCATATACTCTGAGGAGTTTCTTAAATTAATACGCTAGGAGAGAAGTCATAATTAATGCTTTTAGACTTTCGGGCCCTCTGCAGCGTGCTTTGAAATATTACACCGGTGGACACTGTGTCCCTTCCTCCTGGGTTTGAACACAGTGTCTGTTTATACACAGAGGGTGTTTAGTACCTAAGTATTCTATACCAGCACAAGAGAGCCACTCCACAGTTATCTCTCTGTGTGGATTCCTAAGTGTGTTGGTGTTTCTCCTTGCTGTTGAGATAAAATATTATCACCCAGAGAGAAAATGAAAGTTCAACGACTGTAAAATTTGTCCCAGGAATGTGCAGTTCAATACTTAGAATGTCTTAGATGTAGTTATAGATAGAGGCACTGAATAAGTTATTTTGTAGCCTGAGAATGCACATCGCTGTCACTTGTATCTTGCTTTCTTAAAGTTGGTGACAACTACGGCTCAACTTTTTTAGAAAAGCTAATATTCTAGTTTTTTATCTGTTTTGTGTATTTGCATGGGAGTTACTTTATTATTATTATTATATTGTTAGGTCTTCTTTGAAAATGTAGGCATAGGTTTTTTAGTCTTATTTGTTTAATGGGGGGTTTCCTTGCTGAAGACTACAAAAGTTGCCTTTTGTGTTTTGAGGAACAGGTTGGGTCAGCAACAGAAAACCTGTTCATCTATAATTATAGTGTCACTTAAGACATAATAATCAGATTTCATTATTACTAAGAGACTCAGAAAAACCTCACATATGCCTAGTTTAATTTTTTTCCTTATATAACTGTGAACAAATTTGTGTGTAGATACACATCAAGTGTGGTACTCTGCGCAGTCATGCCAAAGAGAAACTGAAGTGTTATATGGTTTGAGATATTATTGCTTGTGTTTACATTTCCACATTTGAGGCAAAGTTAGACTCCAAGTTGAATTCATTAAATTTTGATTCCAACATTCTGTTCTTCCTTTGGGCACAGAATTCCTATGAAATGAAACACTGGATTTTGTTCCAGAACAAGAACAGACTAACCCAAAATTTCTCCTGGGGGAAAAAAAAGAGTAAAATTATATTTCTCATTGAAAATTGTATTTCTCATTGAGGAAGGGTGTGTTACTTTATTATATAAAATGCCTTATCTTCATTATAAGAAAAAAAATGCCCTTGTATTTGTCACTGTTGCCATACATTAGGCCTGTATTTGATAGATCTATTTATGGAAACAGAGAATAAATAGTCTTGCTGCACCTTCTGGCTTTCTGCTTGGTGATAGATGTGCGGATTAGAGAACATCTCAGGTCTTGCTTAGGAGAAGCTGAAAAGAATAGGTGATTGGGTTTTTAAAATTCTGTATGCAAAGGCATTAGGGTGGGTAGTAGATATGAGAGTCAAAAGAGTGGAGGAAAGAAGTGAAATAGGTTCACGAAGTGATTGGCCCAAAATAAAATCCCATCAACCATATGGATCATAGAGAATGTGACATAGAAAGATTTTAAAGTGTATGGTTTTTTAGGCCAAAAGCTTCATATGTTTGGAAATCTAGAATGTGCTGTCTAGTACAGTAGCCACATGTGGCTGTTGAGCACTTGAAATGTGTCTTGTCCAGATTGAGAAGTGTAAAATACTACCGGGTTTTGAAAACTTTATATGAGGGGAAGAAAGTAAAACATCTGATTAATGTTTTTATATTTATGATATGTTTTAATGATAATTTTTGATATATTGGTTCTAATAGAAGATCTTACTAGATTGACTTCACCTGTTTCTTTTCTCTCTTTCTCTCTCTTTCGTGGTGTCTAGAAAATATAACAAATGTGGCTAACATCGTATTTATTTTGGACAGTGTTGTTCTAGGATAAAGCAGGAAAACAATATTCTGGGAGAAAGCTTAAAGATTTTGCTGGTCAAAACAATAAAATTGGCTTATTTTATTATACATAGAAATACCTCGTCTTTCTTATCCATTGTAACCAAAATTTGAGAAAACACACCACCTAACATCTATTTTTATTTCCTCAAAGCTGCTATTTAGTTTAGAGATTTGATGGTGAGGTAGTAATAATAGAGAAAAACTTATAATTAGAGAATGAGTCTTAACACCTCTCAAAGGCCAAAATAGAGTATGATTGTTACTTAGGAACATTTTAGAGACACTGTAGTTATCATTGTCCTGAAGTTACCAAACATAAACGAGTCACTAAAATTATTTTAAAATAGAGATTTTAGTAAATAGCAATTATCTTCAAATACTTAATATGTGTTTTCTTTTGCTAGAACTTTCTTTAGAAAATTAAAAAAAAAACCCATATCCAAAGTCCTGAGCAAATGTTAATAAAAGATTGCTGAATTCATAAAAATGAAAGATTTTTACCTGCAGATAGGAAGGTATTGTTTTGAATATTAGCAAAGGTGAAAATGTGTTTCTACCGTAACATTATGGGCTCTGAAGAATTTCTATACATGGAGACACTGTCTTTATAATTTGAACACATTCTTGAGAAAGCATCTGACTGGTAAACAAAGCACAATGGCATAGGTCCTGGAAACATTCCTTTCAGATATTTTCATAACTGAAGTACATTTTGCCATTCACAGTGAGTGTTAAGCTGAAAAAAATGTGGTTCTTTTCTAGCCATATAAAGTATGCTTACTATTATTTTCTCGAAGGATGCCAAAAAATGTAAAATGGATGTTGTGGATTCTTTGTGGGGAGGGAGCTAGTTTGTATATAGAGCCTCAAGAAGAGTTGCCTCAGCTTGGTGCCATCTTGAGTCTGTCTTCCACTATATGAGGCATAGCTTCCATTAGTGTCAGTGCGTGTGTGGAGGGTGAGGGGAAGAATGATCCCCATTAACTTTGTATATTGTTTCTGATGAGTCATGGAGCATATTCACTAATGGTTGGAGAATTATTGATTGCAAGGCAGAGGATTCAAGAAGAGCTATTGGCATATGGCATTAACTGTCTCTAGACATATTTTTTATTTTTAAATTTGAGGTAGAGAAATCGGTTTTTACGTAGTGTTTTTCATATTATAAAAAATAAACATTTATATAAGCATTACAGATACATCCTTGAGGAAAAAAATAGCAAATACATGGTTATAGTTTTCTACATATTACCAGTTTTTTTCATAACAGATCCAGAACATCTCTTTCAGATAATCATTCATGTTTTTAGAGAGGCATCTCATCATATGTGCCTGTGAAATCTGTAAAAATATGTAACACACATCTTGAAATATTTGTGTTAGGAGAATTAAGTCTTACACATTTGGTTCTTTTTCTACTGTTTTTGATTATGTTCTCTAGGTTACTATGATTATCCTTTGTTAAAACAGTTCAGGAAATATTAATCTCAAAACGAAATGTAGCCATATTGGACAGAGTAGAGAATTGCTTTTCCACAGAGACCAGTTATTCCAAAAAGGTGAAGATGTTTCTGAAATAATATCATGCTTATATGCTCCAAAAGAAAAACCATCATCTCTTTTGACATTCTTTTAGGAAACTGAGAGATGCATGTTTTATATACCAAAAGAGGTGAATAACAGTTGATAAAGGTATGCAAAATACATACTCCTGTGAAGTGTGAACACACAATTTGTATGTAACGCATGCATGAGCATATAACTTTCCCCGAGACAATGCCAATTTATTCAAATCACCTGAATGTTAAATAATATCATACTATTAAAAAGAATTGTGGTAAATATGAAATCTAAATACCAGTGATGATGTCCATGCTGGTGTCAACTCCATTCCAGTCCTGCTTTAGCTAAATTCACAAAATGAAGAGATGTCTTTCTCCAAAGTAGTTTTCCAAAAATTTGTATTTGACACTGGATTTTTTCCTACGTTTTCACTTTTAAAAGTTTAGAAGCTATTAACTAAAAATGAACTTGTTTTAGAGAGCTAAGAAGATTCTAGATTTATGGGGACATATTTAGTTCTATGAAATAAGCATTACGTTGCTGACTTGAAATATTATTTTATCATATACAGTTGATTTATAAATAAATACATATTGTGAAAAAATACCACACTAGGCTTAGTGAAATCTACCAAACTTAATCAAGATAGATATACCTTGTCCTCAAAAAAATAAGAATCTGGTAGGGAAAATAAGAGCTTCGAAAATAACTATAAAGTAGAAAGTGATATTTAATAAACAATGGCTGGGTAACATGGTATGAAAGTTCAGATAAGGGAAAGTCTTAAGATAACTCTGACTTGACCCACATACATGTAATAAAGGGAACAGTCCTTAAATGCATAAATAATGGGAACAAAAGGTATTCAGTATTTTTCAGCCTTAGCAAAATATTATTCTGTTAACGCAGTATTCTATTCAGCAATGGTTCCATATTTTCCATATGTTTATAGATAACATTCAGATATCGAATTTTCATATATGTTTTAATTCATTTATTTATTTCTTTTATCTAGGAGAAATATAATGGTTTCCAAATGTCCTATACTAGATTATTGATAGATTTTGTCATTAGTTTTACTATTGAATACCATGAAATATCAGCTGTTGCAGCCACTAAATAGTTACAAACTGTTGGTACTACAGTTTAATAGTCAATCCATGGTCATATGCTTGTACTATGCTAAATATAAAGGATTCAAGATGAGGACTTAAGCAGTTCATATTCGTATTTAGAATATTATCAAAGATATTTTCTTAACTTGTCTCAGTATTAGAATTTACAGCCCATTTTCAGCTTATTGTATCCAAAAATTTCAATCTGATATCCAATAATTTATCAGCATTTGTTGATGACAGTAAAAGTGACACATTAGCATTTTATTTGTTTCTGTGTTGTTTGATTACAACAGTGACATTTTAGCACTCTTTGTGGACGGATAACTCTTCTAGTAGAAAGAAAGCAGGAGGGTGGTCAAGCTAAGTGACAGATACAAAGAGTTGGAGGACATAGGGCTTTCTGTGGGTAAGAAATTGATGAGAAAAGCTTTATGCCACTGACTAGGCTTGCAATTCAGTATTCCCCTATCAAAGGCCCCCTTACTGATGTTTCTGTTTACCAGATCTTGGTTTCAAGATGCCAGCTTCTGAAGAGATACACCACGAGTTCTTATAAACACTATATCTAAATTTGGTTTGAAAGTCTAATGTTTGGCTGTGTGCGGTGGCTCACACCTGTAATCCCAGCACTTTGGGAGGCCGAGGTAGGCAGATCACGAGGTCAGGAGATTGAGGCCGTCTTGGCCAACATGGTGAAACCCCGTATCTACTAAAATACAAAAAATTAGCTGGGCATGGTGGCGCATGCCTGTAATCCCAGCTACTTGGGAGCTGAGGCAGGGGGATTGCTTGAACTCCAGAGGCGGAGGTTGCAGTGAGCTGAGATCATGCCACTGCACTCCAGTCTGGCAACAGAGCAAGACTCTTGTCTCAAAAAAAAAAAAAAAAAAAAAGTCTAATGTTTATACCAGGCAGGTAGAAAAACAAAAACAGACCTCATTAGAGGATACATGAGGTTTCTAAAAGTGGAACTCCTTTGTAAATGTAAGAAGTGATATCAATATTATTATTAATATGCTTATTTTGAAGTAACTAAGTTTTTTTGTTTATTTCTTGAAAGAAACAATAGATTGGGGAAAAACCATTTACTCTTTTCATGCCCTAGTTTCTAAATCTGTGACATTATAAAGGTGTAAATATTTATGAAAATAGTAGAAGTTGCCACTTGCTGTATACTTTTAAATAAGGTATCTCATTTAATCTTTTCTACTGTAAAGTAGCCGTAAACTAATAAGACTTTTACCTTAAAGATCATGACTAGAACAATTTTTTCATTTGCGGAGATATGAGGCTTGTCATTTTTATTATTCCAATGTTCATGTTTTTAACCAATTTTTCTTGTCTTGCCTCCACTGATTATATATAAAGAATAGCGATGAGAATATAGCTGTAATTATGATTACTAACATCTTTGAATACTTTCTATGTGCTAAGCTAAGGTTTATAATTAATTCATTTATTCCTCAGAACAACCCTATGATATAGGTACTATTAATATTCTGATTTTACAGATAGGGGAACTGAGGCACAGACAAGTCCAATTAATTGTGCAAAGGTACTTAATTAATAAGTAGCACAATAAGGAGTTGAACCAAGGTAGCCCAGTTTTAGAATCCATGCTCCTGTGTAAAAGAATAAAAACAGATTTTAAAAATACTTATTTTGGATGCTGATAGGAGCTTGAGAACATAAACGTTTGGAATACTTTAAAAGACTTGTACTTTCTACATCATTTGAAGAGATTCCAGAAGAATGGGCAGAAAGTAAGAGGATAGAGAGAAAAGGCCTGGGGTGAGGGGTGGGAAGCATTAATAGGATAGGAAGAAATGAGGAATCAGGTGTTCAAGGGAGATTGGTGCTACACTTTTGAGGTCATTGATGACCAGGTAGTAAGTTTAATAATACGTAGTGTGGAACATAAACAGACACTTGGTGTTTAGGGTAGTAACCTTACAGAAGTTGTGTTTTGGTGACATTTTATAGGGGAAGTATAGGACACATATAGAATGAAGTAGAGATTGTGGTTATACAGAACAGAGATGAGGGACTAGATGAGGGGAGTGGCCCTAGAGTGAAAAGGAGGACATGTATGCTGAGAGAAATGTGATAAGGTTAGGCTGCATAGGATGTACCAGCTGACTGGATGTGGATATTAAAGGCAATGGGGTATTAACAATTATTTTAAAAATACAGCAAGAATTTAAAAAACTTTTAATCAATCAAAAATTCCTTATTTAAGAATTATATAAAATATCAGTAAGTGAAAAACATTTAAAATTGTATTTTATCAGGGATTATAACTTGAGTAGAAGATACATGTTAATTTCTTAAAACATTTCATTTCTGTGCTAAGCTCTTTTAAAGCACTGGATGGTGATCTAAAGGTCACCAAATTCTTTGTCCCAAATTGGTAATTTTAAAGTAAACATAATTTCAACGTTAGGCCTATTTTGTTATTTGCTGAGAAATGTCTCAATGTCAACCAGGCAGTTCTCCTCTCTTATTAAAGTCCATGCTCAGAATGCCTGTGTAACCTATCCTTAGTGATAAACAAGGTGGCAGATAGATACATGATAAAACAAGTTTGCAATGTGCTCAATGTGGCTGACATTTATACTTCTCAGACCTTGCTATTTTAGGGAAGGTATCAGTATAACCAGGGCATTCTTCTTCCTGGAACTAAAAATCCTTAATTATCAGTCACTATTATAAACAGAATGATTTACATACAGCAATCAATAAACAGTTGCTTTTGGTTAATGGTCATCTGGAGTAGGAGGATAGTTATATTTCAAATAGAGTAGAAAGCTTTATTGGAATACTTACATGTCTTTTTAGTTTGAGGATCTTACAAGCTTTTTACAAATAAATGGTTTAAAATAGTTTAAACAGAAAATGTCAGAACGTTGATAGATTATGTTTTATTTAATATACAGAGAAAAATTCCCATGAAATAAAGACAGTTTTCAAGAAAAATATTCTATTTATAAATATTTACAACTTATTAGTTATTTAGATTGCCTGTGTCCATAAAAATAATACAGAAATTACACTATTTATGTCTTTAAATATAGCATGTTTCTATAAACTAGAGAATAATGTTGACAGTATTTTATTTTGCCTTTGTTAGTATTATGTGAAAGTCACACTTACTACATGCCTTTTTCTATTATTAGACTTTTTTTCCTATCTAGTTTTTGCCTTGTGCTATACAGTATGGTGAAAATCTATTTAGCTATGTCATTAAGATAATGCTTAGAAAATGCTAATTTTTAAGTAACTAAGATTAAGTAGTATTGGATATTCTTTGCCTTCTTTATTATTCTGTCATTGGGCTAATTTTAATTAGACAAATTTATTCTAAAGTATTTTGAGCCATTATTTGAACTTCACTGCTGTAACATTCAGGGAAAACTGCATTGTCTACCTAGTGGCCTTCAGATAAGGCATTTGGTCTTAGGTACCTCTTCCAAAAGACTTTTAAGAGGTTTGATAAGCATAGCAAACGTGAACAACGGAGGATACAAGAAAATCTTTGATCCGGGAGTAGTCTCTCTGAAGCATTGCATGACCTTTCCAAAAAATAATTTGAGAAGTGCCTAACAATAGAAAAATACATATTTTTTCCTTCAATAGGAAAGACTTTAGAAAAAATATACTCAAGTAGAATTCTGCATAATGCTTTCTGGGGGACCACATTTGCTGAAAATTGCCTACGGGAAATGACTTTCTCAGAGCGATATAGTTTTGAGGACTGAGATTTTAAAAGTAAATATTTTATTGGGAGCAATTAATTTAGGAAGAATAGTATTATGCCTGTTCCTCTGTAGTTGATTAAAGTTTACTAAGTGCTGAGGTCTTTTCCCTTAAAACATTACTTTGCCATGTTAACAATCAGGTCATAGAGGAATCAATTCATCTTTTGTGTTTTGCTAAATAATCAGTTAACAAACATATTCTGAGCACGTTTAAAGTCAAAGGATTGTAGTAGGTCACAAGAGGGGGATCGAAAGTATAATTACATAGTGTCTTTCCTTCTTTGACATACAATTGGGTTGAGGAGAAAGACTTGAAAACTTAACAATGCAAGGCACTATACAAGTTAGTACCAAAGGAGGAAACTGAAAGAGGGAAGGAAATTCAAAGAAGGAAGTTTTTGTGGAACTGAATGGCCAGGGAATGCTGTGGGGAAGAGGGGGCATGTGTCATAGGCCCAAAGATTAAGCACTCTTTTCGGAATATGGAGTGACATAGTAAGAATAAGGTGGAAGTAGTGATGAAAGCTACCATATTTGAGCAGCGTCTTTTCTATGTGAGGCCTTGCCAGCTTATGTTGTTTTTGGAAAAACGTTGAGTGAAGATAGACAACCTGGTAGTGACAGTAGACAATGAATGAATTGAGCCGGTGAGTCAGGAATCATCATCCTCTTAGAGGACACAGACTTAGAGAAATTATCTTATTTGCCTAAATCCACATAGCTGGTGATCAGCCGAACTGAACAGAAGCCAGGTCTTTTCATACTTCAAAACCAGCATTCCCCAGCCCCATCCCTCCCCATCCCATGATTCTGTTGGGAATGAGTGTGGCATGTTTATGACATAGTAATTTTAAAACTTGACCCATACAACAACTGACATAAGTCAAGAAGATAGAAATTTTATTTAAAAGGCTGTCAAATGTATTTTCATCTTTTTGCTTTGATGATGGGTTACAAATAGCGTATAGTTTGACAAATGCTTATACTCTGTTTCTTGGATTTGTAAAAACAAAAATAAAACAAACTAGACCCCCCATCTTCAGTAGATATGGTATGGAGTTGCAGTATCATGATGTTGTAACAGTGCATTTGGCAGTAGGTAGACCCATTTGGGATTCCCTCAGAGGAGGCTTGTGAAGTTTGAAGACAATGTACTTTCTCACCAATAGTATGAGGCTATAAAATTTTCACCAAGAGATGATAGGGGCAAAAGTTTATAGATCATGGTTGTTTGATTATTTTATGCTTTTATGTTACATCATCTAATTTATACATCAGTCTCTGCTCTCTGTAACTTTACATGTGATGTAGCCTGTGACTTTAAAAGATAAGCTGTTAATTGTAGAGTTGTGCTGTTGGAGACCTGTCACTTTGCTAACAAATTCCTCTCTTCATAGAGCCATTTAGAACATATAGCAAATAAAATTATGTGATTATGTGTTTTTAGAGAAAAATTTATTTATATAAAATGAAAGTCTTTGCTTTTGGCTGCAAAAGAAAGCATCCTTATTTAGCAAATATTGAGTGCAGTGCCATTGTGCCACGTATCATGCTATATACCCTTTGGAGGAAAAAGAGGTAAGATGTGCCTGTTCTCAAAGTAATTTCCACTATAGTGATAGAAATATTCACAAATAACGGACGGGCAAAACAAAGTGGGCACAAAGAAGCCAAGAATAGGCTGTTTGTGGGCAGAGTGTGGAATTTGCCTAAAACCATTCGGTAGACAGGTTAACTCTTTAGATACTTTGTATATATTGGAGAAGAGAAAAAATCAACTCATAATTTATTAAAATGATGTGATTCGGTATGTAAACCATTTAGTTTTTCTGTTCAAGTATTTGGTAAATAAGTGTGATGCCAGCATAGTATCATCCTGGACTAGACAGAAGAAATTAATTTATTTCTGATGCTGGCAGTTTTGGAGAAAGGTGGGCACATACAGTTCATCTGAATCTTCCTCATGCTAAATTCTTGATTGGAAGCAGGTTAAAACACTCAGGACTGGTAACCAAGTTTCAGTGCCTACAACGTTTATGTTAACAGAAAAGAAAAATCAGTTAGAGAGAGGTGTGTTGTATTTAACATTAATGACAGAGAATTTTAAATATGCACGTGATTCTCTTTTTCCTCCAGCTTTTCTTTCTGCACAGGAAATAAAGCTGTATTTTGTAGGCCAGCTTCCAGACTTTAAAATGGTGAAAGTGCAACTGTGCATATTCTTCTATAAGACCCCATTCAGCTGTGACATGTTGTTACTTGTTTTCAAGATTTAATCTGCATTCTAGGATAGAAAATTCAGGATTTTATTGCTTATTATTATTCATTTTTATTCATAAATATTTGTTTAAAGCCCATTACATATAAAGTTTTACTATAAGATTTTAATTGAAATTTTTAAGACAAATTAGGAATATGGTTTCTGATTTTCTGAAGTTTATGGCCTATAGAAAAAGGTCCATTCATAAGTGAAATAATAAAAGCAAAACAACAAAAGACTCGAGCTTTAGCCATTCTAATAATTATTAAAATAGCTACTTTCTTCGTAGGAACTTATTATTTTACATGTGTGATCCCATAGCTCTTACACAATTCTGTGTGATTCAGGCATTGCTATCTTTCTGGCTCCCAAGTGAGAAGATTGAGGCTTGGAAAGATTAAGGTTAGGGGATTTGCTCAAGGGTCATATGATAAGGTACTACTGTGAGAGCTGAGATCTCAACCCAGGAGTTTTGCTGTTTTTCTGCTTGTTTATTTCCATCAGTATGGTATGAATTAGGCACACAAATACTCATTGCATGTAGATTTGGGACCTACTCCAAGTTAATTCTGGAAAGACTCAGTGAAGAAGATAAGATGTGGAAGAGGTTTTTTTTAAGCATTATGTCATAAAAGAGCAGACTATGGAATGGACTTTGAAGTTTCACTAGCTTTGAAAGGAGGGGTATATCAAATGGCCTAATCTGCCTGTGTCGTTTGCTCAGTATTAGTTCTACTCACACCTAATACCCTCTGCCCCAGCACTCGCCAAGATCAGCAAAATCTACTTTTAGACTCAAAATCATTACCACCTGTGAAGTTTCTGATGTCGCTTCTGAGTGACATAGCACTCTGTCAATTGCTCTGTTGGATGGCTTTGCTGAATGGCACCTTTTAAGAAGTGCCTTGAGCCCCAAAAGAGTTTCAAATGCTCTTGTAATCTATTCAGCTGCATTATTGAAGATATTAGGGTAATTCAATTCATTTTTTCATCACTAAAACATAGAAATCTGTTGCCAACATTAAAATAGACAAACATATCATTGAAAATTTAATAGCTCTACATTCACTTGGAGATTTCCGATAAACTTTTCTCACTTTCCCCCAAATCCCCAGTAATTAGAGCATGTCCATGTGTGTATGTGTGCATGTTTTTGTGTCATATCCCTATGTGTCTATATATATTCCATAAATGATTGTGAAGTAGTACACAAGTTGTAGCTAAAAATGAAATAGAATAAATGTATGAAGCTAAGGGATCCATTCTCCAACTGATGAGTTAGTTGACAAATTTGCTCTGAAATATTGATACCATTTTGTGGTTCCCTGTATTGAATACAAGTGTGGGCTTGTGAAAATATAGTATCCACAGACCCTAAATAGAAACAAAATAAAGGTATTTTAATATACCTATGCAAATTTAAAGTTTTAACTTATTCATGTAACAGTTTTCAGCTTGTCAGTGACCTGATACCAATGGATTTGAAAATGATTTTACCTTTAAGTACCAAGAATTCTTAGGGACGTGTGTGTGTGTGTATTCAGATTAAAGATTCCATGCTAATATACTAATTTTTTGGCAAGAAAATTAAGCACCTGTATTTCAGTTGAATAGTATTATGGTAAATGAAATATATTAAACATGCAGATTCTGTTACATTCACCTAATATTAATTTGAATTTTTAATATTCTAGGCACTGTGCTAGATATTGAATACATAATGGTAAACATAGATAGTAAACAGTTATAAAATTTAGACATCTCTCAATTTTCAAATTGGCCATTGCAGAAATCGTGACATTTTATTAGGTTTTGTTGCCACAAGATTTTCAATAATTAAAAAAAATTATTTATAGGTGCCCAAATATTTATTTTACAGCATCTACCAATGTTAGATTTCCTATGCATGAAGGAAGGATTTTATTTTCATGTAAAGAAAAGTGCCATTTTATGCTTAGAATCAATGCTTTACAATTAAACAAGAGAAATAGCATCACAAAATAATACGGGAAGAGAAAACTCATTTTGAGCAGCAGCAAAATATTGTGAGTTTAAAAGGTCAGGCCAGTACAGGAGGCTCCAGTTTTGCCACTCACTATGCAGAATGCTGTGACAGCCAGGGCTGATACAGCTGAAAATATCTGCAGCTTTGGAAGCCTTGTAAGTTTCAGAAGGTCATTTTGGCATCATGGTAGGAGCACAGATTCACATGGAAGGTCAAACTGGACAGCCAGGCAGGAAGATAGGTTGCTGAACCCAGTGCTTGTAGATTTTAGAGCAATCACCAACTGCAGTAACTGAGTTTTTTAATTCAATGCAGCCATCTTTCATTGTAATGTTTATTGGGGAATGAGCTTTACTTGGTGGGGAAATTATAAATTACCTTCTCTCTTCTGAAACCTAAGTGTTGCATCTACAACTTTCCCTGGTATCAAGACAAATGTTACTTTAATTTTATTTACGTGTGATATATACCCCATCAAGCTTACAAAAGTAAAGTGCACATCAGATAGGACTGTTGGTGGTGGTGGTGGTGTTGTTTTTAATCAATTAGAAGGCAAAGAAATGAAACAAGTACTTAAGATGAAATTGAGCACTAAATTTATCTCTCAGCTTCCTGGCAACTGAAGCAGAAGCTTTAGGAAGTGAAAAAGTCCTGAGTTTATTTAATAAGATTTCTTCAGATCCCATATACTGTCTTATTCTTAGCCCTTTGGGTGTTTAGTTAAATATACTGACTCTGCCCTTGGGTGAAGTCTTGAATGGGTGAATTCCGATTACTAAAAAAGTGAAGGCTGAATTCTTTAGCCTGCCTTTAAGGCCCTTACTGATTTGGCTTCAGGCCAAAGTTCCAGGGTCATCTTCTGCCAGCCCCGTTACATACAGGTGTTCCATACAGACCAGTTCTTCCAGTGTTCATATGCAGTGCTTTCTCACATCCCTGCCATTACTGTCTGGATTTCTACAGTTTGGAGGATTTCTACTCCTTTTTGTCTCTAACCAAATGAAACTTGTCCTTCCAGACCAACCTTCCATTTCTTATCCCTTTTGAAACTACCCTTGACCTCTCTCTTTAACTTACCAAGCTTTCTTGTTACCTCTACTGTGTACTTCTTGCTTCCTTTTTTATATATAGTTATTTGTGTGTTTATTTTATACCTTTAATTAAGCATCAAATTCTTAAAGGCTGGATCCAAGTATTCTCGCTATATCTAGGCTACATATAAAAGGTGGTCAATACACAGTTAATATAATCAATACACATATTTTATGTGTATTATATATTGTTAATGAATATATTCATTTAATAAAGTTACTGTTGAATGTATTTGAATTTCTTGAAGGAAAACATTTCTTTTCCTAGGATAGTAGGGAACAAAGAAAGAAAACCTAAAAAAAGAAGCACAATTAGAGAAACACACTCCTGTGATTTTTCTCAAAGGAAATATTTTGAGACAGCAGAACCAAGATTATAATTTTTTTAATTGTTTTGACTTTGGGTTTTCTTTTTATAAGTCAGCTTAATATTTGTGATTTCTCTGTGCCAAAAAGTAACCAATATTAATAGAGAACAGCTTTAGTACATGTAAAAGAAAAAAATCATTTATGTCATTTCAAACCCTCAGTGCTTTCTTTCTGACAGATTTTTAATGGTTTTATCAGCTGTTAATTAGGTTGGTGCAAAAGTAATTGCAGTTTTAAAAAAAGATTGCAAAAACTGAAATTACTTTTGCACCACCCTGATAAAAAATTGGCCTGACTATATGGCTTTGAAATGTTTCAGACAGTATTCTCTCTCCTTCATTGCTCTTCAAATACTGTTTTAGTAGTTTATCTAGATCAGTCTTACTGTGTGCATAGTCAGCATACATCAGTTTTATACTTTTAAAGCGGCATTGCATTTTACCTACGTGGAAGTTTTCTGCAGACATATTTTAAGCTTCTCTAAGAAAAGCTCTGAAGAAAATGTAGGCTCCTGTTGCTCGGAGGGCTGATGAATAAATTTAAAAAAATCATGCTCAAAGACCACTTCCTTGACAATTAATCTTTCAAAATCAGCTACCGAGTATCTAGAACTTCATAATCTATTCAAAATTGATTAACAATCTTAATTGAGATGACATTTGTGTCTGAAGTGTAGAATTTTCTTGTCTCCAGGTATACATTATTAATGTTTAGTGTCTACCCCGTGGACATAAAAGAGCAATAGCATGCGTTCTCAGCTCTGTAAAAGAGACCATCTTATCTTCTCTAGAATCAATATTCAGGGGTTTCTCCTTCACTTACACACACCTCACTCTGAGCTAACCACAAGCAATGCAGTAGTGGTACCTCCAATAAATCCCACTCACCCCCTATCTCTCTCCCTTCTTTTGGCTTCTGTTGTATATATTAGTAGTCATTGTCATTTCTACCAAGTTTGGTATTAAATTGCTAGCATGTATCGTGAATGAAGTCTTACATTTGAAATCAGAAGAGCTGATTTGGAGTTCTGGTTCTTCCATTTATTTAGCATAGGGATTTTAATGGGTCAGTCACTTAACCATGCAAGCCTCGCCTCAATTTATTTGTTCACAAATGAGCAAAATAATATAACCAACCATCTCTTAGAGTTGTGAGGAACAAATAGTAATTAGGATGAAAATAAATTGTATGTCAACATATAAAATATTATTTGCTATTTTTGAATAATAGAATGTATAAGTTGTTGGGAAAGTAAATTTCTGTGCTTGGCTTCTTCAGTGGAAACTTTTTTTTTCAATTTTTTTTTTTTTTTTTTTTGAGACAGGGTCTCCCTCTGTTGCCCAGGCTGGAGTGCAGTGGCATGATCTCATCTTACTGTGGCCTCCCGGGCTCGAACAATCCTCCTACCTCAGCCTCCCAAGTAGCTTGTACTGCAGGCATGCACCACCATGCCTGGCTAATTTTTGTATTTTCTGTAGAGACGGAGGTCTCACTGTGTTGTTCAGGCTGGTCTCGAACTCTTGGGCTCAAGCAGTACTCCCGCCTTGGTCTCTCAAAGTGCTGCGATTATAGGTATGAGCCACTGTGTCCATCCTGAAACTTTTTTTTTTTAAATTAAAGAACCAAATGAACACCTTGCAGATTTTATGTATAAGCCAGAAAGAAAGCTCAGTACATGTATAGAATGTAGCACAAGCCAACTTTTCAAAAATTAATCTTTTTAAGGGGCATTATGTAATGAAGGAGCATACATTTTTAGTTTTATCCAGGATAAAAGTGGTTCTTTTTCCCCCATTAACTTTAACACAGAGGTTTTATTTTAATTTAAATTCCAAGGACTAGGTTTTTGTTGTATATGAAGAAAACGATTTGACTAAATCCAATGTAAATGTTTTTCCTTATTCTTTGGGGGCACACACATACACACATTAATCCTTATTTTATATTTTATTTATAATATAAATATTTAATTATATTTTATTTATAATATACATATTTATATTTTATTTATAATATAAATATTTATATTTTATTTATAATATAAATATTTATATTTTATTTATAATATAAATATTTATATTATATTTATAATATAAATATTTATATTATATTTATAATATAAATATTTAATTATATTTTATAGGTTGAATAGGTTCCTTGTTTATTATCTTTTTTGCAAAATAATTTTATTGTTATAAATTGTTCTTATTATAAGCAATAAATAAGGAACCTAAATATCACAATCTGTAAAGCATTTTATTTGTGTGTGATTTTATATGATAGTTCATTAGACATAAGATAGGAAAGTATGGAAAGTTTTGAGATTGCTACATGATTGCTCTTTTAATTTGTCCAATGTATTCCTTTAAATGTTGTGAGGGAGTTTTTTTACCAGTGAAGTAGCTTTTGCATGCTAAGTTGTAGTGAACTGCTGGGCAGAACTAAAACATAAATGGTTTGAGGCATGATTAATAGTTGTATATGGTGGCCAGGCGTGGTGGCTCATGCCTGTAATCCCAGCACTTTGGGATGCCGAGGCGGGTGGCTCACGAGGTCAGGAGATTGAGACCATCCTGGCTAACATGGTGAAACTCTGTCTCTACTGAAAATTCAAAAAGTAGCCAGGTGTGGTGGTGGGTGCCTGTAGTCCCAGCTACTCAGGAGGCTGAGGCAGGAGAATGGCATGAACCCAGGTGGAGCTTGCAGTGAGCCGAGATCGCACCACTGCACTCCAGCGTGGGTGACAGTGTGAGACTCCGTCTCAAAAAAAAAAAAAAAAAAATGGTTGTATATGGTGTAGTATCTTAGAGTGATGTGCAGTGGCATGCATGATTTAAAATAATATTAATAATCATAACAGAGCTTTTTTGTAACATTTTATAAGCATACTAGCTTGCTGAAGTAGTCGATAGAATATAATCAAAGATTGTGTCACCAAATCTTTAAACAGGACATTTTATCAGAGAAGATACTCTGGTTTCTCAGGTAAAGTTATAGGGTAGAAACACAGTAAGCAGTCTCTGGTAAGAATAATATTTTAGCCTTGATTGATTATGGTTGCCAAAATTTAATGGAATTAAAAATAACCTGGGAAAACATAGATTCCTGGTTTCTATCCTCAGTAGGTCTAGGGTAGGTCCCAGGAACGGTATATATTTTTAACAGTTACCCACGAGTCACTGATTCAGATAATCCAATAATCTTTCTGGAACATCAGTATCCCAGAGAAACAAATGTTGCTGTTAATAAACAATTTGCAGTTATTTCAGTTTATTAGCTAGCTACGATTGCATTCTGATTTGCTGTGGAAAGCTGGTCATTACTTTTTAAGAGCATGTGATGCTGATGGAAACATGTAGAGCTTTAATCGCTGTCTCATTAAAAGGATGTAGTTTATTCTTTGTGTTTCCTTATTTGTTACAGCTTTTCCAGAATGCACAGAACCTTATGTGCAATTAAAATAATTAAGAAAAAGATATTGTTTTCTATTTAGCAAAGGAACTAAATCTCATGCTCCCTTATAGTTTCTGTTCAATATGCATTCTCTTTTGAAAGTACAGATTTGTAATAATACAATTTTTGATCTCGTCTCCCAAGAAGCCTAACTTTATGCTCTGACTACATGGTAAAATCACATTGTCAAAATAAAAGCGTTGGTAATGCTCACATTCTGCCAACCAATCATATCTGAAGTCTTTTAAAAATTCACTTTCAGGTACTTTATTCTGTAGACTGTTATTTAATAACTAAGAAAGAGAGTTTGAGGAGGACAAAGTGAGGGCGGAATGTTTTTATTTTCCAAGAGGACATACATGCAAAGGCATAATCATACAAGAGTATATACCTATCTTCGTTATTTTAATTAGAAGTGCATGCTGCTTCAGGGAGACTCCCCACTCCTGACTCAGGAATGACTGCAAGTGGAACCCCAGCCTCAGGGAAAATTACTACATGGGAAAATATGCTTGGGCCTACATGAGTTTTCCAGAGTTCTCTTGTGCCTTAGCTAGTTTGATAATGCTTTGCATTATGTATAGCAGTTGTCAGAAACCATTTCCTTTAATCAGTTAGCATCTAAAAAAGGAAGGGGTAGCAGATATTTTCTGACATTTGTAGATATAATGTATTAAAAAAAGCATTCCCTTACTCTTATGACATGGTGTTGTCAGAGATTTCCCAAATACAACATGCCCTGCAGATTCTTAAAACTACACATTTTCCTTTTGTTAATAAGAAAATAACAGTAAAGTATTTATTGTCTATTTTGATACCCTGTCAACCCAAACATTTATTCCAAATTCCAGCCTCTGTTTCTTTGTAAATAATTACAAAATGCAAATACTATGATTGTTTTAGGAATGAAATGCAATGTTTTGATGCAACAGGAGTTGAAAAACTGATTTTACAAATGTTTCCATTGATTAGCTGCTATATGAGGGCTAACAGTTGAAAATATTTTGGAAAAATACAAAAACAGGCTTTCATTTCTATTTATAGAAAAACAGACATACTTTTTTTGCATGTTCCCACAAGAGAAATTTACAGTGTAGATAAAGTACAGCATAGGCTTAACAAATATAGAAAAATATGTTATTGACTCTTGGTGGAAGTACATATTGGTAAAGGTTTTCTTAAAGTTTTTTATTCTAGTTCAAAGTTAATACATATATGAATACACTTCATCTTCTAAGGATTTATATTATTAAAATCACTCATAAGCATAGCTTTTTATATGCAATTTCAGCATTGATTAAAAGAGTGAAAAATGGGCATTAACGTAGTTGACTACTGATAACAAAATGGACATATAGTGGAGTAATATATAATTGTTAAAAACTAATTATATTGATCTGTTTCTATTGACATAGAAAGATCATTAATATTTTTATATTGTGGAATATTAACATAATTTGTTGTTTAATCTCTGGACCTAGTTAGATATGTGAATTATGTGAAACCTTCTTCAGAGGATATTTAAGTTACATTGAAGTGAAAATAGGAGTTGTCAATGCATATCTTTGTTTTGTGGCGTATCTTAGTCTTTTAAACCAGGGAAAAACAACTGGGTCTTGAGTCACTGTTAGTCAGTGAAAACATTATTCTTGTTTGTGAGCATATGTGAATTTGTTATTTTTTTGAAAAAAAGTCAAGTTAAACTGATATATCTTGTTATGAAGAATATATATTATTATGAGGAATATATTCAGTTAACATTGGTATATTTTTTAAAAGTATGTTTGAGATTATTTGTAAAAAGTCATCCTTAAGGTCAGTTGTATAAGTCAATAGAAATATCCATAGGATTGTAATGTTAAACTGTGTAGCACCTATGTGGCTTGAGTATTTGTAAGTTTGGAATAAGAAATATGTTAGTGAAATAATAGGGACTTTTACTGATTATATGGAATGGAGGAAATATTTTTGTATTACGTTGTGTCATGAGAAGTTCACTAATTTGTTTTTTTAGGATACATTCGAGCAATTCCATACTCATTCGTAATTGGTTTTAGTCATTGTATTCTGAAAAATAATCATTTTGGTCTTTTTATTTAATTATAGGCATAGATTTTTCTATACTTTTTTCATAATGATTAATAATTAAATCACATATTTTGGGCCATATTCAATATAAATAAGCTAATACAATTTTCCTGATTGAGGTTATCACACCAGGTTTAAAATCAGACATTTGGAAATTCAAATTCTATTTGTTAAGATAAAGCTTCTGTGGTCAGATTTAGTGGGTAGTATTGAGGGCAATTATCACATTAAATTTTTAGAAATTCTGAACAGTGTGGCAACTATTAAGTTTGATCCTAATGAGATATGCTTTATATTTTGGGCAGGTTTTTTTTTTTAAATTATATCTGTCATTTTTTTCACATGTTGATTTTGTAATTTATCCTACTTGAGTCTGCTAAAATAGGAAAAAAATATAGGTTAATTATGGAGAAGATCTTATAACTATTGGTTGTGAGAATGATTTCTGTGTGAGAGGGAAAGTTGGAATAGAGGGGCAAAGAGGTACAAAATGCAACAGATTTCACCAATGTATGAGGTGCTGTGGAAATATTTTCTTAGTTCTGTGATCAGTTAACTTCATACTTATTTTTGTGTTGTGCAATAATGTCATTAGGGGTGCACAGATGAATTTGCTACCATTATATAAGCAGTGAGCATCATATTTTAAATGTTTTAGGCAGAGGTGCCACCAACCTCAGCAGGAAGCTTGGTGATGTTCAGAAGATATAGAGGTTAAATATGAAAACTATGATTTTGGCCCTTAGTTACTGTGTCAAATAAAATAATACTCATTTAAGTAAGCTTTAGGATCAAAGTCTATAATCAGGACATTGTAATGGGAATAACAGTATTACTGTGTATTGCATTTCATTTAGCATTCACATTTTTGTTGTGTTAGTTCTACATTGACAGATTCGGGTTGGGTCACTGTACCATTCTTCCTGAAAATTGCCAAGATGATGAGATTTGATTTTTCTACCATTTAGCTCTTGAGCACATAACAGCATTTTAAATTTTGCTGTAGTCTGTGTTCTGATTCCCTATTTACTATTTTGAAATATTAAATGATATGGACAGATCAGATATGTCTACCTGAGGCTAACAAGATGATGTCTTTGTGTAATATATAGGTAAATAAAACACTAATTAGGAGTAGTGCTTTCTCTTGTAGAACAATTAAGTAGCATTCACAGTTTTATCTCATTATACCTTCTTGTAGAAGGAAATGTTAAAATACTTCCTCTTTGAATAGCATGAGAAAAAATGCAGTGTTTCTTTTGCTGGAATTGAAGACTGGTTCTGTCAGAATTTCATAGATAATTATTTAAATATTTTAAATTTGCAAAGCCACATAAATCTGTTTCGAATATTCTGTGGCTCAAAATATCTTTCTTCAACTTCATAATCAAGGAGGTATTTAAATATGTTGCTATTTTAACTTCATCGCCTCATGTTCTCTTTCCAATGAGTGACGTTTGATGCTGGTTTCATTCACTTATAAAGGTGACATCCCCAATATACTAAACCATATAGCTTAAGCATTGTAATTTGTCGAAAATACAAACTAGTCTGATATACTAAGAAAAATCTTCAGTCATACCACAAATATTAATTGTTCGTTTCCTCTGGGCCAGGCACTGTTTTGGTGATCTGTTTCTATTAATGGAGAACTAGCGTAACCACTGCCTTCTCTCATGGAGCTTACATTTTTGTGGCAAAGGCAAATGATAAGCAGATAGCGAGATAAGCGTGTAATATTACTCTGCTTTCTTCACAGTACTATGTAGTATTAGGTGGGGTTTTTTTGTTTGTTTTGTTTTTTAGACGAGGTCTCACTCTGTTACCTAGGCTAGAGTGTAGTGGCTTAGTCATAGCTTACTGCAGTCTTGAACTCCTGGGCTCAAGCAGTACTCCCATTTCAGCCTCCCAAGTTGCTGGGACCACAAGCACATGTCATCATGTGTGGCTAATTTTTAAAAATTTGTTTTCTGTAGAGATGGGGTCTCACTGTGTTGCTCAGGCTGGAAGTGTAATGTTATGTACTTCTCTCAAAACGAGTCTGGACTGCTGTTGGGAGGAACAGAAGGTTGGGTGCTTTGGATGGTGGCCTGAAAATCTTCTAAGAAGATAACTTTGCAGTAGGGACTTGGACGAAGGCCTATTGGGGTATAGAGCTAGTATGCAAAGTGCAGTGATTCATGTGATAATTATCTTCTAGTGAGCTTAAACCTTTTACATTTTTAAAAATTTTGCCTGATACAGGAATTAATTCAAAATTCACTTTTAAATCATTGTCTGTATAGAAGCTTTATGTTCTGTTTTGTCCTAAATATAAATACTTAAGGATCAACAATCATTTTCTAATTGGAATACAGTTTAGTTGCCTCTGGAATTCTAATCTTTGGCAGTAGTGTGTCACCTAACCAACACTCCTTCATTATCCTTCCTACAGTAGACCACTAGGTGATTTAGGGAACCAAACTGTTGAATGGATCAGAATTCTAAAAGACTGCTTCGACAGAGCTTAGATTACTTATTTGAGTTAGTAAACACAATCTTCCTTTCTTGGCAGCAGCTAGTCTGAAATGTGGCAGACCAGCAGGCCACATTGGCAGTCTCTATGCCATTCCAGAGGATGTGTGATTGAAAGTTATCTTTTTCTTTGCAGTATTGCTAAAACTTAGTCATTTACATATCTCCTTCATGATTTTCATTTATGTGTAGTCTCTTAGGTATATTTGTGTATATATGTATATACTCTTTAAATCTTTTTAAAAAATTTATTTAATTAATACTTTTTTTTTTCAGACAGGGTCTTACTGTGTTGCCCAGGTTGGAGTGCAGTGGTGTGATCATGGCTTACTGCAGCCTTGACATCCTCTGCTCAAGCAATCCTCCTGCCTCAGCCTCCTGAGTAATTGGGACTACAGGCATTTGTCACCCTGCCTGGCTAATTTTTGTATTTTTTGTAGATATAGGGTCCTACTATGTTGTTCAGGCTGGTCTCGAACACCTGGCCTCAAGCAATCCTCCACTTCAGCCTCCCAAAGTGTTGGATTACAGGTGTGAGCCACGGTGCCCGGCCCTTTAAATTTGTAAATTAAACTTTAATTTCTTCCTAAGTTATAATATTGATGTAATCACAGACCGGACACACTGGTTTTAGCATTCTAATCCATCTGTTAAAATTATGTTGTTTGTGCATCACCTGAAATTGCCATGGGTACTGCTGGTAGTGTGCTTACCCCTCACTGAGAAATACTTACCTCTGCTTTTTGCTATGTGGAGTTGAATAGTGCTGAAGGCTGAATTAACTCATTCAGATGACAGTTCTTCCCATATAATGTATAACATCTTTGTTACTCTACTTAGCACCTTAGTGAATACAGAGATGGCTGTACAGCCTCCAGAAATGCTAAGTTGGTTGGTTGTATATGGAAATCTCTGTTGATATTTGGGACAAACCCTGGGAATAATTGTGTGAGCAAACTTAGTTTACTAAAGAACTGCATTGCTAATTATGGACTTGTTGACACCAGTGAGCCAGGGAAAGAAGTTGTGGTTTTGGGCAAGGGGTTCTTTCTTATCAACTCCAAACTTACAGGGTGAAGTTAGCCATCTCTTTCAGTTAGATTGAAACTATCTTAATAAACAAAAATCATAATAAAGGACCTCAAAAAATTATTTAGTTAACTTCCTCAGTATATAACTTATATCAACATTAAAAGCATATTAAATAAAATTCTTCAAAATTACCAGCTAACTACTCTGGGATATAACTGGACTGATTGCCTATATTTGCTTTAGAAGAACTTTTGCAATGATTAGTAAACATATGTGAGCAAGAAATTTAACCTTGCTCATAGAGGCCATCCAGTTCTCCAAAAGAGAATTTCATTTTCATACCTTGTAAACATCTCTTTATCTTCTATAGCAGTAGGTATGTGACTCTTAAATAGGCATTCATATGAAGCCATATATATATATATGTAATTTTTAAGAATAATTGTTGAAAGAATAAGAATAATTTCATTCTTCTTTATCCTTTTCTCGGTTTTTATTATCTCTGTCATTTCAAATTTTCATTTCTTTCCTTTTTATTTTCTCCCTTATATTTATCTTAAAGTAGAATATATACATGATTTCTGATATCATTCAAAAAGAAATTGGTTCTTGTGGCAGAATATTAGTGTTGTAGATGATGTCAGATAAAGCAAGAAACTATAGCATTTGGAATGTGATCAGTAGGTTAAAGAGGGACTGCTGTTAGCTATTATTCAGATTTTTAAGTTTTATTCTTTTTTTTTTTTTTTGAGGCGGAGTCTTGCTCTGTCACCCAGGCTGGAGTGCAGTGGTGTGATCTCGGCTCACTGCAAGCTCTGCCTCCCAGGTTCACACCATTCTCCTGCCTCACCCTCCCGAGTAGCTGGGACTACAGGTGCCCGCCACTATGCCCAGCTAATTTTTTGTATTTTTTAGTAGAGATGGGGTTTCACCGTGTTAGCCAGGATGATCTTGATCTCCTGACCTCGTGATCTGCCTGCCTCGGCCTCCCAAAGTGCTGGGATTACAGGCGTGAGCCACCGTGCCCGGCCTTAAGTTTGATTCTTAACAATATTTTTGTTGTTCAGAGAAGTTTATTATAATGTATTGAAATATAGGTCAGATATTTACCTCAGAAGCAATGTACCCATTAGTAGAAATCTTTCCTTTAATAATTATTTACAGACAAAATTTATTTTAGGCCAAATATGTTTGCAAGAATTCTCATAATCTGGACATTACCCACGTATCTTTAAACATTATATCTATCTATAGAACAAAACCCCATTACTTAGTTAATGTTTTGTGAATTCAGTATTGATCCAAATTCTATAAAATCTTAATTTACCAAAAGAGATTTCTATTTTTTGAAATTCTTTTTTTAATATAGAGAAGGAATATAAAACAATAATCTGATATCAGCAGTTTAGTGAAATTGATCTATAGGATATAATTTGAGTTTGTTACCCACAGTGCCCTATATCAAGGGCAGGCACATACATTATCAGGTCTAGCTAGACTAATGGCCAGTATCTGTTTTAATTGTTCAGTGTCTGTGCCTGAACTAATTATTAATACTTTGATTATCATCCTTGTCTATGTCCTTTACAATTAAATGGTACAAATCTATGTTGATAATGCTTTCAATAGCACTTTTGAAGTAAATAGAATTTCTCTGCTACAGAAAATAAATATAATCAGAACACTGATTTCCAAGCATTTTAGTAATCAAAGTATATTTTGTACTTGAGAGATTGTCTGTAACCTGGCAAAAAGGAAAAATAATCAACTCTAGAAATTAATTTTTAGTTGTATTTAGATATGACTACCAAGCAATGCAGATATTTCTTGGGGTACCAGTCTTTTTACATATATTTTCTGGATGCCATAGATCATGATATTAAATAATCTATTTCATCAGTGTTGGGACCACATCCTCCCATACATGTTTATTTCTGTAAGTATGAATGAAGTTTACTCATTTATCAAACATTTTAAAAAAAGATCTGTTATGTTCCAAGAACAGTGTGATGGAGGACACTGGACCTACACCCTGTTGTCAGGGCATATATAACATTGAGGGGGAAAGGTACGAAGAGATACAAAGTACCAAAAACATTCTGAGATGGCATAATGTTTAGCATAGTTGACCCAGTCCTATAGAGAAGGTGATTTTTGAACAGCAATTTAAACAAGGAGAAGGAATTTGCCAAGTTGCAGGGGTGAGGAAGTGTGTGTCAAACCAAACAGGGAGTTAGCATGTAACAAGTCCCAGGAGCTCACACATGTCTTGGCATCTGCCAAGAACCCTCAGCAACTCCTCTCCAGGGGGGATACAAGAGGTACAGCACTGGGAGAAGCAACAAGATAAAATGTGTCAGTTTGTTAAAAGGGAAAGGTTCAAGAAAGAGGGAGTTGTAAATCATGTTACAGGTCAAGTAAAGGCAAGAACAAAACATAATCTTTGGACTTGGCTTTCCTGACAGCATTGATGACCTTTGCTGAGCAGTAAAGTAATGGGTGTGAAAGTCAGACTGATAAGGATTCAGAAGTGAATGGGAAAGGAAGAAGCAGAAAAACAGCACGGTAGATGACTCTTTAGATATTTGCTTGGGAAGGATGGATTAAGTGCATTAGGGAGAGGAGGATGCTAGCCAGGGCAGGGTCCTCTTCCTCCTGCCATGTCACCGTCTGCATGTTGGAGTTTCTTCAGCACATTTGGAAGCTAAGAGAAGGAACTGCTGAAAGACAGGGCGTGCATGTATAGAGGAGGCAGAAAAGAACTAGGTCTTGAGAATGAATGAGTCAAGGTGGAGGCTTGTGGAAGCTTAACTGTGGGCAGGAGGAGGAAGAACTGGGAGACCAAGAAAGATACAGAAAGATAGGTTAAAGACTCGTGGGTAGGAAGGTAAGAGAAAGTTCATGCTTAAGGGCTACTGTTATGGCTATGAAATATTCATGACACATAATATTATTATCCACTATTGCTAATGAACATGGAGAAAGAGTAATGAAGTTTTAGAAAAGCTGCCGTGTGCAATGAGATAGGGAGCTGTCCAAGGACAGGGCTAGATTGTGAGGCAGTGAAAGGGCCTATGTGACCCTGGAACATAATAATTTATAGAGGCAATGATTGTGTGTGTGTGTGTGTGTGTGTGTTTTCAAATGTATGTTTCAGTGTGTTCATATGTTGTATTCATATATATGTGTTCATGTGTGTGTGTTTGTATATTTTGTACCCTAGAGGTAATCCAAATCCTGATGCAGCAATTGATAATTTAGTTTACCAATATTTTTGGAACTCCATCTATTTTGCATCACTGTGCTAAGCCATGGGGTTACTGAGATGAATAATATATTTTTTCTGTCCTTAAAAACATATGGTCTAGTGGGTCAGATATATAAGGAAATAAAACACTGTATAGGGCATAGGTGCAGAGATAATTCAGAGAAGGCAGTATTACGATATGGATGGATAGAGATGGGGATAATGACATCTTGGTAGCTTTTTGGAGGAAGTGACATCTTAGCTGGCTTTAGAGGAAGAAAATAGTTACATGTGAGGCACTTGAAGATTCTGAAGAGAAGGAGTAAAGAGATTGTTGACCATGCAGGTGGTCCATTCTCAAGGCATGAAATCATTGAGTAATTCTTAATGCAGAACAAAGTTTCAGGAAGATAGACACAGCTTACAGTTTATGACTGGACCTTTTTTTTTTTTTTTTTTTATAGAAACTGGCATTAAGACCTAGGAACTTTTTTGAAAACCAAAATATTTCTTGAACACTGGGGATGAGGTTTTTTTTTTTTTTTTTTTTTTTTTCTTGATGGAGTCTCACACTGTCTTCCGGCCTGGAGTGCAGTGGCGCAATCTCGGCTCACTGCAACATCCACCTCCCAGGTTCTAAGTGATTCCAGGAGAATCACCCAGCCTCCCAAGGAGCTGGGATTACAGGTGCCTGCCACCATGCCTGGCTAATTTTTTGTATTTTAGTATTTTTAGAGACAGGGTTTTGCCATGTTGACCAGGTTGGTCTCGAACACCTGACCTCATGATCTGCCTGCCTCGGCCTCCCAAAGTGCTGGGATTACAGGTATGAGCCACTGTGCCCAGCCATGGATTTTTTTAATTTTTTTTTAGACAGAGTCTTGCTCTGTCACCCAAGCTGGAGTGCAGTGGTGCAATCTCAGCTCACTGCAGCTTCTGCCTCCCGGGTTCAAGTGATTCTTCTGCCTCAGCCTCCTGAGTAGCTGGGATTATAGGTGCCACCACCATGCCTGGCTAATTTTTGTATTTTTAATAGAGATGGGGTTTTACCATGTTGGCCAGGCTGGTCTTGAACTCCTGACCTTGTGATCCACCCACCTCAGCCTCCCAAAGTGCAGGGATTACAGGCGTGATCCACCAAGCTTGATTGATTTTTTAAATCTCTATCAAAAGTTGTAGTCTTACTGTAGTATTTTCCAAATAGTTTTGGAAAGTAGTTTTTTAAATGAAACTTAGTGTTAAAATGGCAATATTAATCTTAAACAATTTAAGTTCTAGATGTTCGTGTTTTTTAACATACGTATGTATTTATATCCTATACTCTAATTTCCAAAAATTATAAACATACCATATGCCAATAGAGCAATTTTGGCTCATGAAGAAGTATCATCAAATACTAGTTATCATACTGTGTCATTGCCTCTTTAAAATGTGAAAATTTTACTTTTTAAAGCCTTGTTTTCCTCATTGGCAACATTCAAACAAAAAAAAAGAAGAAAAATCCTGATAGAAAAAGTAAGTTGTTAAAAGTGAAAATGCCCTGCTCTAAGAAGTAGTCTTGTGGTGCTGAGTTAACTGATCATCAGGCAACAGGGGATCCCTCATGCCCCACCCTCCAGCTTTGTTTGGAATTGTACTTCTGAAGTGCATCACGCTGCTCAAATCAAATTGCTCACTTAATATTTAATGTTTCTGCGATGGAATCACTTTCTCCCTTGCGGTTGACTTCAGATTTACCAGACACACTGACAACACTGCACTCCTTATTTTCCCCACATGACCTCAGCTTCTGCTTTAAAAATGTACGAATAAAGGATGCTTTTGTTCATATCTTGCCTGCCTGTGATATATTGACAAAGTGTCTGCGGGCTCAATGGAATAGTTTTACAGTATGAGTGCTGTTTTCAGTGGAGGGGCAGGACTTGGGCTTTAGAAGGAAGTGAATTGGATAGGTCAGGAGAATGTACCATTTGTAAACACCCCTTTCCTTTTTTATTCACGTGTCAGGACAGCAGGAGCAGGCTGTTCAGTGCCCGTCCCTGCGCAGAGCCGGAGGGAAAGCAGCTGGGAAGTCAGCTGCAATTTTTAAACCTTGCTTTTTATTCCCTGGTAATGATCTTCAAGTGCTTAGACTTGTCTGAGAAGCTGTTTTGAAACTAACATGGTTTAGTCCACTAACTGCATGTTGGGTAAATTCAAAACCCACATGCTCGTCCTCTTGCAGTGGAATAAGTCACATCTGATGGACATTTTCTGTGCTTATAGCATAGTAATGAACGTCTGACAGGCGCGACCTTTCATAAGACAACCCACACTATTGGCTTTCTGCCCAGAATATTGCTGCAACACTATCTGTGATTGGTTATCTCTCTATCATGCATTGCTTCACAAGGGGAAACGGCCCCTTTTTTTAATAAATCTACGATGGCTGGCTGCAATATGCCTCACTGTAAGTATTTTGTGTGTGTATGTGTGGGGGAGAGAGAGAGAGGCTGACTTGAATATTACTTAGTCTGGTATCACATGGCAAGGTGGTGATACTGTAGGACATCAGTGAAGTGCTACTTAGTAAATCTTAACCTATCTCTTTTTTCTACAGGTTGGTACTAAGAAGTGCCTTTCCTGACGTCTCTGCTGCTTGGAACCGCTTCTAGAGCAGTCTCTGCTTTTGCCTTGCTTGCTGCCAGCTAGACTGTGACGACAGCACATCCACCCTCCACCTCTAGCCCAGACACCCCCATTTCTACTTATAATCAAGAGAAAAGCTCTAAGTATCTGGCATTGCCCTAGGCTGCTTTAGTGTTAAAAGAAAAGTTTGCTGAAAAAGTAAGATATCTTCTGCCAGGAAATCAAGGAGGAAAAAAAAAATCATTTTCTCGATTTTGCTCTAAACTGCTGCATCTGTCTATGCCAAACTAATCAATACCGATTGCACCACCAAACTCCATTGCAAATTCAGCTGTGAGGAGATTCCCTTTCAGACAACTTTGCTGAAAGCAGCTTGGAAATTCGGTGTCGAAGGGTCTGCCACGTTTTCATGCTTGCATTTTGGGCTCCAAATTGGCACTGGGAAGGGGTTACTGAGAGCACAAGGCTGATACCAGGCCCTACTTTTAAACGTTCATCTACTTACAATCCTAGTATTTCTCTAAAAACCAAAACCTCTTTGAATTAACAGTTTCATGCTGTGAATTTCTAGTGGGAGATCTTTTCCTTGATATTGACGACACAATTTTCCATGTACTTTTAAAGCAGGGAGTGGGGAAAAGTATTTTGAGGGGACATTTTCATCATCAGTTCAGCTTTTTTTTTTTGGTTGTTGCTCTTTTTTGGGGGGGTTGGGTTTGTTGGTTTCACTGAAACATTTAACTACCTGTAAAATCTAAACATGGCTGTTAGTGTCACACCAATTCGGGACACAAAATGGCTAACACTGGAAGTATGTAGAGAGTTCCAGAGGGGGACTTGCTCACGGCCAGACACGGAATGTAAATTTGCACATCCTTCGAAAAGCTGCCAAGTTGAAAATGGACGAGTAATCGCCTGCTTTGATTCATTGAAAGTGAGTAACTATTATATTCTTTTAAGGATATTCAATGATTGAATGAGGGGTATATGGACATACAGGTCTCTGCATATGGGATTATGGATTGCTTTGTTCATAGTTTAGTTATACAGTGTGTTGATGATGTTGGGCTGGGGAACTTTACAAGAAGCAGTAGAATCAAGTCTGGCCAAACTTTGTTATGAATAACTTTATCAGTCCTTTCACTGCATGTTTTTTTTTGCTAGGGCAGAAAGTGTTGACATATTTTTCACTTAGTAATGGCAAAGTGAGTGTCTGTCCCTGGAAATGGTAAATGTAGCTACCTGTGAGTGTTTAGCATATGCATATATTATATATAAGGCCATGGCAATAGCTGAATGAGGATGATTTTTATTTGTTGGTAAAGGCATTGTACAGTTGCAAAAGAGAAGCAGATTTAAAATCAGCTAAACTTGGATAGACTTTTTACTCTTTTAATATTTTGACATTTTGGATTTTCTTTTTATTTTGTGGGCATTTTATTTTCAGGCCAGAGCCACGCATTTTATGGAAAATGTAACTAGAAGTAAGGTGCTGAACTGCTGCTACAGCACCTTACCTGAGGCACAAACTTTGTTGCATGTGAGTTTTATAAATAAGTAGAAACTCATAAGTACTATTGTTTATTGGATTTTTCCAGCTTCAAAAATTCTAATGTGAATCAGCAGTTTATTTTCTGTTAGATCATGATTTTTTTTTTATTTGTAATAGTCTTAGCTAGAAATGTTAAAAGTTAGCTTTTGTGGGCACCATAATACTAAAATATTTACTTTAGTGTTTCTTGACATTCAAAAATGTCATTGGATTTGTAATTCAGGTATCATATTTGAAAATGAGTCTTTTAAAGGATAACATAAATATCTTTATTTTGACACACAAGGTCAAGACTAGAAATGTGTTCCTGGGTACTTTCAGCCTACTTGGTTTAATCAAATTGCTTTTGAATATGAATGTCCTAATTTAATTCTTTGGACCTTTGAGGGGAGGACACTGTCACTTCTACATATGTAGAGAAGTAAAAGTCTCATAGATCCATCTTGTCTTTAAAAATATATGTTGCTATAATAATCTTTTCTTTAATAACATCAGGGTGAGTTATGAGTTAATTGTTTCAGTTCATTGTTTCCTGGTCCAGTTTAGGCTGTTCATTTTGCTAACGTTTTTGCCAAAGATTTCAAGAACATGATCTTTAGAGTTGAACAGAAAGGAGGTATTAACAACAAAAATATTTTAAAATGTTAGATTCTTCTTAATATCATAGTCCTAAAGATCAATAAGCAAAAGTTATAAACTCCCATTGAGACTTTCTTCACCCTTTCCTTTGAGAGGCGTCAGTGAAGGGCACAGTGGTTGTACCTCCATGAATGTGTATTCCTAAATTCATGCTGGCTGAATTCAGGTGTAATTAGAGACCGAGACCCATAAAATGAGGGGCAAGGAGCTAATTACTCTTGTCGGTAACCAGCTGTGGCCATAAGTAACCCTGTTTTGACCCAATTAATAGTAAATCCAATTTTTAATCCTACAGACAGTTGATGGTGCACTCGTAGCTGCAAAATGAAGGACATTAAATTTGGCTGTGACATTGAGTGGTTACACAGAAGACCTGCTTCTACAACATTTGGAAACATTGTGAAACATTACTGTTCAGTTGCTATTTTTCCATCTCAAAATATTTTTTTTTAGTTGCTGCTCACTTATGGCCACAGAACAGTCCCTTTTTGAGTAAAGCAGCAAGGTTGCTTAATGACATGCTATGTGGTTAACAAGATTCAACTGCCACATCAAGGACTTTAAATAATTTCAAGATTTTAAATGTATTTATGAAATGAACTCATTACAGCAGCTAATCAATGCAAACTTTGTCCTTTTTCTTTGTCTTTCTAAGAGAAACTGAATTTAATTTAAATTTAAATTACAATGTCTAAAACTTGGTAAAATATTTTAAATTTGAATAAGAGGAAAAAAATAAACATGAATTTATTTATGATGGAGCTTCATACCCAGGACAGTAGCTTCTTAAATGTTAGTAAAATAATTATGTTAAGCATTAAAACAATTTTGAATATGTAATTAAGCATTTATGTTAAAAAACGTTTCTTACGTGTGTGTGTATATATATTTATAACTGACGCATGTGATTCTTTGTACAGTATTTAGAATCTTTCCCTTCAGATAGCAGTCCTCTTCTATTCAGTCTTGTGGCTAAAATAGATCAAAAACATATTTTAAAACTGTTAAAGTAACTGTATGACTCATGCTTGAAGTTCTGAAATTTGGGAGCGTTATGAGGTTTACATGCCAGTAACCGCTAGATCATTTGCATTCTCTCACAGAGTAAACGGAAAAAAATTTAGAAAACTTGTAATAATCCTGACTTCTTTAATAAAATGTGTCCTGTGTATTGCTTAAATCCATAGTCCAGCCTTTTCTGAGTTCTTGAGCCATGAGATGGAGGTGGCCTGTGTAATCTACTATTTTTAGAAAGTTAGGAAAGCAAACCAAATACTCTCTGAGAGGACCCTATGAAATGGCTGTACCCTTCAGCTGTGCTGCTTCAGACTTTGGCCAGGTTCCCAGGTGACTTACGTTAATAGCAGACTTCTAGTTAGAAGAGGAGAATTTATTTCATTAAAAAAAAAACATAAGTCAAACAGTTCAAGAAAGTATTCATTTATGTAAAAGAAGTCAATTGGTATGTTACTAAAGATAATAGGAAGAAAATTAGCTGACTATTTTAGTTGCATACTGATGATTTTAAGGTTTAAATAATTAGATTTAAATATACTGTATGAAAATGTAGAAGTCTGTATCGTAATAAATCTATTGCTAAGTAAAATGGGAATACATGACAATGAGGAATGTAGGTATTTATTAAGAATGTCAGAATTAGAACGAGAACAGTAAAAGAGCACAAGCTGTAATAATGTGTGCTAGTATATAAACAATACTCTACTTAGTTTCTCTAATTTTCCTTTTACAATTGCAGTTTTAATTTATAATAGTCTAAGAGTGTATTCAAGCTGAGACTTAAATTGCTTACGTGCTATAGATTTAGGTGTATTAGCTATTTCAGAAATCCAGAACATTTGCAAAGGTGCATTATTTTATGCCAAAGAGGATTATGTTCCCTTATGGCTTGTGAAAGAGATAGGAAAAAAGAAAGGAAAAATATTAACACTGCAAGCCACCATTAGAAAATTATATTTCAAAAATGATGTTTCAAATCAATGACAAATTGCCTATTCAGTCATGAGCTCCCAACTAAAATTTGGGGAGTCAATGTAAAGAAAGCCTACAGAATGTATTTTAATATTTGCCAAGTTATTTATACCCTCAAAAAAAAAGCTTTTACGATATGATCAACAGAAATAGACTTATTGTTTACTGAATTCTATTTCAAATACCCATTCATCTTTCAGGTACTAGGGATGGGAGGAAGAGAATATAACCTTTATATTTACTATCTATTTTCCAAAAATCTAGCAAAGTTCTTTTACCTTTGAAAACTTTAGTCACTTGTTCCTTTATCAAATTGAGCCATTTTATTTAAGATAATTAAAATTTCTTTTTGCTATATACAGTGATATCTATCTATAAATAGCACCCCTGATCAGATTTGTCATAGAAACATTTGAGATCAGATTCCACTGCAAAGTGGCATACAATCAAGGGCACTGAGAACAGTTTTAAAGAGCCTCTGCAGGCTTAGCAGAATATATGAAGTATGGAAATTAGGTATTAGAAGGCACACAAATATATGTACATACAGGTAAATGAACAACTAAAGCACTCAAAATCAGTAAGGCAAATCAAGTATCCAGATGTTCACATATGGATTGGATGGCATAACTAGACATGATAAAGTAGTCCCAAAGGTGGTTATAGTTAAATTTTAGAAGATCCTCTGTTGCTAGCATGGTTTATCCTCAATCCAGAAATTGCCTGTGTTGCTGCTGTTCTAAGCCCCAAGCATAGACTTTTCATCATATTTTAAAAACCGGTTGCACTGATAATCCTGATAAAATATCTGCAAGTTTTAGACTAAATATGCAATTTTTCAATTAAAATTTTGATCTATTAGGGTCCTAACTGGAATCACTGTTACCAGGAAGTTTTTTTGTGGTTTGATTTTTAACCACTGGTATCTCCCATGTATTAAAACTTTGACAGATTATTATATATACTGTGCTGGCACATATATTCAATGTGTCTTTCAGTGACAGATTGACATATCACTTCCTTGTTTTCTCCTAATGACTTAGGAGATGAACTAACTATAAGGCATAACCTGCGCAGCAGTATGTTTCATATAAAAGGTCCCTAAGCAGAAACTTCACAACTTTGTAAAGAATATCCTGTGAATATGCTGCAGTGTCATCAACTCTGACATAACCTTTCTTTAATGAAATTCTCAATAGCTGCAGTTGCTTTGGTGAAACTAGTAATTGTATTCATTTGCCTGTTTATATTGTTAGAACTTTTTTAGAAAACTTTTTTTTAATGAGTAAAGGTTTTTTTAGACTATTAGATAAATTGTAAACCATGTTTCGAATCAAGCTACCTGCTGCAGTAATTCTAGAACTATTTATTTTGCTTCATATTATAAGATTTTGGTACACTGCGTCTACTTTTTTTCTCATGAAATCTTGCTTCACTGTGTGAGTGCGACAAACTAAAAACAATTTAGACCTCAAGCAATGTGGCACTTACAGTTGAATTCAGTTTCATTGTAATTCAGATGTCTGAAGCTAATCAAAATTCCACGGAGTACCCTTGAAACAATTTCATGTATAAGGCTGTTTCTCACTTAAAAGAAACAATGCAGTGTGGGGTGAATTGTCTTTTGAAGAACTGTATGACACATGCCCAGTTCAGGTGAAAGGTGAGAAATGGAATGTTTCTCAGACCTAGCACAGACACCTAGGGACCTAGTTTGGGAAGCTTATCTTGTCATTTTCCTTGCCAAGGATAAGTAGAGGATTTCAGCTATCAACATTGCTAATCCGTTACCTTTCATGCTGAGCAATGTCTCTGCCTTCCCACAGACTTAGACAAAGCTTCTTATTTTCTTCCAAAGAGATCCTATTGAGGAAATTTGAATTTTTTTTTTTTTTTTTTTTTTTAACTTAGCAGTACTACATCGTGTGCTTTTAGATAGGTGAGCAATTTTCCATGTTAACAGCTAGGCCAAAAATCGTGACTGCCAGTAGAAGTGGGTAACTAGATAGATAGATAGATGGCCTTTGATTTAGCACTAATGATAGTTATTAGCATGTAGCAACTTAAGTAAAAGCAACTGGAAAGGCTTGATAGAAATTCTGAGTTGTTTGAAGTATAATAGATTATTAGGATAGTAATTTCTTCGTGAATTTTACTGTAAACAAGCTTGATTCTAGTGAGGACTTACGCTAATTGCTCACATAATATACTAACAGCAACTACAGAGTTTTTGTTTAATACTGTTTCTTATACAAATATCATCAAATGCACATCTACCTACAGCATCATCCCTACATTTTTGGCACATGTTTGAAATATTTTCTCTTTGAGATAAAGTTTGATTTTTTTGCTAGCGATAAAACTTTCTATGCTATGAGCTTGTGTTTTGAAAATTACTGATAATTACTAAACAGTATAACCCCTGATATCTTCTAATTTGGTTGACAGGCTGTTTGTCCTCTGGATTCCTGAGGGCCTTGGCCATCTCTGACCATTACATTTCTTCTTTTGTTATCTCTGAGTTCTTTCCAGCTTTCTAATTGTCCATCTTTAGAACTATTGGTTCCGATCTTAAATGTCTTTCCATAGTCACACAGAAGTGATTTAGACATTTTGTCTGTGAAGAATTAGATTCAGCTTTGCATAACAGAGACACCTCCCCTACCCTCCCCAGCATTTGGCATAAACAAATTAGGGGTTTATATTTCAGTCAGTCGTCTAGGTCTGTTTGGCGACTCTATAGTCATTGGAACTCAGGTTCCTTCTCTCTTAGTTCCTAAGGAGCACATGGCTTCCAACTTTAGGATTATTTCAAAATTGCAATGTGGCCACTGCAGTGCCAGCCGTCATATCCTTAGTCTAGCAGGACGCAGAAAAGGCAAGACACCATAACTCAGCCCAGCCAGGCTCCTTTTAAGCAAAGGTTCTCTGAGCTTCAGCCAGTAATTTTTCAGTCTCTTATTGACTGATTTTGGTAGCAGGGATTGCTAGGAAGTATTTTTTTGTATGTTTGTTTGTTTTGTTTTTATTTATTATTATTTTAAAAAACTGTTGCCTTGATTGAAATCAGGAGTCTGGTAGGTAAGACAGAAGGGGAGAATGGAAATGGATGTTCAGGAGGGCCATTTCTGGAATAAAAGAGTGATTATTTTTCCTCTCATAAAACTTTCAGAATTAAGTAAATCTCTCTGGAAAGCATCTGGGTAAGGGAGGTGGTTGAGGAGATACCACTTTTGAAGAGAAACTGAAGTCTTCTCATCTTGACAAACTTGTCATCACTTCTGTCATGCTTATTTAGTAAATAAAACCTGGCATATCACAAATGGATTTATTTTTCCTTATAGAGAAAACTAAAACAGCTTCATTTTTTATCTTCTTATAACTGTACTTATTTATTTATTTGAGACAGAGTCTTACTCTGTTGTCCAGGCTTGAGTGCAGTGGTGTGATCTCGGCTCATAGTAACCTTCGCCTCCCACGTTCAAGCAATTCTCCTGCCTCAGCCTCCCGAGTAGCTGGTCCTACAGGCGTGTATCACCATGCCCAGCTAATTTTTGCATTCTTAGTAGAGACAGGGTTTCACCGTGTTGGCCAGGCTGGCTTGAACTCTTGACCTCAGGTGATCAGCCCGCCTTGGCCTTCCAAAGTGCTGGGATTACAGGTGTGAGTCACCGCGCCCAGCCTACTATTCATATTTATATGAACAGTCACATTTTTATAACTGGAATATAGCAGAAATGCCATGTCATTAAAAACAGGTCCCAAGTGATTTTATATGACAAAAGAATCTGTACTTTGATTTGTATTTCTGCTGCTTCCACAAATACACTTTCTTATTTTTTCTGTATGGAGTAAAATAACAAGGTGAGTTAATATTTATTGAAACTTAATGTATGTCAATCAGTGTTTTCAGTGCTTTTCATTTTTTCATAGTATTTTGTCCCTATAAAATCTCATCGAGTTAGTTACTGGTGTTATTTCCATTTCACAGATGGGCACACTGAAATACAGAGAAATTAGGTAATACATGCAAGGTCAGTCAGCCAGTAAAATGTGGACTTGGAGCCTCGTAATCTGATTTCACAGCCTGTACTCTTAATTGTTTTGTTATGTTTGCTGGAAAACATTGCTTCTTAATTTCCATATGCATATTCTAAGGATTCGACAAAGAAAACATAACTAACAGCAGTACTTAAGAATAAAAATGAATATCCAAGACAAATTTATAGTACAGGGCCTAAAACAGTAAGTACTCAGAAGTAATCACTGTATTTTAAGTCAACAAATGAGTCAAGGAGTTAACCCAAAATAGCAGAAAGAATGCTGCCACCAACTTTCAAAGATGTTGTATCTGTTGTAAAATATATGGCCATATAGGAAAAATTTTAAATGAATCATCTCAGATAACTAGTCACTGTATAAACTATATAGCTGCCTCCCCAGTGCATAAAAAGCCATATTCAAAAGGTTTAATTGTTTAGAAAATGTTTTTCCACAGAAGCAAGGTGATTAAGTCATCGGGTCAACCCTGAGAAGCCAAAGTAGCCCAGAGGATGCTTGAGTTATAGTTCAGTACAAACAGTACCTTGGAAACCCTGGTTATTAATTAAACCCAACAGGCTCCGTAGAAGTGTTATCTTATCATAAATCTTGAGAACTACTAGAGTCACAGACCCCAGCTGCTTTTGTCAAACTATTTCTGTGGCAAAGATGTACTTTAAATTTCAGTTTAGGGTTCCAGAAATTCAGCTTGCCTAGTGCAGGGGAGGTGGCCTTTCCCAAAGTCCTGGAACTCATGCTGTGAGCCAGTGTAGTTTTCCCCAGCTTTAACTTTGGGCTGCTTCTGTTTCCTGAAGCTAGTCTTTAACAGGGCATTTGCTTAGAATCAGCAGGGTCTAAAGACAGGGTATGCAGTGAGGAGCTGGAGTCCAAAGCTTCCCACCTGTGTAACCTTTAGGGTGGGAAGGTGTCGTCAATATGTCTTCCAAGTGACCCACATGTTACTAAGGACTCAGCCTGCCTGTTTTTTGAATGTAGTGCTTATTGATCCTGGGCCCTGTCTACTGCAGAGCTTAATGAAGATCTTCTCCCCATTCTTCCTCCTCTCTGAAATTTTCAGGTGTGTGGTTGTTGCTGTTGTTTTCTAAATACTAGTAGCCATGGGGAAACAGGTAGATCATAAAAGTATCAAACTCAATTTTTGTTTTGTTTTCTTTTTTTTTTTTTTGGCATTTTATCATAGGATATGGTCAAGAGACCAGTTGTAAAAACTCAGATGTGAGTAAGAAAACCATTAGGAGGTGATAAGGATTCAACAATTTGAGTAATATAACTTATGTACTTCCTATGTCAAACTTTAGGGAGGCAGATGTTAACAATACAGTCCTCAAGGAGCCGGTTACTAACAGGGAGACTAGTATATTAGGTGGTGGTGGCCATGGTTAGGAGGGGGAGGTTTCTCGACAGCAATTGCAGGGTCAGTGAAAGAGATACTTGAGGAAGAGAGAAAGAAATAGCTCTGGTGGTTTATCTTTCCTTTTTCCCCTTCCCTCTCTCTCACACTATTAATTATGACACCACAAGTGGGAATAAAAGAACTAGAGGGAATCCCCAATAAGAGACTTCACATAGCCACAGGCCACCAGACTGTGGCAGCTGTCCCTGAATCATCATGGGTCAGTTGGTAAGGACCTATATTTTAACCCTAGATCACAATTTTAGGCCCAGCAAAATTCTTCTGAAGCTGTCTAGATTTATTAAGCAATATTTATATTTTAGTTTATGTTAATATGAGATAACAAGACCAGGTTGAGATCCAAGACCCTGTTTTCTCCAGACCTCATATGAGTCCAGTATCTTAAGTTAGAATTTATCTCTCTGCATAAAAATCAGACCTAGTGCGTAGGCTTCTGGATCTCAGAATCACTTATACTTAAGTCCAGGCTGTTCTCAAATAAGGCAAGAAGCATCTGCTGTTAATAGCTGACAGTAAATTACACAAAGTAAAACATGGAAAATTAAAGTCAGAAAAGCTAGGAAGCTTTTCTATCATTTTCAATTTTCTGCAAAAATACAGACATAATCAGTGTTTAGGATCTGCTTGTGATGGATAAATTACATCTGTAATTCCTTCTTTTCCATATTACTGCATTCAGACGATAATTTGCTTTCAGATATCTTTGCTCATCTAATCGTTCATAGACTGGAAATAAGTAGTAACATCTCCCAATCCTAGGAACCATTTATAACTAGTCTTTGCCTTTTTGGGTGTTGATAGACTAGTGGTGATTATAAGCTTTCGAGCTTCTGAAAAGCACAACGAAGATTAAAATAATCATAGGATAATAAAATACTTTAAAACCCTTCTAGTCTTTAATTTTAAAATGTTCCAGTAGAACACAAATTTGCTCAGGTAACACACAAGTAAGCATTAAATGCCTTCCTGTGTATCTGAGAAGTTTGTTATGAAATATTTTGGAAACCGCTGCATAGTCAGTGTAGGAGGAGCAGATGAATTTTAGCCGTGGTTATGTGTGCTGTAAAAGACTATACGTGCTTGTATTAGTCAGAATGAGTACACCACTAATTTTTGTATGGTAAGAGATTTATACTAAGCTCATCATCAGTTTCTATAATTCAGTGAGATAAAACTGAGTCAGATTGATTTTTAGGTAGCACATGTAGAAACAGCTAATTTTATTCCCCTGATTTGATCCTCATCTATTGATTATATAAACTAAAGAAGCTAAGAACAATTAACCCTTACGAGGTTACACAGTCAGGAGATGCTGAACTGAGATTCAGTGTAGGAAGTCTGTCTTCAGAGCCTATGCTTTTATAAGTCTTTATGCTAAGTTTAACTTGTTTAAATAGCAAGATTATGAAGCACTATACAGTGACCTCGTATAGACAAAAATATTGTATATTGATTATTAGAGAAACTACATATTAGACTGTTGTACATACATGGGCAAGTATTTGTTGAATCATTTCAGTTGCCTAAATTTAAGCAACTGTGCTGTTTAAAACATGCTCATTCACATTTTTTCTTAATCTAGAAAGTCACTTCTGAATAATTGCTTGTTTAGATTTTCTCATTTGATGTGGGAAATTTATATTAAAATCTTAACTAATATTCTAACAATACAGAGTCTGAACCTAAAGTCAAGAAGAATTTTAAGTCATGCCGCAGACAGAGGACGAACAGTATAGCAAATCAGAATAATAGACTGTTTGGGGGGGTTGGGGGGAACCCATGAGAATTTCAGGATTCCAAGATAAAGCTTGGAATTGAGGTAAAGGCATCAGATAAGGAAGTGTTTCATTTCATAACTTTTTTTTTGCTTGAAATATAATATATTTTAAATCACAAAAGTAGTATAACTGTTATTTTTCTAATGCATAGAACCATGAGACTTTTTTTTTTTTTTTTGAGACAGAGTCTCACTCTGTCGCTCAGGCTGGAGTGTGGTGGTGCCATCTCAGCTTACTGCAACCTCCGCCTCCTGGGTTCAAGCGATTCTCCTGCCTCAGCCTCCTGAGTAGCTGGAATTACAGGCGTGCACCACCACACCTGGCTAATTTTTTTTATCTTTGATAGAGACAGGGTTTCACCATGTTGGCCAGGCTTGTCTCAAACTCCTGACCTTGTTGTCTGCCTGCCTCGGCCTCCCAAAGTGCTGGGATTACAGGTGTGAGCCACCGCGCCCGGCCAACATTTTATTTTTTATGGCAAAGAATCAAGACTTTGTTAAGAGCCTAAACCGTGGATTCAGCTGGATCTGAGTTTGATACCATAGTGACTTCCTAGTGACATTGTGCCAATCACTTTACTGTCCCAAGCTGGTTTCCTTATCTGTAAAACAAGTCTAGTATCATTTGCTTTCAAGATTTGTGAGGATTCAATGAGATCAGTTAGATATAAATCATTTAATGTAGTGTCTTACTCCATGTAAATACTCCATAGATACTAACGGTAGCCGTTTGTATTGTTCTTATCTGAACGACAGAGTTCAGTCTAAGTTATCTTTCTCTTATGGGAGAAACTTTGCCTTAGGTCAGAGTGAATGTTATTTGTCATTATGCACATTGCACTACAGGTCTCTGTGTTGTTTGAAAAAATTAAAAAGGACTTACCTTGAATGTATATAAGTGTGCACATACTAGCTTATTTATTTACCTGTTATCAAGAGAAAATAACCTCTTAACCTCTTAACATATGTATGACTTGACTACTAGCTAAACCAGTGGGTATTAATGGAATAATTCAGAATTTATATTGTCTGTACCTGAAAATTCATTTTGTAAATGCAGTTAACTATGAATGGAAAAATGGTTGTAGCCATCTGTTAGCAAATCTAAATTCATTTAAAACTAATCCTATTTAGCTTTATGCTGGTCTACAGTAAATAATTCATACTTGATATTTCAAATGCTGTATTATTTATGTAAATTTTCTCCTAAAAGACTCACCTAAGACTTTTCTAGAAATAAAATTGTTTATTCAGTAAAGTACCTGCACAGATTAGAAGGTTAAATATTAAAGTTTATTTTTTCATGATTGCACTATTCTTTTCTATTTTTTTATACCTATATAAACTTAATTGGTCAAATATCTACCACTCACTTCCTCAAATGTGTAAAGAAGCATCCAAATCCATAATACTCTGTTTATCACAGCTTTTTTTTCCCCCCCTTTCACTGTCACTCAGAATCGATAGGGATCCAATTCTAGCCTGTTGAAATAGTCCATTTTGCTCCAAGACTTTTTTTTTTTTTTTGAGATGGGAGTTTCGCTCTTGTTGCCCAGGCTGGAGTACAATAGCGTGATCTTGGCTCACCGCAGCCTCCACCTCCCGGGTTGAAGCGATTCTCCTGCCTCAGCCTCCTGAGTAGCTAGGATTACAGGCATGTGCTACCACGCCCGGCTAATTTTGTATTTTTAGTAGAGACAGGGTTTCTCCTTGTTGGTCAGGTTGGTCTTGAACTTCCAACCTCAGGCGATCTGCCTGTCTTGGCCTCCCGAAGTGCTGAGATTATAGGTGTGAGCCACCATGCCTGGCCTAGCTCCAAAATTTTAAAAAGCATTTGCCTCATTTATGAGTTTGAGACTTTTAACATGATTAGAAATAGGAGAGCATGTACTTTTTCCAGCAAGTGAAAAGGGGGAAACAAACACCAAAACCCCATCTCCCTGATTTTTTTGGCTTTTCAGAAATAATACAGCGTAGTTGTTTCCTATGGCCAGTTCTGGGTTTTTCTTGACAGCATCTGTAACTGTTCTCGTTATAGTCTAATTCTGGGTAGGAGTTATGTGTTTACAGTTTGATTTACTGAGCCATGCCACTGCATTCTTGTTAAGGTTATTGATTATTGCCCATTCTGTTCTGCTGTGTATTGATTTAGTGTGTGACAATGAGTTAATTGTATTACTTGATGTTGAAGAAGGATCAAATATCTGTTCAAAGGGGATGCTTGTAGCCTGTGTAATTGAGTTGGCTATTTCAGGCTTTTAACATGTTGTGAAACAATTAGGAGAAAGTACAGGAGGACCTCTGAGGGCAGGGAACATAAAATTTGTTTTCAGCTTTTTCGCAGTTGCCAAAAATGGTGCGGTAAGGCTTTCCTGGAATTAAGTAGTCAGTTGGTATTTGGTTAGCAGATGCTTTGTAAAACCTAATATATTCCCACTATATTTCCTTTAAAAATCAAGGGGGTTAACACCTTTAGATTGTCATGTTTTATTGAGAAAAATCCACTTCTCTGAAACTCCCTATTACTGGATATAAGAAAAAATAACAAGATGTGTTGTGTATGTTGGTGCCCACATTTTGGAGGAAATTACAGAGATAGAAAATTAAGCTAAATTATTAAGAATCTGATGAGTTCTTTTTGCTTACTACAGTTTTGTTTCGTATTTGATAAGAAAATTTCCATGTAATAACATTTAAGATAAGGCCAGTATTATTTTCTTTGACATTATTTTGCAGTTTGAATTTTCTAAGCTTTAGACAATTCACACTTAATGTAAAAAAAAAATTAACCTTCAGAATGAGATCATGGTGCCATGGTTCTCTAATGAATGTTACCTTTTGTTTTAGCAGCTCAGTTGGCTCTAATCCATGGAAAAGTTTTTATTTCCCATCAGCTCCAAAGTAGGAGCCAAACCAAAGTTTAAAGAAACGTTTTCCAGCAGACAAGTTTCTACAGATAATATCAATAGTGAAAGCGTGTGAACACACACACACACACACACTGTCTCTCTCTCACACACACATATGCGCGCGCACACACACGTCTTATGGAAATATTAAATCAGGAAGAATTTCTGAAGTTCTCATAATAAAAATAACTGTAATATTAATAAAGTACTCCTTATCAGTTATTTCTCGTCACATTGTGGCCCCAAGGGTTTGCTTGACTTTTCAAAATGTATTTGCTTCAGGATAAATTGAAGAAGTACCACTCTCTCCCTGTATTAATATCTTTCAGGGCTTTTGATCTGTAACCTCTTGTCACCTCTGGTTTATCTGGCTTAGCATATGAATTTTGAAGAATGAGGGAGCATAAACAATTATGACTGCCTTTTAAAAAATGCACGTTAAACTTGCAGCCTCAAACTTGTCAGTTCTGAACTTTAACAGTAGAAAAGTGAAAACTCGGCGTCGAAAGTAGAGAGTGTAAGAGATTTTGCCAGTTGGACCACTTTGCTGCAAATACCTATTAGACCCAAACCTTTCTTTTGCCTAGTGATCAGCTATACTAATAGCAAGATCCACTTAATTCCATGTGAGTCAACAGCTTGCATGGCATGCCCACTGTGTGCAAATAGCTTCTCAGGTACTTTTCCAAGCGTCCTGCCTGCACAAAGCAGAAGAGACTTGGAATATATTTATTTATTCTCTCACCCCACTGCTTGCTCTATCACCTAGACCTTCATGCTCCATCACCTAGTCCTGCTTGCTCCATCACCTAGTTGGAATTTCTAAATCAACAGACATGGGCAGATATATATTTTAAAAGCTGTGTGCCTCTGATTAACAACCCTTCCTTTAATACTGCTGAGAGTTTCTGGGAACATAGTGTTTTTGCCATGACTTCTCAATCTATAGAGAAGATGTATTTATCTCCTAAGGATAAAACCATCTGGAAATTTTCACATGCTCCAGACTTTCAGATAGAGCTGGCTTTGCCTTCTCTTTTTCTTCTTCCTCCTCCTCTTCTTCCTTTTCTTCTTTTATTTATTTATTTATTTTGCTTTGCTTATTAAAACTATGGATGAATTTTTAAAAAGATTAAGAAGATGAAATAACCTTCTCACCTACTTAGTAATTTCTTATTCATAGTTAGAAGGTACAGTAACTGTTTCATAAATGTCCCCATTAAATTTCTGATTCAAAAAATATATATTTTTCTTTATAAATACCGTTTCCTATGATTTTTGGTCCCTAAAAAGCAAACAAAAAAAAAGCTACTTGATGGTACATTGGTTGTAGTTAGCAAGTCTCCATTTTCTACAGATCTTCCATTCTGCTTTATTAACTTCCTTTATTAATGATAAATCAGCCAGTTGATAAAATAATGTGTTAACTTTTAAAAGATTCTTATAAATTTATGTGGAGTTCTGTGACTACCTGATATGACTTTGTGACTATTTTAGTTGTATAAAGAATTTCAAATTATTTATTCCTTAAAAAAAATTTTTTTTTTCAGAGACAGTCTCACTGTCACTCAGGCTGGAGTGCAGTGGCGCAATCTTAGCTCACTGCAACTTCCACTTCCTGGGTTTAAGTGATTCTCCCGCCTCAATCTCCTGAGTATCTGGGATTACAGGCATGCACCACCATGCCGGGCTAATTTTTGTATTTTTTGTATAGATGGGGTTTCAGCATGTTACCCAGGCTGGCCTTGAAATCCTGAGCTCAAGCGATCCACCCATCTTGGCCTCCGAAAGTGTTGGGATTACAGGCGTGAGCCACCGTGCCTGGCCTATTTTTTGTTTTATTTTTTTAATCTTGAAATAACTCCACAGAGTTATCTCCAAGTAAGTCTAATATCTTCTCTTTGAATTTCTAACTGATTCTTATTTATAAACCCATAGAATCTGTAAACCCACAAACAAATGATTCTTCATCGATCAAGTTCTGTTTTCAAGTAGATGTTCAACGAGATGTTCAAAAAGACGATAAAGGATACATTGTAACCTAAGGACTTTATTTCGTTCATTTGGTCTTTTACCTTTTAATTGTAGTGGACTTAAATGTATACAGATTTTCTTGTACAACAAGTAGTATCCTTTAGCTGCAACAAATGAATAGATTAGCCTATGTGAATATAATTTTGCAAAATATTAATGTATGAAAGTAGTCCTAAGACTGCAAGTACTGTTGCTTTAGAACTTCATGCATAAATTGGGTGTGTTGTTACAGGATACAGAGAAAATTGATGGTCAGCCTTAGCCTGTAGTATATTTTGACAGCATGAATGAGTCAAGCAAGCAATTTTCCAGACTGTTTAATGGTACAAAGGAAAGGGCTGCTAAGGAAGTCATTCTTATGACTAGCTGAAAAATATTTTTCTTAGTGACCGTTCTAGAGAAAAACAGGTCACCGTTGGAAGAAAAAAGCAGTCTCATGTTACAAGCATTTTGAAAGTGGTTTGATCATTAAAATGTATTTATCTTATGACAAAACTTAAAACGGATACTGCTTACTATATTTGCAATGTCTTGAAACTCAACAAGAAATTATGTAGCATCATTACAAGTTTTAATTCATGGTAGAATTTTGGAGATTATATTTATTGAGCTATGTTTTTTATTTCATTAGTACAAATAAAACTGCATTATCATAAACATAAAGATAAAATGTTTTAAGTTTATAAAATTACTGCAAATTTATTCCACTGTGTGGTTCTAAACTGCATTTGAATTAAAATAGGACTTGATTGATGGAGAATCATTTGTTTGTGGGTTTACAGATTCTCTTCTAGGTAGTTTGAAAAGATTCATTGTCCAGCAGCAACTGTTCAGCCAGAGACATAGTGCTTAGCATGAGCTTGATGGATTCAAACCACTGGGTTTATCATTACTACATAGATCTTTGAAAAGACAGGCTGCAAATCTTGTTTCTAAGCTGTGACTAGCTATTATTATGTCAATTTGAAGAACAGAAGTAAAATCAATCCAGATTCAAAAAAAGACACTCTACAGTCATTCACAGACTGCAACCAGTTCAAATTGTAATATCCTGCCTATTTAAAGTCCCCTGATTATTATGATTATTCAATATCATGTTAATATTTAAAACTTGGAATACAACCTACTAACCTTATTTTTATTTGTACTACTGGAAGTTCCTCTAGCATTTTTGAAGTAGCTTGGAAAAAAATTGAGATTCAGTTGTGGTTCTACTTACATTTTTACTAGAGTAAGTTGGAGAGACAAATCAGTGAGTAGTCAAGTCTTCATATAATCAAAGCTTTTAAAATATGATAACAAAAACTTCAGGTGTTAGATTTAGCTTCATGGAAAACCTTTTTTTGGGGGGCCTAAGTTTAAAATGTGTTTTTTCTTTGCATTTTAAAAGATTGCTTGTGCAGTGTTCAATGGTTTTGTTTAGCATTTAGAGATGATTTTTTCCTTTGTCACTTTCCACATTGAACTCTACTGATTTAGTGTGTCAGAATTGCCGTCAGAAGAGTCCTTAGAAATGATGTCATGCAGTTCATTAGTTTTACAGATAGGGAACCAAGGAGTGGTGAGGTTAGGGTTTAATCATATTCATAAAGATCTTGAGGTCATTAGGACCCTTTAAATGTGACTAGTTAAATCACAGCAAAAACTAGAATATATTGTCTTCATTTCAGGAAAATGGCATCATTGACACACCTGACAGATGAAAACTGCTATTAAGGTCGAGTCCAAGTGACAAAACTTTCTTGACTGTTCTGAGGCCTTGGTTACGGTGGCATTAAAGTTCTATACTGTTTTTTTTTTGTTTGTTTTTTGTTTTGGCTGGACAACAGACTCTCCAAAAAAATGCATGTGTACACATTATGCTTATTATAAAATTTACTAATAAAATGAAATGGAAGACAATTAAAATTATAATAAAATATACAATGCTCGACATTTAAATTCTATATGGCCAATTGATTCTTACAGAATGCCTTTTTGATTTTTGTCCAACTCTTGCATCTATAGTCAACCTGTGGTCGCAGTTGACAGAAGAGTTTAATTCTTTCTTTGTGCTCTTACTCCTGGGTCCCTCATTGTACAGTGATCATCAAATGCAACATCCTTCATGAAAATGAATAGCTTCACTTTTTGGCATTTCCTTCCTTTTTATGTGTCCTAGAATACACTACATTATTCTTGATTTTACAGTTAATTTGTAAATTGTTTCTAACCCCCACTAGTTTATAAACTCCTTAAGAATGAGAAGCTTGCATTAATCACTTCTATATATATAGTGTTTTGAATATCCTTGGCATTCATTAAATGTTTAGTGAATTGAATGCAATGTTTCTTCCAGACTATGACCAATAATTGTGAGAAGATTTTATGTGTTTTTAAATTCAACTTTAGAGAATTTCTTTTTATGTAATAGGACATTTGTTGGACAGCAACATGTAATTACTCATAAAATGTTTCTCTGCGGAGTCCAGCATCCTTCATTTGTGATAGGACTCATCCCGTTAAATTGCTCAGGCACTATAATGGACTATTTATGTTCTGTTGATGTAAATTTCTAGAACAGGCCTTTCCTTGGACTCATGCCATGTTTTGTATGTTATCTTGTGCAGGCAGCACATGGGGACCTAGTCAGGCTTCCTGATATGATAGCTGTATATAGAGCCCATGTCTCAGAGGGGAATGATAAATTGGTCTGTGCAGTGACACAATAAAGTTATTTTGATGACAGTATTAACTCTCTTTTCATAAGGGTGCTTTGTTGGAAAACTATTCAGCTTAACACAGAATATTTAGCTTTCAAAGGTTGCATAGGGAGAAATGATACTGCCAGGATAGAAACATTATCAGTTTTTTCTTTTTTTTTTTTTTATCTTTTTTGACTCTACCGAGAATATTGAAAAGAGTTTTGATTAGTATTGGTGTTTATTACGAGAGGAACATTCTGGGAACCAGACTACTAGTATAATTATTATTGTTTTTATTATCAAACTAATAGCACTAACAAGGACATATGGTATTTGTCAAGGGATTCCTATATCTCTGTTACACTTAAATTTCTCTATACTCTAATTTTAGAAAAAAAGTTGTTTCGTCTTCCAACTGTGAATACTTTATAGTGTTGCAACTTCTACTTCTAATCTTTAATCTGAAGTAGAAAAGAGAATCCAAGCTTCCAAGAAGTATGTCTCTAGACTCTGCCACTTATTAACTTGCTCCTTAGTTTTTCTCTCCAACAATTATTTTAAGATCTGTATGATATAAGCTATTTTTAGAAGAACTGAAAAGTTCTAGAGAGTAAAAAAATGTTCCAGATTATGTGTTGGTGCCAGTAGTACTGACAATTAAATATTTGATTGAGGAGAAACCTACATTTATCCACTTTGAAGAGGATCATCAGGGGAATTAAAAATTTAGTACTTCAGGCTCATTAAGAGTTAGAATAGAGTAATTATGTAGCTGGTAACAAATGCTACAATCACCACTTGAGCATTGTGATATGTTACTCATTGAGACTTACTGGCCTTCTTCAGGGAACTTCAGATTTTATAAAAGTCATTTGCTTAGAGAGTAAAGTTCTGCTAATCCATTATTTTAGTTCTGTCATCTTTTTCTGCAAATAGGGTGAGTTTTCCGAGAAGGTAAGTCCCTGGTAATAATCTTAAAAATGATACAACTTTATAGAATATCTCCCCTTGGCATGAAGCAATACTTAATGTCTTGAACAGTGAGCCTCTTGTTCATGCAGCATTTAAAAGAGATGAGTGTAGAGGTCTTCCTTCTACATTCATTTTATTCGTTAGTAATTGAGAAGCAGGTCTGATTTTCTAATCTTGCAAGTTGGGAAATTATTAAAATGCTCAAGAGACAGTAGATCAAGCCTGGTGTCCCTTTCTCCATCAAATTTTAAAGGATTTTTTTTTTCCTCAGTAATTCTGCCTTTGTGTATTTCCAATCTTGCTTCCTATTTGCACTGCACACAGTGGCATGTCAATTTCAAAAGAAAATGTATTCAGATCTGCTTTCAAACTAACTAAAAGAGATAGTGGTATTTATTTTATCCTGAGGTTTTGTTGTTGTTGTTATGGTTGTTCTTTGTTTTTTAAATCTGGACATATCAGTAATCTCCTAAGAGAATCTATTCCAAACACAGAGACTGTTTATTCTTGTTTTAGATACTGTTTTAAAAGCCAGGTTATATTATTATAGTATAGATATTTTAAAAAATAATGAAAACAGACTTTTTTAACCATATTTTTGTACTGCATAAAAATGCAGTGACAAGAGAAAAACATTAGAACTCTGTCATACTCCTAATATAGACCATTGCTGTTAGGTTTCTAACTCCATGTTCCCTGTCTGGAAGCTTTATAAGGCTGTGCCTTAGTCTTCTTAAGCCTAACACATTGTAGCCTTCCAATAAATATTACTTTATTTGTATTAAATTTAAAATGGAATAGAATGTGGTACATCACCAGCGTTCATAGCTCCTGACTCATGCCATAACTTTCCTTGCCCCGTCCCCAAGATTAAAAAAACACAAACTATTAGACTAATTATAGTCATTACAGTTGTAAATTAGGTCATGCATTTCATTAAAAATTGACGCAGCTCCCTTTTTGAAAGGCTATGTCACGGAAATGCAAACTAGCCTTGTATATAGAACACTAAAATCATTTAACTTGAATTATTCTAATTACGATACCACAAAGATTAAAAAATACATCTATATTATCTCAGTCTGATAACTGGGCTGGGAAAAAATGTCAGTTTTGATATGTAACAAGATTGGTATGAGTTATTTTACGTAACAGTTTTATTGATTGATTTTTTTTCATTTATAATCACTAATTTTGTGAGGTTTTTCTCCCCTGCAGCAGTGGACTGAAAAAGTTAACATTTTTCTGCCATTTATAAGCGCTAAGAGTAGAAATCAATAGTTAAATTGACCTAATAAAATATTTGTGCATCCTACTACTGTGACAAGAAGAACAACAGAAAGCAACATGTATAGACTCTTAACAAGGCTCAAGGCACATTTTGCATTTGTTTTGCATATGAATTTAATAAGCATGAGACAGTGCTAGTGAATTACATTTGTTTTATTGAGTCTATTTAAGCCAGGATACTGTTAAGTAATAGGCTGACGGTTTGTGGGAGCCAGATTCAGTAACAGGTCAGCAACAGACTTGCCACGTGCCAAAAATGGGGTTATACTGGTTTCAGTTTGCTAACTGCCTAAGTAAACTTGTGTAGAATTTGCATTTTTTGCTTTGCAATTACTGGTTACTTCTCGTTAACATTACATTTGCATTCTATGTAAAAAATAGATTTTATATTCAAAATTTATCCAAATATACTTACTCATTGGACATTATTTTTAAATGATAAAGGAACTTAAAAAAGTGATAGGATCAATATAGTAATAATTCTAACTCCCTTTTATACCCATATAAAATTCATTTAACTAGACTTATTCATTCAACAATATTGTTAAATAACCTAAAGGATTTTTTTTAAAGAAATAGTGTAAACATACAAATATGAATAATTTGAACTCCCTTTTATATAAATATATCTGTATTCACTAACTGTAAATAATTTAAAAAATATATATGTACACACACGTGCGTGCACACACACACACACGTCATGCCTTAACAATGGGGATATATTCTGTGTGTCATTAGGGTATTTCATTGTTGTGTGTACATCATAGAGTATACTTACACAAACCTAAATGGTATAGCCTACTACACATCTAGGCTGTATAGTATGGCCTGTTGCTCCTAGGCTGCAAACCTATACAGCCTGTTATCCTATTGAATACTGTAGGCAGTTGTAACATAGTGTTATGTATTTGTGTATCAAAACATACTCAAACGTAGAAAAGATATTGTGTTGTGCTATGAGGTTATGATGTCTACAGATGTCACTGGGTGGTAGAAATTTTTCAGCTCCATTGTAATCTTATGGGACCACCATCATATATGTGGGTCCTTTGTTGACTGAAGCGTTGTTATACAGCTATTGACTATAGTTAGTGAAAAAATCTAGTTCTATGATTGGTTTTGTTCCCTCCTTTCTTATGATCACTATTCATTCAACACCTTTTATATGACATGCAGTTTGAAAGCACAGGGTATGCAAAAATTATCCCCGTTTTCGGTTGCAGTATCTGTTGCTGACCCAGATAACTTCATTTCCTTCAGCTGTGCTTTCATTTTCAACTTCTCTAGTTGGAAATAAATCCTCTTGTGTTGCCCCTTGAGGGAGGAATCGTTTAGCAGGAAATCACTTACTAATCACAGTTCATTAATCACATATAAAGAATACTTTATAAATGTCAACTGTCATTCATAGAAAATGTATGTTACCTTGAGGAATGTCTATGAATTACTTATTCATTTTCATTGCCTTTCACACATTACATTATATTCCTTAGGAGTTTATTAATTTCAAATATAAATTGACTATGACTTATACAGAGTCTTGCAAACAAGAGAGATAGCAGTTTTGCACCTTTTCTTTGATTTACTTGTTATCTTCCTGGTCATGTAATTAGTCTGTTAAAGTCACTCTGCCTGTATAGCTTGTTGAAGGTTACAGGCAGTGGAGTGCTGGAACTGGCTTATGTCGAGACCTCTTCCCAATTCCATGTTCAATGATGTCTTTGTTGATAGCTTAAAATTGGCTATGGTGAGAGTGTTTACACTTTGGAAATTGGCAGATGGCAACCATAGTTCTCTCCTAGACAACCACTTATTAAACCTTTAGCAGCACTCACTGTTTACAGTGTTCTTTTTCGTTTTTTAAAAATACTTTTATTATGAGGAATAGCCATGTAGAATTTTATTTCCAGATATTTTGTTGTTTAAAACACTAAGAACATCACTCACTATACCAATTGCCAACTGAGTAACTGGGAAAGTTACTTAGCTTTTCTGTGCCCAGGTGTCCTTATCTGTAAGACGGGGATGATAATAATAGCACGTACCTTGGGATTGATGTGAGGTTGAATAAGAAACACATTTATTTCAGTGAATACATAATGACCTGGAATGAACACTCAAATAATGCTACCTCTTATCTCTCTGTACTTTAATTAGTAGATATTTATTGATCCCTTACTAAGTACTTAGCATTTTGCTATGTACAGTGGGTCATCTACTGAGACTCAGTACCTCTCACATCAAGTTATTAGCCACATTGACCTGTGGCAAATTACTTCTTTTGATGTTCCCATGTAATGCCCCCCCCTCCCCCGCCTGCTTTTTTTTCATTTGTTTTTGTTTGTTTTTTGGTCTTTCTGCCTGGGACTCTTTTTTCTTCCTACCTGAGTTTTGCAGACCTTTTTCATGTTTATATATGGCTCATACATTCCCTCCTCTAGAAAGCTTCTCCTCACTCTAGACCTGGCCACATAACTGTTTTGCCTCTTTGCTTATGTAGTTTGGAGTATGAATCATAATTATGCATCTTACTCCATCTCTGCATTTGATTCCACAGCCTACGACTTACACCTTTGTGTTCTTAACCTCTTAGTAAGAAATGCCTGATACATAGTAGACTGACTAGAAGTGTACATTGAATGTTTGTTAGTTAAAGGAATGGAACATGGACTTCACTCATAAAGACCTTACTATTTGGTTGAAGAGATAATGCATACACATGTGACATGAAGGTAAACACAAAATATATTGAAGATATCTGTTTTTTTTTAGTTTATAGTTAATTTTTCCATACTATATATTTTTGTAGTAGGTAAGTCAATTATTTTCATGCTACAGATATGGACATTTATATATATATGTACAAATACATTGATTTAGGTTATCTAGGCCAGATTGTAAGTAGCAAAGCCCGGTTTGTAAACCAGGTTTTGTGACTTCAGGTTAGAAATATTAAAAAAAAAAAAAATCCTTGATTGCTCTTCCAGATATGAACTCATTCTTTTTTTTTTCCCCCTGTGATTTCTGTCTTTTTTGTTTGTTTGTTAAGTTTAAAAAATTTATGGCAATTTTTAAATGTACATAATATTAGAGAAACAATGTAACAACCCCCTCCATATATCTATCAGTCAGCATTTTGTATGCATGTATCCATATGTGCATCAGCCAACATTTTGCCCTTTTTGTTACCTTTCACACTCCTTTTATCCCTGTAGCATGTTAAAAGAAGTCTCAGACATCCTATCATGTCACCTATACTTCTTCAGTAGTATCTCTGACAGTTAAGAACTTATTTTAAATATAACTCCATTTCCAAATCTATGAAAATTGATGACAATTTTATTGTATCATTGATAGCCACTTTATGTTCAACTTTTCCTGATTGTCACAGCAATGTCCTTTTTTAATAGGTACGTTTTTCCAGTTAGCATCTATGATGTCATTTAGCTTGTTCTTCCATCATCCTTATTTTCTGTAAACTAAAAATTAGAGTCGAGTTTAACTTTAATGTTATTTATTATTATTTGGGGGGAACATTTCCTAGAAGGTTCTGTATACTTTCTATTTCATCATATCAAGAGGACATAATTTTGGTAATCCCTGCTTTTAATGATGCTGCAATCTATCAGTGAATCAGATTGGCCTGGGCCAATCCTTATAAAGTTCTCCATCAGACTTGGATCCAGTGATTTCACCTCATTGTTGATCATTTTGTAGCCATGATATTTTTTAGAGTTTGCAAAAATGGTGACTTTTAATTATATAATTTCTGCTGTGTTTATTATCAAGAATTTTTTTCATAAAGAACTTTTCATAGTAACTAATGGTCAACTTCAAAATATAGTTTATATCAGAAAAAGGGAAAAAATGCATGATATTTATCAATTTTCAGAATCAGATATTCTCTTCTAACATAAGATCTAAATAAGGTTACACATATAATCAAGGATGCCAGTAAATTTTTCTAAAAAATTTTTCCCTTGGAAAAATTATTTATTTATTTATTTATTTATTTATTTATTTATTTATTTATTTATTTATTGAGACAGAGTTTCACTATTGTCTCCCAGGGTGGAGTGCAGTGGTGCAATCTTGGCTCACTGCAACGTCTGCCTCCTGGGTTCAAGTGATTCTCCTGGCTTAGCCTCCCGAGTAGCTGGGATTACAGGCATGCACCACCATGCCCAGCTAATTTTTTTGTGTGTATTTTTAGTAGAGATGGGGTTTCATCATATTGACCAGGCTGGTCTCGAACTCCTGACCTCAAATGATCTGCCTGCCTTGGCCTCCCGAAGTGCTGGGATTACAGGTGTGAGCCACTGCGCTCGGCTGATAAATTATTTGAATTGCTTCTCCTAATTTTTTTTGATTAATATGTTTTGATAACATTGTTCCTATGGTAATATTATCAAAAAAGTTTTCTTTCCTTCCTTTTTGTTTATCATTAATGTGCCTCTGTATGGTTGAATTTATTTACTCAGAAGATATTTATTGGGCATCTGTCTTTTTTTATCAAGCTCTGTGCTAGTCCCTGAGGATGTAGATATGAGCCCTGCTTTTTTCTTTTCTTTCTTTCTTTTTTTTTATTTGAGACAGACTCTCACTCTGTCACTCAGGCTGAGTGCAGTGGCATGATCTTGGCTCACTGCAACCTCCGCCTCCTAGGTTTAAGCGATTCTCCTGCCTCAGCCTCCTAAGTAGGTGAGATAACAGGCATGGGCCACCATACCCAGCTAATTTTTGTATTTTTGGTAGAGATGGGGTTTCACCCATGTTGGCCAGGCTGGTCTCAAACTCCTGGCCTCAAGTGATCTGTCTGCCTTGGCCTCCCAAAGTGCTGGGATTACAGGCTTAAGCCACTGTGACTGGCTGCTTTTTTCCTAGATTATATAGTTTGGGTTTCTTTTCCACTCATGATGTGATTTAAAAAATTGAACCTGTTGTATATGAATGTGGTTTTGTAAAGTATAATATTTGGTATCATATACTATATATTTTTTCTATATATATATGCTACTATATATTCATATACTAGCATTTTTTTTTATAGCTTTCTTTGGAGTTCTTGGCCTTAGTGTCTAAAATAGTGGCAATAAAGGAATTTGGAAGTTAAGTTGTTCTTGCTGACCCAAAGAAAAATCAGATGTTTCTGTTTAGGACACTGTATGTGACAAACAAGGAAGGTTTTATTAATTTATTTTTTTGAAGAAGAATTGATGAGAGAATAATGAGAATTCCTCCAAGATTAAAAGTAAATTATAAGATTCTGTGCTATTTTAATGTAAGCCAACATTTGAATTTAATTTGACTTCTATTTTCAGTAAATTAGAGTGAAATTTTAGGGATGTCTTTATCTCCTATAGTGTGTGTTTTGCCAAGATTTATTAAGGGTAATTTTGGATTTTAGAAAATGTACAGTTTCTAAAGGCTGTGAACGTTTTATATTGATAGAAAATGTAAGTAAGACTAGTAACACACTATTTTCTCCAAAGGATCCTGTGACTGACACAAAAAATATGATATAATATTGAATCTGCCAAAAGATGCACTGTTAATCTAGGGTTATGTTGTTATTTTATTAGGTATGTGATACTATGCTGTGAATTTTAGAATATAGGTAATTATTTAAGTAATTATTATAATTCTAAAAATCTTCTGAGATGTTTTCTCTAAAGCAGAAACTCAGCTTTTACTCATGTTTAGATAATGTGATATAGCTGTTCTAGATATTTGAGATTAGGGTTGAGGCAAATTGTTGACATATAATTAAAATGTATTTTATAACTAAAATTTAGAAGAATGGAAAAAGTTTACATTGTATTTATAAGACTTTTTTAACATGCTTTATGACATTATGGAGAAGTACTAGGAAGAAGGAGATCTTTAAAAGGAGTGACATTCTGTTTGCTTTGCTGGAGTACCTTATCAGGAAATTTGAAATCTTAGCCCTTTAATTGTGATATCTGTTAATTCTAAAACTTACACTGAATTTAACTTTGAAGATCAACATATGGATTTTTTTAAAACAATATTTACTCTATCAAAAGATTAGTTGTATTTTTGACTTGAGGAAATAGCTTAATCTGAACAGCACGAAACTTGACAAAAACGTTTGCTAATACATAAATATTGGCTATTTTAATCTGTTGAAAACGGAAGGCTAGTACCAAGGGAGACGGTAGTAAAATTATAGAAGGAGCTAGTGAAAAGTAAACATTATGCAACATGAAAAGAATACTAGGGGAAAAACTGACAGAGTAGAATAACAGGAAGATTAGTCACTTCTGGAAGGAAAAAAGTAGGTAGGGGCAGGGGGATGAAGTACTTTAAACAGGAATGTGGAACTGGAAGTGCTAGGGCTGAAAGACAGATATGAGCTTATTTGGGAGCTAAACTGGGCTTTGAAAAAGGAATAATACTGGTAGCATTTAATATCAAAATTTAAATTTTATATTAACAATAAGAAAAAAATGGAGAAAAATTTTTGTTAGGGATTATAAAATGCCTGTTAAAATAAAAAGACTTATATTTACTCCTTTGTGGAGCTGAATTGGTTTCGGTCAGACAGCAATGTCAAATGCAAATCAAGAAAATACATTTCTGAGGCCAAGGCAGGAGATTTCTTGACCCCAGAAATTTGCGACAACCCCAAGGAACATAGTGAGACTCTGTCTCTACCAAAAAGAAAAGAAAAGGAAAAGAAAAGAAAAAAAATTAGCCAGGCATGGTGGTGAGCACCTGTAGTCACAGCTACTCAGGAGGCTGAGGTGGGAGGATTGCATGAGCTTGGGAAGTCAAGGATGCAGTGAGCCATGATCAGCCATTGCACTCCAGCCTGGGCAATGAAACAAGACCCTGTCTCAAGAAATATACATATATATTTTATCTTATATATATATATATATCTTATATATCTATCTTATATATAATATATTATATATATCTTATATATAATATATATAATATCTTATATATATAAGAAATATATATATATGATTTCTTTCAAAACCGGTCAAAGTTCTTTTACTTTCAAGTGATGGATAAAATAAAAGCATTGTGGATATCATGGGATATATGTGCTATTGGTTTGAAATAATTTTCACTTTTGCATTTATTTATCTGACAAAGGAGTACCAATCTCTAAATATTTTAAGGATTATTTCTATGAATTCTCTAAAAAATATAAATTGTAACTGTCTGTATCATACAAAAATATTTAGCAATCCTTATAACAGAAAACAAGATAGTAAACATTGTGTGTATGTTCATGTGTGTGTATGTGTATTTATTGGTAGTCTCATTAATCCCTAGTCTCTACTGACGTTATTAGGGACATTAGTGGAACAGATTTTGCTGAACACATTTTCAGCCACTCTGAGTGTTCTTAGGTATTTTATTTATTTAGAGACTGAGTCTGTGTTGTCCTGCCTGGTCTCAAACTTCTGGGTTCAAGCGATCCTTCTGCCTTACTTTCCCAAGTATCTGGGACTACAGATGCACACCACTGCCCAGCTAAAATGTACTTTAAATAAAGTAGATAATTCTGGGGTTATCTCAAACTCCTGGCTTTAAGTGATTCTCGTGCCTCAGCCTCCCAAAGTCCTGGGATTACTGGCTTGAGCCACTATGCTTGCCACCTCTGGGGTTATATTAGCATGACACCAGGACAAAAATCTGCCCATTTTTATATCAGGAAAAAAAATGCTACTTTCATTTAGGTGCAGAAAATGGCTTATGCCTATTGAAATAAAAAATTCAGTCTAATTTAGACACCTAAGATTATTATTTGCTATAACGACATGGAATACATCACTGTGTGTCACTGAATTCATGGAAATGCAGTACAGAATGCAATACAGTAATCACCCCTTATCTGCAGTTTCACTTTCTGCAGTTTCAGTTACCCATGGTACAACACGATAAGATATTTTGAGACAGAGAAACCAGTAGAGAGACCATATTCACATAACTTTTATTACAGTATAATTGTTCTGTTTTATTATAGTTATTGTTGTTAATCACTTACTGTGCCTAATTTATAAATTAAACTTTATTGTAGGTATGTATAGGAAAAAAATAGTATATTTAGGGGTTGTTACTGTCCATGGTTTCAGGCATCCTCTGGGGGTCTTGGAATGTATTCCCCATAGATAAGGAGTATCTACTATATACAGTCAGGTAAGCCATTCCCATTGATTTTATTACAAATTGCAATGCTTCCATGGCTCACTTACACATAATTTCCTGAGGTAACTTTTGCAGAAAGTAACCATTTTACGTGAACACCAAATGCTGATAAAAAAATCTTTTTCTCCTTTTCCCTCTCTTTCTCTCCCTTCTCCCTCTCTCCTTCCCTGTCTTACTCCCTCGTTCCCGCTCTTCTTCTCTTTTCATACTCACACAGACACTCCTTCCCCTACACACACACACATACACACACACACACACACACACACACACACACACACACACTCACCCTGCCCCTGGGCATAACTGAATAGGAAATGTTTATTTTCCAAACTACAGAAAAAAAACCTTATCTCAAACACTGAAAGTCCTTCCTTTTCCTGGTTTGGAAACACTAAGTCATACTGAGTCACTTGTAGATTTTCTTTAGCCAGTTTTATTTAAAGCATAAAGTTGTGAGGACAAAATGACTCAGGAATTTGTAATGTACCATTAGAGCTTTTCACTTTTAGGATGCTAGTTCATATTCAGATGACTTAGTATTAAAGATTGATGGGTTGTTTACTTTCTAGAAGAACCTGAGGAGCTCACTGTAACTTCACTTATTTTGACCTAAGTATGGCCTAGAGTTTATGCTTATTAATTCGTTTATTTCTCGGTAAAGCCATGTCCAAGGAATTAAATAAAAGGAAATGGACCCAGTAAGGGTTGATGAATAAGAAGCTGTTACCTTACTCATTTACATATATTACTTCAAATGTTATTGATTGATTGATTGAGATGGAGTTTTTGCTCTATTGCCCAGACTGGAGTGCAGTGGCATGATCTCAGCAACCTCTGCCTCCTGAGTTCAAGCGATTCTTCAGTCTCAGCCTCCCAAGTAGCTGGGATTACAGCCTCCCCACTACCACACCCAGCTAATTTTTGTATTTTTAGTAGAGACAGGCTTTCATTATGTTGGCCAGGCTGGTGTTGAACTCTTGACCTCAAGTGATCCACCCACCTCAGCCTCCCAAAGTGCTGGGATTACAGGCGTGAGCCACCGCTCCCGGCCTTGATATCTCTTTGAAAATGAAGTTTGTTAAAATGATCAGAAACTTATATGCAGCTGATTGCATTGCCATTGACATCAGCGAGAAATAAAAACTATAGCTATAGTGGTTAAGTTGAGCAGTTGGAATCTGTATGTCTGTATCTATCTATGTTTATTTAGATGACTGGATAAAAGAGTCATGATTCCTCCTAGTCTATCACGTGGTAATGCCAAGGTCAGAAAAATCATTTGTTATGATCTATCTTATGTAAAAGCCTGTGGAGTTACTTTGTTTTCCTCACTCATAAGATGTCAAAATGTGCTTTCTAGAATTTTTGAATAATTTTTGCTTAAATTCAGTGTTAAAGTTGGAGACTGAAACAAATTTAAATCTGTTGTTAGCCAAAGAGTAAATCAAGCTTATGTGGGTGCAATATATAACATGACTACCCAAGAAATTCTGCAAAAAATGTAGTTGTCTAGCAGTTAGGTACAGAGTTGTCGTTTTCCTTCTATGATAACTTTTGATTATAAAAATAATTGAAGGTAAATAAACTGTAAATGACACACCACCTCAAGCTATGCCACATGGGCACCTAAATAAGTTCTTTTTAGTAAATGCCACCAAATGGGTGTATTTCTTACAGCTTATGGCTAAATTCTGACAGAGGGGAGGTGCCTTCACCATAAGAGTGTTTTCTCTCTGAAGTTTTCATGGTTTTGTGTGTGTGTGTGTGTGTGTGTGTGTGTGTGTGCATGCACACACACTAGTTTATATTAGGTTAGAGTTTAAAAAAAGCTGAAGATGGCCAAAATTAGTCCAGAGAGTTAGACTTGCTGCCAAACTAAAGAAATAGCTTGGTTTCAGTATTCTTCTGGCTTCTCAGTCTTAACATTTGGGGACCTGAGTGCTTGATTTGAGCTGACTGAAATTACCCAGATGGCCCACTTTGGGTCCTAAAGAGCTAATTAAAGGAAGTCATTTCAGCTGCTGAATAATCAAGGCCATACCTTCCTCCAATGTTGGTTTCAGCCCACACCTTACAGATGATCGTTGGCTTTCTGAAGCTCTCTCTAAACTCATAATTATTGTCTGGACCCTGCATGTAACTAAATTAATTTGCAAAGGATGGGAATGAAATATAAGTTTTATTGGCAACAATGGTAATCCCCCAAAACAGAATGACAGATACTGTGATGGTAATAATGTTACTGCCCTGTTAATGCCTCCGAAGATAAGATACACTTGAAAAATAATGTGAAAACTGAATTTGTCCTTGACTTGAAAATCTGAGAATCACATAAAATGTTTGTTAATTTCTTAAGCTGGTAAATATCATTAAGAGAAATGGACACATATAAGATAAGTTTGTGTACATATTTGTACACAATTAGGTTTTGAAAAAAGACAGGGATATCAGATGCTCCTGCCACCAGGGTTCTGGCCAAACACGACATTTCCTACTCTTGTTTTTGAAGAGTTCTAACACTTATCAGTTTTCAAGTGTCAGTAGAGAGTGGGCATAAAACCACAATTTCAGGAGCTGCATTCTCTGGGTCCAGATTTCATCTTTGCTACTTATTAGTTGTATAACTTTTGGCAACTTAACATTATATGCCTCAGATTTATCAGATATACCCTATTACATGGGAATGTGTCTACCTTGTTAGGTTATTGTGACTCTTAAATAAGTTAATACATGTAAAGAACTTGTGGAATTTCAGGGCACACAATGTTACCTTACCATTGATATTATTTGCTGTTATTAAATCTTAATTTTATGTAAACATTTTTAAATGTCTGTCTTGTTAACAATAAATGTGCAATATACAAATAAATGAAAATCAAAATTAGTGGTGGAGTTTTAATGAAATAATTTAGAGCTCCAGCTCTGGAACTGTATAATCTTCATTCAAATCACTGTGACCTTGAAGAAGTTATGTAACCTAACTAAGCCTCAGTTTCCTTGTTTCCAAAATGGGAGCAGTACTAATATCTAATCCTTAGAGGAGTTGTGAAAATTAAATGGGATAACACGTATAAAGCACAGAGAACAGTGCTTGGCACTTAGTGAGTCTACAGTGTGTGTTAGCTATTGTTTTATTAATTCTGTCATGATGAAGTGAACACTGTGATGCAATACTTTTATACTTAGAATCTGCCTATATAGGGTTTTCAGTTTTGCTAATGAGGAGTGTTATTCTCTGCTGTGTAAAGAACACATGCTTTGGTGTTTATAATTTTTCTCTAATAGGTAAATGATTAGGAAAAGAATAACCTTTTTTTTACTTATCCTTTGTTGAGATATTTAAATTATACAAAAAAACTGTAGATGGCTTTTTATATCTATAGGATTTTAGCTCTGGATAAATCAGTTAGGTAAATGCATTATTAATGTTGGAACCTGCTTAACTCTGTTGTCCAGCCACATTGTAGCCACTGGTTAAGTCGAACGCCACTAGAAAGAAAAGCAAATAATCAAAAACATCAAAATGGAAATGAAATATGGAGCAAGGAAGTCATTACTTCTGTAAAATAAAGGTCTGAGACCTAATATTTTCCCATCGGTTGGAAGTATTGATTATGAAAACATCAGAATTTTCAGTAAAATTGTTTCTGTGCCAAGATGGCAGATAGAATATTATGAAAGAAATGACCAAAATTGCATATGACATTTATTTTATATGGTAACATTCTTTCTTTCATTAACAGGAAATTTTAGGGCAATTATTTGCTTATTGGGAATGAGGAGAATGAATGAAAATTTAAAAAAGATTCATCAAGTCTTCCTTATAATAAAGTAAACTTTTAAGAGCATGTTTTTCCATAGAATTAGAAACTTAGAATTTTATAGTAACAGTGTATTCATCACCTCGTTTGGGGAGCAGATTTTCAGTATGATCACAGGAAAACACCTGTTTTGACACTCTGAAAAAGGTGCAGACGTACGGGCAAACTCTCTGTAGGTGTAGAGTAAATAAGAATGCTTTGGCTAGCATCCTGCAAGGAGATGGGTCTAAATGGTCTGCTCCAGCTTCTGCTGCTGCTGCTGCTGCTAATATTGCTGGGAAGGAAAACTGGCTGACCTGGCATATCCATTACTCTTGGTGCTGCAGCAGTCACTCAGGAAATGTTGTTTAAGGGGAACCTTCTGGATCCTTTTCATGGCACCATGGCAAGAAGAAGCTGTATCTTATCTATGGAAGATAAAGCATGGAGTTGGCTAATGGATGCTGGTGAGTGAATAAGGCAATTGGGGAGCCAGTTTGCTAAGATACCATTTGGGTAGGCCTGCTCGCTCAAGGCCTGGGATGACATCCATGGGAAATGGCTTTTGGTATTCTGTAGATTAGGAACTGTTTTAGAGAGGAACCGTGGTTTTCACATTGGTGATCTGATCTGTGATTCTGTATATGTTCCATAAAGTTCTCATTTATTCTCTGCTTCACTACTTGAAATACTAATACTGAAGTTTGTTCAGTACTTCAGTAGATGGAGCATAGTTTTCCATGTAACTTCTTAGTCACTAATCTCTGCTCTTGTTTTTGACTTGCCCTATGGTGATTTTTTAAAATAACTTTGTGGTATATGAAAGCAGTTGTTTCTCCTTTCAATTCTAAGTGAGCACCTTTTTTTTTTCACAACAGTAGATTATAGGATTTTAAATTATCTTCCCTTTTATGATTTACATCAGACACAAACGTGTCAATAGTTTACTTTTGTCCAATTAAAAATTGGAAGAAATAAGAATTTTAAGTTAATCATAGAGATGTAGGTCAAATTTTCTTAGAATTATTATTCTGTGGTTAATAGGTATCCCATAAAAACGGTAAGAGCTATGTTTGGGAACTTACAGTGGCATAGTAAAGGTTCTGCCAAGTCATGGGGGAACAGACTTGTTTAACTTCAACTTTTAACAGATTCATTTGACCAACCCCCTCTCCTCAACTCTTCTTTTTTCATGAAGAGTGCCTTTCCACATGTGGCACTACCAGACAGTAAGTATTTATTGAGCACCTACTATGTTGCTAGGCAAACTAGGTGCTGGAAATATAACTGTGAGCACATTCATCAAAATTTCTCCCCTTGCAGTGCTTAACAACAGTTATGAAAACCTTTGTTTAGATGATCTGATCTTATGTAAGATATTTTAATAACATAATTTTTATTCAAAAATGTAATCTAAAGAGCTTCATAAGTGAATAAACCTACAATTTCTGATTGACAATGTTTATTTACTTTGTCTTCTCTTCCACTTTTTTGGGGGTTTGTTTCATTTTTGTTGTTTAGATTGTTAAAAACTGGTTTTCACCAATGGGATTAAGAGCATAGGTGCAGAATACAAACTGCAATTGATTTTTAATTTTTTATTTAAAGTCAAATTATTACCTTTAAAAAAAGGTCAGCCTCCATTTGGATTCTGCCATAGAGGCTTACACAATCTTTCTGCATTCAAACCTATCACATTGACATGATTATGTTTTTAAAAAATCAAGTTTAGTTTAAGTCAAAATCTAACCTTAGGCACTGTCTCTAAGATGAAAAAGTATTTTTAAAGGAAAATTTAGATTCCTCATTCTCTTATAAAATCCCAGTTCCCTCAAATTTAAAATACTAACTGCTTAGGCAGTACTTAACATGTCGTAAGGTGGGAGTTACTTCATTTTATAACAATGTCTAACTCTTAGTGACTTATCAGACAGAAGTAAACCTTGCACAAGCTATTCTTGATAGCTTTTATTTCCTGTGTCACTTAGAATATATATTTTGCAGGTGAGGGGAGAAATCAATTTTCCCAACACAGGATAGTTTGAACCATTTGTCTCAAAGTAAAATAGACTACTATTACTATTTTAGTTACCTTAGAACTAAATACCTTGGAATAGAAGAAATTAGATACCTGAAGTCAAGAATTACACACACATAACTGCTTTTAGGCAATAGCTTTTCTTCTTAGCTAATTACAAGTATAAAGTCCATGGTTAATTTGCTTCGAGTCTTGAAAAAATGAGAGTTCCTAAATGATCTTGACCATTTTCATTTTCATTTCATATATATTAGGAATTATTAAAGTCCTGTCAGAGTTTATACTGAACCTCTGACTTGATTTTATCCAGCTCATCAAAGCAAAATTGTCTTAGTAGCACTCTTTTGTAGCTGTTTAATATTTAATATTCAGTGGGCTCCTTAAGGTGAGTTCTTGAAGGCTTGTGAGTAGTTGAAGAGCTGTGAATGGTGGTTAACAAGCTATTATCATCTCCTTGAAAAGCATAACATGAAGCAGAGATTCAGGAAAATCTTAGACAGTGAGTAGTCTATCTGACAATGCATCAAAACTAAATTAGTTGGCCAAGCACGGTGGCTCACGCCTGTAATGCCAGTACTTTGAGAGGCCAAGGCAGGTGGGTCACTTGAGGTCAGGAGTTCGAGAACAGCCTGGCCAGCGTAGTGAAAGCCTGTCTACTAAAAATACAAAAATTAGCTGGGTGTGGTGGTGCACCCCTGTAGTCCCAGCTACTTGGGAGGCTGAGCCAGGAGAATTGCTCAAACCCGGGAGGTGGAGGTTGCAGTGAGCCAAGATTGCGCCGCTACAATCCAGCCTTCCAGCCTGGGCAACAGAGTGAGATTCCATCTCAGAAAAAGAAAAAAAAAGAAAAGAAAAGAAACACCAATTAACTAAATTAGTTATATTTTCTGTCCTTCCTCTTCTTTATCCTTTTTCTTTTTCCATCTTTGATTCTTCTCATCTCTGCACTGCTAATCTACTTGCTTCTTCTTTGTATTCTTATCTCATTGAATTTCTTCCGTCTGCCTCATCTGATCATAATAGAAAGTGATAAGTTTGATAAAATGTATATTGTACTTACTAAAAACAATTTTAATTATTTATCAATTTAAAAATCAGTTGTTTAACCTTCTCTCTGTCTTTCCATTTTCTCATCTAATTCCCAATAATGTTGCCTTTTAATTTCTGCTGCCTTGCGGATCAGCACCCTGGGATTTTTTTTTGTATTTGTAAATTAAATATTGTGATGACAAGATATAATAATTTTATGTCACTTATTAGATTTTTAACCATAAATGCTGTAGGCATGCTATAATATGTATTCCTTACTTTTCTTTCTAGAACTAAATCTCCATACCCACTTCATCCGTGTTTTTGGCTTATGTATGGGATGCTAGAACGGCCTATCTCCATGTATTTTGTTGCATTTCTCCATTGCTTCTTGTGTTCTGGCGGGAATCTTGGTGATTCTTTTCAAGCACTACCTGAGCTCTGTGCCAATTGTTCCTCTTCTCCCAGGGTGTTGTGTTGCGTGGTCATGTCTCCACTTCCTCAGCCCTGTCCATTGACAGAACCTTGGGTTCTGTGATGGCTGCCTCTAAACCCTTGTGAGAGCGGGGAACATTCCTCCCCCTGCTGCTACAGTTGAGCACCGTGCTGGGTACCATGTTGCCCTCTACACTTGCTTTCAGTTGTTAAGGCTTCCCAAGCTTTGGCTGTGGCTCAGTGATCCTGCTGTCAAAACCCTGAAACTTTCCTAGCCTGGACACTCAGTGGTAGCAGCAGGTGTTGGGATTTCTCCAAGCCCCTAAGACTCTGGGAGGAAGAGAATGGCTGTTTGACATAGACCTCAGGAGTTTTCAAAGCACCAAGAAACCTCTCCAGAAGATATGTAAAGGTAAGATTCTGATTTCTCTAGGAAGCCGTTCTAGAAGCTAAAAACAAAACCCTGTAGCTATGGATTTAATATAAGTTAGTAGTTAAAGAATGTCCTTGGGAAACTCTGCGTTTGATCAAACCAAAATATGAGTCTTAGGGAACTACTTATTAAAAACTCTTATAGGAATTTTGTGTGAGATTCACATTAGTTTTATTTATATTAAATTTGGCATGGAACAGATTTTTAAATATTCCATTTTTTTTATTTGGACTCTGTGAAGCACTTTTTCACAATCTGCATTGTGTATCTAGTAAGAGAAATCTTGTTGAGAATTAAAATGGTTAAAGATAAAATAGAAATTATTTTTTCAAATACCGATGTTTTATTTGCCTCTGTGTTAATATTTAAAACCAAAAACATTTAATGAATATATCTTCAAATTCTTCAAGCTGAAATTCTTAAATCCATAATTAATTCAAAAGGAATTAGAAGAGCAGTTCAAATCTTAGTTGGTAGTGCTAGGGATGCATTACTGTCCTTTGTCAAAAGTTACTGCTTAGTATTCTAACTATAGTGATTTCTTGCTTTATTTTTAGATTTTAAAGGGAAAAAAATTAAAATAAAAAAACTTTTTGGGAAAAAAATTCACTACATGAATGGAGGATACTTGTGGAGAGGTGGTGAGGGTGTGTGTGTATATGACGGGTAGGGGAGAGAGATCAGCAGCATCTTAAGTTAACAATACAAAACACCTCTTCAGTGTTATGAGTTTGTGGCAGCTGTTATTTAGCGCCCCCTTCCTTTTCTTTTCTTTTTTTTCCCCCGCCTCTATTTTCAGGCAGTAATCTGTGAAGTGATATTAAGACACCTCTTCTAATATGAGATCATTGTTGGCCTTACTGTCAGTTTAGGTCTTCTTTTTTTCACCCACTTGTTTTCTTTTCAATATTAACTTAATTCCTTAAATGGTTTCCCCTTGTTGAAATTAACGCTATTAGCTTACTACCACATTGGAGCCCTTTAATTTCAATGGCCAAAAATGCAACTTAATTTTTGAAAACGAAGGAAAATGTTTACTCATAGCTGAACAAAATGAAAAATATTGATCTTTGACAGTGTTTATTAAGGATGCTTTTTATTTTTAGTAAACTTTATTTTTATTGATATTTCATTTAACATAATTTCAGAGTAGCTCTGTGCTGTAAGATGAGCAAAAGAACAGATACCCTAAATCTCAAAGAGCTTTTTCTTTCGTGTTTTTCTTCTGAGTAGGGCATGAGGTTTCAGATTCCCCAGTGTTGACATCTATTATTTTCTACCTTGAGATTTTACCTATAGATACAGAAAGAGGAGATAAAAAGGCCGGGCATGGTTGCTCATCCCTGTAATCTCAGCAATTTGGGACGTCAAGACCAGAGGATTGCCTGAGGCTGTGAGACCAGCCTGGACAATATAGCAAGACGTTGTCTCTTCAAAGATAAAGAAACGAACAACAACAACAGTAAAAAACTGGGCATGGTAGCAGGCACCTGTAGTCCTAGTTACTCAGGAGACTGAGGCAGAAGTATTGCTTGAGCCCAGGAAGTCGAGGCTGCAGGCATCACTGCACCCCAGCCTGGGCAATAGAGTGAGACCTTGTCTCAAAAAGAAAAAGGGGAGATAATATCAACGTGCAAAAACTGAACAATAGTAATCTCTTGTGGTGTATACTTGCCACCTCTGTAAGATTGTAATGACAATGACTGAGTTTTTTCCCGCCAAGTTCAGTTCCATTTTTTTTTAAGTAAAATATCAGACTATGTGAATTTATAGACTTATTTCTCAGAGTATATTAAAAATAGTGGAAGTTGGGAGATTTTTAATTCTTCATGAGTCCAAGCTGAGACATAGCTACAACTGACAGGATCTGTTCACCATACATACTTCCAAGTTTGGAAACTATCAGCAGTCACCTGCAAGTAAACCCACAAGCGTAAATGTTCCAGAGTGTTAGAATCTTATTCGCATAATAACTAGTTCAACCATTGTGGAAGTCAGTGTGGCGATTCCTCAGGGATCTAGAACTAGAAATACCATTTGACCCAGCCATCCCATTACTGGGTATATACCCAAAGGACTATAAATCATGCTGCTATAAAGACACATGCACACGTATGTTTATTGCGGCACTATTCACAATAGCAAAGACTTGGAACCAACCCAAATGTCCAACAATGATAGACTGGATTAAGAAAATGTGGCACATATACACCATGGAATACTATGCAGCCATAAAAAATGATGAGTTCATGTCCTTTGTAGGGACATGGATGAAATTGGAAACCATCATTCTCAGTAAACTATCGCAAGAACAAAAAACCAAACACCGCATATTCTCACTCATAGGTGGGAATTGAACAATGAGATCACATGGACACAGGAAGGGGAATATCACACTCTGGGGACTGTGGTGGGGTGGGGGGAGGGGGGAGGGATAGCATTGGGAGATATACCTAATGCTAGATGACAAGTTAGTGGGTGCAGCGCACCAGCATGGCACAGGTATACATATGTAACTAACCTGCACAATGTGCACATGTACCCTAAAACTTAAAGTATAATTAAAAAAAAAAAAAAAAAGATCCCAGATGTAAACGGGAAAACTCAAATGTTCCTTTGGATTCTATGATGGCTGAGAAGCATCCAGGCCTGCTAACTCACTGAAGAAGAATCCAGCAGAAGCGGACTGGACAGAACCTACTTTTGCATAACCACTGATCCCACCTAAAGCAGCCAGTGCTGCATAGACAAAGCCAAGCCAGTATAAAGGCACCTGTGGGCCAGGGTCCTTCTGCATTGTTCTCTTCTAATTCTCTCCAGACAGGAGACTGCAGCAGGCCTGCACCTATAACACTTTCCTGAAGGTCTGGGTAAATTGATGAGGGGACACAAACTGTACGATGCTTATTTTTTAAAATGAAAAGATGTTTAACAAAGCATTTTGTTCATACATGAAAACATTCAAGTTTATTCCCTCTAGACTTCAAAGTATAACTAAATGAAATGTTTTGAAGTGCATTAAAATGGGTAATTCTTTCATATATAAAAACAGAAAAGTGAAATTTTCATGCATTTATTAACACTTACAGTGAGTTTATAATTTTTTAAAATGTGTGGCACAGTCTCAAGCTAGTGGTTAGCATTATCTGCAAGTTTGTCTATAGAGTGCATTTTGTCTTTTCTATTTCTAGAACTCTTAAATTCCCTTGGGACAAGAAATGAAACAAATATAAGAATGTAAATTATAAATTCTCTTTCTTGGAAGTTTAATTTTAAAAAATAGTTTAAGTACTTTTGGAGTGGGAATTTAGAACACTTAATTCACAAACAGTATGAAGTACTTAATCACTGAAAGTATTAGAAGTGAGTGTTAATTCTCAAAATAAGGTCTCAATCGCAGTCATAATTTCTATAAGAATTTCTGCCATCACTCTGTTCATAAGACTAGTACTGCTCAATTCCCATTGTTTCCTCTCTCCCTTCTGTTCTGTTCTGTTTTTGGAGAGCATGGGAGCTGTCCATACCGGTAGGCAATGAGGAGAATGTTTATAATTGAGATTGAGTAATGTCAAATATAAGCCTTTTATGATACGATTATTTCCTTTGTTGTAATAAATTTCTCAGCCTCATTAGGCATATCCATGTAGAAAATAAATTTAAAAATAAGGTGTGTACAGAGCAGCTAAAAGAGGTGACAAATATAGGGCTGAGCCCAGATAGTGACATTTTTGATACTTTAAGGGAGTGTTTCACTTCAAAAACAAAATATTCCTGTTTATTATTTTTAGGTGGAAATAAAAGCTCACTGAATCAGAATTATTCAAAATTAAAATGATGTCTTTAGTTAATGGTAGTAATGTATGGATTACCTGTTACCTTCAGTCCCATTACAATGATTATTTTATTTATTTTTCACAAAAATACCTTGAGGTGTAGTTAGCATTATTTCACCTATACAAGTGAGGAAACTGATACCAAGAGGAACTTGGCCTCACAGCCGGACACAGGATTCAAACTCAGGAAGTGTGGCTCCAGAGTCCATCCATCCTTAGAGGTCCTTGTTAGTTGTAAATCTGGCAGTGAGTGCCAGTTCTCAAATCAGTCTTAACCCTTTACATAGCCTGGTACCAGCAAGGGGATTCTGTCTGCACCTCCTTCCAACTCAATTTTGGGTTGCCATTCACTTGCTGGCTATTTGACCTATCCTCTCTCAGCAATAATCCCACCCTGTCTAAAATATGAATAATATTGTCTCCTTCTCAGGGTTTTTATGAAGATTTAATTTTATGAGACAGAGTATGCCAAGCACTTAGCACAATGGCTAGCATATAGAAAATAGCCAGTAAATTGTTGATGTTATTATGTAATGTTCCCAGGGTCACACAACTAGAAAAAGATTGAGTCAGAATTCAGGCCCAACTCTGTCTTACTGGAAAACTAAACAAAACACACACACACACACACACACACACACACACACACACACACACACACTTTCCACAAACAACAGGACCTACAAAGCAAAACTCATGCTGTTTCTGGATTATAACACTACCTCTCAACTCTAACCGTAACTTTTAGATGAGTAAATAAGGATGTCATGTATGTGCTGAAGGGATAAGTAGCATAGTTTAGTGGCTTAGGGCAAACTTTCAAATTGAGGTTTCCATTGTGTGACAGCAGGCAAGTTAACCCCTCTGAGGTTCGTTAACTACACATATTAAACTAAAAGCAGTATCAGCTGTATTGCATTATCATGGATAATAAATTTTAATACAATTAAAGAGCTCCAATAAATGTTGGCTTTTAGTAATTGATATAGATATAAATGTTTCTTTAAAAATATATTCACAAAATTGGGATGCATCGTTAGTGAAATCATAAACATGTAAAGTCTTAGAGATGGATATAATCTTAGTAGATGATCTTCCATTTTTGAACAGTCTGTATGCTTTCTCTGTCAAATCCATTTAACCTCTCTGAAAGATCAGTGGAGAAAGGGGAAGAAGGCATCAGAGATCAGGACTGACCCAAATATGGGGTGGTTGTACCTCCAGAGATGTGGGCAAATTTTCTCAGTCTTGGCTTGATGTCAGTGACTAGCATTGGAAAACCAGATGGTGGAAATAACCCCTGTTAAGCAGATGATGGGATTATCAATCTTGTGTTCTTTCTCTTTTGAAGCAGAACCCAAACCAACGGTTGGGACTCCAGTCCTGAAGAGAGAGAGAGAGTTACCTGGACTGAGTTGAATGCCAGAGTTTAACCTTGAATGCTAGTCACAGCAGGGACTTCTTGAATTCTTGGAGCTCAAGTGTCTGGCCTGCCTTACTAGATTCTGAACACCTTGAGGTTGAGGATGTGTATCGTAATATTTATTTGCAACTTTAGAACAGTGTCTGGGAAATAGTGGGCACCCAATGCATGTTTGATAATTAAATAAGAGCATAAGATCCAGAAACGGTACAGAAGATCTTGTTTAAGGATCCCAAGCCATCAAAGGGGTTAGAAATAGAGGCTGCAGTGCACAAAGCATAGGATGTCCTGGGGATGGGGGTGGGTGCCATGGAGCTGAGGGTGCATAACATTTGTAATGACGGGTTTAGGAACTTGGTAAACTGAAACTGTCAGTGTAGCCTATTCAATAAATGTAGGAATAAAGTATTCCAAATTGTTTAAAAAATGTTGTAAGCAGATGACGTATTTAAAGAATTGAAAGCCATTGGAATCCATTTATATTAGTTTTTCGTACAGTGAAAAATAATATTTCTGGCACTAGAAGCTCAATTTGGTACCAGAGACTTGAGGAAAAATGTATTTATAAATGTGTCATTGATATATTCCCTTATAAATAAGTTATTAAATAGGGTTTTATGTTTATAATATTATAAAATTGTAATTTGTATGTATGAACGTTAAGAACTTAGATGGATGATGGGGGAAGTAAGAGTGGAAGTGTAAAAGATGACATTTTTTGGGGGGTGACTGGTGTAACTTTGAGGTTTGTTTTTTAACTATAATTTTACTACTTGTTTGATATATTTTTCCCAGAAATATGGTGAAAACATCTTTGAGTCAGAATCTAAGTTAAAAAACATAAAACATAGTAAAAAGAACAAAGAGAATTAACTTTGTTTGGTCTATTGAGACAACAAAAGAAACCACAAAGCACAAACTCATACTTTTTTTCGGACTATAACACTACCTCTCAGCCCTAACTGTGCCTTCTCTGATAAATCAGGATGCCATGCGTACTAATGGGAGATGTAGCAAAGTTTAGTGGTTGCCACAAAGGTGATTTTAGGTAGTCCTAACAGGTATTGCAGTGATTTGGCGTGGTATATTAAAAGCCAGAGACGCTGGTACCTTGTATTAAAACCCTGGATATTGTGTGCTGGCACCTGAAGGAAGGTTGTTTAGAAAACTTAAACTGAGAGTAAAACTCAAACCAAGTGTTTCCGTGAACATTTGTGTCTTCTTAATTTGAAAAAGGCCATGTATTACACCAGTGCTCCTGTCAGTGTGGAACTTTCCGGTTTCTCAAGAACAGTCTCGTAAATCAAGCACTAAGTTAATATTACACATTTAAACATTTTCGCTTTAAAAAACATACATTGTTGTGAAAGTAAAATATTAAATGTAGAAAGACATTATCACTTACACGTGTACCTTATTTTGTAGACTATAGAGTCCATTTGTGCTATTATTTTCAGATGTGCCTGTAAAGTGGCTTCTTTTGCTGTTCTTCTCTTCCTGCTCTCTATACACAAATGTCCACACAGATGGAAAGGCGCACAAAGACACACAGACACCCATGCTTTTGCTTTTACTGTAAAAGAGTCATACTAGAGTAGAAATTACGTGACATTAATTCTCTATAATTCTCTATTTCTTTGCTTTCGTGGCTATGTATGCCTGAATTGTATGTAGGTCTAGCATACCATTTGGGCATGAAAACATTGTTTTACTTCACTTACCCTGGGAGACTTTTTTTTTCCCTAAATTCCTAATGCCTGTTTTTAATTTATTTTGGCAATTCACTATGGGAGTTTTAATTAGGTAGTATGTTTGGGATACTATTGAAGCAGTATGTATTAACTACCAAAAGTTAAACTCATCGTAAAACCCTTTACACATGAAATAACTTAGATACCTTGAGTACCAGCTTTTCTTTTCCCTGCCCTTATCCTGGATGTGTCCTTGGCAGTTTAATCTGCTTTATTTTACTCCTTTAAAAGCGTAAGATGGAATGGCTCAAATAAAATCAGTGGGATCTCTCCCTGAGGAGAATTTTGTCATCAGAAATAAAAGTGACAACACCAAGAGGGAAAGTGTTATAAATAAAGTGAGTGGTGTTTGGTAATCATCACCATTCCTGATTTCCTATGTGGAAATAGGACTTTGATATATGCATTTTTTAAAGCATCTTTCAGTTTAAAAAATTACACATGGAACAAGCCAAATAAATATTTTTAAAATACTGTTTTTATTTAGAGAGACAGCTGTATAAACTGCTCTGTGTATGTGTAAAACATTGATAATACATTAGACGTAATTTGCAGAAACTACTAATTTTCACATCATTTCCAAGTAGAATTGCAAAGGTACAGTACTGGTTTAGCTTTATGGTTAAAAGCATTGGCCCTAGAGCCAGATAACACAGGGTCAAACCCTAGTTCTG